>NC_089502.1:104109969-106949969 GCF_036850765.1 Saccopteryx bilineata
TCCCTATCTCCCTATCTCCCTCCCTATCTCCCTCCCTATCTCCCTTCCTCCCTTCCTCCCTTCCTCCCTTCCTCCCTCCCTTCCTTCCTTCCTTCCTTCCTCCCTCCCTTCCTTCCTTCCTTCCTTCCTTCCTTCCTTCCTTCCTTCCTTCCTCCCTATCTCCCTATCTCCCTCCCTATCTCCCTATCTCCCTCCCTATCTCCCTATCTCCCTTCCTCCCTTCCTCCCTCCCTCCCTTCTTTCCTCCCTTCCTTCCTTCCTTCCTTCCTTCTTTCCTTCCTTCCTTCCTTCCTTCCTTCCTTCCTTCCTTCCTTCCTTCCTTCCTTCCTTCCCTCCTTTGTTCCTCTTCCTTGTTTCTTTTTTCTTGTCAAAGGTTGTAGTATTCTGCTTTTAGGTCTTTCCAAACTATTTTTCAAAGAATATTACCTGTTGTGTGTGCTCACTGATGTCTCTGTCCCTTTAATTTTTGTTCAGCTAATTTTCTGACACAAATTGCCTTGAACTGCAGGAGGAGTAGAAACAGATAAACAAAGAAACAGAAAAGATAGATCAACCACCTCTCCCAAACTTTGCTAAGGCAGTTCTTACAGATAAATTAAGCTTGCTTGAGACTAAGGATCAAGTGAGATGAATGCTTAAGGTTTTCTCAGCTTATTTGTGAGCACATGTGACTTTCTAAATTCTTCATATAGGTGACTGCTTTAATTCTTTATGCAAGCTATCTTTGAGTTCTTTAAACATATTTATAATGGTCACTTTGAAGTCCTGTTATATTAAATTTGATATCTGGCCCCTCTCATAGGCAATTCTATTGTCTGATTTTTTCCCCTTTGTATGGTCACTTTTTCCTGTTTCTTTGTACATCTCACATTTTTTTGGTTGTTGTAAACTGGTCATTTTAGGCACTATTTTGTAGCAGCTCTGGACACTGATTCCCCTCTCCTTTCTCCAGTGCTTGTTTTTGTGGCTGTTTGCATATCTATATCTATCTATCTATCTGTCTATCTATCTATCTATCTATCTACCTATCATCTATCTTTTTATCTATTTATTTATTACTGGCTTGGCTAAACAACTTTAGTGAAGGTTATTTCCCCACAGTGTGAAAACTTTAGGATTTTTCCTCCAGTTTCTCAGCTTTAGACATATGTGCATGTGCACAGTCACTATGGGATGGCCGTGCTTTTAGCAGGCACTATTTTTTTTAATTTTTATTTTATTATTATTATTATTATTTTATTTTTCCAAAGCTGGAAACGGGGAGAGACAGTCAGACAGACTCCCACATGCGCCTGACCGAGATCCACCCGGCACGCCCACCAGGGGCGACGCTCTGCCCACCATGGGGCGATGCTCTGCCCCTCCGAGGCGTCGCTCTGCTGCGACCAGAGTCACTCCAGCGCCTGGGGCAGTGGCCAAGGAGCCATCCCCAGTGCCCGGGCCATCCTTGCTCCAATGGAGCCTTGGCTGTGGGAGGGGAAGAGAGAGACAGAGAGGAAGGAGGGGGGGTGGAGAAGCAAATGGGCGCCTCTCCTATGTGCCCTGGCCGGGAATTGAACCCAGGTCCCCCTTACGCCAAGCCCACGCTCTACCGCTGAGCCAACCGGCCAGGGCAGCAGGCACTATTTTAAGTATTTGTTTCCCTGATCATTCTATTAAACTATCTACCTCATTTGCTATCACACAGAGATGTCAGTCTTATTACTGGCTAATCGCTCTATTATCTAATGTCTTGGAGCGTAATTTGCTCCACGGTCAGATCCAGTCAGTTTTGTATAAAAGGTAGTTTATGAGGCCAGATTTGGAGGTTTGTTATGATCCCAGCAGGGCTCTTCTTAGCTGTATTATTTCCCTGGTTTTGTCTAGTGAACTAGCTGGCCTATGATTTAGCTAGTTGTTCTTAATTAAGAAGAGTTATTGCTTTCAAAAGTGCTCTTAGGCTTGAATTTACCCATACTCTGTTTCAAAAAAAGTCGGTACTTTTGGGATGAGCTCTGGAGCTCTTGTGCACAGCCTCTGCCCTTGGCAGGAGTCTCTGATCCACTCCTCTGAGTGCTAAGCAGGGTAGTAAACTCTTGTATTCTCAGTTTGCCTCTCTCAGTGTGGAATATTTCCCCATGAATGAGTTTGAACAGGGTTGATTGGGCCCCTTGTATTCTTGGCCAGTCATACTGTGGTTATAGCCTCTGCCTTATGAGTAGAGGGCTAAGTGGAGGAAAAGAACCCCCTGCCTCTTGATTGCGCTCACTAGAAATTTATCCTCTTCAACTCAGAGTTGGATGGGATGAGAAAGACTGGTTGCCTGCCCCTCCAGGCAAGATACGGACATTGTTGTTTGAGTGCTAAGTAGAGAGGGAGCTCTGCCTTCTTGGCCTCATCCACCCAGACTGGAGCCTCCTTCAAGCTGAGTGGGGGAGGGAGGGAATAGAAGTTACAGTCATTGCTCAAAAAACACAGGCTGTCACTGTCCTTACCATGTTTTAATAGATTTTTCTTGAATAAATTGTTCTTCATGTGATGTATGCCCTTAGGACACTTTCCAGAGATTTTAAATGGTTGTTTTAAAAAATCACTTTCACCAGTTTTGTTTGTATGCTAGGATGGGGATTCATGGAGCTTCTTACTTTGCTATTCTGGAAATGGAATCTATATCTTGGCAATAATATTTTAAAGATGTAACATGCTACTGACCTGTTTAAAACCTAGTCAGTAGAAAGGGAAAGGCTGAAAATAGAACAAGGAGAAAGGTAACTGATTGATCAAGGTTCCTGATGAGGTAGCAGGAAATAGGACTCTGAGCACTGGTAGAAAGATTAGTCTGTGAGAAAAAGGGCACCTCTTTCACTATGACAAGAGGGAAGAATTGAGCAGAAGACAGGTGGTACTGCTCATGAGTTTGTAAGTAGTTTGAGGACACTGCTTTCTGGTGTCTTCCATTTTCAATACAGTTGGAGGTGAGGCAAAGATAAGAGTTTTAAGGTGGAGACCTATAAAGGCTGAAGAGAATGGGTGTTTTAGCAAAACTGCTATGGAGATTTGAGAAAGAATTTCATATTTCTTTCTGCCTTCAAAGGGAGATGCTCAGAATGATTTGCACGAATAAGCCTCTCAATGTCTCATGAAATCACAGATGAATTTCTGGTCTTGGATATTCGCTGAGCTGGCCACAAGATCATCTCCTCTAGGATTTTAATCCGAGACAAATGTCCATTTAAACATATCTATGAGTCACCTTTTATCTAGAAAATTCAAACCTGGAAGTATTGCTACCAACCTCTTCCTGGTACAGCTGTCAGGAAGCTTAGGGGTAAACTGAGGCCCCATACTCTCTAAGGCGCCTGCTTACATACATTCCCTGGACTTCCTTCCTTTCAGAGATCTTTGTGCTGTTTTTATCCCCACAGGATTGGCTCTACCCTCCCTTTTAACCTTTAAAGAGCAGGGGGAGGGAGCGGCTAGTTTTAGCTTTGGGTGGAAGAGTGCAGGCTCCATGGACTCAGAGGCTGCTTGTGAGGCCCTGGAAAATTATTCACACTCTCTAAGCCTCAGTCTGCACACGTGTAGGAAGGGAATGATAATAGCTCCTATTTTATCGACAGTGTTTGTGGGGACTAAACCACCATAACTTGGTTCTTAGTAATTGCTCAATAATTCTAACGATTGCAGTTTTCATCAAATCTTCAGTATTCTGCACCAGCGATTAGCAGGGAGGGATTTTCTCAAATTCCCACCATGCCCCTGGGCCACAGATGGCACCTCCTCATTGTGCAGGTGGGAAAAGTGAAAGCAGAGCATTTGAGTCACCTGCCTGCACCCCCACCTCAGGGGAAGGTCAGAGCTGAGATTTGAACCCATGTTTCGTGTGTCTGTCTCTCCTCTGGTGTACCACACGGTCGCTCTGGATTATCAGGGTCACATTAGGCAGGAACTTTGAGCTAAACAGCTTGGTGAGGATGGCCACTGACGGGAGTGATTTCTCTGAGCCTGTCTACTCATCTCTCAGAGGAGGTGGGAAGGCCAGGTCAGTGGTTCTCTGACCTGGCCAGACATCAAGTTCGCCTAGAAACTGGTCAGAAACAGATGATTGGGCCACTCCCCAGCCTACTGAAGGTAGGGTCCAGGAATCTATATTTCTGACGTAGTGGTTCTGGTGTAGTCAGTCTGGCCTTCAAACACCTCTAGATGAAACTTAGAGCAAGGCTGGCAGCCAGGACGTCCCTCTGGCCCACAGAGCCTGAGACGATATCCTCAAGGACAGCCTGCACTTCCTGCTGTCCTCCCAGTGCCCTCCCCTTCCCAGTGCTGATTCCCAGCAAAGCAAGCTTTGGCCAGTGTGGCTTCCACAACACTTAGCAAAATACATAGGGAAAGTTTCACAGAGCAACTCATTCAGTCATTCCCTCATTCACACTTATTTACTGATTCATTCATGAATTTACTTACATTACATTCACCCACTCTTTCCTTTATCCAGTCATTTCCTTTTTTACTCGCATTCACTCTGTGTCAATCAGAATGCTCTCAAGAACAGATGGCATGCTTAATGGGTAATGTAAAACTAAACCAGTAAGACATAATATTCAGAGGTGTGAACAGGGTTAAGGAAACCCACAGGAATGGTTAGATACCCAAGAACTGCATCAATGGAAAGCCATTTTCACCCCAACAGTGGAAAGGTCTGGGGAAGAAGCTGTTATAAGAAAGTGGTGAGATCTGTAACCATGGAAGAGGTGCCGCCCACAGGTGTTTGTGCCCATGGTTATGGGAACTTAGACACATTCAAAGCACAACCTAATAGATAGGGAGGCACAGGAATAAATAGCGCAAACTCTCGCACTGACCTCCCTCCATCCCATGCCTATGTCTCTTATTGGCAGAACCAGGAAGCTCAGATGATGCAACCAACAAAAGTCAGTCTCCTGAGGCACAGAGTGCGATGGATATGGGTGGCGGAGAAGTCTGGAGGAACAAATGTGGAGTAAGAAAGAAAGACCCAACCTCAGCCTCCAAGCTGCACATGTTCCTGCTTGTCGGGCCCAGCCACTCGTCTCACATCAAGATCTTTGACAAGGGTAGGCAGTGCATGTGAAACAGGAGCAACACCGCAGCAAGAGCCCCACAGTTTACTAGCTCATGAACATCATGTCACACTGCACTCAGTCTATCTGTGAAGGTACGGTGAGAGTGAACTCAGCCTCAGTGGCCACATCAAAGATGATTCCAGGCTCTCACTCCGGGGGAAGTAGGTAAGCAGGGCTCCGTGCTCCTGCTCCATCGTCTGGTCCAGGAAGCCCTCCCCTGTCCTCTCTGCTCCGAGACAAGTCACCATGCCCTGGGCTCCATCTTTCCCGGTACTGGCACATCTCTGACTCTATGGCATGAGTCTCTTCTATCCAGCTAAACATAGTGACAGGACTTTATGGGTGCTGGCTCAATAAAGGGACACGTTTCCCCCAGTGTTCAGCCCTGTGGCCAGGCCTGTTAGCACAGGCCTTTGCTGGGGGGAATCGCTTGGGGAGGGGACAGTAGGAAGTGGGGATCCAGAGGGAGGGAGCAACGTCTTTAATTGGACACTGTGCACAGTCACAGTACCATCTGCTTCCACATGTGTGGCCTCATTTAATCTTCACAGTAACTCTGTAGGCTAGGCATTACCGTCACCAGTTTATGGATGAGGAAACTGAGGCCCAGACAGGAGCAGAGTGTCCCCAGGTCACACACACCTGGAGCAAAGACTGAAAACCAGGCCTTCCTGCCTGCCCCTCAGCAATCCCCACTACACAGGTGGCCGTGTCACAGGCAAGACACCTGACCAGAAGGCACATCCTCATGACTCCCTCTCTGTTGCCTTCAGACAGGCAGCCTGCTCTCAAGGTGAACTCTGACCTCTGAGTCCCATATCTCTCAGTTTTCAGAGCAGAGTCAGAGGCAACCAGAAGTATCATCCTCACCGTGTGGCACCACCTGCAGCCAGGAGTCTCTTGGTTGGGGCTGGCCACGGCCTTCTCCACATAGCTCAGCACTCAGTTTGGACACGTGGCCCTCTCCACACAGCACGCCTCCCTCCACACAATGTGCTCTTGTACATGTACCCACCTGGCCCCAACCTTTATGCTCACAGGCACAATGCACCGTGCACTTTCCCACTGACTCTCACCCACATCAATTACAGTAGCTGTCACCGTGTGCTAGGGAGTGCTCTGAGTGCTCCCCATCCACTATCTAATCTCCACTCACAGAGGCCTGGCTAGGTAAGCTAATGCTGCTCACATCTTACAGGCAGGGGCTCCAAGGCCAGAGAGGGGCACGGATGCGTCCCAGGGCGCACAGAGACTGTAAGGGAGCTGGAGCCATTTAACCCCCATCACCTACCTCCCAGTCAAGGGCTCCTTCCATCAGAGCACGCTGACTGCTGACTCAGAGTCCATAATTAGAACGTGTGTATACAATGCCCATATTTGTACATATAAATGTGTGCAAGTATCTCTGTATTTGTGCAGATGTTCCTCACACAGCATCTGTGACTAATAACAGACCTATACGCAGAAAGGGAGTGAGTCACCTGCTCCTCTGGGCTCCTGCAGCCCTGCATGGTTTCTCCCGGTGCTGTCACTGTCTCCCTCGCTGCACTGGCCGAGTCTTGAGAACAGGACAACCCGGTATTCAGTACAGGGTCACAAACACTGCAATCACTAAGACAGGTTTGTTCAATGAACAAGGACATGTCTTAATGAGCTGAGTGTCTGTGACAGATTGGGATGCAGCCCTGAGCCGCTGCAGAGCCCACTGGAGGATCAAAGCACAAGCTTTTAGAGTCCTGGAGCAGAAGCCTTGCCCTTTGTCCAATAACTACTCTCCTTCTGAGAAACAGCCCCTGGCACTTGATGACTAATTTAACGCAAGTAAATTGCTGGCCCTGGTAGACTTTGAATGCCTCATCATGTGACCACAAGTGGCTATGCAACCTGAGCTGCCCATCCTGGCTTTGGTGTCGTGTGATTCACGAAGTCATAAATTGGGGCAAGCAATAACAACACTCCATCACCAAAGCACAGTGGTATGAACAAAACCTGTCTGGAGCAGGTCCTAAAAGCACAGTGCATTACCAGAGGCCACACTCCTATAGCACCTGCTCCTGCCGCACTGCTTGCACTCCCTCAGCTCACATATAGGTCCTTGAGGCAAGTTCCCAATAACCAGCTTACTGAAGAAGAAGAAAACCCAGGAGCATGGTTTGCAGGTGACGCTGCGTGATAAGCAGGAACTAGCTGTAGTTGACAGCTGTTGTGTTACAGCCGCACTCAGGTGCAATTCTGGTGGGAAAAGAAGAAGGGAAATCTTTCTAGGAGGCAAAACTCAGAGCCATGAGTCTTGTTGATCTCTTATCCAGAAAATGGCCTGCCTGGCAAGGGGCACTGATCAATGCCTGTTAACATTCTGGAGAGATGATCAGAAGCTGGGAAGAAACAAGATTAGAGAACAGATAGCAATGATAATAACAATGCAACAGGACACTTAAAAAGCACTTATTATATGCAAGGCACAGTCTAATTTCTTTGCCTACAGATCTTCCCGAATGGGATGGATGTGAGAATATTTCCCATCTAAATGCTTACCAAAAAGAGCACAGTGACCCACCCTGTGGAAATCTGTCAGACTTGCTCCAAATATACCAGTGCTTATTTGATGAGCTAGTAAATAAAACTGCCATAGTAGAAAGGATGGGCGTTACACAGGGGTTCAAAATGGATTTGCCTTCACTTAGGTTGACTAGGCCACCAGCACTGTTAAGTACTCAGTTTCTCAACAGCAGAAAACCCCAATATGTCACCATTCCCCAGGGAGACCAGCAAGTTCTTATGTGACAAAGATTGATTACATTGGACCCTTTCCATCAATTTACCCTTACTGAAATAATTACATATTCTTGAATGGACTTTCCTTCCCTGCCTGCAGTACTTTTATCAGCACTATCATCCTTGGATTTTCTAGTTACTTTATACCCTTTATACACCATTGAAATATCCCATTCAATATGACTGGAGCATCAGGAAAAGACTAAGGGTAGATTGTAGACAAAGAAAAATAGAAGCAATGTTTCGAAGACCTGTATTACAGATGTTTCATCAGCTCATAAGGTATGAGACTGCAATAGCTAGTTGCTTGGTTCTTGAGAGATCTCTGAATCTTATGCAGTTATTTAGGTGAGTTGGTCAGGATCCTGTCACATGACAGGTCAAAGTGTAAAAGCAACTCACAATATTTTCTCTAGCAACAAATAAGATGTGGAAATCAGGAGAATTGAAATATATTAATTGGTTGATGTCAGTCGAAAGATAACATGGCACGGAATTTCAGTATTCCAAACAGGCCTCAGAGATGTAACATATTGGTATGTGAAAAAAAAGATTTCGTATTTATGTGGAAGGGAAAGTAGACTGATGAATTCATAGAAAAAGCAATGTCAGCCAACAAGCAACAGCAATCATAGCAGATAACATTATATCTCTGAGTGACCAGACAAAAGAGAAGGTATAGACTAGTCACTAGAACATTCTTCTTTGCCCAGTGTTTGGTACAGTTCCATTTCCAAATTATGTGTAGTCTTTATAGTTTCTAAAGACAAGAATGAAAAAAGTCTTTTTATATAAAAAAGAAATATCCATCACGATACACTTTACACCATTGAAATATCCCATACAGTATTTCACAGTGAAACACATTTCACAGTGAAAGAAGTAAGACAATAATCTAATGTCAATGGGCTTCCCTATTCTTATCACGCTCTCTCTCCCCCCTCTCCCTCTCTCTCTCTCTCTCTCTCTCTCTCTCTCTCTCTCTCTCTCTCCCTCCATCTTTCTCTCTTCCCAACATTTATTTTACCTTGTTTTATTCAATCCAAGTGAAATATTACTCTAAGGCTTGCATTCTCATGGGGTTGTGGGTAATTATCCCCAATCAACATTCGCAAGGATTTTGCCAATGGCAGAGAACAGAAGGTACAAAGTATTCAGTGATTGAGGTGGAACAGAAGGTTCAAAGTAATCAGTGATTGAGTCAATGTTTTTGTTTTTCACAAACTCCTCTAAATAGCATAAAGCCAACATTAACCTGTTTTTTTTTTTGTTTTTTGTTTTTTGTTTTTTTGTTTTTTTTTTTACAGACAGAGAGAGAGTCAGAGAGAGGGATAGATAGGGACATACAGACAGGAACAGAGAGAGATGAGAAGCATCAGTCATCAGTTTTTCATTGCGACACCTTAGTTCAGGGGTCTCAAACTCAACTCAGCATGTGGGCCGCAGAGCAAGATCACAGCCATTCGGCGGGCCGCACTAGGTCTACAAAAGGCAACTGTTATGCAACACTTTTCTCACTGCAGTTGAAAACAAAAAAAATCAGTACAACAAGCACAATCGTACATGCAGTTTACTCAGTGTCACAAAACGACCAGAAACTGTAGTTCGCATCACAACTGCTGTTAACTAAGCTAATATCTAGTTAGGATGCTAGAGAAATGAAAAATACAAGTAGGCCCCTAGGCTTACTTAATTTTATCCAAAATATTTTGAACTTCGTGGATTAGTCTGCGGGCTGCACAAAATTGTTCGGCGGGCCGTGAGTTTGAGACCCCTGCCTTAGTTGTTCATTGATTGCTTTCTCATATGTGCCTTGACCATGGGGCTACAGCAGATTGAGTAACCCCTTGCTCGAGCCAGCGACCTTGGGTCCGAGCTGGTGAGCTCAAACCAGATGAGCCCGCATTCAAGCTGGCAACCTTGGAGTCTCGAACCTGGGTCCTCCGTATCCCAGTCCGATGCTCTATCTACTGCGCCACTGCCTGGTCAGGCAATGTTTTTGTTCTTAAACATTTTATTGAGGTATAATTATGCAGCATTAAATTCACTTGTTTTAAGTATTCAATTTAATGAATTTTAGCTTGTTTATGGCATTGTACAAGCATCACTACAATATTTTTTTGGAATATTTTCATCACCTTAAAACTATCACTTGTATCCATTTTCAGTCATGCATTATCTTACAACCACCTTTAAAAAAACACAAATCTAATTTCTGTTCCTCTAGATTTGCCTTTTATTTGAGGGGGCTAGAAATCCCATATAAATGGCACTATACAAAATGTGTTCTTTTGTGTTTGGTTTCTTTTACTGAGCATAATATTTTTAAAATTTTATTTATTTATTTATTTATTTATTTATTTATTTATTTATTTATTTATTTATTTCTGTGAGTGAGAAGAAGGGAGATAGTGAGACAGAATCTTGCATGTGCCCTGGACAAAATCTACCTGGTAACCCCTGTCTTGGGATGATGCTCAAATCAACTGAGCTATTTTTAGTGCCTGAGGCTTTTATTCAGATCAGCCACTTATCCTCAGCAACCAGGGCTGATGCTGTAAGCAGTTAAGCCACTGGCTGCAGGAAGGGAAAAGGCAAAGAAGCATATGGTTGCTTCCACTGTGTGCTCTGACCAGGAATTAAACCCAGGATGTCCATATGCCAGGCCAATGCTCTATCCACTGAGCAAACTGGCCAGGGTCAAAAATAATATTTTTTAAATATTTATTTTATCTATTTTAGAGAGTGGAAGGGAAAGAGCAGGAGAGAGACAAGAACATATGTTCCTGTATGTACCCTGACCGGGGATTGAACCAGCAACCTCTGCTTCAGCATGATGCTGTAACAAACCAAGCTACCCGGTCAGGACAGTGGAGCATAATATTTTTGAGATTTGTTCATGATGTAGCATGTATCAGTCCTTTGTTCTCTCTTTTTATTATTGAATTGAATTTCATTGAATTTACCATATTTTGTTTAAAGGCATTCATCAGTTAAATGACATTTGAGTTGTTTCAAAATTTTGGTATACTGAATAATGCTGTTGTCAACATCCAAGTATAAGCTTTTGTGTAGACATATGTTTCCATTTCTCTTAAGTACACACCTAGGAGTGGAATTGCTGGGTCACATGGTAAATTTAATTTTGACATTAAAAGATACTAAAAGAATGATTTTTGGTTTTGTTGTTTTCAAATTTAAGAAACTTAAACATGTTTAAAGGCCAAGTCCAAGAAAGGAAAAATCTGAAGGTAGAAGAGAGAGGGAGAGAAGGAGTTGATAGATCAAATTTCCTGAGAAGGTAAAGGGGAAAAAAGCACAGCACTCTGGTAGAAAGATTATTCAATAAGAAAAAGGGCACCTCTTCCACTGTGACAGGAGGGAAATAGCAAGAATTGATTAGGTGAGGGTGCTTATGAATTCCCAGGTAGTTTGTGGCAAAGAGTTGAGACCACTGTTGTCTGAGTTCTTCTAGTTTAAATGCAGTTGAAGGTGAAGTGGGGGAGGAAGGGAGGAGGAGGTGTAGGAGGGCTGCAGAAGAGAGGATTTGGCAAAGGTGCCGGGGAGTCTTGGAGAATTGACCAGGGAAACAGGACAGCCAGAGGGCATAGAGGACGCAGATGAGTATGCAGACCATGCCTTTTTAGTGGCTCCCATCTGAGCAATTGTATGAGACTGAGATTGACATAAAGATGGTGGAAAGTTGAATTCATCCAGGGTTAGGCTGGATGGAAGGATGACAAAACATATAATTGGGAATATTATTGGCTAAAGAATGGTAGATGGAGCATATTTCTACTTTTCAAGGGAGAGGCAAGTTTCAGTAAAGTCAAGGAAGTGAAAGAACAGTAGGTACAGTAAGTGAAGGAGTGGGAGACTGGAGTGAACATTCGTACTTTGGCTGTTCAGCATTCAGACACTTTTGGTATTTGGTGAGAATCCAAGATAGGTTTGGAGGCAGGGCCCTCCCATGCACTACTGGAACCAGGGAGGGGGTCACATATTTCTTCTCCCCATGCCCTGGTAGCTAGTGTGTGGGCATGTGACCTCAGCATGGCAAATAACGTGATCGTGCCTGGACCTTTGAATTTTGAGGGAATGATAAAAGATGTGCAGGGTCAATTAGTGATATTTCAAGGCAGCTACTGAAGAGTCAAAAATCTGAAAGAACAGCTATATTATCAAGAAACAGCAGGTACAGCTGAAGTGGCAAGTGTTAGTTGGCAATGGGGTCAAAAGCAACATCATATCAGACCATTACCGCAGCAAACTCTTTGCTCTGTTGTCATTGTCACCCTTGGTTCCTGAGCCCACCCGTTTCTCCGGGCTTCTTCTGGGTCCTGTGGATTACCTGAAACTCTTTTCTATTAGTCATGATAAGGTGGTTTATGCTTTGATAATAAGTAAACACCACATCTCAATGATTTCTACATACAAGTTTATTTCTTGCTTATGTAAAATCTACAGCAAATCCAGTGGCTTTTCAATACAGCTCCTTTATAAGTGGTAACTCAGGGATACAGGCTGACATCTTGTGGCTCTCTAACCTAGCACCTGAGTCCTCCTTAGTTGCCATAGCAAAGGGAAAGAGAACAAGAAGAATGAGCGTCAGTTCTTAAATGCACAGCACATTAGCCAAAACTACCCACACGGCCCCATTTAACTATAAGAGGACTGAGCAATGTGGGCATTTAGCAAACACTAAGTGACTCTGCCACTCCTTTCAATCATTTCATTTTCTGCTACAGTTAACCGAAGTCATCACTGATGTTTCCATTCAAGAACCCTGATGAATAAAAATATGAGGGCTACAGTATTTTAAAATATATACTTTTAAATTTTTATTATAAAGTGATACATACAGTTTATAAAAATCTGAATATTCCATAAATATTTAATGTACAATGTGAAAAGTCTCTCATGATACCACATCCCCAAGACAAGTATTATCAATAGTTTGCTATATAGTCTTTCTCTGTATATTTTATGCCAATAGTAATGTTTTATCAAAAATAGAATCACACTGCAGTTACTATTTTTCCAGTGATTTCTTCACTTAACTCTATCTATATATATATATCTATATCTATAGATCTATATCTATCTATCTATCTATATATATATATTTGAAATTGTTCCACATTGTATAGATCTATATTTTTCTTGGTTTCCCCATTTTTATTTTTAATAATTTTTAATTACACAAGTAATATATGAGTAGGTTATCCTTTAAAAATTGTTAAAGCTTTAAGGTGAGGCTGAAGTTCTTTTTGAGTATCACCCAATTCTAATTTCCTCCCTGACTTTGCAAGTGTGTGAATGACTGCATAGTATTCCATTACATGACTCCAACATAATTTACTTGAGAAATTCTCTACCATGGACAATCACCTTTTCCTTTTTATTGGGTGTTATATGCAAATATTTTTCCACATTTATCCTTTGATTTTATTTATAGTGTCATTCACTAATCTGAAGTTAAATTTTCATATAGTTAAGTTTACCTATTCTTATATTGTTACTTAGAAAAAAGTGAGGGGCAAAGAAGTATATATAGTATATTTCTGTTTGTGTAAGAAAGGAGGAAATGAGAATAAATATTTGTATTTGCTCATATTGACACAAAGAAACATTGGATGAACAGAAAGTTAATAATAGTTGTTCCTTACATGGTTCAAAGAGCAACAAGTAGACGGGGACAGGGTGTAAGCAATATAACTCAGTGTACAACTATTTACATAGCTTTGATCTTTTTAACTGTATGCATTAGATTTCCTATGGCTGTTATAAAATATTACCACAAACTTACAGGCTTAAAACGACAGAAATTTATTATCTTATACTTGTGGAACTCAGAAGTCTGAAACGAGGCTTAAGGAGCTAAAATCAAAGACTGCATTCCTTCTGGAGACTTTAGGGGAGAATTCAATTCCTTGGCTTTTCCAGCTTTGGAGTCCACCTGCATTCCTTAGCTCATGGTCCCTTCTCCATCTACAAGGCCAGCAGCTAGCATCTTTAAATCTCTCTCTTTGACCTGTGTGTGGTCCCATCTCCTTCTCTGACTCTGATCTCCTTCCCCCTTGTCATTACATTGAATCTAACCGAATAACCAGGATAATCCCTCCACATCAAGTTCTTAGTTCATCTCTTTTTAGTGCTGAATAATATTCCAACCTATGGCTGTATGATATTTTGTTTATCCATTCCCTGTTAATGGGCATTGGGGCTGAATCCAGTTTCTTTGTGATTGTGAATGAAATATGCATTGTTTCTGAACATTAATATTTTTCATTCATCTAGAATTTGTTTTGGTATAAGAAATGAGATAGAAATCCAACTTTATTTTTTGCCAAAAAATCCAACTTTATTTTGAGCCAGTACTACGGTATTTTAACTCCTATAGTCTTACAATGTGTTAAGTAAGTGGTAACACTGGTTGGTACTTGCCACTCTTCTTTATCAGAATTTTCCTGGTCAATTCTGAATTTTTATTCATCTATGTATTTTCTATGCTAATAACAATGTTCTAAAGGGGTATAATTTAGAAATTTAATGTAAATTGAAAATTATTTTGGTTGCATTTAATTTATAAATTAATTTGAATCTGCTCATCTAGGAATCAAATATGTCTCTTTGTTTATTCAAATATTTTATATCCAATATGGGAGCTTATTAACTATAGAATGAAGTTTCCAGAGGGTACAGTGGAAAGGTTTTGGAGGAATAGAGGCAGTTCAAGGTTGGCTCAAAGTAGGGAAAGTACAGAGTTGTATGAAATATTGGGAAGACTAGATGAGTAGAAGAGCTTATATAAAAGATGGGTATTGTGCTAGTGATCTATTGCTCATTAAAAACTAACCACAAACTTAGTGTCTGAAAACATTTATTCATCTCATGGTTTCTGTGGGCTTAGCTGGGTGGAGGTCCTCTGCTGGGTCCTCTGTTTCAGGGTCTCTCACAAGGTTGTAATTAAGGTGTTAGCCAGGGCTGGTGCCTTATCTGAGGGTTTGGTAGAGGACGGATCCACTTATAAAATCACCTGGTTGTTAACAGATTTTCAGTTTCTCAAAAACTGTTGGACTGATCAACTCAGTTCCTGACTGAATGTTGGCCATTACATACGGGACACATGGACTTCCCTAACGTGGCAACTTACTTCAATAAAGGCAGCAAGGGAGAGAGCCTACTAGCAAGATGGAAGTCACCATTTTATGTAGCCAAATACTTACGTGACATTAATCACCTTTGTTCAATTCTTTCTTTTAGAAGTAAATCCCCAGATCAGCCTATATTCAAAGGGAGGGGATTACACAAGGGTATGAATACTGAGTCAATGATCATTGTGGGGGTGTATCTTAGAAGCTACTTTTCACAGTTGTTAAGAAATGTAGGTTATGGTAGGTTTGGTAGCATTAGCTAACTTAGAGTTTGCCAAAGGAATATACTAGAAGCCCCTTGGCTCATGGGGATAAGGAAGGACATGGGTCTTCAGGGTTTTCCTGTAACCTAGATAAGATTGGTTGCATTTCAAAAAGAATTGTGGTTCCTGGTGGAAGAGGATTCTCCAGACTCATTAGGCTGGGTAAATAATAACCATTTCATATGTGTAGCTCTTCAGAGTTTACAAATCTGCTTTTAGAGCCATTAGTTTGATTTTAGTAATAACCTTGTAAGGTAGCCAGGCAATGAAACTAAGGTTCAAAGAGGCTACATGGCCATCTGCGATCTTGCAATCAATGGGTGCCAGAGCTGATACCAGGGCCTCAGTCTTCAAATTCCTCGCCTATTTCACCGAGTGCTTTTCCCCTTCGGTGGCTTCTCCCACCATCGTCACATCTCTCTGGGTTCTTCTGGTGGCTCAGTTTTACTAGCTAGTCAGTCCACCTCAGTGCATCTTCCAGAATTAGTACAGGGTCAGAGATAATGTTTGTAAATCTCACAGACCACTGTATGGCACGCAGTAAGTTCGCACTAAACGGAAGTTATTAGATATTATTACTCCTTCTAATCAGGCCAGCTTCATTGCTACTCCTCTTCAAATCTGTTCCTTCCCCTTAATCTCTGTGGTACCACATCCCAAGGTACAACCTGCTTTCAAAATACACAAATACCCAACAACTATTATAGGCAGACATTTTCCATCATCCAAAACTCCAGCAAAGAGCGTTTGGTTGTCAGTGGTGCACTCTTTCTACTTATTAAAAAGAAGTTTGCTATAAAGCAGTATGCCTGGTAGGCAGGCAGCAGCTTCATATATCTCGAGTTTGCCACATCTCTTGATTACATTATTTTCTCTTGTGTTTTATTTAATATTGTGTTGTATTATACAGTAACATGCTGCACAGGCTTGTACCCTAGGAGCAATGACCTGACCATATAGCCTAGGTGTGCAGCAGGCTATACCATGTAGCTTTGTGTCAGTGTACTCTATGACGTTCACACAATGATGAAATTGCTTAACGGCACATTTCTCAGAATGCATCCCTTTGTTAAGCGGCGCATGACTGTGTATTCTCTCTGTGTGTGATATATCACAGGCGGAGACCTATAGCTGGTGTTTTGGTCCAGGGTGGAATGAGGCTGGGCTTATCCTTTGTGCAACAACACTGACATTGGCAGGAAGACACACATACGTATTCTCTGTATATATCACATATAGAGAAAATATATATTATATCATATTTAATATATTACATTTACTTTTTTTTTAACAAGAGAGAGAGAGAGAGACTATCAGGGACAGACAGAAAGGGAGAGAGGTGAGAAACATCAGCTCATAATTGCGGCACTTTAGTTGTTCATTGACTGCTTTTTAATATGTGCCTTGACTGGGAGGGCTAGCTGAGCTAGTGACCCCATGTTTGAGCCAGTGACCTTGAGCTCAAGCCAATGACCTTGAGCTTCAAACCAGCAACCTATGGGCACAAGCCAGTGATCACAGGGTTTGTCTATGATCCCATGCTCAAGCCAGTGTCCCCGAGCTCAAGCAGGTGAGCCTGTGCTCAGATACGCGACCTTGGGGTTTCGAACCTGGGTCCTTAGCATCCCAGGTCGATCTCTATCCACTGTGCCACCACCTAGTTAGGCTATTATATTTACTTTTAATAGTAAATATATTATTGTCTGAGTCTGGCATTCTAGCTCTGGGTCCTCCATTGCTGAATTCTACACTTTTAAATCATGGCCCTCACCAGTGCCTTCTGTAGCCAGGTCACTCTCACCCCAGCTACTCTTGCCCCACCCTCGTGCAGAAGTCCAGATCCAACTTGCATCTGAGCCTTTGCTCCTCCCCTTTCATTGTGGAGCCTGACACATCTATTTCAGTCCTGCCCTTGCTGCTTATTAGGTGCCTAAACTTACGTAAATCACTCTTTCTTTAAGAGTCTCAGTTTTTCAGTGATTTAATGGGATATTAATAATTTCTACATCAAGGGACTGCTTTGAACGTTGAAAGGTTATGTATAGAGAGTCTTGAGCAAATAATAGAAAGAACTTCATTACATGTTTAAGCTCCATTTCCTGGTCCCCCTTCTCCTTGGTGTCTCCACAGTACAAAGTCACAGTAGGTGTTCAGAATATGATTTCTTCTCTCTTCTGCTTTGACAATTGTTACTTTAAGATCCTGGTTTGAGGAGAGACTACCATTAACTACCACAAACCTGTTCTCTAAAGAGAATGTGGGGAAAGCTTGGAACAATGTAGAAAATGACTTCAAGTTGATCAGATTTGTAGTCTGACTGCGACCTTACTCAGCTGTGTGGCTTTGTCAAGTAATAAAAGCCTCCCTGTACCTCAGTTCTCTCGTCTGTAAAGGAGGGAAGAATTAATAACACCTACCTCAGTGGGCACCCTCACTGTCTGCCTCTCACTGCACCCCTTCTCATCCACCTCCCTGCACCTCCCTGCTCATGACTTGGCTGGTTGGCCCTCACTCACTCTGTGTCAGTTGACCCCTGACCCAAGGCACAGCACATCTTGAAGAATTTATGCCCCAGAGCAGATAAAAGCCTGGCAGGCAACAACTGACATCACACAAGCCCTTTTGGGCAGCAGTATACAAGGACAGAGTTGAACCCAACCATTCATGCACCTGAATCCCTCCAATGAATATTCACTGACCCTTCCTCTGGGACTAGCCAGGTTGCTGAGGTTTGCTGGTGACAGAGGCCCTGTCCTTAGGGAGCTTTAAATCTGATAGGGGAGAGACCTCCAGCTGTCAACTGTACATGGGCAGGGACAGGGGGAAGGTCTGGGGGCTGTGGAAGCCCAGAAGACAAGATCAAAGTAGCTACTTAGATGAAGTGACACTTGAGTTGAGTTCATCAGGTTTGGAGAGTTGTTGTGAAGGGCCTTCCATGAAGAACACATTGCACAGACACTGAGACAAGAGAGAGCTGAGCACGTTGTAGGAACCACTTGCGGTTAGTGTTTCAGTGGTCAGAACCCGGCGTGTCAGACCAAAGGTGGCAAAAGATGGCTTGAGAAGTTTGGTGAGGCTGGAACTGTGGGTGGCCTTAATTGCTAAAGAAGGTGCTAGAACTTTACCCTTGTGGGGCTGGGGTGTCACAGAAGGAAGTGTTGTGTTGACTTCTGCGCCAGTGCCGTCTCACTGCTGGTGTGCAGAAGGGTAAGCAAAAGATGGCCTGTTTGGCAGCCGAGAGCCAGGAACCGGACTAGGGGTCATTTATGTGAGGGGTGTTGAGGATAGAGCAGTGCAGTGGCAGAAGATGTGGAAAGAAGCTGGGTTTGAGAGACAGAAAGGAGAATCATCGGGACTTGGTGACGATGGGCTACGAGGAGAGAAGGGGAGCTTTGGCTGCACATAAGGTGAGTGACACAGAAGAAACCGTATTGCACAGTGCCAAGGAGGTGACTAAGGCAAAGATAATAGCGGGAAGAACTCTGAGTGCTGTGAACCAGTGTGGAATAGAAGGGGCAGAAACACTATGCTGGAGGTGGAGGGGTTCAGGCTAGGACACCGTGTGACCTTGGGCCAATCACTTCTTCTGGTCCTTTAGGCTTCTATCTGATAAATTGGAAGACAAAAAAAAAAAAAAAAGATGATTGTGAAAAATAAATTACATAAAAGAATGTCCAAGAAGTGCTCAGTCCAGTGGGTGATTTGAAGGCGGAGACCTGTGGCAGGTGTTTTGGTCCAGGGTGGAGTGAGGCTGGGCTATCCTTTGAGCAACAACATTGGCATTGGCAGGAGGACGCACACACTTGCAGCAGAAGGTGTGTAGAGAGGGGTAATGTGACCTGAGTACATGGTTGTTGGATTTGAGGGTGGGATCAAAGGCCATGGAGTCAAATCCATTTTACCCTGGGAGGCCCTACCTTGGCAGTTGGCAGTGAGGGGCTTCTCTGAGCTGTGAACTCTAGACTGCTACTTCCTCAGGAAGTACCCAGGCGTCTGCGTTCTGATCTCAAGTCAGCATCTGAGTTGCTGTGTGACCGAGTCAGTTCAAACCCACCTGGATCTCAGGTTTGCCGTATGAGCAGCGACAACAATAAAAGCCTGTGTTGGTGGAGTGCTGCATGGAATGTTTCCAAAGGTCCTCTCCAGGTTTACTGTGCTTCACTTCTATGACCCTGACTCTTTTTTTAAAAACAGCTAGTCCTGTCTCTGTTCCTGACTTCCTCTGTGGCCTTGAGCCAACTCCTGGAACTCTCTGGATGCATTTGCACATCTGGAATACCAGGAGATTGTGCAGGAGAGGCTCCACCATCCAGTAATTCTCCCTGGAGGATGTTCACCCTCATCTCCCCTGAATGGTTCACATAAATTAGAGGAAAGTGAGGCGCTGGTCACAGATGACCCCCCCCTCCCACCTTCCAAATCTTCTGTCTTCTCCTGCTGCCCTCCCTTCCTTACTGTCAGGAGCTTGCAGCACTGACTCACTTGCCAAACTTGTTGCTATGACAACGGTTACAAATAACTCAGATGCAGACAAAGATTTTAACCCAAGAGCTGCTGGGCCAAGGCTTCTTCCTTCCGCTCCACACCCAGCTGAAGGAACAATCTGACAAATTCTTTGAGATCAAGTCACTTCCCTCCTCACAAGCCTGCCAGGCTTCCTCAGTGTCACGAGACTAAGCCCTGGCATCTGAGGCCTTCCTAAAACCAGACTCAGATGTTTCCAATCACATTTCCCACTTGTTCCCATTAAAAAGTGATCACTCCAGTTTTGAGCACCTACTGTCTGTCAAGCCCTGTCTGAGTGCTTTACATATAGTAGCTAAGGAAATCTTCCCGGAATGCTATCAAATAGACATATGATGCCCATTTTGTGGAAGAGAAAATTGAGTAAGGAGGTCAGAGAGTCAGAATTCAAACTCAAATCCATCAGAATCCCAAACCCATGCTTTTTCATTGCCAATAGTTTATGGAACTTGTTCTGCACACTTGACGCTTATTCAAATAATCTGGGGCAGTTAAAAATTCAGATTCTATCTTCCATTCATGAAGGTGGACACTTTGGTTGTTTCCATGTCTTGGCTACTGTGAATAATGTTGAGATGAACACAAGGTTACATACATCTTTACAAATAAATGTTTTTTAACTTTTTTCAGTAGATAACCAGAATAAGGATTGCTGGGTCATATCATACATATGACTCTATTCTCAATTATCTGAGGAACCTCTATATTGTTTTCCATAGTGACTGTATGAGTTTACATTCCCACCAGCAGAGTATAGGGTTTCTTTCTCTCCACAACCTCAACATATGTTATTTTCTGTCGTGTTGACAAATAGTCATTCTAACAGGTGTGGTGGAATGCCATTGTGGTTTTCATTTGCATTTCTCCTATAACTAGTGAAGTTGAGCATCTTTTTACATATCTGTTGGCCACTTCCATGTTGTATTAGGAGAAGTGTTTCTTCAGGTCCTCTGCCCATTTTTAGTTAGATTGTTTGTTTTTTTGTTGTTGAGTTGCATAAGTTCATGATATATTTTGGATATTAGACACTTAACGGAAGTATTGTTTGCAAATATCTTCTCCTATTTAGTTGATTGCCTAGAACTGTACAGTTGAAACCTATATAATCTTATTAATCAATATCACCCCAATAAATTTAATTTAAAAATAAAAATAATAAAAAAGGTGGAATACATCTGTTTTCTCTAATTCCTGACACTCCATAATATAAGAGTAAAGGAATCAGTATATACATTTCCATCTCCAGAAAAACTGGAGGAGATCTCATAAATGAGGAAGAGACTTCAACAACTCCCTGGCAAGCAGAAAGGGACTGGAGGGATGGTAACTGAGAAATCAGGGCTGGGAAGTTAGAGGCAAAGTCCACATGTGGGAGCGGATCTGCGTGAAGAATGTTGGTCTGTCTTGCAAAATCCTGGTGAGGCTCTGGCGCAGAAAACGTATCCTGACAGTGAGAGTGAGATGTGGAGACCCAACAGGGGGAGAATTGAAAGCACATGTCAGAACACTTGACCATCCCACCCTCTGTACTTATGTGTAGAAATCACAAGAGCCAAGCATCTACCCTTGAGCAAAATATAGAGCGTTTCCCAAAGGAATCAAACAGTCTCAGAGCAAAGCCTTCACTTTCTGGACTCAGGGGTCCCCCAGAGAATGTGCAGGTCCGCACCCAGTCACCTGAAAGGGGAGGCTAGTAGTGAACTTGACAAACCCTTACCCCTTACACAGGTTCCCAACCAATCAACTTTTTACTGGTTTCTTCTTTAATCAATGAGCTGAGAGATTTGAATATTTGTGAAAATATATGCAAACTGTTTTATGAACAAGCTGATAAAGCAAATGGAAAACATTAAGGCTGGGCACATTTCAAGGGGAAAAACCAAGCAATTATTAAAACTAGAAAATTTTAAAAACACAGAAAATGATTACTATAGTATATTTCTTGGCTCTGTAGTAACTACTGATTTACTAGGAATTATGATATAAACATAGTGGAAGAATGACGGAACGGACAACAGGTTGTGTGTACAGGGGATAGAAAAATGTCAAATCATCTCCGACCATAACAAGATGTCAAGAGATAATGTCTCAAAGTGCTAAGATAAGAAATAGTAGCATAAGCATATTATGTGGAAACATGGTTGTTCATCAGTTTATATTTTTTTCAGCTACAAGTAACATAAAACCAATGGACAGTGACTGAAACACATGACTTTTTCCTTCCTTCCTTCCTTCCTTCCTTCCTTCCTTCCTTCCTTCCTTCCTTCCTTCCTTCCTTCCTTCCTCTCTATCTATCTTTCTCTCTTTCTCTTTCTCTCTCTCTCTCTCTCTCTCTCTCTCTCAAAAAGTTAATTTATCATTAACAAAAGTGTGGCATGTGTTCAGTTCCTCAGTGATGCCATTAAGAAACCAAGCTCTTCCTAACTTTTTCTTCCTTAATGTGTGGAGTCTTCGTTATCATTCTCATCCTCTCTAGGTCACAAGACTGTTAAAACAGCTCCAGGCAGCATGACTATATTCAAGGCAGAAAGAAGAAGGAAGGGGACAATGTCAGCCATGTGTGTCTCAGGAAAGGCACATCCTTTTCAGAAGGTCCCCAGAAAACACCTTACGGCCACAACTGGGACACATAGCCATCTCTAGCTGCAAGGGAGGCTAAGAGATCGTCTGGCCTTTCAGCTTCTGGGTGGGAGACAGACAGGGAGAAGGGGATTGGGAGTGACGAGTGCCAGGAGAAACAGCCGAAGACTGGTAAGCAAAAGAAAAAGACTATATAGTTGGTGGGCAATCATCTTTCCCACACATGGTATCAGGGTAGGGGGCTTAGGAGAGGAACAGAGAATAAGCAACCCTTTTAGAGGAGTAGCTTGATATTTTTTTAAATTTTTAAATTTTATTCAGAAAATTAACAAGGTGACATTGATCAATAAGAGTACATAGGTTTCAAGTAAACTTTTCTATAGCATTTGTTTTTTTTTTGTTTTTGTTTTTTTTTGTTTTTTTTTCCTGAAGCTGGAAACGGGGAGGGACAGTCAGACAGACTCCCGCATGCGCCCGACCGGGATCCACCTGGCACGCCCACCAGGGGGTGATGCTCTGCCCCTCCGGGGCGTTGTTCTGCCGAGACCAGAGCCACTCTAGTGCCTGGGGCAGAGGCCAAGGATGGCCAGGAGGGGAAGAGAGAGACAGAGAGGAAGAAGGGAGGGGGTGGAGAAGCAAATGGGCGCTTGTCCTATGTGCCCTGGCCGGGAATCGAACCCAGGTCCCCCGCACGCCAGGCCAACGCTCCACCGCTGAGCCAACCGGCCAGGGCCTCTATAGCATTTGAACTGTTGATTATGTTGTATACCCATCACTCAAAGTCAAATCATTTTCCATTACCTTGTACTTGTCTCTCTTTATACCCTTCCCCCCATGCCCACCCCCTCTCTATTCACTCAAGTCCCATTCCCCCTCCCCCATGTTCCCTTACCTGTGATAACCACTTCACTTTTATCTATGTCCATAAGTCTCAGTTTTATATCCCTCCTATCTGTAAAAGCATAAAATTCTTAGGTTTTTCTAATTTACTTATTTCACTCAGTATAATGTTCTCAAGGTCCATCCATGTTGTCCTAAATGTACTATGTCATTCTTTCTTATGGCTAAGTAATATTCCATTGTATATATGTACCACATCTTCTTTATTCAATCCTCTATCGAGGGACACTTTGGTTGTTTCCATGCCTTGGCCACTGTGAATAATGCTGTGATGAACATGGGGGTGCATGTGTATTTACATACCAATGTTTTTGAGTATTTTGGGTAGATACCCAGTAGAGGGATTGCTGGGTCCTATGATACTTCTATTATTAATTTTTTTAGGAAACAACATAGCTTCTTCCATAATGGTTGTACTAATTTGCATTTCCACCATCAGTGAATGAGGGTTCTTTTTTCTCCACAGCCTCTCCAACACTTGTTGCTATCTGTCTTAGTAAGAGCCAATATAACAAGTGTGAGGTGGTATCTCATTGTTGTTTTCAGTTGCATTTCTCAAATACTAATGAAGATGAGCATCTTTTCATATACCTGTTGGCCATTTAAATGTCCTGTTGGGAGAAGTGTCTGTTCAGGTCCTCTCCACATTTTTTAATTGAGTTGTTTGCTTGTTCGTTGCTGAGCTTTGTGAGTTCTTTATATATTTTGGACATTAACCCCTTATTAAAGCTGTTGTTTGCAAATATTGTCTCCCATTTAGTTGGCTGCCTATTTGTTTTGTTGTCAGTTTCTTTTGCTGTTCAGAAGCTTCTTAGTTTTATATAGTCCCATTTATTTACTTTTACCTTTACTTCCCTTGCCTTTGGGGTAAAATTCATAAATTGTTTTCAACGGCCAAGGTTCATGAGCTTACTGCCTATGTTTTTTTATATGTAGTTTATAGTTTCAGGTCTTATATTTAGGTCTTTTATCCATTTTGAATCAATTTTTGTGCATGGGAACAAACTGTAGCCAAGTTTTATTCTTTTGCATGTGGTTTTCTATTTTTTCCAGAACCATTTATTAAAGAGGCGTTCTTTTCTCCATTGTGTGTTCTTAGCTCCTTTGTGAAAGAGAATTTGTGTATGTGTGTGTGTGTGTGTGTGTATGTAGTTTTATTTCTGTGGCCTCAATTTTGTTCCATTAGTCTGTATATCTGTTGTATAATCTGTTTTTCTGCCAATACCATGCTGTTTTGCTTATTGTGGCTCTATAGTATTATTTGAAGTCAGGGAGTGTGACACATTCATTTTGCTCAGAATTGCTTTGGCTATTCAGGGTTTTGTATGATTCCATACAAACTTGGTGATTTTTTGTTCTGTCTCTTCAAAGAATGACTTTGGTATTTAGATAGGAATTGCATTAAATTTGTATATTGCTTTGGGTAATGTGGCCATTTGAGCTATGTTGATTCTTCCAAACCAAGAACATGGAATTTTTTTTCATTTCATTGTGCCTTTTTCAATTTCTTTCAGTAATGTTTTGTAGTTTTCAGTACATAAATCTTTCATATTCTTTGTTAAGTTTATTCCTAGGTACTTTATTTTTTTGTTGTTGCAATTGTAAAAGGAATTATTTTTTTTTAGTTCATTTCCAATGTTTCATAGTTGGCATATAAAAAAACAGTAGACTTTTGTATATTGATTTTGTATTTTGCAACTTAACTGTATTGGTTTATTGTTTTTAATAAATCATTTTTTTGTGGAGTCGTTGGGGTTCTCTATGTACAGAATCATGTCATCTGCAAAAAGTGATATGGTTACTTCTTCTTTCTTGATATAAATACCTTTTATTTCTTTTTCTTGCCTCATTGCTCTGGCTAAAACATCCAGAATTATGTTGAATAAGAGTGGAGATAGTGGACAACCTTGTTCCTGATTTTAGAAGAAAAGCCTTCATTTCTTCACCATGTAGTGTGATATTATTTGATGGTTTGTCATATATGGCCTTTATTATGTTGAGGTACTTTCCTTCTATACACAATTTTATTGAATGTTTTAAATATAAAGTGATTTATTTTATCAAATGCCTTTTCTGCATTTATTGATAAAACCATATTGTTTTTGTTCTTTGTTTTGTTGATGTGGTGTATTACCTTGATTGATTTCCAAATGTTGAACCACCCTTGTGCTCCTGGAATGAATCCCACTTGATCATAATGTAGTATTTTTTTAATGTGTTGTTGTATTTGATTTGCTAGTATTTTGTTTAGAATTTTTGTATCTGTATTCATTAGAGATATTTGTTTGTCTGTAGTTTTCTTTTTTTGTGTTGTTCTTGCCAGGTTTTGGTATCAGGGTTATGTTGGCCTCATAAAATGTATTATAGAGTATTGCTTCTTCTATTTATGGGAAAACTTTGAGAAGGCTAGGTACCAAATCTTCTTTGAATGTTTGATAGAATTCACTAGTGTAACCTTGTGGTCCTGAACTTTTGTTTTGGGGGAGGTTTTTGATAGTTCTTTCTATTTCCTCTCTGCTCATAGGACTATTTAGGTTTTCCACTTCTTTGTGGCTCATTTGAGGAAGATTATATAGTTCTAGGAATTCATCCATTTTTTCTAGGTTGTTGTATTTGGTGGCACGTAACCTTTCATAATATTCTACGATGATCTTTTTTATATCCATGATATCTGTGGTAATTTCTCCTCTTTTATTTCAGATTTTGTTTATATGAGTCCTTTCTTTTTTTTTCTTAGTGAGTCTAGCCAGTGGTTTTTCAATTTTATTGAGCTTTTCAAAGAACCAGCTCTTCATTATATTATTTTTTCTATACCTTTTTTGTTCTCTATTTCATTTAGTTCTGCTATTATTTTTACTATTTCCTTTCTTCTATTGACTTTGAATTGCCTTTGTTCCTTTCTTTCTAGTTCCTTAAGGTGTGATCTTAGGTTGTTTACTTGAGATCTATCCTGTTTCTTGATATAAGCCTGTAATGATATAAATGCTTCTCTTATTACTGCTTTTGCTGCATCCTAAAAATTTTGATATGTTGTGTTGTCATTTTCATTTGTCTTTGGTATATATCTTTTGACTTCTGCTTTTATTTTTTCTTTGATCCAGTCATTTTTTAGAAGTATGTTCTTTAATCTCCACATTTTTGTGTGTTTCTTTACTTCCTTTTTATAGTTGAATTCTAATTTCAAAGCCTTATGATCAGAAAATATGCTTTGTATAATTTCAGTCTTCCTGAATTTGTTGATGTTAGTTTTGTGGCTCAACATATGGTCTACCCTTGAGAATGTTTGAATATTTGTGTGCACTCACTTCTGGCTTGTAAAGTTTCTGCTGAGAAGTCTGATGATAACTTAATGGGCTTTCCTTTGTATGTTATGTTCTTCTTTTCCCTTGCTGCCTTGAGGATTCTTTCTTTGTCATTGATTTTTGACAATTTTATTATGATGTGCCCTGGAGTAGGTCTGTTTGTGTTTGCGGTAACTTGGCATTTTGTTTGCTTCTTGGATTCAAGGCTCTAATTCTCCATGTACACCAGAGAACAATGAATAATCTGATGTTTTGGAATAAGTGTCCATAAATGTCTATTATGTCTATTTGGTCCAGAGTGTCATTTAAGGTCAATATTTCTTTATTGATTTTCTGTTTGGGTGATCTAGCTAAAGACATCAATGGTGTGTTGAAATCTCCAAGTATGATCATGTTTTGACTGCTTTTATTTTTAGATCAGTTAGTAGATGTCTTATATATTTTGGTGCTCCTTGGTTCAATGCACATATATTAAGAAGTGTAATGTCTTCTTAATACAATGTTCCCTTTATCATTATGAAATATTTATCTTTGTCTCTGGTTACTTTTGTTGTCTTGAATTCAGCATTGTCAGATATTAGTATGACAACACCTAGTTTTCTATGTATATTATTTGCTTGAAGAATCATTTTCCTTCCCCTCCCGCAGCCGAGGCTCCATTGGAGCAAAGATGGCCCGGGTGCTGGGTATGGCTCCTTGGCCTCTGCCCCAGGTGCTAGAGTGGCTCTGGTCGCAACAGAGCGACGCCCCGGAGGGGCAGAGCATCGCCCCCTGGTGGGCAGAGCATCGCCCCTGGTGGGCGTGCCGGGTGGATCCCGGTCGAGCACATGTAGGAGTCTGTCTGACTGTCTCTCCCCGTTCCCAGCTTCAGAAAAATACAAAAAAAAATCATTTTCCAATCTTTCACTGTAAATCTACTTTTGTCCTCATAGCTTAGATGTGTCTCTTAACGGCAGCAGATGGTTGGGTTTTGCTTTTTGATCCAATCTATTTTGTGCCTCTTTATTGGTGAATTCAATCCATTTAAATTTAGGTAAATTCTTGATACTTGAAGATTTCCTATAGTAACTTAATTTTTTTGTTTTCTGGTAGCTCTGTGCATTGTTTGGTTCTTCTCTTTTTTATTTCTGTCAGTTGTTTTTGTTTGGTGGTATTCCATACTTCTTTCCCCTCTTTCTTCTTTTTTTAAGTTTCGTCTTTCAGTAGCAGCTTTTTCATGGGCTTTTAGGTTTAGAAAAAAAATGTTCACATGTACAAGAGTCCTTTGTCATATGAGTGCTTCTGCATTTTATCTTCTTTTGTTACTACAGATCTGTATTCTCTCCTCTTTTATGTTATTGTTGTTACAGATTATCCTTCTTTTTATTGTGACCTTGTTGTAGTTTTTACTTGTAGTTTTAATTTGTTTTGTTCCTGTGTCTGGTCGAATAACCCCCTTGGGTATTTCCTGAAGTGGGAATTTTCTGGTGATAAATTCCCTCAGCTTCTGTATGTCTGTAAAAGTTTTTATTTCTCCTTTATATTTGAAGGATAACTTTGATGAATATAGTATCCTTGGCTGGTAATTCCTCTCTTTTAGTACTTTGAATATTTGTGTGCACTCACTTCTGGCTTGTAAAGTTTCTGCTGAGAAGTCTGATGATAACTTAATGGGATTTCCTTTGTATATTATGCTCTTCTTTTCCCGTGCTGCCTTGAGGATTCTTTCTTTATCATTGATTTTTGACAATTGTATTATGATGTGCCATGGAATAGGTCTGTTTGTGTTTGCAGTACCTTGGCATTTTGTTTGCTTCTTGGATTCAAGGCTCTAATTATTCCCATAGTCTTGGAAAATTCTCATCAATTATTTGTTTGAATAGGCTCTTCATTTCTTTCTCCTTCTCTTCTTTCTCTGATATACCCATTATTCTTATATTGCTCTTTCTGATGGAGTCAGACAATTCTTGTAGAGCCATCTCAGTTTTTTTATTCATGAATCTCTCTCTTCTTCTCTCTGTAGCATCTCTAGTTGCCTGTCTTCAATGTCACTGATTCTTTCCCTTGTCTGCCTTGTTCTATTAGCTAAACTTGTTTCCTCAGTCTTCAATTCATGTATTGAGTTCTTCATCTCTGTTTTTAAAGTTTCAATCTGATCTGTGAGGTATTCATTTTGTTTATTAATTTGTTTTCTGAGCTTATTAAAGTTGCCTATTGGTATCTTCTCACATTTTGTTGAGCATTTTTAGAACTTCAATTTTTTATTCTTTATCATTTAACTGCAAGGCTTTCATGTGATTGGGATTTTTCTCTAGAGATTTTATATTTTCTTTTTAAATTACATCTCTGGCCCTGGCTGGTTGGCTCAGTGGTAGAGTGTTGGTCTGGTGTGCAGGAGTCCTGGGTTTGATTCCCAGCCAGGGCACACAGGAGGGGCACCCATTTGCTTTTTCACCCCTCCCCATCTCCTTCCTCTCTCTTCTCCTCCTTCAGTGGGGCTCCATTGGAGCAAAGTTGGCCCAGGCACTGAGGATGGCTCTGTGGCGTCTGCCTCAAGCACTAGAATGGCTCTGGTTGCAACAGAGTGATGCCCCAGATGGGCAGAGCATCGCCCCCTGATGGGCATGCCAGGTGGATCCCTGTCGGGCACATGCAGGAGTCTGTCTGACTGCCTCTCCATTTCCAACTTCAGAAAAATACAAAAAAATAAATAAATAAATTACATCACTGTCTTGTGTACCCATGGTATTTGATTTATTTTTCTTTTGTTTCTTCGCTGTGTTATAGTTGTTCAAATTGTTGAAATTTCAAGGAGAGAGATCTGGAGTATCTCTCATGCTGCCATTATTCTTGACATTCACTTTGAAAAGTAATAGCTGATGTCAATTTCCAATTTTCCTTTCTGGCCTGGTGATTTTCTTCTAGCATGCCCTGAACTTCATTTCAGTTTTATCAAGCCTATATACAAGATATTGCATCCACAAATAAAATAAGAAAACAATGCTATGAAAAGCCACCTTTGGAGAAAAAAGAAGAGTGCTTAAAATTTTTAAACTATTTTTTAAACAAAAAGCTTAATAGAAGATAAAAATGAAATGTCTCAGAAATCAGAATCGAACAAAAGACATCAAGTACTTCTAGTTTCTGGTACAACATGTAAAGAGCTTGAAAATCATCTCTCTATAAACACAACAAGAAAGAAAGTGAACAAACTGAAAATCAACACTTTTTAGATACATCAGAAAACTGTGGTATATAGCAGTGGTCCCCAACCTTTTTTGGGCCACAGACCAGTTTAATGTCAGAAAATATTTTCATGGACCGGCCTTTAGGGTGGGATGGCTAAATGTATCACATGACTATGACGAGCATCAATAGTGAGTCTTAGACTGATGTAACAGAGGGAATCTTGTCATTTTTAAAAAGTAAAACATCATTCAGACTTAAATATAAATAAAAAGGAAATAATGTAAGTTATTTATTCTTTCTCTGTGGACCGGTACCAAATGGCCCATGGACCAGTACCGGTCCACAGCCCAGGGGTTGGGGACCACTGGTTTATAGGGCAATCTACTGCCCCACTAATTGAAAAGACAACCTGACAGGTAAAGAAAATCACAGCTTACTGAAGCAAAAGCCCAGAAGCAGGAGTAAAGTTCATAAATTTTTCTCTATGAGTTTAGTACCTATGTTTTCTATGTAATTTATTGTTTCAGATCTTATATTTAGATATTTTATCCATTTTGAGTTAATTTTTGTGCAGGGGGACAAACTAGTCAAATTTCATTCTTTTGAATGAGGCTGTCCAGTTTTTCTTTCCAGCTCCATTTATTGAAGAGGCTTTCTTTTATCCATTGTGTATTTTTGCCCTTTTGTCAAAGATGATTTGTCCATATATATGTGGTTCTATTTCTGGGATCTTGTTTCTATTCCATTGGTCTGTATGTCTGTTTTTCTGCCAATACCATGCTGTTTTGATTATCATGGCTTTATAGTATAATTTGAAGTCAGGTAATGTGATACCTCTGCCTTCATTCTTTTTTCCCAGGATTTCATTGGCTATTCAGGGTTGTTTATGGTTCCATACAAACCTGGTGATTTTTTCTACTTCTATAAAAAATGACATTGGTATTTTAATGGGGATTTCATCTTTCAAAGATGCTCAACAAACTAAAAGAAAATTAATAGACAACTAAATAAAATCAGAAAAATAACGCTATACAAAATGATAATATCAACAAAAAGATAAATATTAATAAATACAGTGTGTCCGTAAAGTCACGGTGCACTTTTGACTGGTCACAGGAAACCAACAAAAGATGATAGAAATGTGAAATCTGACATCATAGAAATAGCGCTGTGAGGAGCACAGCTGACAAATCTCCCCAAAATTTCAACAAATTCATCAACCAGAGACAGAAAAATCTATCCTTGGAGCGTCTGGGAGTTGCACACATTGAAGGCGAAGGCAGCAGCAGCCTCATAGCTGGATCATCAGGCTGCTATTTCTGGAAGGAGAGACTCGGAGAGAGGCTCTGGGAAAAATGGACTCTCTCATTGTCGGAGCTGGCAAATGCTAACAAGCTTGAATACCAACGAAACTGAAGCCTAATATATGACATCACCATAGAGTCTCATCAACTGCAAATCCCTACCTAAGCATGCCACAGGGGCAGAGCCTGGGGTACAGAGTCACTGACCAGGAAGAGGGAGAGGAAAGAAAAAGGAAGAAGTTAACCTCTCAAAATCAAGAAAAATCCACAGACTTTATAACTTGTTCCACTATTTTTTTGTTTCTTTCATCTTTTTGCCTTTATTATTATTATTTATGTTTCCTCCACCTTGGTCCTTTTATTCTCTGCCCATCTTTTTCTTTCCTCTTCTTGAACTACACTACCCATAAGTGTTACATTTTATTTCTTTTCTTCTTCCTTACTCTCCATGAGGGTTACACTCCAAAACCCTTAACAATCTCTCTCTCTCTCTTTTGGCTTTTTTTCTTTCTTCATCCTTTCCTTTTCCCCATTTTCTTATTTCTCCCTCTCTATTAGTTTCTTCTTTTCTCCTTTTACTTTTCCTCTCATTCAATCCTCAGTCACAAACAAATTATTTAATTTGGGACTCAAGTTTTTTCTGTGTGGCATTTTGGGTGCTTTTTACTTCGCATTTTAACTCATTAACATTCCTCCCAACCCAGGATCTCCATTCTATTTAGTTTTTGCTCCAATTAATACAATAGTTATTTTTTTCCTTTTTCCTATTTCCCTCTTATCCCTCTCATTATATCTTTTAATCAACCACCACTTACAAGCAAATCACTTTATACTTGACCGAAATTTTTTCCTTTTTTGATTTTTGTGGGTCCCAACTTCCTTTTTTGCCCCTTGAACACTTCCCTCAAACTAAGGCCCTTTGTTATATGCAGTTTTTGTTCCATTTAGCATAATATAATTCACAGTTCATCACCATATTTTCCTAAGGAGGAGGGGAGAAGAGGTCAAGAGAAGAAAGAAAGGGGGAGGAATAATAAATTATTATTGTTTTTTTTGTGTGTTTTTTTCAAAATATTTTTTCCATTTTTAACCTTTTTTTACTTTTTTTTAATTTACTTTTTTTTCTTTATTAATTCTCATTAGTGCTATCAACAAGACCACCCTCAGATGCCATTAAGAAAAAGGAAATCAAATAACATGGCTACAAAAGATACACAAGTAGCACAGATAGATGTGAAAAAATCTATGGAGAAAAAATTTAATATATTGGAAACCTTGGAGCTAAATGACAGAAATTAAAATAAAAATCCTAAAAATACTCAGAGATATACAAGAAAACACAGAAAGACAATTTAGGGAGCTCAGAAAACAACTCAATGAACACAAAGAATATATTACTAAGGAAATTGAAACTATAAAAACAAATCAAACAGAGATGAAAAACTCAATTCATGAATTGAAAAACAAGGTAACAAGCTTAGCTAATAGAATAGGCCAGATAGAAGGTAGGATCAGTGACATAGAAGACAAGCAACTTGAGACAAAACAGAGAGAAGAAGAGAGAGACTCAAAAATTTAAAAAAATGAGAAAGCCTTACAGGAATTGTCTGACTCCATCAAAAAGAATAACATAAGAATAATAGGTATATCAGAGGGAGAAGAGAGAGAAAATGGAATGGAGAATATATTCAAATAATACACGAGAACTTCCCAAGCCTGTGGAAAGAACTAAAGCCTCAAATTCAAGAAGCAAACAGAACACCAAGTTTTCTTAACCACAACAAACCTACTCCAAGGCACATCATAATGAAAATGGCACAAACCAACAACAAAGAAAAAATTCTCAAGGGAGCCAGGAAAAAGAAGAATACAACATATAAAGGAAGGCCTCTTAGATTATCTAGATTTCTCAGCAGAAACTCTACAAGCTAGAGGAGAGTGGACCCCAATATTTAAAGCCCTGAAAGAGAGAAACTTTCATCCAAGAATACTATACCATCCAAGCTATCCTTCAAATAAGAAGGAGAAATAAAAATATTTACAAATACAGAAAATATGAGGGAATTTATCATCAGAAAACCCCCATGCCAGAAAATATTAAAGGAGGTTTTCCAACCAGATTCAAAGAACAAAACAAAACAAAACCACAAATAAAATCTCCACCAAGAACACAATAAAACCAAATTTAAACTGTGACAACAAAAGCAAAAAAAGGGGGAGAGGACGGAGAGTAACAGTAGCAAAGGATGATGAAGTGCAGAAACACTCATAAGATAGGGTACTAAAATGAATATAATAGGTACCCTTTTCACTACTTAATGGTAACCACCCTTGAAAAAACCACCACAGAAACACATGACTTAAAAAAGGTAGCAACAGAGGAAAGAAGCATGGAATACAAACAAACAAAAACAAATGTTAGAAAAACAAAAGAGAAGAATCAAACAAGATAGAAAACTAACAGAAAGCAATTTATAAAAAGGAAATAGGGAACCCACAATGTGTCAATAATTACACTAAATGTAAATGGATTAAACTCACCAATAAAAAGACACAGAGTAGCAGAATGGATTAAAAATGAATATCCAACTGTATGCTTTCTACAAGAAACACATTTAAGTAACAAGGATAAAAATAAATTCAAAGTGAAGGCTGAAAAACAATACTCCAAGTAAATAAGATCCAAAAAAAGCAGCTGTAACAATATTCATATCCAATAATGTTGACTATAAGACAGAAAAAGTACTCAGAGACAAAAATGGTCATTTCATAATGATTAAGGGGACACTGAATCAAGAAGACATAACAATCCTTAATATATTTGCACCAAACAAAGGAGCACCAAAATATATAAGAGAGCTACTTATTGACCTAAAAACAAAGACTGACAAAAATACAATCATACTTGGAGACCTCAATACACCGCTGACAGTTCTAGATCGGTCATCCAAACAGAGAATCAATAAAGATATATTGACCTTAAATGAAACACTAGTGCACCTGGATATGATAGACATCTACAGGACACTTCATTCCAAAGCAACAGAGTATACATTTTTCTCCAGTGTACATGGAACATTCTCAAGAATTTACCATATGTTGGGCCACAAAAATAACATCAGCAAATTCAGAAAAATTGAAATTGTATCAAGCTTATTTTCTGATCATAAAACCTTGAAACTAGAATTCAACTGCAAAAAAGAGGGCAAAAACCCCACAAAAATGTGGAAACTAAACAACATACTTTTAAAAAATGAATGGGTCAAAGAAGAAATAAGTGCAGAGATCAAAAGATATGTACAGACTAATGAAAATGACAATACGACATATCAGAATCTCTGGGATGAAGCAAAAGCAGTGATAAGAGAGAAGTTCATATCACTTCAGGCCTATATGAACAAACAAGAGAGAGCCCACGTGAACCACTTAACTTCACACATTAAGGAACTAGAAAAAGAGGAACAAAGACAACCCAAAACCAGCTGAAGAAAGGAAATAATAAAAAATCAGAGCAGAAATAAATGAAATAGAGAACAGAAAAAGTATAGAAAAAATTAATAAAACAAGGAGCTGGTTCTTTGAAAAGATCAACAAAATTGACAAACCCTTTGCAAGATTCACCAAGGAAAAAAGAGAAAGGACTCATATAGAGAAAATCCAAAATGAAAGAGGAGAAATCACCACAGACATCATAGATATACAAAAAATTATTGTAGAATACTACGAAAAACTATATGCCACCAAATTCAACAATCTAGAAGAAATGGATAAATTCCTAGAACAATACAGTCTTCCTAGACTGAGTCATGAAGAAGCAGAAAGCCTAAATAGACCAATTAGCAGGGAGGAAATAGAAAAAACTATTAAAAACCTCCCCCAAAATAAAAGTCCAGGCCCAGACGGTTATACTAGTGAATTCTATCAAACATTCAAAGAAGACTTGGTTCCTATTCTACTCAAAGTCGTCCAAAAAATTGAAGAACAAGCAATACTTCCAAACACATTTTATGAGGCCAACATAACCCTCATACCAAAACCAGGCAAGGATGGCACAAAAAAAGAAAACTACAGACCAATATCTCTAATGAATACAGATGCTAAAATACTAAACAAAATACTTGCAAATCGAATACAACAACATATTAAAAAAATAATACATCATGATCAAGTGAGATTCATCCCAGTATCTCAAGGATGGCTCAACATACGTAAAACGTTTAACGTAATACACTATATCAACAAAACAAAGAACAAAAACCACATGATCTTATCAAGAGATGCAGAAAAGACATTTGATAAAATACAACACAACTTTATGTTTGACACTCAACAAAATGAGTATAGAAGGAAAATATCTCAACATGATAAAGGCCATATATGATAAAGCATCAGCCAACATCATATTAAATGGCATAAAACTGAGGACTTTCCACCTTAAATCGGGAACAAGACAGGGTTGTCCAGTCTCTCCACTCTTATTTAACGTTGTGCTAGAAGTTCTAGCCAGAGCAATCAGACAAGAGAAAGAAATAAAAGGCATCCATATTAGAAAAGAAGAAGTAAAGGTATCACTTTTTGCAGATGATATGATCCTGTACATCGAAAACCCCAAAGACTCCACAAAAAGATTACTAGAAACAATAAACCAATACAGTAAGGTCGCAGGATACAAAATTAACATACAAAAGCCTTTCTATATGCCAACAATGAAACATTATAAAATGAACTCAAAAGAATAATTCCCTTCACGATTGCAACAAAAAAATAAAATACCTAGGAATAAACATAACAAAGAATGTAAAGGACTGATATAACGAAAACTAAAAAGCATTGTTAAAGGAAATCGAAAAACATACAATGAGATGGAAAAATATTCCTTTTTCTTGGATAGGAAGAATAAATATAATCAAAATGGCCATATTACCCAAAGCAATTTATAAATTTAATGCAATTTCCATCAAAATTCCTATGACAATTTTTAAAGAAATGGAACAAAAAATTATCAGATTTATATGGAACTATAAAAAACCCCAAATAGCCAAAGCAATCCTAAGGAAAAAGAATGAAGCTGGGGGCATTACAATACCTGAGTTCAAGCTATATTATAGGGCCACGACAATCAAAACAGCACGGTATTGGCAGAAAAATAGACACTCAGACTAATGGCACAGAATAGAAAGTCCAGAAATAAAACCATATATATATGGTCAAACAATTTTCGATAAAGGGGCCAACAACACACAATGGAGAAAAGAAAGCCTCTTTAACAAATGGTGCTGGGAAAACTGGAAAGCCACATGCAAAAGAGTGAAACTCGACTACAGCTTATCCCCTTGTACTAAAATTAATTCAAAATGGATCAAAGACCTAAATATAAGACCTGAAAAAATAAAGTACATAGAAGAAGACATAGGTACTAAACTCATGGACCTGGGTTTTAAAGAGCATTTTGTGAATTTGACTCCAAAGGAAAGAGAAGTGAAGGCAAAGATAAATGAATGAGACTACATCAGACTAAAAAGTTTTTGCTCAGCAAGAGAACCTGACAACAAAATAAACAGACAGCCAACTAAATGGGAAATGATATTTTCAAATACAGCTCAGATAGGGGCCTAATATCCAAAATATACAAAGAACTCATAAAACTCAACAACACACAAATAAACAATCCAATAAAAAAATGGCAAGAGGACATGAACAGACACTTATCCCAGGAAGAAATACAAATGGCCAACAGATATATGAAAAGATGCTCATCTTCATTAGATATTAGAGAAATGCAAATTAAAACTGCAATGAGATACCACCTCACACCTGTTAGATTAGCTATTATCAACAAGACTGGTAATAGCAAATGTTGGAGAGGCTGCGGAGAAAAAGCAACCCTCATTCACTGTTGGTGGGATTGTAAAGTAGTACAACCATTATGGAAGAAAGTATGGTGGTTCCTCAAAAAACTGAAAATAGAACTACCTTATGACCCAGCAATCCCTCTACTGAGTATATACCCCAAAAACTCAGAAACACTGATACGTAAAGACACATGTAGCCCCATGTTCATTGCAGCATTGTTCGCAGTGGCCAAGACATGGAAACAACCAAAAAGCCCGTCAATAGAAGACTGGATAAAGAAGATGTGGCACATATACACTATGGAATACTACTTAGCCATAAGAAATGATGACATCAGATCATTTACAAAAAAATGTTGGGATCTTATTAACATTATACGGAGTGAAATAAGTAAATCAGAAAAAACCAAGAACTACATGATTCCATACATTGGTGGAACATAAAAACGAGACTAAGAGACATGGACAAGAGTGTGGTGGTTACTGGGGGTGGGGGGGAGAGGGGCCACGGAAGGGAATGAGGAAGAGGGGAAGGGGAAGGGAAGAGGCACAAAGAAAACTAGATAGACGGTGACGGAGGACAATCTGACTTTAGGTGATGGGTATGCAACATAATTGAATGACAAGATAACCTGGACATGTTTTCTATGAATATATGTACCCTGATTTATTGATTTCACCCCATTAACATTAATAAAAATTTATTTATAAAAAAAAAGAAATGTGAAATCTGCACCAAATAAAAGGAAAACCCTTCCAGTTTCTGTAGGATGATGTGGCAGCATGTGCGCATGTGCAGATGATGACGTAACAGCGTGTATACAGCGTGTATACAGCGGAGCACCCACGGCCATGCCAGTCAAGATGTGGACGGTACAGAGAAAAGTTCAGTGTGTTCTGTGGCTCACTAAATTTGAATCCGTGACCAAAGTGCAACGTGAATATCGGTGCGTTTATAACGAAGCACCAGGACATTAATCACTTTAAACAGAGAATCACAGACGTTATTAACTCTGTTACACCAGACATCTTTACCCGTGTGTGGCAAAAACTTCACTATCGTTTGGATGTTTGTAGGGCAACAAATGGAGCCCAAATCGAACTGCACTGAATAGGTATGAAACTGGGAGAGTTTTCCTTTTATTTGGTGCAGATTTCACATTTCTATCATCTTTTGTTGCTTTCCTGTGACCGGTCAAAAGTGCACCATGACTTTACAGACACACTGTATAATACAAAATTTTTGAAGCAAAAAAAATTTATTATGTAGTTTCTCCATTCAGGGTTTCACCAGGCTGAGTTCAGGGTGTCACCATAGGGGCTGTGGTTCTCATCAAAATCTCAGCATTCCGGAGATGACGTCAGAGTAATGGCGGGGTAGGAAGCGATACCGATAAATCTCCCCCAAAACTCAACAAGATCTTCAACCAGAAACAGAAAAACCTATACTTGGAGCTTCCAGATGCTTCGCAATACACCCAAAGGTATGATTGAGTGAAAAATTGGCTAAATATATAACCAAACCCCGAAGGAAAAAGGGAGTAAGAAATGCTCCGCCTTCCTCACTAACCTAAACAGGGCGGCTTTCTCTGGTAACTGTGAATATAGAAACTGAGGCGGGCAAAGGGGGTGAATAGATCCAGGCCGCCGTGGCACAAACGGCCGAACCAGGCTGTGGCACACAGATCCAAGCCGAGGAAAATCTGATCCTGTGGCAACCCGGGCAATACAAGCTAACACTCGCGCCAAACCCAAACAAAGAAAGACAAGCGGAGCGGCCATTTTACCCGGTCTCCTGGTCGGTGCGCAGTTAGTGGGCGAGAATTTCTTCCTAGGCCCCGAGAGTGGGTGCCCGTGTTGCCCCACGGAGAGGTAGGGTCAGAGGCCTTTCTGTGGGCTGAGGACAGAGTCTCTGGGCAGCCCCAGCGCCCTGGGAAAGCCACGCACGGGAGGGAGTGAGAACTACTTCCAACGGTGGAGATTTTCCGTGCTGGTGAGGGTTTCACTCAGAGGGAACCGCGGCCGGCCTCATATCCTGGTGTGCGCGCGCAGATAAGGAGTGAGCGATTCCTCCGAGTGCCTCCGCAGTGCGCGACCGTGTTATCGCAGAGAGGGGCAGAGTCAGGGGCCTTTGTGTGGGCCAAAGCGGAATCTCGAGCCGCCCCAGCGCCTTGCAAAAGCCGCGCACGGGGACGGAACGAGACTCAATTCCAACGCTGCAACTTTTCCCTGCGGTTGGGGGTTTCATTCAGAGCGTGAGACTGCTGGCTGGATATCCTGGTCGCAGACAGTGAGTGAGAGTTTCCTCCAAGCGCCCCCCAGAAGTGGGCGCCCGCTTGTGTTACCGGACAGAGTGGCAGAGCCAGTGGTCTTTGAGTGGGCGGAAAGCCCGCCTGATTATGCTAGCAGCTCTGACTGACTGAGCCTTACCCAGAGCCCTGTGCTGAGTGGAAATAGAGTGGGGAGTTGCCAGCTCTTTGAGCCTCTTACTATCCAGGCAGTGGCAGCAGCAATCCCATAGCTGGATTATCAGGCTACTAATTGAGGAAGGAAAGACTAGGAGAAAGGCTCCAGGAACACGGACTCTCTCACTGTCGGAGCCTATAAATGCTAATGAGCCTCGACTCCCACGAGACTAAAGCACAATACATGACATTGCCATAGAGACTTATCAACTGCAAGCCTCTACCTGAGCGTGCCAAAGGGGCAGAACCCGGGGTACAGAGTCACCGACCAGGAAGAGGGAGAGAAAAGAAAAAGCAAGAAGATAACCTCTCAAAATCAAGAATAATCTGCAGACTTTATAACCTATCCCATTTTATTATATTTGTTCGTTTGTTTCTCTTATCTTCATTCTTGATACTTTTTTTTTCTTCCTCCAATTTGGCCGATTAACTCTCTACTGGTCTTACTCTCTCCTCTCCTTGAACTACACTACCCATAAGTGTTACATCTCCCATTATCTTTTCTCTTCTCTTCCTTTCTCTCTATGAGGGTTGCACTCCAAAACCCTTAACTCTCTCTCTCTCCTTTCTTTTTTCTTCTTTTAGTGGTTCCCTCTTTTTTTTCTCTCTCTCTCTTTCTTTTCTCCCTCTATATTAGTTTCTTCCTTTCTCCTTTACATCTCCTCTCATTCAAACCTCAATAACAAACAAATTATCTTATCTGGGACTCAAACCTATGTTGGTGGCATTTTGGGGGGTTTTTACTTCACCTTTTTAACTCACTAACAGTGCTCCCATCCCTGGCTCTCCATATTATCTAGTTCTTGTTCCACTAAATACAATAGTAATTTTTTAATTTGTCCCCCCATTTTTCCGTTTTCCTCTTATTCCTCTCATCATAACTCTTAGACAACCAACACCTAAAAGCAAATCATTTTATTCTTGACCCAAATTTTTTCCTTATTTGCTTTTTGTGGGTCCATACGCTCTTTTTTTTTCTTTTTTTTTTTCCTTTTTTTTTTTTTTCTTTTTTTCTTTTTTGCCCCTTTATTACTTTTCCCCAATTCAGGCCCTCCATCACAGGCATTGTTTGTTATAACTCACAGTCCACCACAAGATTTTCTCAAGAAAGAGGGGAGAGGAGAGGAGAGGAAAAAAGGAGGGGGGGAATAATTTCCTTTTTTTAAAAATTTTTATTTTATTTTTTTTCTTTATTTCATTATTAATTTTTTTTAAAAAAAACAACTCTTTTCGATTTTTTATTTATTTTTTATTTTTTTTAACTTTTTATTCTTTATTAAATCTCATTAATACTATCAACAAAACCACCCTCAGATGCCATTAAGGAAGAGAAAATCGAATATCATGGATACAAAAGAAAGAGAGGTAACACAGCTAGATGAGGAAAAATCTATGGAGAAAAAATTTAATATATTGGAAACCTTGGAGCTAAATGACAGAGAATTCAAGATAGAAATCCTAAAAATCCTCGGAGATATACAAGAAAACACAGAAAGGCAATATAGGGAGCTCAGAAAACAACTCAATGAACACAAAGAATATATGTCCAAGGAAATTGAAACTATAAAAACAAATCAAACAGAGATGAAAAACTCAATTCACGAGCTGAAAAACGAAGTAACAAGCTTAGCTAATAGAACAGGTCAGATAGAAGAGAGGATTAGTGAAATAGAAGACAAGCAACTTGAGGCACAACAGAGAGAAGAAGAAAGAGACTCAAAAATTAAAAAAAATGACATAGCCCTACAAGAATTATCTGACTCCATCAAAAAGAATAACATAAGAATAATAGGTATATCAGAGGGAGAAGAGAGAGAAAATGGAATGGAGAACATACTCAAACAAATAATAGATGAGAACTTCCCAAGCCTGTGGAAAGAACTAAAGCCTCAAGTTCAAGAAGCAAACAGAACTCCAAGTTTTCTTAACCCCAACAAACCTACTCCAAGGCATATCATAATGAAATTGACACAAACCAACAGCAAAGAGAAAATTCTCAAGGCAGCCAGGGAAAAGAAGAATACAACATATAAAGGAAGGCCCATTAGATTATCATCAGATTTCTCAGCAGAAACTCTACAAGCTAGAAGAGAGTGGACCCCAATATTTAAAGTCCTGAAAGAGAGGAACTTTCAGCCACGAATACTATACCCATCAAAGCTATCCTTCAAATACGAAGGAGAAAGAAAAACATTCACAGATACAGAAAAGATGAGGGAATTTATCATCAGAAAACCCCCACTCCAGGAATTACTAAAGGGGGTTCTCCAATCAGACACAAAGAACAAAAAAAAAACAGAGCCACAAGTAAAAGCTCCAAGAAGAACACAATAAAACCAAATTTAAACTGTGACAACAACAAAAAGAAAGAGGGGGAGAAGATGGAGATTAACAGTAGCAAAGGACGATGGAGTGCAAAAGTACTCACAAAATAGTTCGCTACAATGAACAGGGTAGGGACCCTTTTCATTACTCAAAGGTAACCACCATTGAAAAAACCACCACAGAAGCACATGAGATAAAAAGATAGCAACAGAGGAAAGATGTATGGAATACAACCAAATAAAAACAAAAGATAGAAAAACGAAAGAGAAGGATCAAACAAGACACGAAACTAACAGAAAGCAAGATATAAAATGGCAATAGGGAACTCACAAGTATCAATAATTACACTAAATGTAAACGGATTAAACTCACCAATAAAAAGGCACAGAGTAGCAGAATGGATTAAAAAAGAAAATCCAACTGTATGCTGCCTACAGGAAACTCATCTAAGTAACAAGGATAAAAACAAATTCAAAGTGAAAGGCTGGAAAACAATACTCCAAGCAAATAACATCCAAAAAAAAGCAGGTGTAGCAATACTCATATCGGATAATGCTGACTACAAGACAGGAAAAGTACTCAGAGACAAAAATGGCCATTTCATAATGGCTAAGGGGACACTGAATCAAGAAGACATAACAATTCTTAATATATATGCACCAAACCAAGGAGCACCAAAATATATAAGACAGCTACTTATAGATCTTAAAACAAAAACTGACAAAAATACAATCATACTTGGAGACCTCAATACACCGCTGACGGCTCTAGATCGGTCATCCAAACAGAGAATCAACAAAGACATAGTGGCCTTAAACAAAACACTAGAGCACCTGGATATGATAGACATCTACAGGACATTTCATCCCAAAGTGACTGAGTATACATTTTTCTCCAGTGTACATGGATCATTCTCAAGAATTGACCATATGTTGGGCCACAAAAACAACATCAGCAAATTCAGAAAAATTGAAGTTGTACCAAGCATATTTTCTGATCATAAAGCCTTGAAACTAGAATTCAACTGCCAAAAAGAGGAAAAAAATCCCACAAAAATGTGGAAACTAAACAACATACTTTTAAAAAATGAATGGGTCAAAGAAGAAATAAGTGCAGAGATCAAAAGATATATACAGACTAATGAAAATGACAATACGACATATCAGAATCTATGGGATGCAGCAAAAGCAGTGATAAGAGGGAAGTTCATATCGCTTCAGGCATATATGAACAAACAAGAGAGAGCCCAAGTGAACCACTTAACTTCCCACCTTAAGGAACTAGAAAAAGAAGAACAAAGACAACCCAAAACCAGCCGAAGAAAGGAAATAATAAAAATCAGAGCAGAAATAAATGAATTAGAGAACAGAAAAACTATAGAAAAAATTAATAGAACAAGGAGCTGGTTCTTTGAAAAGATCAACAAAATTGACAAACCCTTGGCAAGACTTACCAAGGAAAAAAGAGAAAAAACTCATATAAACAAAATCCAAAATGAAAGAGGAGAAATCACCACGGACACCGTAGATATACAAAGAATTATTGTAGAATACTATGAAAAACTGTATGCCACTAAATTCAACAACCTAGAAGAAATGGATAAATTCCTAGAAAAATACAACCTTCCTAGACTAAGAAGAAGCAGAAAGCCTAAACAGACCTATCAGTAGAGAAGAAATAGAAAAAACCATTAAAAACCTCCCCAAAAATAAAAGTCCAGGCCCTGACGGCTATACCAGCGAATTTTATCAAACATTCAAAGAAGACTTGGTTCCTATTCTACTCAAAGTCTTCCAAAAAATTGAAGAAGAAGCCATACTTCCAAACACATTTTATGAGGCCAACATAACCCTCATCCCAAAACCAGGCAAGGATGGCACAAAAAAAGAAAACTACAGACCAATATCTCTAATGAATACAGATGCTAAAATACTAAACAAAATACTAGCAAATCGAATACAACAACATATTAAAAAAATAATACATCATGATCAAGTGGGATTCATCCCAGAATCTCAAGGATGGTTCAACATACGTAAAACGGTTAACGTAATACACCATATCAACAAAACAAAGAACAAAAACCACATGATCTTATCAATAGATGCAGAAAAGGCTTTCGATAAAATACAACACAATTTTATGTTTAAGACTCTCAACAAAATGGGTATAGAAGGAAAATATCTCAACATGATAAAGGCCATATATGATAAACCATCAGCTAACATCATATTAAATGGCACTAAACTGAAGGCTTTCCCCCTTAAATCAGGAACAAGACAGGGTTGTCCACTCTCTCCACTCTTATTTAATGTGGTACTAGAGGTTCTAGCCAGAGCAATCAGACAAGACAAAGAAATAAAAGGCATCCATATCGGAAAAGAAGAAGTAAAGGTATCACTTTTTGCAGATGATATGATCCTATACATCGAAAACCCCAAAGAATCCACAAAAAGACTACTAGAAACAATAAGCCAATACAGTAAGGTCGCAGGATACAAAATTAACATACAGAAGTCAATAGCCTTTCTATATGCCAACAATGAAACAACTGAGAAGGAACTCAAAAGAATAATCCCCTTCACGATTGCAACAAAAAAAATAAAATACTTAGGAATAAACATAACAAAGAATGTAAAGGACTTATATAATGAAAACTATAAACCATTGTTAAGGGAAATCGAAAAAGATATAATGAGATGGAAGAATATACCTTGTTCTTGGCTAGGAAGAATAAATATAATCAAGATGGCTATATTACCCAAAGCAATATACAAATTTAATGCAATTCCCATCAAACTTCCAATGACGTTTTTTAAAGAAATAGAGCAAAAAATCATCAGATTTATATGGAACTATAAAAAACCCCGAATAGCCAAAGCAATCCTAAAGAAAAAGAATGAAGCTGGGGGCATAACAATACCTGACTTCAAACTCTATTATAGGGCCACGACAATCAAAACAGCATGGTATTGGCAGAAAAATAGACACTCAGACCAATGGAACAGAATAGAAAGTCCAGAAATAAAACCACATATATATAGTCAAATAATTTTTGATAAAGGGGCCAACAACACACAATGGAGAAAAGAAAGCCTCTTCAATAAATGGTGCTGGGAAAACTGGAAAGCCACATGCAAAAGAATGAAACTGGACTACAGTCTCTCCCCCTGTACAAAAATTAACTCAAAATGGATCAAAGATCTAAACATAAGACCTGAAACAATTAAGTACATAGAAGAAGACATAGGTACTCAACTCATGGACCTGGGTTTTAAAGAGCATTTTATGAATTTGACTCCACAGGCAAGAGAAGTGAAGGCAAAAATTAATGAATGGGACTACATCAGACTAAGAAGTTTTTGCTCAGCAAGAGAAACTGATAACAAAATAAACAGAAAGCCAACTAAATGGGAAATGATATTTTCAAACAACAGCTCAGATAAGGGCCTAATATCCAAAATATATAAAGAACTCATAAAACTCAACAACAAACAAACAAACAATCCAATAAAAAAATGGGAAGAGGATATGAATAGACACTTCTCCCAGGAAGAAATACAAATGGCCAACAGATATATGAAAAGATGCTCATCTTCTTTAGCTATTAGAGAAATGCAAATCAAAACGGCAATGAGATACCACCTCACACCTGTTCGATTAGCTGTTATTAGCAAGTCAGGTAATAGCAAATGTTGGAGAGGCTGTGGAGAAAAAGGAACCCTCATACACTGTTGGTGGGATTGTAAAGTAGTACAACCATTATGGAAGAAAGTATGGTGGTTCCTCAAAAAACTGCAAATAGAACTACCTTATGACCCAGCAATCCCTCTACTGGGTATATATCCCCAAAACTCAGAAACATTGATACGTAAAGACACATGCAGCCCCATGTTTATTGCAGCATTGTTCACAGTGGCCAGGACATGGAAACAACCAAAAAGCCCATCAATAGATGACTGGATAAAGAAGATGTGGCACATATACACTATGGAATACTACTCAGCCATAAGAAATGATGACATCGGAACATTTACAGCAAAATGGTGGGATCTTGATAACATGATACGAAGCGAAATAAGTAAATCAGAAAAAACCAGGAACTGTATTATTCCATACGTAGGTGGGACATAATACTGAAACTAAGAGACATTGACAAGAGTGTGGTGGTTACGGGGGGAAGGGTGGAATGGGAGAGGGATAGGGGGTGGGGAGGGGCACAAAGAAAACAAGATAGAAGGTGACAGAGGACAATCTGACTTTGGGTGGTGGGTATGCAACATAATTGAACGACAAGATAACCTGGACTTGTTATCTTTGAATATATGTATCCTGATTTATTGATGTCACCCCATTAAAAAAATAAAATTATAAAAAAAAAAAAACTCAGCATTCCAACTTCACCTGGTTGTTGACAGGATCCAATACCAGATGGCTCTAGCCCTAAGGCCCTGGGTTTGCTTGTTTCTTTCTTTGTTTTAGGGAGGATTTGCTGGTTTTCAACCATGGTTTAAGGTTAGCTCAGTAAGGCCTCATTCAGTTGCTAGCCTTATGGCCCTCTTATTATATGTCATGTAGTTCACCTCATAACTGTGTGCTTCTACAAGGCCAGTAGACTACTCTAGAGTTGTGAAATCTTAGATAACATCACATAATTACAAAACAGAGATTCTCTGATTATTTTGTCACACAATGTAACCTTATAATAATAGCAAATATTCATCTATCCCCAGTCGTGACACATTCACCAGGAAGGGATTACAGACAGTGTGTACCCCAGGGGCTAGAATCTTCGTACCCCTTTAGGATTCTGCTCCAACACAAGCTGTTATACACATATTTTCTCCATACCATTTCATTGACATCTTTTATAGTTCAATTTTTCTATGACTTCCAAGAGAAACTTTTGATCCCAAATTTGTGAAGAACTCCAATCTGATCTTTTGATCACCCCTAGCTATTTAGCAATATTTTATGTGGTTATTTTGCATACCCCACTGTGAACATGGTTTTGCTGAATACATTTACTCTCCACCATAAATGGCATATTTGGAATGTGATTTTGTTTTATATCACCTACATCCCCAACTACCACCTTACCAGAGATCTCTCTTGAAGCTGCTCAAAGCTCTTAGATTCTCTTTTTTAATTTTATTTTAAAATTACAATTAACATTAAATATTATATTAGTTTCAAGTGCATAAATAGTGGTTAGACATTTATATAACTTACAGTGTGATCCCCTGATAAGTCTAGTACACCCTTGATGCCATACATATTTATTCCAATATTATTGACTATATTTCCTATGCTGTACTTTACATCCCTGTGACTATTTTGTAACTGTCATTTTGTATTTCTTAATCCTTTCACCTTTTTTACCTCCCAACTCCCCCTTACATCTGGCAAACACCAGCTTGCTCTCTGTATCTATGAGTTTGTTTCTGTTTTTATTTTATTTTTTGCTTATTATTTTTTTAGATTCCACATACCAGTGAAATCACGTGGTATTTGTCTTTATTGTTCTGACTTATTTTACTTAGCATAATACCTTCTAGGTCTATCCATGTCATCTCAAATGGTAAGAGTTCATTCTTTTTTATGGCTGAGTAATATTTCATTGTATATATGCACCACATCTTCTTTTCAATGTGACTAGGCATATCCAATTTGTTAAGCATCTGAATAGACCAAAAAAAAGTAGAGGAAGTGAGAATGCCCTCTTTCTAACTGACTGATAGAGCTGTGATATTGGTTTTCAATCCTGAAACTGAGACTTACACCTTTGGTGCTCTTAATTCTTATGGTTTCAGACTCATACTAGAGCTATACCATTGTCTTTTTGGGGTATTCAGTTTGCAGTTGACAGATTGTGGAATTTCTCAGCTTCCATAATTATACAAGACAATTTCTTATAATAAATATATATACAGACAGGCAAACAGATAGGCAGATAAATAGATATATAGGGTTAAAGATATATATTCTATTTGTTTTCTAGATAATGCTAACTAATACAAATACAATAACTGAATTGAAATATTTATTAAAGGGGTTCAATAGCAGACTTGAATAAATAAAAGAAAGAATTAGTGAAATTTAAGGTCATTTGAAATTATCAAATCAGAGGATCAAAAGAATAAAATGAAATGAAGAAAAGTGAATAGATCTTGAGACTTATGAAAGAGCATCAAACAAACCCATGTATCATTTGGGAGTCTTAAAAGAAGAAAAAATAAAGGGACTGAGATCTTATTTGAAGAAAAATGGTGAAAATTTCTCAAATTTAAGCAAAAAAAGAGGATATACCAATAAAAGAAACAACTAATTTCAAGTAGAATAAGTACAAAGAGACCCACATTGAAACACATTATAATGAAACTCTGGAAAGTCAGTGAAAAAGAGAGAATCTTGAAAGCAACAGGAAAAATATGACTTGTTACATACAAGGGAGCTTCCATAAGATTATAAGCAGATTTCTCAGTATAAACCTTGCAAGAGAAGAGACAATGGATTGATATAGTGCTGAAAGAAAAATAATCCATCAAGCAAGAGTGTTGCTCAGCAAATCTTTCATTCAAATATGAAGAAAATCCAACTTTCTTTTTTTTATTTTTTATTTTTATTTTTTGAAGCTGGAAATGGGGAGAGACAGTCAGACAGACTCTCGCATGCGCCCGACTGGGATCCACCAGGCACGCCCACCAGGGGGCGAAGCTCTGCCCACCAGGGGGCGATGCTCTGCCCCTCCCGGGCGTCGCTCTGTTGCGACCAGAGCCACTCTAGCGCCTGGTGCAGAGGCCAAGGAGCCATCCTCAGTGTCCGGGCCATCTTTGCTCCAATGGAGCCTCAGCTGCGGGAGGGGAAGAAAGAGACAGAGAGGAAGGAGAGGGGGAGGGGTGGAGAAGCAGATGGGCGCTTCTCCTGTGTGCCCTGGCCGGAAATCGAACCTGGGACTTCTGCACGCCAGGCCGACGCTCTACCACTGAGCCAACCGGCCAGGGCCTCCAACTTTCTTTTTTCCCCATTTTTTTTCCCTTTACAGAGACAGAGAGAGAATTAGAGAGAGGGATAGACAGGAACGGAGAGATGAGAAGCATCAATCATTAGTTTTTCGTTGCATGTTGCAACACCTTAGTTGTTCATTGATTGCTTTCTCATATGTGCCTTGACCGTGGGCCTTCAGCAGACCAAGTAACCCCTTTCTCGAGCCAGCTACCTTGGGTCCAAGTTTGTGAGCTTTGCTCAAACCAGATAAGCCCACGCTCAAGCTGGCGACCTCGGGGTCTCGAATCTGGGTCCTCTTCATCCCAGTCTGATGCTCTATCCACTGTGCCACTGCCTGGTCAGGCAGAAAATGCAACTTTCAGAGATAAAAATTAAAGGAGTTTATTACTACTATATCTGCCCCCACAGAAATGCTAAATGGAAGCCCTTTGAGTTTAAACTAAAGGGTGCTAGACAGTAACTTGAGACCATTAAAAGTAAGAAGTTCTCTAGTTAAGGTTAATATATGGACAAATATAAAATGAATATTATTGTAATTTTGATTTGTAACTCTGCTTTTAATTCTTCTATAGGACTTTTTTGAGAGAAGAAGAGAGATAGAGAGAGAAGCATCAATTCATTGTTTTACTTAGTTGGTTCATTGATTGCTTCCCAATATATTCCCCGACTAGAGGTTTGAACCAGTGACCCCAGACTCAAGTTGGCAACCCCACACTCAAGCCATCAACCTTGGGATCAGACTGGCTACCTTAGCACTCCAGGAAAATACTTTATCCATCGTACCACTGGCTAGGGCACTCTTTTATAGGATTTAAAAGACAAAAGCACAAAAATATGCATCTATGTTAGTGTGCACAGAATATGTAAAGATGTAAATCATGACATCAATAACAAAGAGAGGGGAAGAGCTGTAAAGTATAGTTTTTATATTCAATTGAAATTAAATTTTTATTAGTTTAAATAGATATAATTACAGGATGTTTTATGTAATCCCCATGGTAACCACAAGAAACTATCTATAGACAATACACAAAAGGAAATGAGGAGGGAATTAAAGCATGTTGGTACAAAATATCAACTACATAAAAAGAAGGCAGGAAGGGAAGATAGGAAGGACAAAGAAAGGTACAGGAAATATACTGCTTCCAAAAATTAGGGGATATTTTATAGCTTCATATTAATTTTGAAAGATCCCCTAATTTTGTGAGCAGTATAGAAAACAATATACAAAATGACAATAATGATACCTTATCATTATTTTTTATATATAAGTGGTCTAAACTCTGAAATAAAAAGATATAGATGGCTGAATGCATTTAAAGAACAGTCCTGAGATACTGACTTTAGATCTTAGTTGACCTAGGCTGCAAGTAAAAAACAAAACAAAACAAAACAAAACAAAAAACTGGAAAAGATATCCATGGAAACAGTGAAATGAAGGGGATGAGTGGCTATATTAATATCAGACAAAAGAAACTTTAGATTATTAACTGTTACAGAGGCAAAGAAAGACATTATATAATGATAAAATGGTCAATTCACCAAGAACTTTGAACATTTTAAAATATGTATGCACCAAACATCAGAGTTCTTAAATATATAAAACAAACATTGACAGAACCATACAGAAAATCAAAAAGGAAATAAAGGATTTGAACAGTACTGTAGATGACTTGAATATAACAGACTATACATATTTCATCCAACGATAGCAGAATACATATTGTTATTAGGTGCACATATTACATTCTGCAGGATAAGCGATATATTAGGCCACAAACAAATCTAAATAAATCTTAAAATATTAAAATTATACAAAGTAGTTGTATAATTTTAGTTTTTCAATCACTTTGGGATGAAATTAGAAATTAACAGAAGAGGAAAACTGAAAATCCACAAATATGTGAAATTGAAAATTTTATTCAACAGCCAATGGAAGAAGGAAAACTTGAAAATACCTTGAGAGATTGAAAATGAACAAAACAAAACAAAACAAAACAAAACAAAAAACCATTTGACCTGTGTTGGCACAGTGGATAAAGCATCAAACTGAAATACTGAGGTTGCTGGTTAGAAACCCCTGAGCTTAAAAAACAAAACCAAGCCTGACCTGTGGTGGTGCAGTGGATAAAACGTCGACCTGGAAATGCTGAGGTCGCCGGTTCAAAACCCTGGGCTTGCCTGGTCAAGGTACATATGGGAGTTGATGCTTCTAGCTCCTCCCCCCTTCTCTCTCTCTCTGTCTCTCCCTCTCCTCTCCAAAATAAATAAATAATAAAAAAAATTTAAAACAAAACAAAACAAAAAAAAACTTGGGCTTGCCCAGTCAAGGTACTTACCACAAGCAACTAATGAACAACTAGAGTGACGTAACTACGGGTTGTTGCTTCTCATCTCTTTTTCAATCTCTTTCTCTCTCTCAAGAAAAAAATAGAAATTAGGAAAGCGATAAATGGCATAGAGACTAGAAAAACAGCAAACTAAGAGTTGGTTTATTTTATTTATTTATTTATTTGAGAGAAAGAGAGAGAGACAGGAAGAGAGAAAGATCAGAAGTATCAACTTGGCCGGGGCTGGTTGGCTCAGCGGTAGAGCGTCGGCCTAGCGTGCGGAGGACCCGGGTTCGATTCCCGGCCAGGGCACACAGGAGAAGTGCCCATTTGCTTCTCCACCCCTCCGCCGCACCTTCCTCTCTGTCTCTCTCTTCCCCTCCCGCAGCGGAGGCTCCATTGGAGCAAGGATGGCCCGGGCGCTGGGGATGGCTCCTTGGCCTCTGCCCCAGGCGCTAGAGTGGCTCTGGTTGCAACATGGCGACGCCCAGGATGGGCAGAGCATCGCCCCCTGGTGGGCAGAGCGTTGCCCCATGGTGGATGTGCCGGGTGGATCCCAGTCGGGCGCATGTGGGAGTCTGTCTGACTGTCTCTCCCCGTTTCCAGCTTCAGGAAAAAAAAAAAAAAAAAAAGAAGAAGTATCAACTTGTAGTTTTTTTAAAAAAATTTTATTTTTTTAATGGGGTGACATCAATAAATCAGGATATATATATTCAAAGATAACATGTCCAGGTTATCTTGTCGTTCAATTATGTTGCATACCCATCACCCAAAGTCCAATTGTCCTCTGTCACCTTCTATCTAGTTTTCTTTGTGCCCCTCCCCCGCCCCCTTTTCCTCTCCATTTCCCCCCTCCCCCCGTAACCACCACACTCTTATCAATGTCTCTTAGTCTCACTTTTATGTCCCACCTACGTATGGAATAATGCAGTTCCTGTTTTTTTCTGATTTACTAATTTCACGTAGTATAATGTTATCAAGATCCCACCATTTTGCTGTAAATGATCCGATGTCATCATTTCTTATGGCTGAGTAGTATTCCATAGTGTATATGTGCCACATCTTCTTTATCCAGTCATCTATTGACGGGCTTTTTGGTTGTTTCCATGTCCTGGCCACTGTGAACAATGCTGCAATAAACATGGGGCTGCATGTGTTTTTATGTATCAATGTTTCTGAGTTTTGGGGGCATATACCCAGTAGAGGGATTGCTGGGTCATAAGGTAGTTCTATTTTCAGTTTTTTGAGGAACCACCATACTTTCTTCCATAATGGTTGTACTACTTTACATTCCCACCAACAATGTATGAGGTCAACTTGTAGTTTTGACCAGGGGGTTCATACTAAGCCAGTGACTCCTTGCTCAAACCAGTGACCTTGGGCTTCAAGCCAGCGACCTTAAGGCTCAAGCCAGTGACCTAGAGATCATGTTGATGATTGTGCACTCATGCTGATAAGCTTGAGCTCAAGCCGGATGAGCCCATGCTCTACCCAGTGACTTTGGGGTGTTTTTTTTTCTTTTTTTTATTTATTTGTTTATTTATTTATTTACAGGGACAGAGAGAGAGTCAGATAGAGGGATAGATAGGGACAGACAGACAGGAACGGAGAGAGATGAGAAGCATCAATCATCAGTTTTTCGTTGCGACACTTTAGTTGTTCATTGATTGCTCTCTCACATGTGCCATGACCGTGGGCCTTCAGCAGACTGAGCAGCCCCCTGCTTGAGCCAGTGACCTTGGGTCCATGCTAGTGAGCTTTATGCTCAAGCCAGATGAGCCTGCGCTCAAGCTGGCAACCCCGGGGGTCTCGAACCTGGGTCCTTCCGCATCCCAGTCTGACGCTCCATCCACTGCGCCACCGCCTGGTCAGGCGACTTTGGGGTTTTGAACCTCATACCTTGCAGCCTAGATTGATGCTCTATCCACTGTGCCACCACTGGTCAGGCAAAAGTTGGTTTTTAATTTTTTTAAGTTTATTTATTTGAAAGAAAGAGAGAGATTTATTGTTCCACATTTTTTTTTTTGCATTTTTCTGAAGCTGGAAACAGGGAGAGACAGTCAGACAGACTCCCACATGCGCCCGACTGCGATCCACCTGGCACGCCCACCAGGGGGCGACGCTCTGCCCACCAGGGGGCGATGCTCTGCCCATCCTGGGCATCGCCATGTTGCGACCAGAGCCACTCTAGCGCCTGAGGTAGAGGCCACAGAGCCATCCCCAGCGCCCGGGCCATCTTTGCTCCAATGGAGCCTTGGCTGCGGGAGGGGAAGAGAGAGACAGAGAGGAAGGCGCGGCGGAGGGGTGGAGAAGCAAATGGGCGCTTCTCCTGTGTGCCCTGGCCAGGAATCGAACCCGGGTCCTCCGCACGCTAGGCCGACACTCTACCGCTGAGCCAACCGGCCAGGGCCTGTTCCACATTTTTATGCATTCACTGGTTGATTCTTATAGGTGCCCTGATCAGGAATCAAATCCACAATCTTGGCATATTGGGAGGGTACTCTAACTCACTAAGCTATTTACTTGGCCAGGGTCAAGAGTTGGTTCTTTGACAAGATTAACAAAATTGACAATTTTTTAAGCTAGGTTAAGTAAGAAAAAGAGAAGATTTGAATAAATAAAATCAGAAATGACAACCAAGGTCAAGAGCACAGGGTTAGTGGGTCCCCTACTTGGAGGTCACTTGGTTAGGCCTTTAATAAGAGGAAAGTGGCTCCTACTCCAGAGCCAAATCACTCATTTACTGCTGGAGACTCAACATTTTCCCCCTAAGAGGGGAGAGGCATAGATTCAAGTTGGGTGGGACCAGTAGTCTCCTCTGTAGGAATTACTTCCAACTTTGGTCTCACGGGAGTAGATAGAGTCTCCCACTGAAGCTGATGATGATCAATCCACAAGAGGGGCTAAGGACTTCGAATGTCTGAGCCCTAAGCCTCTCTCCCTTCCCCCCTGTGGAACTGAGCCAAACAGGGTGGGGAATCCAGGACTTGGCAGAGCTAACCTAAATAGCTTACCCTTAGAGTAGGTGCCTGCAAGCTTGTAGAAGAGGGTCAGGCACTTCTTTTTCTTCCTGCGGTAGTTCAGGCTAAGCTTGCAGGGGAGGCAGGAGTCGCCTCATTCCCGCTTCAAAGTAGCTTTACACCCCAGCAGCCGCCCGCCTGGCTCCTGGACCAAAGCCTCCCCTGATCAATAGTAAAGTCTTGGCTCTCTGCATGATCCTCTGCTCTCGCAGCACACCATGCTCTATTTCCAAGGACCCACCAACAGTCCCTCTTTAAGGATGATGCCCACAAGTCTATAGAAAGGGGGCTGGGCCCACTTCTTTTTTCCCAGGGCAGCAGCGGCTGTGTTTTCTTGGGAGATAGGGATTTTTCCCCCATGGTGCAACCTCACACCCCAGTTCCGGCCCATTTCATTCCCAGAAATGTTCTTCAGAGACAGCTGTGTACTGAGAAGATATGCACCCCCACATTCATTGCAGCATTATTTACAAGATCCAAGATATGGCAATAGTCCAATTGTCCATCAATGGATGAGTAGATAAAAAAGCTGTAGTATATTTAAACAAGTGAATTCTATGCAGTCTTAAAAAAAAAAAAAGAAATCTTGCCTGACCAGGTGGTGGTGCAGTGGATGAAGCATTGGACTGGGACATGGAGGACCCAATTTCAAAACCCCGAGGTTGCCAGCATGAGCATGGGCTCATCCAGCTTGAGCGCAGGCTCACTAGCTTGAGCGTGGGGTTGCTGACTTGAGCATGGGACCATAGAAATGACCCCATGGTAGCTGGTTTGAGCCCAAGGTCACTGGCTTGAGCAACGGGTCACTCACTCTGCTGTAGCCCCTCAATCAAAGCACATATGATAAAGCAATCAATAAACAACTAAGGAGACTAAGGAGCCAGAACGAAGAATTGATGCTTCTCATCTCTCTCCCTCCTGTCTGTCTGTTCCTATCTGTCCCTCTCTGTCTCTGTCACAAAATAAAGAAAAAAAGAAAAAAATCTCATCTTTGTAACAGCATGGATGGACTTGGAGATTATTATGCTAAGTGAAATAAGCCAGTCAGAGGAAGAGAAATTCCAGATGATCTCACTTATATGTGGAATCTAATTAATATAATAAACTGATGCACAAAATAGAAACAGAGGCATGGGCACACGGAACAGATGGACAGTTGTCAGAGGGGAGGGGAGCAAGGAGACTGGATGAAAGAAAGTGAAGGAATTAGCCAATAAACTTACATACATAATACCCAGACACAGACAACAGTGTGTCAATAGCCAGAAGGAAAGGGGAGTGCTAGTAGGTGGAGGAAGGCAATGGGGGGATGGGGATGAAAAAGGACTTTGCTTGAGGAGGAGGGTGTATGATGCAGTGTGTAGATGGTGTTATATTGAGTTGTACACTTGAAACCTGTATGGTTTGGTGAACCATGTCATCCCAATATTTATTTTTTATTTTGAGAGAGAGAGAGAGAGAAATAGACAGGGACAGACAGGAAAGGAGAGAGATGAGAAGTGTCAATTCATAGTTGTGGCACTTTAGTTGTTCATTGATTGCTTCTCACACATGCCTTGACCAGGGGCTCTAGCTGAGCCAGTGATCCCTTGCTCAAGCCAGCAACCTTAGACTCAAACCAGAGACCATGAGTTATTTCTATGATCTCACGCTCAAGCCAAGGACCCTGCATTTAAGCGTGTGAGCCCACGTTCAATCCAGTAACCTCTGGGTTTTGAACGTGGGTCCATTGTACCACCACCTGCTCAGGCTCATCCTAATATATTTTTTAAAAATCAGAAATGAAAGTGGGGACATTACATTTTTTAAATTAAAAGGATTACAGAGAATACTATGAACAATTGCACATCACTCATTAGATAACATCTATTAAATAAAAAAATTCTATAGAAACAGTCAATTTACCAAGACTGAATCCTAAAAAAAGAAAATCTGAACAGACCTATAACTAATATGTAGAGTGAATCAATAATAAAAACATTCCAACAGCCTGACCTGTGGTGGCGCAGTGGATAAAGCGTCCACCTGGAAATGCTGAGGTTGCCGGTTCAAAACCCTGGGCTTGCCTGGTCAAGGCACATATGGGAGTTGATGCTTCCTGCTCCTCCCCCTTCTCTCTCTCTGTCTCTCCCCCCCTCTCTCCTTCCTAAAATGAATAAATAAAATAAAAATTTTAAAAATAAAAATTTTTTTAAAAAATTTAAAAACATTCCAACAAAGGAAAGCCCAGGATCTGGAGTCTTCACAAGCAAAGTCTACCAAACATTTAAAGAACTAACACTAATCTTCCTTAAACTCTTACTAAATAATAAAGAGGAAGGAACACTTCCAAACATATTCTATAAGTTCAACACTACTCTGTTACCAAAGCCAAACAAAGGTGCCACAAGAAAATAAAACTACAGACAACTATCACTGATAAATATTGATACAAAAAATTTCAACAAAATACTAGCAAACAAAATTAAGAGAACTATCCCCCATGGTCAAGTGAGATTAATTCTTAGAATGTAAGGTTGATACAACATATAAAAATCAATCAAGGCCTTGGCTGATTGGCTCAGTGCTAGAGTATCAACCTGGTATGTGGATGTCCCAGGTTATTTTTTTCTTTTTTTTTTCTTCTTCTTTTTCTTTTTCTTTTTCTTTTTTTTTTTACAGAGACAGAGAGAGAGGGACAGACAGACAGGAAAGGAGAGATGAGAAGCATCAATCATTAGTTTTTCATTGTGCACTGCGATACCTTAGTTGTTCAATGATTGCTTTCTCATACGTGCCTTGACCGCAGGCCTTTAGCAGACCAAGTAAACCCTCGTTCGAGCCAATGACCTTGGGTCCAAGCTTGTGAGCTTTGCTCAAACCAGATGAGCCCGTGCTCAAGCTGGCGACCTCTGGGTTTCGAACCTGGGACCTCCAAATGCCAGTCCAACACTCTATCCACTGCGCCACCATCAGGCTGGATGTCCCAGGTTCAATTTCTGGTCAGGACACACAGGAGAAGCACTCATCTGCTTCTTGACTCCTCTCCCTCTCACTCCTCTCTCTCTTTTTCTCTCCTCCTGCAACCGTGACTCAATTGAAGCAAGTTGGCCCCTGGCGCTAAGAATGGTTCCATGGCCTCCACCTAAGGCACTAAGAAGAGCTCGATTGCTGAGCAATAGAGCTAGTCCCAAATGGGCAGAGCATCACTAGTGGGCAAACCCACCACCTAGTGGGCTTGCCAGGTTGATCTCAGTTGGGGAGCATGCAGGAGTCTGTCTCTGCCTCCTGCCTCTCATTGAATAAAAAAAGAAAGAAAGAAAATCAATCAATATAACAAACCACAGTAGCAGAATGATAAGAAAAACACATTATCATCTCAATTGATGGAGAAAAAGCATAGGACGGAATTCAGGACCTATTTATAAGAAAAATACTTTAAAATAGAATAAAAGAACCTCAACATAATAAAGGTCATATATGAAAAGTCTACAGCTAATATCATACTCAATGGCAAAAGTCTGAGAGCTTTTTATCTAAGATCAGGAACAAACAAAAATGTTTACTTTCATTACTTCTATTCAAAATAGTATTGAAAGTTATAACCAGAGCAATTAGGCAAGAAAAAGAAAATGAGAGTATTCAAATAAGAAAGAAAAAGTAAAATTATTTCAGTTTGCAGGTGCAATGATCTTATATGTAGACAACCAAAAAAAATCCACAAAAAACTGTTAAAACAAAGTTTTAAAATTCAGCAAGGTTGTAAGATACAAAATTAACATGCAAAATAAATGGTATTTGTATACATTAACAATAAACAGTCTCAAAAGGAAATTAAGAAAACAATTATTAAAGACTTAAGAATAAATTTAACTAAGGATGCAAAAGATCTGTATGCCAAAAATTACAAAACATTGAAAGAGCTTAAAAAGACACAAGTAAATGGTAAGATGTCCTGCACTCATGGATTGGAAGACATAGTATTATTAAGCTGTCAACACTATTCAAAGTAATCTGCAAATTAATGTAACCCTTATAAAATTCCCAACAGCATTTTTAACAGAAAATTTAAAACCCATCTTAAAATTCATATGGAATCTCAAAGTACCCCAAATAGTCAAAATAATCTTAAAAAAGAACAAAATTGTATGTATCACATTTTCTGATTTTAAAACTTACTTCAAAGTGTCTGTGATCAAAAGATTGTGGTACTGGTGTAAAGACAGATGTATAAACCAATGAAATAGAATAAAGAGCCCAGAAATACACTCTCATATATATAGTCAAATGATTCTTGACAAAATTAAAATGGTACCAAGGTCATTCAATAATGAAAGGACAGATTCTTAAACAAATAGTGGTGGGAGTGGATATCCCACCACTATGGATAGCTACATCAAAAAATTGAATTTGGATCCTTATCATACACCATATACAAAAATAAATTCAAAAGGAATCAAACATCTAAACATACACAGAAAAGCTTTAAAAACTTAATAAGCTGAGTGACGTCACAGAAATGGTGCCGTGAGCAGCGCGTTCGACAGAACTCCCCAAAATCACAACAAATTTATCAACTAGAAACAGAAAAATTTATCCTCGGAGCATTCCGGAGTTCCACACAAACTGAAAGCGAAAGGACTGTTATCACTTGAATCTGAGAAACGAGGGTGTAAAGGAAGCTACCGCAGGGACGTTCATTCAAGCCGTGGAGGGAGTGCGCCAGTGGTGAGTCAGCCCACGCTCGGGAGTGGCAAGCAGCCGCTGGCGCGCGCCCAGTCCAGTTGCAGAGCGAGTACCGCCCACACTCAGGAGCCCTGGAGGGAGCGCACCTGCGATGAGTTGGCCCACACTCGGGAGCGGCGAGCAGCTGCCGGCGCGCGCCCAGTCCGGTTGCAGAGCGAGTACCGCCCACACTCGGGAGCGGTGAGCAGCCGCCGGCGCGCGCCCAGTCCGGTTGCAGAGTGAGTACCGCCCACGCTCGGGAGCGGCGAGCAGCCGCCGGTGCGCGCCCGGTCTGGTTGCAGAGCGATCACCGCTAACGTTCCCAGTGGCCCGCGCTGCGAGTGAGAGTCTCCAGCCACCGGTGCCCGGAGCACCTCATTTGCGTGCGTGCCCTGGGCATTCCACGTGCCCAGAGCACCCTACTGGCCCACACACCCAGGGTGCCCCATTATCCTGCGCCCGGTGAGCCCCAGCCGCCAGCAGCGGGGTGAACGGGAGAGGCGCCAAGGCGGTCTTCCCTACTTGGGAGATTCTCTCTGTGGGCGGGGCACCTCACCCAGCCATTCAAGCTAACAATCAAGTGTTGGGGGAGGGGCGCTCAAGCAGCCTGAAATACCTTCGGGAGCACAGCTGCGGACCCAATCACTGAAATTAGCTTAACCCATGAAATCTGTGCACCCACAGGTTCTAGTTGATAAGATCTCTCTCAGTTCAGCGATCCAAGACAAGAGGCGTGATATTTTTTAGTGCATCTCGCTAAAGGGGCGGGGGCAACTTCTGATTGATAGAGCCTCCATATTCAGGGATAAACGCTAACAAGAGGGACTTGGCAGATAATAAGATCTATACTACACTAGTCACAAGCAGAGACTAGTGCCTCTTCTTCCCAGCCAAAACAGGCTACAAAGTGTGGAAAGCCTGGGTTGAGTGGTCCAACTGAATGCTAGGCGCTAAACAGTCACCTTGACAACAATTGACTCCCACCCCTGCCTGATTACACTGGAGGCTCTGACTGCCAGAGCCTTTCCCAAAGCCTTGCTCTGAGTGGGGATAGAGTGGGGATTTCCCAGCTCTTTGAGCCTCTTATTCCCCAGGCAGAAGCAGTTGCAGCCTTATAGCTGGATCACCAGGCTGCTAAATCAGGAAGGGGGGACTAGGAGAGAGACTTTAGGAAAGCAAACTCTCTCATCGTTGGAGGCCTATTAGATTATCATCAGATTTCTCAGCAGAAACTCTACAAGCTAGAAGAGAGTGGACCCCAATATTTAAAGCCCTGAAAGAGAGGAACTTTCAGCCAAGAATACTATACCCATCAAAGCTATCCTTCAAGTACGAAGGAGATATAAAAACATTCACAAATACAGAAAAGATGAGAGAATTTATCAGCAGAAAGCCCCCACTCCAAGAAATACTAAAGGGGGTTTTCCAACCAGATTCAAAGAACAAAAGAAAACAACACCACAAGTAACAGCTCCACCAAGAACACAATAAAACCAAACTTAAACTGCGACAACAAAGGAAAAAAAGGGGGGAGAGGATGGAGATTAACAGTAGCAAAGGACAATGAAGTGCAGAAATACTCATAAGAGAGGGTACTACAATGAATATGGTAGGTACCCTTTTCATTACTTAATGGTAACCACCCTTGAAAAAACCACCACAAAAACACTTGACTTAAAAAAGGTAGCAACAGAGGAAAGAAGTATGGAACACAAACAAACAAAAACAAATGATAGAAAAACAAAAGAGAAGAATCAAACAAGATACAAAACTAACAGAAAGCAATTTATAAAATGGCAGTAGGGAAACCACAAGTGTCAATAACTATACTAAATGTAAATGGATTAAACTTACCAATAAAAAGACACAGAGTAGCAGAATGGATTAAAAAAGAAAATCCAGCTATATGCTGCCTACAAGAAACACATCTAAGCAACAAGGATAAAAACAAATTCAAAGTGAAAGGCTGGAAAACAATACTCCAAGCAAACAACATCCAAAAAAAAGCAGGTGTAGCAATACTCATATCTAATAATGATGACTACAAGACAGAAAAAGTACTCAGAGACAAAAATGGTCATTTCATAATGATTAAGGGGAAGTTGAATCAAGAAGATATAACAATCCTTAAAATATATGCACCAAACCAAGGAGCACCAAAATATATAAGACAGCTACTTATTGACCTTAAAACAAAAACTAATAAAAATACAATCATACTTGGAGACCTCAATACACCGCTGACGGCTCTAGATCAGTTATCCAAACAGAGAATCAATAAAGATATAGTGGCCTTAAACGAAATACTAGAACACCTGGATATGATAGACATCTACAGGACACTTTATCCCAAAGCGACAGAGTATACATTTTTCTCTAGTGTACACGGAACATTCTCAAGAATTGACCATATGTTGGGCCACAAAGACAATATCAGCAAATTTAGAAAAATTGAAATTGTACCAAGCATATTTTCTGATCATAAAGCCTTGAAACTAGAATTCAACTGCAAAAAAGAGGGGGAAAAACCCACAAAAATGTGGAAACTAAACAACATACTTCTAAAAAATGAATGGGTCAAAGAAGAAATAAGCGCACAGATCAAAAGATATATACAGACATATGAAAATGAAAATACGACATATCAGAATCTCTGGGATGCAGCAAAAGCAGTAATAAGAGGAAAGTTCATATCACTTCAGGCCTATATGAACAAACAAGAGAGAGCCGAAGTAAACCACTTAACTTCACACCTTAAGGAACTAGAAAAAAAAGAACAAAGACAACCCAAAACCAGCCAAAGAAAGGAGATAATAAAAATCAGAGCAGAAATAAATGAAATAGAGAACAGAAAAACTATAGAAAAAATCAATAAAACAAGGAGCTGGTTCTTTGAAAAGATCAACAAAATTGACAAACCCTTGGCAAGACTCACCAAGGAAAAAAGACACAGGACTCAAATAAATAAAATCCAAAATGAAAGAGGAGAGATCACCACAGACATCATAGATATACAAAGAATTATTGTAGAATACTATGAAAAATTATATGCCACCAAATACAACAATCTAGAAGAAATGGATAAATTCCTAGAACAATACAACCTTCCTAGACTGAGTCATAAAGAAGCAGAAAGCCTAAACAGACCAATCAGCAGGGAGGAAATAGAAAAAACTATTAAAAACCTCCCCAAAAATAAAAGTCCAGGCCCAGACGGTTATACTAGTGAATTCTATCAAACATTCAAAGAAGACTTGGTTCCTATTCTACTCAAAGTCTTCCAAAAAATTGAAGAAGAAGCAATACTTCCAAACACATTTTATGAGGCCAACATAACCCTCATACCAAAACCTGGCAAGGATGGCACAAAGAAAGAAAACTACAGACCAATATCTCTAATGAATACAGATGCTAAAATACTAAACAAAATACTGGCAAACCGAATACAACAACATATTAAAAAAATAATACATGATGATCAAGTGGGATTCATCCCAGAATCTCAAGGATGGTTCAACATACGCAAAACGGTTAACGTAATACACCATATCAACAAAACAAAGAACAAAAACCACATGATTTTATCAATAGATGCAGAAAAGGCTTTTGATAAAATACAACACAATTTTATGTTTAAGACTCTCAACAAAATGGGTATAGAAGGAAAATATCTCAACATGATAAAGGCCATATATGATAAACCATCAGCCAACATCCTATTAAACGGCATAAAACTGAGGACTTTCTACCTTAAATCAGGAACAAGACAGGGTTGTCCACTCTCTCCACTCTTATTTAACGTGGTGCTAGAAGTTCTGGCCAGAGCAATCAGACAAGACAAAGAAATAAAAGGCATCCATATCGGAAAAGAAGAAGTAAAGCTATCACTTTTTGCTGATGATATGATCCTATACATCGAAAACCCGAAGGACTCCACAAAAAGATTATTAGAAACAATAAACCAATACAGTAAGGTCGCAGGATACAAAATTAACATACAAAAGTCCATAGCGTTTCTATATGCCAACAATGAAATATTAGAAAACGAACTCAAAAAAATAATCCCCTTCACGATTGCAGCAAAAAAAAATAAAATACCTATGAATAAACATAACAAAGAATGTAAAGGACCTATATAATGAAAATTACAAAGCATTGTTAAGGGAAATCGAAAAAGATACAATGAGATGGCAAAATATTCCTTGTTCTTGGATAGGAAGAATAAATATAATCAAAATGGCCATATTACCCAAAGCAATATACAAATTTAATGCAATTCCCATCAAAATCCCTATGAGATTTTTTAAAGAAACGGAACAAAAAATTATCAGATTTATATGGAACTATAAAAAACCCCGAATAGCCAAAACAATCCTAAGGAAAAAGAATGAAGCTGGGGGCATTACAATACCTGACTTTAAACTATATTATAGGGCCACGATAATCAAAACAGCATGGTATTGGCAGAAAAATAGACACTCAGACCAATGGAACAGAATAGAAAGCCCAGAAATAAAACCACATATATATGGTCAAATAATCTTTGATAAAGGGGCCAACAACACACAATGGAGAAAAGAAAGTCTCTTAACAAATGGTGTTGGGAAAACTGGAAAGCCACATGCAAAAGAATGAAACTCGACTACAGCCTGTCCCCGTGTACTAAAATTAATTCAAAATGGATCAAAGACCTAAATATAAGACCTGAAACAATAAAGTACATAGAAGAAGACATAGGTACTAAAATCATGGACCTGGGTTTTAAAGAACATTTTATGAACTTGACTCCAATGGCAAGAGAAGTGAAGGCAAAGATAAATGAATGGGACTACATCAGAATAAAAAGGTTTTGCTCAGCAAGAGAAACTGATATCAAAATAAACAGACAGCCAACTAAATGGGAAATGATATTTTCAAACAACAGCTCAGATAAGGGCCTAATATTCAAAATTTACAAAGAACTCATAAAACTCAACAACAAACAAACCAACAATCTAATAAAAAAATGAGAAGAGGACATGAACAGACACTTCTTCCAGGAAGAGATACAAATGGCCAACAGATATATGAAAAGATGCTCAGCTTCATTAGTTATTAGAGAAATGCAAATCAAAACTACAATGAGATACCACCTCACCCCTGTTAGATTAGCTATTATCAACAAGACGGGTAATAGCAAATGTTGGAGAGGCTGTGGAGAAAAAGGAGCCCTCATTCACTGTTGGTGGGAATGTAAAGTAGTACAACCATTATGGAAGAAAGTATGGTGGTTCCTCAAAAAACTGACCCAGCAATCCCTCTACTGGGTATATATCCCCAAAACTCAGAATCATTGATACGTAAAGACACATGCAGCCCCATGTTTATTGCAGCATTGTTCACAGTGGCCAGGACATGAAAACAACCAAAAAGCCCATCAATAGATGACTGGATAAAGAAGATGTGGCACATATACACTATGGAATACTACTCAGCCATAAGAAATGATGACATCGGAACATTTACAGCAAAATGGTGGGATCTTGATAACATGATACGAAGCAAAATAAGTAAATCAGAAAAAAACAGGAACTGTATTATTCCATACGTAGGTGGGACATAATAGTGAAACTAAGAGACATTGATAAGAGTGTGGTGGTTACGGGGGGGAGGGGGGAATGGGAGAGGGATAGGGGGTGGGGAGGGGCACAAAGAAAACAAGATAGAAGGTCACAGAGGACAATCTGACTTTGGGTGGTGGGTATGCAACATAATTGAACGACAAGATAACCTGGACTTGTTATCTTTGAATATATGTATCCTGTTTTATTGATGTCACCCCATTAAAAAAATAAAATTATTTTAAAAAATTAAAAAATAAAAAAAAAAAAATAAAAAGGCAAAAAAAAAAAATCTCCAGGTCCACCCATGCCATTGCAAAAGGTAAGATTTCCTTCATTTCCACGGCTGCATAGTATTCTATTGTGTATATGTGCCACAGCTTTTTAATCCACTCATCCACTGATGGACTGATGGACACTTGGGCTGTTACCAGATCTTGACTATTGTAAACAATGCAGCAATAAACATCGGGATGCATATCTTCTTTTGAATTAATGTTTTGGGATTCTTAGGATATATTCCTAAAAGTGGGATAGCTGGGTCAGAAGGCAGTTCCATTTTTAATGTTTTGAGGAAACACCATACTGTTCTCCACAGTGGCTGTACAAGTCTGCATTCCTACCAGCAGTGTAGGTGGGTTCTCTTTTTTCCACACCCTCACCAGCACTTGTTTGTTGACTTGTTAATGAGAGCCATTCTGACAAATGTGAGGTGATATCTCACTGTGGTTTTAATCTGCATTTCTCTGATGATTAGGGATGTTGAACATTTTTTCTTATGTCTATTGGCCATCTGTATGCTCTTTTTGGCAAGTGTCTTGTATATTCAGTTCTTTGCCCATTTATTAATTGGATTGTTTACCTTATTGGTGTTGAGTTTTAGAAGTTCTTCATAAATTTTGGTTATTAACCCCTTCTCAAACGTATTGGCAAATATGTGCTCCCATTGTGTGGGTTCTTGTTTTATTTTGTTCATGGTGTCTTTTGTTGTGCAAAAGTTTTTTAATTTGATGTAGTCCCATTTGCTTGTTTTGTCTTTTATTTTACTTGCCTGTGGAGCTATATTGGCAAAAATGTTGTTGCAAGAGATATCAGAGACTTTACTGCTTAGGTTTTCTTCCAAGATGTTTATAGTTTCATGACTTACATTTAAGTCTTTTATCTATTTTGAGTTTATTTTTGTGAATGGTGTAAGTTGGTGGTCTAGTTTCATTTTTTTGCATGTACTTGTCCAATTTTCCCAACACCATTTATTAAAGGGACTGTCTTTACTCCACTGTATACTCTTGCCTCCTTTGTCAATATCAATTGACCTAAAAGACATGGGTTTATTTCTGAGTTCTCTGTTCTGTTTCATCAATCTGTATGTCTGTTCTTATGCCAGTACCAATCCCTTTTGATTACAATGGCCTTGTAGTATAAATTAATATCAGGAAATATGATACATCCCACTTTGTTCTTTTCTTTCCTTCCAAGATTGCTGAGGCTATCCGGGTTCTTTTTTGGTTCCATAGGAACTTTTGGAATATTTCTTCTATATCTGTGATATATGCCATTGGTATTTTAGTAGGAATTGCATTGAATCTATAAATTGATTTGGGTAGTACAGACATTGTAATAATGTTAATTCTTCTTATCCATGAACATGTTATATGCTTCCAGTTGTTTGTATCTTCCTTGATTTTCTTTTTTCAATGTCTTAAAATTTTTCAAGTACAAGCCTTTTACCTCCTTGGTTAAATTTATTCCTAGGTACTTTATTGTTTTTGTTGTTGCAATAGTTGAGGGAATTGTTTCCTTAATTTCTCTTTCTGACAGTTTATTGTTGGTGTATATAATCAGTGCCACTGATTTCTGAATACTAATTTTATATTCTGCCACCTTGCTGAATTTATTTATCAGGTCAAGTAGGTTTTTGACTGAGACTTTAGTGTTTTCTATGGACAGTATCGTGTCATCAGCAAATAATGACACTTTTACTTTTGCTTTCCAATTTGGATGCCTTTTATTTCTTCTTGTCTGATTACTGTGGCTAAGACTTTGAGAACTATGTTGAATAAGAGTGGTGAAAGGGGGATGCCTGTCTTGTTCCTGATCTTAAAGGAATTTCATTCAATTTTTTCCCATTGAGTATGATATTGGCTGTTAGTTTGTCACAGATGGCCTTTATTATGTTAAGGTATGTTCTCTGTATTCTCACTTTGCTGAGAGTTTTGATCTTAAATGGGTGCTGGAATTTTTCAAATGCTTTTTCTGCATCTATTGATATAATCATGTGATTTTTATTCTTCATTTTGTTTATGTGATGAATCACGTTTATTGATTTGTTAATATTCTGCCAGCCTTGCTTCCCCAGAATACATTCACTTGATCATAATGTATGATCTTTTTAATGTATTGCTGGATCTAGTTTGCTAATATTTTGTTAACAATTTTAGCATTTATGTTCATCAAGGATATTGACCTATAGTTTTCATTCTTTGTAGTGTCTTTACCTGGTTTTGGAATGAGGCTAATGCTTGCCTCATAAAATGAACTTGGAAGTCTTCCTTCCCCTGGAATTTTTTGGAATAGTTTGAGAAAGATAGGTGTTAGTTCTTTTTTGCATGTTTGATAAAATTCACCTGTGAAGTCATCTGGTCCAGGACTTTTGCTTGCTGGAATTTTTTGATAACTGTTTCAATTTCATTTGTTGCAATTGGTCTGATTAGGTTTTTGATTCTTCCAAATTGAGTTTTGGAAGATTGTATGTTTCTCAGAATTTATCCATTTCATCTAGGTTGTCCAATTATTTGGTATATAGATCTTCATAGTATTTTCTTACAATCTTTTGTATTTCTGTGGTGTCAGTATCTTTACTTTTATTTATAATTTTATTTATTTAGGTTTTCTCTCTCTCTCTCTCTCTCTCTCTCTCTCTCTCTCTCTTTCTCTTTTAATGAGTCTGGTAAAGTGTTCATCAATCTTGTTTATCTTTTCAAAGAACCAGATCTTGGTTTCACTGATCTTTTGTATTGTTTTTATAGCCTCTGTGTCATTTATTTCTGCTCTGATTTTTATTATTTCCTTCCTTATACTTCATCTGAGCTTTATTTGTTGTTCCTTTTCTAGATCTTCTAGGTGCAGGTTGATGTTGTTTATTTGAGCTTTTCCTTGCTTTTTACAGATATGCTTGTAATGCTATGAATTTCCCTCTAAGGACTGCTTTGCTGTGTCCCATCGATTTTTGGTTGTTGTTTGTTCATTTCCTTTTGTTTCAAGGAAATTTTTTATTTCCTTCTTGATTTCATTGTTAATCCATTTCTTATTTAATAGCATGCTATTTAGCCTCCAAGTGTTTGAATGTTTTTCAGTTTTTCTATTGTAGTTGATTTATAGTTTCATGCCATTGTGATAAGAGAAGATACTTGATATGATTTTAATCTTCTTAAATTTATTGAGACTTGTTTTGTATCCTAATATGTGGTCTGTCCTCGAAAATGTCCCATGAGTACTTGAAAAGAATGTGTTTTTTGCTGCTTGGGGTGAAATGTTCTGAAGATGTCAATTAAATCCAGTTGATGTAATGTGTCATTTAAAGCTGCTGTTTCTTTGTTAATTTTCTTTCTGGAGGATCTATCCATTGATATCAGTGAGGTATTAAAATCTCCTACTATTATAGATTTGCTGTCAATCTCTCCTTTTATGTCAATCAAAATTTGCTTTATATACTTAGGTACTCCTATATTAGGTGCATAAATATTTAAACTGGTTATATCATCCTATTAGAATAATCCCTTTATCATTATGTAGTGACCTTCTTTGTACCTTACTATAGCCTTTGTTTTAAAGTCTATTTTGTCAGATACAAGTATTGTTATACCAGATTTTTTTTTCTTTTTTTTTAATTTCCATTTGCATGAAATACTTTTTCCATCCCTTCACTTTCAGTCTATGTGTATCTTTTGTTCTGAAGTGGGTCTCTTATAGACAGCATAGATATGGGTCCTGTTTTCTTATCCATGCAGCTACCCTATGTCTTTTGATTGGGGCATTTAATCCATTTACATTAAAGTTATTATTAATATGTACTTATTTACTGCCACTTTATTCTTTAAACCTACACTTTTTTTCTCTCAATTTCTTTTTTCCTTTGCTCTTTTTATAACAGACTCTTTAACATTTCTGATGATAGCTTTGCTGGATAGAGTAGTCTTGGTTGTAGGTTCTTGTCACTTCTTCTGGCCTAGAGTGTTTCTGTTGAGAATTGGATGTCATCCTTATGGGAGCTCCACTGTAGGTAATTAACTGCTTTTCTCTTGCAACTTTTAGTATTCTTTCTTTGTCTCTTAACTTTGACATTTTAATTCTGATGTGTCTTGGTGTAGGCCTCCTTGGGTTCATGTTTAATGGGACTCTCTGTGTGTTTTTAACTTGTGTGACTTTTTACTTCATCAATTTAGGAAATTTTCATCTATGATTTCTTCAAAAAGTTCTTCATCCCTTGTTTGTTTTCTTCTCCTTCAGGAAACCCTATGATGCAGATATTGTTCCTTCTCATTTCCTCAGCCTTTTTGAGCTTCTTTTCATTTTGCTGTTCTGCTTCTGTGTTTATGTTTCTCTTTTCCTCTAGATCATTGATTTGATTCTCCACTTCATCCAGCCTGCTTTTTATTCCTTCTAGTGCAGTCATCATTTCTGATATTGTATTTGTCATTTTTGACTGGTTCTTCTTTATAATTTCAATTTTATATTTCATGCTTACTATCTCTTTGTTTATGTTCTCATTGTGATCATCCATTCTTACTCTAAGATACTTAAGCATCCTAATAACCATTATTTTAAACTCTGTGTTTGGTAGTTTAGTTACTCCTATTTCATTTAGTTTTTTTTTCTGGAATTTCTCTTGTTGATTAATTTGGGTCATATTTTTTTGTCTACCTATTTTGTCTGTGTATTAGGTAGCTATGCTATGACTTTCAAATTTTTTGTGGCATCTTTATTAGGAAGATGTTCAGTGGTACTGACCTCCTGGTCACCTGAGTTTCTTGCTCTAGGAATTCTTCTTCAGGGTAGTATTCACTCACTTGTTTTATGTGAGTGTTCAATGCAGTTGGTCTTTTTGTGGGTGTGGTTGTTCTTTCAGGCTAGCTGGCTCTAAGTGTCAACCTTAATGATGTGTATTAGATGCTTTGCAGTGTCTGTCCTGTTGGGGGTATTTATTCTCCACAGTGTTCTGATGCCTGCTGGACATCTACTTTGGGAATGCTGCTTGTTTAATTGAGTCAAGCATTGGTGCGGTCTGCCACCAACTACTGGTTGTGTTGGTTCTGGATCTTCTTTGGTTGGTGTCAGTTATGATTCATAACTTGCCATGGGCTACCTGTCTGGAGCTACTGCTCTGTTCACTGTGTCTGTGTTTTCTGTGCCTGGGTAGTGTGGGAGGGGGCAAGCAATTTTCTCTCATTTAGAGATAACAGCAGTTCCAAAAAAGCCCCAAGCTTTGTAAGATTTGCCTCAACTTTTAGCTGCTCCTCCTCCTCTTGAAGCTGTGTGATTTCCCCACAGAGTTTTCTGCAGAAAGATTGTAGTGTCAGCTCAAACTAGCTTCACCCAACCAACCCCTATACAGGTTGCAAGCTTGGTGGATTAGGGCAGCTGAGGTTGGGAATACAACACTAGTAGTATCCCCTACTTCAGGGGTCTTTTGATCAGAAGTTCAGTACAGGAAAAGTGGCCCCTACTCTAGAACCTAATCCCTCACACACTGCTGGATACTCCAATTCTATTTCTCCCTTGTGTGGTGAGCAACAGGTTCACAATGTTTGAATGTTTTACATTCAAAGAGACAGAAAAGAAGGTTCAGATTGGGCAGGGCCAACAGTCTCCTCTGCAGAAATTCTTCCAACTGGTGAGCTTCTAGTCTCAGGGAGGGAGACTGAGCATGTCCTTCCCTGTGTCTGAACCCGCCCTCCCGTAAAAAGTGGCTAAGCCCTTCGACTGGACCCAACAATAAGCTTGCAGAAACCCACTCTTTGAATGTCTGTGCTCCAAGCCTCTCTCCCTTCCTCCTGTGGAACCTAGCCCAGTGGGGCAGGATATCCAGAACTCAGCCCCACTGACTGTGAAGCTCCATCCTGTCCAATGTGTGTGAACCACCATATCAGTGCTGATCACAGAATGTGGAACTCGCCTCAGCTGGGCCCAGTATCCGGTGAGCTCTTCCTTAAGACACGCCTCCAGCAAGTGTTGTTAGGTTCTGAACCAATGCTCTTTGGAGCTGGCCTCTGGATATTCCAGTCCTGGGTCTCCCTGGCAGGAACTCGGGGCAGACCAGTGGGGAACATTGCCTGTGAGTGGCCCTCAGCAACCTTCTTGGAGCTACAAGCAATCCAGAGTTTGTGGCTGTCTCTGCTGAGCCCCGACGCACATGAAAATACCAAGCCACACACCTAGGCTGGCTTTTACCTACACTGGACATGCAGGAAGGTCAGCAAAAGGCCAGGGTTCCTTAAGACCCATAAAAGCAGGGTCTGAAGAGGTATTTTACCATGCTCATAACAGCATTAATCACAATAGCCAAGAGGTGGAAGCAGTACTAGTGTCCAACAACAGATGACAAAATATAGTACATACATACAATAGAATATTACTTAATCTTAAAAAGGAAAAAAATTCTTACTACAAAATGATGAACCCTGAGGACATTATGTTAAGTGAAATAAGCTTGTCACAAAAAAGACAAATGCTGTATGATTCTACTTATATGAAATACCTTGAAGAGTCTAATTCAAACAGACAGAAAAGAAAAGCCATTGTCAGGGGGATGGGAGTTGTTGCTTAATGGGTACAGATTATCAGTTTTGCACAATGAAAAATTTTTGTAGATTGGTTTTACAATAATGTTAATATACTTAACACTACTGAACTGTACACTTAAAATGGTTAAAGTGGTAAATATCATGTTGTATGTATTCTACCACAATTAAAAAGGCTCGAACTATGGACACAATAAGAGATTGGTTGTTGACAAGGTTTTTGGAGGGGGCAGAAAGGTGGAGCAAAGGTAATTTTTAGGGTAGCAAAAATATTCTGTTTGATACTGAAATGGTAAGCACATGTCATTATACATTTGTCAAAACCCGTGGAAGCTACTCTACAGAATGAACCCTAACATAAACTGTGGACTTTAGTTAAAAATAGTATACCAATATCCACTCATTAATTATAGCAAATGTACCATGCTAATGCATGAGGTGAGGTGGAAGTTGGTACATCCGCTTACTCCATCGCCATCTTTGTCTCCTCAAATTGTCAATACTAGGTTTTAAAGACCTATATGGCTATAGTAAATTTGGCTCACTTCTCTTTATTGTTTTACATTTTCCATACTATGAATACACCACAGTTTGCTTATCCAGTCACATGGTGATGGACAACTGGGTTGCTTACAATTAATTATTTACTATCATAAACAATGCTAGAACAAACAATCTGAACTATACTTCCTTAAGGACTTGTGTAAGAATTTCTCTGGAATAGGTACCCAGAACACAATTGCTGGGTTGTGAATTATACACATTAATTTCAGTAGGTACAGCCAAATTACTCTCTGGAATACATATACCAGTTTACATTCTCACCTATGTTTTTCCTCTCCCTCACAACCTCATCAACACTTGATAATATTTGATGTTCTACTGGTTATCATTCTTGTGATGATTTATCCCTGTCATTTCAATTTTCATTTCTCTAATTACTGGCATATTTCATTTTATTAAGTTTCATAGGTATTAGGTTTTTAAAAAATTGAAAGTAAGACCCTTCACCAGCAAAATCATGACTGGCTGAAGGCTCGAGTGATGATTAATATTTTTAGCAATAAAGTATTTTTAAGTTAAGATATATACATTTCTGTAGACATGATGCTATTATACCATTAACTAATTGCAGTATATTGTAAATATAATTTTCATATACACTGGGAAACAAAAAACTTGTGTGGACTCACTTTATTGCTATATTTACTTTGTTGTTATGGTCTGGAACCAATCCTGCAATGTCTCCGAGGTATGTCTGTATTAACAGACATGAAAATCTTAACATATTCAAGTCTCCCTTCCTATGAATTACTATTTGCAACTATATTCTCCTAATTTATCATCCTTCTGTTAATTTTATATATTCTTGTCTCCTTTGTGTTGCTAATTCCAGATTCAAGCCATGGACAGAGTGTCCAGCTTTTCCTGCATGGTGGGCAAGGAAAGGAATTTTCTGACCATCTTACATTTCCATAGTAGGAAGTGGGGTCTTGCCTCTTGACAATATTCACACTGAGGAGAAGGAGGAGGAAATTTTCCTAAAAAGGATGAAAATTTAGATGCTAAGGGTTCACTTGTTTGATTGTCCTACATGCACATACACCCATATTTTCATTTTTAAATTTAAAAAATGCTTTCACCTAATGTAGTATAAATATAACTCATATAACCAAAAGTACTCTCTTTCCCTCTCCAAAGGGAAACAGTCAAATTTATAAATTAGAATGCTTTTGAGTGCAAGTTACAGAAATTCTAATTCAAACTGGCATAGATAATAAATGTAATTTACTGGCTCACTTAGCTGAGAAATTCAAAGGCAGGTCAAACTTTAGGCATAGCATGATCAGAAATATGATTTAATTTCTCTGTGATTCTCCAGTTGTCAGTTTCATCCTTATATAGGCCTATTGTATGTTCAATAGCTGACTAACCACACCAATAAGGCTACATACTTCTTTGTTGATATCCAAGGAAAGACAGGTCAATTCTTTTCCTCAAAAACTGGAAAAATAATCTTAAGCCTCAATGTTATTGGATCATTCCTAATACAGTCATTACTGTGACAAGGTTTGTGAAATTGTTCAGACTGGCTTTTACCAGATGGGTATTCATTCTGAGAAAAGACTCATTAAGCAATTTTGTCACTGTGAGATCATAGAGTGCATTTACATAAACTTAGATGATGCAGCCTATCACACACCTAAGCTATGGTATAGCTTCTAACTCCTAGCCTATACAACAAGTTACTGTGCAAAACAATACAAGATTAAATCAAACACAAAAGGAAATGATGCAATCAAGAGATGCTATAAGTGTGAGATGTATAAGACTGCTGCCAGCATAACATGGAATAGTGTTTTTCAGCAAAGTTTTTTTTTAAGTAGAAAGAGTATACTCCAAAATAATAACAAGAAGTATAGTATAATAAATACAAAAACCAATGATGAATACTTGAAAATTATATGTGTGATTGCCAAAAGAAAAGAAAATAGGAAGGCTAGATGGAAAAGTTAATTTTTTTACAGAAAAAAAAACATACACACAAAAAAAGAAAGGAAGAGAGTTAAAAAGAGGGAAGTGGGAGACAGAGAAAGCAAGGGAGAAAGAGAGAGATGGAAAATAGGAAATGATAAAAGCTTTATAGTTATTTACCTTTTATAAGATCAATTCAGAAGGTCTAACATCCAACTTTAAGGAGTTCCAGAAAGAGAGAACAAAGAAATTGGAGGAGGGAATATATTGAAAAAATAATATAAAAAAATTTTCCAGAGTTAAAGGACTTAAAAATGATGGGACCTACCAAATGACCATCAAATGAATGACAAAGTCAATGTGTGTGTGTGTGTGTGTGTGTGTGTGTGTATACACACATATATATATACATATATATGAAATTTTAGAACACCAAGTTTACAATTTTTTGAAATAACTAAAAATAGGGAGAAATGACGTAGAAGCACTTTTCTCTATTCCTTCTACCAATTACAGCTAAAATCCAGGAACATTATATAAAAAGCAAATATAAGAAGACTGAAATGTAAGAGTAAAAGGTAAACCAGCAGCTAGAGAACTCAGCAACAGAAGAGTAGTACTATAGTGAGATCTCTTGGTTTGCTTCTCACCTCAAATGAACTTGATGCTGGAGAAGGTGGCAATTAGATAATAACTACTCCAGCCAACCCACTCAGAAAAAACTGTGGCTCCACTAGCAAAGGCCAAGTGAGGATCTCAGACTTTCACCCCACTGGCTGTAAAGAATCAATCAATCTTCTACCTTCTGGCTGCGGTGGTGTTAGAGAAGGTTAAGTAGGGAGCTGAAACTCCTATACTCACCCAGTGGTAATGAGAAAACCCTCCCCACAGGGTGTCAACAGAGACTGAGTGGGGATCCTTGACTTCCATGCCCACCAGGAAGTAAGGAATTCCCTCTTGCACTGGTAGAGCACTGAGAAGGCAAGTAAAACAGAGTATTTAAATAAGATCCAGATTCACATAAGACAATATCCCAAATACCTAATTTTTAGTAGAAAATCACTCATCATACCAGGGACCAAAACAAAAAACAAAAAAAACCCCAACAAAACTCAACTTGAATGAAAAATGATACTCAGTAGACTTCAACAGTGAGATGATAGAAGTGTTTAAATTATCTGACAAGAGTTTAAAGAGCCAGCATAAAAATGCTTCAATAGATAATTAGAAATGTGCTTTAAACAAATGAAAAAAAGGACACTTACAGCAAAGAAATAGAAGATATAAAGAAGAACCAAACTGAAATTTTAGAACTGAAAATACAATAACCAATATAAAAACCTCAGTGATTAGGCTTTACAGTAAAATGGAGAAGACAGATGAAAAAATCAGTTAACCTGAAGATCAAATAATAGAAATTACCCCTAGATAACAGAGCCAAAACAGACGGGCAATATGTATAAACAAAATAAAGATGTGTGGCTCAGAGACCTGAGAGACTATAACAAAACATCTGAACTTTATATCATTGGGCTCCCACAGAAAAGGAGAAAAATAGATGGGGAAACTTATTAATAAAGCAATGAAACTCAGATTGCTCATCAAAATTACAAATACTGGATGCTAGAAGAATGTAGAACAATGTCTTCAAACTTTAGAACCAAATGAGAGAATGGAATAAAAATATTTTCAGACCTAGAAAGACTGAAGAAGTCTACCTTCTATACAACCTTTCTGAGAAAGAAACCCTCTACTATTAATCTTAAGTAAGTCTCTTACATATTATTAGCCACTTCATGCCTTTTGATTGATAAGCTTAATATATTTACATTTAAAGTAATTATTGATAAGTGAGGACTTCTATTGCCGTTTTGTTAATTTTTTTCTGTCTTGAAGTTTTGTTCCTCTCTTGTTGTCTTGCTTTTTATTTTGATGGGATTTTTTTGTACTGATTTTCTTTGTTTCTTTTTTTATTTTTATCTTTTGTATATTTATCTTTTATTTGTGATGCACTTAAGAATTGTAAAAAAAATATTTTGTAGTTAAAACCGTTTAGGTTGATAACTTAACTCCAATCATATACAAAACATACATATACTTTTACTCCCTCCCACACACATTTTGTGTTTTTGTACAGAGCTTGCTTCTTTTTATACTGAGTATCAATTAACACATTTTTATTTAGTAACTTTTATATTATAAAAATAATTTATGTACCACTTTTACAGTATTATATCAATCTGTATAGATCTATATATTTACCTAACAAGTGAGGCGTATGCTTTCACTTTGATATTTAGCATATTTTAATTTCAAATTGAAGAAGTCCCTTAAGCATTTGAGACAGGTCCAGTGATGATAAATTGCCTCAGTTTTTATTGGTCTGGAAAAGACTTTATCTCTTTTTTTTTTAACAAATAATTTTGCCAGTTTTCTTGTTTGCCTATTTTTTACTTTCAATACTTTGAATATATCATTCCACTTTCTCTTGCCCTGGGAAGTTTATACTGAAAAATCCACTGACAGAATCATGATGGACGTGGGGAGTTATGTATGATGATTGGCTTTTCTCTTGTTGCTTTCAAATTTCTCTTTTGTCCTTGACATTTGACAATTTGATTATAATGTGTCTTGGTGTAGTCTTGGCTGATTGTGTTTGGGGGTCTTTGAATGTCACAAATCTGAATATCCATTTCTCTCCCAAGATTTGGAGAATTTTCACTAAATCAGTTTTTCTGATTTCATTGAGTGGTTTCTCTCTGTTGTCTTGTAGTCTATCTGTGTTCTCTTGTAGTTTGCTGAGTTTCCTTAAAACAATTCTTTTGAATTATTTATCATTCAATTTGTAGGTCTCTCTTTCTTTGGAGTTAGTTCCTGGAAACTTCTTGTATTCCTTTGGGTGTCATGTTTCCTTGATTTTTGTTTGTTTCCTGTAGCCTTGTACCAATGCCTGCACATTTGAGGGAGCAGTCATCACCTTTGGACCTTAAAGACTGGGTTTGAAAAGGCTTTTACCTATTGGTGGGTATGAGGGCAATGGCTGGATTGATAGTGGAAGTTCTGGCTCCTAGGGGGCATAGTGGTTCTGGGTCAGCATCAATGAAGACTATGGGGGTCATCTACAGCCAAAACTGCAGATGTCAATGGTGGCACTGAGTGCTGTTACAGCCCTCAGTAACAAAGTTTTTTGTAGTCCTTGTGTCCTTCTTTTCCCCTGCAGGAGGAAGTTATGGCATAAGAGATTCCTCCTGGCAGTGGGTTTGGTATATGGGTGTACAAGTAGCAGCAACAGCACCGGAATCCAGAATGTGTGTGTTCTCGTGGTGGTGGTGGACGTCCAGGCACATGTGGAGCTCCATGAAGTTGAGGTCCAGAGCTTGATGGCAAGCAAAATGACCACAGTGCTTGGGATGGAGACACAGACACACTCATATTTAAGGTGGTATCAGTGTTGAGGCATGGGCATTTACTGAGTGGCCATGGACCTGCATTTTGGGGTATGCATAGGGTGAAGAATGAGAATATTAACTTTAGTTCTGGGAAGCAACAGAATGCTGTAGAGACTCTAGCCTGGGGATGTCTCCAGTGGGGTGAATCTTTGGCAATTACTTCTGGGGAGGTACAGTGGTGGCTCCCTTCATCTGTGGGGAAGTATAGTGGCATGGACTCCAGGAAGCTGTGTCAACTGGGGTCAGCACTGATAAAGATTGTGCAGGCGTCAGTGGTGATGGAAAGAGGGTTGGGACCCTCATGCTTTTTTCCCCCTTGCTGGGTGAGTTTGCACTAGGGAGATCCCTCTTGGCATTAAGCTGTGGTAGATAGGGGGATGGGATAACATAGGCCAAGTGCTTCCTTGGCTTTTCTATGCAGCTGTTCTTGGTTTTTGTGCTCCACAATGTATCTACAGCACTGTTATTGTATTCCAGAGCTCTTCCAGAGCTATTTTTGTCAGAATGCAGTACTTCATTCATTGTTTTTGTTGTTTTATGGGAGGGTGGAGCATTGGGACCTCTTAATCTGCCAGTTTGCTGACATCACTCCTTCCTTAATACTTTTCCTGGTATTTTCAATAGTTTCCTAAATATTCTCCTTGTCTCCATCATCTCCCTTGAAAGTGCATTCATTTATGCATTCATTTTTTTCAAAAACTATTTATTGGGTGCCTGTTTTGGGTCAATCCTCTGCTTTTTTGCTGGGAAATTACCAGTAGCAACATAACTCTGGGCCCACCCTTATGCTTACAGTTATTCAGAGAGAAAAAAATAAGCAAATGTAATACATTGTGAGAGCATGGGAGCATATAGCACAGGGGTCCCCAAACTATGGCCCGCGGGCCGCATGCGGCCCCCTGAGGCCATTTATCCGGCCCCCGCCGCACTTCTGGAAGGGGCACCTCTTTCATTGGTGATCAGTGAGAGGAGCATAGTTCCCATTGAAATACTGGTCAGTTTGTTGATTTAAATTTACTTGTTCTTTATTTTAAATATTGTATTTGTTCCCATTTTGTTTTTTTACTTTAAAATAAGATATGTGCAGTGTGCATAGGGATTTGTTCATAGTTGTTTTTTTTATAGTCTGGCCCTCCAACGGTCTGAGGGACAGTGAACTGGCCCCCTGTGTAAAAAGTTTGGGGACCCCTGATATAGCATGTACTTCTAACCTGATCCACTCCACACTGACTGGCCAGAAAGGGGGTTGCTAAATTCACAACTGACCCAGAGTCTCCCCTACTTAAAACTACTCTATGGTTCCCCTACTGCCTTCATGTTGCAGCTCTAGCATGGCTACACACTAAAGTCATGTGCTAACCTTCATAAGCACTCAAGATTCTGAGGCCCCACCACAGAGTTACTGAAACTGAACTTTTAGAGGTTGGGTTCAGAATGTTCCATGTGTTTCTGATATGCAACCAGTTTAGGAACCACACTGTCCCATGAGATAAACTGGACTCTATAGCCAGGCTCTTAAGACCCTCTTCAAATCTGTTTTGTGACGAACTCTCCAGCTTTATTTCCTGTTGCTCATGCTCACCCCAGGCATCCTTATGTTTTAGTATTTCTGAATTGCTTTTCTGTTTCTTGCCTTTAGGTCTTTCTGCATACCATTCTCACTATCTAAAAATTCCTCCTATTTATTCAACTGGCTAATTCCTACCAGTCCTTCAAGACTCAGCCAGGTGTCACCTCCTAGACTAGAGAATGCCTTCCCTGGACCTCTACCTAAGCTAGATGGCCCTCTTTTTTCCATGCTCCTGTCAGAACACTGATCACACTGGCACTGTATGGTTAATGGTAGTTTTATGAATTGCCTCCCTGACTAAAAAGCAATATCCTCAAAGGCAGGATAAAGATTTGACTCATGTTTGTGTCCTTGGTGTGCAAATTCCAGTGTGAAGTATCCAATTAAAAGTAGATACTGTCATGGAGTATTCTTCAACTCCCTAGATGAAGGCTACAGAATTTGGAGTTAAGGGACTCAACCTATTGTTCTCCAATGGGCCCTAAGGATTCTGCTCAGAGCCAGCTTCCTTTTGAAAACACACCCTGGTGTGTGCTCTCCTTGAGCACAGCCTTCACTGAGCACACGTTGCTTGTGATGACATGAGGCAGCGTGACACAAAGGGAAGGTGCTGGGCAAGCAGAGACATCTAAGCTCCAACACTGAAACACTTGGATCACTGACAAGTCATCTCATTTCTATGATCCGATCCTCAGGATGTAAGTGTTCCTGCGTTCCAAGGCCTGAGCACAAGGTACATCATGTAATCCCTTCCACCCTGTGAGGTAGGAATTAGCTATCTAGATTATTTTTATTTATTTATTTTTCTTGAGAGAGAAAGAGAGAGACAGAAAAGGAGAAAGACGCGAAGCATCAACTTGTAGTTGTTTCACTTTGGTTGTTCATTGATTGTTTCTCATAGTGCCTTGACTGAGGGGCTCAAGCTGAGCCAGTGACTTCCTCCTCATGCCAGCGACTTGGGGTTCAAGCCAGCAACCTTGGGATCATGTTGATGATTCCATGCTTAAGCTGGTGACCATGTGCTCAAGCTGGCAAACCTGTGCTCAAACCAGATGAGCCCATGCTCAAGCTGGCAAGCTCAGAGTTTTGAACCTGGGACCTCACTGTCCCAGGTCAATGTTTTCTATCCACTGTGTCACCACTGGTCAAGAAATTATCTAGATTATTATCCACATTTACTGAATTAGATTTCCAGGACTGAGACTAGAGAAATTTGTTTGTTTCATTAAATGGTTCACAGTGTTAAATTTTTATTGTAAAATATTTGTTACAAAAATTTACCATATTAATAATTTTTAGATACATAGTTCAATGTTATTATGTACATTTGCATTATTGTGCAACCATCCTGACAATCTATCTCCAGAGCTCTTCCAAGGTCTTAAACTGAAACTCTGTATCCAGTAAATAATAAATCTCCATTCTTCCCTTCCTCCAACCCTGTCAAGTACTATTATATTTTCTGTCTATGAATTTGACTACTCCAGGCACCTCACATAAATGGAATCATTCCATATTTGTCTTTTTTGTGTCTGGATTATTCTGCTTACCATAATGTCTTCAAGGTTCATCTATTTTGAAACATCTGTCAGAATGAGAGAGAGAGACAGATTATGAAGAATTGAGAAGTCTCACGATCTGCCATCTGAAAGCTGGAGATCCAAGAAACCTGGTGGCATAATTAAGTCTGAGTCTGACTTGATGAGAACCAGTGGAGCCAATGGTGTAAATTCCTGTCTGAGGTCAGTAGAGGATGAGATGAGATGTCCCTGCTCAAGTAGTCACCAGAAAGAAAAGGTAAATTTCTCCTTTCTTTACCTTTTGTTCTATTCAGGTCTCCCATGAATTGGGTGATGTCAATTCATGTTAGGGAGAGGAATCTACTGAGTAAACTGGTCAAATGCTAATGTATTCTGTAAACACCTCCAAAAACATGTCCAGAAATCATGTTTAATCTGAGCCCACCATGGCCAGTCAAGTTGACACATAAAATTAATCATCAAAATATTCATTTAGTGTACACACCACTTTTTGTTTATCCATTCATCTGTCAGTAGATATTGGCTCATTTATACCTTTTGGTTATTATGAATAATTTTGGTATTAACACTGTTGTACAAATTTCTTTCACAGGTTCTGCTTCCAATTCTATTGAGTATTTATCCAGAAGTGGGATTCTTGGGTCATATGGTAATTCTACCTTTATATCATTGAAAAACATCCAAACAATTTCTCATAGTGGCTGTGCTTACAGTTCTACCAGCAGCACACATGGGTTCCAATTTCTTCATAATTTCACCAACACTTGTTATTTTCTGGAGTTTTTTTGTATGTTTTTGTTTTATACTGGTACTTTGAGATACGAGCAGACCAACATATGAATTTTTAAGATACGAGCTGCGACTCGGCCCATATTTTTGTTCAAGATCCGAGCGAAATTTTGAGATACGAGTTGTGACTTGGGAAGCTGCTTGTAGTTGGTGTGTTGGCACATGGGTCCATTATCGGCAGCACAACTCCAGCATCTAATTCTTTTTCACGTGTTACACGCAGAACCAAGTCGAATCATGTGCGCTGTACTTGTTCTCGCATCATTTTTGCATTTTTTACTAACTTTTTTTGTGTGCTATCATGGGGCCAAAGAAAGTGAGTGTAAAGGACAGCAGTGAGAAGAAGAAGAGAATGATGTTGATAGAAGTAAAGCAAAAAACAATAGAAAAACAGGAGTGTGGTGTACGAGTGATTGAACTGGCAAGGCTGTACGACCACAATACATCTACAATTTGAACCATCTTTAAACAAAAGGATGCCATCAAAAGTGCAAATCCAGCAAAAGAAACTATAATTCTGACCAATTAAGGACAAATATCCATTAAGAAATGGAAAAACTTCTGCTGGTGTGGGTGAAAGAGAAAGAGTTGGCAAGAGATAAAGTGACGGAGACTGTAATATGTGAAAAGGCACGTATTATTTACGGTGACTTGAAAAAGAAAGAACCATCAATCTTAAAAGAGGCAGCAGAGATACGTTTAAGGCAAGTCACAGCTGGTTTGAGGATTTTAAGAAGAGATCTGGCATCCACTCAGTGGTGAGGCATGGTGAAGCTGCAAGTGTTGACGTTAAGGCAGCTGAGGAGTACATCACACATTTTGCTGCACTTATCACAAAGGAAGGCTATATCCCCCAACAAGTGTTCAACTGTGACAAAACAGGATTGTTTTGGAAAAAAATGCCCCAGAGGACTTTCATCACCACAGAGGAGAAGATGCTGCCAGGCAATAAACCCATGAAGGACCGTCTGACTCTTGCATTGTGTGCAAATGCTAGCAGTGACTGTAAAGTAAAGCCACTGCTCGTGTATCATTCCGAAAACCCTTGAGCCTTTAAGACTCACAAGATTCTTAAAGAAAAACTGCAGGTTATGTGGTGCACCAATACTAGGGCATGGGTTACGCAGCAGTTTTTAATTAAATGGGTAAATCTCATCTTTGGTCCTGCAGTAAAGAAATATCTTCCAGAAAATAAACTCTCAATGAAAGCATTACTAACCCTTGAAAATGCTCCAGCCCACCCACCTGGTCTTGAAGATGACATTCTCAATGAGTTCAAATTCATGAAAGTCCTCTACCTCCCACCCAACATGACTTCAGTCTTGCAACCTATGGATCAGCAGGTCATTTCCAACTTTGCAAAGCTTTACACAAAGCACTTGTTCTGTCACTGCTTTGAGGTAAGTGAGAATACAAATCTAACCCTTATAGAGTTTTGGAAAGATCACTACAACATCATAACATGTTTACACATTATTGACTTGGCATGGCAAGAGGTTACAAGAAGAAACTTGAACTCAACATGGAAAAAGCTATGGCCTGATGTTGCAGACAGGGACTTCAAAGGATTCAAACCAGAGACCAAGACTGAGGTAGAAGCATTGGAGGAGATTGTGTCCCTCGGAAAGTCGATGGGTCTGGGGGTAGATGAGGGTGATGTAAACGAGCTCGTTGAGAAACATGAGGAGGAACTCTCAACTGAGGAGTTGAAGGAGCTACAGATGATGCAACATATGGAGCTTCTGCAAGAGATTAGTAATGAGGAGGAGGTAGAGTCGAAGGAAGTGATTTCTACAAGTGAAATCAAAGACATTCTGGCAATGTGAGAGAAGCTTTCAAGTTTCATTGAAAGAAACACCCAGAAAAAGTCTTAACGGGTCTTGCTTCAGCACTTTTTTTTTTTTTTTTGTATTTTTCTGAAGCTGGAAACTGGGAGAGACAGTCAGACTCCCGCATGCACCTGACCGGGATCCACCCAGCACACCCACCAGGGGGCAACGCTCTGCCCACCAGGGGGCGATGCTCTGCCCCACCGGGGCATCACTCTGTTGTGACCAGAGCCACTCTAGCACCTGGGGCAGAGGCCAAGGAGCCATCCCCAGCGCCCGGGCCATCTTTGCTCCAATGGAGCCTTGGCTGCGGGAGGGGAAGAGAGAGACAGAGAGGAAGGAGAGGGGGAGGAGTGGAGAAGCAGATGGGTGCTTCTCCTGTGTGCCCTGGCTGGGAATCGAACCCAGGACCTCTGCACCCCAGGCCGACGCTCTACCACTGAGCAAACCGGCCAGGGCCGCTTCAGCACTTTTTAATGACACTTGTTTGTCACATTTCCGTAACATTTTAAAAGACAGGCAAAAGTAAACCTCTTTGGATAGATTTTTATTCAAAAATCGTGCAAGTGAAAGTGCTGAAAGTGCAGCCAAAAAGGAAAAATCAGGTGATGATTAAATGAAAAATACATAATGTTAAGCTTAGGTTAAGTTTAAAGTTGAGAAAGTACATTTTTTGTGACATCAGAGAAATGGCACTGTGAGGGGTGCTCCCGATACCTCTCCCTGAAATTTTAACAAGTTCAAAAACTAGAGACAGAAAAACAATCCCAGGATCATTTGAAATACACCTACATCAAACAAAGGTATGATTGGGCAAAAAGGTAGCTGAATATATAATCCACTCTGAAGGATTTAAGACAGAGGACAGAGTATTTCACTTTCCTCACTGATCTGAGGAAGGGCTGCTTTCACTTGGAACTGAGAGGAAGGGTAGGTGAGGGAAGAGAGAAGAAGCTGGCTAGGACAGAGATGTTCAAGCCAAGGAAAGAGTGTGCCTGCAGCTCTGCTTGAGTTCACCAACACAGACCTAATGCCATCAGCAAACCCTGGCAGAGGTGGAGGAGGGGGTTGCTTGTGGAGACTCATACCAGAGTGGCTTTGGGCTTTGTTTACTCCCTGTGTCCTGGTCAGCGAGCATGGACAGTGTGCGAGTGGATCCACCTGGCACTTCAGGCATGGGTGCCTATGTTCCCAAACGGAGGAGCTGGGTTGGACACTGTCAGCAGTGGCCCACTGCGTGGGTTGTGGCCAGAATTTTTGTATAATCCCGGCTTTCCAAACAATAGTGCACGGGAAGTGCTCAGAGCTGGCTTCCCTACGCCTAGACCTGTTTGGGTGGGGTGTCTCTGCCAGCCATACAGGCTAACAAAGCAAATTCCCATGGAGGAGAACATTGGAAGTGATGGGTGGAAGGGTGCGCAGACAGCCTGTAAGCAGCCTCTGGAAAGCAGACACACAGAATGCTGAAAGAAGCCTAGCCTGCAGTCTGCTCACTGCCTGGCTGGCTTATGCTGGTGGCTCTGGCTAACAAAACCTTCTTTCCCAGGGCTGCAACTTAAGCAAAAAAAAAAAAAAAAAAAAAAAAAAAAAGCACAGTCAAATGGAACAAACCTCAGAGAACACTATGGAAGTTGGGAGGGCTGGCTGTAGGTTTCCCAACAAGAGAGAAGCCTGTGGAGAGCAGAGCTGTGGAGACCTGCAGAGTCCTGAGGCAAATTTTAACTAGACATACCCAGGGAACCTTAGGAAGAAGCCTGACCAGAAGTCAGCTCACTCCCCTGCCTGCCTAAGCTGGTGGCTCTGGTTGGTAAAGCTATCATACCCAGGGCTGTGCTTTGACTGGACCTGGAGGAGGGACGTGTCAGGTTTTAGGGCTTCTTGCTCTGCAGGCAGTGACTGCAGTGACTGGGGCATCTTCCTGCCAGCTGATACAGGTTATAAAGTGCAAAAAGCCTGGGTAGAGTAGACCCACAGAGCACTGAGGCATACTAGACATGCTTGGAGACTCATAGAAAGACACCTGAAAGGCAATTGGCTCCAAGCTCTGCCTGATTATGCTGGTGGCTCTGGCTGGCAAAGCCTTACCCAGAATCCTGCTTTGTGTGAGGATAAAGGGGAAATTTGGCAGCTCTTAGAGCCTCTTGCTCTCCAGGCAGTGGCTGAGGCAACTTCACAGCTGGGTCCCCAGGCTGCTGGCTCAGGAAGAAGAGATTTGGGGAGAGGTTCAGGGAAAATGGACTCTCTCATTGTCAGAGCCTACAAACTCTAACAAGCTCCAAATACCAATGGGACTGAGGCCTAGTTTATGTCATCACCATAGCGACACATCAACTGCAAATCTCTGCCTGAGTGCCACAGGGGCAGAACCTGGTGTATAGCACCACTGGCCAAAAAGAGAAAGAAGAAAGAAAAAGGAAGAAGATAACCTCTAAAAGCCAGAAAAAATCCAGTCTTTATAACTTTTTCCATTTTTTTCTTTCATTTTTTATCTTTCTTTTTCTTCTACCTTGGACATTTTATCCTCTGCCCATTTTATTATTTTCACTTTGAACTTTATAATCTATAGGTGTTACATTTTCCACTCCTTTTTTCTTTCTTTTTTTTCTTTTCTATTTTTTTCTCTCTTTTTGTTTCTTCTATTCTCTTTCACTTTTTCTCTCATTTGATCCTCACAAATTATTTTATTCTGGATTCAATTTTTTTTCTTTTGTGGCCTTTTATGAGCTTTTTACTTCACTTTTTACCTCATTAGCATTTTTCCAACTCCGGCTCTCCATTCTATGTAGTTTTTGTTCCACTTAATACAATAGAATTTTCATTTTTTATTGTATTTTTCTTCTTTTCTCTTTCACTATTTCTTTCATTCAGCCATCGTTTACAAGCAAATCATTTTACTCTTAATGCAAATTTGTTTCTTTTAGCATTTTGTGGGTTCTTACCTCATTTTTTGCCTCTTTGTCACTTCCCCAAAACTCAGGCCCTCTGTTCTATGTAGTTTTTGTTCCACTTAGCACAATAGAATTTTTAGTCTTGCATTGTATTTTGTCAAAAAAATTTTATATCAACTCTTATCAGTGTTATTAATAATACCACTCTCAAATGCCATTAAGAAAAAAGAAATCAAATATCATGGATAAAATGGCAGAGATGTAGCTCAGATAGATGAGGAAAAAACTATAGAAAAAAACTTCAATACCTTGGAAACCTTGGAGTTAAATAACAGAGAATTTAAAAATTGAAGTACTAAAAACACTCAGGAATATACAAGAAAGCACAGAAAGGCAACTTAGGAAACTCAAAAAATAATTCAATGAACAGAAAGAATACATCACCAAAGAAATTGAGACTAGAAAGACGAATCAAACAGAGATGAAAAACTCAATTTATGAACTGAAAAATGAGGTAGCAAGCTTAGCTAATAGAACAGGCCAGATAGAGAAGAGAATTAGTGACATAGAAGACAGGCAACTAGAGACACTACAGAGAGAAGAGGAGAGAAACTCATGAATTTTAAAAAATGAGAAAGTCCTACAGGAATTGTCTGACTCCATCAGAAGGAGCAACATAAGAAAAATGGGTATATTAGAAGGAGAAGAGAGAGAAAATGAAATGGAGAAATATTCAAACAAATAATAGATGAAAATGTCCCAAGCCTGTGGAAAGAACTAAAGCCTAGAATTCAAGAAGCAAACAGAACACTGAGTTATCTTAACCCTAACTAACCTACTCCAAGGCACATCATAATAAAATTGGTACAAACCAATGACAAAGAAAAAATTCTCAAGGCAGCCAGGGAAAAGAAGAATACAACATATAAAGGAGGACCCATTAGATTATCATTAGATTTCTCAACAGAAACTCTACAAGCTAAAAGAGAGTGTACCCCAATATTTAAAGTTCTGAAAGAGAGGAACTTTCAGCCACACATACTATACCCATCAAAGCTATCCTTAAAATATGAAGGATAAATAAAAACATTAACAGATACAGAAAAGATGAGGAAATCTATCACCAGAAAACCCCCACTTCAGAAAATACTAAAGGTGTTTTTGGACCAGATACAAAGAACAAAACAAAACTACAAGTAAAAGCTCCATCAAGATCACAATAGCCTGACCAGGTAGTGGCGCAGTGGATAGAGCATCAGACTGGGATGCGAAAGGACCCAGGTTCGAGACCCCGAGGTTGCCAGTTTGAGCGTGGGCTCATCTGGTTTGAGCAAAAAGCTCACCACCTTGGACCCGAGGTCACTGGCTCGATCAGGGGGTTACTCAGTCTGCTGAAGGCCCGCGGTCATGGCACATATGAGAAAGCAATCAATGAACAACTATGGTGTCGCAACGAAAAACTGATGATTGATGCTTCTCATCTCTCTCCATTCCTGTCTGTCTGTCCCTGTCTATCCCTCTATCTGACTCTCTCTCTGTCTCCATAAAAAAAATTAAAAAAAAAAGATCACAATAAAAACAAGATTAATCTGTGACAATGAAAACAGAAAAGGGGAGAGGACAAAGGTTAACAGTAGCAAAAGAAGATGGAATTCAGAAACACTCATGAGATAATGTACTACAATGAACATGATATGTATCCTTTCTATTACTTAATGGTAACCACCGCTAAAAACAACAACACAGAAGCACATGGCTTGAAAAAAGAAGTAACAGAGTAAAAAAGTATGGATTACAACCAAACAAATACAAATGATAGAAAAACAAAAGAGAAGAACCAAACAAGATACAAAACTATCAGACAGCAATATATAAAATGGTAATAGGAAACCCTCAAGTGTCAATAATTACACTAAATGTAAATGGATTGAATTCACCAATAAAAAGACAGAGTAGCAGAATAGATTAAAAAAGAAAATCCAACTGTATCCTGCCTACAAGAAATGCATCTAAGCTACAAGGATAAAAATAAAAATTCAAAGTGAAAGGTTGGAAAACAATACTCCAAGCAAATAACATCCAAAAAAAAAAAAAGCAGGTGTAGCAATACTCATATCTAACAATGCTGACTACAAGACAGCAAAGGTAATCAGAGACAAAAATGGTCATTTCATAATGATTAAGGGGACATTGAACCAAGAAGACATAACAACACTTCTTAATATATATGCACCAAACCAAGGAGCACCAAAATATATAAGACAGCTACTAACTGACCAAAAAACAAAAACCAAGAAAAATACAATCATACTTGGAGACTTTAATACACCTTTGACGGCTCTAGATTGTTCATCCAAACAGAAAATCAATAAAGAAATATTAGCCTTAAACGAAACACTAGACCAATTGGATATGATAGACATCTACTGGATATTTTATCCACAAGTGCCAGAGTATATATTTTTCTCTAGCATACATGGAACATTCTCAAGAACTGACCATATGTTGGGCCACAAAAATAACATTAACAAATTCAGAAAGATTGAAATTATACTGAGCATATTCTCTGATTATAAAGCCTTGAAACTAGAATTCAACTGCAAAAAAGAGGTAAACAAACTCACAAAAATGTGGAAACTAAACAACATACTTTTAAAAAATGAGTGGGTCAAAGAAGAAATAAAATCAGAGATCAAAAGATACATACAGACAAATGAAGATAACAATAGGACATATCAGAATCTCTGAGATGCAACAAAAGCAGTATTAAGAGTGAAGTTCATATCACTACAGGCCTATATGAACAAACAAGAGAAAGCCCATGTAAATCACTTAACTTCACATCTTAAGAAACTAGAAAAAGAAGAACAAAGGCAACCCAAAACCAGCAGAAGAAAGGAAATAATAAAAATCAGAGCAGAAATAAATGAAATAGAGAACAGGAAAACTATAGAAAAAAATAATAAAATAAGGAGCTGGTTCTTGGAAAAGATGAACAAAATTGACAAACCATTGGCAAAGTTCATGAAGGAAAAAGAGAAAGGACTCATAAATAAAATCCAAAATGAAAGAGGAGAAATAACCACAGAGGCCCTGGCCAGTTGGCTCAGCTGAAGAGCGTTAGCCTGGCATGCAGGGGACCCAGGTTTGATTCCCGGCCAGGGCACATAGGAGAAGCACCCATTTGCTTCTCCACCCCTTCTCTCTCCTTCCTTTCTGTCTCTCTCTTCCCCTCCTGCAGCCAAGGCTCCATTGGAGCAAAGATGGCCCGGGCGCTGGGGATGGCTCCTTGGCCTCTGCCCCAGGCGCTAGAGTGGCTCTGGTCGCGGCAGAGCGATGCCCCAGAGGGGCAGAGCATCGCCCCCTGGTGGGCAGAGCGTTGCCCCTGGTGGGCGTGCCGGGTGGATCTCGGTTGGGTGCATGCGGGAGTCTGTCTGACTGTCTCTCCCCGTTTCCAGCTTCAGAAAAATACAAAAAAAAAAAATTAAAAAAAAAGAAAGAACCACAGATATCATAGATATACAAAAAAATTATTGTAGAATACTATGAAAAACTATATGCCACCAAATTTAACAGTCTAGAAGAAATGAATAAATACAATCTTCCTAGACTGAGTCATAGACCCATAAGCAGGGAGGAAATAGAAACAACTATCAAAAACCTTCCCAAAAATAAAAGTCCAGGGCCAGACAGCTATACTAGTGAATTCTATTAAGCATTCAAAGAAGACTTGGCTCCTATTCTACTCATTCTTCAAAAAAATTGAAGAAGAAGCAATACTTCCAAATACATTTTATGAGGCCAACATGACCCTGATACCAAAACCTGGCATGGACAACACAAAAAAAGAAAACTACAGACCAATATCTCTAATGAATACAGATGCTAAAATACTAAACAAAATACAAGCAAATTGAATACAACAATACATTAAAAAAATAATTCATTGTGATCAAGTGGGATTCATCCCAAAATCACAAGGATGGTTAAACATAATTAAAACAGTTAATGTAATACACCATATCAACAAAACAAAGAACAAAAACTATGTGATCTTATCAATAGATGCAGAAAAGGCATTTGATAAAATACAACATTATTTTATGTTTAAAACACTCAACAAAATGGGTATAGAAGGAGAATATCTCAACACAATAAAGGCCATTTATGATAAACCATCAGCTAACATCATATTAAATGGCATAAAACTGATAACTTTTTTCCTAAATCAGGGTCAAGACAAGGTTGTCCATTCTCTCCACACTTATTCAATGTAGTGCTGGAAGTTCTAGCCAGAGCAATCAGACAAGAGAAAGAAATAAAAGGCATTCAAATTGGGAAAAAAGAAGTAAAGGTTTCACTTTTTGCAGATGATATGATCCTATACATGGAAAACCCCAAAGAATCCAGAAAAAGACTATTAGAAACAATAAACCAATACAATAAGGTCACAGGATACAAAGTTAATATACAAAAGTCCATTGCCTTTTTATATGCCAACAATGAAACATCAGAAAATGAACTCAAAAAAAATAATCCCCTTCATGATTGCAACAAAAAAATAAAATACCTAGGAATAAACATAACTAAGAATGTAAAGGACCTATATAATGAAAACTACAAAGCATTGTTAAAGGAAATCAAAAAAGATAAAATGAAATGGAAAAATATTCCTTGTTCTTGGATAGGAGGAATAAATATAGTCAAAATGACTATATTACCCAAAGCAATATACAAATTTAATGCAATTCCCATCAAAATTCCAATGTCTTTTTTTAATGAAATGAAACAAAAAAACATCAGGTTTATAAACTATAAAAAACCCTGAATAGCCAAAGCAATCTTAAGGAAAAAGAACGAAGCTGGAGGCATTACAATACCTGACTTCAAATTATATTATAGAGCTTCGATAATGAAAACAGCATGGTATTGGCAGAAAAATAGACATTCAGACCAATGGAACAGAATAGAAAGCCCAGAAATAAAACCACATATATATGATCAAATAATTTTTGATAAAGGGGCCAACAACACACAATGGAGAAAAGAAAACCTCTGTAACAACTGAGACAAAGGTGAATATTTTATAATGATAAAGCAGACATTGTATCAAGAAGACATTACAGTTCTTAATATATATGTACTGAACCAGGAAACACCAAAATATCTAAGACATCTACTAACTGATCTAAAAATAGAGGCAGACAAAAACATTATCACACTTGGAGATTTGCACACACCAGTGATGGCTTTACATAGATCACCCTAACAGAAAATTAATAAGGAAATATTGGCTTTAAACGACACTTTGGACCAAATAAACATAATAGACATTTATAAGACATTTAATTCAAAAACATTAGATTATACATTTTACTCTGGTGTGCGTGGAACATTCTCAAGGGTACACCATGGACCAAATGGACATAATAGACATTTATAGGACATTTAATCCAAAAATATTAAGTTATACATTTTTCTCTGGTGTGCATGGAACATTCTCAAGGGTAGACCATATGTTGAGCCACAAAATTAACATCAACAAATTCAGGAAGACTGACATTATACCAAGCATATTTTCTGATCATAAGTCTTTGAAATTAGAATTCAACTGTATAAAAGAAGTAAAGAAACAAACAAAAATGTGGAGATTAAACAACATACTTTTAAAAAATTACTGAACCAAAGAAGTAATAAAAGCAGAATTCAAAAGATATAAACAAACAAATGAAAATGACAACACAACATATCAAAATTTCTGGGATGCAGCAAAAGCAGTAATAAGAGGGAAATTTGTATGATTACAGGCTTATGTCAAGAAACAGGAGACATCCCAAGTAAACAACCTAAGATCACACCTTAAGGAATTAGAAAAAGAGGGACAAAGGAAATTTAAAGTCAAAAGAAGAATGAAAATAGCAAAAGTTAGAGCTGAACTAAATAAAATAGAGAACAAAAAAACTATAGAAAAAATTAATATAATGAAGAGCTAATTCCTTGAAGAGATCAATAAAATTGACAAACCACTCACTACACTCACTAAGATATAAAAAGAAATGACTCATATAAACAAAATTCAAAATGAAAGGAGAGAAATTATCACAGACATCATAGATCTACAAAAGGTCATTGTAGAATATTATGAAAAGTTGTATGCCACCAAATATAACAACTTAGAAGAAATGGATGAATTTCTAGAACTATACAATCTTCCTCAACTGAGCCACAAAGTGGAAAACCTAAATAGACCCATGGGAAGAGAGGAAATAGAAACAACTATCTAAAACTTCCCTAAAAACAAAAGTTCAGAACCACAAGGTTACACTAGTGAATTCTACCAAACATTCAAAAAAGATTTGGTGGTACCTAGCCTTCTCAAAGTCTTCCAAAAAAAATAGAAGAAGAGCAATACCTCCAAACACATTTTATGAGGCCAACATAACCCTCATACCAAAACCTGGCAAGAACAACCCAAAAAAGGAAAACTGCTAACAAATATCTCTAATGAATACAGATGCAAAAATTATAATCAAAATACTAGCAAATTAAATGCAATACATTAAAAATAATAATACATTACAATCAAGCAGGATTCATTCCAGGAACACAAGAATGGTTCAACATTCAGAAGTCAATCAATGTAATACACCACATCAACAAAACAAAGAACAAAAACTATATGGTCCTTTCAATAGATGCAGAAAAGGTATTCAATAAGATACAACATCCTTTTATGTTTAAAACACTCAATAAAATTGGGTATAGAAGGAAAGTACCTCAACATAATAAAGGCCATATATGACAGACCATCAGTTCATATCATACTAAATGGTGAAGAAATGAAGACTTTTCTTCTTAAATCAGAAATGACACAACACTGCCTACTATCTCTACTCTTATTCAACATAGTTCTGGATGTTTTAACCAGAGCAATCAGGCAAGAGAAAAAAATAAAAGACATCCATATCAGGAAAGAAGAAGTATAAGTATCACTTTTTGCAGATGACATGATCCTGTATATAGAAAACCCTGAAGACTCCACCAGAAAACCATTAGAAACAATAATCAAATACAGTAAAGCTGCAGGATACAAAATTAATATATAAAAGTTGATTGCTTTTCTATACATGAACGATGAAACTTCAGAAAATAAACTAAAAAAAATTCTTTTACAATTGCAAAAAAAAATTACCTAGGAATAAACTTAACAAAGGATGTGAAGGACCTATATAATGAAAACAACAAAACATTATTGAAAGAAATTGGGAAAGACACAATGAAATGGAAAATTTTTTCATGTTCATGAATTAAAAGAATCATCATAGTTAAAATGGCCATATTACCCAAAGCAATACACAAATTTAATGTCATTTCCATCAAATTTGCAATGTCATTTTTTAACAAAATAGAACAAAAACTTATCAGGTGTGTATGAAACCATAAAAAAAAACCCAGAATATGCAAAGCAATTCTGAGGAAAAAATGAAGCTGGAGGTATCACACTACATGACTTCAAATTATACTCCACAGCCACGATAAGCAAAACAGCATGCATGGTATTGGCAGAAAAACAGACATATAGACCAATGGAACAGAATTGAGAGCCCAGAAATAAAACCATATATATATATAGACAAATAATTTTCGATGAGCCAAAAACACACAATGGAGAAAAAAAAAGCCTCTTCAATAAATGGTGCTGGGAAAATTGAAAAGTCACATGCAAAAGAATGCAACTTGACTACAGTTTGTCCTCCTGCACAAAAATTAATTCAAAATAGATAAAAGATGTAAACATAAGATCCAAAATAATAAATTACATATAAGAAAACATAGGTGCTAAGCTCATGGAACTTGGATGTATAAAACATTTAAAGAATTTGACCTCAAAAGCAAGGGAAGACAAAAACAAATGAATGGGACTATATTAAACTAAAAAACTTCTGCACAGCAAAAGAAATTGACAACAAAACAAATAGGCAGCCAACCAAATGGAAGAAGATATTTACAAACAACAGCTCCAATAAGGGGTTAATATCCAAAATATATAAAGAATTCACAAAACTCAGGAACAAACAAGCAAACAATCCAATTGAAAAATTGGGAGAGAACCAGAGCAGACACTTCTCCCAAGGAGACATAGAAATGGCTGACAGATGTATGAAAAAATGCTCATCTTTATCAACTATTTGAGAAATGCAAATGAAAACTACAATTAGATACCATGTCACACCTGTTAGATTAGCTATTATCAACAAGACAGGTAATAACAAGTGTTAGAGAAGCTGTGGAGAAAAAGGAACCCTCATTTACTGTTGGTATTAATGCAATTTAGTACAACCATTATGGAAGAAATTATGGTTGTTCCTCAAAAAATTAACCATAGAATTGCCATATGACCCAGCAATCCTTCTACTGTGTATCTACCTCAAAATCTCAAAAACATTGATATGTACAGACACATGTAGCCCCATGTTCATTGCAGCATTATTCACAGTGTCCAAGACATGGAAACAACCAAAGTGTCCCTCAATAGAGGATTGGATAAAGAAGATGTGGTACATATATACAATGGAATACTACCCAGCCATAAGAAATGGTGGCATAGTGACAATTTCGGTAACATGAATGGACCTCAAGAATATCATACTGAGTGAAATAAGTAAATAAGTAAATTCTAAAAACTGTATAATCTCACACATAGGTGGTATATGAAACTGAGACTTATGGACATAGATAAAAGTGGAGTGATTACCAAGATGAAGGGGATGTGGGGGAGGGGGAGGAATGAAAGGGTTGGGAGAAGGATAAAAAGATGAACAAATATAAGGTGAAGGAAAATGATTTGACTCTAGGAGATAGGTATACAACATAATCAACAGTTTGGAAATGTTTAGCTGAAACCTATATACTCTTATTAATCAATATCACCAAGTAAATGGTGTGTTGAAACTTGCAAGTATGATTGTGTTTTGGTCTGCTTATATTTTTAGATAAGTTCATAGATGTCTTATATATTTTGGTGCTCCCTGGTTCTGTGCACATATACTAAGAAGTGTTATGTCTTCTTGATACAATGTACTTTTTATCATTTTGAAATGTCCATATTTGTCTCTGATTACTTTTGTTGTCTTAAAGTCAGCATTGTCATATATAAGAAGGCTACTCTTCCTTTTCTTTTGTTATTATTTGCATAGAGAATCATTTTCCAACCTTTCTCTGTGGATCTACTTTTGACCTTGCAGCTTAGATGTGTCTCTTGAAGGCAGCATATGGTTGGGTTTTGCTTTTTGATGCAATCTGCTATTTGTGCCTCTCTATTGATGAGTTCAGTTCATTTACATTTAGGGTAATTATTGACACTTGAAGATTTCTTATAGCCATTTTATGTTTTGTTTTCTGGTAGCTCTGTGTCTTTTTTTGCTCTTTTCTTTTCTGTTTCTGTCAGTTGTTTTTGATTGGTGGTAATCCATACTTCTTTCCCCTGTTTCTTCTTTTTTTAAGCTGTGTGTTTCAATTTTGGCATTTTTCGTGGGTTATTACCATTAGGCTGTTAAGAGAAAAATGTTCATATGTACAAGAGTTTTTTGTCTTATCAGTGCTTTTGCACTTCATTCTCCTTTGTTACTTCAGATCTTTATCTTCTCCCATTTTATGTTATTGTTGTCACAGTTATCATTGTTTTTATTGCAATCTTTTTGGACCTTTTTTGTGACAGAGACAGACAGACAAGAAGGGAGAGAGATGAGAATTATTGATTCTTCGTTGAGACAACTTAGTTGTTCACTTTCATTGACTGTTTTCTCATATGTGCCTTGACCAGAGGGCTACAGCAGAGTGAGTGACTCCTTGCTCAAGCCAGCATCCTAGGGCTCAAGCCAGTGACCTTTGTGCTCAAGCCAGTGACCATGGGGTCATGTCTATGATCCCACACTCAAGTCAGCAACCCCACGCTCAAGATGGTGAGCCCATACTCAAGCCAAATGAGCCCGTGCTCAAGTTGGCAACCTTGAGGCTTCGAACCTGGGTCCTCTGCATCCCGGTCTGACAGTCTATCCACTGCACCACCTCCTAGTCAGGCTTGTTGAATCTTTTACTTGTAGTTTTTATTTGTTTTGTTCTTTGTGTCTAGTCTAATAACCCCCTTGAGTATTTCCTGCAGTGGAAGTTTTCTGGTGATAAATTCCCTCAGCTTCTGTATGTCTGTAAATGTTCTATTTCTCCTTCATATTTGAAGGATAACTTTGATGGATATTGTATTCTTGGCTGGTAATTCCTCTCTTTCAGTCCTTTGAATGTTTGGTTTCACTTTTTTCTGGCTTGTAGAGTATCTGCTGAAAAGTCTGAGCATAACCTAATGTGCTTTTTTCTATATGTTATGTTCTTTTCTTTAGCTGCTTTGAAGACTTGTTGCATTAATTTTTGACAATTTTATTTTGATGTGCCTTGGAGTAGGTCTGTTTGTGTTGCAGTAGCTCAGCTTTCTGTTTGCTTCTTAAATTAGAAGGTTTAACTCTTTCTATAGGCTTGGGAAATTCTCATCAATTATTTGTTTAAATACACTCTCCATTCCCTTCTTCTCTTCTTCTGATATACCCATTGTTCTTATATTGCTTTTTCTGATGGAGGCAGGCAATTCTTGTAGAACTCTCTATTTTTATAATTCATGAGTCTCTCTCCTCTTCTCTCTGTAGAATCTCTAGTTGACTGTCTTTCATGTCACTGATTCTTTCCTCTACCTGGCTTGTTGTATTAGCTAAACTTGCTACCTCAGTCTTCAATTTATGTATTGAGTTCTTCATCTCCATTTTTAAAGTTTCAATCTCATTTGTGAGGTATTTGTTTTGTTTATTAATTTGTTTTCTGAGCTTATTAAGTTGCTTATTGGTGTCTTCCTGCACCTCACTGAGTATTTTCAGAACTTTAATTTTGTATTCTCTATCATTTAACTTTAAGGTTTCCATGTGATTTGTTTTTTTTTTCTGGAGATTTTTCATTTTCTTTCTGAGCTACATCTTTGTCTTGTGTAGCCATGGTATTTGATTTCTTCTTTCTTGATGGCATTTGAGAATAATATTGTTAAGAACTCTAAGGAAAAAAAATTAAAAAATTAAAGTTAAAAATATACAATAAAAATATAAAAGTTTAAAAATAATGACAAGAATAAGAACCACAGAAAAAAGATCAGAAACTAAAAAATCAAAAATGAAACACTCACAAGAAAATAAGAATGAGGCCCTGGCTGGTTGGCTCAGTGGTAGAGCGTCGGCCTGGTGTGCGGGGGACCCGGGTTCGATTCCTGGCCAGGGCACATAGGAGAAGCGCCCATTTGCTTCTCCACCTCCCATCCTTCCTCTCTGTCTCTCTCTTCCCCTCCCGCAGCCAGGGCTCCATTGGAGCAAAGATGGCCCGGGTGCTGGGGATGGCTCCTTGGCCTCTGCCCCAGGCGCTAGAGTGGCTCTGGTCATGGCAGAGCGGCGCCCCGGAGGGGCAGAGCGTCACCCCTTGGTGGGCAGAGCGTCACCCCTAGTGGGCATGCCGGGTGGATCCCGGTCCGGCGCATGCGGGAGTCTGACTGTCTCTCCCCGTTTCCAGCTTCAGAAAAATACCAAAAAAAGAAAAGAAAAAAGAAAAGAAGAATGAAAAATATAAAAATTAAAGAAAATAAAATTCATAAGAGCAAAAGCAATAAGAAGAAAAAAGGAAAATAAAATTTGATTTTGAGAAGTTTCTTCCAGTAAGTGTTGCTGCGTTACAAGTTTTAGCTTGGTAAAGTTCCTGAGCTGTCCTCCACTGAGATGTGGCTATCACAGTGATGTAGGTGGGGTCGCAGACAAATTGGTGGGTGGGGCATGTTGTGAGGACTTTATGGCTTCGCCTTTATGGCTCCAGCTTTCTAGCTTTACAGCTCTAGCAATGGCTATCTCAGACCTCTTGGCTCTCCTCCCCATGTCTCAACAGTTCTGGGTACCAGATGCAAAGCACATCTGTTCTTCAGTGGATGGAGTGGCCCTATAGATCTGGCTGTGGGATTGGTTTCTGCTATTCTTTTTACCATGAAGTGAAGGAGGCGGGATCTGGAAACCTGGGGGATGCACTTTAGTTTACTCTGTCTCTGCCAAGTGAGGGTTGCAAGCAGACCATAGTAACACTGGCCATAAGCCTGCACTCTGGTCACTTTAATTTATCTCCCCCTCTGCCCCTCTATCTCACCACTCCTCCCTGCAGAAGAATCAGTCACTTTGAGATTCCTTCTCTGTACCCTTAAGATAAATTCCAAAATGTCTGAGCTTTTATCCTCCCCATAGTCCAGCAAAAAAAGAGAAACAAACAAACAAACAACAACAAAAAAGTCACATTCTTGTTTTTTTTCCCTTCCAGAGCCACAGTGAATGCATTGTTTCTTCTGTCCCCCCGTTCAACCCATCCACCTTTAGTCCGTTCAGTGCACAGGTCTTTCAATTGCACCTATGAGTCCAGCTGGGATTACTTCACTGCATTGTTCAACTTGTTGAAATTTTAAAGGGAGAGATTAGGAGTATCTCTCACACCACCATTACTCTGACATCATCCTGTGTTGTCATTTTTGTTTGTGTGTGTGTATATATATATTCTCTTGTTTTTTTCTGTGACTAAATCATTTCTTAGAATTATTTTGTTTAATTTCCACATTTTTGTGGGTTTATATAGTTCCTTTTTTACAGTTGAATTTTAATTTCAAAGTCTTATGGTCAGAGAATGTGCTTGGTATAATTTCAAGCTTCCTGAATTTGTTGATGTTAGTTTTGTGGCCCAACATATGGTCTACTCTTGAGAATTTTCCATGTACACTGAAGCATAGTGTATACTCTAAAGTTCTGGGATAAAATATCTTATAAATGTCTACTACGTCCACTTGGCCTATTGTGTCATTCAAGGCCAATATTTCTTTATTGATTTCCTGTTGGATGATCAATCTAGTACCATCAATGATGTGCTAAAATCTCCAAGTATCATTGTGTTTTTGTTGGTTTCTAATTTTTGATTAGTTAGTAGAAGTCTTATATATTTTGGTGCTCCTTGGTTTGGTGCATATATATAAATATATATTAGAAACTATTATGTCTTCTTGATACAATGTTTCTTTTATCATTATGAAATGTCCATCTTTGTCTCTGGTTACCTTTGTTGTCTTGAAGTCAGCATTGTCAAATATGACTATTGCTATACCTGCTTTTCTTTGGATATTATTTGCTTTGAGAATAATTTTGCAACCTTTCATTTTGTCCACTTTTGTCCTTGCAGCTTAGATGTGTCTCTTGAAAGTAGCATATGGTTGAGTTTTGCATTTTGACCCAATCTGCTACTCTGTGCCTCTTTATTGGTGAGTTCAATTCATTTACATTTAAGGTAATTATTGACACTTAAGGATATCCTATAACCCTTTTATGTTTTGTTTTCTACTAGCTCTGTTTGGTTCTTCTCTTTTGTTTTTTTGTCTGTTCTTGTTTGGTGGTATTCCATACTTCTTTACTTTGTTTCTTCTTTTTTTAAGCTGTGTATTTCAGTAGTGGCTCTTTTGTGGGTGGTTAGCATTAGGTTATTAAGAGAAAAACTGTCATATGTACAAGTCCTTTGTCTTATGAGTGCTCCTGTACTCCATCCTTCTTTACTACTGTAGATCTTTATCCTCTCTCCTTTTATGTTATTGTTGTCACAGATTATCATTGTTTTTATTGTGATCCTGTTGGAGCTTTTACTTGTAGTTTTCATTTGTTTTGTTCTTTGTGTCTGGTTAAATAACCCCCTTGAGTATTTCCTGCAGTGGAGATTTTCTAGTGATAAAATTCGTCAGCTTCTCTTTGTCTGCAAATTTTTTATTTCTTCTTCATATTTGAAGGATAACTGATGGATATGGTATTCTTGGCTGGTAATCCCTCTTCTAGTATTTTGAATGTTTAGGTTCACTCTTTTCTGGCTTGTAGAGTTTCTGTTGAGAAGTCTGGTGATAACTTAATAGGTTTTCCTTTATATGTTAGATTCTTCTTTTCCCTAGGTGCCTTGAGGATTTTTTCTTTGACAGTAATTTTTGACAATTTTATTACGATGTGCTTTTGAGTAGGTCGCTTTGTGTTGTGGTGACTCAGCAGTCTGTTTGCTTCTTTGATTTGAGCCTCTAGCTCTTTTCATAGGTTTGGGAAATTTTAATGAATTATTTCTTTGAATAGGCTCTCCATTTCCTTCTCCTTCTCTTCTTCTTCTGATATACCCATTATTTATTTGTATATTGCTCTTACTGATGGAGTCAGATAATTCTTGTAGAGCTCTCTCATTTTTTTTTAATTTTAGAATCTCTCTCCTTTTCTCTCTGTAGCATCTCTAGTTGGCTGTTTTTGATGTCACTGATTCTCTCCTCTATCTGACCTGTTCTATTAGCTAAACTTGCTATCTCTGTTTTCAATTCATATATTGAGTTTTTTATCTCTGTTTTTAAACTTTCGATCTCTTTGCTGAGCTCATTAAGTTGCCTATTGGTGTTTTCTCACATCTTGTTGAGTATTTTCAAAAATTCAATTTTGAATTCTCTCATTTAACTCTAAGGTTTTCATGTGATTGAGATTTCTTTCTGGAGACTTTTTATTTTCTTTCTGAATGATGTTTCTGTTTCTTATAGTCATGGCATCCAATTTTTTCTTTCTTGATGACATTTAAGAGTGGTATTTTTAATAACTTTAACAAAAAAACTAAAAAAGTGAAAAATAAAAAATGCAATAAAAATTAAATAAATAATGACAGGTAGAAAAAACCACAGTAAACAAAATCAAAAACAAACAAAACACCTCCCAAAATAAGAAAAAATATAAAAATTAAAGAAAATAAAATTCAACAGAGAAAAATGAATAAGAAAAGAGGAATATATGAAAAAAAAGGAAAAATAAAATTTGGTTTTGGAAATTACCGTTTTCTTCCAGCAGTTGTCACTGTATTACAAGTTTTAGCTCTGTTAAATTCCTGGGCTGTCATTTGCTGAGACTTTGTTGTTACAATCATATAGGCAAGGCCACAGTCATGTTGGTGGGTGGGGCGTGTTGTTAGAGCATTACATTTTAGGCTTGCCAACTTTACGACTCTAGCAATGGAGATCCCAGGCCTCTGGGCACTCTTACCCATCTCTCAATACACCAAGGGACCAGATGCAAAGCACCTCTGTTCTTCAGAGGAGATAGTGGCTCTGGAGAGCTAGCTGTGGGGTTTGTCTCTGCCACTCTTCATACCTGCAAGATGAGGGAGGCAGGATTGTGGTGGCTAGAGGGCCATACTTTAGTTTTCTCTGTCTCTGCCAAGTGTGGGCTGCAGGCAGACCATGGGAACCCTGTCCGTGACCCTGCACTCTGATGCTGCTTTTTTCAGTACCTCCATCTCTGCCTCTCTATCTCACTGTCCCTCCCAGCAAAAGGAGACCCAGTCACTCCAGGTTTCCTTCTATACTCCTCAGACAAAACCCAGACAGCCTGAGCTTCCCTCCTTCCCATAGTCTGGCAAAGAAAATATCCAGTCACTCTGGGTTTGTCTCCTATCCAAAGCTGATCATGAGTGTGTTTTATCTTCCACCCTTTTCCTCAACCCATCTCACCTTTAGTCCATTTGGTGCCTGGATCTTTCAGGTTTGCCTGTGAGCCCAGCTGGGTTTTTTTTTTTGCTGTGTTATAATTGTTCAATCTGTTGAAGTTTCAAGGGGAGAGTTCAGGAATCTCTCTCATGCTGCCATTGCTTGACATCATCCTCTTCTCTTTTATTTATCTCCACACTGAACATCAGTTTTTCCTTTCTTCTTTTTTTTGCTATAGCTTGTTCTTCTCTTTTAATTCCTTAAAGTGTAAAGTTAAGTTATTGATTTGAGGTCTTCTCTGTTTTTAATGTAAGCATTTACAGCTATAAATTTCCCTCACAGCATAGCTATTGCTACATCCCTTAAGTTTTGGTGTGTTGTGTTTTCAGTTTTATATGTCTCAAGTTATTTTCAAATTTCCTTTGTGATTTTTTTCTTTTTGGCTCATGGTGTTGAAGAGTATATTTAATTTTTATTATTGTGAATTTTCATGTTTCCCTTTTCTTATGGATTTCTTGTTTCATTCCATTATGATTGGAAAGAGTAATTTCTATGACTTCAGTCTTTTAAAATCTTTTGTAACTTGTTTTATGGTCTAAGATATGACCTATCTTGGAGAATCTTTCATGTACACTTGAGAAAAAATATTCTTTTGTTGGGTGGATTTTTCTGTACATATCTATTAGATTCAATTAGTCTATAGTGTGGTACAAGTCCTCTATTTTCTTATGGCTCTACATCTGGTTATTATACCTATTGTTTTAAAGAGGGCACTTAAGTATCCAACAATTATTGTAGAAATATATATTTCTCCCTTTAGTTCTGTCAATATTTGCTTCACATATTTTAGTGTCCCTATATTTGGCGAATGTATGTTTACAATTGTTATATTTTTTTGGTAAATTAAACCTTTTTTCAATATATAATGTCTTTATTTTTCTTCTGTAACTAATTTTATTTTAAAGTGTATATTGTCTGATATTACTATAACCATTCCAGATTTTTTGGTTTATATTTGCATAGTATATCTGTTTCTATCCTTTCACTTTAAAGTTATTTTCTTTAGATCTAAAATAAGTCTCTTGTAGAAAACATACTGGTGAATTATGTTTTATTTTATTTTTTATTAATGTATGTACTTGGTTAAAACATTACATAAATTTCAGGTGTACAACTTTAAATACTTTAAAAATCTATTCTGCCAATCTTTGCATTTTGATTTGGGCATTTAATCCACATATGTTTAAAGTAATTACTGATAGGACTTCCATTCAAGATGGCAGCATAGGCAAACACAGTACATGATGCTTCCCACAACCACATCAGAATTACAACTAAACTACCAAGTGACCATCACTCAAGAACACCTGAAATATCACTGAATGAAACCCCTACAACTAGGGATTTAAAGAAGGCACATTGAGAAGACCTAAAGATGGCACCAAAGTAGGCAGATGTACAGACTCCTGGCTCACACCACCAAACTGGATTACAAATTAATTTATAAAAAATCAGTGTGACAAACCAACTCTGGACTACAAGAACAACTCTCAAAAACCAAAGAGAAAAGAAGAAGCCACACCGAGTGCCAGAAGAGCTCTCACTCCAAGGAAAAGAGCAGAAAATATTGTTCATAGTCACTTGTCTGGGGACCTGGAAATGAGGTGTGTTGAAAGAGCTGTCTAAACAACACACAATGGAGAAAAGAAAGCCTCTTCAACAAATGGTGCTGGGAAAACTGGAAAGCCACATGCAAAAGAATGAAACTCGACTACAGTTTGTCCCCCTGTACTAAAATTAATTCAAAATGGATCAAAGACCTAAATATAAGACCTGAAACAATAAAGTACATAGAAAAAAACATAGGTATTAAACTCACGGACCTGGGTTTTAAAGAGCATTTTATGAATTTGACTCCAAAGGCAAGAGAAGTGAAGGCAAAGATAAATGAATGGGACTACACCAGACTAAAAAGTTTTTGCTCAGCAAGAGAAACTGACAACAAAATAAACAGACTTCCAACTAAATGAGAAATGATATTTTCAAACAACAGCTCAGATAAGGGCCTAATATCCACAATATACAAAGAACTCATAAAACTTAGCAACAAACAATCCAATAAAAAAAATGGGAAGAGGACATGAACAGACACTTCTCCCAGGAAAAAATACAAATGGCCAACAGATATGTGAAAAGATGCTCATCTCCATTAGTTATTAGAGGAATGCAAATCAAAACTACAATGAGATACCACCTCATACCTGTTAGATTAGCTATTATCAAGAAGACAGGTAATAGCAAATGTTGGAGAGGCTGTGGAGAAAAAGAAACCCTCATTTACTTTTGGTGGGAATGTAAAGTAGTAAAACCACTATGGAAGAAAGTATGGTGGTTCCTCAAAAAATTAAAAGTAGAACTACCATATGACCCAGCAATCCCTCTACTGGGAATATACCCCCATAACTCAGAAACACTGGTACGTAAAGATACATGCAGCCTCATGTTCATTGCAGCATTGTTCGCAGTGGCCAAGACATGGAAACAACCAAAAGCCCTTCAATAGATGACTGGATAAAGAAGATGTGGCACATATACACTATGGGATACTACTCAGTCATAAGAAATGATGACATTAAATCATTTACAACAAAATGGTTGGATCTTGATAACATTATATGGAGTGAAATAAGTAAATCAGAAAAAACTAAGAACTGCATGATTCCATACATAGGTGGGACATAACAACAAGACTAAGAGACATGGACAAGAGTGTAGTGGTTGGGGGGAGAGGGGGAGAGCAGAAAGGGTGGGGGAGAGGCACAAATAAAACCAAATAGAAGGCTATGGAGGACAATCTCACTTTGGGTGATGGGTATGCAATATAATTGAATGACAAGATAACCTGGAGATGTTTTCTTTAAACATATGTATCCTGATTTATTGATGTCACCCCATTAAAATTAATAAAAATTTATAAAAAAGGGGGGGGGGCTGGCTAGTCTTCCAAAAGGAAAGGAGAGAGAGAGAGACAGATGGTGAGGGGCAGAAGAATGCATGGGATGACCTGAGAAGCTGACTCATCCAGTGCTGAAGGTGGCCATAGCTGGGAGAGGGGTTGATCCTTCCACACAATACAAGACTAAAGTAGTTCCAGGTGACCCATCTCCAGACATCCATCCAGCTCCAATCAGCACAACAAGACACAGCTGAAAACAAGAAGTGGGGAGGAAGGCAGTAACTCAGGTCTCCATGGAGATCTGAGATACACCTCCCCCTACTGAAGCAGAGAAAACACCCCACGCCTGGAGAGAGTAACTGGCAGATCAGGTCTTCAGAGTATCAGGTTACACCCATCTCATTCCTGGATACAGTTTCAAATAAGCCCCCTGCTGAGATCAGTAAACAAGACTACCATGTTTTAAAATAAAAACATACAAATCAAGACTTCAAAGCAGCTCTATTAGAAAAGCCAAATCCGACAGTGGATTACAAATAACAGCTGATGCCAACCCAAGAAAACCTAGAAATAACACAACTGAAAATTGGAGGCAGACAAACCAAGCCTAGACTCAATCAGCTCTACAAACAATACACCCAAACATACAGACATAATGAGAAGACAGAGAAGTGCAATCCAAATGAAACCACAAGAAAAACCTCCAGGAAATGAACTGAGTGATATGGAAATAACCAAACTACGGGATGCAGAGTTTAAAATAGTGATTGTTAGGATGCTTAGGGATCTTAGAACAACAATGGATGGTCATTACGAACACCTAAATAAAGAAATAACAAGTATATATAAAAAAGGACATTGAAATATTAAAAAAAATAAAGAAGGCACATTTTGACTGACAGGAGGGGTGGAGATGTGGAATGGGCTGGTTCCACATCCATGTATGGTGGTTTAAAATTGGGAGCAATAGATCAGCTTCAGATGTTCCCGCTGAGGAGTGACAGATCTCAGTCCCACACCAGGCCTCCCAGACCAGGGTTCCAGTGCCAGGAAGAGAAGTCCCTATAACTTCTGGCTGTAAAAACCAGCGAGATTATGGCTGAATAACATAAATGGTTGGACGAGTCCCAAGCATCTCCTTTTAAAAGGTTTACACATGGACTTACTTGGACTCATTCCCTCTGATCTCCTGCACTGGGAAGCAGCTTGCAAAGAACAAGGGACATATAGGGAGAAACTGGATTATCTGGCATCAAGGCAAGAGCAGGGCGAAGGGGCCTATCTTTCTGGCACATAAATGTGCTGGCAGAGGCTACTTTTTTCTTTTCTGAAATCCCTTCCACAGAGCTCTCAGGTGTGTAATACATCTGAGTCTCCATAAATCTGGCTCACACTGTTTATCCTACCTTGATGATTCCCTGAGACCCTACTCTATCCAATTTGTAGGACCATCTGTGGAGAAAACAGCTGTGATAGGCTTTCTCACTTGCACTTTGCATGATTAGTGCATGAGCACATGGCAGAGCCACATGTGTATGTAGCTTATATAAGGCTACAGGTACTTTCCCTTGGCATGGAATGTTTGCCTGCTGCCATGAGAGAGGTTTTCCCCTGCTTGTTTGCTCTCCTGACATTGTGAGAATCTAATAAACAGGAATGGCCCAATGCTTTCTGGCTCTGCAATTCCTGTACCATCTTCCTGAATCTAAGGTAAACATGCTTGGCCACAATCAATTACAACTGGCACATGTGGTTCCTTGTGGCTACCCTGTTGGGGACCGTGGGCTGAGTGTTTTTTACAGGCCTGTTGAGCATAAACTGAAGGCTCTGTGTGAGAGGTTAAGTGTCAGCAGTGGCAGGATCTGGAAAAGGAGCTGTGAGATTGAAAGCTCCAGTGCAAACTGGAAACTGAGCACTGGCAGTGGCAGGAGCTGGAACAATTGATGGAGAAGGAATCACAGGTTTGAGAGATACAGTTTACCCTAAAATCTGAATGCTGGCAGTGGCAGTTATTAGAGAAACCGCTGTGTGTTCAAGGTTTCCAATTTCAGCTTTAGGCTGAGAGCCAAAGCAGTTGCTGAAGGAGTGTTGGCAGAGTGACTCTGAGTCAGCGGTAGTAGTTGTTTCTGACTCCACTGAGGAGTCAGGCTGAAACTGCTGTTAGCAGACTCAGAACCCAGCCAGTGGTCACCCAGAAAGTAAATACCCAGCAACAAAGAGCACCTCAGGAGCAGGTACTACCCCCTCCACAAGTAGTTGAGCACTCTATGGCCCAGCCATACACCCAGAGTTGATAAAGTTAGGGGTGAAATTCATGCAGAAACCCACTGAGTCCCTGGCAGCTTGGTTGCTGTGGTTGTGGGACATAAGGGTCAATGGTATCATTCTCTCCAGAACAGAGATGAAGAAATTAGCCACCATTACCATGCACTCCTCCTTGAGGTAGTGTCTTCAGAACTGCCATGAGAACCCAGGAAATCATACCCTATGAGAATGGGAGATGGCTGCCACTTTTCTGGTCTGGGAGAATGCTGGAGACTTGCCAGGGCAGTGAATCAGTGGCAGTCATATACTGAGTGGCAGTCATATACAGTAGGCCCTCCAGAATCTAGATATGAGGAATACTGCTTTCAATCTGACATCTTGTGGACCAGATGAGGAAGTATTTACAAGCAGGGATGAGGGACTTTATTCTCTGAAGTACTCCATCATCCTTTTTGGGTCACTAGTAGCCATCTTGAGTACCTATGGGAGGCAGCCCATCAACACTATTACACAGATGGTGGCAAATTTGGGGAAGGTAGAAGCAGCACAACACCATAAAGATGTGTGTGCTGCTGCCTGTGCTGTCCCCACACATACCTAACAAGAAAAACAGGCTTGTAAAGGTTTCCTGAACACAGATGTGAGTAGATTTGATCATGGTCAGGGCAGATAGAGAGAAATTAGATGTCAGGTCTAATAGAGTTCTGTTAGAGCTTTGGTGGCAGCTTAAGCCAGAATAAAGGCTCCAGCTTCTGAAAAAGTGAAGGAAGCAGGCAGCCCAATAGCTGCCAAGAAAATGGCTGGCATTCATGCAACATGGTGGCAAGATTACACATTGGAGGCAGCAACCAGTAAAAAGGTCAGTGCTCATAAGTTATATGTTGGAGGCAGCTTAGGGGAAGATCCCCAAGCCTTGTTGTTCCAATTTGAATAGGGGGAAGGCCAATGGACCCACCTAATAGGGACAGGCAGAGATCATAGGCCCCATATGGAATTGGCAATCTGCTGTTCTCCTTCTAATGTGTAGCAGGTATTGGCCTTAGTTGATAATAGGTGTTCATGCAGCAGCATGAGTGGCACAAGCTTTGAATGTGTTTGACCCCATCAGGCCCTGTGAGCTTGTTGAGGGGTTTGAATGGGCTTGTCACAATGGACAGAGCATTTATGGAAAGGTCCATAATCAAAAAGCTGTATGATTAGTTGCCTGTAACGTACCTTCACCTTTGGTGATTTGCACAGACAGCTGGGCTGTCTATTGTGGGCTGACTGTTGAGCAATATAATGGACTCTTGAAATAAAGACTGCAACAAGAGCAGAAAGTAGAAGGCATTGGCTCTCTTGCTGGATGGACATGCAACTTGTGGACAGTAATGAGAAACTATGATGTGGAGGGGCAGCACCTGTGGAAGCCCTCCTGCACCAAGCAGCTGCTCTCATCCAGTTGCAGATATGCACCATGGATACTGCTCAACCCAGGTTTTGGGCAGCAAGACATGATCCTGCCTGCCCCAAACAGCCCTCCTTTAAGGCTAATGGCTAAAACGAACATGGCCCTGTACTGTAAGCCACCCCACCCTACAATGGGTGGCTTTGTTGGCACTGTGGGGTAGGGAGCTAAAGGTGGATCTCCAGTTAACTCCCTAGGGAACTGGCACCTGGCCACCTAAGGTAGAAGTGTATTATCCTTTGAGCGTTCAAGGAAACATCACTGTGAAGGGCACCTTTTTAATTATTGTAATTTTTGGTATAGCTTGTGCTGATGCTGTATCCTCTGTTTATGTAATATACCTGACTCTTTTCACAGGGACCATTGCAAAAGATATCTGTCATGTAGATTGTGAAGTGAGCAATGCTAAAGGTGTAGAATGTAGGGAAAACAGCTGTGTTAAGCTTCCTCTGGTGCACTTTGCATGATTAGTGTGTGAGCACATGGCAGAGCCATGTGTGTGTGTAGCCTGTATAAGGCTACAGGTACTTTCCCTTGGCATGGATCACTTGCCTGCCACCATGAGAAAAAGATTTCCCCTGCCTGTTTGATCACTTGCCATTGTGAGAATCTAATAAATGGGAATGGCCCAATGCCTTCCTCCTCTGCAGTTCTTTTACTATCTGCCTGAATCCAATGTGAACCTGCTTGGCCATGACCACCAGCATGACACATGTTGCTGTGAGCAGGATTCATTCAGTTAAGCCAGTATGGAACTGGCATTACATCATCCAAACCATTTCCAGTGGCTTTTCCACACAACTGGCCTCTCTTGTCTCATTACTTTCCTAAAATCTCTCAAACAAGCAATATCTGGCCTGTGCATATCCTGTAACTCCTGCTAAGTGGCTTCAGGTCTGGCACTAGCGGAAGCCAACCTTGCTACACAGCTTGGTCTCTCCTGGGTACCTCAAGCCCAGTACAAATAGCAACCATCGACATATCACTCTGTAGTTTTTGCTGGGTGGCTCCTGGCAGGGCACAGGTGGTGGCTGACCTTGCACCTCCTGGAAGGCCCCAGAGCCAATGCACCTGGTGGACAGTTTTAGACCATGCTGGATTACAGCCCTACTTACTACCTCCATGAGACACACTCAAGGGGAAGACTCAATGAGCACCAAAGTCCCACTGAAGCAAGTCTTGCTCTGTAGGATTGACTCCTGCATAGCAGGTCTCCACTGTAGTTGCAGCAAGTTCTTGCAGCTGATCAGCCTGCAGGTCAATACCTTTCAGTAATACCAACAGGAATCAAGGCTCAACTACACCAAGACAGTGCACACAGCCCACATAGGGGTACACCTGGAGTGCCAATCTCAAGTGGCTGGGGAGGCTATGCTATTGGGCTTGACATGATACCTATTACACAAGGGCACTCTACCAAGTCTGGAAGATGTAGCATCTCTGCCTACTATATAGAAACAAACATAAGGAAGTAGTCAAAATGCATAGACAAAGAAACACATCCCAAATGAAAGAACAGGAGAAACCTCTACAAAAAGAACTAAACAAAATGAAGGCAAGCAAACTACCAGATACAGTGTTCAAAACAATGGTTATAAGGATGCTCAAGGTACTTAGTGAGGATAGAGAAACCATTAAAATGAACCAGTCAGAAATGAAAAATACACTAACTGAAATGAAAAATAATATACAGGGAGTTAACAGTAGAATAGAAGATAGGGTTTCCAGTCAAGATGGCAGCATAAGTAAATGTAGTACTCACCTTTTCCCACAACCACATCCAAATTACAATAAAACTACAGAACAACAACCATGGTGAAGTACTGGAAATCTGGGTGAATGGAAGTCCTACAACTAGGGAATTAAAGAAACCATGCTAATACTGGTATAAGGGGCAGAGACACAAAAGGGGCTGGTCCCACACTCATGTGGAGTTGTTTTAAAATCAGAATGAAGGACGTCAGAGAAATGGTGCCGTGAGGAGCACGACCAAAAAATCTCCCCAAAATTTCAAAAAGTTCATTAACCAGAGACAGAAAAATCTATCCTTAGAGCGTCTGGGAGTCCACACACTGAAAATGAAGGCAGAGGCAGTGGCAACCTCATAGCTGGATCATCGTGCTGCTAATTCAGGAAGGAGAGACTAGGAGAGAGGCTCCAGGAAAACGGACTCTCTCATTGTCGGAGCCTGCAAACACTAACAAGCCTTGACTACCAACGAGACTGAAGCCTAATATATGACATCGCTGTAGAGTCTCATTGAATGCAAATCTTTACCTAAGCATGCCACAGAGGCAGAGCCTGGGGTACAGAGTCACAAACCAGGAAGAGGGAGAGGAAAGAAAAAGGAAGAAGTTAACCTCTCAAAATCAAGAAAAATCCACAGACTTTATAAATTGTTCCACTACTTTTTTTGTTTCTTTAATCTTCTGGCCTTTATTATTATTTTTTTTCCTCCACCTTGATCCTTTTATTCTCTGCCCATCTTATTCTTTCCTCTTCATGAACTACAGTACCCATAAGTGTTAAATTTCCCATTTTATTTCTTTTCTACTTCCTTACTCTCCCTGAGGGTTATACTCCAAAACCTTTAATTCTCTCTCTTTTTTTTCTTTTTTCTTATTTTCCTTTCCCCCCTTTTTCTTTTTTCTCCCTCTCTATTAGTTTCTTCTTTTCTTCTTTTACTTTTCCTCTCAATCCTTAATAACAAACAAATTATTTTATTTGGAACTCAAGTGGGTTTTTATATGGCATTTTGGGTGCTTTTTACTTTGCTTTTTAACTTATTAGCATTCATCCCAACCCAGGCTCTCCATTCTATTTAGTTTTTACTCCACTTAATACAATAGTAATTTTTTTTCTTTTTTCCTGTTTCCCTCTTATCCCTCTCATTATATCTCTTAGTCGACCATCACTGACAAGCAAATAATTTTATAATTGACCAAAATTTTTTCCTTTTTTGTATATTGTGGGTCCCTACCTCCTTTTTTGCCCCTTGAACACTCCCCCCCAACTCAGGCCCTCCGTTATAGGTAGGTTTTGTTCCATTTAACATAATATAATTCACAGTTCATCATGATATTTTCCTAAGGAGTAGAAAAGAGGAGGGGAAGACAAGGGGAAAAAAGGGGAAAATAATAAAATTTTTTCTAAATTTTTTTCATTTTTTTGACTTTTTATTCTTCATTAATTCTCATTAGTGCTATCAACAAGACCACCCTCAGATGCCATTAAGAAAAAGGAAATCGAACAACCCTGAATAGCCAAAGCAATCCTAAAGAAAAAGAATGAAGCTGGGGGCATTACAATACGTGACTTCAAACAATATTATAGGGTAACAACAATCAAAACAGCATGGTATTTGCAGAAAAATAGACACTCAGACCAATGGAACAGAATAGAAAACCCAGAAATAAAACCACATATATATATAGTCAAATAATATTTGATAAAGGGGCAAACAACACACAATGGAGAAAAGAAAGCCTCTTCAACAAATGGTGCTGGAAAAACTGGAAAGCCACATGTAAAAGAATAAAACTGGACTACAGTTTGTCCCCCTGTACTAAAATTAACTCAAAATGGATCAAAGATCTAAATATAAGACCTGAAACAATAAAGTACATAGAAGACATAGGTACTACACTCATGGACCTGGGTTTTAAAGAGCATTTTATGAATTTGACTCCAATGGCAAGAGAAGTGAAGGCAAAAATTAATGAATGGGACTACATCAGACTAAGAAGTTTTTGCTCAGCAAGAGAAACTGATAACAAAATAAACAGACAGCCAACTAATTGGGAAATGATATTTTCAAACAACAGCTCAGATAAGGGCCTAATATCCAAAATATACAAAGAACTCATAAAACTCAACAACAAACAAACAAACAATCCAATAAAAAAATAAGAAGAGGACATGAACAGACACTTCTCCCAGAAAGAAATACAAATGGCCAACAGATATATGAAAAGATGCTCATCTTCTTTAGTTATTAGAGAAATGCAAATCAAAACTGCAATGAGATACCACCTCACTCCTGTTAGATTAGCTATTATTAACAAGACAGGTAATAGCAAATGTTGGAGAGGCTGTGAAGAAAAAGAAACCCTCATTCACAGTTGGTGGGAATGTAAAGTAGTACAACCATTATGGAAGAAAGTATGGTGGTTCTTCAAAAAACTGAAAATAGAACTACCTTATGACCCAGCAATCCCTCTACTGGGTATATACCCCCAAAACTCAGAAACACTGATACATAAAGACACATGCAGCCCCATGTTCATTGCAGCATTGTTCACAGTGGCCAGGACATGGAAATAACCAAAAAGCCCATCAATAAATGACTGGATAAAGAAGATGTGGCACATATACACTATGGAATACTACTCAGCCATAAGAAATGATGACATCAAATAATTACAGCAAAATGGTTGGATCTTGATAACATTATACGATGTGAAATAAGTAAATCAGAAAAAAACAGGAACTGCATTATTCCATACGTAGGTGGGACATAAAAGTGAGACTAAGAGACATTGATAAGAGTATGGTGGTTATGGGGGACAGGGAGAGGAAAAAGGGGAGGGGGAGGGGTACAAAGAAAACTAGATAGAAGGTGACAGAGGAAAATCTGAATTTGGGTGATGGGTATGCAACATAATTGAACGACAAGATAACCTAGATATGTTTTCTTTGAATATATGTATTCTGACTTACTGATGTCATCCCAGTAAAAAAATAAAATTATAAAAAAAAATTTTTTTTAAAAGAAAAAGGAAATACAATATCATGGATACAAAAAATAGAGAAATAGCACAGATAGATGTGGAAAAATCTATGGAGAAAAAAATTAATATATTGGAAACCTTGGAGCTAAATGACAGAGAATTTAAAATAGAAATCCTAAAAATACTCAGAGATATACAAGAAAACACAAAAAGGTAATTTAGGGATCTCAGAAAAAAACTCAACGAACACAAAGAATATATTGCCAAGGAAATTGAAACTATAAAAACAAATCAAACAGAGATGAAAAATTCAATTCAGAACTGAAAAACGAGGTAACAGCTTAGCTAATAGAACAGGCCAGATAGAAGGTACAATTAGTGACATAGAAGAAAAGCAACTTGAGACAGAACAGAGAGAAGAGAGAGACTCAAAAATTAAAAAAAAAATGAGAAAGCCCTACAAGAATTGTCTGACTCCATCAAAAAGAATAACATAAGAATAATAGGTATATCAGAGGGAGAAGAGAGAGAAAATGGAATGGAGAACATAGCCAAACAAATAATAGACGAGAACTTCCCAAGCCTGTGGAAAGAACTAAAGCCTCAAATTTAAAAAACAAACAGAACACCTAGTTTTCTTAACCCCAACAAACCTACTCCTAGGCACATCATAATGAAATTGGCACAAATCATCGACAAAGAAAAAATTCTCAAGGCAGTCAAGGAAAAGAAGAATACAACATATAAAAGAAGGCCTATTAGATTATCATCAGATTTCTCAGCAGAAACTATACAAGCTAGATGAGAGGGACCCCAATATTTAAAGTCCTAAAAGAGAGGAACTTTCAGCCAAGAATACTATGCCCATCAAAGCTATCCTTCAAGTATGAAGGAGAAACAAAAACTTTCACAAATACAGAAAAGATGAGGGAATTTATCATCAGAAAACCCCCACTCCAGGAAATACTAAAGGGGGTTTTCCAACCAGATTCAAAGAAGAAAACAAAACAAAACCACAAGTAAAATCTCCACCAAGAACACAATAAAACCAAATTTAAACTGTGACAACAAAAACAAAACAAAAGGGAGAGGACAGAAATTAACAGTAGCAAAGAATGATGGAGTGCAGAAACACCCATAAGATAGAGTACTACAATGAATACGGTAGGTACCCTTTTCATTACTTAATAGTAACCACCATTGAAAAAACCACCACAGGAGTGACGTCACAGAAATGGCGCCGTGAGAAGCGCGTCCGACAGCTCTCCCCTAAATCACAACAAATTTATCAACTAGAAACAGAAAAATTTATCCTCGGAGCATTCCGGAGTTCCACACAAACTGAAAGCAAAAGGACTGTTATCACTTGAATCTCAGAGACAAGGGTGTGGAGGAAGCTACAGCAGCGACGCTCATTCAAGCCGCCAGGGAGTGCGCCCGCGGTGAGTCAGCCCATATACTTGGGAACCGCAAGCCGCCGCGAGCGGCCGACCGCGAGCCCGCGAGCTGCCGCGAACCCCCGCGAACCGCCACCGCGAGCTGCCGCGAGCCCCTGCGAACCGCCACCGCGAGCGGCCGCCACGAGCCGCTGCGCGCGCGCCCTGTCCGGTTGAGCACTGCTGACGTTCCCAGCGGCCCGCACACTGCGAGTGGGGGTCGCCGGCCACCGGTGCCCTGAGCGCCCCATTCGCGCGCGTGCCTTGGGCATTCCACGCGCCCAGGGCGCCCTACTGGCCCGCACACCCAGGGGGCTCCATTATCCTGCGCCTGGTGCGGTCCAGCCGCCAGCGGCAGGGCGAGCGGGAGAGGCTTGGGAGATTCTCTCCGTGGGCGGGGCACCTCACCCAGCCATTCAAGCTAACAATCAAGCGTTGGGGGAGGGGTGCACGCAGGCAGCCTAAAATACCTTCGGAAACACAGCTGCGACCCAATCACTGAAATTAGCTTAACCCATAAAATCTGCGCACCCTCGGTTCTAATTGATAAGATCTCTTTCAGTTCAGCGATCCAAGACAAGAGGCGTGATATTTTTTAGTGCCTCTCGCTAAAGGGGCGGGGGCAACTTCTGATTGATAGAGCCTCCATATTCAGGGATAAACGCTAACAAGAAGGACTTGGCAGATAATAAGGTCTATACTACACTAGTCGTAAGCAGAGACTAGTGCCTCTTCTTCCCTGCAAAAACAGGCTACAAAGTGTGGAAAGCCTGGGTTGAGAGGTCCAACTAAATGATAGGCGCTGAACAGTCACCTTGACAACAATTGACTCCCACCCCCGCCTGATTACACTGGAGGCCCTGACTCTCAGAGCCTTTCCCAAAGCCTTGCACTGAGTGGGGATAGAATGGGGATTTCCCAGCTCTTTGAGCCTCTTACTCCCCAGGCAGAAGCAGTTGCAGCCTTATAGCTGGATCACCAGGCTGCTAATTCAGAAAGGGGGGACTAGGAGAGAGAATCCAGGAAAGCAAACTCTCTCATCGTTGGACCCTGCAAACGCCAACAAGCCTTTACTTCCAGCAAGACTAAAGCCAATTATATGACATTGCCATAGAATCCCATCAACTGCAAATCCCTACCTAAGAGTGACACAGGGGCAGAGCCTGGGGTACAGAGTCACCGACTAGGAAGAGGGAGAGAAAAGAAAAAGGAAGAAGTTAACCTCTCAAAATCAAGAAAAACCCACAGACTTTACAACTTGATCCACTAATTTTTTTTTGTTGTTGTTGTTGTTGCTTGTTTCTTCTATCTTTTTGCCTTTATTTCCTCCACCTCGGTCCTTCTATTCTCTGCCCATCTTATGCTTCCCCTTTCTTGAACTACACTACCCATGAGTGTTGCATTTTATTTTTCTTCTTCATCCTCACCCTCCTTTAAGGTTATACTCCAAAACACTTAACTCTCACTCTCTCCTCTTTTGTTGTTTTTTTTTTTGTGTTGCTTTATTTTGTTTTTTTCTCCTCCTATTTTATTTCTTCCTTCGTTTTTATCTTTTTCTTATTTTTTCCTTTCTATTCTTTTTTTCTTTTCTCATTTTACTTTCCTCCCATATAATCCTCAATCACGAACAAATTAGTTAATTTGGGACTCAAGGCTTTTTTTTGGTTTTATTTCTCTTTTTGCTTTTGTTTTTATTTTTTTTTCTCTTGTTTGTTTATTTTTGTGGCATTTTGGGTCCTCCCAACCCAAGGTCTCCATTGTATTTAGTCTTCGCTCCACTTAATACAACAGATTTTTACTTATTATTTTTATTTTTTCTTCTTTATTATTCTTTTTTGGTCCTTTTTTCTGATTCCCTCTTATCACTCTCATTATATCTCTTAGTTGACCATCACTTACAAGCAAATCATCTTATGCTTGTCTAAGATTTTCTTCCTTTTTTTTTTTTTTTTTGCATTTAGTAGGTCCCTACTCCCTTTTTTTGCCCCTTGAACTCTTCACCCCAAATCAGGCCCTCCATTATAGGCACGATATTTCCCTGAGGAGGGGAGAGGAGGGAAAGAGAAGAGAGAAAAAAGGGGGAAATAATAAATTATTACTGTTTTTTTTTTGTGGGGTGTTTTACCCTTTTTTTTTTCTTTTTACTCTTTATTAATTCTAATTAGTGCTATCAATAAGACCACCCTCAGATGCCAATAAGAAAGAGGAAATCGAATATTATGGATACAAAAGAAAGAGAGGTAACACAAATAGATGTGGAAAAATCTATGGAGAAAAGACTTAACATATTGGAAGCCTTGGAGCTAAATGACAGAGAATTTAAAATAGAAATCTTAAAAATACTCAGAGATATACAAGAAAACACAGAAAGGCAATATAGGGAGATCAGAAAACAACTCAATGAACACAAAGAATATATTACCAAGGAAATTGAAACTATAAAAACAAATCAAACAGAAATGAAAAACTCAATTCACGAGCTGAAAAACGAGGTAACAAGCTTAGCTAACAGAACAGCCCAGATTGAAGATAGGATTAGTGAAATAGAAGACAAACAACTTGAGGCACAACAGAGAGAAGAAGAAAGAGACTCAAGAATAATAAAAAATGAGAAAGCCCTACAGGAATTGTCTGACTCCATCAGAAAGAATAACATAAGAATAATAGGTATATCAGAGGGAGAAGAGAAAGAAAATGGAATGGAGAATATACTCAAACAAATAATAGACGAGAACTTCCCAAGCCTGTGGAAGGAACTAAAGCCTCAAATTCAAGAAGCAAACAGAACACCAAGTTTTCTTAACCCCAACAAACCCATTCCAAGGCACATCATAATAAAGATGACACAAACCAATGACAAAGAAAAAATTCTCAAGGCAGCCAGGGAAAAGAAGAGTACAACATATAAAGGAAGGCCTATTAGATTATCATCAGATTTCTCAGCAGAAACTCTACAAGCTAGAAGAGAGTGGACCCCAATATTTAAAGCCCTGAAAGAGAGGAACTTTCAGCCAAGAATACTATACCCATCAAAGCTATCCTTCAAGTATGAAGGAGATATAAAAACATTCACAAATACAGAAAAGATGAGAGAATTTATCAACAGAAAGCCCCCACTCCAGGAAATACTAAGGGGGGTTTTCCAACCAGATTCAAAGAACAAAAGAAAACAATACCACAAGTAACAGCTCCACCAAGAACACAATAAAACCAAACTTAAACTCTGACAACAAAGGAAAAAAAGGAGGGAGAGGATGGAGATTAACAGTAGCAAAGGATGATGAAGTGCAGAAATACTTATAAGATAGGGTACTACAATGAATATGGTAGGTACCCTTTTCATTACTTAATGGTAACCACCCTTAAAAAAACCACCACAAAAACACTTGACTTAAAAAAGGTAGCAACAGAGGAAAGAAGTATGGAATACAAACAAACAAAAACAAATGATAGAAAAACAAAAGAGAAGAATCAAACTAGATACAAAACTAACAGAAAGCAATTTATAAAATGGCAGTAGGGAACCCAAAAGTGTCAATAATTACACTAAATGTAAATGGATTAAACTTACCAATAAAAGGACACAGAGTAGCAGAATGGATTAAAAAAGAAAATCCAACTATATGCTGCCTACAAGAAACACATCTAAGCAACAAGGATAAAAACAAATTCAAAGTGAAAGGCTGGAAAACAATACTCCAAGCAAACAACACCCAAAAAAAAGCAGGTGTAGCAATACTCATATCTAATAATGCTGACTACAAGACAGAAAAAGTACTCAGAGAAAAAAATGGTCATTTCATAATGATTAAGGGGAAGTTGAATCAAGAAGACATAACAATCCTTAATATATATGCACCAAACCAAGGAGCACCAAAATATATAAGACAGCTACTTATTGACCTTAAAACAAAAACTAACAAAAATACAATCATACTTGGAGACCTCAATACACCGCTGACGGCTCTAGATCGGTCATCCAAACAGAGAATCAATAAAGATATAGTGGCCTTAAACGAAATACTAGAACACCTGGATATGATAGACATCTACAGGACACTTCATCCCAAAGCGACAGAGTATACATTTTTCTCTAGTGTACATGGAACATTCTCAAGAATTGACCACATGTTGGGCCACAAAGACAATATCAGCAAATTTAGAAAAATTGAAATTGTACCAAGCATATTTTCTGATCATAAAGCCTTGAAACTAGAATTCAACTGCAAAAAAGAGGGGGAAAAACCCACAAAAATGTGGAAACTAAACAACATACTTCTAAAAAATGAATGGGTCAAAGAAGAAATAAGTGCAGAAATCAAAAGATATATACAGACAAATGAAAATGAAAATACGACATATCAGAATCTCTGGGATGCAGCAAAAGCAGTAATAAGAGGAAAGTTCATATCACTTCAGGCCTATATGAACAAACAAGAGAGAGCCGAAGTAAACCACTTAACTTCACACCTTAAGGAACTAGAAAAAGAAGAACAAAGACAACCCAAAACCAGCCGAAGAAAGGAGATAATAAAAATCAGAGCAGAAATAAATGAAATAGAGAACAGAAAAACTATAGAAAAAATCAATAAAACAAGGAGCTGGTTCTTTGAAAAGATCAACAAAATTGACAAACCCTTGGCAAGACTCACCAAGGAAAAAAGACACAGGACTCAAATAAATAAAATCCAAAATGAAAGAGGAGAGATCACCACAGACATCATAGAAATACAAAGAATTATTGTAGAATACTATGAAAAATTATATGCCACCAAATACAACAACCTAGAAGAAATGGATAAATTCCTAGAACAATACAACCTTCCTAGACTGAGTCATGAAGAAGCAGAAAGCCTAAACAGACCAATCAGCAGGGAGGAAATAGAAAAAACTATTAAAAACCTCCCCAAAAATAAAAGTCCAGGCCCAGACGGTTATACTAGTGAATTCTATCAAACATTCAAAGAAGACTTGGTTCCTATTCTACTCAAAGTCTTCCAAAAAATTGAAGAAGAAGCAATACTTCCAAACACATTTTATGAGGCCAACATAACCCTCATACCAAAACCTGGCAAGGATGGCACAAAGAAAGAAAACTACAGACCAATATCTCTAATGAATACAGATGCTAAAATACTAAACAAAATACTGGCAAACCGAATACAACAACATATTAAAAAAATAATACATCATGATCAAGTGGGATTCATCCCAGAATCTCAAGGATGGTTCAACATACGCAAAACGGTTAACGTAATACACCATATCAACAAAACAAAGAACAAAAACCACATGATCTTATCAATAGATGCAGAAAAGGCTTTTGATAAAATACAACACAATTTTATGTTTAAGACTCTCAACAAAATGGGTATAGAAGGAAAATATCTCAACATGATAAAGGCCATATATGATAAACCATCAGCCAACATCCTATTAAACGGCATAAAACTGAGGACTTTCTACCTTAAATCAGGAACAAGACAGGGTTGTCCACTGTCTCCACTCTTATTCAACGTGGTGCTAGAAGTTCTGGCCAGAGCAATCAGACAAGACAAAGAAATAAAAGGCATCCATATCGGAAAAGAAGAAGTAAAGCTATCACTTTTTGCTGATGATATGATCCTATACATCGAAAACCCGAAGGACTCCACAAAAAGATTATTAGAAACAATAAACCAATACAGTAAGGTCGCAGGATACAAAATTAACATACAAAAGTCCATAGCCTTTCTATATGCCAACAATGAAATATTAGAAAACGAACTCAAAAAAATAATCCCCTTCACGATTGCAACAAAAAAAATAAAATACCTAGGAATAAACATAACAAAGAACGTAAAGGACCTATATAATGAAAATTACAAAGCATTGTTAAGGGAAATCGAAAAAGATACAATGAGATGGAAAAATATTCCTTGTTCTTGGATAGGAAGAATAAATATAATCAAAATGGCCATATTACCCAAAGCAATATACAGATTTAATGCAATTCCCATCAAAATCCCTATGAGATTTTTTAAAGAAATGGAACAAAAAATCATCAGATTTATATGGAACTATAAAAAAACCCGAATAGCCAAAACAATCCTAAGGAAAAAGAATGAAGCTGGGGGCATTACAATACCTGACTTTAAACTATATTATAGGGCCACGATAATCAAAACAGCATGGTATTGGCAGAAAAATAGACACTCAGACCAATGGAACAGAATAGAAAGCCCAGAAATAAAACCACATATATATGGTCAAATAATCTTTGATAAAGGGGCCAACAACACACAATGGAGAAAAGAAAGCCTCTTCAACAAATGGTGTTGGGAAAACTGGAAAGCCACATGCAAAAGAATGAAACTCGACTACAGCCTGTCCCCATGTACTAAAATTAATTCAAAATGGATCAAAGACCTAAATATAAGACCTGAAACAATAAAGTACATAGAAGAAGACATAGGTACTAAAATCATGGACCTGGGTTTTAAAGAACATTTTATGAACTTGACTTTAATGGCAAGAGAAGTGAAGGCAAAGATAAATGAATGGGACTACATCAGAATTAAAAGTTTTTGCTCAGCAAGAGAAACTGATATCAAAATAAACAGACAGCCAACTATATGGGAACTGATATTTTCAAACAACAGCTCAGATAAGGGCCTAATATCCAAAATTTACAAAGAACTCATAAAACTCAACAACAAACAAACAAGCAATCCAATAAAAAAATGGGAAGAGGACATGAACAGACACTTCTCCCAGGAAGAGATACAAATGGCCAACAGATATATGAAAAGATGCTCAGCTTCATTAGTTATTAGAGAAATGCAAATCAAAACTACAATGAGATACCACCTCACCCCTGTTAGATTAGCTATTATCAACAAGACGGGTAATAGCAAATGTTGGAGAGGCTGTGGAGAAAAAGGAACCCTCATTCACTGTTGGTGGGACTGTAAAGTAGTACAACGATTATGGAGGAAAGTATGGTGGTTCCTCAAAAAACTGCAAATAGAACTACCTTATGACCCAGCAATCCCTCTACTGGGTATATACCCCAAAACCTCAGAAACATTGATACGTGAAGACACATGTAGCCCCATGTTCATTGCAGCACTGTTCACAGTGGCCAAGACATGGAAACAACTAAAAAGCCCTTCAATAGAAGACTGGATAAAGAAGATGTGGCACATATACACTATGGAATACTACTCAGCCATAAGAAATGATGACATCAGATCATTTACAGCAAAATGGTGGGATCTTGATAACATTATAAGGAGTGAAATAAGCAAATCAGAAAAAAACAAGAACTACATGATTCCATACATTGGTGGAACATAAAAATGAGACTAAGAGACATGGACAAGAGTGTGGTGGTAACCAAGGGTGGGGGGGGAGGGAGGACATGGGAGGGAGGGAGGGAGAGAGTTAGGGGGAGGGGGAGGGGCACAGAGAACTAGATAGAGGGTGACGGAGGACAATCTGACTTTGGGCGAGGGGTTTGCAACATAATTTGATGACAAAATAACCTAGACATGTTTTCTTTGAATATATGTACCCTGATTTATTAATGTCATCCCATTACCATTAATAAAAATTTATTAAAAAAAAAAAAAAAGAAAAAAGAAAAAACCACCACAAAGGCACATGACTTAAAAAAGGTAGCAACAGAGGAAAGAAGTATGGAATACAAACAAACAAAAACAAATGATAAAAAAACAAAAGAGAAGAATCAAACAAGATACAAAACTAACAGAAAGCAATTTATAAAATGGCAATAGGGAACCCAAAAGTGTCAATAATTACACTAAATGTAAATGGATTAAAATCACCAATAAAAAGACACAGAGTATCAGAATGGATTAAAAAAGAAAATCCAACTGTATGCTGCCTACAAGAAACACATCTAAGCAACAAGGATAAAAACAAATTCAAAGTAAAAGGCTAAAAAAAATACTTCAAGCAAATAACATCCAAAAAAAAGTAGGTGTAGCAATACTCATATCTAATAATGCTGACTACAAGACAGAAAAAGTACTCAGAGACAAAAATGGTCATTTCATAATGATTAAGGAGACACTGAATCAAGAAAACATAACAATCCTCGATATATATCCACCAAACCAAGGAGCACCAAAATATATAAGACAGCTACTTATTGATCTAAAAACAAAAACTGACAAAAATACCATAATATTTGGAGAGCACAATACTCTGCTGATGGCCCTAGATCGTTTATCCAAACAGAAAATCAATGAAGGTATATTGGCCTTAAATGAAACACTAGAGCACCTGGATATGATAGACATCTACAAGACACTTCATCCCAAAGCGACAGAGTATACATTTTTCTCTAGTCTACATGGAACATTTTCAATAATTGACCATATGTTGGGCCACAAAAACAACATCAGCAAATTCAGAAAAATTGAAATTGTACCAAGCGTATTTTCTGATCATAAAGCCTTGAAACGAAAATTCAACTGCAAAAACAAGAAGAAAACCCCACAAAAATGTGGAAACTAAACAACATACTTTTAAAATATGAATGGATCAAAGAAGAAATAAGCGCAGAGATCAAAAGATATATATAGACAAATGAAAATGACAATACAACATATCAGAATCTCTGGGATGCAGCAAAAGCAGTGATAAGAGGGAAGTTCATATCACTTCAGGCCTATATGAACAAACAAGAGAAAGCCCAAATGAACCACTTAACTTCACACCTTAAGGAACTAGAAAAAGAAGAACAAAGACAACCCAAAACCAGCCGAAGAAAGGAAATAATAAAAATCAGAGCAGAAATAAATGAAATAGAGAACAGAAAAAGTATAGAAAAAATTAATAAAACAAGAAGCTGGTTCGTTGAAAAGATCAACAAAATTGAGAAACCCTTGGCAAGACTTACAAAGGAAAAAAGTGAAAGGACTCATATAACCAAACTCCAAAATGAAAGAGGAGGAATCACCACAAACATCATAGATATACAAAGAATTATTGTAAAATACTACAAAAAACTATATGCCTCCAAATTCAACAATCTAGAAGAAATGGATAAATTCCTAGAACAAAACAACCTTCCTAGTCTGAGTCATGAAGAAGCAGAAAGCTTAAACAGACCAATTAGCAGGGAGGAAATAGAAAAAACTATTAAAAACCTCGCCTAAAATAAAATCCAGACCCAGACAGTTATACTAGTGAATTCTATCAAACATTCAAAGAAATATTGGTTCCTATTCTACTCAAAGTCTTCCAAAAAATTGAAAAACATGCAATACTTCCAAACACATTTTATCAGGCCAACATAATCCTCATACTGAAACCTGGCAAGGATGGCACAAAAAAAGAAAACCACAGACCAAAATCTCTAATGAATACAGATGCTAAAATACTAAACAAAATACTGGCAAATTTAATACAACAACATATTAAAAAAATAATACATCACGATCAAGTGGGATTCATCCCAAAATCACAAGGATGGTTAAACATATGTAAAACGGTTAACGTAATAAACCATATCAACAAAACAAAGAACAAAAACCACATGATCTTATCAATAGATGCAGAAAAGGCATTTGATAAAATACAACATAACTTTATGTTTAAGACACTCAACAAAATGGGTATAGAAGGAAAATATCTCAACATGATAAAAGCCATATATGATAAACCATCAGCCAACATCATATTAAATGACATAAAACTGAGGACTTTTCTCCTTAAATCAGGAACAAGACAGGGTTGTCCACTCTCTCCACTCTTATTTAACGTGGTGCTAGAAGTTCTGGCCAGAGCAATCAGACAAGAGAAAGAAATAAAAGATAAAAGGCATCCATAATGGAAAAGAGGTAAAGGTATCACTTTTTGCAGATGATATGATCCTATACATCGAAAACCACAAAGGCTCCACAAAAAGATTACTAGACACAATAAACCAATACAGTAAGGATGCTGGATACAAAATTAATATACAAAAGTCCATAGTTTTTCTTTATGCCAACAATGAAATATTAGAAAATGAACTCAAAAAACTAATCCCCTTCATGATTGCAACAGAAAAAATAAAATCCCTAGAATAAACATAACAAAGAATGTAAAGGAACTATATAATGAAAACTGCAAAGCATTGTTAAGGGAAATCGAAAAAGATAAAATGAGATGGAAAAATACTCCTTGTTCTTGGATAGGAAGAATAAATATAATCAAAATGGCCACATTACCCAAAGCAATTTATAAATTTAATGCAATTTTCATCAAAATTTTGATGACATGAGAGACAAGATAGTGATGGAGTAGGTGGACATACAAACTTCTACATTCCAGAACTAAAGTGGATCACAAACTAATTTTAAGAACCATCATCTGGAAAAACCAACTTTGGACTAAAGTAAGAGGACTCTTCAACCAAGGAACACTGAAAAATGCACACTGAGACTGGTAGTGAAAGCGAAAAGACGGAGAGGGCTTCCCAGCTCCCTGGAGCGAACGGCAGCCGGGAGAGACTTGCATGGTGGGAAGTGAGTTTAGCAGAGAGGGGAGGGTCCTGAGTCCCAGGAACAAAGCCCCAGCCTGTAGCCCCAGAGCCTAGAAGAGGCATATGGACAGTATTTAACTGGAAACAAGACAGGATACTGTTTGTGAAAAAGAGATTGATTTCTCAGACCCAGGATTCTTCTTAAAGGGACCACACAGAAAACCTCTCACAACCACTCACTCACGGTTCCGGGGGATGGGGAAAGAACAGAGGACCGGAGTAGCAGGAAGAGAGTGTAATCTAAGAGGCATAGGGAGAAACATTTTGAGAAACAGCCACCCTAACCCCTGGGAGGAGTCCCTTCCCAAATCTGAAGTGAATATTTCCCCTGGAAACAGCAGTACCAGCAAAGGAAAGCAGGACACCAGCCAAACAAGCTCTCCCACGGCACTCAGAGCAGAGTCACTTAAAAGGAGGATGCTTTTGGGACTACAGTAGTGAGTCTTAGGATCTGAGCTGCAGCACCCCCACCCACATGGCTGAGGTCTCGCCCGAAGGCAGGCGGCAGTGGGACGCGAAAGTGCGGTTCTGTCGGCAAGGGCGGAAGCCAGTTGTCCACCACTGAGGCCCAGGTGTGAGCTCAGTCTTGCCCTGCTGGGGAGAAGGGGATATGCAAAAGTGGTCAAGCCCCTCTAAGAGCCGCCTGCAATCCAGCCTGTGGGAGAAGGGCAGGAGCCCTGGAAGGGGCAGAGACCCGGCCTTGAGCAAGGGTGCAGGAGCAAAGCCCTGCCTGCAGAACCCAGGTTTGTGGCCTGACTTGGGAGCTGGCTCCTCCCGTGGGGGTGGAGCCAAAACCCTAGAACAGGTGGAGTTGCACTACTGAGTGTGGGCACGCAGTCCTGCCCGGCCTGTAGAGCCAAGGCTTGCAGCCATCCCACGAGTAGGCTCCTCCTGCAAGGGCGGGGCAAAATCCAGGAATCAAGTGGAGACCCGCAGCTGAGCAAAGGTGCTCACCCCTGCCCTCACGGCCAAGCATAATGCCACCCACGGAGGGGGGGCGAAGGCCAAGTCCACTGAGGCTTGTATTCCCGAGCACATGATTACAGCCACTCCTGTTAAGGAGAGGCAGAAACCACAGCAACAGCCCCAGTGGGCAGGCACCTGCAACGTCCATACCCAAACACCCTAGGCTGCAATAGCAGAGGGGGTGGTGTTCCTGCAGACAGACCACACCTAGGGAACACAGAGGACACACCGAGTGGACTCCAGGGCCAAAACCTTCTTTTACACAGACAAAATGAGAAAGCAGAGAAATGCAATACAAATGAATCAAGAGAAATCACCAGAAAAGGACCTGAATGAATCAGATATAACCAAGTTACAAGATGCAGAGTTTAAAATAACAATTGTTAGGATGCTCAGAGATATTAGAACAACAATAGATGGTCATTACGAACACCTAAATAAAGAGATAGCAAATATAAAAAAGAACATTGAAATAATAAAACAGAATCAGTCAGAAATGACAAATACAATATCAGAAATGAAGAACACAATGGAAGGAATTAAAAGTAGGATGGATGAAGCTGAGAATTGAATCAGTGAGTTAGAAGACAAGATAAATAAAGGCACAGAAGCAGAGCAGAAAAAAGAAAAGAGACTCAAAAAGTCTGAGGAAACTCTAACAGAGCTCTGTAACAACATGAAGAGAAATAACATCCGAATCATAGGAGTTCCTGAAGAAGAAGAGAAAAAACAAGGGATAGAGACTATGTTCAAACATACCATAGCTGAAAACTTCCCTCAATTAAGGCAGGAAAACATCTCACATTTTCAAGAAGCACAGAGAACTCCATTAAAGAGAAACCAAAAGAAATCTACACCAAGACACATCATAATTAAATACCAAAGCTAAGTGATAAAGAGAAAATATTAAAAGCTGCTAGAGAAAAAAAGACTATCACCTACAAAGGAGCCCCCATAAGGATGACTTCCGACTTCTCAACAGAAACACTTGAGGACAGAAGGGAATGGCAAGAAATATTCAATGTAATGCAAAATAAGAGCCTACAACCAAGACTACTTTATCCAGCAAGGCTATTGTTTAAAATTGAAGGAGAAATAAAAAACTTTCCAGACCGAAAAAAAAAAAAAAAAACTCAAGGAATTCACTACAACCTAACCAAGTCTGCAGGAAATACTAAGGGGCCTGTTGTAAATGGATCAAAGGAAAAAAAGAATATAGCAAAAGAGGAAAACGGTTTTAAAGAATAAAATGGCAATAAAAAATTACATATCAATAATAACCTTAAATGTAAATGAATTAAATAATCCCATCAAAAGACACAGGGTAGCTGTGTGGATAAGAAAACAGGACCCATACATATGCTGTCTACAAGATACACACCTTAAATCAAAAGATGCACATAGACTGAAGATAAAAGGATGGAAAAAATATTACACGCAAATGGAAATGAGAAAAAAGCTGGGGTAGCAATACTTATATCAGACAAAATGGAATTTAAAACAAAGACTATAGTAAAGATAAAGAAGGTCACTACATAATGATAAAGGGGGCAATCCAACAGGAAGATAAAACTGTTATAAATATCTATGCAACTAATATAGAAGCACCTAAATATATAAAGCAAACTTTGATGGATTTAAAGGGTGAGTTCAACAGCAATACTATAATAGCAGGGGATTTCAATACCCCACTAACATCACTAGATAGATCCTCAAGAAAGAATATTAACAAAGAAATAGCAGACTTAAAGGACACACTAGATCATCTGGATTTAATAGATATCTTAAGAACCTTTCACCCTAAAGCAGCAGAATATACATTCTTTTCAAGTGCTCATGGTACATTCTCTAGGATAGACCACATGTTAGGGCACAAAAGCAGACTCAACAAATTTAAGGAGATTGAAATCATATCAAGCACTTTCTCTGATCACAATGGCATGAAACTAGAAATCAACCACAACAGAAAAACTGAAAAATACTCAAACACTTGAAAACTAAATAGCATGTTATTAAATAACGAATGGGTTAACAATGAGATCAAAGAAGAAATTTAAAAATTCCTAGAAACAATGATAGTGAGTATACATCAACTCAAAATTTATGGGACACAGCAAAAGCAGTCCTGAGAGAAAAGTTCATAGCATTACAGGCATACCTCAAGAAGCTAGAAAAAGATCAAATAAACAACTTGACCCTGCATCTAAAAGAACTAGAAAAAGAACAGCAAGTAAAGCCCAGAACTAGTAGAAGGTAAAAAATACTAAAGATCTGAGCAGAAATAAATGACATAGAGGCTAAAGAAACAATACAGAAGATCAATGAAACCAGGAGCTGGTTCTTTGAAAAGGTAAACAAGATCAATGAACCATTAACCAGACTCACCAAGAAAAAAAGAGAGAGGACTCAAGTAAATAAAATTAGAAATGAGAGTGGAGAAATAACAACTGACACAACAGAAATACAAAGGATTGTAATAAAATACTATGAAGAACTGTATGCCAAAAAACTAGACAACCAAGATGAAATGGACAAATTCCTTGAAACATATAATCTTCCAAAAATGAATCTGGAAGAATCAGAAAACCAAAACATACCGACTACAACAAATGAGATTGAAACAGTTATCAAAAAATTCCCAAAAAAGAAAAGCCCTGGGCTTGATAGCTTCAAAAGTGAATTCAACCAAATATTCAAAGAAGAACTAATTCCTATCCTTCTCAAGCTGTTTAAAAAAATTCAAGAGGAAATAAGACTTCCAAGCTCCTTTTATGAGGTGAGCATAATTCTGATTCCAAAAGGAGGCAAAGAAAACACAAAGAAAGAAAATTATAGGCCAATATCCCTGATGAATTTAGATGAATTAAAATACCAATGCTAAAATCCTCAACAAAATATTAGCAGACCGGATACAGCAATATATGAAAAAAAACATACACCATGATCAAGTGGGATTTATTCTGGGGAGGCAAGGCTGGTACAATATTCGCAAATCAATCAATGTGATTCATCACGTAAACAAAAGGAAGGAGAAACACCATATGATAATTTCAATAGATCTAGAAAAGGCATTTGATAAAACCCAGTACCCATTCACGATCAAAACTGTCAGCAAAGTGGGAATACAGGGAACATACCTCAACATGATAAAGGCCATCTATGACAAACCCACAGCCAACATCATACTCAATGGGCAAAAATTAAAAGCAATCCACTTAAGATCAGGAACAAGGCAGGGGTGCCACCTTTCACCACTCTTATTCAACATAGTCCTGGAAGTCCTAGCCACAGCAATCAGACAAAAAAAGAAATAAAGGCATCCAAATTGGAAAAGAAGAAGTAAAACTATCATTATTTGCAGATGATATGATATTGTATATAGAAAACCCTAAAGTCTCAGTCAAAAAAATACTAAACCTGATAAATGAATTCAGCAAGGTGGCAGGATATAAAATTAATACTCAGAAATCGGAGGCATTTTATACACTAACAATGAACTGTCAGAAAGAGAAATTAAGGAAGCAATCGCCTTTTCTCTTGCAACCAAAAAATAAAGTACCTAGGAATAAATTTAACCAGGGAGATTAAAGACTTGTACTTGGAAAATTATAAAACATTGATAAAAGAAATCAGGGAAGATACAAACAAGTGGAATCATATACCGTGCTCATGGTTAGGAAGAATAAACATTATTAAAATGTCTATATTACCTGAAGCAATTTATAAATTCAATGCAATACCGATTAAAATACCAATGACTTACTTTAAAGACATAGAACACGTATTCCAAAACTTTATATGGAACTAAAAGAGAACATGAAAAGCCTCAGCAATATTGAAAAGGAAAAATAAAGTGGGAGGTATCACACTTCCGGATAACAAGTTATACTACAAGGCCATTGTATTCAAAAGAGCCTGGTACTGGCATAAGAACAGGCATATAGATCAATGGAACATAATAGAGAACCCAGAAATAAACCCACAGCTCTATGGAAAACTGATATTTGACAAAGGAGGTAAGAGCATATAATGGAGTAAAGACAGCCTCTTTAATAAATGGTGTTGGGAAAATTAGAAAGCTACCTTCAAATAAAAATGAAACTAGACCACCAATTTACAACATTCACAAAAATAAACTCAAAATGGATAAAAGACTTAAATGTAAGCCATGAAACCATAAGCATCTTAGAAGAAAACATAGGCAGTAAGCTCTCCAACATCTCTTGCAGCAATATATTTGCTGATTTATCTCCACAGGCAAGTAAAATAAAAGACAGGATAAAAAAATGGGACTATATCAAACTAAAAAGCTTCTGCACAGCTAAAAACAATAAGAACAGAATAAAAAGACAAATGACACAATGAGAGAATATATTTGACAATACATCTGATAAGGGGTTAATAACCAAAATTTATAAAGAACTTGTAAATCTCAACACCAGGAAGACAAGCAATCCAATCAAAAAAATGGCCGAAAGAAATGAATAGACAGTTCTCCAAAGAGGACATACAGATGGCCAATAGGCATATGAAAAAATGCTCAACATCACTAATCATTAGAGAAATGCAAATTAAAACCACAATGAGATACACCTCACACAGGTCAGAATGGCGCTCATCAACAAAACAACACAGAATAAGTGCTGGCGAGGATGTGGAGAAAAGGGAACCCTCCTGCACTGCTGGTGGAAATGCAGACTGGTGCAGCCACTGTGGAAAACAGTATGGAGATTCCTCGAAATATTAAAAATTGAACTTCTTTTTGACCCAGCCATCCCACTTTTAGGAATATATCCCAAGAACACCACATCAATGATTCAAACGGAGAAATGTACCCCCATGTTTATGGCAGCATTGTTCACAATAGCGAAGATCTGGAAACAGCCCAAGTGTCCATCAGTGGATGAGTGGCATAAAAAGCTTTGGTACATATATACTATGGAATACTATTCAGCCATAAGAAATGATGGCATTGGATCATTTACAACAACATGGATGGACCTTAATAACATTATACTGAGCGAAATAAATAAATCAGAAGAAACTAAGAACTGGATGATTCCATACAGAGGTGGGATATAAAAATGAGACTCAGAGACATGGACAAGAGTGTGGGGGTTACGGGGTGTGGGGGAGGTGAGGGAGGGGGTTGGGGGAGAGGAGGGGCACAAAGAGAACCAGTTAGAAGGTGACGAAAGACAATTGGACTTTGAGTGATGGGAATGCAGCATAATCAAATGTCAAAATAACCTAGAGATGTTTTCTCTGAACATATGTACCCTGATTTATCAATGTCACCCCATTAAAATTAATAAAAATAAAAGGCATATAGGAGTAAAATAAATAAATAAATAAATAAATAAATAAATAAATAAATAAATAAATAAATAAATAAATAAATTTGGGTCAGCATCCTTTGGAAAAAAAAATTCCAATGACATTTTTTTAAAGAAATGGAACAAAAACTCATCAGATTTATATGAAAGTATAAAAAAACCTCGAATAGCCAAAGCTCCTAAGGAAGAAGAATGAAGCTGGGGGCATTACTATACCTGACTTCAAACTATATTATAGGGTCACAACAATCAAAACAGCATGGTAGGCCCTGGCCGGTTGGCTCAGCGGTAGAGCGTCGGCCTAGCGTGCGGAGGACCCGGGTTCGATTCCCGGCCAGGGCACATAGGAGAAGCGCCCATTTGCTTCTCCACCCCTGCCGCACCTTCCTCTCTGTCTCTCTCTTCCCCTCCCGCAGCCAAGGCTCCATTGGAGCAAAGATGGCCCGGGCACTGGGGATGGCTCTGTGGCCTCTGCCCCAGGCGCTAGAGTGGCTCTGGTCGCAACATGGCGACACCCAGGAGGGTCGCAACATGGTGACGCCCAGGATGGGCAGAGCATCGCCCCCTGGTGGGCAGAGCGTCGCCCCTGGTGGGCGTGCCGGGTGTATCCCGGTCGGGCACATGCGGGAGTCTGTCTGACTGTCTCTTCCTGTTTCCAGCTTCAGAAAAATGCAAAAAATAATAAAAAATAATAAAAAATAAAAAAACAGCATGGTATTGGCAGAAAAATAGACACTCAGACCAATGAAAAAGAATAGAGAGTCCAGAAATGAAACTACATATATATTGTCAAATAATTTTTGATAAAGGGGCCAACAACACAATGAAGAAAAAATGCCTCTTCAACAAATGGTGCTGGGAAAACTGGAGCGCCACATGCAAAAGAATGAAACTCGACTAGAGCTTGTCCCCTTTTACTAAAATTAATTCAAAATGAATCAAAGACCTAAATATAAGACCTGAAACATTAAATACATAGAAGAAGACATAGGTACTAAACTCATGGACCTGGGTTTTAAAGAGCATTTTATGAATTTGACTCCAAACGCAAGAGAAGTGAAGGCAAAGTTAAATGAATGGGACTACATCAGACTAAGAATTTTTTGCTCAGCAAGAGAAACTGATATCAAAATAAACAGCCAACTAAATGGGAAATGATATTTTCAAACAACAGCTCAGATAAGGGCCTAATATCCAAAATATACAAAGAACTCATAAAACTCAATAACAAACAAACAATCCAATAAAAAATGGGAAGAGTACATGAACAGACACTTCTCCCAGGAAGAAATACAAATAGCCAACAGATATATGAAAAGATGCTCATCTCCATTAGTTATTAGAGAAACGCAAATCAAAACTGCAATGAGATACCACCTCACACCTGTTAGATTAGCTATTATCAACAAGACAGGTAATAGCAAATGTTGGAGAGGCTGTGTAGAAAAAGGAACCCTCATTTACTGTTGTTGGGAATGTAAAGATGTACAACCATTATGGAAGAAAGTATGGTGGTTCCTCAAAAAACTAAAAATAGAACTACCATGTGACCCAGCAATCCCTCTACTGGGTATAAACCCCCAAAACTCAGAAACATTGATACGTAAAGACACATGCAGCCCCATGTTCATTGCAGCATTGTTCGCAGTGGCCATGACATGGAAACAACCAAAAAGCCCTTCAATAGAAGACTGGATAAAGAAGATGTGGCACATATACACTATGGAATACTACTCAGCTATAAGAAATGATGACATCGGATCATTTACAACAAAATGTTGGGATCTTATTAACATTATACGGAGTGAAATAAGTAAATCAGAAAAAACCAAGAACTACATGATTCCATACATTGGTGGGACATAAAAACGAGACTAAGAGACATGGACAAGAGTGTGGTGGTTACGGAAAGGGGGGAGGAGGGAATGAGGGTAGGGGAAAGGGGAGGGGGAGGACACAAAGAAAACTAGATAAAAGGTGACGGAGGATGATCTGACTTTGGGTGATGGGTATGCAACATAATTGAATGACAAGTTAACCTGGACATGTTTTTTTTGAATATATGTATCCTGATTTATTGATGTCACCTCAATAAAATTAATTAAAATTTATTTATAAAAAAATAACATAAAATCAGAATGGATATCTTAGCTGCAGAGGTTACTCTTGAGGATCTAAGAGTCCCAGCCCCACACCCAGCTTGCTAGCCCAGGATTCCAGTGCCAGGAAGAGAAATCCCCATAACTCATGGCTGTAAAAACCAACAGGGATTGAGGTTGAGAGAGACAAAGGGCTGCAGGAGTCCCACACATTTCCATAAAGGGCCCATGTATGAAATTACTCGAACTCCCTCTGAGCTGCAGTGCTAGAGCATTAGCATGAAAGACACCAGAAACATATGGGGAGGTACTGAATTTCTGGCATCAGGACAAGAGCTGGTGGGAGCAACTTTCTCCTACACTGAAGAGCTGGAAGAAGCCATTGTTCCTTTAATTAGTCCTACCCCAATAAATATGGCATTTGGGTGCCATATCTCAGTCTTAATCAACCTGGTTCCAAAGGCCCTACTCTAGTTATTCCCTGAGACCCACCTCACCCATTTGTGGGCCTACCCAAGCTGTTCCAATGGCTTAACTATATGTATGGCCTGTCTTGACTCAGGCTTCAGATTTTACTAAAATCTCTCAAACAAGCAACATTTAGACTCAGTGTGCGATACCTCTGGCTAAGTGGCTCCAGGCCTGGCACCAGCATCAGCCACCTTGGGTCACAGCTTGACCTCGCCTTGGCATCTCCAAGCCTAGCACAAGCAGAAGCCATCTGTAGATCACTTTGCAGCTCATGCCAGGTGAACCCAGGCAGAACACAGGTTGTGACTAGCCTTAGCCTGCATGTTTTAGGAGACCTCAAAGCCAGTGCACCCAGTATATAGCTTCAGACCACATCAAAGCACCAGCACCCAACCAACTCAATAAATGACAAACTCAAGGAGTTGACTCAGCAAGCACCAGAGCTCCACTGAAATAATTCCTGCTCTATGTGGTGGACCCCTGCACAGCTGACACTCCACAGTGGTCAGAGGTCACAGCCAGTCTTTTCAGCTGATTAGCCTGGAGGTAAATTTCTCCCATTGATATGCCAACAGCAATCAAGGCTCAACTACAGGAGGAGGGTGTACACAGCTAATATGGGGGGGGTGTACTTTCAGTGCCAGCTTGGATAATAAGAGAAACTGTGACACAAGACCCTACAATACACCTACTACATTAGGTCACTCTATCAAGCCTGGGTGACATAGCAGCTCTAATTAATACATAGAAACAAACATGGGGAGGCTGCAAAAATGAGGAGACAAAGAAACATGTCCCAGATGAAAGAACAGAACAAAACTCCAGAAAAAGAACTAAATGACATGGAGACAAGAAATCTACTAGAGGCAAAGTTTAAAGCATTAGTTTTGTTCAATGAACTTAGTGAGGAACTCAACAGCATAAGAAAGGACCAGTCAGAAATGAAGGATATATTAACTTAAGAAATGAAGAATAATTTACAGGGGATCTATAGGAGAGTAGATGAAGCCAAGAATAAAGTCAGTGATTTGGACTATAAGAAAGCTAAAAGCAGCCAATCATAAGAGCCAAATGAAAAAAAAAAAAGCAAAAAAATGAGAACAGTGTAAGGAGCCTCTGGGACAACTTTAAGTATACCAACACTCACATTATGGGGATGCCAGAAGAAAAAGAGAGAGAAAGCAAGAAATTGAAAATCTATTTTAAAAAATAGTGACAGAAAACTTTCCTAACTTGGTGAAGAAAATAGACATATAAGTCCAGGAGGTTCAGAGTCCTAAACAAGATGAACCCAAAGAGGCCTACACCAAGACACATTGTAATTACAATGCTAAAGTTTAAAGACAAAGAGAAAATCTTAAAAGCAGCAAGAAAAATGCAGTTAGCTACCTACAAGGGAGCTTCCATAAGATTGTCAGTTTATTTCTCATCAGAAACTTTGCAGGTCAAAAGGGATTGGCAAGAAATATTCAAAGCAATGAAAACAATGATCCACAACCAAGATTACTCTACCTAGCAAAGTTATCATTTAGAATTGAAGGATAGATAGTTTCCCAGACAAGTAAAAGTTAAAGGAGTTCACCACCAAACCATTGTTATATGCAATGTTAAAGGATCTTATTTAAGAAGAAAAAAAAGATAAAAAATATGAACAATAAAATGGCAATAAATACATGTCTATCAACAATTGAATCTAAAAAATATATGAAATAAACAAGAACAGAAACAGACTCATAGATACAAAGAACATTTTGGTGGTTACCAGATGGGAGGGAGTTGGGGGACTGGGTGAAGAAGGTGAAGGAATTAAGAAGTACACATTGGTTGTTACAGAATAGCCATGGGAATGTAAAGTACAGCATAAGAAATGTAATCAATAATATTCAAATAGCTATGGGTGTGAGATGTATTGGAATGATCACTTAGTAAGTTATGTACTGTCTAGTTGCTGGGTTGTATATCTGAAGGTAATATAATGTTGTATATCAATTGTAATTGAAAAATAGAAAGTTATTTAAAAAATAAAGTAACTACTGATAAGAGGAAAATTAATTTTGTCATTTTATTTGTTTTCTGTATGTCTTATAGCTTCTTGTTCCTCACTTCCTCCATTACTGCTTTCTTTGTATTTAATGTTTTGTAGTGTCAAGTTTTGATGCCATTCTCATTTTTTGTGTTTCTATTTAACAGAGTTTTTGTGTTTTTCACGGTGATTACATGACATCTTAAAGTTATAATGATGTAATAGAAACTGGTACTACCTTAACTTATAATTGTATACAAAGCTCTACTTCTATACAGATCTGTTTCATATGCACATTTTATGTTAACAATGTCACAAATTGCATCTTTATACATTGTATACTCACTACCATACATTTGAAATTTGTAATGTATTTAAAATCTTGTAGAAAAATAACAAGTGAAGTTATGAACCAAAATTACAATAATATTGATTTTTATATTTGACCAATTTATCAAGATCGAGGTTAAATATGAACTTTTCCAGGAAGCCTGCCAGTAACCTTCATCTTCTCAAATACTTTTAAAAAATTATTTTGGTGCGGAGGACCTGGGTTCGATTCCCGGCCAGGGCACACAGGAGAAGCGCCCATTTGCTTCTCCACCCCTCCGCCACGCTTTCCCTCTCTGTCTCTCTCTTCCCCTCCCGCAGCCAAGGCTCCATTGGAGCAAAGATGGCCCGGGCACTGGGGATGGCTCTGTGGCCTCTGCCCCAGGCGCTAGAGTGGCTCTGGTCGCAACATGGCGACGCCCAGCATGGGCAGAGCATCGCCCCCTGGTGGGCAGAGCGTCGCCCCATGCTGGGCGTGCCGGGTGGATCCCGGTCGGGCGCATGCGGGAGTCTGTCTGATTGTCTCTCCCTGTTTCCAGCTTCAGAAAAATGAAAAAAAAAATTATTTTGGGATGTGCTTGGTGGAGGCCTACACGGCATGTGGCTTCTGAAAGTCCATTGCCTGTCAGGCTGCATAGCTAGCAAAAATAAAACTGGAGGTGACATGAGAGTAATAGTGGCATAAAAATATCCCCGATCTCTCCCTTTGAAATTTTAACAAATTGAGCTATAATGCCGTGAAGCAACTCCAGCTGGGCTTGTAAGCCTTCCTGAAAGATCCATTCATTGAATGGACTAAAGGTGGAAATGGTTGACAAGGCAGGCAGAAGATAAAATGCATTTGCTGTGGGTGCTAGAGCAAAGAGAAGCCCAGACTGTCCATGATTTCATCCACTGGGGTTCCAGAGAGGAAGAAACACCAGGGTGACTGTATTTTTTTTCTGCTGGGGCTTCAGAGATGAGGGAAGCTTAGACCGTCTGGGTTTTGTTTGCAGGGCTCCAGAGAAGGAAGAAGCCTGAAGTGACTAGGTCTCTTTCTGGACCAAAGGAGCAGTGAGATTGAGGAGCAAATGGGAAGATACTAAAACAAAGCAGCAACAGAATGAGGAATCACAACCAGTGTTACCATGGTCTGTCTGCAGCCCACACTGGGCAGAGACAGAGAAAACCAAAGTGCAGCCCCCAGCCTCCCAGACCCCACCTCCCTCACTGCTCTGGGTACAGAGAGTGGCAGAGACAAACCCCCACAGCCAACTCTCCGGAGCCACTCTCATCCCTCAAGAACAGAGGTGCTCTGTGCCTGGTCCCCTGGTCTGTTAAGACATGCCCAGTGCAGGAAAAAGCCAGCTTAGGTCTGCAGCTTGGTATTTCTTGGGCCCAGCAGAGGCAGCCACAACCTCTGGTTTATTTGTTGTTCCTAGAAAGTTGCTCAGGGCCAGTCACAGGCAGGGTCCTACACTGGTCTGTGCCAGGTTCTTTCCAGGGAGGCCCACAGCTGGCACATCCAGTAGCCTGCTGTGGAAAGCATTGGTTCAAGACCCAGAAAACCTTGCTGATGGCATGTTGTAAGGGAGGGCTTATTGGACACCAGGCCCAGCACAAGTGAGTTCTGATTTCTGTGATCATCACATGCACAGCAGCTTGCATGTGCACTGGACAGGGTAGAGCTCCATGGTCAGTTAGCCTAGGTCCCAGATATCCTGCCCCACTGGGCTCAGTTCTACAGTGAGAAGGAATAAAGGCTTGGAGCATAGACATTCAAGTTGTTGGTTCCTTGGAGCCTATTTTTGTGACTGGTTGAGGAGCTTAGCCACTTTCTGCAGGGGCACAGCCTATCTCAGAGAAGGACACTATCAGTCTCCCTCCCTGAGACCAGGGGCTCGCCAGCTGGAAGAACTTCTGCAGAAGAGACTGTTGGCCCCACCCAATCTGAACCTGCTGCTCACCATGCTGAGGAGAAATAGAATTGGAGTATCAAGCGGTGTCTGAGGGATTACGATCTGGAGTAGGGGCCACTTTCCCAGTACTGAGCTCCTGACAAAGATGCCTCTTAAGAAGGAGGTCCCACAAATGTTGTCTTCCCAACTTCAGTTGCCCTAACCTTCCAAGCTTGAAACCTGCTGAAGGGTTGGTGGCATGAGGCCAGTCTCAGCCCACACTGTAGTTTTTCTACAGAAGACTCTGTGAGAAGACCAGGTAGTTGCAAGAGGGGATGGAGCAGCTGAAAACTGAGGGCAAATCTTATGAAGCTTGGGCCCTTTCACAGAGTTGTTGTCAACTCTAAGCAGGAGAAAGCTAATTCTTATACACAGGTTGGCACCTCCCACACTGCCCAGACACAGAAAACACAGACACAATAGTGAACAGAAAAGTTGCACCAAACAGGTAGCTCACAATGAGTTACAAACAACAAGCCATACCTGAACCCCAACCAAGAGAACCCAGAACTAACACAAGCAGTAGTGGGTGGCAGACTACACCAATGCTTGACTCTGTTAGCTACACAAAAGGCACACACAAAGAAGGAATCCAGCAAGCATCTGAAATTATGGATAATAAATATGCCCAACAGGAGAGACACTGCACAAAGTCTAATACACATGAACAAGTTTGACACTTAGAGACAGCCAGTCTGAAAGAATAACCCCACTCATGAGAGAGCCAACTGCATTCAATACTCACATACTGCAATAGTGTGAATATAAAACTCAAGAAGCATTCCTAGAGCAAGGAACTCAGGTAGCCTGGAGGTCAGTACCACTGAGCCCATCTTTATTATAAAGATGCTACAAAAAAATTGAAAGTCAGAGCAAAGCTACCTAATACACAGAAAAAAAGAGAAGACAAAGAAATATGACCCAAATTAATCAACAAGAGAAATTCCAAAAAAGAACTAAATGAAATAGAAGTAACTAAACTACCAAACACAGAGTTTAAAATAATGGTTATTAGGATGCTCAAGTATCTTAGAGTAATAATGGATAATCACAATGAGAACTTAAACAAAGTGATAGTAAGCATAATAAAAGAATGTTGAAATTATAAAGAACTAATCAGAAATGACAAATATACATACAATATCAGAAATGAAGACTACACTAGAAAAAATAAACAGCAGGCTGGATGAAGTGGAAGATCAAATCATCAATTTAGAGAAAAACATAAACATAAACACAGAAGCAGAACAGCAAAAATTAAAAAATAAAAGAGGCTCAAAAAGGCTGAGGAAACTCAAAGAGACCTCTGCAACAACATGAAGAGTGACAACATCTGTATTATAAAGGTTCTTGAAGTAGAAGAGAACAAAGGATAGAGAAATGTTTGAAGAAATGATAGCTGGAAACTTTCTTAAATTAATGAAGAAAAACAGCCACACAAGTTCAAGAAGAATAGAGAGTCCCATTAAACATGAACCCAAGGAGGCCTACACCAAGACATATCATAATTAAAATACCAAAGTTCAGAGAAAAAAAGAAAATATAAAAGCTACAAGAGAAAAGCAGTTAATTACTTACAGAAGACCTCACATAAGAATGGCATCTGACCTCTCAACAGAAAGACTTCAGGCCAGAAGGGATGGGCAAGAAATACCCAAAGTGATGCAAAACAAGAACCTACAACCAAGACTACTCTATCTAGCAAAGCTATCATCTGAAATTAAAGAGGAAATAAAGAGCTTCCAAGACAAAAGAAGGGCTCAAAGAGTACTGGTCCACCACACCAGTACTGCAAGAAGCATTAAAGAGTCTTCTATAAAAAGAGCAAAGCAAAAAAGAAATAGAGAGAAAGAGGGTTGTAGGTTTAAAGAATAAAATGGCAACAAATAAGTACATATCAATAATAACCTTAGATGTAAATGGATTAAATGCCCCAATCAAAAGACATAAGGTAGCTGCATGGATAAGAAAACAAGACCCATTTATATACTGTCTACAGGAGACTCACCTCAGAACAAAAAATAAACATAGGTTAAAAGTGAAGGGATGGAAAAAATATATATTCATGAAAATGAAAGAAAAGCTGGGAAAACAATTCTTATGTCTGACAAAATAGCCTTTAAAACAAAGGCTATAGTAAGGAACAAAATAGTTCACTATATAATAATTAAGGGAGCAATCCAACAGGAGGATATAATCATTGTAAATATTTATGTACCTAATATAGGAGCACCTAAATATATAAAACAGATTTTGATTAATATAAAAGATGCGATCGACAACAATACTATAAGAGTAGATTTTAATATCCCACTAACATCAATGGATAGATTCTCCAGACAGAAAGAGCAGCCTTAAATGATACACTAGATCAATTAGATTTATTTGATATCTTCAGAACATTTCTCCCCAAAGCAGCAGAATATACATTCTTTTCAAGTGCTCATGGTACATTTCCTAGGTTAGACCACATGTTAGGACACAGAAAAAGTCTCAATAAATTTAAGAAGACTAAAAGCATATCAAGCATCTTCTCTGATCACAATGGCATGAAACTAGAAATCAACTACAATCTAAAAACTGAAAAACATTCAAACACTTGGAGGCTAAATAGCTTGTTATTATATAATGAATGGGATAACAACAACATCAGGGAGAAATAAAAATGTCCTTGAAAGAAATGAAAATAAACACACAACAACCAAAAATCAATGGGACACAGCAAAAGCAGTCCTGAGAGGAAAGTTCATAGTATTACATGAATATTAAAAGGCAAGAAAAACTCAAATAAACAATCTAACACAGCACCTAGAAAAAGAACTAGAAAAAGAACAACAAAATCTTGAAGGAGAAGGAAGGAAATAATAAAGGTCAGAGTGGAAATAAATAATATAGAGGCTAAAAAAAATACAAAAAAAATCAATGAAACCAAGAGCTAGTTCTTTGAAAAGATTGACAAACCTTTAACCAGACTCATCAAGAAAAAAAAGGACCCAAATAAATAAAATTAGAATTGAAAGAGAAGTAACAACTGATATCACAGAAATACAAAGGATTCTAATAAAATACTATGAAGATCTAAATGCCAAAATATTGGACAACCTAGGCAAAATGGATAAATTCCTAGAAACAGACAATCTTCCAAACTGAATCTGAAAGAATCAGAAAACCCACAACAAATGAAATACAGTGGTGCCTTGAGATACGAGTTTTATTTGTTCTGTAACCGAGCTTGTAAATCAGTCAACTCGTATATCAAACAAATTTCTCCTATTTAAAATAACTGAAATAGATTTAATCCGTTCCAGCACTGTGAAACATCCCCAAACCATCCTAAATTATAAAAAAAGACATGTTTATAATTAAGAAACACACATGTATATTTTACCAATGCATAACAAAATATATGAAATAAAAGAAAAAGTGTTATTTAGTACTGTATTCTTACCTTGGAGACAGACGAGTGGAGCTAACGGAGGTGAAAGGCAGAGGGGGAGGGAGGGAGGAAGGGATGCAGGCACTGTAGACACGTAAGGTAAAACTGCACTTTCTTAACACTAAGTGTATACTAATACTGCACTTTCTTTACTTAAAATGAAACCACAAAAACTTAATTGTAAAAAAAATGCACTTTCTTAACTTTAAACTTAACCTAAGTTTAAGATTAAGTATTTTTCATTTAATCATCACCTGTTTTTGCCTTTTTGGCTGCACTTTTGGCACTTTCACTTGCAAGACTTTTGAATAAAAATCTATCCAAAGAGGTTTGCTTTTGCCTGCCTTTTAAAATGTTACGGAAATGTGACAAACAAGTGTCATTAAAAAGTGCTGAAGCACAACCAGTTGAGAGTTTTTCTGAGTGTTTCTTTTCAATGAAACTTGAAAGCTTCTCTCACATTGCCAGCATGTCTTTAATTTCACTTGTAGAAATCACTTCCTCCGACTCTACCTCCTCCTCACTACTAATCTCTTGCAGAAACTCGGTATGTTGCATCATCTGTAGCTCCTTCAACTCCTTAGTTGAGAGTTCCTCCTCATGTTCCTCGAGCTCATTTATGTCACCCTCATCTACCCCCAGACCCATTGACTTTCCAAGGGACACAATCTCCTCCAATGCTTCTACCTCGGTCTCGGTCTCTGGTTTGAATCCTTCGAAGTCCCTGTCTGCAACAACATCAGGCCATAACTTTTTCCATGTTGAGTTCAAGGTTCTTCTTGTAACCTCTTGCCATGCCAAGTCAATAATTCATACACATATTACGATGTTGTAGTGATCTTTCCAAAACTCTCCAAGGGTTAGATTTGCATTCTCAATCACCTCAAAGCAGTGGCGAAACAAGTGCTTTGTGTAAAGCTTTTTAAAGTTGGAAATTACCTGCTGGTCCATAGGTTGCAAGATTGAAGTCATGGTGGGTGGGAGGTAGAGGACTTCCACGAATTTGAACTCATTGGGAATGTCATCTTCAAGACCAGGTGGGTGGGCTGGAGCATTTTTAAGGATTAGTAATGCTTTCGTTGAGAGTTTATTTTCTTGAAGATACTTCTTCACTGCAGGACCAAAGACAAGATTTACCTATTCAATAAAAAACTGCCGCGTAACCCATGCCCTATTATTGGCGTGCCACATAACCTGCAGTTTTTCTTTAAGAATCTTGTGAGTCTTAAATGTTTGAAGATTTTTTGGAATGATACACTAGCAGTGGCTTTACTTTACAGTCACTGCTAGCATTTGCACACAATGCAAGGGTCAGACGGTCTTTCATGGGTTTATGGCCTGGCAGCTTCTTCTCCTCTACGGTGATAAAAGTCCTCTGGGGAATTTTTTTCCAAAACAATCCTGTTTCGTCACAGTTGAACACTTGTTGGGGGATATAGCCTTTCTTTGTGATAAGCGCAGCAAAACGTGTGATGTACTCCTCAGCTGCCTTAACGTCAACACCTGCAGCTTCACCATGCCTCACCACTGAGTGGATGCCAGATCTCTTTTTAAAATTTTCAAACCAGCCATGATTTGCCTTAAACATATCTTCTGCTGCCTCTTTTGAGGTTGATGGTTCTTTCTTCTTCAAGTTGCCGTGAATAATATGTACCTTTTCACATATTACAGTCTCTGTAACTTTATCTCCTGCAAGCTCTTTCTCTTTCACCCACACCAGCAGAAGCTTTTCCATTTCTTCATGGATATTTGTCCTTAATTGGGCCAGAACTGTAGTTCCTTTCACTGGATTTGCACTTTTTATGGCATCCTTTTGTCTAAAGATGGTACAAATTATAGTTGTATTGCGGTCGTACAGCCTTGCCAGTTCAATCACTCATACACCACACTCATGTTTTTCTATTATTTCTTGCTTTACTTCTATCGACATCATTCTCTTCTTCTTCTCACTGCTGTCCTTTATACTCACTTTCTTTGGCCCCATGATAGCACACCAAAAAAAAGTTAGTAAAAAATGCAAAAATGATGCAAGAATGAGTCCAGCACATGAGATTCGACTTGATTCTGCAGGTAACACGTGAAAAAGAATGAGATGCTTATGTTGTGTTGCTGATACTGGACCCATGCACCAATGCACCAACTAATGGCAGCTTCCTGAATCATGACTCGTATCTCAGAATTTTGCCTGGATCTCGAACAAAAATATGGACCGAGTCGCTGCTCGTATCTTCAAAAATTCATATGTTGGTCTGCTAATATCTCAAGGTACCACTGTAGAAAGTTATCAAAAAATTCCCAGCCCTGGCTGGTTGGCTCAGTGGTAGAGTGTCGGCCTGGTGTGCGGGAGTCCCGGGTTCGATCCCCAGCCAGGGCACAGAGGAGAAGCGCCCATCTGCTTCTCCACCCCTCCCCTTCTCCTTCCTCTCTGTCCCTCTCTTCCCCTCCTGCAGCCAAGGTTCCATTGGAGCAAAGTTGGCCTGGGCACTGAGGATGGCTCTGTGGCCTCTGCCTCAGGCACTAGAATGGCTCTGGTTGCAACACAGCAATGCCCCAGATGGGCAGAGCATCACTCCCTGGTGGGCATGCGAGTGGATCCCGGTCGGGCGCATGCGGGAGTCTGTCTGACTGCCTCCCCATTTCCAACTTCAGAAAAATACAAAAAAAAAATTCCCACAGTTCGTTGCCCTGGACAAAAATGGATTCAAAATGGATCAAAGACTTAAACATAAGATTTGAAACAATAAATTGCATAGAAGAAAACACAGGCACTGAACTCATGGACTTTGGTGGTAAAGAACAATTTATTTGACCCCAAAGGTAAGGGAGGTTAAGGCCAAAATAAATGAATAGAACTACATCAAACTAAAAAGCTTCTGCACAGCAAAATAAACTGACAACAAAACAAATAGGCAGCCAACTAAATGAGAGATAATATTTGCAAACAACTCCTCCCTTAAAGGGTTAAGATCCAAAATAACTCACAAAGCTCAGCAACAAATAAGCAAATAATCCAACTAAAAAATGGGGAGAGGACCTAAACAGACATTCCTTCCAAGGGTCTTGTTTACTTATCCATGCAGCTTTCGTATGACTTTTTTTTTTGTATTTTTCTGAAGTTGGAAATGGGGAGGCAGTCAGACAGACACCTGCATGCGCCCGACCAGGATGCAGCTGGCACGCCTACCAGGAGGCATGCTCTGCCCATCTGGGGCGTCACTCTGTTGCAACCAGAGCCATTTTAGTGCCTGAGGCAGAGGCCACAGAGCCATCCTCAGTGCCCGGGCCAACTTTGCTCCAATGGAGCCTTGGCTGCAGGGCGGGGGGGAGAGGCTGAGAGGAAGGAGAGGGGGAGGGGTGGAGAAGCAGATGGGCACTTCTCCTGTGTGCCCTGGCTGGGAATCAAACCCGGGACTCCTGCACACCAGGCTGATGCTCTACCACTGAGCCAACCAACCAGGGCCTATCTTATGACTTTTGATTCAAGCATGTAATCAATTTACATTTAAGGTTATTATTGATTTGTACTTTTTTATTGCCATTTTATCCTTTCTTCTTTTAGAGAAAGAGACAGGCAGACAGGGACAGACAAGAAGGGAGAGAGGTGAGAAGCATCAACTTATAGTTGCAGCACCTTAGTTGTTCATTGATTGCTTTCTCATATGTGCCTTGACTGGGAGGTTTCAGCCAAGCCAGTGACCCCTTGCTCAAGCCAGTGACCTTGGGATCAAGCCAGTGACTTTGGACTTCAAGCCTGAGACTTTTAGGCTCAAGCCAGCTACCATGTGGTCATGTTCTGATCCCATGCTCAAGCCCATGAACCCACATTCAACCTGTGAACCTTCCCTCAAGCCACATGAACCCACACTCAAACCAGCAACCTCAGGGTTTTGAACCTGGGTCCTCAGCATACCAGGCCAATGCTTTATCCACTGCGCCACTGCCTGGTCAGGTTTCATTTTATTCTTTAAACCTATAATCTTATTAATCCACTTTTTCTTTATGTCTTTTTCTTTTTTTTTTTCCTCTTCTTATAGCAGGCCCTTTAACATTTCTTACAGTACTGGTTTGGTAGTAATGAACTCCTTAAAACCATATTTTGTGTATTTGTCTGTTTGAGAAGCTCTTTATTTCACCTTCAATTTCAAATGATAGCTTTGCTGGATAGGGTAGTCTTGGTTGTAGATTCTTGTTTTGGATCACTTTGAACATTTCTTGCCAATCCCTATTGGCCTGAAGTATTCTGTTGAGAAGTCAGATGTCAGCCTTATGGGAGCTCCTTTTTGGGTAATTAATTACTTTTCTTTGGAAGCTTTCAGTATTCCTTCTTTGCCTCTTATCTTTGGCATTTTAATTATGATGTGTCTTGGTGTGGGCCTCGTTAGGTTCATCCTTAATGGGACTCTCTGTGCTTCTTGTACTTGTGTTACTTTTCTTTATCAGGTTAGGGAAGTTTTCAGCTATGATTTATTTTAACAAGTTCTATATCCCTTTTTCAGTCTCTTCTCCTACTGGAACCCTTATGATGCAAATGCTGTTTTATTTCATAATGTTGCTGAGGTTTTTTAGTTTCCTCAGCCTTTTTGAGCCTCTTTTCTTTTTGCTATTCTGCTTCTGCACTTTCATTTATCTTATTCTCTAAATCATTGATTGATCCCTCATATTATCCAACCTGTTTTTGATTCCTCCTAGTGCAGTCTTTATTTCAGATATTGTATTTGCCATTTCTGACTGGTTCTTTTTGTATCATTTCAAAGTCCTTTTTTAATGCTTTCTATCTCTTTGTTTAAGTTCTCGTTGTGATCCCATTCTTACTCTAAGATACTTGAGCAACCTAATAACCATTATTTTATATTGTACATCTGGTAGTTTGGTTACATCCATTTCATTTCATTCTTTCTCTTGTTGATCAGTTTTGGTCATATTTCTTTGTCTGCTCACATTGTCTGTGTATTAGGTAGGTCTTCTCTGACTCCCAAATTTGTTATGACATTTTTATTAGGAAGGTGAGCTATGTGATACTAACTTCCAGACAACCTGAGCTCTTTGCTTTAGGAATGTTTATTGAGAGTTATATTCATCCTCCTGTTGTAGTATGTGAGTCATGGATACTGTTGGTGCTTTCATGGGTGGAGTTAACTCTTCAGACTGGTTGGCTATAAAGGTCAATCTTGATCACATGTATGAGACACTGTGTCATGTCTGTCCTCTCTGATGGAGTTATTTTCCTGTGTCTGGTGCCTGCTGGACTCCTCTTTTGGGCATGCCACATGTGTAGCCAGCTGAGTCTGGCACTGGTGTGTTCTGTAACCCACTACTGGTTTTATTGGTCCTGGGACCTCTTTTAAGGCGTTCAGGTATGGGTTGATATCAGATGTTGTTTGTAACTCACCATGGGTTACTTGTCTCTAACTAGCCCTCTGTTCACTGTTTGTGTCTGCATTTTCTCTGCCTGAATGCGTGTGGGAGGGGCCAACTTGAGTATAAAGATTGACTTTTTTCTGCTTAGAGATGACAGCAGATCAGTAGCATTTTTATACAACAACAATAAAATGTCAAAAATAAAAATTAATTAAATAATCCCACTGACTACTGCAACAAAAAAATAGAGTCCTGAGAAATAAATTTAACCAAGGAGATAAAAGACTTGTCCTCTGAAAATTATAAGGCATTGAAAAGAGAAATTAAGGAAAATACAAACAAGTGGAAGCATATACCGTTGTTCCTTGTCATATCACAGTTCATTATTCATGGTCTCACTGTATTGTGGATTTTTAAATTGTATATATCTAATTTTGTATTGCAGATTCCTTTGTGGTATATAAGTATTTTTACATATTTATTATTTTAATTATTTTGCAGTACAATAAGCCTAAAAATTGAAAACAATATAAAAATATTAATTAAACACATTAGTATTCATTGGTGAGTACCCATATAGAATTTTATATGTTGTTAAAATTAGATAGGTTTAAGAGTGTAGAAAGTGTTTAAGAGCATAGGAAGTGTTTATAAGAGTGTGAGAAAGGTTAATAAAAGGGTGAGAAAGGTTTATAAGAGTGTGGGGAGGGTTTATAAAGCCTTAAAATATATATAAATAATAAAATAAATATAGGGTCACTATTTAGCAGACTTTCACCTATCGCAGAGGGTTCTGGAACCTAACCCCCATGATAGATGAGGGACCACTGTACTGTGCTCATGAATTGAAAAAATTAACATCATTAAAATGTCCATACTAGGCCTGACCTGTGGTGGCACAGTGGATAAAGCGTCGACCTGGAAATGCTGAGGTCGCCGGTTCGAAACCCTGGGCTTGCCTGGTCAAAGCACATATGGGAGTTGATGCTTCCAGCTCCTCCACCTTCTCTCTCTCTGTCTCTCTTCTCTCTCTGTCTCTCTCTCTGTGTGTCTCTCCCTCTCCTCTCTAAAATGAATAAAAATATATATCTATAAAAAAATGTCCATACTACCCAAAGCAATCTATAGATTCAATGCAATTCTTATAAAACACTAATGAAATACTTCACAGATCTAATATAAATATTCTAAAAAGCTATAGGGAACCAAAAAATAACTCAAATAGCCTCAAAAATCATGAAAATAAAGAACAAAGTGGGAAGCATCACAGTTCTTGATATCAAGCAACAATACAAGGCCATTGTAATAAAAATGGTTCTGTACTGGCATAAGAATAGGCATAGAGATCAATGAAACATAATAGAGAACCCAGAAATAAACCCACGCCTTTGTGGTCAATTATTATTTGACAAAGGAGGCAATAGTATACAATGGAGCAAAGACAATGTCTTTTATAAATGGTGTTGAGAAAATTGGACAGATATATGCAAAAAAATGAAACTAGACTACCAACTTACTCTGTTCATAAAAATAAACTCAAAATGGATAAAAGACTTAATTGTAAATCACAAAACCATAAAAATCTTAGAAGAAAACAGGCAGTAGACTCTCAGATATTTCTCATAGCAATTTTTTTTTTTGCCTATATATCTCCATGGGCAAGAAAGATAAAGAACAAAATAAACAAGTAGAACTATATCAAACTAAAAAGGTTTTGCACAGCAAAATTAACAAAATAAAATAAAAACCCACTCAATGGGAGAACACACTCGCTGATTTGTTTAATAAGGGGTTAACAACCAAAACTTATAAAGAACTTCTAAAACTCAACATCAGGAAGGTAAATAATCCAATTTAAAAATGGGAAAAAAGAACCGAATAGACACTTCTCCAAAGAGCACATACAGATGTCCAGTAGGCATATGAAAAATGCTCAATGTCACTAATCATTACAGAAATGCTGATTAAAACCACAATGAGATACCACATCATACCTGCCAGAATGGCTTTCATTAACAAATCAACAAAAAAAAGTTATGATGGTGTGGAGAAAAGTGAACTTTCCTGCACTGTTGATGGGAATGCCAACTCGTGCAGCCACTGAAAAACAGTATAGTGCTTCCTCCAAAAATTAAAAATGGAACTGCCTTATGACCCAGCTCTTCCACTTCTAGGAATATATCTTTAAGAATCACAAAACAGCCTGACCAGGTGGTGGCGCAGTGAATAGTGTCGGACTGGAATGCGGGTGACCCAGGTTTGAGACCCCGAGGTTGCCAGCTTGAGCAAGGGCTCATCTGGCTTGAGCAAAAAGCTCACCAGCTTTGACCCAAGGTTGCTGCCTCGAGCAAGGGGTTACTCGGCCTGCTGAGGGCCCATGGCAAGGCACATATGAGAAAGCAATCAATGAACAACTAAGGTGTTGCAATGAAAAACTGATGATTGATGCTTCTCACCTCTCTTCGTTCCTGTCTATCTGTCCCTATCTCTGACTCTCTCTCTCTCTATCTCTGTAAGAAAAAAAGAATCACAAAGCACTGCTTGGAGTTTATGATGGCAGCAGAGTAGGCAGATGCACAGAATGTCAGCTCCCACCACCAAACTGGATTACAAATTAATTTAGGAACAATCATCGTGAAAAACCAACTTTGGACTAAAAGAACAGGTCTTGAAAACCAAGGAGCACAGAAGAATTCACACTGATGCTGATAGGGAGTGCAGGGGCATGGTAGAGGCTTCCCTGCACCCAGAAGTGAGGGGAGGCTGAGGCTGAGGGTCCAGAAGGGCTCTCATTACAAGGAGAGATACCCTGAGAGACAGGGGCCCACAGTCTCAGAACCGGAGACCCAGCCTAGAAATCCAGGGACTGGAGGAGACAAACAGACAGCATTGAGTGGGGAGAAGAGCAAAAGTTCTGTATGTGGGAAGTGGCTGGGGTGTCTTAAAGGGACAGAGCAGAAAATATTGCTCAAAGCCACTTGCCTAGGGCTCTGGGGGCTAGGAGGACTGAGAGGACTAACTTGTCTTGCACAAGGAAAGTGGGGAGAGGGAGATAAATGGTGATGGGAAAAGGAATGCATCGGCTGACTTGAGAAGGTGACTCATTCTCCAGTGCGGAGGTGGCCATAGCTGGGGGACGAGTTGATCCCTCTACCCAGCACAAGCCTAAAGTGGTTCTGGGTGTCCCACCTCCAAAATATCTCCAGCTACAAACAGCATGAAAGACACAGCAGAAAGCAGGAAGTAAGGGGAAGGGGCAGTGACTAAGGTTTCCAGGGAGACTTGAGATACACCTCCTCCTTCTGATACCAAAAATAAGATGCCCCTGGAGAGCAACTGGCAGAACAAAATTTCACATTCTCAGAGGTCACATCCACCGCATTCCTGAATACAATTTCAAATAAACCTTCTGCTGAGATCAGTAAACAAGCTCCCTGCTGAGTTAAGCAAACTGAAAGAAGACAATTTAAGACTTTAAAGCGGCTCTACTAGTTAAGGAGACCACAACTTGAACAAGCCTACAAGCCACACACAGAAACAATGGGAAGACAGAGGAACTTAAGCTATATAAATCAACAAGAAAAATTCCAGAAAAAATATCTGGATGAAATAGAAGAAATCAAATTACCGGATGGAGAGTATAAAATAGTGATTGTTAGGATGCTTAAGGATCTCAAAGCTACAACGGATGGACTTAATTAGCACCTAAATAAAGAAATTGTAAGCATCAAAAAGCATACAGAAATCAAATAAAAAACCAGACAGAAATGACAAACACAATATAAGAAATGAAGATTACATTAGAAGGGATTAAAAGCAGGCTGGATAAAGCAGAGAATCAAAGCAGCAAATTAGAGGACAAGATAAGCGAAAGCTAGAGTGACATCAGAGAAATGGCACAATCAGGAGCACTCCTAATACCTCTCCCCAAAATTTCAACAAGTTCTTCAACTAGAGACAAAAAATGATCCCAGGAGCGTCTGTACATCCCACACACCAAACAAGAAGGTATGATCGGGCGAAAAGGTGGCTAAATATATAATCGACCCTGAAGGAAACAAGATGGAGAACGGAACACTCCTCATTCTTTACTAACCTGAGTAAGGGCTGCTTTCACTTGGAACTGAGAGAAAGTGAGGGCTGGGGGTATGGAAAGAGCTGGGCTGGAGCACAGACATTCAAGCCGAAAAAAGAGTGTGCCAGCAGCGACTCAGCCCACGCAAGCTAACAGTGGGTCTGGACCCTGGGAAAGGCAGGCAAGCAGTGGCCTCCATTACCCCCAATATCCTGGTCAGTGAGTGCAGACAGTGTGCGAATGGTTCCCCCTAGCACTCTGGGTGTGGGCACCCACATTCCTGGACAGAGGGGCAGAGTCAGAGACTTCTGCGTGGGCTGCAACCAGAGTCTCAGTGTAATCCTTGCTCCCTGGACAACAGCCCATGGGGAGTGCATGAAAGCGAACTTCCCTACACCCAGACCTCTCCAGGTGGGCAGGGCGCCTCCACCAGCCATTCAGGCTAACAAAGAACATCCCCAGGAAAGAAAAAATACAGAAGTGCTAGGGGGAGAAACGTGCAGGGAGCTTGCAGTCTCTGGAGCAGATCTGTAGATCCAATCACTGAAATTAGCATAACCCACAGTCTGCTCACTGCCCAACTGGCTTACGCGGCTCTGGCTGACAAGGTCCTCTTTCTCAGGTCAGCGATCTAAGACAAGAGACGTGATATTTTTTAGTGTCTCTTGCTCTGCACGTAGTGCTGGGGGCAACTTCCTGCAAGCCAATACAAGGTGAAAAACACATTCCTATGGAACAGACCTCAAATAACACTGCAGAAGTTGGGAAGGCTAGGCTGTAGGCTATTTAACAAGGGAGAAGCCTGCAGAGAGCAAACCCACAGAATGTTAAGGCAAATTTAACTAGATATAAGTGGGGAACCTTAGAAAGTAGCCTGACACAAAACTGAAGGCTTTCTCCCTTAAATCAGGAACAAGACAGGGTTGCCCACTCTCTCCACTCTTATTTAATGTGGTGCTAGAGGTTCCAGCCAAAGCAATCAGACAAGACAAAGAAATAAAAGGCATCCATATAGGAAAAGAAGAAGTAAAGGTATCACCTTTTGCAGATGGTATGATCCTATACATCAAAAACCCAAAAAAATCCACAAAAAGACTACTAGAAACAATAAGCCAATACAGTAAGGTCGCAGGATACAAAATTAACATACAGAAGTCAATAGCCTTTCTATATGCCAACAATGAAACATTTGAGAATGAACTCAAAAGAAAAATCCCCTTCACGATTGCAACAACAAAAAAATAAAGGCCCTGGACAGTGGGCTCAGTGGTAGAGCGTCAGCCTAGCGTGTGGAGGACCTGGGTTTGATTCCCGGCCAGGGCACACAGGAGAAGCGCCCATTTGCTTCTCCACCCCTCCGCCGTGCTTTCCTCTCTGTCTCTCTCTTCCCCTCCCGCAGCTAAGGCTCCATTGGAGCAAAGATGGCCTGGGCACTGGGGATGGCTCTGTGGCCTCTGCCTCAGGCGCTAGAGTGGCTCTGGTCTCAACATGGCGATGCCCCGGAGGGGCAGAGCATCGCCCCCTGGTGGGCAGAGCGTCGCCCCATGGTGGGCGTGTCGGGTGGATCCCGGTCGGGCGCATGCGGGAGTCTGTCTGACTGTCTCTCCCTGTTTCCAGCTTCAGAAAAATGAAAAAAAAAAAAAGAAAAAAATACTAAGGAATAAACATAACAAAGAATGTAAAGGACTTATATAATGAAAACTATAAACCATTGTTAAGGGAAATCGAAAAAGATATAATTAGATGGAAAAATATTCCTTGTTCTTGGTTAAGAAAAATAAATATAATCAAGATGGCCATATTACCCAAAGCAATATACAAATTTAGTGCAATTCCCATCAAAATTCCAATGACATTTTTTAAAGAAATGGAACAAAAAATCATCAGATTTATATGGAACTATGAAAAACCCCGAATAGACAAAGCAATCCTAAAGAAAAAGAATGAAGCTGGGGGCATTACAATACCTGACTTCCAACTATATTATAGGGCCACGACAATCAAAACAGCATGGTATTGGCAGAAAAATAGACACTCAGACCAATGGAACAGAATAGAAAACCCAGAAATAAAACCACATATATATATAGTCAAATAATATTTGATAAAGGGGCAAACAACACACAATGGAGAAAAGAAAGCCTCTTCAACAAATGGTGCTGGGAAAACTGGAAAGCCACATGCAAAAGAATGAAACTGGACTACAGTTTGTCCCCCTGTACTAAAATTAACTCAAAACGGATCAAAGATCTAAACATAAGACCTGAAACAATAAAGTACATAGAAGAAGACATAGGTACTCAACTCATGGACCTGGGTTTTAAAGAGCATTTTATGAATTTGACTCCAAAGGCAACAGAAGTGAAGGCAAAGATAAATGAATGAAACCACATTATACTAAGAAGTTTTTGCACAGCAAGAAAAACTGACAACAAAATAAACAGACAGCCAACTAAATGGGAAATGATATTTTCAAACAATAGATCAGATAAGGGCCTAATATTCAAAATATACAAAGAACCCATAAAACTCAACAACAAACAAACAAACAATCCAATAAAAAAATGGGAAGAGGACATGAACAGACACTTCTCCCAGGAAGAGATACAAATGGCCAACAGATATATGAAAAGATGCTCATCTTCTTTAGTTATTAGAGAAGTGCAAATCAAAACTGCAATGAGATACCACCTCACACCTGTTAGATTAGCTATTATTAACAAGACAGGTAATAGAAAATGTTGGAGAGGCTGTGGAGAAAAAGGAACCCTCATACACTGTTGGTGGGAATGTAAAGTAGTACAACCATTATGGAAGAAAGTATGGTGGTTCCTCAAAAAACTGAAAATAGAACTACCTTATGACCCAGCAATCCCTCTACTGGGTATATACCCCAAAAACTCAGAAACACTGATACGTAAAGACACATGCAGCCCCATGTTCATTGCAGCATTGTTCGCAGTGGCCAGGACATGGAAACAACCAAAAAGCCCATCAATAGATGACTGGATAAAGAAGATGTGGCACATATACACTATGGAATACTACTCAGCCATAAGAAATGATGACATCGGATCATTTACAGCAAAATGGTGGGATCTTGATAACATGATACAAAGTGAAATTAGTAAATCAGAAAAAAACAGGAACTGCATTATTCCATACGTAGGTGGGACATAAAAGTGAGACTAAGAGACATTGATAAGAGTGTGGTGGTTACGGGGGGAGGGGGGAGAAGGAGAAGGAAAGGGGGAGGGGGAGGGGCACAAAAAAAACTAGATAGAAGGTGACAGAGGACTATCTGACTTTGGGTGATGGGTATGCAACATAATTGAATGACAAGATAACCTAGACATGTTATCTTTGAATATATGTATCCTAATTTATTGATGTTGCCTCATTAAAAAAATAAAATTATTTAAAATAAATAAATAAATAAAACCCAGAGATTTGGTCTGCCCACAGGCCAGTTTCTACTGAATCTCCCATGGGAATGAAGTATCAGTCATATTTTCAGGAAACTGGGGCAGGGCGCAGTTTTGGCCTCAGTGCCAGATAAATGAGACACTGTCACCCTCCTCCCCAAGTCTATTCAGCTTTCAGATTCCTGATCAAGGCTGCTTACTTCTCAGCAAGGCCCAATCTCTACAGCATGAGGCAAGAGAGATTCCCAAGGGTGAGGCAGTTGATCTCCCCCAGGCTGCTGTCACACAGAGGTGATTGCTTCACCCAAGGAAGATGGCAACTGTGGTATATTGGAGAGTGATTCTGCACAGGTGTTCTGGTAGCTGCCCTCCAGTGTGTCTCTTCCTGGGCCACCAAGTTCACACTTTCCTCACAAGAATTTTGTCCTTTCAACCCTCCCTGTGCCAGAGCCAATAGTAAGTGTCTATGAATGAGATTTTCTGCATTGGCCTTTTATGAGAGTTCCTGCATCTCTGAGATCTCCTGTCTCTTTCTTGCAGACAGAAACCTTGACTTTGTTCACTGCCAAATGCTATGTGGGCACCTCTTCTAGTGTCTGGTGATCTAGATTGGAGCTTCCAGCCTGGGTCTTAGGACCCACACCTGTTAGGGAAAACCTCCCCACTGTCCTCTGGATCCTCAGTTGCTACTTGTTCCTGGGGGGAGGCAGCCCTTTTTACTAGTCTTAATGTGCCTTCCCCTGTCAGTCCTTGGTTATAGACTCTTTTTTTAGTACTGAGTTGCTTTTTCAAGAGTTGTTCCTTTGTTCCCTTTTATTTTAAAAAATTATTTAGAAAATTAAATTAAATAGGGTGACATTCATCAACAAACATATATAGGGTTCAGATAAACAATTTTATTGCATTTGAATTATTGTGTTGTGTTCCCATGACCCAATGTTAAATTATTTTCTCTAACTGTATATTTGCCCCTTTTTCCTTCCTTGCTCCCAAACCCCTTCCTCTGGTAACCACTTTACTTTTACCTATGTCCATGAGTCTCATTTTTATATAATTGTTCTTAAATTTAGTTATAACTTATTTCATCCTGTGAATAGGTGAGTGGAATGTTCATCCACCTACTTCTTTGCCATCTTGGATCTCTAGAACGAATATTATTTTCTTAAAAAAAGAAAAGAAAAAGTGTTGGTGAAGATATATAAAAACTGGAACCCTGTACACTGTGGTGATCATGTAAAATGGTGCAGCCAATATGAAAAACAGAAGGGTAGCTTCTCAAAACATTAAAAATATAATTACCATGTGATTCAGCAATTACATTTCTAGGTATACATCCAAAACAATTAAAATCAAGGTCTCAAAAAGATATTTGTACACCCATGATAATAGCAGCATTTTCCACAATGGCCAAAATGTGGAAATAATTCAGATGTTCATAAATGGATGAATAAATAAACAAAATATGGTATATTCATACAATGGAATATTACTCAGCCCCAAGAAGGAAGAAAATTCTGACATATGCTACACAGTGGATAAACCTTGAGGATATTATGCTAACTAAAATACACCAGTCACAAAAAGACAAATACTTTATGATTTCACTTGTATAAGGTACCTAGAGTAGTCAAATTCATAGAGACATAAAATAGAATGGTGATTGCCAAGGCCTGGCAAAAGGGTAATAGGAGTTGTTTAATGGGTATACAGTCTCAGTTTTGCAAGATGACAACGTTCTTGTGATTGCTTGTACAACACTGTGAATGTACTTAGCACTACTGAACTGCACATTTAAGAATGGTTAAGAGTGTAAATTTTATGTTATGTATATTTTACCACAATTATAAAAATTAAATGTAATAGGTACTAAAAATAAATTCATGTTTATTTAATTTGATAGATGAGCAGAAATGGACTAATCCTCAAAAATCATAAACTACCAAAATACAGCCAAGAAGATATAGACAACCTGAATACATATATATCATTTTTTAAAAATGAGGTATACTGTATTAAAATCTTTCAAAAAATAAAACTTCAGGATCAGATGGTTTCACTGGGTGATGTTAACAAACATTCAAAGAAAATAACACCAATTTTATATAAATATGGATGGAAAAAGAGGGAATACATGTCAATTCATTTAATGAAGGCAGAGTTATCCTGACACAAGACAACACAGAGACTGCATACAAAAAAAAAAATTCTACAAACCAATATCCGTCCTGAATGTAGACTCAAGAATATCCCTCCACAAATTTTAACAAATGAAATTTAATCATATATCAAAAGGATAATATGCCACAACAAATTATGATTTATTCTAGGTATGCAAGTCTGGTTCAATATTTCAAAATCAGTCAATATAACCCAGCATATAAACATGATAAAGAAAATAATGATATTTATCACCATATTATTTTTGCTCTTTATCTTGCTGAAATGTGGGATTGCCACATCAATTTACACAGGAAGAAAACAAAGGATTTAACAAAATCCAACATCCATTTATGATTACAAGAAGAAAAATGTCTCTCACTACACAAGGTACAGAGAGTAACTTCCTCAACTTGAAACGAGCATTTTAAAAATGAAAACCTTAAAGGTAGCACTATAGTTATTGGTAATAAGGCTATTTTGTGCTGAACTCAGCCTATCAGTAATTAATGTTGTAGCTGAATCAACATTATTGTTCTTATTATGATTGCAATATACTCTTCAGCAATAACCATCAGGAAACTTTGACAAGATAGAAGCTTATTATTTACAAGACCTAGAAGTTACACAGCACACCTAAGACCACAAAGCTAGGTTATGAGAGGAAGGGGAAGAAAAACAGCAAAAGCACACAGGCCTTAAGTTCTTCTCTTATTGGAACTAAATTGAGGGTAGGGGCCTGGGGTTTCATGGACTCACTTTTTATTGGTGAATTTAAAACATAAGAGCCAGAATTTAAAGTGTAGAAAGAGCATTAAAAAAATAAAAGCTTAAATGGTCAGTTATTGAAATCAGCCAAGGTCTCTAAAGTAAAAGAGTCTCAATGTGTGGAGACACTTTAATCTAGAAGAATGACTGGCAATGTGTTTATTGGAGAAAGCTTTCTTTGAAATGGATGTCTGGGCAACAAAAGCAAACATTAGGTACTTGTATTACAAAAGAAATAAATAAAGTGTTAGGGATTACACTACAAAGGCTAAATGCACTATCTCTTAGACTGAGGACAGGCAAGGATATCTACTCATAATAGTACTAAAATATCTAGCCACTGCAATTAGGCAAGAAAAGGAAAGAAAAGTAATACAAATTAGAAAGGAAGAATAACTCTCGAAATAACTCTTCATTTACAGATGATATAATTGTCTATGTAGAAAATGAAAGGAATCTGCCAAAACAAAACAAAACAAAACAAAAAAACAAACACCCTAAAATAAGTAGTTCACAATACAGGATCAGCACACAAAAAGTCATTTGCATGTCTATACACTGTCTATGAAAACATGACAAATAAAACATAAAGCAGTACACATTACAAATGCTCCAAAGGAAATTAAATACCTATATATAAACCTAACAAGAAGTGTATAAAATCTATATGGTGAGAATTATGCATTGCTGATGAAAGAAATCAAAGAAGACTTGAATGTCAAGAGATAGGGGAAGAGGATGCTTGGCCAGCCATCTCACCAACATTCAACTAACAAGGAGGAAGGGTAGAGGTATGTGACCTCTCTGTTATACATTAAATAGAGGATACTGGATGCTAGAGAATATTGATCCAGAGAGCCTAATATTAAGATATTCTAGAAAAATTACTGAACCTTTCAAGAAAAAATATTTTGTGCATTTATAGATTTAAAAAAAACTTTTGACTTACAAAATTAAGATATCTAGATCTTTTGAAAATTTCAACATTGGGAGACTAGAATGCTTCCAAGTACCACCATGACAAGGCCCCAAACTCCATGAGAAAACAAGCCCCTTTATTTGGCACCCTACCATATGTATCTCTTCATCTGGCTGTTGATTTATAATCCTTTTCCTTTAATATATTTTTATAATATACTAATAATCTGGTAAGTGAAATGTTTCTCTGAATTCTGTGATCTACAGTAGCAAATTGAACCTAAGGAGTGAGTCTTTTGAACCTCCAATATAGCCAGTTGGTCAGATAAGGACAATAAATATTTGACAAAGGGCTTCTGGTCAAGATGGTGAATAGGTAAGTGAGGTACTGTACTTTCCTCCTCATGTGACCACATGACCACATCAATGTTACAACTAAACTACAGAACCACCTGAAATCCAGCTGAACAGAAGTCTTATAACTAACAACATGAAGAAGAAGCCACATTGAGACTGGCAGAAGGGCAGAGATGTGAAACGAGCTGGTCCTAAACCCATGTGTGGCACTTAAATTTTGGGAGAAATATGTCAGCTGCAGAGGTTCCCCCTGAGAAGCCAGGTGTCTCAGCCTCCTAACCTAGGGTTCCAGTGCCAGGAAAAGAAGTTCCCATGATTTCTGGTTGTGAAAACCAGTGGAAATTGTGGCTGATTGAGACAGAGGGCTTCTGGAGTCCCAGGCATTACTCTTAAAGGGTTCACACAGAGACTTACTTGAACTCACTTGATCTGAGCTATAGTGCTGGGGTGGCAGCACAAAGGGTGTCAAGAACATTGTCTGGCTTTGGGGGTAAGGGTGGGAGGGGGAGCTTTCTCCCAGACAGAAGTGCTGGAATAAGCTGTTGCCCCTTTACTGAGCCTCTTCCCATAGAGCTGGCAGGCAGGTACCATATCTGAGTCTCCATCAATCTTGCTAACATTGTTTGCGCCCATGCTGGTAATTTTGCTGAGGTCCCACCCCACCCAATTTGCAGGCTCACCCAAGCCATTTTCAGTGGCTTTTCCATATGAAAGGCTGGTCTTGGCTCATGATGGAAACTTTCCTAAAATCCCTCAAAGGTCCACAAACTGCAAACAAGCAGTATCTGGCCTCAGCATGCCCAATACATTTTGCTAAGTGGTCCCAGGCTGGGCAGTAGTGGCAGCGAGTCTTGATTTGCAGCTTGGCCTCTCCTGGGCACCTCTAAGCCCAGCACAACTAGCAACCATCTGCAGATCACTTTAAGCTCATTTCAGGTAGTCCTAGCCAGGGCACAGGCAGTGGCTGACCTTGGCCTATACCTTCCATGAAGCTTCAGAGCCAGCAAACCCAGTGGGTAGCTTCAGACCATACTAGAGCACTACCCAATCACCTCCACAAGTGACACATTCAAGGGGAAATCTCAGCAGGTACCACACCCACTGAAGTTAGTTCTCCTCCATGGGTTAGGCCCATGCACAGTAGTTTTTCTCCTCAACTGTGGTAGCAGCCAGTCCTTGTAGTAGACCGACCTGGAGATAAACCTCTCCCATTGATGTGCTAACAGAAATCAAGGCTCAACTACAACAGGAGTGTGCACATAGCCCACAGAGAGGGTGTAGTGGAGAAGCTGCACCACTGGGCCCCATAGGACACCCATTATATAAAGCAGCTCTACCTAATACATAGGAACAAACACAGGGAATTAGCCAAAATGAGACAAAGAAACATGTCCTATATGAAAAAGAACTCCAGAAAAAGAACTAAATAAAGTAGAGATGAACAATCTATCAGATGCAGAGGTCAAAACACTGGTTATAAGGATGCTCGATGAACTTAGAGGAAGAATAGATCAACACAGTGAGAACTTCTACAAGGCGATAAGAAACATAAAAATGAAAATAGAAAAAATATTTAAAGGACCAATCAAAAATAAAGAAAACAATATATAAAAATAAATAACTGAAAAGGAGAATATGTTATAGGAAATCAATAGTAGAGTAGATGAAGCAGAGGATCAAATCATCAATCTGGAAGTTAAGGAAGCAGGAAACACCTTATTGGAATAGCAACAAGAAAAAAGAATCCATAAAATGAGAACATTTTAAGGAGACTCCAAAACAACTTCAAGTGTTCCAACATTTCTATCATGGAAGCATTGCAAGGAGAAGAGAGAGAGCAAGAAATTGAAAAACTATTTGAAAAAATAATGATGAAAAACTTCTCCAACATGGAGAAGAATGTGCAGAAAGTCCCAAACAAGATAAAGCTAAAGAGGCCACACCAAAACACATCATATTAAAATGTCAAAGTTTAAAGTTAAAAAAAGATCTTAAAAGCAGCAAGAGAAAAGCAGTCAGTTACTTATAGAGGCACTCCCATAAGACTGTCAGCTGATTAATCAACAGAAACCTTGCAGACTGGAAGGGTTGGTAGAAAATATTCAAAGTGATGAAAATCCAGGCCTGCAACCAAGATTACACTATGCAGCAAAACTATCATTTAGAATCAAAGGAGAGATGAAGAGCTTACCAGAGAAGAAAAGGCTAAAGGAGTTCATCTCCACCAAACCAGTATTACAAAAAAATGCTAAAGGGTTTTCTTTAAGAAGAAGAAAGAGGTTCTGGGCAGTTGGTTCAGTGGTAGAGCATCAACTCAGCATGCAGAAGTCTCAGGTCTGATTCTTGGTCAGGCCACACAGGAGAGGCAACCATCTGTTTCTCCTCCCCTTCCCCTCTCCATTCTATCTCTTTCTTTCTTTTCCTCCCACAGCTATGGCTCAATTAATTCAAGCACACTGGCCTCAGGTGCTAAGGTTGGTTCCGTGGGGCCTCCAACCTCAGGCACTAAAAATAACTCAGTTGTGAGCATGGGCCCCAGATGAGCAGAGCATCAACCCCAGATGGGAGTTGCCAGGTGGATCCTGGTTGAGGTGCATGTGTGAGTCTGTCTATCTCCTTTCCTCTCACTTAAATAAAGAAGGAGGAGGAGGAGGAGGAGGAGGAGGAGGAGGAGGAGGAGGAGAAGGAGAAGAAGAAGAAGAAGAAGAAGAAGAAGAAGAAGAAGAGATTGAAAATTTGAATAATAAAAGGTAATAAATACATATATATCAACAATTACTTTAAATGTGAATGGATTAAATTCTCCAATCAAAAGACACAAGGTGCTGAATGGATAACAAAACAAGATCCTTATATTGGTTGTCTACAAGAGACTTGCTTCATATTGAAAGATACAGACTGAAAGTAAAGGGATGAAAAAAGATATTTTATAAAGATGAAAACAAACAAACACACTGGAGTAACAATACTTATCCTAGACAAAATAGCCTTTAAAATAAGACCTATAGTGCTCCCTTCAGCAGCCCATATACTAAAATTGGAACTATACAGAAAAGATTAGCATGCCCCTTGTGCAAGGATGACACACAAATTCATGAAGCATTACATATTTTTCCAGCACCCATTTATAATAAAACTTCTCAGCAAAGTCAAATACAGGGAACAACCTCAAAATAATAAAGGCCATAAATGACAAACTGACAATCAATATCATACTCAATGGGAAAAAATTAAATGAAATTCCCTTAAGATTAGGAGCAAGACAGGGGTTCCCCCTTTCACTATTCTTATTCAATATCACAGCAATCAGACAAGAAGAAAAAATAAAAAGCATCCAAATTGGAACAGAAGAAGTAAAACTGTCATTAATTGCTGATGACATGGTACTATGTATAGAAAACACTAAGTCTCAGCCAAAAAACTACTAGATCTCATAAATGAATTCAGCAAAGTGTCAGGACATAAAATTAATATTCAGATCAGTAGCATTTTTATACAACAACAATAAAATGTCAAAAATAAAAATTAATTAAATAATCCCACTGACTACTGCGACAAAAAAATAGAGTCCTGAGAAATAAATTTAACCAAGGAGATAAAAGACTTGTCCTCTGAAAATTATAAGGCATTGAAAAAAAAATTAAGGAAAATACAAACAGGTGGAAGCATATACAGTTGTTCCTTGTCATATCACAGTTCATTATTCGTGGTCTCACTGTATTGTGGATTTTTAAATTGTATATATCTAATTTTGTATTGCAGATTTCTTTGTGGTATATAAGTATTTTACATATTTATTATTATAATTATTTTGCAGTAAAATAAGCCTAAAAATTGAAAACAATATAAAAATATTAATTAAACACATTAATATTCATTGGTGAGTACCTATATAGAATTTTATACGTTGTTAAAATTAGATAGGTTTAAGAGTGTAGAAAGTGTTTAAGAGCATAGGAAGTGTTTATAAGAGTGTGGGAAAGGTTAATAAAAGGGTGAGAAAAGTTTATAAGAGTGTGGGGAGGGTTCATAAAGCCTTAAAATATATATAAATAATAAAATAAATATAGGGTCACTATTTAGCAGACTTTCACCTATCTCAGATGGTTCTGGAACCTAACCCCCATGATAGGTGAGGTACCACTGTACTGTGCTCATGGATTGAAAAAATTAACATCATTAAAATGTCCATACTAGGCCTGACCTGTGGTGGCACAGTGAATAAAGCATCGACCTGGAAATGCTGAGGTTGACGGTTTGAAACCCTGGGCTTGCCTGGTCAAGGCACATATGGGAGTTGATGCTTCCAGCTCCCCCCCTTCTCTCTCTCTGTCTCTCCTCTCTCTCTGTCTCTCTCTGTGTGTCTCTCCCTCTCCTCTCTAAAATGAATTAAAAAATATATCTATAAAAAAATGTCCATACTACCCAAAGCAATCTATAGATTCAATGCAATTCTTAAAAAAACACTAATGAAATACTTCACAGATCTAATATAAATATTCTAAAAAGCTATAGGGAACCAAAAAATAACTCAAATAGCCTCAGAAATCATGATAATAAAGAACAAAGTGGGAAGCATCACAGTTCTTGATATCAAGCAACAATACAAGGCCATTGTAATAAAAATGGTTCTGTACTGGCTTAAGAATAGGCATAGAGATCAATGGAACATAATAGAGAACCCAGAAATAAACCCACGCCACGGTCAATTAATATTTAACAAAGGAGGCAATAGTATACAATGGAGCAGAGACAATGTCTTTTATAAATGGTGTTGAGAAAATTGGACAGATATATGCAAAAAAAAGTGAAACTAGACTACCAACTTACACTGTTCATAAAAATAAACTCAAAATGGATAAAAGACTTAAATGTAAATCACAAAACCATAAAAATCTTAGAAGAAAACAGGCAGTAGACTCTCAGATATTTCTCATAGCAATTTTTTTTTTGCCTATATATCTCCATGGGCAAGAAAGATAAAGAACAAAATAAACAAGTAGAACTATAACAAACTAAAAAGGTTTTGCACAGCAAAATTAACAAAATAAAATAAAAACCCACTCAATGGGAGAACACACTCGCTGATTTGTTTAATAAGGGGTTAACAACCAAAACTTATAAAGAACTTCTAAAACTCAACATCAGGAAGGTAAATAATCCAATTTAAAAATGGGAAAAAAGAACCGAATAGACACTTCTCCAAAGAGCACATACAGATGTCCAGTAGGCATATGAAAAAATGCTCAATGTCACTAATCATTACAGAAATGCTGATTAAAACCACAATGAGATACCACATCATACCTGCCAGAATGGCTTTCATTAACAAATCAACAAACAAAAAGTTATGATGGTGTGGGGAAAAGTGAACCTTCCTGCACTGTTGATGGGAATGCCAACTCGTGCAGCCACTGAAAAACAGTATAGTGCTTCCTCCAAAAATTAAAAATGGAACTGCCTTATGACCCAGCTCTTCCACTTCTAGGAATATATCTTTAAGAATCACAAAACAGCCTGACCAGGTGGTGGCGCAGTGGATAGAGTGTTGGACTGGAATGTGGGTGACCCAGGTTTGAGATCCCGAGGTTGCCAGCTTGAGCATGGGCTCATCTGGCTTGAGCAAAAAGCTCACCAGCTTTGACCCAAGGTTGCTGCCTCGAGCAAGGGGTTACTCAGCCTGCTGAGGGCCCACGGCAAGGCACATATGAGAAAGCAATCAATGAACAACTAAGGTGTCGCAATGAAAAACTGATGATTGATGCTTCTCACCTCTCTTCGTTCCTGTCTATCTGTCCCTATCTCTGACTCTCTCTCTCTCTCTCTCTCTATCTCTGTAAGAAAAAAAGAATCACAAAGCACTGCTTGGAGTTTATGATGGCAGCAGAGTAGGCAGATGCACAGAATGTCAGCTCCCACCACCAAACTGGATTACAAATTAATTTAGGAACAATCATTGTGAAAAACCAACTTTGGACTAAAAGAACAGGTCTTGAAAACCAAGGAGCACAGAAGAATTCACACTGATGCTGATAGGGAGTGCAGGGGCATGGTAGAGGCTTCCCTGCACCCAGAAGTGAGGGGAGGCTGAGGCTGAGGGTCCAGAGGGGCTCTCATTACAAGGAGAGATACCCTGAGAGACAGGGGCCCACAGTCTCAGAACCGGAGACCCAGCCTAGAAATCCAGGGACTGGAGGAGACAAACAGACAGCATTGAGTGGGGAGAAGAGCAAAAGTTCTGTATGTGGGAAGTGGCTGGGGTGTCTTAAAGGGACAGAGCAGAAAATATTGCTCAAAGCCACTTGCCTAGGGCTCTGGGGGCTAGGAGGACTGAGAGGACTAACTTGTCTTGCACAAGGAAAGTGGGGAGAGGGAGACAAATGGTGATGGGAAAAGGAATGCATCGGCTGACTTAAGAAGCTGACTCATTTTCTGGTGCGGAGGTGGCCATAGCTGGGGGACGAGTTGATCCCTCTACCCAGCACAAGCCTAAAGTGGTTCTGGGTGTCCCACCTCCAAAATATCTCCAGCTACAAACAGCATGAAAGACACAGCAGAGAGCAGGAAGTAAGGGGAAAGGGCAGAGACTAAGGTTTCCAGGGAGACTTGAGATACACCTCCTCCTTCTGATACCAAAAATAAGACCTGCCCCTGGAGAGCAACTGGCAGAACAAAACTTCACATTCTCAGAGGTCACATCCACCGCATTCCTGAATACAATTTCAAATAAACCTTCTGCTGAGATCAGTAAACAAGCTCCCTGCTGAGTTAAGCAAACTGAAAGAAGACAATTTAAGACTTTAAAGCGGCTCTACTAGTTAAGGAGACCACAACTTGAACAAGCCTACAAGCCACACACAGAAACAATGGGAAGACAGAGGAACTTAAGCTATATAAATCAACAAGAAAAATTCCAGAAAAAATATCTGGATGAAATAGAAGAAATCAAATTATTGGATGGAGAGTATAAAATAGTGATTGTTAGGATGCTTAAGGATCTCAAAGCTACAACGGATGAACTTAATTAGCACCTAAATAAAGAAATTGTAAGCATCAAAAAGCATACAGATTTATATGGAACTATAAAATATCCCAAATAGCCAAAGCAATCCTAAAGAAAGAGAACAAAGCTGGGGGCATTACAATACCTGACTTCAAATTATATTATAGAGCCATGACAATCAAAAGAGCATGGTACTGGCAGAAAAATAGACATTTAGACCAATGGAACAAAATAAAAAGTCCAGAAATAAAACCACATATATATGGTCAAATAATTTTTGATAACGGGGTCAACAACACACAATGGAGAAAAGAAAGCCTCTACAACAAATCATGCTGGGAAAACTGGAAAGCCACATGCAAAAGAATGAAACTGGACTACAGTTTGTCCCCCTGTACTAAAATTAATTCAAAATGGATCAAAGACTTAAATATAAGACCTGAAACAATAAAATACATAGAAGACAGAGGTTCTAAACTCATGAACCTTTGTTTTAAAGAACATTTTATGAATTTGACTCCAAAGGCAAGAAGAGAAGTGAAGGCAAAAATTAATGAATGGGACTACATCAGACTAAAAAGTTTTTGCTCAGCAAAAGAAACTGACAACAAAGTAAACAGACAGCCAACTAAATGGGAAATGATATTTTCAAACAACAGCTCAGATAAAGGCCTAATATCCAAAATATACAAAGAACTCATAAAACTCAATAACAAACAAACAAACAATCCAATAAAAAAGGGGAAGAGGACATGAACAGACACTTCTCCCGGGAAGAAATACAAATGGCCAACAGATATATGAAAAGATGCTCACCTTCTTTAGTTATTAGAGAAACGCAAATCAAAACTGCAATGAGATACCACCTCACACCTGTTAGATTAGCTATTATTAACAAGACAGGTAATAGAAAATGTTGGAGAGGCTGTGGAAAAAAAGGAACCCTCATTCACTGTTGGTGGGAATGTAAAGTAGTACAACCATTATGGAAGAAAGTATGGTGGTTCCTCAAAAAACTGCAAATAGAACTACCTTATGACCCAGCAATCCCTCTACTGGGTATATACCCCCAAAACTCAGAAACATTGATACGTAAAGACACATGCAGCCCCATGTTCATTGCAGCATTGTTCACAGTGGCCAAGACATGGAAACAACCAAAAAGCCCTTCAATAGAAGACTAGATAAAGAAGATGTGGCACATATACACTATGGAATACTACTTGGCCATAAGAAATGATGACATCGGATCATTTACAACAAAATAGTGGGATCTTGATAACGTTATACGAAGTAAAATAAGTAAATCAGAAAAAAACAAGAACTGCATTATTCCATACGTAGGTGGGAAATGAAAACGAGACTAAAAGACATTGATAAAAGTGTGGTGGTTATGGGGGGGAGGGAAAGGAAAAGGGGGAGGGAGAGGGGCACAAGGAAAATTAGATAGAGGGTGACAGAGGACAATCTGACTTTGGGTGATGGGTAGGCAACATAATTGATTGACAAGATAACCTGAACATGTTTTCTTTGAACATATGTATCCTGATTTATTGATGTCACCCTAATAAAATTAATAAAAATAAAAAAAGAAAGTAGCCTGAACAGAAGTCAACTTGCTCCCCACCTGCTTAAGCTAGTGGCTCTTGTCGGCAGAGCTTTCATACTCAGGGCTGTGCACTAAAAAGAGGGACTTGGCAGCTTTTAAGACCTTCTGTTCTTGCAGGCAGCAACTAGGGCATCTTCTTCCTAGACAATACAGGTTATAGAGTGCAAAAAGCCTGGGAAGAGGGGTCCCATAGAGTGCTGAGGCATACTAGACACGCCTGGATGCGAGGTAGGGTGGCTCTCTACCTCGCTTTTTCCCCTTTGTCACTTCTCCCCAACTCAGGCCCTGAGTTATAGGTAGTTTTTGTTCCACTTAGCACAATATAATTCTGTTTTCACGGTATTTTCTCAAAGGAAATAAAAGAAATAATAATAATTTTTAAATTATTTTTTATTGTCTATTTTTTTACTTTTTATTCTTTATTAATTCTCATTAATGTTACTAATGAGACATAAAGACACTTTGAGAACAATTGGCACCCAGCCCTGCCTGATTACACTGGTGGCTCTGACTGACAGAGCCTTACCCAGAGCCCTGCACTGAGTGGGGATAGTATGGGGATTTGCCAGCTCTTTGAGCCTCTTACTCTCCAGGCAGTGGCAGGGGCAACCTCATAGCTGGATCGCCAGGCTGCTAATTCAGGAAGGAAAGACTAGGAGAGAGGCTCCAGGAAAACAAACTCTCCCATTGTTGGAGCCTGCAAATGCAAACAAGCCCCAACTACCAATGAGACTGAGGCCTAGTATATGACATCGCCATAGAGATACATCAATTGCAAATCTCTACCTAAGTTGACACAGGGGTAGAGCCTGGGGTACAGAGCCACCAACCAGGAAAAGGGAGAAGAAAGAAAAAGGAAAAAGATAACCTCTCAAAATCAAGAATAATCCACAGTCTTTATAACTTTTCCCACTTTTTTTGTTTCTTTCATTTTCTTATCTTTATGTTTTTTCTTCTTCCAAATTGGTCCTTTTATTCTTTGTTCATCTTATTCTTTTCTCTTCATCATGAACTACATTACCCATAAGTGTTACATTTCCCATTTTTTTTGTTTTTTTTTTTATTTCTCTCTATGAGGGTTACACTACAAAACCCTTAACTCTCTCCTTTTTTTTCCTTATCTTCTTTTTTTTTCTTTTTCCATTTTCTCCCTCTCTCTTAACTTCTTCTTTTCTCTTTTACTTTTCCTCTCATTCAATCCTCACTCAAGAACAAATTATTTTATTTTGGATTCAAATTTTTTCTTTGTGGCATTTTGTGTGCTTTTTACTTTACTTTTTTAAGTTGTTAGCATTCCCCCCAATCCTGGCTCTCAATTCTATGTAGTTTTTGTTTCACTTAATACAATAGTATTTTTTTCTTTTTATTGTTTCCTTCTTATCTCTTTCACTATATCTCTCATTTGACCATCAGTTACAAGCAAATTATTTTATTCTATTTAAAATTTATTTATTAAATTTAATGCAGTGACATTGATAAATCAGGGTACATATGTTAAGAGAAAACATCTCTAGATTATTTTGACATTTGATTGTGCTGTGTACCCCTCCCCCAAAGCTAAATTGTCTTCTGTCACCTTCTTTTTTTTTTTTTTTTTTTAATAAATTTTTATTAATGGTAATGGGATGACATTAATAAATCAGGGTACATATATTCAAAGAAAACATGTCTAGGTTATTTTGTCATCAAATTATGTTGCAAACCCCTCGCCTAAAGTCAGATTGTCCTCCGTCACCCTCTATCTAGTTCTCTGTGCCCCTTCCCCTCCCCCTAACTCTCTCCCTCCCTCCCTCCCATGTCCTCCCTCCCCCCCCCCACCCTTGGTAACCACCACACTCTTGTCCATGTCTCTTAGTCTCATTTTTATGTTCCACCAATGTATGGAATCATGTAGTTCTTGTTTTTTTCTGATTTACTAATTTCACTCCTTATAATGTTATCAAGATCCCACCATTTTGCTGTAAATGATCTGATGTCATCATTTCTTATGGCTGAGTAGTATTCCATAGTGTATATGTGCCACATCTTCTTTATCCAGTCTTCTATTGAAGGGCTTTTTGGTTGTTTCCATGTCTTGGCCACTGTGAACAGTGCTGCAATGAACATGGGGCTACATGTGTCTTCACGTATCAATGTTTCTGAGTTTTTGGGGTATATACCCAGTAGAGGGATTGCTGGGTCATAAGGTAGTTCTATTTGCAGTTTTTTGAGGAACCACCATACTTTCCTCCATAATGGTTGTACTACTTTACAGTCCCACCAACAGTGAATGAGGGTTCCTTTTTCTCCACAGCCTCTCCAACATTTGCTATTACCCGTCTTGTTGATAATAGCTAATCTAACAGGAGTGAGGTGGTATCTCATTGTAGTTTTGATTTGCATTTCTCTAATAACTAATGAAGCTGAGCATCTTTTCATATATCTGTTGGCCATTTGTATCTCTTCCTGGGAGAAGTGTCTGTTCATGTCCTCTTCCCATTTTTTTATTGGATTGTTTTTTTGTTTGTTGTTGAGTTTTATGAGTTCTTTGTAAATTTTGGATATTAGGCCCTTATCTGAGCTGTCGTTTGAAAATATCAGTTCCCATATAGTTGGCTGTCTGTTTATTTTGATATCAGTTTCTCTTGCTGAGCAAAAACTTTTAATTCTGATGTAGTCCCATTCATTTATCTTTGCCTTCACTTCTCTTGCCATTGGAGTCAAGTTCATAAAATGTTCTTTAAAACCCAGGTCCATGATTTTAGTACCTATGTCTTCTTCTATGTACTTTATTGTTTCAGGTCTTATATTTAAGTCTTTGATCCATTTTGAATTAATTTTAGTACACGGGGACAGGCTGTAGTCGAGTTTCATTCTTTTGCATGTGGCTTTCCAGTTTTCCCAACACCATTTGTTGAAGAGGCTTTCTTTTCTCCATTGTGTGTTGTTGGCCCCTTTATCAAAGATTATTTGACCATATATATGTGGTTTTATTTCTGGGCTTTCTATTCTGTTCCATTGGTCTGAGTGTCTATTTTTCTGCCAATACCATGCTGTTTTGATTATCGTGGCCCTATAATATAGTTTAAAGTCAGGTATTGTAATGCCCCCAGCTTCATTCTTTTTCCTTAGGATTGTTTTGGCTATTCGGGGTTTTTTATAGTTCCATATAAATCTGATGATTTTTTGTTCCATTTCTTTAAAAAATCTCATAGGGATTTTGATGGGAATTGCATTAAATTTGTATATTGCTTTGGGTAATATGGCCATTTTGATTATATTTATTCTTCCTATCCAAGAACAAGGAATATTTTTCCATCTCATTGTATCTTTTTCGATTTCCCTTAACAATGCTTTGTAATTTTCATTATATAGGTCCTTTACGTTCTTTGTTATGTTTATTCCTAGGTATTTTATTTTTTTTGTTGCAATCGTGAAGGGGATTATTTTTTTGAGTTCGTTTTCTAATATTTCATTGTTGGCATATAGAAAGGCTATGGACTTTTGTATGTTAATTTTGTATCCTGCGACCTTACTGTATTGGTTTATTGTTTCTAATAATCTTTTTGTGGAGTCCTTCGGATTTTCGATGTATAGGATCATATCATCAGCAAAAAGTGATAGCTTTACTTCTTCTTTTCCGATATGGATGCCTTTTATTTCTTTGTCTTGTCTGATTGCTCTGGCCAGAACTTCTAGCACCACGTTGAATAAGAGTGGAGAGAGTGGACAACCCTGTCTTGTTCCTGATTTAAGGTAGAAAGTCCTCAGTTTTATGCCATTTAATAGGATGTTGGCTGATGGTTTATCATATATGGCCTTTATCATGTTGAGATATTTTCCTTCTATACCCATTTTGTTGAGAGTCTTAAACATAAAATTGTGTTGTATTTTATCAAAAGCCTTTTCTGCATCTATTGATAAGATCATGTGGTTTTTGTTCTTTGTTTTGTTGATATGGTGCATTACGTTAACCGTTTTGCGTATGTTGAAGCATCCTTGAGATTCTGGGATGAATCCCACTTGATCATGATGTATTATTTTTTTAATATGTTGTTGTATTCGGTTTGCCAGTATTTTGTTTAGTATTTTAGCATCTGTATTCATTAGAGATATTGGTCTGTCGTTTTCTTTCTTTGTGCCATCCTTGCCAGGTTTTGGTATGAGGGTTATGTTGGCCTCATAAAATGTGTTTGGAAGTATTGCTTCTTCTTCAATTTTTTGGAAGACTTTGAGTAGAATAGGAACCAAGTCTTCTTTGAATGTTTGATAGAATTCGCTGGTATAGCCGTCAGGGCCTGGACTTTTATTTTTGGGGAGGTTTTTAATGGTTTTTTCTATTTCTTCTCTACTGATAGGTCTGTTTAGGCTTTCTGCTTCTTCTTGACTCAGTCTAGGAAAGTTGTATTGTTCTAGGAATTTATCCATTTCTTCTAGGTTGTTGAATTTAGTGGCATAAAGTTTTTCATAGTATTCTACAATAATTCTTTATATATCTACGGTGTCCGTGGTGATTTCTCCTCTTTCATTTTGTATTTTGTTTATATGAGTTCTTTCTCTTTTTTCCTTGGTAAGTCTTGCCAAGGGTTTGTCAATTTTGTTGATCTTTTCAAAGAACCAGCTCCTTGTTCTATTAATTTTTTCTATAGTTTTTCTGTTCTCTAATTCATTTATTTCTGCTCTGATTTTTATTATCTCCTTTCTTCGGCTGGTTTTGGGTTGTCTTTGTTCTTCTTTTTCTAGTTCCTTAAGGTGGGAAGTTAAGTGGTTCACTTGGGCTCTCTCTTGTTTGTTCATATATGCCTGAAGCGATATGAACTTCCCTCTTATCACTGCTTTTGCTGCATCCCATAGATTCTGATATGTCGTATTGTCATTTTCATTAGTCTGTATATATCTTTTGATCTCTGCACTTATTTCTTCTTTGACCCATTCATTTTTTAAAAGTATGTTGTTTAGTTTCCACATTTTTGTGGGATTTTTTCCTCTTTTTTGCAGTTGAATTCTAGTTTCAAGGCTTTATGATCAGAAAATATGCTTGGTACAACTTCAATTTTTCTGAATTTGCTGATATTGTTTTTGTGGCCCAACATATGGTCAATTCTTGAGAATGATCCATGTACACTGGAGAAAAATGTATACTCAGTCACTTTGGGATGAAATGTCCTGTAGATGTCTATCATATCCAGGTGCTCTAGTGTTTTGTTTAAGGCCACTATGTCTTTGTTGATTCTCTGTTTGGATGACCGATCTAGAACCGTCAGCGGTGTATTGAGGTCTCCAAGTATGATTGTATTTTTGTCAGTTTTTGTTTTAAGATCAATAAGTAGCTGTCTTATATATTTTGGTGCTCCTTGGTTTGGTGCATATATATTAAGAATTGTTATGTCTTCTTGATTCAGTGTCCCCTTAGCCATTATGAAATGGCCATTTTTGTCTCTGAGTACTTTTCCTGTCTTGTAGTCAGCATTATCCGATATGAGTATTGCTACACCTGCTTTTTTTTGGATGTTATTTGCTTGGAGTATTGTTTTCCAGCCTTTCACTTTGAATTTGTTTTTATCCTTGTTACTTAGATGAGTTTCCTGTAGGCAGCATACAGTTGGATTTTCTTTTTTAATCCATTCTGCTACTCTGTGCCTTTTTATTGGTGAGTTTAATCCGTTTACATTTAGTGTAATTATTGATACTTGTGAGTTCCCTATTGCCATTTTATATCTTGCTTTCTGTTAGTTTTGTGTCTTGTTTGATCCTTCTCTTTCGTTTTTCTATCTTTTGTTTTTATTTGGTTGTATTCCATACATCTTTCCTCTGTTGCTATCTTTTTTATCTCATGTGCTTCTGTGGTGGTTTTTTCAATGGTGGTTACCTTTGAGTAATGAAAAGGGTCCCTACCCTGTTCATTGTAGCGAACTATTTTGTGAGTACTTTTGCACTTCATCGTCCTTTGCTACTGTTAATCTCCGTCTTCTCCCCCTCTTTCTTTTTGTTGTTGTCACAGTTTAAATTTGGTTTTATTGTGTTCTTCTTGGAGCTTTTACTTGTGGCTCTGTTTTTTTTTTTTGTTCTTTGTATCTGATTGGAGAACCCCCTTTAGTAATTCCTGGAGTGGGGGTTTTCTGATGATAAATTCCCTCATCTTTTCTGTATCTGTGAATGTTTTTATTTCTCCTTCGTATTTGAAGGATAGCTTTGATGGGTATAGTATTCGTGGCTGAAAGTTCCTCTCTTTCAGGACTTTAAATATTGGGGTCCACTCTCTTCTAGCTTGTAGAGTTTCTGCTGAGAAATCTGATGATAATCTAATGGGCCTTCCTTTATATGTTGTATTCTTCTTTTCCCTGACTGCCTTGAGAATTTTTTCTTTGCTGTTGGTTTGTGTCAATTTCATTATGATATGCCTTGGAGTAGGTTTGTTGGGGTTAAGAAAACTTGGAGTTCTGTTTGCTTCTTGAACTTGAGGCTTTAGTTCTTTCCACAGGCTTGGGAAGTTCTCATCAATTATTTAAGTATGTTCTCCATTCCATTTTCTCTCTCTTCTCCCTCTGATATACCTATTATTCTTATGTTATTCTTTTTGATGGAGTCAGATAATTCTTGTAGGGCTATCTCATTTTTTTTAATTTTTGAGTCTCTTTCTTCTTCTCTCTGTTGTGCCTCAAGTTGCTTGTCTTCTATTTCACTAATCCTCTCTTCTATCTGACCTGTTCTATTAGCTAAGCTTGTTACTTCGTTTTTCAGCTCGTTAATTGAGTTTTTCATCTCTGTTTGATTTGTTTTTATAGTTTCAATTTCCTTGGACATATATTCTTTGTGTTCATGGAGTTGTTTTCTGAGCTCCCTATATTGCCTTTCTGTGTTTTCTTGTATATCTCGGAGGATTTTTAGGATTTCTATCTTGAATTCTCTGTCATTTAGCTCCAAGGTTTCCAATATATTAAATTTTTTCTCCATAGATTTTTCCTCATCTAGCTGTGTTACCTCTCTTTCTTTTGTATTCATGATATTCGATTTTCTCTTCCTTAATGGCATCTGAGGGCGTTTTTGTTGATAGTATTAATGAGATTTAATAAAGAATAAAAAGTTAAAAAAAAATAAAAAAATAACAAATCGAAAAGAGTTTTTTTAAAAAAATTAATAATGAAATAAAGAAAAATAAAATAAAATAAAAATTTTTAAAAAAAGGAAATTATTCCCCCCCTCTTTTTTTCCTCTCCTCTCCTCTCCCCTCTTTCTTGAGAAAATCTTGTGGTGGACTGTGAGTTATAACAAACAATGCCTGTGATGGAGGGCCTGAATTGGGGAAAAGTAATAAAGGGGCAAAAAAGAGAGAAAGAAAAAAAAAAAAAGGAAAAAAAAAAAAAAGAAAAAAGAAAAAAAAAAGAGCATATGGACCCACAAAAAGCAAATAAGGAAAAAATTTGGGTCAAGAATAAAATGATTTGCTTTTAGGTGTTGGTTGTCTAAGAGTTATGATGAGAGGAATAAGAGGAAAATGGAAAAATGGGGGGACAAATTAAAAACTTACTATTGTATTTAGTGGAACAAGAACTAGATAATATGGAGAGCCAGGGATGGGAGCACTGTTAGTGAGTTAAAAAGGTGAAGTAAAAACCCCCCAAAATGCCACAAACATAGGTTTGAGTCCCAGATAAGATAATTTGTTTGTTATTGAGGTTTGAATGAGAGGAGATGTAAAGGAGAAAGGAAGAAACTAATATAGAGGGAGAAAAGAAAGAGAGAGAGAGAAAAAAAGAAGGAACCACTAAAAGAAGAAAAAAGAAAGGAGAGAGAGAGAGAGAGTTAAGGGTTTTGGAGTGCAACCCTCATAGAGAGAAAGGAAGAGAAGAGAAATGATAATGGGAGATGTAACACTTATGGGTAGTGTAGTTCAAGGAGAGGAGAGAGTAAGACCGGTAGAGAGTTAATCGGCCAAATTGGAGGAGGAAAAAAAAGTCTCAAGAATGAAGATAAGAGAAACAAACGAACAAATATAATAAAATGGGATAGGTTATAAAGTCTGCAGATTATTCTTGATTTTGAGAGGTTATCTTCTTGCTTTTTCTTTTCTCTCCCTCTTCCTGGTCGGTGACTCTGTACCCCGGGTTCTGCCCCTTTGGCACGCTCAGGTAGAGGTTTGTAGTTGATAAGTCTCTATGGCAATGTCATGTATTATGCTTTATTCTCGTTGGGAGTTGAGGCTCATTAGCATTTATAGGCTCCAACAGTGAGAGAGTCCGTGTTCCTGGAGCCTTTCTCCTAGTCTTTCCTTCCTCAATTAGTAGCCTGATAGTCCAGGTATGGGGTTGCTGCTGCCTCTGCCTGGATAGTAAGAGGCTCAAATTGCTGGCAACTCCCCACTCTATTTCCACTCAGCACAGGGCTCTGGGTAAGGCTCAGTCAGTCAGAGCTGCTAGCATAATCAGGTGGGCTTTCCGCCCACTCAAAGACCACTGGCTCTGCCACTCTGTCCAGTAACACAAGCGGGCGCCCACTTCCGGGGCGCTTGGAGGAAACTCTCACTCACTGTCTGCAACCAGGATATCCGGCCAGCAGTCTCACGCTCTGAGTGAAACCCCCAACCGCAGGGAAAAGTTGCAGCGTTGGAATTGAGTCTCGCTCCGTCCCCGTGTGCGGCTTTTGCAAGGCGCTGGGGCGGCCCGAGATTCCGCTTTGGCCCACACAAAGGCCCCTGACTCTGCCCCTCTGTGCGATAACACGGGCGCGCACTGCCGAGGCACTCGGAGGAATCGCTCACTCCTTATCTGCGCGCGCACACCAGGATATGAGGCCGGCCGCGGTTCCCTCTGAGTAAAACCCTCACCAGCACGGAAAATCTCCACCGTTGGAAGTTGTTCTCACTCCCTCCCGTGCATGGCTTTCCCAGGGCGCTGGGGCTGCCCAGAGACTCTGCCCTCAGCCCACAGAAAGGCCTCTGACCCTGCCTCTCCGTGGGGCAACACGGGCACCCACTTCCGCGGCTTAGGAAGAAATCTCTCTTCCACTAACTGCGCACCGACCAGGAGACCGGGTAAAATGGCTGCCCCGCTTGTCTTTCTTTGTTTGGGTTTGGCGCGAGTGTTAGCTTGTATTGCCCGGGTTGCCACAGGATCAGATTTTCCTCGGCTTGGATCTCTGAGCCACAGCCTGGTTCGGCCGTTTTTGCTGCGGCGGCCTGGATCTATTCACCCCCTTTGCCCGCCTCAGTTTCTATATTCACAGTTACCAGAGAAAGCCGCCCTGTTTAGGTTAGTGAGGAAGGCGGAGCATTTCTTACTCCCTATTTCCTTCGGGGTTTGGTTATATATTTAGCCAATTTTTCACTCAATCATACCTTTGGGTGTATTGCGAAGAATCTGGAAGCTCCAAGTATAGGTTTTTCTGTTTCTGGTTGAAGATCTTGTTGAGTTTTGGGGGAGATTTATCGGTATCGCTTCCTACTCCGCCATTACTCTGATAACTCTTTCGATCTCATTTGGTGTAATCAGTCTGTTTAGGTTTTCTGATTCTTCCAGATTGATTTTTGGAAGATTGTTTGTTTCAAGGAATTTGTCCATTTCATCTAGGTTGTCTAGTTTTTTGGCATACAGTTCTTCATAGTATTTTCTTACAATATTTTGTATTTCTGTTGTGTCAGTTGTTATTTCTCCTCTCTCATTTCTAATTTTATTTATTTGAGTCCTCTCTCTCTTTTTCTTGGTGAGTCTACTTAAAGGTGCATCAATCTTGGTTACCTTTTCAAAGAACCAGCTCCTAGTTTTATTGATCCTCTGTATTGTTTCTTTAGCCTCTATGTCATTTATTTCTGCTCTGATCTTTATTATTTCCTTCCTTCTACTACATTTGGGCTTTACTTGCTGTTCTTTTTCTAATTCTTTTAGATGCAGGGTTAAGTTGTTTATTTGAGCTTTTTCTAGCTTCTGAAAGTGTGCCTGATAAAAGAAATCAAGGAAGATACAAACAAGTGGAAGTATATACCATGCTCATGGTTAGAAAGAATAAACATCATTAAAATGTCTATATTACCCAAAGTAATTTATAAATTCAATGCAATACCTATTAAAATACCAATGACATACAGAGGATCAATGAAACCAGGAGCTGGTTCTTTGAAAAGGTAAACAAGGTAGATGAACCTTTAACCAGACTCACCAAGAAAAAAAGAGAGAGGACTCAAATAAAGAAAATTAGAAGTAACAACTGATACAGCAGAAATACAAAGGATTGTAAGAAAATACTATGAGGAACTGTATGCCAAAAAAATAGAAAATCTAGGTGAAATGGACAAATTCCTTAAAATATATAATCTTTCAAAAATCAATCTGGAAGAATCAGAAAACCTAAACAGACCAATTACAACAAATGAGATAGAAACAGTTGTCGAAAAACTTCCAACAAACAAAAGCCCTGGGCCAGATGGCTGCACAGGTGAATTCCACTGAATATTCAAAGAAGAAATAATTCCTATTCTCAAGCTATTTGAAAAAATTCAAGAGGAGGGAAGACTATCAAGCTTCTTTTATGAGGCGAGCATAATTCTGATTCCAAAACCAGGCAATGACAACACAAAGAAAGAAAACTATAGGCCAATATCCCAAATGAATTTAGATGCTAAAATTCTCAACAAAATATTAGCAAACTAGATCTAGCAATACATGAAAAAATCATACATCATGATCAAGTGGGATTTATTCTGGGGAGGCAAGGCTGGTACAATATTCGCAAATCAATCAACCTGATTCATCACATAAACAAAAGGAAGAATAAAATCACAGAATTATATTAATAGATGCAGATAAAGCATTTGATAAAATTTAGCACCCATTTATGATCTAAACTCTCAGCAAAGTGGGAATACAGGGAACATAACAACATAATAAAGGCCATCTGTGACAAACCGATGGCCAACATAATACTCATTGGGCAAAAATTAAAAGCAATCCCCTTAAGATCAGGAACAAGGCAGGTGTTCCCCCTTTGACCATTCTTATTCAACATAGTTCTGAAAGTCCTAGCCACAGCAATCAGACAAGAAGAAGAAATAAAAGGCAACCAAAATGGAAAAGAAAAAGTAAAACTATCATTATTTGCTGATGACATGATATTGCACATAGAAAATACTAAAGTATCAGTCAAAAACTACTAGACCTGATAAAAGAATTTGGCAAGGTAGCAGGATATGAAATTAATATTCAGAAATCAGTGGCATTTCTATACACCAATGATAAACTGTCTGAAAAAGGCATTAAGAAAACAATTCCCTTCACTATTCCAACAAAAAACTAAAGTACCTAGGAGTAAATTTAACCAAGGAGGTAAAAGACTTGTACTCAGAAAATTATAAAACATTGGAAAACAAAATCAAGTAAGATACAAACAAGTAGAAGCATATACCGTGTTTATGGATAGGAAGAATAAATATCATTAAAATGTCTCTATTACCCAAAGCAATTTATAAATTCAGTGCAATTCTTATTAAAATACCAATGGCATACTTCAAAAATAGAGATCAAATATTCCAAAAATTTATATGGAACCAAAAAAGAACATGAATAGCCTCAGCAACCTTGAAAATAAAGAATAAAATGGGAGGCATCACACTTCCTGATATCGAGTTATACTACAAGGCCATAGTAAACAGAACAGCTTGGTATTGGCATAAGAACAGGCATATATATCAATGGAACAGAACAAAGAACCCACAGCTAAACCCATGCCTTTTGGATCAATTGATATTTGATTAAAGAGGTAAGAGTATACAATGAAGTTAAGACAGTCCCTTTAATACATGGTGTTGGGAAAATTGGACAGGTACATGCAAAAAAAATTAAACTAGACCACCAACTTACACCATTCACAAAAAGAAACTCAAAATAAATAAAAGACTTAAATGTAAGTCGCAAAACCTTAACTATCTTGGAAGAAAATATAGCAATAAACTCTCTGATACCTCTCGTAGCAATATTTTTGCTGATTTATTTTCATGGGCAAGTGAAATAAAGGACAAAATAAACAAATGGAACTACACTATATCAAACTAAAAAGGTTTTCTACAGCAAAAGACACCACGAACAAAATAAAAAGACAACCCACACAACGGGAGAACATATTTGCCAATATGTCTGATAAGAGGTAAATAACCAAAATTTATAAAGAACTTCTAAAACTCAACACCAGGAAGGTTAACAATCCAATTAATAAATGGGCAAAATAATTGAATAGACTCTTCTCCAAAGAGGACATGCAGATAGCCAATAGGCATATGAAAAAATGTTTAATGTCACTAATCACCAGAGAAATGCAAATTAAAACCAAAATGAGATACCACCTCACACCTGTCAAAATGGCGCTCATTAACAAATCAACACACAATAAGTGCTGGCGAGGGTATGGATAAAAGGGAACCCTCCTGCACTGCTGGTAGGAATGCAAACTGGTGCAGCCACTGTGGAGAATAATATGGCGTTTTTTCAAAAAATAAAAATGGAACTGCCTTTTGACCCAGCTATCCCACTTTTAGGAAATCACTGATTCGATAGAAGATATGCACTGCTATGTTTATTGCAGCATTTTTTTACAATAGCCAAGATCTGGAAACAGACCAAGTGTCCATCAGTGGATGAGTGGATTAAAAAGCAGTGGTACATATACACAATGGAATACTATGCTGCCATGTAAAAGAAATAAATTTTACCTTTTGCAGTGGCATGAATGGACCTCGAGATTATTATGCTAAGTTAAATAAGGCAAGCAGAGAAAGGAAAATATCATATGATCTCACTTACATGTGGAATCTAATGAACAAAGTGTACTGAGGAATGGAATAAAGGCAGAGACAGGGTCAGAGTGCAGAGAGCTAGCTGTCAGAGGGAAGGGGGATGAGAGTGAAGGTGAAAGGATTAGTGAAATTATATATACATAACATATAGATACAGATAACAGGGCAGTAAATCCCAGAGTGAAATGGGGAGGGAGCTAGGTGTAGAGGGGCAAAGTGGATGCAATGGGAAACTTGGGGTGGAGGGTGAGGGTGTTATATTGAGTGGCACACTTGAATCCATGTTAACACAATAAATTAAAATTAATAAAAATTAAAATATAAAGCAATAAAAATAACGTATAATAGTAAAAAAAAAAATCTCTTGCATAACTTAACCACGGTATAACAAGAGGCAATAGCCTGGTCTTGGTGGTGCATTGGATAAAGTATAGACCTGGAATGCTAAGGTCACCGGTTTGAAATCTTGGGCTTGTACAGTCAAGGCACAAATGACAAGCAATCAGTGAACATCTAAAGTGAAGCAACTATGAGCTGATACTTCTCACTACCCCTTTCCATAAAATCAATAAGTAAAATATTTAATAATAATATAAAAAACACAATGAAGGGCCCAGCATTTCCACTTCTGGGTATTTATCTGAAAACAAACAAACAAACAAAACCTACGAAGCTCTAAATTGAAAAGATATGCTTTCGGCCCTGGTCAGATAGCTCGATTGGTTAGAGCAGTGGTAGTCAACCTGGTCCCTACCGCCCACTAGTGGGCATTCCAGCTTTCATGGTGGGTGGTAGTGGAGCAACCAAGGTATAAATAAAAAGATAGATTTAACTATAGTAAGTTGTTTTATAAAGATTTATTCTGCCAAATTTAGCAAAAATCCGACATAAAGTACTTGGTAATTATTATTATATGCTTTAACTTGCTGTAACTCTGCTCTATAAATTTTATAAAGTAAAGTTACTTCCCTACTTTATAAGTCACCATTACTGTGTAACCGGTGGGTGGATAGAAAATTTTACTCACAGAGACAAAAAAGTGGGCAGTAGGTCTAAAAAGGTTGACTACCCCTGGGTTAGATTATTGTCCCAAAGCACAGAGGTTGCCTGTTTGACCCCCAGTCAGGGCACATACAGGAACAGATCAATGTTCCTCTCTCTCTCTTTCTCTCTCTCCTTTCCTCTCCCTCTAAAATCAATAAAATAAACATAAGAAAAAGGAAAAGACATGCATCCATATGTTCATTGCAGCATTATTTATAATAGCCAAAGTATGGAAGCAACCTAAGTTTTTATCAATAGAGAAATGGATAAAGAAGTGATGCTCTCAAACTATTCCAGAAAATTCAAGAGCAGGGAAAACTCCCAAGCTCATTTTATGACACCAGCATTATCCTAAACCCAAAACCAGATAAAGACACTACAAAGAAAGAAAATTATAGGCCAATATCCTGGAAAAAACAGAAGTGTTAAAATCCTCAACAAAATATTAGCAAACTGGATCTAACAACATATTTGTTCCAGGAATGAAAGGTTGGTACAACATCCACAAATCAATAAACATGAAGGATAAAAATCAGATGATCATATCTATAGATGCAAAAAAGCAAAAAAAAAATAGTGATTCATATATACTATGAAATATGACCCAGCTATAATTAAAATAAATCACTTCATCTGCAACAAGATAGAAGGACCTATAGGATATTGTAATAAGTGAAATATGTCAGACAGAGAAACTCACATGCCACATGATTTCACTTATATGTGCAATCTAAAAAACCAAATAACTGAATAAGAAGACCAAAAACGGATTCATAGATACAGAGAACAATTAGACTGCTGAGAGAGGGAAGGGGATGGGGGGATAGGTGAAAAAGATGGAGAGATTAAGAAGTACAAACTGGTAGTTACAGAACAGTCATAGGGATGTAAAGTACAGCATAGGGCAGTGTTTCCCAACCTTTTTTGTGCCATGCCCCACCTTAACCTTTCTAAAATTTTTATGTCCCCCCCTATGTAACATACATAATTTTTAACATTAAAAAATTTGTTCACTTAATAAACATAAATGATAGGTTCTAGGAAGAAATCACTATGAAATTGTTAACAAAACACAGTAAGTAAAATGTCAAAACATATAATGAAAAACAGAAATTTAAATTCCAAATAATTTTAATACAGATTTTTCTATATTAATTTATTATTTTAATTTAGTGTGATCCTTGCACTTGATGCTTGCTGCACAGAGATTTTATATTAGGTTCCAATTTGGTTAGCTTTAATCTCAAGTCTCCACGTTGTGTTATATCCAGCCGATTTCTTTTTTTTACCAGTAAATCATCTACAGCACTAAATCCACATTCAGCTAAAAATAAAGATGGAAACGGTAGCAATAGTTTTCTTGCACATTTGGTTGAATTTGGGTATTTGATTTGTTTCATCACAAAGCCATACCATCACTCCTTTGATATTAAATAAAGCTTTAACTGACTCATCATTTTGCAATTCTGCGAGTTCTTCTTGATACTGCATATTTGATATTCAGACAAATCCACTAACATTGGCTGCATCATCCGTGTGGGGAAATCAATTTGTTTTAAGTCAGAAAATCTTTCTTTTAAATCAGCCGATAGAATATTCAAATGACTGACAATAACAAGTAAATTGGTATCAGTTACTTCACATTTTTGGAGCCAATGAAACTGTTTAAAGTTTTTGTTGTTAATATGTTTCTGAGATAACTCAATATTGGTAATGAAACCAAATATCTTTGCTTTTGCATCGACAAGAGTTTTATTTGTTCCTTGAAGTTGCTTATTTAATATATTTAGTTTTTCAAAGATATCGGCTAAATAACTCACAAATGCTTTACCATCTATTGTTAACAGATACTTCATTTCAGGTTTGTCGCTTAAAAAATCACTAAGAGTATCAAACAGTTCCATAAATCTTTTCAAACAGTTTCCTTTAGATAGCCATCTTACTTCAGTATGAAGTAAAAGTCTCACATGGTCTTTATTTTGTTCTTCACAAAATAGCTTGAAAAGATGCTCACATTTGGCACTAGCTTTAATAGCATTAACACACTTTGTTACTGTATGTAATATTTCATTCAGAACAGGCGAGATGTTTTTAGCTACCAAGTTTTCCCTATGAATAACACAATGCACAAGAATCATTTCTGGATTCGCATCTTTCATCAATTTTAAGCAGCCATTTTTCTTGCCCATCATATTGGGAGCACCATCTGCAGCACAAGATGTTATATTTTTCATTGGTATATCATTGACATCTAAGTAGTTTTTTAGCTTATTATATATATTTTTGGAGGTAGTGGTGCTTTCTAATCTTTTACAGAACAACATTTCTTCAGCAAAATGTCCTTTATCAATATATCTTACGTAAGTTATCAATACTGCCTCACTGTCTCTCAAAGTTGATTCATCCATTTGCAAGGAGAATTTTCTTGTTTTCAGCTTTTCAATAAGTTGTTTTTCAATATCCTCACTCATTTCGTCTATTCTTCTGCTAACAGTATTGTCACTGAGTGGCATAGCTTTTACATCTTTGTCATCTTTTTCAAGAATCGTTTTAAGAAATGCTGATATTGACGGTTTTATTAAATTCTCTCCTATAGTGTGATTTTCTCCAGTTTTAGCGATGAATAAAGAAATTTGATAACTAGCCTCAAGAACACAATTATTAGTTGAAGTATAAGCAGTAAATAGAGACTTTAATGTTGTTCTTTTTTCAAAAATTTTCTTTAAAGTTTTAAAGTAACTCAAATCTGAATTAATATGAGCACTATGTTTCACCTTCAAATGTGCTTCAAGACGACCTCGTTTCATTGATTCGTTGGTCAAGCATTGCTGGCATAAAAGACAAAAAGGAATCCGCTCATCGTGAACAGCGGATATGAACCCAAATTTTAAATATTCCTCCGAATATTGACGAGTTTTTTTCTTGCTTGCACCACTCATTTTACTATGGGCTATAAGAAATAAAAATAAGATCAATTAAAAACTAATATTAAAATATGTGTTAAAATATATTCAATGTGACATAGAGTAAACGTATACTAAAAATTCATATTTATTTAAATGTATATAACACATTTACTACACTACCACCGCAAATCAAAAGGTATCTATATTTTTTCCACTTGAAAAAATTTTCTGGAAAGTTATGCTTCTAAAATTAAAATTGTCATGCATGCACTATTATAGCCCCAATAATATTTATAAAATATTAGTGCTTTCTAGCCCCGATGCAAGAAGTACTTAATAAAGAGTTTAATATTGATAAAAATAAAATCAAATACCAATTATATCTATACAATATATATGTGTATATTTATTAAATCAACAAGCTTTTACAACAGTTTTGACTGACACTTATTTCAAATTAACACCAACTGAATGATTGAAACACTACAGAAGTTGCGATGGGCCAATTAGGTGAGAATAACTGCGTTGTTTACCAAGTTTTTATTTTTTTTTAATAATTCCAAGTTTTTTACATTTATTCTTTTTTTTTTTTTTTTTTTTACAGAGGCAGAGATAGACAAGGACCGACAGACAGGAATGGAGAGAGATGAGAAGCATCAATCATCAGTTTCTCGTTGCGCGTTGCAACTTCTTAGTTGTTCATTGATTGCTTTCTCATGTGTGCCCTGACCGTGGGCCTTCAGCAGACCGAGTAACCCCCTGCTGGAGCCAGGGACCTTGGGTCCAAGCTGGTGAGCTCTTTGCTCAAGCCAGATGAGCCCGCGCTCAAGCTGGCGACCTCAGGGTCTCGAACCTGGATCCTTCCGCATCCCAGTCCGACGCTCTATCCACTGTGCCACCACCTGGTCAGGCTAGCGAGTTTTTAAAACGTCCAGGGTTCCCCGCGGCAGATGGCACGCTCCGCGGTGAACCCAGGACGAAGTTTACTTGACGACGCCAATCACCCAGTTGATATTTTGGTCTCGTCAAACGAAATTATACTTAATAATTATTTACCGCAATTATTTAAGAATTGCATTTTTTGTTAAATTTGGCACCGATATCTAGCATTGCATTTAAATGGCCTGGGACAAAAGAGTTAAAGTTGTGTCGAGTCCATTTTCAAATTGCCCCCCTTAACTATCAAATTGCCTCCCTGTGGGGTGTGGGCCCCACGTTGGGAAACACCGGCATAGGGAATATAGTCAATAATATTTTAATAACTATGTACGGAGCCAGATGAGTTCTAGCTTTATCAGAGTGATCACTTCATAAGTTATATGAATGCCCATCTAAGTCACTGGGCTTTACACCTAAAACTGGTTATATGCATTACATATATAATTATTGTAGAACTAAAAAATAAATATGGCTAAATGGGGAAAAGTATTGTGTAGGCTATATGCTCTGACAAAGTAAATATAGTATGACTACTCTTAAAAATTGTTGTCAGAGGAAAATAGGGAGAAAATATGCCACAAATGCTTTAATATATGCAGTAATTATATTGGTAGTATTATGAGCGTAAGTATAAATGACAAAAAAGTGAAAAAGATAAAAGAGAAATCTATAGATTTGTGGGCAATACTCAATTATAATGTGTAGTCTAGAGATTCACTTTGGGTGATAAAACTACAAAATTTACAAGGAAGCAATAATTATAAAAGTCAGGTTAATGGTTTTTCACTGGGGGCAGGAGGGTCTGTGAACAGGGCATGGGACATAAAACTGACAATATTCTAGTTCATACTTGCATGGTTTTTACCTTATAATAATTCATTCTTTTTTTTTTCCATTGCACGCAAGAGAGAGTGGGACAGACAAGAACAGACAGACAGGAAGGAAGGGAGATGAGAAGCATCAACTCATAGTTGTGGCACCTTAGATGTTCATTGATTGCTTTCTCATATGTGCCTTGACTGGGGGGCTTCAGCTAAGCCAGTGACCCCTTGCTCAAGCCAGTGACCTTGGGCTTCAATCCAGTGACCTTGGGTTCAAGCCAGTGATGATGGGGTCATGTCTATGATCTCATGCTCAAATCATCAACCCTCCACTCAAGCTGATGAGCCCACACTCAATCCACATGAACCACACTCAAGCTGGCCACCTTGATGTTTTGAACCAGGGTCCTCAGTGTTCCAGACCAAACACTCTATCTACTGTGCCACTACATGGCCAAGTCCTTATAATAATTCATTAAGCCACACATTTGATCCATGTAGTGTTCTTTGTTTTCATTTTACATTAAAAATGTTATTTTTAAAGAGAATCTCAGAAATGTAGTTGTCCTCTTCACTTCTTTAGCTATAGAGAGTTATCATTCTTCATTTCAAAATATATAAAAGAAACTGATTTGTACTAATTTGCATTCCCACCAGCAGTATGTATCTTATTGATCAATGTCACCCTGTTAAATTTAATTTTCTAAATAAAATTTTTTAAAAAGAAATTTATTTGAAAAGGTAGTATTAGGTGGAAAACATTTTCAAGAATATAAATTTAGTTTCTCTGTGTGAAATAGACTATGTATTGCATTGTTGCTATAAATTGTTATGTTATCTATTCACATAAAACTAGCCTTGGAAATATTTGTACAACCATTATTTTGTAAGATTCTAAAACTTGAGAAATTGTTTTCACATCCGGTGAAAATAACCTATAAAAATACCCTGTAATTCTGATTGGCTGTCTTATTTGATAAATTTTTGCCCTGGCAATAATGTTGCAATTGATATCTTTGTGTTACTAAAGGCTTAAAATAATTACTTGTAACTTTGCTCTATCAAATCAGAAGTCAATCATTGGCACTTTCTTCCCCTCCCATATCAAGGATTTTTTTCAAGTCCCTTTTGAAATTTTTTTTTTTTTGTATTTTTCTGAAGCTGGAAACGGGGAGAGACAGTCAGACAGACTCCCGCATGCGCCCGACCGGGATCCACCGGGCACGACACTCTGCCCACCAGGGGGCGATGCTCTGCCCCTCCGGGGCTTCGACCAGAGCCACTCTAGTGCCTGGGGCAGAGGTCAAGGAGCCACACCCAGCGCCCGGGCCATCTTTGCTCCAATGGAGCCTTGGCTGCGGGAGGGGAAGAGAGAGACAGAGAGGAAGGAAGGAGGGGTGGAGAAGCAAATGGGCGCTTCTCCTATGTGCCCTGCCGGGAATCGAACCTGGGTCCCCCGCATGCCAGGCCGATGCTCTACTGCTGAGCCAACCGGCCAGGGCCGAAAAATATTTTATTTTAACAAAAAAGTATACTACAAGATGTAAAACTCTATAACAATGATAATAAATTAACTACTGTTAGATAAAACAAGGTTGAATCTCACAAATAATGTTTATCAAAAGAAGCCAGACACAAAAGACTGTATCATTCTATATAATTTCATTTATATAAAGTTCAAAGTTAGCAAAACTCATCTAATATTTTCATATTTGGAGAGACTTTGTGACTAGGATAGATCCTGACAGGAAGCGTTTTTTTAAATTAATTGTGTTTACATAGGTTCTAGGGTCACCCCAAATGCATCCCTCCTCCCCCCTATTCCCCTCAACATCTCCCTTAAAGGGATAAATAACTGGGTAATACTTCGAGGTAGAGCTGTGATTCTATAATTACAGGAGTAGGTGCTATCAAGCTAGCAGATGTTTTGGACTTGCATCTTATTTTTTCATTTGTTATATTCCCCTGTATATTTTGCTCCATTTAGAACTTCATAGGAAGTGTTGACAGTGGTCTGGGGAAATATTCCATTATCCCTGGGTCCTCTGACAAATCATATCATTTTAATTCCATAAAAATTGTAACAAAATAAACCAAATTCCTGGGAGACTCAGAAGACTGACTCATCAAAATGATGGAAGAAAAACAGTGCTACCACAACAAAACTTCTAATTCAAAAAATAAAGAAGAAACCTTTAGTTCAGCATCATCTGTTCAATGCATACATTGTATCAGGAGGAGCACATAAGTGACAGGATAGTGATTCTCATGGTCATCAGTTGTTAAATTACATCCTTGGGAAACAAGTCTCTTGCCAGCAAATTTGTCCCCTGGCAGATTTCCCTTGTCCTTGTCCTTCAAGGACAGTCCTGGGAGGACAGTGTGGATATACCGGCACACATCTAGCTGGACCTGGCATCTTTCTCCAGGAGTCGGGGGATTGCCAGAGGATCCAGGACTCCCTCCCATGCTAGGTTAAATCAGATACAAGCCCCTGTTCCCAAGGCTTAGCTTTTGTTTTTTGTTTTTTTCCTAGTGACACAACTCCTGTTGGCAATCTGTCAATTTTGATTTTGTTTTGAAAGACTCTTGTGCATAAACTGATACCAGAAATTTCTCCACTATCTTGTAGCATTCAGATTTGAGGATGAAACCACTGAAGTTGTTTGACACTCTTTCTTTTGTAGGTATTCACTTCTGTCTGAAAAGGCAGTGTGGTGGTTCAGAATTACATAGATCTTCTTTTAAATGTTTTTATTTTTAAATAATTGTACATTAACAGGCACCGATCTTATTTTGAGTCTCAGTTTTGTCACTTGTCAGCTGTGACCTTGTCAAATTATTTAAACTCTCTGCACCTAAATTAACTCCTTATAACATTTCCTCCATTGCACTTACCTTCATACCCAACTCCCAGGACCATGCACTTGCCAACCCCCATCTGTAGAAGCATTCCATTAGTTAGAAACTGTACCTACTCATACAGCATCCTCTACACTACCTTAGAACCAGTGCACTAAGCAATAAAATTGCATCTACCCTTACAGCATGAGGGTCCTTGAAGTTTCTAGGGCCAGAAACACTTGGCACATTATGCTGGCTTTGGAGTTCCTCTACCCATCTGAAACAGTATTGATAGCATTAGTGTCCATTAACCTATGGTCAGGATTCACTATCATCACAATCTAGTGACCTAGCTAATTCCATCTTACCTCCAATTCTTCTTTCCCTCTCCGCTGCCCAGATCAATACATTTTCTCATTTTCCCTCTCTCTATAATGCTCTGGATTCCTCTCCCTCCATATACTGCTTTATACCCCTACTTGCTTTCTCAGATCCTTACAGCATACTCCCTGGAACTTCTGCTTTGTGATGCACAGACTCTCTTACATTCTCAACTTTTTTGAATATGCTTTTCTCTTCCTGCCTTAACTTAATCTTAGCTATGCCCAGTCACTCTACTTCTACATCAGTCATCTATAGTGAGCCTACTCATTCTTACATTCCCTACACATAGCAAAGTGGAGACAGGAAGATGGTGTCATTATGGCTCTACAGTACTACTTCCAACCAATATTCCTCCTCTATCATGAAAGGGCCATGGTCCTTTGAGGCTCCCACTATTTGGCTCTACCTTTCTTCATCAAAGTCATCTAAAAGCCTCTAAGATACACATCTTTATAGATTTATAACTTTGGCACTTGGCTCACAGTCCTCTTCATCTCAGTTCCTGCCATCATAATGAATAAATTTAATATCCAATCTATCCAACAACAGAGCCCTCTTTCCATGACCTATTCTCTAATGTCCTTTCCCTCCACTCATCTCAGTTTTTTATACTATTATCACATCCTAAATTTTAATCATAAAGTGAAATTTCTCCACTGTAGAAAGTCCTATTTAAATATCCTACTTTGATCATAGCCCTCTCTTTTTAGACTTTGATACTCCACTGCTTTCACTCCACCTTTTAGATTTCATAAGGATTTGGAGAACTGACCCATACTTTCTCCCTTTCATTTTCCTCATTCTAGTGTCCTTTTTTCCCCTATCAAAATTGGAATCCACAGTCCATGTTTTCAATGCTCTTTGCAACCATTACACAGATTTCAACCATGGATGACTATGTTCCCTCACTTCTTGCATGTGGTTTTCAAGCACAGTTACAGAAAGATATGCAATGTAGCACATCACTACCACTAGATAAATGGTGACAAATGAACCCTTTAAACTGACCAGGAATCCTATCCTATTTCTCTTGTGAATTTACTTCTCCATCGTCAAATCTTTATTTCCATTGCCTATCCCCTCACACTAAGTAAATGACTTTGTCTTCTCCTTCAAAAAGAAATTAAAAGCCATTAACTGGAAACAACCTCAATTTTCCTTCACTAAATCCATTAGACTATATCTATTTGCTCTAAACCTGCCTCCTTGCCTCCTCTTATATACCTCATCCACCACCTGTAATTTCTTTCCCCATTCAGCATTCTCAGTACCCACAAGTATTTTTTATACCCTTGCAATGCTGTATTTTCAACTGAAGTGTATTCAAAGAATAGTCTACACAACACTGACCTCTATTCCTCATTATTCATGTAATTTTCAACCTCCTTCAGTGTGATTTGAACTTCAGCCACTTGTAAATGTGCTCTTGCTCAGATCATCATTATCAAAAAATTACTAAGCTCAATGGCCACTTCTCAGTCCTCATCTCATTTACATGTCAATAGCATTTAACACAGAGGTGATTACTCTCTCCCATTTTGAATAACCAGCCTTAACTTTCTCATAGTCCATTCATAACATTTTGCCAGAAATATGAACTATATGCAATTTTTTTATTAATCATTTTTATTAATTTTAATGCAGTGACATTGATAAATCAGGGTACACATGTTCAGAGAAAACATCTCCAGATTATTTTGACATTTGATTATGTTGCATAACCCTCACCCAAAGTCAAATTGTCTTCCGTCACCTTCTATCTGGTTTTCTTTGTGCCCCTCCCCTCCCCCCACCCCCTCTCTCTACTTCCTTGCCCGCTCCTCACCCACCCCCATTACCATCAATTCTTGTCCATGTCTCTGAGTCTCATTTTTATGTCCCATCTATGTATGGATTCAAATAGTTCTAGGTTTCCTCTGATTTACTTATTTCACTCCGTATAATGTTATCAAGGTTCATCCATGTTATTGTAAATGATCCGATGTCATCATTTCTTATGGCTGAGTAGTATTCCATTGCATATATGTACCAAAGCTTTTTAATTCACTCGTCCACTGACAATTACTTGGGCTGTATCCAGATCTTCGCTATTGTGAACAATGCTGCCATAAACGTGGGGGTGTATTTCTCTTTTTGGAACAGAGTGGGATAGCTGGGTCAAAAGGCAGTTCAATTTTCAATTTTTTGAGGAATCTCCATACTATTTTCCACAGAGGCTACACCAGTCTGCATTCCCACCAACAGTGTAGGAGGATTCCCTTTTCTCCACATCCTAGCCAGCACTTATTCTGGGGGCAGGGTGTTTTCTCAGCTTCAGTAGGGGGAGGTGTATCTCAGATCTCATGTCGAGGTAGCATAGATTTGCTTCAACTATAGGGTCCATTGATATACTCTTTTTATTATTTTTTCCTTTATTTGTGAAAGAGAGGGACAGATGGATAGGAAGGAAAAGTGGATATTCTCTTATCAGGGATTTCTGCTGACTCCATATAGCATTGCAATCTGTTATAGGCACATCAAATACTGTTGGATTCCCTGGATCATAACTGTTTGCTGTCATTGCTGCTTGAACTGCAGCCTGGGACAATTGGAGAGCCTTCATTTGTTCTGTGCCCCCACTGAGTACTGGCTGTTTTTCTTGTTAACTACAAAATATTTTTGAGCAGGACACCAAAATGTGACAAATTTTATATTTTACATCTAAATTGGCCCACTAAGCACTGTGCTTCACTACTGGTAGGGAATAAAAATGGAAACAACTTGCCCTTCACATTGGGTTAGGAATATCTTGACATGTCTCAAGCTATTGGCCCCCTACATTGTCTCACCCTGGGCTTCAAACTTTATTCTCTCTTCATGCAACTCTAGTCCTCTGAGCCCTCCCTCCACTGTAGCCCCGGGAAAGTGGCTGTGAATAAAATTTTTTGTGCTGGCCCTTTAAGTCAAGCCTACATCTCTGAGAGCTCCATTTCTTTCTGGCAGACAGAAACTTTGGCTCTGTTAACTGCCAAATGCTGTGTGGGTGCCTCTTCTAGTTTCTGGGGCTCTAGACTAGGGTGCCAGGCTTCGGGCTTTGGATCTTCCCTTTCAGGCCAAACCTCCCCACAGTGAAAGTCCCTCCAGAATCTCAGCCGCCACTCACTCCTGAGAATGAGCATTTCTTTCTGTGTATCTGCCCTTCCTACCAATCTCCATGTGGCTTCTTCTGTGATCCCTGGTTTTAGGCTCCTCTTTGTTTAGTCCAAAGTTGATTTTTCAAGAAGATTGTTCTTTTTTTATAAATAAACTTTTATTAATGTTAATGGGGTGACATCAATAAATCAGGGTACATATATTCAAAGAAAACATGTCCAGGTTATCTTGTCAATCAATTTTGTTGCATACCCATCACCCAAAGTCAGATTTTCCTCCGTCACCCTCTATCTAGTTTTCTTTGTGCCCCTCCCTATCCCCCTCCCCCTCTCCCTCCTTCCCTTCCACGCCCCCCCTTCCCCCTACCACCGGTAACCACCACACTCTTGTTTATGTCTCTTAGTCTCGTTTTTATGTCCCACCAATGTATAAAATCATGTAGTTCTTGGTTTTTTCTGATTCCCTTATTTCACTTCGTATCATGTTATCAAGATCCCACCATTTTGTTGTAAATGATCCGATGTCATCATTTCTTATGGCCAAGTAGTATTCCATAGTGTATATGTGCCACATCTTCTTTATGCAGTCTTCTACTGAAGGGCTTTTTGTTTGTTTCCATGTCTTGGCCACTGTGAACAATGCTGCAATGAACATGGGGCTACAAGTGTCTTTACATATCAATGTTTCTGAATTTTGGGGGTATATACCCAGTAGAGGGATTGCTGGGTCATAAGGTAGTTCTATTTTCAGTTTTTTGAGGAACCATCATACTTTCTTCCATAATGGTTGTTATATTCCCAACAACAGTGAATGAGGGTTCCTTTTTCTCCACAGCCTCTCCAACATTTGCTATTACCTGTCTTGCTAATAATAGCTAATCTAACAGCTGTGAGGTGGTATCTCATTGTAGTTTTGATTTGCATTTCTCTAATAACTAATGAAGATGAGCATCTTTTCATATATCTGTTGGCCATTTATATTTCTTCCTGGGAGAAGTGTCTGTTCATGTCCTCTTCCCATTTTTTTATTGGATTGTTTTTTTCTTTGTTGTTGAGTTTTATGAGTTCTTTGTATATTTTGAATATTAGGCCCTTATCTGAGCTGTTATTTGAAAATATCGTTTCCCTTTTAGTTGGCTGTCTGTTTATTTTGTTGTCAGTTTCTCTTGCTGAGCAAATACTTCTTAGTCTGATGTAGTCCCATTCATTTATCTTTGCCTTCACTTCTGTTGCCTTTGGAGTCAAATTCATAAAATGCTCTTTAAAACCCAGGTCCATGAGTTTAGTACCTATGTCTTCTTCTATGTACTTTATTTTTTCAGGTCTTATATTTAAATCCTTGATTCATTTTGAATTAATTTTCGTACAAGGGAACAAGCTGTAGTCGAGTTTCATTCTTTTGCATGTGATTTTCTAGTTTTCCCAGCACCATTTATTGAAGAGGCTTTCTTTTCTTCATTGTGTGTTGTTGGCCTCTTTATCAAAAATTATTTGAACATATATATGTGGTTTTATTTCAGGACTTTCTATTCTGTTCCATTGGTCTGAATGTCTATTTTTCTGCCAATACCATGCTCTTTTGATTGCCGTGGCCCTATAATATAGTTTGAAGTCAGGTATTGTAATGCCCCCAGCTTCATTCTTTTTCCTTATGATTGCTTTGGCTATTCAGGGTTTTTTATAGTTCCATATAAATCTGATGACTTTTTGTTCCATTTCTTTTAAAAATGTCATAGGAATTTTGACGAGAATTGCATTAAATTTATAAATTGCTTTGGGTAATATGGCCATTTTGATTATATTTATTCTTCCTATCCAAGAACAAGGAATAATTTTCCATCTCATTGTATCTTTTTCGATTTCCTTTAACAATGCTTTGTAGTTTTTGTTATATAGGTCCTTTACATTCTTTGTTATGTTTATTCCTAAGTATTTTTTTGTTGTTGCAATCATGAAGGGGATTATTTTTTTGAGTTCGTTTTCTAATATTTCATTGTTGGCATATAGGAAGGCTATGGACTTTTGTATGTTAATTTTGTATCCTGGGACCTTACTGTATTGGTTTATAGTTTCTAGTAATCTTTTTGTGGACTTTTTGGGGTTTTTGATGTATAGGATCATATCATCTGCAAAAAGTGATACCTTTACTTCTTCTTTTCCAACATGGATGCCTTTTATTTCTTTCTCTTGTCTGATTGCTCTGGCCAGAACTTCTAGCACCATGTTGAATAACAGTGGAGAGAGTGGACAACCTTGTCTTGTTCCTGATTTAAGGTGGAAAGTCCTCAGTTTTATGCCATTTAATATGATGTTGGCTGATGGTTTATCATATATGGCCTTTATCATGTTGAGATATTTTCCTTCTATACCCATTTTGTTGAGTGTCTTAAACATAAAGTTGTGTTGTATTTTATCGAATGCCTTTTCCACGTCTATTGATAAGATCATGTGGTTTTTGTTCTTTGTTTTGTTGATATGGTGTATTACATTAACCGTTTTACGTATGTTGAACTATCCTTGAGATTCTGGGATGAGTCCCACTTGATCATGATGTATTATTTTTTAAATATGCTGTTGTATTCGATTTTCCAGTATTTTGTTTAGTATTTTAGCATCAGTATTCACTAGAGATATTGGTCTGTAGTTTTCTTTTTTTGTTCCATCCTTGCCAGGTATCAGTATGAAGGTTATGTTGGCCTCATAAAATGTGTTTGGAAGTATTGCTTCTTCTTCAATTTTTTGGAAGACGTTGAGTAGAATAGGAACCAAGCCTTCTTTAAATGTTTGATAGAATTCGCTAGTATAACCGTCTGGGCCTGGACTTTTATTTTTGGGGAGGTTTTTAATAGTTTTTTCTATTTCCTCCCTGTTAATTGGTCTGTTTAGGCTTTCTGCTTCTTCATGACTCAGTCTAGGAAGGTTGTATTGTTCTAGGAATTTATCCATTTCTTCTAGATTGTTGAATTTGGTGGCATATAGTTTTTCGTAGTATTCTACAATAATTCTTTGTATATCTATGATGTCTGTGTGATTTCGCCTGTTTCATTTTGGATTTTGTTTATATGAGTCTTTTCTCTTTTTTCCTTGGAGAGTCTTGCCAAGAGTTTGTCAATTTTGTTAATCTTTTCAAAGAACCAGCTCCTTGTTCTATTAATTTTTTCTATATTTTTTCTGTTCTCTATTTCATTTATTTCTGCTCTGATTTTTATTATTTCCTTTCTTCGGCTGGTTGTGGGTTGTCTTTGTTCTTCTTTTTCTAGTTCCTTAAGATGTGAAGTTAAGTGGTTCACTTGGGCTCTCTCTTGTTTGTTCATATAGGTCTGAAGTGATATGAATTTGCCTCTTATCACTGCTTTTGCTGCATCCCATAGATTCTGATATGTCGTATAGTCATTTTCATTTTTCTGTATATATCTTTTGATCTCTGCACTAATTTCTTTTTTGACCCATTCATTTTTTAAACGTATGTTGTTTAGTTTCCACATTTTTGTGGGGTTTTTTCCCTATTTTTTGCAACTGAATTCTAGTTTCAAGGCTTTACGATCAGAAAATATGCTTGGTACAATTTCAATTTTTCTGAATTTGCTGATGTTATTTTTGTGGCCCAATATATGGTCAATTCTTGAGAATGTTCCATGTACACTAGAGAAAAATGTATACTCTGTCACTTCGGGATGAAGTGTCCTGTAGATGTCTATCATATCCAGGTGCACTAGTGTTTCGTTTAAGGCCAATATATCTTTATTCATTCTCTGTTTGGATGACCGATCTAGAGCCATCAGCGGTGTATTGAGGTCTCCAAGTATGATAGTATTTTTGCCACTTATTGTTTTTAGGTCAATAAGTAGCTGTCATATATTTTGGTGTTCCTTAGTTTGGTGCATATATATTAAGGATTGTTATGTCTTTTTGATTCAGTGTCCCCTTCGTCATTATGAAATGACCATTTTTTTTCTCTGAGTACTTTTTCTGTCTTGTAGTCAGCATTATTAGATATGAGTATTGCTACACTTGCCTTTTTTTGGATGTTATTTGCTTGGAGTATTGTTTTCTAGTCTTTCACTTTGAATTTGTTTTTATCCTTGTTGCTTAGATGTGATTCTTGTAGGCAGCATACAGTTGGATTTTCTTTTTTATTCCATTCTGCTACTCTGTGTCTTTTAATTGGTGAGTTTAATCCATTTACATTTAGAGTAATTATTGACACTTGTGGGTTCCCTGTTGCCATTTTATAAATTGCTTTCTGTTAGTTTTGTATCTTGTTGGATTCTTCTCTTTTTTTTTCTATCATTTGTTTTTGTTTGTTTTTTATTCCATACTTCTTTCCTCTGTTGTTACCTTTCTTAAGTCATGTGCTTCTTTGGTGGTTTTTTCAAGGGTGGTTACCATTAAGTAATGAAAAAGGTACTTACCATATTCATTGTAGTACCCTATCTTATGAGTGTTTTTGCACTTCATTGTCCTTTGCCACTGTTAATCTCAGTCCTCTCCCCTTTTTCTTTGCTTTTGTTGTCACAGTTTAAATTTGGTTTTATTATGTTCTTGGTGGAGCTTTTATTTGTGGTTTTGTTTTATTTTGTTCTTTGAATCTGGTTGGAAAACCCCCTTTAGTATTTCCTGGAGTGGGAGTTTTCTGATGATAAATTTCCTCATCTTTTCTGTATTTGTGAATGTTTTTATTTCTCCTTCGTATTTGAAGGATAGTTTTGATGGGTATAGTATTCTCGGGTGAAAGTTCCTTTCTTTCAGGGCTTTAAATTTTGGGGTTCACTCTCTTCTAGCTTGTAGAGTTTCTGCTGAGAAATCTGATGATAATCTAATAGGCCTTCCTTTATATGTTGTATTCTTCTTTTCCCTGGCTGCCTTGAGAATTTTTTCTTTGTTGTTGGTTTGTGCCATTTTCATTATGATGTGCCTTGGAGTAGGTTTGTTGTGGTTAAGAAAACTCGGTGTTCTGTTTGCTTCTTGAATTTGAGGCTTTAGCTCTTTCCACAGACTTGGGATGTTCTCCTCTATTATTTGTTTGAATATATTCTCCATTCCATTTTCTCTCTCTTCTCCTTCTGATATACCTATTATTCTTATGTTATTCTTTTTGATGGAGTCAGACAATTCCTGTAGGGCTTTCTCATTTTTTAAATTTTTTGAGTCTCTCTTCTTCTCTCTGTTTTGCCTGAAGTTGCTTGTCTTCTATGTCACTAATCTTACCTTCTAATTGGCCTGTTCTATTAGCTAAGCTTGTTACCTCGTTTTTCAGTTCATGAATTGAGTTTTTCATCTGTTTGATTTTTTATAGTTTCAATTTCCTTGGTATTATATTCTTTGTGTTCATTGAGTTGTTTTCTGACCTCCCTAAATTGCTTTTCTGTGTTTTCTTGTATATCTCTGCGTATTTTTAGGATTTCTATTTTAAATTCTGTGTCATTTAGCTCCAAGGTTTTCAATATATTAAATTTTTTCTCCATAGATTTTTACACATCTATCTGCGCTACTTCTCTATCTTTTGTATCCATGATATTCGATTTCCTTTTTCTTAATGGCATCTGAGGGTGGTCTTGTTGATAGCACTTCACCTTCAGTGTGTGGAACTCCTGGATGCTCCAAGGATAAATTTTTCTGTCTCTGGCTGATGACCTTGTTGAAATTTTGGGGAGATTTGTCGGTTGCGCTCCTCATGGCACCATTTCTCTGACCTCACTCTCAAGAAGATTGTTCTTAAATTAAACTGTAATCCAATTTGGTCCTGGGAGGTGGCAGTTGGAATGTCTGCCTACTCATTCACCGTCCTGAATTCTCCTGTATTGGATTCTCCATCTCTGTTTTTAAAGTTTCAGTCTCCTTGTTGAGTTATTCATTTGGTTCACTATTTTGTTTTCTGAGCTCATTAAGTTGCCTATTGGTGTTTTCTCACATCTCATTGAGTATTTTTAGAATTTCAATTTTGAATTCTCTATCATTTAACTCCAAGGTTTCCTTGTGATTAAGATTTTTTTTCTGGAGATTTTTTACTTTCTTTCTGAACTACATCTCTTTCTTGTGTAGCCATGGTATTTGATTTGTTCTTCCTTGATGGCATTTGAGAATAGTTTTGTTAAGAACCTTAACAAAACAACTAAAAAATTAAAAATTAAAATAAAAGCATACAATAAAAATTTTAAAAATTATGAAAAGAAAAAAGATATAAAGCAAACAAGAAATAAAAAACAATACAACACAAAATATAAGAATAAAAAATATAAAATTTAAAGAAGAAGAAATTCAAAAGAGTAATAAACAATAAGAATAAAAAGGAAAATAAATTTCAGTTTTGAGAGGTTTCTTCCAGTACGTGTCACTGTATGGCAACTTTTAGCTCTGTGAAGTTTTTAGGCTGCTCGCCACTTAGATGTTGCTGTCACAATAATGTAGGAAGGGCAGCCATTGTGTTGGTGGGTGGTGCATGTTGTGAGGACTTTATAGCTTTGTCCTTATGGCTTTGGCTTTACAGCTTCAAGTTTCTGGCTTTAAGGCTCTAGCAATAGTGATCTCAGGTTTCCAGTGCTTCTTCCTGCATCTCAACAGACCTGGGGACCAAATGTAGAGCACTTCTGTTATCAGGGTGGACAGTGGCTCTGTAGAGCTAGCTGTGGAGTTTGTTTCTGCCACTCTCAGTACCATGAGATGAGGAAGGTGGGGTCTGGGAAGCTGGAGGGCCACCCTTTAGCTTTCTTTTTCTGTGCTTAAGTGCTGGCTACAGACAGACCACAAGAACACTGGCTGTGACCTCATGCTCTGGCTGCCTTTGTTTATCTCCCCCTCTGGACCTGTATCTCACCACTCCTCCCAGCAGGAGGCCCAATCTCTCTGAGTTTCCTTCTCCATACCCCTCAGTCAAAATCCAGTGAGCCAGAGCTTCCCTCCTCCCCATAGTCCCACAGAGAAAAAAAATACCCAGTCACTCTAAGTTTGTCTTCTCTCCTCTCTAAAGCCCACTGTGAATGCATTTTTAGCTTTACCCTATTTTCACTCCATTACATCTTTAGTCAATTCAGTGCGTGGATTTTTCAGGCATGCCTGCGAGCCCAGATGGACTTAATTCACTACATTATAGTTATTCAATTTGTTGAAATTTCAAGGGGAGAGATCAGGAGTATCTCTCATGCTGCCATTACTCTGATGTCATCTCCTTTGATATTGCTTTTGATTTAGTATCTTGGTAGAAATGGAACAAGCTAGTGACTTTTTAGCTTTAACTCAATATCTCCTACTTCATGTGTTGGATAGGCAATATAGAGATTCTTCCAGTTCTTTCTAGTTCAAAATTCTTGTCTGACCCTCATGAGCCCCTCTCTGGCTGATAGACCACCATGATATTGTGCATTCCAAGGCATTAGCAATTAACACACAATCAGTATCCAAAACAATTAAAATGTTTAGGTGTTTCACTTCCTGCAGTGCACATATACTTAACTAAATGGTTGAAAGTCACTCAGAGAAGTGCTAGAATGATGGTTCACATTATACATTTATGTTTGTTCTCTGACTTTCCCTGATTCATCAAAGAAGCTCTGAGTTTATGAATTGACTGTAGTCAAGGACTGAAGTTCAGTGGATGGTGATTCAGATTAATCTATCTTCAACGACCTCTAGTGTTTTTAAAATTGTCTTTACACAGATAATACATGCTAGTTTGTGGTCAGTTTTATTTCAGTCAATAACTTTGATGCATGTGGGCACAACTTTCTTCTTCTTGAGCTACCTGTTTAAAAGTTATTTCAGTTTGTGTTTGTCTGAAAATATTTTTGGTTTAATCTCACTCGAATAGTAGTGCAGCTGGAAATGTAATTCTAGATTTTCCCATTACTTTTATTCCTTGTCTTCAGTCTAATTGTTTCATGGTGGTAATCTGTATTATTTTATTGTTTGCTCTCCTAGAAAGTGCTCCATATGCAATTGAAAAGAACATACAAGGGGAGGGGCAAAAGTAGGTTTAAGGTTGTAATACAAGTAAGTAATACAATAATACAGGAATAAACTCTGTTTTTTGTGTATCACAACCAAGATTACATTACCCAGCAAGGCTATCATTTAAAACTAAAAGAGAAATAAAGAACTTCCCACACAAGAAAAAGCTAAAGAAGTTCATTACCACCAAACAGATATTACAAAAAATGTTAAAAGGTCTTCCTTTCTTTTAATTTTTAAAAATGTATTCATTGTAAAGAGGTGGGGGTGAGGAGAGAGAGAAAGAAGAACAAGGAGAGGAACAGGAAGCATCAACTCCCATGTGTGCCTTGACCAGGCAAGCTGAAGGTTTTGAACCAGAGACCTCAGTGTTCCAGGTCAATGCTTTATCCAGTTCACCATCACAGGTCAGGCCTAAAAGGACTTATTTAAGATTTGCTGGGTAGCTTGGTTGGTTACAGCATCATCCTGAAGTGCAGAGGTTGCTGGTTCAATCTCTGATCAGGGCACATACAGGAACACATTGATGTTCCTCTCTCTCTTTCTCTCTCCCTTCAATTCCCACTAAAATCAATACATAAAATTTTTAAAAGGTCTTCTTTAAGAAGAACAAAGAAAAAAAGGAGGAACATACTTATAAAGAAAAAATGGTAATAAATATTATACATACCTATTGATAATCCATTTAAATATAAATGGCTAAAATGTTTTTATCATTTTGAATTCTTTGTGCCAAGCTCTTCTGGCCTGAAATGTTTCTGTTAAGAAATCAGCTGACAGGAGACTTGAAGATGGTAGTGGAATAGGCAGATGCACAGACACCCAGCGCACACCACTGAACTGGATTACAAATTAATTTAGGAACAATCAACATGAAAAACTGGACTACAAGAACAGCTCTCAAAAACCAAGGAGCGAAGAAGAAGCCACATCAAGCCTGGTAGGGAGCACCAAGGAGCACTGAGTCTCCCCTGCTCACAGGAATGGAGAAGGGGTGAGGTTGAGAGCCCAGAAGGGCTCTCAATCCAAGGAAAAGAGCAGAAAATATCACTCACAGCCACTTGCCTGGGGACCTGGGAATGAGGTGTGTTGAAAGGGCCGGTTTGTCTTCCAAAAAGAAAGGGGGGAGAGAGAGACAGACCATGAGGGGTAGAGGAATGCATGGGATGACCTGAAAGCCAACTCATCCAGTGCTGGAGGCAACTATAGCTTGGGAGGGGTTGATCCTTCCACATAACAGAAGACTAAAGTGCTTCCAGGTCATACATCTCCAGACATCTCTCCAGCTCCAATCAGCACAAGACACAGCTGAAAACAAGAAGTGAGGAGGAGGGGAAGTAACTCAAGTCTCCATGGAGATCTGAGATACACCTCCCCTTATTGAAGCTGAGAAAACACCCCACCCCCAGGGAGAGTAACTGGCAGATCAGGCCTTCAGAGTCTCAGGTTATACCCACTGCATTCCTGGATACAGTTTCAAATAAGCCCCCTGCTGATATCAGTAAACAAGACTACAATGACCTGTTCAGAAAACTGAGAAGAAAACAAACAAATCAAGACTTCAAAGCAGCCCAAATCCAAAAGTGGATTACAAGTAATAGCTAATGCCAACCCAAGAAGACCTACAAATAACACAACTGAAAACTGGAGGCAGACAACACCAAGCCTAGACTCAACCAACTCTACAAAAAATATACCCAAACACAGCAACATAATGAGAAGACAGAGAAGTGCAATCCAAATGAAATCACAAGAGAAACCTCCAGGAAATGAACTGAGTGATATGGAAAAGAAAAACAAACATCCAGATGCAGAGTTTAAAATAATGATTGTAAGGATGCTTAGGGATCTTAGAACACTGATATATGGTCATTACGAACACCTAAATAAAGAAATAGTAAGTGTAAAAAAGACATTGAAATATTTTTTAAAAATCAGTAGGAGATGACAAATAGAATATCAGAAATGAAGACAACAATGGACAGAATTAAAAACAGGATGGATGAAGCTGAGGATCAAATCAGCAAGTTGGAGGACAAGTTGAATAAAGACATGGAACCAGAGCAGGAAAAAGAAAAGACTCAAAAAGTCTGACCAGGCGGTGGTGCAGTGGATAGAGCGTTGGACTGGGATGCGGAAGGACCCAGGTTCGAGACCTGAGGTCGCCAGCTTGAGCACGGGCTCATCTGGTTTGAGCAAAGCTCACCTCAAGCAAGGGGTTACTCGGTCTGCTGAAGGCCCGCGGTCAAGGCACATGTGAGAGAGCAATCAATGGACAACTAAGGTGTCACAACGAAAGGCTGAGGATTGATGCTTCTCATCTCTCTCCGTTCCTGTCTGTCTGTCCCTATCTATCTCTCTCTCTGTCACTATAAAAATAAATAAATAAAAATTTAAAATCCAAAAAAAAAAAAAAGTCTGAGGAAACTCTTAGAGAGCTCTGTGACAACATGAAGAGAAATAACATCCGCATCATAGGGGTTCCTGAAGAAGAAGAGAAAGAACAATGGAGAGAAACTTTGTTCGATAATGTCATAGTTGAATTTTTACCTAAATTGATGCAGGAAAAACTCTCACAAGTTCAAAAAGCACAGAGAACTCCATTAAAGAAAAACCCAAAGACATCAACACCAAGACACATCATAAGTAAAATACCAAGGCTAAGTGATAAAGAGAAAATATTAAAAGCTGCTAGAGAAAAAAAGGCTATCGCCTACAAAGAAGCCCCCATAAGGATGACATTAAACTTCTCAACAGAAACACTTGAGGCCAGAAGGGAATGGCAAGAAATATTCAAAGTAATGCAGAACAAGAACCTACAACCAAGACTACTTTATCCAGCAAGGCTATCATTTAGAATAAAAGAAGAAATAAAAAGCTTCCCAAACAAACAAAAAAAACCCTCAAGGACTTCATTACAATCAAATCAATGCTGCAGGAAATGTTAAGGGGCCTGTTGTAAACTGATCAAAGTGGGAAAAGAATAAAGCAAAAGAAGGATACAGCTTTAAAGAATAAAATGGCAATAAACAACTACATATCAATAATACCTTAAATGTAAATGGTTTAAATGATCCAATCAAGAGACATAGGGTAGCTACATAGATAAGAAAACAGGACCCGTACATATGCTGTCTACAAGAGACACACCTTAAAACAAAGAATGCACCTAGACTGAAGGTAAAAGAATGAAAAAAAAAACATTTCATGCAAATGGAAATGAAAAGAAAAACTGGGGTAGCAATACTTATATCAGACAAAATGGACTTTAAAACAAAGGATATAGTAAGAGATAAAGAAGGCCACTACATAATGATAAAGGAAGCAATCCAACAGGAAGATATAACTATTATAAATATGTACGCACCTAATATAGAAGCACCTAAATATATAAAGCAGACTTTGATGGATTTAAAGGGTGAAATCAACAGCAATACTATAATAGTAGGGGATTTCAATACTCAACATCACTAATCATGAGAGAAATAAAAATTAAAACCACAATGAGATATCACCTCACACCAGTCAGAATGATGTTCATCAACAAAACAACACAGAATAAGTGCTGGCCAGGATGTGGAGAAAAGGGAACCCTCCTGCACTGCTGGTGGGAATGCAGACTGGTGCAGCCTCTGTGGAAAACAGTATGGAGATTCCTCAAAAAATTAAAAATCGAACTGCCTTTTGACCCAGTTTTACCACTTTTAGGAATATACCCCAAAAACACCATAGCACTGTTTGGAAAGAAGAAATGCACACCCATGTTTATAGCAGCATTGTTCACAATAGCAAAGACCTGGAAAGAGCCCAAGTGTCCGTCAGTGGATGAGTGGATTAAAAAGTTTTGATACATATATACTATGGAATACTACTCAGCCATAAGAAATGATGACATCGGATCATTTACAACAACATGGATGAACCTTGATAACATTATACTGAGTGAAATAAGTAAATCAGAAAAAACTAAGAACTATATGATTCCATACATAGGTGGAACATAAAAATGAGACTCAGAGACATGGACAAGAGTGTGGGGGATACGTGGAGGGGGAAAGGAGAGGGAGGGGGCTGGTGTAGGGGAGGGCCACAAAGAAAACCAGTTAGAAGGTGATGGAAGGCAGTTGGACTTTGGCGATGCAGCATAATCAAATGTCAAAATAACCTAGAGATGTTTTCTCTGAACATATGTACCCTGATTTATCAATATCACCCCATTAAAATTAATTAAAAAATAAATAAATGGTGTTGGGAAAATTGGACATATACCTGGAAAAAAAATGAAACTAGACCACCAAATTACACCATTCACAAAAATAAACTCAAAATGAATAAAAGACTTAAATGTAAGCTGTGAAACCATAAGCATCTTAGAAAAAAACATAGGCAGTAAGCTCTCTGACATCTCTCACAGCAATATATTTGCTGACTTTTCTCCACGGGCAAGTGAAATAAAAGACAGGATAAACAAATGAAACTATATCAAACTAAAAAGCTTTTGCACAGCTAAAGACAATAAGAACAGAATAAAAAGACAAACTACACAATGGGAGAACATATTTGACAATACGTCTGATAAGGGGTTAATAACCAAAATTTATAAAGAACTTGTAAAACTTAATACCAGGAAGACATACAATCCAATCCAAAAATGGGCAAAAGAAGTGAATAGACACTTCTCCAAAGAGGACACACAGATGGCCAATAGGCATACAAAAAAATGCTCAACATTACTAATCATTAGAGAAATTCAAATTAAAACCACAATGAGATATCACCTCACACCAGTCAGAATGGCGCTCATCAATAAAACAACACAGAATAAGTGCAGGCAAGGATGTGGAGAAAAGGGAACCCTCTTGCATTGCTGGTGGGAATGCAGACTGGTGCAGCCACTGTGGAAAAGAGTATGGAGATTCCTCAAGAAAATAAAAATTGAACTGCCTTTTGACCCAGCTATACCACTGTTAGGAATATACCCCAAGAACACCATAGCACTGTTTGAAAAGAAGAAAGGCACCCCCATGTTTATGGCAGTATTGTTCACAATAGCAAAGATCTGGAAACAGCCCAAGTGTCCATCAGAGGACGAGTGGATTAAAAAGCTTTGGTATATATATACTATGGAATACTACTACGCCATAAGAAATGATGACATCGGATCATTTACAATAACATGGATGGGCCTTGATAACATTATACGGAGCGAAAGAAGTAAATCAGAAAAAACTAAGAACTATAGGATTCCATACATAGGTGGGACATAAAGATGAGACTCAGAGGCATGGACAACAGTGTTGGGGTTACAGGGTGGGGGGAGGAGAGGGAGGGGGTTGGGGGAGGGGAGGGGCACAAAGATCATGGCTTTTCAGCATTTGCCATATTCCCCCTTTAATGTATAGACAGACAGCAAATATTTACTTATGGTGTTTCCACTGTGGAGACTGCTGTCTTAGGGGCAAATGCTGATGAACTTTTTCAGCAGTTCCTCCTTCTTCGGGGACTTGTATGTCAACATAGAGCTCCATGTTTCATGGGACATACTCGAGCTCACTTCATGCTCCCTGGAGCTTTAGCACAGGGGAATGCCCCCTTTTTTCTTCTTCTTCTTCTTTTCTTTTATTTTCTTTTTTTTCTCTTTTCTTTTCTTTATTTTTTTATTGTTGTATTTTTTGTTTTATTTATTTATTTTCTGTATTTTTCTGAAGATGGAAATGGGGAGGCAGTCAGACAGACTCCCGCATGCACCTGACCGGGATCCACCTGGCCTGCCTACCAGGGGGAAATGCTCTACCCATCTGGGGTGTTGTCTGTTGCAACCAGAGCCATTCTAGCGACTGAGGCAGAGGCCATGGGGCCATCCTTAGTGCCCGGGGTGGCTTTGCTCTGGTGGAGCCTTGGCTGCGGGAGGGGAGGAGGAGAGACACAGAGAGGAAGGAGAGGGGGAGGGGTGGAGAAATAGATGGGCGCTTCTTCTGTGTGCTCGGACTGGGAATCGAACCCGGGAATCCTGCACACCAGGCCAAGGCTCTACCACTGAGCCAACCAGTCAGGGCCTAGGAATGCCCTTGTTGATCAAGCTACCCAAAAGAAAATTATATAGAGCAACCATGACAGACCGAACAAGTCAGTCTCATACTATTCATCACCAGAACGCTGCAGCCCAGTGTAAACAGTTTCAACTTTCTCGGAAGTAGCACGGCAGATTGGGAAATCCTGCCCAAGGGGTCCTATACTACCCCTTCATTTAGAGTTAACCCTCAAGGACCCCTACCAGGACAACTTTGGCAGATGGCTGTTACTCATATACCTTCATTTGGCAAACAGTCGTATGTCCACATTACAGTGGATATATAGTCCGGATCTATAGTAACCCCTGTCAGAACAGGAGAGGCTGCTAAGCATGTTATAGCTCATTGTCTGTATGCATTGTTCTATTATTGGATTTTCTAAACTGGATAAACAGAAAATGCTCCTGCATATGGAGCAAAAGCATTCACTGTATTTTGTCATGCTTACAATCTTTAAAGTTAAGGTATTATTTAAGTGTACTCAGCAAACATTTTAAGGTCAATTAAAAAAATTTTTTTAAAGGGGGTAGTCATATCCTGGAACTCCTGTGGGTCTACCATATCATACTTTTTACTTAAAAAAAATTTACATTTCTTTTGAATGCTGATGAACAGGAGACACCAAATCTTTTTCGCCTGCAAAGTACTACCTCTTTATTAGATCCAGCTAATAACACTGTTTTGTCTTTTTCCAAATAGCTCCAGATATATGGAAAAGATTTATATAGATGGATGGGGATCCTCAAACCCCTCAGCGAGATCTTCTGAGCATGGCTTTTAAGATACCTAGAGGCAGAAAAAGCCCAATAGAGATCAGGGGAACTACCAGCTTTTAGGATACACCCTTAAAGGCTCCAATGCCCCAAAGGGGTCTCATAGGATGCCATCTGGATCCTGCTTCAATAGTGGAAAGGAAGGTCATTGAGCTAAAGCCTGCCAGGCTTACATGTCTCTGCTGTGAGGAAACAGGGATACTGGAAGGTAGGCTTCCCCCTCACTCCTCTAAGGGAGGGTTCAATCTCTTCCAGCCCTGCTCCAGCCACCTATGACCTAACTTTGCCCAGAAAGCTGGGGTTTGCCACTGAAGGCTGAAGGTGCCCAGGGCCGTCGGCCCCATCTACAACACTGTGGACGAGCCTAGGGTATTTCTTCCAAGAAGCAGGTAAACTGATCTCATTTGCACAAGGGCCACTTAACTATGTTTTGCCTGAATAGTCAGGTTTTTTATTCTTCCCTCGAAGAACTCTGTTGTGGGTGTTGATAGTCCTATTTTCTGCTGCTTTGCTTAATATATAGTGTTTCCTTTATCCCTCCTACCTCAATGCCTTACTCATATTTCAGGCTGGAACCTACTCCTAATTTACAGCTCTCTTTCCCCCTTTTGCCAACTTCTATTATGAATTTACCTTTGCCACCCAGCTTAGTGTATCCCAAGGTTCTCTTTAACATGCCACAGTCGCAGAGCTCCAGGGAAAAGCAACCTGGTCTCATCTCTCCAGGCAAAGGAGAACAGAAGCTCCATATCCACGCATGCTGCAAATGGCTTTTTCCAGTCTACCTGAATCATTACCAGCTAGAAGCAGCGGTCATTGGGACTTGGACATGAGCTGCAAAGTATAGAATGGTGACAACTCCAGTGCCATGCGGACTTTTCCTGGATGTAGACTTTTCCTGGACTCCTGCTCCCTGTGACAGCTCCTAACAGACTGAACTGTGGTTGGGTTGCATTTTTCAGGGATTTGGCATGGTGTGGGGCCAACTTGGACTTGGTGAACATGTTAAGGACACTACTCTTTTATGGATTCTTGCTGTATTGGCCAAGAGTTTGCTTAAAGGCTTTTAATCACTGTAAAAAAAAAATAGAAGACTGGATAAAGAAGATGGGGCACATATACACCATGGTATACTATTCAGCTAGAAGAAATGATGACATCAGATCACTTACAGCAGAATGGTGGAATCTTGATAACATTATGCGGAGTGAAATAAGTGAATCAGAAAAAAACAAGAACTGCAGGATTCCATACATTGGTGGGACATAAAAATGAGACTAAGAGACATGGACAGGAGTGTGGTGGTTACGGGGGGTGGGGGAGGGAAGGAGGGAGAAGGGGAGGGGGAAGGGTACAAAGAAAACTAGATAGAGGGTGACGGACGACGATCTCTCTTTGGGTGATGGGTATGCAACAGAACTAAATGACAAGATAACCTGGAAATGTTTTCTTTGAATATATGTACCCTGATTTATTAATGTCACCCCATTAAAATAAAAATTTATTTATAAAAAAAAGCTTTGGGGAGAGACAAGATGGCACTGGAGTAGGCGGATGTACCAGCATCTACCTCCGAGAACCAAAGTGGATTACAAACTAATTTTATGAACTATCAGCTGGAAAAACCAACTTTGGACTAAACTAAAAGGACTCCTCAACCAAGGAACACTGAAGAAGCCACACAGAGATTGGTAGGAAAAGCAGAAACGCGGAGAGGGCTGCCCAGCTTCTCGGAGCAAACGGCAGCAGGGAGAGACTCGCGTGGCGGGAAGTGAGTTTAGCAGAGGGGAAAGGGTCCTGAGCCCCAGGAACAAAGCCCAAGCCTGCAGCCCCAGAGCCCAGAAGAAGCATAAGGACAGGATTTAGCTGGAAACAAGTCAGGATACTGTTTGTGAGAGAGTCTGATTTCTCAGACCCAGGATCCTTCTTAAAGGGACCACGCAAAACATCTCTCTCACAAACACTCACCTGGGGCTCCTGGGGATGAAGGGAGAGGGGAAAGAACCACAGGAACAGGAAGAGAGTGCAATCAGGAGGCATAGGGAGAAACATTTTGGGAGATAGCCACCCTAACCCCTGGGGCGAGTCACTCCCCAAAGCTGAAGTGAATATTTCCCCTGGAAACAGCAATACCAGCAAAGGGAAGCAGGAGAGCAGCCAAACAAGCTCCCCTGCAGCATTCAGAGCAGAGTCGCATAGAAGGAGGGAGCTTTCGGGTCTACAGTTGTGAGTCTTAGGGTCCGAGCTGCAACGCCCCCACCCACGCAGCTGAGGGCGCGCCAGAGGGCCGGCGGCAGCGGGAGACAAAAGCGCAGTTCTGCTGGCAGGGTTGGAAGCTGGCTGGCCACCACTGGGCTCAGGTGTGAGCTCAATCTTGCCCAGCTAGGGAGAAGGGGGCGTGCAAAAGCGGCCAAGCTCAGCTGCCGGCAGCCTATAATCCAGCCTCCGGGAGAAGGGTGGGAAACCCGGAAAGAGTAGAAACCAGCCCCAGAGCAAGGGCAGAGGAGCACATCCCTGCCCTGCCTGTGCAACCCAGGCTTGCGGTCTGACTTGGTAGCCGGCTCCTCCAGTGGGGGTGGAGCCAAAAGCCCAGAAGAGGCGGAGTTCCGCTACGGAGCTGAGCTTGGGCATGCAGCCCTGCCTGGTGGTAGAGCCAAGGCTAGCAGCTGTTCCTTGAGTGGGATCATCCTGCAAAGGCAGGGCGAAAGCTCGGAAAAAGGCGGAGACCCGCAGCTGAGCAAAGGTGCTCGCCAGTGCCCTCAGGACAGAGCATAACGTCACACATGGGGGCGGAGCAAAGGCCAAGGCCACCAACCCTTGTGCACCCGAGCACATGATCACAGCCACTCCCGTGAAGAGAAAATGCGGAGGCAGAGAAATACAACACAAATAAACCAAGAGAAATAGCCAGAAAAGGACCTAAGTGAATCAGATATAACCAAATTACCAGATGCAGAGTTTAAAATAACGATTGTTAGGATGCTCAAAGATATTAGAACCACCATAGATGGCCATTACAAAAACCTAAATAAAGAGATAACAAATATAAAAAAGGACATTGAAATAATAAAAAAGAATCAGACAGAAATGACAAATACAATATCTGAAATAAAGAATACAATGGAAGGAATTAAAAGCAGGATGGATGAAGCAGAGAATCGAATCAGTGAGTTAGAGGACACAATAAATAAAGGCACGGAAACAGAGCAGAAAAAAGAAAAGAGACTCAAAAAGTCTGAGGAAACTCTAAGAGAGCTCTGTGACAACATGAAGAGAAATAACATCTGCATCATAGGGGTTCCTGAAGAAGAAGAGAAAGAACAAGGGATAGAGACTTTGTTCAAACATATTATAGCGGAAAACTTCCCCCAATTAAGGCAGGAAAACATTTCACATGTTCAGGAAGCACAGAGAACTCCATTAAGGAGAAACCCAAAGAAACCAACACCAAGACACATCATAATTAAATTACCAAAGCTAAATTATAAAGAGAAAATATTAAAAGCTGCTAGAGAAAAAAAGACTATCACTTACAAAGGAGCCCCCATAAGGATAACTTCTGACTTCTCAACAGAAACACTTGAGGCCAGAAGGGAATGGCAAGAAATATTCAAAGTAATGCAGAACAAGAACCTACAACCAAGACTACTTTATCCAGCAAGGCTATCATTTAAAATCGAAGGAGAAATAAAAAGCTTTACAGACAAAGAAAAACTCAAGGATTTCACTGCAACCAAACCAAGGCTGCAAGAAATGCTAAGGGACCTGTTGTAAACAGATCAAAGGAAAAAAAGAATATAGCAAAAGAGAAAAACAGTTTTAAAGGGAAAAAAATGGCAATAAACAATTACATATCAGTAATAACCTTAAATGTTAATGGATTAAATGATCCGATCAAGAGACATAAGGTAGCTGCGTGGATAAGAAAACAAGACCCATACATATGCTGTCTACAAGAGACACACCTTAAATCAAAAGATGCACACAGACTGAAGATAAAAGGATGGAAAAAAATATTTCACACAAATGGAAATGAAAAAAAAGCTGGGGTAGCAATACTGTTATCAGACAAAATGGACTTTAGAACAAAGACCATAGTTAGAGATAAAGAAGGTCACTACATAATGATAAAGGGAGCAATCCAAAAGGAAGATATAACCATTATAAATATCTATGCACCTAATATAGGAGCACCTAAATATATAAAGCAGACTTTGATAGACTTAAAGGGCGAGATCAACAGCAATACTATAATAGTAGGAGATTTCAATACCCCATTAACATCATTAGATAGATCCTCAAAAAAGAAAATTAACAAAGAAACAGCAGACTTAAAGGACATATTAGATCAACTCGATTTAATAGATATCTTCAGAACCTTTCACCCTAAAACAGCAGAATATACATTCTTTTCAAGCGCTCATGGTACATTCTCTAGAATAGACCACATGTTAGGGCACAAAAGCGGGCTCAACAAATTTAAGAAGATTGAAATCATATCGAGCACTTTCTCTGATCACAATGGCATCAAACTAGAAATCAACCACAGTAGAAAAATTGAAAAACATTCAAACACTTGGAAACTAAATAGCATGTTATTAAACAATGAATGGGTTAACATTGAGATCAAAGAAGAAATTAAAAAATTCCTAGAAACAAACGATAATGAGCATACATCAACTCAAAATTTATGGGACACAGCAAAAGCAGTCCTGAGAGGGAAGTTTATAGCATTACAGGCATACCTCAAGAAGCTAGAAAAAGCTCAAATAAACAACTTAACCCTGCATCTAAAAGAACTAGAAAAAGAACAGCAAGTAAAGCCCAGAGCTAGTAGAAGGAAGGAAATAATAAAGATCAGAGCAGAAATAAATGACATAGAGGCTAAAGAAACAATACAGAGTATCAATGAAACCATGAGCTGGTTCTTTGAAAAGGTAAACAAGATCGATGAACCTTTAACAAGACTCACCAAGAAAAAGAGAGAGAGGACTCAAATAAATAAAATTAGAAACGAGAGTGGAGAAATAACAACTGACACAACAGAAATACAAAATATTGTAAGAAAATACTATGAAGAACTGTACGCCAAAAAACTAGACAACCTAGATGAAATGGACAAATTTCTTGAATCATATAATCTTCCAAAAATCAATCTGGAAGAATCAGAAAACCTAAACAGACCAATTACAACAAATGAGATTGAAACAGCTATCAAAAAACTCCCAAAAAAGAAAAGTCCTGGGCCTGATGGCTTCACAAGGGAATTCTACCAAATATTCAAAGAAGAACTAACTCCTATCCTTCTCAAGCTATTTCAAAAAATTCAAGAGGAAGGAAGACTTCCAAACTCCTTTTACGAGGCGAGCATAATTCTGATTCCAAAACCAGGCAAAGACAACACAAAAAAAGAAAATTATAGGCCAATATCCCTGATGAACTTAGATGCAAAAATCCTCAATAAAATATTAGCAAACCGGATCCAGCAGTATATGGAAAAAATCATACACTATGATCAAGTAGGATTTATTCTTGGGAAGCAAGGCTGGTACAATATTCACAAATCAATCAATGTGATTCATCACATAAAAGAAAGGAGAAAAACCACATGATAATTTCAATAGATGCAGAAAAAGCATTTGATAAAGTCCAGCACCCATTCATGATCAAAACTCTCAGCAAAGTGGGAATACAGGGAACATACCTCAACATGATAAAGGCCATCTATGACAAACCCACAGCCAACATCATACTCAATGGGCAAAAATTAAAAGCAATCCCCTTAAGATCAGGAACAAGGCAGGCATGCCCCCTTTCACCACTCTTATTCAACATAGTTCTGGAAGTCCTCGCCACAGCAATCAGACAAGAAAAAGAAATAAAAGGCATCCAAATTGGAAAAGAAGAAGTAAAACTATCATTATTTGCAGATGACATGATATTGTATATAGAAAACCCTAAAGTCTCAGTCAAAAAACTACTAGACCTGATCAAAGAATTTGGCAAGGTGGCAGGATATAAAATCAATACTCAGAAATCAGAGGCATTTTTATACACTAATAATGAACTGTCAGAAAGAGAAATCAGGGAATCAATCCCCTTTACCATTGCAACCAAAAAAATAAAGTACCTAGGAATAAATCTAACCAAGGAGATTAAAAACTTGTACTCGGAAAATTATAAAACATTGATAAAAGAAATCAGGGAAGATACGAATAAGTGGAGGCATATACCGTGCTCATGGTTAGGAAGAATAAACATCATTAAAATGTCTATATTACCCAAAGCAATTTATAAATTCAATGCAATACCAATGAAAATACCAATGACTTACTTCAAAGACATAGAACACATATTCCAAAAATTTATATGGAACCAAAAAAGAACACGAATAGCCTCAGCAATCCTGAAAAGGAAGAAAAAAGCGGGAGGTATCACACTTCCAGATATCAAGATATATTATAAGGCCATTGTACTCAAAACAGCATGGTACTGGCATAAGAACAGGCACATAGATCAATGGAACAGAACAGAGAACTCAGAAATAAACCCACAGCTCTATGGACAAGTGATATTTGACAAAGGAGGTAAGACAATACAATTGAGTAAAGACAGCCTCTTCAACAAATGGTGTTGGGAAAACTGGACAGCTACCTGCAAAAAAAATGAAACTAGACCACCAACTTACACCACTCACAAAAATAAACTCAAAATGGATAAAAGACTTGAATGTAAGCCTTGAAACCATAAGCATCTTAGAAGAAAACATAGGCAGTAAGCTCTCTGACATCTATCGCAGCAATATATTTGCTGATTTGTCTCCACAGGCAAGTGAAATAAAAGACAGGATAAACAAATGGGACTTTATCAAACTAAAAAGCTTTTGTACAGTTAAAGACAACAAGAACAGAATAAAAAGACAAACTACACAATGGGAGAACATATTTGACATAGAGTCTGACAAGGGGTTAATAACCAAAATTTATAAAGAACTTGTAAAACTTAATACCAGGAAGACAAACAATCCAATCCAAAAATGGGCAAACGAAATGAATAGACACTTCTCCAAAGAGGACACACAGATGGCCAACAGGCATATGAAAAAATGTTCAACATCACTAATGATTAGAGAAATGCAAATTAAAACCACAATGAGATATCACCTCACACCAGTCAGAATGGCGCTCATCAATAAAACAACACAGAATAAGTGCAGGCGAGGATGTGGAGAAAAGGGAACCCTCCTGCACTGCTGGTGGGAATGCAGACTGGTGCAGCCACTGTGGAAAACAGTATGGAGATTCCTCAAGAAATTAAAAATCAAACTGCCTTTTGATCCAGCTATCCCACTTTTAGGAATATACCCCAAGGACACCATAGCACTGTTTGAAAAGAAGAAATGCACCCCCATGTTTATGGCAGCATTGTTCACAATAGCAAAGATTTGGAAACAGCCCAAGTGTCCATCAGAGGACGAGTGGATTAAAAAGCTTTGGTATAACCTCACTCCTGTTAGATTAGCTATTATCAACAAGACGGGTAATAGCAAATGTTGGAGAGGCTGTGGAGAAAAAGGAACCCTCATTCACTGTTGGTGGGACTGTAAAGTAGTACAACCATTATGGAGGAAAGTATGGTGGTTCCTCAAAAAACTGCAAATAGAACTACCTTATGACCCAGCAATCCCTCTACTGGGTATATACCCCAAAACCTCAGAAACATTGATACGTGAAGACACATGTAGCCCCATGTTCATTGCAGCACTGTTCACAGAGGCCAAGACATGGAAACAACCAAAAAGCCCTTCAATAGAAGACTGGATAAAGAAGATGTGGCACATATACACTATGGAATACTACTCAGCCATAAGAAATGATGACATCAGATCATTTACAGCAAAATGGTGGGATCTTGATAACATTATAAGGAGTGAAATAAGTAAATCAGAAAAAAACAAGAACTACATGATTCCATACATTGGTGGAACATAAAAATGAGACTAAGAGACATGGACAAGAGTGTGGTGGTTACCAAGGGTGGGGGGGGGAGGGAGGACATGGGAGGGAGGGAGGGAGAGAGTTAGGGGGAGGGGGAGGGGCATAGAGAACTAGATAGAGGGTGGCGGAGGACAATCTGACTTTGGCCGAGGGGTTTGCAACAGAATTTGATGACAAAATAACCTAGACATGTTTTCTTTGAATATATGTACCCTGATTTATTAATGTCATCCCATTACCATTAATAAAAATTTATTAAAAAAAAAAAAAAGCTTTGGTATATATATACTATGGAATACTACTCAGCCATAAGAAATGATGACATCGGATTATTTACAATAACATGGATGGGCCTTGATAACATTATACTGAGCGAAAGAAGTAAATCAGAAAAAACTGGCCCTGGCCGGTTGGCTCAGTGGTAGAGCGTCGGCCTAGCGTGCGGAGGACCCAGGTTCGATTCCCGGCCAGGGCACATAGGAGAAGCGCCCATTTGCTTCTCCACCCCTCCGCCGCGCTTTCCTCTCTGTCTCTCTCTTCCCCTCCCGCAGCCAAGGCTCCATTGGAGCAAAGATGGCCCGGGCGCTGAGCATGGCTCTGTGGCCTCTGCCTCAGGCGCTAGAGTGGCTCTGGTCGCAATATGGCGACGCCCAGGATGGGCAGAGCATCGCCCCCTGGGGGGCAGAGCACCGCCCCTGGTGGGCGTGCCGGGTGGATCCCGGTCGGGCGCATGCGGGAGTCTGTCTGACTGTCTCTCCCTGTTTCCAGCTTTAGAAAAATGAAAAAAGAAAAAAAAAAAAAAAAAAAAAAGAAAAAACTAAGAACTATATGTTTCCATACATAGGTGGGACATAAAGATGAGACTCAGAGACATGAACAACAGTGTTGGGGTTACAGGGTGGGGGGAGGAGAGGGAGGGGGTTGGGGAGGGGAGGGGCACAAAGATCATGGCTTTTCAGCATTTGCCATATTCCCCCCTTAATCTATAGACAGACAGCAAATATTTACATATGGTGTTCCCACTATAAAGACTGCTGTTTTAGGGAAAAATGCTGATAAACTATTTCAGCAGTTCCTCCTTCTTCAAAGACATATATAAACATAGAGCTCCGTGTTTCATAGGACATACTCAAGCTCACTCCATGCTCCCTGGAGCTTTAGCACAAGGGAATGCCCCCCCCCCTTTATTTTTCTTTTTAGTATTTTTTCTTTTATTTATTTATTTTTTGTATATTTCTGAGGATGGGGATGGGGAGGCAGTCAGACAGACTCCTGCAGGCGCCTGACTGGGATCCACCTGGCATGCCTACCGGGGGGAATGCTCTGCCCATCTGGGATGTTGCTCTGTTACAACCGGAGCCATTCTAGCGACTGGGGTGGAGGCCATGGGGCCATCCTTAGTGCCCAGGGTAGATTTGCTCTGGTGGAGCCTTGGCTGTGGGAGGGAGGAGAGAGACGAAGAGGAAGGAGAGGGGGAGGAGTGGAGAGGTAGATGGGCACTTCTCCTGTGTGCCCTGGCCAGGAATCGAACCCGGGAATTCTGCACACCAGGCCAATGACTCCGACGGGTCTACCATATCATGTTTTTTACATTTCTTTTGAATGCTGATGAACAGGAGACACCAAATCTTTTTTGCCTGCAAACTACTACCTTCTTTATTAGATCTAGCTAATAACACTGTTCTGTCTTTTTTCCAAATAGCTCCAGATATATGGAAAAGATAGGCGGATGGGGATCCTCAAACCCCTCAGCAAGATCTTCTGAGAATGGCTTTTAAGATACCTAGAGGCAGAAAAAGCCCAATAGAGATCAGGGGAACTACCAGCTTTTAGGATACACCCTTAAAGGCTCCAACACCCCAAAGGGGTCTCATAGGATGCCATCTGGGTCCTGCTTCAATAGTGGAAAGGAAGGTCATTGAGCTAAAGCCTGCCAGGCTTACATGTCTCTGCTGTGAGGAAACAGGGACACTGGAAGGTAGGCTTCCCCCTCGCTCCTCTAAGGGAGGGTTCAATCTCTTCCAGCCCTGCTCCAGCCACCTATGACCTAACTTTGCCCAGAAAGCTGGGGTTTGCCACTGAAGGCTGAAGGTGCCCAGGGCCGTCGGCCCCATCTACAACACTGTGGACGAGCCTAGGGTATTTCTTCCAAGAAGCAGGTAAACTGATCTCATTTGCACAAGGGCCACTTAACTATGTTTTGCCTGAATAGTCAGGTTTTTTATTCTTCCCTCAAAGATCTCTGTTGTGGGTGTTGATAGTCCTATTTTCTGCAGCTTTGCTTAATATATAGTGTTTTCTTTATCCCTCCTACTTCAATGCCCCACTCATATTTCAGGCTGGGACCTACTCCTAATTTAGAGCTCTCTTTCCTCCTTTTGCCAACTTGTATTATGAATTTACCTTTGCCACCCAGCTTAGTGTATCCCAAGGTTCTCTTTACCAGGCCACAGTCGCAGAGCTCCAGGGAAAAGCAACCTGGTCTCAACTCTCCAGGCAGAGGAGAACAGAAGCTCCATATCCACACATGCTGCAAATGGCTTTTTCCAGTCTACCTGAATCATTACCAGCTAGAAGCAGCGGTCATTGGGACTTGGACATGAGCTGCAAAGTATAGAATGGTGACAACAACTCCAGTGCCATGCGGACTTTTCCTGTGGGGAAATTTCCTGGACTCCTGCTCCCTGTGACAGCTCCTAACAGACTGAACTGTGGTTGGGTTGCAGTTTTCAGGGATTTGGCATGGTGATGGGGCCAAGTTGGACTTGGGGAACATGTTAAGGTCACTAATCTTTTAGGGATTCTTGCTGTATTGGCCAAGAGTTTGCTTAAAGGCTTTTAATCACTGTAAAAAAAAATAGAGGACTGGATGAAGAAGATGGGGCACATATACACCATGGTATATTATTCAGCTAGGAGAAATAGTGACATCGGATCCCTTATAGAGGAATGGTGGAGTCTTGGTAGCATTGTGCGGGGTGAAATAAGCGAATCAGAAAAAAAACAGGAACTGCAGGATTCCATACATTGGTGGGACATAAAAGCGAGACTAAGAGGCATGGACAGGAGTGTGGTGGCTATGGGGGTGGGGAAGGGAAGGAGGGAGAGGGGGAGGGGGAGGGGTACAGAGAGAACTGGATGGAGGGTGGCGGAGGATGATCTCTCTTCGGGTGATGGGTATGCAACAGAACTAAATGACAAGATAACCTGGAAAAAAACAAAAAAATAAAAAACAAAAAAAAACAAAACAAAAAACAAAAAAAAAGAAGCGACCGCCTGCTTCTCTTCCTCTCCCTCTCCCCATTCTCCCCTTTTTCTCCTCCCTCAACCAGTGGCTCAGTTGGTTTGAGCATGGCCCTGGGCACTGAGGATAGCTTGGTTGGTCCTAGCACACCAGCCTAAGGTGCTAAAAATAGCTTGCTACTAGATCATTGGTCCCAGATGAGATTGCTAGGTGGAACCTGGTTGGTGCAAACGTAGGAGTCTGCCTCATTATCTCCCCTTCTCTTACTTAAAAAATAAAAGCAAACAAACAAACAAAAAAAAACCAAAACAAAGGGTTTGTAGTGATGGTCACTGAGCCATTGAGTACAATTATCAATAAAATAAATATTACTGTGTCCTCACTACTTGGAAAACCACAAGACAGGCAACTGTTGTGTATGGGGGGAGGGGAATGTAAAAAATGAATAGTCTTGTTCAAGATCATATTTGTAGAGCAGAAAATGAATACAAAGTAATATTAAACAATTATTCATGTGGAAAAAAAAAGCTTTGGTACATATATACTATGGAATACTACTGAGCCATAAGAAATGATGACATCGGATCATTTACAATAACATGGATGGACCTTGATAACATTATATGGAGTGAAATAAGTAAATCAGACAAAACTAAGAACTATATGAATCCAGCCTGACCTGTGGTGGCGCAGTGGATAAAGCGTCGACCTGGAATGCTGAGGTTGCCGGCTCAAAACCCTGGGCCTGCCCAGTCAAGGCATATATGGGAGTTGATTCTTCCTGCTCCTCCCCCCCTTTCTTTCTCTCTCTCTCTCTCTTCTCTAAAATGAATAAATAAAAATTTAAAATAAAAAATATATATATATATAAAGAACTATATGAATCCATACATAGATGGGACATAAAAATGAGACTCAGAGACATGGACAAGAATGTAATGGTAACGGAGGGGAGGGAGGAAGGGGGAAGGAAGTAGAGAAGGGGGAGAGCATTGGATCAAAAAAAACAAATAGAAGATTACAAAAGACAATTTGACTTTGGGTGAGGGGTATGCAACATAATCAAATGTCTAAATAATCTGGAGATGTTTTCTCTGAACATATGTACCCTGATTTATCAATGTCACCGCATTAAAATAATAAATTTTTTGCCTGACCTGTGGTGGTGCGGTGGATCAAGCGTCAACCTGGAGCACTGAGGTCGCCGGTTCAAAACCCTGAGTTTGTCTGGTCAAGGCACATATGTGAGTTGATGCTTCCTGATCCTCTCTCCTTCTCTCTCTCTCTCTCTCTCTCACTCTCGCTCTCTTCTATAAAATGAATAAACAAATGAAAAAAATATTAAAATAATAAATTTTTTAAAAACCAATAAATCAGCTGAAAGTCTTATGAGAGAACCTTTGTAGGTAACTGTCTTTCTCTTGGTGCTTTAAAATTTTTCTCTACCTTTTTTTTAAATCAGTTTTATTTTTCAGTTACAGTTGACATACATTATTATATTACTTTCAGGTGTACACTTATAGTAATTAGATATTACATAACTTACTAGGTGGTCATCCCAATAAATCTCGCACCCATCTGACAACATACTTAGTTATTAGAATATTATTGATTATATTCCTTATGCTATATCCCCATGGCTATTCTATGACAACCAATTTGTACTTCCCAATCACTTTACCTTGTTCATCTGGTCTCCCAACCCCCTTTTTATCTAGAAACCACCAAACTGTTCTCTGTATCTATAAATCTGTTTCTATTCTACTTTTTCATTATTTTTTTAGATTCAATTGTTGATAAGTATTTATTGCCATTTTATTTTCCATATTTTTTATTTATTTTTTCTTAATCTTCTTAAAGAAGACCTTTTAACATATTATACAATTCTGGTTGGTGGTAATGAACTTCTTTAGCTTTTTCTTGTCTGGGAAGCTCTTTATGTGTCCTTTGATTCTAAATGACAGCTTTCCTGGGAAGAGTAATCTTGATTGTACATTCTTGCTTTTCGTCATTTTGAATATTTCTTGCCAATCCCTTCTGGCTTGCAAAGTCTCTATTGAGAAACCAGCTGACAGTCTTGTAGGAGTTCCCTTGTAAATAACAAACTGCTTTTGCTACTTTTAAGATTCTCTCTTTGTCTTTAACTCTTGCCACTTTAATTATGATGTGTCTTGGTGTAGGCCTCTTTGGATTCAACTTGTTTGGGACTTTCTGCACTTCCTCGACTTGTATGCCTATTTTCTTCACCAAATTAGAAAGATTTTATGGCATTATTTTTTTGAAATAGGTTTTCAATTTTTTGCTCTTTCTTTCCTTCTTCTGGCACCCCATGATGCAAATGTTGGTACAATTGAAATTATTCCAGAGGCTCTTTACACTATTCTCACATTTTTGGATTCTTTTTTTCCTTTTGCTTTTCTGAGTGGGTGTTTTTTGCTTCCTCATATTCCAAATTGCTGATTTGATTCTCAGCTTCATATACTCTACTATTGATCCCCTGTGTGTTATTCTTAATTTCAGTTAGTGTAGTCTTCATTTTTCACTGGTCTTTTTTCATGCTGTTGAAGTTCTCACTAAATTTATTGAGCATCTTTATAGAGTTTTTTGAACTCTGCATTTAATAGATTGCTTGTCTTCATGTTGTTTAGTTTTTTGTCCAGGAGTTTTGTTCAGTTCTTCTATTTGGGACATCTTTCTTCTTTCTTGATCTCCTCATTTTAGCAACCTCCCTATGTTTGTCTCTATGTATTTGGTAGAGCTGCTGTGTCTTCCAGGCTTGGTAGAGTGTCCTAATGTAATAGGTGTTCTGTAAAGTCCAGTGGCACAAACTCCTGGAACATCCAAGATGGGCATTTAAGGTATGCCCCCTGTGTGGGCAGTGTATACCCTCCTCTTGTCATTGAGTCTTGGTTGTCATTGGCACATTAATGGGAAGGATTTACCTCCAGGCCTATAAGCTTAAAGGAGAGGCTACAACCATCAGCCACCAACCTCTGACCAATGTCACAGCGACAATGAACTACTTGGAGACCCAGAAGGGCTGAGGGGAGGCAACAGCTCCAGTCAGCAAACCACAGGACTGAAGCACCATTCTCAGTCATATTAAGATATTTATTAGCCAGTAAAAATAACTCAAGGAAGCAGACAGTAAAAGTTTTCAGGGGATGAAGTAAAGTGCAAAGAACATGCTGACTTCTAACCTCTATTCTGAGAGTCTAAACATTTCTGTCACTGAATCTTATCCTACTGTTTTGCTGTTTCCAGTATGCACTGTTTCAAATACAGGTCAGAGAGGCCTCTGGACTCTTGTCTGCTTAGGGCTTTCGCCCTAGGGTGCCTTGCTGTCTCTAATTGCTTTTCTAACTCTGCATATTTTCATAGCATATTCCTACAGACCATCGTGGAGATTGAGCTTTGCAGGTGTCCATCCCACAGAGAAGAACTTACTTTAGTGGGGCTCTGGTGCCCAATGAATCCACCCCTTGAGTGTGTCTCTTGGGGAGGGAGTTGGGTTGTAATGCTTTGACATGGTCTGATGTTGTCCAGTGGGTGTGCTATTTCTGGGGCCTCCTGGGAAGTGCAGGTCAAGGTCAGGCACTGCACATGTTCTGCCTGAGGCCAGCCAGCATGAGCTACAAAGCAATCTGCAGATGATTGCTACTTGTGCTGGGCTTGGGGGTAATCAGTAGAGGCCAAGCTCTGGGTCAGCTTCTACTAGTGTATTAGTACCACTTAAGAGTGGTACAGGACATACTGAGGCCAGATGATGTTTGTTTAAGTGGTTTTAGGAAAATCTGAAACATGAACAAAGACAGACCATTTGTATGGAAAAAGCACTGGAAACATCTTGGGTGGTCCTGAAAGCTTGGTGGGACAAGGCCGTAGGGAATCACCAGGACGGGGAAAACAGTATGAACCAGCTTGATGGACTCAGATATGACACCTGCCTGCCAGCTCCATTTGGGGGAGGGCTCAGAAAAGGAACAATGGATTCTTCCAGGATTACTGTCTGGGAGAAAGTTGCCCCACCCAAACCTTTCACTGATACTGAACAATTCAGTTCTTCCCTGTATGTCTCCAATGCTTTTTTTTTTATTTATTCATTAAATTTAATGCAGTGACATTGATAAATCAGGGTACATATGTTGGGAGAAAACATCTCTAGATTATTTTGACATGTGATTGTGCTGTATACCCCTCACCCAAAGTTAAATTGTCTTCTGTCACTTTCTATCTGGTTTTCTTTGTGCCCCTCCCCTCCCCCAATCCCTCTCTCCTTCTTCACCCCATCCCCCCTCCCCCCAACCCCAACCCGTGTTGCCATCACATTCTTGTTCATGTCTCTGAGTCTCATTTTTATGTCCCTTCTATGTATGGTTTCATATAGTTCTTAGTTTTTTTTCTGATTTACTTATTTCACTCCATATAATGTTATCAAGGTCCATCCATGTTATTGTAAATGATCCAATGTCATCATTTCTTATGGCTGAATAGTATTCCATAGTATATATGTACCAAAGCTTTTTAATCCACTCGTCCTCTGACAGACACTTGGGCTGTTTCCAGATCTTAGCTATTGTGAACAATGCTGCCATAAACATGGGGGTACATTTCTCCTTTTGGAGCTGTTCTATGGTGTCCTTGGGGTATATTCCTAAAATTGGGATAGCTGGGTCAAAAGGCAGTTCGATTTTCAGTTTTTTGAGGAATCTCCATACTGTTTTCCACAGTGGCTGCACCAGTCTGCATTTCCACCAGCAGTGCAGGAGGGTTCCCTTTTCTCCACATTCTCACCAGCACTTATTCTGTGTTGTTTTATTGATGAGCGCCATTCTGACTGGTGTGAGGTGATATCTCATTGTGGTTTTAACTTGCATTTCTCTAATGATTAGTGATGTTGAGCATTTTTTTGTATGCCTATTGGCCATCTGTATGTCCTCTTTGGAGAAGTGTCTATTCATCTCTTTTGCCCATTTTTGGATTGGATTGTTTGTCTTCCTGGTGTTGAGATTTACAAGTTCTTTATAAATTTTGGTTATTAACCCCTTATCAGACGTATTGTCAAATATGTTCTCCCATTGTGTAGTTTGTCTTTTTATTCTGTTCTTGTTGTCTTTAGCTGTGCAAAAGCTTTTTAGTTTGATATAGTCCCATTTGTTTATCCTGTCCTTTATTTCACTTTCCTGTGGAGATAAATTATCAAATATATTGCTCCGAGAAATGTCAGAGAGCTTATTGCCTGTTTTCTTCTAAGATGCTTATGGTTTCACAGCCTACATTTAAGTCTTTTATCCATTTTGAGTTTATTTTTGTGAGTGGTGTAAGCTGGTGATCTAATTTCATTTTTTTGCAGGTAGCTGTCCAATTTTCCCAACATCATTTGTTAAAGAGGCTGGCTTTACTCCATTGTATTTCCTTACCTCCTTTGTCAAATATCAGTTGTCCATAGAACTGTGGGTTTATTCCTGGGTTCTCTGTTCTGTTCCATTTATCTATATGCCTGTTCTTATGCCAGTACCAGGCTGTTTTGAGTACAATGGCCTTGTAGTATAACTTGATATCAGAAAGTGTGATACCTCACACTTTATTCTTCTTTTTCAAGATTGCTGAGGCTATTCGTGTCCTCTTTAGGTTCCATATACATTTTTGGAATATGTGTTCTATATCTTTGAAGTATGTCATTGGTATTTTAATTGGTATTGCATTGAATTTATAGATTGCTTTGGGTAATACAGACATTTTAATGATGTTTATTCTTCCTAACCATGAGCACGGTATATGCTTCCACTTGTTTGTATCTTCCTTGATTTCTTTTATCAATGCTTTGTAATTTTCCGAGTACAAGTCTTTAGTCTCCTTGGTTAAGTTTACTCCTAGGTACTTTATTTTTTTGGTTGTAATTGTGAAGGGGATTGTTTCCTTAATTTCTCTTTCTGACTGTTCATTGTTGGTGTATAAAAATGCTTCTGATTTCTGAGTATTGATTTTATTTATTCTTTTTAAAATAATTTTATCTTTAATGGGGTGATATTAATAAATCAGGATACATATATTCAAAGATAACAAGTCCAGGGTATCTTGTCATTCAATCATGTTGCATACCCATCACCCAAAGTCAGATTGTCCTCCGTCACCCAATATCTTGTTCTCTCTGTGCCCCTCCCCCTCCCCCTTTCCCTCTCCCATTCCCCCTCCCCCTCCCTGTAACCACAACACCCTTATCAATGTCTCTCAGTTTCACTTTTATGTCCCACCTACGTATGGAATAATGCAGTTCCTGGTTTTTTCTGATTTACTTATTTCACTTCGTATCATGTTATCAAGATCCCACCATTTTGCTGTAAATGGTCCGATGTCATCATTTCTTATGGCTGAGTAGTATTCCATAGTGTATATGTGCCACATCTTCTTTATCCAGTCATCTATTGACGGGCTTTTTGGTTGTTTCCATGTCCTGGCCACTGTGAACAATGCTGCAATAAACATGGGGCTGCATGTTTCTTTACGTATCAATGTTTCTGAGTTTTGGGGGTATATACCCAGTAGAGGGATTGCTGGGTCATACGGTAGTTCTATTTTCAGTTTTTTGAGGAACCACCATACTTTCTTCCATAATGGTTGTACTACTTTACATTCCCACCAACAGTGGATGAGGGTTCCTTTTTCTCCACAGCCTCTCCAACATTTGCTATTACCTGTCTTGCTAATAATAGCTAATCGAAGAGGTGTGAGGTGGTATCTCATTGCCGTTTTGATTTGCATTTCTCTAATAGCTAAAGAAGATGAGTATCTTTTCATATATCTGTTGGCCATTTGTATTTCTTCCTGGGAGAAGTGTCTGTTCATATCCTTTTCCATTTTTTTATTGGATTGTTTGTTGTTGAGTTTTATGAGTTCTTTGTATATTTTGGATATTAGGCCCTTATCTGAACTAATGTTTGAAAATATCATTTCCCATTTAGTTGGCTTTCTGTTTATTTTGTTATCAGTTTCTCTTGCTGAGCAAAAACTTCTTAGTCTGATGTAGTCCCATTCATTAATTTTTGCCTTCACTTCTCTTGCCATTGGAGTCAAATTCATAAAATGCTCTTTAAAACCCAGGTCCATGAGTTTAGTACCTATATCTTCTTCTATGTACTTAATTGTTTCAGGTCTTATGTTTAGATCTTTGATCCATTTTGAGTTAATTTTTGTACAGGGGGAGAGACTGTAGTCCAGTTTCATTCTTTTGCATGTGGCTTTCCAGTTTTCCCAGCACCATTTATTGAAGAGGCTTTCTTTTCTCCATTGTGTGTTGTTGGCCCCTTTATCAAAAATTATTTGACTATATATATGTGGTTTTATTTCTGGACTTTCTATTCTGTTCCATTGGTCTGAGTGTCTATTTTTCTGCCAATACCATGCTGTTTTGATTGTCGTGGCACTATAATAGAGTTTGAAGTCAGGTATTGTAATGCCCCCAGCTTCATTCTTTTTCTTTAGGATTGCTTTGGCTATTCGGGGTTTTTTATAGTTCCATATAAATCTGATGATTTTTTGCTCTATTTCTTTAAAAAACGTCATTGGAAGTTTGATGGGAATTGCATTAAATTTGTATATTGCTTTGGGTAATATAGCCATCTTGATTATATTTATTCTTCCTAGCCAAGAACAAGGTATATTCTTCCATCTCATTATATCTTTTTCAATTTCCCTTAAAAATGGTTTATAGTTTTCATTATATAAGTCCTTTACATTCTTTGTTATGTTTATTCCTAAGTATTTTATTTTTTTTGTTGCAATCGTGAAGGGGATTATTCTTTTGAGTTTGTTCTGAATTGTTTCATTGTTGGCATATAGAAAGGCTATTGACTTCTGTATGTTAATTTTGTATCCTGCGACCTTACTGTATTGGCTTATTGTTTCTAGTAGTCTTTTTGTGGATTCTTTGGGGTTTTCGATGTATAGGATCATATCATCTGCAAAAAGTGATACCTTTACTTCTTCTTTTCCGATATGGATGCCTTTTATTTCTTTGTCTTGTCTGATTGCTGTGGTGAGAACTTCTAGTACCACATTAAATAAGAGTGGAGAGAGTGGACAACCCTGTCTTGTTCCTGATTTAAGGGGGAAAGCCGTCAGTTTAGTGCCATTTAATATGATGTTAGCTGATGGTTTATCATATATGGCCTTTATCATGTTGAGATATTTTCCTTCTATACCCATTTTGTTGAGAGTCTTAAACATAAAATTGTGTTGTATTTTATCGAAAGCCTTTTCTGCATCTATTGATAAGATCATGTGGTTTTTGTTCTTTGTTTTGTTGATATGGTGTATTACGTTAACCGTTTTACGTATGTTGAACCATCCTTGAGATTCTGGGATGAATCCCACTTGATCATGATGTATTATTTTTTTAATATGTTGTTGTATTCGATTTGCTAGTATTTTGTTTAGTATTTTAGCATCTGTATTCATTAGAGATATTGGTCTGTAGTTTTCTTTTTTTGTGCCATCCTTGCCTGGTTTTGGTATGAGGGTTATGTTGGCCTCATAAAATGTGTTTGGAAGTATTGCTTCTTCTTCAATTTTTTGGAAGACTTTGAGTAGAATAGGAACCAAGTCTTCTTTGAATGTTTGATAAAATTCGCTGGTATAGCCGTCAGGGCCTGGACTTTAATTTTTGGGGAGGTTTTTAATGGTTTTTTCTATTTCTTCTCTACTGATAGGTCTGTTTAGGCTTTCTGCTTCTTCTTGACTCAGTCTAGGAAGGTTGTATTGTTCTAGGAATTTATCCATTTCTTTTACGTTGTTGTATTTAGTGGCATAAAGTTTTTCATAGTATTCTACAATAATTCTTTGTATACCTACGGTGTCCGTGGTGATTTCCCCTCTTTCGTTTTGGATTTTGTTTATATGAGTTCTTTCTCTTTTTTCCTTGGTAAGTCTTGCCAAGGGTTTGTCAATTTTGTTGATCTTTTCAAAGAACCAGCTCCTTGTTCTATTAATTTTTTCTATAGTTTTTCTGTTCTCTAATTCATTTATTTCTGCTCTGATTTTTATTATCTCCTTTCTTCGGCTGGTTTTGGGTTGTCTTTGTTCTTCTTTTTCTAGTTCCTTAAGGTGGGAAGTTAAGTGGTTCACTTGGGCTCTCTCTTGTTTGTTCATATATGCCTGAAGCGATATGAACTTCCCTCTTATCACTGCTTTTGCTGCATCCCATAGATTCTGATATGTCGTATTGTCATTTTCATTAGTCTGTATATATCTTTTGATCTCTGCACTTATTTCTTCTTTGACCCATTCATTTTTTAAAAGTATGTTGTTTAGTTTCCACATTTTTGTGGGATTTTTTTCCTCTTTTTTGCAGTTGAATTCTAGTTTCAAGGCTTTATGATCAGAAAATATGCTTGGTACAACTTCAATTTTTCTGAATTTGCTGATGTTGTTTTTGTGGCCCAACATATGGTCAATTCTTGAGAATGATCCATGTACACTGGAGAAAAATGTATACTCAGTCACTTTGGGATGAAATGTCCTGTAGATGTCTATCATATCCAGGTGCTCTAGTGTTTTGTTTAAGGCCACTATGTCTTTGTTGATTCTCTGTTTGGATGACCGATCTAGAGCCGTCAGCGGTGTATTGAGGTCTCCAAGTATGATTGTATTTTTGTCAGTTTTTGTTTTAAGATCAATAAGTAGCTGTCTTATATATTTTGGTGCTCCTTGGTTTGGTGCATATATATTAAGAATTGTTATGTCTTCTTGATTCAGTGTCCCCTTAGCCATTATGAAATGACCATTTTTATCTCTGAGTACTTTTCCTGTCTTGTAGTCAGCATTATCCGATATGAGTATTGCTACACCTGCTTTTTTTTGGATGTTATTTGCTTGGAGTATTGTTTTCCAGCCTTTCACTTTGAATTTGTTTTTATCCTTGTTACTTAGATGAGTTTCCTGTAGGCAGCATACAGTTGGATTTTCTTTTTTAATCCATTCTGCTACTCTGTGCCTTTTTATTGGTGAGTTTAATCCGTTTACATTTAGTGTAATTATTGATACTTGTGAGTTCCCTATTGCCATTTTATATCTTGCTTTCTGTTAGTTTTGTGTCTTGTTTGATCCTTCTCTTTCGTTTTTCTATCTTTTGTTTTTATTTGGTTGTATTCCATACATCTTTCCTCTGTTGCTATCTTTTTTATCTCATGTGCTTCTGTGGTGGTTTTTTCAATGGTGGTTACCTTTGAGTAATGAAAAGGGTCCCTACCCTGTTCATTGTAGCGAACTATTTTGTGAGTACTTTTGCACTCCATCGTCCTTTGCTACTGTTAATCTCCATCTTCTCCCCCTCTTTCTTTTTGTTGTTGTCACAGTTTAAATTTGGTTTTATTGTGTTCTTCTTGGAGCTTTTACTTGTGGCTCTGTTTTTTTTTTTTTGTTCTTTGTATCTGATTGGAGAACCCCCTTTAGTAATTCCTGGAGTGGGGGTTTTCTGATGATAAATTCCCTCATCTTTTCTGTATCTGTGAATGTTTTTATTTCTCCTTCATATTTGAAGGATAGCTTTGATGGGTATAGTATTCGTGGCTGAAAGTTCCTCTCTTTCAGGACTTTAAATATTGGGGTCCACTCTCTTCTAGCTGGTAGAGTTTCTGCTGAGAAATCTGATGATAATCTAATGGGCCTTCCTTTATATGTTGTATTCTTCTTTTTCCTGGCTGCCTTGAGAATTTTTTCTTTGCTGTTGGTTTGTGTCAATTTCATTATGATATGCCTTGGAGTAGGTTTGTTGGGGTTAAGAAAACTCGGTGTTCTTTTTGCTTCTTGAATTTGGGGCTTTAGTTCTTTCCACAGGCTTGGGAAGTTCTCATCTATTATTTGTTTGAGTATGTTCTCCATTCCATTTTCTCTCTCTTCTCCCTCTGATATACCTATTATTCTTATGTTATTCTTTTTGATGGAGTCAGATAATTCTTGTAGGGCTATCTCATTTTTTTTAATTTTTGAGTCTCTTTCTTCTTCTCTCTGTTGTGCCTCAAGTTGCTTGTCTTCTATTTCACTAATCCTCTCTTCTATCTGACCTGTTCTATTAGCTAAGCTTGTTACTTCGTTTTTCAGCTCGTGAATTGAGTTTTTCATCTCTGTTTGATTTGTTTTTATAGTTTCAATTTCTTTGGACATATATTCTTTGTGTTCTTTGAGTTGTTTTCTGAGCTCCCTAAATTGCCTTTTTGTGTTTTCTTGTATATCTCGGAGGATTTTTAGGATTTCTATCTTGAATTCTCTGTCATTTAGCTCCAAGGTTTCCAATATATTAAATTTTTTCTTCATAGATTTTTCCTCATCTAGCTGTGTTACCTCTCTTTCTTTTGTATCCATGATATTCAATTTTCTCTTCCTTAATGGCATCTGAGGGTGGTTTTGTTGATAGTATTAATGAGATTTAATAAAGAATAAAAAGTTTTAAAAAAATTAAAAATCAAAAAGAGTTGTTTTTTTTAAAAAAAATAATAATGAAATAAAAATAAAATAAAATAATAATTTTTTAAAAAAGGAAATTATTCCCCCCCTCCTTTTTTCCTCTCCTCTCCCCTTTTTCTTGAGAAAATCTTGTGGTGAACTGTGAATTATAACAAACAATGCCTGTGATGGAGGGCCTGAATTGGGGAAAAGTAATAAAGGGGCAAAAAAAGGGGGGGTATGGACCCACAAAAAGCAAATAAGGAAAAAATTTGGGTCAAGAATAAAATGATTTACTTTTAGGTGTTGGTTGTCTAAGAGTTATGATGAGAGGAATAAGAGGAAAACAAAAAAAATGGGGGGACAAATTAAAAAAATACTATTATATTTAGTGGAACAAGAACTAGATAAAATGGAGAGCCAGGGATGGGAGCACTGCTAGTGAGTTAAAAAGGTGAAGTAAAAACCCCCCAAAATGCCACAAACATAGGTTTGAGTCCCAGATAAGATAATTTGTTTGTTATTGAGGTTTGAAGGAGAGGAGATGTAAAGGAGAAAGGAAGAAACTAATATAGAGGGAGAAAAGAAAGAGAGAGAGAGTAAAAAAGAAGGCACCACTAAAAGAAGAAAAAAGAAAGGAGAGAGAGAGAGTTAAGGGTTTTGGAGTGCAACCTTCATAGAGAGAAAGGAAGAGGAGAAAAAAGATAATGGGAGATGTAACACTTATGGGTAGTGTAGTTCAAGGAGAGGAGAGAGTAAGACCAGCAGAGAGTTAATCAGCCAAATTGGAGGAGGAAAAAAAGTATCAAGAATGAAGATAAGAGAAACAAACGAACAAATATAATAAAATGGGATAGGTTATAAAGTCAGCAGATTATTCTTGATTTTGAGAGGTTATCTTCTTGCTTTTTCTTTTCTCTCCCTCTTCCTGGTCGGTGACTCTGTACCCCAGGTTCTGCCCCTTTGGCACGCTCAGGTAGAGGTTTGCAGTTGATAAGTCTCTATGGCAATGTCATGTATTGTGCTTTAGTCTCATTGGGAGTTGAGGTTCATTAGCATTTATAGGCTCCGACAGTGAGAGAGTCTGTGTTCCTGGAGCCTTTCTCCTAGTCTTTCCTTCCTCAATTAGTAGCCTGATCATCCAGCTATGGGGTTGCTGCTGCCTCTGCCTGGATAGTAAGAGGTTCAAAGAGCTGGCAACTCCCCACTTTATTCCCACTCAGCACAGGGCTCTGGGTAAGGCTCAGTCAGTCAGAGCTGCTAGCATAATCAGGCTGACTTTCCACCCACTCAAAGACCTCTGGCTCTGCCACTCTGTCCGATAACACAGGCGGGCGCCCACTTCCGGGGTGCTTGAAGGAAACTCTCATTCACTATCTGCGCGCGCAGACCAGGATATCCGGCCAGCAGTCTCATGCTCTGAGTGAAACCCCCAACCGCATGGAAAAGTTGCAGCGCTGGAATTCGCTCTCGCTCTGTCCCCGTGCGCGGCTTTTGCAAGGCGCTGGGGCGGCCCGAGATTCCGCTTTTGCCCACACAAAGGCCCCTGACTCTGCCTCTCTGTGCGATAACACAGGCGCGCACTGCCGAGGCATTCGGAGGAATTGCTCACTTCCTATCTGCGCGCGCACACCAGGATATGAGGCCGGCCGCGTTTCCCTCTGAGTGAAACCCTCACCAGCACGGAAAATTTCCACTGTTGGAATTAGTTTTTGCTCCCTCCCGTGCGCGGCTTTCCCAAGGCGCTGGGGCTGCCCAGAGATTCTGCTTTCGGCCCACAGAAAGGCCTCTGACCCTGCCTCTCTGTGGGGTAACACGGACACTCACTTCCGGGACTTAGGAAGAAATCTCTCGCCCACTAACTGCGCACCAACCAGGAGAACGGGTAAAATGGCTGCCCCGCTTGTCTTTCTTTGTTTGGGTTTGGCGCGAGTGTTAGCTTGTATTGCCCGGCTTGCCACAGGATCAGTTTTTCCTCGGCTAGGATCTCCGTGCCACAGCCTGTTTCGGCCCTTTGTGCCGCAGCCTGGATGTATTCACCCCCTTTGCCCACCTCAGTTTTTATATTCACAGTTACCAGAGAAAGCCGCCCTGTTTAGGTTAGTGAGGAAGGCGGAGCATTTCTTACTCCCTATTTCCTTCGGGGTTTGGTTATATATTTAGCCAATTTTTCACTCGACCATACCTTCGGGTGTATTGCGAAGCATCTGGAGGCTCCAAGTATAGGTTTTTCTGTTTCTGGTTGAAGATCTTGTTGAGTTTTGGAGGAGATTTATCGGTATCGCTTCCTACTCTGCCATTACTCTGACGTCATCTCCTGAGTATTGATTTTATATCCTGCCACTTTATTTATCAGGTCCAGTAGTTTTTTGACTGAGTCTTTAGGGTTTTCTATATACAATATCATATCATCTGCAAATAATGATAGTTTTACTTCTTCTTTTCCAACTTGAATGCCTTTTATTTCTTCTTCTTGTCTGATTGCTATGGCTAGGACTTCCAGGACTATGTTAAATAAGAGTGGTGAAAGAGGGCACCCCTGCCTTGTTCCTGATCTTAAGGGGATTGCTTTTAATTTTTGCCCATTGAGTATGATGTTGGCTGTGGGTTTCTCATGGATGGCTTTTATCATGTTGAGGTATGTTTCTTGTATTCCCACTTTGCTGAGAGTTTTTATCATGAATGGGTACTGGATTTTATCAAATACTTTTTCTGCATCTATTGAAATTATCATATGGTTTTTCTCCTTCTTTTTGTTTATGTGATGAATCACATTGATTGATTTACAAATATTGTACCAGCCTTGCCTCCCCAGAATAAATCCCACTTGATCATGGTGTATGATTTTTTCCATATATTGTTGGATCCGGTTTGCTAATATTTTGTTCAGGATTTTAGCATCTATATTCATCAGAGATATTGGCCTATAATTTTCTTTCTTTGTGTTGTCTTTGCCTGGTTTTGGAATCAGAATTATGCTCACCTCATAAAAGGAGCTTGGAAGTCTTCCTTCCTCTTGAATATTTTGAAATAGTTTGAGAATGATAGGAGTTAGTTCTTCTTTGAATATTTGGTAGAATTCCGTTGTGAAGCCATCGGGCCCCGGACTTTTCTTTGTTGGGAGTTTTTTGATAACTGTTTCGATCTCATTTGGTGTAATCGGTCTGTTTAGGTTTTCTGATTCTTCCAGATTGATTTTTGGAAGATTGTATGTTTCAAGGAATTTGTCCATTTCATCTAGGTTGTCTAGTTTTTTGGCATACAGTTCTTCATAGTATTTTCTTACAATATTTTGTATTTCTGTTGTGTCAGTTGTTATTTCTCCTCTCTCATTTCTAATTTTATTTGAGTCCTCTCTCTCTTTTTCTTGGTGAGTCTACTTAAAGGTTCATCAATCTTGTTTACCTTTTCAAAGAACCAGCTCCTAGTTTCATTGATCCTCTGTATTGTTTCTTTAGCCTCTATGTCATTTATTTCTGCTCTGATCTTTATTATTTCCTTCCTTCTACTACATTTGGGCTTTACTTGCTGTTCTTTTTCTAATTCTTTTAGATGCAGGGTTAAGTTGTTTATTTGAGCTTTTTCTAGCTTCTGAAAGTGTGCCTGTAGTGCTATGAACTTCCCTCTCAGCACTGCTTTCACTGTGTCCCATAAATTTTGAGTTGTTGTATGCTCATTGTCATTCGTTTCTAGGAATTTTTTTATTTCTTCTTTGATCTCATTCTTAATCCATTCATTATTTAGCACCCTGCTATTTAGTTTCCATGTGTTTGAGAATTTTTGAGCTTTTCTGCTGTGATTCATTTCTAGTTTCATGCCGTTGTGATCGGAAAAGGTGCTTGATATGATTTCAGTCTTCTTAAATTTGTTGAGAGCACTTTTGTGCCCTAACATGTGGTCTATCCTAGAGAATGTACCATGAGCGCTTGAAAAGAATGTATATTCTGCTGCTTTAGGGTGAAAGGATCTGAAGATATCTATTAAATCGAGTTGATCTGTTGTTTCCAATAAGTCTGCTGTTTCTTTGTTAATTTTCTTTCTTGAGGATCTATCTAGTGATGTTAGTGGGGTATTGAAATCCCCTACTATTATAGTATTGCTGTTGATCTCGCCCTTTAAATCCATCAAAGTCTGTTTTATATATTTGGGTGCTCCTTTATTAGGTGCATAGATATTTATAATAGTTATATCTTCCTGTTGGATTACTCCCTTTATCATTATGTAGTGGCCTTCTTTATCTCTTACTATATCCTTTGTTTTAAAGTCCAATTTGTCTGATATAAGTATTGCTACCCCAGCTTTTTTTTTCATTTCCGTTTGCATGAAACATTTTTTTCCATCCTTTTACCTTCAATCTATGTGTGTCTTTTGTTCTAAGGTGTGTCTCTTGTAGACAGCATATGTATGGGTCCTGTTTTCTTATCCACGCAGCTACCCTATGTCTTTTGATTGGATCATTTAATCCATTTACATTTAAGGTTATTATTGATATGTAGTTTTTTTTTTTTATAATTTTATTTTTTTAATGGGGTGACATCAATAAATCAGGATACATATATTCAAAGATAACAAGTCCAGGTTATCTTGTCGTTCAATTATGTTGCATACCCACCACCCAAAGTCAGATTGTCCTCCGTCACCCTCTATCTTGTTCCCTCTGTGCCCCTCCCCCTTCCCCTTTCCCTCCCCCATTCCCCCCTCCCCCCCGTAACCACCACACTCTTATCAATGTCTCTTAGTTTCACTATTATGTCCCACCTACGTATGGAATAATACAGTTCCTGTCTTTTTCTGATTTACTTATTTCGCTTCGTATCATGTTATCAAGATCCCACCATTTTGCTGTAAATGTTCCGATGTCATCATTTCTTATGGCTGAGTAGTATTCCATAGTGTATATGTGCCACATCTTCTTTATCCAGTCATCTATTGATGGGCTTTTTGGTTGTTTTCATGTCCTGGCCACTGTGAACAATGCTGCAATAAACATGGGGCTGCATGTGTCTTTACGTATCAATGTTTCTGAGTTTTGGGGATATATACCCAGTAGAGGAATTGCTGGGTCATACGGTAGTTCTATTTTCAGTTTTTTGAGGAACCACCATACTTTCTTCCATAATGGTTGTACTACTTTACATTCCCACCAACAGTGGATGAGGGTTCCTTTTTCTCCACAGCCTCTCCAACATTTGCTATTACCTGACTTGCTAATAACAGCTAATCGAACAGGTGTGAGGTGGTATCTCATTGCCGTTTTGATTTGCATTTCTCTAATAGCTAAAGAAGATGAGCATCTTTTCATATATCTGTTGGCCATTTGTATTTCTTCCTGGGAGAAGTGTCTATTCATATCCTCTTCCCATTTTTTTATTGGATTGTTTGTTTGTTTGTTGTTGAGTTTTATGAGTTCTTTGTATATTTTGGATATTAAGCCCTTATCTGAGCTGTTGTTTGAAAATATCGTTTCCCATTTAGTTGGCTTTCTGTTTATTTTGTTATCAGTTTCTCTTGCTGAGCAAAAACTTCTTAGTCTGATGTAGTCCCATTCATTAATTTTTGCCTTCACTTCTCTTGCCATTGGAGTCAAATTCATAAAATGCTCTTTAAAACCCAGGTCCATGAGTTGAGTACCTATGTCTTCTTCTATGTACTTAATTGTTTCAGGTCTTATGTTTAGATCTTTGATCCATTTTGAGTTAATTTTTGTACAGGGAGAGAGACTGTAGTCCAGTTTCATTCTTTTGCATGTGGCTTTCCAGTTTTCCCAGCACCATTTATTGAAGAGGCTTTCTTTTCTCCATTGTGTGTTGTTGGCCCCTTTATCAAAAATTATTTGACTATATATATGTGGTTTTATTTCTGGACTTTCTATTCTGTTCCATTGGTCTGAGTGTCTATTTTTCTGCCAATACCATGCTGTTTTGATTGTCGTGGCCCTATAATAGAGTTTAAAGTCAGGTATTGTTATGCCCCCAGCTTCATTCTTTTTCTTTAGGATTGCTTTGGCTATTCGGGGTTTTTTATAGTTCCATATAAATCTGATGATTTTTTGCTCTATTTCTTTAAAAAACGTCATTGGAAGTTTGATGGGAATTGCATTAAATTTGTATATTGCTTTGGGTAATATAGCCATCTTGATTATATTTATTCTTCCTAACCAAGAACAAGGTATATTTTTCCATCTCATTATATGTTTTTCAATTTCCCTTAACAATGGTTTATAGTTTTCATTATATAAGTCCTTTACATTCTTTGTTATGTTTATTCCTAAGTATTTTATTTTTTTTGTAGCAATCGTGAAGGGGATTATTCTTTTGAGTTCCTTCTCAGTTGTTTCATTGTTGGCATATAGGTATGTAGTTTTTTATTGCCATTTTCTTCTTTAAAGGTGTATTCCTTTTTTTGCTATATTCTTTTCCAACTTTGATCTGTTTACAACAGGCCCCTTAACATTTCTTGCAGCGTTGGTTTGGTTGTAATGAATTCCTTGAGTTGTTTTTTGTCTGGGAAGCTTTTTATTTCTCCTTCGATTTTAAACGATAGCCTTGCTGGATAAAGTAGTCTTGGTTGTAGGTTCTTGTTCTGCATTACTTTGAATATTTCTTGCCATTCCCTTCTGGCCTCAAGTGTTTCTGTTGAGAAGTCGGATGTCATCCTTATGGGGGCTCCTTTGTAGGTGATAACTTTTTTTTCTCTTGCAGCTTTTAATATTTTCTCTTTATCACTTAGCTTTGGTATTTTAATTATGATGTGTTTTGGTGTAGGTTTCTTTGGGTTTCTCTTTAATGGAGTTCTCTGTGCTTCTTGGACTTGTAAGAGTTTCTCTTGCATTAATTTAGGGAAGTTTTCAGTTATGATATGATTGAACAAAGTCTCTATCCCTTGTTCTTTTTCTTCTTCTTCAGGAACCCCTATGATGCGGATGTTATTTCTCTTCATGTTGTCACAGAGCTCTCTAAGTGTTTCCTCTGACTTTTTGAGTCTCTTTTCTCTTTTCTTCTCTGCTTTCATGCCTTCATTCCAGTTGTCCTCCAACTCGCTGATTCGATCCTCTGCTGTATCCATCCTGTTTTTAATTCCTTCCATTGTGGTCTTCATTTCTGATATTGTATTTGTCATCTCTGACTGATTCTTTTTTAATATTTCAATATCCTTTTTTATACTTGCTATTTCTTTATTTAGGTTTTCAAACTGTCCCTCCATTGTTGTTCTAAGATCCCTAAGCATCCTTACAATCATTATTTTGAACTCCGCATCTGGAAGTTTGATTATTTCCATATCACTCAGCTCATCTCTCAAGGGTGTCTCTTGTGGTTTCATTTGGGTTGCACTCCTTTGTCTTCTCATAATGGTGTTTTATTTGTAGAGTTGCTTGAGTCTAGGCTTGGTGTTTTCTGCCTCCTGTTTTCAGTTGTGTTATTTCTAGGTCTTCTTGGATTGGTATCAGCTATTATTTGTAATCCACTTTTGGATTTGGGCAGCTTTGAAGTCTTGATTTGTTTGTTTTCTTAACAGGTGATAGTCTTGTTAACTGATCTCAGCAGGGGGCTTCCTTGAAAATGTAACCAGGAATGCTGTGGGTGTAACCTGAGACACTGAAGGTCTTTTCCACCAACTAATCTCACTGGGGGCAGGGTTTTTTCTCAGCTTCAGTAGGGGGAGGTGTATCCCAGATCTCCATGGAGACCTGAGTTACTGCCCCTCCTCCCCACTTCTTGTTTTCAGCTGTGTCTTGTTGTGCTGATTGGAGCTGGATAGATGTCCGGAGATCTCTGATCCGGAAGCACTTCAGCTCTGTTTTGTGAAAGGTTCAGTCCCTCCCCCAGCTATGGCCGCCTCCAGCACGAATGAGTCAGCTTTTTTATTTCATTTCTTGCATACCTTAGCCCCTCACAGTCTGTCCCTCTCCTTGTCCTTTCCACTTGGGAGATAAGCTGGTCTTTTCAACCCACCTTGCTCCCTGGTCGCCAGGTAAGTGGCTGTGAGTAGTAGTTTCTGCTCTTTTTCCTCTGTGAAATCCTCTCTGGGCTCTCAGCCTCACCCCCCCCCCCCGCCATTCCTGTAAGCAGAGGAGATTCAGGCACTCCTTACCAGGTTTATTGTGGCTTCCTCTTTGCTCCTTGGTTTTTGAGAGCTGTTCTTGCAGTTCAGTGTTGGTTTTTCATGCTGATTTTTCCTAAATTGATTTGTATTCCAGTTTGGTGTTGAGAGCTGGGCGTCTGTGTGTCCGCCTACTCCGCTGCCATCTTCAAAAGCCTCCGGGAGTTTTTTGATAACTGTTTCTATCTCATTTGGTGTAATCGGTCTGTTTAGGTTTTCTGATTCTTCCAGATTGATTTTTGGAAGATTGTATGTTTCAAAGAATTTGTCCATTTCATCTAGGTTGTCTAGTTTTTTGGCATACAGTTCTTCATAGTATTTTCTTATAATATTTTGTATTTCTGTTGTGTCAGTTATTTCTCCTCTCTCATTTCTAATTTTATTTATTTGAGTCCTCTCTCTCTTTTTCTTGGTGAGTGTACTTAAAGGTTCATCAATCTTGTTTACCTTTTCAAAGAACCAGCTCCTAGTTTTATTGATCCTCTGTATTGTTTCTTTAGCCTCTATGTCATTTATTTCTGCTCTGATCTTTATTATTTCCTTCCTTCTACTACATTTGGGCTTTACTTGCTGTTCTTTTTCTAATTCTTTTAGATGTAGGGTTAAGTTGTTTATTTGAGCTTTTTCTAGCTTCTGAAAGTGTGCCAGTAGTGCTGTGAACTTCCCTCTCAGTACTGCTTTCGCTGTGTCCCATAAATTTTGAGTTGTTGTATGCTCATTGTCATTCGTTTCTAGGAATTTTTTTATTTCTTCTTTAATCTCATTCTTAATCCAATTAGTTTCCATGTGTTTGAGAACTTTTGAGCTTTTCTGTTGTGGTTCTTTTCTAGTTTCATGCTGTTGTGATCAGAGAAAGTGCTTGATATGATTTCAATCTTCTTAAATTTGTTGACTAAAATCCTGCAGCACACCAAAAGAACACTGTTTCTTGAAGATCTGACAACAATTATGTCTAATGTTAACTCATTCACACCAGGTTTATTGATTTTAGTGAGAAAGAGGAGGAAGGGGAATGGGGGGGAGAGAGAGAGAGAGAGAGAGAGAAAGAGTCAGGGACAATGAGCTGTTCCTGTGTGTGCCCTGACCGGTGATCGAAACGGCAACTGTGATGCACGTCCAACACTCAATCTTCTTAAATTTGTTGAGAGCACTTTTGTGCCCTAACAATGTGGTCTATCCTAGAGAATGTACCATGAGCACTTGAAAAGAATGTATATTCTGCTGCTTTAGGGTGAAAGGTTCTGCAGATATCTATTAAATCGAGTTGATCTAGTGTGACCTTTAAATCTGATGTTTCTTTGTTAATTTTCTTTCTTGAGGCTCTATCTAGTGATGTTAGTGGAGAATTGAAATTCCCTACTATTATAGTATTGCTGTTGATCTTGCCCTTTAAATCCATCAAAGTCTGCTTTATATATTTAGGTGCTCCTATATTAGTTGCATAGATATTTATAATAGTTATATCTTCCTGTTGGATTACTCCCTTTATCATTATGTAGTGGCCTTCTTTATCTCTTAATATATTTTTTGTTTTAAAGTCCATTTTGTCTGATATAAGTATTGCTACCCCAGCTTTTTTTTCATTTCCATTTGCATGAAATGTTTTTTTCCATCCTTTTACCTTCAATCTATGTGTATCTTTTGTTCTAAGGTGTGTCTCTTGAAGACAGCATATGTATGGGTCCTGTTTTCTTATCCACACAGCTACCCTATGTCTTTTGATTGGATCATTTTATCCATACATTTAAGGTTATTATTGATATGTAGTTGTTTATTGCCATTTTCTTCTTTAAAGGTGTATTCCTTTTTTGCTATATTCTTTTCCCACTTTGATCTGTTTACAATAGGCCCCTTAACATTTCCTGCAGTATTGGTTTGGTTGTAATGAATACCTTGAGTTTTTTGTTTTGTTTTGTTTTTTCTGGGAAACTTTTTATTTCTCCTTCGATTTTAAATGATAGCCTTGCTGGATAACGTAGTCTTGGTTGTAGGTTCTTGTTCTGCATTACTTTGAATATTTTTTGCCATTCCCTTCTGTCCTCAAGTGTTTCTGTTGAGAAGTCAGATGTCATCCTTATGGGGGCTCCTTTGTAGGTGATAACTTTTTTTTCTCTTGCAGCTTTTAATATTTTCTCTTTATTGCTTAGGTTTGGTATTTTAATTATGATGTGTCTTGGTGTAGGTTTCTTTGGGTTTCTCTTTAATGGAGTCCTCTGTGCTTCTTCGACTTGTGAGAGTTTCTCTTGCATTAATTTAGGGAACTTTTCAGCTATGATATGATTGAACATAGTCTCTATCCCTTGTTCTTTTTCTTCTTCTTCAGGAACCCCTATGATGCAGATGTTATTTCTCTTCATGTTGTCACAGAGCTTTCTAAGAGTTTTCTCAGACTTTTTGAGTCTCTTTTCTCTTTTCTTCTCTGCTTTCATGCCTTCATTCCAGTTGTCCTCCAACTTGCTGATTTGATCCTCAGCTCTATCTATCCTGTTTTTAATTCCTTCCATTGTGGTCTTTATTTCTGATATTGTATTTGTCATCTCCGACTGATTCTTTTTTATACTTGCTATTTCTTTATTTAGGTGTTCATAATGACCATCCATTGTTGTTTTAAGGTCCCTAAGCATCCTTACAATTATTATTTTGAACTCCACATCTGGAAGTTTGATTATTTCCATATCACTCAGTTTATCTCCTGAAGGTGTCTCTTGTGGTTTCATTTGGATTGCACTTCTTTGTCTTCTCATTGTCTGTTTTTGGGTGTTTTAATTGTAGAGTTGGTTGAGTCTAGGCTTGGTGTTGTCTGCCTCCAGTTTTCAGTTGTGTTATTTCTAGGTCTTCTTGAGTTGGTATCAGCTGTTATCTGTAATCCACTTTCGGATTTGGGCAGCTTTGAAGTCTTGATTTGTTTGTTTTCTTAACAGGTGATAGTCTTGTTTACTGATCTCAGCAGGGGTCTTCCTTGAAACTGTATCCAGGATTGCGATGGGTGTAACCTGAGACTCTGAAGGTCTTTTTAGCCAACTAATCTCCCTGGGGGCAGGGTGTTTTCTCAGCTTCAGTAGGGGGAGGTGTATCTCAGATCTCCATGGAGACCTGAGTTACTGCCCCTCCTCCCTACTTCTTGTTTTCAGCTGTGTCTTGTTGTGCTGATTGGAGCTGGATAGATGTCCGGAGATCTCTGATCCAGAAGCAAGTCAGCTCTGTTTTGTGAAAGGTTCAGTACCTCCCCCAGCTATGGCTGCCTCCAGCATGGATTAGTCAGCTTTTTTAGGTTGTCTCCTTCATTCATTAGCCCCTCACAGTCTGTCCCTCTCTCTTTCCTTTCCACTTGGGAGATAGACTAGTCTTTTCAACACCCCTCACTCCCTGTTCGCCAGGTAAGTGGCTGTGAGCAGTAGTTTCTGCTCTTTTCCCTTGTGTGAGATCCCCTCTGGGCTCTCAGCCTCACCCCCCCTCCATTCCTGTAAGCAGGGGAGATTCAGGCACTCCCTACCAGGTTTTTTGTGGCTTCTTCTTTGCTCCTTGGTGTTGGGCAGATAAAATGTATTATGCTCACTTTGTTAAAGATGACACGAGGAGGCCGTCGCCCAGGTGATATTAATGTGTGTTGGGGGTGGGCTAAAGGCAGGCAGAATCCTTGTAGCCTGGGGCTTGGTTTTGGGATTAAGCCTTTCCTACCCTTTTTGATGTGGGGTGGTGCAATCCAATCATGCCTCAGAGAAGTGACTCTACTGGAAACTTCCCTATTTTGTATATTGGATTAGAGGTTGTGAAAATACAGTATAAAATGGGGGCAGAACAGAGTTTGTGTGCTTGGTTCCTGGGATGATGAGCAGAGAGCAGCAGAAGGAGGCCATGTGGAGTAGGCCAGGAGAAGCAGCCAAGATGGCGGAGTGCTGAGTGAGATGCCAGTTTGTGTAGAGTTTGTATCTGGGATAAGGAAGGAGATGGGGAACTGAGGAGAATAAGGCTGGTGACCTAGAAACCTTTGATTCTAGGAAACTCAGATAAGTCAGTGGCTTTGTGAGCACTGAATGTGAGTGGGTTTTGGAGCCCAGTGTGTGTTTTTACTTGCCCACCGGGTACAAACTAGAATTAAAGATGATGGCCCATCAGTTTTTGGCTCCGTTGTTTCTTTACCGACTGTCCAAATCCAATGTGTAAGGCCAGGAGCCACCATCATGGCCATTCACATGCAGGTTCCCATTGGATTCGGGCAGACGATAAAGAAATGGCAGAGTCAGAGGATGGGGGACCATCCTATTTATTGGTGTCTCACCAAGACAGGCAAACCACAAAAGAAGACAAAGGAAAAGCAGAAATCCAGCTTTTCCCATGAAGGGCAAGGGATCAGGGAAGCCCCTGCAATCGTGATAGCAGGAACTGAGTGAGCCAGCTCCCGGTCTGTCCCACTTTATAGTGCGGAAAACCAAAATCCCTTAATCTAATATACAAACAAGGAAGTCTCTGATACAAAGTCACTTATCCAAGGCATAATTGGATTCCTCATGAGAGTGCACCACCCAGATCATACAATCAGTCAAGGGTGTGGGGAAAAGCTCAGTCCCAAAACCAAACCCCAGGCTACAATGACCCGGTCTGCCCACAGCCTGTCCCCCACACCCAATATAAGTCACAAGCGAGCAAACATATATATCACATTTACAAACCTATTTGACCAACACAATGCGAACCTGCATAGGCCAGAAGGCTGCTGTGATGGTGGCCCTGGCCCTGGTTCCTGCCCTTACATTTGGTGTAGTCTGTGGCAGGATTCGATACAGATCAGCAAGGAGCCTTTGAGTGGTGGAGTAGAGGACTGGCTGCTGTTATGGTTCCCCATGGCTGTCCTTTTGGGGATCGTAGGCTGGCTGGCTTTTACAGCCATGCGTGAGGAAACTAAGAGCTCTGTGGAAAAGGTTGCCTGGGACCTGCAAACCAAGCAGTTGAAGGAGCTGGAACAAACACGGGAGAAACAGATGCTGACCCTGGAGTTGGAGGAAGTGCTGGAGGAGGAGGCCGACCAGGTTCACAAGATTCGCCTGGAAATGGAGCAGCTGCTGGAGGAGGATTCACAAGTTCGTGAGTTGCAGATTGCCCTGGATGTTGTGGAGAGCCAGCAGCGGCGGGAGGCTGAGGTTGAGGCTGAGGCTGGAGCTGGAGCTGCAAGGTCTGCAGAGCAGAAGGCGGCAGCGGCCCAGGACTTGAGCCCGGCAGCGGGAGCTGATGTTTTCAGTTCCTCTTTGGAGGATGAGGAGAATTGGGCTGGAGTTGCAATCTGCAGTCTCCATAAGATGAGAGCCCAGCTGCAAGGAGTATCTACTACAGCCCTGGTAGGTCTGCGATTTTGGGGACATAGGATGGACGCTATCATGCTCTCCAGAGCCAAGATGGAAATGCTGACTGCCATTGCCATGTGCCCCTCTTTGGGACAGTGTTGGGCAGTTAAAATGTATTATGCTCACTTTGTTAAAGATTACGTTGCCCATGAGGAGGCCGTCACCCAGGTGATATTAATGTGTGTTGAGAATCCTTGTAGCCTGGGGCTTGGTTTTGATATTAAGCCTTTCCCACCCTTTTTGATGTGGGGCGGTACAATCCAATCATGCCTCAGAGAAGTGACTTTGTATTAGAGACTTCCCTATTTCGTATATTGGATTAGAGGTTGTGAAGCTACACTATAAAATAGGGGCAGAACGGGGGCTTGCCCTCTCTTGGTTCCTGAGATTAGCATGAGAGAGCAGAGAAAGTAGAGCCAGCAGCAGAAGGAGGCCATGTGGAGGAGGCCAGGAGAAGCAGCCAAGATGGTGGAGTGCTGAGTGAGATGCCAGTTTGTGTAGAGTTTGTATCTGGGATAAGGAAGGAGATGGGGAACTGAGGAGAATAAGGCTGGTGAGCTAGAATGATTCTAGGAAACTCGGATAAATCAGTAGCTTTGTGAGCACTGAATGTGATTGGGTTTTGAAGCCTAATGTGTATTTTTACTTGCCCGCCGAGTGCAAGCTAGGATTAAAGACTATGGCCCACCAGTTTTTGGCTCCATGGTTTCTTTACCGACTGTCCGAATCCAATGTGAACCTGCATGAGCTGGGCTGCTCTGATGGTGGCCCTGGCCCTGGCTTCTGGCTTTACAGACAGTGTAAGACCTGCGAGGATGGCAGGAATGAGGGGGGTGGCTGATGCCCCATGTGCGTGGACTGATTTCCCGGACTACAACCGGAGTGGGCATTGGCTCCTTTGTTGGATGGACTTACGGATTATGGATTTTGGACAATGTGAAATACCCTGATGGGGGTGGGGGGTGGCTTTGCTGGAAGCACTCCCCTACCTCGGGAAGCTTTTCCTGTGGCTAGAAAGAAGGCCAAGGACATTTTGCGCTAAATGCTGAGAGACTGGTGAAATGTACCTTTGTAATTGTTGAAACTGTATGATTTTTGCTGTTGTAATCTGTGTAATGTTCTAATTTCCTTGCACAGGAATGCTGGTGATGTAAATTGTGGGTAGCAAAGTGAGCATAGGGGTGGATTGTTGGGCAGATAAAATGTATTATGCTCACTTTGTTAAAAATGACACAAGGAGGCCGTCTCCCAGGTGATATTAATGTGTGTTGGGGGTGGGCTAAAGGCAGGCAGAATCCTTGTAGCCTGGGGCTTGGTTTTGGGATTAAGCCTTTCCTACCCTTTTTGATGTGGGGTGGTGCAATCCAATCATGCCTCAGAGAAGTGACTCTACTGGAAACTTCCCTATTTTGTATATTGGATTAGAGGTTGTGAAAATACAGTATAAAATGGGGGCAGAACAGAGTTTGTGTGCTTGGTTCCTGGGATGATGAGCAGAGAGCAGCAGAAGGAGGCCACCTGGAGGAGGCCAGGAGAAGCAGCCAAGATGGCGGAGTGCTGAGTGAGATGCCAGTTTGTGTAGAGTTCGTATCTGGGATAAGGAAGGAGATGGGGAACTGAGGAGAATAAGGCTGGTGACCTAGAAACCTTTGATTCTAGGAAACTCGGATAAGTCAGCGGCTTTGTGAGCACTGAATGTGAGTGGGTTTTGGAGCCCAGTGTGTGTTTTTACTTGCCCGCCGGGTACAAGCTAGAATTAAAGATGATGGCCCATCAGTTTTTGGCTCCGTTGTTTCTTTACTGACTGTCTGAATCCAATGCGAACCTGCATGGGCCGGGCGGCTGTGATGGTGGCCCTGGCCCTGGCTTCTGGCTTTACACTTGGTTTTTGAGAGCTGTTCTTGCAGTTCAGAGTTGGTTTTTCATGCTGATTTTTTCTAAATTGATTTGTATTACAGTTTGGTGGTGAGAGCTGGGCATCTGTGTGTCCGCCTACTCCACTGCCATCTTTTTTTCGTGTCTCCGGTGCTTTTTAAGCTGTTGCCCCAGTGATAGAGTGATTCTGAATGAGTTCATGCAGAAGGAACAATTCTGAATAAAGTCTTTAAGAGAAACTCTTTGGGACTCCAGCAGATTCCCATCTCATTCAGCCTCAATCTCTGCTGAATTTTACAGCCAGAAATTATGAGGACATTTCTTCCTGGCACTGGAACCCTGGGATGGGGGCCAGGTGTGGGGATGAGACCATTGGTTCTCAGGGCGGCCTTCCAAAGCCAGAATATCCCTCTCAACTTTTATCCTCCACATATGGGTGTGGGGCCAACCTATTGTGTCTCCACCCCTCTTTCCAGTTTGGATGAGGTTTCTTCTTTAATTTCCTAGTTGTAGGTCTTCCATTCAGACATATTTCAGGTAGCTCTGAATTATGTTTGTTCTGTAGTTTTGTTGTAATTTAGATGTGGTTTGGAGAAGAGGTGAGTAACATGTTTACCTACACTGTCATCTTGCCCAGAAGTCTCCTCTCTTTGTCTTTAACCTTTGTCATTTTAACTATGATGTGTCTTGCTTTGAGACTCTTTGGGTTCCCTTGTTTGGGACTCCCTGAGCTGCCTGGAATTGTGTGTCTTTTTTTCTTCTCCGAGTTAAGGAAGTTTCAGTCATTATTTCTTCAAATAGGTTCTCAATTCGTTGCTCTCTATCTTCTCATCTGGTATCCTCATGATGTCAATATTCTTATGTTTTAGGTTGTGCCAAATGTCTATTAAACTACCTTCATTTTAATTTTTTCTTCTTTTTGCTGCTCTGATTGGTTTTTTTGTTACCATGTCTTTCATACAACTAATTAGATCCTTTGCTTCATCTAACCTACTGCTTATTCCTTCTAGTATAATCTTTATTTCAGATATTGTAGTCTTCATGTCTGACTGGCTCTTTTTTATGATTTCTGTCCTTTTTTTATGCTTTTGAAGTTCTCACTAAGTTCCTTAAGCATTCTTATAACTGTTGTTTTGTATTCTATATTTGGTACATTGCTTGCCTCCATTTCATTTAGTTCTTTCTCACTCTCTCTCTTTTTTTTTGTTTTTTTGAAATTTCTCCTGTTCTTTCATTTGGGGCATGTTTCTTTGTCTCCCCATTTTGGCTGCCTATCTATGTTTCTTTCTGTGTATTAGGTAGATTTGCTATGTCTCCCAGTCTTGTTAAGGTCTACTTATGTAGTAGTTGTTCTGTGGAATCCAATGGTACAGTTTTTCTGATCACGTGAACTGAGTGCTCCAGGAATACTCCATGTGTGGGTTATGTGAGCCCTCCTGTTATAGTCCAGTCTTTTTTATTTTTTCAGAGACACAGAGAGAGTCAGAGAGAGGAATAGATAGGGACAGATAGACAAGAACTGAGAGAGATGAGAAGCATCAATCATCAGTTTTTCTTTGCGACACCTTAGTTGTTCATTGATTGCTTTCTCATATGTGCCTTGACCATGGGCCTTCAGCAGACCGAGTAACCCCTTGCTCAAGCCATCGACCTTGGGTTCAAGCTGGTGAGCTTTGCTCAAACCAGATGAGCCTGCGCTTAAGCTGGCGACCTCGGGGTCTCGAACTTGGGTCCTCCATATTCCAGTCCGATGCTCTATCCACTATAAACTGCCTGGTCAGGATATAGTCCAGTCTTGGTTGATGTTGGCTTGTTCCTACATGGGTCAACCCTCTGGCTGGCTGACTATGATAACTGACCCTGACCACGGTGTAAAAGTTGCTGTATAGGTGCTGGCCACACAAAGCAGAATTTGCCTCAGCAATGCCTGAGGCCTACTGAACTCTTCTTTTGTGTGTGCTGATTGTGAAGCTACTCAAATCCTCTTCTGATGTTGCCTGAAGTTCTCCACTGGTTGTGTTTGTTCTGGGGACGCTTGGAGGGACTCCAATATAGGTCAACGGCAGACGGTACTTGTAATTGGCCCTGGACAACCTTTAGAAGCTTCAAAGTGATCCACAGATTGTGACTGCCTCTGCTGGGTCTTGGTGTACATAAGATGACCAAGCTTTGCATTGAGGTTGGCTTTTAACAGCTCCAAGCCCAGGACAGGTCATCAATAGACCCAAGGCACCCTAACATCCACCCTGCCTGCCTGAGCCTGCCAGCTGCCTATTAGGCTCAATCACTAAAAGAGCCTCTGGCAGTTGGCAAGTTGCATGAGGAAGGTTCTCAGAGGGTCATCAGGTAGGAGTGAGTGGTCATCATATTGATACAGATTTGAATTATTTGCCAGTGGTGAGTTCTGAGGCTACCCAGAAATAATCCCAGAGAACATCAAGGCCAGCCTCCACTTTCCAGGTGCCCACACACTCTTGTGTGTGGCAGGATCTCAAGGAGTTGTCCAAAGGAGGCCAGCAGAGTTTATCAGGCCATGATGCACCAAGATTTTGCCCTGTGAAGGAATAGCTCTGCACAAATTGGACATGTAAGAAAAAATGGCTATATCCTACAGCCAAACAACTCAGTCTGTCCAGGATTCTGCCTGGACCTCTTGGAGAGTGTGAGCTAAGCAGGAGGGGGTCAGCAGGAGTCAGGAGGGTGGGGCCCATGGGTCTCCTAGTGGGAGTTGGCACCAGTCAGGTTCACAAGAAGGTGGTAAAATAGCTATGACACAGAACCACACAGCTCAGTTTCTGCTACCCCTCTGAGTCTGCTGAAATCTCTACATTCTAGGCTCAGACAACTGATTCTTCTGCTGGGTGTGAGATCCAAGGGACAAGGAGAGAGGGAGTCAGGAGGGTGAAACTATTGCATTCCCCTAGGCTCATGCCATATGGAGGGGAGTGCTCAACCCCAAAAGAGTGCTGTCTGTAGGTGGTGTAGGAGAAGAACTCATTACAGCAACCATCGCAGCTGTCCCTCTGTTCTCTTTTGGAGCCATACAACATAGTCCCTCCACATATGATGGTAGTCTTCTCTGAGTTGCCCTCCCTCTTCCAGAGCCCAGGGTGAATGGCTGAGAATGAGATTTTGTGCACTGGCTCTTTCAGAGAGTACTAGGATTTCTAGAAGACTACTGTCTCTCCATGGTGGACAGGCTCCTCTTTTTGGCTCTGGTGCTCTGAGCTGATGAGCTTGGCTTGGGCTGGAGACACCATGCTCCTCAGAGGAAATCTTTGAAGCTGAGATATCCCTCTGGATTCCCAGTTGCCACACATGAGAGTAGGGTCAGTGCTTTTCAAATCTTCACCCTTCCTATCAGTGTCTATGTGGCTTCTTTGGTAAATTCTTGGTTGTAAGACTCCTGTTCAGCTAGTCTTCAGTTGGTTATTCAGATTGATTATTTTATATTTTAGTTGTAATTCCAGTTTGGTCCTGGGAGAAGGTGAATGTAACTTCCACCTGTTTTGCCACAATCTTAGATCTCACTCTGTCTGCTTTGTTTTTGATGTTCTGTAGTTTCACTATGATGAACCTAGTGTGTGTGTGTGTGTGGGGGGGTTCTTTTTAAATCCTGCTCAGGACTTGTGCTTCCAGAATATGAGGATTCATGTCTTTTAACAATTTTGAAATATTCTCAGTCATTAGCTTTTAAAATATTCTCTCTAGACTCTCCTCTTAGAACATATATTATATATATGTTGGTCCTCAGTCTCTCCTCTGTCTCTCTCTCATAGTTTTTATCTTTATATCCCTTTGTGCTGTATTCTAGATAATTGTGTCAGATCTATCTTCTGTCATTACTTCCCTCTTTAGCTCAATAGTCTGTTTAACCTGCATATTAATTTTTTGTTTCAGTGGTTATATATTCCAGTTCTAGAAGCTTCCTTTGATTCTTTTCACATTTAATTTTTAAAAACACAATCTTGATCTTTTTTCTTTTTGCATTTTTGTTATATCTTTTATTTAAGCATACTATTTATTATTCTATATATTACAAAATGATATATTTTATAGAATATATGATTATATATATTCTTACATATTCCTGACATGAAAAAGATCTTAAAGTTGTTGAGAAATTGATTAAAAGCTAGTAATGCCAGTTTAGGGATTGCGGACAACAAAGGTTGCTATGAAGTTGTAGAGGTAGGCAAGGTTCACATCACTTATGGTCTTTTAGGTCCTGTAAAGAAATTGGATTTAACTCTAAGTTAAGAGGGAAACTGTTAGAGAATATTAAGTATGGCAACAAACTAAATCAGACATGTTTCTTTAAAAATATCACCATTGCTGGTTTGGAGAATGTATTAGAGATGGGACAGAGGAGATGTGGTGAAAATCATTTTTAGTATTTCAGGCAATAAATGCTGCTGAGTTAAACTGGTATGGTGCAGAAAATATAGGATGACTGAAGAGATCATTTTTAATTGAATTTATTGGAGTGGCACTGGTTAATATTATATGGGTTTCAGTGTCAAATTCTACAACACATCTCTATACACCATACTGTGTTTATCCCCCAAGTCAAGTCTTCTTCCATCACCATTTATCTCCCCATACACTCCTCCACCTTTCCCTACTACAGTTATCACTGTTGTTCATGACTTTTCCTATTTTTTTCTCAATCAGCCCATCTGCAACAGTTGTCAGCCTGTTCTCCATGTATGAGTATATCTCTATTTTGCTTGTTAGTTCGTTGTGTGCATTAGATTTCACATATGAATGAAATCATATGGTATTTGTCTTTTTCTGACTGGCTTATTTCACTTAACATAATAATCTCCAGGTCCATCCATGCTGTTGCAAAAGGTAAGATTTTCTTCTTTTTACAATCCAATAGTATTTCATTGTGTACATGTACCACAGCTTTTGTATCCACTCATCTATGATGGACACTTGGGCTGCTTCCAGATCTTTGCTATTGTAAATAACACTGCAGTTAACCTAAGGGTGCATATATTTTTTCAAATTAGTGTTTTGGGATTCTTAAGTTATTATACTCAGAAGTAGGATCACTGGGTCCTCAGGCAGAACAACTTTTAATTTTTTGAGGTAACTCCATACTGTTTTCCATGGTGGCTGTACCAATCTGCATTCTCACCAACAGTGCACAAGGGTTCCCATTTCTTCACAACCTTGCCAGCACTTGTTTGTTGATTTGTTAATGAAAGCCATTCTGGCAGGTGTGAGGTGAGATCTCATTGTGATTTTAATTTGCATTTCTCTGGTGATTAGTGATATTGAGTATCTTTTCATATGTCTATTGGCCATCTGTATATTCTCCTTAGAAAAGTGTCTAGGCCCTGGCCGGTTGGCTCAGCGGTAGAGCGTCGGCCTAGCGTGCAGAGGACCCGGGTTCGATTCCCGGCCAGGGCACACAGGAGAAGCGCCCATTTGCTTCTCCACCCCTCCGCCGCGCTTTCCTCTCTGTCTCTCTCTTCCCCTCCCACAGCCAAGGCTCCATTGGAGCAAAGATGGCCCGGGCGCTGGGGATGGCTCTGTGGCCTCTGCCTCAGGCGCTAGAGTGGCTCTGGTCGCAATATGGCAACGCCCAGGATGGGCAGAGCATCGCCCCCTGGTGGGCAGAGCATCGCCCCATGGTGGGCGTGCCGGGTGGATCCCGGTCGGGCGCATGCGGGAGTCTGTCTGACTGTCTCTCCCCATTTCCAGCTTCAGAAAAATGAAAAAAAAAAAAAAAAAGATAGAAAAGTGTCTATTCAGGTCCTTTGCTCATTTTTTAATTGGATTGCTGGAATTTTTTGGTGTTAAGTTTCATAAGTTCTTTATAAATTTTGGATATTAATCCCTTATTCAGTGTATTGGCAAATATATTCTCCCATTCAGTGGGTTGTCTTTTAATTTTGTAGATGGTTTCCTTTGCTGTGCAAAGACTTTTCAGTACAACATAGTTCCATTTTTTTTTATTTTTTTGTTTCCCTTGACTAAGATATATCAGAATATTACAAGAAATGCCTGAGATTTTACTGCCTATGTTTTCTTCTAACATTTCTATGCTTTTGAGTCTAATATTTAAGTCTTTAACCCATTTTAGTTTATTTTTGTGTATAGTATAAGAAGGTAGTCTAGTTTCATTTATTTTGCACATATCTGTTTGATTTTCTCAACACCGTTTATTGATTAGGCTGTCTTTACCCCATTGTACGTTCTTGCATCTATTGTCAAAATTAATTGACCATATAAGCAGGGTCTATTTCTGGGCTTTTTATTCTGTTTCATTGATCTCTATGTCTGTATTTATACACCATATTGTTTTGGTTACTAAGGCTGTGTAGTATAGTTTGATATGAGGTAGTGTGATTCCCTCAACATTTTTCTTCTTTCTCAATATTCAGGGTTTTTTGTGGTTTCATATAAATTTTTGAAACATTTGTTATAGTTCTATGAAGTAAACCATTGATATCTTGATAGAAATTGTGTTGACTGTATGAATTGCTTTGGATAATATGGACATTTTAATGATGTTAATGATTTGGATCCATGAATATTGTATATGCTTCCACTTATTTGCATCTTCACTTTCTTTCTGCGGTGTCTTAGATTTCTGAGGGCAGGTTTTTTACATCCTTGGTTAAATTTATTCCTAGGTATTTTATTCTTTTTGAAGCAATTGTAAGTGCTATTTTTTTCAAAGTTTCCCTTTCTTATAGTTCATTCTTGGTGTACAAAAATGAAACTGATTTCTAGATATTTATTTTGTATCCTGCTACTTTACTGAATTCATTTATCAGTTCTAATAGCTTTTTGGTGGAATCGTTATGATTCAATATCATATGATCTGCAAATAATGAGTTTTACTTCTTCCTTTTCAATTTGGATGCTTTTTATTTCTTCTTGTCTGATTGCTATGGCTAGAATTTTCAATACTATGCTGTATAAGAGTGGTATAGCAGGCATTTTGCCTTGTTCTTATTCTGAAGGGAAAAGCTTGTAGTTTTTGCCCATTAAGTAGGTGTTGGCCATGAACTTGTCATATATGACTCATTACATTGAGATAAGTTCTTTCTATTTCCACTTTGCTGAGAATTTTTATCATAAATGGTCACTAAATTTTATCAAGTCTACCAATATGATCATGTGATATTTATACTTCATTTTGTTTATGTGGTGTATTACATTTATTGATTTGTGGGCGTTGTATCAACCTTGCATCCCTGGAATAAATCCCACTTCATCATGGTATATAACTTTTTTAATGTATTAGTGGATCTAGTTTGCTAATATTTTGTTGAGAATTTTAGCATCTATGTTTATCAGGGATATTGGCCTATAATTTTCTGTCTTTATAGTGTTCTTATCTGATTTTAAATTAGAATAATGCTGTCCTTGGGAAATGTGTTCAGAAGTCTTCCCTCCTCTTGAATTTTTTTGAATAGTTTGAGAAGGACAAGTGTTTGTTCTTCTTTGAATATTTGGTAAAATTCACCAGTGAAGCCATCCAGGCCAGAAATTTTATTTGTTGGGAGTTTATTAATTACTGCTTCAGTTTCACTGGCTGTAATTTGTCTATTCAGATTTTCTGATTCTTCCTGATTCAATTTTGGAAAATTGTATTTTTCAAGAAATTTATCTATTTCATCCAGATTATCCAATTTGTTGGCCTATAGCAGTTTGTAATATTTTTAACAATACTTTGCATTTGTTTTGTACCAGTTGTTACTTCTCTTTCATTTCTGATATTATTTATTTGAATCCTCTTTTTTCTCGATGAGTCTGGTTAAATGTCACCCCATTAAAATTAATTTTAAAAAAAGAAAATAGGTACAGGATGTGAAACAAAAATTACCTTGATTTTATTTCACTCTCTGAATGTTGACTATGAATCATATATGTAGGTAATAGGATGTAACATTTACTTATAAATGAGCCCATAATTTAGCTAAGACCATGATAGGGAATTATCTACATTGTTCTATTCCATGGGTCAGGAACCTATGGCTCGCGAGCCAGATGTGGCTCTTTTGATGGCTGCATCTGGCTCACAGACAAATCTTTAATAAAAGCAAATATTAAAAATATAAAACATTCTCATGTATTACAATCCATTCATTTCCTACTGCTCATGTTCATGGTTGCGGGTGGCTGGAGCCAATCACGGCTGTCCTCCAGGACACCACCAAATTTTTATTGGATAATGCATAACATACACAGGTCATTGTATGGCTCTCACAGAATTACATTTTAAAATATGTGGCATTCATGGCTCTCTCAGCCATAAAGGTTCCCGACCCCTGTTCTATTCTGTTTAAGAATGTCATGGTAAAAAAAAAAAAATACAGAATGTCAATGTTAATTCAAGGCAGCAACTGACTTAAGAGAGAAAAAAATGTTTGTGAATACTAGTTATCTTTGCCTGACCAGGTGGTGGAGAAGTGGATAGAGCATCAGACTGGGATGCAGAAGACCCAGGTTTGAAACCCCAAGGTCATAAGCTTGAGCACAAGGTCACTGGCTTGAGTAAGCAGTCACTCACTCTGCTGCAGCCTCCCAGTCAAGGCACATATGAGAAATCAATCAATGAACAACTAAGGAGCTGCAATGAAGAATTGATATTTCTCATCTCTCCCTTCCTGTCTGTCTGTCCCTATCTGTCCCTCTCTCTGTCTCTGTCTCTGTCATAAAAAATACCGTTTTATCTTTTCAAAGAATGGGCTCTTGGTTTTATTGATATTTTGTATTGTTTTTTAGATTCTTTTTTATTTATTTCTGCTCTGATATTATTTCCTTTCTTCTTTCTTACTGTTATTTTTCAAATTTAAGTGTAAACTTAAACACTGTTCATTTGAGATTTATCTTGTTTTTTGAGGTAGCCCTGTGATGTTATGAATTTTCTTCTTAAGACTGTTTTCACTGTGTTCCATAGATTTTGGGTTGTTGTATTCTTATTTTCATATGTTTCAAGGTATGTTTTGAAATGTCCCTTGACATCATTGTTAAGCCATTCATTGTTTAGTAACTTGTTATTTAGCCACCATGTCTTTGTGTGGGGGTTTTTTTTGGGGGGGTGTCTTTTATTTTGTGATTGACTTGTTTTTATACTATTATAGTCAGAGAAGATGCTTGATACAATTTCAGTATTCTTAAATTTACTTTGACTTGTTTTGTGTCTTAACATGTGGTCTATCCTAAAAAATGTTCTATGTGCAGTTGAAAAGAATGTATATTCTGCTGCTTTGGAGTAAAATGCTCTGAATATATCAATGAAATCCAACTGATCTACTATGTCATTTAAGGCTGCCATTTCCTAGTTGAATTTTTGTATGGAAAATTTATGTCAATAGGGTGTTAAAATCCCCTAATATGACTGTATTGCTGTCAATTTCTCCCCTTATGTCCATTGAGATTTGGTTTACATATTCAGGTGCTTCTATATTGGGTGTGTTAATGTTTACAAAGGTAAACATTATATATCCTCTTGTTGGATTGCTCTTTTTATCATTATGTAGTATCCCTCTTTGTGTCTTACTATAGCCTTTGTTTTAACATCTATTTTGTCAGACATAAGTGTTACTACCCCAGCCCTTTTTTTTCATTTCCATTTGTATGAAATGTATTTTTCCATCCCTTTACTTTTAGTTTGTATGTATCTTTAATTCTGAGGTGGGTCTCTTATAAGCAGCATATATGTGGATCTTGCTTTCTTATCCATTCCACTCCAGTGGTTGGCAAACTCATTAGTCAACAGAGCCAAATATCAACAGTACAACCATTGAAATTTCTTTGGAGAGCCAAATTTTTAAAATGTAAACTATATAGGTAGGTACATTCCTTATCGAGGTACCGCCTACATGTAGTATTTTGTGGAAGAGCCACACTCAAGGGGTCAAGGAGCCACATTTGCCAACCAGGGCACTAACCTATGTCTTTTGAATGGAGCATTTAAGACTTTTATATTTAAAGTAATTATTGATAGGTACATACTTATTGCTATTTTTTTTCTTTTGTGATCCTTTGTGTTTCTTCTTCTTCCTCCTCCTCTTCCCCCACCTCTTTTTCTTTTTAAAGCAGGCCTTTTAACATTTCTTGTAATACTAGTCTGATGATAAAAAAAAAAAAAAAACTCCTTTAGCTTCTACTTGTCTGGGAAGCTCTTTATTTGTCCTTCAACTTTAAATGTTAGCCTTGCTGGGTAAAGTAGTCTTGGTTTAAGGTCTTCGGTTTTCATCACTCTGCATATTTCATGCCAATCCCATTTAGCCTGAAATGTTTGTGTTGAGTAATCAGCTGACAGTCTTATAGTTCTTTTGTGGGTAACTGTGTTTCTCTGTGGCTTTTAAGATTCTTTGTCTTTAACCTTTGCATTTTAATTATGTCTTGGTGTGTGCTTCTTTGGGTCCATCTTATTTGGGACTCTGTGCTTCTTGGACTGTGTGTCTTTTTCCTTCACCAGGGAAATTTTTGGCCTTTATTTTTTCAAATAGATTCTCTACCCCTTGCTTCCTCTCTTCTCCTTGTGGCACTCTATGATACAGATATATTTAATACCTCGTGTTATCCTAAAGATCCCCTAAAATATCCTCATCCTTTTTAAACCCTATGGGGGTTTTTGTTTTTTTGTTTGGGTTTGGGTTATTTTGGGGGGGTTTTTTTGGTTTTGTTTTTTGGTTTTTTGGGTTTTGGGTTTTTTTGTGTGTGTGTGTTTGTTTTTGATGCTAAGATTGGGTATTTTTTCTACCTTGTCTTCCAAATTGCTGTTTCTAGCCTCTGCTTCTTCAAAACTAATGCATTTTCCTTCCAGTATGTTCTTGATGTTGGATATCATAGTCTTTATGTCTCGCTGGTTCCTTTTTATAGTGTCTATATTCTGCTCTTTATTGAAGTTCTCACTTGTTAATTTAGTATCCATATAATCATTGCTTAAACATTATGTTTGATAAATTGCTTATCTACATTTCATTTAGCTCTTTATCTGGAGATTTCTCCTGTTATGTTTTTGGGGCCTGTTTCTTTTTCTTCCCATTTTGGTTGCCTCTTTGTGTTTGTTTCTATGTATTAGATAGATCAGCTATGACTTCCAGTCTTCATGGAGTGACCTTATGTAGTAAATGTTCTGTTAGTTTTAGTGGTGCAATATCCTTGATCCCTTCAGCTGTGTGCTCCAAGAATGTCCTCTGTTTGGGTTATGTGGGCCCTCCTATTGTAATTGAGTCTGGATTGCTATTGACTTTTTGTGCATGAGATCAACCCTTAGGCTGACTGACTGTGAGGCTCTACCTCCACCAGAATGTGCAAGCTCCTATGTAGGTGCTGTCCACAGGAAGTAGAATTCACCTCAGCTGGGTGTGGTGCCTGACGTGATCTCCCTTTGGATATGGTTCTTGTAAATCTAACTGGATCCTGCTCTGATATTGTCTGAAGGTAGTCACTAGGTTTGTTGGTTCTGGGCCTCTTGAAAGGAAACCTGATGCAGGTCAATGTAAGATGTTGCCTGTGACTGGCTCTTTGCAACCTGTTTAGAACTATAAGCAATCCACAGTTTGTGTCTGCCTCTGCTGGGCTTAGGTGTGCACTGGAAGGACAAAGCTGCACATCAAGCTTTTACCAGCACTGGGCCTGGGGGAAGGTCAGCAGAAATCACAAGGCACTCCAAGATCTGCCTTTGGCTGCCTCCAACTGCTGGCTGCCTGTTAGGCTCAGGCAATGAATGAGCCTATGGTGGGGTCAAGAAGATAGGACTAGTGGGTATCACCTCAAGGGGAGATGCTGATGAGGCTTCAGGAAAGGTGGTGGGTGTTCCCCCACCTCTGAGCAACGGTTCTCAATCTGTCCCAGATTTTGCCTCAACTTTAGCAGGGTAGAGAGACACTAGGAGTCTGACAGGTGGGACCTCTGGAGCCCGGATGGTTGGTCTGCTGACAGCCAGGATAGTGGTTCTACTGCATCTCCTGTGAGGGGGAAGCATCAGTCAGATTCATGGCAACTGGGGGAAAGGGCCCCTGCCTCAAAGCCAGGCAAGTGAATCCCTGTCATCTCTGTTTCTGTCTAGACCTCTACTCCCTGGCGAAGGCAAATGACTCCTCAGCAGGGCCTAATCTTCACACAGTGGGGTTAGAGGAAGTCTAGAGGTTAAGGCAATTGCTTTCCTCAAGGCTGGTGCCATACAAAGGGGAGTGCTCTACTTAAGAAAGGTGGTGACTGCTGTAGTGGAAAAGTAACTCAACACAGGAATGCTGGTAGTTGTTCCTCACCCTGTATCTCTCCCAGGAGCCCCAAAACCCAGATTTTCCTTATGAAACTTTAGTACATTCAGCCTTCCCTTCACTAAAGACCAGGGTAAGTGGCTGCAAATGAGATTTTGTGTGTTGGTCCTTTAAGAGTTTTCCCATGTCTCTGCAAACCCATCTCATTCTTGCACACAGAAACTTTGCTACTTTTCACAGCTAAATGCTATCTGGGTGCATCTTCCCCAGCTCTAGGCTGGGGATCTGGGCTTCAGATTTTGGCCCCACACTGCTCAGGGAGATATCTCTGCAGCAGAGATATAACCCCAGAAACTCAGCCACTGCTTAAAAAGTGGGGCCAGCCCTTCTTGCATCTCCACCCTTCATATCAATCTTTATGGGGCATTGTCAGTGAATCCTTGGTTATAAGACTCCTCTTAATTCGGTCTTGACTTGGTTATTCTGGATGATTGTTCTTAAATTTAGTTGTAACTCCAGTTTTTTTCCTGTGAGGTGGTGACTAACATCCACCTACTATACCATTATCTTGGATATCAAGAGATATTTAAGATATGGAATTGACAGAGTTTGGTGATAGAATGTTGGGGTGTGAGTGGAAAGCTCAAAGGAAACTCATATATTTTGTCACTTGGGTGGATGGTGTAAAAGATACTAAGGTGGAAGAGGCTGGATGAGAATCAAGTTTAGTGGAGGGGATAGGAGTTCACTAATGTTCATTTTGAGGTGTGTGCAGTAATTGCCTGCTGATACCAATGCAGATGACAACAGAATACCCAACAAGGGATAGTTTACATAAATGGGGCTTACACTTTCACAAAACCAAAGGCCTAGATAAAAGTGGTTGTTGGATTTAAAATGTCAATGCTGCCCTGGCCACATGGCTCCGTTGGTTAGAGTATCATTCTGAAGCAAAGCACAAAGGTTGCTTGTTTGATCTTCGGTCAGGGCACATAAAACAACAGCTCGATATTCCTGTCTCTCTCCTGCCCTCTCCCTTCCTCTCTCACTGAAATCAATAAAATAAATATTTTAAAAATTAAAATGTCAATGCTGACAGCCCCATCATTCTCTTGACTTTTCTCCTCATGGTCACAAATGCTGTTCAAGGAATCCAAGTCCATGACAGGAAGGGAAAAGCAAGAAAGGGTTTTCTTTCTTTGAGACTTTGTCATTTTGTTTAGAAAGGGAGGATTTCTTTATTAGAATTCCTATTACATCACATTAGCCTCCCTTGCATGCCTATACTCAAGTCAATTAATAACTAAGAATTGTGAACAGGGAGCGCAAGGAAGCTGCGACGCGGAGTTTCACTCCGGCTGTCTTCTCCTCAGAGTCGGAGTGGCAGCCGGAGTCGTCCCCAGGCGGAGCCAGAGCTGCAGCCCCAGGGCGGCGGTGCTCTCATCCTGCCCCCTCGCCCTGGTCAGCTCGATGGGAACCCGAACAAGTCATTCCTCCTAAGGATCTGGTGTCTCCATCAAGAAGGGACAGTTTGTGCCAGCTCTCCAGAGAGAAAAGAAATCCAGTGGAGGTATGGAAGAAACAGGATCAGAACTATGACTTCAGGAAGCTCAATCTTGCACCTGTCTCTGAGGTGAATTAGAAGGAGACACAAGAGTTAGGGAAGCCAGTGGGAGAGAATACTTATCAAGGTCTACTGGAAACACTGGGCAATGAACCGGAAACACCAGCTCAGAGTGGTCTGAAGCCGTTTGGGAAACAGGGAGTGCTGGGGAAGATGGCCATGGCCCCAAGCTCCTCCCTGGCTCAGATGTACACCAGCCCTGTGGCAGTGGCTGTGTGGGAGTGGCAGGATGGCCTGGGCACCTGGCACCCCTACAGTGCCACTGTCTGCAGCTACATCGAGCAGCAGTTTGTCCAGCAGAAGGGCCAGCGCTTTGGGCTGGGGAGTCTGGCCCACAGCATCCCCTTAGGTCAAGCTGATCCCTCGCTGGCCCCTTACATCATCGACCTCCCCAGCTGGACCCAGTTCCGCCAGGACACTGGCACCATGCGGGCTGTGCAGAGGCACCTGTTCCCACAGTATTCAGCCCTGGGCCGGGGCATTGTCTGGGAGTGGCTCAGTGACGATGGCTCCTGGATAGCCTATGAAGCCAGCGTTTGTGACTATCTGGAGCAGCAGGTGGCCAGGGGCAACCAGCTCGTGGACTTGGCATCTCTGGGGTACAACTACATTGTCAACTATGCCACCTACACACAGACCAACAAGACTTCGAGCTTCTGTCGTAGTGTGCGACGCCAAGCAGGTCCTCCTTACCCAGTGACCAACATCATTGCTCCACCAGGCCACATGGGAGTTGTCTGCTCTTGCCATCAGTGCCTCAACAATGGTGGAACTGGCCCTGTGTCAGGTCACTACCGCCACTCCATGACCAGCCTCCCTGCATACCCTATCCCTCAGCCCCCCCAAAGGACTGCTGTTGTCTTTGGGGCCCACCAGGCCTTTGCCCCATACAATAAGCCCTCACTTTCTGGGGCCAGGTCTGCACCCAGGCTGAACACCACCAACCCCTGGAGTGGGGTGCTGCCCTCCTTGGGGCATCAGTCCTTTTACTTCTCCAGCCTCTCCCACCTGGGACCTCAGCACCAGCCCCCAGGATCATCCACTGCCAGTGGAGCCAGTGCCTCCATCCCCAGCGGTTCTGTGAGCAGCCCTGGGAGCGTCCCTGCTACTGTGCCCGTGCAGATGCCGAAGCCCAGCAGGGTCCAGCAAGCCCTTGCAGGAGGGACTCCAAAGCCAGAGCCAGAGCAGGTGCTAAGAAACTACACTGAAGAGCTGAAAACAGCCCCCGATGAGGACTGCATCATCTGTATGGAGAAACTGTCCATGGTGTCTGGGTACAGTGATGTGACCAACAGCAAGGCCATCGGGCCAGCATCTGTAGGCCGCCTCACCAAGTGTAGCCATGCCTTCCACCTGCTCGGCCTGCTGGCCATGTACTGCAATGGGAACAAGGATGGAAGTTTACAGTGTCCTTCCTGCAAAACCATCTATGGAGAGAAAACTGGGACGCAACCTCGGGGGAAGATGGAAGTGTTCACCTTCCAGGTGTCCCTCCCTGGCCATGAGGACTGCGGGACAATACTCATAGTTTACAACATTCCTCATGTCATTCAGGGCCCTGAGCACCCCAACCCCGGAAAGCCATTCACCGCCAGAGGGTTTCCCCGCCAGTGCTACCTTCCGGACAATGCCCAGGGCCGCAAGGTCCTAGAGCTGCTGAAGGTGGCCTGGAAGAGGCGACTTATCTTCACAGTGGGCACATCCAGCACCACGGGCGAGACTGACACGGTAGTGTGGAATGAGATCCACCACAAGACAGAGATGGACCGCAACGTGACGGGCCATGGCTACCCCGACCCCAACTACCTGCAGAACGTGCTGGCTGAGCTGGCTGCCCAGGGGGTGACTGAGGACTGCCTGGAGCAGCAGTGACCCACCGGCCTGGCAGCCAGCCACCGTCCCCGCTGTGGCTAGGCTGCCCCTGGGATGGGCAGGCAGGAACGTGCCTTTCCTTGGAGGCTAAAATGTTTGTTGGGGGTTTGGGCATTTTCCACCAAAGCTGGGGCTTCTCCTGTTTGCCTTTCCTTCCTCTTCCCCTCCAGGCCTGGGTCTGCATGGGAATCAGGCAAGCCTGGGGAGTTGTACTTGTGGGGGCTTAAGATGCAGCTACCTCAGTGCTGGGGGCCTGGCACGAAGTGAGGAGAGACCACCCCACCCCCAGCCAGGGGCAGGCATGGATCTGGGTTAGCTTCTCATACCTCAGATGTTCTGTTTGCAATAAATGCCCAATAGCCAAAAAAAAAAAAAAAAAAAAGAATTGTGAACACTATTGCTAATTTAGATCAGTTCTTATTTCCTCCATGAAATCAAGGAATCTCTGAAATAGCTGTATGGAAAAGGTTGGGCATGAAATTATCAAGCAGCCCAAGAACAGTGATTGCCTAAACATAAAAAGGGGATGTCTATGACTTTTGGTTATATGGACCTAGAGAGGAAAAGAGAATTCTAGATTGGAAATATAAATCATGCTGTCACCTGCCAGGGAAAACCTGGTGGCATAAAGTCAAATCACAGAATTTCCCTCCTCCAATTCCTGACAAAAGAAACCCAAAAGAAAAAAAGCAAAATCCAGCAAAAATCACACCAAGTCACAACAAAACAAAAAAGGAACCTCATCCTCTAAATTTAAAAAGTGGTAGAGCCCAGACCCTCCCAGCGACTATTCACCATGACCACTATTATCACCATTCTGCAAACCCTGAGATGGTACCCTGAGATGGACAGCTAGACAAACTGCTTACAGTGTAGTCTTGAGAAGGGGGCAAGTTTTCTTCAAATAAAGTAAGTGTTGCCTGACCTGTGGTGGCACAGTGGATAAAGTATCAACCTGGGAATGCTGAGGTTGCCAGTTCAAAACCCTGCACTTGTCTGGTCAAGGTACATATGGGAGTTGATGCTTCCTGCTCTTCCCCCCTTTCTCTCTTTCTCTCTCTCACTCACTCTCTCTCTCCTCTCTAAAATGAATAAATTTTTTAAAAAGTATGAAGGCGGGAGAATTCACCCATTGCATATCAAAGACAGATTTACATTTAAGTATGAGCAAGATGAAAAAAAGTAGGCTATTATGCAAACTTAGTAAAGCCAAATAGTAAACAGGCATACAGTATGCAAAGACAGGTTTAAACACCTAGTTTGAAGGAAATCTCAACCACAGGGATGGAAGAAAATTGATCACTAATGCATCTTCCTACAGAGAACTTAAAAACATTTTCTCATGCACTGAGAGATGTCTAAAATGATGTTCACCTAATCTTAATGATGGTCGTTTAGGAGTGTGGCATTTTAAAGGTTTTTTTCTTTCTTCTCTGTACTCTTCTGTATTGCTTGAATTTCCTATAACGAGCATTTTTTAAAAAATAGCACAGGTAGTACTTAAATCCATAGATGTGTGTGAAATGTCTTATGAAGAAAGCATAAAATGCAGATTAGAAGATATTTCTGAGGAATTTTTGTGTTTAGTGATTGCTTATAGTAAAATTTTGCTGTCATTTTGCTGTCAAAAATATACTCAGAAAAGTATCCAGGAGTGCTAAACCAATTATGATAAAGCCAGAATGTGGTTAAAATGGGAGTGATAAGCTTTATGTTGAATTCTGATGAGAAGTCAATGAGATGAAGACTAAAAAGTGGCCACTGAATTTATTAACCTATTGGTCATTAATCTTATCAAGAGCACTTTTAGGAGTGGTGGAGACCCAACCAAAATGACATGGTTTTAGAAGTGCATCAATAGTAAGGAAATGAGGACAGTTCCACATCAACTATTTTTTTTAATACACATAAGTGTATTTTAATACTTGTGAGATGGAGCCATTAGAGATGGAAAGGTTTTACTATAGCAACAAGGGAATAATCATTAAAGCAAGATTTTCAAAATGCAGGAAGGGAATTAAGTGCAAGTAGTGGATGAGTTTTAGATAACAGGAGGGGAGAGTAGGTTGTGGCAAATGAAGATAGGATTATATACTGAGTGGTGCAAGGTGATGTTCACCTGTGTTGTAGTATGTCTCAGTACTTCCTCCCTTTTTATGGCTGAATAATATTCCATTTTATTGATATAACACATTTTTCATTCATGCATCTGTTGATGGATATTTGGCCATTGTGAACAGTGCTGGTATGAATATTCATGTACTACCATTTGTTTAAGTACCTGTTTTGAACCGGGCGAGGCATACACCCATGAGTGGTTTTGCTGAGTCATATGGTAACTCTGTTCAAATTTCTGAGGAACTGCCATACTCTTTTTTACACGGGCTGCACCATTTTATTCTCATAACAATATACAAGAGTTTTGATTTCTCTATATCCTTGCCAACAAGTTGCTTTCTGGGTTGTTTTTTTTTTTTTTTTTTTTTTAACAATTATAGCAATCCTAGTGGGTGTAAAGTAGCATCTCATTGTGGTTTAGATTTGGAATAACAAAATGACTAATGATATTGAGTGTCTTTTCATGTGTTTGTTGGCCATTTGTATATCTTTGAAGAAATGTCTATTTGAGCCCATGTTTTAATCTGGTTGTCTTTCTGTTGAATTGTAAAAGTTATTTATATATCCTAGATATTAGCCCCTTATCAGATATATAATTTACGATCATTTTCTCTCATTGTATAGGTGATTTTTCTACTTTCTTCTTACTGTACCTTCATGTATAAGATCTTTTAATTTTGATAAAGGCCAATTTATTGATGCTTGTCCTTTTAGTGTCACATCTAAGAATCCATTGCCAAATCATAAAGATTCACTCTTTTCTTTTCTTTTTTTTTTTTTACAGGGACAGAGAGAGTCAGAGAGAGGGATAGATTGGGACAGACAGGAACGGGGAGAGATAAGAAGCATCAATTATCAGTTTTTCATTGCGACACCTTAGTTGTTCATTGATTGCTTTCTCATATGTGCCTTGACCGTGGGCTTCACCAGGCGAAGTAACCCGTTGCTCGAGCCAGCAACCTTGGGTCCAAGCTGGTGAGCTTTTTGCTCAAGCCAGATGAGCCTGTGCTCAAGCTGGCAACCTCGGAGTCTCGAACCTGGGTCCTCTGCATCCCAGTCCAACGCTCTATCCACTGCACCACCGCCTGGTCAGGCTTCACTCTTATTTTAAGTTATATTTTTAATTCTTACATTTAGTTATTTGGTTCATTTTGGGTTACTTTTTGTATATATTCGGCTGTACAAACACCATTTGTTGAAGAGCATCTTTTATTGCAGTTGAATGGTCTTGGACCCTTGTTGAATTAACCATATATGTATGAGTTTATTTCTGCACTCTCAATTCTGTTATTTTTATGTCTATATTTATGCCAGGACAACACTACTTTGATTACTGTTTTTTTGTTTCCAAGAGATAGACAGGAAGGGAGAGAGATAAGTATCAACTCATAGTTGTGGCACTTGTAGTTGTTCATTGATTGCTTTTCATACATGCCTTGACCAGGGGGCTCCAGCCAATCCAGTGATCCCTTGTTCAAGCCAGCAACCTTGGACTTCAAGCCAGTGACCATGGGATGTCAATGATCCTACGCTCAAGCCAGCAACCCCATGCTCAAGCTGGTGAGCCTGCATTCAAGACAGATGAGCCTGTGCACAAGCTGGTAACCTCAGGATTTCAAACCTGGGACCTCAGTGTCTTAGGTTGACATTCTATCCACTGTGCTACCACTGGTCATGCATGTGTTATCTTTTAAAGTAGGAAATTGTGGTGCTCTCCCTCCCAGGAGCACACTCATGCCTTCTTGTTCCCCCTTCTTTTCCTCCTCTTATTCCTCTCAGGCATGTTTTCCTTGCTTTTCTTTCTCCTAAGCTCTAAGGGACCCCTCAAGACTTTCAACTAGGGGAGCAGTGGACAGAGGCAGCGCATTCCATTCAGCTAATCTCCTGAACCTATCTCCAAGGCTCTTTTTCTTTGCCTGCTCAATCTCTTCTAAGTGTATTCCTGCATGACAAATAAATTCTCCCTTTACATGCTGCAAAATAAATAAATAAAATAAATAAGAAACAAATAAAATAGGCAACTGTGAGTCTTCCAATTTTGCTCGTCAAGATTGTTTTGGCTATTTAGGGACCTTTGAAATTTCTTATGAATTTAAAATTGGCTTTTTCTATTTTTGTACAAAAGGCCATTGGAATACTTCAGTTACATCTGGAAGTGGCAATGAATGCAGTGCTTGAAACAGAAGGACTGCATAAAAGTCTGTTTAAGAAGCAGTTAGATATACAGATTCCCTCCTCATTCTGTGAACTAGTGATTTATCTCTCCTGTCCAGGCTCAAGGATTATTCTAAAGAAAAGGTGACACAGAGAATTTCTAAAATGGGAAGCTCAGAGCATAAAGGTAGGAATCCTATAACGCAACAGGAGTTAAGGAAATATGTTCAAAAGAGTTTATCAGTCACCTGAAGAAAGTCTCTAACATGAAAGATAAAGAAGGACGAGAAGAAACTTGAAGGAAACTGTGCAGGAAGAGGAAACCTCTTTTTAAAAGCTATTAACCACTCCTCAGAATAAGATAAAATAATATCCATGTAATAAAAACAGAATACTATTTTTAAAACAGAAAATGTGCACTTGGAAATTAAAAATATATTCACAGAAATGAAAAACTTTTTAGAAGAGTCAGATGATATGTTTGAAATCTCCCAGAAAATATATCCAAATTATATATGTATACTAAATTCCAAATAGTAGGGATCCTACAAAGAACAGGTAAAAATGAAAGAAAAATTAAAAAGTTAAAATAAAATTCCTAGAACTGAGGGTTATATATTTCCAGCTATAAGAAAATGTGACTGGTACTTTCAAGGATCAGCAAGGAGACCAGTGTGGTTAGACTAAATGGACAGTGAAGAAGAGGTCAAAGAGTTGACAGGGGTAACAGCTAAGGCCTGGGAAGATAAGGATTTAGTTTTACTCTGAGTGAAGTGAAAAATCATTCTAGAATTTTGAGCTAAGGAATGATATGATTTTACTCATATTTTAAATAATTTTTTAGAAATTATAAGAACTGTTGCAAAGACAGTTCAGAAAGGTATCATGTTCATCTAGTTTCCTATAATTATAGACAATATTACATTGTTCTGAGAAAGAGAGAGAGAAAAGAGACTAGAAATTTGACGTTTTTGCACCGTTGGCTATTATCATTTTATCATGTGTATATTCGTGTAATCACAACGAAGATGAAGCACTCTTCCATCTCCATAAAGATCTCCCTCATGCCTCTCTTTTATAGTTACACTCCCTACTTTCCCTACTATCATTCCTAACCTGTCAACCAATATTTTTTTCCATTTCTATAATTTTGTCATTTCCAAAATATTATATAAGTGGGATCAACAGTATATCACATTTAAAGATTGGCCTTTTTTCTTCAACACAATGATGCTGAGACCCATCCAAATTGTTGCATGCATCCATAGTTTACTACTTTTGGTAGCTGAGTAGTATTCAATGCCATGGATGCACCACAGTTTGCTTAACCATTTACCTACTGATATACATTATGTGACCTATTGGAACTGGCCTTTTTATTTTCTTTTGACTCAACATAATGCCCTTTATGTCCATACAAGTTGTAAGTATCAAAAGATCATTTCCAGTTTTGAGCTATTACAAATAGAACTGCTATGAACATTTGTGCACAGGATTTTGTGCAGACATGTTTTCATTTCTTTAGGGTAAATGTCTAGAAGAGGAATTGCTGGGTCATATAATAAGTGTATGTTTAGTATTTTGGAAAACTGAAAAACTGTTTTCCAGGGTGGCTGTACCATTTTTGCATTCCCATCAGCAATGTATTACAGATCCATTTTCTTCTGTTTTGTAAGCATTTGGTATTGTCATATTTTAGCTGTCCTAATAGGTGTAGAGGACAATTTTCATTTTCCCTAATGGCTAATGATATTGAACATCTTTAATGTGTTTATTTTCCATCCATATATTCTCTTCAGTGAAATGTCTTCATGTTTCTAAATAACTTCTGTAAATTATAGCTGACATACAGTATTATATTGTTTCAGGTATACAACCTAGTGAATAAACATTTATACAATTTACAAAGTGATCACCTCAATAAATCTAGTAGCCATCTGGCACTATACATAGTTATTACAATAGTACTATATTCCCTATGGTATACTTTACATACCCATAATTATCTTGTAACTACCAATTTGTGTTTCTCAATCCCTTCACCTTTTTCACCCAATGTCCCGAATCCTTTCCATTCTGACAACTGTCAAAATGATCTCTGTGTCTCCAAGTCTGTTCCTGTTTTGTTAGCTTACTTTGCTCTTTAGATTCCAAATGTAAGTAAAATAATATGGCATTTGTCTTTCTTTGACGTATTTCACTTGGCACAATGCCCTCCAGGTTCATCCATGTTATCACAAATAACAATATTCCATTTTTTATAGCCAAGTATTATTCCAATGTATATATGCGTCACTTTTTTGTTACCGATTCATCTACTGATGGGCAGTTTGGTTTATTCCATATCTTGGCTATTGTAAATAATGCAGTGAACATATGACTGCACATGTATTTTCTTTCTTTTTTTTTTTTTTTTTTTTGCACATGTATTTTCCAATTACTGTTTGGTTTCTTCAGATAAATGCCCAGAAGTGAGATTGCTGGGTCCCTTGTTGTCTCTTGTTGTAACCTCTTTTAAAGTCTATTTTGCCTAGTAAAAGTATTGATACCCCATTTTTTCCCCATTTTCATGAAATCTTTTTCAATCCCCTTTACTTTCAGTCACTGTGTGTCTCTTGATCTAAAGAGTCTCTTGTAGATAGCATATGTATGGGTCTTGTTTTCTTATCCATTCAGCTGCCCTGTGTCTTTGGATTGGAGCATGTAATCAATTTGCACTTAAAGTAATTTTTGATAGGTATTGGTTTATTGCCATTATATTATTCATTTTTTGTGACAGAGAGAGGGACATATAGGGACAGACAGACAGGAGAGAGATGAGAAGCATCAATTCTTTGTTGCGGCACCTTAATTGTTCATTGATTGCTTTCTCATACGTGCCTTGACCACGAGGCTACAGCAGAGCAAGTGACCCCTTGCTCAAGCCAGCGACTATGGGGTCATGTCTATGACCCCATGCTCAAGCCAGCAACCCTACAGTCAAGTCAGATGAGCCTGCGCTCAAGCTGGTGACCTCATAGTTTCGAACCTGGGTCCTCTGTGTACCAGTCCCATGCTCTATCCAGTGCGCCACTACCTGGTCAGGCTATTATACATATTTCTAATCATTTTTTCTTTTTCTTCTTAAAGAACCTTTAACATTTCTCATAATACTGGTTTGGTGATGATGAACTCTAACTTTTTCTTCTCTGGGAAGCTATTTATATCTATCCTTTGATTCTGGTGTTTTTTATTTGTTTGTTTGTTTTGCAAGAGATAGAGACAGGGAGAGAGATGAGAAGCATCAACTCATAGTTGCAGCACTTTAGTTGTTCATTGATTGCTTATCATATGTGCCTTGACTAAGGGGCTCAAGCCAGCAATCTTAGGCTCAAGTCAGCGACCTTTGGGCTTAAGCCAGTGACCATGGGATCATGTCTACGATCCCATGCTCAGCTGGCAGTCCTACACTCAAGCTGTTGAGCCTGTGCTCAAGCCAGGGTGAACCTGCCCTCAAGCCAGTGACCTCAGTGTCCTAAATCAACACTCCATCCACTGTGTCACCAGTGATCAGATCAGAGTGTCCTTTAATTTTAAATGATAGCTTTGCTGGGTAGAATTAGCCTGTTTGTAAGGTCCTTATTTTTTTTATCACTTTGAACATTTTGTACCAATCCCTTCTGGCCTGCAAACTTTCTGTTGCTAAATCAGCTGACAGTCTTATAGCTGGGTTTTTGTTTTGTTTTTTCTTTCTTGCTGCTTTTAAGATCCTCTCTTTATCTTTAACCTTTGGCATTTTAATTATGATGTATCTTGGTCTGGGACTCTTTGGGTTCATCTTGTTTGGGATTCTTTGCATTTCCTGGACTTGTAATTTTCCTTTTCTAAACCAGGGAAATCTAATTCACTATTGTTTCAATTCCTTGCTCTCTTTCTTCTTCTGGCATCCCCATGATGCAAATATTGGTATGCTTGTTGTCATCCCAGAGCCCCCTAGAACTATCTTCATTTTTTGGATTTTTTTTTCTTTTTGCTGTTCTGATTGGGTATATTCTGATACTTTATCTTCCAAATTACTGATTTGATCCTCTTCTTCATATAATCCACTGTTAATATTTTGTAATGTATTCTTTGTTTCATTTATTGCATTGTTTCTTTCTGACTGGTTCTTTTTTTATGTTTTCCATCTCCATTTTTATGTTTCCCATCTCTTTGTTGGTGCTTTCACTGAGTTGACCTATTTTTCCCCTATGTTCATTAAGTAACCTTATAAATCAGTGTTTTGAACTCTGCATCTGGTAGATTGTTCATCCTATTTAATTTTTGTCTTTCTGGAGTCTTGTTCTGTTCTTTCATTTGGGACACATTTGTATCTTCATTTTGTTTGTGTTCCTGGGTTTGTTTCTATATATTAGGTAGAGCTGCTACAAATTCCAGGCTTGGTAGAGTGGTCTTACATAGTAGGTGTCTTGTGGGATGCTGTGGTGCAGCCTCCCTGGTCACCTGAGGGGGAAAATCCAGGTATGCTCCTTGTGAAGGCTGTGTGCATCCTCCTGTTAATAGTTCAGCCTTAATTGCTATTGGAAAGTCAATGGGAAGAAGCAACTTCCATGTCAACTGACTGTGATGACAGGCCACAACAACAGCAGAGGAGATGCTGTTCAAGTGCTCACCCAATAGAGCAGGACTAGCTTCAGTGGGGCTCTGGTGTTTTCCGAGTTCACCTCTTAAATATGTACCTTGTAGAGGTGGTTGGGTGGAGGTCTGGTGTGGTCTAAAGCTGTCCACTGGGTGCACTGACTCTGGGGCCTTCTGGGAGGTGCATACCAATGTCCTGGTCAGACATTGCCTGTGCCTTGCCACCCAACAGGATCTATAAGGCAATCCATAAGTGCCTGCCACTTGTGCTGGTCTTGAAGGTGCCTGAGAGAGACCAACTGCAAACCGAGGCCAGCAACTGCCAGTGCTGGGCCTGGGGCCACTTAGCAGTAAGTACTGGGCATGCCGAGGCCAGATGCTGTTTGATTGCAGTTTGTGGACCTTCAGGAAATTTTAGGAAAGTTAACTGAATGAGCCAAGACATACTGTTTTTACGGGAACACCACAGGAAGCAGTTTAGGTGAGCCCACATATTGGGTGGGGTGGCATATCAGGGAATCACCAAGATGGGGCAATCAGTGTTAGCCAGGTTAATGGAGACTCAGACATGGCCCTCACCTTCTCCTGCAGGGGAGGACACTGCAAAAGAACAATGGCTTCTGCCACCACTTCTGAGAGAAAGCTGCATCTTCATCCCTTGTCCTGAAGCCAGACAAGTCAGTTCCTCCTGTATTTCCTTGGTTCCTTTAAAGTTGCTGTCCCAGCACAGAAGCTCAGAGCAAGTGAGTTCAAGTAAGTCAATGCTCAGGCCCTTTTAGAGGAATGCCTAGGACTCCAGTAGCCCTCCATCTCACTCAGCCAAAATCTCCACTGGTTTTCACAGCCAGAAGTTATGGGGACTTCTCTTCTTGGCACTAAAATCCTAGGTTGGGGAGTCTGGTGTGAGGCTGGAACTGCTCACTTGTCAGAAGGGACCTCTGGAGCCAAGAAAACAACAGTCTTGATCACTGTGGCTATACAGTGTATTGAAGTCAAGTAGAATAATTCTTTCAACTTTTTTTTTCTTTTCCAAAATTGTTTTAGCTATTGTTTGCCAGAATTGCCATAACAAATTATCACAAACTTGTTAGCTTAAACAACAGAAATGTATTCTTTTACAGTCCTGAAGGCCAGAAGTCTGAAATCAAGATGATGGTGGGGTTGTCCTCCTTCTGATGGCTCAAGAGAAAATTCTAGCTCTGGTAGCTCCAGGTGTTCCTTGGTTTGTGGCTGTATAACTCCAATCTCTGCCTCCATCTTCATATGGTATATCTTTTGTCTGCCTTCTCTTTTGTCTCTTACAGACAGTTGTGATTGCATTCAGGGTTCAATGAGATAATCCAGGATAATCTTATCTGAAGATACTTAACTTAATCACATTTTCAATTATTCTTTTACTGAATAAATTCTGTCACAGGGTTTTTGGTGTTAGGAAGTAGACATGTCTTTTGGGGGACCAACATCCAACCCACTAGTTATTCCAGTTCCTTTGCCTTTCTATATAAATATTAAAATAATCTTGTCTATCTGCAAAAACATCTTGCTGGGAGCTTTGCTAGGAACTGCATTAAACTTATATTAAACTTCCAATTTGGAAGAACTGCCTTCCTCACTGTGTTGTATCAATGAGTACAGAACATCTATTTATTTATATTTTGATTTCTTTCATCAGCATTTTATAGTTTTCAACATACAAGTCTAATATGTTTTGTTACATTTACATACAAGCATTACAGTTTTTAGTGACTGTACATTTTTTAATTTACATTATCTTAATCTCAGCTTCCAGGTGTTGATTGCTAGTATATAGAAATAATTTTTTGTATGTTGACTTTGTATCCCTGTAGCCTTGCTGAAGTCACTTATCAGTTCCAAAAACTGTGTTCAGACTGCATCATTTCTATGTTCTAGTGTTTTTACTATTTTTAAACTTGTCTTCATTGTGCCACTGAATGCATCCATTGAGTTTATCTTATGTTTAGATCTAAAATTTCCACTTAGTTCTTCTTCATACTTTTATTGCTTTGCTGAGATTTTGTATTTTTTTTCATTTGTTTCAAATGAGTTTGCAATTGCTTGTTCAAGCATTTTTATGATGGCTCCTTTACAACACTTGTCAGATGATTCTATCATCTGTGTCATCTTGATGTTATCACCTGTTATCTTTTATTATTCAATTTGAGATTTTCCTAGTTCTTAATACAATCAGTGATTTTTTTTAATTGAAAACTGGACATTTTGAATATTATGTTATGAGACTTTGGACCTTGAGTTGACATCTTCTGAGAAAGCTCTGGCAGGGAAAGATGATGCCTCCACCTCATTACTGCCAGGACAGAGTAAAGGCCTAGGTTCTTCACCTGGCTTTCTCTGATACCACCTTGAGGTGGATGGAGAGAGGTTGGAGTCTCTCAACCCAGCCCAAAGTCTACTCTAGGCTCTTATTTGTTGGTAGAGTCATAGTTTTTCTGGGGTTGGGTGGAGTAGAACAGTCATTGTCTAAAAGTTTTGTGTCACTAGGTTACCATTTATTGGTCCTTTGGATAGAGAAAACATGCTTTTCTTGGGAGTTTTTTACCTTTTTTTGTGTGTGTGTATTTCTCTGAAGCTGGAAACGGGGAGAGACAGACAGACTCCCGCATGCGCCCAACCGGGATCCACCTGGCACGCCCACCAGGGGGCGACGCTCTGCCCACCAGGGGGCGATGCTCTGCCCCTCCGGGGCGTCGCTCTATCGCGACCAGAGCCACTCTAGCGCCTGGGGCAGAGGCCAAGGAGCCATCCCCAGCGCTCGGGCCATCTTTGCTCCAATGGAGCCTCGGCTGCGGGAGAGGAAGAGAGAAACAGAGAGGAAGGAGAGGGGGAGGGGTGGAGAAGCAGATGGGCGCTTCTCCTGTGTGCCCTGGCCGGAAATCGAACCTGGGACTTGTGCACGCCAGGCCGACGCTCTACCACTGAGCCAACCGGCCAGGGCCTTCTTGGGACTTTTGATGTTTGTGGGTTTCCACCTTCTCCATACCCAGTTTAGGATGTATGAGGCAACAAGAAAACCAAGGAATTTATCACTTTGTTGTTTCTCAGATTCCAATGCTTATTTGCCTTCTCTTTACATTTCAAAGTCTTATATTTGTTTTATATATAATATCCAAGGTATGTAGCTGTATTGAATGGACAAAGTAAGAAAAAGTATGTCTTCTCCAACTTCTCTAAAGTGAAAATCTCCAACATATTTTGTAAAAGATCCCTGAGATTAGACTGTAGGGAAGCAACAGATGAGATAAAATAGATTTGGAGGCTATTGTAATTTTGCAAGTGAGAAATTATTCTGGCCAAGGTGGTAGCAGTGAAATTTGTGAAAAGTGGTCAGATTCTGCAAATATTTTGAAGGAAAGCCAACAGGATTTGCCTACAGCTTAGATATGAGTTATGAGAGAAAAAGAGGTATCAGGGATTACCTAATGTTTTTGGCTTGATGAAGTTGCCAAATACTAACATGACAGAGGCCAGGGAAGAAGCAGGTTTGGTGAGGGAAGAACAGGAATTACATTTTGGATATATTTCCAAATGAAAATGTTGAGTAGGCAAGGCAGTTATGTAATACTTTTCCCCCTCCTTTACCCCTATTTATGCCTTCTGCAACCTTAATTTCTAACCTCATTCTGTCCTCCACATATCCTAGCCTCTTTTTTCTCTCTTTAACTCTATATGCTACTTGCTGAGTAATTTCCTAAGATCTGTCCCCAGCTAAATTTTCTCTTCAACAGTGTCTAATCTCTGTTTAACTCATTCATTGAGTTTTTTAATTCAAATTACTGCATTTTTTTTTCTAGAAGACTTTATTTCATATCTGCCAGGTTTTTTTCAGTAGTATCTTATGTTTTTTGTTTTTTCATGTCCTTAGTTTTAACACCCTTATTTTATTAATTCTATTAGATTCTTATATTATTTGTTCATGGAGGCCTAAACCTACTATTTGTTGTGCTTGCTTATTCTTGTTTATTGTGAATTATTTTTTTGTGTGTTCAACTGGGTTTTATCTCTGAAAACCCTGTTCATCCCAGTTTGTAGGCATGTTATTACTGAGAGGATTGGTATTTACTTTTTTCAGATGCCCCAAAGAGATCAATTTTTCTGTTAATTGCACAAGCTTTAGGTTCTAGGACTGTATAAGTAGGACAGACTTAACTACAAACTCATGTGAAGCTCAGTGACATGGTTAATAATTTGTAAAGGGGAGAATTTTCTCCTCCATCCAAATCCCAGGCCAAGATACACAAGTTTCCTTATTGTGTGCCTTTGCCAGGAAGGCTATTTTCTACTCCCTTTCTTGAGGACATAGCTCTTTAAGAGCCTCCTCATTCCAAGTGGGCCCATGAGTTCATCTCCTATCTATTATGTTAAGACTAAATCCTCTGGGTGCTATTTATTATATTTCCTCTCTTTTTTTTAAGTGAGAGTAGGCAGATACACAGACTGCCATACGTGCCCAACCAGGATCTTCCCAGCAACTCCTGTCTGGGGTTGATGCCCTGGCCATCTGGGGCTGCTGGCAACCGAGCTATTTTTAGCACCTGAGGTGGAGGCTCCATGGAGCCATCCTCGGTGCCCCAGGGCCAACACACTTGAACCAATTGATCCATGGAGAGGAAGAGAAAGAGAAAAGGGCGTAGGAAAGGGGTGGAGAGGCAGATGGCTGCTTCTCCTGTGTAGCCTGGCCAGGAATCAAACCTGGGACTTCCACATGCTGGGTCAATACTCAACCACTGAGCCAACCGACCAGGGCCCTCATTGTATTTCTTGAACTGAGTAATGATTACATAACTGCATTTACTTTGTGATGATTCCTCAATCTGTATATTTAGAGTTTGTGTCCTTCAATTAATTATTTTATAAAATCTAAAAATATTTTAAAATCTTCAGGAGCTCAACATGTCAATTATCTCCAAATTGATCTATAGGTTTAATGCAATTCTTTTTGAAATACCAGCAAAGTATATGAAGACACAGAAAAACTTATTCTAAAATTTCTATGAAAAGGCCCAGGCCCTTAGAACAGCCAAACAATATTGAAAAAGAAGAAAAAAGTAGGAAGAATCATTCTATTTGATATCACTGTTACAAATAGCTACAGTAATCAAAACAGGGTAGTATTAGTGGAAGCACAGAAATATAAGATCAATGGAACAGAATAGATTCCAGAGTTAGATCCATATTAGTACAGCTACCTGATTTTTGACAAAGGGGCAACAGCAATTCATCAAAGAAAAGACAGTGTTTTTTTTCTACAAGTGATATTTGTACAATTGGACATTTTGTAGGAAAAAAAAGGCCTTGACCTGAACCACTTACAGTATACAAAAATTATCTCAAAATAGATCATAGATCTAAATGTAAAATATAAAACTATAAGACTTTTAGAAAATTTTCATGAGCTAGGGTTAGTCAAAGAATTCTTTAACACAAAAATCCATAAAATAAATAAAACTGATAAATAGAAATTTATCAAAATTTGAAACTTGCTCTGTGAAAGATACTGCTACACACTGGGAAGGAAAAACACAACAAGCTACAGACTGGGAGAAAGAATTTGAACCCTTAAATACATGAAAAGCTCTCAAAGTTCAATTGTAAGAAAACAAACACACTTAAAAATATCAAAAGATTTGAACAAGCACTTCACCAAAGAGGATGTTCAGATGCAAATAAGCCCAAGTGGAAGCATTGTGCTGTGTACAGTCATATTATAACCATGAAGACGTATCCTGAATACAACGCTAATACACACATATGAGGGCAGAATTGAGATAATCAGGACCAAAGCTCTGATTGAAGTATGTTAAGTGTGCTTAAAACCCACAGACTTCTAGACTTTTCAATTATATGAGTCAATGTCTCATGCTTGACTGCATTGTCTATTATTTGCTACTCAAAACATTTTTTTATGTCTACCACACTTATCAAAATCAACATCCTTCAAGACTACTCCCCTCACCTCCAGGAAAATTTACATAGCTGCTTAATGATCTTCTTCCCTTTTTCTTTTGACCTCCTCCAGTTCTAAGACTCTAAAAGTCATTCACTTTATCACTTCTCTAACTCTCTTCCCTCTCTCTCACCTACCCTCATACCTGGTGGCACTTTTGTGTTGTTTTACCTCATTTTCCATTCTTTCCTGCTACAGCACTGACCCTTGTGCAATACAACATTCAATATTTTGTTACACTGAACTGTGACTGTCAGTGTTTCACTGTTTCTCCAAGATTTTTAGCTCCTGAGGACCCTTGACTCAATTATTTTCTACTTCATTGTTTCATGCCTTGACCCCAAAAAATGAGGCTCAGTAGAGGGAGAGACTAACAGGCATCCATTCAAGCTCGTTTACTAATGCTTATGCATCCCCCATAGTTCCCTGCCTTCATGTCTTTGCTGGAGGTGAAGCCATTCTCTACCTGAACCATCTTTCTGTTTACACATGAAATTACACTCTTAAGTTAAAAACAGTCAAGGCCCGGAGGACAATCTGAGTTTGGGCGAGGGGTTTGCAACATAATTTGATGACAAAATAACCTAGACATGTTTTCTTTGAATATATGTACCCTGATTTATTAATGTCATCCCATTACCATTAATAAAAATTTATTAAAAAAAAAAAAAAACAGTCAAGGCCCTGGCCAGTTAACTCAGCGGTGAGTATCGGTCCGGCGTGTGGAAGTCCCGGGTTTAATTCCCAAACAGGGCACACAGGAGATGCGTCCATCTGCTTCTCCACCCTTCCCTCTCTCCTTTCTCTCTATCTCTCTCTTCCCCTCCTTGCAACCGAGGATCCACTGGAGGAAAGTTGACCTGGGTGCTGAGGATGGCTCCATGGCCTCATCTCAGGTGCTACAATGGTTCTGGATGCAATGGAGCATCGCCCTTGGTTGGCTTGCCGGGTGGATCCTGGTCGGGTGCATGAGGGAGTCTGTCTCTCTACCTCCCTGCTTCTCATTTCAGAAAAATACAAAAAAAAATAGTCAAAACATATACTGAACTCTAGTTAATGGCATGCATGTAGAAGTGTTTAAGGGGATGTGTACAGTTGTCTAATTTTGAAATGCATCAAAATATGACAGGTTGATGGAAGGCTAGAGGGATAAATAGAATGTGTGACAAAGCAAGAATAGTAAAATGCTCATTGTAGGCTCCAGATGGTAGATATATAACTGTACAGAGACAATTGACTTTCTGGGTGTTTGAAACTGTCCATAGTAAAATGTCAGGAAAAGAGGGGAGTGTTAAATCTCTGGTATATTCAGTCACTGCCCTGGTTTACACCTCATTGCATCTTACTGGAATTTTGCAACTCCCTTCACACAGGCCTCCATACTAACCCACTCCTGTCTCTCCCCACCCTAGGATTCTCCAGAGAAAATACCCTGAAATATAATTGAACCTCCATGATCAGGTCCCTGCCAACCTCTTCAGATTCATTCTCCAACATTTGCTGTCTTACTCTAGCCTATACACTAGCTCAATTCAAGGGCCTGTAATTCCACTCACACACCAGGCTACTTCAACTTTCTACTTATGCTCATGCTGTTCTTTTAGCTTGAAATGCTCTATTCCAACTCATTATCTGCCTTTCCTTTCCTGGTGAATGTTCTTTAGTATTCAATTCAGGTGTTGCTTCTTCCTAGAAGTCTTTTCAGCTCCTCAAACTGGGTCCAGTCACCTTCCTTCATGTTTCCACAGCACTCCATACTTATTTGTAACATAGTATATAACAAGTCCTCAAATAATGTTTTTTTAATGTCATTTTGTTATAACATTGATGAGATATTATGGGAACTTAAATTTTGCTTATATCAATTAGCATATAGTGAAATTGGTTTCCTTATATGTTGTTTTGCTTAAAGTTACAGAACCTATCAACAATGTTGTGAGGACTTAATCTATTTACCCCAGCATGCTATACTTGGGTTTCCATATCTGTGTACTAAACTACATGCTCCCTAAGGATCAAGCCCTCCGATGGCATACACGGGGCCTGACACAAAAGAGGTTTGATAAACCATTGTAGAATTGAACCAGTGATATTGAAGTGACATAGATGATACTCTAGCATCTTCCAGCAACTTTATGTCATAGATTTAGTTGTATCCCCTCCCTACAGGAGTGTAAGTCTCACCACCCCTATTGACTCAGATGTTTGTGTCCTTAAAACACTTTCCTCATGAAGTCAACTACATTTCCTATCCTGGTTTTAAATATTCTCTCCATTCCTTTAAAGGTTTACTTTCTCTATAGGAGTTTTTATGAGATTACAGGCCTTGTTAGGCAAAGATTAACTGAGAAAAAATAAAATCCATACAGATTCACTGATCACCTGAGTGCCTGCCAGACATTGAATGAACTTCTTTGAAGCCAGTAGCTACTGCCTGACCAGGTGGTGGCGCAGTGGATAGAGCATCAACCTGGAATGTAGAGGACCCAGGTCCAAAACCCCGAGGTCGCCAGCTTGAGCACGACTTCATCCAACTTGAGCACGGGTTCAATAGCTTGAGTGTGGGATCATAGACATGACCCCTGGGTTGCAGGCTTCGGCCCAAAGGTTACTGGCTTAAAGGCCAAGGTCTCTGGATTGTAGCTCAAGGACATTGGCTTGAGCAAGGGGTCACTATCACAGCTGAAGCCACCCGGTCAAGGCATGTATGAAAAAGCAATCAATGAACAACTAATGTGCCACAACAAAGAACTGATGCTTCTCATCTCCCTTCCTATTTCTCTCTCTTGCTAAAACAACAAAAATACAGTAGCTACTACAATTCTCCCAACAAGCCTATGAGGTAGGGGTTATATCTTCATTTCAGATGATAATACTGAATCACATAGGTGTCAGAGCTGAAAATGAATCACTGGTCTTCTCAGCTCCCAGACATATCCTCCTTCTACCACAGCCAATTGTTTCAAGGTTGGGCCAGGTTCTAAAAAGCCTTGAAATCCAGAAGGTATAATAAAGCAGTGGGAAGCCATAGATGTTCTTAGGCAGAAAGGAATGATAAAAATAGGACTTTGGGAAGATAACCCTGAAAGGCTGTGTATGATAGAATGGAATGGAATAAAATGAGAGGGAAGCTTTGTGGACTCCTAAGGAAAATAAAAAGGGGTATTTTATTTCTCTTACTACATTCATTGGTGAGTGCTGGCATTATGTTGTGGTCCTATGAGGAAAGAAAGGGCCTGGAAAGATGAGCTACTTTGAAAGTTAAAAACCTGAGAAGGGGATAGAGTAGTGCAACTTTTGGTTCTTGGGTTGTATGACTGGCCAACTCCATGGTTCTGCCTCTTGGAAATGGCCTGGGATTTCTGCCTTTTATGAGATGTAGAAGTCCAGAGAAAGGCTGGAATTGACTGGAGAGTTGGGAAAAGGCTTCCTTAGGGAAGTGGCATTGAATGGGGCATTAAAAGATAAGATGATGCCCTCCCTATCCCTCCCTCAGAAACTTCCTCACTGATCTCCCTGATTCAATCTCTCTCTTTTATTATCCATTCCTATGACAGGCAAAGGAATCTTTTTAAAAAGCAAGTTGGATCATGCCATTTTCTGCTTAAAACCTTTTAATGGTTCTGTCATTCATGGGATACAGTTCAGTCTTTTGACAAACATTAAAATTACATATCCTCCATTAACTGAGGTTCTAAAATAAATATTATGCCTATAAACTAATCAATTTTGATCATATGTCTACTTAAACCAAACATTTCCTCTTAGAAATTCTGCATATGTTCCCTCAGGTGAAAGTCACAGCTGCAGTTAATACTAAGTTGCTTGTTCTATACACACATGGGTTCCTCCACCAACTTTTTAAAATTCATACTATGGCCTTGGCTTGGAATACTCTTCCAACTATTCTCTGCCTCACTGGCTAATTCTTTTCCTCTTTCAGCTCAGACATCACCCCTGACAGGAAGCCTTACCTGAATACCCTCCTTTCCCAGGGATAGATTCCCTGACCAGCATCCTGTGCTCATCTCTGTCACCACACTGTCCCATATATTGCTCTTCTCCTTCACTCAGCTTACTGGAGGACAAGTGCCATTTCAGTCAACTTGTCATGAAGAGGGTCCTGATAGAAAAGAAGGGGCCTATGTACTTAGGTAGAAAACACCACATGGGTAAGTGGAAATGTGAGATCTGTACTCAAGACAGGACAGGGTTAGAGGATTCAGTTTGGTAATCGATAGCATCCAGGCGTGATTCACCTCCACTTGCTGTCTTCTAGAGAACTTCTTAGTTGAAATAATTCCATCTGACAAATATAGAAACTGAGACCTAGACAAATAATTTTCCCCAAATTAGCTGGTTATTGAGAAGGCAGCTCTTAGTGACTAGGCCTGTGCACTTTTCTACTCCATACTGGAAAGAAGAAAGCCTGACGTTGGGTGCCCTTGTTCTCCTTCCAGTTTTTAGGCAGGAGCCTCTAATCTGCTGGCTCGCCTACCTGGATGAGGATTAAGACTAGTTTATTCTAGGCAGTACTTTGGCCCCTCACTGGGGAGAGGTGGGGTGAATGTTGATGACAAAGAGAATCAACTCTGCCCACCATTCCTGCAAGAGCTCTGAAATTCCTCCCCCCTTTCCTGTTGCCTTTACACCAGGATACACAGTTACCCATACCCCAGAAAAGAACCTTCTCTATCTAAACCCTGCCTAATATCAGGATTCAGATTGGGAGAGCTGAAGGAGGTCATTTAGCCAGTAGATGCCAAACCCAGACAGTCTCTCACCCAAGACCCACAGAAGCAGAATCTCCAGAATGAAGAAATCCTAATTGGGTTCAAACTACTTTTACAGTGACCCTCAGGCAGTAAGCAGCTCTTCTCTGGGTCACATGGAGTCAGGGAGGTGGTCAATTTGGAACTGAGGCTTCCGACATCACTCTGGGGGCTCTCCTGAGGCCATAGTTCTCAAGGCTACAACTTGCATAAAACAGGTGTTCGAGAAACACTTGATGGGTCACTGACTTACAAAAGATTTTCTAACATGGTGAGGGGAAAAGACATGAGTTTTAGAGTCAGGCATCCTACTGTAAAAGACCACTGGCAAGTTTCAGCCTCCTTCATTATAAAATAGGCCATTAATTCTTCTGAAGTTGTCAGTGAGAATGAAAGGATACCCCAAGTGAAACCCCTACCTAGCCCAATACTCAGCACAGAAAAGGCACTTAATAAATGGTAGTGGTTATCAGTGAGAGGTGGTAGAACTGTGATAGAATATCGACTCTGAACCAGGCCGGCCTCATCACTTATGATGTATAATGCTGAAAGGGTTTTCTTTACCTCTCTTTCCGTATCAGTAAAATGAGAATGTTGGTGAGGAGGAAATAAATCAATATACATAGAACACTAAGAGCAGTGTTGGGGATGATATGTAAGTTCTAATAATTATAATACTATCCCTTACACTGGCCCTAAGCACAGTAATCAAGTGAGAGAGATGAAGAGAGAGAGAAGGAACCCAAAACTGCACATTCCCAGAAAATATATATAAATATATATAGGTGTTGTCACTAAAAACAGCCCATGGAAGTTATGGAAAGCCTTCCCAACAAACTTGTTTGCACCCTTGACTTGTTGCACCCTTTATTTTCTGCACACTTCTGAGTATCTGTTTCTGGCATGTGAACTGTGTCTCTCATGAGGGCAGGGATCCTGTCCTCTCCCTACCTCGGGTATACAATTGGGAATCAGGGAAGTACTGAGTTGATGGGAGGGAGAGTCAGAATGTAAACAGAAGGGATATTCCTGGACCCAATACCACCACCACCCCAAAAAAAGAAAGAATGCAAAGCAATTGCCAAGATAAATCACTTTTATCTCTATAGGAAAGGGAGAACCTAAAAAAAATATAAATTACATTAGTAACACAACATAAGAAAAAAACAGGTGGGGAGGAACAAGAGAAGTCTGTATGATGCTATTCTAACCTGTTTATAAAAAGGCCCTGCATCAGAAATTCATAATCCTATCCACTTCTAAAAATATATTTAACATGTACAGAAGTGGTGGGCTTGTTTTTAAATTGTTTGCTTTTTTGTAAAAATATATTAAAGGTGAATAGAAACCCTCTCTCCCTGCCCCCTATCCAACCCCCAGCTCTGTGCTGGAGATAGGAGACCAGAGGTAACTCTCACCATGTTCTAAACCTTGGTTACTACCACTCCTAACCCCTCCCCAACTCACTTCACTTAGAACCTGAAACATTAAAAAAAAAAAAAAAAAAAAAAAAAAAAAGCACACTAGCCTCTTTGGAAAAGCATAACTCTGAGGGTAAACCTGCTTTTCATTTGAAACACAAAACAAACAGGAAGCTCTGAGAGTTCTACTAAACTAAATGGAAACCCAGTTAAATGAATGTTGGGTTTCAGCTCCACAGAAACTTCTTACAAAGAAACATAGGGGACAGAGGCCTGGAAGTAGGGGGATTTGCTAGCAATTAGCTGCCTTTGAAAGATCAAGGTTGGGTGAGGGGCTGTTAATGGGCTGGGATCCTGGTCTTGGTTATAGCAGTCAGGGCCTAGTCAGGCAGTTGCCTACACAGGGACACAAGCTGCTCCCCCTCCCTCCCCTCACTACCCTCTGCTGCTTTGAAATCCCCAAGAAAAGCAAAGCTAGACAGAAACAAAGAAGAGGGGAGTGGGGACTTCACGTGCTAGGGGAGAGGTAGCCAGGCTTTTTGCCTTTGGTGTAACTAGATGGAGGACTGCTTGGCCGCTGGAGTCCCCAAGATAGAAAAAGCAAATGGGACTAAAAGACCCCTGATTCCAAGGAAAGAGAGTAGATGTGGGCTGTGGAGAAATGAAACAGGACACAAAGATGACAAGGGAAGTCTCACATATTCCCTGTGGCCTGCATAGTAGCTGTTAAGTTCCCCAGAAGCACTGGGCAAACTGGGGCGAGGCTGGAGTGGGGTACAGGGTAAGGATTCACTCCACATGGGCAGTGCCAAGATGGAGGGAGGGGGACATCCTCCATCCAGTCCAGGTTGCCAAAGAAGGCGGGACAGGTGGAGGTGGAAGGAGCTTGGGGAAAGGAAGAGAGAGAGGTGGGTACTGTGTGGACAAAAGACATTCACAAAGGGAAGAGGGGGAGTGGAGGATCAGATAATGGGCTCCTTTACAGATAAGTGCCTCCTCTCCCACACTCCGGCTCTGGGCTGGTCTTCTGCACTCTGCTTAAGCGCTGACCTGACGACTGGAAGTGCAGAGGCCCAGGAGTGAAGATGTGAGTTCTGTGGTCTTCAGGTCAAGAATCAGGTGAGGAAAGAAGCAGAGAGGCTCCCAATGGCTGAGCTATCCTGCCACATCCTCCCTGTGAGGTCCACGCTGTGTTCTGTGGTACAGGCGAAGGAAGCAGGCTGTAGAGTCCCAGGTTACCTGCTTCAGTGGCAGGTGCTTTCAGGCTTTTAGGAGACAGTTTTTCACCTGCTAGGATTCAGCTACAACCATGTGGATAATGTTCTGCAGGACCTCAAAGTCCAGGCAAATCCCTGGAGCTCATCCTGGGATGGGGGCTTCATCTGGAGCCACCCAAAAGTAGCTTCCTCCAATGGGATACAAAGTCCTGGTAAAAGGCTTGGGCATCGGTCCTCTTTCCACCATGAGAAGTGACAGGAATCTCTCCTCTTCCCAAGGATGCATGAAGTTAACCCATGACATTTCTAGTCTACCTCTGGAAATGGTCCATGCTGGGGAGTAAGGAGATTATGGGCCCTCCTCTTTATTTTCATGAACCATATGGCAAGAAAGGGCAGAGGCCAGGCCCTTCTCCCAGAAAGGAATCTCAAGTGGAAAATCTCCACTGGGCTGGGGGGAGGAAGGGGGAGGGAAGGAAAAAATGGGCAGAGGTTGGCAGGCTTCTGGAGACAGGGCTGGAGCTGTAGAAACTGGTAAGAGCTGGGCCTCCCACTTCATGACAAGGGAAATACCGAGGCGCCCAGGCTCTCTTCTTGCCTCTCCTCATCCTGCCTTCTGGCTCTAGGTGAATACGCGAGTAAAGGGTCAACAAGGCTGGTGAGAGGGAAACAAGTTGAAGCCACAGAAAAGAGAGTTCTAGTCATCTGGAAACCTTTTCCATCTACCTGCTACTCAGAGGTATGGAGAAGGCAGGCAGGATGCTCTAGTGAAGTTGGGAAGGGAGTTGGGGGAATCAGTGAAGAGGCCCGTGGTAGGGGTCCCTGCCTTTGGTCAGTTCCAAGAAAGCAGGACAATGTGCCTCAGCACCTTGTCTAGGGCAGACAGGATCCAGGAGTGCCCCAAGAGCTGACAATGGAGAAGGCAATGGGGGTGAAAGGGTGAGAGGCGGACACAAGGGAGCTCACAGAAGTAGTTTGCCATTTCTGTGGATTTTCAGGATACGACCGAGTCTCTGCTTTGCTGTGGCCAGGCCCTTTTTGGGACGCTTCCCTGTGGGACAATGAAGAGGTAAGCAAACACTATGGCAAGGGCAGGGCTCCAGCAGCAACTCCAGCACCAATTGTCCTTGGGCCACCCCCACCCCCGTTCCTCTGCCCAGAGTGTCCCCCCATCCTTACACCTGGCTCCAGGCCCATCTTGGGCAAGAAGCACTCCTTAACTACTTCCACCCAACACCACATGCCTTGGTTCTTCCCATTATGACCTTTTACAGCAGCTCTGGACTCTATCTGGTTCCTTTTCCCCACTGATTACTTTGGTCCCAATCATTTTCCTTCCTAAATTCTTCAGAAAAATGATTGTGCCTCCCTGTTCTCTTATCTTGCCCACCAGTATTAGACAAGTATCTGGTTAGTGATTATACCTTGGTGTTCCTGATGTTGGCACCCCTAAAGCCTTGTTTCATTCAATCCCCCCCCATTACCCTAATGCCACACCAACCTCATCTCTTTGAGCTATATACTCTAAGGACTGGGCCTTGAAGGCCCAAATGAGGAAAAGGAGGGATTAAGTTTCTGACCTGTGCCTCCTTTCTTCTCCCTACATCAAATCATCTTCCATGTCCTACGTGACCTCCTCCATGCTTAATCAATTTATCCCTGCCCTTTCCATTCCCTCTGCCAGATGTCCCATACACTCTTCAATGCAGCTTAGACTTGTGTATGTGCCTCCTCCTTAGAATTCCCACCTTTAGCCCACCTTCCACTCTGGCCATCAGAAGCAACTTTGTAAACCTATATCTGAGCTTTTCTCTGTTTAACACCAGTTAATGCCTCCTCATGGCCTATGAGATCAAGTCCAAGCACCTTAGGTTAACTGCCAGTGTCCCTCCCTGTATTGTCATCTACCAGAGTGCATAGGGTTTGGAGCCGATGGCCCTAAGTTCCTTTTCAGTTATATAACCATATGACAGTTGTACCTTGTCCTGCTTGATTGCTCTGGGAGCCAACTGAAGGACGCCGCTGGGTCAAGAAGACACCAGGGGCCATGGGTGTGGTGCTGCGGTTTGCCTGGGCCATGCCAAAGGCATTAGGACGAGCAGTATACTCGTGGTCAGCAAGGCTTCCTGAGAGGGCCTCTTGTTTAGGCTCAGGAGGAGGCAGGGGTGAGGAGGAGGTGACAAGATGGGGTGCGGTAGCCAGAGTTAGGGTTGGTGCTGCCACGCTGACATTGGACTCTTGAGGGCGAGGCTGTTCTACCTCTTTCAACAAAGGCTTCTTCTTGATATATTTCTTCTTTTGGGCCTTCTGAAGCTCCTGAAACACAAGCCAAGTGGGAGGGGAGAATTCAGGAGTGGAGAAAAGAGAAAAGAATTTCTCAGAAAGGAAACTAGACAATAGTCAACGTGGTTCGGCAACCTGCACCCCCCCCCCGCCCAATTCTAGCCTAGATATATGTACACACAAACACAAAGGCAGTCCAATACCTGAGGTCATTTCTTTAGTACCACCTATCCTTAAGTCAACACTGCCAAAATCAGTACAGTGGCAACAGAAAGATAAATGAGTTCAGAGACTTGGGTTTTGGTACTAACATTGCCAGTTATGAGGTGGATCATGAAAACATCAAATAATAATGGCTAAATTTATGCCAACAGCTGAGGCACTTTATATACTTTATCCCATTTACTCCACAGAGCAGCCTTGAGAAAGAAAATCTCTGTTTATAGATGAGAGCCTGACCAGGCAGTGGCACAGTGGATAAAATATTGGACTGGGACTCAGAGGGCCGAGGTTTGAAACCCCGAGGTTGCTGGCTTGAGCCCAAGGTCACTGGCTCTGCTGTAGTCCCCTGGTCAAGGCACATATGAGAAAGCAATCAATGAGAAACTAAGGTGCTGCAATGAAGAATTGATGCTTCTCATCTCTCTCCCTTCTGGTCTGTCCTTATCTGTTCCTCTCTCTGTCTCTGTCACAAAAACAAACAAGCAAAAAGAAAAAAGTCATGATAGATGAGAAAACTGAGGTGCAGGGAGTATCTTGGGCCCAAAGTCTCATAGCTAAAGAGTTGTATCTACAATTCAACCAGGCCTATTTGAACACCCACCCTGCATACTTCTCAAAAAGAGACATCTAAAAGTAAAAGAGTAGTGGTAGGTTTGGAATGATATAAATGGGTTCAAATCTAAATTTGTGCTTCCTAATTTGGATGACCTTGTTCAAGTTACTATAACCTTTCTGAATCTCAATTGCCTCAGCCATAAAATGGGCAAAATAATATGTTTTTCAGAGTTGTCAGAAAGATTAAAATAATGATATAAACAAATAGCACATAATAGGTACTCAACAAGTGGTAAACTATAACTCTATCTTCATCTCTTAAAATGGTGTCTCTTCCTCTTGCTGGTCTTGTTCTTTTAATAGAGGACTTGACGATCCTCTAGTTCACCAGTCTTAAAACCTTGATCTGGGATGGAGGGATGAATAATGAGTTTTGTCACTTCTCACAATATCTTAGATTTCATCCATCCATTGCTCTATGGATTTAATAATCACTGGGTAGTGGGTACCTGTACAGTGAGCATCTGGAGCCCTGAGAACCTGGAAAGGTGATGCTGAGAACATGTGAATGACTTCACCTTCTGAAATGCTACACAGCCACACAGATCAACTCAGTGATTATCTTTCTTTTCCTTCTCTTGACAACACAGGCCTACTCCTGCCTTTGGAAGATCTGACAGGCTGTGGCTACCATAGGAATTTCTGGGAGATAAGAATAATAACATTAGTAATACATGCCAGGCACTATTCTCTATTTTAACACATTTAATACTCATAAGAAGTATTATCAGAATTCGAATCCCATTTTTAAGAGAAGAAACCATGGCACCAAAAATTTAAGTCATTTTCCAAGGTTATAGGACCAATTAAGTGGCAAATGTGGGATTAAGATCCAAATCATCTGGCTCCAGAATGCTTTTTCTCAGCTACACTGCTATTCCACCCATATCAGAAACTGTATTTCTGCCCCCATATTTTCTTTCAACTGAATACAGAAATTACCTGTTCACACCTAGATTATGTAGCCTAATTTTTTATATGTTGTTGCCTATTTATTTCTCACATAATTCACCCAGATTCCCCCACAGTAGACCAGATTGTCATATGTCATATGCCACTTTCACTTTGACAATTCCTTTGCTGAAAAAGTCTAGCAGGTCCACGTCCAAGTTCAAACTCCCTGGTCTGACATTCATGGTCTTCCATAGTCTGGCCACTTATACCTGCTTAACCCATAAGGATAACAATGAAAAGCTAACATGTCCACAGTAAATACACTCTGTGGCAAGTGCCATTCTCAGAGCGTTTACATATATTACCTCGTCTAATTCTCAAAGTCCACAAGGAAGCTGAGGCACAGAGAAATTAAGTAAATTGCTTAGTGGTAGAGCGAGGATTCAAACTCAGGCAGGCTGGCTCCTGAATCCATTTTTTAATTTCTATTTATCTTTCCCCACTTCTCAATATGAAGTCTCCAATCCAGAAAGATTTACTCATTCAGTCACTCACTCAATTCTGACTAAACACATGCTTAACACAGTGAGAATACCAAGTTAAATGAGATGTATCCCAACCCTTGAGGCACTTACAGTTTAATAAGGGCCACAGAAAAGTACACTTATAAGTACCATGGGAGAATGCTATGGAAGCACAGAGGATACTGAAATAAATTGGTGGTAGATGGTGTGTAGGAGTGCTAGGTAAAGCATCTGAGAGGAAGGTATGATTCCCAATGGGCAGAGGGAATAGCTCCATGCAAAGGCACAGAGGTATGAGGCAATCAATACACTGAGTGAATTATGAGTACCACAGTGCAACAGTATAGTTAGTATAAAGGGCATGCATAAGGGGCTGACAGGATGGCAGGAGCTCAGGGAGAAAAGGTGGCCAGAGACCAAAACAAGAGGGCCTTGTGTGCAGTGTCAAGGTCTGTTCTCCCGGAGAGCCTCCCTGTGCTCTCCAAAAGTTTAGTCTGTAAAACCCATCCCCAATTTCAAAACTTCTTTGAGGCCATCCTTGATAACCCAAACAGAAGTGAGCTCCTTAGAAGGTACTCAGAGTAGTTTTCACACTTTTAATTAACTTATCTGTTTATTTAAAGCAGTAGAATTTTTTTTTTTCAAATTACATTTTACATGGCACTAGGATTTACATAACAGAGAAAAGTTCAGGTCAAAAAAGGGCCGCCTGACCTGTTTGGTCGGTGCTGGCTATAAAACAATAACCTCTGAGACACTCTAAGCAACTAGAGCACCATAGAACATCATATTTAAAACACCATTTTTAAATTTTATTTAAATAGGATATAATAACTGAATTATATAAATACTTAACAATTTCATTTTATTTAAATAGCAAGTAACATGAAAATTAGAGGATATGGGTTTGAATCTTGTCTCCTCCATTTACTGGCTGTATTATCCTGGACTAGTCATTTAAAGACAGCCTCATTTTCTTCACCTGTAAAATGATGAAAATATCACCTATTGAAAAGGGGTATTGGGAAGATTACATGAGATACTGTACATACGAAGCACCTAACATAAAACAGATGCTTAATAAATGCTTGAAGCTATAGGATGTGGCATGAGGAGCTAAGGGGATGCCAATAAGGAGATAACTAGAAGAGTCCCCTCCTCCAAATGCTCCCAGGGTTGCTGAGCACATTATATATATTAAATAACTTTGCAAACCCTAACATACTAAAAGGTCAACTTGATTCTAGTGACGTGACCCTTTAGGATGAAAATTAGTGGGTGAAGTTTTCTTAGAAAGCAGGAGATAAAGATCAAGATAAAATTTTTGGTATAGAGGACAAGAAAAGCCTCTTCCCCAAAAAGGAAATTGCTCTGAGATAGCTAAAAGCTTGAGTATATTCAAATGAGTCACCTCCTCGGGGCTTCTTCAATAAAAAGCAAGTGCTCTTATTCAAGGAACATGTGATCCTTTGTATCTAAAAGGTTTTTACATATCCAGAAAAACAAGGTCTTTTTTTCTGGCCTCCTATCTTCTTTCATCCTAAATCATGTCAACTGTATGACCTGTGAAAGTAGCTTCTCATTGAGTTGGGATGTGAAGACTATAGGAGGGGCTAGATACTGTCATGAATAAAAATCAAAGGTTACCCATCCCCAATGAGACAAAAGTGGGATCCTATCAGCCTGAATATCTGAGCTTTGAGGCTCTAAATCAAACTAGGATCAGTAGCAGGGCCATTGCTTGTGTGTCAGTACTTACTTGCTGGGCCAGCTTTGCAGCTGCTGCAGCCAAGCCTGTCTCAATGGAAGCTACCCGGGTCCCCTCCCGCACAGGACGGTCCTGCTTTGGTAGAGTTGGGGTCACACGGGCTGCAGAGAAAAGAGGATGAAGACATTTATCTGAATGCCAACCATATTCCCTACCTCTGAGCACCCAAAAGATGATCTCATTGGTCTTCCTGCTTCTGGCTTTAACAAAGACAATTTTTTTCCCCATCATGTAAGAAGCCAATTCAAAAATACCTAAAGTACACAGAGCACATACTTATTAAAGGATAAAAGTTAATCTCCCTAAACTGGCATTTAATCTTGTCCACGTTCTGCTTCTGGCCTATGTACGTCACCAACTTGTTTCCATACCCATATTCTCCATTTCTCCAGACAAAATGGCTGCCTTATCACACCTTCAGAATATAGACAGCTCGCCTGACCAGGTGGTAGTGTAGTGGACAGAGTGTCAGATTGGGATGCAGAGGACCCAGGTTCAAAACCCCAAGGTCACTGGCTTGAGCATGAGCTCATCAGGCTTGAGCGCAGGGTTGCTGGCTTGAGCATGAAATCATAGATATGACTCCATGGTCACTGGCTTGAGCCCACAGGTTGTTGGCTTGAAGCCCAAAGTCGCTGGCTTGAGCAAGGAGTCACTCACTCTGTTGTAGCCCCCTGGTCAAGGCACATATGAGAAAGCAATCAATGAACAACTAAGGAGTCACAATGAAAAGTTGATGCTTTTCATCTCTCTCCCTTCCTGTCTGTCTGTCTGTCCCTATTTGTCTCTCTCTCTGACTCTCTTACTGTCTCTGTCACAAAATAAATTTTTTAAAAATACAGACAGCTCATCCTCTTTTCCTGTGCCTTCATCCTCATATCTACACTACTTGGAGTACCTCTTCCCTTTTGTTCACATCTTCAAAACTTGCCCATCCTTCAAAAGTAAGCTGAAATCAACTTTCTATGCAAACCTCTAGGACCTTTCTGGTTCTCCCTCTCTTGAACTAATAATAAGTACAAGTCACTTAATACACTGCATAGACTATCTTGTCCTTAATGTTGGTGTGATATTTTGCCTACCAACAGGCTATGAGATACTGTAGATCATCCTCTTCTACAACCCTTTTATAATGACTTAACAATCTTCAATCAAAAAATAGTTACTCATCCCACATTTTATATAGGAAGTATATTTCAGTATAACCAAACAGAAACAGTACTGGATGATGAGAAAAGCTCTTTACAGAAGAATGGCAGCTAATAAATACAGATGAAATAACAGAATTAGAACATCATAGGTTTGCAAGCCCTAATGAAACAACTGATTCTAGGGCAGTGGATATTCACACAGTACCAGAATATTACCTCACAGGTTACTTGCTAGTGTCAAGAAGAAAAAAAAAAACTTTACAAGGGTAAAATCAGGAAATTACCCTTTTAACTCAGTATTAATCTCCCTATCACTAATAGTGAGACAGACAACTTCATGCAACTCATGATGCAATACAACAGGAAGTTCATGGCATCATCTGTGAAGTAGTATTGACAAAGATCTAAAATCAAGTGAATAGGCCTGACCAGGTGGTAGGTGCAGTGGATAGAGCATCAGACTGGGAATGAGAAGACACGTTCGAAACCCTGAGCTCGCTAGCTTGAGCGTGGGCTCTTCTGGCTTCAGTGTGGGATCATAGACAGGACTCCATGGTCGTGGGCTTGAGCCCAAAGGTCACTAGCTTGAAGCCCAAGGCCAGCAGCTTGAAGCCCAAGGTCTCTGGCTTGAGCAAGAGGTCATTCGCTCTGCCGAACACCCCCCCAGCCCCCGTCAAGGCACATAGGAGAAAGTAATCAATGAACAACTAAGGTGCCACAACGAAGAATTGATGCTTCTCATCTCTTTCCCTTCCTGTCTGTCTGTCCCTATTTGTCCCTCTCTCTGACTCTCTGTTTCTGTCAAAAAATAAATAAAATAAAAATAAATAGTTCATATTATTTCCAGTTTTTAAGAAACACAGAAATAAAGAATAAGTTAAATGAGTTAAACGACACCATGGGAAAACAGTCAATATTCTACAAGATAACTGGCTTGGTTCACAGGGAAGCAAACAGATCTAGAAGGTGTGATGTGCTACAGAACAGTTATACCAGTTTTTACAACAAATCAATAGCATAAAACAAAAATAGGAACAGGTCTAGATTAAGAGACTTAAGAGGCATAACCGCCAAAGTCAATACGGACCCTATCCAGATCCTGAGTTAAACAAATCCACTGTAAAAATACCTTTTTTAGTTATACAACTGAGGAAATTTGACTTTGGACTTAGTATTAGATCAAATCAAGAAATTAACAAGTTATTATTAATTTTGTTATGTATGATAAAAGGATTTTGATTTTTGTGAGAAACTGTCCATTATTTTTAGAGCTGCATACTTAAGTACATAGCAGGAGGGAATAACAAAATATCTGGGATTTGCTTTACAACAGTGGTTTTCAACATTTTTATACCTGGGGACCAGTGAAAATAGAATTATTTTGGGAGCCACTAAGGCAGAAGTCACCCTAAGCATAAACAAATTTGGCCAAGATCACTAGGTCTTAATGTTTATGAAAACAACATGGGTGGACTGGCATGAAATTTCTGGTGGATCAATCCATGGCCTAGCAGTTGAAAAACACTGCTTTAGAGCATAGACAATTTTGAAGAAAAAAAAATTACAGATAAATCAAATATGGGGAAAAAATCTTAATAACTATTGATTCTCAGTGATGAGTGTGTAAAAATTCATTGTACTAATCTAATCACATGCCTGACAGGTGGTGGTGCAGTGGATAGAGTGTTAACACTAAGGTCCCAGGTTTGAAACCCCGAGGTCACTGGCTTGAGCACAGGCTTGCCAACTTGAGGAAAAGGTTACTGGCTGAGCTTGAGCCTGGGCAAGGCACATATGAGAAGCAACCAATGAACAACTAAAGTGATGCAACTACAGATTGCTGCCTATCATCTCTCTCCTCTCTCTCTCTCTCTCACACACACACACACACAAAAAAAAATCAACATCACAGAAATAAAGGAGGTAGTGGTGGTGCTGACCTAAAGATTCCTTTATTGGTTAGCTGTTATTATTACAAAAAAAACCTTTCTGTATAAATATGTGCAGATTCTAGATAAGGGCAATTCAGGAGGTTGAATTCTTTTCATTAAAGGTAATATTTTCTTTGTCTAATGAATAATCTGAAACAAACTTAGCAAAAGTGTCAATGCACAATTTTTTTATTATTGATTCATATGCGTATTTTATATCACTATAATTTTGTACATGCAGTGGTTTTAAAACAAGGCTCATTTGTAGCACCAAAAGTTCCAGCCACAACAACCAAACAAGAAAACAAAATAAAAAGCATCCAAATTGAAAAAGAAGAAGTAAAACTGTCATTATTTACAGTTGACATGATACTATAGAGAGAGAATCCTAAAGATTCCACAAAACACTGCTAGAAATGATAAATGAATTCACTAAAGTAGCAGTATAAAAAATAAATACTTGGAAATAGGCTGCATTTTTTGTACACCAGTAATGAACTACCAGAAAGGGAAACTAAGAAAACAATACCATTTACATACACATATGAGAAGCAACCAATGAACATATGAGAACCAGTGCTTCTCATACAACTGCATAAAAAGCAACCAATGAACATATGAGAACCAGTGCTTCTCATACAACTGCATAAAAAAATACCTAGGAATAAATTTAACCAAAGTAAAACACCTACACTAAAAAAATTATGATACACTGAAGAAATTAAGAAGATAAAAAAATAGAAGCATATACTGTGCTCATAAATAGGAAGAATAAACATCATTAAAATGATCATACTGGATGTCCCAGGTTCTATTCCTGGTCAGGGACACAGGAGAAGTGGCCATCTACTTCTCTACCCCTCTCCCTCCCCCTCCTCTCTTTTTTTCTCTCTCTCTTCCCCTCCCGCAAACATGGCTCAATTGGTTCCAGAGCATTTGCCCTGGGTGATGAGGATGGCTCCGTGGAGCTTCCACCACACGTACTAAAAATAGCTTGGTTGTGAGCATGTCCCAGATAGGCAGAGCGTCGGTCCTAGAAGGGGGTTTCTGGGTGGATCTGGTTAGGGTGCATGCAGGAGTCTAACTCCCTTCCTCTCACTTGGAAAAAAAATGTCCATACTACCCAAAGCAATCTAAAGGTTTAACACAATTTCTATCAAATTACCAGTGGCATTTTTCAAAGAACTAGAACAAATTATCCAAAAATTTATATGGAATCACAAAAGACCCCAAATAGGCACAGCAATCTTGAGAAAGAAGAACAAAATTGGAGGTATCACACTACCTGATATCAAACTATACTACAAGCCTATAATAATCAAAACACCTACAGTACAGGCATAAAATCAGACACACAGATCAATGGAACAGAATAGCACTGAAATAAAGCCACACCTATATAGTCAATTAATATTTGACAAAAGAGGCAAGAATATAAAGGAGTAAATACAGTTTATTCAATAAACGGTGTTGGGAAAATTGAACAGATACATGCAAAGAAATGAAACTAGACCTCCTTCTTACACCATACACAAGAATAAACTCAAAATGGATTAAAGACTAAAGTAGTACAAATCAAAACCATGAAACTCCTAGTAGAAAACATAGGCAGTAAATTCTCTGATATTTCTCTTAGCAATATTTTTTTTTCCTGATAGATCTCCTGGGGCAAGAGAAACAAAAAAAAAAAATACACAAATGAGATTACATCAAACTAAAAAGATTTTTCACAGCAAAGGAACCATCAATAAAACGAAAAGATAACTTAATGACTGAGAAAAGATATTTGCAAATGACATATATGACAAAGGGTTAATATCTAAAATTTATACAGAACTCATTCAACACAAATAAATAAATAATTAATAAAACTAAATAATCCAAATATAAAGTGGATTTTTAATTTTTTGAGGATCTTCCATCCTGTTTTCCCTAGTGGCTGAATAGACCTGAATGGACACTTCTCCAAAGAGGACATATGGATTGCCAATAGACATATGAAAAGATGCTCAGCATTATTAGTTGTCAGAGAATGCAAATTAAAACCACAATAGTACAGCACCTCACAACTGTCAGAATGATTATCATCAATGAATCAACAAACAAGTGTTGGCAAGGATGTGGAGAAAATGGAGCCCTTATGCACTGTTGGTGGGACTGGAGATTAGTGCTGCCACTATGGAAAGGAATATGTAGGGTCTTCAAAAAATTATGGCCTTATGACCCAGCCTTTCCATTTCTGGGTATATACCCAAAGAAATTCAAAACACTAATTCAAAAGGATATATGCATCTATGTTTGTTGCAGCATTGTTTACAGTAGCCAATATATGTAAGCAACCCAAATGCCCATCAATGGATGAGTAGATTAAAAAGTGGTAGTTCACCTCATTCACTGTTGGTGGGAATGTAAAGTAGTACAAGCATTATGGAAGAAAGTATGGTGGTTCCTCAAAAAATTAAGAATAAAACTACCATATGACCCAGCAACCCCTCTACTGGGTATATACCCCAAAGACTCAAAAACATGGATAAAGACACATGCAGCCCCATGCTCATTGCATCACTTTCACAGTGGCCAAGACATGGAAACAACCAAAAAGCCCTTCAATAGAAGACTGGATAAAGAAGATGTGGCACATATACACTATGGAATACTACTCAGCCATAAGAAATGATGATATTGGATCACTTATAACAAAATGGTGGGACCTTGGTAACATTATACGGAGTGAAATAAGTAAATCAGAAAAAGCTAAGAACCGTATGATTCCATACATAGGTGGGACACAAAATTGAGACTCATGGACATAGATAAAAGTGCAGTGGTTACCAGAGGGAGGGGAAGGAAGGAGAGGGAGGGGAGTGGGAAGGGGAAAGGGCTTAAAGAGAAACAAAATATAGGGTGATGGAGAATGATCTGACTTTGGGTGATGGGTATACGGCATGATCGATTGTACAAATGATGTGGAGATTTTTTTTCTCTAAATCTATGTGCTCTGGTTGACCAATGTCACCCTGTTAAATTTAATTGTCTAAAAAAACAAACAACAAAAAAAAAACAACCCTGGTTTTGCCTGGGTTCCCGTAGTTGTACATACAGGAAGCAACTATGAGTTGATGCTTTCTGTTACCCCTTTCCTCTCTCCTCTCTTTGTTTTTTTATTATTAAGTGAGAGGCGGTAAGGCAAAGACAGACTCCCCATGCACCCTGTATCTACCCAGCAAGACCCCTACCAGGAGATGCTCTGCCTGTCTGGGCCAATGCTCCATTGCTTGACAACTGAGCTATATTTTTTAATGCCTGAGGCGAGGTCATGGAGCCATCCTCTGTGCCCAGGGACAACTTTGCCAGAACCATTCAAGTCATGGCTGCAGGAGAGGAAGAAGGGGGAGGGTTGGAGAAGCAGATAGTAACTTCTCCTGTGTGCCCCGACCAGGAATTGAACCCGGGACTTCCACACACTAGGCCAACACTCTACTACTAAGCAAACTGGGCAGGGCTCCTCTTTGTAAAATAAAATCTCAAAAAAACCTCACAGTATTTAAAGGTAAGTGCTTAATGTCATAGCTCTTAAGGGGATGCATAATAGTTGTAGCAAACAACAGACTAACCCAAAAGCTTAAAAAGGAATGTGGAGGAATGAGATATCCACTAGTGATTTTAAAAGTTCCTATATATTTACAGAAATCTAGAAGGCCATAAGCATTCATAGGGCAAATGTGTATAATTAAGAAAGACTTGAGAAAGCTCTAAGCACTCACCTCTGGCTGACTCTGAGGCTCTGAAAAGCAGGAAGTGAAGCATAAGGAAAGTTGTAAATTGCCTGCCTGAGTGTTGAAGGCACATAGAGCTTCATGTCTAGCAATGGGGGATTTACTGACTCCAGGCATTTAAGGAAATCTCTATCCAGTCATTAGCTGACCACTAAGTTATCTCTGAGTAGAGACTTCAGTAGTCACAAATAAAAATAATATATAGTTTAATGACTTTTCTGAACTAATTCTATAAACAAACAACAAGTAGCATCAAAATAAACCTTGAAAGTAGAGTGGGACACATTTAACTTCCAGAGCTGCAACATTATTTAAAATGTTCTGTTTTCAACAAAAAAATACAAGATATAAAAAGAACTAAGAAAGTGTAGACATACACAATAAAACAAGTTAATAAACACTGTACCTGACTTCCTAAAAAAAATTGAACTGACTAGACAAGGACTTTATTTTTATTTATTTATTTATTCATCCATTTTAGAGAGGAGAGAGAGAGAGAGAGAGAGAGAGAGAGAGAGAAGGGGGGAGGAGCAGGAAGCATCAACTCTCATATGTGCCTTGACCAAGCAAGCCCAGGGTTTTGAACCGGAGACCTCAGCGTTCCAGGTCGATGTTTTATCCACTGCGCCACCACAGGTCAGGCTAGACAAGGACTTTAAACAAGCTATACTAAATATGTTCAGAGACCTGAAGAGACCATGTATAAATAATTAAAGGAAAGTATGAAAATGATGTTTCAACAAATTGAGAATACCAATAGACAGAAATTATAAGAAAGAACCAAATAGATATTTTAGAGTTGAAAAGTAAAATAACTGAAATGAAAATTTCACTAGATGGTTTCAACAGCAGATTTGAGTAGCCAGAAGGAAGAATTAGTAACTGAAGATAGGTTAATTGAGATTTTCCAGCCTGATAAGCAGTAAGTAAAATGAATGAGGATAATTAATAGAGAAAAGGACCTGTGGGATGTCATCAAATTTACCAATATATGCATATAAGATTCCTAAAGGAAGAGAGTGAGGAGACAGAAAGACTATTTGAAGAAAAAAAATCACTGAAATTTTTCCAAATTTGACAAAAAACATTAATCTATATACCAAAAGAGTTCAACAACTTCAAATTAGAAAAAACTCTACGAGACCACACATCACAACCAAAACCAAAGACAAAGAGGATCTTGAAATCAGCAAGGCAAGCCTGACCTGTGGTGGCATAGTGGATAAAGCATCATCCTGGAGTGCTGAGGTAGACAGTTCAAAACCTTGGGCTTGCCTGGTCAAGGCACATACGGGAAAGTTGATGCTTCCTGTTCCTCCCCATCCTCCTCCCCTTACCCTTCTTTCCCTCTCTGTCTCCTCTCAAAACAAAAAGAAAAAAATCAGCAAGGCAGAAGTGACTCATAACATACAAGGGATTCTAAATAAGATTTGCAGCTTATTTATCAGAAATCATGAAAGATAAAAGGCAGTGGTCTTACATATTCAAAGTGCTGAAAGAAAAACACTGTCAACCAAGAATTCTAAAGCTATCAAAATGGATTCATTGCTAATAATAGACCTGACCTATAAGAAATGCTAGAAGATCTTCAGGTTAAAATGATAGGATAGTTTACGGTAAATCAAATCCACATGAATATTAAGCACTAGTAAAGGTAATCACATAGGTAAATATAAAAGAAAATATAAAGATTTTTTGTTATATCTCATTTTTCCTATCTTATTAAAAATATAGCTGCATAAAACTATAATCATAACTCTATGCTCATGAGTACACAGTGTATAAAGATGTAATTTGTAACAATATTAGCATAAAGAATAGAATGGAACTATAAGGGAGTGAATTTTTGTACACTATTGAAATTAAGTTGATATTAATCTGAATTAAAATGGTATAAATTAAGATACTAATGTTGAAACTCAGGACAATCACTAAGAAAAATGACTCAAATATATATTTTTTAAAAAATGGGACACTAGAAAGTAGAAAGAACACAAAAGAAGGCAGTAATGGAAGAATTAATGAAAAAGAAATAAGATACAGAGAAAACAAACTAAAAAATGTGAACAATACAAACCCTACTTTGCCAGTTATTACATTAAGTGTAAATGGATTAAATTCTCCAGTTAAAAAGCAGATTGGAAGAATGGATAAAAACTCATAATCTTGCTTTACACTATTTTATAAGACACACACTTTAGATTCAAGACACGAACAGATAAAAACAAAAGATGGAAAGAGATGTATCATGAAGACATTATCCAAATGAGAAACTGAATGGCTATACTAATATTAGAGAAAATAGACTTTAAGACAAAAATGTTATTAGAGAAAAAGGAGGGCTATTTTAATAATAAAAGAGTCAATCCATCAATAAGATATTATAAACATATATGCACCTAAACACATGAAGCAAAAAGTGACTGAATTGAAGGGAGAGACATATCAACAACAGTTGGAGACTTTAATGCCCCACTTTCAATAATGGATAGGACAATAACACAGAAAAACACAAAGAAATATGTATTTATGATGTCTCAAAGTTCACTAAAAATGTCTTGAAAGAAGAAAGGATGTGCAAATAAAGCAAATGTTCATCATTAAATATGAGTGATTAATATATCGGTGTTTCTGGTACTGGTCTTTCTAATTTTGTGTACATTGAAATTTTTCACAAAACTTTTTAAACATAAAAAGTGAAAAAATATTTCCTGGTTACTGTTGTTCTTATTGTAGCACTAATTTAAATGTACTACAGCAGCCTGACCGGTAGTGGCACAATGCATGAGCACTGACCTGGGATGCTGAGGTTTCAGGTTCAAAACCCTGTTTGCTGGGCCCTGGCCGGTTGGCTCAGCGGTAGAGCGTCGGCCTAGCATGCGGGGGACCCGGGTTTGATTCCCAGCCAGGGCACATAGGAGAAGCGCCCATTTGCTTCTCCACCCCGCCCCCCTCCTTCCTCTCTGTCTCTCTCTTCCCCTACCGCAGCCAAGGCTCCATTGGAGCAAAGATGGCCCGCGTGCTGGGGATGGCTCCTTGGCCTCTGCCCCAGGCGCTAGAGTGGCTCTGGTCGCGGCAGAGCATCGCCCCCTGGTGAGCAGAGCTTCGCCCCTGGTGGGCGTGCCGGGTGGATCCCGGTCGGGCGCATGCGGGAGTCTGTCTGACTGTCTCTCCCCGTTTCCAGCTTCAGAAAAATACAAAAAAAAATCAAAAAACCCTGTTTGCTGGCCTGAGCACAGGCTTGCTAGCTTGAGCACGTAGTCGCTGACTTCAAGCCCAAGGTCACTGAATTGAGCCCAAGGTCACTGGCTTGGGTAAGGGGTCAATGGCTCTGCTGGAGCCCCCGGGTCAAGGCACATATGAAAAGCAATCAATGAGCAATGAAAGTGACAGAACTACAAATTGATGCTTCTCATCTCTCTCCTTTCTTATCTCTCTCTCTAAAAAATAAACTACAGTTAATTTCATTTACAAAACTCTTTAAACTAATCACACCCATTTACTCTTTTAAATTATTTTAGAATGAGTTCACCACAAAATTTCATTCAAATTTGATCTGAGATATTGTTAAAGATATACATTTAATTAATGACCCTTTGAAACACTTAGTCTTTGTAACCAAGCAAATGGTTCATTTCTATTTATTATGTCTTCTTAATGTTCCTCAGTAAAGTTTTTGAAGTTTTCTTCATGTAGGCTCCACATAAAATCTTAAGATTCTTGGGCTTTTTATATAATTGTTATTATCAATAGAATCTTTTCTTCTCAGTGCATTATTGTTATTCATGATATATAACAATTCTTGATTTTTGGATATCTATCTGGTTTATATTCAGTGATTATCCAATTTATTGAATTCTTATGTTAGTTTTAACAGGTTTCAGTTGATTCTCCCTTGTATTTTCTAATTATACAATCATATTATTTATTTCACTTGTCAAATACTTATTAAATATCTCACATGTGCCAGGCACTATGCAAAGTGCTACAAATACAATGAAGGACAAAAACAGGGTTCCCATCCTCAGGCAGCCTCACAATGATAATTTGGTCTCTTAATTTCCAACAGCTACAGTTCTTATTTCTGCTTCATTCCTACTTATGCTGTCTAGAACTTCTAACAATGCTAAGTAATAGCAGTGATGATGGGCATATTTGTCTTATTCTTATTTAAATGGAAATACCCTTAGTAGAATGCTTCTGTCTTTGAAAATATGATAAAAGTTATTGGCTTTCTATCTACAGAAATATAAATGTATGTATGTATACATTTAAATTAATTAGTCATTATCTGCTGTCTGTATAAGGAAACAATGGATAAGATAAACTTTTTATATTGAAATATTCAGAAGATTCCAAGATGTCACCTGAGTAGGCAAACGTTCCAAATGCCACCTCCCAGGAAAACACTGGAATTATAACTAAATTTAAGAACAATTATCCTGAAAAACTAATTTAGGACTAAATGAAGAGAAGTCTATAACAAAGGAGTCACACAAGCAGATACATTGAGACTGGTAGGAAGGGCAGAGATGTGAAAAGGGCTGCCCTGCTCCTAGGAGCAAGTGGTGGCTGAGGGTCCGAAGGGACTTTCAGCTGCAGGGAGGTTTACCCTGAGAGGTTTTCCCTGAAAGGTTTGGGGCCTAAGCCCCATGCTGGATGCCCCAGTCTAGAGTACCAGAGACTAGAAGAGGTGCCCACAAAGCATTTGACGGTGAAGAGGTGGGGTTTCTGTCTGCAAGAAAGAGAAAGAAGATCTCAGAGTTCCAAGCAACCTTTCAAAGGGATAACACAGAAAATCTCATTCATAGCCACTTACCCTGGGCTCAGATGGAGGGAAGGCTGAGAGGATTAGAGTCATGTGAGGAGACTTGGAAATTGGCAGCCAGGAAAGAGACACGATGAGGGACAGACACTGGAACCCATATGCTGAATCATTCCCCAATACTGCAGTCACCATTTTTCTTGAGTGGAACAATGCCCTCCATATGGCAGCAGCCTGGGGAAAAGCAACTGCCCGCCCTCAGGAATCTCTCTTGCCCCACCCTATGGAGATTAGACCCTGCTGAGAAGTAAGCAGCCTTGATCAGGAAGCAAGGATGTGACAGAGACTCAGTTGTCTGATATTGAGGCCAAATCTTCCCCTCCCCCCCCCCCCCCACACACACTTTCTTGACAATATGACTGGTACTTCTGCAGGAGATTCAGTAGAAACTATCCAGGCTGTGGAGACCAAATTTCTGGGTTTCAGAGGCCCTATCCACCAAACTACTAGTGGGCACACACTACTAAAGTCTGCAAAAAAATTTCAGGACTAACACTGGGGGCCCTGGAGTGGGAGCCATAACCTACCACCTTTCCTAATCTCTGAACTGCCCTGACTCTAGAGTCTACCAGAGATTTTTTCTGGAGCCAAGCCAAACAAGCAGCCTGTAGACAGAGGCAGCAGCACGAGTACCTCAGGGAACCTTGGGTCTTTTGTTAACTTGCTCCCAGGCCTGGCACTGGTATAAGCCAGCCTAGGTATAGTAGAGCTTGGTCCTTCCATGTGCCCCTAAGCCCAGCAGAGGCAGCCACAAACTCTGGATTGCTTATACCTACAAAAAGGTTGCTGAGGGCCAGTCAGAGCGAATGTCTCACACTGGTCTGCACCAGGTTTCCTCTTAAGAAGCACCGAACCAATACACCCAGTGGCCAGCTACAGACTACATCAGAGCTACCCAACTACTCTTACTAGCAGTATATCCAAAGGAGTCTCGTCAGGCGCCAAATCTAGCTGAGGCGAATTCTGTTTTCTGTGGTCAACACCTGCACAGCAGCTCACACACATTGAACAAGGTAGAGCTTCACAGTCAGCCAGCCAATGTCCCAAATATCCTGCCCCACTGGTCTAAGATCCACAGGGGCAAGGGAGAGAGGCTTATAGCACAGACTTTCAAAGTGTAAGTTCCTTGGAGCCTATTATTGGGAGTGATCGAGGGGCTTAGCCACATTGGGGGGGCGCAATCAGATCCAGTAGAAGACTCTCATAATCTTCCCTTAGTCTGGAGGCTCCCCAGCTGAAGGAACTGCTGCAGAGGGGACTGTCAGCCCCACCCAATCTGAACCTGCTGCTCACCTTGCTGGGGAAAAATAGAATTGGGAGTATCCAGCAGTGGCTGAGGAATTAAGCTGTGGAGGAGGGGACATTTTTCCCATACTAAGCTCCTGGCCAAGAGACCCTCGAATAAGGGGCACCTACTAACGTTGTCATCCTGACCTCAGTTGCACTAACCTCCCAAGCTTGCAACCTACGGAGGGGTTGGGGACAGTCTGAGGGGTAAGGACAGTCTGAGCCCACACTACAGTGTTTCTACAGAAGACTTTGTGGGAAGACAAGGCAGCTTCAAGAGAAGACAGAACAGCTTAAAAGTGGAGGCAATAAATAAAAGCATAAATGACAAAAAAAAAAAAAAAGTGGAGGCAAATCTTAAGGAACTTGGGCTCTTTTACAGAGTGCTGTCAGCACTAAGCAGGAGGGAGATGATCCTTACATATAAGTTGGCGGCTCCCACACAGCCAAGAACGAAAAACGCAGACACAAACAGCAAACAGAGCAGTAGCTCCAATCAGGTAGCCCAGGGTGGGTTACAAACAATGTCTGACATCACCCTGTACTCAAACCATGCCCAAGAGGACCCAGAACCAACACAATCGATAGTGGGTGTCAGACTGCACCAATGATAGACTCAACTAGCCATGCAAGCGGCATATCCAAAGGAGGATTCCAGCAGGCACCAGACCCTGCTGAGAAGAACTACACTCCATAGGAGAGACACTGCACAGCGTCCTACACATGTAATCAAGATTGACCCTTAGAGGTCCTGGCCGGTTGGCTCAGCGGTAGAGCGTCAGCCTGGCATGTGGGGGACCCGGGTTCGATTCCCGGCCAGGGCACATAGGAGAAGCGCCCATTTGCTTCTCCACCCCCACCCTCCTTCCTCTCTGTCTCTCTCTTCCCCTCCCGCAGCCAAGGCTCCATTGGAGCAAAGTTGGCCCGGGCACTGGGGATGGCTCCTTGGCCTCTGCCCCAGGCACTAGAGTGGCTCTGGTTGCGGCAGAGCGATGCCCCGGAGAAGCAGAACACCCCCCCCAGGGGGCAGAGCCTCGCCCCTGGTGGGCGTGCCGGGTGGATCCTGGTCGGGCGCATGCGGGAGTCTGTCTGTCTCTCCCCGTTTCCAGCTTCAGAAAAAAAAAAAAAAAAAAAAAAAGATTGACCCTTAGAGCCAGCCAGCCTGAAGGGTTAACTCCACCCACAAAAGAGTCAATAGCATTCAAGATTCACATACAACAGGAGGGCAAATATAACCCTCAAGAAACATTCCTAGAACAAGGAGATCAGGTGGCCTGGAGGCTAGAACCACTGAGCCCACCTTCCTCATAAAGATGTCATAACAAATTAGGGAGTAAGAGAAGAGTTACCTAATACATAGAAAAAAATGGGCAAAGAAATATGACCCAAATGAATCAAAAAGAGAAATCTCCAGAAAAATAATTAAATGAAATGGAAGTTGCCAAATTACCAGACGCAGAGTTTAAAATAATAGTTATTACAATGCTCAAGGATTTAAGAGTAGGAATAGATGATCACAATGAGAACTTAGTAAGCATTAAAAGGGACACCGGACCATAAAAAAAGAACCAGTCAGAAATGGCAAAGACATATCTGAAATGAAGACTACACTAAAAGAAATCAACAGCAGGTTGGATGAAGAGGGGGATCGAATCAGTGATTTAGAGGACAAGATAAATATAAGCACAGAAGCAGAGCAGCAAAAAGAAAGGTTTAATAAGGCTGAGGAAACTCTAAGAGACCTCTGTGACAACATGAAGAGAAAAAATCATCTGCATCATAGGGGTTCCTGAAGAAGAGAACAAATAAGATAAGAATAAGATAGAGACTTTGTTTGAAGAAATCATAGCCTAATACTTCTCTAAATTGATGAAGGAAAAAGTCACACAAGTTCAAGAAGCAAGAAGAATCCTATTAAAGATGAAGTCAAAGAGGCCCACATCAAGTCACATCATAATCAAAATGCAAAAGATAAGTCACAAAGAATATTAAAAGCTGCAAGAGAAAAGCAACTAATTACCTACAAAGGAACCTCCATAAAGCTGACCTCTGACTTCTCAACATAAACATGTCAGGCCAGAAGAGATTGGCAAGAAATATTTAAAGTGATGCAAAATAAGAACATATAACCAAGACTACTTTATCTAACAAGGCTATCATTTAAAATTGAGGGAGAAATAAAAAATTTTCCAGACAAAAAAGACTCAAGGAATTCAATACAACCAAACCAGTACTGCAGAAAATGTTAAGGGGCCTGTTATAAAAAGAGCAAAGGAAAAAAAAATGGAGAGAAAGAGAATTGTAGGGTTAAAGAATAAAATTGCAATAAGTAATTTATATCAATAATAATCTTAAATGTAAATGAATTAAATCAGGCATCCCCAAACTACGGCCCACAGGCCACATGTGGCCCCCTGAGGCCATTTACCCGGCCCCCCGCTGCACTTCCAGAAGGGCCACCTCTTTCACTGGTGGTCAGTGAGAGGAGCACTGTATGTGGTGGCCCTCCAACGGTCTAAGGGACAGTGAACTGGCCCCTTGTGTAAAAAGTTTGGGGACCCCTGAATTAAATGTTCCAATCAAAGACATACGGTAGCCCTGGCTGGCTGGCTGGCTGACTGAGTGGCAGAGCGTCAGCCTGGCACGTGGATGTCCCAGGTTTGATTCCCAGTCAGGGCACACAGGAGAAGTGACCATTTGCTTCTGTACCCCTCCACCTTTCTCTCCTCTCCTCTCCTCTTCTCTTCTCTTCTTTTCTCTCTCTCTCTCTCTCTCTCTCTCTCTCTCTCTCTCTCTCTTTCTCTTCCCCTCTTTCATCCATGGCTCAAAATCAAGAGATTTGGCCCTGGGCACTGAGGATGGCTCCATAGCCTCTGCCTCAGGTGCTAAAAATAGCTCAGTTGCCAAGCAAAAGAGCAACAGCCCCAGATGGGCAAAGTATTGCCCCATAGCAGGCTTGCCGAATAGATCCCAGTTGGGGTGTGTGTGGGAGTCTGTCTCTCTGCTCTCCCCTACTCTCACTAGCTTAAAAAAAAAGGCATAGGGTAGTTGCATGGATAAGAAAACAAGACTCGTATATATGTTGTCTATAAGAGACCCACATCGAATGTAAAGTAGTACAATCATTATGGAAGAAAGTATGGTGGTTCCTCAAAAACTTAAAAACAGAATTACCATATGACCCAGCAATCCCTCTATTGGGTATATACCCCCAAAACTCAAAAACACTGGTACATAAAGAAACATGCAGCCCCATGTTCACTGCAGCATTGTTCACAGTGGCCAAGACATGGAAACAACCAAAAAGCCCTTCAATAGATGATTGGATAAAAAAGATGTGATATATATACTATGGAATACCACTCAGCAATAAGAAATGATGACATCAGATCATTTACAACAACATGGATGGACCCTGATAACATTATACTGAGTGAAATAAGTAAATCAGAAAAAACTAAGAACTATATGATTCCATACATAGGTGGGACATAAAAAAGATTTAGGGACATGGACAAGAGTGTGGTGGTTACAGGGGCGGGGAGGAGAGGGAGGAGAGGGAGGGGGAGGGGCACAAAGAAAACCAGATAGAAGGTGACGAAAGACAATTTGACTTTGAGTGATGGGTATACAACATAATCAGATGTCAAAATAACCTGGAGATGTTCTCTCTGAATCTATGTACTCTAATTAATCAATGTCACCCCATTAAAATTAATAATAAAGGGAAAAAAGAGACCCACCTCAAAATATAAGGTATACATACACTGAAATTGAAGGAATAAAAAGAATATTCCATGGAAATGGAAATGGGGGAAAAAAAGCTGGGGTAATAATACTTATATCTGACAAAATAGCCTTTAAAACAAAGCCTCACCTGTGGTAGTGCAGTGGATAAAGTGTTTACCTGGAACACTGAGGTCAATTCAAAACCCCTGGCTTGCCTGGTCAAGGCACATATGGGAATTGATGCTCCCTGTTCCTCCCCTCCCCTCTCCCTTCTCTCTCTCTTTTTCCCTCCTTCCATCCCTCCCTTCCTCTCTAAAATGAATAAATTAAAAAAAATTTTTAAAGGCTACAGTAAAGGACAAAGAAGGTTACTACATAATGATAAAGGGAACAATCCAACAAGAGCATACAACCATTATAAATATATATATGCGCCCAATATAGGAGCACCTAAATATATAAAACAGATTTTGATGGATATAAAGGGAGATCAACAGTAACAGTAGGGGATTTTAACACCCCACTGACATCAATGGATAGATCCCCTAGACAGAAAAACAGCAGCCTTAAATGATACATTAGATCAACTGGATTTAATTGACATCTTCAGAACTCTTCACCCCACAGCAGAAGAAAACACATTCTTTTCAAGTACTCATGGTACATTTTCTAGGACAGACCACGTCTCAACAAATATAAGAAGATTAAAATCATATCAAGCATCTTCTCTGATCACAACAGCATGAAACTAGAATACAACTACAATAGAAAAACTGAAAAACATTCAAGCAGTTGAAGGCTAAATAGCATATTATTAAATAATGAATGGGTTAACAACAGATCAAGGAAGAAATCAAAATTTCTTTGAAACAAATGAAAATAAACATATAACAACCCCAAATTTATGGGACCCAGTGAAAGCAGTCCTGAGAGGGAAGTTCATAGCATTACAGTTGTACCTTAAAAAGTAAGAAAATTCTCAAAAAACAATTTAACCCTGCATCTAATAGAATTAGAAAAAGAACAATAAAGCCCAGAGGAAATAGAAGGGAAGAAATAATAAAGATCAGAGCGAAAATATATGACAGAGAGGCTAAAAAACAATACAAAAGATCAATGAAACCAAGAGCTGATTCTTTGAATAGTTAATAAGATTGACAAATCTTTAACCAGACTCATCAAGAAAAAAAGAGAGACAGCTCAAATAAATAAAATAAGAAATGAAAGTAACAACTGACTTTAAAAATACAATAGATTATAAGAAAATACTATGAATAGTTATATGCCAAAAAGTTTGATAATGTGGGTAAAATGGATAAATTCCTAGAAACATACAATTTTACAAAACTAAACTGGAAGAATCAGAAAACCTGAGCAGACCAATTACAACAAATGAAATTGAAACAGTTATCAAAAATCTCCCAGCACACAAAAGCCCAGGACCTGATGGCTTCACAGGTGAATTTTATCAAACATTCAAAGAAAAACTAACACCTATCCTTCTCAAACTATTCAAAAAAAAATCAAGAAGAGGGAAGGCTTCCTCTTTTAAAAGACAAGCATTATCCTAATTCCAAAACCAGGTAAAGATACTAAAAAGAAAAAGAACTATAGGCCAACATCTCTGATTAACATAGATGCTAAAATTCTCAACAAAATATTAGCAAACCAGATCCAACAATACTAGATCCAACAATACATTAAAAATATCATACACCATGATCAAGTGGGATTTATTCTGGAGAGGCAAAACTGGTAAAATATTTGCAAATCAATAAATGTGTTTCATCACATAAACAAAATGGAGGATACAAATCATTGAATCACACCAACAGATGCAGACAAAGCATTCAATAATATCCAGCACCGATTTATGAACAAAATTCTCAGCAAAGTGGGAATACAGGGAGCATACCTCAACATAATAAATGTTGTATATGACAAACCAACAGTCAACATCATACTCAATGGGAAAAAATTACATGCAATCCCCTTAAGATCAGAAATAAGACAGGGGTGTCTCCTTTCACCACTTTTACTCAACATAGTACTGAAGTCCTAGCCACAGAAATCACACAAGAAGAAATAAAAGGCATCCAAATTAGAAAAGAAGTAAAAGTGCCATTATTTACTGACGACCTGATACTATACATAGAAAACCATAAATTCAAAGCCAAAAAACTACTAGACCTGATCAATGAATTCAGCAAAGTGGCAGGATATAAATCTTTTTTAAAAAAAAAAAAACAATATTCTGCCTGACCAGGCGGTGGCGCAGTGGATGGAGCATCAGACTGAGATGCAGAAGACCCAGGTTCGAGACCCCGAGGTCGCCAGCTTGAGTGCGGGCTCATCTGGTTTGAGCAAAAGCCCACCAGCTTGAACCCAAGGTCGCTGGCTCCAGCAAGGGGTTACTCGGTCTGCTGAAGGCCCACGGTCAAGGCACGTATGAGAAAGCAATCAATGAACAACTAAGGTGTCACAAGGAGAAACTGATGATTGATGCTTCTCATCTCTCTCCATTCCTGTTTGTCCCTGTCTATCCCTCTATCTGATTCACTCTGTCTCTGTAAAAAATTAATAAATAAATAAAATTTAAAAAAAAAACACAATATTCTGGCCCTGGCCGGTTGGCTCAGTGGTAGAGCGATGGCCTGGTGTGCAGCAGTCCCGGGTTCGATTCACGGCCAGGGCACACAGGAGAGGCGCCCATCTGCCTCTCCACCCCTCCCACTCTCCTTCCTTTCTGTCTCTATCTTCCCCTCCTGCAGCGAGGCTCCATTGGAGCAAAGATGGCCGGGCGCTGGGGATGGCTCCTTGGCCTCTGCCCAGGCGCTAGAGTGGCTCTGGTTCCAACAGAGTAACGCCCCGGAGGGGCAGAGCATCGCCCCCTGGTGGGCAGAGCATCGTCCCCTGGTGGACTTGCTGGGTGGATCCCGGTTGGGCGCATGCGGGAGTCTGTCTGACTGTCTCTCCCCGTTTCCAGCTTCAGAAAAATACAAAAACAAAAACAAAAACAAAAAAACCCCAAAAAACAATATTCTTTCTTTTATCTATTTATTTGTTTAATTTATTCATTTTAGAGGCAGAGGGGAAGAGAGAGAGAGAAGGAGAGGGAGGAGAGAGGGATAGGGAGAGAGAGAGAAAGAGAGAGAGAGAGAGAGAGAGAGAGAAGGAGAAGAAGGAGAAGAAGGAGGAGGAGGAAGAGGAGGAGGAGGAGGAGAAGAAGGAGGAGGAGGAGACGACGATGAGGAGGGGGGGAGCAGGAAGCACCAATTCCCATGTGCCTTGAACAGGTAAGCCCAGGGTTTCAAACTGGTGAACTCAGCTTTCCAAATTGATGCTTTATTCACTGCGCCACCACAGGTCAGGTCAGGATATAAAATTAATACTAGAAATCAGTGGCAGTTTTAAATGCCAATAATAAATTGTAAGAAAGAGAAATTAAGGAAATAATCCCATTTTCTTTTGCAACAAAAAATATAAAGTACCTAAGAATAAATTTAACCAAGTCAGTAAAAGACTTGTACTCAGAAAATTATAAGACATTGAAACAAGAAATCAAGGAAAATCCAAACAAGTGAAAGTATATATACCATGTTCATGGATAGAAAGAATCAACATCCAAACTACCTAAAGTAATCTATAGATTTAATGCAGTTCCTATTAAAATATAACAGCTTACTGAAGAGATCTAGAACAAATATCCCAAAATTTATATGGAACCCAAAAAGAACCTGAATACCCTCAGCAATCTTGAAACTGAAGAACAAAGTGGGAGGTATCAATCACACTTACACTTCCTGATATCAAGCTATACTACAAAGCCATTGTAATGAAAACAGCCTGGTACTGGCATAAGAACAGGCATACAGATCAATGGAACGGAGCAGAGAACCAGATATAAACCCACGCTTTAATGGTGACAGAAGGTTGGAGAAAGAAGAAAACCATAGTCCTAATGTCTATATAGTATTTTAGAGAGTAGGTAATCAAGAGAGAGCGACAGAAACTGATGGAAGGAAAAATAGAGGTTAATAAGTCAAGAAATTATGTTATAAACCCTATAATATTGAGTTTTAGAGATAACTACAACAAAAATGAAAACTCTGAGGTTGTCTAGCAGGCACAAGATTGTAGGCAGGAAAAGCAAAGGCAAAAGATCATTGCTTGCCTGGCCTATGGTGGCGCAGTGGATAAAGTGTCAACCTGGAAATGCTGAGGTCGCCGGTTCGAAACCCTGGGCTTGCGTGGTCAGGGCACATATGGGAGTTGATGCTTCCAGCTCCTCCCCCCCGTCTCTCTCTCTCTCTCTCTCTCTCTCTCTCTCTCTCCTCTCTAAAATGAATAAATAAAAATTATAAAAAATAAAAAAAAGGTCATTGCGCCTGACCTGTGGTGGCACAGTGGATAAAGCGTCGACCTGGAAATGCTGAGGTCGCCGGTTCGAAACTCTGGGCTTGCCTGGTCAAGGCACATATGGGAGTTGATGCTTCCAGCTCCTCCCCCCTGTCTGTCTGTCTGTCTGTCTCTCTCTCTCTCTCTCCCTCTCTCTCTCCTCTCTAAAATAAATAAAATTTTTAAAAAATCATTGCATTTCATCCTAAATTCCTCTGTACTATTTGATTTGTTATGAGATATACATATTATTGTGAATAAAGGGCAAAATAATTTTAACATAGGATATATGATTGTATACATAATGTGATTTCAACCATAAACAGAAAAATACACAAGAAAAAAGACAAGAAGAAAGTATGTCAACATATTAACAGTGGTTGCCTTTGGGTGTAGAATCATGGGTAGTTTCTTTTTTATACTTGACTTTCTGTATTTTCCAAATTTTCTATTATACTAATAAGTCAGAAACTATAGGAGTAAATAAAATCAGAAAATAGTTCTGAAGAAAGAAACAGGAAACATTTGCTGATTGATGCACTAATTAAGAGAACACTTCCTGGGACTGCCCTGTCACCTTACTCCCCCAAACCCAAACAAACACCAGAAGGACCAAATAAAGCTGGGTGGGGATAGCAGGCCCTTCATACCCTGAAGAAATATAGGTACTGAGATTCAGTACTCTCTGTGGTGGTCTGCTGCAGTAAAGGCTCTCAATTTGCTCATATCTCCTTGTATATATGAGAATTTTGCAACTACTCCTTTCAGGAAATGGAATCTACTTCCCCATCCCTGAAATCAAGGCTTGGCCATATAAGTTGCTTTGGTCAGTGGGACAAAAGACTACATGACACAAGCAGAGGCTTGAAAAGTGCTTACATACTAGGGCTTGTTCTCTCTTGATGCTGGATAACCCTGTGCTTGCTACTGTGTAAAAAAGCTTGGGCTAGCCTCCTGTGGATGAAAGACCACGTGGAAAGAGAGCCCAGTCAACCCAAGTTAGGGCCCAGACACATAATGGTATCCTTTTCAGATCATCCAGCCAGAGACAAGCTGGTCCAGTCTGGAAAAGCAGCTCAGTCAATCTGGAGAATCATGAGAAATGATCAATTGTTGTTCTAAGCCACTAAGTTTTGTGTAGCTGGATAAGCAGCAAAAGCTGACACACCTCCCAATGTGAAAACCACTCAGCCAATGAGATGAATAAAATTCTTTTATTATTCTCTAAATCCCATGTTAAACTCAATGATTATTCTCTCCCTTTCTCAGAAATGGCCTCTCAACCAGTACAGATGACAGTCTAAAAAGTCTTGAGCTTTGCAGAGCTTGACAGTCAGCATAATTTCCCTCCTTTCACATTAATATTACCAGAGGGCTATGAAGATGATAGCAAACTGTTTTCAGAACCCATAGACTGCTTGCTAAAATCTGATCAAGGTCTTCCTCATTTCACCTCATAATATCAGAAGCAAAGTGCACCATTACCTCTGGCTTTGCTGAACTTAGTGCATAAACTGTGCCCCACTGATCATTTATGCTCCAGCACCTAATAGCCAGCAGGCAAACAGTTTGCTAAAATAAATGAGTGACTGAATCATGTCTTCTTATATTAAATATCCCACCTACCTCCAGCCTATTTTTCTTCCAACCACCCTTTCAGAGTTTGAGAACAAAATAGTAGATCACCTTTAGGGCTCCATGGAGCATCATCTGAATTCTTCTTTTTCTTGGGTCGAGATTTCAAAGCAGGGTCATCATCATCAGACTCCAGGGAAGGATAAACTGCAGTGAGAGGAAAGAGCAAAGTAAACTGAGATCTCATCCACATGGATAAAAACAGGATATCTACCTCAGCTCCTACCACGCCCCCACAAGTGGACCCTTAATCCATATTTAAATGCAGGAGTCACTAAATGTACCACATACTTTTCATGCCTATTTTTGCACCCTTGTTGCAAATGCTCTTCTCCCAGCATCATCTAATTCTGATTCACTCACCTAACATCCATTTAATGAATAACTTCATGAGCTACTTTACTGACCCTGCAAAATTCAGCTCTAGATTCACTTCCTAAAGCGTTCTCCCATTCTCCTAATCTGATTCATATGCCTCCTCAATTTTCCATAGCATCCTGAGTATACCCCTACTGGAGTTACTTATTATATAGTGCCTAAGAGATAATTAGTAAATCTATCACTCCCAATTTACCAGGAGGGCAGGGATAGGTATTTTTTTATTTCAAATTAAGAAAGCCTAACAAAATACAAGAGTAGGTGCTCAGTAAATGTGTGCTGAATTAATGAAAAGAGAACGGTACACACATTATTCACAAAAAGGGAGCAAAAAGACTACTTGGGCTGAATTAGGAACAAGATTACTGGAATTGAATGTTCTGAATGACACACATATATAAGCATCTCACACTAAACAAATACACACAAACATCCAGTTTTATCACACTCTCCTTACAATCCACATGTAACACCTATAGAATTTAATAGGAAAGTGGTCTAGAAAAGTCCCACTGATAAGGTCAAATTCTGCTGCTGCAGCTAAATCTAAAATAGAAGCAAAGTGAGATTGAAAACTTCCTCCTAAAGACCAGCTTCAAATTTCTCTAGAATTACACCACATCAGAGGAATCCAATCTCCCACTTCCTTTCTGAAAGATCTCTTTGTACAAAAAATGAGCACATTTTTCAGGCCTTCCTCCTTGAGCAAAAGAGTAAAACTCCAGCCTCCTGACTTATAAAGATGTTTCTTAAGTGAGGGGTCATTAATTGTCCTAGAAAGAAATGACTACTGGTAACAATTCTTTGAGAAAGGTCCCATTCATCCCTACTAGTCCCAATGGCTGTCAATGTTACTTTGTTGGAACTGAAAGGTTTTCCACCTCAAGGAAAGAAGTATGGTATGGTGGAAAGACCTTGGGTGTTAAGATCAGACAATTACTTTGAAATTCTGGAGTGGCTGCTACCTTTATAGCCTAAGACAGTGGTCGGCAAACTCGGTCAACAGAGTCAAATATCAACAGTACAACCATTGAAATTTCTTTTGAGAGCCAAATATTTTAAACTTAAACTATATAGGTAAGTACATTGCTATTAACTTAATTAGGGTACTCCTAAGCTGGCCTTTGCCAAACACTCAAGGGGCCAAAGAGCCGCATGTGGCTCACGAGCTGCAGTTTGCCAACCAAGGGCCTAAAAGAATTTCTCTAAGCCTTCTATCTTCCATATATACCATCTGCCTTGCAAAGTTGTGAGGACTGAGAAATAATATGTATAAAGTAACATTCAAAAGGAATTCCATTCTAAGGTTCATGTCTTATTCAAGAGGAAATTTCGCCTGACCAGGTGATGGTGCAGTGGATAGAGCGTTGGATTGGGATGCAGAGGACCCAGGTTCAAGACCCCGAGGTCACCAGCTTGAGCACGGGCTCATCTGGTTTGAGCAAAGCTCATCAGCTTGGAACCAAGGTTGCTGGCTTGAGCAAGGGGTTACTCAGTCTGCTGTAGCCCCACGGTCAAGGCACAAATGAGAAAGCAATCAATGAATAACTAAAGTACCACAACGAAAAACTGATGATTGATGCTTCTCATCTCTCTGAGTTTCTGTCTGTCTGTCCTTATCTATCCCTCTCTCTGACTCTCACTCTGTCTCTGTAAAAAAAATAAAAACAAAAAATTAAAAAAAAATAAAGTACTAAAAAAAGAGGAAATAAGATGTAGATAATAGTTAACACCAGACATTTAAAAATACAAGTTAAAAAATGCATATTAAAAATATAAGGGTAGAAGGAGCCTTGTATGGATGGCTCAGTTGGTTAGAGCTTTTTCCCAAAGTACAGAGATTGCCGTTCAATCCCTGAAGGCTACACTGGCTATATTATCAGACAAAGTAATATCAGAGTAAAGAAAATTACCAAGTATAAAAGTGATTTAAGGGCACGGCAAGATGGTGATGGAGTAGGCAGACATTCCAACTTCCAGCTCCCAGAGCCAAAGTGGATTACAACTTAATTTTAAGAAAAATCATCTGGAAAAACCAAATTTGGGCTATATCAAGAGGAATCTATAACCAAAGACCACCAAAGAAGCCACATTGAGACTGGTAGGAAAAGCAGAAATGCGGAGATGGCTGCTCAGCTCCTGGGAGCAAGCGATGGCTCGGAGAGACTCGCGTGGTGGTGGGGTTTTACTGGAGAGGGGAAGGTCCTGGGACCCAAGACTGAAGCCCCAGCCTGCAGCCTCGAAGCCTATAGAAGAGGCATACGGACAGTATCTAGCTGCAAAACAAGTCAAGATACTGTTTGTGAGAAAGAGACAGATTTCTCAGACCCAGGATTCATCTTAAAGGGACCGTGCAAGAAAACCTCTTTCACAACCACTCCCCCGTGGCTCTGGGGGACAAGGTGAGCTGTAAGAACTGGAGTAGCAGGAAGAGAATATAATCTAAAAGGCACAGGGAGAAACATTTTGAGGGACAGCTACCCTAACTCCTGGGCTGAGTCACTCCCCAAATCTAAAGTGAATATTTTTCCTGGAACCAGCAATACCAGCAAAGGGAAGCAGGTCACCAGCCAAATGAAAGCTCTCCTGCTACAGTCAGAGCAGAGTAGCTTAGAAGCAGGGAGCCCTTCAGGGATACAGTATTGAGTGCTGAGGTCTGAGCTACAGCACCACCCCCACACTGCTGAGTGCTTGCTGGAGAGCAGGCAGCGGATGGACACAAAAGCATGATCCTGTCTGTGGGGGTGGAAAACGGGAGCCAGCCATGGCTGAGGCCCAAGTGCATGAACACAGTCCCACCCGTAGGGGCAGGGTGGAGGCCAGGGAACCAGCCCAGGCTTCAGGCCCAGGCATGCAAAATCAGTCCCACCCATGGAGGTCGGGCAGAGGCTGGGGCCAGCCAAGGCTAGCAGACCCGGCACACGTGCACAGTCCCACCCATGGAGGTGAGACAGAAGCTGCAGCAACCACAGAAGTGGGCCGGTGCTGGCAATGCCCCATGGTCCCAACCGTGGAGGTGAGACAGAAGCTTCAGTAATCACAGCAGTGGGCCAGCGCTGGCAACACCCCATGCCTGAACGCCTGAGGTGGCGACAGCAATGGTGGTGGGCTTGCAGACAGATGGCACCTCGGGAACACAAAGGCCACACCCACTAGACTCAGAACTTCTGAGGGCTGAAAAGAAAAATATAAAAGAAAATTAAAAAGGTTGGATAGAGCAACTGAGGCTAAGGAGCAAGCCACATCCAATACCTTACCTAACCCCTGATTTGTAGTACTGAGCCGAACAAGTAGCCACCAATAAAAGGCAGCAGAAAGCAGATCTCAGGGGAACCTGAACATTTAAACGTACATCCTCCAGGCCAAAATTACATAAAGCCAGCCTAGGTTGATATTAAAATGGCATCTGGGCTCAGCAGAGGAAGCCAAAGGATCTGGTTCGCCTGTTGCTCCAAAAACATAGATAAGGGCCAGTCATAGGCAGTGACCGCCACTGATCTGCACCAGGCTCTGGCCAAGAAGGTCCAGGGAGGGCACAAACAGAGGCCAGATACAGAGAGTATCAGTTCAGGACCTAACAACCTTTGTTAGAGTGACATCTTAAGAAAGGGCTCCTCACACCTGATCCAGTTAAGATATAGAAAACAGAAAAGCGGCTCCACTAGTTAAGGAGACAACAACTCAAACAAGCCTGCAAACCACAAACAGAAACAATGGGAAGACAGAGGAATGTAAGCCATATGAATCAACAAGAAAAATCTCCAGAAAAAGATCTGGATGAAACGGAACTAATCAAATTACTGGATGCAGAGTTTAAAATAATGATTGTTAGGATGCTTAAGGATCTCAAAGCTACAATGAATGGACTTAATGAGCACCTAAATGAAGAAACTGTAAGCATCAAAAAGGACACTGAAATCATAAAAAAGAACCAGACAGAAATGACAAACACAATATTAGAAATGAAGATTAAACTAGAAGGAATTAACAGCAGGCTGGATGAAGCAGAGGATCAAATCAGCAACTTAGAGGACAAGATAAGTGAAAGCACAGAAGCAGAACAGCAAAACGAAAAGAGGATCAAGGCTCTGGCCGGTTGGCTCAGTGGTAGAGCGTCAGCCTGGCGTGCAGGAGTCCCGTGTTCGATTCCCAGCCAGGGCACACAGGAGAAGCGCCCATCTGCTTCTCCACCCCACCCCCTCTCCTTCTTCTCTGTCTCTCTCTTCCCCTCCCTCAGCCGAGGCTCCATTGGAGCAAAGTTTGCCCAGGTGCTGAGGATGGCTCTGTGGCCTCTGCCTCAGGCACTAGAATGGTTCTGGTTGCAGCAGAGCGACGCCCCAAGATGGGCAGAGCATCGCCCCCTGGTGGGCATGCCGGGTGGATCCTGGTTGGGCGCATGCAGGAGTCTGTCTGACTGCCTCCCAGTTTCCAACTTCGGAAAAATACAAAAAAACAAAAACAAAACAAAACAAAAAACTAACAAACAAAAGCCCTGAGCCAGATGGCTTCACAAGCGAATTCTAGGGAACATTCAAAGAAGAAATAACTCCTATCCTTCTCAAGCTCTTTCAAAATATTCAAGAGGAGGGAAGACTTCCAAACTCCTTTTATGAGGTGAGCATAATTCTGATTCCAAAACCAGCAAAGACAACACAAAGAACGAAAACTATCGGCCAATATACTTGATGAATTTAGATGCTAAAATTCTCAACAAAATATTAGCAAGCCGGATCCAGCAATACATGAAAAAATCATACATCATGATCAAGTGGGATTTATTCTGGGGAGGCAAGACTGGTACAATATTTGCAAATCAATCAATGTGATTCATCACATAAACAAAAGGAAGGAGAAAAACCACATGATAATATCAATAGATGCAGAAAAAGCATTTGATAAAATCCAGCATGCATTTATGGTAAAAATTCTCAGCAAAGTGGGAATACAGGAAACATATCTCAACATGATAAAGGCCATCTATGACAGACCCACAGCCAACATCACACTCAAGAGACAAAGGTTAAAAGCAATCCCCTTAAGATCAGGAACAAGGCAGGGTGCCCCCTTTCACCACTCTTATTCAACATAGTTCTGGAAGTCCCCACCACAGCAATCAGACAAGAAGAAGAAATAAAAGGCATCCAACTTGAAAAAGAAGTAAAACGATCATTATTTGCTGATGATATTATACTGTACATGGAAAACCCTAAATTCACAGTAAAAAAAACTACTGGACCTGATAAATGAATTCAGCAAGGTAGCAGGATATAAAATCAATACTCAGAAATCAGAGGTGTTTTTATACACCAACAATGATCTGTCTGAAAGAGAAATTAAGAAAACAATCTCCTTCATTATTGAAACAAGAACAAAAAAATAAAGTACCTAGGAGTAAATTTAATCAAGGAGATTAAAGACTTGTACTCGGAAAATTATAAAACATTGATAAAAGAAATCAAGAAAGATACAAACAAGTGGAAGCATATACCGTGTTCATGGTTAGGAAGAATAAACATCATTAAAGTGTCTATATTACCCAAAGCAATCTATATATTCAATGCAATTCCTATTAAAATACCAATGACATACATCAAAGATATAGAACAAATATTCCAAAAACTCATATGGAACCAAGAAAGAACACGAAATGCCTCAGCAATCTTGAAAAAGAAGAATAAAGTGGGTATCACACTTCCTGATGTCAAGTTATACTACAAGGCCACTGTACTCAAAACAGCCTGTTACTGGCATAAGAACAGGCATATGGATCAATGGAACAGAACAGAGAACCCAGAAATAAACCCACACCTTTATGGACAATTGATATTTGACAAAGGAGGTAATAGCATACAATGGAGTAAAGACAGTCTCTTTAACAAATGCTTTTGGGAAAAATGTACAGCTACATGCAAAAAACTGAAACTAGACCACCAACTTACACCATTCACAAAAATAAACTCAAAATGTATAAAAGACTTATATGTAAGCCGTGAAACCATAAGCATCCTAAAAGAAAACCTAGGCAATAAGCTCTCCGACATCATTCTCAGTAATATATTTGCTGATTTATCTCCACAGTCAAGTGAAATAAAGGACAGGATGAACAAATAGGACTATATCAAACTAAAAAGCTTTGGCACAGCTAAAGAAAATATGAACAAATTAAAAGAAAAACCACCCAATGGAAGAACATATTTGACAATACATCTGATAAGGGGTTAATAACCAAAATTTATAAGAACTTTTAAAACTCAACACCAGGAAGATAAACAATCCAATCAAAAAAATGGGCAAAAGAAATGAATAGACACTTCTCCAAAGAGGACATACAGATGGCCAACAGGCAGATGAAAAAATGTTCAAATTCACTAATCATTAGAGAAATGCAAATTAAAACCACAATGAGATATCACCTCACACCAGTCAGAATGGCGCTCATCAACAAAACAACACAGAATAAGTGCTGGTGAGGGTATGGAGAAAAGGGAACCCTCCTGCACTGCTGGTGGGAATGCAGACTGGTGCAGCCACTGTGGAAAACAGTATAAAAATTCCTCAAAAAATTAAAAATAGAACTGCCTTTTGACCCAGTTATCCTACTTTTAAGAATATATCCCAAGAACACTGCATCAATGATTCAAAAGAAGAAATGCACCCCCATGTTTATGACAGCATTGTTCACAATAATGAAGATCTGGAAACAGCCTAAGTGTCCATCAGTGGATGAGTGGATTAAAAAGCTGTGATACATATACACCATGGAATACTATGCAGCCATGAAAAAGAAGGGAATCTTACCTTTTGCAACAACATTGATGGACCTAGAAACTATTATGTTAATTGAAATAAGCCAGGCAGAGAAAGATAAATGTCAAATGATCTCACTCATTTGAGGAATCCAATGAATAATATGAACTGAGGAGCGGAATAGAGACAGAGGGGGATCAAAGGGACCAGATGGAAAGATGACAGAGGGAAAGGGGATGATAGGAAGGTATCAGAAAAGGGGAAGAGATTGTTGAAATTATACACACATAACACAGTGTTATAGAGAGCAGAAAAGCTAATCCTGGAGGGAAAGGTGAAAGGTGTTGTGGGGAGGGGGTTAAAGGGGGATGTTGTGGGGAACAAGGCTGGGGGATGCATTCGAGGGGACACTAGAATCTATGTAAACACAATAAATTAAATTTTTTAAAAAAGTTTTTAACATAATGACAAGAAAGTGAACTAAACCAGAAGACATAACAATATAAAATTGGATCCAACTAACAGCAAAGCTTCCATGTACATATATGAAGCAAAAATTTATGGAACTAAAAGGGAAAATAGAAAGATCCTTAATTTTATTTGGAGACTTCAGCACATCTCTCTCAGTAATCAGTAAAACAAATAGAAAATCAGCAAGAATATAGAACCACCACATCAATCAACTTGATGTATATAAAAGTTATAGATCAACCCAACAATAGCAGAATACACATTCTTCTCAATTTCACAATGCAAAATTATCAAGACAGACTAAACCTTGGGTAATAAAACAAATCTTATTACATTTTAATAAAACCAAAAGCTAGTCCTTTGAAAAGTCATTTAAACTGACAAAATGCCACCTAGAATGACAATGGGGAAAAAAAGAGAAAAGACCCAAATTACTATTATCAAGAATAAAAAGGATGATATCACTAAAGACTTTAGAGACATTAAAAGGATAATAGAGAATACTACAAATAACTCTGTGCTCACAAATTTCACAATTTAGCTGAAATGGACCAATTCCTTGAATGACACAAACTATCAAAACTCAACCAAGATAAAACAGATAACTTAAATAATTCTATATCTACTAAAGAAAATAAATCCATAGTAAAATCTAAAAAAGAAATCTCTAAGTCCAGGTGGTTTCACTCACAAACCCTACTAAGTGTTTTAAAAAGAAAAAGAAAAGAAAAACACAAACAACCTCTTGTAGAAAATAGAAGAGGAAAAATTTCCCCACTCATTCTTTGAGGCCAGCATTGTGCTTATACCAAAATTAAAGATAGAGAGTACAAGAAAAAAATTACAGACCAATATCCCTCATAACATAAACACAAAAGTACTCAGTGAAGTTCTATTAGTAAGTCAAATTCAATAATATACAAAAATAATAATATGCCTGACCAGGCGGTGGCGCAGTAGATAGAGCATCGGACTGGGATGTGGAGGACCCAGGTTCAAGACCCCGAGGTTGCCAGCTAGAGTGCGGGCTCCTCTGGTTTGAGCAAAGCTCACCAGCTTGAATCCAAGGTCGCTGCCTCGAGCAAGGGGTCACTCAGTCTGCTGTAGCCCCATGGTCAAGGCACATAAGAGAAAGCAATCAATGAACAACTAAGGTGTCGCAAGGAAAAACTGATGATTGATGCTTCTCATCTCCCTCCGTTCCTGTCTGTCCCTATCTATCCCTCTCTCTGACTGTCTCTGTCTCTGTAAAAAAAAAAAAAAAAAAAAAAAAAAAAAAAAAGACTTAAATATGGAGGGACATACCATGTACAAAGATTAGAAGATTCATTATACCTAAGGTGACAATTCTCTTGCAGTCATAGAGAAAAACAGTTTGGTGGTTCCTCAAAGAGTAAAACAAAGAATTACCATATGACCCAACAATTCTATACTAGGTATATTTCCAAGAGAAATGAAAACATGTCCACACAGAAACATGCATACAAATGTCTTTAGCAACATTATTCATAACAACCGAAAGGTAAAAATAACCCAAATGCCCATCAGCAGATGAAAGGATAATCAAATTGTGAAATATCCATACAATAAAATACTATTCAGCCATAAAGAGGTACAAAATACTGATTCAGGCTCCAACTTGGATGAACCTTGAAAACATTATGCTGCCTGACCTCTGGTGGCGCAGTGGATAAAGCATCAACCTGGGAACGCTGAGGTTGCCAGTTCAAAACCCTGCACTTGTCTGGTCAAGGCACATATGGGAGTTGATGCTTCCTGCTCCTCCCCCCTTTCTCTCTCTCTCTCTCTCCCCCCCTCCTCTCTAAAATAAATAAATAAAATAAGAAAACAGCACAGAAATATTTAAAAAAAAAAAAACATTATGCTAAGTGAAGGAAGCCAGACACAAAAGGTCACATATTATATAAATACTTTTATATGATATATCCATAATAGACAAATATATGCAGACAGAAAGTAGAGTAGTGGTTATGAGAGAATAAAGGGAAGAGGACATGGGGAACAATTACCGGTTTTCCCCATGTATAAGATGCACCTTAAATTTGGTGCCTAAATTTTGAAAAAAAAATGTATTACATAAAGTTATTGAACTCAAATTTTACTCTTCACAAAATTCATACAACTCCTCATCACTGTCAATTCTCCCATCCATTAGCTTGTCCTCATCTGTGTCTGATGACAAATAACTGCCTTCAACAATGAGCGCAAAAACAAGCACAAAAAAGCAGGAAATGCAAGTAAAAAAAATCTATAACCACTATAAGACGCACAGTTTTTAGACCCCAAAATTTTCAAAAGAGGTCCGTCTTATACATGTGGAAATATGGTACTTAATGAATACAGGGTGTTTTTCTAGGAGGCTGAAAATGTCTGGGAAATAGACACAAGTAGTGGTTGTACCATATTGTGAATGTACTACATGCTACTGAACCGTACACTTTAAAACAGTCACTTCTCCCAAGAAGAGATACAAATGGCCAATAGATATATGAAAAGATGTTCATCTTCGCTAGCTATTAGAGAAATGCAAATCAAAACTACAATGAGATACTATCTCACACCTGTTAGGTTGGCTAATATCAACAAGACAGGTAATAAGTGTTAAGAGAGGCTGCGGAGAAAAAGAAACCCTCATCACTGCTGGTGGAAATGTAAACTGGTACAGCCATTATGGAAGACAGTATGTCAGTTCCTCAAAACATTAAGAATAGAACTACCACATGACACAGCAATCCCTCTACTGGATTTCTACCCAAAAAACTCAACAACATTGGTATGGAAATACACATGCACCCGCATGTCATTGCAGCATTATTTACAGTAGCCAAGACATGGAAACCAAAGTGTCCCTTGACAGAGGATTGGATAAAGAAGATGTGGTACATATGTACTATGGAATACTACTCAGCCATAAGAAATGATGACATATCACCATTTACGACATGAATGGATATTTTACTAAGTGAAATAAGTAAATCAGAAAAAGCTAATAACTATATGATTTCATACATAGGTGGGATATAAAACTGAGACTCATGGACACAGATAAAAGTGGTTACCTGGGGTGAGGGGAGACAAGTAAAGAGGGATGAATGTACAGTGACAGAAAATGATTTGACATTGGGTGATAGGCACACAATGCAACTAACAGTTCAAATATTATAGAGATGTTTACCTAAAACCTACATACTTTTATTGATCAATGTCACCCCCTTAAATTTAATTTCAAAATAAAATAAAAGTCAGTGGTGAATTTTCTCACAATTACAGAGAAAGCCTTAGCAATATATGAGGACCTACAGACAAAAGATAAAAATTCTGCAAAAGTGCCTCCCATCAAAGAAGAGCAAATGGTAGCTCTGTTTTCTACAAAATTAAGCTTTGGTAGGAGAGGATGGCTGAGAGAGCAGATGAAGAAGTTGTGAAGATACTTCGCCCTGTTTAAAAATTAGGTTCTGGATCAGATTTTAATTTGATGCCCTCAAGAACCTATATCTGAATGAAAGAAGCCTGAGCCCAGGGTTTAAGACTACAGTGAATCCACTGACTCTGATGCTGGGTGCAAATTCTATTGGGCTCTAACCGATTAGTATAAAGACTATCATTATCTGGGTCAGTGTTTTGGCTTCAAAGCCAAAGAGATTTAGAGGGGTATGCCCCTAACCTTTTCCTTATAAGCTCTACTATTTTTAGTGCACAGTTTTTAGGATGAAACATTTTTCAGGAATGCATACATCCCATTATGGAAGAAAGCCCTCTAATGAAAGATGTAGCCTCCATAAATTAAACTACAAATATCGTGCAATCCTAATAGTATTTTTCATAAAACTCAATGAGCTGATTCCACAACCTATCTGAAATAGAAAAAGCTCAATAAGAATTTCCTGGCCCTGGCCGGTTGGCTCAGTGGTAGAGCATCAGCCTGGCATATGGATATCCCATGATCGATTCCCAGTCAGGGCACATAGGAGAAACAACCATCTGCTTCTCCACTCCTCCCCCTCTCCCGTCTCTCTCTCTCTCTCTCTCTCTTTCTCTCTTTCTCCTCTCACAGCCATGGCTTAGTTGGAGCAAGTTGGCCCCAGATGCTTAAGATGGCTCTATGGCCTCTCCTGAGTCACTAAAATAGCTCAGTTCCCAAGCAACAGAGTAACAGCCCCAAATGAGCAGAGCATCACCCCATTGGGGCTTGCCAGGTGGGTCCCAGTTGGGGTACATGTGGGAATCTGTCTATCTGCCTCCCCATTTCTCACTTAAAAAATAAAAGAATTTCCTAGAAATTCTCATAAAATAAGAACAAGTAGGTTGGTATCTCCGTGTTAAACTGCCTTTCTAGTATTGCTTAGCAAAGCAGGGACAGGGAGGGTGATGGCAAAGCAGAGGCTGAGTGAGCTGTTTTTTCTGAGGGGACTAATTAGACCAGATCTGGATGTCTTAGCTGTAGGTCGATGTAACTATCTGCTGAAGGAACGGCTGAGAAACTTGGCACACCCCTAAGACCAATTATAGCTCAGCACAGAGATAATGGGCATGATGATTATCTGTATTCTCCTCAGGTCCAAAGCCAGTTCCGCAGAAGGGAGTGATATTGCCATAGAAATTGACAAAATGATTTTATGGAACAGAATAATAATATCTAATCCTTACATAGCACTTACCATCTGCTGGGCAATGTTCTAAGTGCTTTATATACACTGCTCACAAAAATTAGGTGATATTTTATTGCTTCATATTTATTTTGAAATATACCCTAATTTTTGTGAGCACTATATATTAATTCATTTTAATGCCAGAACAACCTATGAGATAGATACAGAGAGGTTAACTAGCTTGCCAAAAGTCACATAGCTATTAAGAGATAGAACTGTGAATATAGAGTAGAAAAACAAATCTAGATATATATGGAATTCAGTTTATAACAAAAGTGGGACTTCAAATCAGGGGGATAATAATGAACTAGTCTATAAATGTTGTTGAGGCAAATGACTACCCACATGAAAATTATATACATTTAGATTCTTATCCTTCACAACTGACAAAAGTTGATTCCAGAAAAAGAGCTAAAATGTTAACTTGTCTACAAGTTTCAGATGAAAGTATAGGAAAGTCTTACACATGACATAAAAATACAAAAAATGATAAAAATTACTATTTAAAAACTGAAGTCTTCTACATGCTAAAAGATATCAAAAATAAATTGAAATGAGCACCAGAAAAAAATAAAATACTTTTCAACATTTCCAGAATATATTAAAAATACTCCAACAAATGTAGAATAAAGAACTACAAGTAAGAAAAACAACCATCCTAATAGAAAAATGGGTGAAAAATTGGATAATTCACAAAAAAGACATAAAGAAGAACCGATAAACATAAAACAAACTGAGACACCAGTTTTTGTAATTTGGCAAAAATTAAAAAGGCTGGTTAATATCTGCTGCTGGCAAATCTGTGGAGAAACAGGCATTTCTCATACACGGGTCAAATAACTGGCTGTTTTGGAAGGGAAATTGGCACTATTAACATTCATTTTGTACCTAGCTTTCAACCCAGCCCGTGTAGCCACCCTAGAGAAATGTCAGCTGGCATGAGGGCACTAAAAGTTATTTACAAAAGCCTGACCAGACGGTGGCACAGTGGATAGAGTGTCGGACTGCGATGTGGAGGACCCAGGTTCAAGACCCCGAGGTTGCCAGCTTAAGCGTGGACTCATCTGGTTTGAGCAAAAGCTCACTGGCTTGGACCCAAGGTCGCTGGCTCGAGCAAGGGGTTACTCGGTCTGCTGCAGCCCCACGGTCAAGGCACATATGAGAAAGCAATCAATGAACAACTACGGTGTCACAACAAAAAACTAATGATTGATGCTTCTCATCTCTCTCCGTTCCTGTCTGTCCCTATCTATCCCTTTCTCTGACTCTGTCTCTGTAAAAAAAAGAAAAAAAAGTTATTTACAAGAACTTTCATTGCAGCATGTTAGTAACAGTGAAAAATTAGGAACAACGTAAATGTTTATCAGTAGAGAATGGCTAAACAAATGATGGTACAGCTATGCTATAAGACTACTATACAGCAGATGTATTTCAATATGTATAAATGAAGCAGATTTCTAGGAACTGATGTTGAAAGATAACTAAGCAAGCTGTAGAACCACAGACACTAAACAGTACTACATCTCTGTTTATGTCTACACACGGGTATAAACACAAGAAAATGAAAGGTGTACATCAAATTGATAACAAAGGTTATATTCCTCAGAGGCAGATGAGTGTTAGTCAAAGGTAATTTTCACTTTCTTTTTCATGTTCTAGTTTTGGTCAATAGCATTAATTTTTTTAAAATAATATTAAAATAAAAACCTACATCAAAGTCAGCTATACTATACAAAAAAGCGCTTTATAGAATGAAGTATTCAGTAAATCTTAACCTTAAAAAAGGAGTCATCTCTTTACCACCTCACACCTGTTCGATTACCTGTTATTAGCAAGTCAGGTAATAGCAAATGTTGGAGAGGCTGTGGAGAAAAAGGAACCCTCATCCACTGTTGGTGGGAATGTAAAGTAGTACAACCATTATGGAAGAAAGTATGGTGGTTCCTCAAAAAACTGAAAATAGAACTACCTTATGGACCCAGCAATTCCTCTACTGGGTATATATCCCAAAACTCAGAAACATTGATACGTAAAGGACACATGCAGCCCCATGTTTATTGCAGCATTGTTCACAGTGGCCAGGACATGGAAACAACCAAAAAGCCCATCAATAGATGACTGGATAAAGAAGATGTGGCACATATACACTATGGAATACTACTCAGCCATAAGAAATGATGACATCGGAACATTTACAGCAAAATGGTGGGATCTTGATAACATGATACGAAGCGAAATAAGTAAATCAGAAAAAAACAGGAACTGTATTATTCCATACGTAGGTGGGACATAATAGTGAAACTAAGAGACATTGATAAGAGTGTGGTGGTTACGGGGGGGGGGGGAGGGGGAAATGGGGGAGGGAAAGGGGGAGGGGGAGGGGCACAGAGAGAACAAGATAGAGGGTGACGGAGGACAATGTGACTTTGGGTGGTGGGTATGCAACATAATTGAACGACAAGATAACCTGGACTTGTTATCTTTGAATATATGTATCCTGATTTATTGATGTCACCCCATTAAAAAAAAATAAAATTATAAAAAAAATATATATATATATAAAAAAAAAGGAGTCATCTCTTAAATGTAAAAAGCCCTCTGAAAGGTTATTATATACTTTTTCCAGGGATGAACTGAATGACACAGAACACAAACAACACAGGTGATGGAAGTAAAAGAGGCAAGAAGTAAAAAAGCTGCCATCAGTAAAGGTTGGGCTACAAGTGAATGATAGCTAATTATAAAAGCTACCAATGTTTGAGGGCCACCCATTAGCAAGCAAGAAAACATGTCAGGCACTCTGTACAAGCAACATCTCTAATTCTTACATCAACCTGTGGGATATTCTCATTTTACAGATTAAGAAAATATGGCTCGGCTGTCCTGGATTGGGATTGGGATTGGGATTGGGATTGGGATTGGGGTTGGGATTGGGGTTGGGGTTGGGATTGGGATTGGGGTTGGGGTGGCCCTTCTGGCCTGGACCCAAGTACTCAGCTGCCCTTACTATACTCTGCATCCTTGAAGCACGCTCCCAAACTGTCTTGTTCATCCAGACTGGCGTTCTCCTCCTCCTCACTCTCGTTTTTCCAGTATGCTGGCCGCTTGATAGGTCGCTTCCCTGGGACACGCAAGGAAGCAGGACTGCTAGACACTGTGCCTAGCCCACTGCTGGAGCTTGTACTGCTTCGGTCCTGTGCCCCCAGTCCACCAGGCCTGTAGGCTGGAGGTAGCTGGGGAGGACGATGAGGACTGCAGGTTGGCCATGCACAGCATACCCTGGATGGCCTCCTGAGTGCTAGGAGAGGCAGGGGCCTCACTGCAAGAGACAGAGGAGAAATGCTGAGTTAGTTTCTCAAATTGTCAGTGGGAACCAGTCATCAGAATAGTCAGGGAGGTGGGACAACAGCGGAGGGGTCGGGGTGACAGGAAGATGAGAATTATCCCAAGTGAACAACCAGAAATCAAACTAAACAATCCAGATAGTATCAAAGATTATTTTCAGGAAAAGGCTTCATTCCTTTTTGCTTCACGTCTCTCTACAGACAACACAGGCAAGATGGCAAAAAGAGGGGCGCATCTCCCCTCCTGTTCATCTATGCTGCGTTCTTTAAAAAAAACAAATCCAGGCCCAGTTCTTCCTTGTCTCTTCCAGCCTCTCTTCTAACTTCCACAAAATACAAAACTGATTCCCTTTGATGTCTAAAGAGTCTCTCTTTCTCAGACTTTTTTAGGTTTCTTAGGATAGATTTCATTTCTACTTTATTCTTCCAGTCCAAATGCTCTGGCTAACTCTTTGTCCCTTTAAGTAATAGCTTAGTAAATATCTGCTGACTGAATGACTCAGCCCTTTGTGGGGTAGGGCTATGCTGTTTGATTGCCTTAGAAAGGGGGGATCAAAGCCAGTACTCACGTGAGGGCAGCATAGTCAGGTCCCCCCACCTGCCTGCTGGCCTTGAGCAGATCAAGAATTCCACCGGCTCCACTCCCATTCCCAAGCTTGTCTTCAACCCCTTCTACCATGTCCTCATCTGTTGTATAGTCCTCCTGTTTGGGAAAAAGGATATCACCTTAGCTGCCCAGAGTTGGTCACGTAAGGCCCCAATACAGGGTTGACAGTCTCACTCCTGAAACTAATATCATCTGAGCACCAAGTACAGACCAAGTACTAAACAGAATATTCATTCTTCCATCTTAATTCCCATAGTATCTTTGTGAGGTAGGTATTACAATTCTTATTTTACAAATAAGGAAACTAAGGCTCACTGAAGTTAAATAATTTGTGTAAGATCATAATCAGATATTTCAAATTAGATACTCTTTCCACTACATCACACTGCCTTTTATTCTACTCTGTATGAAAGATTTTTAAAATTATTTTAACTAAACTATAATCAGAAGATTATATTTTATATGCTCAGCAGCACTTAATACATAATCTTTCACTTAAAAATTCCTTAGGCACTGAATGCACAGGATATCTTTTTCCACCAAGTAGAATGACAATCTGCCTTCTGTCTCTATAACCAGAATAAGCAGAAGACTAGACACATGGAAGACCCCTACCTCAATGTCAAACTCAACTTCTCCCGGTTCACGAACTCGGTTGGGGTCAGAGCAAGGCTTCGCACGAGGCAGCTTTCGGGGAAATTCTAGAAAACAATGAAGTGCCCTTATCATGATGCTAATGCCCTTATCAATATGCATAGCATCTGAGCCAAACATCTAGGAAAAGAAAATAATATTCCTAAAAGTAACGACCACAGACAACCAATTTAGAAAGGTTAGGAATTAGCTTATAAATAAATCTCTAGAGCAAAGGTTACATGGAGACCTACAGAGCTGCTAAATCAGAATGTCAACAAGCTCAGGCCTAATGCCTGGAGTCTATCAATGGGACCAAAAACAAATATGAAATAGGCAAGGCAAGAAAGAGAAAGAACAGGTACACACTTGGTCTTATTATCAGGGTCGTCTTCTCCTTTCCCAATCTCTCATCAATCTGCAGTTCATCATCTGAATCCAGGTCAAATTCATCCTCCATCACCTGTTCTGTAATTAGCCTTGCTTTGTCTTCCTTTCTTGCAATCTTGGCTCTCCGAGTCTTGGATAAGCTTTTTACCCTCTTAGTACTAGAGAGAAAGAACAAAAAACCAGTCACACTCAATATTGTTATGGTGGCAATTCTCTCCAAATTGATATAGATTCAATGCAATCTCTATCAAAATACAGCTAGTTTTTTGTATAAAATAATAAACTAATACTAACATATGTATGAACATACAAAGGTCTCAACATGGTCAAAACAATTAGGAAAAAGAACAAAGCTGGAGGACTTATACTATTCAATTTCAAAATTTACTATAAAGCTATAGAAAATCAGGTAGTGTGATAGTGACATAGGATGGACACACATCAATGGAACTGTACTGTAAGACTAGAAATAAACCCTTAAATTTATGGTCCACTGATTTCTGACAAGGGTGCTAAGGCAATTCAGTTGGGAAAGGATGGTCTTTTCAGCAAATGGTGTTAAAATAACTGGCTATCACATGCCAAGAAATAGATGTGGCTTCTTACCTCACAGCATACACAAAACTAAACTCAAAACAGATCATAGGTCTAAATATAAAAGCGAAAACTATAAAACTTCTAGAAGGAAACACAGGAAAATGTCATTGTGACCTGGGACTATGTAAACTCAAGATGTTTGTACTTCAAAAGACACTATTAAGAAGATGAAAAGACAACCCACAGACTGGGAAGAAATATTTAAAAATCATTTATCTGGGAAAGTATTTGTACCCAGAACATCTGAATAACTCTTAAAACTCTATAACAAAACAAACCAATTAAAAAATGAGCAAGAGATATGAATAGCCATTTCTCTAAAGATGATATGATATACAAATTGCCAGTAATTACAGAAAATTATGCTCAACACTGTTAGCCTTAAAGAAAATGAAAATTATACCATAATGAGATACCACTTTACAGTCATCAGAATGGCCCCAATCAAAAAGTCAGAGAATAACAAGTGCTAATCAGTAAATGAAGAAAATCATAATTGCTGGTGGGAGTAAAATGGTACAGACATTCTGGAATAAATTTTGACTATTTCTTAGAAACTTAAAAATAGAGTTACATTATGACTCAAAATCTTACTCTTAAATGAGAAACGAAAACATATGGCCACACAAAAATTTGTAACAAATGCCCACAGCAACATAATTCAGAATAGCCTAAAGTGGAATCAATCCAAATGACCACAACTAGTGAATAGATAAACAAAATGTGGTAGAGCCATACAATAGAATACTATTCAGTAATAAAAAGAAACCAATTAATAATGCATACTACATCATGGATGAACATAAAAAACATTATGCTAAGTCAGGGGAAGTCAACCTTCTTATGCCTACCGCCCACTTTTGTATCTCTGTTAGTAGTAAAATTTTCTAACTGCCCACCGGTTCCACAGTAATGGTGATTTATAAAGTAGGGAAGTAACTTTGTAAAATTTATAAAGCAGAGTAACAGCAAGTTAAAGCATGTAATAATAATTACTTACCAAGTACTTTATCCGGATTTTCGCTAAGTTTGGCAGAATAAATCTTTCTAAAACAACTTACTATAGTTAAATCTATCTTTTTATTTATAATTTGGTTGCTCCGCTTCTGCCCACCATGAAAGCTGGAATGCCCACTAGTGGGCAGTAGGGCCCAGGGTGACTACCACTGTGCTAAGTGAAAGAAGCCCAACACAAAAGACCATATATTGTGTGACTCCAGTTATATGAAATGTCAGAAAATACATTAGTAGTCCTTGGGCCTGGGAAAGGGAATCAGCATTGACTATATGTAGGTACAAGGGATCTTTTTGGGTGATAGAAATGTTCTAAAATTGGATGGTAGTGATGGATGCATATTCTTTAAATTTACTAAAAGTCATTTAACAGTATACTTAAAATAGGTTAATTATGATATGTAAACTACCTTTAAAAAGCTGTTAAAATATATACAGAAAGCGAAAAAATTCAAAAGTGGCTTAAATAATCCTGTTATACATGGAAAACAATATTAACCAGTATAAACTGCTAAAATAAACTTTATTATTAAAAAAATATTTTTGGTAAATTAGTATACTTGAAATGTTCAGCAAATAGTCATTTGGTGAACTTTCAGTGAATTGGCTCTCATTAAATTGGCCTGTCTTCTACCTCAGAGTTTTTGGGAGGATTAAATGAGCTAATGCAGAGACCAACACATGCTGAGTGCCCAATGGTAGCTAATCTTGTAATTAAGTTCTCGGGGCCTCAGTTCCCACATTAGTAAAATGGGGATAACAACAATGTTGTGAGGACTAAATAAAATAATATTTATAAATAATTAAGACAGAGTCTGATACAGAGCAGGTGCTATGTAAATGGTAGCTATTTATACCCTGATCTTTTAGCAACTTCTAATTATTAAAATGTCAAACATCTACAAAAATATAAAAGTGAAATAAACTCCCATGTATCTATCACACAGTTAAGTTTCAGCAATTATTAACATAGCCAATCTTGTTTCATTTACACTTCAGTCCCCACAAAACACTGGATTACTTTGGAGAAAAGCTCAGACATAATATCATCTGGTCTATTTCTACACCTTGACTCTGTAGGTTCACTTAACAGCTGCCTCTGGCAGCTTCAGGAGGTAATAGAAACAGCACAAGAAAGACTGGCAGGAAAGGGGAAAATGTCTCATTGTGTCCTCAATAGCCATTACAGGCTGGACCCTTAGGACTCTCAATTTTCTCTTCCCCAGAGACTGATCACTGGTTCTGGACAAACGCAAAGCTCAAGAGTGTCTCTAATCTTATTCTTCAGTAACTAGGTCCTCAAATACCAAGGATAGCTCTACTGCTTTCAGAATCTGCCCTACTCTCACACTTTCTTTTCCCTTATTTCTCAACCAGGTGGACCTACTACACCCATCCTTGGGATGTGAAGACAACCTTTACCTACATAAAGGCTATTAAGGTATCCTTGCCGCTTGTATTCCCACAATGTTCACTCTTTACATGGCTATTGACTGCTCCTATCTGGTGTTCTGAACATCCAGGTGATAACTCTTACTATCTATCTTCGTCTGACTTCCTACATGTTTCAGGATTTCTGATGACCTACTCAGCTTCCGTTCAAACACAAACCATTATCACTACCATCATCACCTTTCATCTTAAACTTCATCATTATATTTATAAAACTATCATTAATTAGGCATTTACTATGTGGCAGGCCCTTTGATTAGCAATTTACATACACTATCTTATTTACTTCTCCAACCGTAAGTTTTATCTATAGAATAGATAAAATGAGGACACTGAGGCAGGAAGGTTAATTAACTTGCCATGGTCACACAGGAATATATGTCAGAGCTAAGATTAAAACATGTCAGAGCTAAGATTAAAACTTGGGATTGTGCCTGACCAGGCAGTGGCGCAGTGGATAGAGCGCCAAACTGGGATGCAGAAGGACCAAGGTTCGAGACCCCGAGGTCGCCAGCTTGAGCATGGGCTCATCTAGCTTGAGCAAAAAAAGCTCACCAGCTTGGATCCAAGGTCACTGGCTCAAGCAAGGGGCTACTCGGTCTGCTGAAGGCCCACAGTCAAGGCACATATGAGAAAGCAATCAATGAACAACTAAGGTGTCGCAACGAAAAACTGATGATTGATGCTTCTCATCTCTCTCCATTCCTGTCTATCTGTCCCTACCTATCACTCTCTCTGACTCTCTCTCTGTTCCTGTAAAAAAAATTTTTAAAGTCTGACCAGGCAGTGGCGCAGTGGATAGTGTTGGACTGGGATGCAGAGGACTCAGGTTCGAGACCTCGAGGTCGCCAGCTTGAGCGCAGGCTCATCTGGTTTGAGCAGAGCTCACCAGCTTGGACCCAAGGTTGTTGGTTTGAGCAAGGGGTTACTCGGTCTGCTGACGGCCCCCGGTCAAGGCATATATGAGAAAGCAATCAATGAACAACTAAGGTGTCACAACAAAAAAGTGATGAATGATGCTTCTCATCTCTCTCCGTTCCTGTCTGCCTGTCCCTATCTATCCCTCTCTCTGACTCTCTGTCTCTGTAAAAAAAATAAAATAAAATAAATAAAACAACTTGGGATTGTCTGATTCCCAAGCCCTTGCTTTTTGATGTAAATAGCTTTTTTGTTGTTGTTTATTTTATTGATTTTAGAGAGAGGAAGGAGAGAGAGGGAGAGACAGAAACATAAATCTGTTCCTGTATGTGCCCTGACTGGGGATTGAACCAGCAACCTCTGCGCCCTGGGACGATGCTCTGTCTAACCATGCTCTGTCTAACCAATCAAGCTACTTTTATTTTATTCTTTTAGAAAAGACTCTATTAAAAATTATTTTAAGAAAAGTAATACATGCTCATTATCTAAAATTCAAATGCTATTTTAGTGGATATCTCCTCTCCTGCCTCCACTTTCCTACTTTCCAGAGGTAACTACTGTTACAAGTTTGGTTGACAAGTATAAAGTAATAAATATATTTATTTGCAAGAATGTGTATAAATATCTCTGGAAGGAAGTCACTGACTTTGGTTGTCCACGGGGAGGGGAACTGGAGAACAGAGAGGAGTGGGAGCAAAGTTTTTCACTATGTATTCTTTCATGCTTTTTTGAATTTTAAAGTATATAAATTTTACACCTCTTCAAAAAAGTGAAATTGAAAGGAAAGTCTGTATATTGCTTGTCTACATAAGCATACATACACACACATGCATTTTTTAAAAATTAAAATGGAACTGTCTGACCGGTGGTGCCATAGTGGATAGTGTCGACCAGGAATGCTAAGGTCCCTGGTTCGAAACCCTGAGGTCACTGGCTTAAGCACAGGGTTGCTGGCTTAAGCACGGTATCATCAACGTGATCCCAAGGCTGCTGGCTTGAGCCTAAAGTCACTGGCTTCGCTTGAGCCCTCCTCATCAAGGCATGTACCAGAAGCAGTCGATAGACAACTAAAGTGAAGCAACTATGAGTTCAGGATTCTCTCTCTCTCTCTCTCTCTCTCTCTCTCTCTCTCTCTCTCCTCTCTCTACCTCCCCTTCCTCTCTATCTCTCAAAAATAACAATTAAAATGAAACTATCTCTATATATTATTTTATAAATTGCTTTTTTCACTTAAGAATGTACATCTTGCCTGACCAGGCGGTGGCGCAGTGGATAGAGCGTTGGACTGGAATGCAGATGACCCAGGTTCAAGACCCCGAGGTCGCTAACTTGAGCGCAGGCTCATCTGGTTTGAGCAAAAAGCTCACCAGCTTGGACCCAAGGTTGCTGGCTCGAACAAGGGGTTACTCGGTGCTGAAAGCCCACGGTCAAGGCACATATGAGAAAGTAATCAATGAACAACTAAGGTCTCGCAACGAAAAACTGATGATTGATGCTTCTCATCTCTCTCCGTTCCTGTCTGTCTGTCCCTGTCTATCCCTCTCTCTGACTCTCTGTCTAAAAAAAAAAAAGAATGAACATCTCAGGCCCTGGCTGGTTGGCTCAGTGGTAGAGCGTCAGCCTGGAATGCAGGAGTCCCAGGTTCAATTCCCAGCCAGGGCACACAGGAGAAGCGCCCATCTGCTTCTCCACCCCTCCCCCTCTCCTTCCTCTATGTCTCTCTGTCTCTCTCTTCCCCTCCCGCAGCCGAGGCTCCATTGGAGCAAAGTTGGCCCAGGCACTGAGGATGGCTCCATGACCTCTGCCTCAGGCACTAGAATGGCTCTGGTAGCAACAGAGTAACGCCCCAGATGGGCAGAGCATCACCCCCTGGTGGGCATGCCGGGTGGATCCCAGTCGGGCGCATGTGGGAGTCTGACTGCCTCCCCGTTTCCAACTTCAGAGAAATACCAAAAAAAAAAGATATTAAACTCATTCCTTTTTAACAGCTGCATATTCTATTTTATACATGAACTCTACTTTATTTATCCAACCCTTATTGATGAACATACTTTCAATTACTATTATAAACAATGATGTGTACATTTTTCTTTTATACACCTGTGTAAATATTATTGCAAAATAAATTCCTAAAAATTGAATCATAAAAGGTGTATAAAAAAACTAATGCTCTTAACCAGTATGCTATCCCACCTCTTATACTTGTCAGTGGTTCTGACCCAATGACTTGCTGAAATTTCTAGAACTTACACAAAATTTTTCTCAGGATTTCCAATTAGATTCCAGACCTCTACCCTACCTACCCACACAGATACAACCATGGTTCTCTGAACTAAGCAATGATATCTGATAATATCTGGTATTTCCCCAAGTTCAATCCCTCCCGGACCCGTGTTCCAGTCCCAGGTCCCAATTCCATGCCTTGTGTTAGTGACATGTTGCCATCAACAGTCCCAGTCCCAGTATCTCTGTGCCCATTTTTCCCACCTCACCTGCCATTAGACATCAATAGGGCCAGCGGGCCCTCATTCCCATCAAGCTCCAAGTCTGGCGAGTCATCATCTGAGTCATTCAAGCAGGTACCAGTGATGTTGAACTGCAGAAGGAGGAGGCTCAGTTGTCAACTGTCTGGATCTCCAATGTGAATCAGGATGGCCAGTTCCCTCCGGTTTCACTGGTTTAGTTTCACTGTCAAAACCACCTCAACGAACATCTTCTGCTAAACTGTTCCACTCCCCCCACCCCCACCCCAAATGATCATAGGAGTAGGAGGTTGAGAATGTTTGGCTGGTTCATGGGGAACCTTCTCAATCTTATAAAACATGTTCCCTACAAATAGAGGGGAGCACCTTCACATGCTCATAGAAGGCACCACAACCATGAAGCAAGGTGGAACCCTGGAGGAGAGCTTTTCTGAAGGACCTATTTAAGAGTCTAACCTGGCACTTACATAACATGGTCTCAAATGTCATTCCCATCCCAGCATTTCAAGATTCAGCTCATGTCAAGTTTTCTGAGAAGAACTCCTGACCACTGCTCCTACCGAAATAGAATCATCCCCCTGTGTCTCAGGGTCCCACACACACCCCTGATTGTGTCATCCGCAACACTTCACTGTACTCATTTGTTTTTATGCCTATCTTTCTCACTAGCCTGTCAGCCTCTTGAAGGTTACATCTACAGCACCTATCACAGTGCCCAGCATAGACAAGGTCTCAATAAATGCCTGTTAAGTGAGTGGGACTGGTAGCCAAACACCAGGGGCCCTGAGGGAGGTGGGAGAACAGGATAGCCTGTCCTTTTGATACCCTGCTCTTCCAAGGGACCCAAAAGGGTTGGGCTGAACCCATGGGCCAGCACCCACCTTTGCTTTCTGGGAAGAGCCTGTCTTCAGTGCCTGATGATTGTATATGTCCATGAGATTATAGCTCAAATGGCCAGCAGGCCCCAAGGCTGAACTCTCCTTGCCCTTTCGCTCTGCCTTCTTGAAGAGTTCCTTGGGCTTCAGGCCTTTCTTCTTTGAACCACTTTTGGAGGCCAGTGACAGCCTGGACATGCCTACTGAAGTGGAATGGGCTGGCCTGGTTAAGGGAATGGAGCCGGCTGGGAAGATCCTCTGCATCCCAAAGATATTGCTCGTCTTCCCAACCTTCTGTTGGAAGATATCCTATAAGAGTGTTAGTACACAAGGGGGTTAGAGCTTACTCAAGGGTTCTCTCTACTAAGAGCAGAGGTCTGTTCATGGCACTGGTGGTACTGCCATGAAGTGGCTTACGGATGCTCCACATATGCACACCCTAATTTTTGCACAATGAGTCACCAAGAATTTACTGGGTGGCATTTCTTTACCCAGCCACTGACATGTAAAGAGAAGACGAGCAGAGGAAAAGCCCAGCATTATTGTCAAAACTGGAGAGGAAAGACTCCAACAGCAGCTGACATGAAACAAAATAATTGAGCACTTAACTGTGTAGTTCCAGCTCAAAAAACTGTAGAATTTGAGAGAAAGAGAGAGGTTCTAGTATTCATTCTGCTACTAGCTACCACTGTGGCCTCAGATAAGTGATTTGACCACTTTGGAGCTCTGTTTACTCAGCTGTAAAATTAAAGAATTAGACTGGAAAGGTGGTTTTCAAAGATGTTCTATAGCTCCTTCGAGCTTCTTGGGAGGAGACCTTGGGACTGCTGGGAGGTGACAGGCAAATCAGAGGAACAAGACGAGCTCTAAGCCTCTTGCCTCTTCATTTCATTCACAGTAGCTACGCTTTGTATATATTAGACTGTATATATTTGGTTGTATATATTAGACTTCCATGTAAAATTTTATTTAAAAAAATAATTCCATTGCTTTAAAACATTTGAAAACCAGTGGATTAGATATGATCCATCACTGAGTCCTCTTCCAAGCAGCCCACGTTCTATGTATACAAAATTGGTTTAAGTGGGAAGAGCTGGATAACAGGTAGGCCTTTTAATTAAACCTAAAGAGTTCTGACAAATGGGATTGGAGGAAAATGAGGCAGGAGGTGGACAGTGTAAGCTATGCTGCAAGAAGTGAAACATGCTGTAAGTGGTGAGTCTAGAAGCCCAAATTCCCAGTAGCTCGCTCTGACCACCCATTAGCATAGATTTAGTGTTAAATGGAACTTTACCACTTCTGAGCTAAAAGAAAATTTAAACTTCCTCAAGTCCAATTCTCCTCTGGTGCCTCTGCTACTGCACCAGCCCACACTGAGTTCTCTCTTTGCCACAAAGTTTGTTAATAACAATGGCTCACATTTATTGAGTACTTACTCTGCCAGGCACTGTGCGAGGGGCTCTACATACATTAGTTCTAATTCTAACAAAACTCTGAAAAGGTGGAGTTATGCCTCCTTTACAGATAAGGACACTGAGGCTCTGAAAGGCTTTCAAGTGACAGAGCAGGAACCAGAACCCAAGTTTCTCTGAGTCTCTTACCACTACACCTTACTGCCTCGTGGTATATGCCACCTGTTGAAACGTGGCTTTGTAATCATCTTCAAGCTGGGAGAACTGTCATTTTGTAGAATGCAGAAACTGAGTCAAAATATTAATAACAACAACAACTACTACTAAGACCACCACCCACCACCACCATGACCCACCATCAGAATTTATTGAGCACCTACTATGTGCCAAGCACTATATTTAATGCTCAACCTGTATTACCTTATTTTATCCTTTTAACGACCCTTAGTAGGTATAACTATTCCCACTTTAGAGGTGAGAAAATGAGGCTTAGACAGGTTCACTCTGTTTTCAGGGCCCCCTACTAGATTGTGAGTTCTTTGTGGGTAGACACTGTATTATATACCCTTAGCACCCAACCCAATTGTGGCATACTCAAGGCACATTATTACTGAATGAATAAATAAATGAATGAATGGAGTACTCGGTGGGGCCTTTCCAACCTTTCCTCTAAGCTCTTATGCCAACTGCAGAGACCTAACCTGCCACTTGAGCCTTGAGCCCTCCCCAACCGTCTCCCCTGCTCCCATGCTTCTTACTTCCACCAGGCGGATCTCCCTAGCCAGATCTTTAATGAGCTGTACAGTCCGCACTGTGTCCGGGATCTCATCCTCGTGGTCTGGCAGAGCCTGTCAAATAAAAAGCATGAGGAATAGATCCACACATAAAGGAACAACTGATTTTCAATAAAGGTACCAAGACAATTCAATGGAGACAGGGAAAAACAAATGGAATTGGACCAATTAGATATCCCTACGACCAAAAAGAACCTTAATCCGTATCTTGCACCATATATACATATACACATACAAACTCTTCAAAATGGATCACAGGTCTAAATGTAACATCTGAAACTATAAATCATTCAGAAGAAAGCAGAGGAGAAAATTTTTATGATCTTGGGTAAGGCAAAGATTTCTCAGGACACAAAAAGCATGAACCATAAAGGAAAAAACTGAAAGCCCTAGCCAGATAGCTCAGATGGTTAAAGCATCATCCCAATGTGCAAAGCTTGCCGGTTCGATCCCTAGTCAAGGCACACATTGAAACAGATCAAAGAGGGAGATGACGTCACAGTAATGGCGCAGTAGGAAGCGATACCGATAAATCTCCCCCAAAACTCAACAAGATCTTCAACCAGAAACAGAAAATCCTATACTTGGAGCCTCCAGATGTTTCACAATACACCCGAAGGTATGGTCGAGTGAAAAATTGGCTAAATATATAATCAAACGCCGAAGGAAATAGGGAGTAAGAAATACTCCGCCTTCCTCACTAACCTAAATAGGGCTGCTTTCACTGGGAACAGAGAATATAGAAACTGAGGTGGGCAAAGAGGGTGAATAGATCCAGGCCGCGGCAAAAACGGCCGAACCAGACTGTGGCACGGAGATCCAAGCCGAGGAAAAACTGTGCCTGTGGCAACCCAGTCAATACAAGCTAACACTCGTGCCAAACCCAGATAAAGAAAGACAAGCGGGGCAGCCATTTTCCCTGATCTCCTGGTTGGCGTGCGCAGATAGTGGGTGACAGATTCCTCCAAGTGCCTCGGCAGTGCGCGCCCGTGTTATCCCACATAGGGGCAGAGTCAGAGGCCTTTGTGTGTGGAATCTCTGGGCCGCCCCAGTGCCCTGAAAAAGCCACGCACGGGGAGGGAGCGAGAGCCAATTCCAACGCTGGAACTTTTCTGTGCGGGTGGGGGTTTCACTCAGAGTGTGAGACTTCTGGCCTGATATCCTGGTCTACACGCACGGAGAGTGGGCAAGAGATTCCTCCCAGCACCTCAGGAGTGGGCGCCCATGCTATCCCACAGAGGGGCAGAGCCAGAGGCCTTTGTGTGGGCCAAAAGCGGAATCTCCGGGCTGCCCCAGCGCCCTGAAAAAGCCACGCAGGGGGAGGGAGTGAGAGCCAATTCCAATGCTAGAACTTTTCCGTGCAGGCGGGGGTTTCACTAAGAGTGTAAGACTTCTGGCCTGATATCCTGGTCTGCGTGTGCAGATAGTGAGTGAGAGTTTCCTCCAAGCATCCCAGGAGTGGGCACCCACCCATGTTACCGGACAGAGTGGCAGAGCAAGAGGTCTTTGAGTGAGCAGAAGCCCCGCCTGATTATGCTAGCAGCTCTGACTGACTGAGCCTTACCCAGAGCCCTGTGCTGAGTGGGAATAGAGTGGGGAGTTGCCAGCTCTTTGAGCCTCTTACTATCCAGGCAGAGGCAGCAGCAACCCTATAGCTGGAATATCAGGCTACAAATTGAGGAAGGAAAGACTAGGAGAGAGGCTCCAGGAACACGGACTCTTTCACTGTTGGAGCCTATAAATGCTAATGAGCCTCGACTGCCAGTGAGACTGAAGCACAATACATGACATCACCATAGAGACTTATCAACTACAAACCTCTACCTGAGCGTGCGAAAGGGGCAGAACCCAGGGCACAGAGTCACCGACCAAGAAGAGGGAGAGAAAAGAAAAAGCAAGAAAATAACCTCTCAAAATCAAGAATAATCCGCAGGCTTTATAATCTATCTCATTTTATTATATTTGTTCGTTTGTTTCTCTTATTTTCATTCTTCATTTTTTTTTTTCGTTCCTCCTCCAATTTGGTCGTTTAACTCTCTGCTGGTCTTACTTTCTCCTCTCCTTGAACTACACTACCCATTAGTGTTACATCTCCCATTATCTTTTCTTTCCTCTTCCTTTCTCTCTATGAGGGCTGCACTCCAAAACCCTTAAATCTCTCTCCTCTTTTTTCTTTTTTCTTCTTTTAGTGCTTCCTTCTTTTTTCTCTCTCTCTCTTTCTTTTATCCCTCTTTATTAGTTTCTTCCTTTCTCCTTTACATCTCCTCTCCTTCAAACGTCAATAACAAACAAATTATCTTATCTGGGACTCAAACCTATGTTTGTGGCATTTTGGGGGGTTTTTACTTCACCTTTTTAACTCACTAGCAGTGCTCCCATCCCTGGCTCTCCATTTTATCTAGTTCTTGTTCCACTAAATACAATGGTAATTTTTTAATTTGTCCCCCCATTTTCCTGTTTCCCTCTTATTCCTCTCATCATAACTCTTAGTCAACCAACAACTAAAAGCAAACCATTTTATTCTTGACATAAATTTTTTCCTTATTTGCTTTTGGTGGGTCCATACCGCCTTGTTTTTTCTTTTTTTTCTTTTTTTTTTTTTTGCCCCTTTATTACTTCTCCCCAATTCAGGCTCTCCATTACAGGCATTGTTTCTTCTATTTAGTACAATATAATTCACAGTTCACCACAAGATTTTCACAAGAAGAGGGGAGAGGAGAGGAAAGGAAAAAAGGGGGGAAATAATTCCCTTTTTTTAATTTTTATATTATTTTATTATTTTTATTTAATTAATTTTTAAAAAAACAACTTTTTTATTTTTTATTTTTATTTTTTTAACTTTTTATTCTTTATTAAATCTCATTAATACTATCAACAAAACAACCCTCAGATGCCATTAAGGAAGAGAAAATCGAATATCATGGACACAAAAGAAAGAGAGGTAACACAGATAGATGAGGAAAAATCTATGGAGAAAAAATTTAATATATGGGAAACCTTGGAGTTAAACGACAGAGAATTTAAAATAGAAATCCTAAAAATACTCAGAGATAAACAAGAAAACACAGAAAGGCAATTTAGGGAGCTCAGAAAACAACTCAATGAATACAAAGAATATATTTCCAAGAAAATTGAAAGTATAAAAACAAATCAAACAGAGATGAAAACTCAATTCACGAGCTGAAAAACGAGGTAAGAAGCTTAGCTAATAGAACAGGCCAGATAGAAGGTAGGATTAGTGAAATAGAAGACAAGCAACTTGAGGTACAACAGAGAGAAGAAGAAAGAGACTCAAAAATTAAAAAAAAGAGATAGCCCTACAGGAATTATCTGACTCCATCAAAAAGAATAACATAAGAATAAGAGGTATTGGCCCTGGCTGGTTGGCTCAGCAGTAGAGCGTCGGCCTGGCGTGTGGGGGACCCGGGTTCGATTCCCGGCCAGGGCACATAGGAGAAGCGCCCATTTGCTTCTCCACCCCCCCTCCTTCCTCTCTGTCTCTCCCTTCCCATCCCGCAGCCAAGGCTCCATTGGAGCAGAGATGGCCCGGGTGCTGGGGATGGCTCCTTGGCCTCTGTCCCAGGCGCTAGAATGGCTCTGGTCACGGCAGAGCGACCCCCCGGAGGGGCAGAGCATCGCCCCCTGGTGAGCAGAGCGTCGCCCCTGGTGGGCGTGCCGGGTGGATCCCGGTCGGGCGCATGCGGGAGTCTATCTGACTGTCTCTCCCCGTTTCCAGCTTCAGAAAAATACAAAAAAAAAAAAGAATAATAGGTATATCAGAGGGAGAAGAGAGAGAACATGGAATGGAGAACATACTCAAACAAATAATAGATGAGAACTTCCCAAGCCTGTGGAAAGAACTAAAGCCTCAAATTCAAGAACCAAATAGAACTCCGAGTTTTCTTAACCCCAACAAACCTATTCCAAGGCACATCATAATGAAATTGGCACAAACCAACAGCAAAGAAAAAATTCTCAAGGCAGTCAGGGAAAAGAAGAATACAACATATAAAGGAAGGCCCATTAGATTATCATCAGATTTCTCAACAGAAACTCTACAAGCTAGGAGAGAGTGGACCCCAATATTTAAAGTCCTGAAAGAGAGGAACTTTCAGCCACGAATACTATACCCATCAAAGCTATCCTTCAAATATGAAGGAGAAATAAAAACATTCACAGATACAGAAAAGATGAGGGAATTTATCATCAGAAAACCCCCACTCCAGGAATTACTAAAGGGGGTTCTCCAATCAGATACAAAGAAAAAAAAAAAAAAAACAAAGCCACAAGTAAAAGCTCCAAGAAGAACATAATAAAACCAAATTTAAACTGTGACAACAACAAAAAGAAAGGGGGGGAGAGAGGATGGAGATTAACAGTAGCAAAGGATGATGCAGTGCAAAAGTACTCATAAAATATTGCACTACAATGAACAGGGTAGGAACCCTTTTCATTACTTAAAGGGAACCACCATTGAAAAAACCACCACAGAAGCACGATTTAAAAAAGATAGCAACAGAGGAAAGATGTATGGAATACAACCAAATAAAAACAAAAGATAGAAAGACAAAAGAGAAGGATCAAACAAGACACAAAACTAACAGAAAGCAATACATAAAATGGCAATAGGGAACTCACAAGTGTCAATAATTACACTAAATGTAAACGGATTAAATTCACCAATAAAAAGGCACAGAGTAGCAGAATGCATTAAAAAAGAAAATCCAACTGTATGCTGCCTACAAGAAAGTCATCTAAGTAACAAGAATAAAAACAAATTCAAAGTGAAAGACTGGAAAACAATACTCCAACCAAATAACAACCAAAAAAAAAGCAGGCGTAGCTATACTCATATCTGACAATGCTGACTACTAGACAGCAAAAGTACTCAGAAACAAAAATGGCCATTTCATAATGGCTAAGGGGACACTGAATCAAAAAGACATAATAATTCTTAATATATATGCACCAAACCAAGGAGCACCAAAATATATAAGACAGCTACTTATTGACCTTAAAACAAAACTGACAAAAATACAATCATACTTGGAGACCTCAATACACCGCTGACGGCTCTAGATCGGTCATCCAAACAGAGAATCAACAAAGATATAGTGGCCTTAAACAAAACACTAGAGCACCTGGATATGACAGACATCTACAGGACATTTCATCCCAAAGTGACTGAGTATACATTTTTCTCCAGTGTACATGGATCATTCTCAAGAATTGACCATATGTTGGGCCACAAAAACAACATCAGCAAATTCAGAAAAATCAAAGTAGTACCAAACATATTTTCTGATCATAAAGCCTTGAAATTAGAATTCAACTGCAAAAAAGAGGAAAAAAATCCCACAAAAATGTGGAAACAACATACTTTTAAAAAATGAATGGGTCAAAGAAGAAATAAGTGCAGAGATCAAAAGATATATACACACAAATGAAAATGAAAATACAACATATCAGAATATATGGGATGCAGCAAAGGCAGTGATAAGAGGGAAGTTCATATCACTTCAGACATATATGAACAAACAAGAGAGAGCCCAAGTGAACCACTTAACTTCACACCATAAGGAACTAGAAAAAGAAGAACAAAGACAACCCAAAACCAGCCAAAGTAAGGAGATAATAAAAATCAGAGCAGAAATAAAAGAAATAGAGAACAGAAAAACTATAAAAAAAAGTAATAGAACAAGGAGCTGGTTCTTTGAAAAGACCAACACAATTGACAAACCCTTGGCAAGACTTACCAAGGAAAAAAGAGAAAGAACTCATATAAACAAAATCCAAAATGAAAGAGGAGAAATCATCACATACATCATAGATATACAAAGAATTATTGTAGAATACTACAAAAAACTTTATGCCACTAAATTCAACAATCTAGAAGAAATGGATAAATTCCTAGAACAATACAACCTTCCTAGACTGAGTCAAGAAGAAGCAGAAAGCCTAAACAGACCTATTAGTAGAGAAGAAATAGAAAAAACCATTAAAAACTTCCCCAAAAATAAAAGTCCAGACCCTGACGGCTATACCAGCGAATTTTATCAAACATTCAAAGAAGACTTGGTTTCCTATTCTACTCAAAGTCTTCCAAAAAATTGAAGAAGAAGCAATACTTCCAAACACATTTTATGAGGCCAACATAACCCTCATACCAAAACCAGGCAAGGATGGCACAAAAAAAGAAAACTACAGACCAATATTTCTAATGAATACAGATGCTAAAATACTAAACAAAATACTAGCATATCGAATACAACAACATATTAAAAAAATAATACATCATGATCAAGTGGGATTCATCCCAGAATCTCAAGAATGGTTCAACATATGTAAAACGGTTAACGTAATACACCATATCAACAAAACAAAGAACAAAAACCACATGATCTTATCAATAGATGCAGAAAAGGCTTTCGATAAAATACAACACAATTTTATGTTTAAGACTCTCAACAAAATGGGTATAGAAGGAAAATATCTCAACATGATAAAGGCCATATATGATAAACCATCCGCTAACATCATATTAAATGGCACTAAACTGAAGGCTTTCCCCCTTAAATCAGGAACAAGACAAGAGTTGTCCACTCTCTCCACTCTTATTTAATGTGGTACTAGAGGTTCTAGCCACAGCAATCAGACAAGACAAAGAAATAAAAGGCATCCATATCGGAAAAGAAGAAGTAAAGGTATCATTTTTTGCAGAGGATATGATCCTATACATCGAAAACCCCAAGGAATCCACAAAAAGACTAATAGAAACAATAAGCCAATACAGTAAGGTCGCAGGATATAAAATTAACATACAGAAGTCAACAGCCTTTCTATATGCCAACAATGAAACATTTGAGAATGAACTCAAAAGAATAATCCCCTTCACGATTGCAACAAAAAAATTAAAATACCTAGGAATAAACATAACAAAGAATGTAGCCCTGGCCAGTTGGCTCAGTGATAGAGCATCGGCCCGGGTTTGATTCCCGGCCAGGGCACACAGGAGAGGCGCCCATCTGCTTCTCCACCCCTCCCCCTCTCCTTCCTCTCTGTCTCTCTCGTCCCCTCCCGCAGCGAGGCTCCATTGGAGCAAAGATGGCCCGGGAGCTGGGGATGGCTCCTTGGCCTCTGCCCCAGGCGCTAGAGTGGCTCTGGTCGCAACAGAGCGACACCCCGGAGGGGCAGAGCATCACCCCCTGGTGGACGGAGCGTCACCCCCCCCCCCGGTGGGCGTGCCAGGTGGATCCCGGTCAGGCGCATGTGGGAGTCTGTCTGACTGTCTCTCCCCGTTTCCAGCTTCAAAAAAAAAAATACAAAAAAAAAAAGGATGTAAAAGACTTATATAATGAAAACTATAAACCATTGTTAAGAGAAATCAAAAAAGATATAATGAGATAGAAGAATATTCCTTGTTCTTGGTTAGGAAGAATAAATATAATCAAGATGGCCATATTAACCAAAGCAATATACAAATTCAATGCAATTCCCATCAAAATTCCAATGACATTTTTTAAAGAAATGGAACAAAAAATCATCAGATTTATATGGAACTATAAAAAACCCCAAATAGCCAAAGCAGTCCTAAAGAAAAAGAATGAAGCTGGGGGCATTACAATACCTGACTTCAAACTATATTATAGGGCCACAACAATCAAAACAGCATGGTATTGGCAGAAAAATAGACACTCAGACCAATGAAACAGAATAGAAAGTCCAGAAATAAAACCACATATATATAGTCAAATAATTTTTGATAAAGGGGCCAACAACACACAATGGAGAAAAGAAAGCCTCTTCAATAAATGGTGCTGGGAAAACTGGAAAGCCACATGCAAAAGAATGAAACTGGACTACAGTTTGTCCCCCTGTACTAAAATTAACTCAAAATGGATCAAAGATCTAAACATAAGACCTGAAACAATTAAGTACATAGAAGAAGACATAGGTACTAAACTCATGGACCTGGGTTTTAAGGAGCATTTTATGAATTTGACTCCAAAGGCAAGAGAAGTGAAGGCAAAAATTAATGAATGGGACTACATCAGACTAAGAAGTTTTTGCTCAGCAAGAGAAACTGATAACAAAATAAACAGCCAACTAAATGGGAAATGATATTTTCAAACAACAGTTCAGATAAGGGCCTAATATCCAAAATATACAAAGAACTCATAAAACTCAACAACAAACAAACAAACAATCCCATAAAAAAATGAGAAGAGGACATGAACAGACACTTCTCCCAGGAAGAAATACAAATGGCCAACAGATATATGAAAAGATGCTCATCTTCTTTAGTTATTAGAGAAATGCAAATCAAAACTGCAATGAGATACCACCTCACACCTGTTTGATTTGCTGTTATTAGCAAGACAGGTAATAGCAAATGTTGGAGAGGCTGTGGAGAAAAAAGGAACCCTCATACACTGTTGGTGGGAATGTAAAGTAGTACAACCATTATGGAAGAAAGTATGGTGGTTCCTCAAAAAACTGAAAATAGAACTACCTTATGACCCAGCAATCCCTCTACTGGGTATATACCCCCAAAACTCAGAAACACTGATACGTAAAGACACATGCAGCCCCATATTCATTGCAGCATTGTTCACAGTGGCCAGGACATGGAAACAACCAAAAGGCCCATCAATAGATGACTGGATAAAGAAGATGTGGCACATATACACTATGGAATACTACTCAGGAATAAGAAATGATGACATCGGATCATTTACAGCAAAATGGTGGGATCTTGATAACATGATACGAAGTGAAATAAGTAAATCAGAAAAAAACAGGAACTGCATTATTCCATATGTAGGTGGGACATAAAAGTGAGATTAAGAGACATTGATAAGAGTGTGGTGGTTATGGGGGGGAGGGGGGAGAGGGAGAGGGAACGGGGGTGGGGGTGGGGCACAAAGAAAACTAGATAGAAGGTGACGGAGGACAATCTGACTTTGGGTGATGGGTATGCAACATAATTGAACAACAAGATGACCTGGACATGTTATCTTTGAATACATGTATCCTGATTTATTGACATCGCCCCATTAAAAAAATAAAATTTTAAAAAAATAAAATTAAAAATAAAAATAAATAAAAAAAGAAATAGATCAAAATTTCTGTATGTGTCTCTCTCCCTTCCTGTACCTAAAATCAATACATAATTTTTTTAAAAAGAAAAAATTAATAAACCAGACTCAATAAAAAAAAGCAGACTCAGAAAGATTTGCAAAACATTTATCTAATAAAGGACAGTGTCAGGATGTGTGAGGAACTCAACTGAAGGTTTCAGTCACACCACTCAAAAAGTCAAGGACCTCAGGGAGATGTCTGAGGACATCCCAGCCGGTCCCATTTGTGAGGACAGAATTCAGTCCTGAGTAGCTACCGGCCCCCAGCTAGCTCAACAGTAAGGCAGGGAGAGAACTACTGGTTATCTTAATTTGTCTGTAATCTTTTTGAATCCTAGAGATTTACATGTTTATGGAGCCAAACCTCTCAAGCTTTTATTTATTTATTTTCAAGATTTTCCTTTGTGCCTGACCAGGCAGTGGTGCAGTGGATAAAGCATTGAACTGGGATGTGGAGGACCCAGGTTCAAAACCCCGAGGTCACCAGCTTGAGCACGAGCTCATCTGGTTTGAGCAAAGCTCACCAGCTTGGACCCAAGGTCGCTGGCTTGAGCAAGGGGTTACTCAGTCTGCTGAAGGCCCACGGTCAAGGCACATATGAGAAAACAATCAATGAACAACTAAAGTGCTACAACGAAAAACTGATGATTGATGTTTCTCATCTCTCTCTGTTCCTGTCTGTCTGCCCCTATCTATCCCTCTGACTCTTGCTCTGTCTCTATTAAAAAAAAAAAAAAAAAAAAAAAATTTTCCTTTGTGACTCCTTCCACAAGTTTTTACTTCACTTCAGTATCCAAAAGATTAATAAAAATCCCTCAGCATTTACTTGTTTCCCATGGTTTGACTCTTTTAATCCATCTGGAATTTATTTAGGTGACTGGGTAGGGGTTGAGGCCTAGAACCCATGTGACCCAGCCAGATAACCTGAATAGGTTCCGCCTCCTAGCCCAGGGGCTCTGGAAAAGTGAGGAAGCAAGTGCTTCTCATGGGATTCATCTGCATTTCACAAAAGACTTCTTCCATAAGCATAGGCTCCTTAGATCCATGTCCTTCTCTCTTTCAGCACCCTTTGATCATACTATTTGGGGGCTCCTGGTCCAAGGCATGAGTGCTTAGGACCCATCCATTTCCCTTCCTTTTACTGTTTCTGGGATAGAGTCACTATGAAGTTCATTTCCTTGGGGGGGGGTCAGAAATGAAATTCAAGGTAGCCACACCTGAAGAATGTAAAGAAACAGAATTGCAAGCTAAGGTCCAAGTATAGATGAGCCTGGGGAGCAAGAGAAGGCACAAAACATGAAGTCCAAGCATATCTGAGGGGAAGGTTAACAACAGGAAATTGGGAGATCGTGCAAGTCAAGCCTGCAGAGACTAAAGGTCTCGTTAGGCCACTGTATGCAAAAGAAGAAGTCTATAAAAAGTGGCCCTGGCCTGACCTGGTGGTGGCACAGTGGATAGAGTGTCGGACTGGGATGCGGAAGGACCCAAGTTCGAGACCCCGAGGTCGCCAGCTTGAGCGTGGGCTCATCTAGCTTGAGCAAAAAAAAGCTCACCAGCTTGGACCCAAGGTCACTGGCTCCAGCAAGGGGTTGCTCGGTCTGCTGAAGGCCCGCGGTCAAGGCACATGTGAGAAAGCAATCAATGAACAACTAAGGTGTTGCAACATGCAATGAAAAACTAATGATTGATGCTTCTCATCTCTCTCCGTTCCTGTCTGTCTGTCCCTGTCTATCCTTCTCTATGACTTACTCTCTGTCTCTGTAAAAAATAAATAAATAAAATTTTTAAAAAAAAAAGTGGCCCTGGCTGGCTGACTCAGTGGTAGAGCATCAGCCTGGAGTGTGGAAGTCCCGGGTTGGATTCCCAGACAAAGCACACAGAAGAATCGCGCATCTGCTTCTCCATCCTTCCCTCTCTCCTTCCTCTCTGTCTCTCTCTTCCCCTCCCACAGCCAAGGCTCCACTGGAGCAAAGTTGGCCCAGGCACTGAGGATGGCTCCATGGCCTCTACCTGAGGCACTAGAACGGCTCCAGTTGCAACAGAGCAACGCCCCAGAGGGGCCGAGCATCGCCCCCTGGTGCGCATGCCAGGTGGATCCCAGTTGGGTGCATGCGGGAGTCTGTCTGTCTGCCTCCCCACTTCTCACTTCAGAAAAATACAAAAAGAAAAAAAAGTATCAGAAGCATAAAAAATATATTGATATGTCTTCTACTTTTTGCATTTAAGATTGCTTTTTAAAAAATTCAACATCTTGAGTAGATATTTCACTCATATAATTCAAAAATCAAACAATATTAAAAGATATATATTGAAAAGCCTTATCAACTCCACTAGGCAATAAGCTCCATTAGGCCACCCCCATATGCCACTTTCATTAGTTTCTTCTGCATCCTTCCAAATTGTGTCTTCAGGCAAATGCAGGCACATATAAATATAATTCTTATTTTCTCCCATTTTATACATAAGGTAGCACACAATACACACAGTTCTACACCTTCACTTGACAAATTCTGGAGATATTCCCAAATCAGTACATAAAGAGCTTTCTTGATCTCTTTTATAGCTAACCGTTCAATATTCAACTGGATAGATGGATACTGACATATTTCTAAAAGGCCATTTTGGCAGTATACATCAAGAGTCTTACATTGTTTTCATATACTTTGATTCAGTAATTGATCTTCTAGGAATCTATCCTGAAGAAATAATAAAGAGATGAGGGACAAAGACTAAGCAAACAGATAGTCACTGCATGATTTTCTATAACTACTCCCCAAATAAATGAATACATAAAAAAGCAACAATAAACAAGTGGTTAGGTAAGGATGGTACATCCCTGTAAAAGAATATCATGTAACTATTAAATGTTTATGGAGAACTCTGGTGACACAAGAAAATTTAAGCCTGACCAGGTAGTGGCACAGTGGATAGAGCATAAGACTGGGATGCAAAGGATCCTGGTTCAAAACCCCGAGGTTGCCAGCTTGAGCACAGGATTATCTGGCTTGAGCAAGGCTCACCAGCTTGAGCCCAAGGTCACTGGCTTGAGCAGGGGTTCACTCACTCGGCTATAGCTCCCCCCCTTGTCTAGGCACATATGAGAAAGCAATCAATGAACAACAAAGAATTGATGCTTATCATCTCTCTCCCTTCCTGTCCCTCTCTCTGTCCCTGTCACAGAAAATTAAAAAAAAATAAAATAAAAAATAAAATTCAAATAAGTCAACCAATTCAGATATAAAATTGTATGTACAGAGGGACAGCAATTATGTTTTCAAAATGCATATAAGAAAGATCAGCCTGGAGAGAGAGAAGATGGCAGCAGAGTAGGCGGATGCACAGACACCCAGCTCTCAACACCAAACTGGAATACAAATCAAATTAGAAAAAATCAGCATGAAAAACCAACACTGAACTGCAAGAACAGCTCTCAAAAACCAAGGAGCAAAGAGGAAGCCACAATAATCCTGGTAAGGAGTGCCTGAATCTCCTCTGCTTACAGGAAGGGAAGGAGAGGGGTGAGGCTGAGAGCCCAGAGAGAATTTCACAGAGGAAAAAGAGCAGAAACTACTGCTCACAGCCACTGACCTGGCGACCAGGGAGCAAGATGGGTTGAAAAGACCAGCTTATCTCCCAAGTGGAAAAGACAGGGAGAGGGACAGACTGTGAGGGGCTAAGGTATGCAAGAAACAAAATTAAAAAGCTGACTCATTCGTGCTGGAGGCGGCCATAGCTGGGGGAGGGACTGAACCTTTCACAAAACAGAGCTGAAGTGCTTCCGGATCAGAGATCTCCGGACATCTATCCAGCTCCAATCAGCACAACAAGACACAGCTGAAAACAAGAAGTGGGGAGGAGGGGCAGTAACTCAGGTCTCCATGGAGATCTGAGATACACCTCCCCCTACTGAAGCTGAGAGAAAAAACCCTGCCCCCAGTGAGATTAGTTGGAGGAAGAGACCTTCAGCTTCTCAGGTTACACCCACAGCATTCCTGGATACAGTTTCAAGGAAGCCCCCTGCTGAGATCAGTTAACAAGACTATCACCTGTTAAGAAAACAAACAAATCAAGACTTCAAAGCTGCCCAAATCCGAAAGTGGATTACAAATAATAGCTGATACCAACCCACGAAGACCTAAAAATAACACAACTGAAACTGGAGGCAGACAACACCAAGCCTAGACTCAATCAACTCTACAAATAAATAAAAAAAAGAAGAAGAAGATGAGAAAACAAAGGAGTGCAATCCAAATGAAACCACAAGAGACACTTTCGAGAGATGAACTGAGTGATATGGAAATAATCAAACTTCCAGATGCGGAGTTCAAAATAATGATTGTAAGGATGCTTAGGGATCTTAGAACAACAATGGAGGGGCAGTTTGAAAACCTAAATAAAGAAATAGCAAGTATAAAAAAGAATCAGTTGGAGACGACAAATACAATATCAGAAATAAAGACCACAATGGAAGGAATTAAAAACAGGATAGATAGAGCAGAGGATCGAATCAGCGAGTTAGAAGACAACTGGAATGAAGGCATGAAAGCAGAGAAGAAAAGAGAAAAAAGACTCAAAAAGTCAGAGGAAACTCTTAGAGAGCTCTGTGACAACATGAAGAGAAATAACATCCGCATCACAGGGGTTCCTGAAGAAGAAGAAAAAGAACAAGGGATAGAGACTTTGTTCAATCATATCATAGCTGAAAACTTCCCTAAATTAATGCAAGAGAAACTCTCACAAGTCGAAGAAGCACAGAGGACTCCATTAAAGAGAAACCCAAAGAAACCTACACCAAGACACATCATAATTAAAATACCAAAGCTAAGTGATAAAGAGAAAATATTAAAAGCTGCAAGAGAAAAAAAAGTTATCACCTACAAAGGAGCCCCCATAAGGATGACATCTGACTTCTCAACAGAAACACTTGAGGCCAGAAGGGAATGGCAAGAAATATTCAAAGTAATACAGAACAAGAACCTACAACCAAGACTACTTTATCCAGCAAGGCTATCGTTTAAAATTGAAGGAGAAATAAAAAGCTTCCCAGACAAAAAACAACTCAAGGAATTCATTACAACCAAACCAATGCTGCAGGAAATATTAAGGGGCCTGGTGTAAACAGATAAAGTGGGAAAAGAATACAGAAAAAAAAAAAAGAAAAAGGAATACACCTTTAAAGAAGAAAATGGCAATAAACAACTACATATCAATAATAACCTTAAATGTAAATGGATTAAATGATCCAATCAAAAGACATAGGGTAGCTGCGTGGATAAGAAAACAGGACCCATACATATGTTGTCTACAAGAGACACACCTTAGAACAAAAGACACACACAGATTGAAGGTAAAAGGATGGAAAAAAATGTTTCATGCAAACGGAAATGAAAAAAAAGCTGGGGTAGCAATACTTATATCAGACAAATTGGACTTTAAAACAAAGGATATAGTAAGAGATAAAGAAGGCCACTACATAATGATAAAGGGAGTAATCCAACAGGAAGATATAACTATTATAAATATCTATGCACCTAATATAGGAGCACCCAAATATATAAAACAGATTTTGATGGATTTAAAGGGCGAGATCAACAGCAATACTATAATAGTAGGGGATTTCAATACCCCACTAATATCACTAGATAGATCCTCAAGAAAGAAAATTAACAAAGAAACAGCAGACTTATTGGAAACACTAGACCAACTCGATTTAATAGATATCTTCAGAACCTTTCACCCTAAAGCAGCAGAATATACATTCTTTTCAAGTGCTCATGGTACATTCTCTAGGATAGACCACATGTTAGGGCACAAAAGTGCTCTCAACAAATTTAAGAAGACTGAAATCATATCAAGCACTTTCTCCGATCACAACGACATGAAACTAGAAATGAATCACAGCAGAAAAGCTCAAAAATTCTCAAACACATGGAAACTAAATAGCAGGGTGTTAAATAATGAATGGATTAAGAATGAGATCAAAGAAGAAATAAAGAAATTCCTAGAAACGAATGACAATGAGCATACAACAACTCAAAATTTATGGGACACAGCGAAAGCAGTGCTGAGAGGGAAGTTCATAGCACTACAGGCACACTTTCAGAAGCTAGAAAAAGCTCAAATAAACAACTTAACCCTGCATCTAAAAGAATTAGAAAAAGAACAGCAAGTAAAGCTCAAATGTAGTAGAAGGAAGGAAATAATAAAGATCAGAGCAGAAATAAATGACATAGAGGCTAAAGAAACAATACAGAGGATCAATGAAACTAGGAGCTGGTTCTTTGAAAAGGTAAACAAGATTGATGCACCTTTAAGTAGACTCACCAAGAAAAAGAGAGAGAGGACTCAAATAAATAAAATTAGAAATGAGAGAGGAGAAATAACAACTGACACAACAGAAATACAAAATATTGTAAGAAAATACTATGAAGAACTGTATGCCAAAAAACTAGACAACCTAGATGAAATGGACAAATTCCTTGAAACGTACAATCTTCCAAAAATCAATCTGGAAGAATCAGAAAACTTAAACAGACCAATTACACCAAAGGAGATCGAAACAGTTATCAAAAAACTCCCAACAAAGGAAAGTCCGGGGCCCAATGGCTTCACAACGGAATTCTACCAAATATTCAAAGAAGAACTAACTCCTATCCTTCTCAAACTATTTCAAAAAATTCAAGAGGAAGGAAGACTTCCAAACTCCTTTTATGAGGCGAACATAATTCTGATTCCAAAACCAGGCAAAGACCACACAAAGAAAGAAAATTATAGGCCAATATCTCTGATGAATATAGATGCTAAAATCCTCAACAAAATATTAGCAAACCGGATCCAACAATATATGGAAAAAATCATACACCATGATCAAGTGGGATTTATTCTGGGGAGGCAAGGCTGGTACAATATTCGTAAATCAATCAATGTGATTCATCACATAAACAAAAAGAAGGAGAAAAACCATATGATAATTTCAATAGATGCAGAAAAAGCATTTGATAAAATCCAGCACCCATTCATGATAAAAACTCTCAGCAAAGTGGGAATACAGGGAACATACCTCAACATGATAAAAGCCATCTATGACAAACCCACAGCCAACATCATACTCAATGGGCAAAAATTAAAGCAATACCCTTAAGATCAGGAACAAGGCAGGGGTGCCCCCTTTCACCACTCTTATTTAACATAGTCCTGGAAGTCCTAGCCACAGCAATCAGACAAGAAGAAGAAATAAAAGGCATTCAAGTTGGAAAAGAAGAAGTAAAACTATCATTATTTGCAGATGATATGATATTGTATATAAAAAACCCTAAAGTCTCAGTCAAAAAACTACTGGACCTGATAAATAAATTCAGCAAAGTGGCAGGATATAAAATCAATACTCAGAAATCAGAAGCATTTTTATACACCAACAATGAACAGTCAGAAAGAGAAATTAAGGAAACAATCCCCTTCACAATTACAACCAAAAAAATAAAGTACCTAGGAGTAAACTTAACCAAGGAGACTAAAGACTTGTACTCGGAAAATTACAAAACATTGATAAAAGAAATCAAGGAAGATACTAACAAGTGGAAGCATATACCGTGCTCATGGTTAGGAAGAATAAACATCATTAAAATGTCTATATTACCCAAAGCAATTTATAAATTCAATGCAATACCAATTAAAATACCAATGACATACTTCAAAGATATAGAACACATATTCCAAAAATTTATATGGAACCAAAAAAGGACACGAATAGCCTCAGCAATCTTAAAAAAGAAGAATAAAGTGGGAGGTATCACACTTCCTGATATCAAGTTATACTACAAAGCCATTGTACTCAAAACAGCCTGGTACTGGCATAAGAACAGGCATATAGATCAATGGAATAGAATAGAGAACCCGGAAATAAACCCACAGTTCTATGGACAACTGATATTTGACAAAGGAGGTAAGGAAATACAATGGAGTAAAGACAGCCTCTTTAACAAATGGTGTTGGGAAAATTGGACAGCTACCTGCAAAAAAATGAAACTAGATCACCAGCTTACACCACTCACAAAAATAAACTCAAAATGGATAAAAGACTTGAATGTAGGCCGTGAAACCATAAGCATCTTAGAAGAAAACATAGGCAGTAAGTTCTCCGACATCTCTCGGAGCAATATATTTGCTGATTTATCTCCACGGGGAAGTGAAATAAAAGACAGGATAAACAAATGGGACTATATCAAACTAAAAAGCTTTTGCACAGCTAAAGACAACAAGAACAGAATAAAAAGACAAACTACACAATGGGAGAACATATTTGACAATACGTCTGATAAGAGGTTAATAACCAAAATTTATAAAGAACTTGTAAAACTCAACACCAGGAAGACAAACAATCCAATCCAAAAATGGGCAAAAGAGATGAATAGACACTTCTCCAAAGAGGACATACAGATGGCCAATAGGCATATGAAAAAATGCTCAACATCACTAATCATTAGAGAAATGCAAATTAAAACCACAATGAGATATCACCTTACACCAGTCAGAATGGCGCTTATCAACAAAACAACACAGAATAAGTGCTGGCGAGGATGTGGAGAAAAAGGGAACCCTCCTACACTGCTGGTGGGAATGCAGACTGGTGCAGCCACTGTGGAAAACAGTATGGAGATTCCTCAAAAAACTGAAAATCGAACCGCCTTTTGACCCAGCTATCCCACTTTTAGGAATATACTCCAAGGACACCATAGAACGGCTCAAAAAGGAGAAATGCACCCGCATGTTTGTGGCAGCATTGTTCACAATAGCGAAGATCTGGAAACAGCCCAAGTGTCCGTCAGAGGACGAGTGGATTAAAAAGCTTTGGTACATATATACTATGGAATACTACTCAGCCATAAGAAATGATGACATCGGATCATTTACAATAACATGGATGGACCTTGATAACATTATACGGAGTGAAATAAGTAAATCAGAAAAAAAACTGAGATGAATCCATACATAGAAGGGACATAAAAATGAGACTCAGGGACATGAACAAGAATGTGATGGCAACAGGGGCGGGGGGGGTTGGGGGAGGGGGGAGGGGGTGAAGAAGGAGAGAGGGGTTAGGGGAGGGGAGGGGCACAAAGAAAACCAGATAGAAGGTGACAGAAGACAATTTAACTTTGCGGGAGGGGTATACAGCACAATCAAATGTCAAAATAATCTAGAGATATTTTCTCTCAACATATGTACCCTGATTTATCAATGTCACTGCATTAAATTTAATAAAAAAATATTAATATTAAAAAAAAAAAAAAAAAAAAGAAAGATCAGCCTGACCAGGCAGTGGCGCAGTGGATAGAGCGTGGGACTGGGATGCAGAGGACCCGGGTTCGAGACCCCGAGGTCGCCAGCTTGAGTGCAGGCTCATCTGGTTTGAGGAAAAGCCCACCAGCTTGAACCCAAGGTCGCTGGCTCCAGCAAGGGGTTACTCGGTCTGCTGAAGGCCCGCAGTCAAGGCACATATGAGAAAGCAATCAATGAACAACTAAGGCGTTGCAACACGCAATGAAAAACTAATGATTGATGCTTCTCATCTCTCTCCATTCCTGTCTGTCGGTCCCTGTCTATCCCTCTCTCTGACTCACTCTCTGTCTCTGTAAAAAAATAAATAAATAAAAATTTTAAAAAAGAAAGATCAGAAGAAAATATACCCAAATGTTAATGTTAATTTCCTCTGAGTATTAAAACTTCAGGTGGTATTCTTCCTTCTTTATACTCTTCTGTATTTTTCTAAGTCTGTAGAGTAAGCGTGTATTACTTTTTTTATAATCAGAAAGAAATGTTTGAAAATGTAATCCAAAGAGTTTCAGCCCAGTCCTCTATTCTAATGACAGGAGTCCATAAGCCTGGCTGGTGTCTTCTACCTCCCCAAAGCATCTACCCAAACCCAGTCCCTATGAAAGGCAGAACTGTAGAGGAGGTAGAGAAATAAGTATATTTACTTCTTTCCTTGTCCAGGCTCTAAAAGCCAAGTTCAGGGCTTTGCCACCATGTACCAGGTAGGAGGCAGGATGTCTTCTGTTCTCTCGTAAACCTAAGGGGTGAAAGAGGAAGGCAGAGTGTGAACAAAACCATATGGGGCTTGTTACTTTTTTTCATGCAATCAGAGAAAACGCTCAAGGTTCTAAACACAACTCCAGATCTCAGTTTACAATAGCGTCCATTTAATGAGTACCTACTACGTGCCAGGCATTTGACATCTACTATCTCATTTAATCTTTATACCCACTCTGTAAGCCAAGTGTCACTATCTTATTTTATAGTTCAGGAAACTGAGGCTCAGAGAGGCAAAGAGACATAACCAAGTGCATACACCTAGTAAAGTGCCAAAGCCAAGACTGCAACCATGTCTGTCTGAATCCAGGGCCTGTGCATCTCTCACCACACTATTCTTCCTCTTTGCTTTCAAAATAAAACAAATATTCAGAAGGACCATGATTACCATCTACACAGGTCTAAGTTACTCCAGGAGGAGGTTATTACAAACAGCAAGATTTAGGCTCAACAAAGAACTGTCTGCTAAACTGAGCTGTTTAGAACAAGTAATAGAGTTAGTCATCTAAGATCTGATTGAACACTTAAGTGACAGGTTGTCTAGGTAGCAGAATAAGGACTTGAGGTATTGGGTAGGAGACTAATCATTAGTCTCTAAGGTTCTTTATAACTCTGAGATACTGATGCCTCCTGGCCAAGTCACCTTGAAGAATCTCAAGTCTGATCAAGGGAACCACTCTATTTCAAAGCAGACCAGTCAAGAGGAACTCAACAGGTTAGCTTCCACTTGGGATGATACCTGGAACCAACACAATGATGCCATGATGATTAGGACTGGGCCTTGTCCCCGTAGGAAGCAGACTTTCTCAAGAAACTCTGAGACTACCTAGACTAAGTTCCTTAGTTTAATTGGTAGGAAATAGGGATAATTTCACTGTTATCCAATTTTCTCAGCCACCTTTGCTGATAAAAAAGCTAAAATCCATGTTCTAGCCCACACTATGCTTAGTAAAAGAGCTAGTCATAAAAGATAATATACTGTATGAATCCAGTTTTGTAGGATTTCTTTTTGTATTTTTCCGAAGTGAGAAGCGGGGAAAGGCAGACAGAGACTCCTGCATGCACCCAACCAGGATCCCCCCCTGGCATGCCCACCAGGGAGTGAGGCTAAGCCTCTCTGGGGTGCTGCTCCACTGCAACCGGAGCCATTCTAGCACCTGAGGCAGAGTCTATGGAGCCATCCTCAGCACCTAGGCCAACTTTGCTCCAATGGAGCCTTGATTGCAGGAGGGGGGGGGGAGAGAGAGAGAGAGAGAGAGAGAGAGAGAGAGAGAAAGGAGAGGGGGAAAGGTAGAGAAGCAGATGGGCGCTTCTCCTGTGTGCCCTGGCCGGGAATCAAACCCGGGACTTCCACATACCGGGTGTACGCTCTACCGCTGAGCTAACCGGCCAGGAATCAATTTTACGGGATTTTTGAAATGACAAAATTATAGACATGGACAACAGATCAGTGGTTTCTAGAAGTTACGGATAGTGCAAGGGAAGAGACTGGGTGAGACTACACCACGGCTAGCACCAGGAACATTCTCTGTGTGGATGAAATTATACTGTACCTTGACTGACGTGATGGTTACAAGTACACACACATACACAAGTACACACACATACAAACAAGCACGCTCAGGACATCAAGGTGAAAGAGGAAAGTTGGTAAAAGGCTTTGTACCTCGAAAGATGTCCAGGATGTGCTTTCCCACATACCAACAGATGGTCTCAAAGTTGGGGAACTTGAAGAGGTCTGCTGTGCTCAGCCGCTTTTCAATCTCATAGGCTCTGGAGGAAGTAGAAAAAACACAGTGATAAGGATCCCATTTATTGAGCACCTACTATGATCAGCTATAATTCTGGATGTTATACCCATTATCTCTAATCCTTACTACTACCCTGTAAGATCCTACTTTATGGGTTAGCAAATTTGGGGTCAAGGGTTATGTGACTTGCCCAAGTCACAAAACTACTAAGTGAGGAAAGAGATAGTCATTCTCAGACTAAACAGCACCAAGGAACCAGTATCCATTCCTTTCTGATCATCTTGCCTCCTTTAATGTTGCACTCCTCACTATATAGGAGAACCCAAAGATTTTAGCAATTGGGAATGGCCAACTCAGGATCACCACAGCCTCAGGACTCACTTGAGCTGCATTTCGATGTTAAGGCTGTGTAAGAAGTTTCCTCCAAAGGCAAGGCAATCCACAGGGGTCAGCACAGCATGGATCCATCCTGAAGTTCAGTAAGGTAAAATCAGAGCAGGAAGACATCTCCACTGCCCACTCAGCTCAAACACAACTCCTTAGAGTCCTGATAGCAGTTAGCTTCGTAGTGACTTAAAACATTCTAAGTTCCTCTGACTCAGAACATTTTAGGTCCCTCCATTCTCCCAATATCCATCCTGGCAAAGTCTGCCATCATTATACCCCTGAACTGGAACAACATATGGGGTTAATAAACTCCTACTTTCCTCTTCCCATTTCAAAATATCTCTGTTGCGTCACCCATCCTCTCTCTTGTCTCTAAGAAGGGCATCACCTTCTTGCCATCACTACCCCCATCTAACTCTGCCCTAGATAAAACAAAAAGTTTTTGTGTTGGACAGATACAGGTTCAAATTCTACTAATTCTACTAATGTTCAAATTTAGCTAAACGTCCACTTCAAAGGTTGATCGTGAAGCATGCACCTAAATTGGAACTCTATTCTTCTCACCCTTAACCCTATACCACCTCCTGGAATCTTCTGATTTTTCTACTTAAATCTCTCTTATATTCACCTCCCCTTCTCCATCCATTTATCCTACCAATGCTTTGTCAGACCCCCTCATTATCTCTCACCTAGGCTACTTACAACAGCCTCCAAACTCAAAACTATGCGCATGGTAATACTAAGATATGATTTGTCTTTTTCACCCTCATTATCTCACAAGTGTACAGCAGAATTTTCTAGAGGGCATATGACATTATATCACAACATGCAGAAGTAGCTTTGAGGATCTTCTGTTAACCCAAACGTTAAAAAAAATTGTAAAAATGTAAATGTAAATCTTCTCACTAAATTATATTAGTCTGAAAATAGTTATTTTTCACAAAAATTGTTACACTAATATGTAATGAGATTATTACTATATTATAATTCTCAATGAATTAACAAATATTGTAAAATTTTGTTTTAATTTATAATCTGATAAATATTAATATAAACCAAAAACTAAAAGCTCTTTTGGATCTTCAATAATATTTAAGAGTATAAAAGGGTCCTGAGTCCAAAGTGTTTGCAAACCACTGCTCTACACCAATCTCAAACCTCTTGAAGTCTATCTTTCACATCCCAACCCAAAGTAATATATCTAAAATACAAATCTTCCCATGCCAATCCCTGGCCAAAAATCTCCAGTAAAATGTCCATCCACAGAAGAATGAATCATATACCATATACTCATACAATGGAACACTGGATAGCAAATAAAATAAATGAACTTTAAGCTACATGATTCAACATGGATCTCATAATATTCAGAGAAAAAAGTTGAGTAGAATATAACTCTAACATGATGACTCCATTTATAAAACATTTAAAAACATGTAAAACAATACAATATATTGCTTAATGTGGCATCCCATATAATAAAGGTATCAAAATACGTAAAATGAAAATCACCAACTTTAGGACAATGGCTAGCTCTGAGAGGGAAAAATAAGAATGTAATTGAGGAGGCCTAACCAGGCGGTGGTGCAGTGGATAGAGCATTGGACTGGGATGAGGAGGACCCAGCTTCGAGACCCTGAGGTCTCCAGCTTGAGCGTGGGCTCATCTGGTTTGAGCAAAGCTCACCAGCTTGGACCTAAGGTCGCTGGCTCGAGCAAAGGGTTACTCGGTCTGCTGAAGGTCCCTGGTCAAGGCACATATGAGAAAGCAATCAATGAACAACTAAGGTGTTGCAACGAAAAACTAATAATTGATGCTTCTCATCTCTCTTCATTCCTGTCTGTCTGTCCCTATCTATCCCTCTGACTCTCGCTCTGTCTCTATTAAAAAAAAAAAAAAAAAGAATGTAATTGAGAAGTATACAGGAGGCTTCAAATAATTTATAAAAATTTATATTTTTAGTTAAGTTATAAACACATGAATGTTCATTATATTATTCTTTATAACTTCTGGTACCTTTGAAATATTTCATTAAAAAATAAATAAAACAAAGATTTATTGGTCTCTAGTCACCTATGAGATAAGTTCAGCCTGCCTATCTTTTCAGCTTCATCAGCTCTCAGCCCTTTTAGGATCCAGTATCCATAAACGGCTCCCACACAGTCTTGCTTTCTTTACTTATGCCTTTCCTGTGTCTAAGATGCCTTTCCTGCCTTTCTATCCTTAGTCAGCCCCTACTTACACTTCAGGTATCACTCTTCTGAGAAGATTTTAACAAACCACTGGCTAGAATAAGTGCTCTTCTCTGTGCTCCCAAAACTTCTAGTGAGTACCTCTACTATGGCTATGAGAATATTATACTGAAATGGTCTACTGAACTCTTCTCTCTAGCACCTAGCCCAATACTGAAACAGATAGTAGACACTCAACTCTTGTAGAACTAAGTAAATTGCACCAGTTTGTGAAAATTTCTCCCAAGATGCAAATTAATCCAACTCAAATCTCTGATAGGGAAAATCAATTCAACAACTAGGTACTAAGTTCCCAGTGTATAAAAAAGCATTATGCCTGGGAATAGAAAACTATAAAAGAGAAAAGCAGATGGATATGAAGAGGAGGGTGACTTGCCTCATCATGTACTGTATTACACATTCTACAAAACCAGTGTAACCAAATCAATATGATCTTGGTATACAAACAGACCTATGCAATACAAAAGAAAATCTCGAATTACACAATATAAACTTAAACAAGATGTTAGAATTACATGACAAAAATTTTAAATAAGTCATAAAACTGTTTAAATGAACAACTACAAAAATGCTTGAAATAGAACAAAAAGAAATAAAAAGAGAAGATATAAATAAGAAACATGGAAATTTTGGAACTTAAAAATACTATATCTGGAAAAAAAAAGAGAAGATGGCGATGGAGTAGGTAGACATACCAACTTCCACCTCCAAGAACCAAAGTGAAATACAACTTAATTTTAAGAACCATTATCTGGAAAACAAACTTTGGACTAAACTAAGAGGATGCTTTAACCAAGGAACACTGAAGAAGCCACATTGAGACTGGTAGGAAAAGCTGAAATGCGGAGAAGGCTGCCCAGCTCCCGGGAGCGAACAGCAGCCAGGAGAGACTCGCGTGGCAGAAGGTAGTTTAGTGGAGAGGGGAGGGTCCTGAGCCCCAGAAACAAAGCCCCAGCCTGAAGCCCTAGAGGCTAGAAGAAGCATATGGACAGTATTTAGCTTTGAAACAAATCAGGATACCGTTTGTGAGAAAGAGACAGATTTCTCAGACCCAGGATTCTTCTTAAAAGGATGGCGCCGAAAACCTCTTTCACAACCACTTACTCAGGGCTTCAGGGGTTGGGGAGAAATGAGAGGACCAGAGTAGCAGGAAGAGAGTGTAATCTAGGAGGCATAGGGAAAAACACATTGAGGAACAGCCATCATAACCCATGGGTTGAGTCACTCCTCAAATCTAAACTGAATCTTTTTCCTGGAAACAGCAATACCAGCAAAGGGAAGCAGGACACCAGCCAAACAAGCTCGCCCGTGGCACTCAGAGCAGAGTCACGTAGAAGGAGTGAGCCATCAGGAATACAGTATTGAGTGCTAGGGTCTGAGCTGCAGCGCCCCCACCCACACGGCTGAGGGCTCGCCGGAGGGCAAGTGGCGGCAGGACGTGCAAGTGCAGTCCCATCGGAAAGGATGGAAGCCGGGTGGGCCAAGACTAAGGCCCGGCATGAGCTCAATCTCACCAGGCAGGGTTGGAGGGGACGCATGAAAGCAGTCCGGCCCGGTGCAGGGCCGGGTGAGCAAGAGCGGTCCCACCTGCCATCCGGCCCACAGGGCAAAGTCGAAAGCCTGGGAACTGCAGAAACCTGGGGTTGAGCATGGGCATGCAGCCTCACCTCCCCTGCAAAGCCGGGGCTGGCAGCCAACATGTGAACAGAGCTCCGCCAGCAGGGGCAGCACAAAAGCCCCAAAACAGGTGGAGATCGATGACTGAGCAAGGGCGCACAGCCTGGCCAGGCCCGAGGAGCCCATGCTTGCGGCCTGATTAGCTCCAACTGCTGGAGGGGGGCGAAAGCCTGGGTACAGGCAGAGACCCGCGGTTGAGCATAGCGGCACAGCCCTGCCTGCAGTGCCAAGTCTTATGGCCATGGGCGTGGTGCAGAGCCCCACTTGTGGAGGTGGGGCAAAAGGCCAAGCCCAGATAAGGTTTGTTGACCTGGGCATGTGAACACAGCCCTTCCATAGAGGAGAGGCAAAAACTGCAGTGACAGTCACAGTGGGCGGTGCTGGCAATCCCCATGCCCAAAAGTCGGAGGCAGCAGCAGAGGGAGTAGCAAGCCTGCAAGACAGACCACACCTAGGGAACACAGAGGCCACACCCATTGGACTCCAGTGGACCCACACCCTTCTTATACACAGACAAAATGGGAAGGCAGAGAAATGTAACCCAAATGAATCAAGAAAAATCCCCAGAAAAGGACTTGAATGACTCAGATATAACAAAATTACTGGGTGCAGAGTTTAAAATAATGATTGTTAGGATGCTCAAAGATCTTAGAACAACAATAAATGGACAAAACAAACATAACTAAAGAGATGGCAAGTATAAAAAAGGACACTGAAATAATAAAAAAGAATCACTCAGAAATGACAAATATTAATACAATATCAGAAATGAAGACCACAATGGAAGGAATTAAAAGCAGGATAGATAATGCTGAAGATTGAATCAGCGAGTTAGATGACAAGATAAATGAAGGCACGGAAGCAGAGCAGCAAAAAGAAGAGACTCAAAAAGTCTGAAGAAACTCTAAGAGAGCTCTGTGACAACATGAAGTGAAACAACATCCACATCATAGGAGTTCAAGAAGAGAAAGAGTAAGGGATAGAGACTTTGTTCAAACATATCATAGCTGAAAACTTCCTTCAATTAAGGTAGGAAAATGTTTCGCAAATTCAAGAAGCACAGAGAACTCCATTAAAGAGAAACCCAAGGAAATCTACACCAAGACACATCATAATTAAAATACCAAAGCTAAGTGATAAAGAGAAAATATTAAAAGCTGCTAGAGAAAAAAAAGCTATCACCTAAAAAGAAGCCCCCATAAGGATGATTTTCGACTTCTCAACAGAAACACTTGAGGCAAGAAGGGAATGGCAGGAAATAATCAAAGTAATGCAGAACAAGAGCCTACAACCAAGACTACTTTATCCAGCAAGGCTATCATTTAAAATTGAAGGAGAAATAAAAAGCTTTCCAGACAAAGAAAAACTCAAGGAATTCACTACAACCAAACCAAGGCTGCAAGAAATGCTAAGGGGCCTGTTGTAAACAGATCAAAGGAGAAAAAGAATATAGTAAAAGAGGAATACAGTTTTAAAGAATAAAATAGCAATAAACAACTACATATCAATAATAACCTTAAATGTAAATGGCTTAAATGATCCGATCAAAAGAAATAGGGTGGCCCTGGCCGGTTGGCTCAGTGGTAGAGCGTCGGCCTAGCGTGTGGAAGTCCCGGGTTCGATTCCCAGACAGGGCACACAGGAGAGGCGCCCATCTGCTTCTCCACCCCTCCCCTCTCCTTCCTCTCTGTCTCTCTCTTCCCCTACCACAGTCGAGGCTCCATTGGAGCAAGGGATGGCCCGGGCACTGGGGATGGCTCCTTGGCCTCTGCCCCAGGCGCTAGAGTGGCTCTGGTCGCAACAGAGCGATGCCCCGGATGGGCAGAGCATCGCCCCCTGGTGGGCGTGCCGGGTGGATCCCGGTCGGGCGCATGCAGGAGTCTGTCTGACTGCCTCCCCGTTTCCAGCTTCAGAAAAATACAAAAAAAAAAAAAAAAAAAGGGTAGCTGCATGGATAAGAAAACAGGACCCATATATATGCTGTCTACAAGAGACACACCTTAAAACAAAAGATGCACATAGACTGAAGATAAAAGGATGGAAAAAATATATCACACAAATAAAAATGAAAAAAAAAGCTCGGATAGCAATACTTATATAAGACAAAATGCACTTTAAAACAAAGGCTATAGTAAGAGATAAAGACGGTCACTACATAATGATAAAGGGAGAAATCCAATAGCAAGATATAACCATTATAAATATATATGCACCTAATATAGGAGCACCTAAATATATAAAGCAGACATTGATGGATATAAAGGACAAGATCAACAGCAATACTAGATATTATAATAGTAGGGGATTTTAATACCCCTCTAATATCACTAGATAGATCCTCAAGAAAGAAAATTAACAAAGAAAACAGCAGACTTAAAGGACATACTAGATCAACTGGATTTAACAGATATCTTCAGAACATTTCATTCTAAAGCAGAATATACATTCTTTTCAAGTGCTCATGGTACATTCTCTAGGATAGACCACATGTTAGGGCACAAAAGCGCTCTCAACAAATTTAAGAAGATTGAAGTCATATCAAGCATTTTCTCTGATCACAATGGCATGAAACTAGTAATCAACCACAACAAAAAAACTGAAAAATACTCAAACACTTGGAAACTAAATAGCATGTTATTAAATAACAAATGCGTTAACAATAAGGTCAAAAATAAATAAATAAATTCCTAGAAATGAATGATAATGAGCATACAACAACTCCAAATTTATGAGACTCAGCAGAAGCAGGCCAGAGAGGGAAGTTCACAGCATTACAGGTATACCTTTAAAAACTAGAAAAAGCTCAAATAAACAACTTAACCCTGCATCTAAAAGAACTAGATAGGCCCTGGCCGGTTGGCTCAGTGGTAGAGCATAGGCCTGGCGTGCAGAAGTCCTGGGTTCGATTCCTGGCCAGGGCACACAGGAGAAGCGCCCATCTGCTTCTCCACCCCTCCCCCTCTCCTTCCTCTCTGTCTCTCTCTTCCCCTCCCGCAGCAAGGCTCCACTGGAGCAAAGATGGCCTGGGCACTGGGGATGGCTCCTTGGCCTCTGACCCAGGCGCTGCAGTGGCTATGGTCACGACAGAGCAACGCCCCGGAGGGGCAGAGCATCGCCCCCTGGTGGGCAAAGCGTCGCCCCCTGGTGGGCGTGCTGGGTGGATTCCGGTCGGGTGCATGGGGGAGTCTGTCTGACTGTCTATCCCCATTTCCAGCTTCAGAAAAATACAAAAAAAAAATAACTAGATAAAGAACAGCAAGTAAAGTCCACAGGTAGTAGAAGGAAATAATAAAGATCAGAGCAGAAATAAATGACATAGAGGCTAAAGAAACAATACAGAGGATCAATGAAACCAGGAGCTGGTTCTTTGAAAAGATAAGCAAGATATATGAACCTTTAACCAGACTCACCAAGAAAAAAAGAGAGAGAACTCAAATAAAATTAAAAATGAGATTGGAGAAATAACTGACACAACAGAAATACAAAATATTGTAAGAAAATACTATGAAGAACTGTATGCCAAAAAATTAAGACAATCTAGATGAAATGGACAAATTCCTTGAAACATATAATATTTTAAAAATCAATCTGGAAGAATAAGAAAACCTAAACAGATCGATTACAACAAATGAGATCGAAACAGTTATCAAAAAACTCCCAAGAAACACTAGCCCTGGGCCTGATGGTTTCACAAGTGAATTCTACTAAATATTCAAAGAAGAACTAACTCCAATGCTTCTCAAGCTATTTCAAAAAATTCAAGAGAAAGGAAGACTTTCAATTTCCTTTTATGAGATGAGCATAATTCTGATTCCAAAACCAGGCAAAGACAACACAAAGAAAGAAAATTATAGACCAAAATCCATGATGAATTTAGATGCTGAAATCCTCAACAAAATATTAGCAAACCAGATCCAGCAATATATGAAAAAAATCATACACCATGATCAAGTGGGATTTATTCTGGGGAGGCAAGGCTGGAACAATATTTGCAAATCTATCAATGTGATTCATCACATAAACAAAAGGAAAGAGAAAAACCACATGATAATTTCAATAGATGCAGAAAAAGCATTTGATAAAATCCAGCACCCATTCATGATCAAAACTCAGCAAAGTGGGAATATAGGGAACATACCTCAACATGATAAAGGCCATCTATGACAGACCCACAGACAACATCATGCTCAATGGGCAAAAATTGAAAGCAATCCTCTTAAGATCAGGAAGAAGTCAGGGGTTCCCCCTTTCACCACTCTTATTCAACATAGTTCTGGAAGTTCTAGCCACAGCAATCAGACAAGACGAAGAAATAAAAGGCATCCAAATTGAAAAAGTAAAACTATCATTATTTACAGATGGTATGATATTGTATATAAGATAGAAAACCCTAAAGTCTCAGTCAAAAAACTACTGGACCTAATAAATGAATTCAGCAAGATGGCAGGATATAAAATTAATACTCAGAAATCCAAGGCATTTTTATACACCAACAATGAACTGTCAGAAAGAGAAATTAAGAAAACAATCCCCTTCACTACCACAACCAAAAAAAAAATAAAGTACTCAGGAATAAGTTGAACCAAGGAGATTAAAGACTTGTACTCGGAAAATTATAAAACATTGATAAAAGAAATCAAGGAAGATACAAACAAGTGAGAGCATATACCTTGCTAATGGTTAGGAAGAATAAACATCATTAAAATGTCTATATTACCGAAAGCAATCTATAAATTCAATGCAATACCAATTAAAATACCAATGACATACTTCAAAGATATAGATCACATATTCCAAAAATTTATATGGAACCCAAAAAGAACACGAATAGCCTCAGCAATCTTGAAAAGAAAGAATAAAGTGAGAGGTATCACACTTCCTGATATCAAGTTATACTACAAGACCATTGTACTCAAAACAGCTTGGTACTGGCATAAGAACAGACATATAAACCAATGAAACAGAACAGAGAACCCAGAAATAAACCCACACATTTATGGACAACTGATATTTGACAAAGGAGGTAAGAGCATACAATGGAGTAAACAGCCTCTTGAACAAATAGTGTTGGGAAAATTGGACAGCTATCTACAAAATAATGAAACAAGACTACCAACTTACACCATTCACAAAAATAAACTCAAAATGAATAAAAGACTTAAATGTAAGGCATGAAACCATAAGCATCTTAGAATAAAACATAGGCAGTAAGCTCTCCGACATCTCTCGTAGTAATATATTTGCTGATTTATCTCCACGGGCAAGTGAAATAAAAGATGGGACTATAACAAACTAAAAAGCTTTTGCTCAGCTAAAGACAATAAGAACAGAATAAAAAGACAAACCACACAATTGGAGAACATATTCGACAATACGTCTGAGAAGGGGTTAATAACCAAAATTTATAAAGAACTTGTAAAACTCAACACCAGGAAGATAAAAAGTCCAATCAAAAAATGGGCAAAAGAGCCTGACCAGGTGGTGGTGCAGTGGATAGAGCGTCGGACTGGGATGCAGGAGGACCCAGGTTCAAGACCCCGAGGTCGCCAGCTTGAGCGCAGGCTCATCTGGTGTGAGCAAAAAGCTCACCAGCTTGGACCCAAGGTCGCTGACTCAAGCAAGGGGTTACTCAGTCTGCTGAAGGCCCACGGTCAAGGCACATATGAGAAAGCAATCAATGAACAACTAAGGTGTTGCAATGAAAAACTGGTGATTAACGCTTCTCATCTCTTTCCATTCCTGTCTGTCTGTCCCTGTCTATCCCTCTCTCTGACTCTCCCTCTGTCTCTGAAATAAATAAATAAAATAAATAAATGGGCAAAAGAAATTAGTAGATACTTCTCCAAAGAGGACATATACATGGCCAATAGACATATGAAAAAATGCTCAACATCACTAATCATTAGAGAAATGCAAATTAAAAACCACAATGAGATATCACCACACACCAGTCAGAATGGTGCTCATCAACAAAATAACAGAGAGTAAGTACTGGCGAGGATGTGGAGAAAAGGGAACCCTCCTGCACTGCTGGTGAAAATGCAGACCGGTGCAGCCACTGTGGAAAACAGTATAAAGATACCTCAAAAAATTAAAAATGGAACTGCCTTTTGACTCAGCCACCCCACTTTTAGGAATATATCCCAAGAACACCATATCACTTATTTAAAAGGAGAAATGCTCCCCCATGTTTATGGCAGCATTGTTCACAACAGTGAAGATCTGGAAACAGCCCAAGTATTCACCAGCGGACGAGTGGATTAAAAAATGTGGTACAGGCCCTGGCCGGTTGGCTCAGTGGTAAAGCATCGGCCTGGCGTGCAGAAGTCCCGGGTTCGATTCCCGGCCAGGGCACACAGGAGAGGCGCCCAACTGCTTCTCTGCCCCTCCCCCTCTCCTTCCTCTCTGTCTCTCTCTTCCCATCCCGCAGCCGAGGCTCCACTGGAGCAGGGGTGGCCCGGGCACTGGGGATGGCTCCTCGGCCTCTGCCCCAGGCGCTGGTGTGGCTCTGGTCGCAACAGAGCGATGCCCTGGAGGGGCAGAGCATCGCCCCCTGGTGGGCAGAGCGTCGCCCCCTGGTGGGCATGCCGGGTGGATCCCAGTCGGGCGCATGCGGGAGTCTGTCTGACTGTCTCTCCCCGTTTCCGGCTTCAGAAAAATACAGGAAAAAAAAAAAGTGGTACATATATACAATGGAATACTATGGGGCCATGAAAAAGAAGGAAATCTTAGCTTTTGCAACATGGGTGGACCTGGAAACTATTATGTTAAGTGAAATAAGCCAGGCAAAGAAAGAAAAATATCATATGACGTCACTCATTTGAGGAATCCAATGAACAATGTAAACTGAGGAACAGAATTGAGACAGAGGAAGGATCAAAGGGACCAGTGGAAAAGAGGACAGAGGGAAGGGGGATGATAGGATGGGATAAACCTGAAGGGAAGGGGGAGGGCACTATACAGAGGGGGGAAAGGGAGATGTTGAGGGGAATATGGGGGGGAGATGCATTCAGGGCAACACTAGAATCTATGCAAACACAATTAATTAAAATCAATAAAAATCAAAACTATATCTGAAATAAAACATGCAATAGATAAGCTCAACAGCTAAATGAAGACAATCAAGAAAAGAATCAGAGAACTTGTAAACAGAACAATAGAAAGTATCCAATATGAACAAGAAAGAGGAAATAGACTGACAGAAATACAAACTCAGGAACCTAGGACTTCAACAAAATATGTAGCATTCATATAATCAGAGACCCAGAAGAAGAGATGTTGGAATGTGGGATTGAAAAAGTATTCAAAGAAATAATGACTAAATATATAAACCTATATATTCAAGAGCTCAGTTAACACATACAGTATAAACCCATATATATACTTTTCCATATATATATGGAAAGTAGCAAGAAATTACACCCATGGGGTAAAAATAACTTGAATGACAGTTGAAATCTCACCAGAAACCATGGAGGCCAGAGGAAGTCACATAACATTCTTCAAATTCTAAAAGGAAAGCACTATCAACCCAGAATTCTATATCCAGCAAAAATATTATTTAGGAATGAAAGGGAAATCAAGACACTTATAGATTAAGGAAAACTAAGAGAATCTGTTGCCAGTAGACCTATCCTGATTATAAACACAGAGGAAATGATAAAAGAAGAAATCTTAGGCCTGGCCTGTGGTGGCACAGTGGATGGAGTGTTGACCTGAAACGCTCAGGTCGCTGGTTTGAAACACTGGGCTTGCCTGGTCAAGGCATATATGGGAGTTGATGCTTCCTGCCCCTCCCTCCCTTCTCTCTCTCTCTCTCTCTCTCTCTCTCTCTCCTGTCTAAAATAAATAAAAAAAACATTTTTTAAAAAGAAGAAATCTTAGAATACTATGAAGGAAGAAAGAATAAGAGAACAAAAATACATGTACATACAACAGACTTTCCTTCTCTTAGAACTCCAAATTATTCTTGACAGTAACAAAAATTAAAACACTGTGTTATGTGATTCTCAATGTATGTAGAGGAAATAGTAAAGACAAATACATTATAAATGGAAGGATAAAGGGATGTGAACAGAGGTAAAGTTTCAACCCTTGCCTCAAGCTGGTAAAATATCAACTAAAATGACATACCTGTAGACTGTGATTTAAAAAAATACATAAGAAAACTAGATAGAAGGTGACGGAGGACAATCTGACTTTGGGTGATGGGTATGCAACATAGTTGATTGACAAGATAACCTGGACATGTTTTCTTTGAACATATGTACCCTGATTTATTAATGTCACCCTAATAAAATTAATAAAAAAAATAGATATATAAATAGACAGAGATATATAAAATAAAACTAGAGTAACCAATAAAAAAAAACTTATAAAAAAACTGAAGCTGGCCCTGGCCGGTTGGCTCAGCGGTAGAGCATCGGCCTAGCGTGCGGAGGACCTGGGTTCGATTCCCAGCCAGGGCACACAGGAGAAGCGCCCATTTGCTTCTCCACCCCTCCGCCACGCTTTCCTCTCTGTCTCTCTCTTCCCCTCCCGCAGCCAAGGCTCCATTGGAGCAAAGATGGCCCGGGCGCTGGGGATGGCTCTGTGGCCTCTACCTCAGGCGCTAGAGTGGCTCTGGTCGCAACATGGCGACGCCCAGGATGGGCAGAGCATCGCCCCCTGGTGGGCAGAGCGTCCGCCCCTGGTGGGCGTGCCGGGTGGATCCCGGTCGGGCGCATGCGGGAGTCTGTCTGACTGTCTCTCCCCGTTTCCAGCTTCAGAAAAATGAAAAAAAAAACAAAAAAAAAAACTGAAGCTAAAAATTTATACGGAAATTCAAGGCATCCAGAATAGCAATAGTAATCTTGGAGGGAGAGCGGGCAAAGCTGGAGGGCTAACATGTCCAAATTTCAAAACTTATTACAAGGGTATAGTAATTAAGATAGTGTGATACTGTCATAAGGATATACATATAGAACAATGGAATAGAATTCAAAGTCCAGAAATAAACCAATATACCTATGGTTGTTCAACTTTTTACAAAGATATCAAGATAATTCAGTAGCAAAAGTATAGTCTTCTCGTGGTTATGGGAGAACTGGACATCTACATACCAAAGAATGAAATTGGAAACTTGCCTCATATCATGTACAAAAATTAACTTGAAATGGTTGAAATACCTGACCAGTGGTGGCATAGTGGATAGAGCATTGACTGGAACACTGTGGTCCCAAGTTCGAAACCCCAAGGTCATTGGCTTGAGCTCAGGCTCATCCAGTGTGATAGAAGACTCACCAGCTTGAGTGCAGGGTCACTGACTTGAGCATGGGATCACAGACATGATCCCATGGTGTCTGGCTTGAGCCCAAGGTCACTGGCTTGGGCAAGGGGTCACTGGATTGGCTGGAACCCCCCAGTCAAGGTACATATGAGAAGCAATCAATAAACAACTAAATGCTGCTACAAGTTGATGCTTCTCATCTCTTTCCCTTCCTGTATGTCTCTCTCTCATGCTAAAAAAAGAAATGGATTAAAGACCTAATGTAGACTGACTGGTAGTGGCACAGTGGATCAAGGATCGACCTATAATGCTAAGGTTGTTGGTTCAAAAAAAAAACCCTGGGCTTGCCTGGTCAAGGCACATATGAGAGTTGATGCTTCCTGCTCCTCCCCCTTTTCTCTCTCTCTCTTTCTCTCTCTCCTCTCTCATATCTCTAAAATGAATAAATAAATAAAAATAATTTTTTAAAATGTTATAAAAAAAAGACCTAAGTGTAAGAACTAAAACTATAAAATTCTTAGAAGAACACAGAGGTATAAGTCTTCATGACTTTGAATTAAGCAATGGTCTCTTAGCTATGACACCAAAAGCACAAGCAAACAAACAACAAAAAAAGATAAACTGGACTTTTGTCCACTATTAAGAATATAAAGAAAATGAAAAAGACAATGCTCAAAATGAAAGAAAATATTTGCAAATCATATATCTGATAAAGGTTTAATATCCAAAATATATGAAGAATGTTTATAATTCACAATAAGAAGATAAATTACCAAATTACAGAAAGGGCAATGGTTTTGAACAGACATTTCTCAAAAGAAAAATAGATATAGAAATGTCAAGTAAGCATATAGAAAGATGCTCAACGTCAATACTCATTATGGAAACACAAATTAAAATTTCAATGACATACCAGTTCACACCCACTAGGAAGGCTATAACGATGAAGCCAGATAAGAACAAGTGTTGGGGAAGATGTGGAAAAGGCCCTCATAAATCATTGGTGGAAATGCAAAATAATGTAGCTGCTTTAGAAAACAGTTTGGCAATTCTTCAAGGAGTTAAATATAGAGCTACCATATGACTCAGCAAATCCTCTCATAGGTATCTACCCAAAAGAACTGAAAATACATGTTAACACAATAACTTGTACATGAGTGTTCACAGTAGCCTTATTCATAACAGCCAAAAAGTGAAAATAATCCAAGTAACTACAAAATGATGAATGGATAAACAAAATGTGGTATATATACACAGCGAACTACTATTGATCCATTTAAAGAATGAAGTACTGGGGGGGGAGGGAAGGAGGGAAAGGGAATAGGGGAGGGGGAGGGGCACAAAGAAACCTAGATAGAAGGTGACGGAGGAAAATCTGACTTTGGGTGATGGGTATGCAACATAAGTGAATGACAAGATAACCTGGACATATTTTCTTTGAATATATGTACCCTGATTTACTGATGTCACCCCAATAATATTAATAAAAATTAAAAAAAAGAATGAAGTACTGATACGTGCTATAACATGATGAACCTTGAAAATAGTATGAGTGGGCCCTGGCCAGTTGGCTCAGTGGTAGAGTGTCGGCCCAGTGTGTGGAAGTCCCAGGTTTGATTTTCAGTCAGAGCACACAGGAGAAGCACCTATCTGCTTCTCCACACCTCACCCTCTCGCTTCTCTCTCTGTCTCTCTCTCTTCTCCTCCTCCTCCCCTCCTGCAGCCATGGCTTTATTAGAGTAAGTTGGCCCTGAGTGCTGAGGATGGCTCTAGGGCCTCCACCTCAGGCACTAAAACATGGCTCCAGTTGCAACAGAGCAAGGGCCCCAAATGGGCAGAGCATCGTCCCCTAGTGGGCTTGCTGGGTGGATCCCAGTTGGGGCACATGTGGGAGTTTGTCTCTGTCTCCCTTTCTCTCAATAAAAAGGAAAAAAAATAGTTTAAGTGAAAGAAGCCAGATACAAAAGATCACATATTGCAGGACTCCATTCATATGAAATATTCAGAACAGGTAAATCCATATACACAGTACAAAAGTGGTTGAGAAAAACTAGGAGTAAGGAGGAATGGGTAGTGACTGCTAGTGAACACAGGGTTTCTTTCTAAAGTGATGAAAATTTCTAGTATTAGATAGCAGTGATGGTTGCACAAAGTTGTGAATATTTTTTTAAACTGAACTGTATGTACCTTTGAACATGGTTAAGTTTCATGGTATGTGAATGTCTCAACTTTTTAAAAAGCATTTTTTTTTTCTGAAGCTGGAAACAGGGAGAGACAGTCAGACAGACTCCTGCATGCGCCCGACCAGAATCCACCCGGCACACCCACCAGGGGCGATGCTCTGCCCACCAGGGGGCAATGCTCTGCCCCTCCGGGGCATCGCTCTGTTGCGACCAGAGCCACTCCAGCGCCTGGGGCAGAGGCCAAGGAGCCATCCCCAGCGCCCGGGCCATCTTTGCTCCAATGGAGCCTCGGCTGCGGGAGAGGAAGAGAGAGACAGAGAGGAAGGAGAGGGAGAGGGGTGGAGAAGCAGATGGGCGCTTCTCCTGTGTGCCCTGGCCGGGAATCGAACCCGGGACTTCTGCACGCCAGGCCGATGCTCTACCACTGAGCCAACCGGCCAGGGCCTAAAAAGCATATTTTATTAAATGAAAATACAACATATTATGTGGCACAGCTAAATCAATGCTTAGGGGAAAATTTATAGCATTATATGCTTACATTAGAAAACAGGGTTGGCCTGGCCAGTTGTCTCAGTGGTAGAGCATCGGTCTGGTGTGTGGATGTCCCGGGTTTGATTCCCAGTCAGAGCACACAGAAGAAGCACCCATCAGCTTCTCCATCCCTCCCCCTCTCGTTTTTTTTTCTCTCTCTCTCTGTCTTCTCCTACTACAGACATAGCTCAAGTAGAGCAAGTTGGCTCTGGGCACTAAGGATGGCTCCATGGCCTCAGCCTAGGCACTAAGAAGAGCTTGGTGGCTGAGCAACCGAGCAATGCCCCAGATGGGCAGAGCATCACCCCCTAGTGAGTTTGCCCGGTGGATTCCAGTTGGGGCGCATGCAGGAGTCTGTCTTTCTGCCTCCCCTCCTCTCACTGAATATAAATAAATAAATAAATAAATAATAAATAAATAAATAAATAAATAAATAAATAAAACAGAGAAAGTTAGGCCCTGGCCAGCCAGCTCAGTTGGTTAGAGTGTCTCCCAAAACACCAAGGTTGAGGGTTCAATCACCAGTCAGGGCACATACAAGAATCAACCAATAAATGCATACATGGGTGCAACAACAAATGGACATTTCTTTCTCTATCTCACTCTCCCTCTTCCTCTCTCTCTAAAATCAATACATTTTTAAAAAGGAAAGTCTGAAATTCATTATCTATGCTCCTGTCCCAAGACTAGAAAAAGGAGAGCAGAATAAACGCAAAGCAAGCAAAAGAAAAAAAAAGATAAAAGCAGAAATCAAATGGAAACAGAAAGACAACAGAGAAAAATCAATGAAACAAAAATGTTTTTTAAAAAGTTCAATGAAATTGACAAACCTCCATCAATGTTAACACAGAATAAAGAGAAGACATAACTAATATCAGGAATGAAACAGAGGATCTCATTAGAGAACTGGAAGACATCAAAAGGATAATAAGGAGCCTGACCTGTGGTGGCACAGTGGATAAAGCATTGACCTGGAAATGCTGAGGTCACCGGTTTGAAACCCTGGACTTGCCTGGTCAAGGCACATATGGGAGTTGATGCTTCTAGCTCCTCCCCACCTTCTCTCTCTCTCTCTCTCTCTCTCCTTTCTCTCTCCCTCTCTGTCTCTCTATTTCCCTTTCTCTCTCCTCTCTAAAATGAATTTTAAAAAAAAAGGATAATAAGGAAATAATATGAGCAACTCCACACACACAAATTTCACAACTTAGATAAAATGGATCAGTTCCTTAGAAGCACAAACTATCGTAACTCAACCATTATGAAATAATTTGAATATCTTAATAAAGTTTAAGAAAATTGAGAACTAATTAAAAACTTACCCCAAAAGAAATCTCTAGGCCCATGAGACTACACTAGAGAATTCTACCAAATGTTTTAAGAAAATTTAACACTAATTCTGAAATTAAGAAATCAAAAAAAATCTAAATAAATGGAGAAACTCACTGTGTTAATGAAAGATTCAATATAGTAATGATGTCAACTTTTCCCAAATGAGACAACTGGGCAGACTTTTTACAAAATACACATATTCAAGTCCCATCCAAGACCTACAAGTTCTTAATTCTAGGGGTGAAGCCTAGGCATGTATTGTTTAGGAGAAAAGCCCCACCCTCATCCCAGGTCATTCCGACTCATAGCCTACAATGCCAGCCTCTCAGTCATTATCCCGAGAGTCAGGGCTTAGAGCAGGGGTCCCCAAACTACAGCCCGCGGGCTGTATGCGCCCGCGACAGCCTTTTACCCGGCCCCCGTTGCACTTACAGGGATTCAGCTGCTTCCCTGATTCATTTCAATTGTAAGCACTCTGGCGCTTACAATTGAAATAATGCGCCCGCCGCTATACAGAAACTCTCCTTCCTGTATTGCGCTCGGCGCTCACTGTCCTACCTAGAGTCCTGTTCTCTATCTGCCCACCAAGTTGCCATCAGCCCAATGCAAAGAAGTCTATCAACCTTCTCCTAGGCTTCCCCACCAGTAGCCTTCCCTAGACACCATGTGAATTGTGAGGTTCAGTTCTGAGCCTTCAGCATACATGAAAGGAATACCCCAAATAAGCAGATCAACACATTATGGGAAGGGGTTAGTTAGTTCTTGGTGCCACATTCTCCCTTTTCCCGCCCTCAAATGCTCCCAGAGAGGCCCAGGGAAGACCTGTAGGAATGAAAAGGGTCTGTCCTTGCTTCACAGAACACTTGTAGCACTTGTCGACCTGGTCCCCAAAGAACATCTCATCCTGGTTAGAGGAGCTGCTCCAGCACTCAAAGAGAGTCAAGTTGGCATTCGTTGGGCGGATCAGGTAAAAGATCTTCTCACCCTGAAACAAAAAAAGGTTGAAATGCCAAAAACAGCAAGGATTTCCAGAAAAGTCTTCCAGGGGGTTTTCAAAAGGATATTCTCTTTTCCATGCTCCAAGACCACATAAATGCCAGAATTCCTTCCCAAACCCATACAAAAATCATTTTTATGTGGATTTGGAAAACTTAAAAAAATACTTTTTCACTTTTAAGCTTCTATAAAATTGACAAAAGTAATTTGGGAAAGATACTTCAAACAAAATTGCTCAACTTAGCACAAATGTACACCAAAGGCTCCTATTTTTGTTGCAATGCCAAATGAAAAATGGCCTCTATAGATGCAAAGATCAATATTACTAGCCCTAGGAGAAGCTAAGGCCACATTACCAATGAGAAGAAAATTGAATTTGCTTTTAAATGCCATTTACAGAGAGTATTCCTTCTCACACCTGCAATCAAAGCTAACAAAAGTTTAAAAGTTCAGTAATTGCCCAAGGACTTCTGAAAGATTTTATGTTAGGTGATTATCTGTTAAAATAACATTTTATTTCCTAATTATATTTTGCCTGGATAATCACCAGATAGATAATTTGGCAGAAAAGAAAAGACACAATATCCACTAGCACAAAAATATCCCCAACCCATAGCTTGAATACTTGAACAAACATTTTTATGATAAATTTCAATGTAGGAAAGCAACAACAGTAGAAATTATCATTTAAAAATAAAAGAAACTATCTATTGTATAATTAGAGAAATTTGAATCAGATCTGAAGATTAAATAATAGTATTATATCAATATTAATTTCCTGACTTTTATAAGTATACTGTAATGCCCTTGTGTTTAAGGCATACTGAACTATTATGAGATAAAGGGACGCCATGTCTGCAACTATTCTCAAATGCTTCAGAAAAAATACATATATAAAACCATTTTATTATGTTTTCTTGAGAGAAAAAAATGTAATAAAACAGTAACATTTGGAGAGTCTGAGTGAAGGACACACAGAAATTGTTCTTATTATCTTTGTAATTTTTCTATTAAAATTATTTAAAAATAAAAAAATGAGGCCCTGGCCGGTTGGCTCAGTGGTAGAGCGTTGGCCTGGCGTGTGGAAGTCCCAGGTTTGATTCCCAGCCAGGGCACACAGGAGAGGCGCCCATCTGCTTCTCCACCCCTCCCCTTCTCCTTCCTCTCTGTTTCTCTCTTCCCTCCTGCAGCCAAGGCTCCATTGGAGCAAAAGATGGCCAGGGCACTGAGAATGGCTCCTTGGCCTCTGCCCCAGGCACTAGAGTGGCTCTGGTCGCGACAGAGCCTACGCCCCGGATGGGCAGAATATCGCCCCCTGGTGGGCGTGCCGGGTGGATCCCAGTCGGGCGCATGTGGGAGTCTGTCTGACTGCCTCCCCGTTTCCAGCTTCAGAAAAATACAAAAAAAAAAAATGAAATCTAACATTTGCATAATAGCACTCTCATTTAAATGCTTCAATTTCTTCACAAGAAACCAATGAAACAACTAGTTCAGGAATGGTAATAATCATTTGAAAAAAGAGTCATATCTGTTCCCTGCTCTTTCCTTGGCATTCCTGATAAGAAAACTAAATGGTACGAACAATGGTGGAAAACAATCAAAACTACTTAAGAAATTAGTTTTTCAGACCTCAAAAATCCTTTACCATCATTGACAATTGATATGCTAATTACAAAATTGTAACAACAGCTAAAAGAGAAACTATTTATGGGAAGGCTGACATTAAAAGAAACTTCTCATATATATGCTCTATCTTGATGGCATTTTATGATGGTATTATAAACATTTTATGGTATATAAATTACACCTTAATAAAGTTGGAGGAAGGGAAGTTTCTCAAGTTACCAGGAATTTCTCCAGTAAATGATGGACATTTCCATACATAGTGGTAGGAGTATATATTGGTTCAATTAAGAAGATACTAGTTGGAGAAATGTTTAGGCATCTGCTGTTATTAAAAAAAACATGTAGCCTGACCTGTGGTGGCCCAGTGGATAAAGTGTCAACCTGGAAACACTGAGGTTGCCGGTTCAAAACCCTGGGCTTGCCTGGTCAAGGCACATATGGGAGTTGATGCTTCCTGTTCCTCCCTCCTTCTCTCTCTCTCTCTCTCTCCCTTCTCTATAATGAATAAATAAAATCTTTAAAAAAAAACATGTAAAACACTAACTGTAAAGTAGAGACAGTTTACATGACATATCAACTCAGTTCCCAACCTTGACAGAATAGTTACATGGAAATGTCACCCAGACTCTGTGAGGCAGGTAGGCCTCAGCAGCCCATTTTGTGCTGCCACCTGAAACAAACAGGTTGATGTCAAGGCCTGGCTGCCTCCAGAGGCCATATCCGTATCCATTCCTACCTTGAGCACATGGTACCAGACTGAGGTGCCACCAAAGTCAATATGAAAGTCTGTATAGCTATCCCGCACACTCATGAGGCAGTACTTCTGCACATTGGGCCTCTCAAAGATACACTCCTCTGGCCACAAGTTCTCCACCCATGAGAGCTTCCGAACAATCTTGGGTGTCTCTACAAGGTTAGAAAGCCTAGCAAGGAAGGGATGGAGAGCAGATATCAGCTGATTAGGAATTGAAGATGAAGTCTGATCAAAATGTCCCCCATCCCAGTGAGAGTCAGATAAGACAAGGTTGTTCTCACCACAGAATCCCCAAGAGCACACAGGACACTTTTTTCTGTAAGTCTGGTCAGCATCCTCATTCTACTCAGTTCTAGAAGTTTCAAGTCCCAGCTCCACAGTCAAAGGCAATAATTTCCTCTACTAAATGTTCATACTCCCCCCACCTGAGTCCACTCCCTTGGCACTTGGTTTATAACAGTTAATTGTATTGTCCCCATTTCATAGTGTCTTCTTTATGATGAACCATTAAAGAAACCTCTCTGGGCTCAGTTCCAGGTAAAGAATTGTTCCTCCCAAACATCTGGTTGTTTTTATCCCACATGAAAGCACAAAATCTTGTAATATTGCATTCCCTTCTTTGTTCTGACCTTCAGTAAATTCAGTGAAAATTCTACTGTCCCTCTCCACCAATTATCCAGACATTCATACATGTGTTTTGTGTCCAGAATACCCACCAGATAGATCTTATTTCCCCACCTTTAATTTCCTTTTATTCCACTTTTCTTCCCCCTCCCCTGCATCTCTGAAGCTGCTTGAAATATTCTTTCAAGATGAAATGAGGTATAAGCACAGTTTTTTAAAACACCTTCAGGTTGACTTTGCATGTTAAAACCAACAGCAAGGCTTTCAGTATTGTACTATAGTTATTGTAAGATGTTACCATTGAGGGAAACTGGCTAAAGGATATACAGGACTTCCCTGTACATTTTTTGCAACTTCCTGTGAATCAGTAATTATGTCAAAATTAAAAATTAAAGAAGTAAACAATCAGACAGTAAGCTACGTAAGTGCAAAAGGATTTGTTATGATTTTTTGGGATCTCCCACTGCATATCTCTATTGTGTACATGAATCCAGATGGAATCATTTAAGGCCATAAGATTTTTTCTTTTTTTTTAATCTAAGAAACTTTATCCTTAGAGAAACTATTTGGGGGGCAAATTTTAATAAATCTATTTCCAGGGACAGAGGGCCTATCCTGGGAGTTAAACAAGTGACCATGCTATATTCTAAATATCAGAAGGTCTAAGAAAGCTGTCCTAGTCTTCACGGAGATAAAAACTAATTAAAATAGCTGTTGTATAACCTATGCAATGCTAGAAACTGTAAAGGAGAACTACGATTTGGTTGTTAAAATGTGAACATCTATCTAGAAAAGCATAAACCAGCTACCCATCCCAAAGGAAGGAACTACCAGAAGGAGGGGAAAGAAACACTAATATATACTCAGTATATCATCAGTTCCAGGATTTGTCAGACTTTTTACTTACCCCCATCCCTCCTACCTGGTATCGGAGAATTCCAAACTAATAACATTGAGGACTTTCTCCCTCTTCCCACTGTAATAATATTTCACAAAATCACCAAGCTTCATCTTGCAGTCAGCCTGGCGGGTCACATCAATCACATCAATCTCTTTGTCAGAACCTAGAGTAAAGAGATGGGTTCTGTACTAAGAGGTCTCAGAGACTCGGGAAGAGCCTCTCATCCCCTTAACTAGTCTCTAGAATGGCTTACACTCAAAATCCCTCTCCTCAGACACTGGGTTTGAATGTGCATGTTTGAGAGGTGAGTATACGAATCCTCACACTCTCCTTAGATTTATACGCTGGGTCCAGGACTGCTAGGGCAACAGGTCTGACATACAGCCTATCTAAAAGTACAATCCACCTGCCTGGGCCCTGCTTCCTCCCCGTTTTCCTCCTCTCCCCCAAAACTCATGCTCAGAAGACAAGTGACAGGTGAATATAAAAGTCAAAGGCTTTCTCATCTCAAAAGAGGACAGAGAGACCACCACAATCTCTGGAATTTCAAGGTAAAAAATGTGACTCAGACTGGGGTTTTGTGGTCTATTAGGAAAAAAAGAAAGGAGAACAGAATTTTGGTTCTAGCATTGCCAAAGAATGACTTTGAGTATGGCACTACACCTCACATTCCCAAGATGGCTAGAAAGGAAATACAAAAGGTAGATTGAGGGAAAGAGTCAAATGTCTTGATGAGAGTGAACGATATCACAGTTAAGAAGGTCTGTGTTGCTTACCAACATAGTGTTCCACGTCCCTCACAGTGAATGATGGTGAGGGTACTGTCATCCCCAATCCATCCTTCTTCAAGACTAGGATAGGCACACTGAAGCTATTCTCTTCCAGGAATTCCACAGTCAGTTGACTTCCAGTGGGCTTCAGTATCACTTCATCTGAGCTGTGGGCCACATGAAAGAAAATCTGAGTCCCAGAGGCCCTGCCACTGAAGGCCGCACTGGATGCTACCACTTATCCAAGGGCTGGACTCTTCCTGAGGGGATCTAAGGTGGGGTGGCAACTAATGGCATAAACTTCATGTTCCAGGGAAGGACCTATTCAAGGCAAGAAGCCAGGTCACTGGCAGAGGTGGAAAACTTAATGCAGGAGATCCTGTCAATAGAGTTCTCTTCTCTGGATGACAAAGAAATCAGTTAACAACCTGCTCAGGAAGAATAGACATCATCTGACAAACTTAGCTAATTTACTTTAACTCAAAGCAGCGGTACTTCGTTTAAAATATTTGCAAATAGGCCCTGGCCAGTTGGCTCAGCGGTAGAGCGTCGGCCTGGCGTGCGGGGGACCCAGGTTCGATTCCTGACCAGGGCACATAGGAGAAGCGCCCATTTGCTTCTCCACCCCCTCCTCCTTCCTCTCTGTCTCTCTCTTCCCCTCCAGCAGCCAGGGCTCCATTGGAGCAAAGATGGCCCGGGTGCTGGGGATGGCTCCTTGGCCTCTGCCCCAGGCGCTAGAGTGGCTCTGGTCGCGGCAGAGCGACCCCCCGGAGGGGCAGAGCATCGCCCCCTGGTGGGCAGAGCATCGCCCCTGGTGGGCGTCCCGGTCAGGCGCATGCAGGAGTCTGTCTGACTGTCTCTCCCCATTTCCAGCTTCAGAAAAATACCAAAAAATAAAATAAATAAATAAATAAATAAATAAATAAATAAATAATATTTGCAAATAAAGAGAAAAGACTGATGAAAAAAACTACAATTTTTACAACCATTTTCTTAACACACATGCTCAGTTAACTAGAAAGCAGGAAGAATTTTTTTTTAAATCATGCTAGAGAAAGGATGGACTACTTGAGTTGGGACAAATATCTGGAAAACTATTTATTTCAATGTCTATTGTACTCTTTACATAACTCTAGACAGATCAAAGATTAAATTGGAAAAAAAAATAAAGCCATAGAGTAGCAGAAATAAACACTGGAGAGACAAGGCCCAGTAGTCACCAAAATAGTAAAAATAATTTAACAACATAAAATTTTTTAAGAAGTAATTATAAATCAGTAAGAAATGGGTAGTATTCCAACAGAAAAACTGTCAAATAACATAAGCAGGCAGTAACAGAGAAAAAAATAAGGATGATTTATGAGTACAAAAATATGTATTTGTACCTCCTTCATAATTAAAGAAATCAAGTGGAAACAATATTTCATTTTTTATATTATCAGAAAGGCAAGAAATGTTTGTTAATAAACAGTTCTTGCCACACCCAAAATCTATGTAATTTTATTAACAAATGTCACTCCAATAAATTCAATTTAAAAAATAAATAATTTAAAAAATCAGTGCTGGCCGGGATATAGGGAATTAGACACTCTCACACATTGTCTAGTAGGAGTGTGAAATGGCATAGCCACTTTAGAAATAATTTGTCAATATCTATAAAAAAATTTTGCCCTGGCCGGTTGGCTCAGTGGTAGAGCATCGGCCTGGCGTGCAGGAGTCCCGGGTTTGATTCCCCCGGCCAGGCCACACAGGAGAAGCACCCATCTGCTTCTCCACCCCTCCCCCTTTCCTTCCTCTCTGCCTCTCTCTTCCCCTCCCGCAGCCAAGGCTCCATTGGAGCAAAGTTGGCCCGGGCGCTGAGGATGGCTCTATGGCCTCTGCCTCAGGTGCTAGAATGGCTCTGGATGCAACAGAACAATGCCCCAGATGGGCAGAGCATCGCCCCCTGGTGGGCATGCCAGGTGGATTCCGGTCGGGCGCATGTGGGAGTCTGTCTGACTGCCTCCCCGTTTCCAACTTCAGAAAAATACAAAATAAATAAATAAATAAATAAAATAAAAAAATTTTAAAGCACATACCCTTTGACCTAGCAGTTTCACCTTTATGTACATAACTAATCTACATACACAAAAACATAAGTATAAAGGCATTCACTGCAGTATTTTTTCTAATAGCAAAATGCAAGAATCAATTTAAATGTTCATCAATGAGAATTGGCTAAATAAATTAAATATAAAAAAATTAAAAATATATCTATACACTGAAATCCTAAACATTCATGAAAAAGAATGAAGAACATCTGCATGTGTTGCTAAAGATTTATCATTAATATATATAATTTTAGGTTAAAAAAGATGCAGAAAAATATAGTGTTTTTATTTATATTTTTTAAAAAAGGAATAGAATCATTCTTATATAAGCAAAGACTATTTCTGAAAGAATGCACAAGAAATTGGTTGACTTTAGAAGAGTGATTTGAGAAGTCTGAGGTGGAAAGCAGACCCACTGCCTTTAAATAAACAAATAAAACAAAAATATTAAGTTGAAAAAAAAATGTCAATTATAGAAAAGCTGAAAATAATTAAGTGAATTAAAAACTAAACAAAGAAGAGTACTTCATTATTTTTTTTCTAATTCATTATTTTCATTCAATTGACTATTTTTATAAGTCCATGTTAATTTTTTAAAAAAAGAAAACTTTTTTTTTTGGTGGCAGAGACAGAGAGAGACAGAGTCAGAGAGAGGGACAGATAGACAGGAAAGGGAGAGAAATGAGAAACATCAATTCTTCACTGCGTTTCTTTAGTTGTTCATTGACTGATTTCTCATATGTGCCTTGACCATGGGGCTACAGCAGACCGAGTGACCCCTTACTCAAGTCAGCGACCTTGGGCTCAAGTTGGTGAGCCTTGCTCAAACCAGATGAGCCTGCGCTCAAGCTGGTGACCTCGGGGTCTTGAACCTGGGTCGTCGGCATCCCAGTCCGACGCTCTATCCACTGTACCACCGCCTGGTCAGGCAAGAAAACTCTACTTCTTGATTGCAAAAGAAAGACATGATCACTCAAATTCTGTCTTTAATTTTTTTTCCTTTTTGTATTTTTCTGAAGCTGGAAACGGGGAAGCAGTCAGACAGACTTCCGCATGCGCCCGACCGGGTTCCACCCGGCATGCCCACCAAGGGGCGTTGCTCTGTTGCAACCAGAACCATTCTAGCGCCTGAGGCAGAGGCCACAGAGCCATCCTCAGTGTCCTGGCCAACTTTGATCCAATGAAGCCTCAGCTGCAGGAGGGGAAGAGAAAGACAGAGAGGAAGGAGAGGGGGAGGGGTGGAGAAGCAGATGGGTGCTTCTCCTGTGTGCCCTGGCCGGGAATTGAACCCGGGACTCCCGCACGCCAGGCCGACGCTCTACCACTGAGCCAACTGGCCAGGGCCTGTCTTTATTTTTTAAAAGAGATTTCTCTTCTTTACAATGAAAGAATTAAATTTTTGGATCTTTAAGACTCTTAGTTGGCCTGACCTGTGGTGGCGCAGGGGGATAAAGCGTCAACCTGGAACACTAAGTTCGCCAGTTCGAAACCCTGGGCTTGCCAGGTCAAGGCACATATGTGAGTTGATGCTTCCTGCTCCTCCCCTTCTCTCTCTCTCTCTCTCTCCCTCCCTCTCACCCCCTCCTCTCTGAAAATTGAATAAAGTCTTTTTAAAAAAAAAAAAACTCCTAGTTGTAGCAATCTTTGGGTAGATATAAATATCCTCTCCTGACTTGGGCAAAACTACCTTCACATCTACCAAAAGTTTCCACAAGTAAATCTTAATGTAATCTGTACACCATATGAGACTCTAGCAATGTTCCTCAGAAACTGACTAAAACTGAAGACCCCTCTCCAGAGGAAACTCACAAAGCCCTGTAGACACCCCTAAATGGGGGAAGCACCTAACTGAAACAGCCAGGAGGAAAGCTGGGAAGAAAGAGTCCCAGCTCCCCAGAGCCCTGGACTTCACCAGCCCCTGAGGTAAGGGTACTCACCTGTCAAAGGTCCTACTGCGGAGTTCTCGAATGAATGTAGAGCTTCCAGTTTTCACTGGCTTCCCCTTGTGTGGATCATGTCCTTTTGAAGATATACGGCGTTTTTTCACTAAGCCAGAAAAAGACACAAGACTGTGAATCAGAATGGCTGTAAGCTATGGTTCCAAGAGGAAAGGCCTGAGCAAATCCTGCTTCTCTTCCAATTTAACAACCCCTTGGAGCACCTGGAGTCAACAAGGCCCTTACAGACTCAGGAAAGTTCCTGGTGAAGATAGATGCTTCCTCTGAGGAATCCCTAGGAAGGGAGGGAGGTGAAATTCTGCCCTCTGCACTCTCAGTAGGGCAGCTTCTGTTCTGCAAGGCCTGCATAAGTCTCTGCTATTTCCCAAGGGAGATGAATGAAGCACCCAGACAAAGGCAATCTCCCTTTCAAACTTTCTCCACTTTATCTCTCCTCTGGCCCACCTTCTCTTAGAAACCCCAAGATCTACTTACTAATGGAGGGCCCATGCAAGACCTCACAGTTGGGACAGTGGTAGAGGTCAATGTCAGCAGCCTTCTCCTCTTCAACACCAACACAGCTGGAAAAGAAAAACCAGCCAAAGTTTATGGAAATTTTATTTTCCTAAGGTCTAGAACTGTGCTTTCCAGAACACATGGCTATTTACATTTAAATTAATTCAAATTAAGTAAAAATTTAAAAGCAGCTCCTCCTCCACATCAGCGACATTTCAAGTGCTCAATAGCCACATGTGACCAGAGGTTATATTAGGCAGATTATCAAACATGTTCATCAATGCAAAAAGTTCTACTGGACCACACTGGCCTAAAACAATTATGACACAGCTAAAAATGTACAAACAGTACAACTTCATTAAGACTTAGAATGGTCGTCTGACCAGGCGGTGGCTCCCTGAATAGAGTGTTGGACTGTGACACAGAGGAACCAGGTTTGAAACCCCAAGGTCACCAGCTTGAGTGCACGTTCATCCGACTTGAAAGCAGGCTCACCAGTTTGAGCATGGGGTCGCTGGCTTGAACGCAAGATCATAGACATGACCCCATTTTTGCTGGCTTGAGCCCAAAGGTCACTCGCTCTAATGTAGCTCCCTGGTCAAGGCACATATGAGAAAGCAAACAATGAACAACTAAGATGCCGCAACAAAGAATTGATGTTTCTCATCTCTCCCCCTTCCTGTCTGTCCTCTCTCTCTGTCACAAAAAAAATAGAATGGTCAAAGCTGAAAGACTCTAGAGTACTGTTGTCTAATGAAATATACTGTTAACCAAATAATGTAATTGTACATGTTCTAGTAGACACATTAAAAAAGTAAAAAGAGCCTGACCTGTGGTGGCGCAGTGGATAAAGCGTCGACCTGGAAATGCTAAGTTCGCCGGTTCGAAACCCTGGGCTTGCCTGGTCAAGGCACATACAGGAGTTGATGCTTCCAGCTCCTCCCCCCTGTCTCTGTCTCTCTCTCCCTCTCTCTCTCCTCTCTAAAATGAATAAATAAAATAAAAATTAAAAAAATAATTTAAAAAAAAAAAAAGTAAAAAGAGCCCTGGCCAGTTGGCTCAGTGGTAGAGCGTCGGCCTAGCGTGCGGAGGACCCGGGTTCGATTCCCGGCCAGGGCACACAGGAGAAGCGCCCATTTGCTTCTCCACCCCTCCACCGCGCTTTCCTCTCTGTCTCTCTCTTCCCCTCCAGCAGCCGAGGCTCCATTGGAGCAAAGATGGCCCGGGCGCTGGGGATGGCTCTGTGGCCTCTGCCTCAGGCGCTAGAGTGGCTCTGGTCGCAACATGGCGACGCCCAGGATGAGGATGGGCAGAGCATCGCCCCCTGGTGGGCAGAGCGTCGCCCCATGGTGGGCGTGCCGGGTGGATCCCGGTCGGGCGCATGCGGGAGTCTGTCTGACTGTCTCTCCCTGTTTCCAGCTTCAGAAAAATGAAAAAAAAAGTAAAAAGAACCTGACCAGGTGGTGGCGCAGTGGATAGAGCATCGGACTGGGATGCACAAGGACCCAGGCTCAAGACCTCAAGGTCACCAGCTTGAGTGTGGGCTCATCTGGCTTGAGAAAAAAAAAAAAACTCACCAGCTTGGACCCAAGGTCGCTGGCTCAAGCAAAGGGTTATTCAGTCTGCTGAAGGCCCACGGTCAAGGCACATATGAGAAAGCAATCAATGAACAACTGAGGTGTCACAACGGAAAACTGATGATTGATGCTTCTCAACTCTCTCTGTTCCTGTCTGTCTGTCCCTATCTATCCCTCTCTCTGACTCTCCCTCTGTCCCTGTTTAAAAAAAAAAAAAAGGTAAAAAGAAATTGGTGAAATTTTAATAATAGTTTATTTAACCACTATATCCAAAATATTCTAATTTCAATGTAAAATAAAAAATGTTAAACTTTATTGAGATATTTTACTATATTAAATGAAAAGGACTTAAAAGAGTATTTCAGCCTGACCAGGCAGTGGCACAGTGGATAGAGCATGTCAGACTGGGACACGGAGAACCCAGGTTTGAAACCCCGAGGTTGCCAGCTTGAGCACAGGCTCATCTGGTCTGAGCAAGGCTCACCAGCTTGAGCCCACGGTCGCTGGCTTGAGCAAGGGGTCACTCAGTCTGTTGTAGTCTCCCCCCACCATCAAGGTACATATTAGAAAGCAATCAATGAACAACTAAGGTGATGCAATGAATAATTGATGCTTCTCATCTCTCCCTTCCTGTCTGTCTGTCCTTATCTGTCCACCTGTCCCTATCTGTCCCACTGTCTCTCTCTCTCTCTGTCACAAGAAAAGGTGCCCTGGCCAGTTGGCTCAGTGGTAGAGCGTCGGCCTGGCATACTGAAGTCCTGGGTTCGATTCCCGGCCAGGGCACACAGGAGAAGCGCCCACCTGCTTCTCCACCCCTCCCCCTCTCCTTCCTCTCTGTCTCTCTCTTCCCCTCCCGCAGCGAGGCTCCATTGGAGCAAAGATGGCCCGGGCGCTGGGGATGGCTCCTTGGCCTCTGCCCCAGGCGCTAGAGTGGCTCTGGTCGCAACAGAGCGACGCCCCGGAGGGGCAGAGCATCGCCCCCTGGTGGGCAGAGCGTTGCCCCTGGTGGGCATGCCGGGTGGATCCCGGTCGGGCGCATGCGGGAGTCTGTCTGACTGTCTCTCCCGGTTTCCAGCTTCAGAAAAATACAAAAAAAAAAAAAAAAAGAAAGAAAAAGAAAAGGTATAAAAGAATATTTTATAGTCAACAGTGGTTCTGATGAAGGATTACAGGTAACCATTTTTCTCTTCCTTATCTGTATTTTCTAATTTTCTACAATGAACAGGTATTATTTATCTCATATTGTAATGTCTAAAGAGTATTTAATTTGAAGATTTGGATTTGCATGCACATGAGGTGGAAGAAGATCTCACAAAATTAACACTTCCTCACCAAATAAGTCATCAGCGGTCCTTAAAATTACTTCAGGCTAAGATCCAACTCCTAAAATCTTTTGGTCAGCCACACATAGCCGAGAGAATAAAAATAGGGTAAAGCTCCGTTTCATCCAAGATCATGCTCACAAACTGACTTCCTAGGACTCCACCACTTTCTCAACTGCTAATCCTAATGCCTGTAAACCTGCTGCATATCAATAAACTTGGCAGGATTCTTTTAAGGAATCAGACAATGTGTATAATGTGCCCAGCACAGAGTCTGGTACACAATAAGTAGTCAGTAAATAATAATTTTTTTTCACTCAGTCTAGATCTCTCCCTTCACCTGCCTAAATCTTCCTTAAATATATTCCTCAGACCATTATGGCATTAATTACTCTCTGGAATACATGCTTTCTGTCTCACAATCCTGTTACCCTTGGACACTGCTCAAGAAGGACCCTTCTGCCTGACCTATGGTGGCACAGTAGATAAGGTGTTGACCTAGAGCGCTGAGGTTGCCAAATCCAGGCACATATGAGAAGCAACTACTATGAGGTGATGCTTCCCACTACCCTCCATTTCTCTCTCTCTCTCCCTCTCTCTTTTACTCTCAAAAGAAAAAAAAAAAAAAAGAGCCTGACCAGGCGGTGGCACAGTAGATAGAGCATCGAACTGAAATGCAGAGGACCCAGGTTCGAGACCCCGAGGTCTCCAGCTTGAGCGCGGGCTCATCTAGTTTGAGCAAAGCTCACCAGCCTGGACCCAAGGTCACTGGCTCGAGCAAGGAATTCCTCCATCTGCTATAGCCCCACGGTCAAGGCACATATGAGAAAGCAATCAATGAACAACTAAGGTGTTGCAATGAAAAACTAATGATTTATGCTTCTCATCTCTCTGTTCCTGTCTGTCTGTCCCTATCTGTCCCTCTCTCTGACTCTCTCTGTCTCTATAAAAAAAGAAGAGAGAAAAAGGACTCTCTAGTATCCCTCTCCTGAATTTTCATCCCACATAGCTATGTGCTTTCTCTATCTCAAACATCCATTGCTCATCAACTTTCCCAACTTTTCTGCTATACTCTCAGTGACCCTAATCCTTGGTAAACAAAAGCCTCTATATTCACATCCCTTTCAACAAACCCCTTCTCTTCTTCTGGTTTAACTGAACACAGCTTCTCATCATCTCACCATTTTCTCTATACCAGTGCCATTCAAAGTGCGGTCCAGCCTGACCAGGTGGTGGCGCAGTGGATAGAGCATCAGACTGGGATGCAGAGGACCCAGGTTCGAGATCCCGAGGTCGCCAGCTTGAGCGCAGGCTCATCTGGTTTGAGCAAAAGCCCACCAGCTTGAACTCAAGGTCACTGGCTCCAGCAAGGGGTTACTCAGTCTGCTGAAGGCCCATGGTCAAGGCACATATGAGAAAGCAATCAATGAACAACTAAGGTGTTGCAACGTGCAACGAAAAACTAATGATTGGTGCTTCTCATCTCTCTCCATTCCTGTCTGTCTGTCCCTGTCTATCCCTCTCTCTGACTCACTGTCTCTGTAAAAAAATAAATAAACAAAGTGCGGTCCACGGAGTAATGTTGTGGTGAGGTAAGTATAGAAAGAGAGTAAGCATCTAAAAACTTTAATGATAATTTGGCTGAGTAATTTTTATGGCTGTTGAATATAATAAAAAGTTGGGGCTTTTAGGCCCTGGCCGGTTGGCTCAGTGGTAGAGCATCAGCCTGGCGTGCAGGAGTCCCAGGTTCGATTCCCAGCCAGGGCACACAGGAGAAGCGCCCATCTGATTCTCCACCCCTCCCCCTCTCAGGCACATGCCGGAGTCTGTCTGACTGCCTCCCCGTTTCCAACTTCAGAAAATACAAAAAAAAAAAAAAAAAAGTTGGGGCTTTTATTTTGTGTAGCTCTTTTGTTCAGAATATTTTTCTAGTAATTCACATTTTACCTTATAAAAGGACTGATCCATTATGGATTGGAAATTTAAAAGTTGAAGAAGCACTGTGGTAGATCCGTGTCAGGTAGAAGTTGTACATTCTACCAGACCCTATAACTCAGCCTGAGCAGGGGGGTATATATCCCTTTCACTTTCCAGTGAGACTCCAAGATCATCTCTCCTCTACCCTGTGTAAGATCTCCTATTCCTCTGAGCTTTATATAATCTAACCAACCACTACCCATTCCTCTTCACTGTCAGCTATTCATCTCCCTAACATTACCTCTTCATTCACAGATTCCTCTCCACTCTACTCCTGCCAACATTCCAAGTGATATCACTATCTATGTAGAGGCCCAATATCCTGCCCTCTTAGCTCTCTGACCTTCTCATCTTCGGAGACTACTGCTTCCACTCCCATTTTAGCCACCAACTCCTATAGTCAATGTTTGCAGCTGCACCACCTATGAAATGTGAAATGCATACATCACACTTTCTGACCACAAGTATATACTTTCAGCTCTCATTCATTACACCTGTTCTTTGCCTGCAAAACTCCCTTGAACCTACTTTTAAGCTAATAACTTATTCTTGACTTTACCCTTATTCCCGATCCTGGATTCCAACACTCCTTATTTCAACCATTCTCTTACAGATATTCTCAACACACTTGCCCTACTTCCTCCCCATCACCTCCATATGCAAATCTCAACCCTGACTCAATCCAACTATATAACACTGGACTATTGCATGGCTAGAGAAAAAATCACCCAACATATTGGTGCCACAATTAATTCATTGTCCAAAATATCTGAGTCACAGAATAGCCAATACAATATTAAAGAAAAACTAAGTTGGAAGACTAATGCTACCTGACTTCAAGACTTACTATAAAGGTACAGTAATCAAGACAGTTTGGTATTGAAAGAATAAGTAAACAGATCAATGGAACAGAACAGAGAACCCAGAAAGACACATATAAAAGTTCAACTGATTTTTGACAAAGGAGCAAAGGTAATATAATGGAGCAAAGACAGTCTTCTCAACAATTGCTTCTGGAACAACAGGACATCCACTTGCAAACAAATGAAGTTAGAGACAGATCTTATACCTTATACACAAAAACAAACTCTAAGGCCCTGGCCGGTTGGCTCAGCGGTAGAGCGTCGGCCTAGCGTGCGGAGGACCCGGGGTTCGATTCCCGGCCAGGGCACACAGGAGAAGTGCCCATTTGCTTCTCCATCCCTCCGCCGCGCCTTCCTCTCTGTCTCTCTCTTTCCCTCCAGCAGCCAAGGCTCCATTGGAGCAAAGATGGCCCGGGCGCTGGGGATGGCTCTGTGGCCTCTGCCACAGGCGCTAGAGTGGCTCTGATCGCAACATGGCGACGCCCAGGATGGGCAGAGCATCGCCCCCTGGTGGGCAGAGCTTCGCCCCTTGTGGGCGTGCCGGGTGGATCCCGGTCAGGCGCATGCGGGAGTCTGTCTGACTGTCTCTCCCTGTTTCCAGCTTCAGAAAAATGCAAAAAAAAACAAACAAACTCTAAGTGGATCATAGACCAAAATATAAAACACAAAACTATAAAAGATAATATAGGAGAAAACCTAGATAAGTTTAGGTTGGGTAATGCCTTTTTAGATGCAACAACAAAGGCATAATCAATGACAAAAAGAACTGATGCCTGACCAGATGGTGGTGCGGTGGATAGAGCGTCGGAGTGGGATGTGGAGGACCCAGGATCGAAAACTCGAAGTTGCCAGCTTGAGCATGGGCTTATCTGGCCTGAGCACGGGCTCAGCAACTTGAGCGAGGGGTTGCTGGCTTGGGCATGGGATCACAGACATGAACCCATGGTCGCTGGCTTGAGCCCAAGGTCGCTGGCTTGAGCCCAAGGTTGCTAGCTTGAGCAGGGGGTCACTCACTCTGCTGTAGTCCCCCAGTCAAGGCACATATGAAAAAGCAATCAATGAACAACTAAGGTGCCACAATGAAGAATTGATTCTTCTCATCTCTTTCCCTTCCTGTCTGTCTCTATCTGTCCCTCTGTCTCTGTCAAAACAACAAAAAAGAAGATATACAGATGGTAAATAAGCATGTGAAAAGGTGTTCCACATGATATGTCATTAGAAAAATGCAAATTACAACAGCAGTCAGCCTGCCTGATTCAGTGATGGTGCAGTGGATAGAGCGTCGGACTGGGAAGCGGAGGACCCAGGTTCAAAACCCCAAGATCAGTGGCTTGAGCACAGACTCATCTGGTTTGAGCAAGGCTCATCAGCTTGAGCCCAACGTCACTGGCTTGAGCAAGGGGTACTGCGGTCTGCTGTATCCCCCAGCATCAAGGCACATATGAGAAAGCAATCAATGAGAAAACAAAGAATTGATGTTTCTCATCTCTCTCCCTTCCTGTCTGTCCCTATCTGTCTCTCTCTCTCTCTCTCTCTGTCATACAAAAGCAAACAACAACAAAAACTGAAAGCCTGACAAGGCAGTGGCAACAGCAGATAGAGCATCAAACTTGGACACAAAGGACCCCAGGTTCAAAACCCCAAAGTCACCAGCTTGAGCGCAGTCTCATCCGGCTTGAGCACAGGGTCACTGGCTTGAATGTGGGATCACAGACATGACCCATGGTCGCTGGGTTGAGCCCAAGGTCACTGGCTTGAGCAAGGGGTTACTTGCTCTGCTGTAGCCCCTTGGTCAAAGCACATATGAGAAAGCAGTCAATGAATAACTAAGGTGCTGCAACAAAAAACTGATGTTTCTCATCTCTCTCCTTCTTGTCTGTCTGTGCCGATATATCCCTGTCTCTATCATAAAAAGCAAACAAACAAACAAAAAACCCGGAAGGATATCACTATACACTTATCAGAATAGCCAAAATTCAGAATACTAACAACATCATATGCTAGAGGGAAGGTGGAGCAACAGGAACTTTCATTCTTTACAGGTGGGAATGCAAAAATGATATAGCCACTTTGGAATAGTTTGGCAGTTTCTTTTTTTTTTTTTTTTTTTTTTTTGTATTTTTCCAAAGTTAGAAGCAGGGAGGCAGTCAGACAGACTCCCGCATGCACCAGACCGGGATCCACCCAGCATGCCCACCAGGGGGCGATGCTCTGCCCATGTGGGGCATTGCTCCTTTGCAGCCTGAGGTGAAGGCCATGGAGCTGTCCTGAGCACCCAGGCAAACTTTGCTCCAATGGAGACTTGGCTGCGGGAGGGAAAGAGAGAGACAGAAAGGAAGGAGAGGGGGAGGGGTGAAGCAGATGGGCGCTTCTCCTGTGTGCCCTGACCAGGAATCAAACCCAAGACTTCCACACACCAGGCCGATGGTTTACCACTGACCCAACTAGCCAGGGCTGGCAGTCTCTTATAAAACTGAACATACTCTTAACTATTCAATCAAACAATCACACTCCTTGGCATTTATTTACTCAAAGGAATTAAAAATCATGTTGACACAAAAACCTGCACATGGATGTTTGAAATCAGCTTTATCCACAATTGTCAAAATCTGGAAGCAACAGCCTGACCAGGCAGTGGCGCAGTGAATGGAGCGTCGGACTGGGATGCAGAGGACCCGGGTTCGAGACCCCGAGGTCGCCAGCTTGAGCGCGGGCTCATCTGGTTTGAGCAAAATCCCACAAAGGTATCCTTCAATAGGCAAATGGATAAATAAATTGAGGTACATCCAGACAACTGTATATTACTCAGTGCTAAAAGAAAATGAGCTATCATGCCAGGAAAAGACATGGAGGAAACTTAAATGCACATTATTAAGAAAAAAAAAAAAAGCCAATCTTTTGAAAAGGCTACATATTATATGATTCTAACTATGGACACAAGTCAAAAGATCAGTGGTTGCCAGGGGTTAATAAGGGAGAAGGAGATGAACATGTAGAGCACAGAGGATCTGTCATGCAGTGAAAATATTCTACATATATGATACTAAAATTCCATAGTGGTAGGTAAATGTCACATACATTTGACTGAACACATAGAATGTACACCAAGAGTAAACCCTGATGTAAACTATAGAATCTGGGTGATTATGGGGTGTTAATGTAGGTTTATCAATTGTAACAAATATGCCACTCTGGTGGGGACGTTGATGATGGGAGAGGCTATGCACATGGAGGTAGGAGGCATATGGGAAATCTCTGTAACTTCCACTGAATTTGGCTGTGAACCTAAAACCACTCTAAAAAATAAAATCTATTAAAAAAGTATCTGGGCCTGACCAGGCGGTGGCGCAGTGGATAGAGCGTCAGACTGGGATGCAGAGGCCCCAGGTTCAAGACCCCGAGGTCGCCAGCTTGAGTGCGGGCTCATCTGGTTTAAGCAAAACTCACCAGCTTGGACCCAAGGTCACTGGCTCAAGCAAGGGGTCACTTGGTCTGCTGAAGGCCCACGAGAAGGTCAAGGCACATATGAGAAAGCAATCAATGAACAACTAAGGTGTTGCAACGCACAATGAAAAACTAATGATTTATGCTTCTCATCTCTCTCCGTTCCTGTCTGTCTGTCCCTGTCTATCCCTCTCTCTGACTCACTCTCTGTCTCTGAAAAAAAAAAGTATCTGGGTCATGCTGGTGACAATCCTCCCATACTTCCCTGCTCAATTCTCTCTCCCACTAGTGCTATTTCAAATTTCTCTTTTCTCTCAGCAAATAAACCTGTCTCCTACTCTTTAGACAAAATGAAGTAATCAGATGGGAACTACCTCAACTTCCCACACCAGATCCACCTCTGTCTGCATCCATTTTTTCCTCATGTTAGAACAAAAGAACTATCCTTCCTTCCTTCTAAAGTCAGCTGTTCCACATGGGTCACATCTTTCTTTAAAGTTCTCAATCAATTATCCTTTCTTTCTGCAATATCTTCAACTCCCTCTCTACCTTCTTTCTTCACAATAGCATTTAACAAGCTCATTGGATATTTACAGATAACATAGACAAAACCTTCTCTCCCTCCTGCCTGCCACTTCACAGCCAAATATTTTCATTGATTAAACTTACGCAGTTTCATGAGTTGAATAAATAGATATCAGTTACATATGATACAAAACTCAAAGGTACAGAAGTATATATGGTAAAAAGTCTTCCTCCTACTCCTAGCCACCAAGTAGTATCCATACATGTTCTATCAGAGCCAAACCTATAAAAAGTTTTTAGAGTTGCTCTGTACAATTTCTCACCTGTTTGCTGCAGTTTGATTTTAGTGCCATCTTCTTTAAAACAGATCTCACCAATGTCCTGACCTCCCTATTGATACATGCAGTAAGTACTTTTCCCCTTTATCTCACTTGAACTCTTAGCAGCATTACCACAGTGCCAACCCTGTGCTCTCTCCACCTGACAAGCTCTCTACCTTGACTCCAGAACACCCCATGTGCCTGGTGTTCATTCCTTCTGCAATACTTAACAGACATCTACCAGGCCCTGGTCTACATACTGGGGAGACAAAGAAACAAAACATGGCATGCAAAAAGCCCTGCCCGCACAGAGCTGACATTCTAGTGGGGAAAACAGATAAAAAATAATATAAATCAATATAACCAGTGAAATATATTATATGTTAGACAGTGAGAAGAGCTAAATAAAAAAAGTAAAGCAGGAAAGGGAATTCTCATGCATGTGTATGTATACCTATTCACACCCACGCTTGTGTGCGTGCATACAAGCAAGGGTGGGGGTGAGGGGCATGGCAGTGATACTGACATTTTAGGTAGGGAAACTAGGGAAAGATTCACTGAAAAAATGACTTTTGAATAAAACACCTGAAGGGAATAAGAAATCAAGTCCTATGGCTATGTGGGAAAAGTATCCCAAGTAGAGAGAGAACAGCGAGTAAAAAAGTCCTGTGGCAAGAGTATGCCTATATATTAAAGAAACAGAGAGGGCGACAGTGCTCTGGAATAGAGAGAGCAAAGGGACAGGTAGTTTAGGTCAGAAAGGTAATGGTTTCGTGTAGTAGGGTCCTGTAGGCTATTTGTAAAGGATTGCGGCTTTTCCTGTGTGAAGAACTGGGTCAAATCCATAGGATTACGAGCAGGGATGTAATGTGATCTTAATTATGTCTATATCTGGCTACTTCTGTAACACAGTATACTCTTTTTCTCCTGCCCATTCTTTTTTTTTTTTTTAATTGTTTTAAAGGAAAGAGCAGGAGAAAGACAGAAACATCTATTCCTGTATATGCCATGATTGGGAATTGAACTGGCAACTTCTGCACTTCAGGAAGATGCTCTAACCCAGGGGTCCCCAAACTTTTTACACAGGGGGCCAGTTCACTGTCCCTCAGACCGTTGGAGGACTGCCACATACAGTGCTCCTCTCACCACCAATGAAAGAGGTGCCCCTTCCGGAAGTATGGCGGGGGGGGGGCGGATAAATGGCCTCAGGGGGCCACATGCGGCCCTCGAGCCATAGTTTGGGGACGCCTGCTCACCAGCCAAAGTATCCGGCCAGGGCATCCTGCCCACTCTTAATGTTGACAGTTCTTAGGCCCTCCTGTCTAGGCACTCTTCCTGCCTCACTTTCCCTCACCGATCTTGTGCATTCCCAGGGCTCCATGTACCCTCTATGCACCTATAATGATAAGCTATATCTCTATGCTGAGTTTCAGACCCCTCCCTCAAAATGCCTCCTGGGTATCTCTACAGTATATCCCACTTACATACTTAAAATTTATGATGATCAAATTAAATTTCTTCCCCTGCCTGCTCTCTAAACCTGCTCCCTCTCTTAGCAACTGGCACCATAACTTCACCAGGTGTTTAAGCCAGAAATCTGGCAGTCCCTGATGACTGTCCTCAGTGATGCAGTATACTGAGTTGGCATTCACATATCAAGAATTTAGACTTTAAGACCAGACTGCCTGGGTTTACTTCCTGGCTAAACTTGCCATTTACTAGCTGTGGGATCTTGGGCAAGTTACTTAACCTCTCTGTGCCTCGGTTTCCTCATCTCTAAGGTAATGATAAAAATTGTATATACAGGGTGGTAGGGGGAGGTTGAGAAGGGTACAGGGGGAATAAATAGTGATGAATAGAGACTTGGAGTGGTGGATACACAATACAGTGTACAGATGCATTATAGAATTGTGCACCCGAAACCTGTATAATTTTGTTGACCAGCATCACTGCAATAAAGTCAGTAAACAGGAAAGAAAAGAAAAAAACTGCATGTATATCATAAAGTTATTATGAAAAGTAAATGAGTTAATTTGTATAAAGTGTTTAAAACAGTGTCTGACACACAGTAAGTGTCCTATATGTGTTGTAGAATCATCCAAGTTACCACCATGTCCTATCAATTCTATCTCCTAATTAGCTATCAATTGTACCCTTCCTTCATAGTCACTGCCCATTCCCTAATCCAGGTCACTATTATCTCTAACTGGGATTACTGTCCAGCCCTCCTAACTGGGCTCCTGGTCTCTATCTACTCTGCCCTCACCCAACTGGCCCTCTGCACTACAGTCAACGTTTATTTTAATGCAAATTTGAACCTGTAAACCCTTGCTCAAAACCCCCACGCAGGCTTCCTCTCTTTCTTAAGGTAAAATATAAACTTGCCATGGCCTTGCCTCTCTGGCCTTACCTCTTGCCACTCACACACAGTATCAGCTATATAATGTGTGGGGCCCGGTACAAATGAAAATCAGCAGCCCCCTGTTCACAAAACAATTTTTTTTTCCTTTCTTCCATAGTCTCTCTCTCTCAACTTGTCATGAGGCTTATTATTTGCTATTTACTGCCATGCTCTCTCAGTGCTATCCTCTTTATGATCTCTGGGTCTCATCACACGTGGCTCCCTGTGTCTTGAACATTCCTGCTCTTCTTCCCTGCAACCATGGCACTCCACACACTATCCCTATTTCAGCACTCACCACATGGCCTCACAACTGCTTGTGTACTTGCTATCTGCCTCCACTGAATTCAGCAGAAAGCAGCTATCTTACTCACCAGAAGTCCTCACCTCATCCATCTCCCAGTATTGCTTTACTTATTATTCAACCCAATTCAACAAACATTCACTAAGTTAGATAACTCCTCACATTGGGAAGGCAAGTGGATAAAAATCAGGCTTCTGTCATCACTGTCTCAATAATTATCACCTGGGATCAAGGGTCCTAAATCCTATTTTTCTCCTTGTGAAGAAGGTAATTACCACAGCATCAGGTCTTAAGGCTAAGAGGAATTATCCCCAATGTGTACTGCAGAGCCTGGTACAGGGTAGATACTCAATCAAAATTTGTTTAAGTAGGTGAATGCATACATTCAGTAATATTTAGAACAGCCATTGTCCTCATGGAGTGGACATTATACATGGGGAGACAGATACTTGGTGCCAACAGTTTCATAAGTACTATAAAGTAAATAATGAAGGGTAAGAGGATGGTGAGTGAATGAGTAAACATGAAGCCTCCATGAAAGAAATGAGGAGAAAATTGAGTTATGGATATATTATCACATTTAATTGCCACAACAAATCAGGGCATTCTGTATGGTATTCAGAGGCACTACAGCACAGAGGTTAAAAGCACAGAGGTTGGACTTCGGAGCCAAATTGCCTGATTTCGAATTTCACCTCTGCCACTTACTAGCTGTGTGAACTTAGGCAATTTACTTCCAGGGGTCCCCAAACTTTTTACACAGGGGGCCAGTTCACTGTCCCTCAGACCGTTGGAGGGCCACCACATACAGTACTCCTCTCACTGACCACCAATAATAGAGGTGCCCCTTCCAGAAGTGCGGCAGGGGGCCGGATAAATGGCCTCAGAGGGCCACATGCGGCCCGCGGGCCATAGTTTGGGGATGCCTGGTAGCCTCACAGTGCCTCAGTATCTGCATCTATACAACTAGATTATTAATATGTAGTACCCCACCTCATACAGTTGTTATGATTAAATTAGCTAAAATAAAATAATTTAAAATATCTGGCACATGATAAGTATTAGCTATCATCATCATTATTATTATTCTATTTTGACAGATAAGAAATCTGAGTAAATAACTTGGCCATTAAAAATCTAGTAAGTAGAAGAGCAGGATAAAAATCCAGATCTGTGTGACTCCTCTATATCACAACAAGCAACTAGAATACACTGTGGGTTTATTAGCTATGAGAACACAAAATGGGCACTCAATCCTCCGAGTGTAGAATGGACTGGAGGCTGAGGATGGAGAAGCTTGAGAGGTAATAGTTTGCTCAGAAGCCTGTCTGGCTTATCTGCTCAAACTCTGCTGAGAGTGGCCAAAGAGCCAGGCCCTGTCACCACCTGTGCCCTGGAAAAAAGAATATCTTCATTCCCAGAGAAAAGAGAGCATATTTTACCATTTTTCATTATTCAAAAAATACAAGTCAAATTCTGGTTTTCTGCAACAACCTTAACCAAGCCAAGCACAGTCTATACAAACAGGGATAGATCATCCCTAGAAGCTGAGGCACCCATCATTCGCACCAGAGGCCCCCTGTCACCCAGGACTTGAAGAAGTACAAAGGACACTGAACAAGTTTTAGTGCACCAGGGAAGTCTTTTTTTGGTCTACCTAGTCCCCAGCACATTAGTTTGCCAATAACAGGTGTCACTAAATTCTGGATGCACCAACATAATCACTCTACGTGTACTCACATGCATCCAAACAGGCTATTATCTCTATCTCCAAAAAACCCAACCAAACAAGAAATCCTCTTGTGACTCCTTCAGTCACTGCCCCCTGTATGACAAAACCACTCAAAATGAAGTCATCCTTGAGTCCTTTCTTCCATAGCTGTAATCCATCAGCAAATACTGTAATCGATATAGACTCAAAATCTAACCACTTCTCATCACTACTAACTCTGGTTTAAGTCTCCCCTGCTTACCTATACCAGTTTCTCAAATATTAGGGAACATCAGAAACACCTGGAGGGCTTATTAAGCGAGATTCCTGAACCTCATCCCCAGAGATCCTGACTCAGGTTTGGGGTGTGGCCTATAACTGTGTATTTCTTTTTTTTTTTTTAAGTGAAAGGGGGGGAAGATAATGAGACATACTCCCGACCTGGATCCACCTGGCAACCCCCATCCGAGGCCAATGCTTGAATCAACAGAGCTATCCTTAGCACCCAGGGCTGACATTCAAAACAATCTAGCCACTGGCTGCAAGGAGGAAGAGAGAGAGAAGTGAGAGAGGGAGTGGAAGAGAAGCAGATGGTCACTTCTCATGTGTGCCCTGATCGGGGATCAAACCCAGGACATCCACACAGCAGGCCAATGTTCTATCCACTGAACAAACTGGCCAGGGCCATATGTGCATTTTTTTTTCTTCTTTACCAAGTGGGAGGAGAGGAGATAGACTCCTGCAGGTACCCTGACCGGGATCCACCTGGCAACCCTGTCAAGAGTCGATGCTCTGCCTATCTGGGGCCATACTCGCAACTGAGCTATTTTTAGTGCCTGCGGTGGCGGCTCATAAGTGTATTTCTAACAAGCTTCCAAGTGATATAGATGCTGCTGGTCCAGGAACCATTCTTTCAGGAATAATTATCTACAGTAATCCCCAGATAACTCTCCCTACTTTTACCCTTGCGCCTCACCTTGTTGCTGTCCTCACAACAGCCAAAACCTAAACAGATCACAACCCTCCTTTGCTCAAAACCATTGTGTTCCCATCCCACCTGTAGTGAAAACAAAGTTCTTAGGCCTCATAGGGCCCTAAACCTGTGGTTCTCAAACTTAAGCATGCATCAGAATCACCTGAAGGGATTATTAAAAGATTGATTCTTAAGCCCCACCCCCAGAATGTATGATATGGTAGATCTGGGATAGGATGCAAGAATTTGCTTAACTGGTTCTCAGGTGCTGCTGATCCCTGCTTGCCCAGGGACCACATCTGAAGAATCACTGTCCTACATGATCTCACCCCACCCAGCCCCTATTATCAGCTTCTCCCTTCATCCACTCTGTCCATTGGCCTCCTTGCTGTAACTGGAATGGTAGCATGCCAGGTGTACTCCTGATTCAGGTCCCTTATTTCCTCTACCTGGACCATAATCAGCCTATATAAAAAAATAACCATGCCTCCAGCCCTGGGGTGGCATATTCCAACTTCTGCTCACCTTGCTTTATGTTTCTCTATAGACAGCCCATGTCTCCATCTCTCTCTTCCATGATTTTTAGCCCACTCCTTGGCAAATAGTAAATATTCAGTAAACATTTATTGCATGAATGTTCTACGTGACAGCCAAAATAGAGTATCTACTATGTGCCAGGGACTATGCTAGATACTTTACATCCTCTCATTAATCCTCAAAACAACCATATGAAATATAAATTCTGTTTTAAAGCTAAGAAAGCAGAAGCGTAGCCTGACTGGTGGTGGCAAAGTGGATAGAGCATAAACCTGGAACACTGAGGTCCCAGGTTCAAAACCCCAAGGTCACCAGCTTGAACACGAGTCCCTGATCCCAAGGTTGAAGACCAAGGTCACTGGCTTGAACAGGGGATCACTAGCTCAGCATGATCCCTTCCCCTGGGGTCAAGGCATGTACAAGAAACAATCAATGAATAACTAAAATGAAGTCACTAAGAGTTGATCCTTATCACTCTGTCGCCTCCCTCTCCCTCTCTCTTTTCCTGTCTTCCTCTCTCTCAAAATCAATTATATATATTTATTATAAATGTATATTATAAATATATTTACATATATATTATATATATAATATATAGCAGAAGCGTAAAGAGGTGAAATGACCTGCTCAAGCTAGGATTTCACATCAGGTTACTCAGACTCCCAATCCATGCTTTCACCACTATGCCTGTTTCCAAAGCAAATTTTCTTTCTCTCATTTTAATAATGAGAGAGGAGAGGGGGACAGACAGGAAAGGAGAGAGATGAGAAACATCAACTCATCATTGTAGCACCTTACTTGTTCATTGACTGCTTTTCATATATGCCTTGATGGGTGGGGGGCTCCAGCCGAATCAGTGACCCCTTGCTCAAACAAGTGACCTTAGGCTTCAAGCCAGCAACCTTTGGACTCAAGCCAGCGACCATGGGGTCATGTCTATGATATCATGCTCAAGCTGGCAACCCTGCGCTCAAACCGGATGAGCCCACATTCAAGCCAGCAACCTTGGAGTTTCAAACCTGAGTCTTTAGCATCCGAGGTTGATGCTCTATCCACCGCACCACCATCTGGTCAGGCTAACACAGATTTTCATTTAGCTCCCATTACTCAGTCCTGGGCATCATGCCTATCAGACCTTCCACTTTTTCCTAAATTTTCAGGACATTCCTCTTAGAGACACTGATCACCCATTCTTTAGTACATGTTTGCCATTCCAATTCCTTTCAGGAGAGCTGGGACAAAAATGGTGAAGGAATGAATAGTCCTGTTATTTTGATTGTGGTAGTTAAACAATTATCTATAAATACGATAAAATTGTATAGAACTAAATACACATACACACGCATCTATGAGTACATATAAAACTGGTAAAAAATAAAATAAGATTGGTGGATTGAACCAATGTCAGTTTCCTGGTTTTGACACTGTACTACAGTTACATAATGTGAGGAAGACTGAGTAAAGGTATACAAAAATGCTCCATAGACTTTTTTGCAACTTTGTGTGAATCTATAATTATTTTTTAAAATGTATTTAAAAATTATGCCACTCTAGGCCCTGGCTGGTTGGCTCAGCGGTAGAGCGTTGGCCTGGTGTGCGGGGGACCCGGGTTCGATTCTGGGCCAGGGCACATAGGAGAAGTGCCCATTTGCTTCTCCACCCCCACTCCTTCCTCTCTGTCTCTCTCTTCCCCTCCCGCAGCCAAGGCTCCATTGGAGCAAAGATGGCCCGGGCGCTGGGTGTGGCTCCTTGACCTCTGCCCCAGGCACTAGAGTGGCTCTGGTCGAAGCCCCGGAGGGGCAGAGCATCGCCCCCTGGTGGGCAGAGTGTCGTGCCCGGTGGATCCCGGTCGGGCGCATGCGGGAGTCTGTCTGACTGTCTCTCCCCGTTTCCAGCTTCAGAAAAATACAAAAAAGATAACCTGGAGTTGTTATCTTTTTTTTTTTTTTTTTTTTTTTCTTTCTATTTTTCTGAAGCTGGAAACAGGGAGAGACAGTCAGACAGACTCCCGCATGCGCCCGACCGGGATCCACCCGGCACGCCCACCATGGGGTGACGCTCTGCCCACCAGGGGGCGATGCTCTGCCCATCCTGGGCGTCGCCATGTTGCGACCAGAGCCACTCTAGCGCCTGAGGCAGAGGCCACAGAGCCATCCCCAGCGCCCGGGCCATCTTTGCTCCAATGGAGCCTTGGCTGTGGGAGGGGAAGAGAGAGACAGAGAGGAAGGTGTGGCGGAGGGGTGGAGAAGCAAATGGGTGCTTCTCCTGTGTGCCCTGGCCGGGAATTGAACCCGGGTCCTCCGCACGCTAGGCCAACGCTCTACCGCTGAGCCAACCGGCCAGGGCCCTGGAGTTGTTATCTTTTAAATTAAAAAAAAAAAAAATTATGCCACTCTAACCCCTGGCCAGTTAGCTCTACCAGTAAGAGCACTGCCCTGAAACACAAAAGTTGAGGGTTCAATCCCCGGTCAGAGCACATATGGGAAGCAACCAATGAATGCACAACTCAGTGGAACAACAAATGAATACTTCTCTTTCTCCCTACCTATTCTTCTGTCTCTTTAAAAATCAATAAATGAGCCTGACCAAGCGGTGGCGCAGTGGATAGAGCGTCGGACTGGGATGCGGAAGACCCAGGTTCGAGACCCCGAGGTCGCCAGCTTGAGCGCAAAAAGCTCACTGGCTTGAGCCCAAGGTCGCTGGCTCAGCAAGGGGTTACTCGGTCTGCTGAAGGCCCACGGTCAAGGCATATATGAGAAAGCAATCAATGAACAACTAAGGTGTTGCAACCCTCAACGAAAAACTGATGATTGATGCTTCTCATCTCTCCATTCCTGTCTGTCTCTCCCTCTCTCTGACTCTCTCTGTCTCTGTAAATAAATAAATAAATAAATAAAGTACACTCTTTAAAAAAAAATCAATAAATGAAAGAAATTTAAAAATGAAAATTATGCCACTCCAGGAGACATCCAAAGAGATTTTTTTTTTTTTACAGAGACAGAGTCAGAGAGAGGGACAGATAGGTACAGACAGACAGGACAAGAGAGATGAGAAGCATCAATCCTTAGTTTTTTGTTGTGACACCTTAGTTGTTCATTGATTGCTTTCTCATATGTGCCCTGACCGTGGGCCTTCAGCAGACCGAGTGACCCCTTGCTCAAGCCAGCGACCTTGGGTCCAAGCTGGTGAGCTTTGCTCAAACCAGATAAGCCCGTGCTCAAGCTGGCGACCTCGGGGTCTCAAACCTGGGTCCTACGCATCCCAGTCTGACGCTCTATCTACTGTGCCACCGCAAGGTCAGGCCCAAAGAGATTTGACAGGCTACCCTCTAATCCTCCTTTCTTTCTTTTACATTTTATTTTTTTAAATTTATTCATTTTAGAGAAAGGAGAAAAAGAGAGGGAGAGAGAGAGAAGAGGGTAGGAACAGGAAGCATCAACTCCCATATGTGCCTTGACCAGGCAAGCCCAGGGTTTCAAACCAACAACCTCAGCGTTCTAGGTCAACACTTGATCCACTGCACCACCACAGGTCGGGCAATCCTCTGATCCTTCTAACTCTACACCCCACAAAATCTTCTCCAGGGCAGGGATTCTGTAGCCCATATATTATATCTAGTAAACCCTGGATATAAATGCCAAGATCATTCTTCCCTTTGCCACATGCTCCTAAAGCTGCAGGTTAGCCTTCTACTGCTTAAAATTTCTTTAAAATGATATAAACTTGAACCTGATTTCACTTGGTACAAAATGTGGATTGCATATGAGTTTATAAGCCTGATTTTCTTTATCTCCCACAACATCTTGAAAATAGCTTAAGCTGAACAGTGCTTATATTATCCACAGTATTGTATCTTTTTATAGCAAGAGTCCAAGAGACCCAGATTTGACTAATAGTCAAGCAACTAACTAGCTGTGTAACGTTGGGCAAGTTATTTAATCTCAAAGGAGAAAATAATAGCTCGAAAGAGCTAATCTCTAAAGATTAAATGGTCATTGCTGGTTCTGGAACAATACAAAATATTCAATATAAGTAAAGCAACTCTAACCTGACCTGTGGTGGTGCAGTGGGTAAAGCATCGACCTGGAATGCTGAGATCGCCAGTTCAAAACCCCAGGCTTGCCTAGTCAAGGCACATATGGGAGTTGATGCTTTCTGCTCCCCCTCTTCTCTTTCTTTTTTTCTTGTATTTTTCTGAAGCTAGAAATGGGAGGCAGTCAGACAGACTCCTGTATGCGCCCGACCGGGATCCACCTGGCACGCCCACCAGGGGGCAATGCTCTGCCCATCCGGGGCATCGCTCTGTTGCAACCAGAGTCACTCTAGCACCTGAGGCAGAGGCCACCGAGCCATCATCAGCACCCGGGCCATCCTTGCTCCAATGGAGCCCCGGCTGCAGGAGGGGAAGAGAGAGACAGAGAGGAAGGAGAGGAGGAGAGGTGGAGAAGCAGATGGGCGCTTCTCCTGTGTGCCCTGGCCGGGAATCGAACCCAGGACTTCCGCATGCCAGGCCGACGCTCTACCACTGAGCCAACCAGCCAGGGCCTTCTTCTCTTTCTTTCTCTCTCTCTCTCCAAAATGAATAAATAAAACCAAAAAAAATCCCAGCCTGATCAGGCAGTGGCGCAGGGGATAGAGCGTCGGACTAGGATGCAGAGGACTCAGGTTCAAGACCACAAGGTAGCCAGCTTGAGCATGGGCTCATCTGGTTTGAGCAAAGCTCACCAAATTGGACCCAAAGTCGCTTGCTTGAGCAAGGGGTTACTCGGTCTGCTGAAGGCCCACGGTCAAGGCACATATGAGAAAGCAATCAATGAACACTAAGGTGTCGCAATGAAAAACTAATGATTGATGCTTCTCATCTCTCTCCATTCCTGTCTGTCTGTCCCTGTCTATCCCTCTCCCTGACTCTCTCTCTGTCTCTGTAAAAAATAATAAAAAAATAAAAAATAATAATTTTAAAATCCCATTAAATTAAAAAGAATGCTTTTAAAAAAATAAATAAGTAACTAAAGCAACTCTAAAAGATGTAGAGAAGAAGGCAACCTGACTAGAGACAGCAGAACCAGAAGTAGTAGGTGTCAACAGAGACCAAATGGGGAACCTGGAGTTCCATTTCCACTTGGCATAACAAGTGGTACCCACTTCTCCTGCCACTGAAGTGCAGTGTTTGAAGAGACCTGCAAAAATAAAAGATATAAGCCTGACCAGGCAGTGGCACAGTAGAGTGTCAGATTGAGATGCTGAGGACCCAGACTCAAAACCCCAAGGTTGCCAGCTTGAGCGTGGGGTCACTGGTTTGAGCGTGGGATCATAGACATGACCCCATGGTCACTGGCTTGAGCCCAAAATGTCGCTGGCTTGAAGCCCAAGGTCACTGGCTTGGGCAAGGGGTTACTTGCTCTGCTGTAGTGCCCCAATCAAGCTACAGATGAGAAAGCAATCAATGAACAACTAAGGTGCCACAATGAAGAACTGATGCTTCTCATCACTCTCCCTTCCTGTCTATCTGTCTCTGTCTCTCTGTCAAAAATTTTGTTTAAGCCCTGGCCGGTTGGCTCAGTGGTAGAGAGTCAGCCTGGTGTGCAGGAGTCCCAGGTTCAATTCCCGGCCAGGGCACACAGGAGAAGCGCCCATCTGCGTCTCCATCCCTCCCCCTCTCCTTCCTCTCTGTCTCTCTTCCCCTCCGCAGCCAAGGCTCCATTGGAGCAAAGTTTGCCCGGGCGCTGAGGATTGCTCTGTGGCCTCTGCCTCAGGCGCTAGAATGGCTCTGGTTGCAACAGAGCGACACCCCAGATGGGCAGAGCATCGCCCCCTGGTGGGTGTGCCGGGTGGATCCCAGTCGGGCACATGCAGGAGTCTGTCTCACTGCCTCCCCGTTTCCAACTCCAGAAAAATACAAAAAAAAAATTTTTTAAATAAATAAAAGATATAATACCCAGAATGTCATAACACAATACTCAAAATATCCATGACATAATGAAAATAATCATTCATCATATGAAGCAAAAGGAAAATCACAATTTGAATGAGCAAAAAACACTCATTTTATTCAACATAGTACTGGAAATCCCTGCCAGAACAATCAGGCAAAGGGAGAAAAGGCATCAGAATTGAAAAGGAAGAACTAAAACTGTCTCTATATGCATATGACATCATTTTACATAGAAAAAATCCTAGAGTCCACAAAAAAAACCTGCTTACATTGAATCCACAAATTCAGTAAAGTTGCAGGATATAAAATTAATATACAGTGACATCAGCAGCATGGTGACCTGAGAGGACCTCCAGGTCTCTCCCCTTCAAGTTACAACAAGTTGAACGGCTATAACTCAACAAAGGATTCCCTGCTCAACACACAAACAACATCTGAGGGATCTGCACACTGAGACAGCTGAAGGTGGGCATATATCAGAGCAATCGGGGAGATGAGATGGGGGTAGGACAGAGATGAAAGCCGCAGATGAAGTCCAGCATTTGCACCACACAGCACCAGTGAACGAGATAACAGTAAACAGTTGGGGTGAAGGCCCTTTCCCATTGAACAGGCCAGACCAGAGGAGCAGAGGTGACAATCAGGCCTGGGTGGCTGGTGCACACTGAGGTTTAGGCCCAGTGACAGGTGCAGGGGCAGGGAAGTGGTATCCTTCAATGGACAACTGGATAAAGAAGATGTGGTACATTTACCAACAAAATATTACACAGCCATAAGAAAGGATGAAATACTGCCACTTGCAACAATATGGATGAATCTTCAGAGTATAATGCTAACTGAAACAAGTCAGGGAGAAAACAAGACAAGAACCATACAATTTCACTCATGTGGGATATGAAACAGAAAGCAACAGACAAAAATTCATAGACCCCCAACAGAAGGGTTGTTATCAAAGGGGAAGGGGTTAGGGGTAGGATGAAGAGGGTAAAGGGGGTCAAATATATGGTGAGGAAGGGAGACTAGACATTGGGTGGTGAGCACACAATGCAATATACAGACAATGTATTATAAAGCCATATACCTGAAACTTATATGTTATTAAACAATGTTACCCCCAAAAAAATAAACTTAAAAATTAACATACACGCCTGACGGGGGGGGGGGGGTGCAGTGGATAGAGCGTCAGACTGGGATGTACAGGACCCAGGTTCAAGACCCCAAGGTCACCAGCTTGAGCACGGGCTCATCTGGCTTGAGCAAAAAGCTCACCAGCTTGGACCCAAGGTCGCTGACTCGAGCAAGGGGTTACTCGGTCTGCTGAAGGCCCACAGTCAAGGCACATATGAGAAAGCAATCAATGAACAACTAAGGTGTCGCAACGAAAAACTGATGATTGATGCTTCTCATCTCTCTCCATTCCTGTCTGTCTGTACCTATCTATCCCTCTCTCTGACTCTCTCTCTGTCCCTGAAAAAAAAAATTAAAATACAAAAATCAGTAGCACATCTATACACTAACAACAAATTATCTGAAAAAGAAATAAAGAGCCTGACCAGGCGGTGGCACAGTGGATAGAGCATTGGACTGGGATGCGAAAGACCCAAGCTCGAGACCCCGAGGTCACCAACTTGAGCGAGGGCTCATCTGGTTTGAGCAAAAGCTCACCAGCTTAAGCCCAAGGTCACTGGCTCAAGCAAGGGATTACTCAGTCTGCTGAAGGCCCATGGTCAAGGCACGTATGAGAAAGCAATCAATGAACAATTAAGGTGTTGCAACACGCAAAGAAAAACTAATGATTGCCCTGGCAGGTTGGCTCAGTGGTAGAGCGTCGGCCTGGCGTGCAAGGGGTCCCGGGTTCGATTCCCGGCCAGGGCACACAGAAGAGGCGCCCATCTGCTTCTCCACTCCTCCCCCTCTCCTTTCTCTCTGTCTCTCTCTTCCCCTCCCGTAGCCGAGGCTCCACTGGAGCAAAAGATGGCCCGGGCACTGGGGATGACTCCTTGGCCTCTGCCCCAGGCGCTAGAGTGGCTCTGGTCACAACAGAGCGACGCCCCGGAGGGGCAGAGCGTCGCCCCCTGGTGGGCGTGCCGGGTGGATCCCGGTCGGGTGCATGCAGGAGTCTGTCTGACTGTCTCTCCCTGTTTCCAGCTTCGGAAAAATACAAAAAAAAAAAAAAAAAAAAAAAGAAAGAAAAACTAATGATTGATGCTTCTCATCTTTCCTTCCTGTCTGTCTGTCCCTGTCTATCCCTCTCTCTGACTCTCTCTGTTTCTGTAAAAAAAAGAAAAGGAAATAAAGAAAAAAATCCCATTTACAATAGTATCAAAAACTATAAAATACTTAGAAATAAATATAACCACAGAAGTAAAAGTTCTCTATACGGAAACTACAAGACATCAATGAAAGACACTGAAGACACAAATAAATTGAAACAGATCTCATGTTCATGATTTGGAAAAGATAATATTAAAATATCCATATAACCAAAGTCACCTATAGAGTCAATCTGCTCCTTATCAAGATTCCAATGGCAATTTTTATGTATGTAGAAAAAAAATCTTAAAATTTTTACAGAACCACAAAATACCGAAAATAGCCAAAGCAATCCTGAGAAAGAAGAACAAGCTCTGACCCAGCTGGCTCAGTATATAGAGTGTCGGTCCCCCTTCCTTCCCTCTTCCCCTCCTGCAATCAGTGACCTGATTGGTTCGAGCTTTGGCCCAGGCAATAGTCCAAGAACATCAGCCTTGGGCGCTAAAAATAGCTTGAGTGATTTGAGCATCAGCCCTATACAGGGGTTGCCAGGTGGATCACATTCAGGGTGTAGATGGGAGTCTCACTATCTCCCCTCCTCTCACTTAAAAATTAAAAAAAGAAGAAGAATGCCTGACCAGGCAGTGGTGCAGTGGATAGAGCATCAGACTAGGATGCAGAAGACCCAGGTTCGAGACCCAGAGATCACCAGCTTGAGTGCGGGCTCATCTGGCTTGAGCAAAAAGCTCACCAGCTCGGACCCAAGGTCGCTGACTCGAGCAAGGGGTTACTCGGTCTGCTGAAGGCCCTAAAAGTCAAGGCACATATGAGAAAGCAATCAATGAACAACTAAGGTGTCGCAACGAAAAACTGATGATTGATGCTTCTCATCTCTCTCCGTTACTGTCTCTCCCTATCTATCCCTCTCTATCTCTTTCTGTCCCTGAAAAAAAAAAAGAACAGCAACAACAAAGCAGGAAGCATTATATTCCTGATTTCAAACTATATTATGAGACTATTATACTCAAAACAGTACTAACATAAAAACAGACACATAAACCAATGGAATGGCATCAGAAGCCCAGAAGTAAACCATGCATACATGGTTAACTAATATTTAACAAAGGAGTCAAAAATACTAAATGGAGAAAAGGCACTCTTCAATAAACAATGTTGGGAAAAGTAGATATTCACATGTAAAAGAATGAAACCAGATCCCTAACTTATACCACTCACAAAATTAACTCAAAATGGATTCAAGACTCAAATGGAAGACATGAAACTCATAGAAGAAAACAAGAAAAAGTTCCTTGACATGGGTCTTGGCGATGATTTTTTTATTATGACACCTTAAAAGCACAAGCAACAAAATAAAAAATAAATAGTAAATAAAAAATTTAGGCCTGGCCCTGGCCGGTTGGCTCAGTGGTAGAGTGTCGGCCTGGCGCGCAGAAGTCCCGGGTTCAATTCCTGGCCAGGGCACACAGAAGAAGTGCCCATCTGCTTCTCCACCCCTCCCCCTCTCCTTCCTCTCTGTTTCTCTCTTCCCCTCCCGCAGCCAAGGCTCCATTGGAGCAAAGATGGCCCAGGCGCTAGAGTGGCTCTGGTCGCAACAGAGCAATGCCCCGGAGGGGCAGAGCATCGCCCCCTGGTGGGCAGAGCGTAGCCCCCTGGTGGGCGTGCCAGGTGGATTCCAGTCGGGCGCAAGCGGGAGTCTGTCTGACTGTCTCTCCCTGTTTCCAGCTTCATAAAAATACAAAAAAAAAAATTAGGCCTGATCGGGCGGTTGTGCAGTGGATAGAGCATCGGACTGCACTGCGATGTGGAGGACTCAGGTTCTAGACCCCAATGTAGCCAGCTTGAGCATGGGCTCATCTGGTTTGAGCAAAGTTCACCAGCTTGGACCCAAGGTTGCTGGCTTGAGCAAGGGGTTACTCGATCTGCTGTAGCCCCACGGTCAAGGCACATATGAGAAAGCTATCAATGAACAACTAAAATGCCACAATGAAAAACTGATGATTGGTGCTTCTCACCTCTCCGTTCCTGTCTGTCTGTCCCTATCTATGCCTCTCTCTCTGATTCTTGCTCAGTCTCTGAAAAAAAAAATAGTATAACCATATCAAACTAAAAAGCTTCTGCACAGAAAAAATAAGATCATCACTATGAAAAGGCAACCTACAGAACGGAAAAAATATTTGCAAATCATACTTCAGGGGTTACCGTATTTCCCCATATATAAGATGCACCTTAATTTTTGGGCCCAAAACTTGAAGAAAATGTATTACATAAAGTTATTGAACTCAAGTTTTATTCATCATAAAATTCATACAACTCCTTATCACTGTCAAAACTCCCATCCATTAGCTTGTCCTCATCTATGTCTGATGACAAATCACTGTCTTCATATATTGCCTCGTCCTCAGTTCCATCTATGGCATTTGAAATGCCACAACCACTGTATAAGATGCACTCAGTTTTTAGACCCCAAATTTTTCGGAAAAGGGGTGCATCTTATACAAACTATATAAAGAACTCATATAACTCAATAGCTAAAAACAAAAACTATATATATATATATATATATATATATATTCGGAAAAGGGTGTGTCTAATACAAACTATATAAAGAACTCATGTAACTTAATAGCAAAAAAAAAGAAAAAAACAACAATCCAATTAAAAAATTGGCAGAGGAACAGAACAGACATTCTTACAAAGACATACAAATGGTCAACAGGTACATGAATAGGTGCTCAACATCACTAATTATCAGGGAAATACAAATCAAAACCATAATAAGGTATCACTTCACACCTGTTAGAATGGCTATGATCAAAAAGTCAGGAGATAAGAAGTGTTGTTGAGGACACAGAGGAAAGGGAATCCTTGTCCACTGTGGGTGTGACTGTAAACTGATGCAGCCACTATGAAAAGCAGTATGGTGGTTCCTCAAAAATTTAAGAATACACTACCAGATGATCTAGTAATTCCATATCTGGATATATATCTGAAGGAAACAAAATCACTATGTCAAAGAGACATCTTTACCTCCACATTCATTGTAGTATTATTTACAACCAAGTCATGAAAACAACCTAAGCATCTATTGAAAGATGAATGAATTAAGAAAATGTGAAGCACACACACACACACAATGAAATACTATTCAGTTATAAAAAAAAAGCAATCTTTGCATTTGCAACAATGTGGATGGACCTTGAGCGTAGTAAGTCAGACAGAGAAAGAGAAATACTATACGACCTCATTTACATGAGGAATCTTTAAACAATAAACTCAAACTCAGAAAAAGTAATCAGATTTGTGGTTACTAGAGGTAGGCATGGGGGAACTTGTTGAAAGTGACCAAAGGTACAAATTTCCATTTATAAGACAAATAAGTACTGGGGACGTAACATATCACATGATGACAATAGTTAACACTTCTTATGGTATATTTGAAAGTTGCTAAGAGAAGAAATATAAGGTGATGGAAAATGATTTGACTTTGGGTGATGTGTATTCAACATAATGAACAGTTCAAATGCTATAGAAATGTTTACCTGAAAACTATGTACTCTTATTGATCAATGTCACCCTGTTAAAGTTAATTTTCTAACTAAAAAATTTTTAAAAGTTGCTAAGAGAGTAAATCCTAAAAGTTCTCATCACAAAAAAAAAATTATTTTTTTGTATTTATATGAGGTGACAGATATTAACTAAACTCATTGTGGGGATCATTTCACAATATATGCAAGTCAAGTCATACTGTACATCTTCAACTTATCCAGTGCTGCATGTCAATTATGTCAATAAAGCTGAAATTAAAAAATAGATTAAAAAATTTAATAGAGCTTCAGCTACTCACTTCCTTCAGAGTTTCTAGTCCACACCACAGCTACCTCTCTTAGGGATGTGCCGACCAAAACATCATATATAGATAGAAAACTGTAAAGGGGTCAAGTTTTGCCAAAGCACCAGGTATCAAGAAATGTTTGCCAACTAACTTTCTCCAACAGTGTGGAGCAATGATTTTCAAAAGTTAGAGTACATCAAAATCTACCTGTTTGTTAATATATAGATGGCTATGCCCCAGCCCAAGAATTGCATTTTTAAATTTTTATTTTATTGATTTTAGAGAGAGAAAGGGAGAAAGCAGGGAGAGGGACAGGAACATCTGTTCCTGTATGTGCCCTGATCAGGGATTGAACTGGCAACCTCTGTGCTCAGGACAATGCTCTAAACAATGGAGCTATCCAGCCAGGGAAGAATTCGTATTTTAACAATTCCCAGTTAATGAACCACACTTTGATAACAAACATGTACAGTAATATGTTAGCACGCCAATCCCACAACATCAGAAGCTGTCACACTCCACAGAAGGAAAAGCAATTGGGATCCAGAATAATGCTCTAAAACAGTGGTTCTGAAGGTGGTCCCAACTCACCCACTGTATCAGAAACCCTGCAGATGGACCTATTTATCCTCTCTTTTAATATCTTCTAAGTGATTCTGATGCATAGCAAAGCTTGAGAACTACTGCTCCACAAATCAGTGTTTTTGTAAAACCCAGCCCTTCACAGGAGGAGGAATGGAGCTATACCAGCTTCTCCCCACTTTTGGGAACCGAGGCTTTGGAGCTCGATTAATTCTAAATTCAAATCCAGACTCAGAAATAAATTTAACTTAAATTAATCTCCACTTATTCCAGATTCTCACCAGCAAAATGGAATCATCACCTTCCTTGCTATAACCTTTGCAGGAAGTAATTTGGCATTATTAATCCCTAACTGGAATTTAAGAAATCTAGCCTATAGAACTCATCTTTAGTCAAAATTTAGAATTCTGCCTGACCAGGCGGTGGTGCAGTGGATAGAGCGTCAAACTGGGACGCAGTGGACCCAGGTTCAAAACCCCAAACAGAGATGTGAACAAATTTAAATCATCTATGTGTGGGCTTAACTACTGTGAGCAACCATGAAAAGTCCACAATATTTAGTAATATTCAATCGTACTGAAGTACAAACTTAAATAGAACACTGTGAGCCTGTGTGTGCGTGCATGCGTATGCACGCCTGGTGTGTGTGCGCAATGTACTGAGCAAGCAAGAGTAGCCATGAACCAAGGGCCTGAGTCTCAGCTGGCCTTCCTGTTCTCTGGTAGCCCATAAATACTAGCATGAGAAGAGATAAAAACTTTAAAAAAATTAACAAGGAAGTTAACGTATGTCATGGTATGCACAGAAACTCAAGACTCACCACAAAAATGTGATTGAGGGGCCTGGCTAATAAACCCAATTTCATATTTATATTTTTGAGAATTCTTTTATTTTTTTCATTTTTATTTATTGATTTTAGCAAGAGAGGAATGAAGAGAGAGAGTAAAAGAGGCAGGAACAGCAATCTGTTCCTGTATGTACTCTGACCAGGGGTCAAACCCACAACCTCTGTGCTTTGGAATGATGCTCTAACCAACTGAGCCAGCCAGCCAGGGCAGAAATTTAGAATTCTGCCTGACCAGGCGGTGGTGCAGTGGATAGAGCGTCAAACTGGGATGCAGTGGACCCAGGTTCGAAACCCCGAGGTCACCCAGCTTGAGCACAGGCTCATCCAGCTTGAGCGCAGGGTCTCTGGCTTGAGGATAGGGTCATAGACATGAACCCATGGTCGCTGGCTTAAAGCCTAAAGTCGCTGGCTTGGGACCAAGGTCACTGGCTTGAGCAAGGGGTCACTCGCTCTGATGTAGATTCCCCACCACCGCCCCATCAAGGCACATATGAGAAAGCAATCAATTAACAACTAAGGAGCTGCAATGAAGAATTGATGCTTCTTATCTCTCTCCCTTCCTGTTTGTCCCTATCTGTCCCTCTGTCTCTTTCTCTGTCTCTGTCATTAAAAAAAAAAGAAAATTTGTAATTCTTAAAGGCCTCAGTGGCTCAGTGGTACCCCTCATAAATGTCAATTCTCAGCAGAGGTGGATTTAACAGCGAGTGTACTGGGTGCACGGCCTGGTCCCCAACTTCTGAAGGGACCAGCAAAACTGCAACTTTACACTTTTTTCTAATGACACCGTTTGGCTTCATATGTCCAATTTTAACATTAATAGCACATATTTTTTATTTATCCAAAAATATGGTTAACATGTATTTTTATTTTCCCTGATTCTCTCTTTTTAAGGGGCTCAATATTTTCTTCTGCACCTGGGGCCTCAACTGACCTTAATCCGCCTCTGATTCTCAGCCTACCTGTGGTGGCGCAGTGGATAAAGCATTGACCTGGAACACTGAGGTCGCTGGTTCAAAACCCCAGGCGTGCCTGGTCAAGGCATATATGGGAGTAGATGCTTCCTGCTCTTCCACTACACACACTCTCTCTCTCTCCTCTCTCTAAAATGAATAAATAAAAAAATCTAAAAATATATATAAAAAATTTAAAACATGTCAATTCTTTACTGTGCAAAGATGTTCACATTGTTTTTCTTTTTGTTTCAACCAGCACCCATGTCAAAATGCAAAATATTTCTAGAACTCCCAGTCTCCCTCATATCACAATATTATTTATAATATAAAAAAGTAGCCCTGGCCGGTTGGCTCAGCGGTAGAGCGTTGGCCTAGCGTGCGGAGGACCCGGGTTTGATTCCCGGCCAGGGCACATAGGAGAAGTGCCCATTTGCTTCTCCACCCCTCCGCCGCACCTTCCTCTCTGTCTCTCTCTTCCCCTCCAGCAGCCAAGGCTCCATTGGAGCAAAGATGGCCCGGGCGCTGGGGATGGCTCTGTGGCCTCTGCCTCAGGTGCTAGAGTGGCTCTGGTTGCAACATGGCGATGCCCAGGATGGGCAGAGCATCGCCCCCTGGTGGGCAGAGCATCGCCCCATGGTGGGCGTGCCGGGTGGATCCTGGTCGGGCGCATGCGGGAGTCTGTCTGACTGTCTCTCCCTGTTTCCAGCTTCAGAAAAATGCAAAAAAAATAAAAAGTAGAAACACATAAGCACCCAACTACAGGGGAATGATCCTGTAACTAAGAACACATATATATGGTGGGACATGAGAAATCAGGTTTAGATGAATATTTTAAGGACCTGGTAAAATATTCACATTATAATGTTAAGTAGGAATAAAACTCAGGTTATAAAACAGAATTTTGTTTTGTTTTGTTTTGGGGGGTTTTTGTATTTTTCTGAAGCTGGAAACGGGGAGGCAGTCAGACAGACTCCCGCATGCACCCGACCGGGATCCACCCGGCACGCCCACCAGAGGCGACGCTCTGCCCATCCCAGACGTCACTCTGTTGCTACCAGAGCCACTCTAGTGCCTGAGGCAGAGGCCACAGAGCCATCCTCAGCGCCCCGGCAAACTTTGCTCCAATGGAGCCTCGGCTGCAGGAGGGGAAGAGAGAGACAGAGAGGAAGGAGAGGGGAAGGGGTGGAGAAGCAGATGGGCACTTCTCCTGTGTGCCCTGGCCAGGAATCAAACCCAGGACTCCTGCACGCCAGGCCGACGCTCCACCACTGAGCCAACCAGCCAGGGCCTAAAACAGAATTTATAATAAAATCTCATGTTGTAAAAATATATGCTTATATTCTAAATCAAATGATGAGAGTTAATGCAACAAAAAAATTAACAGTGGACAATGCTGGATAGACTCATGGGTGGTTTTTATTTCCTTCTTTATTCTTTTTCTGTATTTTATATAATGAGTATGTCTCAACTATATAACCAAGAAAAATTTAAAACATTATTTAAAAAAGAAATTACCTAATTTTGAGGATTGGTTGTGGACTGAGATAACTTATGCAAAGTCCTTTCACACGACCTGGCACATAGTAAACCCTGCAGAAGCACTCATTCCTGTTTCTTGTTTCTAGACTGTGAAATTAGGGTCTTTATATTGTGGGCAAGAGTTCACTTTCCTGGTTTGAACCTGTACACTCCCTATACCAACCAAAACAAGGGCCACAAGGAATAGCTCTTTTTATGAAGATTCATTCACTTCTTCATTCAAAAATGTAAGGAGTGTGGAAAGGGCAAATATATGGTAACAAAAGGAAACCAGGTATTTGGTAGTGAGCACACAATAGAAGATACAGATATCAAATTATCACATTGTACAGCTGAAATTTATATAATGGTATTAACCAATGTTACCTCAATAAATTTAATTTTAAAAGGTACTCAGCATTGGCCCTGGCCGGTTGGCTCAGCGGTAGAGCGTCGGCCTAGCGTGCGGAGGACCCGGGTTCGATTCCCAGCCAGGGCACATAGGAGAAGCGCCCATTTGCTTCTCCACCCCTCCGCCGCGCCTTCCTCTCTGTCTCTCTCTTCCCCTCCCGCAGCCAAGGCTCCATTGGAGCAAAGATGGCCCGGGCGCTGGGGATGGCTCTGTGGCCTCTGCCCCAGGCGCTAGAGTGGCTCTGGTCGCAACATGGCGACACCCAGGAGGGTCGCAACATGGCGACGCCCAGGATGGGCAGAGCATCGCCCCCTGGTGGACAGAGCGTCGCCCCTGGTGGGCGTGCCGGGTGGATCCCGGTCGGGCGCATGCGGGAGTCTGTCTGACTGTCTCTCCCTGTTTCCAGCTTCAGAAAAATGCAAAAAAAAAAAAAAAAAAAAAAAAGGTACTCAGCATCTACTACACGTTTAGCACTAAACTAGGTTTGGGGGATATCAAAACTGAAAAGATGGCATTTCTGCCCTCAAGTAGTTCCAGTTAATGAATGTCACAGATGTATTCATAATGATGCTCTGATGAAATAATTACTTTCAATTAGGATGTACACAAAGTACAGTGAGAAGCCAGAGGAAAAGGCCTTTTACAGAAGAGGTATGTTTTGAGTTATAAAAGAGAGGACAGCCCTGGCCGGTTGGCTCAGCGGTAGAGCGTCGGCCTGGCTGCAGGAGTCCCGGGTTCGATTCCCGGCCAGGGCACACAGGAGAAGCGCCCCTCTGCTTCTCCACCCCTCCCCCTCTCCTTCCTCTCTGTCTCTCTCTTCCCCTCCCGCAGCCGAGGCTCTATTAGAGCAAAGATGACCCGGGCGCTGGGGATGGCTCTGTGGCCTCTGCCTCAGGCGCTAGAATGGCGGCTCTGGATGCAACAGAGCGAAGCCCCGGATGGGCAGAGCATCGCCCCCTGGTGGGCATGCCGGGTGGATCCCGGTCGGCGCATGCGGGAGTCTGACTGCCTCCCTGTTTCCAGCTTCGGAAAAATGAAAAAAAAAAAAAAAAGAGAGAGGACATTAGCGGAAATAGAATGTGCAAAGACAGACTCACAGAAAAGTTGCAAAGACAAATTTTCCCAGAACTATAAGTAGTTCAGTCTTGCTGGGACATAAGGGCAGGAAATGAAATTGAACAAGTAGATCACAAAAGGTCTTGCCTGTCACACAAAGGCTGGATTTTATTCTATGGGGAAAATACATATATTTTTTTTTTTTTGTATTTTTCCAAAGCTGGAAACGGGGAGGCAGTCAGACAGATTCCCGCATGCACCCGACCGGGATCCACCCGGCATGCCCACCAGGGGGCGACGGTCTGCCCATCTGGAGTGTTGCTCTGTTGCGACCAGAGCCACTCTAGTGCCTGAGGCAGAGCCATGGGGCCAGCCCCAGGGCCCGGGCCATCTTTTTGCTCCAATGGAGCCTCGGCTGTGGGAGGGGAAGAGAGAGACAGAGAGGAAGGAGAGGGGGAGGGGTGGAGAAGCAGATGGGCGCTTCTCCTGTGTGCCCTGGCCAAGAATTGAACCCGGGACTTCTGCACGCCAGGCCCACGCTCTACCATTGAGCCAACCGGCCAGGGCGGAAAATACATGTTAAGTGGAGGAGTGACTTGACCAGCACTAGCAAAGATACCAGGAGTTCTAAAAGACATCTTAATCCCCACTTATTTTCAAGGGAAAGCAAAAGGCCCCACCCTCTATGTCTCTCCCCTCTGAAATGAAATAACATGAGGCAATAAACAGAACTCTGCACCTGGCCCACAGTGAATACTCTAAAAAATCAGTTGAACATGCATTTGGATGTACTGCATGAGGCAGTCCCTACTGAGAGCAGAATTTTAGCAACACCAGCACCTTCAATTTGGTCTTGGGTGTGATAACAGGCAGCCCCCCTGAAAGGGAGTAGTGAGAACTGAAAATTCTAGAATGTAAGAACATGCAACAAACAGGAGGAGGGTGCCATATGATGTTTGCTTGTGCTCCAGTGTACAAATCCATCCACGGTTTTCTTCCTGTAGCTGGGATTTAAGTCCCAATAATGGGATAATATTACAGTTTTATTCCATACACTAACCTCTCTGGAATCCTGGAAGACAGGTGCATATGTGCACACATGGTAAACTGGAGGGAGCTCATTAGTGGTTTTACTCCCACTCTTTTACCCAATATCTCCTCTGTTTAATTCAATTTAGTTGGGTGGTCCTGCAGATAAATACTAGAGAAACAAAATACTTAGGCTTTTCTGCCTCCGTTTACTGAATGCATACTAAATGCTTTAAATAATCAGGAAGGGTACATTAGATATATTTTATAGGTGAAGACAATGAGGCTCAGAGAGGCAAAGCAACTTTCCTAAGAAAACTTTGATAATAAATTGCTACATCAGAACACAAATCCAAGTTTTTCGACTCAACTATCTCAAAAATGAAATAGTGTTTCCTCTAAAGCCAAGATTTGAGGTAAAACAATGCAAAAGTGACCATTTGGGACTGGAAAGAAAATATTTTCTAAGTTAATAAAACAACAACAAAAGAAGGGTGCAAAGAAAAAAAATACACATGAGAAAAGAAAAAAAAAAAACAGGAGAAAGCAGAGGTCAATGTCAGCTAGACCCTAGTCTGCAAGGAGCGAGGGAGGGATGGAGGAAGGGGAGGGGGCAAAGGGACGGGGATGGAGGAACCCGGGTCTGGGAAGTGGGCAGGAGCTAATTGTTCGGGAGAGAGAGGGGAAAAGTTTGACAGTGGCAACCCGAAATAGAGCTAAGAAAGAAAAGAGCGAACACCTGGCCACAGCACCCTGTCCCCCCTGGCCTTCCTTCCTCACCTGCCGTGGAACCAGTCCTGGCACACGTCGCACTCGATCATGAAGCGGGTCACATCGTAAGGCAGCCGGCAAAGGCAATACACCGGCACCGTGGCCATCTTCGCCCGGCCCTGGAGCGTCGCGCGGCGAGCCAGGCTCGGAGCGTCCAGAGCAGTGGGGAGCAGCAGCACGCGTCCTTCCTGGACGGTGGCTGGGCACAAACAACACTTTTTTTGAACAGAGTGAACCAGGTGCCCCAGGGTACCAACCCTCAGTCGGCTCGCCAGCGGGGAGTTACCGCAGCCCAGATGCAACGCAGGGGTGTGGCTGTAGGGGGCAATCTGAGAAAGTGCGCCCGCCTCCTGAGCCGAGCGTTCACAAATAAAGAACGGCGCTCTGCCCTGGGGCTTTCTCCCCCCTCCCGGCTCCTCGGGGCCCCCCCGAGTCACACAGAACTTCTTTCTGGGCTGCAGGGGAATACCTGACGCCCTCACGGGAGCCTCTTGAGTCCCTCACTGCACCCTCTCCTCGCTCCCAGCGTCGCTTCCCAGAACGTTCTTCATTATTACGCCAGAATGAGGCTGGGGGAGCTCAGCCGAAGACCCGTCTCTCGGCCCCCAAATGGGGGCAACTGGAGAGAGACGAGGACTCCATCGATAGAGGCTCGACCGCTCACAAATTACCTCGCTGCCTCCGAGAGCAGGGCTGAGGCGCCCAACTCAAATCACAGCTCTGGGGTCTTGTTCTGAGAACTCTCCCAATCATTCCACCCCGGACCCGTCGCGAGCCTCTCGCCACCTCAACAACTGCAATAAATCTCAATTACAAAACTCATCAGCTCGTCCTGTGTTTCAAACACGACTGGGTCCTCGTCGCACCCCTAAAACTATAAAGGGTCACTTCCAAACCCCCTAAGACGGACTACAATTCACTCACACTCCCGCAACTGAGCAAGGATTTGTTCTTCCCAGCACTCGGAAACTGGCAGGCATCCCCTCCCAGCCCCCTCAAACTGACGAGGGCTCCCCGTCCCTCAAAACGGACCAGGACCTCCTCACAGATCCGGAAACTGACAGGAATATCCTCACAGCCCCGAAACTTACGAGAATCGCTTCACACCTCCCAAACTGACAGGAACCGCCTCACGCACCCAACCTGACAAGAATGTCTACGGTCCCCAGCGCTTACAGGGACCTCCGCATCCACAAAGCTGCAGGGATGTCTCCCTCCCGCGGAGCTCAGTCCCACCGACGCGCCGGCGACCCGGCTCGCTCCGGAGCCGCTCGGCGCCTCGCTAAAGCGGAGGCTCCGCCGACAGTTCCGGCCCCACCAGCTGCGCGCGCCGAATTCTGGGATTGTCACAGTAACGCGGCGAACCTGGCTCGTTGGCCCCTACGACCACCCGTTAGGTCGTTTGGCCCTGGCCACCCAGCGATGCTTCCGGGCAGCTTTCTCCACAGTTCTTCCCAGGGGCCGGCCGTCAGGGCCTACGGGAGACCGCGGCTCGGGCCTAGTGCGGAGCCTGGGCGAGTGATGTAGTCGCTGGGCCGGCAGGAGCTCGCTGCGAGCAAACCAACAAGGGAGGAGAAGAAACGGCGGCCAATTCGGAGAAAAACAGCACGAAAAAGTCTCCAGGAGAAGCCGGGTAGCGGTGTGAGGCAATTCGGAGTAGTCAATAAAGTTTATTCAAAACAACGAGGAAGTTGAATTGGAGAGGGGAGGAGAAATACGAGGTAAACAGCTACCATATTGAGAGTGGCGGGCCTGCCACAAGGAGGTGACACGACCGCCATCTTATGAGGGCCAGGCACACGAGGGCCCCACGGCAAAGGCAAGGAAGGGAGGGCCGCCGGTTCCCGCGAGACGTCATGGAGCGGGGCGCGGCCTTAGGAAAGGGGGCGGGGCGCGGGAACCTTTAATCCAGTCTCCTCTAAGAACCCAATGGACGCGGAGGACCTTGAGCTGATAGGCAGGGGAGCCGCCATCTTAGGCGAGACTGGCGCTTGGCTCCATTTTGAGTGGGGCCAAAACCCTCCCAGCCTGCCTCCTCCGGGCAAGCAAGGAGTTTAAGCAATTCCACTACTACTAGCACCACCAGCACCACCACTGGGTGGCGGCGTGGGTGGGCTTCAGCCAAGCCAAAGACGGAGTATTCACCTCCACTCCGGTCCAGGGAGATCCTTTGCAGGCTAAGCTCTTTCATAGGATTTCCTAGTCGTGTTTTCTTCACTCTGTATGGAAGGTCTGGCATCCCCAAAATGAGGATACCGGTTTAGGGATGACTTGCATTTCATAGTGGGGAAGTTGACCCTAACACCTTTTACTACCCCCACATCCTGTCCTTGCTCCCTCTTTTCCCCTTACAGCTTCTGTCAACTTCCCAGCTCCCTCGAACTCTTCTCTGACCCCATTGCTTGGCTTCAGTTCAGTTCAGATACAGTTAAAAGATTTGCCTGCACATGTCCCACGATTTTGACTCCAGCCTGAAGGAGGGGTGGGAAAAGAGGCCAAAAGAATGGAACTCGGCCCTGGCCGGTTGGCTCAGTGGTGGAGCGTCGGCCTGGCGTGCAGGGGACCCGGGTTCGATTCCCGGCCAGGGCACATAGGAGGGGCGCCCATTTGCTTCTCCACCCCACCCCTCCTTCCTCTCTGTCTCTCTCTTTCCCTCCTGCAGCCGAGGCTCCTTTGGAGCGAGGATGGCGGGGGCGCTGGGGATGGCTCCTTGGCCTCTGACCCGGGCGCTGGAGTGGCTCTGGTCTCGGCAGAGCGACGCCCCGGAGGGGCAGAGCATCGCCCCCTGGTGGGCAGAGCATCGCCCCTGGTGGGCGTGTCGGGTGGATCCCGGTCGGGCGCATGCAGGAGTCTGACTGTGTCTCCCCGTTTCCAGCTTCGGAGAGATACAAAAGAAAAGAAAGAATGGAACTCCACACACCTGCTTCAGGATGGCACTGGTTTTCTTGGATTTTAGAATATTCTCCAAGAATCCTCTTAAATGAAATTAAGAATTTCATTTTCTGCCTGACCAGGCAGTGGCGCAGTGAATAGAGTGTCTGACTGGGATGCAGAAGACCCAGGTTCGAGACCCCGAGTTCACCAACTTGAGTGCGGGCTCATCTGGTTTGAGCAAAACTCACCAGCTTGGACCCAAGGTCGCTGGCTCGAGCAAGGGGTTACTCAGTCTGCTGAAGGCCCGCGGTCAAGGCACATATGAGAAAGCAATCAATGAACAACTAAGGTGTCGCAATGCACAACGAAAAACTAATGATTGGTGCTTCTCACCTCTCCGTTCCTGTCTGTCTGTCCCTATCTATCCCTCTCTCTGTCTCTGAAAAAAAAAAAAAAGAATTTCATTTTCTTAAAGGGTCCCACACTTTAAAAAAAGAAAATGGGTGTATGCACACTGATTTTCTAAATGATTGTTTTGGGCAGCTGTGTTAAGCTTGCTCACTGTTGACAGGCTGCAAGCTCTTTACCTTATTAGTGCGTGAGCACGTGGCAGAGGCAGGTGTGCATAGCTAGGGGTGCTTGCCCTGGAGAGAGATGAGAGTTGGGAGATTACGGACATGGGGTTTGCCTGCCCACCACTGTGAGGGGCCATTTTGCTGTTTATTTCCCTGCCTGGGTGCTTGTCTGCTATTGTAAGACTTTATTAAACAGAATGGCCCAACCCTTTGCAGCTCTGCAGATTTTCTACTGTCTGCCCAAATCCAATATGGACCTACTTGGCCTCAGCCATGAGCATTAGAATGGTGAATTAGACCCTGCGGATACAACGATGAAAAGCGGGACTTGGCCCTGGCCAGTTGGCTTAGTGTATAGAATGTCGAACCCAGTTAAGGACATCCCAAGTTCCATCCCAGGTCAGGGCACACTTGAGAATGGACCATTGGTTTTTCTTCCTCTCCCTATCCCTCTTCTCTCTCCGACAGTGTTGAGGATAGCTCGGTTCATTTGAGCATTGGCCCCAGACAGCGGTTGCCTGGTCAAGAGTAGGGGCGCATTTAGGAGTCTTGCTCTATGTCCCGTGCTCTCACTAAAAAAATAAATAAATAAATAATTAAAAAGTGGGACTCTGCAGTGAGAAATTGCCAGCTAGTGCAGGAGACAGGCTTGCAAGGCAACAATTGGAATAAACACCCAGGAAGAACACAGATACCTCTTGCAAAGTGCAAAATAAAGCTAATAATAAAGTGCCTCAGCAGCTGCTTGCTTCTGTCAAAGAATATTTCAGGGAGACTTAGAGGATACATAAAAGTTCACTAAGCCTGGCCTGTGGTGGCACAGCAGATAAAGCCTTGACCTGTGAATGCTGAGGTCGCCAGTTTGAAATCCTGGCCTTGCGTGGTCAAGGCACATATGGGAGTTGATGCTTCCTGCTCCTCCCCTATCTCTCTCTCTCTCCACTCTAAAATGAATAAAATATTTTTTTAAAAATTTACTAAATGTACATTGCAGATAAAAGGAACAACAAGTACAAATGCATGAAGACACCTGGGAAGACATTTGCAAAAAATGAATTTGAATATTAGATTATATCCTGCAAGCAGTAATAAACCACTAAAGGTTTTATGAGCAAGAGCAGCTGAGTCATATTTGTGTCTAAGCCAGAGGAAAACCCAGGTGTGATGGGACCTGAAGCTTATACAGTTTGTGAGGTGGGACTTCTTTAAGAATAGAATAAACATTTGTGAATACAAAATTAGGTACAAAAGGTAGACAGAATATTTCTGGAAGCCATTCCTGGGTAGTATTTGTAAACAGAAGTTATATGGACTACATATAAATGTCTCATTTATCCCAAACTAAATGTGTGTCCCAAATCATCTTGCATTTAGCTGGATGTCATCTGAGGCAGCTCTAATACCACATAATATAAGGGAAAGTGTGACCAAGGAAACTATCAGTCGAAAGGGACAGCAGTTTTAACCAATTGTGGTTTAAATATATATTACAAACTATAAAACATATGACTATCACAATATATGACAAGTGACAGGCCCTGCATCTTATTAAGCTTTCTTAGCTTCATAAGAAGGCAGCTGGGTATTTACTTCCACAGCACATGTATTAATTAATACTGGAAAGACAGAGAAGATTAGCATGGCCCCTACACAAGGATGACATGCAAATTCATGAAGATTTTTTTTAAAAAAGGCATGAGGCAAGAGACTTGCATTAGTCATGGGAAAAAAAAGATAAGGAGAGTTGCATCAGAGGTAGAAAAGGATCAGATAAGTGGGACATTTTGCAGGCTGAATAAGCAGGGCTTGGATACTGGTTGAAAATAGTGGGTGAAAAAGTGAAAAAAGGCCCTGGCCAGTTGGCTCAGTGGTAGAGCATCGGCCTGGCGTGCGGGGGATCCGGGTTCAGTTCCCGGCCAGGGCACATAGGAGAAGCGCCCATTTGCTTCTCCACCCCCCCCTCCCTCCTTCCTCTCTGTCTCTCTCTTCCCCTCCCGCAGCCAAGGCTCCATTGGAGCAAAGATGGCCCGCGCGCTGGGGATGGCTCCTTGGCCTCTGCCCCAAGCGCTAGAGTGGCTCTGGTCGCAACACAGTGACGCCCCGGAAGGGCAGAGCTTCGCCCCTGGTGGGCGTGCCGGGTGGATCCCGGTCAGGCGCATGCGGGAGTCTGTCTGACTGTCTCTCCCTGTTTCCAGCTTCAGAAAAATACAAAAAAAAAAGTGAAAAAAAAAATGTGTTCATCTCTGGGTTGGGCATCAGAGTAGATGGTGGTGCCATTGGCTGAGCCAGGGTACACAGAGGAAAAGCAGGTTTGGTAGGGAAGAAGAGACTAAGTGTAGTTTGGAGTGTGTGGAGTTAAGGTGTGTCTAGAACAGTAACTCATCCACAAATTCTCTGTTGAGCATCGACTATGCAGCAGGCATGGTGCTAAGTGTTGAAGATGCAGCAGTAACACAGATCAAAATCCTGGCCTTCATGGAACTGACATTCTACTAGGGGATCAGTCAATGATTAAGTAGTTTCATTCATATATTTATTGAGCACCTACTATATACCAAGCACTGTTCTAGGAGCGGGGGATTCAAGGATAAACAAAACAGAAAAGGTCCTAGTCCAACTGCAATTCACATACTAGTAAGGGAGACAGACAATAAAGTGAGCCAAATAAGAGAATTTCAGAATGCAGTGAGTACTACGAGGAAATAAAACAAGTTATGAGATAGAAAAAGGTTTTGTGTTTTTAGTGAGAAAAAGACAGGAATGGAGGAAGATGAGGAACATCAGCTCATAGTTGTGGCACTTTTAGTTGCTCATTGATTGCTTCTATACATGCTTTGACCCAAGGGGCTCCAGCTGAGCCTGTGACACCTTGCTCAAGCCAGTGACCTTGGGTTTCAAGCCAGCAACCTTTGGGCTCAAGCTGGTGAGCCTGCTATCAAGCCAGTGACCTTGGGGTTTCAAACCTGGGACCTCAGTATCCCCCCAGGTCAATGCTCTATCCACTGCACCACCACCGGTCAGGCAAGATACAGAAAGATTTGCCTGAAGTCTATTTTAGATGGGGTGGTTAAGGAAGGCCTCTTGAAGGTAACATGTGAGCTGAGACCTGAATAACAAGAAGAGTTGGCCAGGAACAAGGAAGAAGGAACAAAAAGTGCAAAAGACCTACTGTTGTGGGAGGGCCAGTTTAGGGCACCCTCCCAATAACACTTCCTGAGCATTTATGATGGACTGGGTGGAGTACAGGCAGGGAATGTGGAGGGTTCTCCGGACATGAATGAGAGACCATATGTGTGTCCTAAAGGAGTATATATACACTGTAATGAGGGAAGCAAGGTTCAATGAACAATAACAAGGCTGAAAAAAGTCAAACTAAATGCTACCTGGAGGTTTGAGCAACATGTGTGGGAATGAAGGGAGCCACAATTAATTCAAATATGTCCAGTGGGTGTGTCAGGGAAGGCTTCACAGGAGGTGGCATTTGACCCAGGGACATTGTGGTATCCACCCCTAGAAGTTCTTCCCAGTGTTCTTGGGAGGTGAGGTGGGGGAGCTGAAGGATAAAGGGGAAGACAAAGCTGTCAGCGGACTGAATCCGAGGCAGTGACAGAACCCATCGCGAGAAGCAATATTGCCCCTCTACTATCAGAGCCTGATCTTGCAGCATCTGCAAAAATATAATAGTAACTCTGGCCTGAGCACTGGGACAGCAACTGCTGGTGCTAGGGTTGCAAGCTTTGCCTGTAAATTACTACAAAATAAAAACATATGCATGGACATTGCAGTAAAGTTTATCAAGAGGTTTTTAGAAATTTTTGAAGAGTTTATCATCTTTAGTTTTGAAAACTGGTGCAGTGCTGGCCGGTATGCTCAGTGGATAGAGCGTTGGCCTGGCACCCAGAGATCCTGGGTTCCACCCCCCCGTCAGGGCACACAGGAGAAGTGACCATCTGCATCTGCTTCTCTTCCTCTCCTCCTTTCTCTCTTCCCCCTCTTGCAGCCAGTGGCTCCGTTGGCTCGAGCGTCGGCCTCGGGCACTGAGGATAGCTCAGTTGTTCTGAGAGTTGGTTGCAGGCCCCGAGGAAAGCTCAGTTGGTTCGAGCCTTGTCCCCAGACAGGGGCTGCCGGGTGGATTCCGGTCAGGGCACATGCGGGAGTTTGTCTGTCTCCCCTCCTCTCACTTAAAAGAGAAGAAAAGAAAAGAAAACTGGTGCAGCATTGTAAAGCAAATATCCAGAGATTTAGAAATGGAAATTAACTTTAAAGATTGTCACATTAGCTACATTAGATGAAAGCATTGGATGAACCAATTATTAATGAAGAAGATAACTTAAAAGTGTTTTCCTTGCAGTTGAAGATATAGTGATAGAATGAATAAACTGGCATTTTGAATTATAAGTAAATCATATAGCCATTTAAAATTTTTCTTGTATGACCTTGTCTTAGTCTGTTCAGGATACTACATATAACAAAAATGTCAGATTAGGTGGCTAATGATCAAAAATTTATTTTTCCCAGTTCTGGAAGCTGAGAAGTCCAAAATCAAGGTGCTGTCAGATTCAATGTCTGGTGAGAGCCCACTTTCTGGTCATAGAGAGCTATCTTCTTTCCTGCTGTGTGGGGGAAGGCATGAATGAGCTCTTCAGGGTCTCTATCATAAGGGCTCTAATCTCCTAAACCTTAACACTGCCCCAAAGCCCCGCCTCCTACATCAACATATGAATTGGGCCAGCAAGGTTGGAGGGACACAAGCATTCAGTCTATAGCAGACCTCTACAAGTTATACGAAATGTCAGAGGAAACATTAAATGTCATTATATAAAGTTATATTTAAAATTAGGTTTGCGGACACAAAACTGATTAGTATGAAGAGTTAAATCTTTTTAGAGAAAAATTGTTCCACAAGAATCATTAGCTCTAGTTGTATTAAAATTTATATTTTGAAATAATTTATCAGATATCTATCCCAATATTGTCACAGCCAGTAATAGCTGGTTCAGTAGAAAGCTCCTTCTCAAAATGAAGTTATCAAATATTATTTGCCGTCTTGTGACTGACATTGCTTTCAATTATATTGCTTAAAAATTAAGTGGCTAAAATATAAATTTTGATGCTCTAAACAATTGAATTTGCAGAAAAGTCAGAAAATTATGAATTTTGTTATATAAATTATAACAAAAGTATTGTTCCGTGATTTGTAAATTTATGTTGTTATTCATGTGTTGATATTATCCCTATACTGTTTTATAAGTAATAAAATATTTTAAAGGAAAACACTTAATATTTTAGCACCCTTAACTACCCTTCTCTCCTCTTACCTGGTTTTTGTTTGTTTGTTTTTTTATTCATTATAGAGAGGAGAGAGAGAGAGAGAGAAGGGGGGAGGAGCAGGAAGCATCCACTCCCATATGTGCCTTGACCAGGCAAGCCCAGGGTTTTGAACGGGCAACCTCAGCGTTTCCAGGTTGACGCTTTATCCACTGCACCGCCACAGGTCAGACCTTACCTGGTTTTGAACAAGGAATCCTCCATTTATTTCCCATTGGGCCGACAAACTATGTAGCGGGCTCCCACTGGGGCTGCATGGTAACTGTGAAGTGACTGAGAGGATTATAGTCATTCAAACAGCATCACTGCTCTAACCAAATTCCTCTTCACTAGGGAGTAGGAGCATGGGGTGAGTAGAGACAGGATGACAACACAAAAATATAAAGGTTAGAGTAGATATTATTTTCACATGAATGGGATCATACTGTCCGTATTATTTGGCCAACTGCTTTCTTCAGTTGGCAATATGTCTTGGAGATCTTTCTACCTAAAATCAACTTTGTTCATTTATTAAATTTTTAAAATTGATTTTCAGACAGAGAGGAAGGGAGGGAAAGGGAGCGAGAGACAGACAGAAGAATCAATTTGCAGTTCCACTTATTTATGCATTCATTCATTGATTGCTGTATGAGCCCTGACTGAGGATTGGACCCGCAACCTTTGTGTATCAGGACGATGCTCTAACTAACTGAGCTACAGCGTTGAACCTTGTTCTTTTAAAAATTCTTGTTCAGATAATCCCATAATTCAGATGGGTCTTGATTTAATTCTCCACTCCCCTAATGGATATTTAAAGTGGTTTTATTTTTCATAAACACAGAGCTACAGTGAATATACCCAGAGGGGCCTCCTTGTTTCTCTAGGCCGACCCTCGGAAAATGGGTATGGATATTTTCAATTTTTAGTACATACTGCCAAATTTAATTTCAAAAGCACTATGCCAATTTTCATTCCCATCAGCAGTGCATCTTCACATTTCCTAACACTCTGACCTTTATATTGTTTGCCAAACTGATAGATGAAAAAAGTGTTACCTCATGTTTGTTTGTTTCTAATTTGTATTCTCCAATCACTGAAGTCTTTTCACATATTTATTGGTCCATCCTCTGTGAACTATTTGTAACCTGTCTAGTATTTCTTACAGGGTTGTTTGTCTTTTTCATATTGAATTGTAGGAGTCATTTATATTTCTGGATATTAACCCTTTGTCCATTATGTATGTTGCTAATATTTTCCTATAGTATGTAACATGTGTATGGTTTGTGTTGTCATACATAAGTTTTAAGTATTTGTATAGTCATTTATTATGTTTATATCAATCTTTTCTTCTATGTCTTTTCCATTTTGTTTTAGAAGACCTTCCTTATCCAAGGCAATAACCATATTATTTTATTTTTCTCATTCTCTTTTAGGGCTTTACATCTAGGTTTTTTTTTTGTTTTGTTTTGTTTTTGTTTTTGTTTTTGTATTTTTCTGAAGCTGGAAATGGGGAAAGACAGTCAGACAGACTCCCGCATGCGCCCGACCGGGATCCACCTGGCACGCCCACCAGGGGGCGACGCTCTGCCCACTTGGGGGCGATGCTCTGCCCCTCCGGGGCGTCACTCTGCCGCGACCAGAGCCACTCCAGCGCCTGGGGCAGAGGCCAAGGAGCCATCCCCAGCACCCAGGCCATCTTTGCTCCAATGGAGCCTCGCTGCGGGAGGGGAAGAGAGAGACAGAGAGGAAGGAGAGGAGGAGGGGTGGAGAGGCAGATGGGCGCCTCTCCTGTGTGCCCTGGCCGGGAATCGAACCCGGGACTTCTGCACGCCAGGCCGACGCTCTACCACTGAGCCAACCGGCCAGGGCCTACATCTAGGTTTTTTGTTTTTTGTTTGTTTGTTTGTTTGTTTGTTTTTATCTGGGCCTTGATCAGAAGGACTTGGGCCCCCCACGAGCGGCGCCGGGGAGTGGGTCTTCCATACGCCACATTTCCCGCACCCCACCGACACATCTAGGTTTTTAATCTACCCTAAACTCATTTCCTTCTCAAAACCCTTGCATTCCTCCTATCTGAAACTCTCTGAGCCAGATCTTCCTATAACTGACACCTTTAGGGCTCAGCTCAAATATAATTTCTTCCAAGAGGCTTTCCCTGAAAACTGTAACTAAATTAACCACCCACTCTCCATTAAGATATGCCCTATTTCAGCCTGACCTGTGGTGGTGCAGTGGATAAAGCGTCGACCTGGAATGCTGAGGTTGCCGGTTCAAAACCCTGGGCTTGCCCGGTCAAGGCACATATGGGAGTTGAAGCTTCCTGCTCCTCCCCCCTTCTCTCACTCTCTCTCTCTCCCCCTCTCTCTCCTCTAAAATGAATAAAAATAAAATAATTTAAGATATGCCCTATTTCATTACCTTGATTTATTTTCTTCAGAGTTCACCTTTCTCTAAAGTTATCTAATTTATTTGTTTATGGACTGTCTTTTGTTAGATTGCAAACTCCGTGAGAGTAGAGACTTTATTTTGTTCCTCGCATCTGCAATGTTTCGAATTTATTCTAGTGAATTTGGTATGTACAGATAACTTAATTTTTTCCCCCAAAGGGATAGCTGATGTCTCAACACCAGGTCTCCCTTTTCTAAAGAATTATTATTTCAGCCTGACCTGTGGTGGCGCAGTGGATAAAGCGTCGACCTGGAAATGCTAAGGTCGCCGGTTCGAAACCCTGGGCTTGCCTGGTCAAGGCACATACGGGAGTTGATGCTTCCAGCTCCTCCCCCCGTCTCTGTCTCTCTCTCCCTCTCTCTCTCCTCTCTAAAATGAATAAATAAAATAAATAAAAATTTTAAAAAAAAGGAAGAATTATTATTTCAGTCATTCTGTTTTGTTTTTTTTTAAGATTTTATTTATTGATTTTAGAGAGGAGAGAAAGGGAGATGAGCAGGAGGCATCAACTCATAGTTGCTTCTTGTATGTACCTCGACCGAGCAGCCCAGGGTTTCGAACCGGTGACTTCAGCATTCCAGGTTGATGCTTTATCCACTGCGCCACCACAGGTCGAGCCAGTCATCCTGTTTTAATACTCCTACTCAATATTGGGTGAGTTGAGAATGCTCATGATTATTATTCAGTCCAGTGGTTCTCAACCCTAGTGGTGTACCAGAATCACAATTGGAGATCTCTTAAAAAAAATTAGATGCAGGCCCTGGCCGGTTGGCTCAGCGGTAGAGTGTCGGCCTGGCGTGTGGGGGACCCGGTTCGATTCCCGGCCAGGACACATGGGAGAAGCGCCCATTTGCTTCTCCACCCCCCCCTTCCTCTCTGTGTCTCTCTTCCCCTCCCGCAGCCAGGGCTCCATTGGAGCAAAGATGGCCCGGGCGCTGGGGATGGCTCCTTGGCCTCTGCCCCAGGCGCTGGAGTGGCTCTGGTCGCGGCAGAGCAACGCCCCAGAGGGGCAGAGCATCGCCCCCTGGTGGGCAGAGCGTCGCCGTTGGGCGCATGCTGGAGTCTGTCTGACTGTCTCTCCCCGTTTACAGCTTCAGAAGAAAAAAAAATTAGATGCAGAGTATGTATTAGTTTCCAATGGCTTCCATAAGAAGGTACCAGAAACTGGTTGTCTTAAGACAAAAATTTATTGTTCTGAAGGATAAAAGTCCAGAATGAAGATGTTGGCAGGCCTACGTTCTCTCTGAAAGCCCTAGTGGAGCACCCTTCCTTGTCTCTTTGTAGCTTCTGGTGGTTGCAATATTTGATATTTCTTGACTTGTAAACATATCACTCTGCTTCCATTGTCATATTGTGTTCCTTGTGTGTGCCTGAATTTCCCTCTTCTTTTTTTTTTTTTTTTTTTTTTTTTTTATAATTTTATTTTTTTAATGGGGTGACATCAATAAATCAGGATACATATATTCAAAGATAACAAGTCCAGGTTATCTTGTCGTTCAATTATGTTGCATACCCACCACCCAAAGTCAGATTGTCCTCTGTCACCTTCTATCTTGTTTTCTTTGTGCCCCTCCCACCCCCTATCCCTCTCCCATTCCCCCCTCCCCCCCGTAACCACCACACTCTTATCAATGTCTCTTAGTTTCACTATTATGTCCCACCTACGTATGGAATAATACAGTTCCTGTTTTTTCCTGATTTACTTATTTCGCTTCGTATCATGTTATCAAGATCCCAAATTTCCCTCTTCTTAAACAGGAACCCAATTACTGGATTAATGTAGAATGATCTCATTTTAACATTATTATATCTACAAAGACTATAATTCCAAATATGGTCACAATCACAGGATCTTGGTACACATGAATTTAAGGGGAACACTATTCTGCTTCACTAGGTCTGGGGTGGAGACCCAGCATCCTTAATTTGTTTCTTTTTTTATTTTTGTTTATTAATTCTAGGAAAAAAGGAAGGGAGAGAGAGACTAGAATATTAATCTGTTCCTGTATGTGCCCTGATCAGGGATTGAACAGCAAACGCTGCACTTTGGGATGATGCTCTCTAACCAACCAAGCTATCTGGCCAGGCCCCAGCAGCCTTAATTTTTAAAAGCTTTACAGACTTGACAAATGATAACAATGTTCACCTGGAACAGTAAGCATGGGAGAATAACTAGAACATTTCTTTTTTTTTTTTTAATTTTTTTTAAATTTTTTATTTATTCATTTTAGAGAGGAGAGGGAGAGACAGAGAGAGAGAGAGAGGAGAGACAGAGAGAGATGAGGGGAGGAGCTGGAAGCATCAACTCCCATATGTGCCTTGACCAGGCAAGCCCAGGGTTTTGAACCAGCAACCTCAGCATTTCTAAGTGGACGCTTTATCCACTGCGCCACCACAGGTCAGGCTAGAACATTTCTGAAAAAGAGAAAGTGAAAGGGGAGCAGACGGGGAGAACCGAGTAAAGAAGGACAAAAATATACGGTGATGGAAAATAATTTGACTTCAGGAGATGGATATACAACATAACAGTTCAAATGTTCTGGAAATGTTTACCTGAGACTGACCTGTGGTGGCGCAGTGGATAAAGCACTGACCTGGACTGCTGAGGTCCCCGGTTTGAAACCCCAGGCTTGCCTGGTCAAGGCACATATGAGAAGCAACTACTATGAGTTGATGCTTCCTGCTCCCCCCCCCCATTCTCTCTCTCTCTCTCTCCTCTAAAATAAAAAAAATAAAATCTTAACAAAAAAAGAAATGTTTACCTGATGTACTTTTTTTTAAATTTTTTTATTAGCATTCCAGGTCGATACTTTGTCCACTGCACCACCACAGGTCAAGCAACCTATGCACTTTTATTGATCAATGTCACACCATTAAATTTAATTTTTCTGAAAAATTATTTAAAAAAAGAAAGTGATAAAAATAGTTCTGTCAGATATTAAAAACACTACAGAACTAAAATTATTAAAAGTTTAGTACAAGAGGCCCTGGCCAGTTGGCTCAGGGGTAGAGCGTCGGCCTGGCATGCAGGGGACCCGGGTTCAATTCCCGGCCAGGACACATAGGAGAGGCGCCCATTTGCTTCTCCAGCCCCTCCCTCCTTCCTCTCTGTGTCTCTCTTCCCCTCCTGCAGCCAAGGCTCCACTGGAGCAAAGATGGCCCGGGCGCTGGGGATGGCTCCTTGGCCTCTGCCCCAGGCGCTAGAGTGGCTCTGGTCGCGGCAGAGCGACGCCCCGGAGGGGCAGAGCATCGCCCCCTGGTGGGCAGAGCGTCGCCCCTGGTGGGCGTGCCGGGTGGATCCCGGTCGGGCGCATGCGGGAGTCTGACTGTCTCTCCCCGTTTCCAGCTTCAGAAAAATACAAAAAATAAAAAAAATTTTTTTTTAAATAAAGTTTAGTACAAGAAAATAATTGGATCAATCAAACAAATAGATTCTATAAGTAGATCCAAATACATGAAGGAATTTTGTTTATGATAAAGGTGGCAATTGAAATCAGTGGGGAAATGGGAGGGGAAAAGGTATTATTTCATAAATAGTTCTGATAACTGGCTCTTTTTACCAGAATATAATTCTAGATAGACCAGAAGTAGAAATGAAAAAAAATGTGAAAACATCATTCTAGAAGACAATATGAACGTACTTATTTGTACTCTAGGAATGGGGAAGGACATTTTAAAGCAGAATCTTAAACCCAGATGTCAGTTAAAAAAATATATTGTTGCCTGACCTGTGGTGGCGCAGTGGATAAAGCATCGACCTGGAAATTGTGAGGTTGCCGGTTCGAAATCCTGGGCTTGCCTGGTCAAGGCACATATGGGAGTTGATGCTTCCAGCTCCTCCCCACCTTCTCTCTCTGTCTCTCTCTCTCCCTTTCTCTCTCCTCTCTAAAAAAAAAAATTAAAAAAATATATATATTGTTGGTGCCTGACCTGTGGTGGCGCAATGGATAAAGCGTCAACCTGGAAATACTGAGGTCGCCGGTTCGAAACCCTGGGCTTGCCTGATCAAGGCACATATGGGAGTTGATGCTTCCAGCTCCTCCCCCCTGTCTCTCTCTCTGTCTCTCCCTCTCCTCTCTAAAATGAATAAAAAATTTTTAAAAAAATTAAAAAATATATATATTGTTGGCCCTGGCCACTTGCCTCAGTGGGAGAACGTCAGCCTGGCGTGCAGGAGTCCCGGGTTCAATTCCCAGCCAGGGCACACAGGAGAAGCGCCCATCTGCTTCTCCACCCCTCCCCCTCTCCCTCCTCTCTGTCTCTCTCTTCCCCTCCCGCAGCTGAGGCTCCATTGGAGCAAAGTTGGCTCGGGCGCTGAGGATGACTCCATGGTCTCTGCCTCAGGTGCTAGAATGGCTCTGGTTGCAATAGAGCGACACCCCAGATAGGCAGAGCATATATATCCCCCTGGTGGGCATGCTGGGTGGATCCCAGTTGGGCGCGTGCGGGAGTCTGTCTGACTGCCTCCCCGTTTCCAACTTCAGAAAAAAAAATATTGTTGAGCCTGACCAGGCAGTGGTGCAGTGGATATAGCATGAGCCTGGAACACTGAGGACCCAGGTTCAAAACCCTGAGGTTTCCAGCTTGAGCACGGGCTCACCAGCTTGAGCGCAGGGTAGCCAACTTGAGTGTGGGATCATAGACATGAACTCATGGTTGCTGGCTTGAGTCCAAGGTCTCTGACTCAGCTGGAGCCCCCCTGGTCAAGGCATATATAAGAAAACAATCAGCGAACAACTGAAATGCCGCAACTATGAGTTAATGCTTATCATCTCTCTCTCCCTTCCTGTCTGTCTCTCTCTCTCACTTATATATTTAATGCATAAAAGTTAAAATCTTTGTGAGGCAGAAATAACAAATATTCAAAAGATCAACAAAACTGGGAACACAAATTTGCAACATATATAACAAAGGGCTTGTTTCCCTTTTAAAAAATATTTATTTTAGCCTGGCCTGTGGTGGTGCAGTGGATGAAGCGTCAACCTGGAAATGCTGAGGTCGCCGGTTCGAAACTTTGGGCTTGCCTGGTCAGGGCACATGTGGGAGTTGATGCTTCCAGCTCCTTCCCCCCTATCTCTCTCTCCTGTCTCTCTCCCTCCTCTCTAAAATGAATAATTAAAATAAAAATTAAAAAAAAATTTATTTTAGTGAGGAGAGAGAGAGAGAAGGGGAAGAGGAGCAGGATGCATCAACTCCCATACATGCCTTGACCAAACAAGCCTGGGGTTTCAAACCGGTGACCTCAGTATTCCAGGTTAACACTTTACCCACTGCGTCATCGCAGGTTAGGCTCCTTCATTTCCTTTTCTTCCCTTCCCTTCCCTTCCCTTTCTCTTTTCTTTTCCTTTCTCTTTCTTTCTTTTTAGAGGGGGGAGATAGAGAGACACACTCCCGTTTCTGCCTTGAGCAGGATCTACCTGGCAACCCATCTGGGGCTGATGCTCAAACCAATGGAGCCACTAGCTGTGAGAGGGAAGAGAGCGAGAAGGGGGAGAGGGAGGGGAAGAGAAGCAGATGGTCACTTTTCATGTGTGCCCTGACTGAGAATCAACTCAGGATGTCCATACGCCAGGCTGATGCTCTATCCACTGAACCAACTGGCCAGGGCCAAGGGCCAAGGGCTTCTTTAATTTACAATTAGTTTGAAAGAATATGAAAAAGGCAAAACCCAATAGTAAAAGAGATAAAAATAAGCAAGTAATTAACAGAGAAAGACAAACACACGATAAAGATTGGAAAATTTTCATCCATAATTATGGAAATATAAATACCACCGGATTGGTGGGGCACAGTGGAAAGTACATCGACCTGCAATGTTGAGGTCCTAGATTTGAAACCCTGAGGTTGCCGGCTTGAGTGTGAGATCGACAGGATCCCATGGTCACCTGCTTGAGTCCAAGGTCACTGGCTTGGCTGAAGTGCCCCCCATTAAGGCACTTATGAGAAGCAATCAATGAGCAACTAAAGTGCCAGAATTATGAGTTGATGCTTATCTCTCTCTCTTCCTAATAAATAAATAAATAAACAAATAAATACCATCTTCACCTACCAGTTTGAGAAATGAAAGTATGAGGAAATACTTTCATACACTGCTGATGGGAGAGTTGGTGCAACATATTGCAGGTACGATTTGGCAATATATACAGAACATGCACATATTCTTTGCATGTTGTGGAAAGCGCTTTGCAAATGCCTTCTCAGCAATCATTCCTCACTTTTTCCTTCCTAACGACTCATAGTCAGGCTTCAGAAATCTTGCCACTAAAAATCTAACCTATGTTTATCCTTGCAGAAATTCACTAAAATATATGACCATGGATGATCATTGCAGCATTGTTCGTAATCGCTAAAACTTGAATCAAAACATTTATCAATAAGGAATTGATCCATCTTATGGAATACTATGTAATGTTAAAATTTATTCCATAGTCTGTATATGCTCACAGAGAAATAGCTCTATATTAAAAATCATAATGACTAAAAGGGAGTAGTTTTATACCTTTTAAATAAAAGAATGGATAATGCAGGCAACATGCTTAATTATTTCCTGGAAACTTAGCTATTTCCTGGGTTAATTACCTCTTGGAAGGTTATTCTGTTTGAATTGTCTAACCTTAGGTAAATTTTCCTTTTTTTAAAAGAGAAAATACCATTTGGAGTTATCTGGTAAGGCATAGGCCAATTTAATTTTCCTTCTGTATTTCTGTGTTGAAAAAAAAAAAAACCCTAATGAATATCATATTATTTTTAAAAGGTTAAATCAAGAAAAGATGAATGGAAAATTAAAGACTTCTCAGATGTGCAGTCAGTCTTGAGTGCCACTGACATGATTCAAAGGTTATAAACTAGTGAGGAATTATATCTATCCATATTGAAACTCAAGTACAGAGCAGCGTATTTTATTCTCCAATGTGCATTTGAATTTCCTAGGGTTCTTATAAAAATGCAGATTCTGATTCTGAGAGACACTGAGTAGATCTGAGGGGGGCAATATTCTACATTCGTAACTGGTTCTCAAGTGATGCTAATGCTGGACTATTGATCATACTTTGATAGCAAGAAAAAAGAAGAGGAAGAAAAAGAAGAAAGAAGGGGAAGCGGACCATAAAGATGAAAAGGAAGGGACAGATATGAGATATTTCAGAAGTAGTGGGCATTTCGGATGAGAAATGAGCTTGGGATGACAAGGTTTTTGGGCTGGGTGATATGAGAACCAGGTAATAATAACCAGAGAGAGAGGGATAAAGCTGAGGAGGAGGTATAGGAAACAATGGAGAAGTGAAAGCAAGGCTTCACATTTAAACATATTGAGTTGTGATTTTTTGTGGATTTGATCAGACAACCATTTGAATCCTACATCTCCTCAATAGAATTTAGTTAGAGGTAGATTTGAGAGTCATCCATAGAGTGGTAGGAGTTGAGGCCATGGATTAGATGAAACTGATGAGGGCGAAAGAATAGGGAGAAGACGGCTGAAAATAAAAACTCTGAGAAATGCTCATTTTAAGAGGTATGCTAAGGAAGGAAATGAAGAAATACAGGGACAGTACAGAAAACTAAATATTCTGAAGGGCCCTCCTACTACAGAACTAGATCCTGCATAAAACACAAATTTTATTTTATTGCGGGATGTGTGAATTAGCAACTTCTGCATAATAAACCATCCCCAAACACAATGGCTTGAAACCAAACTACCTATTGCTCATGAGCCTATGGCTTGGCTGCATAGCTCTGCTGACCTGGACTAGGTTTGGCTGATCTTGCCTGGACTAACCCATTTATCTGTGGTTTGCTGGTGGGTTGGCTGGGAGCTGACAGGTCTGCAGTGATCCTGGCTGGTATAGCTGGACAATTGGGTCTCTCATAGCCTAGGCTTGTTCACATAGCAGTTCCAGGGGTCCAAAAATGAGCAGAAGCACGCAATACTTCTTGAAGCCTAGGCTTGGAATGGACACTTTTACAAGTATACTGACCAAAGCAAAACACAAGACTAGTCCAGATTTGAAGGAGGAAAATTAGATGCCATCTCTTAATAGTGATGAAAAATGTGTAGATACACGGAGATGTGAACTCTAGCCATTTTTTGTATTTTTCTGAAGTTGGAAATGGGGAGTCAGTCAGACAGACTCCCTCATGTGCCCTACTGGGATCCACCCGGCATGCCCACCAGGGGGCAATGCTCTGCCCATCTGGGGCATCACTCTGTTGCAACCAGAGCCATTCTAGTGCCTGAGGCAGAGGCCACAGAGCCATCCTCAGTGCCCGGGCCAACTTTGCTCCAACGGAGTCTTGGCTGCGGGAGGGGAAGAGAGAGACAGAGAGGAAGGAGAGGGGGAGGGGTGGAGAAGCAAATGGGCGCTTTTCCTGTGTGCCCTGGCTGGGAATCGAACCCGGGACTCCTGCATACCAGGCCGATGCTCTACCACTGAGCCAACTGGCCAGGGCTGAACTGTAGCCATTTTTATAATCATTTTATTATGCTAGGTTTTTGTGTGTGTGTGTGTGTGACAGAGACAGAGAGAGGGACAGATAGGGACAGACAGGCAGGAAGGGAGAGAGATGAGAAGCACCAACTCTTCATTGGGGCACCTTAGTTGTTCATTGATTGCTTTCTCATATGTGCTTTGATGGGGGGGGGGCTACAGCATAGTGAGTGACCCCTTGCTCAAGCCAGTGACCTTGGGCTCAAGCTGGTGATCTCGGGGTCTCGAACCTGGGTCCTCTGCATCCCAGTCCGATGCTCTATCCACTGCACCACTGCCTGGTCCGGCTATCATGCTGGTTTTATCAGAAGTAAAAGGAGTCTTTAAAGAATATGCAAAACAAAAAGCAAGCAAACAAACAAGGCTATGACAACAACAGTAACAAAACCCAGCGATCTGACTGGGGAGAATAGGGCTCATGAGGAAACTTCCAAAAATGAAATAGAAGTATATTGATTGCTCACAAAAATTAGGGGATATTTCAAAATGTATATAAGGCAATAAAATATCCCAATTTTTTTGTGACCAGTGTATATCCTTGGAAACTGAGGTGGTATTCCTGGAAGAAACGAGGAAAGGCTGCTGGTCAGGTATAAAACAAAAATCTGCCTCAGAATTCAAGTGTCTAGGCTTTTTCATGAGTAAATTCTAGAAATATTTTAAAGTAACATAGAACAGTATAGGTCTTTCTGGTACTTGAAATCAGTATGCCCATGGGGCAACTTTTAGGACTTTGAGCTTGGACTCAAAACCAGTATAACTACTGCATCTTCTTAATATATTAAAACTGTTTTCACATCCACTAGCTTGTGTTATTTTCACAACTACCTGTAAGGGAGGTAACACAGGCATTATTATTCACATTTAGTACTACTTTCTAAAACAATTTTTTCATTATCTTATAAAGGTGAACATTTGGATGATTTAGGTACCAGCAGGAAACATGTACCAAAGTATTCATGGCAAAACTAGCAGAAACAAGCCATATTTCTGTTGAACAGAGAATGGGTAGGTAACTCATGGTGTATTCACACAATAAAATATATAGAAGTAAAAATGAATTAACTACAGCTATAGCAACATTTGAGACTTAGAGAAATCAATTAAGAAAAGTTGCAGAAAATGACATAAAAATAACATTTAAAAGCAAGTAAAACCTGACAATATATTTTCAGTTCTTTATTTTTAGTGGGTTTTTATTTTTTATTTTTATTTTTTTTTTGAGACAGGAATGGAGAGCGCAGGTCAGAAGCACCAACTTGGAGTGCTTTCACTTTAAATGTTTCCTTCCTTCCTTCCTTCCTCCCACCCACCCACCCTTCGAGACAGAGAGAGAGTCAGAGAGAGGGATAGACAGGGACAGACAGACAGGAACGGAGAGATGAGAAGCATCAATCATCAGTTTTTTGTTGAGACACCTTAGTTGTTCGATTGCTTTCTCATATGTGCCTTGACTGCGGGCCTTCAGCAGACAAGTAACCCCTTGCTCGAGCCAGAGACCTTGGGTCCAAGCTGGTGAGCTTTTTGCTCAAACCAGGTGAGCCTGCGCTCAAGCTGGTGACCTCGGGGTCTCAAACCTGGGTCCTCGGCATCCCAGTCCAACGCTCTATCCACTGCGCCACTGCCTGGTCAGGCTGCTTTCAGTTTAGTTGTGCATTGATTGCTTCTCCTATGTGCCTTGATGGGGGCGAGCCAGTGTCCCCTTGCTGAAGCTAGCAACCTTGGAATTTTCATGCCAGAGACCTTTGGGCTCAAGCTGGTGAGCTTTGGAAACATCTATGATTTCCCTGCTTAATCCAGTGACCTGTGCTGATGAGCCCGCACTCAGAGCCAGAGACCTCAGGGCTTCCAATCTGTAACCTCAGCATTTTGGGGTGACATTATCCATTGAGACACCACCAGTCATACACACTATATTATTCAGGGTTAATTACATGTGTGATAAAAACTAGTTGAAAAGAAAACAAGAGAACGGAAAAACTCAAGATATCGGTTATTTCTGGGGAAGGCAGGGAGAGGGGATAGCTCTTAGGTTGGGCAGTGGGTTTATGACTGTTCATTTTATTATCAAGTTTCATAACACTACACATCCTTTTTATCAAATATAACATAATAATTTTTAAAGGTAGTTTCAAAACAGGTCTTCATTTACCCCCACCTCCCCAAACCCACAACAACATTTTTATCAAGGCTGCAGTGTATTCCAGGTACTTTACATACACCATGTCATCCATGTCATTTAATCCGAACAGCCGGCCCCCAGGGTGGGCTAAGGGAGCTAACCTCAATTATTGTGTTACCACCAGATTACACTGACTTCAGCCCACATACAGAGAATCCCTCTGACACTGGAACGGGAATGAAAACCTCAACATTCCATTCTAAAGTTTAGGTACAATGACTCACGTGTTTAGGAAATGGCAGCCAGCGAAAAGGGGATGAATCAAGCCTACTCAGAAATGGGTAATTTCTCCATGTGATACTATTATTGCAACTCACCAAACTTACTTCTCCTTTATTGCAGAAACATAGCATTGTACTATTCCACCTCTATGAAATTAGGCGCACTTATGTGACGTGCTTTGGGCAATGAAGAGACAAGCATTGTGTGACACTTTAAACTTTAAGGGTCAGTGTGCATTTTGCTCACATGCCTTCCCCCGACTCAGCGATGGGGCTTCTGTTAGTCTGAGTTTCTAAGTGACTATGGATTACAAAGCCCCCAGCCAATTCATGGTGGACACATATGAGCAACAAGTATACCTCTGCTATGTTATTAAGATTTGGGGATCGCTACAGCAACAGAACCTAGCCTATCCTGATCAATACCTTCCCCTTTTCTAGAGTTAGAGATGAATGTATAAGGACTAAATGAAATGAAAATGTATATGATGTGCAAAATAAACTGTCTAGACCTCTCTCTGATGCATAGTAAACCCTCAGTAGATCACTTTCTGTATCTACTCTTCGTAAATGACTGGAATTTCCATGTTTCCCCCACACAAATAAAGACTAGTAGTAGAAGATGCAAATAGAACGTAATGTTCCAGCCTCACATTATTTCTAATGCTTGTGATCTTTAAGAGGTATTTTCATTCCTTGTCACTTTCTCCTTCAAATCCATGAAAAAGCCCTACAATTGGTCCTGCTTGGATCATATACCTATCCCACTGGGAAAGGTAAAGCCATGTGATTGATGGTCAACCCATCTACTTCAACATGGGGAGCAGTTCCATGTAAAGGACAAAAACTAGGTTTTACTGCCAGAAAGAGGAAAGAATGCTGGGCTGGCAGAAACAAAAGTTATCTACTTAGTCAAAATTAACTTAGATTTCGAAGCCTAGTTTTATCACTTATTAGCTGTGTGTGAACTTGGGTACCACTGAAACAGTTTGCTCATATGTAAAGTGGGGAATAGTACTTACTTTGCAGAGTTGTTTGAAGATTAGAAATAATGTACAAGAGCCTAGTACCTTGCCTGCTACTTAATGGGTCCTCAATAAACGGTAACTTTAAAAGTCAAATGCTAAAAATGTTCTACTATTAAATTCTGAGTCTCAACACCCAAAGATAAAAGGCCAGGAAAAGACAATTATAACCATAATGAGCTGAATAAAAAACAAAGTATGTTACAAATAACAGAGTTTCATTTAAGGGTTAAGTGTTTACAAGCTTCAGTAGGTTCAGCTGTTCCTTTTGTCATCTGTGCACACAAGGCACAGAGCAGTAAGGGAGGCCAAGCCCAGCTAGCATCACTCTGCTGAAGCTGGAATATAAGAATGCCCTAGACTCCTGGCTTTGGACTCTGCTTTAATCATCCCTCTATTGTTCAAAGGTTACTCGGAGCTCAATTTCTTTCCAGAACCTCATTTATTTATTATTTTTTTTTAATTAAATTTTTTGTTTTAGGACCTCATTTATTTAAATAAATACCATTCAGCGCTAAACCTCCTTATTCAATCTTGTGTTTCTGCCGTCAACATGTCCACTGCCTCGGAAGTCTACAATCTGCTTTGCACCAGGGAACATTTTCAAAGGTGTTTTAGCTGTCCCTGATCTAGTCATCTAACACTTACTAAGTGCATGCTGGGTGATTGGTGTCAAGAAGACAGAAACAAACAAACAAACAAACAGAAATAGAATACAGCCGTCCCTCGTCATATCACGGTCTCACTGTGTCATGGATTTTTAAATTGTATATATCTAATTTTGTATTGCAGTTTTTTTGCTCTGTTGCGGGATTTTGCGGTATCTAGGTATTTTTATATATTTATTATTATTTTAATTATTTTGGGGGTATGGCAACCAGCGAAAAATCAGCATTTTCTAGCCTAAAAAGTTGAAAACAATATAAAAAATATATAAAGCCTTAAATATATATATATATATATATATATAAATAATAAAATAAATGTAAGGTCGCTACTTCATGGATTTTTGCCTATCGTGGGGGGTTCTGGAACCTAACCCCCGTGACAGACGAGGGACCACTGTAGTTTCATTAAATAGAAGGGGTGGCTGAAAGTGAGGCTAGAGAAGCAGTCAGAGGCCACATCATGAAGGGACCATGGAAGTGGGAGTGCAGCATGTTAGGACAGATTACTCTGGAAGCCGATAAGCATGGTAGATTGAATCAGTGGCTCTTAATGTCTTGACGGTCACAGATTTCTTTAAGAGCCTGAAAAACGGTATGGGCCTTTTCACCAGGAAAAGGTACATATACTTAGACACAAAATGTTGCTTACAATTGCCTGGTTAGGGAGACTGGAAAACATCTTCAATAACTCAGGTGATACATGAACAGGCCGAGATTAAGCCATGATAGCAGGGACAGAAAAGATACAGATGTGAGCCTGACCTGTGGTGGCGCAGAGGATAAAGCATCGACCTGGAACACTGAGGTTGCTGGTTCAAAACCCTGGGCTTGCCTGGTCAAGGCACATATGGGAGGGAGTTGATGCTTTCTACTCCTCCCCCCCTTCTCTCTATCTCTCTCCTCTAAAATAAATAAAAAAAAAACCCCTGGGCTTGCCTGGTCAAGGCACATGTGGAGGTTGATGCTTCCTGCTCCTCCTCCCGCCCTTCTTTCTCTCTCCCACCGCCTCTCTAAAATAAATACATTTAAAAAAAAGAAAGAAAAGATACAGATGTGAGAAACAGAAATATGGCTGAGTGTTACTAACAGATCTTACACGGTTTGAGAAATGAGGGAAAGGCATGAGTGTAGGATAACTCCATTGGTTTGTAGTTTAGACAACTGAGTAGAAGGTAGTGTCTGGCACTCATGGAAAGGAGTAGGCTTCCGAAGAGAGGATGGGTTCAGTTTGGGCAATGTTGAGTCGAAACTGCCTTTAGAACATCCAAATAAAGAAGTTCAGCATGAAGCAAAATATGCCCTTCCTTTTGATGATTCTCATATTGGTTCTTTTGCCCTGATATTCAACTACAAATGGATGCCAAATCTCTGAGTAACACTTTTGCATTGAGACAAATATATTCTCCATTTGCAGAAAAGGATCCAGAAGGGAGAGGACAAATTAAACTTCACACACCCAAAATTATTTAACAACTTTTTTTTTACTAAAAGAATAGTTTCAATAAGCACTGTAAGTTTCTTTCCATTGCATTAACAGAACAACAGACCAATTTCCATCACAGAACAACTCCTGAGACATTTTCACTCCTTTCTGAAACACTTCCATTAACTCCTGCAGTTTTCCCTAAGAAGCATCCATTCAAACTTACATTAATAAACTATGGAGCTTTTGTGATGAGGTGGGCCAAAAAGGCAGGGAATTTGGAATTTGGGAGTGGAAAACAGACATACATATTATCCATCCACTAAACACACTGTCAAGAGCACAGGAGAAGAGATATTAACACAGGAAAAATTATGAAAGAATTTACTTTTGTCAATAACATCATTTATCAGGGAGCACAAAAAACATTGACTCCTTGCAGTTAACATGTCTTTACCTAGTATGTTATTCTAAAAATAGATTAAAATTAAAAAAACAATGGGAGGGGAAGTGTCTTCTGGGAAGTAACTAAAAAGAAGTCATCAGATTTGGCAGGGTTATGAAAGAAAATCTGAAATGTTTAATTTGCTTCATTTACATGGAAATTCACTAGTTATTAGTTACTACCAACACGGACAAAAAGAGTATCTATAAAAGTACAAGGGCAATGTCAAAAGCTGAAATGGGCACCCTAGCACAAGGGATCTTTTATGTTGCTTTTATCTTGGTAAAGATGATTTTGTAAAAAAATGAAGTTATCTTCTTAGAACATCAAAACAACCTCTGGCAATACTGAAGAAAATGATCAGTTACAGGAGAATAGGTACACTGAGCTCTACCTGCACCAGCAGACTACTGCAATAAGCCAAGGGGAAAGAAAACAAAGTCAAATAAAGAAAATGCCAAAGTCACTAGAGGGAGCAAAACAGAGGGTGACACAATGAAACAGTGAAAACTTAACCCCCGCCCCAAACCCCAGGCATATTTAGGAAATATGCATCAGGAAGTGAACAAGTATAATGATTAAACCTTAGTAGAATTATACTAACTACTTTAAACTATGGTCTACTTGTATTGTCATTTCAAAGAAGGGGGTTCTTAGATGCTGAAAGGGTAGCACTGACACTTCTAAGTTCCAATGGACTGGATCACTATAACCAAACAGTGACTTCCACATTCTTTCTACCCTACATAAGCATTCCTCCCGCCCACATTAACCATCCTCCCCAATGCCTTGTCTGGTTGTTTTTCTTAATGATCAAATATATATATATATATATATGTATATATATAGTGACTTGGCCAACAATGCCAGAAAATCAAGATGGAGACAAAAACCAAACGTCACTAGCTAAAGCAAGTGCCATTTCTAGGGCTTTAAAATCTACACAAAATTCTACTGAGTCAGAATGAAATGATGCAAGTGAGCAGAAGTTTGTCAGACCTGGTCCAGACCAGACTGGCCACTGAATAAGGGTGGGAGTTATAGGTTGACCCCAAGGCACACCAGCAGAAATCAAGAACTGCAGCCCTTGGGTATCAGTGTCTACATATAACCAAGGGGCATTTGCTTGTGGCCCTATAAAGTAAGGGGTCATTTCTGGGGGATCCTATATGACTTTGTTCAAGAGAGGCCACATCATCATCAGAAACAGGGCCTCAAGTGAAGGATGACAGTCTCTTTAAGTGGTATTCACAGCAAAGATCAGATCTGCCTTTCCCAATTTGTCCTCCAATTAGAAAAGTTCATCTCCTAGTAATGAACCGTAGTCTTTCTGGCTTTAAATTGTGTATTTTGGCAGATGAATTAAAATATATGAATATGGTCCTTTATGGTTCTTTTTTATAACGTTCTAAATCCAAACTGCTGAATCTAAATAAAAATCAAGGTTGGAAGCAAGCCACTTGTTTCACCCTGGGCCAGACTAGGAGAAAGTGGAGGATTGTGGAAGGGAGAAAAGTAAGCCTCTTGGCAAACTGGAATCACCCCTGTAAGCAGCAATTATACTTCTCAGCATGAATGCCTACAAAACAAGAAGTCTCCTTAATGCTGTGAGAGTTAACAATACTGTCATTTGATTGTATCAGATAGGTTCAAGATGCACAGAAACAGCAACTGAAGAAAATACCTTTCTATGTAACTCCAAGTACTTCCTTATCAGAAAATGGAAAGCTAGATAGATTTAATTTAACACAGCTCAGTGACTCCGGTTACTTTTCGAGCTCCTAAGGATTCCTCCCTCTGTGGCTCCAGAAAGAAATTTCCAAGTCATCTAAGTTCACTACTAAATCCCTCTCTTTCTGGATACATAAGTCCTAAACTTCAAGATGTTGTGAAAGTTTGAGCAGGTGCAAGAGAAGAGGGGGGGACCAAATTAGGGGAGCACATTCCAAAGAGGAAGTTTTTGTACACAATGTTCCTGGTTATATCTGGCTAGGTATGCACTCTTGTCATCCTGCTTTGGTTACGTAAAAAGTGTCTGGGCACGGGAGAGGCATTCTAGGGCCCCTTTCCCCTGCAATTTGTAGGTTCTCTTAAACTGGCCAGACTAGGATAAAGCAGTCTGAGACTTTTCAATCTCTCATGATACACTAATTGTAAGTGGGCAATGTGCAAACAGCATTCTGGTTGTCTGGAAAAAAAAATCACCAAGGACCTGCAGTGGGTCAAAGTGCATGGGGTTTTTCAGAGAGAGAACCCTTCTAGCGGTCTAGTCAGGTGAATTTCTGTAGAAATGGTACTTCTTGGGCAAGAAAATCAGAAAGCCCAAAAGGAGGTGTGTGATGCTGAAAGCCTCAATTCTTGAATCAAGACACAATGCTAATATGTCACAAGCCATGTTCCCATCCCTCAGACTTAGACTGCTAAGGAGGGAAACTAGAAATGCAAGGTTGTCTCAAGAGTATCTATGGCAAGGAGGAATAGCCTCTTTGTCCTAGGCAGATTCTGGCCTCACCAAGGGCTAAGAAACCTTTTACAGAATACCCCTAAAGGCCCAGGCCAGAGTCCTTCCTTGCGAAGCAAATGAAAAGATCCAGTAGTCAAAATGTCAATGAACAAATGAAACAATCTAGCCATGTAAAATCCAATTGTCAATTTCTTCACACTTCCCTACCCCATCTTTCCAATGCTAGTCTTCTCTCCTTCAGGTATTTATGGCAATCAGTTGTAGCCTGAGGCCAGTATAATCCTGGAGTTCCAGATGAGACTTCTTCTAAATTGGCTGCAAGCCCTGGTATCACCTCCCTCCCGCTTCTTCTCTATGATCCAGGCAGCTCCTTCATAAGGAAATGCTCAGATCTTCCCAATCCCATTCCAACCTCCTGTTTTCACCATATGGGATGTGAGGGCTCTGTTCAATATTAAGCTTGTGACAACCCAACTGTGTGTTGTTCTGAACAGGCAATCTCTGGATAGTACCTTTTGTCTGCTTTAGAGAATCCCATCTTCTTATAATTGTGATAAGCTGTGACTTAGTAAGGATTTTAAAGTGTGGTTTTTTGAAACCCACCACTCCATAGCAGTGGAAGTATTTCTGTGAAATTCCGTAAATCCTCTGGGACATCACCATGTATGTATGTATGTATGTATGCATGCATGCATCTATCTATCTATATGTAGATAGATAAACACACACACACATATACATATACTTATATATATAAAATATGTATAGATAAATAGATCTGTCTCTTTATATAAAGGGTATGTGCACGCATATAGATACATGCATTCATATATACATCCTCACACACCCACATACAAAGGCACGTGCACGTGCACACGTGCACGCGTACACACACACACACACTCTTTTGAGTTCCCTTTCGTACTCAGTTTCATCACATTGACTCCCACCTTTTCAGGGTGTGGGCAGCAGGGAGTGGGTGAACTGCACCACATCTTCTATTTTACAAATAATGCATTCGTTCAGAGGCAGGAAAAATCTGCCTAGTACTTTTTTTTGACTCACTCGAATCCCCCAGTACAAAGGCCATTGGTAGTTTTTTTTTAAATGTATAAAATAAAATAAAAACTAAAATAAAATAACCAATACTACCTCACTTCCCTGAAAACATCTACCTATCTGACAGGCCAGCGCTAGAGGCAATGGTACAAAATCCTAGAATTGGGTGAGTGGGGAAAGGGTGAGGAGGTGGACACTGATTATATACAAAGGCCCCACTACTTCACAGAGCAATAGTCAGGAAGCTATCGACAGTTGTTCCTACTACCTCATGGGTTTTATAAATGAGTATCATAATGAAGACTCAGAAAACCAAAGCTGGAACTTTTCTATGTAGGGCCTTATGTGATGACACCAATATTTTACAGTTACTACCTACCTAGGCTAGGCTCCCAGGGGAGGTAAAGGGATTACTGGGATTTTATATTAAATTTGACAATAGGAGCTAGTCCTGTTGCCATTCATTTTTGACCAGGGCTTCCCCAAAGCAGACCACTAGGTCTGGAGGCCCAGAAAAAAATGGGAAAGAAAATAAAATGGGTATAACAGGACATCCAACAAAATTTTGGCTAAATCTAGGGTAAGCATTTATGTCCTCTAACTCGGGCCTAAAATCAGAAAAGTCTGTGTTTTCCCCTCTTCCTGATCTGGTAAATCCATCTGCAGCTTCTTATTCCTCTTTTTGTGCCACAGTTCCCAACTTCTGCTCTCCCAGGTGGCTCTTCTCCCCATTCTTCACAGGAAAGTAGCGGTTACCATCACTACACATGCTGCTGTCTCTGGATAAGGCACACTGTGATGGAGCTGGAAGGTGATGATCACTCTTTTCTTCCTTGACCAATGTGCCACTGTTTCCATTTATCTGTGAGTGGGACCGACTCTGCTGAGGCTCCAGGGGTTTAGAAACTCCATCTGAAGTGCCCTGTGTCAAAAATAGAGATACTCAGTGGAAATGGTAATCCCATACTGGCTGACCCTAAGCATGTTCATAGATTAGCCTGCAGAATCTGCTTCAGTTCTTCAAAGCCACCAGAAAGCTCAAAGCATATTTAACATCTAATATGTTCTCATACTGTGTGCTAAGAACTGAGGGTGACAACATATGGATCTGACCAAAATCCAATGGCAGTGACAGCATCACAATAATGACACAGCTACAATTTACAAGCTTAATGATATATTTTTCTGATACTAATGGGAATGCTAAATGGTAGCTATTATCGTGCCCCATTTACAGATGAGGAGCTGAGGTTCAGAGATTAAAGTAACGTGCTCAGGGACACCCAGATAGAATGAGATGGAAAGCAGTGGGACCAGAATTCCACTCCAGGTCAGGCAGCCTCTAAACTGCCATGCAGTGCTGTCCAATGCTGACAGTTGGACATGTAAATGAAAGGGAAAAAACCCCAGGAGACCTATGTGCAATATTCCTCAGAATCTTTTATAACTAAAAACATCATATGTTTTTCATTTCAGGAATGTGACTGTTTTGAAATGCTAATGACATGAATTGCATTACCTTATAGTGTAGTGCTGGCTCTCAATGAATGTCATTAGGAAATAATAACAGCTTGATTACTAAGTGGTTAGGCATGACAGATACTCTGATGCTCCTTTTACAGAGAAGACAGATGACACTCAAAAAAGTAAAATGACTTGTCCAAAGTCACTGGCATACCTAGACTTGCATCCAAGTCTGTTTGACTCCAAAGACTTTGTTCTTTCCATTATGATATAATACATAATGGAAATCTAATCCCCGTTGAATAGGTGGTTAATTATAAATAATAACTATTTTTTATGGAGTACTTCCCATGTTCCCGGCTCTGTGCTAAACACTACATACATCATCTCATTTAACACTCATAACAACTCTCTGAGGTAGATACCAATTTCTCCATTTTACAGCTGAGAAAACCAAGGCACGGAGAGGTTAAATAACTTGTCTAAGATCAAAGAACTAGTAAGTGGCAGAGCCTTTTACATTTTACATTTTAAAATCTAAATCACTTGACTCTAAAGCCTGTACAACATGGGTGCCGCTGTGAACTGTTACTCAAGAACCTGGAAATAAGACCGGGCCAGGGAGCTTAGTTGGTTAGTCATCCCAATACTCCAAGGTTGTGGCTTCAGGCACATACAAGAATCAACCAACGAATGCATAAATATATGTAACAAAATATCGATGTTTCTGTTTCTCTCTCCTCTCTCTCTCAAATCAATTTTAAAAAACTTTTGAAAAAAGAATCTGGAAATAAGATGAAACTAGTACAATTCCACACAATGGATGGAATTAGCCACTTGGGGGAGCCAACAAAGTGAGCAAACCATTAAAAATAAGTGACTTAGAATTTGAAAACACACAAAATTCCAGTGGCCTAGGAATACTCTCAAGAAGACAGGACTATAATGTAAGCAGATTTAATAAGCTAGAACAATATATTATATCAAACTCTGAAGAAAGGGTGACTGAACAGAAAAAGAGTTAACAAGGCAATCAGCAGCAGCTCCATCCAGAAAAGATGCCTTACCTAAAAACAAAGTCAGTAGGAAGATTTCCTTGACCAGGCTACCTCTAGAACAGTGGTCCCCAACCTTTTTTGGGCTATGGACTGGTTTAATGTCAGAAAATATTTTCACAGACCGGCCTTTAGGGTGGGACGGATAAATGTATCACATGACCGAGACAAGCGTCAAGAGTGAGTCTTAGATGGATGTAACAGCGGGAATCTGGTCACTTTTAAAAAATAAAACATTGTTCAGACTTAAATATAAATAAAATGGAAATAATGTAAGTTATTTATTCTTTCTCTGCAGACCGGTACCAAATGGCCCATGGACCGGTACTGGTCCGCAGCCTGGGGGTTGGGGACCACTGCTCTAGAGTACATAATAGTGCCCCCAGAAATCTTAGCCAAGAGAAACTTAGCATGACCTACTATCCCTTGTTTTCTCATCTGTGACATAAAATAATAGCATCTAATTTCATAAGCTCTTGTTCAGTTCAGGCACTCACTGTAAAGTACTTAGAACATGTTGTGCCCGGCACTGTAAAAACTCACTAAAAATCAGCTACTTTTATTGTTCAGATTTCATATCCCCAAGCAAACTTCTGATACCATGGCCTCCCTTGGAGTTTTCACTTAAAGAAAAAAAGCTCTGACAGACACAGTTAAGAGCATATCACTAGAGGCAGTTAATCACAGGTCTAACTTCTTGTTTCTAACAATTAGTGTTGCTATATTTTGTTGGAGTCACACAGCACAGGGCTTTGGATTCAGCTCAGGCTGAACTGTCAACTCTGATACTGACTTTATAGATGATTTTGGGCGTCATTCCTCTGATCCTCAGTTTCCTTCTGTTTAAAATAATGAATATTGAAAATGAAATAATGAATAATAAATACTTCAAATGAATTTATAAGCATAGAATAAAGTAAGCATATACTATATCATGGTAATTATTTCTTCTCATCATAACTCAGTAACTTTACCTTTTACTCCCTCCTTTCTTGTTGCCCAACCCCCCCCCCCACTCTTTTGGACAATAGCTACATACTATTTCTGCAATCCTGGTTGATATGAGTCAAGCACTGAGAGATGGACCCACTCTTATTGTACCATAAATATGAGATTTTTCAGACTATATATATGGAATGATCAGACCTGAATCATGGTCAATTCCCCAAGGCTGTATTACCTTATGGGAGCCTATCTTAGTGACTAGTTTTCCTTACTAAATAGCTTCTGGAAAGAGTTGAGAAGCTTTGGTAAAATCACAAAGTTATTGCTCTCTGGCTTTGAAGTGCATTACAAAATGTTTTGTTTGGGGGACGTACCATTCTAATTCCATTTCTGGCTGAAAATAACATTAAAGCAAATCTGTATTCTTTGAGAAAACATTAGACAATGGGGGTTAACACGGGTTCAGTGAGGGCTGGCTGTATACAGGAGAGCTGATCTGAGACTGAGAACTGACTATAAAGTTCCCCTGCACTATGGTCTAGTCAGTGATCCTTGTGAGGATTAGAGACTGAATGCAAAATCTTTGCTTGGTAGAAAGTATGCACTCAAGAAATGGTAGCTGCTATACTATGAGGAGCCCAGCAGTCTGAATCTTATATGAGACTTTGGATCACTACAAGAATAGGCTTTCATATTTGTGGGGGAGGACCATGTCCACAGAAGACCAATGGGGACTGTGATCTAATTCAAAGTGCAGATTAGAAGACCATTCTAAACCATTACAAATAAGCAGAATGGTAACACCTCTTCCCCTTGCATATTCAGCTAAAGCCAAAGTCCAGTTTTCTATGTATCTCAGGTAGAACCCAGAAGCACAGGCATGATGCTGACAATTCCACTGTTAACCTCACTCTGGCCCCTTTAAGGCTGCATGGAGCATATGTTATGCTACCTAAAGGTTTTTGTGACACAGTACCTAGTTTCCATCTTGTGGCCTTACTGAGTGAAAAAGATAATATGGCACTTTGCAGCCCTGTGGAAATAGCCTGGGCAGTCAAACCCTCAGTATACAACTAGAGCAGGGCAATAAAATCAAATGCCGGGAGAAGCTAGGAAAACTCTCAGGTTTCCTGCCTAATCAGATCTCTTGCAATTTAGCTGAAAAGGTAACAGGTATCAAACAGAAGCTAAATAGACTCAAAAAGATACTTACTTGTTTATTTCCTTTTTTATGTCCTTTGGATCCTCTACCAGTCTGTTCTTTTCCATGCCTTTAGAAAGTGAGGGGAAAGCGATCATGAGGAACATATAAAGCCCATACCCCAACTTTCCTTAGCTAACTACTCTCCTACTCTCGTAAGTTAGATGCCCTTCCTCTGTGCTACCACGGTAAATCTCTCTTTCACTTCTATATTATACTAAATTGTTCTGTAACCCATGTCCTCCTCTGAGGAAAAATCTTTTTCATCGAGGCAGGGCATTTAGTATATGTTTCCTGAACTAAACTGAAAACTGGCTTTAAAAATGAAAATTTGGTTAATGCCTCTTCCCTTAATATCAAGATTCAACAGCTGGGCATTTTCCCAAGGGTACCTTGATAGACACTAACTCATACCAACCCATGCGAGTACATACCCCTTTCCGGGCCCACCGACAGACACCACTTGCATGCCAAAGGAGCCTCGGCCCCTGGAGGACCTGCTGCCAGCCCACTGGCCCACAACCATCCCAGCAATCTCTAGTTTTCCTCCTTGGGGTGGGATTGGATGGAGACCTAGAAAGAGAGGAAGAATGACAATAATTAGTGGTAAGTGTAAGGTACTATACAAGTGAAACAACAAAGGGTCATGGTGGAAGCAAAGTTAGGGTCAGAGGGTTGAAGATCTGTGCATAGTCACTTTAGCAAGCGGGCTGTGGATGATTCATTTTTCAACTACAGAGCCTGGCTCAGAGTAGGCATTCAATATTTGTTGAGAGAATGAATGCCTTATAATCTAATTATTGGAAAATTATAGGCCAAAACCACTTTTGACTTAAATACATATCACTAATCACTGAGGGATTTGCCAACCAACCAAATGAAACTGATAATAATGAAACTAAACTAATAGTATTTTATCACTACAAAGCAAAAATAGCAATAGTTGAAAACCAGACCGAGTTCAAGACAAGGTAGCCTATCTCTTTAACAGAAAATTCCAACTCTCTGTGTGTGAGCTCACAGACACAGAACTTTGTAATCCAAAAGGAATCCTCCATAGTATACAGATTTCTAGTAAATCTTAAATTTTAGTGTATGGAGAAAATCCAAATGTTAATCCTTCACTCGTTCAGCAATTCATTAGTAAAGAGCCCTTCATCTACATAAAAGTAGGAATCTAAAGGACTAGAGCACTAACTAGTCCTAAGAGGGCATTTGGGGGAACCTTGTGGCCTTTCAGGAGGCAGGAGGCTCCTCATGAACCACTTGTAACTGGAAACTAAGCATCGCTGGGACTTGAGGCATTGGTGAGGACCTCCTAAGAACCTGGTCTTAATTCTGTCTTCTGAGACACAATAAAATCAAGAAGCAAAGAATGAGAGTAGAGAGCCATAAGTCACCTTCAGAGAATGAAATAAATGGCTGCCTCCCTGGTTTGTAAGACGTGAGCATTACCCGACTGAACAGACATCACACACTGTTCATCTAAGCAGAGCCTTAAGCTAAATATCCATACTGAATTCTGCAACCCTTAATTTAACAAACTTCAACTCCCAAATTTATTTTTAAAGTGACAAGCAATAGACAACAAACGCCTTCAACCACAGCAACCATAGCAATGACATCCCTACCTCATCACAGAATCTCCATATTTTATGTTAAAATGTCCCCATTAAAGTATCTTATTTTACCAGGGGACAGGTTGTTTGCAATCATCAGGATCAGTATCTGAGCCACCTAAGCATGACAGTCTATTCATCATTAAGCTGCAGCTCAGGTGTCACCATAATTTAATAATTTATACATGTTTGTGGTGTGGGTGTGTGTTTTCCCAACTAAGCTGCATGCCTTGGAGGGTACGGTCTGTAACTTATTTCTCTCTGTGCTTCTGAAAATGTATCAGATCTACCCCCAGAGTGGGTAGATGCGTACGTACATCATGCTATGGTCATCTACTCTTAACTCACTTTCTTCCTGCAAGCTCCTCTGTATATCTGCCTAATGAGACTGAGAGATCAAACCAGCAACCATGAAGATCCAGTTCACATGAGTTATAGTTCTTAGAAGTAATTAAGTGGCTCCTAGTTTCTGCACCAGCTACATCAGGAGTTTGGCTGGTGAGGGTCGAATTCTTAGGGACTGTCTACCTGCATGGACAGCAGTCTGGGAAGCCAGTGGATATTCTTCCCCAGGCTATGGCCTTCTATCTCAGTAAGCTCCTCTGCAAACTACCACGACACAGCACACATGGCGAGTGAGATACTATATATGTGGCACTGCTAATTCTGTAACTGGCAATAATTACTGGACTGGTTATCATGAAATACATTGAGGATGACAAATACCTCATTCTTAGGTACTGACCTGCAAACCCCCGGCTCCTTCCTTGAGGGGGAAGTGGCATTGAGCCCATGGCTCGGGAATAAATTGAAACAGGATAGAGAGAGGGCACCATGGGAGGCACAAAAGTAGGTGATGGAAGCAGAGCAGAAGGCGGCGGATGGTTCATGTTGACTCCTTCAAGGATACTCTGTCTCATCTTTTCCACTTTGGTTGCCAAGTCAGCCTTCAAACGAGGAACAGAATAATAATAGCAGCTGCTATTTTTCGAACTTCTATGTTTCAGGCATGGTATTTACTGTGCACTCTAGGCATAGTCTTACAAGTCTATTCCCATTAAGGGAATCAGGCCTGGAGTTAAATGGCTAAGGTGACACACTCAGGAAAGCCTGTGTGGCTCCAAAGCCCCCACTTTTCATATGACACCACACTGCCATCATACTAGTTCTAATTAAGGACTTGTGAGGCATATTGACTAGGTCAAGGAAGATTAATATAAGTATTTACTGATTGTCTATTACATGGAAAGCAAGGGGCTAGGTCATATTTTTTTTAAAGATTTTATTTATTATTGATTTTAGAGAGAGGAGAGAGAGAAAGAGAGAGAAAAAGGGGGATAGAAGTGGTAAGCATCTACTCGTAGTAGTTGCTTCTTGTATGTGCCTTGACTGGGCAAGCCTGGGGTTTCAAACCAGCGACCTCAGCACTTCCAGGTCAATGCTTTATCCACTGCGCCACCACAGGTCAGGCATGGGATAGGTCATTTTTAAGATGGAAGAAACAGAATTAGGTCAAAGACAGAAGAATAAAACCCTGACATACACAAAGCCTCCCAACCTTCTCCTCCATACCCAGGATCAGTGAGCCTGACCTGTCTAGGGTAAGTCCATGCCTCTAGTCCAGAGGTCGATGAACTTGCTCTGAAAAGGGCCAGATAGTAAATATGGCTTTGCGGGCCATATGGTCTCTGTTATAACTATTTTACTCTGCCATAAACAATTGAATGTGTCTGTGCTCCAATAAAACTGAATGAAAATAAAATCTCCAAGGTTTTTAATCTGGCGTAGTCTGACGACCCCTGCTCTAGTCCTTCAGCTCATTCCCCCCAAATGGATAAAGGAGTAAGCCAATAGATTTTTCCCTTGCCTCCCCTCATCTTTACCAAAATTTCATTGAACAAAACAACAACAAACCTGCTTCTACCCTGTTATCTACCTCACTACCCTCTTCTATTTTTAAACATAATTCCTTTACAAAAAAAATCATCACTTGCAAAATTGTCTCACAGTTTTTGTAAACAAGGGAGATGAAATTCTAAGAATTGGAAGGAAGACATAGTCTATCTGAGTATTCCATAGGGAAAAACAGTCATAGTAAGAAAAGTAATATAAAAAAACATGAAGCTCATAAGAAAACTTTCTACCATATGATTTTAAAAGATGTACATCAGACTCTGGGCCTTTGGGACCATCACTGATCCATCAGGTCAAGGTCAAATACATTTCCCCCCTTCTGCTCCCTCCCTCCCAATGTTTCTGCTGTGCTCCCCGCCCTGCCCATTCATCCCCTCAGCAGAGCAGAGATAGCTCTTCGCAGCTGCCAGACATGCTGGTACCTGGCCATCACAAAGCTCAACTAGGGATACTCGTTCTCGGCCTGCTTTAATTAGCTTGCTCTGGAACAGTTTGCCATCGAAGTAGATCCAGGGGCAGCAGTGCTCCCAAGGGACTGGCTGGCCACAGGCATCATTAGCAAACAGAGCTGTGTCAACCCCACTCATGAAGAGGGCAGCAAGCTGGATCCCTCGGGCATCCAGTTTCTCAATCTGAAACCACCACAAAAAAAAACACAAAAAAACCTACTATTAGGAAATTAAGGTTATTGGTTACATATACTCTTATTTCGGTTATGCTGATTATTCCAGTTAAATTTGAACATGTTACCTTTCAATAAAGACATTTGACTTCACAAGCAGCTTCTATCCATGTCTTTCCCCGAGATGGTTTGAAAGACACTCATTACAAAAAAAAAAAAAAAAAGACATTAGCTTCGAAACTTTAAAAAAAAGAACCAATTGAGGTTTCTAGGGGTTTTTTTTTGCTTGTCAAATTGGAAAAAAATTTAAAAAACCAAAAGACCAAAAAAACACCCAATGCTGATGAGGATGCAATGAAATAAATGGGCATGTTCATACAAATCTGATGAGGAATGTATATTACAATTAAGCAATATACATCTAGAACTTTGAACATGTTCATGTTTGTGGACTCAAATACTACTTCTAGGAATCTATTCTAAGGAAATAGAAATGTGAACAAAGCTCTATGCATACAAATGTTAATTTTAATATTACATATCATAGGGAAAAACAAGAAAACAAAGGCCAACATTATAATAATTAAATGATACATCTTATTATGATAAAGTATTCTCTAAAATTTTTACGACAGAACATATATGCTATGTTAAGTAAAAAACAATATGTAATTAGGTAAGCATAATCTCAACTATGTAAAAAATGCATGACAAAAGACTGGAAGAAATCATCAAAATTTTCACAGTGGTTACCTCAAGTTGGTGTGCTAGGTGGCTTTAATAGGAAAGGGGGCCATTCTTTCAGGTTCCCTCCTAGGTGTGGTCTGGAGTCAGTAACTGCTATAGGACTGAGCAATATCACGTTTATAGTAAAAAAGACCATGCATTATTTGTCTTAGCCTGTTTCATTTTTCCCTTAGTTGACCTCACTTAAATTAAGACTTCAAGTCTTGTTGGACTTGATCTTCTTTTAGTTTATCTTAGGGGCTCAAAGGTTCATGGCTACTGAAGTTGGGAGAGGGGTATCTTGAATTAACAGTTAACATTTATTGAGTATCTGAGGCACCATTCTAAGTGTTTTGCATCTATTGTTTGATTTAATATCCTCATAACCCTACGAGTAAGAAAACTAAAGCTTGAGAAGTTATACAACCTGCCCAAGATTACACAGCTCAGAAGCCAGGCTACAGAACCTGCCCTCTAACCTACGATGTCCTACTACCTTCAGTTATAGGGTGGATTTATTTTCTCTTATGCTCTTCTAGTCTTCCCTCCAACAACCCAGTAAGTATTATTAAAAAGGAGAGTGTCCATCAGCAGATGAATGGATAATGAAGAGGCGGTAGAGACAATGGAATCTTCTTATTCAACCATTTGAAACAAGCAAATCCTGCCATTTGTTACAACACAGATGGACCTTGAGTGTATTATATATGTGAAATGAATCAGAGAAAGAGAGACTGTATGATTCAACTTACCGTATTTCCCCATATATAAGATGCACATTTGCCCAGAAACATTTGGGATCTAAAAACTAGGTGCGCCTTATACAGTGGTTGTAGATTTTTTTACTTTCATTTCTCGCTTTTTTGTGCTTGTTTTGCGTTTACTGTTAAAGACAGTGATTTGTCATTAGACACAGATGAAGACAAGCTAATGGATGCGAGCTTTTGTGTGTGTGTGTGTGTGTGTGTGTGTATGTGTATTTTTCCGAAGCTGGAAACGGGGAGGCAGTCAGACAGACTCCCGCATGCGCCCGGCCGGGATCCACCTGGCACGCCCACCAGGGGCGATGCTCTGCCCATCTGGGGCGTCACTCTGCCGCAATCAGAGCCATTCTAGCGCCTGAGGCAGAGGCCACAGAGCCATCCTCAGCGCCTGGGCAAACTTTGCTCCAGTGGAGCCTCGGCTGCGGGAGGGAAAGAGAGAGACAGAGAGGAAGGAGAGGGGGAGGGGTGGAGAAGCAGATGGGCGCCTCTCCTGTGTGCCCTGGCCAGGAATCGAACCTGGGACTCCTGCATGCCAGGCCGACGCTCTGCCACGGAGCCAACTGGCCAGGGCCTGGATGTGAGTTTTGACAGTGATAAGGAGCTGCATGAATTTTATGATGAATAAAACTTGAGTTCAAAAACTTTGTGTAATACATTTTCTTTTCAAATTTCGGGCCTCAAAATTAAAGTGCGTCTTATACATGGGGAAATATGATAGATGTGGAATCTAAAAACAAACAAACAAAAAAAACCCCAAACTCATAGAAAAAAAGATCATATTTGAGATTATCAGAGGTAAAAGCCGAGGGAGGAAGAGTTGGATAAAAGTGGTCAAAGGTACATACTTCAGTTATAAGATAAATAAGGACTAGGGAGGCGATTACAACAGGATGACTATAGCTAACCTGCTATATGACAGATAGGAAGGTTGTTCTAGGAGTAAGTCCTAAGAGTTCTCATCACAAAGAAAAATATACAGGGGTGAGCAAAAGTAGGTTAACAGTTATGAATATGTGAAACAATTTCTTATATTATTATTTACTAATTACTGTATTATTTTCTATACAAGCAACTGTAAACCTACTTCTGCCCACCCCTGTATTTGTAGTATCTATATGAGATGACAGATATGAACTAAACTTATTGTGGTAATCATTGTGTGATATATGTATCACTGTGCTGCACATCCTAAATTTAACACAGTGCTATATGTCAGTTATATCTCAATAAAAATGGAAAAAAAGGGAGACAGGTAAAGATTTACTCAGAGACAAAAAGGGGACACCAGGATAAGTCTCTGAAGTATATCTTAAAGAATCAGAAAATTTACCATGGTCTATGGGCCACAACTTATTTGTCTTGCATAATATCCATCTTTTCTGTCCATTCTCACCCATCGGCACGGGAGCAGTGTTACAGGCACTTCTTGATTTTCTTAATAGATATAATATTCGGCTAAAATAAATCAAACATTTACCTATAGAACTTATTCTTGTCCCCAGCTTCAGAAAAAAGAGCTAAAATAAAGGTATAAACTCATAAAAGAAAGAATTTAAATGAGGATGGGCTAAATCACCTTGAGTTCTTGAAGTTGATCTGGTTCGTAAAGCTGGGTAGATACTGCCTGTGCAAGGAATGTGTCTAGCTCATGGCGATGCAGGATTTGGCCACCAGGCCATTGAACCATGTACCTAGAAAACAAAAGCATTGTTATTAAGTCATAAAAGCTCATTTAAACTAAGACACTGTCATGGGCCAGATCTTAGGCTATGTTTTGGTGATTCCAGTGAAATAAAGTAAAAGAACCTCTGCCTTTGGTTATTGCATTCTAGGTAGTAGAGGAGACAGGCAAGTACACCAACAGTGACAAGACAGTGTGTTAAGTACCAAGATAGAAACATGCACAGGGTGCTATAAGAGGGCTATGAGTGGAAGAGTGAGGAAGGGCATCCTAAAAAAAAATTCAGCAGGAGCTGGATTTCAAAGAGCATATAAAAATTAGTGAGATAAAAGGCTGAGGAAAGAATGTTCTAGGTTGAGGAAATAGTATGAATGAAGGCATACAGCTGTAGAATTCAACATGATATACCAGGCTCAATAATGCTGGAGCAGCCCTGGCTGGTTGGCTCAATGGTAGAACGTCGGCCCGGTGTGTGGATGTCTCAGGTTCGATTCCTGGTCAGGGCACACAGGAGAAACGCCCATCTGCTTCTCCACCCCTCGCCCTTCTCTCTCTCTCTCTCTTTTCTCCTCCCCTTCTGCAGCCAAGGCTCGATTAGAGCAAGTTGGCCCCAGGGCGCTGAGGATGGCTCTGTGGCCTCTGCCTCAGATGCTAAAAAAAAGAATCTGGTTACAATGGAGCAAGGGCCCCAGATGGGCAGAGAGCATTGGCTCCTAGTAGGCTTGCTGGGTGGATCCTGGTCAGGCGCATGCGGGAGTCTGTCTCTGCCTCCCCTCCTCTCACTGAAATAATAAAAAGATAATAATGCTGGAGCTAACTAAGCAAGTTTGCAGTGACAGGAAACAAGATTCAAAAGTAGAACAAATCTTGGCCCTGGCCGGTTGTCTCAGTGGTAGAGCATCGGCCTGGTGCATGGATGTGCTGGGTTCAATTTCCAGTCAGGGCACACAGGAGAAGCAACTATCTCTTTCTCCACCCCTCACCCTCTTGCTTTTCTTTCTTTCTCTTCCCCTCTCACAGCCATGGCTCAATTGGAGTGATTTGGCCCAGGGCACTGAGGATGGCTCCGTGTCCTCTGCCTCAGGTGCTAATAATAGCTTGGTTGCTGAGCAATGGAGTAATGCCCCAGATGGGTAAAGCATCGCCCCATAGGGGGCTTGTCAGTTAGATCCTGGTCGGGGCGCATGTGGGAGTTTGTCTCTGCCTCCCCTTCTCTCACTTAATAATAAAAAAAAAGGGTAGAACAAATCATGAAGGGTCTTGAAAACAGTATTAAGGAATTTGGATGTTCATCCTGAAAATAAAGGAAGAGTTTCAGGATTGCCAGCAGGAGAGTGATACTGACTGGTTTGATACTGACTGACTTAGAGAGACAAGAAGTATGAATATCAGTTGGGAGACTACCAATCTTTGGCCAAAGAGGTCTGAACAAAGGCACTAGCTGATGGATGAAAAGGGGCAGGGGAGGGGACAAAGAGCTATTAAGAAGATAAACCCATAGGATTTTATTATGGGAGGGGGTAAAGCAAGGGAAGAGTCCCAGATTCCCAGAATTCTGGCTTAGGCAGATGGCTAGATGACAGAGTTATTCTCCAAGATAGAAAATCTATCAATAAAATAAATAAGTACTCATTGATAAGTATTTGAATTGAATTTCATGAATTGAATATGCCTTACTCTTCTGAGCATCGAGAATGCAGAAAGAGGAAGAGAAAGAGGTGAAAAAATACAAATACATCAGTACAAAGTCTAGTCCTTAGCTTCCTGAAGGCCCCACAAGATAATGTTCCTAATTACTGGACCTGTAGAATACTTCAGAAACTTGGCATTTAAAGCAAGAGCTAGTCTTTTCTGAGCAGTACATGAGATGGGTTCCCGGGGACTCTGCCCAGTTACTACTACTAGAAGGCAGTGTGGTGCCCTGGAAAGAGCCTGGGCTCTGAAGCCAGACAGCCTGGCTTCACATTTTTAGCCTCCTGTTCCTCACCAAAACAGAGCAGGAAGCTCCACACCATTCCTCTTTCTGTAAGCCTAAACCTGAGGTTGGCAAACTGTGGCTCGAGAGCCACATGCGGCTCTTTGTTCCCTTGAGTACAGCTCTTGCACAAAATACCATGTGCGGGTGCTACCTTGATAAGGAATTTACCTACCTATATATATATAGTTTAAGTTTAAAAAATTTGGCTCTCAAAAGAAATTTCAATCGTTGTACTGTTGATATTTGGCTCTGTTGACTAATGAGTTTGCCAACCACTGGCCTAAACCATCTAGTTAGTTCATGCAACAAGCCCTGCTTTTTTTTTTTTTTTTTCAGCGAGAGAGACAAAGATAGACAGACAGGAAAGGAGAGAGATGAGAAGCATCAACTCGTAGTTACAACACTAAGTATCTTGACAGTGGGTGGGGGACTTCAGCTGAGCCAGTGATGCCTTGCTCAAACCAACAAGCCACAGACATTTGGGGTTAAGCCGGCGACCTTGGAATTATGTTGATGATCCCACGCTCAAGCCAGTGACCCCACACTCAAGCCATGGAGCCCACACTCAAGCCAGCAACTTCAAGGTTTGGAACTGTGAATCTCAGCATCCCAGGTCAATGCTTTATACACTACGCCACCACCAGTCAGGCAAAAACAAATTCTTTACAAGTGCCCACATGAGTTCCCAGGAGTTCTAGAACCTTGTTAGATTGTCCTTGCCTTTGTCTTATTCATTATTCTGATATATTATGAACTATCTAGCATAGCCCATAGCATAAAGTAAGTATCAGTAAGTATCTATTAGAGGAATGACTGAATGCATCAATCAGGTCACACCACAAAAACCCACAAAAAACAGAAACAAACAACCAAACAAAAAAACCTCACAAAAATCCTCCAAAGCAGAACTTTACTGCCATATCCTGACTGCTCTGGAAGAAAAACTCACCTAACAGAGGTCCAAATTAGTCAAGTGTGGGAGACAGGCAGGCTCACAGAAAGACTAATACAACAGGACGGATGTGATTTATAAGCTGAACAAATTGTTCTTGATGCTCTAAGGACAGGGTAACTAAATTTGCCTGCTGGAATCAGAGAAGACTTCATAGAGAAGGGAACATTTCATTTCTCAGAGATTTGAGTTTTTAGTTCGGTTTGGCTTATACTTTAAGAGTAATGTAAACTTTTTCATGTCTCTAACCTTAGTATGGTGCATGGCAGAAGGGGTACTCAATAAGTGCTGAACAAATGAATATCAGTCAAGATATTCAAAAGGAAATGCTAGCTGTCTTTTAGCCAGCACTGCTCTTCAACCAGCTTTCAATGAATTATGAGACAGAGTGTGTAGGATGCAAGGAGTCGGAACAGTGAGAGGTTCATACACGAGACAGCAGGAAATAATTATTGAATTAACCAATATTTCGTGATGCATATCTGAGCTCTTTTTTAAATTATATGATTCCACTGGGGATTTTCTCTGGGAAAACTACAGCATTGCTATTTTCCCAAGGAAGTTCCTCAATCTCAATGACAAGATGGCATCTATATTATTACTATTAATAGTATTTACATTATTACACATACTATAAACAAGCATTATGTATTACATAATATATGCAGCAAACTACTAAGTCATTCAAAGGCATAACATTTACTAAATGTCTCTTGTATTCTAGAGACCTTGGCAGGAACTTTATATACATAGAATGTGGTAGCAAAGAATACGTACTTGGAGTCTGACATACTTGGTTCCAATCTAGGTTCCACTACTTCTATTCTGTGACTCTGGGCAAAAGCCTTACCCTAGGGGCTTCAGTTCACTCATCTCCAAAGTGGGGATAATACTGCCTATATCTCAAAAGGTGTAGTAAGTAAAGGAGAAAATGCATGTAAAAGCACTTAGCACAGTGTCTGGTACAGTAGCACTCCTGATTACCATTTGTAACTGAGCCAATTACAGTACAATCCTTACTTTACTGTTCTGGTGAAACCCTCATATCATATATTAAATTTCACACATACAACAACCTCTTTTTGTCCCATTTCTTTTATGTTGATCTCTCATGCAAGTACCATATAAACATCAATTTTAAATATTTTTCAATATTTGGTAGTCTCCCCTTTTACGCTATTTCTTTTCATTTTAAATAACATTTGAAATTTTATTCTTATTACAGAAGTTCAAGTTCATTCTCATTCAGAAAATATAAAATAAAAAGTATAAAGAAAATAAAAAAATACTGAAATAATTTGCACTCTCACCATTCAGATAAAACCACTCAAAATTGTTACAATTTTGGCTTTTTTCTTCCTAGCATCTCAAATCTCAATTTCTCTCTTTCATACTATGCATATATAGATTATTGTATCTTGCTTTTTTCACTCAACATTATGCTATGAGAATATTCCACACATTAAATACTTTATAAAAACATGACTTAATAACTGCCTGTTCATGTATCAATTGAAACATTCCTGTAATAATGAAAACTTACATATTCATACTATTTCTTATAAATAATACTACAAGTGCTGGTGAGGATGTGGAGAAAAGGGAACCCTCCTACACTGCTGGTGGGAATGCAGACTGGTGCAACCACTGTGGAAAACAGTATGGAGATTCCAAAAAAATTAAAAATCGAACTGCCTTTTGACCCAGTTATCCTACTTTTAGAAATATATCCTAAAAGTACCAAATCACTGATTCAAAAGAAGAAATGCACCTCCATGTTTATGGCAGCATTGTTTACAATAGCGAAGATCTGGAAACAGCCCAAGTGTCCATCAGTGGATGAGTGGATTAAAAAGCTTTGATACATATACGCAATGGAATACTACGCAGCTGTGGAAAAAGGGGAAATCTTACTTTTGTGACAACATGGATGGACCTGGAAACTATCATGCTAAGTGAAATAAGCCAGGCAGAGAAAGAAAAATATATGACCTCACTCATTTGAGGAATCCAATGAACAATGTGAAATGAGGAACGGAACAGAGGCAGAGGCAGGATCAAAGGATCCAGAGGGAAAGGGGATGAGAAGATGGGATCAGAGAAGGGAAAGAGATTGGTGAAATTATATACACATAACAACGTTACAGAGAGCAGGAAAGCAAGTCCTGGAGGGCAAGGGGGAAGGCGTAGGGGGAGGGCAGTAAGGGAGATGTTGTGGGGAACATGGAGGTGGGGGGATGTATTCGGTGGGACACTTGAATCTGTGTAATCACAATAAATTAAAATAAAAAATACTACAAACATCACACACATCCATCTTATCTGTATCTGATTCTTCATTCCATTAGGATAGATTCCTAGAAGTGGAATTATTATGTCAAAGGGTAAGTCTATTTAAAAGGTCCTCAACAAATATTGTTTTCAGTATGTCAGCATGGATTGTTGTAATTAATCTTTGATGATTTAATAAGGAAAAAATCTATTGCTATTAAAATTTCTGTCTCTTTGATTTCTAATGATAACACTGTATATATTTTTAAACACTTATTTACTTGTATGACTGGTCAGTTAATTTGCTTGTTTTCTTGACACCTCTCTCTCAGTATCTAAAGCCTTTTTTTCATTTCTTCTTTTTTAACTTTTATTTAGAAAGTTAAATTTAACAGGGTAACACTGATCAATAAGAGTACATGGGTTTCAGGTTAGCATTTCTATATCATTTGAACTGCTGATTAAGTTGTGTACCCATCACCCAAACTCAAATCATTTTGTGTCACCATATACTTGTCCCTATTTACTCCTTTCCCTTCCCCTACCTCCGGTAACCACTTCACCTCTATCTTTGTCCATGAGTCTCCTTTTTATATCCTACCTATCTGTGAAATTATATAGTTCTTAGATTATTCTGATTTCCTTATTTCACTCAGTATAATGTTCTCAAGGTCCATCCATGTCATAAATGGCAATGTCATCATTTCTTATGGCTGAGTAGTATTCCATTGTATATCTGTACCACATCATTTTTTTTTTTGTACCACATCATCTGTATCCAATCCTCTATCAAGGGACACTGGTTGTTTCCATGTCTTGGCCACTGTGAATAATGCTGTGATGAACTTGTGGGTGTATATGTCTTCAGGTACCCATGTTTTTGAGATTTTGGTGGTAGATACCGAGTAGAGACATTGCTGGGTCATATGGTAATTCTATTCTTAATTTTTTGAGGAACCACCATACTTTCTTCCATAATGGTTGTACTAATTTGCATTCCCACCAGCAGTGAATGGTTCCTTTGTCTCCACAGCTTCTCCAACAGTTATTACCTGTCTTGTTCATAATACCCAGTCGAACGGGTATGAGGTGGTATCTCATTGTAGTTTTGATTTGCATTTCTCAAATAGCTAGTGAAGATGAGCATCTTTCCATATATCTGTTGGCCATTTGTATATCCTGTTGGAAGAAGTGTCTGTTCAGGTCTCTCCCCATTTTTTTTAAAAAACAGAGACAGAAAGAGAGTCAGAGAGAGGGATAGATGGACAGACAGACAGGAACGGAAAGAGATGAGAAGCATCAATCATTAGTTTTTCATTGCGACACCTTAGTTGTTCATTGATTGCTTTCTCATATGTGCCTTGACCCTGGGGCTACAGCAGACCGAGTAACCCCTTACTCAAGCCAGCGACCTTGGGTCCAAGCTTGTGAGCTTTGCTCAAACCAGATAAGCCTGCGCTCAAGCTGGTGACCTTGGGGTCTCGAACCTGGGTCCTCGGTATCCCAGTCCGACAATCTATCCACTGCGCAACCGCCTGGTCAGGCGACTCTCCCCATTTTTTAACTGGATTGTTTTCTTGTTTGTTGCTGAGCTTTCTGAGTTCTTAATACATTTTGGATATTAACCCCTATCAGAGCTGTTGTTTGCAAGTATCATCTCCCATTTAGTTGGCTGCCTATTTGTTTTTGTTTTTTTTGGGGGGGCTATTTGTTTTGTTCTCAGTTTCTTTTGCTGTGCAGAAGCTTTTTAGTATGATATAGTCCCATTCATTTATTTTTGCCTTTACTTCCCTTACCTTTGGGGTAAAATTCATACATTGTTCTCTATAGCCAAGGTCCATGAGTTCAGTACCTATACTTTCTTCTATGTAATGTATTGTTTCAGATCTTATACTTAGGTCTTTGATCCATTTTGAATTAATTTTTGTGCGGGGGGACAAACTGTAGTCAAGGTTCATTCTTTTGCATATGGCTTTCCAATTTTCCCAGCACCATTTGTTGAAGAAACTCTCTTTTCTCCACTGTGTGTTTTTGGCTCCTTTGTCTAGGATTATTTGTCCATATATATGTGATTACATTTCCGGGCTCTAAATTCTTTTTAAAATTGCAAAAAAAGAAATAAAATACCTAGGAATAAATTTAACAAAGGATGTGAAGGGCATATATATTGAAAACTACAGAGCATTATTAAAAAAAATTTAAAAAGACACAATGAAATGAAAAAATATTCCATGTTCATGGAATTAAAGAATCAACATAATTAAAATGACCATATTACCCAAAGCAATATATACAACTTTAATGTAATCCCCATCAAAATCCCAATGTCATTTCATAAAGAAATAGAACAAAAAATCACCAGGCTTATATGGAACCATGAAAAATCCCGAATACCCAAAGCAGTCCTGGGGAAAAAGAATGAAGCTGAAGGTGTCACACTACCTGACTGCAAATTATACTATTGAGCCACGATAATTAAAGCCTGGTATTTGCGGAAAAACAGACATACAGACCAATGGAACAGAATTGAAAGCCTTTCTTTATAATAGTGACAGCTATTCAGACACAGGCTGGACAGTTTATACAAGTCAAATCAATGCATGGCAAGCCAATAGTGAGAATTTGAGCTAAGAAATTCAGAGTCGGATAAAACACAAGCAAAAAGAGAAGCTACACAGGCCCATAAAAATGTAGGCAGTCTCTGTTCCTGCTTTGCCAACATTATTCCCTGTGTGCAGCACTTTCATTTCTTATTCTTGGATGATTATGAGATTTCCTGTTATATCTTTACAAGAAGACAGGAGTCGCCCTGGCCGGTTGGCTCAGTGGTAGAGCATCAGCCTGGTGTGCAGGAGTCCCAGGGTCGATTCCCGGCCAGGGCACACAGGAGAAGCGCCCATCTGCTTCTCTACCCCTCCCCCTCTCCTTACTCTCTGTCTCTCTCTTCTCCTCCCGTAGCCAAGGCTCCATTGGAGCAAAGCTGGCCCAGGTGCTGAGGATGGCTCCATGGCCTCTGCCTCAGGCGCTAGAATGGCCCAGGTTGCAACTGAGCATCGCCCCCTGATGGGTGTGCCGGGTGGATCCGGGTCGGGCACATGCAGGAGTCTGTCTGACTGCCTCCCTGTTTCCAACTTCAGAAAAATACAAAAAAAAAAAAAGACAGGAATCCCCAAACTTTTTACGCAGGGGGCCAGTTCACTGTCCCTCAGACCACTGGAGGGCTGGACTATAAAAAAAAAAACTATGAATAAATCCCTATGCACACTGCACATATCTTATTTTAAAGTAAAAAAACAAAATGGCAACAAATACAATATTTAAAATAAAGAACAAGTAAATTTAAATCAACAAACTGACCAGTATTTCTTTTTTTTTTTTTGTACTTTTCTGAAGCTGGAAACGGGAGACAGTCAGACACCCAAATGCACCCGACCGAGATCCACCCTGCATGCCCACCAGGGGGTGATGCTCTGCTGCGACCAGAGCCATGGGCAGAAGCCACGGAGCCATCCCCAGCGCCCGGGCCATCTTTGCTCCAATGGAGCCTTGGCTGCGGGAGGGGAAGAGAGAGACAGAAAGGAACGAGTGGGGGATGGGTGGAGAAGCAGATGGGTGCTTCTTCTGTGTGCCTTGGCTGGGAATCGAACCTGGGACTTCTGCACGCCAGGCCCACGCTCTACCACTGAGCCAACCGGCCAGGGCTGACCAGTATTTCAATGGGAACTATGGGCCTGCTTTTGGCTAATGAGATGGTCAATGTCCGGTTCCACATTTGTCACTGCTAGCCGTAACAAGTGATATGACGTGGTTCTGGAGCCGTGATGCGTGCGTCCTGTGTCACCGGAAGTAGTACTATATGTGAACGATGCTGCGCTTTGCAGCACTGCCACATACAGTAGTACTCCAGGAGCACAGCATCTGTATCCTGTGCTCCTCTCACTGACCACCAATGAAACAAGTACCCCTTCCGGAAGTGCGGCAGGGGCCAGATAAACGGCCTCAGGGGGCCACATGTGGCCTGTGGGCCATAGTTTGAGGACCCCTGCAATAAGATATCTAGAGCAGCTTTTGTTTCTTACAAACAAATAAATCTAAAGAGTGTCATTTACTCCCTTTTCTATTGGGGTGCTATTATTTTTTGTAAATGAGTGGAAAGGAGATAGTAAGACAGACTCCCACATGTGCCCCGACTGGAATCCATCCAGCAACCCGTCTGGGGTTGGGGCTGATGCTCAAATCAAGTGACCCACTGCCTGTGGGAGGGGAAGAGAGAAAAAAGGGAGTGAAAGAGAGGAAGAGAAGGAGATGGTAGCTTCTCATGTGTACCCTGACCAGGGATCGAACCTGGGACTTCCGTATACCAGGCGATGTTCCATCTACTGAGCCAACTGGCCAGGGCCTTGGGGTGCTAGTATTTTAAATATTAATAGTATTTTAAATAGTATTGAGAATATTGACATATTTTTCTATATTAACTAGCAAATATTTTCCCAGTTTTTCCTATGTATTTTCATTTTATGCATTGTGGCATACAGATGCACTCATAGTTATTGAACTTTTTAAATCTTCTCTTTAGGGGGAAAATTACCTTTTTATTTTTTTTTCTTTAATACTACACAATTTTAAAACTAAACTTGTTTTACAATAATTTTACATACACAGAAACTTACTATAAAAAACTTCATTAAGGTGACATCAGAGTAACGGCAGCATGAGAGATACTCCTGATCTTTCCCCTTGAAATTTCAACAATTATAACGCAGTGAAGGAAACCCAGCTGGACTCTCAGGTGTGTCTGAAAGATCTGCGCACCAAATGGACTAAAGGTGGGATGGGTTGAAAATGAAGGGCAGAAGATAAAACGCATTTGCAGTAGGCTCTGGAGAGTGACTAGGTTTCGTTTTCTCTGCCCACCTACGGGGAGGATGGCAGCTCATGCTGTCTGGATTTGGTCTGAGGGGTACGGAGAGGGAATCCTGGAATGACTAGGTTTCCTTCCGCCGGGGGGAGCAGTCAAACATAGGGGCAGAGGGGAAGATACTGAACCGAAGCGGCCAGAGCACAGGGTCATGGCCAGTGTTCCCACGGTCTTCCTATAGCCCCCACTCAGCAGAGACAGAGAAAACAAAAGTGCGACCCCAAGCCTCTCAGATCCCTCCTCCTTCAGCTCATGGTGGAAGAGTGGCAGAGACAAACCAACCCCCCCCAGCTAACTTTCCAGAGCCAAGGCATGTATGAGAAAGCAATCACTGAACAACTAAAATGCTGCAACCATGAATTGATGCTCATCTCTCTTCCTTCCTGTCTTTCTGTATCACTCTCTATCTCTCTCTCACGCACACACAAAACTTATTTCCTCTACATCAGCAAATAAACAACAAGGAAGAATAGAAAACAGAATACTATCCATAATCACAGTAATATATATCAAGTAACTTAGAAGTAATTTAAAACACATCAGACATCTATGAAAAAAAATTAACTCTATTAAGAGATAAAGAACAAGACCTGAATAAAGGGAGAGGTAAACTATGATCTTTGGATGAGAAGACTCAACATTATAAAGATATCAACTCTCCCCAAATTAATCTATAAATTAAATTCATTAAAAAAAAATGCCCAACAAGATTTTTGAGTGAAGCGAATTAATTCTAAATTATATTTAGAAGAATAAAAGTTCACATGGTTCAGGAATATGTACAAGTATTAAACATGAAAAGCAAAAAATAGAGATGTATCCTACCTGATAATAAGGCAAACTACAAACCCTTAAATAATTAAAACAATGTAATCCTGGTGAGGGATCAAATAGGCAATGAAACAAGACAGAATCTAGGTAAGTACTCATGCTTATACAGGAACTTGGTATATATTAAAGATGGTAATATAAATCAGTGGGAAAAGAGATCATTTAATAAATGCATATGGAAAAACTGGCTTATTTTGCAATCAGATCCTTCCTTACAGCATATATAAAATACATGCTATATTTAAAGATCTGACATGGAAGGCAACATTATAAAACCATACAAAAATGTAAAAAAAAATATTTTTTATGACCCAGGAAGGGAATATATATTGATGGGAGGGAAGTATATATTGAACAAAACCCCAAAAACAATTTGATTGGTTTGACAAAAGTATTCTGATACTGGCAATTTACTTGGAAATGAATCCAAAAGGATGAATAAGTGAATGGCTAGAGATGAATAGTTACATGAAATAAAGTAAATATAGTAAAATACTCATTGTAGAATAGTGCTGGGCATATAGGTGTTTACCATACTAGTCTTTCAGCTTTTCTGTATGTATGAAATTATGAAAGGTTGGTGAAAATCTAATACTTTTGTTCAGCAAAGAAATTGTATATAGTTTAAAAACACTGATTCCTTGCCTGACCAGGTGGTGGCGCAGTGGATAGAGTGTTGGACTGGGATGCAGAAGACCCAGGTTCGAGACCCCGAGGTCGCCAGCTTGAGCGCGGGCTCATCTGGCTTGAACAAAAAGCTCACCAGCTTGGACCCAAGGTTGCTGGCTCGAGCAAGGGGTTACTTGGTCTGCTGAAGGCCGAGTGGACAAGGCACATATGAGAAAGCAATCAATGAACAACTAAGGTGTCACAACGTAAAACTGATGATTGATGCTTCTCGTCTCTCTCCATTCCTGTCTATCTCTCTCTTTCTCTCTCTCTGTCCCTGTAAAAAAATAAAATAAAATAAATAAAGTTAAAAAAATACTGATTCCTTGAAAAAGATGTTTGATACACAGATAAATAAAAGATATTTGCTATACATGTATGTGTATACATACATTTCTGATAAAAAAAATCTGTAATAAGCAAGAAGGATATCCTAAAAGAAAATTTGCAAAATAAATAAATAGGCAACTCAGAGAATGAGAAAAAAAGTGGCTATATGTATGAAACAGAAGCTCAATCTCATCTGTAGCCAAAGAAATGTAAATTAAAAAGATAGTACACGAAGTTTCCTGGATTGGCAAAAATTAAGTTATTATTTTTTTTTTTCTGTATTTTTCTGAAGCTGGAAACAGGGAGAGGCAGTCAGACAGACTCTCGCATGCGCCCAACAGGGATCCACCTGGCACGCCCACCAGGGGGCAACGCTCTGCCCACCAGGGGTCGATGCTCTGCCCCTCCGGGGCGTCGCTCTGTTGCGACCAGAGCCACTCTAGCGCCTGGGGCAGAGGCCGAGGAGCCATCCCCAGCGCCCGGGCCATCTTTGCTCCAGTGGAGCCTCGGCTGCGGGAGGGGAAGAGAGAGACAGAGAGGAAGGAGAGGGGGAGGGGTGGAGAAGCAGATGGGCGCTTCTCCGGTGTGCCCTGGCCGGGAATCAAACTCGGGACTTCTGCACGCCAGGCCGACGCTCTACCACTGAGCCAACCGGCCAGGGCCAAAAATTAAGTTATATGGTATCAGTACTGACAATAATATGAAGAAATAAAAACCATTATGCATAGGACTATAAATTAGTACATATATAATCTAGAGCAATTTGTCAATATTTGGTGAAAAAACTATATGTATATTTTATAAGATCCAGGAATTCTACTGAGTATATACTTCAGATATACTGATACAGGAACACAAAGGGAGACATCTAGAAGATATTCCATGCAATACTGTGTGTAATTTCCAAGAACTGGAAGTAACTCCCCATGAATTGACAAATGAAATACAGTTGACCCTAAAACAACACAGGAGTTAGGGGCGCTGACCACCCACACAGTCAAAAATCCATGTATAATTTCTGACTTCTCAAAAACCTAACAACTGAGAGATTCCAAGATCGCGATGAAGTAGGCAGGTTTTCCAACTGCTGCCTCCCAGGAATAAACTGGAGTTATAACTAAATTTAAGAAAAATCATCCTGAAAAACCAATTTAGGACTAGATGAAGAGCAGTCCATAATCAAGGAGTCACAGAAGCCACACTGACACTGGTTGGAAGGACTGAGATGCAAAAAGGGCTGACCTCCACTCCCAGAAGTATGTAAGCAGTGGCTGAGGGCCTGCAGGGACTCTCAGCTGCTGGGAGGTTTGCCCCTAGAGTTGTGTGTCCTAAGCCCCAGGAAGTGAGCCCCAGCCTGGAGTCTAGAAGAAGTGCCCACACAGCATTTGGTGTAAAAAGAGATGAGGTTTCTGTCTTCGAGGAAGAGACAGTAGAGCTCAGAGACGCAGGCACCCTCTTAAAGGGCTAAGGCAGAAAATCTTGTTCACAGCCACTTACCCTGGGCTCTGGCAGAGGGAGGGCTAAGAGAACTAGTCACATGAGGAGAATGTGAAATAGCAGGCCCCAGGGAGAGACGGGGTAGGGGATAGTCACTGGAATCCCTGTGCTGAATCATTCTCCAATACTATAGTCACCATCTTTCTTGGAACACTCCCCTCCATGCGTAATCAGACTGGGGAAAAGACACTGCCCTACCCTATAGATATTGGGCCCTGCTGAGAATTAAGTAGCCTTGGCTAGGAAGCAGGGGGCGTGACAGTGACTCAGTTTTCTGACCTGGAGGCTGGAGCTTTCCCCCAAATCCTCCAGATAGTATGACTGGTACTTCTGCCTAATGGGAGATTCAGTAGAAACTGTCTGACTGTGGGATAGACCAAATCTCTTGATTTCAGAGGCCACACGCACACCTGGGGTCCTAGGGTGGGAGCCACAGCCACTACCTCTCCTAATCCTTGAATTGCCCCGGGCTCTAGACCCTACCAGAGGTTTTTTCAGTGGCAGAGTCCAACAAACAGCCAGCAGACAAAGGTAGCAGGAGGCATTACTAAGGGAACCTTGGACCTTTCGCTGATTGCCCCCAGGCCCAGGGTTGGAAAACGCCAGCCTAGGTGTGCAACCACAAACTCTGGTTTGCTTATAGCTCCAAAAAGGTTGCTGAGGGCTAGTCATGGAAAGTGTCTTACACTGGTCTGCACCAGGTTCCCTCTTAAGAGGCCCAGAACAAACACATTCGGTGGCTAGCTAGAGACTACACCAGAGCAGGACCAACTAGTCTTTCTAGCTGCATATCCAAAGGGAGAGTGCATCAGGTACCACACCCAGCTGAGGTGAATTCCACTTTCTGTGGTCAACACCCGCACAGCAGCTCACACACATTGAACAAGGCAGAGCCTCACAGTCGGCCAGCCCAAGTCCTAGATATCCTGCCCCACTGGGCTGAATTCCACAGGGGGGAGGGAGAGAAGCTTAGAGCACAGACATTCAAAGTGTCAGTTCCTTGGAGCCTATTGTTGGGACTGGTCTAGGGGCTTAGCCACCTTCTGGTGGGGGGGGCACAACCAGCCCCAGTGGAAGACTCTCTCAGTCTTCCTCCCTGAGACCAGGGGCTCCTCGGATGAAAGAACTGCTGCAGAGGGGACTTGTCAGCTGCATCCCATCTGAACCTGCTGCTCATCTTGCTGGGGAAAAACACAACTGTGGTATCCAGCAGTGGCTGAGGAATTAGGCTGCGGAGTAGGGGACATTTACCCCATACTGAGCTCCTGGCCAAGAGACTCCAAAAGTAGGGGGTCTCACTAACGTTACCATCCTGACCTCAGCTGCCCTAACCCAACAAGCTTGCAACCTGAAGAGAGGTTGGTGGAGTGAGGTCAGTCTGTGCCCAGACCACACTCTTTCTACAGAAGACTTGGTGGGAAGACCAGGCAGCTGCAAGAGGAGACAGAGTAGCTGAAAAGTGGAGATTATCTTAAGGAACTTGGGCCCTTTTACAGAGCTGCTGTCAGCTCTAAGCAGGAGGAAGCTGATCCTTATACACAGGTTGGCCCCTCCCACACACATACAGGCACAGAAAATGCAAACACAAACAGCGGACACAGTGGTAGCTCTAGTCACATAGCCCATGGCAGGTTATAAACAATGTCTGGCATCAACCCATACCTGAACCCCTTCCAAGAGAACCCAGAACGAACACAACCAGTAGAAGGTGGCAGACCACACTAATCCTAGAGTCAGCTAGCCACACAACTGGCACATTGAAAGGAGGAGTCCAGAAGACACCAGACCTTGCTGAAAATAACTATGCCCCAGAGGACAGACACTGCACAACATCTAATACATGTGATGTAGATTGACCCTTAGAATCTGCTAGTCTGAAGGGGTAACTCCACCCATGAAAGGGCTAATAGCATTCAAGACTCACATAGAACAGAAGGGTAAATATATCCCTCAAGAAACATTCCTATAGAAAGTAACTCAGGTGGCCTGGAGGTAAGTACCACTGAACCCATCTTCCTCATAAAGATGCCACAACAAATTTGGGAGTCACAGCAGAGCTACACAACACACAGACAAAATAGGCAGACAAAGAAATATGACCCTGCCTGAACAGGCAGTGACGCAGTGGATAAAGCATTGGACTGGAATGCAGAGGACCCAGGTTCAAAACCCCAAGGTCGTCAGCTTGAGCAGCATGGGATCATACACATGACCCTATGGTGGCTGGCTTGAACCCAAAGGTCACTGGCTTGGCTGGAGCTCCCAGGTAAAGGCACATATGAGAAAGCAATCAATGAACAACTAAGGAGCCGCAACGAAGAACTGATGCTTCTCATCTCTCTCCCTTCCTGTCTGTCTGTCCCTAAGTGTCCCTCTCTCTGTCACACACAAAAAAGAAAAAACACTGACACCATAAAACAGAACCAGTCAGAAATGGCAAAAAGAGTATCTGAAATAAAGACTTCACTAGAAGGAATCAATAGCAGGCTGGATGAAGCAGAGGATCGAATTAGCGCTTTAGAAGACAAGATAAACATGAGCATAAAAGCAAGACAGCAAAAAGAAAAGAAGCTAAAAAAAAAACGTGAGGAAACTCTAAGAGAGCTCTGTGACAACATGAAGCGAACCATAGCATATGGGTTCCTGAAGGAGAAGAGATGAACAAGGGATAGAAAAGTTCTTTGAAGGAGTCATAGCCAAAATATTCCCTTAAATGGATGAAGGAAAAATTCAAATTTAAGATGCAGAGAATGTCCTATTAAAGATAAATCCAAAGCGGCCCACACAAAGAACTATCTTAATTAAAATGACACCGTTAAGAGAGAAAGAATACTAAAAGGTGCAAGAGAAAAGTAATTAATTACCTACAGAGGAGCCCCCATAAGACTGACATCTGACTTCTCAACTGGAACAGTTCAGGCCAGAAGCAATTAGCAAGAAATATTCAAAGTGCTACAAAACAGTAACCTACAACCAAGACTACTCCACTCAGCAAAGCTATCTTTTAAAATTGAAAGAGAAATAAAGAGCTTCCCAGACAAAAAAAGGCTCAAAGAGTTTATTAGTACCAAACTAGTACTGCAAGAAATGTTAAAGGGCCTGCTCTAAGAGGAAAAAAGAGAGAGAAAAAGAAATCAAGAGAAAAAGGATTATAGGTTTAAAGAATAAAATGGCAAAAAGTAAGTACCTACCAAAAATAACCTTAAATGTAAATGGATTAAATGCTCCAATCAAATAACTAGGGTAGCTGCATGGATAATAGGAACTGGGCCTGACCAGGTGGTGGCGCAGTGGATAGAGAGTCCTAGTAGGGCGCGGAGGACCCAGGTTTGAATGAAGTGGGTGGTATCACACTTCCTGATATTAAGTTATACTACAAGGCCATAGTAATCAAAACAGCCTGGTACTGGCATAAGAACAGGCACACAGATCAAAGGAACAGAACAGAGAACCCAGAAATTAACTCACACCTTGACAATCAATTAATATTTGGCAAAGTAGGGAAGAGTGTACATAGGAGTAAATATAGTGTCTTTAATAAATGGTGTTGGGTAAATTGGACATGTACGTGTAAAAAAATGAAACTAGACCACCAACTTACGCCATTCATAAAAACAAATTCAAAATGGACAAAAGAGTTAAATATAAGTCACGAAACCATAAAAATCCTAGAAGAAAATGTAGGAAGTAGACTCTCAGACATCTCTCATAGTAACATTTTTGCCAATTGATCTCCATGGTCAATTTAAATAAAGGACAAGATAAACAAATGGGACTCTTATCAACCTAAAAACTTTTTGTACCACTAAAGACAACCTTAACAAAATAAAAAAACAGCCTCTTCAAAGGGAGAACATATTCACTGATAAGTCTGATAAGGGATAAGGGGTTAATAAGCAAAATTTATAAGGAACATATAAAACTCAATGCCAGGAATATAAACAATCCATTTAAAAACTGGGCAAAGGGCCCTGGCCGGGTTGGCTCAGCGGTAGAGCGTCGGCCTAGCGTGCGGAGGACCCGGGTTCGATTCCCGGCCAGGGCACACAGGAGAAGCGCCCATTTGCTTCTCCACCCCTCCGCCGCGCTTTCCTCTCTGTCTCTCTCTTCCCCTCCCGCAGCCAAGGCTCCATTGGAGCAAAGATGGCCCGGGCGCTGGGGATGGCTCTGTGGCCTCTGCCCCAGGCGCTACAGTGGCTCTGGTCGCAACATGGCGACGCCCAGGATGGGCAGAGCATCGCCCCCTGGTGGGCAGAGCGTCGCCCCTGGTGGGCGTGCCGGGTGGATCCTGGTCGGGCGCATGCGGGAGTCTGTCTGACTGTCTCTCCCTGTTTCCAGCTTCAGAAAAATGAAAAAAGAAAAAAAAAAAAAAAAAAAACTGGGCAAAGGACCTGAATAGACACTTCTCCAAAGAAGTTCAGAGATGGTCAATATGCATATGAAAAAATGCACAATATCACTAATCATAAGAGATGCAAATTCAAACCACAATGAGATATCACCTCACACCAGTCAGAATGGCGCTCATCAACAAAACAACACAGAGTAAGTGCTGGCGAGGATGTGGAGAAAAGGTAACCCTCCTGCACTGCTGGTGGGAATGCAGAATGGTGTAGCCACTGTGGAAAAGAGTATGGAGATTCCTCAAAAAATTAAAAATAGAACTGCCTTATGACCCAGCCATCCCACTTCTAGGAATATATTCAAAGAATCCTAAATCACTGATTCAAAAGAAGATATGCACCCCATGGTCACTGCAGCATTGTTTACAATAGCCACGATCCGGAAACATCCCAGATCGTGTCCATCAGTGGATGAGTGGATTAAAAGGCTGTGGTACATTTACACAATGGAATACTACATGGCTGTGAGAAAGAAAGAAATCTTACCTTTTGCAATGGCATGGATGGACCTGGAGATTATTACACTAAGTGAAATAAGTCAGGCAGAGAAAGACAAATACATATGATCTCATTTACATGTGGAATCTTATGAACAAGGTGAACTGAGGAACGGAACAGAGGCAGAGGTGGGGTCACAGGGAGCAGAGGGACAGCTGTCAGAGGGAAGCGGGATGAGGGGATGGGATTAAGGATCAGAGATGGTGAAGGGATTAGTGAAATTATATATGCATAACACATAGATACAGATAACAGGGTAGCAATTCACAGAGGGAAAGGTTGGATAAAGGTGGCTCAGGGCAAAGGGGGTGAAATGGGAATGGAAAGAGACTTTTCATGGGGCATGAGGGGCACGATGCAGTGTGCAGAGGGTGTTATATTGAGTGGAACACTTGAAATCATGTCAATACAATAAATTAAAAAAAGAATATATAATACAAAAAAACCAAAAACTAATAAACCTTGCTATTGATTTACTGATCACATAGCTGTTTACACATATTTTGTACATTATATGTATAGTGTATTCTTACACTAGAGCAATCTAGAGAAATGAAAATGTTATTAATAAAATCATAAAAGAAAATATATAGTATTTATTGAAAAACTAAATCATCAGTATATAAGCAGACCTGTGCAGTTCAAACCCATGTTGTTTAAGAGTCAACTGTACTGTGATATTAATATTTGATGGCATATAATTTGTCAGTCAAGAGGAATAAACCAGCCTGACCAGGCGGTGGCGCAGTGGATGGAGCGTCTGACTGGGATGTGGAGGACCCAGGTTCGAGACCCGAGGTCGCCAGCTTGAGTGCGGGCTCATCTGATTTGAACAAAGCTCACCAGCTTGGACCCAAGGTCACTGGCTCGAGCAAGGGGTTACTGAAGACCCACGGTCAAGGCACATATGAGAAAGTAATCAATGAACAACTAAGGTGTCGCAACGAAAAATTGATGTTTCTCATCTCTCTCCATTCCTTTCTGTCCCTATCCTTCTCTCTGACTCTCTGTCTCTGTAAAAGAAAAAAAAAGAGAAATGAACCACACAGTACAATATCTTTCATGTAAAAAAAGGAAAAAAGAAATCTACACATATGAATGATAGTATAGACTGTGCATGCATAGTGTCTAAATAAATATATGGAAGATGGCTCAGAAGGACATATATATCAAATACCCCAGCGTGGATAACTATGGATAGACAAGAAAAGGGAATTGAATCAGGAATAAAGACTAACAGGGACAAAAACCAAATATAAAACCAAAGAGAAAAGAGAAGTCGTGCATGGACTAATAATGACAAAGATCATAAACTAAGGAGACTATCAGAGTGATCAATTTCATTTTTCTGAAGTCTAAGCTAAAAATGAAACAAAAACCTCCCCACCCCAGAAAACCATAAAAACACCTGATTAAAGGAAATGTCCAAAAGGCAAAAGAAAAATGAACTGGTCACCTCCCTGTCACATGGCTTACCGGAGTACACAGCACATGAGCAGCAGATGTGTGGGGACATTAGCTGGATTGAGCATACTGGGTGTATCTGACTTCATACATGCCAGGAAGGCCCTCATCCTTCTGTTCTTGTCTTCAACTGCTTTGCCTAGCCAGAGCTTCTTGAGGTTTGGGCAAGTCCATTCCCGAAATGTCAGCGCAGACACCAGTTCAGGGGTTTGAGGTGACTTCCCTTTATATGCAGACCACTCTTTAAGGATCACTGAAGGAACTGGAAAACAGAAATTGAGGAAAAATAGGATCTAGAGAATCTCTGAGCATTCCTGTTACTGGCCACAATAGACAGAATCCATTACATTTTAACATCTTTTTATTTTTGTTGCTATAATTTTTATTGTTACCAGTATTATAAACTTGATATGTGTTCAGTACTTTGCATATAAATATAAACCTAAAATACTCCTCAGATCAATCCTAAAAAAAGAAGTATTATGACTATATTATCACAAAACGTAGTACTCATTTTGCAGATGAAGAAATCAGGTTCAATGTCACACAGTTCTTAATTATTTTGAAATTTATTTCTTAAGTAGATGTACCAGCGAAGGCAAGGAAAGAAGTCCAGGAACAATTATGTGACTACCTGGCTTCATAACAGACTATAGTATACTACAAAAGAATTTTAAAGAATTTTATAAAATTCTCTAAAAAACAATCTCTTTTAAATTTACAAAGGTATAACAGACAAGGAAAACACGGCTTCTATTTCTAGTACACCTCTGGCTCCTAAGCTATGGTCTCTTTCACTTAAGACGTCTAGCGTCTACTCTTACCCAAGCTAGAAACCTGTAAGTCATCCTAGAGTCCTTGCTCTCTTTCACCTTGTACATATCTGGTTATTCCCAAGATCCTGCTGATTCTACTGCCTTACCATCCCTTCCATCTGTTCCCTTTTCTTCATCACAATGATTATTGTAGAGGTTCAGATCTTATCATCTTTTACCTGACAAGAGTCTCTAGACTGTTGTCCTTGCCTTAACTTAATTCTGCCTAGCCTCGTCACATCCATGCTCCACAACTACTAGAGTCCTCTTTTTAGAAAACTTCTTAATTTGAAAAAAATTATAGATTCACAGGGAGTCACAAAGATAGTAGACAGAGATCCTGCGCATTCTTTACCCAGTTTTCTCCAATGGTTATATCTAAAATAATTATAGTAAAATACCAAAGCTAGGAAATTGATATTGGTATAACTGTGAATAGATTTCTGTGTAGATTTGTGCAACCACCACCACAATCAAGATACAGAGCTATTTCATCACCACAAAGATTTCCCTTATGCTACCTAACCCTTCTATGGTCACACCCAGTACCCTCCAGCATTATTCCCAGTCCCTGGCAATCACTAATCTGTTTCCGAGCTCTATCGTTTTGTCAATCTGATAATATTATATAAATGGAATCATACAGTACGCAATCTTTTGAGACTGGCATTTTCACCTAGCATAACACGCTTAAGACTCATCCATGTTGTTGCATATATGAATAGTTCATTCCTTTTTTGCCAGATAGTATGGATGTACCAGTTTAATTAACCATTCACCTTTTGAAGGATATCTGGGTTGTTTCTGGTTGGATCTATTATGAATAAAACTGTTATTGTACTTTGTGTATAAGTTCCTGAATAAAAATAAGTCTTCATTTTTCTATGATAAATGCCCAAAAGTATAAACACTTGTGTTGTATGATAGGTCTATTTTTAGTTTTGAAAGAACTACCAAATTATTTTCCAGAGTGGCGGTGCCATTTTAAATTCCTACCAGCAATTTACAAATGATCAGTTTCTCTACACCCAATCCAGCATGCAGTATTATCAGCATTATTCATATTAGCCATCCTAATAGGTATATAATTAATACCTCATTGTTGTTTTAATTTGCATTTCTCCAATGGCTAATAATGAACATCTTTTCATACCTTTATTTGCCATATATATATCTTCAGTGAAATGTCAGCGTGTCTTGCTGATTTTCTAACTGGATTGTTTTTATAATGTTTAGTTTTGAGAGTTCTTTATATATATTTTAAATACTTGTATAGATTTGTGGTACATGTACATTTATGGATGTTCAATTGATCCAGTACCATTTATTAAAAAGACTATACTTCCTCCACTGAAGGTCTTCTGTAGCTTTGTCAAAACTCAGTTGGCTGTACTTGTATGGGGCTATTTCTGGGTTTCCTATTCTGTTACATTGACCTATGTGTCTATATCACTGTAGGTACTAGTCTTTTTTTAAAAAAACTCAAAAACAGTTTTTTCACTAAAATAGTATTTAGTATTTAGAACACATAAAACAAGGCAACATTTATTCTTTTTTCTCATCCTCTGGTATGGGATCAGTGGGTGGTTCCTCCATTCCTGCACTACTGCTCTCCGAGCCAGTGTTACTTTCACTGGCCCCTTTCTCTGCTATACTGTCTTCCCTCCCTTGTCTCCTCTCCTTATCCTTAGGAGCAGATGTGCCTTCTTCACCATTCTGTTGGCTTTTGGTCATTCCTTTTTTTGCCAGATAGTATGGATGTACCAGTTTAATTAACCATTCACCTTTTGAAGGATATCTGGGTTGTTTCTGGTTGGGTCTATTATGAATAAAGACTTCAAGATATGTCTCCTCTGTGACCTGTGGTAGTGCAGTGGATAAAGCGTCAACCTGGAAATGCTGAGGTCACTGGTTCAAACCCTGGGCTTGCCTGGTCAAGGCGCATATGGGAGTTGGTGCTTCTAGCTCCAACCTCCCTTCTCTCTTTGTCTCTCTCCTCTCTCTCTCTGTCCTCTCTAAAAAAATGAATAATAAAAAAAAAAGATATGTCTCCTCTGTCTCCACTGGAATGCTACCATTTTCATCAGGGGTCCCCAAACTTTTTTCACAGGGGGCCAGTTCACTGTCCCTCAGACCGCTGGAGGGCCAGACTATAAAAAAAACCATGAACAAATCCCTATGCACACTGCACATATCTTATTTTAAAGTAAAAAAACAAAACGGGAACAAATACAATATTTAAAATAAAGAACAAGTAAATTTAAATCAACAAACTGGCCAGTATTTCAATGGGAACTATACTCCTCTCGCTGACCAATGAAAGAGGTGCCCCTTCCAGAAGTGCGGCAGGGGCCGGATAAATGGCCTCAGGGGGGCGCATACGGCCCGCGGGCCGTAGTTTGGGGACCCCTGATCTTCATTCTTTACTTCAGTTTTATTAGCTGCTTGCTCTTTCTCAGGACCAATACTTCTCTGGCTGCATTCAGCTTGTTCTGTTGTCTCCTCTCTTTCCTCCTGCCTTTTGTGAGCCTAGCCTTCTGCCTGTGCAACTTTAGCTGCAATGTTTTCCATATCCACAACTACTTTCAAATCCCACAACCTTTAAGTTAATTCATTGTTAAATCAATCTGTGCTTTCCAGGAATTTCCCTTTCTTTTCCGGGCATCACTCCTCTATTTGAAGAAGGTTGGTTTCTAGTTTCACTGATGGACCATTAAGGACTAGACCTGTCATTTGAGGAACCTGCATTCTAGCTATTGTGACAACTGACCAAACATCCGGTACCACACTCTCACTAAGGGTTTTGTTAGTGATGAGGTGGTGGTTTCTTTGGAAAAAGTGGTGGCTGTATGCTCATGTGAGGTTCTCCTTTCTCCAGGCGACACTGCCACTGTCGACTTTCTTCTTCTAAAGTGGTCCCGCATGACTTCTTGCATTTTATGTAAGCAAGGTATGCGGAGGGATTATGCTAGGCCTTCATAGATTCATTGTATTCTATCTTTCCTGCTTCATATTCACTTACATATTCTTGTTTTTCTTCAACAGTGAGATCTCACCACATGGCACCAATAATCTTGTCAATCTCCCACAACTTTAGGTCAGGATTCGAAGTCTTTACTTGGTCCCAGACCTTTCTGCTGTACCTCATGTAGGGCATCAGCAGCTTACCTGGTGGCTTTGGGATTTGGAATTGTAATACCAGAGAATGCTGTGACCCAGCTCTTGGCTTCTGGATTTCCTCCCAGACTGTAGTAGTTGTTTTCCACAAGATGACTATGTATTATATCCCACAAAATCTGGTGTGTTGGGCATTTGGGTTGCAGAAGCTGGCATGGGAGGTGGGGCATAAAATGGTCTTTTACACATTTTGGAAGATTGGTTCTCAGTTCCTGAAGAATGAATCTGAGACACCACAGGCAGAAAATACATCCACGGCTCTGATCTTACTTCCATTTGTCTAGTGCAAGGGGTTTTCAACCTGTGGGTCGTGACCCCGGAATATTCCGATGGCTTTAGGTGACCCCTGCGTTTTGGTCGTTCGACCCCCGCCGGGGTCGCAACTCACAAGTTGAGAACCGCTGGTCTAGTGCATACCCTGCCCCTCCGATACAGTGACTGCTCCCAATTTATTTTTACTTTTCATAAAGTTTTAGCTATTCTAGTTCCTTTGTCATTCCATATAAATATTAGAATATTCTTGTCTCTACAAAGACTTCTGCTGGGATTTGGATAGGAATTGTGTTAAATCTGTATATCAATTTGGAAGGAATTGACATCGTCATTATGTTGAGTCTTCCAATTCATGGACATCTATGTCTTTCCATTTATATAGGTCTTTCTTTCTTTCTTTCTTCTTTCTTTTCTTTCTTTCTTTCTTTCTTTCTTTCTTTCTTTCTTTCTTTCTTTCTTTCTTTCTTTCTTCTTTCTTTCTTTCTCTATCTTCCTTTCTTTTATTATTTAAATTTTTTTAAGCAAGAGAGACAGGGACAGACAGGAAGGGAGAGAAATGAGAAGCATCAATTCTTTGTTGCGGCCCTGAGTTGTTCATTGATTGCTTTCACATATGTGCCTTGACCAGGGGGGCTACAACAGAGTGAGTGACTCCTTGCTCAAGCCAGCAACCTTGGGCTCAAGCCAGCAAACTAGGGCTTCAAGCCAGTGACCATGGGGTCATGTTTATGATCCCATGCTCAAGCCAGCAACTCCGCGCTCAAGCTGGGGAGCCCGCTCAAGCTGGCAACCTTGAGGTTTCAAAAATGGGCTCTATACACTGCACCAATGTAATTTTTAGTTCTTAATTTCCTTTTTTTATATCTTATATATCTTTGCTAAGTCTATTTTTAATTCATATTAAGCATGTTCACAACTACCTGTCAAAGCATTTTTATCATGGCTGATTTGAAATCCTTTTTAGGTAATTCAAACATCTGTGTCATCTCAATGTTGGTGTCTACTGACTTTTTCCTTAAGTCAGTTTGAAATCTTTCTGAGTCTTCGTATGATAAAGGATCTTTCAATTGACACATCGACAGTTTGGGTTTTAAATCTTGTTTTAGCAGGTCTTTTCTGACAGCACTCTGGGGTTGACAGGGTATGCTGCCTACTTCCAAGTGGGAATGGAAGTGCTGACTCCCATTCACCCTTGTCTGACAACCCCCCCAAATAGGAGAAAGTAGGGTACCTTATCTCAGTCTGGCAAGGGTAGAAGAAATCTAGGCTCTTTATTAAGCCTTTGCTGGTGGGCTAGGAGTAGGCTACAGTTATCTGTGGTGTTTGGCTGAAACAGTGGTTATTATCTTGAAATTTTATGTATTGCTAGGTTGTTCGTTTTAGGTCCTTTGGCTAGAGAAAGTATGTTTTTCTTGGGTTTTTCATTGGTTTGCACGTCTTAGCATTTCTGGGCTGCCAGCTTGTCCCACATCCAATCTGGGATATATGAGGCAAAAGTAAATCCAAGGTCCTTAGCTAGTCTAACTTTTTATCTTCACCTTCTAGAGTGCCTAGTGTTTCTTTCATATGTAATATCCTGGGCTTCTAGTTGTATTTAACAGGAGAAATAAGGAAAAGTATATCTACTTTCTCTTCTCAGAAGCAGAAATCTAGAAGGTTCGTTTGAACACACTAATTTGACCATTCTCTCTGAAACTTAAAAACATCTCCATGGTAGCCTGACCTGTGGTGACACAGTGGATAAAGCATTTACCTGGAATGCTGAGGTCACCAAAAAACCCCGTGTTTGCCCAGTCAAAGCACATATGAGAAGCAACTACTAGTTGATGCTTTCTGCTCCTCTCCCGCCCCCATCCCTCTCCTCTCTCAAAAACAAAAGAAACAGAAAAAAATCTCCATGGCTCCAATTACCTAAATGATCAAGTGCCAAAATAAAAACCTCATTAAGGAGGAGAGACTGTGTCAGATACATCTCTACATTCCCAAAATCTAGCATGGTCCTTATAAGGAGTCGTCGCTCTGAATGCTTAATAGTCCATTCCCCATACCAATAGTATCGTGGTAAATTATACATTATCTCAAAAATTGCTCGGTAGCCCAAAGTATAACATGCTTGTGTGGACATATCTCTCAAAGCTAGAACTACACTTACGTTCCACAGGCAGCCGCCGCCGTATGGCCAGGCGTTCCATTTTCCGCTGTGTCTCTGCCAGACTGAAAAGGACGCCGTATACATACTGACGAGCTGACCGGAACAAGAGAACAGCTGGAGGCAGCTCCATGTTACACTCGTCCTCAATACATACAGGGATCTTAATCTCACCCTAGTAAGAAAATGGTCCAAGGGAAAAGAGAAAATAAGTTACCTCAAGGTTTGAAATTGAGCTGAGAAGAACCAGTAATGAATGATAGCCTAGTCACTAAATTTTCTACTTGTACTTATAGTTTTAGACTAAAAAGAAGCTGCAACAAGCCCAGCTGACCATAGCCAGCTTAAAGCTATGTTCCCCTTTTAAAGGTTCTGCTATGACTGACTAGCTGACTAAACGGAAAAAGTCCATCTTAGACATTTTGCTGAGAGAGAAATTCATATGGTAAGACTGAAAGAAGGGAACAGCTCTGGAGAAGTAGGGGAAGAGGTAAAGAACAAGGACATACAGGCTCTTCTTATATTGTGTCTACCCTTAGACCAGAATCTACCAAGATGGTATATTATCCTCTTTGAAATCTCACAATACACTTCTTCCTGGGGTCTCATTCACTGCACAGCCCCATTTCCTGCTGGTCTCTCCTCACCTAAAACCCTTAATACAGTGAGAAGCCCCAGCACACTTGGTCTCTTCATCTCCCTTCAATACCAATAATCAGAATTTTCTCTGGCAATTCACACTTCTCGGAAGTGTGAAGTACACTGTCAAGAGCAGGGAGGGAGGGAGGGAGTGAGATACTCTCTCACCTTAGTGAGGACATGGTAGATGTATGGGTACATAAGACCTCTTCGGTGTCTGTGTTCGGCAACCCGCAAGACTTCTGGAGCTACCGGAGGTAAGGGCGGAATGGTGATGTCCATGTGGTTCCTCGTAGACATCGAAAGCAGAGATGGTATGTGGGGCTCACTATCGCCCAGGGTAGCATCTGAAACTCTAGCCTCAATGGGTTGTACCCAGGACCCTCTGTCACCACTTGGATCCTCCCATCCAGGCTGCTGTTGAAATGTTTCTGGTATGTGACTAAAAAAATTTAGAAAGACAATGAAGAAAAGAGAAAAGTGGTTAATAAAGATATTCCAGCTCAAGATGTCTGTTCTGATCTCAACAAATCTTACAAATCCTCTGGAAGTTAGGACACTGGTTAGCAATGGATCTGTTATCTTTCTACTCAGTGGCCATTACCACTCACCTGGCTTCTTTGACACAAACCAAAGTGATAAAAAATTGTGGGAACTAATTTTGTGCAATGGCAGTATCGTAGCCAATGAGTTTATCCAGGGCATGACTATTGCTAATTAAAAAGTTGTGGGAACCATTCCGAATCCTATGCATCATATAAGAGGCCATGTTTAGAGTCTGCTTATGTTCTAAAAAATTGAAACCTCAAAGCAGCCTTGTTTCCCATAAATAATCTAAGAACAAATCAGTTAGTACAAAATCTAAGTATTTTAGTCCTCAGAACCTGTTTCAGGTACTAAGAATATACCGTATTTCCCCATGTGTAAGATGCACCTTTTTTGGAAAAAATTTGGGGTTTAAAAACTGGGTGCATCTTATACAGTGGTGGTAGATTTTTTTTACTTCCATTTTCAGCTTTTTCATGCTTGTTTTTGCACACGTTAAAGATAGTGATTCGTCATCAGACACAGATGAGGACAAACTAATGGATGGGAGTTCTGACAGTGATAAGGAGTTGTATGAATTTTATGATGAATAAAACTTGAGTTCAATAACTTTATGTAATACTTTTTCCCCCCAAATTTCGGGCCCCAAAAGTAAGGTGCATCTTATACATGGGAGCTTCTTTTTTTTTTTTTTTTTTTTTTTTTTTTTTGTATTTTTCCGAAGCCAGAAACGGGGAGGCAGTCAGACAGACTCCCACATGTACCCAACCGGGATCCACCTGGCACGCCCACCAGGGGGCGATGCTCTGCCCATCCGGGGTGTCGCTCTGTTGCGACCAGAGCCACTCTAGGGCCTGAGACAGAGGCCACAGAGCCATCCTCAGCGCCCGGGCCATCTTTGCTCCAATGGAGCCTTGGCTGCGGGAGGGGAAGAGAGAGACAGAGAGGAAGGAGAGGGGGAGGGGTGGAGAAGCAGATGGGCGCTTCTCCTGTGTGCCCTGGCCGGGAATCGAACCCGGGACTCCTGCACGCCAGGCTGTGCTCTACCACTGAGCCAACCGGCCAGGGCACATGGGAGCTTCTTATACATGGGGAAATACCGTAACTGCATAATTAACTGTTTCAATACTTCAACGGTATCAATTCTTTTCATTTTTTTACATTCAATCTACTGCCCAAACAAATTGAGAAATGACAGCCATGATATATAGCACACCCATACGAGGGCTTCCCTAACTAGCTGCTAAGCTGCCTTTTACTCCATGGCCTGGATATCCAAAAATTACCATGTGCATAGGGTCAAAACGAGCATGAAGTGACCAAGCAGAGAGAGCGTTGTCTTACCTTGTTTAAGAGCAAAGAGCCACAGAGAAAAGCCAGAAACATACACTTCCCAATACCTCTGACCAAGTTAGCAGTAAAAGAATACAGGTGCTTCAGTCTGAGCAGTGGTAACACAGTGGCACAGTGGATAGTGCGTTGACCTGGGATGCTGAGTTCCCAGGTTCGAAACCCCAAGGTCACTGGCTTGAGCATGGACTCATCCAGCTTGAGAGCAGGCTCACCAGATTGAGCATGGGGTTGCTGGCTTGAGTATGGATCATATCAATGCTTGCTGGCTAGAGCAAGGGGTCACTGGCTCAGCTGAAGCCCTCCAGTCAAGGCACACATGAGAAGCAATCAATGAACAACTAAAGTACTGCAACTATGAGTCGATGCTTCTCATCTCTCTCCCTTATTGTCTCTTTCTCTTCTCTCTCTCTCAAAAAAAATACAGATGCTTCAAAAGTCTGTTCCTTGGGGGCCTATTATACAGATACTTACTCAGAGCTGACTCCATTTGGCTCATCACCATCAGAAGAAGAAGAGTGGGAAGAGTCTGGTCCCAGAGGAGGTGAGGCTTTGGAAGTCAGGTAATTGGGAAACTGTGATGAAGAGTCATAAGAGACAGCCCAACTGGCAAAGGGGTTGTCCTGCATCATAGGATCCTCAGAAATAGCATGGGATTCCCCCAAAGCATGGGGGGGGAAGAGAAGAGAAGAGTTGGGTCCCAATGGGAATGGTGGTGGATATTTCATTTTCTGGGGCGCGTGGTGAGAAAACTAAAGAATAAAACAGACAGAAAAGCTCTTAAACATTTTACCAAGATGGTTCCTTCAAAAGTTGTGATATAGCAGATGATGTCAGTAGCAGGGATTATTAGAATACAAAGAACCTACTGAGAAGAAAAGAAAGGGGGAAGACATTGGGGGGAAGGGGAAAAGGGGGGGCCAAGGAGAATACAGGGGTGGGGGGAGATATATTTGGTGGGACACTTTAATCTATGTAAACAATAAATTAAAACTATAAAAAAAATAATTCTAGCAGTGATGTATGGACAGAATTCTCCACAGGTAGGACAATGGACCAATCCATGTCTCTTAAAACCACTCTCCAACATTAACTAATATACCTTCACAATGCCCTAGTGGTTACTGATTTGGATATTTTCTTTGCACAGTCTGCTCACTTCAAGTTGAGAAGGTGACATATGTATATATAGCCTTGACATTCTGATAACATTGAATCACCCTAACTCCTTAACTCAGATTATAAAAATCAGAAAGCCACTTATGTCTCTAATGCTAACAAATGGTCTCAAACCTCTTAACAGATACTTACCATTGGCTTCCCCGCAGAAACAGTGTTCATTTGACTTTGTGGAAAGGGAGGATTTCCAAGCCGATTATTACGAAAACCTGAAGCCAAGAGAAAGGGCTATGATTTAGCCAATCCTAGTAATTCTACCGTGTTACATTCTGTTATCCCCACATGACTTGAAAAATTATCATTAATAAATAAGTAACAATTTATCAAACTATTATGCATCATGCTAGGAATCTTCATAAATTACATCTGCTAACACCCTACACAGTAGGTATCATGAGCCACCTTTAATATAAATGTGACTAGCTAAGATCACACAGCTAGTAAACAGCAGAGGTGAAATTCAAACTCAAGCCTGACACCACAGATAGGGCTATTTTATTGATACATATACAAGGCTACAATGGAGCACCAGAAGAAGCCCAAGCAAAGGAAATGGCATTGGACCTCATCTAAAACTTTGAGAAATTGGAGACCTGTCTCATGTTACCTCTCTTATTACATGGAAATCAAAAGAAGAATGTCTATCAAATAGGAATGACTTCTGGGAGGATGCAATACAAACAAGTGATTCTACTCTGGCCCAGGACTTTCTGAGGAATTACCTCAGTTTCCTCTATGGACAGAATAGTTCTGGGTCAGATGGAAGCCTTACCTAGAAAGGAGGAGGAACCCACTGGCAGCGAAGAGATTTTGGTTGTGACTGAATAGTACTCAACTGCTTTCTTGAATCGTTCTATTTTATCTTCCGTCCTGGACTGGATGTTGCAACATCAGATGTTCAGAAGAAGAAACAACATAAGAGTATCTTTTTCATGCAATTTATAATTTGAGAGTCAAAACAGTAGCAGAAATCAAATATTTAAAGAAACCCAAGAGAGAAATTATTTATGTTGCAGGAAATATTAGATAAGGAGAAAGCATTATAGAACATAAAACCTGGAAAATATTTTTAACTGTCTAAAAATAAATAAAAATTTACTAAATTGTGTGCTATTCTAAAATGGTCACATAATCATGAGAAAGATAGATAAGGACGGGGGGAAATTACATAGTACCACCAGCCAAAGATATTTTGGTGTGTCTTCTCCTTCCAATACTTTTTAAAATGAACTTTTTTGTTGAAGTAAATAGCTGGACTATTTCAATACATATATTTTACTATAGTTAATACCTTACTCTATGTACTATTTTGTATTCTGCTTTTATGGTAAGATAATTTTGAATGGCTGCATAATTTCTCATTACAAATTTATAATAAACGATGCAACTACTTCCCTAATACCTGACACTTAGGTTATTTCTCACATTTCTCTTTTATAAATTATGCAGCAAAGAACGTATCATATAAGATTTTCTGGATTTCAGATTATGTCCTTAAGTTAAATGTCTCAAAAGTGAAATTATTGGTTCAAAAGCTATGAACATTAAAACCAAAGCACTTAAACACATACAAAACCACAATATGACATCACTGTTTATTCACAGAATGACTAAAATTAAAGATTATAAATATCAAGCTCTGGCAAGGATATGCAGTAGCTGGAATTCCAGTAGATTGCCAGTAGGTGTGGATTGGTACAGTTTGGCAGCTTCTTATAAAGTTAAACATATATTTACCACATAGCATAGTAATCCTACTCTTAAGTAATTTACCCATGAGAAATAAATATATTTGTCCACCAAAAGATATAAACAAGAATGCTAACTATACCTTTATTCATAATAGCTCTAAACTAGAAATAACTCAAATGCATATCAACAGAAGAATTAATTGTGGTATATTCATATAATGAAATACTATATAATAATAAAAAAGAGTGAAGTGCTGATACATGCAACATTGGATAAATCTCAAAGACATACTGAGAGAAAGAAGACAAACACAAAGAAATACATATAAAGTTCAAGCAGAAGCAAGACTAATCAATGTCAATAGAAGTAAAAATGCTGTTTACCTCTGTAGGGCTGGGGCTAAAAGGCTTTTTCTTGTGAAGCCTTTTATAATGTAATTTTAAAATCCTCTTGAATATAATTTTATGACCTTCATATTTCATTAAATGGAATATAAGTTATTAAAGTAATTTCTAATTTCTCATTGTAAATAATGCTCTGATAAGCATGTTTTTAACATATATTTCTTGGGTTATTTCATAGGGCAAATTCTTAGAAGCAGAATTACTAGGTCAAAGGCTATGGTCATTTTCATACTCTTAAAAATTTTTTTTTAATTTATTGACTTTTAGACAGAAGAGGAAGAGAGAGAGAGAGAAGAAGTGGGAAGCATCAACTTATAGTAGTTGCTTCCTATATGTGCCTTGACCGGGCAAGCCCAGGGTTTTGAACCAGCAACCTCAGTGTGTGTTCCAGGTCAACTCTTTATCCACTGAGCCACCACAGGTCAGGCCATTTTCAGACTCTTGACACAAGATACTAAATCTCATACCAGAATAGATATCATAAGTAATACTCTCATCATCAATGTGTGAGAGTGCCCAATTTTCCATAGTGTTAAATATTTTCTACAAAAAATAACCTATTGACTATAAAAAACATTTATAGTAAAATTAAAATACATTAATAAAAAAGGAAAACTTAAAATATTTATAAACTTATCTCTCAGAGTTTGTAACTATTAACAGCCCAGAAACCAGATAGTATTCCAAATTTCTTTATGTGCATATGTGCAGGCAAACACAGACATCAAGAAAATCAGGATCTCCAGGCCCTGGCACGATAGCTTGGTTGGTTAGAGTCATCCCAAAGCACAGAGGTTGCTGGTTCAATCCCTGGTCAGGGCACACACAGGAACAGTTTGATGTTCTTGTCTCTCTCTCTCTCCCCCTTCCTCTCTCTCTAAAATAAATAAATATATTTTTAAAATCCAGGTCATCCAGCCTCACTTACAAACAAAATCACTCTGCTTTTCAAAATAATGAGACTTAATATAACTGTTTGAAAAAAGAAAAAAAAAAGGATTTCTATGTCTAAAGAATGTTTTTTTTTTCCCCCCCATTTTTCTGAAGCTGGAAACTGGGAGAGACAGTCAGACAGACTCCCGCATGCGCCCGACCGGGATCCACCCGGCACGCCCACCAGGGGCGATGCTCTGCCCATCCTGGGCGTCGCCATATTGCGACCAGAGCCACTCTAGCGCCTGAGGCAGAGGCCACAGAGCCATCCCCAGCGCCCGGGCCATCTTTGCTCCAATGGAGCCTTGGCTGCGGGAGGGGAAGAGAGAGACAGAGAGGAAAGCGCGGCGGAGGGGTGGAGAAGCAAATGGGCGCTTCTCCTGTGTGCCCTGGCCGGGAATCGAACCCGGGTCCTCCGCACGCTAGGCCGACGCTCTACCGCTGAGCCAACCGGCCAGGGCTAAAGAATGTTTGATTAGTGACTTACAGCATATCTACATGCTTGAATAACATCCCATTGTGTCAAGGTTTCATGATTTATATATTCATTATTATTTTGTTAGTATATTGAATAATATACATAATAATTAAAAACAATCTCCTACAAGATGCAGGCTATACAGAGTCTTCCTTAGCATCTCTACCTCTGTGTCCATGCCTCTTCCCAGAAGTGACCACTGTTACCAGTTTGGTGTATATCTTGTCATAACTTTTGTTATATATATATAACAGTATTCCTCCACACACATAGACGAAATGAAATCATCTGTTTTTCAGCCTGCTTTTTATACTTAACAGTATTCTTATAAGCTATTCACTGTCAGTGAGTACAGGTCTATGACTTAATCCTCCTATACACAAAGTATGCATACTTTCTTCAATGTACCAATGTCCATTCTGTGTCCTGACAGACAATCATTTACTCTTCCTTTAAGGGGTACTAGCGGTATAAAACCTTTGGTTTTCTATGAAACCTGTATTGTGTTTTTTCTTTGCCGTGCTTATTTATTTGCTTCTGCCTCCCAATTTAACCTCAAGTTCTATGACAACTAGGAATGACTTATTCACACTTATATCCTAGTGTCTAGCATGGGACCTTGCCTGTGGAGGTTCATTTAGTATTTGATAAATGATCGTATTTAATAAAGTCCTACCCTTTCCTTGTATACATTCACAAAGGTGATGTTTATGAAAATAATACAGCAACAATGAAAAGTGCAGAAGACATAATATTCAGTGAAATAAAGCAGATTAAAAACTTTAAGATGACTACCACAGCACATCAAAGCACACATGTAAAAGAGACACGGAAACACTGTAAACAATTTAGGATGAAATTAGGAGCAGTCTCTATCTTAATTTTTGGTTTTTAATTAAAATGGTGACCTTTGTTATTAAGAACAGATATTAATCTAAGTTCCAAAATTCAAGGGAAGTAAAAGCTATAATATTAAAAATAGTCAATAGGAGATCCAAGATGGCAGCAGAGTATGTGGAACCTACACTCACCTCCTTCCAGGACCATGTAACTACAACTAAATTATAGAACAATCATCCTGAATAACCAATTTAAGACTAGCTGAAAAAAGGTTTTACAGCTAAGAATTTACAGAAAAAGCCACATTGAGACTGGTAGGAAGGGCAGACATGAAAAGGGCTGCCCTCACTCCCATGGGAGGGGGCTGAAGTTACAAAGGGATTTCTCAGGTACAAGGGGTTTCCCCTGGGCAGTGAATGGTCTAAACCCCAAACCAGGTTCTTCAGCAGGAGCACCAGAGCCAGGAAGAGGCACCCATAAAACATCTGGCTGTGAAATCTGCCCCAGGCTCAGTGTTGGTAAAAACCACCCTTAGTGTATAGCTTGATCTTCCTGTGTGCACCCAAGCCCAGCAAAGGCAGCCACAAACTGTGGAACGCTTGTAGCTCCAAACAGTTGTCAAGGGCCACTTACAGGCAAGGTCTTACATTGGCCCACACCAGATTCCCTCCCAAAAGATCCAGAACCAACACACCTAGTGCTCAGCTTCAGATTAACATCAGAGCAGGATCCACAAGCAGCATATCCTAAGGCAGATTTTGGCAGGCACCAAACCCTGCTGAAGTGAATCCTGCCTCACGTGGTCAGCACCTGCACAGCAGCTCACACACTATGGTCAGGATTAAGCCTCACAGTCAGCCAGCCCGAGGGTCAATCCCATAAATGAACAAGCCAATAGCAATCAAGACTCAATTACAACAGTAAGGCCCATATAACCAACATAGGGGATATTCCTGGAGCACCCAGCTCACATGATCAAGGAGACAGTGTCACTAGGTCCTACTGGATACCTACTATGCAAGACCACACCATCAAGACTAGGAATCATAGCAGATTTATCTAATACATAGAAAGAAGCACAGAGAGGCAGCCAGAAGGGAGAGACAAAACAACAGCCCCCAAATGAAAGAACAGAAGAAACCTCCAGAACAAAGAGCTGTATGAAATGGAGGCAAACGATTTATCAGATACAGAGTTCAAAATAATAGTTATAAGAATGCTCAACAGCATGAAAAGGGACATAGAAACCATAAAAAGGGACCAGAAATAAGAATATAGTATCTAAAATGAAGAATACACTGGAAGGAATAAATACAAGGTTGTATGAAGCAGAGGACAGAATCAGCAATTTGGAAGACAAGGTAGAAAAAAAAACACCCAACCAGAGAAGCCAAAAGAAAAATGGAATTGAAAAAAATGAGGATAGTTTAAGGAACCTTTGGGACAACATGAAGCATAACAACATCTACACCATAGGGGTACCAGAAGGAGAAGAAAGACTGAAATCATATCAAGCATCTTACCATATCAAGCATCTGATCAGAATGGTACAAAATTATAAATCAATTACAAAAAAAAAAAACCCTGAAAAACACAGACATGGAGGCTAAATAACATATTACTAAATAATAAATGGGTTAACAATGCAATCAACAAAGAAATCAAGATACCTTGAAACAAATTAAAATAAGTACACACCCTAAAATCCATGAGACACAGCAAAATCAGTCCTAAAATGGAAATTCATACCATTACATGCCTATCTCAAGAAACAAGAGCCCTGGATGGGTACCTCAGCTGGTTAGAGCATTGACCCAATCCAATTGGCTATGGTCACAGATTTGATGCCAGGTCAGAGCACATAAAAGAATCAACCAATGAGTCTGACCAGGCGGTGGCACAGTGGATAGAGCATCAGACTGGGACACAGAGGACTCAGATTAAAAACCTCAAAGTCACAGACTTGAGCCGTAGGCTCATCTGGCTTGAGTGTAGGCTCACCAGCTTGAGCATGGGGTCACTGGCCTGTGGCTCAAGGTCGCTGGCTTGAGCAAGGGGTCACTCGCACTGCTGTAGCCACTGGGTCAAGGTACATATGAGGAAGCAATCAATGAACAACTAAGGAGCCGCAACAAATAACTAATGCTTCTCATTTCTCTCCCTCCCTGTCTGTCTGTCCCTATCTGTCCCTCTCTCTGTCTCTGTCACACACAAAAAAAATCAACCAATGAATGCATAATTAAGTGGAACAAATAAGTATACCTCTCTTTATTTCCCTCTCCCTTCCTCTATCTCTAAAATAAATACATTTTTAAAAATTGAAAAATAAATCTCAACTACACAATCTAACTTTACACTTTAAGTAATTGGAAAGGAATAACAAAGAACAAAGTGAGCAGAAAAAAGGAAATAATAAAGACCAGGGCTTGGCCTGACCTGTGGTGGCGCAGTGGATAAAGCGTCGACCTGGAAATGCTGAGGTCGCCGGTTCAAAACCCTGGGCTTGCCTGGTCAAGGCACATATGGGAGTTGATGCTTCCAGCTCCTCCCCCCTTCTCTCTCTCTGTCTCTCCTCTCTCTCTCTCCCTCTGTCTCTCTCTCCTCTCTAAAAATGAATAAAACAAATTAAAAAAAAAAAAAAAAAAAAGACCAGGGCTTGAAATGAACAAAATAGAGTCTAAAAACACAATACAAATGATCAATGAAACCAAGAGCTGGTTCTTTGAAAAGATTAACAAGATTGACAAAACTTTAACCAAACTCAACAAGAAAAAAAGAAAGAGGACCCAAATAAATAAAATCATAAATAGAAGAGGAAAAGTAACAACTGACACTAAAGAAATATAAAGGAATGTATGAAAATATTATAGGCCCCATCCAGTTAGCTCAGTTGGTTAGAGCATTGACCTGAAACACCAAGGTTGTAGGTTTGATCCCCAGTCAAGACAAACACAGAAAACAACCAATGAACACACAATTATGTTGAACAACAAATGAATGCCTCTCTTTCTCTCTCCCCCTCCCTCCCTTCCTTTCCCTGTCTTTCTAGAATCAATAAAAAGAGAGAAACTATTACAAATAAATATATACCAACAAATTGGACAATCTGGAAGAAACTAATAAATTCCCAGAAACATACAATCTTCCAAAACTGAATCGGGAAGCATCAGAGAATCTAAAATGGACAGAGTACAACTAGTGAAATTGAAGCAGCAATCGATAAACACTAAACAAACAGATGTTCAGGAAAGGATGCTTCACAGTTTAATTTTATGAAACATTAAAAGAGGAGTAACACCTATCCTCAAATTATTCTAAAAAGTTCAAGAGGAGGGGAGACTCCCGAGATCATTTTCTTAGGCCAGCATTATCTTAATTCCAAAACCAAATAATGATACTACAAAGAAAGAAAATTATAGGCCGGTATCTCTGATGAACATAAATACTATAATGCGCAACAAAATATTTGCAAACAGGATCCAGCAATACATTAAAAAGATCATATACCATGATCAAGTGGGATTTATTGTGTGGAGGCAAGTGTGGTACAATAATTGCAAAATCAATAAATGTGATTCATCACATAAACAAAATGAAAGATAAAAACCATATGATCATATCAATAGATACAGAAAAAGCATTTGATAATATTCAGCACCCATTTCTGATAAAAACTCTCAGCAACGTGGGAATAGCAGAAAAATACCTCAACATAATAAAGGCCATGTATGACAAACCCACAGCCTATTTATACTCAACGGGCAAAAACTGCCTAGTATTTTCCTTACAATCGGGACTAAAACAGGGGTGTCCGTTTTCACCACTCTTATTCAACATAGTTCTGAAAGTCCTAGCCACAGCAATCAGAAAAGAAGAAGAAATAAATAAAAGGCATGCAAACTAGAAAGGAAGTAGTAAAAATGTCATTATGACATGATACTGTGTATTAGCAGTGCTTTTCAACCACTGGTCCCCAGACCTGTGGCAGTCTGCCAGAAATTTCATGCCAGCCCATGAAACAGTTACTAACCACAAATGTGCATGAAATTTCTGGAAGATTGTCACCAGTCCACAGAATGGCAGTTGAAAAACACTGGTATGAAAAGAACCTTAACGATTTCACCAAAAAACTACCAGCACTGATCAATGAATTCTGTAAAGTAGCAAGATACAAAATAAAGACCAGAAATCAGCTGCATTTTTTATACATCAATAATGAACTATCAGAAAGAGAAACTAGGAAAACAATCCCATTCATAATTGCTTCAAAAAGAATAAAGTATTTAGGAATAAATTTAACCAAGGATGCAAAAGACTATACTCAGAAAATTATAAGACACTAAGGAAGATACAAACAAGTGGAAGCATAAACTGTGTTCATGGATAGGAAGAATTAACATCATTAAAATTCCATATTATGCCTGACCGGGTGGTGGCACAGTGGATAGAGTGTCGGACTGGGATGCGGAGGACTCAGGTTCGAGACCCTGAGGTTGCCAGCTTGAGCACGGGCTCATTTGGCAAAGCTCACCAGCTTGGACCCAAGGTTGCTGGCTTGAGCAAGGGGTTTCTCGGTCTGCTGTAGCCCCACGGTCAAGGCACATATGAGAGAGCAATCAATGAACAACTAAGGTGTTGCAACGAAAAACTGATGATTGATGCTTCTCATTTCTCTCCGTTCTTGTCTGTCCCTATCTATATCTCTCTCTGACTCTCACTCTGTCTCTGTTAAAAAAAATTCCATATTACCCAAAGCAATATATAGATTCAATGCAATTTTTATTAAGATAGCAATGGTGTATTTCACAGAACTAGAACATATATTCCAAAAATTTACATAAAACCATGAAAGACCTCAAATAGTCACAGTAACCTTGAGAAAGAAGAGCAAAGTTAGAGGAATAGTGCTATTGAATATCAAACTATATTACAAGGCCAAAGTAATCAAAACAGCATGATACTGGCATAAAACCAGACATACAGATCAATGGAAAAGAATAGAGAGCCCAGAAATAAACCCATGACTTTATATTCAATTAATATTTGAGCCTGACCAAGTGGTGGCACAGTGGATAGATCACTGGCCTGGGACGCAGAGGACCCAGGTTCAAAACTGTGAGGTCACTGGCTTGAGCATGGCATCATAGATATATGACACCATGGTTGCTGGCTTGAGCCCGAATGTCGCTGGCTTATAGCCCAAGGTTGCTGTCTTGAACAAGGGGTCACTGGTTCGGCTGGAGCCCCCTGGTCAAGACACATACAAGAAAGCAATCAATGAACAGCTAAGGTACTACAACAAAGAACTAAGGCTTCTCATCTCTCTCTCCCTTTCTGTCTGTTTGTCCCTATCTGTCCCCTCTCTGTCTCTGTTAAAAAAACACACACAAAAAACTGTCCCACTTACAGACAACATAGTCACCTACACAGAAAACAAAACACCAATCTACTACCAAAAAACTCCTAGTGAGTTTAGAAAGGTTGGAGGATACAAGGTACACAGACAAAAATCAACCATATTTCTATATCTACCAATGAAGAATTAGAAACAATAGTATTTACAATAGGTGCCTCAACTATTAAATATTTAAATATAAAAAATACCTGCACAGGACTAAAAATTATAAAATGCTGAAGATATTAAGGATGACCTAAATAAATGGAGGAATACTGTATTCACAAATTTAAAGAATCACCAAATTCATCTATTATTTAAAGAAAATCCAATTAAAATCCCAGCAGGACATTTTTATAGACATAGAAAGATTTTTCTAAATTTATATGGAAAGGCAGAGAAACCAGAGAATAGACAAAGTAATTTTGAAAAATAGAAACAAAATTAGGAGTCACTGACAATTTTAAGACTTACCATAAAGCCAGAGTATTCAAGACAATGTGCTACTTGCAAAGGAATAGACACATAGGTCAACTGATCAGAATAGAGTCCAGAAACAGACCCACACAAATATGGACAACTGATTTTTGACAAAGGCAATTCAAAGAAGAAAGGACAGCCTTTTCAACAAACTGTGTCAAAACAATTGGATAGTCATACACAAAAACAGAACACCTCACACTTTACACAAAAATAAACTCAAAACAGATGATTTGTTCTAAATGTAAACCTATAACAGTTTTAGAAGAAGACAGGAGAATTTGTCAAGCCTGCAGTTATGCAAGGAGTTTTAAGACATATCAAAAGCATAATCTGTAAAAGATAAAAATTTAAAACTTTTGTTTTGCAAAAGACACCATTAAATAATGTAAAGACAGGTGCTCCATTCTTTGCGCTCAGGTAAGGAGTAGTCAGGCAAGGACTTGAGCAGGCAACATTGGAAAAATACTGCTTCCCTGGACTACATGGTACAGGAGGGCATCTGTTACAGTGATGCTGAAGAGGAGAGGCAAAGGAAGTGGTGGCAGAAGACAGGGAAGAGTCCACGTCTGAGCCAGAGGTCAAGAAAAGTAAGTTAGAAGCAGGAGCAAAAAAAAAAAAAAAAAAAAAAAAAATGCAAAAGAGGCAGCAGGGCCTGACCAGGCGGTGGCACAGTGAATAGTGTCGGACTGGGATGCGGAGGACCCAGGTTTGAGACTCCGAGGTCACCATCTTGAGCGTGGGCTCATCCAGCTTGAGCACAGGGTCGTTGGCTTGAGTGTGAGATCATAAACATGACCCCCCGGTCACTGGCTTGACCCCAAAGGTTGTGCTGCTGGCTTGAAGCCCAAGGTCACTGGCTTGAGCAAGGGGTCACTCACTCTGGTGGAGCCTCTCCCGTCAAGGCACACATGAGAAAGCAATAAATGAACTAAGATGCCGCAACAAAGAATTGATGCTTCTCATTTCTCTCCCTTCCTGTCTGTCTGTCACTATCTGTCCCTGTCTCTGTGTCTCTCTTTCACACACAAAAAAATAATAGTAAGAGGCAGCAGGAAACCTCATCCAGTGGTAAATCAGGCATACTCAAAATCTGATCCTGGAATGTGGCTAGGCTTCAAGCCTGGATTAAGAAGAAAGGTTTAGACTGGATAAAGGAAAAAGTCCCAGGTATCCTGTGCCTGCAAGAGACCAAAAGTCAGAGAATAAACTACAAGCTGAACTTGAAGAGCTGTCTGGACTATTCCATCAGTACTGGTCAGCTCCTTCAGACAACGAAAGGTACAGTGGCATGGCACTGGCTGAATTTCATATATATGTGATTGTGGCTGAATGTGACACATTTGGGCTGGTATCAGCCTAGGTATCTAACGCAGGACAAGGTCTGGTGCACCCGGAGTACCAGCAGCACTGAGATGGGGCCTTTCACAAGTTCCTGAAGGTCCTGGCTTCCCTTGTGCTATGTGGAAAACTCAACGTGGCTCATGACCTTTCACAACCCCAAGGGAAACAAAAAGAATGCTGGCTTCATTCCGAAAGAGTGGCAAAACTCTGGGGGGATTGCTGCAAGCTGTGCTAACTAGCTGACAGTTTCCCACCTCTACCCCAGCACAGCCTATGTCTATACTTTTTGGACCTACATGATGAATGCTCAATCCAAAAATGCTGGTTGTCACCTTGATTTCTTTTTGGTGTCTCACTTTCTGCTACTTGCATTGTGTGACAGCAAGATCCATTCCAAGACCCCTGGGCAACAACCACTATTCCATCACCCTATACCCAGAAATCCCACTCCTAGGTATGTACACTAGGCAAATGAAATCTTATGTTCATAAAAAAAACCTACATACAAATATTTACAGAGGGTCTACCAAAACTTAGAAACAACTCAAATATCCTCTAGGGATGAATGGATAAACAAATGGTGCTATATCACACAATGTTTATTACTTAGCAACAAAAATGAATAAATTACTGATGGATGCAACATGCAACAACTTAGAAGACTCTCAAAGACATTATGTTGAATGAAAAATGCCATCTTCAAAAGATTACATACTGCATTATTCTAGTCATATGTTAGTCTCTAAAAGATATAACTATAGTGACAGAGACTAGACTAGCAGTTAGGAATAAGTTTGGGTGTGATTACAAAGGGATAGCATGAGAGATAGTGGAGTGGTTAACTGCTCTGATCCTAATTGTGATGGTGATTACACAAATCTCTATATGTGCTAAAATTATAGAACTGTATACACACATATAGAAAAATCATGTATCAACTTAGAAAAAAGAGCACAAGTATAAATTAAATTATTAAAAATAAAAGTAAGTTATTTTCCTAACTTTTACTTTCACAAGACAAAATCCTAGTCGGGCTCTTTTTTCACTGTTACCAGTGAAATACTGATTCTTGTTTTATGTGAACCTACTTTAAGTAGTCTTTTTCATTAGCCATTACCCTCCACTAAGCAAGACCTCCTTTATATTAACCTATACATTGAAACAAAAAGAGTAGAAAGATATATGCTAGTGATAATACAGCAAATTGTTTCGGAATAATGACATTTTAAGTGACTATTCTTTATTTTCTAAATTTTCCAGAATGAGCTTGCATAATTTTGATAATCAGTGGGAAAAGGTAAAGAACCCTTTCAATCTAGCTGTAGTAATGTTTTCTCAAGGGCACTCTGGGACTCTGGTCTGTATGCATGGAGAAGACAAGCAGCCTACAGGGCTCCCCAAACTTTTACACAGGGGGCCAGTTCACTGTCCCTCAGACCGTTGGAGAGCTGCCACATACAGTGCTCCTCTCACCAATGAAAAAGGTGCCCCTTCCGGAAATGTGACAGGCCCGGATAAATGGCCTCAGGGGGCCGCATGTGGCCCGCAGGCCATAGTTTGGGAATGCCTGATAAGAAGAGAGAAGGTAGCCAACACAGGAAAGATCAGATATGTTGGTGGTACTAGTGAAGGTAAGAAAACTGACTATTCTTAGGAAGGGGGGGGGGGGCTAGCTCACCTGAGACTGTTTGAAAACATCCTTCCCAACCAGGTCTAGGTTAGATGGATCTTTGATGGAACTAACATATTCGGAAACAGCCTTGATCACCACATCACAAGGAGGAAGAACCAGTTGATGAGCTCGAACCTAAAAGAGTTAATATAAGTAAGGAACACTGGCATCAGACATGGGTCATTAAGAAGGGTAAGGTCAGGGTGAGATACAGAATTCAAATTCAGTAAATCCACTGAGAGACAGTTAAAATCTTTTCTTTAAAAATAGTTTTCAGGTCCTGGCTGGTGGCTCAGTGGATAGAGTGTAAGCCCAGCATATGGACATCCTGGGTTTAATTCCCAGTCAGGATACACAGGAGAAGTGACGACATGCTTCTCTCCCCCTCCCTCTCCTCTTTCTCTCCCTCTTCCCCTCGCACAGCCAGTGGCTCAATTGGTTCAAGTGTGGCCCCAGGTGCTGAGGATGGCTCGGTTGGTCTGAGTGTAGTCAGCCTCAGGTGCTAAAAATAGCTCAGTACGTGAGCATCAGCCCCAGACAGGGTTGCCTGGTGGATCCTGTTTGGGGCACATGTGGGAGTATGTCTCACTATTTTCCCTCCTTTCACTCAAAAACAACAACAAAAAAATAGTTTTCAGCCCTGGCTAAGTAGCTCAGTTGGTTAGAGCGTCGTCCCAATTCGCTAAGGTTGTAGGTTTTTTGGTTTTTTTTTGTATTTTTTTGAAGCTGGAAACGGGGGGAGACAGTCTGACAGACTCCCGCATGTGCCCAACCGGGATCCACCGGGCATTCCTTTCCGGGGCGTCGCTCTGCCACGACCAGAGCCACTCTAGCGCCTGAGGCAGAGGCCAAGGAGCCATCCCCAGCACCCAGGCCATCTTTGCTCCAATGGAGCCTTGACTGCAGGAGGGGAAGAGAGAGACAGAGAGGAAGGAGGGGGGGTGGAGAAGCAAATCAGCGCTTCTCCTATGTGCCCTGGCCGGGAATCGAACCCGGGTCCCCCGCACGCCAGGCCGACGCTCCACCGCTGAGCCAACCGGCCAGGGCCTAAGGTTGTAGTTTTGATCCCCAGTCAGGGCATATACAAGAATCAACCAATAGTCTGACCAGGTGGTGGCGCAGTGGATAGAGCGTCAGACTGGGATGCGGAGGACCTAGTTTCGAGATCCCGAGGTCACCAGCTTGAGTGTGGGCTCATCTGGTTTGAGCAAAGTTCACCAGCTTGGACCCAAGGTCACTGGCTTGAGCAAGGGGTTACTCGGTCTGCTGTAGCCCCACGGTCAAGGTGCATATGAGAAATCAATCATAGAATTAAGGTGTCGCAACAAAAAACTGATAATTGATGCTTCTCATCTCTCTCCATTCCTGTCTATCTGTCCCTATCTATCCCTCTCTCTGTCCTTGTAAAAAAAAAAAAAAGTAAAAAGAATCAACCAATAAATGTATAACTAAGTGGAACAGCAAATCGACATTTCTCTCCCCTACCTCTCTAAACCCTACCAATAAATCAGTCAATCAAATTTTAAAAGAATAAGATGTTTAAAATTTTTTTAAAATTAATTAAAAAATAAAAAAAATAGTTCGTTTCAGTACAGAATACTTGGAAAAAATTGAGACATATTAAAGAAAGATAAAATCGTATTATCCATATCCTACTACAGAAATAACCACTGCTTTATGACAGTGCCATAATTAATCAGTTTGCTTTCATGATACATTTTGGCTGTTCCCAAGGTTTTGCTATTAAAAGTAATGTTATAATATGTGGACCATGTTTACATCCTGATTTAAGGTAACCACAAAAAGGTCTTTTTGAGATACCTAGGAAAATCCAAAAATGGACTGGATATTAAGATGATAACAAGAAGTTGTCATTAATTTTGTTAGGAGTAATAATGACATTGCGATTATGTATGAAAATGCTTGTATGTTTTAGAGATGCATATTGAAGAATGTGGGAGTAAAATGACTTAAGGTATGGAACTTACTTTAAAATGCATTAACAGCAACAACAAAAAACCCCAGCAAGTGTAGCTACATCTTTTTTTTTTTTTTTTGTATTTTTCTTAAGCTGGAAATGGGGAGAGACAGTCAGACAGACTCCCGCATGCGCCCGACCGGGATCCACCCGGCACACCCACCATGGGGCGATGCTCTGCCCACCAGGGGGCGATGCTCTGCCCCTCCGGGGCATCGCTCTGCCACAACCAGAGCCACTCTAGTGCCTGGGGCAGAGGCCAAGGAGCCATCCCCAGCACCCGGGCCATCTTTTGCTCCAATGGAGACTTGGCTGCGGGAGGGGAAGAGAGAGACGGAGAGGAAGGAGGGGGGGGTGGAGAAGCAAATGGGCGCTTCTCCTGTGTGCCCTGGCCGGGAATCGAACCTGGGTCCCCCGCACGCCAGGCCGACGCTCTACCACTGAGCCAACCGGCCAGGGCCTGTAGCTACATCTTGATAACTGTTGGAGCTGGAAGATATCACAATAGTAGCTCACTATATAACTATGTTATTTTCTCTAATTTTGTAATGCTTGAAAAATTTTTAAGTATTTTTAAAGATTTTTAATACTGTGATAAAATACAAGTATGATTTATTGTCCATTTTCCAATTATTTAATTACAAGCTTCCTAAAACAGTAATTACTGAATACAAGGGTATAAACTTTTTTTAAGGGTATAAACTTAAAGGCTTTTTATATAAATGGTTTTAGGCAAAGGGCTGTGCCATTCATTCCTTGAACAAATATTTACTGCCTATTGTGAGCTAGGCACTGTTGTAGGCACCACAGACACAGCCTAGATAAACTCAGATCCCTGCCCTCATAGAAGTTTACCTTCTAGTGTAGGTGTGTTGGGATAGGGTGAAGGGAATCAAATAAACAAAATAAATAAAATGTAGGCCCTGGCCAGTTGGCTCAGTGGTAGAGCGTCGGCCCAGCATGTGGAAGTCCCGGGTTTGATTCCTGGCCAGGGCACACAGGAGAAGCGCCCATCTGCTTCTCCACCCCTCCCCCTCTCCTTCCTCTCTGTCTCTCTCTTCCCCTCCCACAGCCAAGGCTCCATTAGAGCAAAGTTGACCTGGGCGCTGAGGATGGCTCCATGGCCTCTGCCTCAGGTGCTAGAATGGCTCTGGTTGTCACGGAGCAATGCCCCAGATGGGCAGAGTATCGCCCCCTGGTGGGCATTCCAGGTGGATTCCAGTCGGGCGCATGCGGGAGTCTGTCTGTCTGCCGCCCCTCGTTTCTCACTTGGGGGGGGGGAGTAAAATGTATAGAGTGCTTGGTGTAGATAAGTGTTAGGGAGAAAATCTAAGCAGTAGAAGGGGCTAAGGAATGCAAGTGAGTGTATGTGTGTGGAAGAAAAAAGCCTTCCAAGTAGAAGAAATGGTAAATGCAAAGGTTCAAAGAGCAAACGAAAAGGAAAGGTGAGATCAGAACTGGAAAAGGGTCAGACAGTACAAGGCTTTGTAGGCAATGGAAAAGACTGGGTGGGTAATATAAAGAACCACTGGAGAATTTTGAATAGAGAAGTGACATGATCTGAGCCAGTTTTTTTTTTTAAATAATTTTATTTTTTTAATGGGGCAACATCAATAAATCAGGATACATATATTCAAAGATAACATGTCCAGGTTATCTTGTCGTTCAATTATGTTGCATACCCATCACCCAAAAAAATATGGAACGCTTCACGAATTTGCGTGTCATACTTGCGCAGGGGCCATGCTAATCTTCTCTGTATCGTTCCAATTTTAGTATATGTGCTGCCGAAGCGAGCACTGAGCCAGTTCTTAAAAGGACCACTCTGACAGTTGTATTGAGAATAGATTTTGGGGAATGGAGTGGCATGAATGAGTGCAAGCAGAAGACCAACAGTTAGTAAGCTATTATAATAATCCAGGCAAGAAAGGATGGTGGCTTGACCAGAGTATAGTAGCAGGAAAAACTGATGGTATTTGCTGACACAGAGATATGGGGAGTTAGAGAGAGTGAAGTCAAGGATGACTCCAAGATATTTTAGCCTGAGCAAATGCAAGAATGCGGTTGCCATAAATGAAAATGGAGACCGCTATGGGAGTAACAGATTTAGGGGAGAGATCAAAAGTTTCCATTTGGACATATTTAGTAGGTCATATTAGAGTCTGGAGTTCAAGCGGAAAGTCAAAGCTGGAGACATATATTTAGGAGTCATCACTGGAGACATGTAATCAATCACCAAGGCAGTGTCTGTAGACAGAAAAGAAAAGGGACTGCAGACAGGACTCTGGGACATTCCAAAGTAGGGAAGAAGATGGGAAGCAGCAAAGCAGACAGAAGCAACAGCTAATGAAGTAGAAAGGAACCAAAAGAGAGTAGTGTCCTTAAAGCCAAGTAAAGAACACATTTCGTGAAAGAAGGAGTGAGCCCCTGGGTCACATACAGCTATTGGTCAAGTAAGACAAAACCTGAGAGCTGACCATTGGATTTATGGTCATTGGTGACTTTGTCAAGAGCAATTTCAGCAAAGCAGATTGAAGAGAGAACAGGGAAAAGGGACAGTAAACGTTAAAGTATATATAGACAATTCTCCAGGAGAGCTTTACATAAGAGAAGAAGAAATGCAGAGTAGTAGCTTGGGTGAAGGGAGCGAGGTCAAGATCAGGTTTTGTTTTATTTTTTAAGATGCATGCATGCTTATGTATCTGACGGGAAAGAGCCAATGCAGAGAGGGGAACTGATGCAGAAGAACGAGGGGAAAACTGACGAAGTGATGCCCTGAAGTTAGCTCCAGGGGATGGGACCTAGCGTAAGAGTGGAGGGGCTGGCCCTCGGTAGGATCATGCACAGGTCCTCCACAGTTAACAGGAGGCATGCAGAGCATCTGGGCACAGGAGGCAGATGCATGCAAGAGAAAAGACGAAAGGGTGGGAGCTGGTGAAAGTTTTCTTCCCATGGCTTCAATTTTCTCAGTGCAATAATAGGAAGCCAGGTCATGAGCTGAGAGTGTAAGCAAGGAGGAGGGAGCATTAGAGGCTTGAGGAGAGAAGGAAAGGTGTGAAATAGTTGTCTAGGAGAGTAAAAGCACTAGAGAAATATAATATAATCACCAACTTACCCTACTTCCAAAAGTGTACGGAGTATCAGTCTCACCATACATAGCCTCAATAGAAAAGGTATGTTAATTTTTAAATATTTACTTACTATTAGGTTAAAAAAAATCACACTGGCCTGGCCTGTGGTGGTGCAGTGGATGGAGCATCGATCTGGAACATTGAGGTCACCAGTTCAAAACCCTGGGCTTGCCAGGTCAAGGCACATACAACAAGCATTCAACAAACAACTAAAGTGAAGCAACTATGAGTCGATACTTCTTACTACACCCCTCCTCTCTCTGTAAAATCAGTAAATAAAACCTTTTTTAAAAATCCCACTGTTCATTTAATTTCCATGCCTCATCGCTCGTGAGGTTCAACACTTAGTCACACTGTTGGCAACTGTATTTCCTTTTGTGAATTGCCTGTTTCTGTCCTTTGTTCATCAGTTCATTTATTTATTTTAGAATTTTATTTTATTTTTTTAATTGTATTTTTATTTATTCATTTTAGAAAGGAGAGAGAGAGGGAGAAGAGAGAGAGACAGAGAGAGAGAAGGGGGGAGGAGCAGGAAGCATCAACTCCCATATGTGCCTTGACCAGGCAAGCCCAGGGTTTCGAACCGGCGACCTCAGCATTTCCAGGTTGACGCTTTATCCACTGCATCACCACAGGTCAGGCCCATCAGTTCATTTATTGGGGTACTAGTATCTTTCTTCACAGATTTGTACAAATCCTTAAGATATTGAGGGTGTGAGACAATAAAAATATATATATTGGTCTCTGCCTCCAGTTCCTGGCATAGAGCTTCTGACACCTTTGAAATATCCCAAGTGGTAAGAGCACTAGGAGCATCTCTTGTTCTACTAAGGTGACTCTGGGCAGGCTCCTAGATAGGAGCTGGCCACCGGAAACTCTAACCCATGATTAGAAGCTGGGAACTTTTAGCCCCACTCCCATTCTCTTGAGAAGGGAGAAGGGCTGAAAATGGAGTTAATGATCAATATGACTATTATGATGAAGCCTCCATAAAATCCCCAAAATGTGGGGTTCAGAGAGCTTCTGGGTTGGTGAACACATCCACCCTGGGAGGATGAGGCACCCCAATTCTAGAAGGACAAAAGCTCCTGAGCTAGAGATCCTCCCAGACTTCACTCTATGTATCTCTTCATCAGGCTATTCATTCTGCATCTTTTATCATATCCTTTAATAAACCGGTAAATTTAACTAAGTTTCCCTGAGTTCTGTGAACTGCTCTAGCAAATTAATCAAATCGAAGGGTCGGGGGTTGTGGAAACCACCGATCTACAATGGCTTGGTTAGAAGCACAGATTGTAAGCACAGGTTAGAAGCAATTGTATGTGTGTGGGGGAGGAGTTCTGTGAGAATGAACTCTTAAGCTATGAATCTGTTGTCATCACCAGGTAGATAGTGTGTCAAAATCGAGTTCAACTGTAGAATACCCGTCTGCTATTGCAGAGCAGTGCTTCATGTGGGGAAAACCCCCACACATTTGGTGACCAGAAGTATCAGAAGTGACATATTCTGTGGGAGTGTGGTAACAGTGTGAAAGTAAGAGACACACAGGAAAGAAAGACATAGGAAGATAAAAAACTGGATTTTCCCTAACATAGAAGGTGGAAAACTGAGTTTTTCCTTTTTATTTTTATTTTATTTTATTTTTAGCAGGAGAGAGAGAGACAGAGAGACAGAGACAGGCAGGAAGAGAGAGAGATGAGAAGCATCAACTCACAGTTGCATCACTTTAGTTGTCATTGACTGCTTCTTATACATGCCTTGATGGGGGGGTGGGAGGCTGAAGCTGAGCCAGTGACCCCTTGCTCAAGCCAGCAATTTTTTGTGTGTGACAGAGACAGAGAGAGGGACAGATAGGGACAGACAGACAGGAAGGGAGAGAGATGAAAAGCATCAATTCCTCATTGTAGCACCTTAGTTGTTCATTGATTGTTTCCTCGTATGTACCTTGACCGGTGAGCTACAGCAGAGCAAGTGACCCCTTGCTCAAGCCAGCGACCTTGGGTTCAAGCTGGTGACGTTAGGGTCTCAAACTTGGGTGCTCCACGTCCCAGTCCAACACTCTATCCACTGCACCACCACCTTGTCAGGTAAGCCAGAAATCTTGGGCTCAAGCCGTCAACCTCACACTCAAGTCGGCAACCTCAGGGTTTCAAACCTGGGACCTCAGTGTCCTAGGTTTAGGCTCTATCGACTGTGCCACCATCGGTCAGACTGTTTTTCCTTTTCTTTTTTAAATTTATTGATTTTAGTAAGAGAGGATGGGAGGGGGGAGAGAGAGACAAAGACAGGAACATTGATCTGTTCTGGAATGTGCTCTGATCAGGGATCTAATTGGCAACTTTGGTGCTCTAGAGTGATGCTCTATCCAACCGAGCTATCTGGCCATGGCAAATTTTTCCTTTTTTAAAGAGCATTGAACAAGCCCTGGACAGTTTGCTCAGTGGGTAGAGCATCGCCCTGGTGTGCAGACATCCCAGGTTCGATCCCTAGTCAGGGCACACATGAGAAGCCACTATCTGCTTCTCTTCCCCTCCCTCTCTCCCTTCTCTCTCTCTTCCCCTCTCACAGCCAGTGGCTTGCCTGGTCCAAGGCTGGCCTCAGGCGCTGAGAGGACAGCTCAGTTTATTCAATCAACGGCCCCAGATGGAGGTTGCCAGGTGGATCTCAGTAAGGAGCGCATGAGGGAGTCTGTCTCTATCTCTCCTCCTCTCATGAAAAAAAAAGGGTATTTAACATAATTATAAATTTTTGTAAGTATTTGGAATATTTTAAACCTATAAAAAATTATTCTGTGAAAACTCTAATCAAAAGCTGATGTCCACTAGGCACTGATGCATACAGATGAAATGGGGCACATTACCTTAAGTGATGCAAGAGGATGTTCCGGTCCCAAGAGGCTCCAGTGGAAAGCAGCCAGGTCCTCATCTGGGAGAATGTGGTTACCTATAAAGTACATTTGTAACTTATTAACTGTATAAATGTGTTTTCTTAGAACCTCTAGGGCATGAAAGGGCTTCTGGGAGAGAAAAATGATCAAATAATTCACATAGGTAGACATTCTTAATGTAACGACTAACGCAGCTACGTGTTGATCACGTACTATGTATCAGATACATTATATGTATCATCTTCATAATAACCATATATGGTAGAATTATTTCCCCCATTTCACAGATAAGGAAACTGAGGGTTGGACAAGTTTGGTTGTAGCCTAAGATGGCATAGTTAATAAGTGTCTATACCAGGATAAGAAGCTAAAGACTGTCTGACTCCAAAGTCCATGCTATTTTTTATTACGTAGTCATTCCGTCTTTTTTAATAGCAACCACCAGTTACTGCCTGCCTAGTAAGTGCTGGGTATTTTATATATCTTATTGCATTTAACCCTATCAATAACACCATGAGGTATTATTCCATTGCACAGAGGGGGAGACTAAAACCAGGGAGATATAACTTCAATGACTTGCCCAAGGCCTAATTTCAACACTTGTGCTGGATCTATCAGATTATCTAAACGCAGCTCCTTTGGGATTATAAATAAAGTTCATACCTGAGACAAGATATTAACCTTCACACTGTCAATACTTGGAAAACTAACTTAAAACAATCAATTCTCTGCCATTTACTTTGAAATGTGTCTTTAAAAGATAGACAGATGGCTAGAATGGATAGATGTATAATAAAGCAAGTATAGTAAAATGTTAATGGCAGAAAACAGGAGGTAGATACAGGATCTTCGCTACAAAATTGTTTCAACTTTGCTTGTTTGGAAAATTTCATTATAAAATGGTAGCACAACAGAAGCAAAAAGAGTATCAATAATTTTTGTTCTGGATCTAACTTTAGACATTGGGGAAATGCTCTAAGTGGGAAACCAAAGCTGTCTAGAGCTAGAAAACAGGTGGCCTAAGATAGTACTCTGCATAAAGTAGTTATGGAATATAACAAAAGAGGTCACACGAATTAAAATAATGTTCTGGAACAACCTGTATTAATTCATAAGGCAAACATACTAAGTTTTTAATTAGAAGCCCAGAAGCACAGTATTTGGTATGAGGACTTTCAGAAGATAAATCCAATAGCGATAGGGTAAATGGTTCTGGTCTTCATCTCTTAATGCTGGAAGGGGAAACTCAACTAATCAATGGAGTCTGTTCTTTGGACTACCTACCTAGCAGTGCAGCAAATATGGGAAAACTCATCCGCTTCAGGCCCAGCTGTTTGGCCACCTCCTGCATCAGGAATTGGTTGGTAGTGAGGTTCTTCCCATTCCAGCTCAGCTTCAGAGCATGGGAACTGTAGTAAAAGGGAATATTGTAGAGAGCATACTCGGAGTCATGGGCAAGAAGGCCATGGAAGCCATTTTCCCTGAAAAAAGCCACCACTTCCAAATGGTGGTCTTCAAGGCTCTGAAAGACCTAGGAGGGAAGAAGAGAAGAACAGGTCATGCAACAGAAGCTGAGCGATATTTGGTTAGAAGTCAGGAAGGTTAGTAACTAATGGAATTGCATAATTTGTTGAAACTTAAGATTATATGAGACTGAAGGACAGCTGTCAGAGGGAAGGGGGATAGGGAGACAGGATCAGAGAAAGTGAAGGGATTAGTGAAATTATATATAAATAACACAGATACAGATAACAGGACAGCAAATCCCAGAGGGAGGGAGTCAGACGGAGGGTGTAAACGGGGTGTAATGGGAGGTACATTGTTTGTGGGTGAGGGTGTTATATTGAGTGGGACACTTGAATCCATGTTAATACTGATAGATTCCAAACTACCCTCTTGATGTTCCACTTATGTGTCAGACCTCACCCTTACTGGACTATTGACCCTGAGACAGAAGAATTCCAGAAAGCTGACAAGCCGCCCCAAGGAGGGGCTCTGGACACACCAGGACTTTCTTTTGTTTTGTTTTTTCATTTTTCCGAAGCTGGAAACGGGGAGGCAGTCAGACAGACTCCCGAATGCGCCCAACCGGGATCCACCCAGCATGCCCACCAGGGGGCGATGCTTTGCCCCTCTGGGGCATCGCTCTGTTGCGTCCAGAGCCACTCTAGCGCCTGAGGCAGAGGCCACAGAGCCATCCCCAGCGCCCGGGCCATCTTTGCTCCAATGGAGCCTCACTGCGGGAGGGGAAGAGAGAGACAGAGAGGAAGGAGGGGGGGAGGGGGGGAGAAGCAGATGGGCGCCTCTCCTGTGTGCCCTGGCCGGGAATCAAACCCAGGATTCCTGCACACCAAGCCAATGCTCTACCACTGAGCCAACCGGCCAGGGCCACACCAGGACTTTTGATTCAACACCCACATGCTCGAAGCCCCCCAAGGAGGAGCATTCCAGACATACCAGGACTTTTGCCTCAGTATCCCCTCAGGCTCTCCCAAACACTACATAACTCGCCCCTAGTCTGTAACCGGTGCTCTTCTCCCCGGGAGAAGTGCCCGGCAGGGTTCCTTTCTTCCTTTCAATAAAGCCTGTTACTCTGGTCTTTCGGACTCCCATGGATTCTAACAAATACAATAAATTAAAAAATAAAATAAAAAGATTATATGAGACTGAACAGAAGACTCTTCAAAAAAAAAAGCCTCTCCTGCAAATGCAAGCAGAATTATGTTTGTTCAAACGCCCAGTCTTTTTTGACTCCTTTCATGAAACTGAGTCCCAAGTCTCTTTAAAAGAACACTGAAATTAACATTGTATATAAGTTTTCACTTTAATTTTTGACAGTTTGTCTCCTATAGACAAGAATAGTGACAGAATCTGTAGAATTTTCTGAGCCATAATATAAAACTTGTGCGTGGAAATAGGCACAGAAAGGTTAAACAACATACAGCTAAAATCTGAATCTAAGTTCATCTAACTCTTTTAAAAAAATCTTTGCTTTCTTAGGAGCCTCTTAGATGGCAGTCCTGCGATCTAAGAGCACTTCCAACATGTGGAGGTCAGAAACTTCACCCTACTTTTAGAATTGGGAAAACTAAGAGTGCAAGAAGTTGGCTGCCCCCAAAGTTACACAATGAGTGAGTGGGGACAGGACTGAAACCCTGGCTGATCTGATGCCAGCATGCACACTTTCCCTCAGGTCAGGCTTCCTCCTGGAGAGCCTATCTTTTATGTAATAGACATAGACCATTAAGTGCCTTTTTATGCATGCCTCTGTAGCTGTACTTAGAACATAATGAAACAATCTGCACACTAGTTCCGTCACACCAACTTCCTTGATCAGCGAGACTTTGTCTCTGTATTCCTGGCTCCCAAATAAACTGGAACACAGTAATATGAATAATAATAGCTAACAGATACTGAACAGGTACAATGTGCTAAGCAATGTTCCAAGTACTTTATATGCATTAACTCGTTTAATACTAAAAACAATCTTATGAGGCCTTAACTATTATTATACCCATTTTACACTATTATCCTTAGGGTCACATGGCTGAAAGGAGCTAAATCTGGATTTTGGCTCTAGAGCCTGTGGATATCGATAATGTTGTTGAACCCAACTGACCTATTTCTTCACTTAAGTTATAAAGGAATGGTAGTTTTCTGGAGTCTGATAGGAGTTTCAATGCATTAAGCTTTACTAGGCTATGGAAAGAAAGTCTAGTCACAATAGGTAGTCAAGACAAATATCAAGTCATACAAGGGGAGAGACATGGGTAAGCAGCAAGGTTTGTGTTTGATATCCAGGCAATGGAACCCAAAATCCTTACTTTGCACTGCAACATATTTAAGCCTAGATTTATGACTAACTCTAGATGGGCCAGGGTAGTCGAGTTTTATGCTGCCCCCTGGTGATCATTTCTTCCAGCACATCTCTCCTACAAGTCACTGACTGAGCATCCTTCTACTCTGTACCAGGCATAATGCTAAGTGTGGTATATTCTACCCCATCATCACAACCTAACCCTGTAGGCTTTATAAGCCCAATTTTATATGAGAAAACTGAGGGTTGGAGAAGTGAGATGCCATGTTCAGGGCCACAGAATCGAGAAACAGAAACCTGGATCAGACTGACACCAAGGTCCATGCTCTTTCAACTACGATACATTACTTTTATCTGGGCTAAAGCTGATTATGCCACCATCGAAGTGATTTCAATTCAGAAAACCAAGGACTAGTGGTTGTTAACTAATCTGGTGGTTCTTATAACACTAGGAATGTAAATTACAATGACCCAGAGAGCATTTTCAAATGCACAAACCTGTGCTTCACCTCAAATTGGCTGATGACAATAAATCTTGATTAGGACAACGATAAAGCCTTCCAGCAACAATGCCTCTAATTTTTTTATTTTTATTTATTCATTTTAGAAAGGAGAGGGGGTGGAGAGAGAGGAGAAAGAGAAGGGGGGGAGGAGCAGGAAGCATCAACTCCCATATGTGCCTTGACCAGGCAAGCCCAGGGTTTCGAACCGGCGACCTCAGCATTTCCAGGTCGACGCTTTATCCACTGCGCCACCACAGGTCAGGCAACAATGCCTCTTAAAATAGCCCTGCACCCTCCCTGGCTCCATTTCCCCATCTGTGATGACTACTGCCACCATGCAGAATGACTTCCAATACCTGGTCCAAACTGATCCAGTTTCATTGGCAGCCTTGCAATTTTCCAGATTCAAATGACTTGGGCAAAAATTAAACAACATACACCAACAACTAAGTGGAAAAGAAATACATTTGAGCTTTAAAGAAAGTAATAGTTGAGCCTGTCTAGGTGGTGACACAGTGGATAGAGCATCAACCAGGGACTCTGAGGACCCAGGTTTGAAACCCCGAGGTCACTGGCTTGAGCAATGGGTTGCTGGCTTGAGCATGGGATCACAGACATGATACCATGGTCACAGGCACAGCTCCCTGAGAAGTTTAATGTGTCACTTCCAATTACAAATAGTCAAAAGCAGTGCCTTTTAAATTGTACTTCCTAAATCATGATTTGGATAAGTGGAAAATTGGACCAAATAATCAGGCAGGAATGATGCTCCTATTTTCTCATCCATCTGAGCTCATATTCACCATTTTATTTACCATTTGGCTCTTTCAGAACTATTTTGTTGAAGAATATTTTCTATTAAAACTAGAAGTATTAATCACTAAAATGTAAGCTCCAGGGCCAGGATTTCTTGGTTTGTTTTGTTTATTGCTATATCTCTGGTGCATAGAATACTTGCACAGAGTAGGGAACCAATGAACCGTTTCAACTTGTAACCAATATTTACTGAGCCAGAAACTGCTATATACCAAGGGACTGATCTGGGTGTGGGGATACAGCAGTAAATAAGAGTCCCAAACTCCTACCTTTATGGAACTGACAATCTAATAATTAATATCTCACTACAGGCACTGGGCTAAACAACTTAAGACATGTTTATTCTTCTAACCCTGTGAAATAGGTCATCATTAACACCCCTCTATCCTCCTCTTTTTTTTTTTTTAGCAAAAATATGTAATGAAGTCAGGTCTGACTTCAAAATAATGCTCTTTTTTTGCATGTATCTGCCCAGTTTTCCCACTTACTGAAGAGACTATCTACACTGTTGTATATCCTTGCCTCCCTTATCTTAGATTAACTGACGATATAAGCAAGGATTTATTTCTGGGCTTTCTATTCTGTTCCATTAATCTATGTGTCTGTTTTTATGCTACTACCATACTATTTTGATTACTGTACCTTTGTAGTATATTTTGAAATCAGGACCATGATACCTCCCACTTAGTTCTTCCTCAAGATTTCTTTGGCTAAGTCTGACCTGTAATAGCGCAGTAGATAAAACATCAACCTGGAATGCTGAGGTCACCGGTTCAAATCCCTGGCCTTGCCTGGTCAAGGCACATATGGGAGTTGATGCTTACTGCTCCTCCCCGTGCCCTTCTCTCTCTCCCTCTCTCTCTTTCTCTCTCCTCTGTAAAATGAATTTTAAAAATCTTTAAAATAAAAAAGAAACCCCAAGATTGCCAGCTTGAGCACGGCTCACAGACATGACCCCACAGTCTCTGGCTTGAGCTCAAAGGTTGCTGGCTCAAACAGGGAGTCACTGGCTTGACTGGAGCCCCCTAGTCAAGGAACATGTGGGAAAGCAATCAATGAACAACTAAAGTGCCACAACTACGAGTGGATGCTTCTCTTCTCTCTCCCTTCGTGTCTGTCTCTCGCTAAAGAAAAAAAAATATCAATGGGTACAAGATTTATCAGGGACATCACTTCATAAGCTATATAAATGTCTAAACACTATGCTGTACACCTGAAACTAATATAATATTATATGTCAACTGTAACTTGAAATAAAATAAAATAATCAACAAATACAAGAGCTGGTCAAGATGTGGAGAAAACGGAACCCCTGCGCACTGTTGGTTGGATTGTAAATTGGTGCAGCTGCTATGGAAAAGAGTATGGGAATTTCTAAAAAATATATAAAACTGCCATATGACCTAGCAATACCACTTCTAAGTATTTATTCAAAGCAAACAAAAGCACTCATTTAAAAAGGCACATGCACCCCATGTTCACTGCAGCATTATTACAATAACCAAGATATGGAAGCAACCCAGTTGTCTATAGATGAATGGATAAAGATGTGATAGACATTTATACATACAAACACACATACACACATATATAATGGAATATTACTCAGCAATAAAAAATATAAAAGCTTGTCATTTGCAATATGAATGGACATGGCGAATATTATTTTGAGTGAAATAAGTCAGACAGAGAAAGACACATACCACATGATTTCAGTTATATTTGGAATCTAAAAACAAAACAACAGAAACACGCCCACAGATACAGAAAACAGCTGATGTTTGCCAAAGGGGTGAGAGGATGGGTAAAAAGGAAAAAAATATATATATCTTTAAAGAGCAGCAGGATAGCACAATGCTTAAAGGAAAATATCAAGTTGGCCTGACCAGGTGGTGACACAATGGCTAGAGCATCAACCTGGGACGCTTGAGAATCCAGGTTTAAAACCCTAAGGTTGCCAGCTTGAGCAAGGGGCTACTGGCTCATTTGGAGTTCCCCGGTCAAGGCACATATGAGAAAGCAATCAATGAACAACTAAGGTGCCACAATTATGAGTTGATGCTTCTCATCTCTCTCCCTTCCTGTCTGCTGTCTGTCCCTGTCTCTTTCTAAAAAAAAAAAAAAAAAAAAAAAAAAAATGTTGATTTTGGCAGGATTTTTAGATTAAATATAGTGCAAATTATCATTCACTATGCCCATTTTAACAAAGTAATGCTTTGAAAACTGTCTATTCTAGGTTAGAAAAAATTGTTTGCTTGCTTAGAAACAATACACACTTATTTGCCCTGACCTGTGGTGGCGCAGTGGATAAAGTGTCAACCTGGAACACTGAGGTCTCCGGTTTAAAACCCCGGGCTTGCCTGGTCAAGGCACATATGGGAGTTGATGTTTCCTGCTCTTGCTCCCTTCTCTCTCTCTAAAAATGAATAAAAAGAACTACACACTTATTAAAGAAACAAAAATAAATAAATAAAAGAACTCTCTCCATCTGTCATTTTTCAAATAAAGGCAACTGGGAACCGAGCATACACGAACTTCAGATCAATTTATAAATACAAGAATCACATGGCCATAAAGAATAACTAGATTATGAGCCTGTTATTTCAGTTACATCCAGTCTCTAGAATCCTGCTTGGACCATAAAAAGAGCTTAATCCAGATGCACTACTGCTTTCTGACCTCTGCAATTATCTGAATTCCTCCAGCTCATCTCAAATTCTGTTGGGATACTAGCCTCACTCCCATCTACCATGTTAAATATACCAAACTGGTGTGATTCATGCAGGGCCTTGTGGTCCATCTTCTCCACCAGTTCAGTTCCAAAGCAAAAAGAAATGAGAGATGACAAATATCACCTTTTAAGAAAGGGGAGGGAGCCTGACCTGTGGTGGCACAGTGGATAAAGCATCAGCCTGGAGTGCTGAGGTTGCTGGTTCAAAGCCTCATGCTTGTCCAGTCAAGGTGCACATGAGAAGCAACTACAAGTTGATGCTTCCCACTCCTCCCCCATCCCTTTCTCAATATCTCTTTCTCTCTAAAATTAAAAAAATAAAATCTTTATTTTAAAAAGAAAGAAAGAAAAAAAAGGATAGGGGTAGATTATGTGTAAGTGTGCTTTAGCAATAGAAATACAGGTGGTTTCGCCCCGGCTGGTTGGTTCAGTGGTAGAGCGTTGGTCTGGCGTGCAGAAGTCCTGGGTTCGATTCCCGGCCAGGGCACACAGGAGAAGCGCCCATCTGCTTCTCCACCCCTCTCCCTCTCCTTCCTCTGTCTCTCTCTTCCCCTCCCGCAGCCAAGGCTCCACTGGAGCAAAGATGGCCCGGGCGCTGGGGATGGCTCTGTGGCCTCTGCCTCAGGCGCTAGACTGGCTCTGGTCGCGACAGAGCAACGCCCCGGATGGGCAGAGCATCGCCCCCTGGTGGGTGTGCCAGGTGGATCCCGGTCGGGCGCATGTGGGAGTCTGTCTGACTGCCTCCCTGTTTCCAGCTTCAAAAGAATACACAAAAAGAAAAAAGAAAAAAAAAGAAAAGAAAAGAAACACAGGTGGTTTCTATGTCAAATGTAAGGCCTATCTGCCTTGAAGTCTAAACTGGAAAAACAGACCAAAATTCTTGTTGATGCAAATTTTCATTATAACACTCTACGGATTTCAACAACTGTTAAGAGACTAAACTGACAATCATGAAACTAAATAATGTAGAATTAAAAAGTAAGAATTGCAGCAATTGAAAACCATAGCCAACTCAAGGTAACATTGACAAAGTTTCCTTCCTGTATGAATTTCAATTATCTACATACACAGGCATGTTAGAATGTTTGCCATTAAATTCCACAGTTAAGCTGGATCCAGTGTTCAGTAAAGGCTATTAAAGTGCTAATTTTAATGTGTGAATATCCCATCTTAGTACTCCTAATTATTCTTAGGCTGCCAGGAGCCAGCCTATTTCTGTAAGTGAAACTGCCTGTCACATGTGAGAACAAAAGGAAAACATATTTTTTAAATCTATTGGGGCTCATCTATGGGCTAGAGACTCTACTTTGAAAATAACTTTTGTAATCAGTGAATATAGCAGAAACTTTGACATCCACTGTACCTATGCTCAATTTCAGGTGGTCAGGTAAGTCATTTAGCTTCTTCATCTATAAAATGGAGATTTTGCTAATTCCTACCTAATTGTAAGACTTAGAAATTATTTATACAGCCTGACCAAGCAGTGATGGAGTGCATTCAGCATCGACCTGGGACACTGGGGACCCAGGTTCGAAACCCCGAGGTTGCTGGCTTGAGCGCTGGCTCATCCAGCTTGAGCATGAGATCACAGAAATGACCCATGGTTGCTGGCTTGAGCCCAAAGATCACTGGCTTGAAGTCCAAGGTCGCTGGCTTGAGCAAGGGTTCACTGGCTCAGCTGGAGCCCCCTCCCCTACCCTGGTCAAGGCACGTATGAGGAAGCAATCAATGAACAACTAAGGTGCCACAACAAGTTGATGCTTATCTCTCTCCCTTTCTATCTGTCCCTGTCTGTACCTTTCTCCCTCTATTAAAAAAAAATCACTTATATAAAATACCCGGCACAAAGGCTCTGCAAAAGTGCTTACGAAATAAGTCACAGCCTGTTTATACTGCAGGGATGAAGTCTGTGGTAAATACTACTGCCTGAAGGTCTTCAGAAATCATTTGAGATACGTAGATACTAGAGAGGCACTTGTTCTGCCCAAAGCAAATCTTCAGGACTGAAAACTCAGAAGCCCTGATGAACGGTATCCTTAGGAATAAAAGGCATACGAAGGCCCAAGGGAGCTTTTGGGTTACCTCAGAAAGGAAGACAGGAACTGCAGAGGAAAATGACAGCAAGAAATTTCTAGGAATCCTTGAACCAGGGGCTGCATGTTTCCAGGAGCTGGAAAGCTAACATAAATGAATAAAGGGGGTTAAGAAAATCAACTGCCAATAATATAATCTTTTTTTACTAAGCTATAACGTTAAAAATATAAATGTGCAAAATCTTGCCGTTTATATTTTTAGGTTCAAAATTGAGAACACAAGTCAACAAATACAAAAACTTAATCACTACGTTTGTGTCTGTGATTTATTATCCTTTGACTTGGAACAGGCGGTCTGACGCCTTTCTTATGTATCAGGAGATCAGTGTTATGTCTTATATTTTTGTGTTATAATGTGCAGTGAAGAATTTAGCCTTGAACCCGTTCACTGGGAATGACTAATTTTATCCCTATTTCATAATGGAAAGCAGCTGTTTATTAATGCAAGCATTTCCAAACACAGACTGACATTTTGCAGTGTTTTTTATATTTAAGGTAACTGCTCCCCCAGATATTTGCAGAGTTCTGGTATTTCAATGACATCACGCTTCACTTTCAGTACCACACAACAACAGTTACTCATTATCTCCACTGTAGCTCTTCTTTTTCACCATGAACACTGAGAAAGGCTAACTGAACAATACTGGTTCATTTTCATAAAATATAATGTCAGAGCCTTTTCTGGAATTCAGCAGATAGCTCCATAATTTTGGGAATGTAATTCAGGCTTCGATTTCATTTCTTGGAAACCAATTTTGGCAAAGAAAAGCCAGCCAGTTTATCTCCTGGAAAATGAGTTTCCCAAAGGCATAATTTTGCTAGAATGAGCGACTACAACCACATATACTGCTCACAAAAAGTAGGGGATATTTTATTGCTTCATACTCGTTTTGAAATATCCCCTAATTTTTGTGAGCAGTGTATTTGTGAAGTTATTTCTGAACAAACCTGCTTTAATTCAAAGTGACCTGATGAGTTGAAATGGCAACTAAACAGGTCAAGTATTTTATCTCAATCTTTACTGCTGTGCCACATGCCCTTTGGATACCTAAGTCATTTTTCTCCAGTATCTTCAGTACCATGCTTCAACTAAGCCAATCAATCTCCATATAACAGGGTCAGTGGTGGGATTCAAATAATTTAACAACTGGTTCTCTGCCCTAATGACCGTTTTAAGTATAAAAAAACGATATACCAAAAGGTAGTTTATTTATTCATGCATTTAATACTTAAATAAAAACAATAAAAGAGGTACACAAAACTAGATTATAAGAGTTTTAAAAGTATTAATGAAAAAGTATAAAGTAATACCTGACAAAAAGCAATAAAACTGTTATTTAAGATATTTACATATTGCTTCTTTTTTTTTTCTTCTTTATTCATTTTTAGAGAGGAGAGAGAGAGGGAGAGAAAGAGACAGAGAGAGAGAAGGGGGGAGGAACTGGAAGCATCAACTCCCATATGTGCCTTGACCAGGCAAGCCCAGGGTTTCGAACCGGCGACCTCAGCATTTCCAGGTCGACGCGTTATCCACTGCGCCACCACAGGTCAGGCCCGTATTCCTTCTTGATTGGTGTCCTCACTTGCAATTTTCTTCGCTTTTATCTGAGCACCGTCGGCTGTGTATTTGATTTATCCTTAACCATCTTTTCACTGTAGGGGTAAGATCCCATTCCTTTAGAATGTATATTTGTGAGTTCCACATTGGGGGGCTGCCCAGGTGCCCACTTTAGAGAGAACCCTGATTACAAGTGCTATTTTAACAACCAGTTCACCAAACTCAACAGAAAATTAGGTATTGGTTCTGCTGAACCAGAGCAAACTGGCTGGATCCCAACACTGACTAGGGCAGATTTCCATAACATGAATCTAGTGACTCACCAAGTGAAGTATTCAACTGTGTTCGGTGCAAACCACAATATTAAATTACTAGTTCCTGACATTTCATTTTGAACATTTTTGCACAAAAAGTGAATCCAAAGGAGTGACACAACAGCTTTAAATCCTTGTAAAATGTTTCTACTTCAAACTGAAGCTTCCTAAGTCCAACAGTAAACACTTTTGCAGAAGCATACATGTAGTCATATTCACTAATTTTAATCAATTTATATTAAAAAATATCAAGACTTTTCTTCTTCTTTTTTCCAAGTGTGTGTGTGTGGGGGGAGTGAGACAGAGACTCCCACATGCACCCTGACTGGGATCCACCCTATAACTCCCTGTCTGGGACCAATGCTTTGCCCATCTGGGGCCATGCTTGCAACAGAGCTATTTATAGCACCTGAGGCAGAGGCTCCAGGGAGCCATCCTCAGCATCTGGGGGCAATGCACTCAAACCAAATGGAGCTATGGCTGCAGGAGCTCTGGGGAGGGAAAAAGAGAGAGAAAGAGAGAGAGAGAGAGAAGGGGAGGGGGAGGGGGGAGAAGTAGATGGTTGCTTCTCCTGTTATGCCCTGACTGGAAATCAAACCCAGGACACCCACACCAGGCCAACACTCTACCACTGAGCAAACTGGCCAGGGCCTTCAAATACTTGTTCATAACATAGTTTCTGCTATACTCAACACTTTTCTTAAACTACTACCTACAAAAGGCTTTCAAGACCTGGCAGTTTCATTTACTACATAACTGCATTTAATGGCAGTATCACTTATTCTGTCTGTATTCAAACACAGCCTATTGAAATTTCTAGCATTTTAAAGTTCTTTTTGTTTCAGCACTCATCATTTTTATATAATGATCCTATTTCCAATAATGGCTTATCTTAAAATGGTATCATAAAATGTAGTCTTATAATGGACATTTTATTTAGGTATAGAGAAATACTCATCACTTCCAACAATAGGCTCACCTAACCTGTGGTGGCGCAGTGCATACAGGGTCAAACTGGAACACTGAGGTCACCGGTTCAAAACCCCAGGCTTGCCAGGTCAAGGTACAAATGGGAGTTGATACTTCCTGCTCCTCCCCCCTTCTCTCTTTCTCTCCTCTCTAAAAATTAAGAAATAAAGTCTTTAAAATTTTTAAAAAGAATTCTTCATTAAGAAAAAATAGGCTCTTTCCAAATTTCCTTTATATGTGACTTTCTTGTATAACCTCTTCTTTCCACATTTCATAGATGTGGGTACAAAAAGTATTTGGTGTTCATCAAAAGTGAGATAAAAAGTACAAGCACAACAATTAATGCTGTGTTAGTTATCTATTTAGTTGTAACAAATTATCCCCAAAACTTAGTGGTTAAAAGAAAACATTTATTATCTCATATTATCTGTGGGCATAGCTTAACTGGGTCCTCTGGCTCAGGGCTCCCACAAGCTGTGATCAAGGTGTCAGCCGGGCTGCAGTCATCTCAAGACTTGACTGGAGAAGGATCTGCTTCCAAGTTCACACACATGGCTGTTGACAGGATTCAGTTCCTTGGAGCTTGGTGGACTGAGGGCCTCAGTTCCTCACTGGCTGTAGGTCGATGGCTGACCTCAGTTCATTGTCACGCGGGCCTCTCCACAAGGCAGCTCATAACATGGCTGCTTGCTTCATCAGAGTGATCAAGCAAGAAAAGCCAGAGAGAGAGTACACACAAGATGGAAGTCACAAGTTTTTTTATAACCTAATCTTGGAAGTGACATCTCATCACTTTTGTTGTAGTCTGTTCATTAGCAGCAAGTCACTAAGTTCAGCCCCCACACAAGGGGTATGGGTAGATTACACAAGAGTGTAAATACCAGGAGGTGGAATCATTGAGAGCAACTGTAGAAAATAGTTATCAGAAATGACAAGCGGCACCTGGTCAGTGTGCAGACACCATGAATGGTAGAGACTGCAATAAATGATGACCATGTAGTTCAGCAAAAGGGGGCAACCAGTGTTGCCAGAAGATCTGATAGTTCAAGAGTGGTTGGAAAAATCAGACTTTTTTCTTTTTCTTTGCAACATTTCACAATTTAAAAAATGTTGGCAACAGGCATATATTTGTTAAAACAGAAACATGTTCATATAATGCAAGTTAAATGGTAGAGGGAAATGAAAACTTATTCAACTACATGATCTCTTAATATTTGGTTCAAACCCACTATTTGATGTCAGATTCTGATAAACACTACTGACTAATGTAAATAAATTTCTTTTTTAAAAAAAATGTATAGGCCTATGGGCAGCCAGTTCGCCATCCTTGCATAATATCTGTAATATCTTTTGTGGTACAGGTGAAAGGGCAAGTGTTTGGGCATCTGGTATGCAAATCCTTCTTCTGCCACTTCCCCTGACCATGTCCTTGGGTCTAGGATAAGATCCAGAGAAATAATTCTAGAGACTCATAATGTTAGTCCTTTCTTATTTGTCTCCCCTACTAATATGAGCTCCTGGAGGGACAGAGTACTCTCCTCACCTCAGCACTCCCTTATCTCACTTTCCTATTTCAAAAAAATGTTAATTGAACTGAAAAGTATTCATTGTCCTGGTAAGAAAAATGGGGTGAAATGAGGACAGAGAATGGCAGGCAGATGATGAAAGACCCTGAATGTCATGCTATGCTGAGCTTAAAGCACGAGAGTGAGATGATCAATACCCAACCTACTTGGAACATAAGATATTTTGGTCAAAGTCATGGTATCTGGCATTTATATGGCATTTACTATGTGCCATATAATGTTCTAAGCACTTTATTTACATTAAAACATTTAACACAACAGCCTGACCAGGTATTAGTGCAGTGGATAGGGCACTGACCTGGGACACTAAATCCCCGAGGTCACTGGCTTGAGCATAGCCTCACCAGCTTGAGCATGAGGTCTCCAGCTTGAGTGTGGGATCACAGACATGACCCTAATGTCGCTGGCTTGAGCCCAAAGGTTATTGGCTTAAAGCCCCAAATCACTGGCATGAGCCCAAGGTCGCTGGCTTGAGCAATGGGTCGCTGACTCAGCTGGAGCACCCTGATCAAGGCACTTATGAAAAGCAATCAATGGGGGGAAAAAGCAAAATCAATGAACTAAGTGTCCCAACAAGTTAATGCTTCTCATCTCTCTCTCCTTTCCTGTCTCTCTTGCAAAAACAGACAAAAACATTCACAACAAAGTCTGCGATATAGGTATTATTACTATTCTAATCTTCCAAGTGAGGAAACTGAGGAAGAGAGAGGTTAACTTGCCCAAGTTTATATACGTAATTAGTAGGTAGAGGAACAATGATTAACACGCAGGCAGTCTGTCTCCAAGGTCTGTACTCTTGACAATTATGCTACACAAACTATAACAAAAGTATTCTGGGCCTTGATTGATAGTAATGGACAGAGCATGGACCTGGGTAGCTCAGGTTCCTGGTTTGAAACCCCGAGGTCGCCAGTTTGAGCACTGGCTCAGTTAGCTTGAGTGCAGGATCATGAACATGATCCCATGGTTGCTGGCTTGAGCCCAAAGGTCGCTGGCTTGAAGCACAAGATTGCTGGTTTGGGCCCTGGCCGGTTGGCTCAGTGGTAGAATGTTGGCCTGGCGTGCGGAAGTCCCGGGTTCGATTCCCGGCCAGGGCACACAGGAGAGGCGCCCATCTGCTTCTCCACCCCTCCCCCTCTCCTCCCTCTCTGTCTCTCTCTTCTCCTCCCGCAGCTGAGGCTCCATTGGAGCAAAAGATGGTCCAGGTGCTAGGGATGGCTCCTTGGCCTCTGCCCCAGGCACTAGAGTGGCTCTGGTCGCGACAGAGCGACGCCCCAGATGGGCAGAGCATCGCCCCCTGGTGGGCGTTCCAAGTGGATCCTGGTCAGGCGCATGCGGGAGTCTGTCTGACTGCCTCCTCATTTCCAGCTTCAGAAAAATAAAAAAAAAATTAAAAAATAAAAAAAAGATTGCTGGTTTGAGCAAAAGGTCACTGGCTTGGCTTGAGCCACCAGGTCAAGGCATGTATGAGAAGCAATTTTGAAAAACTAAAGTGAAGCAACTACAAGTTGATGCCCTTCATGTCTCATCTTCCTCCCTCTCTCTCTCCCTTCCTGTTTCTATCTCTCTAAAATCAATTTAAAAAATTTAAAGTATTGGCCTGACCTGTGGTGGCGCAGTGGATCAAGCGTCGACTTGGAATGCTGAGGTTGCCGGTTCAAAACCCTGGGCTTACCTGGTCAAGGCACATATGGGAGTTGATGCTTCCTACTCCTCCCCCTTTCTCTCTCTCTCTCTTCTTTAAAATGAATAATTGAAAAATAAAATTTTTTAAAAAATTAAAGCATTCTAGGCCCTGGCTGCATGGCTCAGTAGATAGAGTGTAGTCAGGGTATGCCAAGGTCATGGGTTCAATTCCCAGTCAGGGCACAAATGAGAAGCAACCAATGAGTGCATGACTAAATGGAACAACTAAGTATAATGACTTGATGCTTTTTTTCTCTCTCTCTTCCTTCCTCTCTCTCTAAAATCAATGAAAAAAGTTTTAAAAAGAGAAAAAAGCATTCTATAAAAACATTAAAATGCAGCTGTACAGTTTTGAGATATGTTAAAAATTGAGGAGTATGGTGTCAAATACACTTAGGTTTGTATCTTGGCTCAGCCACGTTATACAAGTGCAACCTTAGGCCACTGACCATGCTGAACCTGTTTTTATTTTAACTACAAAAAAATGGAGATTATGCCCTAGGCAGATAACTTGTTAGGTTAGAGCAGTGGTCCCCAACCCCTGGACCGGTACCGGTCCGTGGGCCATTTGGTACCGGTTGGCAGAGAAAGAATAAATAACTTACATTATTTCCATTTTATTTATATTTAAGTCTGAACGATGTTTTATTTTTTTAAAATGACCAGATTCCCTCTGTTACATTCGTCTAAGACTCACCCTTGATGTTTGTCTCGGTCACGTGATACATTTATCCGTCCCACCCTAAAGGCCGGTCCGTGAAAATATTTTCTGACATTAAACTGGTCCGTGGCCCAAAAAAGGTTGAGGACCACTGGCTTAGAGTGTCGTCCTGATACACAAAGATTGTGGGTTCAACATCTGGTCAGGTCACATATAGGAACAGATCAATGTTTCCGTCTCTCTCCTTTCTAAAATCAATAAACAAAAAAAAATTTAAATAACTCCATGATGCAGTTATTCAAAAATAAAAGACGTACCTATCAGACTTTTTTTCAAATGGATATTAAACTCTAGCCAGGTGGCTCAGTTAGTAGAGCCTCATACTGATGCACCAAGGTGGAGGGTTTGATCCCCAGTCAGAGCACATACAAGAATTAACCAGTGAATGCATGACATAAATGGAACGGCAAAGAAATGTTTGTTTCTCTCCTCTCTGTCTCTTTCTCTCTTTCTCCTTCCTCTCACTCTAGAATCAATAATAAAAATCTTAAATAAATAAAAGGAGATTGGCTCTGGCTGGTTGGTTCAGTGGTAAAGCAACCATCTACTTCTCTCCACCCCTCCCCTTTCTCCTTTCTTTCTTTCTCTGTCTCTCCCTCCCTCCCTCCCTCCCTTCCACAGCCATGGCTCATTGAGCAAGCTGGCCCTGGGCACTGAGGATGGATCCATGGCCTCACCTCAGGGGCTAAAATATGATAGCTTGGTTGCCAAGCAATGGAGAAAGAGCCCCAGATGGGCAGAGCATTGCCCCCTAGTGGGCTTGCCCGGTGGATCCCAGTTGGAGCGCATGTGGGAGTCTGTCTCTCTGCCTCTCCGCCTCTCAGTTAATAATAAAAACAAATAAAAAAATAAAAATGGAGATTAATATGCATCCTGAAGGGTGGTTGTGAGGATTAAATGATATGACTCTATGTAAGGCACTTATTAGCTCATGTGGTAGCTATTATTATTACCACCATGGGGAAGTTATTCTATAAATGCACTACTAAGCAGCTACAAAACTTACTTCTACTTAACAGAGTCTGACAATTGTTTGGAGTCTGAGTTGATTTACATGAAATTAACAAATATTATAACACGTTGGTTCTAAATTCTTCCATATCTGACTTTTAAAACCCTCTACAAAAAACAAACAAAAAAAAAACCCTCTACAATCTCTTTCCCTCTCTCTCCAACCATTATTGTATATACTGTGTCAAACCCTAGAGCAAATCTCTGTCCTCTTGGAACTCAATCAAGACATTTGCATACAAACTTCCAGTTATAAGATAAATAAGTTCTAGAGATGTAATGTAAAACAGGTGGGGGGGTTATAATGTGATATGAAAATAGTATGAGAGAAAAATATATGAGGTAAAAGAGCATTCTGGTATCATAAGGGAAGGTGACATTCACTTGGCAGGGAAAGATTTCATAGTGATAACTTTGAGAAAGAATAAGTAGGAATTTGCTATGCAAAGATGAAAGCAATATAAGAAAAGCACTAAGTGAGAAGACACGGTGTGTCTAGGACACCAAAAGAGTTCAGAATGGTTGGACATTCCAATGGTTAGAAGAGGTGTGAGCAAAGCATGAAGTAAGCCTGAAGAGTTTGGGGTCAGACTGTGAAAGGCATTGTCTGCCAAGCTGAGAAGTCGGGACTTGGTAGGGTACGCAAAAAGTAGCCAGTGGGTATCATCAGGCACACAATAAAGTCAGCTTTAGTTTTCAGGATGGCATCTTTAACAGTAATGTGGAAAATGGAAGAGAGTAGTTAAGGAACAAGTTGAGTCTATTTTTATGGTCCAGATAAGAGATGATGGGCTGACACCCTTTGCTGGTCTCAGCCCGCCTGTACCCAGGCATTTAAAAGTAAACTTTCCGCCTGACCAGGCGGTGGCACAGTGGATAGAACGTCAAACTGGGATATGGAGGACCCAGGTTCTCCACCTTTTTATGCATTCATTGGTTGATTCTTGCATGTGCCCTGACCGGGGACTGAACTCACAACCTTGGAACATAGGGATGACACTCTAAACAACTGAGCTCCTGGCAAGAGCCCAACACTTTTTTTGTGTGTGTGTGGCAGAGCCAGAGAGAGCCAGAGAGAGGGACAGATAGGGACAGACAGACAGAAACGGAGAGAGATGAGAAACATCAATTCTTCATTGAGGTTCCTTAGTTGTTGTTCATTGATTCATTTCTCATATGTGCCTTGACCAGGGGGTTACAGCAGAGAGTGTGAACCCTTGCTCAAAGCCAGTGACCTTGGGCTCAAGCTGGTGAGCCTTGCTCAAACCAGATGAGCCCGTGCTCAAGCCGGCAACCTTGGGGTCTTGAACCTGGGTCCTCTGCATCCCAGTCCGATGCTCTATCTACTGCGCCACTGCCTGGTCAGGCCAACACCTTTTTAAAAAAATATTTTTATCCATTGATTTTAGAAAGAGGAGAGAGAAAGGGGGTGGGGGAGGAGCAGGAAGCACAGTAGATGCTTTCCATATGTGCCTTGACAGGGCAAGCCTGGGGTTTCAAAAACAGCAACCTCAGCATTTCAGGTCAACACTTTTATCTACTACATCATCACAGGTCACAGGTCAGGCCCAACACTGATTTCTTGATAAGTGCCATTCTAAAGGTTGTGAGGTGGTATCTCATTCTGGTTTTGATGTGCATTTCTCTGTTAACCAGTGATGTTGAATATCTTTTCATGTGTCTGTTGGCCATCTGTATGTCTTCCTTCGAAAGTACATATTGCCTGACCGGGCGGTGGCGCAGTGGATAGAGTGTCGGACTGGGATGTGGAAGACCCAGGTTCGAGACCCTGAGGCTGCCAGCTTGAGCGAGGGTTCATCTGGTTTGAGCAAAAGCTCACCAGCTTGGACCCAAGGTTGCTGGCTCGAGCAAGGGGTTACTCGGTCTGCTGAAGGCTCACAGTCAAGGCACATATGAGAAAGCAATCAATGAACAACTAAGGTGTTGCAATGAGAAACTGATGATTGATGCTTCTCATCTCTCTCTGTTCCTGTCTGTCTATCCTTACCTATCTCTCTCTCTGACTCTCTGTCTCTGTAAAAAAAAAAGAATAATGGGGGTGCCTGACTCATGGTGGCACAGTAAATAGAGCATCAACCTGGGATGCTGAGGTCCCAGGTTTGAAACCTCAAGGTCGTCGGCTTGAGTATTGGATCACAAACATGATCTCATGGTTGCTGGTTTAAAGCCTAAGGCCACTGGACTGAGTCCGAGGTTGCTGGCTAGAGCAAGGGGTCACTGGCTCAGCTGGAGCCCCCCAGTCAAGGCACCTATAAGAAGCAATAAATAAACAACTGAAGTGATGCAACTACGAGTTGATGCTTCTCATCTCTCTCCCTGTCTAGTCTGCCTGTTTCTCTCTCTTTCCTGCTTTAAAAAAAAAAAAAGAGGCCCTGGCCGGTTGGCTCAGCGGTAGAGCGTCGGCCTAGCGTGCGGAGGACCCGGGTTCGATTCCCGGCCAGGGCACACAGGAGAAGCGCCCATCTGCTTCTCCACCCCTCCGCCGCGCTTTCCCTCTCTGTCTCTCTCTTCCCCTCCCGCAGCCAAGGCTCCATTGGAGCAAAGATGGCCCGGGCGCTGGGGATGGCTCTGTGGCCTCTGCCCCAGGCGCTAGAGTGGCTCTGGTCATAACATGGCGACGCCCAGGATGGGCAGAGCATCGCCCCCTGGTGGGCAGAGCGTCGCCCCTGGTGGGCGTGCCGGGTAGATCCCGGTCGGGCGCATGCGGGAGTCTGTCTGACTGTCTCTCCCTGTTTCCAGCTTCAGAAAAATGGAAAAAAAAAAAAAGAATAATGGGGGAGTTGCTTGATCTGTGGTGGTGCAGTGGATAAAGCCTCAATCTAGAGTGCTGAGGTCGCTGGTTCAAAACCCCAGGCTTGCCCAGTCAAGCCATATACAAGAAACAACTATGTGTTGATGCTTCCTGCTCCTTCCTCTTCCCTTTCTCTCCCACTCTTCTCTCTAAAATCAATAAGTAAAATCTTTTTTAAATTTTTTTAAAATTTTTTATTTATTCTTTTTTTTTTTAGAGAGGAGAGAGAGAGGGAGAGAGAGGAGACAGAGACAGAGAGAGAGAAGGGGGGAGGAGCTGGAAGCATCAACTCCCATATGTGCCTTGACCAGGCAAGCCCAGGGTTTTGAACCGGCGACCTCAGCATTTCCAGGTCGACGCTTTATCCACTGCGCCACCACAGGTCAGGCAAAATCAATAAGTAAAATCTTAAAAAAAAAAACCACTGTAAAAAAATAAAGTAGAAGAATGGGGGAGCCTGGGCTTCTGGCACAGTGGTTAGAGCGTGATCCCGGGGTTGCCAATCTCGGGGTCACTGACTGAATCCCAACAACACTGGTTTAACCCCGTGGGTCCTGTTATAGCTCAGATCAGGGCTCCAAAAGGGTGCCAGCTCAATCCTGAAGGCGCTAGCTCAACCCTGAGTCACTAATTTCAAGCCCCAGTCAAGGCACATATGAAAAGCAATCAAAAGGTGCACAAATGAGCCTGACCTGTGGTGGCGCAGTGGATAAAGTATCAACCTGGAAATGCTGAGGTTGCCGGTTCGAAACCCTGGGCTTGCCTGGTCAAGGCACATATGGGAGTTGATGCTTCCAGCTCTTCCCCCCTGCCTCTCTCTCCTCTCTCTCTCTCTCTCTCCCTCTCTCTCCTCTATAAAATGAATAAATAAAATTAAAAAAAAAAAAAAAGGTGCACAATTGGGTGAAACAATGAGTTGATGCTTCTCTCTCCCTCCTCCATCCTCCTTTCTTCTCTATAATAGTGGGGGCAGTTGGAGCAGGATAGAGGCAGGGTAGATGGTGATGGAGGGAGACTTGACTTGGGGTGGTGAACACACAATGCAATGTACAGATGAAGTATTGTAGAATTGTGCACCTGAAACCTGTATAATTTTGTTAACCAGTGTTACCCCAACAAATTCAAATTAAAAAAATAATAATAATAGAAGGAAACACAGGTACTAAACTCATGGACCTTGGCCACAGACAACAATTTATGAATTTGACCCCAAAGGCAAGGAAAGTAAAGGCAAAAATAAATGAACGCAACTATATCAAACTATAAAGCTTCTGCACAGCAAAAGAAACTGACAACAAAACAAACAGGCAGCCAACTAAATGAGAGAAGATATTTGCAAACAACAGCTCCAATAGGGATTAATATCCAAAATACATAAAGAACTCACAAAGCTCAGCAACAAACAAGCAAATAATCCAATTAAAAATGGGGAGAAGACCTGAACAGACACTTCTCCCAAGAAGACATACAAATGGCCAACAGATATATGAAAAGATGCTCATCTTCACTAGCTATTTGAGAAATGCAAATCAAACCTACAATGGGATATCACCTCACACTTCTTACATTGACTATTTTCAACAAGACAGGCAATAACAAGTGTTGTAGAGGCTGTAAAGAAAAAGGAACCCTCATTCACTGTTGATTGGAATGCAAATTAGTACCACCATTATAGATGTAGGTATGGTGGTTCTTCAAAAAATTAAGAACAGAACTACCATATGACCCAGCAATCCCTATACTGGGTATCTAACCCCAAATCTCAAAAACACTGGTACATAAAGACACATACAGCCTGACCAGGCGGTGGCGCAGTGGATAGAGCATCAGACTGGGATGCCGAGGACCCAGTTTCGAAACCCCTAGGTTGCCAGCTTGAGTGCAGGCTCATCTGGTTTGAGCAAGGCTCACCAGCTTGAGCCCAAGGTCACTGGCTCAAGCAAGGGGTCACTCGGTCTGCTGTAGCCCCCCCCCCCCAGTCAAGGCACATATGAGAAATCAATCAATGAACAACTAAGGAACCGCAACGAACAATTGATATTTCTCATCTCTTTCCCTTCCTGTCTGTCTCTATCTGTCCCTCTCTCTGACTCTATCTCTGCCACAAAAAAAAAAAGACACATGCATCCCCATGTTCATTGCAGCATTATTCACAGTGGCCAAGACATGGACACAACCAAACTGTCCCTTGATAGAGAGTTGGATAAAGAAGATGTTGTAGATATACAATGTAATACTTCAGAGGCATAAGAAATGATGACACAGTGACATTTACAACAACAAAGAGGGACTTTAAGAACATTATACTGAGTGAAACAAGTAAATCAGAAAAACCTAAGAACTGTATGATTTCACACATAGGTGGGATATAAAACTGAGACTCATGGACATAGGTAAAAGTGAAGTGGTTACTGGGGGAGGGGCTATGGGGGAGAAGAATGTGGGGGAAGGGTATAAAGAGGGACAAAGATAAGGTGATGGAAAATGATTTGACTTTGGGTGATGGGTATACAACATAATCAACAGTTCAAATGCTATAGAAATGTTTACTTGAAACCTATGTACTCTTATTGATCAATGTCACCCTGTTAAATTTAATTTTCTAAATTAAAATTTTAAAAAAGAAAGTAATAAATAAATAAAATTTAAAAAAGAATTATGGGCAGACATCCCGGGTTCAATCCCCAGTCAGGGCACACATGAGAAGCGACCATCTGCTTCTCTTCCCCTCTCTCTCCCTCTTCTCTCTCTTCTACTCTCACAGCCAGTGGCTTGATTGGTTTGAGCATCAGACCTGGGCCCTGATAGCTCAGTTCTATTGAGTGTTGATCTCAGACCGGGGTTGCCGTATAGATCCCAGTCAGGCAGATGCAGGAGTCTGTCTCACTTTAAAAAAAAAAAAAGAAGAAGAATGGTTAAAAGGGACGTAAGCAGATAAGGATAATGACTTAAGGGGATTACAAAGTAATGGGAAAGTTTTTGCTTTATTTATTTTATACAGAATGTTTCACAAATTTGCATGCCATCCCTGTGCAGGGACCATGCTATTCTTCTCTGTATCATTCCAGTTTTTGTATATGTGCTGCCGAAGCGAGCACAGTTTTGGTTTTGTAAAGGTTATTTAAGGATGTTGTAAGTGAAAGGAACCAGAGGTGAAGAGACAGAGAAAACAGAAAAGAGATTACTATGTTTGAATTCCTATAACATCACTATGGACTCACTCACTCAGCTTACACATTTGCTTTGTACTGGCTATATAATACATTAGCAATGCTGGCATAAACTAAGTGCTCAAAAAATCTATTGTTTTTCCTCATGTATCTATACACATTATCTGGCTAATAAAAGTATACAATTTTATACAAGAATGTACAAAACAAAGGAAATTGTGTGGTGGGATTGTGAAGACTTTGAGCAATGCAGACTTGGAACAAGGATTTAACATTAACAGCCATTGCTATACTATATTCTAGACAATGATACACCAGCTCGTGGTCAGATTTCTTAAACTTTGGTCATTTATGTACCACGAACATGATTTCTGCCACATCCACATATTGCACCTTAGTAAGTTTCTTTTTTTTTTCTTTCCATTTTTCCAAAGCTGGAAACAGGGAGGCAGTCAGACAGATTCCCGCATGCGCCCAACCGGGATCCACCCGGCATGCCCACCAGGGGGCGATGCTCTGCCCATCTGGGGCATCACTCTGTTGCATCCAGAGCCATTCTAGTGCCTGAGGCAGAGGCCACAGAGCCATCCTCAGCGCCTGGGCAATCTTTGCTCCAATGGAGCCTCGGCTGCAGGAGGGGAAGAGAGAGAGAGGAAGGAGAGGGGGAGGGGTGGAGAAGCAGATGGGCGCTTCTCCTGTGTGCCCTGGCCGGAAATTGAATCCGGGACTCCTGAACGCAAGGCCGACGCTCTACCGCTGAGCCAACCGGCCAGGGCAGTAAGTTTCTTTAAATCAACTTACTTTTCTTTAATTGATCCCATTCTAAAGAAGGATAGTTGTGAAATGATGGGTTTGATGTAATTATCTTTTTAAAAAGTATTTGTTTTGTTGATTTTAGAGAGGAAGGGGGAAAGCAGGAGAGACAGGACTGTCGAGCTGTTCCTGCATGTGCCATGACCGGGTATAGAACCAGCAACCTCTGTGCTTCAGGATGATACTCTAACCAAACGGGCCATCCGGCTAAAGCTAATTATCTTTTTTTTCCCTAATATATATTAACTATTAAAACAAAGCATTTGCCTGACCTGTGGTGGCGCAGTGGGATAAAGCGTTGACCTGGAACACTGAGGTTGCCGGTTTGAAACCTTGGGCTTGCCTGGTCAAGGCACATAGGGGAGTTGATGCTTCCTGCTCCTCCCCCTTCTTTCTCTCTCTCTCTCTCTCCTCTCTCTCTAAAAATCAATAAATAAAATAAAATTTAAAAAAATAAATAAAAAATAAAACAAAGCATTCATTCCCTTAGCCACCCCATATCATCTCCCAAATTACATTCTAAAACTGCTTTAGGTTGTTCTGCTTCTGAAACCATTAGGAAGAGATCAGGCTAGCAACTGGTGTGTTTATTTAATTTTTCTGCTACTGGTGATTACCTCCTACAAAGGTTTGCAGAACATAAAAATAAACAAAATAACAAAATTCATCTCATGAATCTTCATGAGAAGTCCTACCTTGTCTAAAGCTAAACTTATAACCCAGCAATTTATCTTTTGCTTAATCTCTCCACCTCTATTTTCTCTATCATACATGAAATGAGAACAGAATAAAGGCCCATTTTGTGGCGTAGTCTCAAGAACAAAACCAAAAGGAGGAGAAATACAGTAGTGGGTTTTGTTCTGAAGCACTAGCATTTCTCAGACACTATGCTGTACGCCTGAAACTAATACAAAACACTGCCGAATGTAAACTGTCATTAGAAAAAAAAAAAAAAAAAAAAAATATATATATATATATATATATATATATATATATATATATATATATAAAAACACATGTGACCTAGACTACATAAAAAAAAAAAAAGAAATGGCAGGCATATAGATCATCCAAATGAAAAACTGTTAACTTCAAGATAATGTAACACTCCTCTGAAATCATAAACAAAATCAGTTATTAACCAATATCCTCCATGTCTATTCTATAAACCAGGAATCTCTCTGTAACAACAACAAACAACAGAAATCATTGACCAGAACCAGGAGAGAACTTCACTCACTGGTAATTATCTACAGATATTTTACCTATGCAATTTTGAAGCTAGTCTTAAATCCACTATTTTAGGAACCACACTGCACTTTTTAAGTTACTCTTACACTCCATTCTCTTAGGATCACAAACCTATTCATTCAGGGAACAAAAGTATACTGCACCTAAAATATATAAGACACTGTAGAAAATATGAAAAGAATAAAGTTTATAATTTCGCATAGATATAAGATTTATATGTTCCCCAAATGGTGGTTCTCAGACCTACAGAGGGATGCTGGGATTTTTTTCCCCTCTGAACATCTTATTATGAAAAATTTCAAATATATAAAAGTTGAAATAATTTTACATTGAACCCACACCAAGATTCTACCATTTTTACTACACTTGCTTTCTCACACATCCATCCATCTTATTTTCTGATGAACTGCTGAGATTTAGAAAATGAGACTATGTTTGATGAAGGCCACCTGAGGGTTACTTCCTAAAAATTTTGACTGATAGGGTACATCAACCAAAAGGTTTGGAAACCACAAATCCATGTTCAATGTTTAACTTTCTTGCCAGCCTCCAATCAAAATCTATTCAGAGCTTACAACAGGCCATTTTGGGTCTCCATACCCTTTGTGCACTGAACTATTCTTACCAGCCTCTTTGAAGGCTCAGCATTCACCTGTGAAGCCTCCCTCAACTTTGACATCCTCACCCACAATTAACCATGTACTCCCACCATAAGGGTCACATTTATCATAATTTGCAATTAGCTCATAGTATCTACAACTTTATTTTGTCTAGCTTTTTTATTAAACTGACCTCCTTGAGGGCAGAGGTCCTCTATTTACCTCTGAATCCTCAGCAAATAGCACAGTACCCAGACTATATAGGTCATAAGCATTCAATAAATGAATAACATAAATGAATGACCCAGACCTGTGTTTACTCAGAAGCCAGGGAAGACTTTAGTCGAGTGTGGGAATGACCTAATCACACTGGCACTTTAGAAAGATTCCTCTTAGAGAGCACCGTTGTTAAGAGCATAAGCTTAACAAGCGTAAGTCTTGAGCCAGACTGTCTGGGCACAAATCCCAGAATCTCAGCTCTGCCATTTATTGCTGGGTGACTCTAGGCAAGTTTCTAAACTTCCTGTGCCTCAGTTTCCTCATTTCAAAAATGAATAATATTGCTTCACATATTATTGTGAGGATCAAGAGATAATTTTCTGTTGTTGTTAAATCATATAAATTAGCATCTGGAACATAATAAGTATTCCATCAATGTTACCCACTGTGGCCAGCAACCGGTTAATAATGACAATAAGGTAAAAAGTTCTTAAAGCTTGGGTGGTAGCACTGGAATCAAAGTGGAAACAATGACTATGAATGATGAACCTACTGAAAAGTGTTCCATCAGGAAGACAAGCAAAATGCACTTGTTATATATATTTTTTTCTACCTTGTATGTTTGACACAGCTCATGATTGGGGTTTTCATTGTTAAAAGGAGCTATACTTGCCTGACCTGTGGTGGCGCAGTAGATAAAGCATCAACCTGGAAATGCTGAAGTTGCCAGTTCAAAACCCTGGGCTTGCCTGGTCCAGGCACATATGGGAGTTGATGCTTCCTTCTCCTTCCCCCTTCTCTCTCTCTCTCTCTCTCCCCTCTCTATAATGAATAAATCAAAAAAAAAATCACATTCCCTCAGAGTATTAAAAAAAAAAAAGGAGCTATAATTTACCCAGCCTAGGTAGAAATTAGATGCTGCGCAGGAGTCTAGTACGAGTGAACTCTAACCACAAGCTCTACGACCACTGCATGCTTCTTCTCTACGCAGGTCTTTCAGTCTCTCAGTTGCAATTTTTTTCATTACTCCCCGCAGCACCATTTCTTTAGTTTATGATTCCCACAATTCCCTGTCCTGTTTTTCTGACTGTAAACATATCCCCAAAAGCCTCGGTTGGTAAGTGGGCCTGAGGTTTTCTCCTACGCAACCCTGCACTACTCTTTTTCTTCTTCCTGCCCACCTCATTTAATCCTTAAGCCTTGCTATTCCTCACACGTAGGAACTTGAAACCTAAGAGCATGGGAAAGCAACAGAGCAACAGCAGTAGTGCCAAGAACTTGGGATGCTGCCAAGCTCTTCCCCAGGCTCCATATGCAATGACCAACTACATGCCGAGATTGGACTTAACTGACCACGGGGCCTCACTCGCTTTAATAGCCCTTTTTGCTTCTGCTCATTTTCTTTCTCCCACTTGAAGCAGCCCCCTCCAAAACCGGTAACCAATTCTTCAAGGAAACCTTCCCTTTGGCCCAGAGATATGCCCCGCAACACACACACACACACACACACACACACACACAAAGCAGGTACTGCACTGACAATATGTACCAAAATGCACAACCACATACGCATTTACACCATTAAATAAATGTTTCATGTGTATATATTTGATTTTGCAAGAACAGGACCATGTCTCGCATTGTTTTTTAAACCTGTCTCAGTGGGTTAATACTTGTTGAACATTGACTGAATCAGTGGGGTTTTTTGTTTGTGTGCGTAGGCTAAGGAAGGAGGTAGAAGCATGTTGAAATGAAAAACGTATGAACGGACATATGGGTTAAAAAAAAGCACTAGGTCAAAATTGGAAAAAAATATTGTAGAAGAAAGGTGTTCAATTAACATCTGTTTATCTGATTTGCTTGCAAGGTTGGAACAAGACATAGAGAACAGAGGTCAACTGGGAAAATTTGGAAAAGGCATTTTAGCTTTAGGCAGAAGACAGGAGAGAAAGATGGGGCTGCAAAAGAAATTCTTCAAAAACCTAAGGATAGGCCAATTGGATAAATGGAAGGTTAAAGGGAGGTATTGGGATGACAAGGGTAGAGAAATGATTAAGTAGGTGAGCGAATGGGTAGGGGGTGATACGAAGGGGTGCGTAGATGGATAAAATGATCAAGGGGAGTTAGGCAAATGGGTTAGTTGACTGGGTGGTGGATGGGTAGATGGGAGGTAGGTGGGGAGATGGCAGGCAGGTGGGTGGGTGGGTGGTTAGGAGTTTAGTTAGGAGGGTATAGGTGTGGGGGCATAAAATTTAAAATCCGGCCCCTCCCTCACCTTGACCCGGAAGCGGATGAGTGCTAGCCTCACGCAGTGGCTCAGGCAGGCCGGTGGCAGGAACCAGGCCCGTGGAGGAGGGGTGCCCTTGTTGCCCACGTGTCCCACGATCAGTTGCGCTGTCTGCCGCTCAGTCTGGCACCGACGGCCCCACTCCGCCAGCCGGTCCTTGCCCAGGCCCCCGGGAAACATGACCACCAGCTCCAGGCCGTCGTCGCCGGGATAGGCACAAGCCTGGCATAGCGCTGACAAGTAGCCCAGCATGGCATTCCACTGGCCGCCACACACCCAATCCGTCTGGTAGCCGCCATAAAGCCGCGGCAGCGCCGAGCCCGCGTCTACCAGCACCCGGGCCCCGGGAAGCGGCGGGGGGGGAGGCGGGGGCGGCGGCGGCGGGTGCAGGCCAGGATGCCCCTGGCCGTGGTGGTGGAAGTGGTGAGCGGGGTGATGGTGCCGAGTGGGCCCCGCACCCCCCGAGTAGGCACCTAAGGCAGCCGGCAGGAGCGGCGGTTGCTGGGGAGCGGAGCCCCTGGCGACGCGTGGAGCCCCTGGCGCTAGGGCTGCTGTAGGTGGCAGCTGACGATGCTGGAACTGCTGGAGCTGCTGGAGCTGCTGCTGCTGCTGGCGCGAAACCGTGCGCGCGAGTTTGAGGAGGTCCACGGGCACCACGGCCCCGGGACAGCGCTTCTCCAGGAACTCCTGGAAGCCCTGGACGCCCATGCTTCCTCGGCGGGCTGACGAAGAGGGGAGCAGAGCTAGCAGGCTAGGCGGCGATCTGGGCGCGAAGCTGGGGGCGGGCGCGTGCGCACTCCGCGGGGGGCGAGGGGGCGGGAAAAGGATTCCCGAGGGGAGGGGTGAGCGAGGGAGGGCGGGGTGGGGAGGAGACCACAGATTGGATTTGAGAGGAGGGGATTAATGAAGACAACCGGATTTGGGAGAAACTGGTAGAGTAAAATTGATGACGGGCTGTAGTCACTTCTCTTTTTTTTTCCTTCTCCGACCGCTCTTCACCGCTTTAAAAGTGGTGAAGCTTCTTACTTCCACCTATGAGCCATGTTGCCTGGTCTGGATGGTACACACTTTCTAGCTGAAGGAGGGGGGCCAGCGGGGCGGGGCAGAAAGGCATCCTGGGAGTTGTAGTATTCTCTTACGGCCTCAAGATACATTCGAGGAACAAGATTACCACACTTGTCAGCCCTTGCGCTCACAGGGTCACAAGTGGCGGGGCTTGATGATATGTGTTTAGGATTTGCTCTTCAACTCCTAGTTTCCACCGAGTTGCTTCATGTCATTTAATGCTTTCCCAGGAAAAAGGGTTTGAGGGGGAAGGAGTGATGCATCATGGGAAAGTAAGTGGAGTGAATTGATTGAATTCAGCTCAAATATGCTAAAATTCTCCGGAGCTGGAATTTTCATTTCAGGAGAAAAATGTAATATGTATAGCTTTTAATAAATGAGGAGAAGGACACTTGTGGAACATAAAATAATAATCACTACCATTTCTGTAAGCAATCCATTTAACTTTTAGCTTACCACACAATTGGAAGAATAGTTGTTGGCCGCAATTAATGAATGGTAAAACTTACATTATTTAAGGCAATGCAGAAAAAAACTGAAATTGTCATCGGGATCTCTCCTCAGGGGGATAAGCACCAACACAAATTAAACTACAAGTTGTGTCTTCCTGGTATTCACAGAGTTACAGTGTCTTATAGTTAAAACCTCTGTTTTTACATCTCATTGTGAACCAAACTGTCAGGGATGTATAATAAAATAACGACAAGGACTCCAATTCCAGACATACAGAATCAGTATTTTGAAAAAAAAATACATTTTCATCATGTTCCTCAGTTGATTCTAATGTAGCACCAGTCTTCTGTCTGGCTTTTAGGGCCTACTCTTTCAGCAGGAGAAGGGCAAAAAACATGATCTATTTATTACAGGAAGTAGTAGCCATATCTGCCTTGGAGCTTAATGGAAGGTGGGAGATAATGGCAAGCAGGCTTAGAACCCAATAGTGCAGAACCTAAGAGTAGTCAAGATGGATAAAGTCTGAGAATAGTCTAATAGGATGCAAAAGCTTTTTTTCAAAGTCCATAAAGGACTTTATCATAAAAGGATAGGGGAGATAGAACAAGTCAGATTGGCAAAGAATAAGTGGATGGTAAAGCAGTGCACATAGGTAACTTTTGAAAACTAGCAGTGGGCCCTGGCCGGTTGGCTCAGTGGTAGAACGTCGGCCTGGCATGCAGAAGTCCTGGGTTCGATTCCCGGCCAGGACACACAGGAGAAGCGCCCATCTGCTTCTCCACCCCCTCTCCTTCCTCTCTGTCTCTCTCTTCCCCTCCCGCAGCGACGGTCCATTGGAGCAAAGATGGCCCGGGCGCTGGGGATGGCTCCTTGGCCTTTGCCCCAGGCGCTAGAGTGGCTCTGGTCGCAACAGAGCGACACCCCAGAGGGGCAGAGCGTCGCCCCCTGGTGGGCGTGCGGGGTGGATCCCGGTCGGGCGCATGCGGGAGTCTATCTGACTGTCTCTCCCCGTTTCCAGCTTCAGAAAAATACAAAAAAAAAAAGAAAGAAAACTAGCAGTGAAAGGAGAGAACAGTGGCTGGAAGGGATGAAGAATGAAAAGAATAGAGGTTTTCTAGTATAATGGTAACCTACTAGATTGTCTGTTCAGCCCTTCTTTTCTAGGAATTAACCCTCCCCCAATTACAGAGTTACAGAAAAAGAAATTATCATGTTCCATTATCCATGGTTACATGGCCGATTGGATCAAAGGTAGACAACTAAGCTAAACTGGATTGATCAGAATCTCATTCCTTCATATTTGGAATTGGGCCAGAGAAATCAGTTTTCCTCTAAATATCAAACTTGGAAACAGTAACCAGTCAATTTCCCACCAGAGAGACAGAAATAACAGATGCTGCTCTGCTCTGGTCTGGCCTGGCTAGTGGTGGTGCAGTGGATAAAGCATTGACCTGGAATGCTGATGTTGCCGATCAAGGGACATATGGGAGTTGATGCTTCCTATCCTCGCCCCTTCTCTCTCTCTCTCTCTCTCTCTCTCTCTCTCCTCGCTAAAATGAATAAAGTCTTAAAAAAATAGTTTAAAAAAAACAGATGCTGGTCCATAGAAAAAAGAATCTCAGATCAAAGAGACAGGAAATCTTCAGTGTATTTAAGTCCCAGGTTCTAGATCAGGAGTCCCTACTATGGGCCTGCAGGCCGCATGCAGCCTCCTGGGGCCATTTATCCGCCCCGCCACACTTCCAGAAGGGGCACCTCTTTCATTGGTGGTCAGTGAGAGGAGCATAGTTCCCATTGAAATACTGGTCAGTTTGTTTTGTGTGTGTGTGTGTGTGTTTTTTGTTTTTTGGGGTTTTTTTTGTATTTTTCTGAAGCTGGAAACGGGGAGAGACAGTCAGACAGACTCCCACATGCGCCCGACCGGGATCCACCTGGCATGCCCACCAGGGGGCGACGCTCTGCCCACCAGGGGGTGATGCTCTGCCCCTCTGGGGCGTCGTTCTGTTGCGACCAGAGTCACTCTAGTGCCTGGGGCAGAGGCCAAGGAGCCATCCCCAGCGCCCGGGCCATCCTTGCTCCAATGGAGCCTCGCTGCGGGAGGGGAAGAGAGAGACAGAGGAAGGAGAGGGGGAGGGGTGGAGATGCAGATGGGCGCCTCTCCTGTGTGCCCTAGCCGGGAATCGAACCCGGGACTTCTGCATGCCAGGCCGACGCTCTACCACTGAGCCAACCGGCCAGGGCCCAGTTTGTTGATTTAAATTTACTTCTTCTTTATTTTAAATATTGTATTTGTTCCTGTTTTGTTTTTTTTTACTTTAAAATATGTGCAGTGTGCATAGTGATTTGTTCATAGTTTTTTTTTATAGTCCAGCCCTCCAATGGTCTGAGGGACAGTGAACTGGCCCCCTGTGTAAAAAGTTTGGGGACCCCTGTTCTAGATCATTCCTGAGGTATTCTTGTCTTTGGTTTTCCTGAGGCAGCCCCATACCCTTACTCTTACTAGTTTTGTTTAAGATAGAAACTACTTATGACAAAAAAAAAATGTTAACTCAGAAACTGGCACCAGAAATGGCATGTGGCAAATTACAGACCTTCAAATATGGAACTGGCATAGAATGGAGATCTCCCACATCAGTTAACAGGATGTTGACATTCTGTGTTATTTGGCAGTACAGCAGTTGTGTATTATTACTGAGACTAAAAGTACAGCAGCCCTTTTACCTGTCTGAGATATTGCTGAAGGTCAGATAATCATGGGCTTTGCTGACTTACAGTAGAACTCTCACTTAAAATGTTTCATTGATTAGGAAACTGGCCTCTGACCAGGCAGTGACACAGTGGATAGAACATCAACCAGGGATGCTGAGGACCCAGGTTTGAAACCCCGAGGTTGCCAGCTTGAGTGCAGGCTCACCAGCTTGACCGTGGGTTTGCTGGCTGTGGATTAGGATCATAGACATGACCCCATGGTCGCTGGTTTGAAGTCCAAGGTCACTGGCTTGAGCAAGGGGTCACTGGCTCGGCTGGAGCTCCCAGGTCCAGGCACGTATGAGAAAGCAATCAATGAACAACTAAAGTGCCGCAACTAGTTCATGCTTCTCATCTCTCTCCCTTCCTGTCTGTCTGTCCCTCTCTCTCTTGCAAAAAAAAAAAAAAGAAAAAAAAGAAAGAAAGAAAGAAAGAAAAATAAACTGGCAGAGGCAATTGGAATGAGGTTATCTGTATAAGCCTGCATAGTGTTCCTTGTTCTCCAAATCCCCAGATGTGATGATGCCTCTGTCTGTAAATGCAGTCTGCTGGAATGCAAGAAGGCAAGGGTAACTAACATTCTCAGGGAAGATCAGAAAAGAGAGACTGCACAGCCTTGAACTCAGCCTATTATTTCCTTTCCAATCTCTAAATTGCAGACGTGGAGCAGAATGCCAGGGAGAATGAGCCAAGTCCTTAGATAGAGTGCTAAGAAAGAGAAGGCCTGGCCCGATAGGTCACCATCCCTATATACAAAGGTTGCTGGTTTATCCCTGGTCAGGACAGAAACAGATTAATGTTTCTGTCTGTCTGTTTGTTTGTTTCTCTAAAGTCAATAAATAAATATTTAAAAAAAATTTTTAATAGTCTGACCTGTGGTAGTGCAGTGAAGATAGCAATGACCTGGAATGCTGAGGTCACTGGTTCCAAACCCTGGGCTTGCCTGGTCAAGGCACATATGACAAGAAAAAAGCAAGAAATGAACAACTAAAGTGAAGCAACTATACTTCTCGCTCCCCTCATCCTCTCTCTGTAAAATCAATAAATACAATCTTTAAAAAATAAAATAGGGCCCTGGTCGGTTGATTCAGTGGATAGAGCATTGGTCCAGCATGCGAACATCCTGGATTCAATCCCTGGTCAGGGTACACATGAGAAGTGACCATGTTTTTCTCTTCCCCTCCCTCTCCTCCTTCTCTCTCTCTTCACTTCTTGCAGCCAGTGGCTCTTTTGGGTTGAGCATTGACCTCAGGCACTGAGGATAGCTCAGTTGATTCAAGCATCAGCCCCAGACAGGGGATGCCAGGTGGATCCCAGCCAGGGTGCACGTGAGAGTCTGCCTCACTATCTCCCCTCCTCTCTCTAAAATGAATGAATGAATGAATGAGTGAAAGAAAGAAAGAAAGAAAGAAAGAAAGAAAGAAAGAAAGAAAGAAGCTGCAATAGGATGAGCCAGGTTATTCATTTTAGGAGATCTGAAGATGCCAAGAGCATTACTACGTAAGATTCTTTGCACTTGTTATTAGCATTCTGAATCCCCTCAAATGAAATATACAGGCATTCAAATGTGTTTTTGAGAAAGTTGTATCACTAGAAAAACATATCTGGTGAATAGGATCATGAACCAGAGCAGTTAGTTGTCGGAGATATATCTACATCTTACAGGGATGGAAAGAATTCATAGCTGTAAGCCCCTTTTAGTAAATGCTCTAAGCAGGGAGGTCAAGGGCCTATGTCACTGGAGTAAAAGGTAAATTGTTCAACAGCCCTGAGCTTTTCTAGATGGGAACTGTCTTAGGCCGCTAGAAGCCATACTAACACTAACATTTGGTCAAGTCTCCTAGTGCAGATGTTTGATGGAGTGTTTGTGTCGAGGCTTTGCAGGTCTCACTAGCCCTCCTAGTAATTCTAAAGCACTGTCTCAAGTTTGAGAATCACTACTCTTCAGAGTAGGCCCTGGCCCAAGGACAGACTAGTTAAGAAAGAAGGGGCATCATTAAATTGACCCCATATATTTTTCTGTGCCTGTAATTTAGCACCTTTATCACTATCCAGGTAGAAATGGTGCATTCGCAAACCTATTGGCTGATAATGGTGTGCCAATTACTTTTCTTTTTTTCTTCTTTTTTTTTTTATGTATTTTTCTGAAGCTGGAAACGGGGAGAGACAGTCAGACAGACTCCCGCATGCGCCAGACCGGGATCCACCCGGCACGCCTACCAGGGGCGACGCTCTGCCCACCAGGGGGCGATGCTCTGCCCCTCCGGGGTGTCGCTCTGTTGCGACCAGAGCCACTTTAGCGCCTGGGGCAGAGGCCAAGGAGCCATCCCCAGCGCCCGGGCTATCTTTGCTCCAATGGAGCCTTGGCTGCGGGAGGGGAAGAGAGAGACAGAGGAAGGGGGGGGGGGGTGGAGAAGCAAATGGGCGCTTCTCCTATGTGCCCTGGCCGGGAATCGAACCTGGGTCCCCCACCCAATTACTTTTCTAAAAAGTAATTTTTACTGGGCTTAATTATTTCTCTACTATTGCATGTTAGATCTTTTGGTGGCAGTTAAGTTTGTGAAATGTGTTAGGATCAAGAGGAGCCAAATTTATTTATTTATTTTTATTGATTGATTTGAGAGAAAGAAAGAGGAAAGGAGAGACAGAGAGAGAGAGAGAGAGAGAGAAACATCAATTTGTTGCTCCACTCATTTATGCATTTATTGATTGATTCTTGTATGTGCCCTGACTAGGAATCGAACCCACAACCTCATCTTTTGGAGGAGAGATGAGAAATTCTGACTGCATTCAAACACCTGATGTATTTGTTCCTAAAGTCCATCTGCATTATCCCTGGGTTTTGTGAGACACTGCCATCTTTATTTTTATTTTTTGGTATATCGGGATGACACTAACCAACTGAGTACCCAGCCAGGGCCAAGAGGAGCCACATTCAGATTGTCACTGAATTAGACAAGGAAGGGACATGTCCATGGCATGCCATTGCTTCCGCATGCAGTAGTTGCATGTGACTTGCATTTGTCCATAGGTTATGTTAGGTGTGCACATTTTCGGAATTGTAGATAAGTGGGAAATGGCACATGTGTTTATAGGCTATAAAGAGGACTATAGGTAGCCTGACCTGTGGTGGCACAGTAGATGGAGCGTCGACCTGGAATGCTGAGCTCACCGGTTTCAAATCCCGGGTTTTGAAGAGTCAACATACAAAAGTCAACTAATCGTGAGTTGATGCTTCCCACTCCTCCCCTCGCCCCCACCTTTGTCTCTCTCTCTTTCCTCTCTGTAAAGTCAATAAATAAAATCTTTATTTATAAAAAGAGGACTACAGGTAAACATCTATTGTTTTGTCTCCCCAGACCCCCTTTTGTACCACCTTCTCTGCCCTTATCCTCATGGTCGCAGCAGGAGTCATCCTTCATGTACCTTTCCAGACAATTTGGGATTGAGCTGGAGGAGAGATGAGAAATTCTGACTGCATTCAAATACCTGATGTATTTGTTCCTTTTTTTTTTTTTTGCATTTTTCTGAAGCTGGAAACAGGGAGAGACAGACAGACTCCCGCATGCGCCCGACCGGGATCCACCCGGCACGCCTACCATGGGGCGACGCTCTGCCCACCAGGGGGCGATGCTCTGCCTATCCTGGGCGTCGCCATGTTGTGACCAGAGCCACTCTAGCACCTGAGGCAGAGGCCAAAGAGCCATCCCCAGCGCCTGGGCCATCTTTGCTCCAATGGAGCCTTGGCTGCAGGAGGGGAAGAGAGAGACAGAGAAGAAGGCACGGCAGAGGGGTGGAAAAGCAAATGGGTGCTTCTCCTGTGTGCCCTGGCCGGGAATCGAACCCGGGTCCTCTGCACGCTAGGCCGACGCTCTACCGCTGAGCCAACCGGCCAGGGCTGTATTTGTTCCTAAAGTCCATCTGCATTATCCCTGGGTTTTGTGAGACACTGCCATCTTTATTTTTATTTTATTTTTTTTAAGTATTGTTTTTTGTTTTTTAATTTATTCATTTTTTTTAGAGAGGAGAGGGAGAGACAGAGAGAGAGAAGGGGGGAGGAGCTGGAAGCATCAACTCCCATATGTGCCTTGACCAGGCAAGCCCAGGGTTTCGAACCGGCGACCTCAGCATTTCCAGGTCGATGTTTTATCCACTGCGCCACCACAGGTCAGGCGACACTGCCATCTTTATAATAAATTAATCTTTTTGCTTAAGCTTGTTCAAATTGGGTTTCTATTACTTACAAATCAGAATCTTAACATGTAAATTATAGGAGAAACTTTATGCTGGACATAGGCCCTAGAGAGGGTAGAAATAACAGATCAAAGCCCTGAAAGCAGAAGTGGATAGTAGATGTCACAGAATAGTAGTTAAAAGTGTGTGCTTTGGAGCCAAGATATGGGTTCCAATATCAGTTCAACTCTTTATTAGCTATATTATATTAGCAAGTTACTTAACCTCTTGATTCCTTACTGAATCTGTGAAATAGGGACTCATTAATTTATTTAACTGATTTGGTACCTCCTATATGCCATGAAAAGAGCTGGGCAGTGGTAGAAAAGTTTTCAAGATAGTCAAGGACCTTAAAAATGAGATGGTAATAATACTACAGAAGCTTGTAAAGATTAAGCGATGTACTAAAGTGCTTGGCAGAATAACTGGCACAGCAAGAACCTAAAAAATGTTAATATTTTTTAATTTTATTAATTTTTAGAGAGGAGAGAGAGAGAGAGAGAGAGAGAGAGAGAGAGAGAGAAGAGAGAAGGGGGAGGGAGGAGCAAGAAGCATCAACTCCCATATGTGCCTTGACCAGGCAAGCCCAAGGTTTTCAACCGGCGACCTCGGCGTTTCCAGGTCGACGCTTATCAACTGTGCCACCACAGGTCAGGCAATAAATGTTAATCTTATCATGAAGGGCAGAGAGATGCATAAAGAGATTTCATGGGGAGTCATTTTGGACTATCTTCTGACATCTTCCACCTATAGTAACTAGCTGTTCAGTTTTTGCAAGGGACCTATTTAGGTTTCTCTATAGCTCAAATTCTTGGAGCCTGTTTGAGAGGCTATAAAGTTTATGCTCATATGGTTATAGAAAATAAATCATTAGAAGGTCTAATGGAACTGCCATATTGCTTGGGTTTCTTTTTTTAAAACAATTTGTTTTCTTATTTATTTTTGAGAGAGAGAGAGAGACAGGAGAGAGAGAGTGAGAAGCATCAACTTATAGATACTTCCACTTTAGTTGTGCATTGATTGCTTCTCATATATGCCTTGACCGGGGCCAGGCCAGTGTCCCCTTGTTCAAGCCAGTGATCATGGGTTTTTCAACCTACCGACCTTTGGGCTCAAGCTGGAGAACTTTGGGATCATGTGGACGAACTCCTCCCTGCCCCCTTGCTGATGAGCCCCCCTCAGAGCCAGCAACCTCAGGGCTTTGAACTGTTGACCTCAGTGTTCTAGGTTGATGCTTTATCCACTGCATCACCTGGGTCAGGCTATTTATTGATTTTAGAGAGAGAGACAGAAACATTGATCTGTTCCTGTGTGTGCCTTGACCGGGAATCAAACTGGCAATCTCTATGCATTTGGACAATGCTCTAACCCCCTGGTCAGCAAACCACAGCTCACAAGCCACATGCGGCTCTTTGGTCTCTTGAGTGCAACTTTTCCACAAAATACCACGTGCGGGCACTACCTCGATAAGGAATGTACCTACCTATATAGTTTAAGTTAAAAAATTTTGGCTCTCAAAAGAGATTTCAATCGTTGTACTGTTGATATTTGGCTCTGTTGACTAATGAGTTTGCCGACCACTGTTCTAACCAGTCGATCTATCCATCCAGGGCTGCTTGAGTTTCTTGAAGTAGCAACTGGCAAAACACAGGTAAGGCATATGATTAGTAAAGGAAACAAAGACAGTGGCTCTTAACCCTATTTACATTAATATGTATGATATTAATATGTCACTTGGGAGCTTTTATTTCTTTTTCTTTTTTTCTTTTCTTTTTCTTTTTTGTATTTCTCTGAAGTTGGAAACAGGGAGGCAGTCAGACAGACTCCCTCATGCGCCTGACCAGGATCCACCTGGCACGCCCACCAGGGAGCGATGCTCTGCCCATCTTGAGGCGTCTCTCTGACGCAATCAGAGCCATTCTAGCGCCTGAGGCAGAGGCCACAGAGCCATCCTCAGTGCCCGGGCAAACGCTGCTCCAATGGAGCCTCAGCTGCGGAAGGGGAAGAGAGAGACAGAGAGGAAGGAGAGGGGGAGGGGTGGAGAAGCAAAAGGGGGCCTCTCCTGTGTACCCTGGATGGGAATCGAACCCGGGACTCCCGCACGCCAGGCCAACGTTCTACCACTGAGCCAACCGGCCAGGGCCTTCTTTGGGATTTTTAAATTGAATTTATTGATGTGACATTGATTAATAAAATTATAGGTTTCAGGTGTACAATTACACACACACACACCCATACATATTAATTTTATATTTAGAGAGCGGCAGGGAGAGAGAGACAGAGACAGAACATCGAGCTGCTCCTGTATGCGCCCTGACCGGGGATCAAACCGGCAGCCTCTGCGCTTCAGGCTGATGCTCTAACCAACTGAGCTATCTGGCCAGGGATGTACAATTTTATAATACATCATCTGTGTATTGTATTGTGTGTTCACCACCCCAAGCCAAGTCTCCTTCCTTCACCATCTATCCCCCTTTACCTTGTTCAACGTCCCCCCAAACTCCCTTTCCTTCTGGTAATCACCATACCATTGTCGGTGTCTATGAGTTTTTTGTTTTGCTTAATCCCTTCGCCTTTTTCACCAAGCCTTTCAATTCCCTTACCCTCTGACAGCATTCAATCTGTTCTCTGTGAGTCTGTTTCTTTTTTTAAAAGATTTTATTTACTGATTTTACAGAGTGGGGATGAGGAACCGGGAAGTTTCAACTCATAGTTGCTTCATTTTAGTTGTTCATTGGTTGTTTCTTTTAATACTTTTTATTTATTCATTTTAGAGAGGCGAGAGAGAGGAAGAGAGAGAAATGAGGGGAGGAGCAGGAAGCATCAACTCCCATATGTGCCTTGACCAGGCAAACCCAGGGTTCTGAACCGGCGACCTCAGCATTTCCAGGTCGATACTTTATCCACTGCGCCACCACAGGTCAGGCAATTGGTTGCTTTTTGTATGTACCTTGACCAGGCAAGTCCAGGGTTTTGAACTGGCAACCTCAGCATTCCAGGTCGATGCTTCACCCACTGAACAACTGCAGGCCAGGCTCTGTAAATATGTTTCTAATTTATTTTGTTAACTAGATTCCACACTTAAATGAAATCCTCTGGTACTTTCTCTGACTGGCTTATTTCACTTAGCGTAATATTCTCCAGGTCCATCCATGCTGTCACAAAGGGTAAGATTTCCTTCTTTATTATGGCTGAGTAGTAGTCCATTGTATAAATGTACTACAGCATTTTTATCCACTCATTTACTAATGGGCACCCGAAATACTCCCAGATCTTGGCTATTGTAGATAATGCTGCAATGAACATAGAGGTGCAAATATTCTTTCAAATTAGTTCTGTTTCTTTGAAAATATCTCCAAAAGTGGAATTACTGGGTCATAAGGTAATTGCACTTTTATTTTTATTTTCAAGTGAGAGGAGGGAAGATAATGAGGCAGACTCCTGCATGCCCTCCGAATGGTATCCACTCAGCAACCCTTGTCTGAGGCTGATACTCTAATCAATTGAGCTATTTTTGGTGCCTGAGGCTGACATGCTCAGAACAACCAAGCTATCCTCAGCACCCAGGGCCAATGCTAGAACCAATTGAGCTACTGACTGTGGGACGGGAAGAGGGAGCAAAGGGGGAAAGGGAGGGGAAGAGAAACAGATAGTTGCTTCTCTTGTGTGGCCGGACCAGGAATCAAACCCAGGATGTCCATATGCTGGGCTGATGCTCTATCCATTGAGCCAACCAACCAGAGCTATTTTTAATTTTTTTTAAAGATTTTCTTTTCTTTTTTCTTTTTTAAAATTTATTTATTCATTTATTCATTTTAGAAAGGAGAGGGAGACAGAGAGAGAGAAGGGGGGAGGAGCTGGAAGCATCATCTCCCATATGTGCCTTGACCAGGCAAGCCCAGGGTTTCAAACCAGCGACCTCAGCATTTCCAGGTTGACGCTTTATCCACTGCGCCACCACAGGTCAGGCTATTTTTAATTTTTTGAGGTAACTCCATACTGCTTTCCACAGTGGCTTCAGCACTCTGCATTCCCTACAATTGTGCACAAGGGTTACCTTTCCTCCACATCGTCAACACTTGCTGTTTGTTAATTTTTTTTTTTTTTTACAGAGACAGAGAGAGAGAGTCAGAGAGAGGGATAGACAGGGACAGAGAGACAGGAACGGAGAGATGAGAAGCATCAATCATTAGTTTTTCGTTGCGCATTGCAACACCTTAGTTGTTCATTGATTGCTTTCTCATATGTGCCTTGACTGCGGGCCTTTAGCAGACGGAGTAACCCCTTGCTCAAGTCAGCGACCTTGGGTCCAAGCTGGTGAATTTTTGCTCAAACCAGATGAGCCCATGCTCAAGCTGGCAACCTCGGGGTCTTGAACCTGGGTCTTCCACATCCCAGTCTGATGCTCTATCCACTGCGCCACCGCCTGGTCAGGCTGTGGCTTTTTTTTTTTAAAAGAATTTATTTATTCATTTTGGAGAGGAGAGAGAGAGAGGAGGGGAGGAGCAGGAAGCATCACCTCTCATATGTACCTTGACCAGGCAAAGCCAGAGTTTTGAACTGATGACCTCAGTGTTCCAGGTCGACATTTATCCACTGTGCCACCATAGGTCAGGCTCATTATGGTTTTAATTTGCATTTCTTTTCTTTTTTTTTTTTTTTTTTTACATTTTTCCGAAGCTGGAAACCGGGAGGCAGTCAGACATACTCCCGCATGCGCCTGACCGGGATCCACCCGGCATGCCCACCAGAGGGCGTTGCTCTGTTGCATCCAGAGCCATTCTAGTGCCTGAGGCAGAGGCCACAGAGTCATCCTCAGCACCCGAGCCATCTTTGCTCCAATGGAGCCTCGGCTGCGGGAGGGGAAGAGAGAGACAGAGAGGAAGGAGAGGGGGTGGGGTGGAGAAGCAGATGGGCTTCTCCTGTGTGCCCTGGCTGGGAATCGAACCCGAGACTCCTGTACGCCAGGCCGACACTCTACCACTGAGCCAACCGGCCAGGGCCTAATTTGCATTTCTATGATGATTAGTGGTGAGCATCTTTTCATATGTCTACTGGCCATCTGTATGTCCACTTTGGGTAAGTGTCTATTTAGGTCCTTTGCCCATATTTTTAATTGGATTGCTTTTTTGTGTGTGTTTAGTTGTATAAGTTCTTTATAAATTTTGGATATTAACTCATCAGATGTTATCATTGGCAAATACGTTCTCCCATTCAGTGGGTTGTCTTTTCATTTTGTTGAAGGTTTCCTTTGTTGTGCAAAGACTTTTTAGTTTAATGTAGCCCCATTTGTTTATTTTTTGTTTCCCTTGCCCAAGTAGATATATCAGAAAAAATATTGCTACAAGAAATGTCTGAGATTTTACTACCTATGTTTTCTTCTAGCATTTTTATGGTTTTGAATTTAACACTTACGTCTTTAATCTTTGTTATTCTTCTGTATGGCCTAAGGAGGTGGGATAGTTTCATTTTTTTTCACGTATCTGTCCAATTTTTCCACCACCACTTATTGACTAGACTATCTTTACCCCATTATATGTTCTTCCCTCCATTTGCAAATATTAATTGAGCATGAAGGAGTGAGTTTATTTCTGGGCTCTCTATTCTGTTCCATTGATGTATGTCTGCTTTTATGCCAGTACCATGCTGTTCTGATTACTATAGCCTTGTAGTATAGTTTGAAATCAGGTAGCATGATTTCTCCAACTTTGTTCTTCATTCTAAAGATTTCTGTGGCCATTTTGTGGTTCCATATACATTTTTGGATATTTGTTCTAGTTCTATGAAATACACCATTGGTATTTTGATAGGAATTGCATTGAATCTATAGATTGCTTTGGGTAGTATGGACATTTTAATAATGTTATTTCTTCCTATCCATGAACACGGTACATGCTTCCACTTGTTTGTATCTTAAATTTGTTTCTTCAGTGCCTTATAGTTTTCTTAGTACTGGTGTTTTATATCCTTGGTTAAATTTATTCCTAGGTATTTTAATTTTTTTGATGCAATTATAAATGGGACTGTTTTCTTAGTTTCTGTTTCTGATAGTTCATTATTGGTGTATAAAAATGCAGCTGATGTCTGGATATTCATTTTGTATTCTGCTACTTTACTGAATTCCTATTTCAGTTCTAGTAGTTTTTTGGTGGGATCTTTATGTTCTTTTATATAAAGTATCATGTCATCTGCAAATAATGAGTTTTTCTTCTTCCAATTTGGATGTCTTATCTTTATTCTTGTTTGATTGCTGTAGCTAGAACATCCTGTACTATGTTGAATAGGACTGTTGAAGTAGATATTCGTGTCTTGTTCCTGATCTTAAGGGAAAAGCTAAAATACAAATGCAGGTCTGCTGGACTCCAAAAGATATCTGTATAAACTGTTATAAGAATCAGGGCCCATGGCCTTGGCTGGTTGGTTCAGTGTTAAGAGTGTTACACCAGTGTGTGCACATCCCAGGTTTGATCCCTAGTCAGGGCACACATGAGAAGCAACCATCTGTTTCTTCCCCTCCTTCTCCACCTTCTCTCTCTCTTCTCCTCTCACAGCCAGTGGCTTGATTGGTTTGAGTGTTGGCCCCAGACAGGGGTTGCTGGGTGAATCCCAGTCAGGGTGCATGTGGGAGTCTATCTCCCCTCCTCTCACTTAATATAAAAGAATTGGAGCCCATTTCCAAAGCAGCCTGATTTCCCGGTGCAAGTTTAGTATGTAAGTTACCAGAACTGCCTAACAATAAGCAAAATTAGCAAATTGGGAACAGGGTCAGTAGCCTTTATACAGCTCATTTAATATAACATCATTTAACAATGAGAAAATGAAAGTTTGAGAGGTCTGTGAATCAAAAAGCTCATGCTTGTTCTACTATGTGCCTTGCAGCCTCACTAAAATAGAAAGCCTGAGTCACTGTGTCAATAAACCAAGGCAATACATTTTTTAAGCCATTAAAAATCCCTACCTAATCTTGCATATTTCTGTTAGGCCTCTTACTCTTCCTCCATGATTGTTGGCATAAATATATGCATGAATTTTCATCCTAAATTATCAACTGAACAAGTGATCCAACCTCATTTGATAGTCTGCTAAGTCACGGTAGTGTGATGAATAAGAGATGTGGGAGGTAAGCAGAGGGCACATTATGAATCCTTTCTTGTACCACAAACATATACTTCTACTCCTGAAATTATGAAACAAGTACTAGATATAACCTCATGTAAAATATGTAAAGAGTACATACTAGCCTGACTGGTGGTGCTGCAGTGGACAGAGTGTTGACTTGGAATGTAGAGGCCTCAGGTTCAAAACCCGAGGTCGCTGGCTTGAGCCCAAAGATTGCTGGCTTGAAGCCCAAGCTCACTGGCTCAAGCAAGGGATCACTGGGTTGGCTGGAGCCCCCCGGTCAAGGCATGTACATGCCAACTACGAGTCGATACTTCTCATCCCTCTCCCTTCCTGTCTCTCCCCACTCCTCTGCAAAAAGAAAAAAAAAAAAGAGTACATAGTAATCCTAATAATTTGATGAAAACCTACTATAAATGTATTTGGATTATTTTTTCTGCAGTATATCTAAGAGTATGATCCGGGGTTTTCCCCATGAGCTTTGGAATCAGACAAACCTGGATTTGGATCCAGGCTTCACCATTTACTAGCTGTGTTACCTTGGTATATTCTATAATCTCTCTGATTCTCAAATTTTCTCTATAAAGTATATATAGTAACAGACCTAACTTATATGAATGTTTTATGAATGAAAATATCACAGGTAAAAGCCTAGTTAACACAGTAGGTACTTAGTAAATCATAGTGATTCTGACAATTATCACTTGCTGACAAGTGTGGAAAAGAAGTCCAGTTCAAAAGTTGTTGGGGCCATAGCTTGGTTAGTTTGTTCAGCCAGTCAATCTATAAAACTACATTTTTTAAAATGTGCTAATTAAAAAAAATCTGCTAACTTATGTTTGGTAAATGAAAACCAGTTTAAGCCAGATGAGTGCAGTGACTAGGACATTTTTAATAAGATGACATACTCATTTTAACACAGCCTTTATTTTCTGTATGAAAACAAAATTTCCAAGAAACAAAACAAAATACTTACAATGGTTGGGTACAAAGGAAATTAAAATCAGTTTCAAAGAACCAAAATAAGACAACTGCTTAAAAGGCAGATCTCTTGGTTTATGCCCCTCCCCCCCCAAAAAAAAGAAAGAAGAAAAAAAAGTTAATGTCAAGAAGAATTAAAATTAAGTTTAACAACATTCTATAATAATGCTACATTCCCCAATTAAGAGAGTTCACATATACAACTAAATGTTTCATGTAGAGAAGTGACTGAAAATCTGCATATTTTATAGTAAATTATGCATGAAAGTTTATTAATTGCATAAACTTCCTGAGTGGCTCCCATGCTGTGCTAGGTCTACATGCTTAATAGTCATATCAAACAAAGCTTTATGTGATTGAGCATGACAGACCTTGAACAACTGCACTTTCCAATCAGTCACTATTTCTGCTGAGGGTATATTCTGGACCACAAACCTCAATCTGAAAATTTAAAATATAGTGAAAAAGAAATGTAACTTCAAAAAAAAAAAAACACAACACAAAACACTGGAAGGATGAGAAGCACACATTTAGAAATTTATTTTACACTGGCACACTTTTTTCTCAAGAGCCCAGTTTCTCTCTTCCCTTCTTGCTTTTCAGTCATTTAAATTTTTTTAAATGAAAAACAAATAAACAAAAAACCCTTCCAGCCTGGCCTGTGGTGGCGCAGTGGGTAGAGTGTTGACCTGGATCACTGAGGTCACTGGTTTGAAAACCTGGGATTGCCCGGTCAAGGCACATACAACAAGCAATAAATGAACAACTAAAGTAAAACAACTGAGTTGATGCTTTTCGCTCCCCCCCTCCTCTCTCTGTAAGAACAATAAAAAAAAAAAAGGCCAAAGTATTAAAAAAAAGTTCCAAAGTGGGAGCTATTGGTCTGTATGCTCTTTCAGCTATCTGAGTCTAAAATAACTTCAGTGTAACGTAGTTATTATCCCAGGCCCCTGCCTATGTCAGCTGCCAAGACCTGACCAATGTTTGTGTTCATCCTTCACTTACAAGACTATTTCCAGGGTGACCTGAAAGCATTTGGCTGCATAAAAGTTTCATACTAATTTTACTTCCAAGGAATTTAGGAACTTTGTCACCAGTTTACAGTCTGTATTGTTTTTTCTAAGCTACTCCTTTTTCTGGTTCTTCTAAACCAAATCTCCAATAAACTACAGAATGAAATATGAACAATCTATTCTAGAAAATGGCCTGCACACTATCTCAAGTATCTCAAATTCTTCTGAACCAGAAAGATTAAGAAACTGAATCCCAAACTGATGGTAAATATACCTCAGGAATGTACTTGTGCATGAAGCCGAAATACAGTATTTACTACCATTAAATATGCTGTAGTGTTACACACAGTAAACATGTGAAACAAGGAACATGTGGTTTACAAACATTTGCTGAGTTCTTTTGGAAAAAAGGAATGTATCATTTAAATCACTCAGAAAAGACAGCAAAGCAGAAAGTCAATGTCTCTAATAAACTTTAGAGAGTGATCAAGTTACCACCAACTACAATTCAACTGAAAGCATACAGCTATCTTAAGGTAACAAAATATTACTGCAAATATCTAGCAGTATGCTAATATGCTGAATGACAGGCCACTACTATAGGATGTGTCAGCTATTTCACTGTGGTAGCTAAAACAATTTCAACCCAGAGCCCTTTAGGCACACAGATAAAAAATGCATCTCTGAGAAAAGATGCAAAGTTACAGGCACTGGACTGTCTAATTTAGGTACTTCGTTATCATTTGTTTATTTTATAGCTAATTCCTACTACTAAGTCCTATATTGCCACCAGCTGGATTTCTTTCTCTGCTCTCCATCCCCAAACCCTCATAGCTTATTTCACAGAGGCGTGTGGCTCTCATTGCTTAAACACAGATTGGTGGCAGAACGGGAGGGCTCGCCCTGCTCACCTCAAACTCATAGTTGATGCTGGGACAAGGAGGCAGGCCAGGTTTATATTATGAAAGAATACTGAGAATCAAGGCAAAAAAAGCAAGTTTCACAGGCAGTGTTTACTTGTGCACCCCAAAACAGCACTGAAAACGAGGTAGATAAACAAAAGTAACCGGACTGGAATGAAATCTGGGGCTCCAAACTGCTGCACCCATCACACTGTGTATGTACACTCAATACGCTTCACGCTCCACCTACAAACCGCAGTGGAAAAGTGCCTTTGAAACTTTCACAGATAAGTTTGCTGTCAAACTTTTAGAATTTCATGCTCAATATAAAACTGGTAAGAAAAGGATGAGAAACAGAATGGATATTTGTTATATTACAGCAAATTACCTTAAATAGAGATTCAAGACTGCTACAAATATACATAGGGAAATTTTCATTAGATTTACACCAATACTGGTTTCATATTCTTAAGATGGTACACCCCACTTCACAAACATAGCAGCAGGTAATTCATGATGAAATGCTCACATTACCGCATATGGAGATACAGTACTATTCATCAGACTTGCATTTTGAGAAGTAAACATGGTGGCTGGACATACAGGCTACCCCCCAAATAAACTATACAAGCAGGATGACTTAATACAAACTTTTCCTCTTCTACAAGAAGGAAAATGAAAAGGACAGTTTGTATGTCTTTTGGAAATGGGTCGAAGGGCCTTGTTATACAGTAGGCTCTTTGTTAAGTAAGAAGGGAATTTCTGAGCTTTACCTCAAGAATTATTTCTGGATTGGAAAAGTACCTCGGCAAGGATACAAACAGCACTATTACATGATTTAGCAAAAGTTATGAAATAATGAAAAATCCCTATATAGAAAACTAGCCATTATTTATATAGTCAAAGTGACTATAACGGAATCAAACATTTAAGTAATGGAAAAAGTAACTTAAATAAAACCCCACAGTGATGTGAATAACACTGTTTTCTTCATTTCTGCACAAACTCACTTTTTCTGTATTTTCAAATTTACACATGTTACATATACACAATGTATACATAACATATATGTTAACCCAACTACTGCAGTCAGCATGGAGACAGCAGTACACTAGTCACCATCTTCAAATTTTAGAAGACTACTTTTTCTTTCCAGCCAAAAACCTGAAAAGATTTTAAATATTACAAGGCACTGCAAAAGTCTGCAGGCAAACAAATGATGAATTATACATAAAAGAGAGGTGGTGGCAAAATGTGGGACATGTGATATAGAGCAGCCATTAATAAATTAATTATTCATGTCATCCACAGAGCATTTTTTTTTCATCTTGGGGTATACTGTTTAAAAGGCTTATGATTAGAGATTAAGGGATCTTAAAACCTGCAGTGTTTTCACTTTATGGATTATATGTCTCAATGTAATGACACAAAGCCAACTCGTATAGTGAAACACAAGCAGTTTTAAAGAATTATGGATTTCAGGCACATTGTTTTTGTATACATGATAAACACTGCAATACATTTGCATTACACTAATGTCCTAAAATCACTTCAACTTGCAAACCAATACTGTAGAAGAAATTTGAAGAATCTGTACATTAAGAATTAGAAACATTCATCCAAACTAGTGTTTTATGAAAAGAAACTTTGGCTTTTACCAACAGCAATTTTCAAAATGCTGCCCTATATGCCCCAAATAATAGCAACGGAAGCTTCATGATGGTGAGTGTGATCCTCAGATAAGCAGTATAAGACACACTCTTTTATAAAAAGGGTACTACTGAATGTCACAAAATAGACTGTGCAAAAAAAAAAAAGTACACCCATTAAAAGTTTTCTTCATTACCTGGCAATCACATTGGGGTACAATTTTTAGTGGAATATAGAAGAAAATCTGTTAACAGAAATTCTGGGTGATAATTTGGAATGTTTACCAGTAGACAGAATTCATTACGGTAAATGTGTATGTACTAAAAATGACCTTGAAATCATCAGAGTGAAAATTAAGTATTTTAAACATGTATATGTGTTGGTCGACAAATACCATTTAAGAGTTCTACTTGGGTTTCACAGCTGAGCATTAGGTAACTCTGTGACCAGCCTTTCAAGATTACTATAGTTAACTTTCTTGAAAACCAAAAGTGTATATTTTGACATTGCCTCTCCTCCTCCTAAAACTGGATAGAACCCAGTAAAGTGCAACTTGACAGTGATCTCTCTCCAATTCTAAAGAGGCTGCCAAAATCATCTAAAATCTAAAAAATACAATGCTACAGGTACTAACTAGAAATTATAACTAAAAAAATGGTAATCCAAAAAAAAGCTAAGGGCAACTTAAATAGAATACTTCAAGGGTCCACTATTTCACTGCAGGACAGTGTATACCCCACATCTCTTAGAACCCTGTAAAGCCAGTGTTTCATGTGTAAGTCTTAAAACCTACAAAACCTATTGTGTCAAGTAAATTTCACTTCAGAAGAATGGGTTAATAGAGGTTTAACTTGAATCCTCTTTGTTAGGGATACAAAGATTCCCTCCAAATGAGATTCGTATCAGCTGCAATATATCCCTTGTAAAAGAATGCAAGCCAAACCAACGCCTCTCAGATGCTCAAAAACAATGTAGTGTGCACATGAGAAACAAGATAGCTGCTTTGAATTACTATCAAAATCCTAAGACAGCTACAGTATCTGCAGAATCAAGGAACTGTTACAGTTCTGTTTTTTCCTTTCTTTCCGCCTCACCTAAAACAAGGCTTCACTCCTACAGCTGTGACGACGGGAAGAAAATCACATTAAAAAGGGTTTATGTTCTACATTAGTTGACAAAGTTATTCTAATTTTATACACCAAAACGTTACCTGCAACATTACCCTGCCTTCTGTGAAAGGTAAACCTAAGATAAACATGTGAAGAATCCCATAAGACTCCGGCTGTTGGATGGTCTCACTTAGTCCACATTTGGGGAATATCAATTTAAATAGTTTTTATACATTTTAAAGAAAAGTATTCAGCTGCAGACAGCAGCAGTAAAAAATGGACGGTTTTCAGCAATTCAAGGAAAGTGTCCTGGAAATGGTAATGCTCAAGCCGAGCTTATTTAAAGCATTCTGAACAGTATTTTAAAAAAATCAAGTATCAAAGAGGATAGGATTTGAAGTGAAAAAAGATTTTTGTGTGCAGTGTTCTATGTACAAACTGCACAGTTCTACAGAATGATGAGCTATAGCAAATACTACATTGAACAACAACAACAAAATACAATGGAAAGTAAACTCAAATGAGGGAAAATATGGTAGAACTGAAGAAGAAAGTTTAATATCTTAAGTGTCCTGAAAATAATTCTGAAAAAAAAAAAATCTCCCTTTTCTTCATCACCTACTCTGATTCATTTGGGACCAGGAGGGATCATGGATGGATTCTGAACTGATGAAACTGGAAACGCTGGCAAATTCATCCCCGGCTGGAAAGGTCCCCCAGTTTGGGCAGGAATTACTACAGACTGTTGTGGCGTTGCTGAAATTCCTACCCACTGTACAGGATATCCTGGCCCCCCGACAGCATTATACTGACAAACATGGGGCATTCCATATGACGATAACGGCCCAGGAAATGAAGGGAGTGCGAGTCCTTGTGGCAAGGAGGTTGGGACAGCTCCGCGGATTTGGGACATAGGAGGAATCCATGTTGATGTGTAGCCCAGAGTAGATGAAGTATTCTAATAAAAACAAAAATAAAAACAAAAGATCAGTTTATTTGGAGATGCTTTTACCATCTATATTCCTTCCTATTCTTTCAGGCTTACTACTCCCATTATTACTATGAGTGGCTATCATTTTTGTAGCACCTTTATGTGTGCTAAGCATAGTTACACACCTTATCCACCTCATCTTCATAACTTCCCTGCAAGGTAGGCGTTGTCAGATGAGGAAACAGAAGCTCAAAATTGGTAACACCGAACACACTAAGCAAATTAATAGTGAGGTGAGGATTTGAACACTGTTCCAGCTAACTGAAGGCCTAAATCTCAGTTTAGTGTCTCCTTTCCTATGCTAGCACTACTCTTCTGTTTTTATTTCCTTTTTTTTTTTTTTTTTTTTTCATTTTTCCGAAGCTGGAAACAGGGAGAGACAGTCAGACAGACTCCCGCATGCGCCCGACCGGGATCCACCCGGCACGCCCACCATGGGGCGACGCTCTGCCCACCAGGGGGCGACGCTCTGCCCATCCTGGGCGTCGCCATGTTGCGACCAGAGCCACTCTAGCGCCCGAGGCGGAGGCCACAGAGCCATGCCCAGCGCCCGGGCCATCTTTGCTCCAACGGAGCCTTGGCTGCGGGAGGGGAAGAGAGAAAGAGGAAAGCGTGGCGGAGGGGTGGAGAAGCAAATGGGCGCCTCCCCCGTGTGCCCTGGCCGGGAATCGAACCCAGGTCCTCCACACGCTAGGCCGACGCTCTACCGCTGAGCCAACCGGCCAGGGCCTTTATTTCCTTTTTACAGATCCAGCAATTCTCTTATTCAGCAATACCCCATATCTTACTACACTCTTAATTCTTTGGAGACAGAAGGGCATGACTAAGTGTGGCATGGGTTAAAGAGCCTGGCATACAGTAGGTACTCAATAAATATCACCCCCTACTCCCTTCTACTCACTATCATAAATAAAGTCTGACAGTTCTGTTATATTTTTGGAAAGTTAGACTCAAGATAATTATGGTTTTGACAGTATTGATAAAATATATTCCTGACTCCTCTTATCATATTATACTGTGATTATGTGTGCATATATATATATATTTCAGTAATTATCTCTCTATATAATATATATTATCTATATATTATATAGAGAGATAATTACTGAAATTTTCTGCACAGGGGAATTAGAAGTCCAATGGAAGTAAAATAATCCTCACTTAAAAGAGAGTTTGGGGCCTGACCTGTGGTGGCGCAGTGGATAAACTGTCGACCTGGAAATGCTGAGGTTGCCGGTTCGAAACCCTGGGCTTGCCTGGTCAAGGCATATATGGGAGTTGATGCTTCCAGCTCCTCCCCTCTTCTCTCTCTCTGTCTCTCCTCTCTCTCTGTCTCTCCCTCTCTCCTGTCTAAAATGAATAAATAAAAAATAAAGAAAAAGAGAGTTTGGTATCCCTCCCAAGTGCTTAGTTCTTCTAAATTTGGTGAAACTAAACCCTTTCTTTTTATTACTTTTTTAAAATTGATTTTAGAGAGGGAGGGAGAGGGAGAGGGAGGGAGAGATAAATATTGATCTGTTTCTGTATGTGCCCTGACTGGGGGTCAAACTGGCAACCTTTGTGTCTCTGGATGATGTTCTGACAACTGAACTTTGCAGCCAGGGCCCTAAAACCCTTTCAAATAAACTTTCAAACTAAAGTTAGGGTAAAGGCTTTAAACTTGACTCAAGAATAAATGAGCACAGTGGATAGGGCGTCGGACTGGGATGCGGAGGACCCAGGTTCGAGACCCTGAGGTCGCCAGCTTGATTGAGTGCGGGCTCATCTGGTTTGAGCAAAGCTCACCAGCTTGGACCCAAGGTCGCTGGCTCAAGCAAGGGGTTACTCCATCTGCTGTAGCCCCATGGTAAAGGCACATATGAGAAAGCAATCAATGAACAACTAAGGTGTCGCAACGAGACACTGATGATTGATGCTTCTCATCTCTCTCCGTTCCTGTCTGTCTGTCCCTATCTATCCCTCTCTCTGACTCTGTCTCTGTAAAAAAAAAAGAATACATGATATTGCCTGACCGGTGGTGGAACGGTGGATTGAATGTCAACCTGGGGTGCAGAGCATCCAGATTTGAAATTCTGAGGTTGCCAGCTTGAGCACGGGCTCACAGACACGACCCCTAGGTCTCTGACTTGGGCCCTAAGGTCACTGGTTTGAACAAAAGGTCACTGGCTCTGCTGGAGGCTTCCTCCCCCAACCTGGTCAAGGTATGTATGAGAAGCAGTCAATGAACAACTAAAGTGATGCAACTATGAGTTGATCCTTCTCATCCCTCTCCCTTCCTGTCTGTCTGTCTCTAGCTTAAAAAAAAAGATATCTCTTGAGTTAAAAAATATTGAAGTTCACCAGTCTTTCTTCATATCAGTATTTTTGTTCTGTTAAAGTAAAATTAAATTTAATACTCTGATTCAAAACAGCACATACAGCATTTTTATAAATGTATTTCCATGTATCCATATACAGATATAGAAAGATAACTGGAATGATGTTAATCTGAAGTTAGTAACAATTATTTCCGGGTGGTGGGATTTGCAGGCAGTATTTTAAAATTTGTACTTTTCTGCATTGATTAAATTCTATAACATTATTTTAGAAATAACAATGTGACTTTTATTTTTAACATAAAATTGGAGATGACCTATTATTATACTTAATCTTCTCTTGGATATTTCAAAAGTATCTCAGATTCAAACGACCAAAATCAAACATATGATCTTTCTTCTACCGAAACACACTGCCTGGTCAAGTTCTCCCTCTTGGTGACTGGTGTGCGGGAATGACAGACAATAAAACCCACTAGAAACCCAGGTCTGTCCCCTCTCCTCTGCCGTACATTCATTCCATCACTAAATATGGGTCCGTTTTACCTCTTAAACATTTCTTGGAATCTGTTCACTTCTCTCTATCTCAACTTCTCCTTATTTGAAATACTGTGACTAACTCTTAATCGGTCTACCACTATCTACTCTTACCTCCCATAATCCTCTTGCTTTAAGTAAGAGTGATCTTTTCAAAAAGCAAATCTGATCATGTTAACTCTAGGATTTATTATTTTTTTATTTATTCATTTTAGAGAGGAGAAAGAGAGAGAGAGAGAGAGAGAAGGGGGGGAGGAGCTGGAAGCATCAATTCCCATATGTGCCTTGACTAGGCAAGCTCAGGGTTTCGAACCGGCGACCTCAGCATTTCCAGGTCGACGCTTTATCCACTGCGCCACCACAGGTCAGGCCAACTCTAGGATTTAAATGGTTACCTTCCTTAAAATAAAGACAAGGTTCCTACTGTCACCATTTTTAAGACCCTACCTACCCCCTTAGATTTACTATGTACCAAACTCCTCTCTGCTCTGCTCACGTCGGCCAAACCGGCCTCCTTTCAGTCCCTCCATGCTCCCTTTCCCCGCACATGGTTCTTGGGTTTGCTGTCCAGTCTGCTTGGAGTCCTAGTCCCTCCCCCTCTCACCTAGTTAACACCTCTTCATCCTTAAGATCTCTGCTCAGTCATCACTTTCTCAGAGAAGCTTTCCTTGACTTCCCTTTCCTAGTCAAATGTCCCTTTACTGTATCTTCGTTACAGTCTTTATTACAGCTGCAATTTTATAATTATTTATGCAAGTCTGTTCATGTCTAACTGTCCCACCAAAGTATAAGTTCTATGAGAGGAGGGAACATACTTGTTTTTGCTCATCAAACCCAGTGCCTAGCAGAGAAATTGGCACATATAATGAATCTGGCACATAATTGTTACAACATTTTTAAAGTAAGGCTAGAGAACAGTAACATGCAAGAACATCAGATAGTCAGATAGGCTCTCCACACAAAGATATAAGCATCCGAATGTAAAGATAGTTAACAAATATGGGGTACTATTATGTGTTAAGTACTTCATAAGTGCTATATCATTTAATCCTCACAGAAATTCTGCAAGGCAGGTAGGTATCATCCCTGTTTTAAAGACATGAAAACTGAGGCACAAATGACTTGTCTAAAGTCACACAGCAAGTGAATAACTAAGCTACCAGAACCTAAGTCTGTTTAAAGACCTTCACCACCTTCATTCAAACTCCATTTTCTACTCACTCTTCCTCCAACTCTCCCCCATTATACTGCAATAAAATACCCCCTACTAGTCAACAAAAGCCTCCACTGACACAGTGATCAGAGATGTCTCACTGGCAGCACAAATGCATTTACACCTTGAAGTAAGGCTTCCCATTTTTACATTGGTGAAACTATCTATGTATAAATTGGTGCCAGGAGTAAGACAAATATAAAGAACACCCAAGCATATATAATGCTTACTAGTTTAGGAAATTTAGGCTTTTGGAAATTTTTATTCAACGTTTACACTAAATGTATTTTCAGACTTTCTTTACCAAACTATATGCGATGACTACATATACACCCATATATGCACACAGACATAACACACAGACATATCTTTTTCAATAATGAACATTCAGATTCTAAGCCCGATGCACATTTTAATAGATTTACTCATTTTGAAAAAATGATACTTATTTTAAAACTTCAAACACAGAAAAGTACAAATTAAATAAGGCCCAAATTCCACCATCTATACTGTTAACGAATTTTCCTATTTTTATGCACAGACACATATATCCAATATATACAATTACACACAAATACTATACAGAGTTTGGCAAAAGTAGGTTCACAGTTCTTATGGAAAATAATACAATAATTAATAAATAATAGAATAAATTTTTACATACTCACAACTGTAAACCTACTTTTTTTGTGTGTGATGACAGAGACACAGAAAGAGGGATAGATAGGGACAGACAGGAAGGAAGAGAGATGAGAAGAATCAATTCTTCATTGTGGCACCTTAGTTGTTCATTGATTACTTTCCTATATGTGCCTTGACTGGGCGGCTACAGCAGAGACAGTGACCTCTTGCTGAAGCCAGCAACCTTGGGTTTTAAGCCAGCAACCTTGGGTTTAAGCCAGTGACCACAGCGTCATGTCCATGATCCCATGCTCAAGTAGTGACCCTGCGCTCAAGCTGGCAAGCCCGCACTCTAGTCCACAAGCTTGGGGCTTCAAATCTGGGTCCTCTGCATCCCAGTCCGACACTCTATCCACTGCTCCACCACCTGGTCAGGCTAAACCTACTTTTGCCGACCCCTGTGTATATAGTCCTATTGTATATATAGTCCTACAAGCCTTCATCCTCCCCAGTTCAGTGGACATCTTTGTGCATTTCAATTGCAGGTACATATGGACTGAGGCCATATGCAATTAGCTAGGTATCTTGCCCATAAACTTAAGATATCTTTTATAACATTCTAGCTTGAAGAGCTTTAAAATTATTTTTCATACTGAATAATGGTAACTTATTGGGTCCAAGAATGTTGATGTATAACATAAGACAGCTTTGTCTCAAAACCCACAGGATGGAATTAACTAACCCTCACCCTCGATGCTTTCTTTTTGATATTGACTTTTTTTCATACCGATAGTCTAAAACAAGGGTCAGCAACATATGGTCTCATACCTCTTTTTGCAAATCGAATTTTTATGGAACAAAGCCACACCCATTATATATGTATTATGTATGGTTGCATTTGCACTACAATGAGAGTTGAATAGTGGCAACCACAAGGCTTGAAAATACAGTAATTATTAACTAACAACTTCCCAGAAAAAGTATGTTGACCCCTGGTCTAAAAGATAATCTGTTTAAAGACATAATGAATCTAGACAAGGATAAAGGTCTGTACCTTGTGAAGTCATATCACTCTCTCATAGTAACTGTAACCATAGGCCTAAGTGAATCAATTTTTATGGTTTTAATTCTTATAAATAAAGAGGATCAGGTATAAACAACTTACTTCAAGTACTTTGTTCCTGTTGTCTGTCTCTAATTTTTGTTGACTCTGTTTAAGTTGGTTTAAACTTGGCTTAATAAGAGAATTTCCTACAGTTTCCTTTGTCCAGTCATCCACCAGTTTGTGTAAGTCATCTGTGAACATCCCTTTTTTACTAGCTGGAGACTGTTGGCATGATGCTGTATTACTCTCCACCGACTGTGGATCTATAAGAAAAAATAGGGAAACCATGAAAAGGAATTTAAACTGATAAATAAATACTTTTCTTTGGACAGCAATGCAATGGACAGATAGGATAACCAGACATTCTAATTTATCTGAGGCAGTTCTGGTTTAAAGCTGTTGTCCTGAAATAATTACTAACAGTACTACTCCTTTCACTCTCAAAAGATCCCTCTTGTTTGTATGGCAAATTATATGGTTACCTTATGTATAAATCAAATATAATAAATAGTATCTCTAAATTAAAAAAAATTACTATCAACCCTAATCTTTCCATCAGTTTCCTCAAGTAAATACTTAGAAGAGTTTAAAAACAATCACAGGATGTTAAAAGGAGAAATACCTCAGAAGTATAATCCAACCAACTTATTTATAATGGAGAAATGAGGCTCAGAAAAAGAAAACTGACATGCCTGAGTTCTTGCAATTAGTTACCAGCAGAGCCGGGCCTGGACCCCTGAAGCCGAGACTAGGGCAATCTCTCTCCCTTTTCAGTAAGCCATACTGACTTGGAATAGCTTCAGAAAACTAGAATCTCATTTAATTTATTTTATTTTACTTTATTTTAATTTTTAATTTTTTTATTCATTTTTTTAGAGAGGAGAGAGAGAGGGAGAGAGAGAGACAGAGAGAGAGAGCAAGGAGAGAGAGACAGAGAGAGAGAAGGGAGAAGGAGCAGGAAGCATCAACTCCCATATGTGCCTTGACCAGGCAAGCCCAGGGTTTTGAACCAGCGACCTCAGCATTTCCAGGTCGATGCCTTTATCCGCTGCGCCACCACAGGTCAGGCCTATTTTAATTTTTAAGAGTAATGCACCTACTGTCCTAAGAAAGTTTTCACGGAACTCACAAAGATGAGTTAACCCCTTTTTGTACTCCAATTGCAATCTCTTCACACAATTGTAATGCAAAGACAGATTTATTTGTACACACAACGATGAAGGAAAGCAGTCTTCTGTCAAATGGAGATTAAGATTCTTAAGCAGCTGATCTTGGGACCTACTACAACAGGAAGACTTGTTTTCTGATCTTCAGATGTTAAGACTTTTTACCTGACATTTCAGCAAGCTTTTTATATATGTCTTCTTCCTGGGCCTGCTTTTCTTCCTGGGTCTTATGATACATAATCTGGCGTTCCAGATAGTTTGTGTTCCTCTTCTGCTTATCCAAGTACTTTCCATGAAGTGTAAGAGATCAGTGTCACTATTGGCAGAAGCTACCTACTTCAGGTCTTCCAGCAGCTTGTTTAACTTGTTCTCCAACTCCAGAGCAGTCTCTAGAGCTTGTACACCAGTTCCCCAATTATCTATATTAGGTCTCAGAATCACGGGAAGGCAGATCTTACCCGCATGTCTTTTCAGGTATCTTAGGAACTGCTTTGCATGTTCCCTCTTCACCTCAGCTTGGTCTCCGAAGAATCAGGCAAAAAGAGGTGCTTCTGTGTCGTTGCCATAGTAACAGGACATAGACAAATAAGCATCACTGATGTGCAGCTCATAAGATGCCAAATGATTAATAGCAATCCTGCATTCTTCAGAGATGAGGCCCTGGACATCAGACGCCATCTCAGCTTTAGAGAAAACCAGGCTTACACAGTGCTCTCATTTAATTTTTTAAGTGATAATTTGTTTGTTAATGATAAAAAGAATGTGTATCTAGATAGCAGGAACAAGGATGCAGATAGTGTGTGAGCTTCATGAGGATGGACAGGATGTTCAAAAAGATCAAAGAAATCAATTATAGGTATCTCTATCAGTGAAACGTTTCCAATCTGAATATCACACTAAGTCTTTTTTAAATTTTATTTATTGATTTCAGTGAGAGAAGGGGAGGGAGAGAGAAAAAGAGAGACAGAAACATCAAACTGTTCTTGTATGTGCCCTGACCAGGGATTGAACCAGCAACCTCTGCACTTTGGGATGATGCTCCAACCAACTGGGCTATCCAGCCAGGGCACACACTAAGTCTTTATTTAGTACTTATAACCATATCACCCCCAAAAATTTAATAAAAAGAAAAAAAACTATTTATTACTATTACAAGCTTACTAAATCATTCTCATAGAAAAGATTCCTGAAATTCCAATTCCTCTGATTATAAACCAAAATTTAAACAGTGTATCTAAAATAAATTTAAGGAAATACAGTTGTGAAATTTAAGCACAATAAAATTTCCAGGGATCAGCCCTGGCCAGTTGGCTCAGCGGTAGAGCGTTGGCCCGGCATGTGGAAGTCCTGGGTTCGATTCCCAGCCAGGGCACACAGGAGAAGTGCCCATCTGCTTCTCCACCCCTCCCCCTCTCCTTCCTCTCTCTCTCTCTCTTCCCCTCCTGCATCCAAGGCTCCATGGGAGCAAAGTTGGCCAGGGTACTGAGGATGGCTCTGTGACCTCTGCCTCAGGGACTACTAAAATATCTCCAGTTGCAGAGGAGCAATGCCCCAGATAGGCCAAGCATTGCCCCCTAGTGGGCATGCTGGGTGGATCCCGGTCAGGTGCATGCAGGAGTCTGTCTGTTGCCCCCCCCTTCTCACTTCGGCAAAATACAAAAAAAAAATTCCAGGAATTTATTTAAATAAGCATGTGAAAATTCCTTGTACATTTGTTATGGTACATTTTTTAAAAATTGTGAACAAATACAGAAAATGCAAAGGATAATGAAAGAAGCCTCCATATTAATACTTTTAAAGTACTTTTCTTTATCTTCTTTGAAACTCATAACAGGCCTGTGACATAGGTTCAGCAAGCATCACTCTGTTTTTTGGATGGGAAGATTAGGATCCAGAAGGTAAAGAGCTAGGGTTATATACTAGGTAGAGAACCCAGGCGTCCTGTTAGGTCAATGTGCTGTCCATTGTACCATGTCAAGCAATAAACTGGGAAATGGATGAGGAAATTGCTTTAATAACACAGAACATGATAATCTCAATGATTCCTTATACATAGTTTGTAATACTCTATGAACCCTGAACTACTAAAAGCTTAGATTCAAGGAGATTAAGTGTTAAATAGAAACATAATAGTGAAATTGCTTAAGAATAATTTAATGAATTGGAACATATTCACATATACAAAAGTGTTTTATAAAAATAATGTTTACTAATTTGGTGCAACCATGATGTACCAAAATAACATGCTAATCTCGTTGGAATTTCTACTTTTCTAAGACTTAAAACCCAGCCTGACCAGGCGGTGGCGCAGTGGATAGAGCATCGGACTGGGATGCGGAAGGACCCAGGTTCGAGACCCCAGGATAGCCAGCTTGAGCATGGTCTCATCTGGCTTGAGCAAAAAAAAAAAAAAGCTCACTAGCATGGACCCAAGGTCACTGGCTGGAGCGAGGGGTTACTCAGTCTGCTGAAGGCCCGCGGTCATGGCACATATGAGAAAGCAATCAATGAACAACTACGGTGTCGCAACGAAAAACTGATGATTGATGCTTCTCATCTCTCTCTGTTCCTGTCTGTCTGTCCCTATCTATCCCTCTATCTGACTCTCTCTCTGTTCCTGTAAAAAAAATAAAATAAAATAAAAAAATAAAAAAACCCAAAGGCACACAAGCCAGCCTATAACAAAACATCACTTTTTCCTATTACCTTGCTGTACATTCGTTTAATTCTCTGCCAGTTTCAATGAGGGAACAAATAGCACAATATTTGGAGCTAAAGCCTTTATATTATTTTCTTACCCTCGAAAAATCTCAGCAGGTAAGAGTGTAAAGAAAAAGATAGCCAGAAACATATACGTACATTAGTGCCAGAATTTTTGCCCACCTAGCTTTTCTTAAGAATATTTTTGTGCTAATTTCCTTCATTTTCTAAAAAATTTGTTGTACAGAGCTAAGCTTGAATATCATTCATGTAAGTACCCCATGGACAAGGTAACTAAGCTCATCAGTAAAATATGGGTACTAACAGAATATCCCTCACTGGTTTGCTATGAGGATTAAATCGGTTAATGTGGAAAGCATTCTTAGAGCAATGTCTTTTGCATACTAAGTGCTATATAAATGGCTGTTAAATAAGTCGTTTTTAAAAAGAAAAAACCCCCATATTTCTGCACTAAGGGAAAAGCCAGTGTCAGTATTCTTGTGTACAACTCTGGTGGAAAAAGTCATCTTGAACACTCAGTAGGGAGTCAAAGATGGCAGCTGCACTATTTGGCACAGCAGCCAACAGTGGAGGAAGAAATAATTAACAAACCAAAACGAGTAGTTTAATGAAATGGGGGCTGGGGCAAGACTGCTCCTAAAGAGGCAACAGAAAGATAGATATATATATATATTCCTTCCAAAAGTTACGAAGAATAATGTGCCATATGAGAAGAAAAAAAACGTTATTTAAATGTTATTCAATGTCTAACTATGCTTCACACATAGAAAAAACATTTATTGATTTCATTTGTTATTCCTATCATACTATAAAAGACCACTTAAAGTTCACACACCAGAAAATACTTAATCAATGCACATTAAAAGAACTATTCTACAAATATGTTTTATGATAGGTAGTAACATTACTTATTAACTTCAAAGGTGCTCTTCAATATTCCTTTCTTATTTCTAAAATGAATAAAACCTGAGTTCAATCCTTGGTGCTCTTTTTTTCTGTTTTTCCCCCAAGGTGACGCTCACATTCAAATAATTTCAGTGATCACCCAAATGCAAATGTTTCCATTTCTTATCTCAAACCGTGACCTGCCTTCAAACGAATTTCACAACCAACTCTCAAATATGTTTTTCCAGTTGGCTGTAATAAATATTAAATTCAATGCATCTAGAGCCAAACCTGTGGTGGTCTTGGAATGACAATTTGTCTAAATTCATATTTCTGTTAAAAATACCACATTTTCTCCAGACCACCTCGACCCAGTTCTTCTGGATCTCGCTACAAACACCCACATATCCAGTTCATCATCACATCATGGCAAGTCGTCCAATACAATATGCCTACTTTCATGTCCACAACTCCCTAAGCTCTTAATCATCTTATACATGGACTGCAATGATCTAAATAGACTCACACCCTCGCTCTAGCCAATATAGTCTTCATATTGTCACTGATTAATGTCAGTTAAATGTTGTTTTCAGCATTTCACTCCTCTGCTCAAAAATAAAAGTTTTTAATAGTTTTATAATAATTTCTTTAAAAATTTTTTATTTTATTTTATTGATTTAGAGGGAGAGGAAGGGAGAGAGAGATAGGAACATAGATCTGTTCCTGTGGGTGCCCTGACTGGGGATTGAACCAGCAACCTCTATGCTTTGGGACAATCCTCTAACCAACTCAGCTATATGGCCAGGGCTTAATAATTTCTTAATATTAATAATACTGAGTTTTCTACTTGCTTAGGAGGCAAAATCCTTGGTAGTCATGGTTGTCTTTGCAGAACAGGTATTTATTATTTGTTCTTAACATGTTATTAAACAAACATATTATCTCATTTATTAGATTTAAATACATTGTGTTAAATCAGATAATCTTACACCAAACTGTAGCACAGACCATCTGTGGCAGCTGCCAATTCTTTTTTTAAAGTATGGAAGAAAAACCTAGTATAAACCCTCCATTTCACTCTACTCTTATATTGCTTTCTCTTAAAAAAACTCCTGTATTTTACCATTTCATGCTTATATATCATGTATTTCTATCTATATATTAACAATACTCTTTGCACTTCATTTAATCAATTTTAATGCAGTCCGTTTTTCCTTCAAGACCAACTCAAATCCTACCTCCTGTATGAAGCAGTCTCAGACCACTATCACCCTGGATGATCTTCCATTGCCTCCTCTCAACCTACGGCAAACACAATTTGTGGCAATAATAGTAAAGAGCTAAGGCTTTGGAGAATGATATTTGCATTCCCTCTCTTATAAACCAAGTTCCTAGGGAAGTCACTTAACCTCAGTAACTTTAATCTCCTTTCTCATAAGAGACAGGCACTTATTTCTACCTACCTTAGGGTTTTTAGGATTAAGTTTATGTAATGTGATTATGTTTCAGGATCCCCAAGACCACACACAGATTCATTATTCAGTAGAAAATTTCACAGGTCTTAGCATATAGTTATTATTCATGGCTGTTTATTATAGAAAAAGGATGCACGATAGGATTGGCAAGGCAAAAAAAGACACAGGAATATAGAGAAATTTGTGCATAGACTTCCTTATGTTCTCTTCCTGTTGTGGAGGGACATACTTGAGCATGCTTCTTTCTCTGAGCAACAAAAAATGCAGCAACATATGTGCAACTTTCTAGCCAGGGAAGCCAGAAATAAATCATGTTATTTGTACCAATAATCTCGGCAAAGTGAACTACACTTACCAGGTAGGGATGAGAGCGAAGACAAATTCATACATACCAGCCAAAGGCAAGCCTTGGAAACAGAAGTTTCTACAGATAGCAGTTTTTCTGCCTGCTGTGTTCTCCTTTCTGCAGAGCTTAGCACAGTGTTCGTGTTATAAGGTAACTATATACTTACATTGTGGATACCAGTATGTTGCAATATCATGCATCAGTTCATGTTTCCTGCAGAACAGGCATAACTGTGGGCAGGGAAGGATGGATGTGGATTTCTGTATATATGTTAAGGCAGTGTTTTTTTTTTAAACTTATTTATCTTTGAGAGAAGAGAGAGAGACAGTGAGAGAGAAGGGGGAAGGAGCAGGAAGCATCAATTCTCATATGTGCCTTGACTAGGCAAGCCTAGAGTTTCAAACCAGCAACCTCAGCTTTCCAGGTTGACACTTTATCCACCACACCATCACAAGTCATGCAAGGCAGTGTTTCTTAAAATGTGTTTTGGGAAAGTCATGGTGGGTAGTTAGTTATACAGCAGGCCTATAACTTCTTTTTTTGTATTTTTTTCCCCTGAAGTTGGAAACAGGGAGGCAGCCAGACGACTCCCGCATGCGCCCGACTGGGATCCATCCGGCATGCCCACCAGGGGGCGATGCTCTGCCCATCTGGGACGTTGCTCTGTTGCAACCAGGGCCATTCTAGCGCCTGAGGCAGAGGCCATGGAGCCATCCTTAGCGTCCGGGCCAACTTTGCTCCAATGGAGCCTTGGCTGTGGGAGGGGAAGAGAGAGACAGAGAGGAAGGAGAGGGGGAGGGGTGGAGAAGCAGATGGGCGCTTATCCTGTGTGCCCTGGCTGGGAATCGAAACCAGGACTCCTGCACGCCAGGCCGATGCTCTACCACTGAGCCAACCAGCCAGGGCTTCTTTTTTACTTTTTATTTGTTTGTTGTTTTTGTGTGTGTGTGTGTGTGTGTGTGTGTGTGTGTGTGTGTGTGTGAGAAAGAGAGAGAGAGAGAGAGAGAGAGAGAGAGAGAGAGAGAGGAGAAGCATCAACTTGTAGTTGCATCTCTTTAGTTTTCCAATGATTGCTTCTCATATGTGCCTTGACGGGGGGGGGGGGTGCTAAAGCTAAGCAAGCCAGTGATCCCTTGCTCAATGCCAGCGACCTTGGGCTCAAGATAGCGACCCTGGGATCATGCTGATAATCCCACACTCAAGCCAGTGAGTCTGCACTCCAGCCGGATGAGCCTGCCTCAAGCTGGTGACCTCAGGATTTTGAACCTGGGACCTCAGCATCCCAGATTGATGCTCTATCCACTGTGCCACCACCGGCCAGGCAAACCTATAGCCTCTTTAATGAAGGATTTCCTTAAAAAAATTTATTGATTTCAGAAAAACATCGATTTGTTTTTCCAATTATATATGCATTCATTGGTTGACTCTTGTATGTGCCCTGACCAGTGATGGAACCTGCAACCTTCGTGTCTCAGGAGAATGCTCTAACCAACTGAGTTACCTGGCCAGAGCCTAGTGAAAGGTTTTTAAACAAGCCCTATCCATTGCTCTTGTGCATCAAGGTCCGTGTTGGTGAACCTTTTTATAAAAACCGCCCACTTTTGCACTGCTGGTCAACCTGGTCCATCCCGCCCACTAGTGGGCGATCCAGCTTTCATGGTGGGCCAATCGCAGCGCTGTTTGGTTGCTTTGCTCCCGCCCACCATGAAAGCTGGAAGCCCACTAGTGGACGGGAGGGACCAGGTTGACCAGCACTGCAAAAGTGGGTGGTTTTTATAAAAACGTTTGCCATCACGGATCAAGGTTAACATAGCTTCAAAATGTCAAGACTACCCCTCAAAGGCAATAACCACCCACAAGACAACACATAATTTTAACTATCCTGTAATCCAATACTTGTCTTGCTTTCTCCCATTTTCATGTAATCTTCCTTATGTTCCCTCCTTAATTTGAAATGCAAAAAAGAAACTAGAAAACTGTCAGAATGGCAGTTATTAACAAAACAACACAGTATAAGTGCTGGCAAGGATGTGGAGAAAAGGGAACCCTCCTGCACTGCTGGTGGGAATGCAGACTGGTGCAGCCATTGTGGAAAACAGTATAAAGATTCCTCAAAAAATTAAAAATGGAACTGCCTGTGGATCCAGCCATCCCACTTTTAGTAATATATCCCAAGAACATCACATCAATGATTGAAAAGAAGAAATGCACCCCTATGTTTATGGCAGCATTGTTTACAATAGTGAAGATCTGGAAACAGCCCAAGTGTCCTTCAGTGGACGAATGGATTAAAAAGCTTTGGTACAGGGCCTGACCTGTGGTGGCGCAGTGAGTAAAGCATCAACCTGGAAACGCTGAGGTTGCCGGTTCAAAGCCCTGGGCTTGCCTGGTCAAGGCACATATGGGAGTTGATGCTTCCAGCTCCTCCCCCCTTCTCTCTCTCTGTCTCTCTCTCCTCTCTAAAAATTAAAAAAAAAAAAAAGCTATGGTACAGGGAGCGGCATGATGGCGATGGAGTAGGCAGACATACCAACTTCCACCTCCCAGAACCAAAGTGGATTACAACTTAAATTTAAGAACAATCATCTGGAAAAACCAACTTTGGGCTAAACCAAGAGGAACCTATAACCAAAGATCACCGAAGAAGCCACAACGAGACTGTTAGGAAAAGTGGAAATGCGGAGAGGGCTGCCCAGCTCCCGGGAGCGAGCAGCAGCTCAGAGGGACTCACGTGATGGGAAGAGAGTTTCTCAGAGAGGGGAGGGTCTTGGGGGACAGAAGACTCAGCCTGCAGCCCCAGAGCCTAGAAGAGGCACACGAACAGTATTTAGCTGCAAAACAAGTCAGGATACTGTTTGCGAGAAAGAGACAGCTTTCTCAGACCCAGGATTCATCTTAAAGGGACTGTGCAGAAAACCTCTTTGACAACCACTTACCCGGGGCTCAGGGTGAGCTGAGAAGACTGGAGTGCCAGGAAGAGAATATAATTTAGGAGGCACAGGGAGAAATACTTTGAGGGAAGCTACCCTTAACCCCTGGGCTGAATCACTCCCCAAATCTAAAGTGAATATTTTTCCTAGAACCAGCAATACCACCAAAGGGAAGCAGGTCACCAGCCAAACAGAAGCCCTCCTGCTGCAGTCAGAGCAAAGAATCGCTTAGAAGGAGGGAGCCATCAGGGATACAGTATTGAGTGCTGAACACTGAGCAACACAGCCACCCCACACTGCTGAGTGCTCCCCAAAGGGCGGGCAGTGGAGGGACGTGGGAGCATGGTTCCGTTGGTAGGGGAGGAAGCTGGGGGCCAGCCACAGCTGTGGACAGGATGCACAAAAGCAGTCTGACCCCCCAGCTGTGGGCCAGTTGCGAGAGATTAGTCCCGCCTGCAGTCCCACCTGCAGGGGCAAGGCAGAAGCCAGGTAACTGGCTGAGTTCTGCGGGGCTGGGCACACGAGTGCAGCCCCACCACAGGGCCAACGCTTGTGTCCCCAGTGCGCAAGCACAGTCCTGCCAGCTGGGATGGGGTAAAGGCTGGGGGCTGGCCAGGGTTTGAAGCCAAGACAGAGAGCGCAATCCCACCCATGGGTGTGATGCGGGCACAGTCCCACCACCTGGGGTGGGGTGGAGGCTGGGGGCCAGCCAGGACTTGCAGCCCACTGTAAATGCAGTCCCGCCCAGGGGGGCAAGGCAGAGCCTGGGGGCCAGCCAAGGCTAGCAACCCGCGATGGTGAGGCGGAAGCCACAGCAACTGCAGTGGTGGGCCAGCAACAGCAATGCCTGTGCCAGAACACCCAAGAGGGCGGCAGAGCAGGTGGTAGACCTGCAGATAGACCACACCTAGGGAACACAGAGGCCACACCCATTGGACTCCTGTGGCCACACACTTTTTATACACAGACAAAATGGGAAGGCAGGCCCTTGCCGGTTGGCTCAGCGGTAGAGCATCGGCCTGGCGTGCAGGGGATCTGGGTTCGATTCCCAGCCAGGGCACATAGGAGAAGCGCCCATTTGCTTCTCCACCCCCACCCCCTCCTTCCTCTCTGTCTCTCTCTTCCCCTCCTGCAGCCAAGGCTCCATTGGAGCAAAGATGGCCCGGGCGCTGGGGATGGCTCCTTGGCCTCTGCCCCAGGCGCTAGAGTGGCTCTGGTCACGGCAGAGCGACACCCCGGAGGGGCAGAGTGTCACCCCTGGTGGGCGTGCCGGGTGGATCCCGGTTGGGCGCATGCGGGAGTTTGTCTGACTGTCTCTCCCCACTTCCAGCTTCAGAAGAATAAAAAAAAAAAATAAAAAAAAAAAAAGGAAGGCAGAGAAATGCAACCCAAACGAATCAAGAAGAGAAATCCCCAGAAAAAGATCTCAATGAGATGGACATAACCAAATTACCAGATGCAGAGTTTAAAGTAATGATTGTTAGGATGCTCAAAGATCTTAGAGGCCCTGGCTGGTTGGCTCAGTGGTAGAGCGTCGGCCTAGCGTGCAGGAGTCTCAGGTTTGATTACTGGCCACGGCACACAGGAGAAGCACCCATCTGCTTCTCCACCCCTCCCCCTCTCCTTACTCTCTGTCTCTCTCTTCCTCTCCTGTAGTCAAGGCTCCATTGGAGCAAAGTTGGCCCGGGCACTGAGGATGGCTCTATGGCCTCTGCCTCAGGCGCTAGAATGGCTCTGGTTGCGACAGAGCAACACCCCAGATGGATAGAGCATCACCCCCTGGTGGGCATGCAAGGTGGATCCCAGTCGGGCACATGCTGGAATCTGTCTGACTGCCTCCCCATGTCCAACTTGAGAAAAATTCTTCAAAAAGAAAAAAAAGAAAAAAAAGATCTTAGAGCAACAATGGGTGGACAAAACGAGCACCTAAATAAAGAAAGAGCAAGTGTCAAAAAGGACATGGAAATAATTTAAAAAAGAACCAGTCAGAAATGACAAATACAATATCAGAAATGAAGACCACACTAGAAGGAATTAAAAACAGGATAAATGAAGCTGAGGACCGAATCACTGATTTAGAGAACAAGATAAATGAAAGCATGGAAGCAGAGCAGCAAAAAGAAAAGAGGCTCAAAAAGTCTGAGGAAACTCTAAGAGAGCTCTCTGACAACATGAAAAGAAACAACATCCACATCATAGGGGTTCATGAAGGGGAAGAGAAAGATCAAGGAATAGAGAATCTGATTGAAGAAATCATAGCTGAAAATTTCCCAACTTGATAAAGGAAAAAGTCACATAAGTTCAAGAAGCACAGAGAATGCCATTAAGGATGAACCCCAAAAGGCCCACACCAAGAAACATCATAATTAAAATACAAGAATTAAGACATAAAGAATACTAAAAGTTGTAAGAGAAAAGCAGTCAATTACCTACAGAGGAGCCCACATAATGATGACATTTGACTTCTCAACAGAAACATTAGAGGCCAGAAGGGAATGGCAAGAAATATTCAAAGTAATGCAAAACAAGAGCCTACAACCAAGATTTCTCTATCCAGCAAAGCTATCATTTAATATTGAAGGAGAAATAAATAGCTTCCCAGACAAAAAAAACCAAACTACTCAATTCATTACAACCAAACCAATGTTACAAGAAATGTTAAGGGGCTTGCTATCAACAAAATAAAGGGGGAAAAACATCTAGTAAAGAAGAATGTAGATTTAAAGAATAAAATGGAAATAAACAACTACATATCAATAATAACCTTAAAAGTAAATGGGGCCTGACCTGTGGTGGCGCAGTGGATAAAGCGTCGACCTGGAAATGCTGAGGTTGCCGGTTCGAAACCCTGGGCTTGCCTGGTCAAGGCACATATGGGAGTTGATGCTTCCAGCTCCTCCCCCCTATTCTCTCTCTGTCCTCTCTCTCTCTCTCTCTCTCCCTCTCCTCTCTAAAAAAAAAAAAAAATAAATAAATAAAAAAAAACTTAAAAAAAAATTTCTAAAAAAAAAAAAAAAGTAAATGGATTAAATGATCCAATCAAAAGACATAGGGTAGCTGCGAGGATAAGAAAACAGGACCCGCCTGACCAGGGGATGGCACAGTGGATAGAGCGTCGGACTGGGATGTGGAAAACCCAGGTTTGAGACCCTGAGGTTGCCAGCTTGAGTGCAGGCTCATTTGGTTTGAGCAAGGCTCACCAGCTTGGACCCAAGGTTGCTGGCTTGAGCAAAGGGTCACTCGTGCTGCTGTAGCCCCCTGGGTCAAGGCACATATGAGAAATCAATCAATGAACAACTAAGGAACCACAATGAAGAATTGATGTTTCTCATCTCTCTCTTTTCCTATCTGTCTGTCCCTATCTTTCCCTCTCTCTGACTCTGTCTCTGCCACAAAATAATAAAGTTTTTTTAAAAAAGAAAACAGGAACTGTACATATGCTGTCTACAAGACACCCACCTCAAAACAAATGATACACATAGACTGAAAGTAAAGAGATAGCTGCCTGACCAATGGTGGCGCAGTGGATAAAGCGTTGACTTGGAAATGCTGAGGTTGCAGGTTCAAAACCCTGGGCTTGCCTGGTCAAGGCGCACATGGGAGTTGATTCTTCCAGCTCCTCCCCCCTTCTCTCTCTCTCTGTCTCTTCTCTCTCTCTCTTCCTCTCCTCTCTAAAATGAATAATAAAAAAAGATAGCAAAAAATATTTCATGCAAATGCAAATGAAAAAAAAGCTGGTGTAGCAATACTTTTGTGTGACAAAATACACTTTAAAACAAAGGCAATAGTAAGGGATGAAGAAGATCACTACATAATGACAAAGGGAGCAATCCAACAGGATGATATAACCATTATAAATATGTAAGCACCTAATATAGGAGCACCTAAATATATAGAGCAGATTTTGATGGACATAAATGGTGAGATCAAAGCAATACTATAATAGTAGGGGATTTTAATACCGCACTAACATCACTGGATAAATCCTCAAGAAAGAAAATTAACAAAGAAACAGCAGACTTAAAAGACACACTAGATCAACTGGATTTAATAGATATCTTTAGAACCTTTCACCCTAATGCAGCAGAATATACATTCTTTTTTAGTGCTCATGGTACATTCTCTAGGATAGAACACATGTTAGGACACAAAACGAGACTCAATAAATTTAAGAAGATTGAAATCATATCAAGTATCTTCTCTGATCACAATGGCATGAAACTAGAAATTAATTACAATAGAAAATCTGAAAAATACTCAAAGACTTGGAAACTAAATAGCATGTTATTAAATAACGAATGGGTTAACAATGACATCAAAGAAGAAATAAAAAATTTCCTTGAAACAAATGAAAACGAACATACAACAACTCAAAATTTATGGAACACAGCAAAAGCAGTCCTTAAGAAGCTAGAAAAAGCTCAAATAAACAATTTAACAGTGCATCTAAAAGAGCTAGAAAAAGAACAGCAAGTAAAACACAGAGGAAGTAGAAGCAAGAAAATAATAAAGATCAGAACAAAAATAAATGACATAGAGGCTAAAAAAACAATATAGAGAATCAATGAAACCAAGAACTGGTTCTTTAAAAATGTAAACAAGGCCTTGGCCGGTTGGCTCAGCGGTAGAGCGTCGGCCTAGTGTGCGGAGGACCCGGGTTTGATTCCCGGCCAGGGCACACAGGAGAAGCGCCCATTTGCTTCTCCACCCCTCCACCGCACTTTCCTCTCTGTCTCTCTCTTCCCCTCCCGCAGCCAAGGCTCCATTGGAGCAAAGATGGCCCGGGTGCTGGGGATGGCTCTGTGGCCTCTACCTCAGGCGCTAGAGTGGCTCTGGTCGCAACATGGCGACGCCCAGGACGGGCAGAGCATTGCCCCCTGGTGGGCAGAGCGTCGCCCCTGGTGGGCGTGCCGGGTGGATCCCGGTCGGGCGCATGCGGGAGTCTGTCTAACTGTCTCTCCCCGTTTCCAGCTTCAGAAAAATGAAAAAAAAAAAAAATGTAAACAAGAAAGACGAACCTTTAACCAGACTAACCAAGAAAAAAAGAGAGGACTCAAATAAAAAAATTAGAAATGAGAGAAGTAACAATTGACACATCAGAAATACAAAGGATTGTAAGAAAATACTATGAAGAACTGTATGCCATAAAATTAGACAACCTAGGTGAAATGGACAAATTTCTCAAAACATATAACCTTTCAGAAATCAATATAGAAGAATCACGAAACCTAAACAGACTGATTTCATCAAATGAGATTGAAACAATTATTCAAAAAACTCCCAACAAACAAAAATCCCAGGCCAGATGGCTTCATGGGCGAATTTTACCAAATACTCAAAGAAGAACTAACACCTATCCTTCTCAAGCTATTTCAAAAAATTCAAGAGGAGGGAAGACTTCCAAATTCCTTTTATGAGACAAGCATAATACTGATTCCAAAACCAGGCAAAGACACTAAAAAAGAAAGAAAAGTATAGACCAATATCCCTGATGAACTGAGATGCTAAATTCTCAACAAAATATTAGCAAACTGGATCCAGCAACACATGAAAAAAATCACACATCATGATCAGATGGGATTTATTCTGGGGAGACAAGGCTGGTACAATATTCACTAATCAAGCAATTTGATTTAACACATAAACAAAAGAAAGGATAAAAATCACATGATAATATCAATACATGCAGAAAAAGCATTTGATAAGATCCAGCACCTGTTTATGATCAAAACTCTCAGCTAAGTGGGGATACAGAGATCATACCTTAACATGATAAAGGCCATCTATGACAAACCCAAGGCCAACACTATAATCAATGGGCAAAAATGAAAAGAAATCCCCTTAAGATCAGGAACAAGGCAGGGGTGCCTCCTTTCACCACTCTTATTCAACATAGTTCTGGAAGTACTAGCCAACAGAAACAGACAAGAAGAAGAAATAAAAGACATCCAGCTTGGAAAAGAAGAAGTAAAACTATCATTTTCTGATGATATGATACTGTACATAGAAAACCCTAAAGTCTCAGTCAAAAAACTATTGGACCTGATAAATGAATTCAGCAACCTGGCAGGATATAAAATCAATATTCAGAAATCAGTGGCATTTTTATACACCAACAATGAACTGTCTGAAAGGAAAATTAATAAAACAATCGCATTCACTATTGCAACAACAACAAAAAATAAAGTATCTAGGGGTAAATTTAACCAAAGAGGTTAAAGATTTGTACTTGAAAAATTATAAAACATTGATAAAGGAAATCAAGGAAGATACAAACAAGTGGAAGCATATACCGTGTTCATGGATAGGAAGAATAAACATCATTAAAATGTCTATATTACCCAAAGCAATCTATAAATTCAATGCAATTCCTATTAAAATACCAATGACATACTTCAAAGATATAGAACAAATATTCCAAAAATTTAAATGGAGCCAAAAAAGAACACGAATAGCCTCAACAATCCTGAAAAATAAAAATAAAGTGAGGGTATCAAACTTCCTGATACCAAGTTATACTACAAGGCCATCGTATTCAAAATAGCTTGGTACTGACATAAGAACAAGCATACAGCTCAATGGAACAGAACAGAGAACCCAGAATTAAACCCACACCCATATGGACAATTGATATTTGACAAAGGAGGTAAGAGCATACAATGTAGTAAAAACAGTCTCTTTTAACCAATAGTGTTCGGAAAATTGAATAGGTACTTGCAAAAAAAATGAAACTGGATCATCAACTTAAACCATTTACAAAAATAAACTCAAAATTGATGAAAGACTTAAATGTAAGTCATGAAACCATAAACATCTTGGAAGAAAACATAGGCAGTAAACTCTCCGATTTCTGTCGTAGCAATATTTTTGCTGATTTATCTCCACGGGCAAGTGAAATAAAGGACAGGATGAACAAATAGGACTATATCAAACTAAAAAGCTTTTGCACAGCAAAAGAAACCATTAACAAAATAAAAATACAACTCACACAATGGGAGAATATATTTGCCAATACGTCTGATAAGGGGTTAATAACCAAAACTTATAGAGAACTTGTAAAACTCAACACCAGGAAGATAAATAATCCAATCAAAACATGGGCAAAAGAAATGAATAGACACTTCTCTAAAGAGGACATACAGATGGCCAACAGGCATATGAAGAAATGTTCAACATCACTAATCATTAGAGAAATGCAAATTAAAACCACAATGAGATACCACCTCACACTTGTCAAAATGGTGCTTATTAACAAAACAACACATAACAAGTACTGGAGAGGTTGTGTAGAAAAGGGAACCTTCCTGCACTGCTGGTGGGAATGCAGACCGGTGCAGCCACTGTGGAAAACAGTATGGAGATTCCTCAAAAAATTAAAAATGGAACTGCCCTTTGACCCAGCTATCCCACTTTTAGGAACATATCCTATGAATACCAAATCACTGATTCAAAAGAAGAAATGTACCTCCATGTTTATTGCAGTATTGTTTACAATAGTGAAGATCTGGAAACAGCCCAAGTGTCCTTCAGTGGACAAGTGGATTAAAAAGCTGTGGTACATATACACAATGGAATACTATGTGGCCATGAAAAAGAAGGAAATACTACCTTTTGTGACAACATGGATGGACCTGGAAACTATCATGCTAAGTGAAATAAGCCAGGCAGAGAAAGAAAAATATCACATGACCTCACTCATTTGAGGAATCCAATGAACAATGTAAACTAAGGAACAGAACAGAGGCAGAGGCAGGATCAAAGGGACCAGAGGGAAAGCGGTCAGAGGGAGAGTGGAAGAGAAGATGGGATAAGAGAGGAGAAAGAGATTAGTGAAATTATATATACATAACACAGCATTATAGAGAACAGGACAGAAATCCTAGAGGGAAGAGGGTAGGTATTGGGAGGATGGGGCAAAGGGTAGGGGGTTGAGGGGAACACTGTGATGGGGGGAGATATATTCAGTGGTACACTTGAATCTATGTAAACACAGTAAGTTAAAATAAAAAAGAACGCCATGGTACATATACACAATAGAATACTAAGGGGCCATGAAGAAGAAGGAAATCTTACCTTTTGAGACAACATGGATGGACCTGGAAACTATTATGTTAATTGAAATAAGCCAGGCAGAGAAAGAAAAATATCATATGACCTCACTCATTTGAGGAATCCAAGGAACAATATGAACTGAGGAACGGAATAGAGACAGAGGCAGGATCCAAGGGTCCAGAGGGAAAGTGGACAGAGGGAAAGGGGACGACAGGATGGGATCAGAGAAGGGATAGAGATTGGTGAAATTATATACACATAACACAGTGTTATAGAGAGCAGAAAAGCAAATCTTGGAGGGAAGGGCGTAGGGCGCTATGCAGAGGGGGGCAAGGGGATGGATTTTGAGGGGAACACAGGGGAGGGAGGATGCATTCGAGCGGACACTAGAACTTATGTAAACATAATAAATTTAAAAGAAATAAAAAACCCAAACTACAAAACTGTTATTCTCTAGAACATTTTATATCTTGCTTCCCAGCAACTGTCATCAGTTTGGGCTCAAATAAACTTTTATAAATTTTTTTTTACAGGCCCTGGCCGGTTGGCTCAGCGGTAGAGCGTCGGCCTGGCATGTGGGGGACCCGGGTTTGATTCCCGGCCAGGGCACATGGGAGAAGCGCCCATTTGCTTCTCCACCCCCCCCCTTCCTCTCTGTTTCTCTCATCCCCTCCCGCAGCCAAGGCTCCATTGGAGCAAAGATGGCCCGGGCGCTGGGGATGGCTCCTTGGCCTCTGCCCCAGGCGCTAGAGTGGCTCTGGTGTGGCAGAGCGACGCCTCGGAGGGGCAGAGCATCGCCCCCTGGTGGGCAGAGCCTCGCCCTTAGTGGGCGTGCCGGGTGGATCCCGGTTGAGCACATGCGGGAGTCTGTCTGTCTCTCCCCATTTCCAGCTTCAGAAAAATACAAAAAAATTTTTTACACATTTAAACATTTATGTCAACATACACAATCATAATTAAATGATGAAAGTCAATGTGTCTAGGTATAGATCTGTAGAATGAAATAAGAAAAGTAAACTAAACTCAAAGCAAATAGGAGGAAGGAAATAATAGATTGGAGTAAAAATAAATGAAATAGATAAGAGACAATCAATAAAACCAAAAGTTGATTTTTTTTTAAAGATCAACAAAATTGACAAACTTTAACTAGACCAAGAAAAAAAGAGAGAAGACTCAAATTACTAAAATCAAAAATGAAAGAGGGAGGCCCTGGCCGGTTGGCTCAGCGGTAGAGCGTCAGCCTGGCGTGTGGGGGACCCGGGTTCCCGGCCAGGGCACATAGGAGAAGTGCCCATTTGCTTCTCCACCCCCCCTCCTTCCTCTCTGTCTCTCTCTTCCCCTCCTGCAGCCAAGGCTCCATTAGAGCAAAGATGGCCCGGGCGCTGGGGATGGCTCCTTAGCCTCTGCCCCAGGCACTAGAGTGGCTCTGGTCGTGGCAGAGCAACGCTCGGGAGGGGCAGAGCATCACCCCCTGGTGGGCAGAGCATCGCCCCTGGTGGGCATGCCGGGTGGATCCCGGTCAGGCGCATGTGGGAGTTTGTCTGACTGTCTCTCCCTGTTTCCAGCTTCAGAAAAATACAAAAAAAAAAAAGAGGGAAAATCATTACAAGTCTTACACAAATAAAAAGGATTATAAGAGAATATTATGAACAAGTATATACCAACAAATTAGATAATTTATAGGAAAAGGTTAGATTTCTATAAAATCACAAAAATAAAAGAGAAAATATTAATAGACCTATAACAAGCAAAGAGACTGAATTAGTATTTTTAAATCTCCCAATTTATAACACCAAGACCCAGATGGCTTTACTGTTTAATTCAACCAAATATTTAAGGAAGAATTAATGCCAATCCTTTATAAATCCTTCTAAAAAAACCCCAGGATACAGAAAAATGGCAAAAGAGATGAACAGGCACTTCAACAAAGCGTTATATTAATTTCCAATGAGTACAAGAAAAAAAATTTCAACTTTACTAGCCACTAAGGAAATGAAAATTAAACCCACCATGTTATAGTGCCACACACCTAGTAGATTGGCTGAAATAAAGAATTCCAATAAAACCAAGTGCTGAAGAGCATTCAGAGAAACTGCAAGTTTCAGATACTGCTGATGGGAATGGAAAATGATATAGCTGCTTGGAAAAAAATTTTCTCAGTTTCTTAAAACTTATAAATGTACATGCCATATGACTCAGCAATCTTCTGTGAATTTTATCCACATGAACTGAATACTTATGTTCACTAAAAAACAACAAAAAAGTGGACATGAATATTTACAGCAACTTTATTTGTAAAACCCAATACTGGAAATAATCCAAATGTACTTCAACGGGTGAATGGATTCCATGGTACATCCATACTATGGAATATTATTTAGCAATAAAAAGGAAGAAGCTATTATAACACAAAATAACTTGAAGAATCTCAAAGACAATGTTCTGAGAGAAAAAAAAGCCATGTTGAGAAGTTTTTGAAATTTATTGATTCTAGAGAGAGGGAGACAGAGAGAGAAACATTGAACTGTTCCTGTATGTGCCCTGACCAGATATCGAACCTGTAAACTTTGCTTAACAGGATGATGCTCTAACCAACTGAGCTATCGAGTCAGGGCAAAAAAAACCCCAAACATCAACCCCTCCCCCATGTTTTAACCATGAGATCTTATGCCTCGGGCTGTGGTTGATTAGAAAGAGGTGTGTAGCCTGACCAGGCGGTGGCACAGTGGACAGAGCGTCAGACTGGGAAGCAGGGGACCCAGGTTCAAAACCCCAAGGTTGCTGGCTTGAACAAGATGTCACTCACTCTGCTGTAGTCCCCTGTTCAAGGAACATATGAGAAAGCAATCAATGAACGGCTGGGGAGCCGCAACAAAGAATTGATGCTTCTTATCTCCCTTCCTGTCTGTCTGTCCCTATCTGTCCCTCTGTCTGACTCTCTCTCTGTCTCTGTCAGAAAAAAAAATACAGATGATGTACTCTAAAAAAAAAAGAAAAAAGAAAGAGGTGTGGTAGTGTAACATTAAGCTTTTCTTGTGTTTTTTTTTCTTTTTTTCCTTGTGAACATTAAGCTTTTTCCTTGAGAGAGAGAGAGAGAGAGAGAGAGAGAGAGAGAGGGGAAAGGGGAGAGTTGAGAAGTATCAACTTGTAGTTGCATCACTTTAGTTGTTCATTGACTGCTTCTCATATGTGTCTTGATAGGGTGGGAGCTCCAGCTGAGTCGGGAACCCTTTGCTCAAGCCAGGGACCTTGGGGTTTCAAACCTGGGACCTCAGCCTATCAGGTTGACAATCTATCCAATGACCACCACTGGTCAGGCAAATATTAAGTTTTTGATTGCCAAGGCATTCATTTCAAAGACAACCATCTCAAATACAGTGTGTCCGTAAAGTCATGGTGCACTTTTGACCGGTCACAGGAAAGCAACAAAAGACGATAGAAATGTGAAATCTGCACCAAATAAAAGGAAAACTCTCCCAGTTTCATACCTATTCAGTGCAGTTCCATGTGGGCTCATGCACAGATTTTTTAGGGCTCCTTAGGTAGCTATCCCGTATAGCTTCTACAGACTCGTCACTGACTGATGTCCTACCAGAACGGGGTTTCTCCACCAAACTGCCGGTTTCCTTCAACTGCTTATCTCACCGAGTAATGTTATTCCTATGTGGTGGTGCTTCGTTATAAATGTGCCGATATTCAGGTTGCACTTTGGTCACAGATTCGAATTTAGCATGCCACAGAACACACTGAACTATCCTCTGTACCGTCCACATCTCGACTGGCATGGCCTTGGGCTGCTTCGCTGTATACACGGTGTTATGTCATCATCTGCGCATGCGCACATGCTGCCACATCATCCTACAGAAACTGGGAGGGTTTTCCTTTTATTTGGTGCAGATTTCACGTTTTTACCGTCTTTTGTTATTTTCCTGTGACCAGTCAAAAGTGTACCATGACTTTATGGACATACTGTATACACATTGCCAGCAATACAACTACATAAAACAGCCAGGCTTCCTGAAATACTTTTTTTTTTTAGCGAAAGAGAGGGGAGGGGGGTGACAGACAGGGGCAGACAGACAGGAAGGGAGAGAGATGAGATGCATCAATTCTTCATTGTGGCACCTTAGTTGTTCATTGATTGCTTTCTCATATGTGTCCTGATCGGGGTACTCCAGCCGAGCCACTGACCCCTCGCTCAAGCCAGTGACCATGAGGTCATGTTTATTATCCCACACTTAAGCTGGTGATCCTGTGCTCAAGCTGTTGAGGCTGCAGTCAAGCCAGATGAGTCCACACTCAAGCTGGTGACTTCGGGGTTTTGAACCTGGGTCCTCAGCGTCCCGGGACAACACTCTATCCACTCTGCCACCACCTGGTCAGGCTGAAATGCCTTTTTTTTAGAAATTCCTGGTTGACCTAGATAACTCATCTTTTCAGTACCCTGCTTTTCCTTCCTGTGGCTTAATTCCCACTCTTATGTTTTAAATTCCTCAATAAACAGTGAATCTACAAAACTGTAAGTACCTCAGCCTAGACCTCAATGAAGGCAGAACCACAGGTCTGCTCTCCCCCCCCCCACCCAGCACTGTGTGGCCCCGGGCATGCCATGTACAGTTTGGGACCTATGAATAATAAACTTTGGTTTTTCAGTGCTCCTCGGGACCTATGAATAATAAACTTTGGTTTTTCAGTGCTCCTTGACTGTTGTCACTCAGGTGTATGTTAAGTTATAATAAGAACCACAAGACCTAGTTCTGTGACAGCATACGTCTGTATATCCTTCCCACCGGTAGTATGGGCCCAGCTGAGTGTCCCCAGGCATTCCTAGTTGCTACCTCCACTATTGATAGGCTGAGACACAAAACGGATGCAATGGCCTCTAACCCAATTCTTGGAATGAAAAAGATAAGCAGGGTCAAATTTTCTTTTTTTAAGTTTTCTTTATTAATTTGAGAATGAGAAGGAGGGGGGAAAGAGAGAGATAAAGACAGAGCAAGAAAGACAGAAGCACTGATTTGTTCCTGTATAAATCTTGACAAGGGACTGAATAAGCAACTTCTGTGCATCGGGATACACTAAGCAACGGACCTATCCGGTTACGGCCAGTCAAACTTTCTTTCTCTGGAATCTGACAAAGGCGAGTTAAGCAGTTATCTGAAACTGAAAGAATGATTTTGGATCATAACAACCCAAAAGCACCTGAAATTCAAAGTTCTAGAAAACAGAAACTACATTAAAAGAGCAAGTCATTTGGGAACAGAATAGAATACAATAAAGTATTGCAATCAAATGTAGAGCATTAGACTGAAGGTCCACATGCTTCTGCTATTAAACCCCCAAAGGTACCCTCATTCCAAGTTAATTCTTCAGTTCAATATTTTTGGGGGTCATTAAAGTAGACTTCTTGTTTTTAAGTTCTGTATTGTTTTCTATTGTTAGTGGTGTAAAATAACACACATTTATTATTTTATAGTTCTGTAGGTTAGAAGTCTGACATGGGTGGGTCTCATTGGGCTACAATCAAGGTGTTGGTAGGGCTGCATTGTCCTTCTATGGGCCTTAGAGGAGAGCTGCTCCCAGGCCTTTTCCAGCTTCTAGGAGTTGCCTACATTCTTTGGTTTGCGGCCCTCTTCCTTCATCTTCAAAGCCAGCAGTGTTGCATCTCTCTGACACTGCTTCCCTTCTCACATCTTTTCTGACCCTCTCTTCTGCCTCTCTCTTCTCTTTTGAAGGCCCCTTGTTACATTGGACCCATCTGGGCCCAGGAAAATCTCCCTATTTTAAAGTTCATTGATTAATACCCTTAATTCCACCTACAAACTCAATTCCCCTTTGCCATATAAATGAACATAGTCACAGGTTCTATGGATTTACACACAGACATCTTTGCGGGGACCATTATTCTGCCCACCACCAATTCTGCTGAAATCTCACATATATACTTACAGTTCACCTTCAGCCCTCACCTTGACTTTGCACATGTAACCAAGGAAGTCTGACTTAACTAACAACTTTTCATTAGTTAAGTAGAGACTGATTCTCTTTTTTAAAAATAAAATGTACACTTTCTAATATTCTCATAAATGTAATAAAGATCATATCAGATAAAACACAACTACTTTTAAGATTATCTTTCTTAGCAACAAACTCCTCAAAAAAAACCCACTAAATGTTAGACCAGCAGTTGCCATGGACTGCTAAAATTTCAAAACTGTTTTGGGGATTAATATTAGGCCTTGAGGTGTTTGTTTTCCAAATTAAAACATGAAACACACTTATCTGCTCTTGAAAATCACTCATCTATCCTCATCATTTCATAAAACAACATTTAACACCAAAAAAGGTAGAAAAGAATCTCAGAATGTGCACATCTTCAAATCATCTTAGCTCAATAAAAAACAACAACAACAAAAATGATTATCATTATTTATTTAATTTGGCTGAGTTTTAACCAGCTTTCGAAAACCACTTTTAAGATCGATTTACCTGTGGCAACTGCACCACTGTCCGCATGGGTCAAGGACTGGGGGCGGCTTCGAAGTTTGCTTTTAAAAGATCTTGGTCTCCGAGGTGAAGATGCAGGTGGCAGGGCAATCTCTGATGATTGGAGTTTGCTATCTTTAATTGCCCGAAGGCGTTCATAGAGCTCTTGCAGCTCCTTATTCTGCTGGGTTTGAAGATTTACTACCTCCTGAATATGTCTAAATAAAAATGATGCAGAAAGCATTTTAATGGTACTGGTACCATATAGATGAGCTAAATAATTCTACACCAATACAAGTAAAATTTAACAAGGAATTTAGATTAAGAATGTGGATATAGGCCCTGGCCGGTTGGCTCAGTGGTAGAGCGTCGGCCTGGCGTGCAGGAGTCCCATGTTCGATTCCTGGCCAGGGCACACAGGGGAAGCGCCCATTTGCTTCTCCACCCCTCCCCTTCTCCTTCCTCTCTGTCTCTCTCTTCCCCTCCCGCAGCCAAGGTTCCACTGGAGCAAAGTTTGCCCGCGCGCTGAGGATGGCTCTGTGACCTCTGCCTCAGGCGCTGGAATGGCTCTGATTGCGGCAGAGCGATGCCCCAAGATGGGTAGAGCATCGCCCCCTGGTGGGCGTGCCGGGTGGATCCTGGTCGGGCGCATGCGGGAGTCTGTCTGACTGCCTCCCCGCTTCCAGCTTAGGGAAAAAAAAAAAAAAGAATGTGGATATAAAGAATTTTTTCACAATTTTAAAATGGGAAATGCCTTCTTAAGCATACTGTTAAACTAATCAGACATAAAGAAAGAAAAAAAAAGGTCAATAAATTGACAGTAACAAATATCTAAAACTTCAATATAGTGAAAGACAGTAAAACAAAATTGAAAGTCACATAGCATTGATTATCTTTCCTTTATGATTTGTTGCAGGTATAAACAGGAAGAAAGTATTTGTATTATAGAGTAAAAGGTTTAGAATATAGAAATAGTTCCTAAAGTCAGTAAGAAAAAAAGAAATAACCTTATAGAAAGAGAGGAAAGAATATAGAAAGGCAACTCCAAAAAGGAGGAAATCAAAGAGCCAATAAATGTGAGATGATGTACAACCTCACTATGAATCAGGAACACAATTTAAAAAATGAAGTCATCTGACTGGAATAAAACTAAAAGTGGGAAAACAGGCACTTGCATATACTTTTGTTTGGTGTGCTATATTTGATAAGAATTTTGGCAGTATTTATCATTTAAAGTGTATGTACCTTTTAACCCAGCAATTCCACTTTTAGGTATTGATTTTACAATAATACTTGCTTAAATATGAAAAAATAAGGATGTTCACTTTATTATTTGTTTTTTTAGCGAGAAAAAAAAAAGAGAGACAGAGAGACAGACAGATACACAGGAAGGGAGACAGATGAGAAGCATCAACTGGTAGTTGTATCACTCTTTAGTTATTCATTGATTGCTTCTCATACGTGCCTTGACCAGCGGGCTCAAGCCAACAAGCCAACAAACCCACGCTCAAGCCGGATGAACCTGCACTCAAGCCAGTGACCTCAGGGTTTCGAACATGGGACCTCAGCATTCCACGTCAATGCTCCGCCCACTGTGCCACCACTGGTCAGGCATTCACTTCATTGTTTACATAAGCAAAATGTGATACAACTAACTGAAATGTCATTAAGGAGAGATTAAATAAACTTTAAATGGCTACATGCTATTTTAGTGTATGGAATAAAGATTATTTGTGCAAACATGAATATATACAGGTGACAATGTTAAATCAAACTGTAGAATAACATGTATGTTATAATCCCACTTTTGTCAAAAGCAAAAACTAAATATTTGTAAATGCATAGAAAAATGACAGACAGTATATATACCAAATAGTTCAAAGCAGTTGCCTCTGAGAAATTAGATTAGGGCATGAGAAAAGAAGATTGTTTTTTGCGCTTTTTACTGTTGTGATATTATCATTTATAATTATATATATATATATATATATATATATATATATATATATATATATATATATATATAGTCTTTGTCCCTGTTCCTGGCACCCAGCTCCTAAACCCCTTCTAATTTTCTAAGTGATGAGAGCAATGAGAGAATCTTTTGTTATATTATTTGGTCTTTTGTCCCCAAATAGCTCTAGTTCCTGAAATAGCTCCAGTGATAAAAGGTGAAAGGAGTGTCTCATTGCTCATAACCAAAGATGATACGCAATCTAATACTGGAGTCGAGGTTAATGAAGTGATTTTTGGAAAGGTCCCTAAAGATGGGGGCTGGTTGCCAGAGGAACCTACCAAGTGACTACAGAGTGGGACTTTTCAGCCCCTCCCCCGACTCTATTAAGGGGAAAGGCTGGAGATTAAATTAATTACTAATAGCCAATGATTTATCAACCATACCTATCAAAATGAAGCTTCTATAAAAATGACTTTATTACGAGGTTCAGAGCTTCCAGGTTGGTGAACACATGGTGGTGCTGGAGAGGGCACACATTCAAGAGAGGGCATGGAAATGCCATGGCCCTTCCTCTATACTTTGCCATCTGGCTGTTGCGATGTATCCTTTTATAATAAACCTATAATCTACTAAGTAAACTGCTGTCTTGAGTTCTATAAGCCACTCTAGCAAACTGTACGAACTGAGGAAGTGTTCTAATTTATAACAGACTAGTCAGAAGCATACCTGGACATGTGATTGGCATATGTGGGGAGGTTAGTCTTGTGGAACTGAGTTAATTACCTGTTGAATCTGAGGCTGTCTTTGTAGGTTTCAATTATAAAAAAAGTTTTCAATCATTAAAATGTCACCAGTCCTAAATTAGCTAACAATCAAACACTTAGTTCTATCAAACCAAGAGCAACTAGATAGGTGTCAAAAGAGAAACAGTTCTTACTTTTCTCGTAATCTCTGAAGCTCCACCTTTAAGTCCTCGTCTTCTATTTCTGACTCATCATCACTGCTCATGGGAGAAGATGGAGAATAGAAGAGTGAGCTCTGTGTTTGAGCATAGGCTTTTTCTTCACGGAGTGGCAAGCACTGATTACTCTCCGGATAGGTCTTTGCCACTGAGTTTCCTCTGCCTGAAAGAGTGGTAAAAAATTCACTGTCAGAGCTCTCCTGTTTCCCAGTAGTAAGTGTCTTTCTCTCTTTAAGCAATGGTTCAGATCCACACTGCATGCTACTTCCTGTGGTTGAATTTTCTTCCAATTCTTTTTCTGGTGTTATAGAAGATACATCACTCTCACAAGCTGTGCTGAAAGATGAGAAGTTGTCACCTTGTTTGGGTATTTTTTTAAGTTCCTTAAAGGTTGCATGAAGAACTTGTGATTTCTGAGGAGAAAATAAAGTTGGTGGATTGTGTGTGGCAGGTTCCATTTCTACCAACTGAGCCTTAGATGTTTCAGTAAAGGCTAGAGCTTCTTCACTAGAATGGCTGGTGATTTCATTGAAGGCTGGTCTGTGTTCTATTCCAAAAGATGTCACCTTCTCTGCCTGATGTTGAGGAACTGTAATCACCTGAGATACAAAAAGGCAAAAGTGGCTGGCTCTGCATGACTAAAGAATAAACCCACAAAGAAATTTAGTATCAATATATGGCACAAATGGATGTTCTGCTTGTTATGTACACAGATCAACAATACCAAAACTTAAAAATCCCCATCTAGCCTGGCCTGTGGTGGCGCAGTGGATAAAGCATTGACCTGGAATGCTGAGGCCACCAGTTCAAAACCCCAGGCTTGCCCAGTCAAGGCACATATAGGAAGCACCTACTGTGAGTTGATGCTTCCTGCTTCTCCTTAGACTTACTCTCTCCCCCCCAAATCAAGAAATAAAATCTAAAAAAAAATCCTCATCTATACTCCCCATATTCAACCTAAATTCAAAGTCCTTTTTTTGAGAGAGAGAGAAAGAGAAAGAAGAGGGAGACAGGCAGAAAGGGAGAGAGATGAGAAGCATCAACACGTCAGCTCATAGTTGCATCATGTTAGTAGCTCTGTCCATTGCACAGCAACTGGTCAGCCTCACAGTCTTTCAATTGGACCCCTTAGGTAAAGAGTTAGCTTCATATTACTCAAATAAAACTCCACAATTAAAAAGAATTGCATAATTAAAGATGTTAAGATTCTAAAAGACATACATGAACTTGGATTTATAAAAAAGATGACCCAGCCCTGGCTGGTTGGCTCAGTGGTAGAGCATCGGCCTGGCATGCAGGAGTCCTGGGTTCGATTCCCAGCCAGGGCACACAGGAGAAGCGCCCATCTGCTTCTCCACCCCCCCCTCTCCTTCCTCTCTGTCTCTCTCTTCCCTTCCCACAGCCAAGGCTCCATTGGAGCAAAGTTGGCCCAGGCACTGAGGATGGCTCCATGGCCTCTGCCTCAGGCGCTAGAATGGCCCTGGTTGCAACAGAGCAACGCCCCAGATGGGCAGAGCATCGCCCCCGGGTGGGCATGCTGGGTGGATCCCGGTCGGGCGCATGCAGGAGTCTGTCTGACTGCCTCCCCGTTTTCAACTTCAGAAAAATAGAAAAAAATAAATAAATAAAATAAAATAAAAAAGATGACCCAACCTCCCACCACAAAATTATCCATTTCTCTGCTCTCTTCCAGCTACTAAAACTCTCATTTCATTAGACACCTTTACTGGATCCCTTCAAAAGGTGAGGGGTGCCTGACCAGGCGGTGGTGCAGTGGATGGAGCGTCGGACTGGGATGCGGAGGACCCAGGTTCGAAACCCCAACATCGCCAGCTTGAGCACGGGCTCATCTGGCTTGAGCAAAAAGCTCGCCAGCTTGGACCCAATGTCGTTGGCTCGAGCAAGGGGTTGCTCGGTCTGCTGTGGCCCCACGGTCAGGGCACATATGAGAAAGCAATCAATGAACAACTGAGGTGTCGCAACAAAAAACTGATGATTGATGCTTCTCATCTCTCCCTGTCCCTGTCTGTCCCTCTCTCTGACTCTCTGACTCTCTCTCTGTCCCTGTAAAAAAAAAAAAAAAAAAAAAGGTGAGGGGATGCAAATCAAATATGACAATGATCTACATTTCAAATAAGTATCCTCTACAGACCAATGTTTTCAATACTATTACCTATTTATAATAGTCTTGTAGATAAGGATTCAACCAAAAACACAAACCTGGAACCGGCCCCGTTGAAATGATCCACTCATGGCTTTACTTCTACTCAGAGCCTTAGTATCAGCTGCGGGCTCTTCTCTCATGGGAATGGGATCAGGAGCAACTGTTGATCTTACATCTTCTGTTTCCACTGCAAGTTTTGCCAGATTGTAAGCAGAAAAGATAAAATTGTTTAAGACTAAATTTGTTTGCATTACCAAAATTGAAGTAGAAAAAGCTTTACTCTGGCTATATAATTAAAAAGTGTTAATGTAATAAGCAAAATTATATAAGTCCCTAATTCTAAATCAGACATTGCAAGATTTATCCCAAGACTTAGTATCTATATGAAATGAGTAACTGCAAAATCAAATTATTTACAAAAGGAAAAATAAAATGGCAATGACAGTGTGATGTGTCCCATACATGGGCTACATGGAAAAAGTGGTAAGATTTGTGTATGAACAAAGAAAACAAAGAACTAAACATAAGTAAATGAAAAGTGATGTTACCTAGTCTATGTCCCTGACTGTAAGCACACTACCTTGACGGACTTTTGATCTCTTGAAAAAGCTGGTTGACTGCCGTAGCCTGTATGCCCAGCTTTTTAATTTGCGAGTCCAGGATTTCTTGCTAATAGGATTTTTGAGACTAGGACAAGTAAAGCTTAGGCCAAAATATCCACCTCCTGTCTGCAGATGAGTGGCTCCACCGCTTGACACAGCAGCAGGATAGGCTTCTGGATCCCCTGGTAGTGAAGCATCTTGGGACATCTCCTAATGGACACAAAAAGAGAAAAATCAAAATGGTAATAATTTAGGTAAGGTGTAAAAGTTGTTTACACCATTGCAGTTTCCTGTATAGGCTGATCAGTAATAAAAAAAATAGAATGCTATGTATACCTGCATTAGTAGTACTATTTCAGATGGAACCTGAAGTATTCAATTCATAGGAATTAAGCCTTCCCTTTTCTTTAAAAATATTTAAATATTTTTTTATTCATTTCTTTTTATAGAGGAGAGAGAGAGCGAGAGAGAAGGGAGAGAGAAGCAGGAAGCATCAACTCTCATATGTGACTTGACCAGGCAAGCCTGGGGTTTCAAACCAGCGACCTCAGCGTTCCAGGTCAACACTTTATTCACTGTGCCACCACAGGTCAGACCTAAAAGTATTATTTTAATTTCAGATAAGTCAAGAATATTAATCTCCTACCCTAGAATATTTTTCCTTATTGTTTGTTTAGATTTTATTTATTCATTTTAGAGAGAAAGAGAGAGAGAGAAGTGGGGAGGAGCAGGAAGCATCAACTACTATATATGCTTTGACCAGACAAGCCCAGGGTTTCGAACCAGCTACCTCAGCATTCCAGGTAGACGCTTTATCCACTGTGTCACCACAAGTCAGACTATTTTTCCTTATTGACAACTTTGAAAACTGAAAATTAAAATTTCCTTCACATGTACTAATTTACTGTAAAAAACAAAGAAGGTTCCTGAAACCCTATACTCTTAAACTGAAAATTATTTATATTTGTTATTTAAGGCAGTCAAAAATGCCTAACATGAATAATAACATAGAAAAACAAGATAACTAGGCCCTGGCTGGTTAACTCAGTGGTAGAGCATCTGCCTGGCGTGTGGATGTCTCGGGTTCAATTCCTGATCAGGGCACATAGGAGAAGTGACCATCTGCTTCTCCACCCCTCCCACTTTCCTTTCTATTTCTCTCTTCCCCTCCTGCAGCCAAGGCTCCAGTGAAGCAGGTTAACCCGGGTGCTAAGGACAGCACCGTGGCCTCGCCTCAGGCACTAAAATGCTTGGGTTACAACAGAGCATCACCCCCTAGTGGACTTGCTGGGTGGATACCAGTCAAGCACATGCGAGAACCTGCCTCCCTGCTTCTCACTTAAGAAAAACACACAAAAAAAGAAAAAAAAGATAACTAGACATTTAAATTTACAGGGGAATATTACCAAATCAATTTTCTTATGTTATGTAAGCACACAGAAATCTACAATGGATCTGAAATCATCTCAAATTCATACTTTAAAAATTGTGAACATCAGGCCTGACCAGGTGGTGGCACAGTGGATACAGCCTCAGACTGGAAAGCAGAGGATCCAGATTTGAAACCCTGAGGTTGCTCGCTTGAGTGTGGGCTCATCGACATGACCCCATGCTTGCTGGCTTGAGCCCAAAGGTTGCTGTCTTGAGCAAGGAATCACTCAAGGCACATATGAGAAAGCAATCAGTGAATAACTAAGATGCAGCAATAAAGAACTGATGCTTCTCATCTCTCTCCTTTCTTGTCTGTCTGTATCTGTCCCTCTCTGTCAAAAAAAAATTGTTAACATCAGGCCATAACAATTGTTTACAATTGTTAAATTGTAAAGAATGGCAGTAAAATCATTCTTCCTCTTCTTGTCCTCCTATCCCTTTTCTAAAAAAAGTGAGAAGTAACCCAGATGGCTCAGTTTGTTAGAGCACTGTCCCAATATACAAAGGTTGCTGGGTAGATTCCCAGTCAAGGCACATACAGAAAGGAATTAATATTTCTGTCTGTCTGTCTGCCTCTCCCTCCCTTTCTCTAAAATCAATAAAATAAATTTTTAAAAAGCCAGAATTAATTGTTGTATTCTAAATGAGTAATTTAACAATAAATTCCCTATAATAACTAATATAAAGAAATTAATTTACACAACCAAAGATACTCTGGCAAACATGAGGATGGTCACTACTAATCTAGAAGGTTAAGAGTATTTAAAAGCTCAAGGAATGCAATTTAGCATCTGTCTTAAGGAAGACAGCCTAAGCGGCCCTAAGTGTACTGGAGTCTTGGGTAAGAATTCTGAACACTTAGGGCAGGTCAGCAGTTATTAAAAATACAATTCTGAACAGTCAGTTTTTATTTTCCAAAGTCCCATTTTGGAACAGTAATAATACTACCTTCATGAAGAGGAAAAATATTCTCAATAATATTACAAATTAGAAAGTGTTGTATTGGTCCAACTGAAATTATAGAAAAGATTTTTCATAAGTAATAACTGGATCAATATGGTGAAGTAAATGCAACCTCTAGCCTCCTTTACCAATTCAAATCCATAGACATGACAGGAATAACAGATATAGACATATACATCTATAATTAAAAGAGGGAAAAGCAGGCCATAACATATGCAGGAACTGTTTCAAAATGCTGCAAATTCGAGTGGCAGATATGGTTAGCAGGAGAGTCCTGGCCAACCAAAAGAATGAATGATTGGTTAGAATGCTTGCAAAGTTCTTCATGACCTGTCTCCTGTTTGCCTCTTCAACGTCTTCTCAACACCCTCCTACACATGGCCTTCTTTTGGTTCCTTGGACAGGCTTCTACCTGTGAATGTCACCAACAAATACAAGTCCTTCTTTGACTACCCTGTATAAAATAGTCCCCTGGTCTTTCTATCATAGCCTTTACTTTAACTACTTTATTTTTTAGGGTCTATCTTCTTCTATTAGAATTTTTTTTTTCTGAAGCTGGAAACGGGGAGAGACAGACAGACTCCTGCATGTGCCCGACTGGGATCCACCTGGCACGCCCACCAGGGGGCGTCGCTCTGCCGCGACCAGAGCCACTCTAGCGCCTGGGGCAGAGGCCAAGGAGCCATCCCCAGCGCCGGGGCCATCTTTGCTCCAATGGAGCCCTGGCTGCGGGAGGGGAAGAGAGAGACAGAGAGGAAGGAGAGGGGGAGGGGTGGAGAAGCAGATGGGCGCTTCTCCTGTGTGCCCGGGAATCGAACGCGGTCCCCCGCACGCAGCGCCGACGCTCTACCGCTGAGCCAACCGGCCAGGGCCTTCTATTAGAATTTTGTGAGCTCCACAAAAACAGATCTTGACTTATTCACTGCTCAGTAGATACACTGAGTAGAAGAGTGAACTGCTTGGGGTACTAAAGAACGAACAGCCAGGCAGTTCAGGTCCTCCCCTCCCCACCTCCACAGGAAGCAAAAGATAGCAGAGGCAGCTGCTCCTAAAGAAGAGTGGTAATAGGAAAATGACTGTGGCCACGAGAAAGGTCAGCGATGCAGGAAAAAGACAACATCCAGGAGGAAGGGGATGCTCTTCTACCTTTAAAGACTAGCTACTGGACCAACCTCTAGGCAGCATTAGAGATGAGGTGCAATCCAGTGCCAGGAAGCATGTCTCATGCCTTCTCAAAATTACCAGAGAAAGGTTACAGTCATTATGTATATTATTCACAAAGCAACAAACAAGAAATCTCATTGGGTGATGGGCACACAATGCAATCAACATTTCAAATGCTACAGAAATGTTCACCTGAAATTTCTGTATTCTTTTTTTTAAGATTTTATTTATTGATTTTAAAAAGAGGAGAGAGAGAGAGAGAGAGAGAGAGAGAGAGAAGGCAGTTAGGAGCAGGAAGCATCAACTGATAATAGTTGCTTCACATATGTGTCTTGACCAGGCAAGCCTGGGGCCTCAAAACAGCAACCTCGGCATTTCAGGTTGAGGCGCTATCCACTGTGTCATCACAGGTCAGGTGAACCTATGCACACTTATTGACCAATGTCATCCCATTAAATTTAGTTTCTAAATAAAAATAAAAAACCTGGGAAATATACAAGGAAGAAAAGTTGAGGAAAGGGAAAGTGTAATTTCCACACCCTTCATAGCAGTGAGTCAGTAGGTATTGTCTCAAATTATTAAATTGAAAAATAAATTAATAAATATATTATTTACAAATTACTAATGGCAATGAGCACAAGAATTAAAATGAAAACTTAACAGTGTTTGGGGAGTGCAACAGGGTGTGGGAGGGTATTAACAAAACAATTACTTTAAATTTTCTATACTTCTAAATTACTTTCATCTTTATATATTAATTAAATAATTTCAATTACTAGTTTATCAAAAAGTAAATATTTAAATTATATCTATTCAATAAAATATTATGCCATTGTTTAAAAAAAGTTAAGTAGTCCCCTGGCCGATTGGCTCAGTGGTAGAGTGTCGGCCTGGCGTGCAGGAATCCAGGGTTTGATTCCCGGCCAGGGCACACAGGAGAAGCGCCCATCTGCTTCTCCACCCCTCCCCCTCTCCTTCCTCTCTGTCTCTCTCTTCCCCTCCCGCAGTCAAGGCTCCATGGGAGCAAAGTTGGCCCGGGCACTGAGGATGGCTCTGTGACCTCTGCCTCAGGCGCTAGAGTAGCTCTGGTTGCAAAAGAGCAAAGCCCCAGATGGGCAGAGCATCGCCCCCTGGTGGGCAGAGCATCACCCCCTGGTGGGTGTGCTGGGTGGATCCCGGTCAGGTGCATGCAGGAGTCTGACTGCCTCCCCGTTTCCAACTTCAGAAAATACAAATAAATAAATAAATAATAATAATAAAAAATAAAAAAGTAAGCAAGCCCTGGCCTGATAGCTTGATTGGTTAGAGCATTGTCCTGAAGTACAGAGGTTGCTAGTTCGATCCCCAGTCAGGGCACATAGAGTAACAGATTCATGTTCCTGTCTCTGTCTCTCTCTATTTCTTTCTCTCCAAAAAAATCAATAAAATAAACATTAAAAAAATAAAAAAGTTGCTTTGGCCAGATAGCCTGGTTGGTTAGAGCATCATCCTGATGTGCAGAGGTTGCCAGTTCGATCCCCAGTTGGGGCACATACAGAAGCAGATTGATGTTCCTATCTTTCTTCCTCTCTTTCTCAAAAATCAATCAATAAATTTGTTTTTAAAAGTTGTGAGGTGGAATTATGTTGTACTGACATGAACAGTCCACAATAAGTGAAAAAAAAATGCAGACCCGCAAATGTATATAAAGCATATGTAAATAAATATATAATATGTATCTATGTCTTGGTAAATATATAATACATATAAAGAAATATGTCTAGATAAATATGTGTATGTTAGTTAAAACCATGTCTGGAAAAATTAACAGCTATGTCTATAAATTTTGGAGTAGGGTAGATTTTACTCTATATACAGGCAAATACTACTTATATAATAATAATAAGCAGATACAGCAGTAAAGATTTAGAAAACAAGATTAAATCAAAACCATATAAAATTCTTACAAAGGAAACTTATAACAGGCATTTTAAAGTAGAGATCTAAAAGTAAGTTTTTCCTATCCACTAAAACTAAATTTATAAATCAGTTTTGTTCCGGTCATTAATACAAAAACAGACACTGCTCGCAAGTTCTGAGGAATTCACCAGAGGGCTCTCTCACCAAAGATACTTCTACTACCTCTATGGAGAAGGTCTAGGCACCTGCACCCAAGTCACGGCTTTCTTGGTATCTGTACTCTCAGAATCTTGTGACATAGACAATGCCATTCCAAGGATGGAATTTTAGAAAAGAATGCATTTCTTTAAAGGTACAGGATAAGAAACTGGTTTGAAAGAATTATACTTACATGTAAACATAACTCGCTGGGTACAGATGTTATCACATTCGGGTCCCTTTTGAATACTGATACGTTAGCAGACTGAGTGGCAGCTACATTGGACAGAATCTTAGAGCCTGTCTGCTGAAAATGAGGGGACTGTGCAGGACTGTCTTGAATTCCACAGTGACTGACGGCTATGACTTCTGGCACTGGACATGAGAGTACATCTTCAGCACAGGAAGAAAATGGAGAGTCTATGCTTTGGGTATCTTTCTGGCTCTCAGGATAGATGCTAGTTATGCTATGCTCCTGATAGAGCAAGTTTCTTAATTTTTCATCCAGAGTTTTAATTCGGTTATCCGCAAATTCCATTTTTGGAGGTCTTTCCCCATCTGATTCCAGGACAGTAGTGGGTAGAAAGGTAGTTGGTTCAAGGCCAGGGGTCTGAGTGGGAATGACCGTCTTTGGAGAACTTGCTTCATTGTTCACTGTAGTTTCTCCTTCTTGGGAAATGAACTCTGCATCCATAGTTGGCTGCTGCACTGACAAGGACTGAGGCTTCTGATCAGACATAAATGCTGAAGTTTTAAAAGAGTTACCAGCCATCTGAGTTGACTCGCCAGGAGGTGCCATAAGTACATTAGCTGGACTGGCAGCTTGATAACATGGATACACAGATAGAAATATTCCTGCTTGGTTGGCAAGTCCCTCACATTCAGATGGAACTGTACAAACTGAAGTAGCAGAGTAAGTGGAATTACTAGCAACTGGTGCCATTATATGCCTGTCCTCTTCCACTTCATAAAGTATAGCTGGCTGCTTGGTTTCTACACTAGCACATTCAGAAATCTTACCATCAACTACATCCTTGCGTTCTGACTTGGAGGTAAAAAGTTCACGCTGGCACGGATTATTTTCTAGAGTAAGCAGTGTGTCCTGTGATAATTCCTTATCATTTGTTTTTGTTGGACCTGGAACAATAACAAAGAATGTCCTAAGCACACATTGTAAGTAACAGAGCATGGAATCCTACCCACCCACCCCCCCGAAAAAATGAACAGGAAGAACAAGACACAAATGAGACCTTGTATTAATGTACTTTTGTAAATAAGACTCAAAATACACAGAATTCAACCTGTCAAGAGAAAAAAAACCGGCCCTGGCCGGTTGGCTCAGTGGAAGAGCGTTTGCCTGGCGTGCAGAAGTCCCGGGTTCGATTCTCGGCCAGGGCACACAGGAGAAGCGCCCATCTGCTTCTCCACCCTTCCCCCTCTCCTTCCTCTCTGTCTCTCTCTTCCCCTCCCGCAGCGAGGCTCCACTGGAGCAAAGATGGCCTGGGCGCTGGGGATGGCTCCTTGGCCTCTGCCCCAGGCGCTAGAGTGGCTCTGGTCGCAACAGAGCGATGCTCTGAGGGGCAGAGCATCGCCCCCTGGTGGGCAGAGTGTCGCCCCCTGGTGGGCGTGCCGGGTGGATCCCGGTCGGGTGCATGCGGGAGTCTGACTGTCTCTCCCCGTTTCTGGCTTCAGAAAAAATACAGAAAAAAAAAAGAGAAAAAGAAACCTTTTTTTACATGACTATTAAATAAAAACAGCTTAAATTATACCCTAGTATTAACTTCTTCATAAATGCTTATGAAAATCTTACAAGCACAAAATATCCGTGAAAATAAGTTAAAGATACGGTACATATCATGCACCTCCATTCTGCAAGTCTGCATAAACTTGGCAGAGAACGAGCGCTTACTAGAAAGTGGATACAGCCCAGGAACTAAAGATATGGACTGCTGAGGAGAAGGAGGAGATTGAGCCTCACGGTTTCTTATTGTTTGATTGATACAAAATCGCCACCGACCAACTGGGGACGACTGAGGAGCAGATTCATCTGTAGAAAAAAAAATAGCAAAATTTAATATGCTAAGCAATTGTCTGTATGTTTGCCTACTGACTAAGGAAACCAGGTTAAAACACCAACTTGTCCTTTATCTCCACTTCCAACAGCACTAGGATGTGTGTAATTTATAAGACCAGAACTCCCAATGCTGACAAATACTCTAAAAAAAACTAAGCCTAAGATGTCTTTAGAGAAGGAGTTTATATTCTGCTGAAACAAACATTATTATCAATAGCAGTTAGAAACAGGGCACATTGAGGGGGGGAATGGAAAGCACTTTTATTTATCATTAAGACCTACTGTGTCCTGTTCTATATCCTGATTATGGTGGTGCTTGCAGAAATCAACATGAGTTTTAAAATTTACAAAACTGGCCTGACCAGGCATTGGTGCAGTGGACAGAGCGTTGGACTGGGATGTGGAGGACCCAGAATCGACACCCCAAAATCACCAGCTTGAGCGCAGGCTCATCTGGTTTGAGCAAAGCTCAACAGCTTGAGCCCAAGGTCACTGGCTCGAGCAAGGGGTCACTCGGTCTGCTGTGACCCCCTGTCAAGGCACATATGAGAAATCAATCAATGAACAACTAAGAAGCTGCAACGAAGAATTGATGTTTCTCATCTCTCTCCCTTCCTGTTTGTCTGTCCCTATCTGTCCCTCTCTCTGACTCTCTCTGTCTCTGCCACACACACAAAAAAAAATTTACAGAACTGTACACCAAAATATAAAAAAGTCAATTTTACTATAAAACAACTTAAAAAATAAAGTACTGTAAAATAAGCCCCTAAATATTTATACCTACTTTGTAAACGAATTCATAAGTAATTCTATTTTAAACATTACCCCAATTTGTCAGTCAGAAATCTGCTCAGACTCTTGCTAATGAGAAAAAGAAGAGGAAAATCCTGGCATTCTAACACAAACTAAATTTCAGGGTAATGGTATGTTTCCATGACTTGTACACCACCTGTTACTTTTTCATGTTGTTATAATTTCTTCAGAGGTCCTCATTTGTTTATGGCTCTTCTCCCCCTTCCCAAAACACTAAATATACCCATGACTAGAGCTGAGAAGAATGGAGAGATAGCCCTGGCCGGTTGGCTCAGCGGTAGAGCATCTGCCTGGCGTGCGGGGGACCCGGGTTCGATTCCCAGCCAGGGCACATAGGAGAAGCGCCCATTTGCTTCTCCACCCCCCCTCCTTCCTCTCTGTCTCTCTCTTCCCCTCCCGCAGCCAAGGCTCCATTGGAGCAAAGATGGCCCGGGCGCTGGGGATGGCTCCTTGGCCTCTGCCCCAGGCGCTAGAGTGGCTCTGGTCGCGGCAGAACGATGCTCCAGAGGGGCAGAGCATCGCTCCCTGGTGGGCAGAGCTTCGCCCCTGGTGGGCGTGCCAGGTGGATCCCGGTCGGGCACATGCGGGAGTCTGTCTGACTGTCTCTCCCCGTTTCCAGCTTCAGAAAAAAAAAAAAGAAAGAAAAGAATGGAGAGATAAAGTTGTCAAAGAAAACAGACCCCATTTTTAGTCCCTGGAAGTTTATCTTGTATCTGATTTACAAAAACTTAGTAATCAGAGCAAGGAGAAGCATATCACTGCTGGAATGAAATCATGATTATGAATGACTAAAAAAATATGAGGGAGGCCCTGGCCAGTGGCTCAGTGGATAGAGTGTCAACCTGGTGTATGGATGTCCCAGGTTCAATTTCCAGATAGGGCACAGAGAAGTGATCATGTTTCTCCCCCCTCCCTTTCACCCTTCTCTCCCTCTACCCCTCCCACAGCCAGTGGCTCCAATGGTTTGAGTGTGGCCCCTGGCACTGAGGATAGCTTGGCTGGTCAGAGTGTGTCAGCCTCAGCTGCTAAAAATAGCTCAGTACACGAGCATTGGCCACAGATGGAGTTGCTGGGTGGAGCCCAATTGGGGCACATGTAGGAGTCTCCCTCACAATCTCTGCTACTCTCACCTAAAAAATAAAAACTTTAAAAAAATTTTAAAAAGGGCCTGACCTGTGGTGGTGCAGTGGATAAACCGTCGACGTGGAATGCTGAGATCACCGGTTCGAAACCCTGGGCTTCCCTGGTCAAGGCACATATGGGAGTTGATGCTTCCTGCTCCTCCCCCTGTTCTCTCTCTTTCCTCTCTCTCTCACTCTCCCTCTCTTTAAAAAAATGAATAAAATCTAAAAAAATATCCAAAAAAAAATTTAAAAAGGAACCAAAACTTGAAGGAAATTTGGAGAATTTTTTTACTTCTTATATTTTCTTCTGAACTATAAAGTCCTGTCAGAGTGGAAAAACTTACATTAACAATTTATCAAATTAGTTTATTGGCTAAAACCTTTCCCAATGAAGATGTGTACATTAAAGTTTCCAAATGTCTTGTTTCAAATGCCAAATGGTATATTTTATTAAATATACTTACTGCTGGTTTGAGTGGATGCAGAATTTATCTGTACTTGTTCAGATGATCCTGTCTGAATTAAAAATGAATAGATAAATAAAGAAGTTCCCAATACGTATCCCAGAAGACCTGTTTGATAAAAAATTGCTCTTACTTGACTACTGTTGGATTCCACGGAAATAGAGTCAACTCCGGTGGTTCTTGCTGCAGCAGACTGGACATGAAGGATCTCCTGGGCTTGACCTACGATAGCCCTCAATTCTTCTACAAATTTTTCTTTTTCACTTTCCAAAACAAAGTTATCTTCGACCTGTCCAAAAGTAAAAGTAAGTCTATTCATGAGAATGAATTTAGTTTCTTCAATAAATTATGAATCAATAAAAATTATGAATTTTTTTTTCTGAAGCTGGAAACGGGGAGAGACAGTCAGACAGACTCCCGCATGCGCCCGACCGGGATCCCCCCAGCAAGCCCACCAGGGGCTATGCTCTGCCCACCAGGGGGCGATGCTCTGCCCCTCTGGGGCATCGCTCTGTTGCGACCAGAGCCACTCTAGCACCTGGGGCAGAGGCCAAGGAGCCATCCCCAGCGCCCGGGCCATCTTTGCTCCAATGGAGCCTCGGCTGCGGGAGGGGAAGAGAGAGACAGAGAGGAAGGAGAGGGGGAGGGGTGGAGAAGCAGATGGGCGCTTCTCCTGTGTGCCCTGGCCGGGAATCGAACCCGGGACTTCTGCACGCCAGGCAACCTGGGACTTCTACCACTGAGCCAACTGGCCAGGGCCAAAATTATGAATTTATTGATATAAAGTTACAATTTTATATCCATGGTGACAACATTAACAAGTTAAAATTACTTATTTAGATCCAAAGAACACAACAGAACTAACAAACTAGCAATAAAATGCCACGTAACTTACACAAAGAATCTAAACAGGTGATTTTAACAAGCCACAGATACCTGAATGGAAGGTGACTATAGCCACGAGCATTAAGTTAAGGCAGTTACTTCATTTTAAACAAGAATGTGGCATGAGCAACTGTGAGAGTTCCGATATGAGAGCTCACCCCCACTCCGCACCAGCATTCAGGGAGAAGAGTGTGTTGTATGGGGCCAGTGCTATCCTCTGCTCTTACGCCTGCTCACAGACAACATGGCCACATCTGCAGTCTGCTACAAGCCTAGGACTCAAGTCCTGGTGGGGCAGCTAGGCAGTGACACTGGGGACGTGAAACTCACCCCAGTTCAAGTGGAATGTATGCCAGTACAGGGCTACTAGCTACTGGATGAGAGAAAAGGAATGTGACTGACCACATTCTCACAGTTGCTTCTACATAAAAATCAAGTTTTATGGCTCCTTTCCCTAAAACATATTCTGATCAAATAATCTCACAGAGGAAAGCTCCCCAAACCTCAAGTCTACAATATAAAAGCAAGGAGGACATGACAGAGTGTCTGCCACTATCATGTTCAGGATTGTCACAGACGTGAGGGGTGTGCTGGCCATGGGGGCATGGCTATGCTGTCTGCACCAAGAATGCCACATACTGGCTGCGAGCCTCAAAGTGGTCAGCTGGCCGGTTGTATGGTGTCCACACTGGTTCTCCCACAAACAGCCGCATGGCCTTCACGTAGTTCTGCTCGTCCAATGTGAAGCGGTGATAGATCCCCGCAGGGAGGGTGATCATGTCTCCTTTCTCCACGGCGATCCGGACCCACCTGTCTTCTTCATTCCTCACGTCGAAATACCCACTGCCATCCAAGATATAGCGAATTTCCTCATCCAGGTGTAAGTGCTCCTCATAAAACATTTTAATCTTCTCTTCATAATTAGGCAGTTGATCTCTGCAGATGGTTATAATGTCCATCCAGGAGTAGTTTCTCTGTTTTCGGATGTTTTCTAATTCTGGATCATTCTCATACTTGTCAGCATCCAATTTCCAGTACAGAACACCGAGCCGGCGCAGCTGCTCCAGGCTGACCGGATGGCTGGGTTCAGCTCGGTGGGGCCAGCAGGGGTCCTCGGCAGAGTCATCCATGTACCAGGCCTGCAACATACTGGGACTGGACCGGGCGCGCGGCACTGAACTGCACGGGACCTGCACGGGACCTGAACGGGGGCAGGCTGGCTGGCGGCACCGAGCTGCCTGGGACCTGAACCCTGGGGGCAGGGCCTGCATTTCTGTAACTCCGGCGGGGGCAGGGCTCAAGTCGTCCACACATTGCCAGGGTTGCCACCTTCGTTTCTGGAACATTTTCTTCTCATTTTCCTTCAGCTCGCTGGGTATTCCCACACAGTGCCTCTTCTGGCTCATCTTCCTCACGGTGGCAGGAGAACAATCCGGGAGAATTGCCCCAACATACGAATTTTTTAAGATACAATCTGCAACTTGGTCCGTATTTTTGTTCGAGATCTGAGTGAAATTCCGAGATACGAGTCGTGATTTGGGAAGCTGCCACTAGTTGGCATGTTGGCATACGGTTCCAGTATCGGCAGTTCGATATACGAGTTGACTGACTTACGAGCTCAGTTACAAAACAAGTTAAATTTGTATCTCAGGTACCACTGTATTAAGTTATTCTACTGTGAGAACACTGATATTTGTCAGATTGCCATTAACAAAAAGAGAAGAAGCCAGCATTTAAAAAAACCGTATTTATTTATTTTTTTTAAGAGAGAGGGAGAGAGAGAAGGGGGGAGGAGCTGGAAGCATCAACTCCCATATGTGCCTTGACCAGGCAAGCCCAGGGATTCGAACCGGCGACCTCAGCATTTCCAGGTCGATGCTTTATCCACTGAGCCACCACAGGTCAGGCAATTGATTGATTTTTGAGAGAGAGGAACAGAGAGAAGGAGAGAGAAAGAAAGAGATCAACTTGTTCCATTTACTCATGCATTCATTGGTTAATTTTTTAAAAGATTTTATCCAGTAATTTAAGAGAAATGAGAGATGAGAGAGAGAGAAAGAGAGAGAAACGGGGGAGGAGTGGGAAGCCTCAACTCATAGTAATTGCTTGTCTTATGTACCTTTCATGGGCAAGTCTAGGGTTTTGAATCTATGACCTCTGCAATCCAGGTTGATGCTTTATGCATTGTGCCAAACCACAGGTCAGGCTCATTGGTTGATTTTTGTATATTGCCTGATGAGGGATGGAACCAACTACCTTGGCATATTTGGACAATGCTCTAACCAACTTTCCTATTAGGCCACGACTAGAAGAAGCCAGCATTGAAAAAATTTTCTAGCAATCTGTAAGTTGATTGTCACTTGAAGAACATAACTGAGGCAATGTTTATGTTTAAAACTAGATGTCTAAATCCATAAGATTTTAAATCACAAATCACAGAATGAAGTATCTTTAAGATGATCAAGAATGAACGTCAGAGTAATAGTGGCATGAGAAATACTCCTGATCTCGCCCCTTGAGATTTCAACAAATTGAACAACTATAATGCAGCAAAAAACCCAAAAAAACAGCTGGGCTCACAGTTGTGCCTGAAAGATCCATGCACTGAATGGACTAACACTGGGACAGGTTAAAAAGAGGGGCAGAAGATAAAATGCACTCTCGAGCCTGACCTGTGGTGGTGCAGTGGATAAAGTATCAACCTAGGAATGCTGAGGTTGCTGGTTCGAAACCCTGGGCTTGCCCGGTCAAGGCACATATGGGAGTTGATGCTTCCTGCTCCTCCCCTTTCTCTCTCTTTCGCCTCTGTCTCTAAAAATGAATAAACAAAACCTAAGAAAACCAACACCCCCCCCAAAAAAAACCCAAACAAACAAAAAAGAAAAACACATTCTCAGTTGCTCCAGAGAGAAGACAAACCTGGAGTGACTGGTTTTTTTTTTCTTTCTCTGCCAAACTACGGGGAGGAGGGAAGCTTGGGATATTTGGTTTCATCTGGGGTGTAGAAAGGGAAACTCAGATTGACTGGGTCTCCTTCTGCTGGAAGGAGCAGTGAGAAGGAGGGACAGAGGAGGAGATAATGAACCAAAGTGGCAGATAAGCACAGGGTCACGGCCAGTGTTCCTGTAGTCTGCCTGCAGAGTGCACTAAGCAGAGACAGAGAAAACTAAAGTATGGCCCCCAGTCTCCCAGATACCGCCTCCCTCACCTCGTGGATATGGAGAGTGGCAGAGACAGACCCCATAGCTAATGCTCCAGAGCCACATTCTCCCCTGAAGAAAAGAGGTGCTCTGTGTCTGGTTATCTGGTCTGTTTAGATGTGGGAAGGAGTGCCGGGAGACCTGAGATTGCCATGGCTAGAGCTGTAAAGCTGGAAAGCTAAAGCTGGTAAAGTCCTCATAACACGCCCCACCCACTGACGCGACTGCAGTCCCTCCTACATCATTGTGACAGCATCTCAGCAGAGGACAGCTAAAACTTGTAATTTTTATATTTTATACTTTTTTGTGGGTGTTTGTTTATTTTTGATTTAAAAAATTTTTTGTTTTCAATCTTTTTGCTGTGGTTTTTCTTTTTAACTTGTCATTTTTAAAAGAATTTATATATGCCTGACCTGTGGTAGCGCAGTGGATAAAGCGTCGACCTGGAAATGCTGAGGTCGCCAGTTCAAAACCCTGGGCTTGCCTGGTCAAGGCACATATGGGAGTTGATGCTTCCAGCTCCTCCCCCTTTCCTCTCTCTCTCTTTCTCTCTGTCTCACTCTCTCTCCTCTCTAAAATGAATTAATAAATAAAAAATTAAAAAAAAAAAACAAAAAAAAACAAACAAAAAAAAAGAATTTATATATCTTATTGTATATTATATTATATTTATTTTTTGTGGCAGAGACAGAGAAAGTCAGAGAGAGGGACAGATAAGGACAGAAAGACAGGAAGAGAGAGAGATGAGAAACATCAGTTCTTTGTTGAGGTTCCTTAGTTGTTCATTGACTGATTTCTCATCTGTGCCTTTACCAGGGGGGGGGTGTTGCTACAGCAGACCAAGTGACTCCTTGCTCGAGCCAGTGACCTTAGGCTCACGCTGGTGACCTCGGGCCTCGAACCTGGGTCCTCTGCATCCCAGTCTGGTGCTCTATCCACTGCGCCACCACTTGGTCAGGCTCTTAATTGTATATTTAAAATTTTTATTTTCCATTTGTTCAAATTTTTTTTAGAGTTCTTAACAACAACACTCTCAAATGCCATCAAGGAATAAGAAATTGAATACCATGGCTACACAACATAGAAACATAGTTCAGAAAGAAAATGAAAAATCTCCAGAAAAACAATCTCAATCACATGGAAACCTTGATGTTAAATGGTAGATAATTCAAAAATGAAGTTCTGAAAATATTTAATGAGATGTGAGAAAACACCAATAGGCAACTTAATGAGTTCAATCAAGGAGACTGAAACTTTAAAAACAGAGAAGAAGCCTGACCAGTTGGTGATGCAGTAGACAGAGTGTCTACAAGGGACACTGAGGACCCAGGATTGAAACCCCAAAGACACTGGCTTGAACTCAAGGTCACTGGCATGAGCAAGGGTCACTGGATCACCTGGAGCTCCCTAGTCAGGGGATATATGAGAAAAGAATCAATGAACAACTAAGATGCTGCAACAAAAAGTTGATGCTTCTCATCTCTCTCACTTCCTGCCGGCCTGTCCCTGTCTCTATCTCTCTCTAAAATAAATAAAATAAAATAAATAAAACGAAGAAGTTAATACAGGAAATTAAAACTGAGGTAGCAGGTTTAGCTAATAGAACAAGTGAGATGGGGAAAGAATCAATGACATAAAATACATACAACTAGAGATTCTACAGAGAGAAGAGGAGACTCACAAATTTAAAAAAAATGATAGAGCTCTACAAGAATTGTCTGACTTCATCAGTAAAGCAATATAAGAATAATGAGTATATCAGAAGAAGAAGAAGAGAGGGAGAAGGGAATGGAGAGCCTATTCAAAAAAATAATTGATGAGAATTTCCCAAGCCTGTGAAGAGTTATAGCTTGAAATAAAAGAAGCAAACAGAATGCTGAATTACCACAATCCAAATAGACCTACTCCAAGACACATCATAATAAAATTGTCAAAAAACAATGACAAAGAATCTTCAAGGAAGCTGAAAAAGAAGAACGTAACATATAAAGGAAAGCCAATTAGGTTATGATCAAACTTCTCAGCAGAAACTCTACAAGCCAGGAGAGAGTGGACTCAAACATTCAAAGTAATGAGAGAGGAATTACCAGCCAAGAATACAATATTGATCACAGTTATCCTTCAAATATAAAGGAGAAATAAAAACTTTATAGACATTCAAAAGCTGAGGGAATTTATTACCAGAAACCCCAAGAGCTGGAAGAAATACTCTCTAGCGAGTTATTTGACCAGACACAAAAAACAAAACAAATCAAACCTATAAGGAAAAGCTCCTACAAGGTCACAACAAAAACAAGGATAATCTGTGACAACAATTACATAAAAGGGGAGAGGATAAATATCTGCAGTAGCACAGGAGGACTAAGGCAGAAGTACTCATAAGACAAAAGACTCTTATGCATATGACAATTTTTTTTCTTGTCTCATATGACAATAACCTAACAGTAACCACCCGTGAAAAAGCTACTACTGAAATGTACAGCTTAGAAAAGAAGAAACAGGAAAGTATTATGGAATACCACCAAACAAAAACAACTGACAGAAATACAATTAATAGGCACAGAGTAGCAGATTGGATCAAAAAGCAAAGCACAACCGTATGCTGCCTTCAAGAGATACATCTAAGCTGCAAGGACAAAAACGATTCTCCAAGCAAATATTACCCAAAGAAAAGCAGGTGTAGCCATACTCCTATCTAACAATGCTTACTTCAAGACAAGAAAGGTAACCAGAGACAAAGATGGACATTTCATAATGATAAAGGGGTCACTGTATCAAGAAAAATTACACTTCTTTATATGCACTGAACCAGGGAGCACCAAAATACGTAAGACATCAACTAACTGATCTAAAAATAGAAGCAGACAAAAACACAATCATACTTGGAGATCTCAAAACACCACTGACAGCTTTAGACAGATCATTCAAACAGAAAATCAATAAAGAAATAAAAGCCTTAAGTGATACACTAGACCAAATGAACATAGTAGACATTTAAAAGACATTTCACCCCAAAACATCAGATTATACATTCTTCTCCAGTGTGTATGGAACATTCTCAAGGATAGACCATATATTGGGCCACAAAACTAACAATAAATTTAGGAAGACCAAAATTATACCAAGCATATATTTTTTACAATAAGGCTTTGAAGTTAGATTTCAACTTTAAAAAAGAAGTAACAAAACCACAAAAATGTAGATATTAAACAACAAATTTCTAAAAAATGACTGGGCCAAAGAAGGAATAAAAGCAGAGAATAAAAGATATATAGAGACAAATGAAATTGACAACATAACATATCAAAATTTCTGGGATACAGAAAAAGCAGTAATAAGAGGGAAGTTTATATCATTGCAAGCTTATATCAAGAAAAAAGAGAGATCCAAGTAAACAACCTAACATATTTTAAGGACCTAGAAAAAGAAGAACAAAGGCAACCCAAAGTAAGCAGAAGAAAGGAAATGAACAAAAAAACTATAGAAAAAAATTGATAAAACAAATAACTGGTTCTTTGAAAAGATAAAAAAAATTGACAAACCCTGGGCTAAACTCAGTAAGGAAAAAAGAAAAATAACTCATAAACAAAATCCAAAATAAAAGAGAAGAAATTACCACAGCCACCATAGATATCTCAAATTCAACAACACAGAAGAGATGGATAAACTTCTAGAACTGTACAATCTTCCTAAACTGAGTAACAAAGTAGTGAAAAACCTAAATAAATCTATAAGCAGGGAGGATATAGAAAGAACTATTAGAAATTCTCGAAAAATAACAGTCCAGGACCAGATGGCTACACTAGTGAATGCTACCAAACATTGAAATAAGATTTGGTACCTGTCCTTCTCGAAGTCTTCCAAAAAATAAAAGAAGCAATACTCCCCAACACATTTTTTTTCCTGAAATTGGAAACAGGGAGGCAGTCAGACAGACACCCGCATGCGCCTGACCGGGATCCACCCAGCATGCCCACCAGGAGGCAATGCTCTGCCCATCTGGAGCATTGCTCTGTTACGACCAGAGCCATTCTAGTGCCTGAGGCAAGGCCATGGAGCCATCCTCAGCACCCGGGCCAACTTTGCTCCAATGGAGCCTTGGTTGCAGGAGGGGAGGAGAGAGACAGAGAGGAAGGAGGGGGGGAGGGGTAGAGAAGCAGATGGGCACCTCTCCTGTGTGCCCCAGCCAGGAATCGAACCTGGGAATCGTGCACGCCAGGCCGATGCTCTACCACTGAGCAAACTGGCCAGGGCCCTCCCCAACACATTTTAAGAGGTCAATATAACCCTCATACTAAAAAGCAAACTACAGACCAATATCGCTAATGAATACAGATGCAAAAATCCTAAACAAAATATTAGCAAATCGAATACAAAAACACATTAAAAAAATAGTACATCACAAAAAAAATAATACATCACAATGAAGTGGGATTCATTCCAGGAGCACCAGGATGGTTCAACATACATAAATACATTAATGTAATATACCACATCAACAAAACAAACAACAAAAGCCATATGATACTATCAATAAATGCAGAAATAAGATACAAGATCCTTTTATGTTTAAAACAACAGTCAATAAAACTGGAATAGAAGGGAAGTACCTCAACATATTAAAGGCCATATATGATAAGCCATCAGCTAATATAATACTAAATCATGAAAAAATAAATGTTTTCTCTCTAAAATCAGGAAAAAAAAGTTACTCACTCTCTACATGCTTATTTAACATAGTTCTTGAGGTTTTAGCCAAACAATCAGGCAAGAGAAAGAAATAAAAGACATCCATATTGGGAAAAAAGAAGTAACAGTATAACTTTTTGCAGATGATATGATCTTGTATATAGAAAACCCAGTGACTCAACCAAAAAACTATTAGGAACAATAAATCAGTAAGTCAAGTCACAGGATACAAAATCAATATACAAAAGTCTATTGGTTTCCAAACACCAACAATGATACTTTGGAAAATGAACTCAAGAAAACAATTCCTTTTATAATTGTAACAAAAAAAAACAACTAGGTTTTTATGGTACTATAAAAAACCCCAAATAGCCAAAGCAATCTTCTGGAAAGAGAATGAAGCAGGAGGTTTCACACTACCTGATGTCAAATTATACTACAGAGCCATGATAATCAAAACAGCATAGTATTGGCAGAAAAACAGATAGACATACAGACCAATGGAACAGAATCGAGAGCCCAAAATAAAACCCCACATATATGAACAAATTATCTTTGACAAAGGAGCCAAAACATACAAGGGAGAAAAGAAATCCTCTGCAACAAATGGTGCTGGGAAAATTGGAAAGCAACATGCAAAGGAATAAAACTTGACTACAGTTTGTCTACCTGCAGAAAAATTAATTCAAAATGGATCAAAAACCTAAATAGAAGATCTGAAACAATAAATTACATAGAAGAAAACATACTTAGTACGTGTACTAAACTCATGGACCTTGGCCGTAGAGAACAATTTATGAATTTGACTCTAAAGGCAAGGAAAGTAAAGGCAAAAACAAATGAATGGGACTATGTCAAACTAAAAAGTTTCTGCACACCAAAAACAAAACAAAACAAACACTGATAATAAGCCTGGCCTGTGGTGGCAGAATGGATAGATCTCTACCTGGAATGATGACGTTGCCAGCTTGAAAACCCGGGCTTGCCTGGTCAAGGCACAAACAACAAGCAACCAATGAACAACTAAAGTGAAGCAACTATGAGTAGATACTTCTCAATCCCCCCACCTCTGTAAAATCAATAAAGAAAATCTAAAAATAAAAAGGAAAACTGACAACAAAACAAAGAGGCAGGTAACTAAATGGGAGAAGATACGGTATTTACAAACAATAGCTCTGATAAGGGGTTACTACCCAAAATATATAAAGAACACACAAAGCTCAGCAACAAACAAGGAAACAATCCAATTAAAAAAATGGGGGGAGGGCCCTGGCCGGTTGGCTCAGTGGTAGAGCATCGGCCTGGCGTGCAGGAGTCCAGGGTTCGATTCCCAGCCAGGGCACACAGGAGAAGCACCCATCTGCTTCTCCACCCCTCCCCCTCTCCTTCCTCTCTGTCTCTCTCTTCCCCTCCCACAGCCAAGGTTCCATTGGAGCAAAGTTGGCCCGGGCGCTGAGGATGGCTCTGTGGTCTGTGCCTCAGGCGCTAGAGTGGCTCTGGTTACAACAGAGCAACGCCCCAGAGGGGCAGAGCATCGCCCCCTGGTGGGCATGCCGGGTGGATCCCAGTCGGGCGCATGTGGGAGTCTGTCTGACTGCCTCCCCATTTCCAACTTCAGAAAAATACAAAAAAAAACAAAAAAACGGGGGGAGGACCTGAACAGACACTTCTCCCAAAAGGACATAGAAATGGCCAATAGAGATATGGAAAGATGCTCATCTTCACTAGCTATTAGAGAAATGCAAATCAAAACTACAATGAGATACCACCTTACACCTATTAGATTGGCTATTATCAACAAGACAGGTAAGAACAAGTGTTGGAGAGGCCATGGAAAAAAAAAAACTTCATTCATGGCTGGTGGGAATGCAAATTAGTATAACCATTATGGAAGAAAGTATGGTTGTTCCTCAAAAATTTAAGAATAGAACTACCATATGACCCAGAAATCCCTCTACTGTGTATCTACCTCCAATACTCAAAAACATTGGTCTTTGAAGTCATATGCACCTCCATGTTCATCGCACCATTATTCACAGTGGCCAAGACATGGAAACAACCAAAGTGTCCCTCAATAGAGGATTGGATAAAGAAGATGTTGTATATATACAATGGAATACTACTCAGCCATAAGAAATGATGATATATTCCCATGTAAAACAACATGGATGGACCTTGAGAGGATTATACTATTTGAAATAAGTAAATCAGAAAAAGCTAAGAACTGTATGATTTCTCATATAGGTGGGATATAAAACTGAGACTCATGGACATAGATAAATGTGAAGTGGTTACCAGGAGGAAGGTGATGTGGGGGAAGGGATGAGAGGAGGAGATGGTGGCAGGGTGTAAAGAGGAACAATCATAAGGTGACGGAAAATGATTTGACTCTGGGTGATGGGTATACAACATAATCAACAGTTCAAATGCCATAGAAATGTTTACCTGAAACCCATGTACTTTTATTGATCAATGTACCCTGTTAAATTTAATTTTCTAAATAAAATTTATATATAAAAATGGTAAATAATGAGTTTTTTAAAATGAATAAATAAGTATTACAAGCATTAAAAAAATAAAGAATGGACTGGAGAGAGTTCAGAAAATAATATGTTAAACATGAGGCAGATTTAACAAATTTTTAAACTTTTAAAATGTTTAATTCTGCTTTGTATCTCCAAATAAAACTGGTAGGAACAAAAGCATTATATACTCTTTCTTCTACTCTAGCCAATCCCCTTTTCTCAAAAACAGAAAAATATTAACTTAAGCCTAACAATTCAAATAAATATGAAAACTAAGTGAAATAATGAGCATTACTTAAATATCTAAATATGCGATGTTGTATCAGTAGCTAACATGTTAGAAATACCTGAGAAACTTTACAAGCTATTGATGCTTAGGCTTAATTGCCAAAGATTCTGAGTTACTTAAGGATCTAGGGACTTGTATTTAAAAAGCTTTTCAGGTGATTTTAACATGCAGCCAGGGATAAGAACCACTAACCTAAACATCTCTTAATGAAATATCTTCATATTTTGCAGATAAACATACTAAAACCAGAGGAGATGCACTGAATTCCTCTTGATCATAATCAATTCACCTCTGTACAAATTTTAAAAAGAGTACTCTAAAAAAAGATGGCTCTGCCACATTTTCTTCTTCAGGCTCATTGTGTAATCTTGGATTATCCATTCCTCCCCAGAAGTGGCGCTGATACTTCTGGCAGGGAGAAGTGACTAGAGCCCAGAGGAGACACGGGCTATTTGGGGAGGGAGTGTGTTGAGCTTTCAGAAATAAGCTGTCTGTGGGCACAAACATTTCCTGATTTGGGTAGTAAACTTGGTGAATGTGAATTACAAAATGTTACAATTGTGCTACTCTTTCCTGGATGGTTTGAAGCCTTAATAAAATTATGTCCAGGATGACTCGGTCATTTTTTTATTCACTAACGAAGTAACTTGGTGAGTTCAGCTGGCTTTCTTGATGAAGTTATTTAAGTTTTCAATGTTCTACTCATTAAAGTCTTTAAAAAAGAAAAGATGGCTCTGAATAAATGGGGGTGAGTTAGAGGGAAAAAAGTACAATAAAAAGAAAATCATTGGTTTACTGTACTTACCATATAGTCTGCAATATCCTCTGGTGCATCACCATCAATATCAAACTTGAAGGTAACCATTTTGTTATTGTGTGTCTCCAGTTGACACTCTACCATGTTGTCTCCAGAGGTTGACACCTGGGCACAAACATTTCACCACCAGATCAGGAATCAATCATTGTCAGAAGAATCAACATAGTTAAATGGCCATCTCACTCAAAACAATATACAGATTTAATAAAATACCATCAAAATCCCAATGACACATTTTTTTTTCGTATTTTTCTGAAGCTGGAAATGGGGAGGCAGTCAGACAGACTCCCGCATGCGCCCGACCAGGATCCACCCAGCACGCCCACCAGGGGGTGATGCTCTGCCCATCTGGGGTGTCACTCTGTTGCAACCAGAGCCACTTTAGCGCCTGAGGCAGAGGTCATGCAGCCATCTCCAGTGCCCAGGCCATCTTTGCTCCAATGGAGCCTTGGCTGTGGGAGGGGAAGAGAGAGACAGAGAGAAAGGAGAGGGGGAGGGCAGGAGAAGCAGATGGGCGCTTCTCCTGTGTGCCCTGGCTGGGAATCGAACCTGGGACTTCCACACGGCAAGCTGACGCTCTACCACTGAGCCAACCAGCCAGGGCCCAATGACACTTTTTTAAGGAAATGTCACCACAAGATTTTTTTTGTGTGTGACAGAAACAGAGAGAAGGAGAGAGGGGCAGATAGGGACAGGCAGACAGGAAGGGAGAGAGATGAGAAGCATCAATCATTAGTTTTTTGTTGCGACACTTTAGTTGTTCATTGATTGATTTCTCATATGTGCCTTGACCAGGGGTCTACAGCAGACCGAGTGACCCCTTGCTCAAGCCAGTGACCTTGGGTTCAAACTACTGAGCTGTGCTCAAACCAGATGAGCCCGCCCTCAAACTGGCGACCTTAGGATTTCGAACCTGGGTCTTCTGCATCCCAGTCTGATGCTCTATCCAATGTGTCACTGCCTGGTCAGGCTCACCACCAGATTAATAATCAATCATTATCAGAAGAATCAACATAGTTAAAATGGCCATTTTACCCAGGCAATATACAGATTTAATGTGATCCACACCAAAATCCCAATAGCAACTTTTTTAAAAAATATTTTATTTATTGATTTTTTTAGAGAGAGAGGAGTGAGAGAGAGAGACAGAGAGAGAGAGAAGGGGGAGGAGCAGGAAGCATCAACTCCCATATGTGCCTTGACCAGGCAAGCCCAAGGTTTCGAACCGGCGACCTCAGTGTTCCAGGTCGACGCTTTATCCCACTGCGCCACCACAGGTCAGGCCCCCAATAGCAACTTTTAACAATAGAACAAAACACTATCAGACTTATATGGAATCACAAACAGTCCCAAACAACCAAAAAAATCCTGAGAGAAAAGAACAAAGTCAGAGCTATCACACTCTCTGACTTCAACTTTACTACAAAGTGACAATATCAAAACAACATGGTACTTACACACAGATCAACTGTACAGAATTGGGAGCTCAGAAATAAACCCACATGTGTATGGGCAAATAATTTTTGATAAAGAAACAAAAAATATACAATAGAGAAAAGAAAGCCTCTTCAATAAATGGTCTAGGGAAAACTGGAAACCCACATGAACTAGACTGCTATTTGTCACCATACACAAAAATTAACTCAAAGTGAATCAAAGACCTAAATATGAGACCTGAAACAATAAGTTATACTGAAGAAAACATAGGTATTAAACTTATGGACTTTGGTCTTGGGGAGGATTTTATAAATTTGACCTCAAAAGCAAGGGAGCCCTGGCTGGTTGGCTCAGCGGTAGAGCGTCGGCCTGGCGTGCGGGGGACCGGGGTTCGATTCCCGGCCAGGGCACATAGGAGAAGCGCCCATTTGCTTCTCCACCCCCCTCCTCCCTCTCTGTCACTCTCTTCCCCTCCCGCAGCCAAGGCTCCATTGGAGGAGAGATGGCCTGGGCGCTGGGGATGGCTCCTTGGCCTTTGCCCCAGGCACTAGAGTGGCTCTGGTCGAGGCAGAGCGATGCCCCGGAGGGGCAGAGCATCGCTCCCTGTTGGGCAGAGCATTGCCCCTGGTGGGCGTGCCGGGTGGATCCCGGTCGGGTGCATGCGGGAGTCTGTCTGACTGTCTCTCCCCATTTCCAGCTTCAGAAAAAAAAAAAAGGCAAGGGAAGTAAAACTATAAATAAATGAATGGAAATATTTCGAATTAAAAAGCTTCTACACAGCAAAAGAAACCATCAACAAAACAAAAGGAAACCAACTGACTGAAAGAAGGTATTTTCAAACAATATCTCCCCCATAAGGGGGTAATGTCCAAAATATAAAAAGAACTCATACAACTCAACAACAAAAACAACAAGATAAACTTCAAACAATCCAATTAAAAAATAGGCAGAGGACATAAATAAACACTTCTCCCAAGAAGACATACAAATGGCCAACATATATGAAAAGATGCTCATCTTCACTGGCTACAAGGGAAATACATATCAAAACCACAATAAGATACCACCTCACATGTGTTAGAATGGCTACTATCACAACAAGAAAGGTCATAACAAGTGTTGGAGAGGCTGTGGAGAAAAAGAAACCCTTATTCACTGCTGGTGGGAATGTAAACTGGTACAGTCACTATGGAAAACAGTATGACAGCTTCATAAAAAATTAAGAATAAATCTATCGTATGACCTAGCAACTCCTCTTCTGGAGTATCTACCAGAAGAATTTGGAAACATTCATACACAAAGATATATGTACTGTTATATTCGTTGCAGCTTTATTCATGGTGGCCAAGACATGGAAACAACTTATGTGTCCCTCAGTAGAAGATTGGATAAAGAAGATGTGGTACATTTAGACCAGTGGTAGTCAACCTGATCCCTACCGCCCACTAGTGGGTGTTCCAGCTTTCATGGTGGGTGGTAGCAAAGCAACCAAAGTATAAATAAAAAGATAGATTTAACTATAGTAAGTTGTTTTATAAAGATTTATTCTGCCAAACTTAGCGAAAATCTGACATAAAATACTTGGTAAGTAATTATTATTATATGCTTTAACTTGCTGTAACTCTGCTTTATAAATTTTAAAGTAAAGTTACTTCCCTACTATCAAATCACCATTACTGTGGAACCAGTGAGCGGTTAGAAAATTTTACTACTAACAGAGATACAAAAGTGGGCGGAAGGTATAAAAGGGTTGACTACCCCTGATTTAGACAATAAAATACTACTCAGCCATAAAAAAAGATGAAATATTCTAATTTGTGACAACATGGATAGAACCTGAGCATATCATGCTAAGTGAAATAAGTCAGACAGAAAAAAATCAAGAACCAAACGATTTCACTCACATATGGGACAGAAAATTGAAAGCAACAACTGAACAAACAAGACAAACAAGAACTCATAGACAGACAATATGGTGGTTACCAAAGGGGAAGAGGGTTGGAGGGATGTAGTCAAGTGTAAAGGGGGTCAAATATATGGTGATGAAAGGAGATCTGACTTGGAGTGGTAAACACAGTGCAATATACAGATGATGCATTATGACTGCTTTTTCATATGTGCCTTGAAACCTATGTAATTTTATTAACCAACATCACCCCAATAAATTTAATGAAAAAAATTTCAAAACTGTCAGTCATGCCTGACCAGGTGGTGGCACAGTGGATAGAGCATCGGACTGGGATGCAGAGGACCCAGGTTCAAGACCCCGAGGTCCCCAGCTTGAGCACGGGCTCATCTGGTTTGAGCAAAAGCTCACCAGCTTGACCCAAGGTCGCTGGCTCCAGCAAGGGGTTACTCGGTCTGCTGAAGGCCCATGGTCAAGGCATATATGAGAAAGCAATCAATGAACAACTAAGGTGTTGCAACACGCAATGAAAAACTAATGATTGATGCTTCTCCTCGCTCTCCGTTCCTGTCTATCCCTCTCTCTGAATCACTCTCTGTCTCTGTAAAAAAAAAAAAAATGCCAGTCATTGCTTTCTCATTGCAAATGGTGCAGGAGACATTTAGATGAGCTCACAGACAGTACATGGAAAAAATGGTTTAAGTTGTTCAGAATCTAAAAAGACTGTTTTTCTCTTGCTGAAATACTTCATAACATTCTATTACAAAGCTAAGGCTCAAATTACTCAGCAAAAAGCTAAGTTACAAATGTGATTCTGTAGGAAAAAAAAGGGAAAAGGGAACACATCTTTTACAAAAAGGCAAAAAAGAAAAAAGAATGTTACATACTAGTCTCTGTAGCTATATTCAATGCAAAGGTCTAAATTCGGACATGAGTTTCCAAAATTCTCTCAATCCCACAAATTGACTCTTCAATCAAAAGAAAATGCACTGTTGCCTGACCAGGCAGTGGCACAGTGGATAGAGCATAAGACTGGGACACAGAGGACCCAGGTTCAAAACCCTGAGGTTGCCAGTTCGAGTACAGGCTCACTAGATTGAGCGCGGGGTTGCTGGCTTGAGCCCAAAGGTCGCTGGCTTGAAGCCCAAGGTCGCTGGCTTGAGCCCAAGGTCGCTGGCTTGAGCAAGGGGTCACTCACACTGCTGGGGGCCCTCCAGTCAAGGCACATATGAGAAAGCAATCAATGAATAATGAAGATGCCACAATGAAGAATTTATGCTTCTCGTCTCTCTCCCTTCCTGTCTGTCCCTCTCTGTTTCTCTGTCTCTGTCACAAAAGAAAAGAAAAAAGAAAAAAAAAGAAAAAAGAAAATGCATTGCTAATAAAAATGTAAAGTGGTCTAATCTTTCTGGACGGTGATCTAGCAACATGTAATCTTTATACTCTCTGTCCCCCTAATTCTACTTCTAGGAATATAACATTAGGAAAAAATCAGGGATATGGATAAAGATTTGTGCTCAAGGACGTTTTTTGCAGAGATGGAGATGGAGAGACAGACAGACACACACACACACACACACACATACACACATACAGAGAAAAAAAGATATGGGCTTTAAGGTCTAATCTGGAATAACATCTATGGCTTGCTAGTTGAAGGACTGCAGGCAAGTTATCTAATTCTTATTTGTAAAGATAGGCATACTACCAGATTATTAAAGGATTAAATGATAAAACAAACGTATAATATGTGGGGTCCTACTACTAAACAATACACTTTTACTATTACTAGTACAATCTTAATGTAAAATACTGCTCATACCTACACAATAAAAGAGAATGAACTAAAACATTAACAGAAACAATATCTGAGAAGACAAGTGATTTTTACTTTCTTCCTTATATTTTTCTTATATTTCCTAAGTTTAACAATTAATACATAATACTCTCATCAGAAAGAAATATTTAATAAAAAAAAACGTTAATTTAGAACCTGACTAGGCAGTGGCGCAGTGGATAAAGCATCAGACCGGGACGCAGAGGACTCATGTTCAAAACCCTGAGGTCACCAGCTCAAGCACAGGCTCACAGCTTGAGTGCAGGGTTGCTAGCTTGAGCCCACAGGCCCCTGGCTTGAAGCCCAAGGTTGCCGGCTTGAGCAAGGGGTCACTGACTCAGCTGGAGCTCCCGGTCAAGGCAAATATGAGAAAGCAATCAATGGACAACTAACATGTTGCAATGAAAAATTGATGATTCTCATCTTTCTCTCTTCCTGTCCTCTGTCTCTCTCTGTCTCTGTCACTTAAAAAAAAAAAGTTAATTTAGAGAGATTCATAATACCCTACTTCCACAAGGCACTTCCACAGCTCCCACGGTCCCCCAGACTTCTACATGCACTCTTAACCCACATTTACACACTGACCTGAAGGACAGTAAGCTGAAATTTAGTCCCCTTCTCTGGTCGAGGACAGGAAGCTCTTCTCTGTTTGATCCTATCCTGTTTGCCATTTCCAGTTGGGTTATCAGGGGTATCGGTGTTTTCCTTCACAGCTGACACATCATGATGCAAACTAGTGATTAAAAACACAAAAGCAACTTTTATTTAAATTCTCAGAGCAGATATTATTCTGTGATTCTCAAAGCCCAATAGTTAACCCAAATCGGAGTTAATATCTGAAATCCCTTCATGGCTAGAATTATTCTATCCTAATGATAAAATTCTAAGAAAATCTCCCAATTATAAAATCACGACTAATGATTTTATGGAGAATGAATATGTAGTATAATATCTTCTATAAAGTCACAATTCCACACCTCTGGATATACTAAAAGCCACTGAACTGTATATTTTAAATGGATAGAATAATGGTATGTGCATTATAATTCAATAAAGCTATTTTTAAAATTTTTGAAAAACTGAGGTCCTATTATATTTATTTGGCAAACTTCTTCTTAAAGTAGTGGAAAAGAAAGAAAAACCCTGCCAGTGGTAGGCCTCTATGGAACCTGTTATCAGAAGGCCCTCTTGATCAAATTTATCTTATTTATTTTGGGTTTCAAATAAAACTTCTAGAAATCAATTCTTACTGAAAATATACTGCTTTATGTAATGAACTCAATAGGGGATAGATAGACCAAATGTGAGAGACAGAAATAGTGCAGGAGGGCAGAACAAGAAGTGAAAATAAAATGAAGAAAAGATGGCATATATTATACAACAAAATATTATCCAGCCATGAGAAAGAATGAAATCTTGGCATTTGTGATAACATGGGTACCCTTTGATGGCATTATGGTAAGTGGAATAAGTCATAAAAAAGAAAGGCCCTGGCCAGTTGCTCAGTGGTAGAGATTCAGCCCAGTGTGTGGATATCCCAGGTTTGAATCCCGGTCAGGGCACACAGCAAAAGCACCCATCTGCTTCTCCAACCTTCCCCCCCTCTCCTTTCTTTACACCTCTCTCTTCCCCTCCTGCAACCAAAGCTCCATTGGAGCAAAGTTGACCCAGGCGCTGAGAATGGCTCCATGGCCTCCACCTCAGGCCCTAGAATGGCTCCGGTTGTAATGGAGCATCGGCCCAGATGGGCAGAGCATCGCCCCCTAGTGGGCATGCCGGGTGGATCCCAGTTGGGCGCATGTGGAAGTCTGTCTCTCTGCCTCCCCACTTCTCACTTTAGAAAAATACCAAAAAAATAAAATTAAATTAAAATTAAAAAGGACAAATACATATAATTCCACTTATACGTGGAATCTAAAAACAAAAACAAAACCCAAGTTCACAGATACAGAGAACAGATTGGTCATTTCCAAAGGTGGGGTTGGGAGGTATCAAAATAGACAAAGGGAATAAAAAAAGGTACAAAGTTCCAGTTACAAAATAAGTCACGGGGATGTAATATGCAGCATGGTGACACCATAATTAATAAAACTGTATTGCATATTTCAAAGTTGCTGAGAGTAGATCTTAAAAGTTCTTATCACATGGAAAAATTCTGTAATTATGTGAAGTGATGGATGTTAACTAGATTTTATTGTGGTAATCACTTCACAATATATACAAATACTGAACCATTATGTTGTATACTTGAAATATGAGGTTGTATGTCAGTTATATCTCCATATTAATTAATCAATAAGATACCAAAATTTGGGTTAAAAAACTAAAAACGAATAATGTGAAAAAGGTTCAACATAATTAATTCTAACTAGTTTTATTTTCCAGGTTTAAATCAACATGATTATGAAGGGGTAGACTAAATTTCAATTTATCCATGTCAAGAGTATTTTTCAGTTTTTTTTTTCTTTAATAAATTTGAAGATATTTCAGTAAATACAGAAATTCCAGCCCTTCCCTGATGGATCAGTGGACAAAGTGTTGTCCCAGTGCACTGAGGTCACAAATTTGATCCCTGGTCAGGGCACGTACGAGAAGCAATCAATATGTACACAATGAAATAAAACAACTAAGTGAAACAAGCTGATGCTTTTCTCTCTCTCTCTCCATCCCCCCCTTTCTTCACCTCCTCTAAAAGAAAATCCAATAACTACATTTGAAACTTAAATGAGAAGATCTGTAAGCACCATAGAGATATATTTCAAATTAATTTTTAGGTAAAGTCCTCCTAAAAACTTACTCATGAAGTATTTGCATAAAGATACATAAGAAGAGATTAAAAAGAATTCTTAAATATTTTTTCTATGTCCACGTGAGAAAAACATTTTGCATTAATACAAGTAGGGGTAGAAGATGCATTAATACGGCTCTTTTGTTTCTTAATACACACAGAAATAGCAGTAACAAATAATAACTTCAGTAGATAAAAGGGACATAATTCTAGCCAGTCGGGCTCTATCATTCACATTGCAGAGTAATCTTAAAACATTAGTTTAGGGTTTGGAACAAGATGGAAAAAACTATTCCTGTTTCTCACCTCAAAGTACTACTAAAAAATCTGGCAATAATACAGTAGACAACCACAGGAAGGCACTGAAGGGTAAAAAGATGAAGGTGGACTGGATAGGGACTCCTCAGGACTCAGGGAAAAAGCAGCTCGGTATCTCCTGATTACTCACCCTGTAACAGAAGGCAGCCCAAGCCCACTGGTGTCCTGACCCCCAACCCAGCAGCAAAAAGTGGTCCAGCTAAGCCCTTTCCTCCCCTGGTGACACTGGTGGGAATTCTACTAGTAGTATGTGACCTAGTGAACTGGCCTGGGGCAGCAAGCCTAGAGATATGCTCTCCAGCCTCTCCATTCAGAGGGGTTAGGTGATCCCAAGAGACCAGAATCATACTACAAGGACCCTGAAAACTAGGTGGTCACCAGGACAGGGTGACTGCCTGATGAACTACAATATCTGAATAGCGTCCAGAGTCTACTAACATAATATCCAAAAGATTCAGGAGACAAACGAAAATTCCTTGTCGTACCAAAACCCAGGAAAATCACAATTTGAATGTGGAAAGACGATCAACAGATGTCAACACCAGGATGAATCAGATATTGGAATGAACTGACAAGGATTTCAAAGCAGCCATCATCAAAATCATTCAAGAGACAATTATAAGCCCTGGCCAGGTAGCTCAGTTGGTTAGAGCATCCCAATATGCCAAGGTTGTAGGTTCAATCCCTGGTCAGGGCACATATAAGAAATCTCTCTCCCTTCCTCTCTCTCTGAAAATAATCAATCAAAAAATGTTTAAAAGAATCAATTACACGCCCAGGCTGGTTGACTCAGTAGAAAAGAGCTGATGTCAGCCCGGCATGCAGACATCCTGGGTTCAATCCCTGGTCAGGGCACACATGAGAATTGACCTATCTGCTTCCCTTGCCACCTCTTTTCCCCTCCTCTCTTTCTCTCTTCTCTCACAGCCAGTGGCTTGATTGGTTCGACCACTGGCCCCAGGCACTGAGGATAGCTCGGTTGTTCTGAGAGTGTCAGCCTCAGGCACTAAATATAGCTCAGTTGATTCAAGCATTGGCCCCAGACAGGGGTTGCCAGGTGGATCCCAGTTGGGGCACATGCAGGCATCTGTCTCTGTATCTCCTTTCCTCTCACTTAAAAAAAAAGCATGGGGGGAAAAAGCAATTATAAATACTGTTGAAGCAAACATAAGAAAATCTCATTAAAAATAGAAAACATTAGAAAAAAAACAAATGCCAACAAGTCAAAGTTGGGGGTTCTATCCCCAGTCAGGATATATAAAAGAATCAGCCAATGACAGCATAAATAAGTGGAACAACAAATTGATGTCTCTCTCTCTCCCCCCTTCAAATCAATAAATAAAAATTAAAAAAATAAAACAAGAACCAAGGAAATTAGAGAACTATAAATACAATCACAGAAAAGCAACTCATTGAATGGGCATAATAGCAAAATGAATAGGACAAAGGGAAGAATCAGTGAACTTGAAAACAGGACAATAGGAATTACCCAATCTGAATAACACGGAAAAATATTAGTTTACAACTACCAAACGATAACACAATTATGTATATTATAATTTATTTCTTTAGATTAGCTGGAATTTTACTCTACATTATTTCTTATATCCTTTTTTAATCAATCTAAGCTTTTCTTAGAAATGGAATATTATAATGAAAACAAAAAAAATGGTTAATAATTTCACAATCTATGTTTATTAAAATAAAAAAGTAAAATAATACCTACTATTTTTATTGAACATACACATAAATACAAGAACACAAGTCTTCTCTAGTCAAGATACAATGAGCCCTGGCCGATAGGCTCAGTGGAAAAGCATCGGCCCAGCATGCGGAAGTCCAGGTTCGATTTCTGGTCAGGGAACACAGGAGAAGCACTGGTCTGCTTCTCTACCCTTCCCCCTCTCCTTTTTCTCTATCTCTTTCTTCCCCTCCTGCAGCCAAGGCTCACTGGAGCAAAGTTGGCCCAGGCGCTGAGGATGGCTCCATGGCCTTCACCTCAGGTGCTAGAATGGCTCTGGTTGCACTGGAGCAACACCCAAGATGGGCAGAGCATCGCCCCCTAGTGGGCATGCCAGGTGGATCCCGGTCAGGAGCATGTGGGAGTCTGTCTGTCTGCCTCCCTGCTTCTCACTTCAGAAAAATACAGAAAGAAAAAGATACAATGAGCTGCTAATAGATACAAATACTTCAACATACCTCTATTGTTTCCACAGTATTAAATTTGAAGATACTCACCTTTGAACTAAATCCGGTTTTAGAAGTGATGCTTGTTGTTCAACTCCAACTTGTTGGGATAAAAGCTGTAAATAGTATAGAAATAAAACTTGTTATGGCCTGACCTGTGGTGGCACAGTGGATAAAGCATCAATCTGGAATACTGAGGCTGCCAGTTCGAAACCCTGGGCTTGCCTGGTCAATGTACATATGGGAATTGATGCTTCCTGATCCTCTCCCCTTTCTCTCTCTCTCCCTCTCTCCCCTCCCCTAAAATGAATAAAATCTTAAAAGATGAAATTTTCTTTTATTTCAGAAAACATACTAGTTACATTTCATATGTTGGTTACCTCACAAACTAGGCAGAATGTCTCCAGTATTGAACATCTATATCAATCTTACTGATTTTACTACCAAAGATAAAAATAAAATGTAGCAATCCTCATTCATATTGATCAAAATTTTTCATTAAGAAGAGTATTATCTTATATGCTTTTTATTATGTTATTTTTCAACAGAGAACACTGATGTTCAGCTTCCAATCCTGATTGTAAAACTACTCCAAAAAGGAAGAGTTACCGCCATTACACAAACAGATAAAGCAATGACTCAAGCTTTAACTTACTGTGTGGTCTCACTCTTTCTTGCTCTATTTTTCACAAAACTACTGCCACCTATCCCTTTGAGGCGTTGGTACCGGGGAGCTGCAATACTGATTTCTAGGAGGAAAGTGTAAAAGGGAAATGCGAACCCTGCTGGAAAATAATTTTAAACATTTATATAATTCATTTTATGCATTGCCACTGGTGAGAGAAGAGTGATCCTAAAATACAAATCTGCCAAAAATGATCACTTCCCTACCCAGTTTAAGCCCCATATAATGGCTCCTCATCTTCTGTAAGGTTAAGTGTTTTTGGATGGCAAGTAAAGTCCTCATTGGACTGGTCCCCACCTCATTCTCTAGCCCAGGGGTCCCCAAACTACGGTCCGCGGGCCGCATGCGGCCCCCTGAGGCCATTTATCCAGCCCCCACCGCACTTCCAGAAGAGGCACCTCTTTCATTGGTGGTCAGTGAGAGGAGCATAGTTCCCATTGAAATAGTGGTCAGTTTGTTGATTTAAATTTACTTATTCTTTATTTTCAATATTGTATTTGTTCCCATTTTGTTTTTTTACTTTAAAATAAGATATGTGCAGTGTGCATAGGGATTTGTTCATAGTTTTTTTTTATAGTCCGGCCCTCCAACGGTCTGAGGGACAGTGAACTGGCCCCCTGTGTAAAAAGTTTGGGGACCCCTGCTCTAGTCCTTTCTCTGCTCGAAGCAACACTGAACTCATAGGAGTTACAGCTCCTACGAGTTGCACTTTTCCACGCACTGTGGCTCTACTTATTTATGTTCCTTCATCTCCCTGGACTATTTCAACTCCTCTTTAGTCCTGTCCATTTAGCAAATATAAGTTTGGAACTCCTATCTATAAAAGCCTCAATTACAGTGGGTTCCAGACACCAACAAAATCGCCTAGGGACTCTAAAAAACATATACCTTAGCTCATATCTTGGTCTCTCAACTAAAAGGGATGAAGGTTCCTTGGAGAAATAGCTGATCCTAGCACTGGAGCACGGAAAGTACAAGATGAACGTGGACCATCCGGCCACACCACAAAGTAAAGAACTGCTCAAAGAATGACGGTAACATATTGAACGCAGACAGGAGCCAAACTGAAGGGATTCCCATCGCCCATAATTTAGGTATAAGAATAAATAATGATAGTAACAGACTATAACCCATTCAATAAAAGAAGAACCGATGAGGTATACTGATACAAACAAATAAATAAAGGAAAGCTCTTTCAGCACAAAGCCAAGTAATAAATATAAGGAATGTTTAAGTTAGAAAATCATCAATGGATGATAAAACAGGCGGGTAAAAGTTGGATGAGGAACAGGATATTTACATAGTTTCAAACTATCTCCCCACAAATTGCTTATTAATTATTGATACAAAAGCAAAAAATGACCACTTTACAGTAGAAAAACTTGGCAGCCTCCACCTTAACCAAGTAATCAAATTTAACCTCAGCAATATTGGGACAAATTGACCTCACATGCCTCCTAATATGCCACGCTAAGCAAAGAACACAATATTACTTGCATGTTATTCCTGACAAGAATGCATGATCTGAATCTGAACTTGAAAAATATTCTACAAAATAACTGCCCTTTATTGTTCAAAAATATACAAAGAAAGGCTGAGAACCTATTCCAGATGAAAGGAAACAAAAGAGACAAACAATACAACTAAAGGAAAGGCATGATTTTCAATTGCTATAGATCCTGGATCAAGTGGGAGTGGAGGTGGAAGGAAAATTGCAACTAAGGACATTATCTGGATAGTTAATGAAACTTTAATGTGAACGACAGATTAAATAATAGCTTTAAATTCATGTTAAATTACCTGGATTTGGTCATTGTATTGGGCTTAAGAAAATGTCTTTGTTCTTATACAGAAATATTTAGGGGTAAAAGGGCATCATGTTTGCAACTATCTCTCTCATGCACCAGAAAGAAAATCATGTGTGGATGAACAGATAGACCGATGAATGGACAAATGGACACACCAAGCAGTTGATGGACCATCATCCAGTAATGTCTTTTGTCATCTCCCTCTTTATTACATATGTTTAATGTCTGACTACAGGGATTCTGTATGATTCATTTTTATATTCTTAGTGCCTCCTAACACAGTGCCTAATGTATTTTAAGCTTCCAAAAAATGCTTGAAAGTAGAAATAAATATGAAAATGGTGACATGAAAAGAAAAGTTGTGCCATAAAAATGTGATCCAGTATTGCCAATCCTATCAATAGATATAAATCTGAAAGAAATACAAAGGAATAAAAATGTACATAGTATAAAATGTTTCATAATATATGGCAACTATGCCTGACCAGGCGGTGGCACAGTGGATAGAGTGTCGAACTGGGATGCGGAGGACCCAGGTTTGAGACCCCGAGGTCACCAGCTTGAGCGCGGGCTCATCTGACTTGAGCAAAAAGCTCACCAGCTTGGACCCAAGGTCCCTGGCTCAAGCAAGGGGTCACTCGGTCTGCTGAAGGCCCGTGGTCAAGGCACATATGAGAAAGCAATCAATGAACAACTAAGGTGTTGCAACGAAAAATTGATGATGCTTCTAATCTCTCTCTATTCTTGTCTGTCTGTTCCTATCTATCCTTCTCTCTGACTCTCTCTCTGTCCTTGAAAAAATAAATATATATGGCAACTATGACTGTGTTTTTATCATGATATTATACATAGTAAGTATTACTCAGCCATAAGAACAGAAGGAAATCTTACCATTTGCAAAAGCTGGTTGGACCTAGAGGGTATTACGCTAAGTGAAATAAGTCAGAGAAAGACAAATACCAGATGATTTCACTTATATGTGGAATCTAAAGAACAAAATAAATGAACAAACAAAATTGAAACAGACTCATAGACACAGAGATCAGACTGGTGGTTGCCAGAGGGGAAGGGGCTTGGGGACTAGGTAAAACAGGGGAAGGAACTGAGAAGTATAGATTGCTAGTTACAAAACAGTCACGGGAATGTAAAGTACAGCCCAGGGAGTACAGCCAATAATATTGTAATAACTAGGCATGGGGCCAGGTGGGTACCAGAAATATTGAGAGGAACACTATGGAAAGTATGTGATTGTCTAACTACTAAACTGTATACCTGAAACCAATACAAAATGAAAAAGAAAATAAAAAGGAAGAAACAAAACAAAACTGGTAGCAAGTTAATTGTCCAGAAACAGGGGAAGAGTTAGATAATTATGAATACTGATTGCATTATTGTGTGATCATCGAAACTATTTTTGAAGTTCAAGTAACAACAGAAGAAATTACTTAATAGATGAAAAAATCAGAAAACAAAATTACATATAATTACAACCACCTATGTGTATGCCAGAAACCTGGAATACCATAACATAATATTACAATCACTGTCATGTTAAGGAAAAAGCATTCTAGTTGATTTTTTCCCATTTTCCTACTTTTTATAATGTTATTATATATACTTTATAATTAAAAACTTTCAAAAGATACCTAATACTAAATGTATAGGATAAATAGGTACTTTAATAAACCACTGGTGGGACTGTAAACTGGTTAGGCCTTTCTGAAGAGTAATTTAACAAGTGTTAAGAATGTCTAGCAATTCCATTTCTAAAATATCATCCCAAGGAAATAATTAAGAGTGTACGCAAAGATTTAGCTATTAGAGTGTTCCTTACAATATGGAATATTGTACTAAACAGCAAAAAAAAAAAAAAAAAAATTATACACTTGTTTCCTTTACTTGCTCCCTTAAATAAATAAGGGTTTATCCATACCAAAACATATTAGACAGCCTTTTAAAAGATGTTAAAACATATAAGACAATGTTATCAGTGAAAAGATTATAAAAGAGCATATACATATGGTTACAATAAAGTCACACACACACACACACACACACACATAAAATGGCCTAGAAAAATATACTTCAAGGTGTTAAACAAGATTATTCATCTTTATGTGCTAATAGGAAAAAATATACTCAAGTTTTTACAGGCTTATTAACCCTCAAATTTGCTAATCTCAAGGCAGGTCCCCATTATTTCAATGTATGACATTATAGTAATTTTAGACAAAAGTAAGAGTGAAACAGTTCAGATCTCTGTACTTTTATTGACCAATGTCACCCCATTAAATTTCTAAATAAAAAAGAACGAAACATTTCTACAAAAATTGAAAGACATCTATGAAAATGACCTCACATCTATTTGTAAATGTTAGTTTTGAAATTCCCAAAAATACTATGACAGTACTTGATTTGAAACTATCATATAAAAAAGCAGATGAGGCCCTGGCAGGTTGGCTCAGTGGTAGAGCGTTGGCCTGGCGAGCGGGGGACCCGGGTTCGATTCCCGGCCAGGGCACATAGGAGAAGCGCCCATTTGCTTCTCCACCCCCACCCCCTCCTTCCTCTCTGTCTCTCTCTTCCCCTCCCACAGCCAAGGCTCCATTGGAGCAAAGATGGCCTGGGCGCTGGGGATGGCTCCTTGGCCTCTGCCCCAGGTGCTAGAGTGGCTCTGGTCGCGCAGAGCAACGCCCTGGAGGGACAGAGCGTCGCCCCCTGGTAGGCAGAGCTTCGCCCCTGGTGGGCGTGCCGGGTGGATCCCGGTCGGGCGCATGCGGGAGTCTGTCTGACTGTCTCTCCCTGTTTCCAGCTTCAGAAAAGTACAAAAAAAAAAAAAAAAAAAAAAAGCAGATGAACCAAACCATTAGCCATGATTCTGAGGGCTAACACAAGTAGCCTTAGCAACCCTGTTGATAATTACAAGTGGTTACAAAATATAATTCCAGATTGTTGTCATAACATCTGTTTTGTTTCTCAAAATACACAGGCTTTGCCACCAGATCTATGCATTAGGACACCATGTTACTACTCGGTCTTGCTAGGACTCACCATAATTCTTCTAAAATTCTGTAATACAAACATTTGTTATGTTAACTACATTTTGTTGAGTCTTATGTATACAAAAAAAAAGAGAAAGAAATATCTTTGCCAAAGTATTTGCTTTCAATGTTTAAACAATTGTTATATCGAAGAACTACCTAATCTATAATTAAAACTAATCTAATTTATCCACAAAAAAACCTAGTATAGGTTGGAGGAGGAAATAGAAGGTAAGAAATCGTATGTTGTGTTTATGTTTATCCTACCCCCCCCCACCTTCAAATGCAAATGAAGCCTGATCTGTGGTGGCACAATAGACAAAGTGTTGACACTGAGGTCACCAGTTCGAAAGCCTGGGCTTGCCTGGTCAAGGCACATATGGGAATTGATGCTTCCTGCTCCTCCCCTCTTCTCTCTCTTTCTTCTCTAAAATAATCCAAATGAAAGACAGGCGCCAATCCCTTTTCCTAATGAGACTTTGGTATCTGGATACCTGAGATTTTGATAACTTGCTAGCAAAGTTGAATAAAACTAAAGTACTTCTGGACACTTGCAGACTGAGGACAAGGACAAAATGAGAAGCAGATCTAATCTAGGCCTGGCATTGGCACTTAAAGCTCTCTCTTGAACTTGCTTCTAAGATCTTTCTCACCCATGATAATGTGAGCTCTTGGAAGGAAGAGACCATATCTGTAAGATTTATTACAATATTCCCAGTGCCTAACCAATACCTAAAACAGAAATGTCTGCTCAATAATACCTTTCATTATTAGAATGTTCTCATTTTTATTACTGTTTTTATTTTTATTATAGCAACAAAACCACTATTTTTGAGTATTTATTAAGTGCTAAGCACTTTATATACATTATTTAACTAAATTCAACTCTTACAGCAACTCTAAGACGTAGGTATTATCTTCATTTTACCAAAGAGGAAGCTGAGGCTATAAGCGAAATGAATGAGTACATAAATGACTCCAAAGAGGAGTAAAGCGCAGAAACTCCTTATACACAGCAGAGGGACTTCTCTGTTAGTTTCTAACCCTTCTTTCTCCTTTCCCATTATTTGCTCTCCTCCCAACAGTGGTTCTCTGCCTGGATGCACTTAATAATTTTGAGGAAAGGAGAGGAAAAATGTAGAAAGGGAGGAATGAAAAAGAAAAAGGAAAAGAAAATCTAAGCATTCCAGAGATTCTTATTGTTATTCTGGGGTGAAGGAAACCAGTGAAACTGGGAAGTATTTTTAATTATCTTTTTTATTTTTATTTTTTTCCAGAAAGACAGACAGAGAAAGGGACAGACAGAGACAGACAGACAGGAAGGGAGAGAGATGAGAGGCATCAATTCTTTGTTGTTGCACCTTAGTTGTTCGTTGATTGCTTTCTCATATGTGCCTTGACTAGGGGGCTACAGCATATCAAGTGACCCCTTGCTCAAGCCAGAGACCTTGGGCTTCAAGCTAGTGAGCTTTGGTCTCAAGCCAGCGACCATGGGTCATGTCTATGATCCCACACTCAAGCCAGTGACCCCACACTGAAGCTAGTGACCTTGGGTTTCGAACCTGTGTCCCAGGCGGACGGTCTATCCACTGCGCCACTTCCTAGTCAGGCTGGTAAGTATTTTTAAACATTTTATAAACTGCCTTATTGTATTATCAACATTTAACGTGTCTCTCCCATGAAGTGTTGTTTAATAACCACTATTTATTGAGCACTCATTATGTTCCAGGCTTTTGTTATTTAATCTCATTTAATCCTAATAGGCCTGCAAGATAGGCACATATTTCTGATAGAAAACTTGAATATGTCCAGTGAAAACCCATATATCCACCAACCACAGTCTGTATTAAGTATTTTACTACATTTACATTATTATGTATATCCATCAACCCATCTTACTTTTTATGCATTTCAAAGCAAGTTGCAAGTGCAAGATAGACATTTAAAAATTTGATTTTATAAATTAAAAGAGGCAAAGCTAAAATAAATTAATATCTCTCAAAGACACAGAGTTCTAACTCAGGTCTATCTAAAGATAAAAACAGGCTCAAAGCTATATGTATGTTGTATATACTGTTTAACAGTGAAAATAGTTTATGTAATTAAAATTACCACTGTGCATAATGCCAACTTCCATATTTTTATATTTATAAAGAACCCTTCTTCTATTATCTAAGCCCAATTCTTAGCAAACCTTAGATTCTGAATAATAAAATTTACCCTAAGAACTAATTGATCCACAGCACAGTTTCTCGGACAGACTCAGATGATACCTAGGCTATTAACCAGGCAGAAAAAGAAAAGATGAAAACATTCCAGCACTGCGAGTACTGACAGACAAGGAGGCCAGAAACTGGAAGAAGTTTCACTAATGATAAGGCAGGTAGAACTAGACTGAAGAAAAAAATTTGGTTGGGCTTCACTCTGGGCTCCCCCTGGGTCCTCTATAAAGGGAACCTAACTGACAGGAGACTTAGACTTCATACTTTCCTCCTAATATCTGCCCTCATTTAAGTTATCAAGGGTCGTAACAAGCAAGGTACTGCTCTAATCTCAGCACTTAAAGGTTTGTACAGCTATTTAGAGACAGCAACGAACACTGAACACTGGTTTTTTGTTTGTTTGTTTGCTTGGTGGCTGGGTTTTTTTTTTTAAGATTTTTATTTATTCATTTGAGAGAGAGAGAGAGAGGAGAGACAAGAGACAAAGGGGGAGGAGCAGGAAGCATCAACTTCCATATGTGCCTTGACTGGGCAAGCCCAGGGTTTTGAACCAGCATCCTCAGTGTTCCAGGTAGACGCTTTATCCACTGCGCCACCACAGGTCAGGCCAATTTTTTTTGTTTGTTTGTTTGTTTTTGTTTTTTTTAGAGACAGAGAGAGAATCAGAGAGAGGGATAGACAGGGACAGACAGACAAGAACGGAGAGATGAGAAGCATCAGTCATTAGTTTTTCATTGCACATTGCGACACCTTAATTGTTCATTGATTGCCTTCTCACATGTGCCTTGACTGTGGACCTTCAGCAGACCGAGTAACCCCTTGCTCAAGCCAGCGAACTTGGGTCCAAGCTGGTGAGCTTTTGCTCAAATCAGATGAGCCCGTGCTCAAGCTGGCGACCTCGGTGTCTCGAACCTGGGTTCTCGGCATCCCAGTTCGACGCTCTATCCACTGCGGCACCAACTGGTGAGGCTTGTTTGATTTTTTAAATGACAGAAGTGAGGATGCATATTGGAGATGAAAAAGACGGGATTAACTGAGCCATTTAGCATTCTGGGAAGTAGATTCCCTATAAGTAAAGCCAAATTGCTAATAAGAAATTCTTCAAAAAGCTGGTATGATCTGATTCTTATCAAATAAATACTAAAAATATATTTGTGTACATGTATGCATAGAAAAATATCTAGAAAACATTAAAGGTTTTGTTTCTGAGAGCTAGGATAACATACTTATAACTTTCTACTTTTATGTATTTTTAAAATGTATTTATAAGATGTAAAGTTATTTTTTTGACAGAGACAGAGACAAAGAGAGAGACAGATAGGGACAGACAGGAAGAGAGAGAGATGAAAAGCATCAATTCTTCCTTGCGAAACCTTAGTTGTTCACTGATGTCTTTCTCATCCGTTCCTTGATGGGCGGGGGGGGGGGCCCTACAGCAGAGCGAGTGATCCCTTCCTCAAGTCAGTGACCTTCGGCTCAAGCTGCTGAACCCATGCTCAAACCAGATGAGCCTGCGCTCAGGCTGGTGACCCCAGGGTTTCGAAAGTGGGTCCTCCACGTCCCAGTCCAATGCTCTATCCACTGCGCCACCGCCTGGTGTCAGGTAGTAAAGTTATTTTAAAAAGTATTTTATAAGCTCTGGCTGGATAGCTCAGTTGGTTAGAGAATTGTCCTAAAGTGCAGAGGTTGCTGGTTCGATCCTTGGTCAGGGCATATACAGAAACAGCTCAATGTTTCTCTCTCTCTTTCTCTCAATCTCTTTCTCTCTTCCTCTCTGACGAAAATCAATAAATGAAAATTTTTTTTTAATATTTTCATAAAAGGAAATATAATACCAAAACATATAAAAGATATACACCAAACTTTTTACTTATGAGGCTAATGAATGCCACCTGTAAACAGGAGGAAAAAGGAACCGAAAATCTGGCTTTAGGTTTCTCTTCTGTAGCATTAACTAGAAGTCAACAAAACAGAGTATCTTGTAGAAGGAAAGAAAAGGTAAACTGCTATTTTTTTCTATCCAGACAAATTATATTTCACTTGTGTATGTAAATGAAAGGTAAGTTTCAGATACCCAAAGAATTAAAAATAGCACATGGGATTAACCGTGAAAAATTATACAAAGGCATTTTCTGAACTACAGAGGTATGAAGCAAAATTTAAGAATCAAGAATAGGAGCCTGATCGGTGGCACACAGTGAACAGAGCATTGACCTTAGATGCTGAGGGCCCAGTTCGAACCCCCTCCCCAATGTCACTGGCTGGAACAACGGGGCACTGGTTCAGCTGTAACCCCCTGGTGAAGGCACATATGAGAAAGCAATCAATGAACAACTAAGGTGCCACAATGAAGAATTGATGCTTCTCATCTCTCTCCCTTGCTGTCTATCTGTCCCTATCTGTCCCTCTCTTTGTCTCTCTGTCTCTGTCACTAAAAAAAAAGATAGAGAAAAAGAAAGAATCAAGAATTGGAATGTGCCTGACCTGCGGTGGCGCAGTGGATAAAGCGTCGACCTGGAAATGCTAAGGTCGCCGGTTCGAAACCCTGGGCTTGCCTGGTCAAGGCACATATGGGAGTTGATGCTTCCAGCTCCTCCCCCCTTCTCTCTCTCTCTCTGTCCTCTCTCTCTCTCTTTCTCTGTCTCTCCTTCTCCTCTCTAAAGTGAATAAATAAAAAAATTTAAAAAAAATTAAAAAAAAGAATTGGAATGTTGTAGTATAAAAACTGGTGCTTTATACTAAAACCAGCAATCAGTATTAAGTCGAAATTGTTAAAACCATGTTTCAAAATTGTACATATAAAAACAGAATGTAACATGTATAGCACAATAAATTAAAAAAAAACTTTCATTCTATCCCCCCAAAGCAATAGTTTGCCTTTTCCTTAAATACCTTATAATAGTAATCCACAGACAATCAGTCACTTATCTCATTCCACCAATCTCCCAAATTGAAGATTTCAACTGTGCTGCTACTTCAGAGGTTGGTTCTTTCCTGGACAATGAGATGAACCAGAAAGGTTCCCATTTCTTCAGCATCCTCAGTGCGTTAACTAACTTCCATTGTAAAAGGGAGAAGGCTGAATAATGTTCCTGTAAATCACTTCAAATGACTAATGTCCTTGGACGTTATGAATTCATACTAAGCAACATGTGTCTTTTGGGAACAATTTTTTGACAATGTTCAGCAAGCACACCCACTACTTAGACCAATTTCCCTTCAAGTAGAGTAATTTCACAGAAAAACACTATTGTGATAAGCAGCTTCTTTACATAAATGGTTTAAAACCCTAGAAGCCAGAATCACTCTCTCTCTAGAGAAACCAGTCATAACTCTAATTCTCAATTTTTACACAAAAACTTTCATTTAATGGAATTAACTACTTTATAGAGGAAATTACAGTGAAGATTGAATGAGGTGACACTGCTTTGTCCTCAATGTCAGCTCCCTAACTATAAGATTTACTCCTGTAGAATGCCTCAGAAAAATGGTCACATGGTATATATATTAAAACTGCCTTTACCAGAATAAACTTGAATGTTTTAATCATATTCACCTACAGTAGATCCATGGATGTTTCTCAACAAACTGAGCATGGAGATTCTTTTGCCAGTTAATATCAGAATTGTACATATCAACAAAGTCCATTTTTCATATAATTTCTATACTTTCCTGTGGTGGCACAGTGCATAAAGCATCGATCTGGAACGCTGAGGTCACTGGTTCCAAACCCCAGGCTTGCCTGGTAGAGGCACATATGGGAGTTGATGCTTCCTGCTCCTTCTCATTCTTTGTTCTCTCTCTCTCACCCCCCCAAAAAAAACCCAAATAAACAAAATAAAAAACAGTAGAGAAATAGAAACATAACTAGAAATAAAGTACACATCTCAAAAACACTGGTATCTTTACTTACTGCCTTTCTGGGTTTGTTTGTTTTTTGTTGTTTTGGGGTTTTTTTTTGTTTGTTTTTACAGAGATAGAGAGAGAGAGTCAGAGAGAGGGATAGATACGGACAGACAGACAGGAACGGAGAGAGATGAGAAGCATCAATCATCAGTTTTTCATTGCGACACCTTAGTTGTTCATTGATTGCTTTCTCATATGTGCCTTGACTGTGGGGCTACAGCAGACCGAGTAACCCCTTACTCGAGCCAACAACCTTGGTTCCAAGCTGGCGAACTTTGCTCAAACCAGATGAGCCCGCGCTTAAGCTGGCGACCTCGGGGTCTGGAACCTGGGTCCTCCACATCCCAGTCCGATGCTCTATCCACTGCGCCACCGCCTATCAGGCCCATTCTAGGTCTTAAACATACTAGGGTTAGAATTAAAACTGCGAAGTCTGAAGAGTAAAAAAATGTTAATTACTTTACTGGTTTAGAATGTGGAGCCCTGGTCAGTTGCCTCGGTGGAAGAGCATCAGCCCAGCATGTGGAAGTCCCAGGTTCAATTCCCAGCCAGGGCACACAGGATAAGTGCCCATCTGCTTATTCACCCTTCCCCCTCTCCTTTCTTTCTCTCTCTTCCCCTCCTGCAGCCAACGCTCCATTGGAGCAAGGTTGGCCTGGGTGCTGAGGATGGCTTCATGGCCTCCACCTCAGGAGCTAAAATGGCTCAGGTTGCAAGGGAGCAAGGGCCTCAGATGGGCAGAGCATCGCCCCCTGGTGAGCATGCTGGGTGGATCCTGCTCAGGTGCATGTGGGAATCTGTCTGCCTCCCTGCTTCTCACTTCAGAAAAAGAAAAAGGAAGTGAAATGGTAACCCACAAAATGGAAGAAATAATTTTCAAATCACATATCTGATAAGAGTTTAGCATCCACAATATATAAAGAATTCTTACAACTTAAAAAGACCAAAAAAACCACGCCCAATTAAAATTGGCAAAGGATTTGAACAGTTATTTCTTTTAAGAAGATAAAAGATACACAAAATGCCCACAAACATATGAAAATTCTGCTGCCATCATTAGCCTTCAGGTAAATGCAAATAAAAACCACAATGAGATAGATATCACTTCACATACACTAGGTTACTACAGTCAGAAAGACAAATAAGGATGTTGAGAAATTGAAACCCATGTAGTTGCTGGTGGGAATGTAAAATGGTGTAGCTGCTTTGGAAAATTTGGCAGTTCCTCAAAAAGTTAAACATACATGCCTGACCAGGCGGTGGCGCAGTGGATAGAGCATAGGACTGGGATGTGGAAGACCCAGGTTCGAGACCTGAGGTCGCCGGCTTGAGCACAGGCTCATCTGGTTTGAGCAGAAGTTCACCAGCTTGGACCCAAGGTCACTGGCTCAAGCAAGGGGTTACTCAGTCTGCTGAAGGCCCGTGGTCAAGGCACATGTGGGAGAACAATCAATGAACAACTAAGGTGTTGCAACGCGCAACGAAAAACTAATGATTGGTGCTTCTCATCTCTCCGTTTCTGTCTGTTTGTCCCTGTCTATCCCTCTCTCTAACTCTCTCTGTCTCTGTAAAAAAAAAAAAAAAAAAAAAAAAAAAAAAAAAGTTAAGCATACCCCCTCCCAGGATTTCACTCTTGGGTAAAAATTGCAGAAATGAATGTTCACACAAAAACTTATATACAAATATTCACAGCAGCATTAATCATAACAACAAAAAAGTAGAATATATCTAAAAGTGATCAACTGACAAATGGGTATACAAAATGTACCATAATCAATATAATGGAATATTATTTGGCAACGAGAAGGAATAAAGTAGTGATACATGCTACTACACAGAGAAACCTTGAAAACATTACCATAACTGAAAAAAGCCAGACATAAAAGGCCATAAAGTGTCTGACTCCATTTATGTGAACTGCTTAGAATAAGCAAATAAATAGAAAGTAGATAAGTGACATCCAGGAGACGGGGGAGTAAGGGGTCAGGAATGAAGAATGACTGCTAATAGCTATTAATAGCTATGGAGTTTCTTTTCTTTTCTGAAAATATTTTATTTATTCATTTTTAGAGAGGGAGGGAGGGGGAGAGATAGAGAGAGAAGGGGGAGGGCAGGAAGCATCAACTCTCACATGTGCCTTGACCAGGCAAGCCCGGAGTTTTGAACTAGCAACCTCAGTGTTCTCAGTCAGTGCTTTATCCACTGCGCCACCACAGGCCAGGCTGGAGTTTCTTTTTAGGGTGATGAAAATGTCTGGAATGAGTGGTGATGGTTGCACAACTTGTGAACATTAAAAAAATTTTTTTAAAGGGGGAATTTCATGGTGTAGGAATGATATCAGGATAAAATATTTGCCCAGATAAATAAATTTGTATAGAAATTGTTAAAACAGCTTGACCAGACTTGGTGCAGTGGATAGAGCATTGGACTGGGATGCGGAGGACCCAGGTTCAAAACCCTGAGTCGCCGGCTTGAGCATGGGTTCACCAGCTTGAGTGCAGGGTCTCTGGCTTGAGTGTGGAATCATAGACATGACCCCATGGTCGATGGCTTGAGGCCAAAGGTTGCTGGCTTGAAGCTCAAGGTAGCTGGCTTGAGCAAGGGGTCACTCGCTCTGCTGCAGCCCCCTGGTCAAGGCACATATGAGAAAGCAATCAATGAACAACTAAGGAGAGTAAGGAGCCACAATGAAGAATTGATGCTTCTCATCTCTCTCCCTTCCTGCCTGTCTGTCCCTATCTGTCCCTCTCTCTGTATCTCTATCTGTTTCTGTCATAAAAAAAGAAATTGTTAAAACATAAAAGAATATATTGTTAAAAAGATAATAGACAAATTGAAACTGGATTCTAAAAGAATCATTTTTACCCAAAAGAAGGATGGCCAGGAAAAATAAAAAACAAGAGGCAAAGGAAACACAGTAAAATGGCCAATGTGAATCCCACCATATTTGTCATATGTCATCTAATCACCGTTTCTATTGATGCAGAAAAAGCATTTGACAAAATTCAACATTTACTCAAGATAAAATATTCTTTTTAAAAAATTGATTGATTAAAAAAAATATTGATAGATTTTAGAGAGAGAGAAAGGGAAAGAGACAAACATCAATCTGTTCCTGTATGTGCCCCGACTAGGGATGAAACCCACAACCTTTCTGTATCAGGATGATGCTCTAACCAACTGAGCAATCCGACCAGACTCAAGATAAAATATTCTTAGCAAGCTAGGAATAAAGGGAAATTCCTCATTAGATAAAGGGCAACTAGAAAATCCTACAGCTAACAACATACTTAATAAAATACTGAGCACTTTCTCCCTAATATCAGAACAAGACAAAATGTCCAGTATCTTCTTTACTGTTTAACACTGTCTTGGAGGTTGTGGCTAGAACAATAAGGCAAAAATAAAAATGAAAAGCATAAATTTTGCAAATAATTAAGTAAAACTCCCACTATTTGCAGATTATAATTATATCAAAAATCCCTAGAAATGAAAAAGATAACAAAACTAATAATTTGAATTTAGTAAAGTCACAGAATACAAGAATACACACAAAAGATTGTAGTTTATAAAGAAATAGTAAAAATCAGAAAAATATTAATTTAAAAAGCAATTCCATTCATAATATTTTCAAAACATAAAACATTCAGGAATAAGTTTACCAAAAGATGTATCTCCACATACATGCAAAAGAAGATGTGCTAAAACCTCCACACAATAAAACTATGCTGAGAAATTAAAGAAAATATAAATTAATGGGGAGCTATGCTACGTTCCTGGGTTGCAAGATTCCATATTGTTATATTATTTCTCCCCAAATTGATCTATAGAGTTTATACAATCCCTATTAAAATTCCACCAGACTATTTATTTTTTGGATAAATTGTCCACCTGATTCAAAGATTTATATGGAAATGCAAAGGACCTAGAACATCCAAAGAAGTCTTGATAAAGCAAAATAATGAGCCCTGGCCAGTGGCTCAGTGGATACAGTGTCCTCTGGGAACACCACCGCTGGGTCAAGTCCAGCATCACTGATCCCAAGGTCACCGGCTGAAGATCGACCCAGCTGTATTCTTAGCTCACCAGCCTGATCTCCAAGGGCCCAGCTCAATCCCCGGGGCGCTGGCTCAAACTCCAGTAAGGACATATGTGAGAAGCAATCAATGGCACAACTAAGTGGAACAAGTTTATGCTTCTCTCTCTCTTTACCTTTCTCTCTCTCAAAAAAAAAAAGGTAGAAAGAGTTTTCCTAACCTCAAGACATACTATAAAGTTATGATAATGCACAAACAGATCAATGCAATAGGTATACAGCCAGAAACAGATTCACATTTATTTATTTGTTTTACTGTTGGCAGAAGTGCTATATGTTTTTCTGGTTTTTTTATTGTTGACAAAGGTGCCAAAATAATCTGGTGGGAGAAGGAAATAAAACAGAGCTTGAACAATGGACATTGGGATGTTCATATGGAGGGGGAAAACAATTTTCATCCTCTACATCACATTCATAAAAATTAATTCAAAATCAACTATATACCTGAACAAAAACCCTGAACAAAAAACTTGTTAATGTAAGAAACTTCCAAACCTGGAAAAAATTTCTGAGTTTATTTGAGCCAAACTGTCAACAAGTGCCACGAAGCAAAGTCTTAACAAATTGAGAAAATGCCCCAGAAAATGGTGGGTTTACCATTTATTTTATACACTAGAATCAAAGGGAAAGATGTAAGGGGGTTACATAAAATTGATTGGTGATAGATTAGGTAAATTAGGGAGGTGGGAGAAAGCAAAGCAGGGAAATCTCTGGGAATGGATAAAAAGCAAAAATATGCCTGAGCAGGCAGTGGCGCAGCAGATACAGCGCTGGCCTGGAACGCTAAGGACCCAAGTTCGAAATCCAGAGGTTGCTGGCTTGAGCACCGGCTCACCAGCTTGAGCACAGTGTTGCTGTCTTGAGCATGGGATCAAAGACATGACCTTATGGTCGCTGGCTTAAGTCCAAAGATTACTGGTTTAAAGCCAAAGGTGGCTGGCTTGAGCAAAGGGTCACTGGCTTGGTTGGAGCCCCCTGGTCAAGGCACATACGAGAAAGCAATCAATGAACAACTAAGGTGCCACAACTATGAGTTGATGCTTCTCATCTCTCTCCCTTCCTGTCTGTCCCTCACTCTCTCTCTCTTAAAAAAAAAAAAAAAAAGAACTGAATATTCTAAACCAAAATACACTGTGAAGAACTCTATTCTAAAGGAATGAATCCAGGAACAGCATGCTTGAGCTGAAGAAACTTCAGCTGCAAAGATCTTTATTAATCCTTGATCATTCCTGTTAGGAGTCATAGCACGCACACATAGGAATTCATTATCATTTATGCCAGCGATTTTCAATCGGTGTGGTGTGCCACAAGAATTTTTAAAACACGCAATACCTGTCTATTGCATCTGACATCTTTTCCCTTAAGATTGTCAAATAAAAACAAACAAAAAAATGACAAAAGCCAACACAATAACAGCCGTCCAGTGTAAATGAATCAAAATTACACCTATTTTTTTGTCAGATTGGCAAAAAATGTATTTTTCAGTACGCCACAGGATTTTTTAAAACTTTTATTTATTCATTTTAGAGGGGGGGAGGGAGAGAGAGAGAGAGAGAGAGAGAGAGAGAGAGAGAGAGAGAGAATGGGAAGAGCAGGAAGCATCAACTCTCATATGTGCCTTGACCAGGCAAGCCCAGGGTTTTGAATCAGCGAGCCCAGCGTTACAGGTTGACGCTCTATCCACTGTGCCACCACAGGTCAGGCCGCCACAGGATCTTAGTAATTAGTTTATACGTGCCATGAGATGAAAACAGTTGAAAATTGCTGATTAATGTCCTTAATGAAGAGGGAATTTTATAAAGTACACAATACTTGAGATAATAGCTCTTTAGCATAGTAATATATCATTATTAGGAAAACCTTTTATCTAAGAACCTCAAAGCATTTTATTATCCAAAATCAATAAACTAAGGAGATTTTTATAGATATCTAAAGCAGAACATAAGATCAAGAATAATAAACTGGATTCTCAGTTCCTTCCTTTAATTATTTCAATCAATCCCCTGAATTAAATAAATCTCATTAACACCATTATACCCTTTTTCTTCAATTCTGGCAGAGAAGATAGTTATTTAACAAAGAGGCTGAATGGTGTAATGATTAAGGGAACTGCTTCTGCAGCCCGGTAGTCTGGGTTCAAGTCTTTGATACAGGGTCTGCTGTTGTAATTGTGTTCCTGATGACTCAGAAACAAGTGCTAAGCTAGAAGATGGCTGCCACTGTGGCTGAACAGGAAAATGCTGCTGAATACATGCTAGCTGGTGCTATGCTAGGTTTCTCTGCAGGGGAAGTTTGCTGTCTAATGCCTGAAGCACTTGAGGCTGCTTTAAGGTTGTATTACATATTGTTGTTCCATTGCCACTGGTTGCAACTGTTCTTGCAAAGGAGGCGTAACCTAGACCATATTTATAATGGCTTTTGGAATAGCTGGTAAAGGCTGAGCTTGGTTAGGTGCCTGTGAATGAGGTACCAGTTGCTGGAAAACAGCACGCTGGCTACACAAAGAACGCTGTCGGTTAATGTGACCTTCTTGAATAGACACCTGATGGCTTGTTTGTCTATGAGATGAATAAATTATCTGCTGATGTTGAGGGAAAGCTGAGTGAGAAATCTGGCTTGGTGTTAGGTGTGCGTCGGAATCTGGTGCAGAGAAGTAACGGGGCTGGATCTGGGCCTGTGGGGAGGCCCGCTGAATGAAGGTGTTGAAACAGTCCTTGCATGGCCCTGAGATACAATGCTAGCTGACCAGGCTTTTAGCTGCTGGTGTCTAAAACTGACATCTGCTAAGATGGAGTTTCTGAATGCTGGACATTAAATAAAAGGTTCAGCAGAATGTGTCTGTATATGTAAGGTTGATGGTAAATATGTCTTTTGTTGAATAATTATTACCTTGGGATTATGTTAAAAAGACTTGTTGTTCAGATGTCTATGTTACATAAGGTGGTACTGAGTATAACTTCTGATCTGCAGAGTTTGTGATATGTACTTTCTTGGTATTAGAAAGGTTTACTATGTATACATACTGGGTTATAAAGGTTGCCTGTTCAGTTGTCTGGATGATGCAGTTGGTCCTGAATAAGAGGTATGCTCAAGAGGCAGTGCCTAGTAAACAGACTATTCCATAGGTTACACAGGGTAAGTTATTCGCATCCTATATGCTGGCTGGTCTGAAAAAGGTAAGAACTAGAGGTTGCACTGGATAAGCAGGCTGCCCTTGGGCTGGGGCTGAATAACAGGGCTATTCCAGTGGGTGGGACTGACTGAGAAACCTGCATGGATGAATCTGGCTGTGATCCCAGTGATTGGACAGTGTAAAGAGGATGCTTTGGCGCTGGTAGTGAATAAACAGGCTGTGCTGGAGTCTGGGTTGAGCAAACTGACTATGATGGGTAAGAAGCTTATTCTTAGAATGTATCACAAAGGGCAGCTGCTCAGGAGCCTTCAATGGGAAGGACTGAAGTTCTGTAGGTGGTCCTGGATAAGTGTGTTGAACAGAATAAAATGGCTGTTCCAGGGGCTGAATAACACTTTCAATGCCGCTCTTTAGCTGCCACTGACTGGCATGTGCTTCAGACTCTCAGAGAATACAACCCTGCTGAGCATTTTTCTGTGATGATGTCATAATCTTAGATTGTAAATTTAATGGCTGCTGCTGAATAGAGGCTTGGAAACAAGGCTTCTTCAAATGCATTATCTGACTTTGTGGCATTGAAGGACCTGGAGTTATAGACTCCTGACGTGTCCCACGGTATAGCTGGGATAATGAATTTATCTTTTGTGAAGGCTGATGGGCCCTTGAATGGCCCTCAATGGAACTAGAACAGAGCTATGCTACACCAGCAGCATTCCGTACACTGCTCACATACTGAGCAGCAGAATGATTTGACAAAGCTTGAGAATGATTAACCGGTAAGAAACTAGAAGTCTGATTGGCATCTGGTGATTTGGTTAATTTCTAGGACAAGGTTTAAGTTGAAGAGCAACTGTTGGATGCTGGGAAAGAACATGTGAAGCAGGCAATGTATGAGGAGAAACTGCAGTAAAGACTGGTTATGGAACTCCAATAACTGGCAAGTCTAAAGTCATAGGTTTGGATGAAGTTTGTCCATCTGTCCAAAGCTCAGCTGTAGTTCCTTGTGTTGGTGCAAGGAAAATTTAAATTATAAATGCATAGAATAAGCCCATTTAAATGAGATGGTCCCAAACCAAATGAGAGATGAAATAATGCTATATTCCAAAAATTTCATCAAGTTACTAAAAAAGTGCTGGGTATAGCTTTAATACTATAAAAATTCTAATACCATGAGTAAATGCTAGTTGCTAGTTGAATACACTAGGGGGCTGAGACCAGTCCCAGCAATATACTACTCATGGCTTCTCATTTATTCCAACTGACACATCACTCATTCAAAACCTGGCTGAGATTCAGAGTAACTGAATCTGACACCTTCACATACCACACAGTAAGAAGTTCCAAGAAAAGGCTCAAAAGGATTTCAAACTCCTAGCTAAAATGAACACAAAAGCTTTCTCAAAAGGAAAGGAGAAAGTTGGCTGAATAAATATAGGTTAGCTGCTGTAATTTCTAGAACTTGAACCACTATACTAATCAAGAGACCCCAATGGTGAAAGTGCTTCCTTATGTGGCTTCTACATATTAGGAGAAAAAGGCAGGCTACAAAATAGTATGTATGTGACGTTTGTGATTAACCACGCTATATAGGTACACATAGAGAAAGATAAATCTAGACTAAGGTTCTACCTCTAGATGTCTAGATGTAAAAAAATAAATGGTCTCTAGCTGGAGGAATAAGAGGTAATTTTTACTGTCTTCTTTATAACATTATGGGCTTTATTTTTAAATAGGTAAATAATACTTTTATAATAATTTTTTTTTTTTGTATTTTTCTGAAGCTGGAAACGAGGAGGCAGTCAGACAGACTCCCGCATGCGCCCTACTGGGATTCACCCGGCATGCCCACCAGGGGGTGATGCTCGGCCCATTCGGGGCATCACTCTGTTGCGACCAGAGCCACTCTAGCGCCTGGGGCAGAGGCCATGGAGCCATCCCCAGCGCCCGGGCCATCTTTTGCTCCAATGGAGCCTCGACTGTGGGAGGGGAAGAGAGAGACAGAGAGGAAGGAGAGGGGGAGGGGTAGAAAAGCAGATGGGCACCTCTCCTGTGTGCCCTGGCCGAGAATCGAACCTGGGACTTCCTCACGCCAGGCTGACGCTCTACCACTGAGCCAACCAGCCAGGGCCTGAAAACATTTTTTAAAATACACATACCTAACACTTAAGTGGCTGAACCCAAGTAAATTTAAACATCCACTCAACACACTTCGCATTATAGTCTGAGAGACAAATCAAAATGAGCTCAATACAAATATGTACCGTATCACCTACTAACACTAGCCAAATATCAGGCAGTGTTAACTGTATCAGATTAAATCTGCCCTTGGCAGATTTCAAATGCTCAGGCATTTGTCAAGTATGTGTATACGTTCCCGTACAAGACTATGAGTTCCTTGAGGGCAAGGAATATTCTATTTTATTTTATTATTAATCCCCCCAGATGGTGGTCATTAAATGTTTACTGATGAACTGTGACAAACTATATGTCAATTGCTTAAAAGAAACAGATGAACCAGCTGCTAACGAAATCATAAACAGAGAATGTCTAGGAGGCTCAGATCATTTCATTTCCAAAAGCAGAAGACACATGCAGGGGATGGTGACTTTGAGGAAAGAAAATGAAGTGATAGCAAAGCAGAGCACAACCAAGTGTCCAGGGCCCATAACCTAGGGAACCAGGATATAGTCTTGATGTATGAACTCTCACAAAGACTGTTTGCTTATTACCCGAAATGAATAATGCTCACTTTTGAGAGTCTAAAAGGCAAAAACACTTATTTCTCCTATAGAAACAAACAGGAATTTTAAAAAGTAAAAAATTCAGATGAAAGTGCTAAAAATTATAATTAAAAAATAAAAATAAGTCTTGTTTCCACGTTTAAAAAAAATTATAAAAAAGGCTATTAAAATACTATATTTAATCTGTAGAAGACATCCTTCCATATTCAAACCAGGCTTGAAAAGTCCAATAGAAAGAGCAAACCATCATTACCAGAGGACAGAGATTTAAGTCCTAAATAAATTTTTTATCCATATAGAGAGTTCAGTTTCTTTTCCTATTATACAAGCAGCATCTCAAGATTCTACTAACACAATGTTAGTTTCAGTACATCCTAAAGAAGAATGTTCTAGGTGACGGAAAGCAGAAACAGCTTTTAGCTTCAGCAACTTTTATATAAACTATGATAAATTTGTGAAAGACATCCCTGCGTGGCAGAAAATCTAGGCAGTGTTAGATGTGTTTAACTGAATACAGGGTCTCTAAAATACTGGGTCTTTATCTGTGAGCCCTTCTAGATAGTTCACGGGGACACCGGAGTTGTGAGACAACTGGGGGTACAAGGACATGTACAGACAAAACAGTGGACTGAACTTGAGCCAAAGGCAAAATGTGGGGCTGAGCTGGCTTTGGCTGTTTCTGCAACAGTTAAAAAAACTAAAGATAAAGCCTCTCATTTCCAGTAAATATATTGATTATATATTTTAAAATATGCCTGACCAGGCAGTAGCGCAGTAGATAGAGCACCAACCTGGGATGCTGAGGACCCAGGTTTAAAACCCTGAAAGGTCATCGGCTTGAGCGTGGGCTTGCCAGTTTGAGTGCAGGATCATCAGCATGATCCAATGGTCACTGGCTTGAGCACAAAGGTCAATGGCTTGAACCCAAGATCATTGGATTGAGCAAGGGGTCACTGGCTCTTCTGGAACTGCCTGGTCAAGGCACCAACGAGAAGCAACCAATGAACAACTAAAGTGATACAAGTATGAGTTGATGCATCTTGTCTCTCTCTCTCTCTCCCTGTATCTCTTTCTCTCAAGAAAAAATAATAAATTAAAAAAATAACAGTTCATCTCACCCCTGAAATCTGTTGGTAATGTCCTACTAGCTGCTGGGATGGATAAATTTTCCCTGGAACATTTATTTCCGCTTGTGGGATGTTAGAAACCATTTGAGAAGTCATTGTCTGGTCTGAAGAATAGGCTGTACTGGGTTGACTGGTATCTGAGTGTATAACTGATCCAATTCCTGCTTCGGACAAATTGTCACCTACGACAAAGAATATAAGCAACAGGTAAACGTGAAAACTTGAAGCACCAGGTCCAAATCCATAGGAAATGGTAAGTGTTTCTTTAAAAATTTTTTATGCTGACAACTTGAGACATCTTCAAATAAAATATGTACATTGCAGAATTAATCAAAAACTATCATGTAAAGTCTCTATGCTGACACTACAGTATGACTACATTTTTCTTAATAAAGCAAAAGCTAATTCCAAAGAATCACATAAAAATCAATTCCATTTGCTGACCTTTTCACATATATCCCTAATCAATCTACATTTGTCATTAGGATTTCAGTAAGATCTAAATATTATATTCATCTCATTCTCTGAAAATTTGACTAGAGAATAATAGTTTTTATATAGCAATTAGTTATTACTGTGAGAATACTGTGCCCTTCTAGAGAGAGCATGAATTACAATTGAAAAATTAAGAGAAACTGTGTTAATTTTATACTTGAGTTCAAAATAAAAAGGGTCTTCAAGTTTAGAAAATTATCTCTTGAAAAATAAGTCATATCTTCAGTTCCTAATTTTCTTTTATCAAATGATTTATTTTAGACTCTTAAAATGGTAAAATGATTATAATCCTTATGCCACTAGAACCTTGGACAAGTCACTTATCAGAATAGTTTCTTAATTTTAAAATAAAACTAGCTGGCTTGTCTGTTTCAGGGCTTTTGTAAAAGGATTGATAAAATGACAGATAATGGAATGCTTCGAAAAAATACAAAAGCAGTATTTAAAGATAAGGGGATATAATGACATATTTGTTTGCTTTTATAAATTATAACTGTTACCTGTAACAGAGGAGCAGCGCTGCTGTGGTTTTCTTTGTAGAAGCTGTTGTCTAACTTGTTGATCTGCTTCAGTTTCTTCACATTCAGTGGTGGTGTGCTGAGCAGGAGCGGGGGGCAAAGTTGTATTCTGGGGCTGAGGAAGGACATTCCCCACAGACTTGCACTGTGAATCCTTGCGTTCTTCCAAACAGCCAGCTGGCTTCTTCTCTCTCGTCTTCTTTATCAGGGTCACTCGGTCTCTAATGGACTTAGCAACAGCTTTGGAATCACTTTCATGGAAGAATCCTGACTTGACCTACAAACAAAACATAAGCAAACTACATCATTAATATGTAAGATTTTAACCATTTTTTTTAAACTAGTGAAGTTATTTTGCACCCCAAAATTCCAAATGCCATTAAGTAACAGTTAGCTTCTATGTTATTTCTTAACCAGACATACATAAATGTCAGAGCATTTAATCAGCATAAGAAAAACCATACTGCCCTGGCCAGTTGGCTCAGCGGTAGAGTATCAACCTATTGTGTCAATGCCCCGGGTTTGATTCCCAGTCAGGGCACACAGAAGAGGCAACCATCTGCTTCTCCCCACCCCTATCCCTGCTCTTTCTCTCTCTTCCCCTCCTGCAGCCATGGTTTGACCACTTCGGCCTCGGATGCTGAGGATTGCTCCAAGGAGCCTCAGCCTCAGGTGCTAAAAACAGCTTGGTTGTGAGAGGCCCCAGATGGACAGAGCATCAGCCCCAAATGGGGGATGCTGGGTAGATCCCGGTGGAGCACATGCAGGAATCTGTCTCTGTATCTCCCCTCTTCTCACTTTATAAAAGAGAAAAGAAGAGAAAAGAAAAACAATACTATCACTAAGCATTCTTAAAATAATTCTGGCCTTAAAGAAAACAAGCAAATAACTTAATGTTTTAGTATATATGGTCTTATTACAGGTCATTTATAACTGCAATTAAGTTTTGTGAAAGACTAAAAAGGTTTCCTCATTCATCAACATTAAGTGTCTACAATGGGCTCCAGAGACATATAGGTGACTAAGTTGGCCCTTTGTTCCCTATGAACATACAATCTGGTGGTGAAGGATGGGTATAAACTTAAATTAATATGAAATAGGAGGTAGAAACGAGCTGCTGCAAAAGCCCTAAAGGAACAAATGCCTCTCTGGAGGAAGGAGAACCAGTGTCACTGGGAGGGTAAACTGTGACCTGGATTACAACCAAAAAGAGGAACTTGCAGGCTATTGAGTGTAGATAAGTTCAGAGATCAACACTGTAGGCAGAGGGAAGTATGTTAACAGCAAAGTGCTACAGCTTACTAGGTGTTAAAGGAGTGAGAGGAGAAATTAAAGGACTGTTGTCTGAGAGAAACAGGGCCCAGTAACATAAAAGACTTGAGGAGGTGCCATGACGTATCATTCTCAGTCCTACAATCTGCTTCTTAAAGCGTGTATTGGGGGTCTGCTGACTTGAGGAAATTTCATGGTAGTTGAGTGATTAAAATGTTAGATAGAGTCCATATATCTAGTTCACTCTCTTCAAAAGCTCCAAAAATACCCTATAGTAATGGATTTTTAAATTACAAATAGACAATGACAGGGAAAATAAGAGAAAGACAAGAGCAACAATATTTTTGACTCTTAAATATGGAAAACCAATAGTTAAGTAGTAACTGACCTAGCAGACCTGAAAAAGGTGAACTAGGGAAAGCTGAAAATCATTCCCCTTTATGCTGGATAATATTCATAAGGCATAGGGAGTGGTAGTACCAGGGACTTCCCAAACTGGGGAAAGTCAAAAGAGATGACTAAAGTAAGGAAGTCTAAGTGAAAGGGGTTTTGAGAAGCCCCTTAATTTGGGTTCCTGTGTCGACCTTCCATTCCACACCTTTCAGTGATTTCTTCCTTCTACAAGAGAAGTCTAAACTTTAGTTCTCTGGAGATTATAAAAAAGAGGATCTCTGGATTATAGAACACCAGGCACAGTTGAGGATATGGCTACCAAGTGAAAACAAGAAAATTAAATGACCATATGCATGCTGAACGCCATATGCAGAAAATTCCAGCCCTCTTCCCCACTTGGCTATAAAAATACCAGTAACTAAAATAAACCCTTACCCTCCAAAAAGAAAATTGAAAAATGCCTCTCTAAAGAATCTGACCAATATACAAGAAACAAGACCTATAAATAGAGATGTCGTAGATTCCCCAATTAATGGCCCATCCTGATATCCTAAAGCAATCATATGGTCTGATCAGCTTGTTAGTCCCTGTGGTAGGCAAAATTATGGCCCCTGAAAGATGTCTCATCCTAATCCTCAAACTTATGACATAATGAGATATCACTATGCCATGCATAGTTGACATTAAGGTAGGAAAATTATCTGGGTGAGCCTTTTACCAGCTGGTGACACTTGAAGGATGTAACCAGCTATTGTTGACTTTGAAGGTGAAGTGGGGGCATGTGAAAGGACTTGTAAAGCCAGAAGCCAGGGCCAGAGCCACTATCAGAGCAGCCACCTGGCCCATGCAGGTTCGCATTGGATTCGGACAGTCGGTAAAGAAACAATGGAGCCAAGAACTGATGGGCTGTCATCTTTAATTCTAGCTTGCACCCGGCGGGCAAGTAAAAACACACACTGGGCTCCAAAACCCACTCACATTCAGTGCTCACAAAGCCACTGACTTATCCGAGTTTCCTAGAATCAAAGGTTTCTAGCTCACCAGCCTTGTTCTCCTCAGTTCCCCATCTCCTTCCTTATCTCAGATACAAACTGCACTAACTGGCAACTCAGCACTCCGCCATCTTGGCTCCGTCTCCTGGCCACATGGCCTCTTTCTGCTCTCTGCTCTGCTCCGTCTGCTCTCTCATGCTAATCATCCCAGGAACCAAGAGTACAAGCTCTCGTTCTGCCCCCATTTTTATAGTGTAGAAATCCAAACCTTTAATCCAATATACAAAATAGGGAAGTCTCTAATACAAAGTCAGTTCTCTGAGGCATGATGGGATTGTACCACCCCACATCAAGATGGGTGGGAAAGGCTTAATCCCAAAACCAAGCCCCAGGCTACAAGGATCCTGCCTGCTTTTAACCCACCCCTACACACATTAATATCACCTGGGCTATGCCTCACATGGGCAGCGCCATCTTTAACAAAGTGAGCATAATACATTTTATCTGCCCAACAGGACTGAAGAAGAACCTTCTAAAAGATGAAAGTGACCCTGGCTAATAACCAGCAAGAAAATGGGGACCTTAATCTTACAGCTGTGCATCAAATTACATTCCACCAACAACCTGGAGGAGCCCCAAAGCAGGTTCTCCCCCAGAGCCTCCAGATAAGAGAGTAGGCCACTAACACTTTGACTTCAGCCTCTGAAGCTCCAAGGAGAGAATCCAGTGAAGCCCAGAAGGACTTCTGACAAAACTGAGATAAGAAATGTCATTTTAAGCCACTAAGTTTCTGGTAGTTTGTCACACAGCAATAGAAAACTAATACAGTCTCCTACTATTAATCAGAAATATGAGAAAAACCTCTAAAAAGAAGATGGAGCACAAAACTAATGAAGAAAAACAAAACAAAAATACCCCAACAACTTAAGAGAAAAGAGACTATACGCGGAGAAAAAAATGTCAAAAACACTCCCTTTACTAATGTTACAGAAAGATGCGGTAATATTACATCCACAATACAAAGAACAAGATTTGTATTCTAAAAAAGAACCAGACCACATAATAAAAGAACTCTTGATATTAAAAATATGAGAGCAAAAATTAAAAACTCAATGGAAGGGTTTAGAAGATAAAGTTGATAATATCTGCCCAAAAGGAGAATGAAAAGACAGAAAGATGGAAAATAGAAAAGATAAAAAAAAAAAAAATTGGAGAAACAGTTCAAGAGATCCAACATCCAAATAATAGCAGTTCCAAAAAGAGAAAATAGAAGAAAGTACTTTAAGAAATCTCCCAGAAACTAAAGTATGTAAGTTGATTGGAAGGGTCCACTGAGTTTACAACACTGTAAATGAAAACAGACTCAAATCGAGACACATCACTGTGAAATTTTACAATCCTAGCCTAGTCTGTGGTGTCGCAGTGGATAAAGCATTGACCTGGCACACTGAGGTTGCCGGTTCGAAACTCTGGGCTTGCTTGGTCAAGGCACATATGGGAATGGATGCTTCCTGCTCCTTCCCCCTTCTCGCTCTCTCACTTCCTTTCTCTTTCTCTCTCTCTCTCTCTCCTCTGTCTCTAAAAAATTTTTTTTTACAATACTGAGAAGAGAGTACAAGCTTCCAGAGAGGAAAAAAAATGGATCACATGCAAAGGATCTAGAAAACAGAACAACTTTGTACTTTTCAATAGCAATACTGAGAGCTAGAAAAGCATGGAGCTATGACTATTTGTTTTTAAACTGCCAACCTAAAATGCTTTAGCTAGCCAAATAATCAGTTAAATATGAAGATAGAATAAAGATAATATATATGCAAGTCTCAAAGAATTTATCTTCCATCTACCCTTTCTTAAAAGAAATTAACAGAGAAAGTATTGCCCTAAAACAAAAGATTAAACCAAGAAAGAGGAAGATAATTGAATTTAGGAAACATGATGTCCAATACAGGAGAGAGGCAAAGAAGTCTATGAAGACAGTAAAGGAAATAATCAGCATGATAGCTGTACACCAGCTGTCCATGGCAACCATTCCACATTAAAACAGTGACTAGAACGACAGATGGATTAAAGACTTTCATTTCCAAGATCCCCACTGTCATTGCCTCATCCTTTTTTAAAATATATTTTTCTTAAGTGAGAAGCGGGGAGGCAGAGAGACAGACTCCCGCATGCGCCCCACCGGTATCCACCCGGCATGCCCACCAGGGGCCGATGCTCTGCCCATCTGAGGCGTCGCTCTGTTGCAGCCAGAGCCGTTCTAGCGCCTGAGGCAGAGTCCATGGAGCAGTCCTCAGTACCTGGGCCAACTTTGCTCCACTGGAGCCTTGGCTGCCAGAAGGGAAGAGAGACAGAGAGAAAGGAGAGCGGGAAGGGTGGAGAAGCAGATGGGCGCTTCTCCTGTGTGCCCTGGCGGGAAATGTCCCATCCTTCTTTTTAACCTGAGGACAGAATGCCCAGGTGAGCCTGCCTCACAGTGTCTGTACTTGGCTAACCTTGATCACGTGCTGCCAAAGCTCCTGCAAGCCCTCCATTAAAGCACTGCAGCAGCCTGGACCGCGGAGGGACACGCATTCCGCCCCACAGAAGTTATCCGCTGTCATCTACTCTTGGCGGGCAGGGGGTCAGGGGTATTAGAAGTAGACAGAGGGGCCCACTCCTTATCAAACCGCACTGTTACCAGACAGCTCATTCCTGGTCCACACAATAGTCCTGCAGGTGCACTGACTGTGGGAGCCTCGTGTTTATTTCCCTGGACTCACACATGACCTCACCCACTGACTTCCCCAGCAGCAACGCTCCTGAAGCCTTTGGGAAGCTGAAGCCAGACTAGGACTGAGAAACTCTGTTCAGCTGCTTGTCTCCTGGTCTTCACCTAAGAGTAACTTCAGTAACCAGTAGGGTGTGTGCTTGCTACTCAGGTTTTCAAAACAAAACAACATATTACTTAGGTAAACTACAATGGCAGGCAGAGAAACAAATAACACAAAAGTCAGAACAGATATTGCCCGTGGCGATGAGGGAGGGGAACGCAACCGGCAGGGGCACACAAGTGGCTTCTAAGATATCAATTGCATTCTATCAATATATCATAATAAAGGTACTGTATTATCAGTCATTATACTGTACATACAAATTTAATATATTCTGCTTTAGAGATACATTTCATAGTAAAATATCAATTTAAATAAAGAGAAGGAGCCCTGGCCGAATAGTTCCATAGTGAAAGCATCGTCCAGAAGCACAGAGGTTGCTGGTTCGATCCCCAGTCAGGGCACATACAGAAACTAGGCACATACAGAAACAGACTGATGTTCCTCTCTCTCTCTCCTTCTCTCTCTAAAATCAGTAAAATAAACATTAAAAAATAATAAAGAAAAGGAGAAAATGGAAAGAAAGAAAGTCAATCCTGATACTATAAGATAGGGCAGAAAAATAGCAGTAGAATTCACTCACCATTTCACATGCTACTTCCTCAGGTGTATCTGTTTCTAAATTGAAACTGAATTCAATAGCTTCATTGTCTTTGTGCTTGCCTTTCAATTTTTTAGGGTCTTCAACCCAGAGTCTTAAAGCCAGAGATGAATTTGAGCAATCATCTTCCTCTGCTAACTCCACCCTCAGTCCTGTATCCTCAGCAAAAAATGCGTGGTTTAGTAGGTTCCTGATAGACAACCTAATAAACAAAATACATAGCTCATTACCAGTTTTCTAGTCATAAGCAAGATATAGAACCTTAAAAGTTAATTATATCAAAGTAACAATCTTATTTTATTTAAATTAAACTATTAATCTGCCTTATCAAATAAAATATTAACTCTAACTTATTAATAATGATGCAAAAATTTCCAACTAACATGCAGTTGTAGTGACCTTAGTTAAAATTATTACTAGTGGCATATCTAGATACTGAAGTTTTAACATAGCTATGAGTATGCCTAAAGACAGCTGGAGAAGTGCTGCAATGCATGGTATATGGATTAAGTAGTTTTCCCTAAACCACTGGCTTAAATTACTAAAACTCAAACAACAGATTATCTGCAAAGCAAATGAAAAACTTCCAGATATATAAACTCTAAAGTAAATTGGAGCCCTGGCCGGAAAGCTTAGTAGGTTGGCACTTCGTCCGGAAGTGCAGGGATTGCTGGTTCAGTCCTGGTCAGGGCACATACAGGAGCAGATCAATGTCTTTCTCACTTTCTCTCCCGCCCCCTAATCCCCCCCTCTCTCAAATCAATTTCTTAAAAATAATAAATAGATGCGGAGGATCCAGGTCCGAGACCCCAAGGTCGCCAGCTTGAGCACGGGCTCATCTGGTTTGAGCAAAGCTCACCAGCTTGGACCCAAGGTCTCTGGCTTGAGCAAGGAGTTACTCGGTCTGCTGAAGGCCTGCAGTCAAGGCACATATGAGAAAGGAATCAATGAACAGCTAAGGTGTTGCAACGAAAAACTGATGATTGATGCTTCTCATCTCTCTCCGTTCCTGTCTGTCTGTCCCTATCTCTGACTTTCTCTGTCCTTGAAAAAAAAAAAAAAAAGCTATTAAAAAAAAAGCCTGACCTGTGGTGGCGCAGTGGATAAGACATTGTCCTGGAATGCTGAGGTCGCCAGTTCAAAGCCCTGGGCTTGCCTGGTCAAGGCACATAGGGGGAGTTGATGCTTCCTGCTCCCCCCCCCCTGTTCTCTCTCTATCTCTTTCTCTCTCTCTCTCTCTCTCCTCTCTAATAAAAATGAATAAATAAAATCTAAAAAAATTATAAATAAACAAACAAACGGCAGCCTGACCTGTGGTGGTGCAATGGATAAGGCATAAACCTGGAATGCTGAGGGTGCCAGTTTGAGACCCCAGGCTTGCCCAGTCAAGGCACATATGAGAAGCAACTGTAAGTTGGTGCTTTTCGCTCCTCCCCTCCTGCCCTTCTCTTTCTCTCCCCTCTCTCTAAAATCAATAATTTTTTTTAGAGAGAGAGACAGACAGATAGAAAGAGAGAGACACGAAAAGCACCAACTCATAGTTGTGGCACCTTAGTTGTTCATTGATAAGATCCTTTTACAAACTAGAGCAGTTAAATTTCCTTTCCTTTGACCAACTTCTAAAACAGATATATAATATCTAATCTGTATTACAGGCTAGGGAGAACTAAACCTGATATATTCTAAAATATGTATATAGAATATATAGGATATATATGTAATATATATATAATATAATATGTATGTAGAAAGCCTCTCCTATGTGATTTGTAACTGATAAAGCACATTGACAACATATTATCCTGTAAGTTAAAAGTTTAAACACTCTACATTTTTAGTAATCAAGAGACAAATACTTAAGTAAGGTAGTGTTATAAAAAGAATAAATTGCTTAGGTTAATTAGTTTTAAGATTAAGGTGAGATGTGTTTAAGAAGGCACAACCAAGTTAAGACCTCTGCCTCCCAATGAAAATTCTGCCTAAGTATTTTACTAAGGAATAATTATAGCAATATCAGCAGAAGATACAATTCATTAAATATTTATTATTGTTAGATATTTATGTGCATTCATTATTTTTTGATCATCAAAATAATACCTGCTTTGAGTAACAACAGTTAAGTAACTTGTTCAATATTACACTTGGCTAAGCAAGTCCAGATTTGAATCTTATTTTCACATTGAAGCCTGTGCTCTTTCTAATAAACTAATATGCCATGAATCCTTTTGAATATTCCAATGTTCTTTGGTAATAAATCATAATTAAAATGCTGTACAAACAATAATTAGAATCCATTAAAATGGCTACTTCAACATACTATTTTTAGTCTTGCTTAGAAAAAGCATGCCTAAACTCCTGCAACTCAAAAAGAACAAAAATAAACAACCCAGTTTTAAAAAGAGCAATGGACTTGGAGACATTTTCCCAGAGATATGCAAATAGGCAATAAGCACATGAAAAGAAACTCAACATCACAACTCATTAGAGAAATGAAAATCAAACTCACAATGAGACATCACTTCCACACCCATTAGGATGGCTATCGCCAAATAATTAAACAAACAAACAAACAAACAAACACCCCAGGAAATAACAAGTGTTGGTGAGGATGTTGAAAAATTGCAACCTTCCTACATTGCTGGAGGGAATGCAAAATGGTGCAGCCACTGTGGAAAAAGTTTGGTGGTTCTTCAAAAAATTAAATGTAGTATTATCATATGATCCAGTAATTCCACTCCTAGGCACATACTGAAAAGAATGGAAAGCAGGGATTCAAGCAAGTATTTGTACACCAATTTCCATGCAACATTATTCATAATTGACAAAAGGTAAAAATAACCCGTGTCCATCAACAGATAAATGAATTAACAAAACGGTAGGGTTGTATGTATGGAATATTATTCAGTCTTAAAAATGAAGGAAATTCTGATACAATGCTACAATAACATGGATCAACCTTGAAAACTATGCTAAGTGAAACAAGCCAGACACAAATGGAGAAATACTGTATGATTCCATTTATATGAGGTACCTAGAATAAGCAAATTCATAGAGACAGAGTAGAATAGAGGTTACCAGGAGTTGAGCGACAGAGGGAATGAGTCGTTTACTAGGTACAGAGTTTCTGTTTGGGATGATGAAAAAGTTCTGGAAATAGTGAGACAGTTGTACAACAGTGTGAATATACTTAATGCCATTGAATGGTAATATATAAAAATGACTAAAATGTAAATCTTATGTTATATAAATTTTACTATAATGAAAACAAATATATACCTAGCTATATGGCCTGTTGGGACAAACACTAAGAATGTTCTGTAAAAAGCTATAATTAAACAGGCCTTACCTTAGTGACTTTATGTATTCTCAGATAAGCAACACTAAACTTAGAAAAATAATAAAAATAGGTGACAGTTAATCAAATGATGGTGGAAATAATTTCTATAAAGGACCTGTCACCTTTATTAAACATAAATAATTAATAAGGAGGTATAAGTCAAATGACTAATCTTTCAATTCAAGTGAGCAACTGTCCAAAGCTCAAATTAAAGGGAAATATAAGCTAAAACTAAAGGGAGTTGTCCACAAGATAAACATAAATTGTGATACAAATAATACTGATTCTTGGAAAAAAAAATAGCCCTATCAACTTTAACATTATAATACAAGGACATATGGTCAAATAAAAAATCTGATGAGTTGATGGTTGAACTTTTTTAAACTATCATAAACAACCATTGAAGCAGAAGCTCTCTGCTTGATTGTTAGAAGCAAGTTAATCTTGGGTGAGGGGGTCCACTGACTTAAACTGATGCCTCCAGGTGACGAAAGCTTGTCACAACACACACACACAACCCAAATGTTGCTCCTAGGGAAATTTAGCAGATGATATAGCAAAGTCTCAAATGGCAAACAAGATTCACTGATACACTTTACTACAGACAGTATGGTTTGGCTTCCACTCAAAAGGTATACCAAGCATGATTCAAAGGTCAGAAAATGAGCCGGTTCATGGCAACAGAAAAAGGCGTCCATCAGTTCCGTCATTTTACTACTTTTGCACCCACCTTTCAGATTTGTTTTGACGAATACAACCTTCAATAATTTCTTTCACTTCAGGATCAGTGACCTTATTGAAACTGGCTGGTTTTATGCCCTGGGAGAAGAAAAAATGGTTTCTAGTCACAAATTAAGCAATTGAAAGCCCAAATCAACATGGCATTTATTAAAATAATGACTTGATCCCCGGTCAGGGCACATAAGGAACAGATCGATGTTTCTGTGTGTGTGTGTGTGTGTGTGTGTGTGTGTGTGTGTGTCTCATCTTTTTTCTCTCTCTAAAATCAATCAATAAATTTTTAAAAAATAAAATAATGATTTTTACTACTAAACCATATTCAAACTTTAAATGAATAAATACATACAATGTAAGTTAACAACTTTTTGGCAAGGATTTTATTATAGTTCCACAAATAAGAGTGAAAAATTATAAATACCCTGTATCAACAGAGTCAACATTACATTATGTAATACCTATATATGCTAATATTACATAGAAATTTAAAATGTCCTCAAAGTAATTAATAATATGGTGACTTCCCATACTGCAACATTAGGTAGGGAAAAAATAGGATCCCAAAATTTACATACACAATAACCCCAATTAGCAAAATATAATAAACAAGTATTCTTTGCAACAGGAAAAAATAAATCAATGTTATTAAAAAACAGCAGTTTTGAAAACTCCTAAGAAGGGCTTCTCTATTGCAAACATTCCAAGTCAGCATTATTTCAAAGTCTTCTAGAATGGCTAGAAGCAATAAACAAGCAAATTGATTTGTTTGAGAAACTAAATGAATGTCCCATATTTTGGCCTTATTTCTTATTGTCTCCCTACACAAACCTCTGAAGTCAGACCTAGGGTCAAAATCTACCATTAGTAACAGTTGTGTGAACTTGGGGAAGTCACAACCTCTGATCCTCACTTTCATCTTTTATAAATTGAAGATAGCACCATCTTGTAGGGATATAAACACAAAAGCATGTGGCTTACAGCATACATTTAAAAACAATACCTATTAGCATTAGTTACCTGATACACTCTAACAATCTCTTTCCTGGCCTATCTTGAGCCACCCAATTGGAAGTAGACCTCTTTTGAACAATCCTAACACTTTGCTTCTACCTCCTTTATATCCCTTACAATATTCCCATCCTCTTATTTTTCTATCTATTTGTGAATTTATATTACTGTTCTACTAAATATCTAAGCTCTTTGTGGGTAGCAAATACTTATTCATCTTTGTATTTCTTGCAATTTCTAAAAACAATTATTCATAGCAAGAATCAAATACTGTACCTGTTCAATTATATTTTGAATGCCCTTTCATAATCAGGCTTTTATACTAAAAGAAACCTTTAAAACCATTTAGCCAATCTTTATTATTCAGCTTCAGAAAATAAGATCTAATAGACATCTAAAAATTCTTTACAAACAAATGGACATAGATGATATATCTATGTTTTCCCAAAGATACTAATACAGAGCATTTATATGACCCCAATAGAGTACAGGTAGATAGCATAAATCTAAAGCTTGTTTCATTACAATTATGTTTGTTTAATTTCTCACTGTTATACAGAACTAAACCGAAGTTAGATTTTACTCAGTTGACTTAAACCAACTTCAATGTAAAATATGGCAGTTTCTCAAGTAAAAAGAATAAAGTTATACCTACACTAGTTACTTTGCGGTATATTTGGGCTGCATTTTGGCACTCAGAATAAGGGTACTCCGAAGTCGCCATTTCCAGCATACACATTCCAAAAGCATAGACATCTACAGATTCATCATAGTGCTCTTCATACATCTCTGGGGCCATAAATTCGGGAGTCCCTACAAAATAACACCACAACCATATTTTTATTAAAAAGAAAAATGTATTAACCAATATTACTTTCCCTTTGCCATAAGGATTACCAGAGTTAATTTCTGCTCCCTAAAAGAAATTGATAAATATAAAAGTTGTTGAATACTTGCTATATCTATATAAAGCACTTAAAGAATTTCTTTAACTTTCTAAACTGATTAGTTAAAACCTGTAATTCTCATGATTAGGTAATGATCACTAAAATTTGTTTTTATTTCTATCCTTCTTTCTAGTTATCGAAAATTTTCATAATTAGTAAGTTCTCTTCATTAAATCCTCAGAAACTTTCAATGATCTTAAATATCCCACAGTAGAAATATACTTAAATGTCTCCAAAATAAAGTAATATATAATAGATATTTCAAAGCAAATTCACATTCTAGGCCAGGAGTCAGCAAACTTGTCTGTAAAGGGCCAGGTGGTAAATATTCCAGGCTCTGCCATCCATATGGTCTCTGAAACAACTATTCAACCCTGCAACTATAGTACAAAAGCAGATATAGACAATACATAAACAAATGGGTATAGCTTTGTTCCAATAACAAAGTTTTATTTACAAAATCAGGCAGCAGGGCCAGATTTTGTCCATGGGCTGTAGTTTGCTGCTCCCTGTTCTAGACATAAACAATTAATAACTCTCTTTACCCAACCAATAAACTATAAAATGTTAATCACCAATGACACTCTTAGCAAATGATGTGCGCATTAAGGTGGCTAGGCCTAGATCGCCAATCTTCACAGATCCAGTAGGTCCCGTGATGAAAATGTTGTCACACTTCAGATCTCGGTGAATAATAGGAGGAGTTCTAGTGTGTAAGAACTGCAACCCCTTTAAAATTTGCCTGCACCAGCTCCTTAGGACCTTTGGTTTCATGACTTTAAATCGTTTTAAGTACCTACATAAAGAAACAAAAGACCAAATGTTAATAAACACACCTAACTTACTGTATAAGCATTATTAGGGTAAATTATTTAAGCTAACAGATACTGTATGTGCCGTACTATGATTGCCATAAGTAAGTTGTTTTGTATTGTCAGTTTTGGTAAGAAAATTTTATGAAGATTTAAAATCTAAGGCCTCATTCTTGAAGGAGACATCCTACCAAATTTAGCATTTTTAATTTAAAACAAGAATCATTCCAAATCAAAGTGGACTTTTGTAAAATGACACAATTTTAAAAAGAAAGTCCTTCTTTACTTCCTATTAGCTGCTTTATATAAAGGCACCAAATGATTTAACTATGTAAAATTTTAGTGCAATAATGCTAGAAAATGGAAAAAACTGTATACCTCACATTTAACAGTTACAAATAAGTGTCCTGGGTGGGCTGCTCAGTGGATAGAGTGTTGTCCCTACAGGCTGAGGTCACAGGTTCAATCCCAGTCAGGGCAAGTATGAGAAGCAACCAATGAGTGCACAACTAAGTGGAGCAATGAATTGATGTTTCTTCTCTCTCCCTCTCTTCCTGCTCCCCCCCCCATCAAATCAATGGAAAATAGTTTTTAAAAGATTTTATTGGCCCTGGCCAGTGGCTCAGTGGATAGACAATCAGCCCAGTATATGGATGTCCTGGGTTCAATTCCACTCGGGGCACACAGGAGAAGTGACTATCTGCTTCTCCCTTCCTCCCTCTTCCCCTTCTCTCCCTTTTCCCCTTCTGCAGCCAGTGGCTTGATTGGTTTGAGCGTGGCCTCAGGTGCTGAGGCATAGCATGGTCATCCTCAGGCACTAAAAATAGCTCAGTACTTGAGCATTATCCCCAGGTAGGTTTGCCAGATGGATCCAGTCAGGGAGGAATCTACCTCACTACCTCACTATCTCCCCTCCTCTCACCTAAAAATAATAATAATAATAATAATAATAAAATAAAGTTAAAATTTTTTATTTATTAATTTTTAGGTAGAAGAGAGAAAGGTGGGGGGAGGAGGGGGAAGCATCAACTCGTAGTAGTTTCTTCTTATATGTGCCTTGATTGGACAAGCCTGGGGCTTCAAACCAGCAACCTCAGCATTCCAGGTTGACACTTTATCCACTGTGCCACCACAGGTCAGGCTGAAAAAGAACTTTTTTTTAATAGTTATAAATAAGTTATTATAACACCAAAAGAAAATCTAGTCAGAAACAAAACAATAGGCTATAATTACACAATATAGCTTACTAGGTATGTGAACCTGGCCACACCCTCAACTTTTCAGGCTCTTTTACAAAACGACATTATACTATCTCCATAATGATTTCTAATTCTAAAATCCTATCATAACCCACAAAAATATTTCAATATTGTATTTTTTAACAAACTTCATTAACATTCTAATTTTCCAACCTGCCCTAAAATATAGTCACTAGATTCAGATTCTGCAAATTCTTCGATCAAATAGTATTATTTTATAAGCAACTTTTATGACTCCTGAAAATTATTTCCAAAAATAACTTCATTAGTACTATCAGGGTCAACTTACGTCTTTAATGTCCCTGATGTCATAAGTTCGGTCACTAATACAATGCATTTCTTTCCTTTTAATACAGACTCCCAGGAATCATAAAATCGAACTATATTGGGATGTTGGAGACCCTTTAACATCTCTGCTTCTTCCTTGAACCTTTGCTGCTCAGCTTTGGTTAATTTCCGGTCCTGAAATGGAGGAACAAGTTCCAAATTAAAGCGTATAAATTCTCATGTACATTTCTAATACCACTCAGATGAGTGTGTTACTTTATTATATTTATTTTATTTTATTTTTGGTGAGGAGCAGATAGGAACAGACAGATAGGAAGGAAGATGAGAAGCATCAGCTTATAGATGCGGCACCTTAGTTGTTCATTGATTGCTTTCTCACATGTGCCTTGACCAGGGGGCTCTAGCCGAGCCAGTGGCCCTTCACTCAAGCCAAAGACCTTGGGCTTCAAGCCAACAACCTTTGGCCTCAAGCCATTGACCATGGGGTCGTGCCCATGATCCCACATTCAAACCAAGATCCTGTGCTTAAACCAGTGACCTTGGGGTTTCAAATCCGGGTTCTCAGCATCCTAGGCCGCTGCTCTATCCACTGCACCACCACCTGGTTGGGCTATATTTATTCATATATTTATTTATTTTTGCCTGCCAATTCTTTTCTCAGGACCTATATAATCACTGATATCCTTTGTTAGTTATTATGACTCCTCCCATATAGCAATGCAGCAGTTGCTACATTTCATGACTATGTTATAAACCCACTTGCATAATAAACCAATACCTTGAAAACATAACCAGGGAGTTAACTTTTTGTGGTAATCAATTTGCAACCTATACATTTAACAAGTCTTTATGTTATACATCTTAAACTTATACATTGTTATATGTCAATTATATATCAATAAAACTGAAAAATTAGCTCTGGCCAGGAAGCTCAGTTGGTCAGACCATCATCCCGATATGCCAACATTACGGGTTAGAACCCTTGTCAGGGAGTATACAAGAATCAACCAATGAAAGCACAAATGAGTGGAAAAACAAACTGATATTTCTCTCTCTCTCTACCCCTTTATATATATATATCTTTCTCTCTCTCTCTCAAAATCAATAAATGAAAAAAATTAACTAGAAAAATAAATAAAATTTCCTTTACTGGAAAAGAAAAACAATATCTAAAAATGAAAAAAGTAATAATCAAAAACAAACAATAGGAAAGTTTCCTTAAGAAATTAATGAGTTTCCACATCTATAGAATCCAAGGTGTCAGGACAGGAATAACCAAATGTCAGACCCCTGGATATTTACTCTGGTCAAATATATGAATTACCAACATATTTCCAGACAGAAATATAAAGTCGCCAACTAATGAAAAACCTTCAAACAGGCTTTGGATCTCTATTCTGCTATACTAAATGCCAGAAGTCAAAAGAGCCAAGTTTACAGAATTCCAAGGGAGGGCAATGGCCCTAAAATTCTGAACCCATACAAGCTAACAAGTTTATAATGAAAAAATATACACATTTCCATGAAAACAAGGACACAGAATATATGCCATACCACAAACATTTTCGGAAAATAGTACTCAGTAAATTTCAATTAAAATGTGGTCAAATAGCCTAACTTGTGGTGGCACAGTGGACAGAGCATTGATCTGAGACACTGAGGACCCAGGTTCAAAACCCCAAAGTCGCTGACTTGAATGCGGGCTTATCTGGCTTCAGCACAGGTTCACTGGCCTGGGTGTGGGATCACAGACATTATCCCATGGTCACTGGCTTGAGCTCAGTGTAGCTGGTTTGAACAAGGGGTCATTGGCTTCATGGGAGCACCCCCACCCCACTGTCAATTCATATATGAGAAGCAATCAATGAACAACTAAAGTGAAGCAACTATGAGATGCTTCTGATCTCTCCCCTTTTCTGTCTGTCTCGCTTGCTTAAAAAAAAGTGGCCAAATAAAGTTGCCTGAAAAGAAGGTTGTGGCATATAATAAATAATAACACATTTCCTACAGAATTGTACCCCTGAAACCTATATAATTTTATTAACCAATGTCACCCCAATAACTTCAATAAAACATTTTTTTTAAATGGTAAGACATTTCCAATAATGCTTACTTAAGAATTTAGCTTAAGTAATCAGGGCTTATATGGTTGGTAAATTTGAATTTATAAACTAATTAAAATAGAAGATACATAATACAGAAAGAATAATCTGCTCAAAAACATTGGTACATAAAGACACATGCACCCCCATGTTCATCGCAGCATTATTCACGGTGGCCAAGACATGGAAATAAACAAAATGTCTTTTGATAGAGGATTGGATAAAGAAGATGTGGTACATATACACAGTTGCATACTACTCAGCCATAAGAAGTGATGACATAGTGACATTTATGACAACATGGATGGACCTTAAAAATATTATACTGAGTGAAACAAGTAAATCAGAAAAAGCTAAGAACTATATGATCTCACACATAGGTGAAATATAAAGCTGAGACTTATGGACATAGATAAAAGTGAAGTGGTGACCAGGGGGAGGGCGGGAGGGGTAGAGGAGCGAGTGGGGGTAAGGGTGTAAAGAGGGACAAATATAGTGACAGAAAATGATTTGGCTTGGTGTGATGAGCACATGACTAAATAACAGTCTAAATGCTATAGAAATGTTTACCTGAAACCTATGTACTCTTATGTCACCTTGTTAAATTTAATTTTCTAAATAAAATTTTAAAAAAATAATCTGGAATTGAAATTCCAGATTACTTCATTAAAATATAATAGACAAGGAAGAATAAAAAAAATTCTTTTTTCTGCAAAGGAAAGCAGGAGAGAAGGGAGTGATGAAAGAATTATTTTTTTTTAACGCTTGTTTTATTGATTTCAGAGAGAAGAAGGGGGAGAGCCAAGGAGAGAGAGGAACATTTGTCTGTTCCTGTAAGTTCCCTGACCAGGGATCAAACTGGCAACCTCTGAGCTTCAGAATGATGCTCTAATCAACTGAGCTATCCGGCCAGGGCAAAGAAACTATTTTAAGTTATGATGCCAACAGAGAAATAATCAAGTATGCTAGTTAAAAATTTAGGTATAATTTCTATTTCAAGATGGTTAACAATGTATTAATTTCCCTCCTTTCCTAAATTCTGCCAAAATGACAAATAAAATATATTTTTAAAAATCCATAGTAGTGATGGACATATAAAAGTGGTTCAAACAAAATACCTTTTATTTTGAGTGTTTGTGGTTTCCTCATTATTTAAATTGAATTTATTAGGGTGACACTGGTTAACATAATTATACAGGTTTCAGGTGCCCAATTCTACAGCACATCTCTGTATGCCATATTGTATGTTCAAGTCCCTAAGTCCCAAAACACTTACTTAGAAAGAGTATGTGCACTCCTATGTTCATTGCAGCATTACTTACAACAGCCAAGATCTGGAAACAGCCCAAGTGTCCATCAGTAGATGAGTTGATAAAAAGCTGTGGAACAGCCCCAGCTGCACAGACTGGTTGGTTAGAGCAATGTACTAAAGCACAGAGGTTGCTGGTTTGGTCCCTGGTCAGGGCACATGCAAGAAACACACTGATGTTCCTGTCTCTGTTTCTCTTTCCCTTCCTCTCTTGAGAAAATCAATTAAAAAAATTAATTCCTAAAAAACAAAAAGGTCTGACCAGAAGTGATGCAGTGGATAGAGCATTGACTCGGAATGCTGAGGTACCCGGTTTGAAATCCTGAGGGTGCCAGATTGAGCATGGACTCCCCAGCTTGGGCGTGGGATCACCAATAGGATCCCAAGGTCACTGGCTTGAGCCACCTGGTCAAGGCACATACAAGAAGCAATGAATAAAACAAAGTGAAGCGGCCCTGGCTGGTTGGCTCAGTGGTAGAGCGTCCGCCTGGCGTGCTGAAGTCCCGGGTTTGATTCCCGGCCAGGGCACACAGGAGAAGCGCCCATCTGCTTCTCCCCCCCTCCCCCCCTCCTTCCTCTCTGTCTCTCTCTTCCTCTCCCGCAGCGAGGCTCCATTGGAGCAAAGATGGCCCATGCGCTGGGGATGGCTCCTTGGCCTCTGCCCCAGGCGCTAGAGTGGCTCTGGTAGAAACAGAAGCGATGCCCCAGAGGGGCAGAGCGTCGCCCCCTGGTGGGCGTGCCGGGTGGATCCCGGTCGGGCGCATGCGGGAGTCTGTCTGACTGTCTCTCCCCGTTTCCGGCTTCAGAGAAATACTAAAAAGGGAAAAAAAAACCCAAAGTGAAGCATCTACCAGTCGTTGCTTTTCCCTCTCTCTCCTCCCTCTCTGTCTCTGTTTCTGTCTCTAAGCAATAAAAAAAAAAAAAAAAAAAAAAAGCTGTGATACATTTACACAATGGAATACTACACGGCCATATAAAAGAAGGAAGTCTTTATTTATTTATTTATTTATTTATTTATTTATTTATTTATTTATAAATTTAATGGGGAGACATTGGTCCATAGGATCATAAAGGTTTCAGGTGTAAAGATAAGATATGTACCTTGATAGAATATATTTTTATGAAACTCAAGAAAGTAGAAGAAATGTCAATGTGATAGAAGAAAAACACTTCTGTTTGAAGAGTATTTTTGTTAAGACTTCATAATAACCCTTATAAAGCAGCATATCAGAACTCTGACAATTTCATTTTTAGTTACTTTTTTCATATTACTCCTTTACATATATATATAAGGAAATATGTATTCAGCGCAGCATATCTTATTAATTGTGAAAAGTTAGAAACAACCAAAATGTCAATCATAAAGTTGATTATATTCCAGACACTGTTCATTTCTGTACATTCAGTATTTTCACCTACATGGTTAATCAGTTGTGCTAGCACCAATTAAACTATTCTTTTCTCACTGATTTAAAGAACATATTTGTTATATATTAAGTTTCTGCCTATATTGGGTTTTGCTTCCTTCTACTAATCTGTCTATTCCAGTGGCTTACGGTATGTTTAATTGGTAAGGCAAACCAATTTCCTATTCTTCACTATTTTTTGGCTATTTTCATTTATTTATATTCTATACAAACATTAAGGTCATTTTTCCAATTAAAATAAAAGATAATCTCTTGTGCTCTTAATTGGAATTATATAAAATATACATTAATTTTGAGAAAAGTGGCATCTAAAAGCTATCTAAGAACATAAATACTGTATATCTTTCCATTTGTCCAGAGTTTCAGATTTTTTTGTTTAGACAGGGGAAGAAGACAGAGCTGATATTCCCTCAACTTCTTTTTTCCTGAGACACATATTTAATTTTAATTTATTTTAAAATTTTAACCAAGAATTTTAACAAATTCATAAAGTTATATAACCATTGCTACAATTAAAATATAGTTTTACCATCCATTCATAGTCAAACCCTCTCCTTACCCTTAAACTCTGGAAAACTCTGATTTTATATATATAAAATGTAATGTATATGTAATATATATAAATTATATATACACACAAAATATTTATATGCACACACACACGCACACACACACATATTTGCGTGAAAGACAGAGAGGGACAGACAGGGACAGAAAGACAGGAAGGGAGAGAGATGAGAAGCATCAACTTATAGTTATGGCACTTTAGTTGTTCACTGATTGCTTTCTCCTATGTGCCTTGACGTGGAGGCTCCAGCAGAGCCAGTGACCCTTTGCTCAAGCCAGCGACCTCTGGGTTCAAACTTGTGAACATGGGCCCATGTCTATGATTCCACACTCAAGCCAGAAACCCTGAGCTCAAGCTGGTGAGCCTATGCTCAAGCCGGATGAGCCTGCACTTAAGCTGGCAACCTCAGGGTTTTGAACTCTGGTCCTTAGCATCCCAGGCCAATACTCTATCCACTGCGCCACCATCTGGTCAAGGTGGATCTACTTCTGAACTCTATTCTGTTCCATTGATCTGAGTGCCTAATCATTTTGCCTATGCCATACAGGTTCTAATCACTGTACATTTAAAGTTAGTCTAGAACTCAGTTAACATGGATTCTTCAACCATGTTCTTCATCAAAATTGTTTTAGATATTCTAGTTCTTTACTTTTCAATATTAATTTTAGAATCAGCTTGTCAGCATCTACAAAATTTCCTGCTAGGATTTTGGCGCAATTGTTTTGAATTTCTAGGTCCTATGGAAATAATTCATATTTTAACAACATTGAGTCTTCCAACCAACCACTCCATTAATATGTCTTTTTTGATATTTTATTAGTTTTTTTTTTAGTGTTGAACACATCATATTCTACACATGCTTTGTTGTATTTATATTTAAGCATTTTATTTTTGGTGCTATTATAGTTGGTACTCTTTAAATATTGCAATTTCCAATTATTCATTGCTAGTGTATGGAGATCTAATTGGTTTTTGTATAACCCTGTATCCTGCAACTTTGTTAAACTATTAATACTAGAAGTTGTTTTTAAGATTCCTTGGGATTTTCTATGTAGATAATTATGTTATTTATAAGTAAAGACAGTTTTATTCCTTCCTTTCTGATCCACATTCATTTTATTTCTTTTTTATGCCTTATTTCACCGGCTAGAACTTCCAGCATGATATACAGAGCACCACACTGGAAGTAGTAAGAGCAGATATTCTTGTCTTGTTACAGAAAAATCAGTCTTTCACCATTTAGCATGATGTTAGTTGTTAGGTTTCAAAAAAAACCCCACATGCCTGACCTGTGGTGGTGCAGTGGATAAAGTGTTGACCTGGAACACTGATGTCACTGTCTTGAAAACTTGGGCTTGCCTGGTCAAGGCACATAAGGGAGTTGATGGTTTCTGCTCCACCCCTTTCTCTCTCTCCCCTCTCTAAAATGAATAAAGTCTTTAAACACACACACACACACACACACAATTTTATCAGTTTAAGGTGGTTCCCTTCTATTGCAAATTTGATGAGTTATTATCATAAATGGATACTGAATTTCTTCAAATGTTTCTTCTGCAACTATTAAAATGATCATATTTTTATTTCTGTAGTCTGTTAATATGTCAAATTATATTGATTTTCAAATGTTGAACAATCCTTGCATTCCTGGGAAAGCCCTACGCAATCATCATGTGTTATCCTTTCTCTTTATTGTTGAATTTGATATGCTAATGTTATGTTGAACATTTTTTAAATCTATGTTTATAAGGGATATTGATGTGTAATTTCATTATGTATTATTTTCTAATATCTTTATCTGTTTTTGGTATCACGTGGAAGGGCTCTGGCTTAATTCTTGCTCTGCTGTCTTGGGGCAATCGCTTCTCTCAAAAAATTAGAGAATCTCTGTCTCTGTCTCTTTCTCTTCCCCTCCCGCAGCCAAGGCTCCACTGGAGCGAAAGTTGGCCCGGGGGCTAAGGATGGCTCCTTGGCCTCTGCTTCAGGCACTAGAACGGCTCTGGTTGCAACAGAGCGACGCCCCAGATGGGCAGAGCATCACCCCCTGGTGGGCGTGCCGGGTGGATCCTGGTCGGGCACATGCGGGAGTCTGTCTGACTGCCTCCCCGTTTCCAACTTCAGAAAAATACAAAAAAAAAAAGAGAAGATGGCTTAGGTCCCATTGTCATCCTATATATCTTCTAACTTCCTCCCCAAAGGTCTTCTAGAGAAGAGCTATTAGAAACTAATATTTTTCTGTAATTATATTTTATTATCAGCAGGGAGATAGTTACCTTTATCAATGTTTGTACTGTTAAATTTCTTATTTACTGACTTTGCAAAAACATCCATAACAATAATGGTGACTGAAAAAATAAATGTGATAATAATCATCACTGCTTTTTATTGTATTTTTTTATATATATGCTTTTATTTTATTGATTTTAGAGAGAGAAAGGGAGAGGCAGGAACATTAATCTGTTCCTGTATGTGCCCTGACTGGGGACAGAACCAGCAACCTCTGCACTTCAGAACAATGTTCTAACCAACTGAGTTATCCAGCCAGGGCTCAGAGGTGTCCTCTTGCCCCTGGCCCATGGCAGCCTTCCTCAACGAGTACCAGCACCCTCTTGAGAGGACCTATCACCCAGAGCCAGGCTCCTGTCCCCAGGCCGGAAACAGGCCAATGGGGAAGGTCAGGGCCTCCTCATCTGCAGGGCACTCACCCATCTGCATGCAGATCTCACCAATGGCCCAGGTGGCATTGTTGCAGACAGAGATGAACTCAGGGTTCAGGTTTGTGCCAAGGATAGGCATGAACTCAGCTGGTGGAAAGAAAGAGGAGTGCTGAGCAGGAGGATCCACCAGGGTAAGTTCCTGGAGCTGGCTGGGCAGGCCCCATCAGACAGTACGAATACATCCCAATTCGGTCACAATCCTCCCTGGTCATTGCTCCATCACTTGAGCTTTTTATTGTATTTTAATAAAAATAGTTCTATTATCTCATAGCTTAAAATATTTACTAAGTATTGTTAGTTTTCGAAAATACACTGCTCATAAAAATTAGGGGATCAGCCCTGGCCGGTTGGCTCAGCAGTAGAGCGTCGGCCTGGTGTGCGGGGGACCCGGGTTCGATTCCCAGCCAGGGCACACAGGAGAAGCGCCCATTTGCTTCTCCACCCCCCACCCTCCCTCCTTCCTCTCTGTCTCTCTCTTCCCTTCCCGCAGCCAAGGCTCCACTGGAGCAAGGATGGCCCGGGCACTGGTAAATTCTATTTACTAATAATTTACTAAGGATTTTAATATCTACATTTATGTGAGATTTTATATGATATAAAGTTTTGGTGTTAAGATTATAGTCGCTTCACCTGACAAGGTGGTGGCACGGATGAATAAACATTGACCTGGGACACTGAAGACCCAGGTTCAAAACCAGTTTAGGCTCATCCAGCTTGAGTATGGGGTCACCGGCTTGAGAGTGGGATCATAGATATGACCCCATGGTTGCTGGCTTGAAACCCAAGGTTGCTGGTAATGAGTTCAAGGTTGCTGGCTAGAGCAAGGGGTCACTGGCTTGGCTGGAGCCGCCCAGTCAAAGCACATAAAGAAGCAATCAATGTACAACTAAAGTGCCATAACTACGAGTTGATGCTCTCATATGAATATCCCTGATAATATAAAGAAAGCCAGAGGACCCTGTGAGCACCGAGGTTCCCAGGGTGGTACCCAGGCTGGTTCTGAGGCAGCAGAGGGATTGCAATCTCCTTCCTTCCCTCTCTCTTTCTCTCCCTCTCGCTAATAATAATAATAATAATAATTATTATTATTATTATTCAGGCACAAAGAATAATGTACTAATGACTTTGTTGAGTTTTGACATTTTGACAAATTTTCTTCCATATTAACAAGACATTACAGATATAGTTGAAGAACAGATATAGTTGAAGACCCTAGTTATCTCTCCTTAATTGTATGTGTTCTTTTGAAAATTATTTTGTTCAATCTTATATTTTAATACTTCTCTATTATATGTATAGTTCTAGTTTATTTATGTCAACAATATTATACAGTATCTCGTTATATAGTTCTACCACAAACTGTCCCTTCACCTAAGATGGACTGTAGGTTGATACATGTTTTCTCTGTTATAAACAATGCTGTACTGCATATCTTTGGATGCCTCACTGTTTTGAGATCAAGAGAAAAAAACTTAAATCACCTTACTATATCTTTTTTTTTTTTTCATTTTTCTGAAGCTGGAAACAGGGAGAGACAGTCAGACAGACTCCCGCATGCGCCCGACCGGGATCCACCCGGCACGCCCACCAGGGGCGGTGCTCTGCCCCCCAGGGGGCGATGCTCTGCCCATCCTGGGCGTCGCCATATTGCGACCAGAGCCACTCTAGCGCCTGAGGCAGAGGCCACAGAGCCATGCCCAGCGCCCGGGCCATCTTTGCTCCAATGGAGCCTTGGCTGCGGGAGGGGAAGAGAGAGACAGAGAGGAAAGCGCGGCGGAGGGGTGGAGAAGCAAACGGGCGCTTCTCCTATGTGCCCTGGCCGGGAATCGAACCCGGGTCCTCCGCACGCTAGGCCGACGCTCTACCGCTGAGCCAACCGGCCAGGGCCTATATCTTTTATAATAAATGGCCTACTCAACTTTTCTTTTTCTTGGGTCCATTTTGGATTATTCTTTTGTTTAGGGTTAATCCATTACTTGATACATTTTCGATTTATCTTCTGTTTAGAATTAATCCATTACTTAATATTTAAAATCTGTTATCAATGTTTAAGGTAAAATCTAGATGGTTGGTATTAAGGATGTTCTCAACAAATCTTTCAGCTTGCTCTATAATTGAAATATTTCATGCCCAAAATGCTGGGAAATGTATGTTGTCAAAGCTGCATATCGTATTCTCTTATAATTCTTTCCCAGAGCCTAGCTATGCTTCATTTCTCACTTCTTCTCTCATTTTTAGCTCTCTTATTTTTCTTCACCAGGTTCATTAATCATTTTACAAAAAACCAGGAAGAGTAGAATTATTCTATTTTCATGTTTACAATTTATTAATTTCAGTTATCTTTATTAATTTCCTTTATTTTGTTTTCTTTTTCTGTTATTTCCCTAGTGTCATAAAGTAAGTACTAAATTCCTTTTAGTCGCTATTAATTAATATTGAAGACATTTTAGAAGATACATTTGCTTTACTTTAATTTTTTTTACAGAGACAGAAAGAGAGTTAGAGAGAGGGATAGATGGACAGACAGGAATGGAGAGAGATGAAAGCATCAATCATTAGTTTTTCATTGCGACACCTTAGTTGTTCATTGATTGGTTTTTCATATGTGCCTTGACCGTGGGGCTACAGCAGACCGAGTGACCCCTTGCTCGAGCCAGTGACCTTGGGTCCAAGCTGGTGAGCTTTGCTCAAACCAGATGAGCCCACGCTCAAGCTGGCAACCTCAGGGTATCGAACCTGGGTCTTCCGCATCCCAGTCCGCTGCGCTATCAACTGCGCCACCACCTGGTCAGGCGATACATTTGCTTTTGGGTATAGCTTTTACAATGACCCGTGAGTTTTGCTGTAATGTCTTCTCTTTTTCACAGCTTTCTAGGTAGTCTATAATTTTAGTTTTGACTTTTTTCTCTGATCCAAAATTTATCTAGGAGTATGCTTTCTGACCTCCAATTAGTTAAGAATATTTTGACCATTTGTTTCATTATTTATTTCCAACTTTATTGAGAAATGCAGAATATAAAATAAAAATTTCTCTAACTGAAGGTTTTCTTTGGGCCATATATTCAACCAACATTTTTAGTGACTTGTAGACTATAAAAATGTATGTTTCTTATTTGAAAGATATGAGGTCTTATATATACATATATATATAGGAATTTGTGGATTATATTATCCAATTCCTCTGTATTTATGCACATTTTGTCTGCTAAATCTGTCCTCTTCTGAAAGAAACGCACCTAAAATTTCCTACTATAACTATGTATTTATCTATTTTCCTCAAATCTACTAGAGGTTCTGAATTCAAATTACTAGCAAAAATATTTTTGGTGCCTATGTTTCTTTGCTAAAATTCTTAATCTGTGAAGTAAATAACTTTATAATATCCGTATAATGTTTTTACCTTTATTTTCTTCCTTCTTCGATAGATATTAATATTGCCATTCCTTCTTGCTCTTTGCTTGCCTGTACCTTTATCTTAGCCTTTCTTTATCAATGTTTGAAGTGGGTTTTGCTTTTTAATCTTTTAACAAGCAAATGTGATATGCTCATATTTGATATAGTAAATGATATATTTAATTTTACTCCTTCCATTTTATTTTAGGTTCTTTGTTGTTTCCTTTTTCCTGTTAACTTAGAATTGTATCATATTTTTCCTTTTTATTGGTGGTTAGCTTCATTTTCCTGACATTCAAATTCAAACACTAATAAAATAATTCAATAAAGTTGCAGAAAACTGTAGGCACCAACTGTAGGCAGCAAAGAACTGTAGGCACCAAAAATATTTTTCCTAGTAATTTAAATTCAGAACCTCTAGTAGATTTGAGGAAAATAAATACATAGTTATAGTAGGAAAATTTAGGTGCCTTTCTTTCAGAAGAGGACAGATTTAGCAGACAAAATTAACATTCAACACTTAATAATCAGTTATGTATTTATACACTGAAATAATCTAAAAAGAAAATTAAGAAAACAATTCCATTTACTATAGCATCAAAAAGAATAAACTTAATTTAGGAGACAGAGTTGTAACACTGAAAATTATAAAACATGGCTAAAATTAAAGAAGACATAAATAAATGGAAACAGATCCTGTATTTATGGATTGTAAGGCTTAATGTGTTAAGATGACAATGCCAAAAAAGATCTTCAGATTCAGTGCAATCCTTATCAAAATCCTAATAACATTTTTCTCACAAAGAAAAAAATACTAAAATTCTCAAGGAATATCAAATACCTAAAACAATCTTGAAAAAGAACAAAGTTTGAGTTCCTGATTTTAAAACTTACTACAAAGCTACAGTAATCAAAACAGTGCGGTATTGTCATAAAGACAGACATAAATATCAATGAAATAGACTATAGAGACTAAAATAAACCTTTGCCTATACTGTTAAATAAATTATTTTTGACAAGGCTATCAAGATCATTCAATGGGAGAGGATGGTGGGGAAAACTAAGTATTCACATGCAAAAAGATGAATTTGGACTCTTACCTTATACCATACACAAAAATTAACTTAAAATGCATCAAATATCTAAATATAAGTGCTAACATTATTAAACTTTTAGGAGAAAATATAAAGCTTCATGACACTGGGGTTGGCAATGATTTTTTTGATATGATACCAAAAGTACACAGGTAAAGAAAAAATAGGTAAATTGGACATAATCAAAATTAAAACCTTTTATGCATCAAAGGCACCATTAAGAAAGTGAGAAAGCAATCCACAGAATGGGAACATATAATTGCAATTCATATCTTATGAGGAATTAATACTGAGAATATATAAAGAATCATTACATATACTCAACAACAACAACAAAACTCAATTCAACAATTGGCAAAGGACTTGAATAGGTATTTCTCAACAGAAGAAATACAAATGGCCAATAAACACATGAAGAGAAGTTCAGCATCACTAGGCATTAGGTAAATACAAATTGAAACCAGAATGAGATACCACCCTATACCACTTAGGATGGTTGCTAAAGAAACAAAACAAAATAACAAGTGTTGGTAAAGGTGTGGAGAAATTGGAACCCTTGTACCTCACTGGTGGGAATGTAAAATAATGTAGCCACTGTGGAAACCAGTATGGCAGTTCCTAAAAAAATTAAACACAGAATTTACATATAATTCCACTTCTAAGTATTATATATATCAAAAAGAATTAAGAGACTTGAATTTTGTGCACCAATATTCATAGCAACATTATTCACAATAATCAAAAAGTGAAAATAATACTTATATCCCTCGGTGGATATATAAAACAAATGTGGTATATATATACAATGGAATATTGTTCAGCCTTAAAAAGGAATGGGATTCTGGTACATGGTACAACATGGATGAATCCATGAATGAATCCTGAAAATATTTTGCTAAATGAAATAACCCAGACATAAAAGAACAAATATCGAAATACCTAGAATTACTTAGAATTAAATATCTAAAATTAAAATATATAAAATACCTAGAATTTTTTTAAAAAGGAATACCTAGAATTCATAGAGACATAAAGTAGAATAGTGGTTACCAGAGGCTGGGGAGAGTGAGGAATAGAGAATTGTTATTTAACAGGTACAGCTTCCATTTAGGATGATGAGAAAGTTCTGGAGATGGATGGTTGTTACGGTTGCACAACAATGTGAATGTACATACTTAATGCCACTAAAGTGTACTCTTAAAATGGTTAACACATTTCTGACAGAGGTGGAAAATTTTGAAATTCAGTTCTTTAAAAATGTCCCAAAAATTTACATCACTTTTTGACAAGCTCACAGCATGCCAGTATCTGCACCAGTGACTAACTCCATGCACCACATGATAGCATGTACACTCAGGAGGTAGACACGTGTGAAAATCAGACCTCCATGATGACCTTGAGCAGAAGGATATAAATAACTCTCACGTCACTATTGTTCCAATAATGGGACATGAGGCATAAACGAGTTAAAATGGTAAATTTTATGTCATGTATATTTGACACAATAAGAAGCTATTTTAAAAAGATTTAAGATACAGTGATAGAAAATGACTTGACTTTGGGTGACGGGCACACAGTGCAATCAACAGTTCCAATGCTATAGAGACATTTACCTGAAACCTATGCATTCTTTTTTTTTTTTTAAGTAAGAGGAGGGGAGATAGTGAGACAGACTCCCATATATGCCTCGACCAGGATCCATCCAGCAACCTGTCCGGGGCCAATGCTGGAATCACTCAAGCTATTTTTAGCACCTGGAAGCCAATGCTTGAGCCAATCAAGCCACTGGCTGCAGGATGAGAAGAGGAAGAGAAAGGAAAGAGAAGCAGATAGTTGCTTCTCTTGTGTGCCCCGACCAGAATTGAACCCGAGATGTCCATACTGGGCCGACACTCTATCCATCGAGTCAACTGGCCAGGGACCTATATTCTTATTGACCAATGTCACTCCACTAAATTTAATTTCTAATTTAAAAACAAAACACCCCACTGTCACCTGATAAGTAATTGTACAGCTTAATTGCAAAAAAACTGAAGAAATTAAACTATCTCAAATGACAAAGTAGTAGTCTTGGGAAAAGAAATGACATATAAGCCTTTCCCATATTTATAAAAAGTAAATAAATAGCCTGTCCTGTGGTGATGCAGTCGATAAAGCATCGACCTTGAATGCTGAGGTTGTTGGTTCGAAACTTCAGGCTTGCCTGGACAAGGCACATATGGGAGTTGATGCTTCCTGCTCCTCCCACCCTCTCTAAAAAACAATACATAAAATCTAAAAATAAAGAATAAAAAATAAAGAGTTAAGGAACTCACACAGTATTTGTCTTTGTCTAAATACCTCACTTAGCATGTCTTCAAGATCTATCTATATTGTCACAAATGGCAGGATTTCCTTCTTTCTCATAGCTGAATAATAATCCACAGTTTGTGTGTGTGTGTGTGTGTGTGTGTGTGTGACATCTCTATCCATTAATCTGTTGATGGACACTTAAGTAGTTTCCATACCTTAGCTATTATGAATAATGCTGCAATAAACATAGAGGTGTAGATATTCTTTTGAGATACAAATACTGTATTATATTTATATGTGGAATCTTAAAAAAAAAATGAAATTGGGCCCTCGTCAGTAGGCTCAGTGGTAGAGCATCGTCCTGGCATGTGGGTGTCTTGGATTCAATTCCTGGTCAGGGCACACAAGGAGAAGTGACCATTTGCTTCTCTCCCCAACTTTATCTGTCCCTTCCCCTTCTCTCTCTCCCTTCTCCCTTTCTATCTCTCTCTTCACCTCCTACAGCCATGGCTTAGTTGGAGCAAGCTGGCCCTAGGCACTGAGGATGGCTCCATGGCCTCCACCTCAGGTGCTAAAATAGCTCAGTTGCCGAGCAACGGAGCAATGGCCCCAGGTGGGCAGAGCATCACTCAGTAGGTGGCTTGCCAGATGGATCCCAGTCAGGGCACATGTGGGAGTCTGTCTCTCTGCCTCCCTGCTTCTCACTTAAGAAAAAAAAAATCTGAAATTGTAAAAACAGAGAAGTCAAATAACGGTTACCAGGGGCCGGAGGGGAGGGGTATTTGGGAGATGCTGTTTAAAGTTACAAACTTACAACCAGTAGATAAATAAGTTCTGGAGACCTAATGCACCACATTGTGATTATAGTCAATGATACTGTATTATAAACTTGAAAGTGGCTGAGAGACTAAATCTTAATTGTTCTCAGCACACACAAAAAAATGATAATTATGTGTGACATCATAGAGGTGCTAGCTAATGCTATAGTGGTAACCGTATTGCAATAGATAAATGTATCAAATTAATACACTGTACATCTAAATTTTACACAGTGTTATAAGTCAACTGTAACTCTATTTAAAAAAAATAAAAGGTTTGCCTGACCTGTGGTGGTGCAGTGGATAAGGTGTAGACCTGGAACACTGAGGCTGCCATTTTGAAACTCCAGGCTTATCTGGTCAAGGCACTTATGAGAAGCAACTACCACAAATTGATGCTTCCTGCTCCCCCCTGCTTTCTCTCTCTCACTCTCTGTCTCTCTCCCCCTCCTCTCTCTAAAATCAATAAATAAAATCTTTAAAATTAAAATTAAAAAAATTTTTAAAGGCTTGAAAAGAGTTAAGAAACTCAAAGAACAAAAGGAAGGAATGCTAAATGTAGATCAGATCTAAAAACAAGTGTTTATGATTTTCTATCTAACCTGACTAATATGTCCTAAATGTCCCTATAATTAGCTAGAATTCTTCCCTTTGTGGTAGATGAGATCTTCTCCGACGACTAATAAATAAATTTTGATGGCCTCTAATCAAATTAGTAAGTACAAGTGTTTCATGTGCCAAGATAAACTACTTCACTTTATCTTTTAATCCTATGGATTAAAAGTAGTCAGCAGTGGCCCTGGCCAGGTGGGTTCAGTGGATAAAGCACAGTCCCAGCTCACGAAGGTCACAGGTTCAATTCCTCATCAGGGCACATATGAATAGCAATCAGTGAGTACACAAATAAATATTATAACTAAGTGGAACAGCAAACTGATGCTTCTCTCTCTCCTACCCTTTCCCCTAACCTTCCCTTGCTTTCTTCCTTCCTCTATCTCTCTCAATCAATGAAAAAATAGAATTAAAAAAAAATAAAAGTAGTCAGCATCGGGAGTAAACAATTTTACAAAGTTACAACTGCTGCCCCAGAAGTACTGCTCGAGATAAACCCACTTAAAAGGCATGATGGCCTGACAGGCGGTGGCGCAGTGGATAGAGCATCAGACTGGGATGTGAAGACCCAGGTTCGAGACCCCGAGGTCGCCAGCTTGAGCGAGGGCTCATCTGGTTGAGCACAACGTCGCTGGCTCAAACAAGGGGTTACTTGATCTTCTGAAGGCCTGCGGTCAAGGCACATAAAAAAAATTTTTATTAATAATAATAAAAAGGGATGGTGTAGGTCTTCAAAGGTCTACTGCTAGTTCAGTGAGGGGAAAGTTAACTTGTCAGGCCAGCATTCAAATCCAGAAGAGAGCTTTTAGCTACTACAATAATCCTCCTTTAAACATAGACAGATACACACATACTCTATTGTATTGATGACCACTTTAATAAGTTAGCTTTTACACACTGCCTACGAAGAGTTCTTATACAAGAAAGGGATGATGAACCAGAAATGGCAAGCTAGACAGCAGTGACAGCTAATGGAGTTGACACTAGTCAGAAGCCAGGAAAATTAGTCTACAAAAATGATCCCTTAATCTTCCTATTTCCAGGTAAGACCCCCTAAAAGCATCAAATATCAATTTTCAGTGTTATAAATATTAATGTATATGGCTGAAAAATATAATAGAGGTCAAATACAAATTTACCAAATAGATTTCAACTACTCCAACACTACTTTTTAAACACTGAATCTATTATAATATATGGCATACTGAAAATGTACAAAACACCTTTCCTGAGACAAGGCACAATACCAACATGACTAACCTGCATGTGTGTTTATTCAAAATAAAAAGTATTTCATTTAGAAAAGGTAAACTATGGCCTTATCAGCTATGTCTCTTAATGCAAACACCGACAGTGAAGTACAGAACTAGGTCAGAGAGTATATGCATCTGTTTCTACAAATGTGAAAGGATGAAATTAAACACTACAAAATCTGTATTATAATATAACTTGTTCACATAAGGATGAACACTAGGAAGGCTTCAAAACAGTGACTGCTTTACAAAGCAGTCAACCAATGACGGTTCTGGATAAATATAAGGTTGCTTGGTGTTTTATCACTATCATTTAAAAATACTCAAGCATGTACCATATGCTTTATAAGCATTATCACTAATCCTCAACATTTTCTTTCTAAAGCTGAGTACTGTAGTAGATTCACAGGTTTCACTGTGTTATTCTTTTTTTTTTTTTTTTTTTGTATTTTTGTATTTTTCTGAAGCTGGAAACGGGGAGAGACAGTCAGACAGACTACCGCATGCTCCCGACCGGATCCATCCGGCATGCGACCAGAGCCACTCTAGCGCCTGGGCCATCTTTGCTCCAGTGGAGCCTTGGCTGCGGGAGGGGAAGAGAGAGACAGAGAGGAAGGAGAGGGGGAGGGGTGGAGAAGCAGATGGGCGCTTCTCCTGTGTGCCCTGGCCGGGAATGGAACCTGGGACTTCTGCATGCCAGGCTGATGCTCTACCACTGAGCCAACTGGCCAGGGCCTCCACTGTGTTATTCTTTATTATTTTTTGTATATCAGAAATATTTATTATATATTTTTAAAAGTGAAAAACTAAAGCTTCAAAATGTTAAGTAGTTCTAGATTGTCCAAGATACCTAACTGGCAAAGGCAACATTGGAACTCAGGTCTGCCATATTCTGAAACCTCTAGTTTATCACTTTGTCACTCTGCCTCTTAGAAACAATATTCACAGCCTGACCAGGCAGTGGCATAGTGGATAGTGTCACCTGGGATGCTGAGGACTCAGGCTCAAAACACTGGGATAGCTGGCTTGAGCATGGGCTCACCAGCTTGAGCGTGGGATCATAGACATGACCCTATGGTCGCTGGCTTGAGCAAGGGGTCAGTGGCTCAGCTGGAGCCCCTCCCCATTAAGGCACATATGAGAAAGCAATCAATGAACAACTAAGGTGTCGCAACGAAGAATTGATGCTTCTTGTCTCTCTCCCTTCCTGTCTGTCTGTCCCTGTCTGTCCGTCTCCTTCTCTCTCGCCAAATAAAAATTAAAATAAAATAAACAATATTCACAGCAATGACTGCAGATATCTCACTAACAAGCCACTTTCCATGTAGAAACTGTGTAGCACCCCAGAACTACAGACAAATAAAACAAACACGCACTAGGGCAATGGCAGTCTATAAATGGTAACACCAAAAACTAATCAAGAAACCAGCAGCTAATAGTCATAGTCTGGCCATATTAGCATGTATAAGCTTTTAGATAGCCGTAATATTAATATCTAAAGAAAAATGCTCATCAGCAGTGGTCAAGATAATACCCAAAATAACATATGGAAAGAGGAATGAAATACATACAGAACCAGGTTCAATTGTCTTCCTGTACTGTTGAACAAAGATGTCCTCACCCAGTTAGGACCTGAGCATTCAGTTCATTTGGTCAGTCTTCTGTCTTAGCAGGAGGACACAGAGAAACATCTAGTTCCGAAATGTACCAAGCCAGCTTCTGATTATAATTTAGCTTCCTATGTATCTAGCCTACAGACCTAGTAGAGCATTTGACCTAACAACTATATTCCTCATTACAAAGTAATACATTTGTGTCCTAGATTTAGGTATTTTAAGTTAGCACGAGTCAGCCTCGCTAATATGTCCAATCACTTCTGAACATTGTTAAAAGGTGAAGGCCAGACTTTGAACCATGGTAACATAGCTGTTCCTAAGCCAGAGAGTGTCCTGAAATAACATTATTAATTAGTTAGTATCCCTTGAGCTTCAAAAGTTTAATATTAAGAACTTTATTTTAAACAGGGTACATTTAAGAAATAATTTGCTCAAGAATTGTTAAAAAACATAAAAGATTGACCTGTTCAAACAACTTGTCATATATGCAAATGTTTCACATATAACTGATGGAATACAAATCCCTGCTCTGCCCCCTTGGGCAAGTTACTTATGTACTCAAAGCTAGTCATCCTTACCTCATGTAACTCATGCAAGGATTGAACAAAATATTCAAAGTAAGTACTTGTAGAAGTGCTCAATTAATGTTAATTTTGATTTTAAAAAGTGTATGATACTATTATTAATAACTTAAGATATACTAAAGCTCTTCAACCACTAATTCCCCAATTTGGGGGTTTTCAGAAACTCAACAGTCATATTTAGGAAGAGACCACATAAGCCTGACCTGTGGTGGCGCAGTGGATAAAGCTTCGACCTGGAACGCTGAAGTCGCTGGTTCAAAACCCTGGCTTGCCTGGTCAAGGCACATATGGGAGTTGATGCTTTCTGCTCCTCCTCCTCTCTCTCTCCCTCTCTCTTTCTCTCTCTCTCTCTCTCCTCTCTAAGATGAATAAATAAATAAAGTTTAAAAAAAAAAGGAAGAGACCACATAAAACTAAGAGGTAATTCCAGTTAATAAATGCAATAGAGATGTGGGAAAGAGAAAATCACCATTATACCACCACAGTAAAATTCACTACAGGCAAAATACATCAATGGGTGCCAAAACAAGGGAGGAAAGTTTCAGGAGAAACAGATATTTGCATAGTCTTCAAGTATCTATTCCCAAAATACCTATTAATCTACAAAGGAAAACTATTTACTTAACAGTACAAAAAACCTATGATATGCTACCCAAACCAAGTGATCAAGGTTATCATCACCAGTAATCCATATTAACATCACATATCTCCTGCTATAATGCCCTGAGAAGGGTGCATCAGCTTGTGGTATTCTTGCCAAAATCCATAGCCTAAATCTAATCATAAGAAACCATAAGACAAATCTAAATTAAGGGACATTCTACAAAACAACTGAGCAGTACTCGCCAAAAGTTGAAATCTTCCTGACCAGGCAGTGGCGTGGAGGATAGAGCGTCAGCCGGGGCACTGAGGACCCAGGTTTGAAACCCCGAGGTCACCAGCTTGTGTGCAGACTCACCAACTTGAGTGTGGACTCACCGCCTTGAGCATGGGATCAGAGACATGATCCCATAGTTGCTGGCGTGAGCAATGGGACACTGGCTCAGCTGGAGCCTCCGGTCAAAGCCTATGTGAGAAAGCAATCAATGAAACACTAAGATGGCCCTGGCCGGTAGGCTCAGCGGTAGAGCGTCGGCCTGGTGTGCGGTGGACCCGGGTTCGATTCCTGGCCAGGGCACATAGGAAAAGGGCCCATTTGCTTCTCCACCCCCACCTTGTCCTTCCTCTCTGTCTCTCTCTTCCCCTCCCACAGCCAAGGCTTCATTGGAGCAAGGATGGCCCGGGCACTGGGGATGGTTTCTTGGCATCTGCCCCAGGCACTAGAGTGGCTCTGGTCGTAGCAGAGCGACGCCCTGGAGGGGCAGAGCATCACCCCCTGGTGGGCAGAGCTTTGCTCCTGGTGGGCATGCCGGGTAGATCCCGGTCAGGTGCATGCGGGAGTCTGTCTGACTGTCTCTCCCCCGTTTCCAGCTTCAGAAAAATACAAAAAAAAAAAAAAAAAAGAAACACTAAGGTGCCACAACTATGAGTTAATGCTTCTCATCTCTCCCTTCCTGTCTGTCTGTCTGTCTCTCTCTTGCTTAAAAAAATAGTTGAAATCCATAAAAAACAAGGAAAGACTAAAGAACTATTACATCTTGGAAGAGACTAAGGGTACCTAACTAAATGCAATGTGGGGCCCTGGATTGAATCATAGCCCTGAAAAAGGACATCAGTGGAAAAACTGGTGAAATCCAAGGAAGTTCTATACTTCAGTTAGCCATTATACTAACAATAATTTCTTAAGTTTTGATAAATAGTCTCTGGTTAAGATAGTAACACAAGGGAAAACTGACTGAAGGGCATACAGGAATTTTTATACTATCTTTGCAACTCTCCTGTGAGTAGAAAATTATCTCAGAATAAAAAGTTAAAAAGAGAAAACTACTAAAGCAGTGATATCCCTATTGCCTCTACCATTTCCTTCAAACAAAACCTATATTTTAGTAGTACTTTCATCTGATTTTACTTCCAATTTCCAAACCTTTTTACCAACTATAAACTCCCTCTACTTATGCTTTATGAAAATAGGCCTGTGTCTGCTTTTTCTCTATTATGACCCTCGCACTTAGTACAGTTCTGGCACATTATAGACACTAAATATTTATTGGTTGAATGAATGAATAAATGAATTAATGGCAGCTATGTGCATTATATTCATTTCCAATTGCTGTTGTTACAAATTTTGTAGCTTAAAACAACACAAATTCATTACCTTCCAATTGTGTAGACCAAAAGTCCAAAATGAGTCTCAGTAGACTAAAATAAAGGTGTTGGCAAGGCTTCATTCCTACTGGATGCTTTAGGGGAGAATGAATCTGTTTCCTTGCCTTTTCCAGGTTCTAGACGTTGCCCACATTCCTTGGCTCATTGCCTACTTCCAACAATTGTATCACTCCAATCTCTACAATCATCAGACCTTCTGACTATGGCCATCCTTTCTACTCTTTTACAAGAATCTTTGTGATTATGCTGGACTATCCCAGATAATCCAGGATAATTGAACAAAATCTTTAATTTGCAAAGTCCCTTTCGCAATGTAAAGTAATGAATTCACAGGTTCCAGTGATTAGGACACAGACATCTTTGAGGTGTAATTATTCAGCCTACTACATGCATCAATTTGTTATCTATCAAGCAGATGGCTCAAAACTAACCCTTTGAAGTAACTGGGAAAATGAATATTTCACAGACCAAGTCTGTCTCCTGCTGCTCCCACACTGGCATTTTCTGAAAGCATCTGCCTTTGGTTTATATTTAATAATGTTAATTGACTACTTTTTAAACAGAGACTAGAACATACATATTTAATCAAACTTTATCCTTCCTTCCTTCAATGTAATCATTCTCTGCCCATGAGAGTATTACATTGAAGGCTGGGTCTGATAAAGAGAGTAGGGAATCAAACCGAATAACACTATTTGGGGTGTACCTATCTATAATGGAGTATTTTCTTGTGCGGCTCAAACAGAATCTGGAAATACTTCCAAAACGGTTATAACATAAATGTTTTGAAAGCAATAGTATCCCAGGGTGATTACTTTGGGACAACAATATTTATTCAGAAACAGAAATTCTAGCCTCTATTTTTTTAATTAATTTTTTCTTTATTGGAAACTTGGTTGTTTTCACACTATTATCTAATTCTAATTTCACAATTAAATGTAGGGTTGATGTCTAAAATATATACTTCTCCAGGCCTGACCTGTGGTGGCGCAGTGGATCAAGTGTCGACCTGGAATGCTGAGGTCACCTGTTCCAAACCCTGGGCTTGCCTGGTCAAGGCACATATGGGAGTTGATGCTTACTTCTTCTCCCCCTTCTCTCTTTCTCTTTCTCCTCTCTAAAATGAATAAAGTCTTTAAAATATACTTTTCCACAATTTCGACAGAAGTTTTTAGTGTAGAAGTATGAATTTTTAAACTGGTACTTCCACTGCATTGCTTTGAATATATTCACTACTCTAACCAAACTGTATTAGAAGGCTCACTCAACATGTCAGCCTCCTAAAGTCAATTGTATCCTTTTTAAATGTTTCTTTTCAGTGACATTTTAGTTGAGTTCAGACACTACTGCTAGACTTTTTAGATCTCTAGTTGTTAGATGCTACTTAAGACACAATCACATGTGACCCCCACATTGAAGCTTATTGCAACCACACTCTAATACATTTAAGAAACAAATAAAAATGTTCAGGTCTATGATATTTCTTCATTTGGAAACTAGCCGCATTACTGTATATGCAAACTCAGTTACATGAAGAAAACAAATGACTAATGTACTAGTGGCAATATTTTTCCAAGTTATAGCAAAGCCAAAAACTGGTTATGTTTCCCTGGGTAAAAGCCAAGTGCTGCTGATTCTGAAGTTGTTAGTGGAGGAGGAAACTATTAAAAACTCTTGTAATTGTCTCCTAAAAGTTACTAAAGAGGCCTTTCAGTAACATCTGACTAGGTCTTTCAACAAAATAAACAGTCTTCTAAACAGAAATTGACTTATAACTCTCTCTCACAGTAAAACTATCAGTTTACCAAGGAATTACCAAGTAATTTACCAAGTTGTTTATAAAGAGCAATAGGTCAAAGTCTTTCCACTAATATATTAAAAAAATCAAGTATAGAAACCATAAAATAGGACAAACTGTGAAATGCAGATGTTTATGGCCTAATCTTAAATCTGACCTACATCATCAGAATTTTTTTGTTTTTTTTTGTTTTTTCTTTTTTTAATTTTGAAGCTGGAAACAGGGAGAGACAAGTCAGACAGACTCCCGCATGCGCCCGACCGGGATGCACCCGGATGCGCCCACCAGGGGCCACGCTCTGCCCACCAGGGGGCGTCGCTCCGCCAGGACCAGAGCCACTCCAGCGCCTGGGGCAGAGGTCAAGGAGCCATCCCCAGCGCCCCGGCCATCCTTGCTCCAATGGAGCCCTGGCTGCAAGAGGGGAAGAGAGAGACAGAGAAGAAGGGGGGGATGGAGAAGCAAATGGGTGCTTCTCCCATGTGCCCCGGCCGGGAATCGAACCCAGGTCCCCCGCACGCCAGGCCGATGCTCTACCGCTGATCCAACCGGCCAGGGCCTTGTTTGTTTTTAACATCCTCAAAGTTAAATATCAGCAGTAAAATTCCTCCCCTGGTTATTTCCACAGCTATAAGTCGATGTATTTTAAGCAAATGAATATGGTGCTTTAAAATTTTTTTATTTACTTATTTTAAAGAGAGGGGAGAGAGAAAGAAAGGGGTAGAGGGAAGGAGCAGGAAGCATTAACCCATAGTAGTTGCTTCACATATGCGCCTTGACGAGGCAAGCTCAGGGTTTTGAACTAGCAACTTCAGTGTTCCAGGTCAATGCTTTATCTGCGGCACCACCACAGGTCAGGCTATGGATATGGTGCTTTTAAGAATTTTTGCCTGACCTGTGGTGGCGCAGTGGATAAAGCGTCAACCTGGAAATGCTGAGGTCGCCGGTTTGAAACCCTGGGCTTGCCTGGTCAAGGCACATATGGGAGTTGATGCTTCCAGCTCCTCCCCCTTTCTCTCTCTCTCTTCTCTCTCCCTCTCTAAAAATGAATAAATTAATTAATTAATTAATTAATTAAAGGAAAAAAAGAATTTTTACACAAGGTTCAAATAGGGGGATGCCATCAAGAGAAAGGGGTATAAAAACCTTTTGTTGAGCTGTGAATTTCAGATTAAACATATAAAAATTTTTTTAAAATGTTAAAAAGAACAGAATTGCTTAATTTCAGGGTAGAAGCCTAAGCAAGAGGTGGTGTGAATGCAATATAGTTTACTATCTTTTTTATTCATATTTATTTATTTATTTTAATTCATTTTAGAGAGGAGAGAGAAAGGGAGAGAGAGGGAGAAGGGGGGAGGAGCCGGAGCATCAACTCCCATATGTGCCTTGACGAGGCAAGCCCAGGGTTTCGAACCGGCGACCTCAGCATTTCCAGGTTGACACTTTATCCACTGCGCCACCACAGGTCAGGCTAGTTTACTATCTTAATGATGTTACCAAACAGAAAACATATCAAATTTATAACAAGACAAAAATATTGACACACCAATTTTATAGTTTTTGACAGATATATAAACAAAGATTCAAAATGAATCTAGAATAATTTAAACATTTAAACTGTTCATTGGGATATTTTTTTACAAAACTGTAATTATATAATAAAGGAGACTTAATGAAAAACATGAGAAATTGTCCATTACAAACTGCATGGTACTCACAGGAAAGTAATTAAAAAATGCTCTTATCCTTCTGTATTTTCAATAAGTTAGTTTTTCTTTACAAATATGCAGAAAATAAAATGATGTTCAAAAATTATATCAGCTAATTCCAATAATTCTGACATTCCTTTCATAACAGAAAATTGACCTTGTTTTCTGTATAAATTAAAAATGTACTTCATATAATTTATAACATTTGCTCCACATGAGAGTGTCCCAAATTTGGCTTTTCCAATTACCTAGGGAACTTTTTAAAAATGAGTTCCTGGACCAGACCCAGTGGTGGCACAGTGAATGTACAGAGCAAGGACCTGGGACACCGAGGACCCAGGTTTGAAAGCCCCAGGTCACAGGCTTGAGCACAGGCTCATCTGGCTTGAGCACAGGCTCACCAGCTTGAGCCCAAGGTTGCTGGTTTGAACAAGGGGTCACTGGCTCGGCTGGAGCCCCCAGTCAAGGCACATATGAGAATGCAATCAATGAACAATTAAGGTGCTGCAACTACAAGGTGATACTTCTCATCTCTCTCCCTTCCTGTCTGTCTGTCTCTCTCTTACCCCCCTCCAAAAAAACAAAGAGTTCCTAGGTCCTATATCCTGGAGATTTTAATGTGGAAAGTCTGGAGTGAATGATATGATATATGATATGATATATGATATGATATGATATGATATGTTTATATTAATGTATTCAGAGAATTTATCCTCTGTTTCAGCTAGTTCTTGCAACTGGTCCCTTATTTCAGTGCTTTTCAAACTCTGCTATACATAAAATTGGCTTGCAGATGTTACTAAGAGGCAGATTCTAACTCAGTAGGTCTGGAATAAAGCCTAAGAACATGCAGTTCCAACAAACTCCCACGTGATGTCTATGCTCTTGGTCCAGGAACCACAGTTTATATAATAAAACCTTATGGGATCTTTCAATCTTTCCAGGTGAATAATAGGAAGCAGGTCCTACAATAAGAATATTTCGAGTTTTACCTAAGCATCCTTTAGCATAGCTAGAGTGCACCATTTGCAAAATACCTGACCTATCTTTACTATGTTGCCTACTACCAAGGGAATAGAAATTACTTCCCCCATTTATAGAGTATCACTAAAAAATGAGTGTTACCAATGTCACAATGCATATGTGAAATTAAAATTTACATAATTTCCTAAATATATACAAGAATGTGGACCACAACCATGGTTATAATAGTAAAATATTGGGAAAAAATCAAGATGTCCAATAATAGAGGACTGATTAAATAACTTATAAAGGCATCTATTAAACTAATAATGTATATATACAATTATAGGTAATGAAAAGATGTTAGTAGTTTTTTAAAAAGGTTTTATAAAATCTTATAGTTAGATTCCCTTTTGTGGGGGAGAAAATATACAAAAGCTCTATATATATTTATGCAAAAGAAAGAGTACAGAAAGATTATATACTAAATTGTTTAAAGCATCCTCAAAGTATCAGAACTTCAGGAGGTTTTGATGTTTGTTTCCTCACATTATCTAACATTTCTACTGTGACACAGATCTTATAAAGTTCTTAAAGGGTACAAGGGGGTGAGAAGAAAACCAAGCAAACCCCATACCCACATACACTTTTCAAGAGCTACTAGAATGGCTCTACTGCTAAGTAACTTGCATTCCAAAGAGTCACTTGGAAAGCCTGTTAAAATTGCTGTCTTGCATCCCACCCAATTTTACTGATTCTGAATCTCTGACAATAAGCTCCTTAATCTGCATATGAAGCAAACACTGACTTTTTGAGATAGTAAAGTTTGTAAATCATGATATTAAACAAAAAAGCTTCCTAGAAATGCAGGGACGTGCACTAAATTTCAACCTACCTAAATGGCAATCTGTAGCATATTCAGAATGGGTGAAACTATACACACCCAACATACACAGAGAACACTGGAATTTGAACAAGAACCGTCTGCACTGTACTGGCTTTATTCAATGTTAATTTTTATTAATTTAAAGATTTTATTATTGTTTGATTAGGGAGAGGAGAGAGAGATTGAGAAAGGGGGTCGGGGAGTTGTTGCTTCTCCTATTTATCTTGACCACGCAAGCCCAAGGCTTCTAATCAGCGACCTCAGCATTCCAGGTTGACGCTTTATCCACTGCACCAACACAGGTCAGGCTCAATGTTAATTTTAAGCATCTTGTGTAAATACTGAACATTTCTCATGAGCTGATTGAGGTCACAAAAGTCTTCCTTATATTTTAACTACATATGTCTGAAACTATTCTTTTCTCTCTTTTTTTTAGTGAGAGGAGAGGCAGAGAGACAGAGTCCTGCATGCACCCCAACCGAGATACACCCGGCAAGTCCACCAGGGGGCGATGCTCTGCTCATCCTGGCCGCTGCTCCATTGCTCAGGCCCAGACCCACGTTTTAGGGCCTGAGGCAGAGGCCAGGAGCCATTCTCAGTGCCAGAGTTGTGCCAGGCCAATGCTCTATCACTGAGCCAACCAGCCAGAGCCTGGAACTATTCTTGTTATAACTCCTTCTATGATACTTGACCCCCACTTAATCATACTTTAGTTAGAAGTCCACATAAACATTTATAATGGAACCAAATATCTAGGTGATTCAACTATGAACCTGTTGCTTTTATTTCTCCTTTATAAACATATTTCATTTAACTAACTTCAGGAGATTCCGATTATTTCTTCCAGAGAGCTTCTTTAAGGTCAACTCAAAGACATTGGGTACTTTATATATTAATAGAAGTCCTCAAAGAATCAAGAGAAGTATTTTCTGTTATAAAAAACACTACCTGAACTCCCAAAAATTTATTGAAAGAAAAAGAGAAAAGGGAAATATCACACAGAATATATCTCTAATGTATCACAGTTTCAAATACTTATTGTAACAATCAGCTCATAAGGCATGAATTTTGTAAAAATTTTCAAAATTAGATGTTAAGAGTTTCAGGAATTTCCTACCACTAATAAATTGTTTCCCCCCAAAAGCCACAAGAGAATTCTGTGGGACTGCAAGGTGGCAAAGCCCTCCCAGTTTAAGGCTTAAGCTAAAGACTAAGCTCTTCCCTACAACTCCACATTGGCTATGAAGCTGAGTATCTGTACTCATCCCATCCCTCCACCTCACTTGCTTAAGTTTCTAGAGGCAATTTCCATGTCCTTCCTCTTACCCTTAGTTTTGTGAAGTTAAGATGTTATGCAGGGTAGAGGGTTTTCTGCACTTGGGAGAATTTTTTTTGTATCAGAGATCTCTTTGATTTGCCAATGACTTTGCTCTGCCCCATAAATAAAGTGGTTTTGGTGTGGAGACTTGCTCTTGCAAGCTATTGGCTGTGCAGAGACCTCCCGATCTCATCATGTCTTCATTCCGCACCGTTCTCAGTCAGGACCTGGACAATTACTAGCCGTACTGGTCCAGAGTAGGTGTCGCCCAAACAAGGACCTGAGGAAGAGAAAACTAAACTAAAGGCAGGTGATGGAACTCACCAAGTGTGCACAGTGAGTAGAGAAAATTTTCAAGGCAAGTATAGTCAGGAGTAATAAATTATAAGACGGGGTCAAAAGTAAGGGACCTTTTTCTTTTTGTACAAATGTTTTTATTTGAGAAGGATTCGTTGCCTGGGGGGTGTCAGAAGGAGCTAGAAAAGGAAGAATGTGTATGTGAGAGGAAGAGTGGGGGGAACTAGATGTCTCCGAGTCTGGGGACAACTTGAGGGATAGGGGTGTTGCGGCTGCGGCCTCCTTAACCTTGAGGGATTGGGCTGCTTCCAGGGTCATTAGCTCAGACCTTTGGAGATCTTTGCTCCAACAAGCTTTAGATCAAGCTGCCCTCTGGCCTCAGCACAAGAAGGGAGATACAGGAGATTACATCAGAATATGCGCTGATATTGGGTGTTCATATATGCAAGGTCTGGCTATTGCCACAGTGCTTCAGGAGAGGCCTCAGGACAATACTTTGAGAAATGGCAGAACAAAAGAAAGGAGGCCAGGGAAGAACTTCTGCAAGTGGATCTTGTTTCCAATGCGAGGGTTTAGGAAATTTTGCTAAAAATTGCCCTACTCTATCCAGATATCAGTTTCAGCCTCCCCAAGGGGCAACCAGCTCCTAAAGCTCTTGATCTCTGCCCACGCTGCAAGAGAAGGAAACAGTGGGCAAATGAATGTGAATCTAAGAATACTGATGAAGGGCTGGTGATTCAAGGAAACGGACAACAGGGCCCTCCCCGTCAAACAGTAGGGGCAATGTCAGTGTTTCCTCAGCAAATTCTGATTATAGCAGGCCAAACATCACCCAATTATCCTGAGCAACAGCAAGGCGGCTGCTCCTAAGTTCTCTTCAGCTGCTTAGTCTGCCACTCAGCTAAAACTGAGGTAGAGGAGAAGTCCTGGCATGGTCAGCTTGAGCCTCAGGTCACAGCAATTATGGAATTTGAAGAGTAGATGTGATTGGCCCTGGCCGGTTGGCTCAGTGGTAAAGCATCGGCCTGGCGTACAGGAGTCCCAGGTTCGATTCCCAGCCAGGGCATACAGGAGAAGCGCCCATCTGCTTCTCCACCTCTCCCCCTCTCCTTCCTCTCTGTCTCTCTCTTCCCCTCCCGCACCAAGGCTCCATTGGAGCAAAGTTGGCCTGGGTGCTGGGATGGCTCCATGGCCTCTGCCTCAGGCGCTAGAATGGCCCTGGTTGCAACAGAGCAATGCCCCAGATGGGCAGAGTATCAACCCCTGGTGGGCATTCCAGGTGGATCTCGGTCGGGTGCATGCAGGAGTCTGTCTGACTGCCTTCCCGTTTCCAACTTCAGAAAAATACCAAAAAAAAAGCAAGCAAGCAAGCAAAAAAAAGAGAGTAGATGGGAGACTCAGGTATTAGGAAAGTTACAGCTTTTCCTGTTGTCTGATTTTCTTTAATGTTTTAGGTACAATCCTCTGAACTATCATTTTGTTTCTTTTCTATTCTTTGCCTGGAAATTAGGCAGGGATCCCCTGGTGGATCTGACTACAAAATTTCCCATGCAGCTGCTGAGAGTATATTTTATCGGGGCATTTTGTTAGTTCCATCCTCCAGTTCCTTGGTCAGAAAACCTCCTGAGATCAGGCAGGCATCTTTTTGGTCTGGTTGGGCTCTGAAATCCCAGGTTTCTCTCTGGTTTATCTGATTCTACTTTCTGTTTAGTTTTTGTTTGACGTTGTCCAAAATGTGACTCGTTTAAAGCCTGAATTAAGTTCTTGCATGCAAAATTTGGAAATGTCGGCTCATATATTGAATAGTTTCATCTCTACTTTTTTGCTTTAAAATTGAAACATGCAAGGAGTGCTCATTTAAATTGAAATAGAATGGAATTTAGATCCTAAAGACTTGCTCATTTAGTTTGTATTTTGTGAAGTGTGTTCTGTGTTGTCTTCCAAGTTGGGAGGAAAATAGCAACTCAGGTATTAGTATTAATCAGATTTATGTGTTACATTTGTATCTCTGTGCTGTAAATTGTCTTTGTGTGAAAAAAAATACTGTTTGTGAAACAAAGGAGTTGAGCAAAATTAAGCAGGGCCCTAATAAGTAATTTCAAGAATTTGTCTAAAGCTGCTTCAGGCAGTTGAATAGTATAAGAATGCTAATTCTGCTTGTCAGGTGAAACCCTGAAAAAGGGGCCCCGAGGGAGTTGGCAATTTGGCTCCCCTAATACCCTGAAATGTAGTTAACAATATAAGGGCATAAATTCAGAGGACTCTTAGATACAGGAGCTGATGTATCTGTTATTGCTGAGCAACATAGGCTTTCTTCTCGGGTCACTCATGAAGCAGTCACAGAGCTGCAAGGCTTGGGGAAAAGTAAATTTCCCTAACAAAGCTCTAAGTTTTTTACAATGGGAAAATAAAGAAGTGTTTGGGACCGCAAGCCTGCAGGGTCTTTGCAGTTTAGATTTTTGGGGGACAGAGGTGTGGAGAAATGGCAATAAGCTGACAGTCTGCCCAAACCCCCATCTCACTTGCTTGGTTCAGTTGCTAAAGGCTAAGTTTTTCTCCACACCTCCATGTTAGCTGTGGTGCTGGATTGTTTCTACTTGTCCTGTCCCCCATGTCCCTCAGAGAGACTGGAGGTTGTTTTCGTTTTATCCTTTATTTTGTGAAGTTAAGATGTTATGTATGGTGGGGGTTTTCCGCCCTTGGGAGAATTCTTGGGTTGTCTTGGAAATATGACTGTTTTAATATCTCTTTGATTTGTTAATGACTTTCACTTTGCCCTATAAATAAAGTGGTAAGGGGGTAGAGACTCGCTTTTTGCGAGTTATCTTCTGCATTGCAGAGAGTCCTCCCAAGCCCATCCTTTTTTCTCTTTAAGCCTATTTTCTTAATTCCACGCCATTCCCACTCAGGACCTGGAATTACTAGCCACACTGGTTCACAGCAGGTGGACCCCAAACAGGGATCCTGAGGAAGGGAAAACTAAACTAAAGGCAGGTGACAGAATTCCCCATGTGCGCACAGTAAGTAAAGTTTTTGAGTAGAGTTTTTGGGGAAAGTACTGTCTGGAGTAATAAATTATGGGACAATTAGGGTCAAGAGTGAGGGACCTTTTTCTTTTTGTACATATGTTTTTGTTTGAGGCAGAGCTGTTGTTTGAGGAGTATCAGAGGGAGCTAGAAACAGAGGGATGTAAATATGAGAAGACCTTAGAGTCTGAGAATGACTCAGGAGATAATGAGGGTGTCATGGCTTAGCCACCTTAACCTTTGCGCTTCCGCTGCCCCTCTGCTCCTTCTTGCACTCAATCCTCTGCTCCGCCTTATGTTTATAGGTTTGCTCCCAGGGTCTCTGTCTCAGACCTGTGGAAATTCCCACTCCAACAAGTTTTAGATCAGGCTCGAGATATACGGGATTACATCAGAATAAGCACTGATATTGGGCCTTCATACTTGCAAGGTCTGGCTATTGTCGCAGCACTTCAGGGGCGGACTCCAACACAGTCTTTGATAAACCAAAGAACAAATGAAAGAAAGAAGGTCAGGGAAATATTTCTGCCCATGATAAATTGTTACCAATGCGGGGGTATAGGGCATTTTGCTAGAAATTGCCCTGCTCCCCCCGGATACCAGTCTCAGCCTTTCCATCTAGGGCAGTCAGCTCCTAAGGCTCTGGACCTCTGCCCATGCTGCAGGAAAGGGAAACATTGGGTGAATGAACATAAATCTAAGTATACTGCTGAAGGGCAGGTGATTCAGGGAAACAGACAAGGGGGCCTTCCCCAGCCCCGTCAACTTGGTTTGCCGCTCAGCTAAAATTGGGGTAGAGGTATCTCAGCATAGTCAACCTGAACTGCCAATTACAGCAGCTATAGAATTTGAGAATGGATAGGAGACTCAGATGTTAGGAAAGTTACAGCTTTTCTTTAATGTATTCTTTAATGTTTTAGCTACAATCCTCTAAACTATCATTTTGTTTCTTTCCTATTCTTTGTGTAGAAATTAAGAAGGGGGGTGCCTGGTGGATCTAATTTCAAAATATCCCAGCAGTTGCCAAGTAAATTTTACTCAGGGAGATTTTTGTTTAGATCCATCTTCAGTCCCTCTTTAAAAAAATGCCCTGACTGAGATCAGGCAGGTATCTTTCTAGTCTGATTGTGCTCTGAAATCCCAGGTTTCTCTCTGGTTTGTCTGATTCTAGTTTCTGTTTAGTTTTTGTCTGATGCTGTCTAAAATGTGACTTTAAGACCTGAATTAAGTTGTTGCATGCAAAAATTGGAAATGCTGGCTCTTAAATTGAAAAAAGAAAATAGTGTCATCCCTACATTTTTTGCTTTAAAATTGGAACTTGTAAGGAGCACTCATGTAACTTTAAATAGAATAGAATGTGAATCCTTAAGACCTGCTAATTTGGTTGGTGCATTGTAAGGTGTGTTTGGAGTTGGGAGTCAAATAGTAATTCAAGTATTAGGATTAATTGAAGTTATGTGTTATACTTGTGTTTCTGTGCTGTAAATTGTTTTGTTTATGTGTAAAACTGTATGCAGGTCTGTGAAACAAAGGAGTTAAACAAAATTAAGCAGGGCCCTGATAAGTCATTTCAAGAATTTGTCTCAAGCTGCTTCAGGCAGTTGGCTGCTTGTCAGGCCACATCCTGCAAAAGGGGCCCCAAGGCAGTTGGGAATTTGGCTGCTCTGATGCCCTCAAATGGATTTAACAATAAGCAACATTGGTATTTTTTCTTGGCTCACTCATCAACTAGGCACCGAGCTGCGAGCTTAGGGCAAAGTAAATTTCCCTAACAAACCTCTAAGGTTTTTTTTTTACAATGGGAAGATAAAAACGGTCATACTGGACTTTTTCAGTGTATGTGCTCTCTAGATTGCCTGTTAATGAATGGAATAGAAATGTTTTCAAAGTTATGGGACCGTTACTTGTAAAAGCATTTACGGTGGTACCTTGAGATACGAACAGACCACGATACGATTTTTTTTTTTTAAGATACGAGCTGTGACTCGGTCCGTATTTTTGTTTGAGATCTGAGCAAAATTCCGAGATACAAGTCGTGATTCAGGAAGCTGCCACTAGTTGGCGCATTGGCGCAGAGGTCCAGTATCAGCAGTTTGATATATGAGTTAACTTACAAGCTCGGTTACAGAACAAATTAAATTCGTATCTCAAGGTACCACTGTACTATATTTCGTCAGACTTTTGGAATTAACCTGAGGAAAGGTATTTCCTTACAATCTTCAGGGTCAACGCATTATAAAGAATGCCAATCAAATTCTTAAGGGTCAATTATAAAAAACAAAAAAGGGGAAGACATGCCCTAGAACTCCTGCAAATCTTCTTTATCATGCTTTTTACTTAAGAAAAAAATTTTTAATATTAATGTACAGGGCCATTCAGTGGCCCAGCGACTCTAGAATCCAAAAAGGAAAGCCTTCCCTGAAGTGCATTGGAAGGACCCACTCACAGGAATAAGGCAAGGGCCAAGACCCTGTTCTCTTGTGGGACGAAAGATGTGTGTTTTTCCTATGTCTGTTAAGACTCCTCAGTGGGTTCCTGAATGTTTGGTAAAACACCATGAGCCAGGAGGAGAGACTCACTTCACAAGAGCAATTGTATAAGGCTTATTTTACTGTGTTCTTGTCGCTTTCTCTGTAAAACCCGTTCCATCTATCAAATCCTCTTAGCACACTCCAAACCATTTCCTCCTTTGCAAATTCCTACCCTCCTTCATTTGATCCAGCGGACCATGCTGTCCTTCTCTCTTTCAGCTCCAGATATATGGAAAAAGCTTAAAGGCAGAGGAAGGCCCTCAAACCTTTCAACAAGATCTCCTGAGCATGGCTTTTAAGGTCTATAATGACCAAGAGGAATAAGAGAAAGCAGACAGAGCCCAAAGAGATCAGGTGAAATACCAGCTCTTGGCATATGCCCTTAAAGGCTCCAATGCTTCTGGGGGGCCTCATAAGACTCCATCAGAGCCCTGCTTCAAGAGTGGAAAGGAAGGTCATTGGGCTAAAGCCTGACTTTTTGGCCCTTGCCAGAGCCATGCTCTCACTGTGGGAAAAAGGGACATCGGAAGGTAGACCGCCCCCTCGCTCCTCCAAGAAAGGGTTCAGTCTCTTCCAGTGCTACCCCAGCCACCTCTGACCTAACCTTGTCCATCCTGCTGGGACTTGCCACTGAAGACTGAAGGTGCCCAGGGCCATCGGCCCCATCTAACGTCACCGAGGACAAGCCTAGGGTAACCATTCAAGTAGCAGGTAAGCCAATCTCATTTCTTATAGACACGGGGGCCACTTACTTTGCCTTGCCCCAATATTCGGGTCCTGCTCATTCCTTGAAGACCTCTGTTGTGAGTGCTGACGGTCTTGTGTTCCTTCTCACTTGCCACAGATACACTGCCTTGTATATAGAATCTCCTTTACATTCTTTTCTCCTCCTGTCTAGATGCCTCATGCCTATTTTAGGCTGGAACCTACTCTCCAAATTCAGAGCCTCTCTCTCCTTTCACCTCTCATCCTTGGAATTAGCCCTGTTGCTACTCTTGGTCATCCAGTTTTGCTCACCTCTGTTACAAATTTACCTCTACCATGCAGCATAGTGAAAACCAAGGTTCTCCTCACCACCCCACAGCTGCAAAACTCCAGGAAAAGCCTGACCAGTGGTGGTGCAGTGGGATGAAGCTTCAACCTGGAATGCTGAGGTCGCCTGTTCGATACCCTGGGCTTGCCTGGTCAAGGCACATATGGGAGTTGATGCTTCCTGCTCCTCCCTTTTTTTTTTTTCTCTCTCTCTCTCTCTCCTCTCTGAAAATTGAATAAATAAAATCTTCAAACAAACAAACAAACAAAAAAAACTTCCAGAAAAAGGCCCCTTGGTTTTCATCTCTCCAGGTTAAAGAAAACAGAAGCTCCATCTCCATACATGCTGCAGATGGCCCTTTCAGTCTATCTGAATCACTGCCAGAGGTCCAGAATTGACATTAAAGCTTAATGTGCTTGAGACAAAAGCTTAATGTGCTAAAAGCAGTGGTCATTGGGACTTGGACGCTAGCTGCAGAGTGTGGAAATGTGACAACAGTTTCAGTGCTATGTGGACTTTTTCTGAACATGTGTGACTCCTGCTCCTTGGGAAAGTTCTCAGACTGAAGTGGGGTTGGGTTGCATTTACAGAGAATGTGGAACGGTGAGGATGCCAGCATGGACTTGGTGAAATTGCATCAACATATTAAGGACATTCAAAACTGTAAAGACTCTATTATAGATCCTGCTGTATTGCTAAGAGTTTGCTTGATAATCTAAAAAGTTTTAATCCCTTCATTGTATTAAGACATTTGTTTGCCATCTGTTCGCATTGGCTATATTAATCTTGTGTTTATTTTGTATTTTTCCAGTCTGCCTCCAAATTGAAACATGGGAAATCAGATGAGTATAAATCACAGCACATGAATTGAAGTTAAAAAATAAAAAAAGGGGGATATGTTGGGGACTGCAAGCCAACAGGGTCTTTGCAGCTTAGATTTTTGGGGGACAGAGGTGTGGGGAACTGGCAGTAAGCTGACAGTCTGCCCAAACCCCCATCTCACTTGCTTGGTTCAGTTGCTAAAGGCTAAGTTTTTCTCCACACCTCCATGTTAGCTGTGATGCTGGATTGTTTCTACTTGTCCTATCCCCCCAAGTCCCTCGGAGAGACTGGAGGCTGTTTTCTTTTTATCCTTTGTTTTGTGAAGTTAAGATGTTATGTCTGGTGGGGGTTTTCTGCACTTGGGAGAATTCTTGGGTTGCCTTGGAAATGTGACTTTGTTTCAATGATCTTTTTGATTTGTTAATGACCTCACTTTGCCCTATAAATACAGGGTAGAGGGGTGGAGACTCATTTTTTGCAAGCTACCTTCTGCGTTGCAGAGTCCTTCCGAGCCCATCCTTTTTTTTTTTTTTCTTTAAGCCTATTTCCTTAATTCTGCGTGGTTCCCACTCAGGACCTGGAATTACTAGCTACACTGGTTCATGGCAAAGAAGGTCATACTGGACTTGTTCAGCCTTATGTACTCCCTAGATTGCCTTTTAATCTATGGGATAAAAATGTTTTAAAAAATATGGGACCATTACTTGTAAAAGCATTTACTATATTTTGTCAGACTTTGGAATTGACCTAAGGACAGGTATTCCTTACAGTCCTCAGGGCTAAGGCATTGTAGAGTGTGCCCATCAAACACTTAAAAGTCAATTAGAAAAAATAAAAAAGGGGGAGTCATACCCTGGAAATCTTCTTTATCACGCTCTTTTTACTTTAAATATTTTTGAGCCCTGGCCGGTTGGCTCAGTGGTAGAGCGTTGGCCTAGCGTGCGGAGGACCCAGGTTCGATTCCCGGCCAGGGCACACAGGAGAAGCGCCCATTTGCTTCTCCACCCCTCTGCCGCACTTTCCTCTCTGTCTCTCTCTTCCCCTCCCGCAGCCAAGGCTCCATTGGAGCAAAGATGGCCCGGGCGCTGGGGATGGCTCTGTGGCCTCTGCCTCAGGTGCTAGAGTGGCTCTGGTCGCAGCATGGCGACGCCCAGGATGGGCAGAGCATCGCCCCCTGGTGGGCAGAGCTTCGCCCCTGGTGGGCGTGCCGGGTGGATCCCGGTCGGGCGCATGCAGGAGTCTGTCTGACTGTCTCTCCCTGTTTCCAGCTTCAGAAAAATGAAAAAAAAAAATTAAATATTTTCGAATACTGATATACAGGGCCATTCAGTGGCCAAGAGACTCTGAAATCAGACAAAGAAAGCCTTCCTTGAAGTGTGATGGAAGGACCCGCTCACAGGAATGAGGCAAGGGCTGACCCTGTTCTCTTGTGGGGCCGAGGATATATGTATTTTTCTTAGGTCTGCTAAGGCTCCTTGGTGGGTTCCTGAAAGATTGGAGGAGAGACTCACCCATAAGAGCAATTTATATAAGTCTTATTTTACTTCTAAAAATCTTTTCAAAATTTCCTCCTCAGGACTTACTGCAGCTGAGAGGCAATTTATACCAGCCAAGCAATGGCCTAATTCTCACATGTTGTACCGGGATATATTAACTGGCCCTACGTGGCAAAATTAGTCAAATTACTAACTTGGGGGCGAGGGTATGTTCCAATTTTGTCATCAACAGGTTCTCTTTAAATGCCAGCGAGGAACAAGGAACGTGAAGCCCCATCATGGATTGGAATCAGCCCCTAGAAAGCAACCCAGTTCCAGAGATCCAGAATGCTCATTAAGCTTAAGGCCAAAGCTTAATGGGACTTGGAAACCGCTACAGGGAGTGAGAATGTGATAACAGTTCCAGTGTCATGCAGACTTTTCCTGAGTTTGACTCCTACTCCTTGTGACAGTTCTCAATGGGACTGAAGTGGGGTCGGGTTGCATCTACAGGGAATGTGGAGGAGTGATGGTGTCAGCATGGACTTGGTGAAACTGCATTAACATATTAAGGACATAAAAACAGCAAAGACTCTGTTATAGATCCTGCTGCACTGGCTAAGAATTTGCTTGATAATCTAAAAGGCTTTAATGCCTTCAATGTATTAAGATACTCATTTTGGTATCTGTTAGCATTGGCTATATTAATTTTGTGTTTATTCTGTATTTTCCCAGTCTGCCTCTGAATTGGAATCTGGGAAATCAAACCAGTACAAATCTCAGCACACAAACTAAAATAAAAAAATTTAAAAAGGGGGATATGTGGGAGGCTGCAAGCTGGCAAAGCCCTCGCAGTTTAAGGCTCAAGCTAAAGGCTAAGTACTCTTCCCCACAACTCCATATTGGCTATGAAGGTGAGTATCTGTACTCGTCCCACTCACCCCCCACCTCATTTGCTTAAGTTGCTAGAGGCAATTTACATGCCTTCCTGTCACCCTTTGTTTTGTGAAGTTAAGATGTTATGCAGGGTAGGTTTTCTACACTTGGGAGAATTCTTGAGTTGCCTTGGAAATGTGACTTTGTATCAGAGATCTCTTTGATTTGTTAATGACTTTGCTCTGCCCTATAAATAAAGTGGTTTTGGGGTGGAGACTTGCTCTTGCAAGCTATAGGCTGTGCAGAGACCTCTTGATTCCATCCTTTTTATCTCTTAGTTTATGTCTTCATTCTGCACCGTTCTCAGTCAGGACCTGGAAAATGACTAGCCATGCTGGTCCACAGCATAATTCTACCCTCCCACCCCCCAAAAACGGAGGGGAAAGCAAAAGGAGAAAATAAAGCCCTTAATTTTATTTTAATCCATGATACATTTTAATCTTGGATCACTCAAAAGGTCAGGTCAACTAAAACTGGAATTTATTAAAACCAAGAACAAAAAGACACATAGGTGCTTGGGCTCTGCTACCCAACAGTACACTTTCACATTTTTTCTTTGGAAGTTATTATTTTTCATTGTTAGCATTTAGGTCTATCTTTCTAATGCAACAAAGGAAAAAATAGAAGTTTATAAAGAAAAGAAAAACCAAGATTATATACCTACCTGCAGCTCACACCAAGCAACTTCAACCCACGTTTCAGTGTCCAGTCCTTTATATACTGTTTTGAACGCTCCTCTTCCCAGCTCTATGTCGAATTTCAGAAACCTGCCACTAGGTGAAGTGGCTACAGCCTTCATTTCTGCTTCTTCTTCCACTTCCTTTTCATTCTTCTCCTTGAAACAATCTTTTGAGGATTCAGATGTTGCCTTTGAACACTGTGCATATTTGACTTCTTGTTCACCTTTTAGCACATTTGTAGGAAGCTTTTCTATTCTTGAAATATTTGCTGCAGTCTTTGTTCTCTCATCTTTGGAGGAAGATTCAATAACTTTGTCATCAACACTCTTTCGGAAGAATCTCTTCCTTTCTATAGTTTCTCCAGAAGCAGAAAAGGTACTGTCTGTTTCCTTCAGTCTAGCTTCCACGGTCAAAGTTGCTGCCATCTGATGAACTCTGTTTGCTAATGACACTCCATCAGGTTTCTCAGAATCTTCTGTGCTAGCTGGCTCCCCTGAATCAGTAGCCATTGTAATGGAAATCGGCACTAAAATTTTTCCTGTTCTACTCTTCAGTCTAGTAACATCTCAGGTATCAAAATGATCAGAAAGAACTTCCTTTTATGTGGTCATGTTTCCATAGTAACCTGGAGGGAGGGAAAGGATATTTTAAAAACACCCCACAAAGGAAATCATTAAGGAGAAAACAAGTCACTTGGTTGCTTAATCCATTTTTTCTTAATAAGAAGTCTGTTTCTTTTTTCTGTCCAATTTTAGCAACCAGCAGACTCCAGGGATTCTGTCTTATCTTGTTTACCACTATAGTCCTCAGTGCCTAGCAAGCTATTTGGCAGATAGCTCAATAAGACACTCTATTGGATGAATGTTGGTTAGGAACCTAGTTCTCAGTCCAGTCTATCAATCCATTAAATTTCAAACAAGTATCTAAACCCTGAGTTCATTTTAGCTACAAGGTAACACATACAATAACTAAAATAAGCACATAATTTCTCAGTAGGTGCTTTTTGTCTAAATTTTCAAAATTAATCCATAGTTTTTTACTGTGATAAAATATACTTAATATCAAATTTACTATTTTAACCATTTTAAGCATAAAGTGGCCTTAACAATATCCATAATGTTGTGCAATCATCACCATGACTTACTTCCAGAACTAATCATCTCAAACTGAAATTCTATATCCATTAAACAATAATTATTTTTTGTGTGTGACAGAGACAGAGAAAGAGACAGACAGGGACAGAGAGACAGGAAGGGAGAGAGATGAGAAGCATCAGTTCTTCATTGCAGCACCTTAGATGTTCATATGTGCCTTGACTGGGGGGCTACAGCAGAGTGAGTGACCTCCTGCTCATGCCAGCAACCCTGTGCTCAAGCTGGTGAACCCACACTCAAACCGGCAACCTCGGGTTTTCAAACCTGAGTCCTCTGCGTCCCAATCTGACGCTCTATCCACTGTGCCACCACGTACATGGTCAGGCTAAACAATAATTCTTTATCTCCCCAGTCCCTAGCAATCTCTATCCTTCTTTCTCTCTCTATGAATTTGTTTATTCTAAGTACTTCATATAAGTGAAATCATACAATATTTGACCTTTTGTTGCTGGCTTATTTCATTCAACATAATGTTTGCAAGGTTCATTGATATTATAGCATGTATCAGAATTTCATTACTTTTTAAGGTTAAACAATATTATTTGTACATATCACATTCTGTTTATCCACCTTTTGACTATTATGAATAATGCTGCTATGAATATCCAATAGTAGTTTTGAATAACACAAATACTTGTTTATGAGCTTGCCTTCAGATTTTTAGCAGAAAGAAACTACTGTAAAATATTAACACATTATCCTAAAAAATTAACACACATTTTCTTAAATCTTTTTTTTTTTTTTTTTTTTTGGTATTTTTCTGAAGCTGTAAACGGGGAGGCAGTCAGACTGACTCCCACATGCGCTCGACCGGGATCCACCTGGCACGCCCTCCAGGTGGTGATGCTCTGCCCGTCCAGGGTGTCGCTCTGTTGCAACCAGAGCCAGTCTAGCACCTGAGGCAGAAGCCATGGAGCCATCCCCAGCGCCCGGGCCATCTTTGCTCCAATGGAGCCTTGGCTGCGGGAAGGGAAGAGAGAGATAGAGAGGAAGGAGAGGGGGAGGGGTGGAGAAGCAGATGAGCGCTTCTCCTGTGTGCCCTGGCCGGGAATCAAACCCGGGACTTCTGCATGCCAGGCCGATGCTCTACCACTGAGCCAACCAGCCAGGGCCTTTCTTAAATCTTTTAAGAAAGAATTTAAAATATGCATCCTCTTTAACCAGCAAGTCTACTTATAGGAACTTGCCTTAGAAAAATAGTCAATTTGTGCAAAGATTTAATTATAAAGACCTTCACTGCAGCACTTATAATTTGGAAAAACTGTAACTAAACATAAGCCTAATAGGGGTTTAATTAAATATCTCAAAATGAGATAGGATACCGTATTTTTAAAAAAATAGTTTTTGGTCTTTATGAAAAGACATTCCAGCCTGACCAGTGGTGGCACAGTGGACAGAGCATTGACCTGGGAGGCTCAGGTCCCTGGTTCGAAACCCCAGGGTCACCGGCTTGAGCTCAGGCTTGCTGGACTGAGTGTCGAGTTGCCAACTTGAGGGTGGGATCATCAACATGATCCCAAGGTCAATGGCTTGAGCCCACAGGTCACCAGCTCAGCTCGAGCCCCCCACCCCTGGTTAAGGCACATATAAGAAGCAATCAATGAGCAGTAACTAAAGTAAAGCATCTATAGTTGATACTTCTTGCCTTTCTCCTCCATCTCTCTCTCCCTCCCCCCCTCTCAAATCAATTAAAAAAGAAAAGATATTCCTTATATATTATATGGTTAAATTAAATATATACAAGTCTCCATATATACATACAAACATACACCCATATTAATTCTGAATAGTGTAATTAGTATAATTATGGGCATTTTTTGTTTCTGCTTTTCTGTATTTTCTAAAGCTTTCTGCAAAGAATGTGGAAATATGTGGAACACAGAAGGAAAAAGTTTTTATTTAAAATAATTTAATTTCTTTCAATTATAGTTTACGTTTGATATTACTGTATTTTTATTAGTTTCAGGTATAAAGCAAAATATTGAGGGGAACTGCTTTGTAAATATATGACTGTATAAGGGAAAGGTTTTTCTAATAAATGGTCAAACCACCAATAAGAAGTCTTCTCACCACAAACATTCATAATAAAGTTAAGTCTGTATACCTTTTATTATGCTATGTGTCTCAGAAGGCACAATTTGTTATGTAAAAAAACTGAACAGAAGTATCAGAAGTATCAAATTTGAAAAACTGAGAGCCCTGGCCAATTGGCTCAGTGGTGTAGTGTTGGCCCAGCATGTGGAAGTCCCGGGTTTGATTCCAGTCAGGGCACACAGGGGAAGCAACCATCTGCTTCTCTACCTCTCCACCCATCTCTATTTCTCTCTTCACCTCCCACAGCCATGGCTAGATTGGGTTGAGCAAAACTGGCCCCGGGGTTCTGAGGGTGGCTACATGACCTCCGCTCAGGCACTAGAATAATTCAGTTGCAGAGCAGTGAAGCAGTAGTCCCAGATGGGCAAAGCATCGCTTGGTAGGGTGCTTGCCAGGTGGGTGCCAGTCACGGCGCATGCAGGAGTCTGTCTCTGCCTCCCCGTCTCTCACTTAAAAAGAAAAGAACTGAGAATAACAACCCTTAAGTGAAACAAACAAAATGGGATGAAATGCCCTAAATTGTTCTACATATTCAACATAATTCACATCAACACCCCAGCTGGTTCCTTTGCAGACGTTAACAAGCTGATCTTAAAACTCACAGAACTTCAAGAACCCAGAGCAGCCAATACCAAATCAATCTTGAAAAAGAACAAGCTGAAAACTTACCCTTTACAATTTTAAAAACTACCACAGTAAAGTTAATCCAATGTTAACAATTTAGGTGAGATATTCTTAAGAATATTATTACTCACTTCACTTAACTAAAGGTCACTTATCCAGAAACCTCAAAAGCAGAGCCCCATAAGACAGAAAAAACTTGTAAAAAGACAAAAGCTACAGTAAAGACAGTGTGGTACTGGCATAAGGACAGATATATAAATAAACGGAATGAACATAGAGAATCCATAAATAAACCTAGAAATTTGTGGTTAATTAATTTTCAATAAGGGTGCCAAGACATTTCAAAGGTAAAGAACAATTTTCAAAAATCATACTGGGACAAGTGGATATCTATATGCAAAAGAATGAAGTTGGACACTCTAATGAAGGTTTACTGGAAAAGATGTTAGAACTGTGTCTAAAAGAAAGAAAATTAGCTGATCCAAGCAGAAGGAAGATCACAAGCAAAGTCATTAAACAGCATGGAGTAAATGTGAATGGTACCGTGAACAGTTATTCACATATTAGAAGCAGGCAGATGAGAACAAAGACACAGATATATGCCAAGGATATATGCCATACAATATAAAATAAGAAGACCAATTAGAGATCTACTGCAATAATCCAGGAAAGAGATGCTGAGGTTTGAATGAAAATATTGGCAAGAGGGATAGATACAAGGTATATTAAAGTTCTAAATTCAAGATTTACTGCCCAAATAAATATGGTTGTAAGGGGAAAGGAAGAATACATAATTCCCTGAAATTTGCCTATCAGATGACACTACTAGGACATAGCTGTGTTAATACCAAAGCTAAGAATTACAGGCATATACTGCATAATAACATTTTGGTCAAAGACAGGCCTCATACACCTTATAGCCTAGGTGTCTAGTATGCTATACCATTTAGGGCTGTATAAGTATACTCTACAATGTTCACATAGATAAACTGCCTAACAATGCATTTCTCAGCTATATCCCTGCTGTTAAACAGTGCATGACTGCAAACTAAAAACAAACTATTTTATGAGTTTACAATGCCAAATCAATATATTTCAAAAATCACTGAATAAGACTAGTACAACCTGAAAGCAAGAAAAGGTAACAAACAATGCCTCTCTTTGGTGGAGATTTTTTCTTTAACTTACTTTGACACAATTTGGACTTGGAAAAAAGTATATAGCCTGACCAGGCAGTGGCACAGTGGATGCAGGGGTCGGGAACCTATGGCTCGTGAGCCAGATGTGGCTCTTTTCATGGCTGCATCTGGCTCGCAGACAAATCTTTAATAAAAAAAATAATAACATTAAAAATATAAAACATTCTCATGTATTACAATCCATTCATTTCCTACCACTTCATGTTCATGGTTGCGAGTGGCTGGAGCCAATCACAGCTGTCCTCCGGGACAACACCAAATTTTTATTGGATAATGCATAATGTACACGGCTCTTACAGAATTACATTTTAAAATATGTGGTGTTCACAGCTCTCTAAGCCAAAAAAGGTTCCCAACCCCTGGGATAGAGCATCAACCTGGGATGCTAAGGACTCAGGTTCAAAACACAGAGGTCGCTGGCTTGAATATGGGCTCACCAGCTTGAGCATGGGGTCACCGGCTTGAGTGTGGGATCATCACTGGCTCAGCTGGAGCCTCCACCCACCCTGGACAAGGCAATTATGAGAAAGCAACCAATAAACAACTAAGGTGCCACAAAAACGAGTTGATGATTCCCATCTGTCTCCCTTCCTGTCTGTTCATATCTGTCACTCTCTTTCCCTCTCTAAAAAAAATAAGTATACAGAGAATCCAATATACCCTTCACTCAAATTCTCCAATGTTAACATGTTACATCTTTTTAAAAAATGAAATCCTACTCAGAACCCTAATATAAAAATAGAGGGGCGCCTGACCTGTGGTGGCACAGTGGATCAAGTATCGTCAACCTGGAACACTGGGGTCACTGGTTCAAAACCCTGGGCTTGCCCAGTCAAGGCACATATGGGAGTTAATGCTTCCTGCTCTTCCCCCACCTCCCCTCTCTAAAATAAATAAATAAAGTCTTAAAAAATTGTAAAATAAAAGTAGAGGGGAAAGTAGTGCTTCTCTGGTAGAATTCTAACATGTTTGGTCACCTGGTTTCCCAAACTATAGGATAAGAAGCAGAAAATAAGAGGGACATGGGAAACAGTGTTCGCTCAGTCTTTTTTTTTTTTTTTTTAATTTTTTTATTTTATTTCATTTTTAGAGAGAAGAGAGAGACAGAGAGGGAGAGAGAGGAGAGAGAGTCAGAGAGAGAGAAGGGGAGAGGAGCTGGAAGCATCAACTCCCATATGTGCCTTGACCAGGCAAGCCCAGGGTTTCAAACCTGTGACCTCAGTATTTCCAGGTCGACGCTTTATCCACTGCGCCACCACAGGTCAGGCCGCTCAGTCTTTTAAAAGCCAACCCTAAGACAAAAAAATGTTACTAGAGACAAAGAGGGACATTTTATAAATATGAAAAAGATTAATTTCATCAGGACAATATAACAATTATATACATCTAACAACAGAGCCCCAAAACACATAAAATTAAAACTGACAAGACTGAAGAAATAGACAATTCAGTAATAATAGTAGATACTTTAACACCCCACTCTCAATGATGGAAAGAGCAACTAGACCAGTGGTTCTCAACCTGTGGGTCGCGACCCCGGCGGGGGTCGAGCGACCAAAACACAGGGGTCGCCTAAAGCCATTGGAAATACATATTTTATTTAAAAATGTATTGTATAATAAATATGTATTTTCCCGCCGGGGTCGCGACCCACAGGTTGAGAACCACTGAACTAGACACAAAACCAGCAAGAAATCTGGAAAATTTGGCCAATACCATCAACCAACTTGGCCTAACTGCCACCGATCAAACACTCCACCCAACAACAGCAAAATATACATTATTTTCAAATACATATAGAAAAATCTCCAGCACAGATCATATACTATGCAATAAAATAAATCTCAATAAATTTAAAAGGACTGAGCCCTGCCTGACCAGGCGGTGGCGCAGTGGATAGAGCGTCGGAATGGGATGCGGAAGACCCAGGTTCGAGACCCCGAGGTCGCCAGCTTGAGTGAGGGCTCATCTAGTTGAGCCCAACATTGCTGGCTCAAGCAAGGGGTTACTTGGTCTGCTGAAGGCCCGCAGTCAAGGCACATAAAAACACACACACACACACACACACAACAACAACAACAAACAAATAAAAGGACTGAGCCCTGGCTGGTTGGTTCAGTTGATTAGAGCATCGACTTGAGGGTAAAGGTTGCTGGTTCAATTCCCAGGCAGGGCACATACAGGAACAGATTACTGTTTCTGCCTTTCTCTCTCTCAATCTCTCTCTCTCTCTCTCTCTCTCTCTCTCTCTCTCTCCCCCTTTCTTTCTCTCTAAAATCAATAAAATAAACAAAACAATTTTTAAACAGCCTGACCTGTGGTGGCACAGTGGATAGATAAAGTGTCAACTTAGAATGCTGAGGACACTGGTTCAAATCCCCAAGCTTGCCCGGTCAAGGCACATATGAGAGAAGCAACTACATGCTGATGCTTTCAGCTCCTTCTCCGCCATTCTCTCTCTCTCTCCTCTCTCTAAAATCAATAAATAAAATCTTAAAACAATTTTAAATAAAATAAATTTAAAAGGATAGAAATCAAAGAAAGTTTACTACCACAAAAGCATTAAATTAGAAATGAACAAGAGAAGGATAAATATTTATATATAGAACAATGCAACAGACTTGAGAGTCTAAAAGTAAACCTTAATATTTATGATAAATTGATTTTCAACAAAGATGCCAAGACCATTCAATGGGGAAAAAACAATCTTTTACAAAATGTGCTGGGACAACTGGATATCTACATACAAAACAATACAGTTGGACCAATACCTCACATTATATAAGAAATATACTCAGAAGGGATCACGGACTTAAATGGAAGAGCTAAAACTATCAAGTTCATAGAGGAAAACATTGAAGTGCTGAGTTTCCCCATGTATAAGACGCACCTTTTTTGGAAAAATTTGGGGTCTAAAAACTGGGTGCATCTTATACAGTGGATGTAGATATTTTTAATTGCATTTCCTGCTTTTTTGTGCTTGTTTTTATGCTCATTGTTGAAGACAGTGATTCGTCATCCAACACAGATGAGGACAAGCTAATGGATGGGAGTTTTGACAGTGATGAGGAGTTGTATGAATTTTATGAATAACTTTACATAATACATTTTTTTTCAAATTTCAGGCCCCAAAATTAAGGTGCATCTTATATATGGGAGTGTCTTATACATGGGGAAATATGGTAAATCTTAGTGACTTTGGGTTAAGCAATAATTTCTCAGATACAACCAAAATACAAAAGATAAAACAGAAAGCTCAGAAGCTGGACCTCATCAAAATTCAAAATGTTGTACTTCAAAAGATGCCACCCAGAAAGGGAAAAGTGCAGGGGTTGGAGTAAATATGTACAAATCATATATCTGATAAGAGTTATTCAGAATATATTTTTAAAAATCTCGCAAATCAATAAAGAAAAGATAAATAGTACAATAGGCTGAAGGTCTGAAGAGACATTTCTCTCAAGATATATAAGAAAATATACAAATGACCAGTAAGCACATGAAAAGGTGTTCCACATCATTACTCATAAGGATGGATACAATAAAAAAGATAAACAGTAACAAGTGTTGGTAAGAATGTAGAGAAAATGGACCCCCTCATACATTGCTGGTGGAAATGTGAAAAGGTGCACCTGCTGTGGAACAAAATCTGGCAGTTCCTCAACAAGTTAACATAGAATTATGATATGACACCATCTACCTAAGTGAAATGAATACACATGAACAAACAAAAACTTGCATACAAGTGTTCATTACAGCTCTATTCACAATAGCCAAAAGGTGGAAATGATCCAAATGTCTATCAGTCGATGGCTAAACAAAATGTGCTATATCCATGCAACGCAACATTACAACAACAAGGAACGAGGTGCCAATTCCTGCTACAAGGATATACCTTGAAAGCATGACACTAAGTGAGAGAAGCCAGAGGAAAAGACCACATAGTGTATGGTTCCATTTATATAAAATGTCTAAAATATACCAATCTACAGAGACAGAAAATAGATTAAATTGTTGCCTGGGGCTGGGGCACAGGAATAACACTGACTGAAAATCAGCACAACAGATCATTTGGGGGTGATGGAAGTGTTCTAAAATTAGATTGTAATTAAAGTTATAGATAACATTATATGAAGTGAAATAAGTAAATCAGAAAAAAACAAGAACTACATGATTCCATACATTGGTGGGACATAAAAACGAGACTAAGAGACATGGACAAGAGTGTGGTGGTTACCGGGAGTGGGGGAGAGGGGGGGCGCAGGAGGGAAGGAGGGAGAGGGGAAGGGGAGGGGAGGGGCACAAGAAAACTAGATAGAGGGTGACCGAGGACAATCTGATTTTGGGTGATGGGTATGCAACATAATTGAATGACAAGATAACCAGGACATGTTTTCTTTGAATATATGTACCCTGACTTATTGATGTCACCCCATTAACATTAATAAAAATTTATTTATAAAAACAAAACAAAAACTCTATAAATTTACTAAAAATCACTGACATTTATATTGGTGAATTTTATGGTATATAAATTATATCTCAGCCTGACCAGGCAGTGGCGCAGTGGATAGAACATCGGACTGGGATGCAGAAGACCCAGGTTCGAGACCCCGAGGTTGCCAGCTTGAGCAAAAGCTCATCTGGTTTGAGCAAAACCTCACCAGCTTGAGCCCAGGTCACTGGCTCAAGCAAGGGGTAACTCAGTCTGCTGAAGGCCCACGGTCAAGGCACATACGAGAAAGCAATCAATGAACAACTAAGGTCTCGCAACACGCAACGAAAAACTAATGATTGATGCTTCTCATCTCTCCGTTCCTGTCTGTCTGTCCCTGTCCCTCCCTCTCTCTGACTCTCTCTCTCCATCTCTGTTAAAAAAGAAAAGAAAAAAAATTATATCTCAATAAAATATGATGTCCCTCTTTAAGACCTTAAAATATTTTGACTAAAATCAAAGCCATCATAATATCAAATATGCCTTTTTAAAACTATACTCTCTACCCACCCTCCTTCTATCCACTCTCCTTATCTTCATCCTGGCCTCCTAGGTTAAGAATCACTGTTCTGATGGAATACTACTCAGCCATAAGAAATGATGACATAGTAACATTTACAACAACATGGATGGACCTTGAGAACATTATACTGAGTGAAATAAGTAAATCAGAAAAAGATAAGAACTATATGATTTCACACATAAGTGGGATATAAAACTGAGACTCATGGACATAGGTAAAAGTGAAGCAGTTACCAGGGGGAGGAGAATGTAGGGGAGGGGGACAGGACAGCGGGTCGGGGGAAGGGTGTAAAGAGGGACAAATATAAGGTGATGGAAAATTACTTGACTCTGGGTGATGGGTATACAACATAATGAACAGTTCAAATGCTATAGAAATGTTTACCTGAAATCTATGTACTCTTATTGATCAATGTCACCCTGTTGAATTTAATTTTCTAAATAATTTTTTTTTTAAAAAAGAACACTGTTCTAAAGGGAAATGAATTGACAACAATAAAATGTAATAGCTGGTATCCTAAGGATAAACAACAAATAAGAAAAAATTAATTAGGCTAAGAACTTCACTAAGTACAGTATAGCTGGAATCTTTTCATCATGGATCCACTAGCTTCTTGAACATAAAAGAGTTTCAGGACACAGGCTTTGGAGTGGGAGAAACTTCAAATCAAATCTTGGTTCTGCCTCTCACTCCTCAGAGTAGATTTGAGGCAAATTACCTAACCTCGCTCATTCTTGATTTCATTTATAAAATCTCACAGGATTGATATAAAAATATACATATAAAGTACTTAGCACAGTGCGTAGCAGAATATAATAATAAATGGAAGCTTTTATTTTCTATCTCTTAACAACCCCTTAATGCTAGTGGTAGCATTATTTTAAAGTATTATTTAATAACACTCAAGAAGATAGTAAATGATTTTCAGGAGATTTTATTTAGTAAGGCCAAAAAGTATATTATACATTCTTTTTTTTATATATTTTACATTCTTTTAAGGCTTTCTAGTAATAATTAGATTATAATTAAAATTTTAAATCTCTACATGATTGCTAAAAGGGGATGCTTTGATGACCATGGTATTATCTCTTCTACATTCAGCAATGCAGAAAACACAGCTTGGTGAAAAGTCTACAAAATCAGGCCTCAACCTGAAGTCTCTTACTGAGTTCAATAGCTATATATCATAATCTATGTGTGACCATATTTTCCTTCATAAAATGGTAACACACTGCTCTAAGCCCTAGGAATATATACAAAGATAACTACAAAAGTACTTCTATAGAGACTGAAATTATAAGAAAAATCTTACAAATTTGTATCCCATACCCAGTCCTTCATCATGTTTGATATATAAGCTTCGAGGTGAGTTAAAAGTTTAAAGTAATTTTTCCATTGTAACTTATCATGGTTCTATTAATGGGAAATCTAACATTCAAACAGTACTTTGTCTAATCAATGGCACAAGAATTTCTCCAACTTTTGGAACACTGAAAGAATACATATTTAGTCACAATGACCCAATAAAATTTTATTAACAATCCTCTTTCTCTCATATACACATAATCATGCCAATAAAAAATTACCAAGTGCCAAGCACTATGTCAGGGGCTGGGAATAAAATAATAAAAGTCAGGCCTTGTCCTCAAGGAGCCTACAATTTATCCACGTTTAAGCTATACCACTGTTGACTTCTGGTTCAAGAAGGTGAACTGAACATCTATATCACTGGACTACTTCCAAGACCTGGAAAAGTGATGGTAAAAGAGTATAAAAACATAAATCACAAGTCAGGGACACAAATGGAAAAAAACCACAGGATGTCAACAATTTCTGACGAAGAATAGACAGGAAAGAACTGGCTGATAACACAAATCAAAGGATGCTATGACCTAAAAATATGTAATAGAAAGGGTTTCAACCTAAGAGGGAGTGGACTTGCAGGCAAAACTTCAGAGGGACTTCACATGCAAAGAAGACTTACGCCAGAAAGGGCGAGTAAGAAAATGCCTGAAAACAAGGATTAACTGAAAACCCGAATTATGACACAGTTGATGACCCCTTCCCCCTGAAAAAAAAAAAATCTCTGCATGCAGAATACCAAAATCAAAACAGGAAGAATAGGGCACCCAAGGGCAAAGCCCTCTGCTCTCTGGCATTTGGGTCCTCCAAATGTAACTGCCAGCTGCTCAACCACTAACCGCCCAAATAAAGCCTACCTACATATACAGAACCCCCAGTCAGCCCTTCTACTAGCTCATTTAAATAAAAAAAATGAGGATATCGCCATTTGAAGAAAACCCGTAACACAGAATTTAAAGAAAAAATGTTCTTGGAGCTGAAATAATTCTAGAAACCATTTTTAACTTAATTTTTAAAATATAACAACATTGAAAAATCAAAGAAAGAGGTATATAATGGACAAGTTCACTCCCAATCCCATTTCCCATCCATTTACTTCTCACCACTCATTCAAAAGGTAACCACTCACCTGACCAGGCGGTGGCGCAGTGGATAGAGCATCAGACTGGGATGCAGAGGACCCAAGTTCGAGACCCCGAGGTCACCAGCTTGAGCGCGGGCTCATCTGGTTTAAGCAAAGCTCACCAGCTTGGACCCAAGGTCGCTGGCTCTAGCAAGGGGTTACTAGGTCTGCTGAAGGCCCATGGTCAAGGCACATATGATAAAGCAATCAATGAACAACTAAGGTGTTGCAACAAAAAACTAATAATTGATGCTTATCTCTCTCCGTTCCTGTCTGTCTGTCCATCCCTATCTATCCCTCTCTCTGACTCTCTCTGTCTCTGTAAAAAAAAAAAAAAAAAAAGTAAACAAAAGGTAACCACTCATGAAGTTCTTGTGTTGCCCTCCAGAGTTTCTTTAGGCAAATATAAATATGTTCTTTCTTGGCCATGGCCAGCTGATTCAGCGGTACAGCGTCGGCCAGGTATATGGATGCCCTGGGTTCGATTCCTGGTCAGGAGACACAGGAGAAGCAACCATCTGCTTTTCCACCCTTCCTCCTTCTCTCTTTCTTCCTCTGCTGCAGCCATTGCTTCCACAGCTCAATTGGTTCCAGTGCATTGACCCAGGTGGTTAGGAGGGCAAGGAGGGCAAGGAGGGCAGGGAAGGCACCCATGGAGCCTCCGCCTCAGGTGCTAAAAATAGCTCGGTTGTGAGCATGGCCCCAGCTGGGCAGAGCAAGGCCCCAGACAGAGGTTGCCAGGTGGATCCCACTTGGGGCGCATGTGAGAGTCTGTCTCTGTATCTCCCCTCCTCTCACATGGAAAAGAAAAAAAATATTTTAAATATGTTCTCTCTTTTTCTACACAAAAGTAGCATAACATATACTAAGCTTTTTTAATAGTCACAATATTTTAAGGTACCTTGTTTCTTGTCAGTACACAGAGATTCCTCATTAGTATTTTTACTACCTATACAGTATTAAATTATTTGCTATGACAGATAGCTTTATATATTTCATTCTGCATATGTATATATACATATATGTAAATTCCATGAAATGGGGTTGCTGGATGAAAAGAAATTTGTATATTTAACTTGCACTGAAGCATACTAATATATCCAGAATAGTACACATAATAGAAGTGTATCTTTATATAATCCTGCCAAACTGCCTTCCATGGGCATTGCACCAATTTGAACTCCCACTTGCAATGTGTGAGAGTGCCTTTTACCCCACAGCCTTGACAAAACAAAAAAGGTGTTATCAAACGTTTTGATTTTTAACACTGATAGTTTTCAAAAATGAATCTCTGCATGGTTTCAATTAGCATTTATCTTATGATTAAGGTTAAGCATCTTTCACATAAACAATAATTAAAGTCAGGAATGAGCCAGGAATTCTTGTTATCACTGCTACCATGTAAGGAAATAAAACAAAACCTATGAATATTGAAAAATAGGAGACAAAATTCAAAACTTGCAGACTACATGATTATCTGTCTAGAAAATCAAAGCAAATCAACTAAAAAACTGTAATAGAAATTAAAAAAGAGAGATCAGCGGAAAGGCCAAAGACAAAATCAACAAACAGAAGTCATCAGCTTTACTCGACATCAGCAATAATCAACTTTTAGAAAATATAATTTAAAAAACAACTATCCTAAGGTGAAGGCTGGGGGGAGGTAGGAAAGGGGTAGAGGGGACACCCAGGAATAGAGCAGGAAGGGTTTGGGTACCCTGGAAGGAGAGTGGGTGAGTGTGATATTTAAAAAAAATTTTAAACTATCTTGTTCAACCCTGGCCAGATAGCTCAGTTGGTTAGAGCACTGTCCCAAAGTGAAGGTTGCCTGTTTGATCCCCTGTCAGGGCACATACAGAACCAGATTGATGTTTCTGTCTTTCTTTCTCTCCCTTCCTCTCTCTCTAAAATCAGTCAACAATTTTTTTAAACTGTCTTGTTCATAAGAGCAACAGAGCTATAAAATATTCATCTAGGAATAAATTCAAGAAATATGCAATACCTATATATAAAGAAAATTGTAGCCTGACCAGGAGGTGGCGCAGTGGATTGAGCGTTGGTCAGAAGCTTGAGCCCAGGGTCGCTGGCTTGAGCAAGGGGTCACTCAGTCTACTGGAGCCCCTTGGTCAAGGCACATATGAGAAAGCAATCAATGAGAAACTAAGGTGCTGCGGTGAAGAATTGATGCTTCTCATCTCTCTCATTTCTGGTCTGTCTGTCCCTATCTGTCCCTCTCTCTGTCTCTGTCTCTGTCACACAAAGGAAAAGGAGAAAACTGTAAAATTTTACTTAAGTACATAAAATAACATTTTCCTTTTTAAAAAGAAAGATTTTTATTTATTAATTTTTGAGAGAGAGAGAGAGAGAAGGGGGGAATAGTGGGAAGTACCAACTCATAGCTGTTGCTTCTTATACTGTATGTGCCTTGACGAGACAAGCCCCGGGGTTTCGAACCAACAACCTCAGCATTCCAGGTCTGCGCTTTATCCACTGTGGTACTACATGCCAGGATAAAATAACACATATTCCTGGTAGAAAAAGTGTTATCAGTATTTTCATACCTCTCCCTCAAATTATTCCAAAGTCAATGCAAACCCACTCAAAATCTCAGAATTGTTTTTGTCCAAAAACTGAAAAGCTGATTCTAAAAGAATACAAGGAAAGCCTTTAAGAAAATCTTGAAAAGGAACAATGAGAACTTGCCTTACCAGATGTTACATATAACTACAGTAAATTAAAGTGTAGTTTCAGCACAGAAACAGACAAATGGACTAATGGAGTAGAAGGGTCACTACAAAAACAGACACATTATGTAAGGGGATGTAGTCCATGGTAAAGACAGCATTTCAAATTTGTAAGGAACAGGCCCTGGCTGGTTGGCTCAGTGGTAGAGCGTCAGCCTGGCGTGCAGGAGTCCTGGGTTCGATTCCCGGCCAGGGCACACAGGAGAAGCGCCATCTGCTTCTCCACCCATCCCCCTCTCCTTCCTCTCTGTCTCTCTCTTCCCCTCCCACAGCCAAGGCTCCATTTGAGCAAAGTTGGCCCGGGAGCTGAGGATGGCTCTGTGGCCTCTGCCTCAGGATCTAGAATGGCTCTGGTTGCAACAGAGCAACACCCCAGAGGGGCAGAGCATCGCCCCCTGGTGGGCGTGCCAGGTGGATCCCGGTCAGGTGCATGTGGGAGTCTGTCTGACTGCCTCCCCATTTCCAACTTCAGAAAAATACAACAAAAAAAATTGAAAACGACATTGTAAATAAAAGAAACATTTTAAAATTTGTGAGGGACAGATAGCAATAATAAATGGTGTCAGAAAAACTGGCTACCTGTTTGAGGGAGAAAACTTAAAGCCCTACTTAAAACCAGTCACAAAAAAATAAATTCCAGGTAGATATTAAAGAGCTCAACACATTAAAAACAAAACAAAACCGCAACTATGTAACTAGTTAAAAGCAACTATGACAACATATTTTTTTTTACTTTTTTTTTAGGGTTTTTTTTTTTTTTATCATTTTAGAAAGAAGAGAGAGTGAGTGAGAGAGAGAGCGAGAAGGGGAAGGAGCAGGAAGCATCAACTCCCATATGTGCCTTGACCAGGCAAGCCCAGGGTTTTGAACTGGCAACCTCAGGGTTCCAGGTCGACACTTTATCCACTGGGCCACCACAGGTCAGGTGACAATATATTTCTAACCTAAAGAAAGATATTAAAAAAGATAAAATGCAAACACCATCAACAAAAAAGCTAATACATTTGGCCATTTGATCATGAACAAAATTAAAAGAAAAACACAATAGACTCAGAGCCAGCATTTGCCAACATGTACAGTAAAGTATTAATTTCCAGAATACATAAAGAATTAAAAAAATCAATAAGAAGAAAGACAAACAACCAATATATGCATGGTAGATGGATGGCTCAAACTCTTTAGTAAGCAGGGAGACACAAATTCAAATAATTCTCTAGCATTTTTTTGTCCATCAGATGAGCACCAAAAAAAATAAATAAATCTGTTAGTATTAATATCATGTTTAGAAGAGTGTATGAGTAAGTCTGCACTGTTGGCAGATAAATTGGAATAGCCTTTTCATATGGTAACTCTGAGTAGCTAGCACATAATTGTCACCCAGAAATTCTACCTTTTTTTTTTTTTTTTTTTTGTGACAGAGAGAGGGGCAGATAGGGATAGACAGACAGAAAGGGAGAGAGATGAGAAGCATCAATTCTTCATTGCAGCACCGTAGTTGTTCATTAACTGCTTTCTCATATGCGCCTTGACAGGGGACTGGGGGGGGGGGCTACAGCTGAGCTAGTGACCTTTGGGCTCAAGTCAGTGAGCCTGCACTCAAGCTTGGTGACCTCAGATTTCAAACCTGGGTCCTTTGTATCCCAGGCTGATGCTCTATCCACTGCACCACCACCTGGTCAGGAGAAATTCTACTTCTTAGTATTTACCTGAAAAATATTCCTGTATTTGTATATATATGTAGGGATTTTTAAATGAAGCATTGCTTGAAATAGAAAAAAACTGAGTAAAACTTAAATATTATTTGAAATAGCAAAAAAAAAAACAAAACCTGAAAAAACAAAAATATTAAATATCCATTTTTGAGAGAATGATGAAATAGCCTTGGAAGGTGGTGCAGTGGATAGAGTATCATTCCAGAGCACTGAGGTCATTGGCTCGATGTAGGGTCGCTAGTTCAAGCCTTGGTCAGGGCATGTATGAAAAGCAATCAATGGGTACACAATTAAGTGGAATAAGTTGATGTTTTTCTTTCTCTCCCTTACCATGTATCAAGTGCTTTGTGCCAAGTACTACAAGCCCTTTATGTCAAGCACTGTAAATATTGTCTTATGTAATCGTCATAAGAATCTCAAGGTAACTAATACTTTTATTATCATTTTACAAATGAAGAAACTAGGCTCAAAAAAATTAAGTTAGGCCTGACCTGTGGTGGCGCAGTGGGATAAAGCGTCGACTTGGAAGTACTGAGGTCGCCGGTTCGAAACCCTGGGCTTGCCTGGTCAAGGCACATATGGGAGTTGATGCTTCCAGCTCCTCCCCCCCTTCTCTCTCTCTGTCTCTCCCTCTCCACTCTAAAATGAATAAATAAAAAATAAGTTAATTTACCTAAGAGCACACAGCTAGTAAAAACCAGGGCCAGAATTCAACTCCCAAGTCCACTCTTAACTAGTCATACGAGGGGGCCGTGTATGACTTGAAGCCAGATGCACCCATTATACACAATCCTGAACTGCACAACCACATCACAGTCTTGGTAGTTTATAACACTGAAACTACCTTCTTCCTCACTGTCATCCTCCAGTTTTGCTTTGGCAAGGTAATATCCTCAATTTAAAATGACCATTTGACGTGAAAAAATGCCTGGGTACAAATTAGAAAGGGCATTGAAATCATCTCTATCTTCACTCATCATCAAAATTAAACAATTTCTATTTATCAATCGCCTACCTTCAAATCCCTAATTATCATAGCCTGACCTGTGGTGGCACAGTGGATAAATTGTTGACTGGAACATTGAGGTCACAGGTTCAGAACTTTGGGCTTGCCTGCTCAAGGAACATATGACAAGCAAGCAATGAACAACTGAAGTGAAGCAACTATGAGTTGGTAATTCTCACTCTCCCCTTGCCCCCTGTAAAATCAATAAATAAAATCTTTTTAAAAAGTACTTACCTGACCTGTGGTGGCGCAGTGGATAAAGCATCGACCTGGAAATGCTGAGGTCGCTGGTTCAAAACCCTGGGCTTGCCTAGTCAAGGCACATATGGGAGTTGATGCTTCCAGCTCCTCCCCCCTTCTCTCTCTCTGTGTGTCTCTCTCTTCTCTCTCTCTCTCTGTCTCTCTCTCTCCTCTCTAAAAATAAATAAATAAAAAAAGTACTTACATTATCACCTTACTCTGCCTAACCCTTCATAGCAGTGGTGGCCAAACTACATACAGCACCTAGGCCAAACCCACCTCACCTTACTGCCTGTTTTTGTATAGCAGGTGAGCCGAGAAAGTTTTTTATACTTTTAAATGGTTGAAAAAAATAACAAAAAAATACCTATGACACATGAAAAATATTCAAAATTAATTATTTCAGTATTCATAAATAGTTTTATTGTAATATAGCCACTCATTCATTTACATATATTGCCTACGGCTGCTACAACAGCTGCTGAATTATTGCAACAGAGACTCCATGGACCACAAAGCCTAAAATATTTACTATCTAGTCCTTAACAGAATAAAAGTTTAACAAACCTTGCTTTATAGTTTCAAGGCCCTGGCCGGTTGCCTCAGCGGTAGAGCGTCGGCCTGGCGTGCGGGGGATCTGGGTTCGATTCCCGGCCAGGGCACATAGGAGAAGCGCCCATTTGCTTCTCCACCCCCCCCACCCCCTCCTTCCTCTCTGTCTCTCTCTTCCCCTCCCGCAGCCAAGGCTCCATTGGAGCAAAGATGGCCCGGGCGCTGGGGATGGCTCCTTGGCCTCTGCCCCAGGCGCTAGAGTGGCTCTGGTCGCGGCAGAGCAACGCCCCAAAGGGGCAGAGCATCCCCCCTGGTGGGCAGAGCCTCGCCCCTGGTGGGCGTGCCGGGTGGATCCCGGTTGGGCGCATGCGGGAGTCTGTCTGACTGTCTCTCCCCGTTTCCAGCTTCAGAAAAATACAAAAAAAAAAAAAATTCATCTATTTAACTCCGTTACTCCTCACAAAAGCCCTGAGAGTTACTTGGTATTATTAGCCTGATTTCTAAAAATTAGGAAGGCTCAGAGAAGTTGAGTGTGTTGGCCAAGTCACAGAGCTAGTGAATGAAGGGAACAATTCTACAGCCTGGATTTTTTCAGTTCCAAATCCAACATACTCTCTATCCCACTACCACTTTCTAAAAACTCAACTCCTCCTAATTAATCAATGATTTTAGACATTTAGTGCTACAATTTACCAGCTGGGTAGAGACAAAACAAAACAAAACAAACTTAAAATTGGTGGGAAAACATTTATCAATTAAGAAACTTTGACTCCAAAAACATATTCATAGACTACAATGCATTTCACACATAGCTGTGTGATCTGCAAAGTACATTTCTTATTTAATTAGCAAAGGTTTTGTTTTGTCTAGTAATAAATACAGAAATAGATGCTTATGGGCTGTGCAAGACAATGCTGAGGCAAGACCAGAACCCAAACTAACTCCTACTCAGTGACATTTCCACTCAGGAACATGGTCTTCTCATAAGCAATGTACTTGCTTTTTTCCATTAGAAACAAAAAGCAGGAATTCACACATTTTAAGTGGTAAGAAATGATAAGTTGCTTTAGAAGGGATAAATTAGCAATTTAACAAAATAATTATCAGAAGGGATACCGCCTGACCTGTGGTGGCACAGTGGGTGAAGCGTGGACCTGGAATGCTGAGGTCGCCGGTTCAAAACCCTGGGCTTACCTGGTCAAGGCACATATGGGAGTTGATGCTTCCTGCTCCTTCCCCGCCCTTCTCCTTCTCTCTCTTTCTCTCTCTCTCTCTTTCTCTCTCTCTCATCTCTAAAATGAATAAATAAATTAAAAAAATTTTTTTTAAAGAAGGGATACCAAAAATTGCCGGTCTCTTAATATTTGGATCTCTGTTCAAAGTCAACTCCTTAAACTGAACACCTGAGTTAAAGAGGACCATCCCCAACATCCCAGCAGTCTGTTACAATTTTCTTCTTAGCCTTTATTTTCTGAACTTAATTTGTTGGCCATCTATCAGCCTTCACTGTAATGTAAGCTCAAAGAGGGCAGGGTTATCTATCACCTGCTTTGCTTCCTTTGTAATCCATTCCCAACACATCAACCCTGGCACCCTGGAGGAATGCAATAAATATTGTTGAAAGAATGGTAGAAACTACAAATACTTTGGGTAAGTCATACTTTACAATTCACTTGGCTAACAGCTTCAGAGTAAGTAAGTTATCAGAGTGTTTGAAAGGTTCCTTAGCAAATGAACCATATATCTCAAGGGTTATTTTCTCTTGCCAGAAACATTCAAAGCCTAACTCTGAATGGAAATGCCACAGAAGCCCAGCAGCACAAAAATTATTCTCTTGGCAGCAGTGAATATAATCAGAGCTGACCTCATATGTCTTGGAGCTCATCAAGCAGATTTCCCATTCATGTATTCAAACACATCGCCTAGTTTTAAAAAAATTTCAAACTGCTGCTTTTATTTTAATTATGTTTAACTACAAGCTGAGATTTACCAACCACTTGTGCTGCACTAAATTTTAATTCTCGTTTTTACAAGTAACCAAATTAAAATAATTTTAAATAAATGGAATAACACAGGGTTAATTATAGCCTAAGCTACAAATAAAAAGTCTCCACAGAGTACTGACTGATAAGTATTTTGGTTAAGAAGTTGACTCCTGCCTGACCAGGCAGTGGCGCAGTGGATAGAACGTCGAACTGGGCTGCGAAGGACCCAGGTTTAAAACCCTGAGGTTGCGAGCTTGAGCGCGGGCTCATATAGTATGAGCAAGGGGTAACTCCGTCTGCGGTAGCCCTCCAGTCAAGGCACATATGAGAAAGCAATCAATGAACAACTAAGGTGCTGCAACGAAGAATTGATGCTTCTCATCTCTCTTTTCCTGTCTGTCTGTCCCTCTCTGTCTCTGTCACACACACACACACACACACACACACACACAAAGAAGTTGACTCATGAATACTACGCAGCTGTGAAAAAGAAGGAAATCTTACCTTTTGCAACGGCATGGATGGACCTGGAGATTATTATGCTAAGTGAAATAAGCCAGGCAGAGAAAGACAAATATCATATGATCTCACTTCTATGTGGAATCTAATGAACAAAGTGAACTGAGGAATGGAATAGAGGGTCAAGGGGAGCAGAGGGACAGCTGTCAGAGGGAAGGGGGATGAGAGGATGAGATCAGAGAAGGTGAAGGGATTAGTGAAATTATGTATACATAACACAGAGATACAGATAATAAGACAGCGAATCCCAGAGGGAAGGGGGGGGAGATAGGAGGAAGAAGCAAAGGGGGTGTAATAGGGGATGTGGAGGTGGGGTGAGGGTTTTATATTGAGTGGGACACTTGAATCCATGTTAACACAACAAATTAAAATTAATAAAAAAATAAAAAAAAGAAGTTGACTCACAATTACCAACTATAGTATATAACATAGAGATATAATTACTTTTAGGATAAATCTGAAACCACCTTCTGATTAATTATAGTTTAAATCTGATTTTGCCCTAGTTTTAAGCAAGGATTTCACCTTTCACAAATATTTGAAGAGAAAAATAATATTCTTTAAAAATCACTTATGTAACTTTAGCTTTAAGGATTGTCTAGCTTGCCATATTGAAGTTTCCTGATCATAAAAGTCTCAGTGACTCATAAAGAGCTTTAGAATATTCCACACTTCCAATATAAGGCATGACCTTCAAAAATGCATTTCTCCCCCACAACTGCCCAAATTATGACTAGATATAGCCACAAAATAGCTTCATTTAACTAATATACATATAGAGTATTGTGTAACATGTATTTTATAGTTTAAAAACTTTAAGTGAATCCAACTGCAAAAAAATGAAGCTGGAGCTTTACCTCGTACCATATACAAAAATTACTCAAAAATGGATCAAAGACCTAAACATTAAAGCTAAACTATAAAGCTCTTCAAAGAAAACATAGGAGTAAGGCTTCAGGATCTTGGATTTGGCAACAATTTCTTAAATAGCAATACAAAGATAAACAACCAGATTTTAAAATGAGAAAATGACTTAAGTAGACATTCCTCCAAAGGAGAAATTCAAACAGTCAATGAGCACATGAAAAGATGTTCAACATCATTAGTCATTAGGGAAATGCAGATCAAAACCACAGCGAGATACTGCTTCATATTTACTAGCATGGCTATATAAAAGACACACAAACACACCCACACCCACACAGAAAATAACAAATGTCGGTACAGATGCAGAAAAATTGAAACCCTTATACATTGCTGGTAGCAATGTAAAGTGGTCCAGCCACTGTGGAAAACAGCTTGGTGGTTCCTCAATAAGTTAAACATAGAACTATCATATGAACCAGAAATTCCACTCCTAAGTACATACCCAAAAAAGTTAAAAACAGGTGTTCAAACAAAATATTGTACACAAATTTTCATACCAGCATTATTCACAAAAGCCAAAAGAGAGGGCTTCCGGTAAGATAGTTGTGCTCACCTCCTCCCACAACATCAAAATAACAACTACAGAGCAACCATCATTAATAACCACCTGAAGTCTAACTGAACAGAAGTCCTATAACTAAGGATATACAAAAGAAGTCACACTGAGACTGGTAATGCAGGCGAGATGTAGAAGAGGATTCTCCTACAACTACGTGTGGCCTTTAAAAATTGGGAGGGATATCTTGGCTATTGAGTTCTCCTTTGAAAAATAAGGGGTACCAACCCCACATCGGCCCCCCCAAGCCAGGGTTCCAGTGCCAGGGAGAAAAATCCCTTTAACTTCTTGCTACAAAACCCAGCGGGGATTGTGGCTGAGTGAGACAGGGCTTCTGGAGTCCAGACATTCCTCTTAAAGGGCCCGCACACAGACCACAGACGTACTTGGACTCAGAGCAGATCAAAAGGTACCAGGAACAGATGGGAAGGAACTGAAATTGTCCAGCAAGAACTGCAAGGGCAGCTTTCTCTAAGACAAAAGTGTTGGCAGAAGCCATTGTCCCTTTGCTGAGCCCTCTTCCCACAAGGCTGGCAGGCGGGCACTGAATCTGAGTCTCCATCAACCTGGATAACTGTTAACTCCACCCTGGTGATTCCCTGAGACCCCCCCCTCCTAACTTGCAGGCCCACCCAAGCCATTTCCAGTGGCTTTTCTACCCCAATGACCTGTCATGGCTCATGCTGGGGATTTTCCTAAAATTTCTCAAACAAGCAGCACCTGGACTCTGCATGCCCCGTTCCTCTTACAAAGTGGCTCCAGGCTTCACACTGGCAGTCAGCCTTGATTAGCAGCTTGGCCTCTCCTGGGCACCTCCAAGCCCAGCACAAGTAGCAGCCACCTGCAGGTCACTTTGTAGCTCATGCCCAATGGCCCTGTGCAGGGCACAGGTGGCAGGTGGCTTTAGCTTTCACCTCCCAGGAGGCCCAGAGCCAGCACACACAGTGGACAGCTTCAGATCATGCCAAAGCACCACCCAACCACTTCCACAAGTAACACACTCAAGGGGCTGACTCAGCAGGCACCAGTCTCACTGAAGCCAGTCCTGCTTTGTGGGGTCAGCCCCTACACAGTAGATGCTCCACAAGGTTGGTCAGGACAAGTTCTTGTAGCCAATCGGTCTGGGGGTAAATCCCTCCCACTGGCATACCAACATCAATCAAGGTTCAACTACAACAGGAGGGTAAACACAGCCCACATGGGAAGGGGCACCTGGAGCACCCAGCTCAGGTGACAAGGAAGGCTTTGCCTCTGGGCCCTACAGGACACCTACTAAATAGGGCCACTCCACCGAGACCATGAGATACAGCAGCTCTACAGGGAGGCAGCCAAAATGAGGAGACAAAGAAACATGTCCCAGATGAAAGAAGAGAACTCCAGAAATAGAACTAAACAAAATAGAGACAAGCAATCTACCAAATTCAGAGTTCAAAACACTGGTTATAGGGATGCTCAATGATCAGTGCGAACTTCAGCAAAGAGATAGAGAACATAAAAATGGGCCAGTCAGAAATGCAGAATACCATAACTGAAATGAAGATTACATTACAGGGAATCCACAGTAGAGCAGATGAAGGACAGAATCAAATTAGTGATTTGGAAGATAAGGAAACAGAAAACACCCAATCAGAACAGCAAAAAGAAAAAAAAATCCAAAAAGTGAGAGCAAGAAAGAGAGAGAGAGAGAATAGTATAAATAGAAATCTCTGGGACAACCTCAAGCTTACCAACATTCCCATCATGGGGAGTGCCAGAAGGAGAAGACAGAGAGCAGGGAATTGAAAACCTATTTGAAAATGATGGAAAACCTCCCAAATCTGGTTAGTACAAGTCATAAAATATGGTAGTTTTTAATCAAATACATAAAGTCCAACAAAAATTACATATTTTTATGTATTTTAATGATTTTTTTTGTAAAGAACTTAAAACTTTAAAAATTAAAATGATAGTTGGAAACAAAAAATAAAGTCAAAGATGGAAAGATCCCAAATGTCTATGAACTGATGAATAAATAAAATGTAGTCTATGCATAGATGTGATATTATTCAACAGCCAAAAAGGAGTGCAGTACTGATATGACCACAACGCTGAATGATCCTCAAAATCATGCAAAGACAAAGAAGCCAGACAGAAAAGGTCATGTATTGTATGATTTCATTTATATGAAATATCCAGAATAGGCAAATTCATAGAGATAGCGTATTAGTGGTTGCCAGGGACTGGGAGAAAAGGGCAACCAGGAGTCACTGCTTAATGGGTACAGGGTTTGCTTTTAGGTTGATAAAAATGTTTGGGAACTAAATGTGCAACATCATGAAGATACTTAATGCCACTGAAGTGTAAGCTCTGAATGGTAAATTTTATAGTACATGAATTTTATCACAATTAAAAAGATACCAGGCAAAAACACAAAAATCAATGATACTGATGTTTCCAAACCAGATATCTCATGACAAGCTCTATCAAAACAATTAAAAATGGCATCAGGCTCTACTTTTGAAGTTTTTGGAATTTCTGAGTGAATGCATTATAGATGTCCTTTACAGTCATCAAATGTCTCTTAACAATGCCATAAATTTTATGATTTCAAACCAAAATGGAAAAGACCCACCCTTCTGAAAGTATTAAGGCTTTTGGCCAAGAGACATAATCAAGTATATCTGTTAATAAAGCTGGTCTACTTATAGTAAGATGGAAGACTGAGAAAGGAAGGGTTTTTTCTCTCTATTTTTTTTATTTTTATTTATTGATTCTAGTGAGAGAGGAAGGGAGAGAGAGAGAAAGACAGGAACATCAAGCTCTTCCTGTATGTGCCCTCAGAGGGGTGGAACCAGCAACCTCTGTGCTTCAGGATAATACTCTATAACCAACCAAGCTATCCAGCTAGGGTCTTTCTTTCTTCCTTTTTTTTAACTTTATTTTTTTATTGTGAGAGGTAGGGAGACAGGGAGGCAGGGAGGCATAGAGACAGACTCCCACATGTGCCCTGACTGGGATCTACAGGACAGGCCCCCTACAGGGCAATGCTCTGCCCATCTGGGGTTGCTGCTCCATTTTTCCGCAACTGAGTTACACTGCTTGTAAAAATTAGAGGATCAGGGAATGTGCAGATACTCCGGTATTTTCAGCCTTTTGTATAATGCATTTTCACCAATGAAATAAAAGTTGGTTTTGCATCTATCTCATTTACATAATCAAACAACTTTCTTTCACTTGTCATTTGCTTTTCTGATATTCTTGTTTAATAAAAAAAAAATCAAATGCTTCTTTTTTTTATCGCTTCATATTCATTTTGAAATATCCCCTAATTTTTGTGAGCAGTATATTTCAGTGCTTGGGTCGAGGCCATGGATCCATCCTCAGCACCTGGGGCCAACCTGCACTAATGCAGCCATGGCTGTGGGAGGGGAAGAGAGAGGGGGTGGGGAGAGAAGCAGATGGGTGCTTCTCCTGTGTGCCCTGACTAGAATTCAAACCCAGGACTTCCAACACTGGCCCGATGCTCTACTGCTGAGCCAACCAGCCAGGATCTTTCTATTTCTTTCTTTTTTTTTTTTCTTTCTCTCTTTCTTTCTTTCTTTCTTTCTTTCTTTCTTTCTTTCTTTCTTTCTTTCTTTCTTTTTATTGAAATGATTGGGGTGACACTGGTTAACAAAATTATACAGGTTTCAGGTGCACAATTCTACAACACAGCAGCTATACACTATATTGTGTGTTCCCCACCCCAAGTCAAGTCTCCATCTAAGGTTCTTTTCCATACACAATGCCCCCCCACCCAAAATATACAAAAAAAATTTTGGTCCTCTGTTAATTATTTTTTAAGTAAATTATATGATTAGAAATCTGATAGTGGCCCTGGCCAGTTGGCTCAGTAGATAGAATGTTGGCCTGATGTATGAATGTCCTAAGTTCAATTCCTGATCAGGGCACACAAGAGAAGAGCAACCATTTGCTTCTCTCCCTCTTCCTCTCCCTCATCCCCTCCAGCAGTCAGTGGTTTGATTGGTTCAAGTGTGGGCCTGGGGGCTGAGGATAGCTTCCTTGGAGTGCAGCAGCCTCAGGCACTAAAAATAGCTCAGTATTCAAGCATTGGCCCCAGACATGGTTGCCGGGTGGACCCCAGTTGGAGCACACGTGGGAGTCGGCCTCACTATCTCCCTTCCTCACATCAAAAATTAAAATTAAAGTTAATAAAGAAGAAAGCTAATAGTAATATTACAGTTCTCCTTTTCTTCACTTCTGACTCTGGTTCATTGCAACCACTGGCTTTACTGTTTACTGCCTAAATAATGGGACACCTTAAGGAAAAGAAATCCCTCTACTTTACAGAAGAAAGTTAAAGTCCACATTACAGAAATTTAACTCCTAAAACACTACAGAATAATAACATCAACAAATGCAGACTTGGCCTGACCTGTGGTGGCGCAGTGGATAAAGCGTCAACCTGGAAATGCTGAGGTTGCTGGTTCGAAACCCTGGGCTTGCCTGGTCAAGGCACATATGGGAGTTGATGCTTCCAGCTCCTCCTCCCTTTCTCTCTCTCTATGTCTCCTCTCTCTCTCTCTCTCCCTCTCCTCTCTAAAATGAATAAAAAAAAAAACCCAAATGTAGACTTGTGATATGAGGATCAACATTGGTCTAGAAGTCAGAACTCCAGGGTCTACCATACTTTACTATAGCAAGTTTTATTTTTCTGAGCTTTATTTTCTCTCTGAGATATAAAAGGAAAATAACCTTCCTGCTTGTCTCCCAATATAAGTAGTAATAAATATAGATATGTATAAGATGTGTTGGGACCACAAAAGAAAGGCGCCTAACCTAGCCTGGTGTAGGATTCTGAGAAAAAGAAGAAAGGGGGAGGAGAGGCTTTCAGGAATAGCTAATGAGTTCAAATTCAAAGGGAGGAGGAGAGAGAGCATTCCTGGTTGGGATGGGAGAGGGGCCATCAGAAGCAAAGGCAGTGAGATGAATACCATAAATCTGCTATGTTATTCCCCTTCTTAAACCATCAAGGGCTCCTAACTGTTCAGAGTAGTCCTTCACCACAGCCTCAACCTAAGATTCCAGCCTTATCTCATTCCACTCCCCAAATAACAATGCTTACTCTTTCCAGCCTCAATATTTGAATGTTCCTCCATTCCAGGAACATCTAGTTCAAAACTAGGAGACTACCTTGCCCGCCAGAGTGAATACAACATTTCCAGGCTGCCATGGTGCTTTATACTTCTACTCCACCACTTAGTAACTAAGTATTCATCTTAATGAGAGAATGTGAATATTGTATTTAAACCATGGGTAGCCAAAAGCAAGGATTACTGTTTCCAACATCTAAGCAAAAGGAAAGAAAAAGGGCTATATGTTTTTATATTTGCAATATTTCCAAGGTAAATGAATATATGTCAGTAAAGTTTGTAAAAAGTAATCATGAAAAGTTATAAATCCATGAACTATTAATCTTGATCCAGAACAGAATGAGACCATCACAAAATAACCTTACAAGAGAAGTAATGTATTCCGAGAACAAAACGTTCAAGTAATCTGCTGTAATTTAAAATCACATAAAAGAAAATTGAGTACCAATTTTCCAAACAAGGTAAATTCAAAATGACCAAAAAAACCCAAAAAAAACAAACCAAACCAACAAACAAAAAAAACCAAACATGTACTGCATAGTTATTTTACCACCTATAATCAGTGTTAGTGCATTTTAGCCCTTCTTTAATGCAAGGTAACTTTCCTTTGGATTGTTGAGTTTAAACAATTTTTAAACTCATCAATCCAGAGTATAGAGACTAGCAGACACCTGCTGCTCTGTTTCATATACTGAAACCTCTTCAAAGCTCTCTTGGTGTTACAACTTACTATAGATGAAAAACATGTAACAATGCCTCCCAAAATTGGATGCAATCACTATTGTATGGACGATTTTCACAACTTTAAAAGCTATTATTCATATAATTGCTTCAGTCAATAGTAACTCTTAAGAAGGTCTAACCCATAGCATTTGCATCTGTTTTGAGGGTTCAATTTCATTTTAAAAAGGTCTATCAACCCCCAAAATACAGAGACACATACATGCAGGATTACCACCTACACCCCACTACATAAATGTTTCACCACCCTTAACTAGTCAAACAAAACTTCTTTTAGTACAATGAAGCCAGCTCACTGATTTTATCCTAACCCCGTCATACCATTTACTTCTCATGCCCAACCTGTCACAGAACACACCACCCGGTCCCAAGTAACAGTTCTCAATCTCCTTGAACCTAACCCACTTACACAACAAGCCAACAAGTACCCCTCACCCCTGTGTAGTCCGATCGACCTTCACACATCAGCTGAATCTCTAAATTAAATCCACTTTCCCCCACTACACTACCCACTGAAACCCAACTTCCCATACCCAAAGCGATCTTCCCTTTCAGTAGCCTCAATCTCACTGAAATGATCACTCAGTCCTTTGTCAATCGTCTCCCGCTCCCTCTACGTATCCTCCTTACCTTCCCCGTCCCCTAGTCTCCCATCAACTCCCAAAGTTGCCACCCCCCAACAAAAAGACAAAAACCGCACCTCAACCTCAAACCTGCCCTTTCGCACTTTTCCCCTCTTAATTTTCTTCTCCTCCGCTCACACCAACAGCAGCTCCGACAACCCCGAAGACGGGAGCCTGGCCCCGTCCCATACCTCTTGGGATGGCAATCACCTCGCTTGGGTCAAACCGCCCCTCACTAGGGTACTTACTCCTAACAGACTCTTGGCCGCCGCTGCCTCTCTCCATTCATCCCTGGCCCATTCATCTCTCAGCCCGATCCCAGACACGCCCCCCGGCCTCCTCCCTCTCTTCCAGCGCTCTGCCCGGCCCGGGACCCTCACCAGATTAGAGGCTCTTGCAGAGGAAGACTGACTCTTTTCGCTTCTCCTTCGTCCTTTTTCAAGCCTCCGCTCGCCCCTCGACGAACCACACCGTAGAAGACACACACATACGCATACACCGTCTCCTCCTCTATCGCCTCCTCCGAGGCTCCTTACTCCCCTCCTCGATGTCTCGAGCTCCGCTCCGCGTCGTGTGCGCGTGCGCGCGCGAGCTTCGCCCCGCGAGCCCACCGGGCCAGCTACCGCCGGTAGGTAAAGAGCGGGCGGGGTTCAGGAGAGCGGGGTACGAGCCCAAGCTCGCGCTCGTCCGGGAGCTGAGCAAGCGCACGCGTACTCCGGGCAGGGAATTCAGATGGAGAGGAGAGGGGGGCGGGGAAAGGAGGAGAGGAAAGTAGAGGGGGAGGGGCTGGAGAAAGCCGACGGACCAGCCCCAACTCTGAACCGCCCTGAGCGCTGCGAGGTGCCGAGGGGCTAGCCAACTGGAGCTTGCGCGCTCCTCCCCCGCCCTTTCGGCACAGTGGGAGAGATGCGCGTCGAGGAGAAAGGCTCCTCTCCAAGAAGAAAAATCTCAGTGCGGAGCCACGCATGACACCTTCTGTGTGTTCAAAAGCTCTGTCCCCATGGCAGCTTTATCCTCTTCCTTTCAAGAAAATAAAAAAAGTTCAAACACACACAACTTCCTAGCCACACACCAACCCTCTCAGTTTTTCACATGCCTCTAAACGCAGTAGCTCTGCTGAGATCTGGTACCCCGCCTACCCCCACCCCGCACCTTTCCAACCTCCACCCCTAACTCCCTTTTTCCAACTCCCGGCTTTTCTCGCGAGACCCATACCTGCCGGCTTCGGAATTAGAAGTCGAAGCACAGATTTATAAATACTGGTCTCCGAGTTATACTGCGAGGGCAACAGCCACGGCATGTTCCCTCCACCCCCCCCGGACTGCAGTGCGCGCGCGCGGGGGCTGGGCAACAGCGAAAGCCGGGATGGGAAAGGGAAGCTATGAAAGGGATTTTTGACGGCATGTAACCGCTAGGCCTGGGCACGTGCCCTGCGCCTCGCGGGCAGGTGCAGTGTATACTGGGAATTGTAGTTTTTGTTCCTAATTCCCGATCCACTCCACCCTCAGTTTTACTTAGGCCTCTGGCGGGGAGGGGGATTACCGACGCCATTTTGCCAAGAACAATGGCCCTAGACCCAGGCTGTGTCGGGTGGGGGAGGGAGTAAGGTTTTAAGCCTTCAGTTAACCTCCCCTGGCCCCTCGATGCCATAGCAACCTCTTCAGAAGCCTGGCCCCGCCCCCACGCTGATCTGCTGGGCTCTTAAACTGCGCGCATGCGGAAAGGACACCTCCCCTTGAGGCTGGCCCTCACCATAGCTCACCTTTCACCTCCCAGATCTAGTTGGGGTGAACGGTACCTCCTAGGAGAAGTCACTACTAGTTAACCTCAGGGCAGCAGATTTAAGAACTGCTTCCTGCATTGTATCGGGCGCAATACAGAATTGTTTTGATCATTCATACATGAAGAAGAAGAAGAAACTGAGGCTCAGGAGGGGAAAATGGCCATAACTTGCTGAAGTTCATACGAACTTGAACCCAAGTGTACTCTCTTCAGAACTCAGACATTCTTCATCCTCCAGGGTACATCTGGCATAACAGACCCCAAATGAAAGCTCCTTAAGGGCAGAATTCCTTTCTTCATGCCCTTCAAGCCTTAGTAGGATGCCTTGAGGGTAGGAGACTAGAAAATGCCAGGCTAATATTTTCAACTACACAGCCTAAGAGCCCCATCACTGAGTTATACCCATCTCTTACCTTCAACACTATTTTCTTTTCCTACTGTAGGACTCAGAACCTCAGCTTTTTACAGCTCTTTTAAAAACTATCAATAATTTTAACTGTTCAGAGTCCAAATGGAGTAGAATAGTGACCATGCATCTTATCTCTACACCTTTCCTCTTGTAGGTCACTTTTTTAATCCCAGTATTGCCAGAACATGCGAAGAAACCAAACCTTGCCCTTAATACGTTCAAACCACGTTTCCCAATTTTGACAACGGAGAGACAAAATTCAGGGTTATGAGGTCCAATTACTCGACCTGAGGAGATCTTCCTACCTAGCTAAATTTGTTTATTGCTTTTAGAGAGAGGAAGACAGAGAGAAAGAAACATTGATTCATTGTTTTACTTATTTATGCATTCATTGGTTGATTCTTGTATGTGTCCCGACCAGGGATTGAACCCACAACCTTGGCATATTGAGATGATGTAACCAGCTAAGCTACCCAGCCAGGGACCTCCTGGCTAAATTTGAAAAAAGTTTTCCAAATAGTGCCACAACCCTACCTTAGAGATCTCTGCATTCCAAATTAGCTGTAGAATGGATGAGGTCTCCCCAAATCCTTCTTTCCTCACTACCCCTGAAGACAGTCCCTTTTTCCTGTTGAATTCTTGACTACTGTGGGGAAGACAGGAAGTATAACCAAATAACCACTTAAGGACAATATCAAAGGTTACCAAGTTATTCTAAGTCTTTGTAGGTCCTGACTCCCACTGATACGGTAACTAGAAACTTGTGTCCAACATTTTTCTTTTTCTTTTTTTAAGTTGATTTGAGAGAGAGAGAAAGACAGGAAGGGAGAGAGAGATGAAAAGCATCAACTCGTGGTTGCTTCACTTTACTTGTTCATTGGTTGCTTCTTGTATGTGAGTTGACAGTAGGGGGATGGGCTCAAGCCAAACCAGTGACCCTTTGCTCAAGCCAGCAACCTTGGGATCATGTCAGTGATTTCATGCTCCAGCTGGCGACCCTGTGCTCAAGCTAGTGACATCAGGTTTTTGAACCGGGCACCTCAACATTCCAGGTCAACACTCCATTCACTGTGCCACCACCAGTCAGGTCACCATTTTTATTTTTCAGTGTCACTCTAATCCCACCACCACCATGTACAATATACCTTTAGGAAAAGCAACAGGTGCCTCCCTCGCTTGTGACCTGATCCTCTTTCTTTGCTTCTGAGCCCGATGATGTAATCAACACAGAACAATATTTGGAAGCATTAGCTCCCACAACCTGCTCAGATGTGATGAACCCTTCTGAGAAGTCTTTCTTTGACAGTCAAACATTTGCTAAATAAATCTAAAGTAGTGTGATTTCTATAAATTTCAGAAATTAGAGAATTAAACAAGTCTGCTCCCCATCTAAGTACAAGCACTTCTCAATCTAGGCCTTTTATTGATATATGTGCGCTTCTGTTTGAAACAAACTGTTGCCCTGGCTGGATAGCTCAGTTGGTTGGATCATCGTCTTGGAATGCAGAGGTTGCAAGTTCAATTCCCCAGTCAGGGCACATACAGGAGCAGCTCAATGTTCCTGTCTCCCTCTCTCTCTGTCTCTCTTTCTCTCCCTGCCTCTAAATTAATTAATTAAATTTAATAGAAACAAACTGTCCATAACTCAGCATAAATGCCACTATCAGCAGAAAGGGGAGTGGGCAATTATAGCTAGTCAATAACAAACGTACAGCAGAGAATATCCCCTTTTTATTGACTGGTTTCCATTGACTCTCAAATGGCATTTGTATGCTGTGTCTGTTCATAAAACAGAAAAATTTGACTTGTATTAACCACTTGTATTTGGTTTTACATTATTCCAGAAAAAGATCCTTCCATAATCTACTTCATCTTACCTAAAGGCTCTGATTCCAAGAAATTACAAAAGCCTTCACTGGATCCATTTTTAAATATTTTTATTTATTGATTTTTAGAGAGAGAGGAAGAGAGAAAGAGAAAGAGAGAAACATTGGCTTGTTGCTCCACTTATCCATACTGTCATTGGTTGATTCTTGTCTGTGCCCTGACCAGAGATCGAACCCACAACTTAGCACGTCAAGACAATGTTCTAACCAACTGAGCTTCCCGGCCAGAATCCACTGAATGTATTTATTTATTTATTTATTTATTTATTTATTTATTTTTACAGGGACAGAGAGAGTCAGAGAGAGGGATAGAGAGGACAGACAGACAGGAATGGAGAGAGATGAGAAGCATCAATCATCAGTTTTTCGTTGCGACACCTTAGTTGTTCATTGATTGCTCTCTCATATGTGCCTTGACTGCTGGCCTTCAGCAGAATGAGTAACCCCTTGCTCGAGCCAGCGACCTTGGGTCCAAGCTGGTGAGCTTTTGCTCAAACCAGATGAGTCCGCTCTCAAGCTGGCGACCTCGGGGTCTCGAACCTGGGTCCTCGGCATCCCGGTCCGACGCTCTATCCACTGCGCCACCGCCTGGTCAGGCTCCACTGAATTTATTATTGGCCCCAATATTCTGCAGGAATGGAGATTGGGGGTTACTATTATGGTCCTGCTAGCTGTTGACTTTTCCCTGCCACACAGAGTGGTAACTCTTTCAATCAAGATGAAACCGAGGTGAACCTCAAAGTTTATAATTAGCTGACTACTGCAGGCATGGGTAGAGTTGTGACAGTTTCTAGAACTTAGTTTCTGACAGTAATCCCTCCTTTTAGTTCTTGAGAAAACAATACAAGTCATTACTGATGTTCATTTCCCTTATCCCAGGTGACACCATGTTTTGGGGATTTTATGTAGTGCTCAGGCATGTGGGTAGTCTCCCAGTCTTGTTAGAGTGGCCTCATGTAGTAGGTGTCCTGTTGGGTCTGGGTGCACAGCCTCCTTACTCACTCAAGCTGGGCACTCCACGTGTGACCGCCATGTGGGCTGTGTACACTCTCCTGTTGTAGTTAAGCCTTGATTGCTGTTGGTATATCGATGGGAGGGATTTACCCTGGTCCAATTGGCTGCAAGGACTGGCTTTGACTGCCATAGAGGATCAGCAGCACAGGGGCCAACCCAGGGGCAGGGCTTACTTCAGCAGGTCTCTGATACTTGCTGAGTTCCCCCTTGAGTGTGTCGCTTGTGGAGGTGACTGGGTGGTGCTTCAATGTGGTCTGAAGCTGTCCACTGGGTGTGCTGGCTCTGGGGCCTCCCGAGAGATGCAGGCCAAGGTCAGCCATCACCGGTGTTCTGCCTGGGGCCTCCCAGCCTGAACTACAAAATGATCTGCAGATGGCTGCTACTTTTGCTGGGCTTAGAGATGCTCAGGAGAGGCCAAGACTGCTTGTCCCTAGTGCTGGGCCTGGGGTCAGTAAGCAAGAGGTACAGTGCATGCTGAAGCCAGATGCTGCTTGTTTGCAGTTAGTGAACCTTTGAGAGACTTTAGAAAAGTCCCCAACATGAGCCAAGCTAAGCCTTTGGTATGGGAAAGCCCTGCAAGCTGGGTGTGGTGGGGTCTCAAGGAATCATCAGGACAGAGGCAATCACTGTTAGCCAGGTTGACGGAGACTCGGTTATGGCACCTGCTTGCCAACCATGTGGGGAGATGGCTCAGCAAAGGGACAACAGCTTCTGCCAGCACTTCTGTTTGAGAGAAAGTTGCCCTTCCAATCCTCCTCCAAAACTAGACAATGTCCGTGGAACTTTTGGGGCTATTATCCCAGCACTGGAGTTCTGAGTGAGTCAGTTCAACTAAGTCTCTGTGGGTCCCTTTAACAAGAATGCCTGGACTCCAGCAGCCCTTGGTCTCACTCAGCCACAATCTCCACTGGTTTTCACAGCCAGAAGTTGTAGGCATTGGTGGTTCAGTGGTAGAATTCACAGCCAGAAGTTATGGGGACTTCTCTTCCCATCTCTGGAACCCTGGGATGGGAGGCCTGGTGTGGGGCTGGGACCCCTGGATCCTCAGGGAAACCTCCGCAGCTGATATATTTCTCCCAGTTTTTAAGCACCACATGTGAGTGTAAGCCTATTCCACATCTCTACTTCCCTACCAGTCTCAATGTGGCTTCTTCTTTGTATTCTTAGTCATAGGACTTCTGTTCAGCTATATTGCAGATGGTTCTGAATGATGGTTTTTCTGTAGTTTAGTTGTCATATTGATGTGGTCATGTGAGGAGGCAACAACTACACTTCCCTATTCACCACCTCGACCTGAAGCCTCAGTCAAAAAGATTGGCAAGTGAACTCTGCTTTTAGTCTTACAGCAACTATTCCCCTGAGGCAATAAAACCTGGGGGTGGGGAGCAGAGAGGGAGAGAGTAGGATATGGAAATTAAAAGCAATAACTACAGAAAATATAAAAATATCTCATTCAATTCTGTGCAAGAAAAGATAATTTGTTTACCAAACAATGCTTTCAAAATCAATCATCCAACTAAAATAGAGCAGATTCCTACCTTATGCCATATACTAAAAATAAATTCCAGGTGAATGTCTGATGGAAGTATGACTCATTACTTCCTTTTTTCACAGTAATCTGGGAAAACCTAACAAAAAATTTAAAATCTGCATTATCAGTTCAGAATGGTTTGAGCGGCAAATGACAAAAAATCTGACTAATAGTGGCTCAAACAAGCCTGGCCTGTGGTGGCACAGTGGATAAAGTATCAACCTAGAAAGCTGAGGTAACCAGTTCAAAACCCTGGCTTGCCCAATCAAGGCACATAAGAGAAAGCAATCAATAAACAACTAAAGTGAAGCAACTATGAGTTGATATTTCTTGCTTCCTGCACCTCTCTCTGTAAAATTAATCAATAAAACTTTTAAAAAGATAGTGGCTTAGCCTGACTAGGAGGTGGTACAGTGGATAGATAGAGTGTCAGACTGGGATGCGGAGAACCCAGGTTTGAAATTCCGAGGTCTCCAGCTTGAACACAGGCTCACCAACTTGAGCATGGGGTTGCTGGTTTGAGCGTGGGATCATAGACATGATCCCATGGTTCCTGGTTTGTGCCCAAAGGTCTCTTGCTTGATCCTAAAAGTTGCTGATTTGAAGCCCAAGGTCACTGGCTTGAGCCCAGAGTCCTGGCTTGAGCAAAGGGTCACTGGGTCTACTGGAGCCCTCCGGTCAAGGCACATATGAGAAAGCAATCAATGAACAGCTTAAGTGCTGCAACAAAGAATTGATGCTTTTCATCTCTCCCTTTCTGTCTGTCTGTTCCTATCTGTCCCTCTCTCTGTCTCTCCCTCTGTCTCTGTCACACACAAGAAATAGTGGCTGAAACAAGTAGAGGTTTATTTTTCTTTCTCACTTAATAAGAATCTGGAAGGACACAGAAGCTAGCATTGGATCAGCTGTTCAACAAGTTCTCAAGAATCTAGGCTTTTTTGCCTGACCAGTGGTGGCACAGTAGGTAAAGTTTTGACCCAGAATGCTAAGGTCACTGATTTGAAACCCTCAGGTCACTGGCTCTGGGTGGGGCTCTGAGCAAGGGTGCATCAGCATGGGGTCATTGGCTTAAGTGGGGGAATTGTCCACATGATCCCAAAACTTGTCAGCTTGAGCCCAAAGTTGCTGGCATGAAAAGCTCAAGGTCTCTGGCTTGAGCAAGGGGACACTGGCTTGGCCCCGGTCAAGGTACCTACAAGAAGCAGTCAGTGCACAACTAAAGTGATGCAGCTACAAGTTGGTGCTTCTTGCTCTCTCTCTCTCTCTCCTCCCTCTCTCAGAAGCAATCAATGCACAACTAAAGTTTGAAAGGAACTACAGGTTGATGCTTCCCACCCTTTCTCACTCTTTCTCGTCTGTCTGTCTCTCTCTCTCTCTAAAAAAAAAAATCTATTCCCTATTCCACCATTCTTTTTTTTAAAGTTTTTTTTTTATTTTTATTTATTCATTTTAGAGAGGAGAGGGAGAGAGAGAGAGGAGAGACAGAGAGAGAGAGAAGGGAGGAGCTGGAAGCATCAACTCCCATATGTGCCTTGACCAGGCAAGCTCAGGGTTTCGAACCGGCGACCTCAGCATTTCCAGGTCCATGCTTTATCCACTGCGCCACCACAGGTCAGGCCACCATTCTTTTTTAGGGGGGTGAGGAGAGTCTCTGTGTCTGGTTTTGTTTGCAGCAGAACACCCAATATAGAACATAATCACAAACATTTGGCTGTGCAGAGAGGATAGTGCTTAAGTATTGATACAAATGGTGACATGATTTCCTTTAAATAAACAATAAACACAGCCCAGTCCTGTGAGCACCTGGGCTCTAGGCCTGCATGGTGGAGCGGCCCTGCCTGTGGACCCAAGAGGATATCAGAGTTCCCCTCCCCACAATCAGTGCAGAAAATCAGAGTGCCAGTGGTTGTGATCACAGTGAGCTAGTTCTAGAGACTTCCCCAGCACTCGACACATGAACTGTTTGGGCAAGAAAACTGAACTTTCTGGAAGATCAATGGTCCATAACAATGAAGTAATCTATGTGGCTATCTCAGACCCCATGTCTAGGCAAGGGACAAACCTAGATGACTTCCTTCAGCTCGTGGTACAGGAGTAGCACAAGGGCGCGGCCCAAGTGCCTAAGGACATTGGACCAGGCACCTTTGAAGAAGACCTTGCCCCCCTCATCCTTGAAGATTTTCCGCCAGCAGTCCATGGTCACCCTGTACAGGATGTTAACTACTTTGCACCCTGACTTTCTCCGCTCGGTGTTGAAGGGGTAGATCACGCCCATCATGGTTGTGTCCATCTGGGCAATCATTCAGCTCACCATGATGTGAGTGTTCTTGGGGTCAGGGAGCATGCCTTTGGCCATGTCCTACATGCTGTAGTAGGCGGCCTGGTAGATGATAAATGCACTGCATGGAGACGTTGAAGCCCTGGTACAGGCCCCGGATGCTGTCAGACTTGTCATCTTCACCAAACAGTCTCCCACGCCCTTGAATTCCTCATGGTGCCTGATTTCCTCATATCAGCTGCCAGACAGGTACTGGCAAAATCCAAGGGGAGAACAGAACAGAGAGAGGTAGCTCCAGTGGCATTGCCCAAGGCCAGGTTGCCAGCGGTATATCTTCAGAATGGCTGTGCTTGTCCATTCCCCCCAGGAAGAATGGCTTGTACTTATCCTTGAAGGCAAATTAGAAAAACTTTCATGGAGAAGCAGCAGATGACATTGGCCAGGGTGCGCCTCCAGAAGGACAGCACGCCCTGCTCTTTGGGGATGCACACGATGCAGTCCACCATGTCCTTGGACTGCTGGTCAGCTATGATCTACTTACTAGTGTGTTGCCCTCTTGCAGATGGCTTTTGAGCTGTCTTAACAGTTCATAACTTGACTGTTGTGACAACAACGATGCAAGTGATCACCTGGTAAAACTTTGCAAGTGACCTCCTGGCAACAGTGTTGCAACTAGCTCATTACATTTGCAACTATTTCACAACAGGTGGCAGTTTATTCTTGTTTAAAATGCACAGAGAACTATAAAAGGGTGGAAAGAATCAAAGTCCTACAAAAGGAATCAGCAGGATTCCACTACCCACCCACCCATGAGGTCTAATTTTTTTTTATCGATTGATTAACTTGTAGAGAGAGTGGAAGGGGGAGAGAGAAAGAGCAATCCACCGTTCCACCCATCCCTGCATTCTTTGGTTGACTCTTGTATGTGCCCTGACCAGCGATGGAAGGTGTAAACTTGACATATGGTGATTATGCTCCCACCAATTGAGCTACCTGGCCAGGACTATTCCATCAGTCTTGACATGTTGGCATTTTGACTCTAGGCATTTTACTTCCCTAGGCTTACAAGATGGATTGTTGAATCCAGATATCACAGCTGCATTCAAGAGCAGAAAAAGGGAATGGCAGTGGCCAAGGAAGCAAGAGAGGTGCCACTCTCCTTTTTTCAGGGAAAGCAATTTTTTCCAGACACCCACTAGCAAACTTACCAATGCCTTTATTTTACCATAACTAGATCACATGTTCTGTATAGTCCCGGAAGTGTGACCACCTTTCTTGAGATCAGGGTTCTGCAAAGAAGCTTCTTTGCCTAGTACCTACACAAAATTAGCATTCTCTTAGCAGGAAAAACGAAGGAGAATGCCAGCTGATTAGACAACCAGTGTCTGCTACATATATTTACTCTGACCAAGCTGTTCACAGTCTACCCTACAGAAAGAAAAGTACCAAGCAACCTGCATGACTATCAATACAGTCATGATTAAATCAATTGCAGTATATTCACCCTAAACGTATTATGCAGTTATTAAAAATCATGAGTTACCCTGAACAGGTGGTGGCGCATTGGATAGAGTGTTGGACTGGGATGCAGAAGACCCAGATTCAAAGCCCTTAGGTTGCCGGTTTAAGTGCAGGCTCACCAGCTTGAGCACAGGTCACCGGCTTGAGTGTGAGATCATAGACATGACCCCATGGTTGCTGGCTTGAGCCCAGAGGTCGCTGGCTTGAAGCACAAGGTCACTAGCTTGAGCTCAAGGTTGCTGGCTAGAGCAAAGAGTCACTTGGTCTGCTGTAGCCCCCCTGGTCAAGGCACAAATGAGAAAGCAATTAATGAACAACTAACGTGCCACAATGAAGAATTGATGCCTCTCATCTCTCTCCCTTCCTGTCTGTCTGTCCCTGTCTGTCTCTTTCTCTGTCTCTCTTTATGTCACAAAAAAGAAATCATGAGTTTTATTTATTCCTGTTGGCCTGGAGAAAATAATGAAAGAGTCTACATCATAATGTTAATAATGGTCACCTCATTTGGAATGTGTACATTGCAGGGTAGTTAGCACATGTTACTTCTATAGCAAAAAAAGTTACCTAGCTGAAGTGGAAATGACATAGTAAAGTCTTTTACTATAACTTTTTGGAAAAAAAATTATTTTGATTTACATAGTTTTTTAAATTTTTATTTATTTATTTAGTGAGAGAGGAAGAGAGAGACAGACAGGAACATCGGTCTGTTCCTGTACATGCCCTGACTGGGACTAAACCAGTAACCTCTGTGCTTCCAGACCATGCTCTAACCAACCAAGCTATCCCAGGGCCAATTTGCACAGTTAAAAAAATAAGTATTGATTTCAGCAAAAGAAGAAGAAGAAGAGAGAGAAAAGAGACAGGAACATCAAGCTGCTCCTATGTGTGCCCTGATTGGGGATGAAACCTGTGCACTTCAGGATGATGCTCTGACCAACTAAGCTATCTGGCCAGGACAATTTGCACAGTTTTAAACCATGCATTCTTTTTTCAAGAATACATCCTTTAGCCCGACGAGGCGGTAGCGCAGTAGATAGAGCGTCGGACTGGAATGCGGAAGGTCCCAGATTCGAGACCTCGAGGTTGCCAGCTTGAGCACGGGCTCATCTGGCTTGAGCAAGGCTCACCAGCTTGGACCCAAGGTCGCTGGCTTGAGCAAGAGGTTACTCGGTCTGCTGAAGGCCCGCGGTCAAGGCACATAAGAGAAAGCAATCAATGAACAACTAAGGAGTCCCAACGAAAAACTGATGATTGATGCTTCTCATCTCTCTCCGTTCCTGTCTGTCTGTCCCTGTCTGTCCCTCTCTCTGACTCTCTCTCTGTCTCTATATATATATAAAAAAGAATACATCCTTTATTTATTTATGAAGAAGTACTTATAATTACCTTAGTAAACTTTTTCTATGAATGCTGGTTAATGCTATAGTTAAAAAAGAAAGAGTATTGGACTGAAAGTCAGGATACCTGGGCAAATTAACTATGCTAATACTGCTACTTAAGAAAAAGAGAAGCAAAATGTTCATTTCAAGAGTATGTGTCTGAGAGAAGAGACATAGAACATGTTTTATGAGAAGTTTCACTTTGGGGCAGAGGTCCACGCTGGCTTTTGGGGGTGGTTTTATGGCCACCTGGACAAGTCAGGTTTCTTGCCAGTTTTGGATCTGGCTCATTGCCAAGCCTCATTAGACAAGGTTAAATTGGAGCCAGTGGGAGGGAGAACAGGTCAAGCTGTTGAGACTCTGGGCCGAGTGGACCCCAGTGCACTGCAGGGCCCTCCAGATCCAAAGTGGTATCAGAGCTACAAAAAAAAAAAAAAAAAAAAAAAAGCAAAAATTATAGCCCCAGCCTGTCGTAGACTTAGAATGCAAATGAAGAAATAAGGCATAAACACGTGCACATTGTAAGTGCTACAGGCATTCATTCATTCATTCCTTCATTCATTTCATTTATAGGGTTTTAGTGCATGAGCCAAAATGTCAGATTTTGCCTGCGTAGCTGTCTCTGCATTACTCCCTTTCTCAAAATTGGTGTCAGAAACTTAATTCGCATCTGGTTTCCTGGTTTTGGTGACTTAACTCCTGGCTTGGGCCCAGGACCTAGCCTTGTTCTACCCCCATTCCCCTCCCAATCAGAAACTAGTCTTGAAATCTGTCTTGGCAAAAGCCGAGTTTGTGCTTTTTCCAGGTTTCCATGGTGCTGCTTACATTTGTCTAAATTGCAGCATCCTCCTTGCCAATATCTTTGTCTGTAGTCAAGTACCACCAGTCCACCTCTCATATCAGCCACCAATGATCTTGCTAACCCACAGATCCATCTATGTCATTTAATCTGCATAAAGCCCTTCAATTGGATTCTAGCCACAATTGAATGATGGACCAGATTTAATACAACTAAAAACCACAAAGATCTATGAAAAAACGTTTTCAGATATTGGACATTAAGCGGTACAGAGAAGTAAGCTCTGAGAGATAGGAAACTTATGAGGTGAGTACTGCAATTGCCCTAGCTGACCACTGAAGAGAGCTTCCAGTTTACAGTGCAGGGAGAGGGGATGCAAATGAAGCTTGATGTTCTTCTCCCTCAGTTGAAGAGGTGGAACTGAGGATTCAGGGAGCAGGATGGCTAGAATTCATAGAGCAAAATACTACATAAGGAAGAGCTACACAGAGGAGAGAGCTGCACAGAGGAAGAACTCCAGGGATCTGCATGGGGTTTCTCTCCAATCTTTAGCTGAGTAGTGGTCAGCACCTGCACGTAAAGAAGTTTTCCAAGGCTAAGGAAATAATCATCTTAAATGAGCACGGGGAAAATTTTTTTGTGCTCATGTAGGGCTGGAATCATTCACATTTCCAATATTCAGAGCAGAAAAATCTTTAAATACATGGGACATCAGGAAAAGTACAGTACTAAGAAGTAGGTTGCCTCAACAATGATAAGGAATATAGCAGACTTCTTGCTGGAAACAATATAACCTATTGGAAACGGAAGCTTCCTTCAAAATTAAACTTTACGCTTGAAAACATTCTATTTTCAAGAACTGTGTTAGCTCTACTGTGGGCCGCAGCAAATATTTGTTGGAAAATAATGAAGCTCATTTATTTATTTTTTAACACTTTTTAAGACTTTATTCATTTTAGAGAGAAGAGAGAGACAGAGAGAGAAAAGGAGGGAGGAGCAGGAAGCATCAACTACCATATGTACTTTGACCAGGCAAGCCCCGAGTTTCTTAACAGCAGCCTCAGCATTCCAGGTTGATGCTTTATCTACTGCACCACCACAGGTCAGGCACATTTATTTATTCCATTCATTAATTTAACACATTCTGTGCTCCAAGGTGAGAAGCCAAGATGGAAGGCTAAGTTAAGCCAAGTCCCAATACTTGAGCTTACAGTTTAGTCAGGGCCCCCCAAAAAGGATCTGTACTTTTATATTTTTCTTTTTTTGTGACAGAGAGACAGAGAGAGACATATATAGGGACAGACAGACAGGAACGAAGAGAGATGAGAAGCATCAATTCTTCATTGTAGCTCCTTAGTTGTTCAGTGATTGCTTTCTCACATGTGCCTTGACCGAGGGGCTACAGCAGAGCAAGTGACCTCTTGCTCAAGTCAGCGACCTTGGGCTTCAAGCTAGTGACCTTTGGGCTCACGCCATTGACCATGGAGTCATGTCTATGATCCCATGCTCAAGTCAACAATCTTGCACTCAAGCTGATGAGCCCGCACTCAAATCCCATGAACCTGTGCTCAAGCCAGCGACCTTGGAGTTTCAAACCTGTGTCTTCTGCATCCCACTTCAATGCTCTGTCTACTGTGCCATCACCTGATCGGGTAGTTTTATATTTTTTAACGTAATTTGAAAAATTTTGGCCACTATTTCTTCTAACATTTTTGGTTTTAATGCTAGAAAGAAGGATGTGTTGGGTAACTACTTTCAAAAGATTGAGCGAGGTATTTTTATGTTGATTTTGAGGTGTCTTTATTTTTTTTTTGTGGGAGGGGGAGGACAGACTTGGACAGACAAGAAGAGAGAGAGATGAGAAGCATAAATATTTCTTTGTGGCACCTTAGTTGTTCATTGATCGCTTTCTCATATGTACCTTGACCAGGGTGGGGGACTCCAGCAGAGTCAGTGACCCCTTGCTCAAGCCAGCAACCTTGGGCTCAAGCCAGTGACCATGGGGTCCTCTATGATCCCACGCTCAAGCCAGCAACCCCGTGCTCAAGCTGGTGAGCTTGTGCTCAAGCCGGCAACCTCAGGGTTTCAAACCTGGGTCCTCTGGGTCCCAGGCTGACACTCTATCCAATGTGTCACTTCCTGCTCGGGCTTGAGGTGTCTTTTCAACTCTCTTTACTTTTTCATTTGATAGCATTGTATGTAGTACATTGTGCTCCAATCAATAGTTCTGTAGAGCTGTGAACTTCTCTGACTCTGGAAATATATACAGGGGGTCCTCGGGTTATGACACAGTTTCATTTCCATGACAGTGATATAACCTGAATTTTGTTGTAAGTCAAAACACAACCTAGCCTAAGTCACTTACTTATCCTAACACATATTGTAAAATCATAATCTGGAACATAAAAACACAGCTAAGCCACAGAAGAAGAATACTGCATATTCTTCTGCCACATGCAACCAAACTAGTTTGTCCACGTAGTCTATAAGTATGACGCTAACGGCTTAAGCCGAAGCACTCACATCTCAATTATTTTAAGTTTTGTTGTTGTTTTGGGTTTTTTTTCTGAAGTTGGAAACGGGGAAGCAGTCAGACAGACTCCCGCATGTGCCCAACCGGGATCCACCCGGCACGCCCACCAGGGGGCGATGCTCTGCCCATCTGGGGCATCACTCTGTTGCAATCAGAGCCATTCTAGTGCCTGAGGCAGAGGCCACAGAGCCATCCTCAGCGCCTGGGCCAACTTTGCTCCAATGGAGCCTTGGCTGCGGGAGGGGAAGAGAAAGAGAAGAAGGAGAGGGGAAGGGGTAGAGAAGCAGATGGGCACTTCTCCTGTGTGCCCTGGCCAGGGATTGAAACCGGGACTCCTGCACACCAGGCCGACACTCTACCACTGAGCCAACCGGCCAGGGCTGTTTTAAGTTTTTATGGTAGTGAACATCGTAAACTCGAAACATTGTATGTCGAGACTGTCATGACCTGAGGACCCCCTGTATATGAAATCATATATATCAGTCCAAAATCTAAACAAAATTTCTCCCTTTCCTTTTTCATTGCACTATAACTTTTTGACTCAATTTTGTTTTTTTAATTAAATTTATTGGGATGACATTTGTTAATAAGATTATATAAGTTTCAAGTGCATAGTTCTATAATACCTCATCTGTATATTGTATTGTGTGCTCACCACCCAAAGTTTAATCTCCTTCCATTACCATATATTTGAGCCCCATTACGCTCTTCAACCTCTCCCATCCCCCTTTGGTAACTACCATATTGTTATCTGTGTCTATAAGTTTTGTTTGTTTGTTCATGTGTTGCTTTCTATTTTACATTCTCTATATAAGTGAAATCATATGACTCTTGTCCTTTTCCATTTGACTTATTTTGCTTAGCATGATACTCTAAAGATCCATCCATGTTGTCATAAATGGCAGTATTTCATCTTTTCTTATGGCTGAGTAGTATTCCATTATATATATGTACCACATTTTATTTATCCAATCATTTGTTGAAGGACACTTAAGTTGTTTCTATGTCCTGGCTACCATGAATAATGCTGCAGTAAACATAGGGATATATATAATGGTGAAAAGAAAGCCTCTTCAATAAATGGTGTGGGAAAATTAGAAAGCCATATATAAAAGACTGAAACTAGACTGCTATTTGACACCATACAAAAAAATTAACTAAAAAATGTATCAAAGACCTAAAGATAAGATCTGAAACAATAAAATACATAGAAGAAAACACAGGTACTAAACTTATGGACCTTAGCCTCAGAGAGGATTTTATGAATTTGACCTCAAAGGCAAGGGAAGTAAAAAATAAACGAGTGGGATTATATCAAACTAAAAAGTGTCTGTACAGCTAGAGAAACCATCAACAAAACAAAAAAGCAACCTATGGAATGAAGAAGTTATTTGCAAACAATACCTCCAATAAGGGGCTAATATTTAAAATATATAATAAACTCGGACAACTCAACAACTAAAACAAAAAAACCCCCATACAATCCAATTAAAAAATGGGCAGAGGACCTGAACAGACATTTTTCCCAAGAAGACATACAATACCCAACAGATATATGAAAAACTGCTCAACATCGTCAGGGAAATGCAAATGAAAACTACAATGAGCTGTCACCTCATACTGTTAGAGTGGCTATTATCAATAAGACAAGAAATAAGTGTGGAAGTGGTTGTGGAGAAAAAGGAACCCTCATACACTGCTAGTGTGAATGTAAACTGGTACAGCCAATATAGTAAACAGTATGAAAGTTCCTCAAAAGAATTAAGAATAGAGCTATCATGTGACCTAGAAATCCCCCTTCTGAATATCTACTCAAAAAAAATTGTAAACATTTATTCATAAAGCTATATTGGCTCTGCCCTGGCCAGATAGCTCGCTTGGTTAGAGCACTATCCCGGATACACAACCTGACCCAGTTCTCTATCCTTGTCAGGGCACAATATGTAGAGCTGCATTGGATAGCATGTCCATTCTTTTGAATTATCCACCCCACCCTCCTGCCCATGCTCATTCCTTGATGAACTTTCCAACAGCACCACTGATTGGGTAATAGGCCACTGTCACCTCATTCCCAAGCTGCAGCTGTTTGTATCAGGGTAGACACCTAACCTAAGCTGAGCTGATCAACTTCTCTTTCCGCTAAGATTTTGGAAGGGTACTCGGACACTCCAGTTAGCTAGCTACAGGTTCTGAACTGATAAAGATATAAGTTTGGTGTTTTACAGCCCAAATTTGGGCTTCATGAACTGATGAGCTAGCAGAGAAACTGAGTCTTCACCCAGTCTATAGTCTTTTAGTATCTGTCTCCCTTACAAGATTCTAAGGTCCAAGAGCACAGAAATCATGTCTCTTTTGCACACGCCACTGTAGTCCTAGGGCCTGGTAGTACTGTACTCAGTGCATAATAGACAGTCAATAAGTATTCATCTGGTGAAATTATGACCAGCCTTACCATTTAAGAGTATAAATAATGGCTGTTTGTCTTCTCTTTAATTAACTGTTTAAATGCATTTTTTAATAGGGAATCTCCATCTCCCTTTTGAGGTCTCTATCCCTCTAACTTGGCAAATAACCTAGGTACCTAGTTATTCCCTGGTGATGAGTCCTATTTCTAAATTCTAGGCAGAGAGAGAGAGAGAGAGAGAGAGAGAGAGAGAACTGGAAATTCCAGTCAGCCCACTAGCCCCATTGCTCTCATGCCATCTTTGGTCCTGCACAATGCAAGAGTTCAGAGTACCAAAATTATGGCTCTTTGAGTGAATTCTTTATGCTTAGCTGTTGGACCGTCAAAACATACTACTGTGCCTGCCCGGTTCAGTTGTAGGGCTTTATACCTTAGAACCAGCCCAACCCCCAAGAACCCTTAGGCTCTGGTGCTGAGCCCAGATAAGCTGCCTAGCTTCTTGCTGCCTTGAAGGTAATTGCACCTTTGGGAACACTGGCATCCTTTCTTGCCTGCCACTCAAAACAGATTTAACAAATTTTAAATCTAGGAAAGAAAGCACTGGATTCTTGGTCCCTTCCCTCTTAGAAATCCTCATCTTCTTATGCAAATTGTTCTGCCCCCTCCCCAAGAGTCTCTAGAACTCTGAATAACATTGCTGAAACACAGAGAAAAGATCTTGCTATTCTTTGGCTAAGGCTGCCTTCCTGCTTTTCATTTACATGACTTAGGGAATTACCCAAATGACTCTTTTCTGTAATAAAGAATCTACCCAGAATGAGTCACAGTCTTCATGACATCAAAGAGACTGGCATATATTTTTTTAATTCCACTTTATTGGGCACGTAGTTATAAAAGAACAAGGGTGCTGTTACCTGGAATATGCTTTTATCACGACTTTTTTAGGAACCTGCAGAGGTAGTAGGCCAAAGATTTTGGATCATCAGGATTCTGACTGTTCTTGGAAGTGCCTAACAGCATGCAAGGGCATGAGAGAGCAGTATTCAGTATGACCTCATCTTAACTTGAATACATCTGCAAAGACCCTATTTTTAAACAAGGTCACATTTACAGGTACTGAGGGTTAGGACTTACGCATATCCTTTTAGGCAACACAATTCAACTCACAACAGAGGTTAACACACACCATGAGAACACCAACATCTGTGTTATGGTGGTGTCTCTTGCTGCTTCCATCTTTGAAGTGGAGAGATGTTGTGGTCTGCATAGAAGTGTAGATAAATTTCATTTTCTATTTCTGAATTAATGTTCAAAGTAGTTGTACTGAGATATATATATATATATATATATATATATATATATTCCAAACATTAAGTCTAAGTTCCTTTCTGTTCAACATTCTTACCAATACTTGATATTATCAGACCTAATTAACTGTTAATTTAATTAATTTTGCCAACCTAGTGAGTATGAAATATTAACAACCAAATTGCATAGATGTGGGAATAAGTCCATCTCTTTCACTCTGTATCACTCTACTTGTAATTTTCCTGATTACTAGTAAGATTTACCATCTTTCATATATTTATTGCCTCTTTTGTGGTTCATATTGTCTTCACATTATTTTCCCACTTTTTAATTGAGTTGTATTTTTATTTATGAGTTCTTTATATATACTGGATATTAATCCTTTGCTGCTACATTTATGACAATTTATCTTCTACCAATATGTGGATTAAATTTTTATAAAATTACCTCTCTGTCTATTCAACATCCACCTGTTCATTTATATATCCTTCTTTTTTTAATTTTTTAAATTGTTTCTTTAATTAATTTTAATGGGGTGACATCAATAAATCAGGGTACATATATTCAAAGAAAACATTTCCAGGTTATCTTGTCATTCAATTATGTTGCATACCCATCACCCAAAGTCACATTGTCCTCTGTCACCTTCTATCTAGTTTTCTTTGTGCCCCTCACCCTCACCCTCTCCCTCCTTCCCTCCCCCCGCCCCCCCTAACCACCACACTCTTGTCCATGTCTCTTAGTCTTGTTTTTATGTCCCACCAATGTATGGAATCATGCAGTTCTTGTTTTTTTTTTCTGATTTACTTATTTCACTCCGTATAATGTTATCAATATCCCACCATTTTGTTGTAAATGATCCGATATGTCATCATTTCTTATGGCTGAGTAGTATACCATAGTGTATATGTGCCACATCTTCTTTATCCAGTCTTCTATTTTTTTTTACAGTGATTAAAGCCTTTAAGCAAACTCTTAGCTAATACAGCAAGAATCCATAAAAGAGTAGTGTCCTTAACAAGTTCACCAAGTCCAAGTTGGCACCAACACCATTCCAAATCCCTGCAAATGCAACCCAACCCCAGTTCAGTCTGTTAGGAGCTGTCACAAGGAGCAGGAGTCCAGGAAAAGTCCACATCCAGGAAAAGTTTGCATGGCACTGGAATTGTTGTCACAATTCTATACTTTGCAGCTCATGTCCAAGTCCCAATGACCGCTGCTTCTAGCTGGTAATGATTCAGGTAGACTGGAAAAGCCATCTGCAGCATGTGTGGAGATGGAGCTTCTGCTTTCCTCTGCCTGGAGAGATGAGACCAGGTTGCTTTTCCCTGGAGTTCTGTGACTATGGCATGGTAAAGAGAACCTTGGGATACACTAAGCTGGGTGGCAAAGGTAAATTCATAATACAAGTTGGCAAAAGGGGGAAAGAGAGCTCTAAATTAGGAGTAGGTCCCAACCTGAAATATGAGTGGGGCATTGAGGTAGGAGGAATAAAGGAAACACTATATATTAAACAAAGCAGCAGAAAATAGGACTATCAACTCCCACAACAGAGATCTTCAAGAGAAGAATAAAAAACCTGACTATTCAGGCAAGACATAGTTAAGTGGCCCTTGTGCAAATGAGATCAGTTTACCTGCTTCTTGGAAGAAATACCCTAGGCTTATCCACAGTGTCATAGATGGGGCTGATGGCCCTGGGCACCTTCAGCCTTCAGTGGCAAACCCCAGCATTCTGGGCAAAGTTAGGTCATAGGTGGCTGGAGCAGGGCTGGAAGAGACTGAACCCTCCTTTAGAGGAGCGAGGGGGAAGCCTACCTTCCAGTGTCCCTTTTTCCTCACAGCAAAGGCATGTAAGCCTGGCAGGCTTTAGCTCAATGACCTTCCTATTCACTATTGAAGCAGGACCCAGATGGCATCCTATGAGACCCCTTTGGGGCGTTAGAGCCTTTAAGGGTGTATCTTAAAAGCTGGTAGTTCACCTGATCTCTATTGGCCTTTTTCTGCCTCTTGGTACCTTAAAAGCCATGCTCAAAAGATCTCGCTGAGGGGTTTGAGGATCCCCATCTGCCTATATAAACCTTTTCCACATATCTGGAGCTATTTGGAAAAAGACAAAACAGTGTTATTAGCTGGATCAAGTAAAAGAAGGTAGAAGTTTGCAGGAGAAGAAGATTTGGCATCTCCTGTTCATCAGCATTCAAAAGAAATTTAAATTTTTTTAGTAAAAAGCATGATATGGTAGACCCATAGGAGTTGCAGGATATGACTCCCCCCTTTTAAATTTTTTTAAATTGACCTTAAAATATTTGCTGGGTACACTTTAATAATACCTTGACTTTAAAGATTGTAAGAAATACACATAATTTGAAAGGTTTGACAAAATACAGTAAATGCTTTTGCTCCATATGCAGGAGCATTGTCAGTTTAACCAGTTTAGGAAATCCAATAATAGAAAAATGCATACAGACAATGGGCTATAACATGCTTAGCAGCCTCTCCTGTTCTGACAGAGGTTACTATAAATCCAGAATATGTATCCACTGTAACGTGGACATAGGACTGTTTGCCAAATGAAGGTATATGAGTAACATCCATTTGCCAAAGTTGTCCTGGTAGGAGTCCTTGAGGGTTAACTCCAAATGAAGGGATAGATTGTAGAATAGGACCCCTTGGACAAGATTTAACAATCTGCTGTGCTGCTTCCCAAGAAAGTTGAAACTGTTTACACAGGGCTGCAGCGTTCTGGTGATGAATAGTATGAGACTGAATTGCTCGATCTGTCATGGTTGCTCCAAATAATTTTCTTTTGGGTTGCTTGATCAACAAGGGCATTCCCTTGTGCTAAAGCTCCAGGGAGCACGGAGTGAGCTCGAGTATGTCCTATAAAACATGGAGCTCTATGTTGACATACAGGTCTTTGAAGAAGGAGGAACTGCTGAAATAGTTCATCAGCAGTTGTCCCTAAGACAGCAGTCTTTATAGTGGAAACAACCATAAGTAAATATTTGCTGTCTGTATATAGATTAAAGGAGGAATATGGCAAATGCTGAAAAGCCATGATAATGGCATATAATTCTAGTCTTTGAGCTGATTTTAAGTTGGCAGTTTCAGTATAAAGTTGTCCATTGATTTGCAAAAGCAATTTGCCATTTAGGGGAAGTTTCCCAGAGCCATTGTTGTTGATCCTTTGAAAAAAGGAACAACAATAATTTCGAGGCTCAAAACCTATAAGCTGTAAGGGTCTCCTATGACCCTTGATAATCCAGGAGGTGACAAGATCAAAATATGGAAGTGTATTCCATAGGCTATTAGATGGTTCAATGTGCCCAAGCTGTAGCTGCTCTTGTACCAATTGAGCAGCTGCCCCAAGTTTCTCCTGAGAAAGGGGCCGTTGGTCTACCCATACAGGATTATCTGATTTCTAAGTAATTGGGTCTGCACAATGCATTATTGGGGTAGCAGGAGCTACCAAGGCCCTATGCTAAATTTTGATATTCTAATCCACACTTTCTGGTATTGGGTGCCACTTCTATGGGGGTGAGAATTCCTCGTTGTTCTTTCCCTAATCCCTTAGTGGGCAAAAATGCCCGATCAAGCATCTGAGTACTGACTAAACCATTAGGACTGACAAGTAATGCTCCCGTATTTTTCAAAACATCTCTACCCCACAAATTAACTGGCCATCTAGGGAGCACATAAGGCTTAAAAAATCCAGAATGACCTTCTTAATCTTCCCAATGTAGAAAACTAGAACTTTGTTGAGGGGATTTACTCTGCCCTATACCTTGTAATTCTGTGGCTGCTGCATGAGTGGGCCAGGAAGGAGGCCAATGTAGCTTAGCAATAACAGATACATCAGCTCCAGTATCTAAAAGTCCTTTAAATTTATGCCCATGTATTGTTAGTTCCATTTCAGGGTGTTCCTGACCTATTTTTTTAAATTCAATTGGCAAAATCAGAGGAGACAAATCAATTTTCTTGGGGCCCTTTTTGCAGGATGTGGCCTGAGAAGCAGAATTAGCATCCTTATACTATTCTTCTAACTGCCTGAATTAGCCGTGAGACAAATTCTTTTTTTTTATATTAATTTTAATGGGGTGACATTGATAAATCAGGGTACATATTTATTGGCCATTTGGATGTCCTCTTTTATGAGGTGCTGGGTTTAACTCAATTTTCAACTGGATTGTCTGCATTTTTCTTACTGGTTTGTAAGACATTATATATTCTTTTTTTGCCCTAATGGATGTTATATATTCTTAATATGAATCCCCTGTTGGATATATGTATTTCAAATATCTTCTTTTTGTCTTACCTTTTCACTTTTTTAAAACAGTATCTTTTGATAAATAATAGTTCTTTATTTTAAGGGTTCCAATGTTCCCCTCAATGGTTAGCACTTTCTGAGCCTTATTTTAAAGATTTTTGAAATTTAATATTTTTTATTTATTCATTTTAGAGAGGAGAGAGAGAGACAGACAGACAGAAAGGAGGAGCAGGAAGCATAAACTCCCATATGTGACTTGACCAGGCAAGCCCAGGGTTTTGAACTGGTGTCCTCAGTGTTCCAGGTCGACGCTTTATCCACTGTGCCACCATAGGTCAGGCCTTTCTGAGCCTTATTTTAAAAACCTTTGATCGGCCTGACCTGTGGTGGCGCAGTGGATAAAGTATCGACCTGGAAATGCTGAGGTTGCCGGTTCGAAACCCTGGGCTTGCCTGGTCAAGGCACATATGGGAGTTGATGCTTCCAGCTCCTTCCCCCCTTCTCTCTCTCTGTCTCTCCTCTCTCTCTCTCTCTCTGTCTCTCCCTCTCCTCTCTAAAATGAATAAATAAAAAAATTAAAAAACAAACATACAAAAACCTTTGATCATCTCTAGCATTGTTTACAACAGCCAAGATCTGGAAACAGCCCAAGTGTACATCAGTGGACGAGTGGATTAAAAAGCTGTGGTACATATATACAATGGAATACTACACAGCCATGAGAAAGAAGGAAATCTTACCTTTTGCGACAACATGGATGGACCTGGAAACTATTATGTTAAGTGAAATAAGCCAGGCAGAGAAATAAAAATACCATATGACCTCACTCATTTGAGAAATCCAATGAACAATGTGAACTGAGAGGCAGAGGCGGGATCAAGGGGACCAGAGGGAAAGGGGATGAGAGGATAGGATCAGAGAAGGGAAAAGGATTGGTGAGATTATATATACATAACACAGCATTATAGAGATTAGGACAACAAGTCCTAGAGGGAAGGGGGAGAAGCATTGGGGGGGGAGGGGGCATAGGAGCGGGGCCTAGGGAGAATAAGGGGGTTGGGGGAGATATATTTGGTGGGACACTTGAATCTATGTAAACACAATTTAAAATCATAAATTTAAAAAAATAGAACAGTAAAAAAACACCTTACTTTTGCTCATCTCTATATAATACTTTGAGTATTAGGATTTTTTTCTCCCTGAATTTCACCCTTTCCCTTTCTTTCTTTTTGTGCTTTATTGCTTTCTAGGAAGTATGTGGCTGAGCCGAAAGCAGATTAGCTTGCAAGATATTTTCTAAAATCCCAAGCACATTCAGGGGAATTGTGTTATTCCACTAGGTGGGACCCCCACCAAGTTTAAAAGAAATATCCCTTGAGCTGGGTGGGGGGAGAGAAGGTGAGAAAAGTCATCTAGGACCTGGGCCTTGCCTCGCATAGCCTCCTGGTAAGGCACTAGAGAGGAATGGCTGCTTTAATGAACTTGAGGGACAGGGATGCAAGACCTGGGGTTTCAAACATTATAAGACATTTCTGTGTCCCAAAGTGACCACAAAAGCTACAGAGAGACTGCTAGTGTATAGACACCAACTGGACCATGTTCCTCAATAATAACCTGTGAGAATCCGCCTCAATTCCTACCCAAGGCATGGCATTGTGTAAGACCCCTACACCACTAATGAAGCCCCGAGAGTATAACTTAGACTGATACCTCTTGAACTCCAACAGAAGTAACTTTATCTACTTCCTAATATGGCCGTTTCTGAAGTTTGAGATTAATTTGTGAATAGAGAGCATTAAAAACTAATTAAAGATGTAGATATAGAACATGGATGGAAATTACTTGATGTGAACTGCAGGTGAAAGTATAATCTTCTTAATAAATTCCAGTTTTAGCCAGCACAGCTTCCTGAAAGATCCAGGATTAAAATAATAATATGTTTTAAAATGGAAGATTTTGAAATTTTTCCCCTGAATTGTGTTCCTTTTCTTAATCCTCTTAGGAGCTCACCAAACTTTTCTTCCTCCTGTATTTTTCCTATTAGAAAATGAACTTTGTTGCTTTCTTTAAATGTAAAAAGTGCTCTTAATTTTCCATTATAAAAAATTGAAATATTCATTTGTAAAATATTTTAAATGAAGTAATATTTGATGCATACAGAATAATATTTGTAACTTATGTTTGTTATAAAGTTTAATGATGAAATAAATACCCATGAACCTTCCACCAAACTTAAAATCTAGAACATTATCAATAAGTTGCATTTATCTGAATGTTTCTCTTTATCCCATAGCTTGCTTCTCTCCATCACTAACCACTATTTTGAATTTATATTTATTATTTGTTTTAAAAAGTTTTATTGCCTATGTATGAATTCAGAAAAATATATTGCTTAATTTTTTCTTTTTTCAACCTTATAAATATAATATGCTCTACAGAAGTCTTCTGCATCTTGCTGGTTTCACTGAAAATTATGTTTCTAAGATTCAACTATTTTGTTTATAGTCGAAGTTCATTCATTTCCAAAGTTATATAATAGTGCCCAGTGTGTACATATCACAATTTATTTTTCTCCCAATGCACATTTGAGTTGTTTCCATGTTTTTGCTACTACCACATATATTGCTATGAACATGTCTGATAGTGCACACACAAAAGACTTTTCAGGACATATACCTAAGATCAGAATGGCCAGGTTGTAGGATAAAAGTACGCTCAACTTTTTTTTTTCCTTTACAGAGACAGAGAGAGAGAGTCAGAGAGGGGGTTAGACAGGGACAGACAGACAGGAACGGAGAGATGAGAAGCATCAATCATTAGTTTTTTGTTGAGCGTTGCAACACCTTAGCTGTTCATTGATTGCTTTCTCATATGTGCCTTGACCGCGGGCCTTTAGCAGACCGAGTAACCCCTTGCTTGAGCCAGCGACCTTGGGCTCAAGCTGGTGTGCTTTTTTTTTTTTTTTTTTGCTCAAACCAGATGAGCCCGTACTCGAACTGGCGACCTCGGGGTCTCGAACCTGGGTCTTCTGCATCCCAGGCCGACGCTCTATCCACTGTGCCACCACAGGTCAGGTTGAGTATGTTCAACTTTATTAGTTAGGTAATACCACAGTGTTTCTGAAGTGGTTTTCTCAGTTTACATTTCCACTAGCAGTATATAAGCATCCCCCTTCCTGTCATTTTGTATTGGCAGACTTCTTAACTTTTGTCAGTCGAGTAAAACTGGTACCTCAATGAGGCCTGAATTTGTCTTCTGATTACTAATGAGGTTGACTGTTCTTTCATATGTTTATTTCACATTCCTGTTTCCCACTCTCTGAAATGTCTTTGTCTTTTGTCCATTTTTCTACTGAGTCGTTTTTTCCCCATTTTGCTCTGTGGAAGTTCTTGGTTGATATTCTGGCTACCAGACCTTTATCAATCATGTGTATTGCAAATATTCTCTTCCCAATTTACAGCATTGTGATTTCACTTTAATTACATGTCTTTTGGTGAACCAAAGTTTTTAATTTTAATGTGGTCTGTATTAGTTATTTATCAATGTGTAATAAATTACCTCAGAACTTAACAGCTTAAAACAACAAACTTTTATCTCTAATTTTTGAGGGTCAGGAATTCAAACACGGTTTAGCCTCTAGCTAGATGTCTTATGAGGTTGCAGCAAAGCTGTCCAATGGATTCATCTGTAGGACTGACTAAGGAAGGGAAGACCCGCTTCCCAACTCATTTATGTGGTGATGAATGGACCTTGGTGTCTTATCATGGGTGCCTCTTCATAGCACTGTTTCGTGACCTAATAACTGGCTTCTTTCAGGATGAGAAATCAGAGGAAGAGGGGGAAGCAGACAGACATTTTCCAAGACAGAAGCCACAGTGTATTTATAACCTAATCTCAGATGTAACATCCTATCGCTTCTGCCCTACTGTATTCATTTGAAACAAGTCACTACATCCAGCCCACTCCAAAGAAAGAGGATTTTATAAAAGCATAAAAACCAAGAGGAGGGGATCATTGGGACCATCTCAGAAGCTGCCTACCACACATTCAAATTATCAATTTTATCTTATATTGTTAGTGTTTTTGTATCTTGCTTAAGAAATACTTTCCTACCCCAAAGTAAAAAAACATATTCTCCAGTATTTTCTTCTAAATGTTTTATTTATTTTTATTTATTTATTTTTTTGCACTTTTCTGAAGCTGGAAACAGGGAGAGACAGTCAGACAGACTCCCGCATGCGCCCGACCGGGATCCACCCGGCACGCCCACCAGGGGGCGATGCTCTGCCCACCAGGGGGCGATGCGTCGCCATGTTGCGACCAGAGCCACTCTAGCGCCTGAGGCAGAGGCCACAGAGCCATCCCCAGCGCCCGGGCCATCTTTGCTCCAATGGAGCCTTGGCTGCGGGAGGGGAAGAGAGAGACAGAGAGGAAGGCGCGGCGGAGGGGTGGAGAAGCAAATGGGCGCTTCTCCTGTGTGCCCTGGCCGGGAATCGAACCCGGGTCCTCCGCACGCTAGGCCGACGCTCTACCGCTGAGCCAACCGGCCAGGTCTTCTAAATGTTTTGAAGTTGTCAGCCTTCCAGGCAGAGACCACCAGTAATGTAACAAGTTAGGTTCATTACTCAGTGTGTGAGGAACTAAGGAATGTCTCAGTAATAAATAAGAAAAAAACCCTTTTATTGGAATTGAACCCTGGTTGAGTGATTTGGAGGAGGGTCTAAGAAAGTGGAATTTTGGTCTAGATTGGATACCATCAGAAGTGGGGGCATCCTGGCCAGGTAGCTCAGCTCAGTTTGTTAGAACGTCCTCCTGACATACCAAGGTTGTGGGTTTGATCCTTCATCAAGGCACATGCAAGAATCAACCAATGAATGCATTAAATAAGTGGAACAACAAATCAATGCTTCTCTCTCTTCTCTCTTCCCCCCTTTCACCTCTCTCTAAAACCAGTCAATAAATAAAAAATTTAAAAAAAGAAGTGGGGGCAAGTCTATGATTGGGTATCTCAATAAATCTTATTTATGGGTAGGGGAGAAAAGTCTAAGGCTAAAGCTATAACAGGTAAAGAAGTAGATGTCACTTATTTCGACCAAAGGGGGGGGTGAGGGTGGCAATTTATGAGTGGCACAATTCTTAGACAAAATTATAAAGTGACCTTGCTTTGTCTCAATTTATTATGGTCTCAGAGTAACCTTGACTGAGGTTGGTATTCTGTGTTTATGTCTAAATACGAGAATACCATGGCCTAGATGTGAGTACCAGGCCAGTTTCTGAATGTCAGGGGCTGTTCCTTTTTTGTTTGTTTGTTTTTCTTTCTCAAAGTTTTGCCTTCATTTTTAAGTGTCTAATAAAACTGGAGTTGGATTTTGTATATAGTATAGTATAGTATAGTATAGTATATAAGGTATAGTATAAGGCTCCAATTTTATTTTTTCTTATGTATATTCAATTGTCTGACTATTATTTGCTGCCAAATTTCTGATCTTTAACTCCTTGTTTTGAGAGCTTTTAGTAAGTGTTGTTATAAGTTGATTGCTTTACTAACACTTGAGAGTGTGGTATATTATGGATATCACACTACTACTTAGCTAAGTCAGAACCAGGCAGTCTGACTCTAAAGTCTGTCCTCTTAATCTGTATGGTATTCTACAGTGCTGTTGGGGACTGCAAGCTGACAGGGTCCTTGTGGTTTAGATTTGGGGGGGACAGAAGTGTGGGGGACTGCCAGGAACCTGATAGGATCCTTGCTGCCTATCCCCACACCTCGCTTGCCTGATTAAGCTGCTAAAGGCTAAGCTCTTCCCCACAACCTCTGACTGATTGTTGAAGTTGGTCAAGGCAATTTACATGCCCTTCCCCACACCTCCATGTTAGCTGTGATGCTGCATTATTTCTACTCGTCCTATCCCCCCTGTCCCTAGAAGAAGACTGGAGGCACTTTTCTTTTTACCTTTTGTTTTGTGAAGTTAAGATATTAAGCAGGGTGGGGAGGGGTTGCACTGGGGAGAATTTTTGGTTGGCCTCGGAAATGTGACTTTGTATCAGAGATCTCTTTCATTTGCAAATGACTTAGCTTTACACTGTTGGGGACAGCAAGCCCACAGAGTCTTTGTGGTTTAGATTTTTGGGGGGACAGAGGTGTGGGGAACTGGCAGTAAGCTGACAGTCTGCCCAAACCCCCATCTTACTTGCTTGGTTCAGTTGCTAAAGGCTAAGTTTTTCCCCACACCTCCATGTTAGTTGTGGTGCTGGATTGTTTCTACTTGTCCTGTCCCCCATGTCCCTCGGAGAGACTGGAGGCTGTTTTCTTTTTTTTATCCTTTGTTTTGTGAAGTTAAGATGTTATGTATGGTGGGGGTTTTCTGCACTTGGGAGAATTCTTGGGTTGCCTTGGAAATGTGACTTTGTTTTAATGATCTCTTTGATTTGTTAATGACTTCACTCTGCGCTTTAAATAAAGCTGGTAGGGGGTTGGAGACAGTTTTTGCTAGCTATGTTTTGCGTTGCAGTGAGTCCTTCGGAGCCCATTCTTTTTTCTCTTTAAGCCTATTTTCTTAATTCCGTGCCATTCCCAATCGGGGCCTGGAATTACTAGCCATGCTGGTTCACGGCATTACACTATAAAAATAAAGTTTGGGGGAGTGCAGGCGCTTTTTGGTAGTCCATCAGCCACCATAAAACCTCCCGATCCCATCCTTTTTCTTTATGTATTTGTTTTCTAATTCTCCACTGTTCCCATCTGAGACCTGCAAAATTACGAGTCGCACTGATTTGCGACACAGCGCCTCACAAGAAGAAACAAATTTCTTGGTTAACATGCAGTGATCTCACATGGTGCCAGGTGGGATGGTAAAGCTGATGTCACATTCCTCTCTCTTTTCAAGTCATTCATTGTAAGTAGGTGTTAGTATTTTTTTTTCTTTTTTACAGAGACAGAGAGTCAGAGAGAGGGATAGAGACAGACAGACAGGAACAGAGAGAGATGAGAAGCATCAATCATCAGTTTTTCGTTGTGACACTTTAGTTGTTCATTGATTGCTTTCTCATATGTGCCTTGACCCTGGGGCTACAGCAGACCGAATAACCCCTTGCTCCAGCCAGTGACCTTGGGCCCAAGCTGGTGAGCTTTAGCTCAAACCAGATGAGCCCTCACTCAAGATGGCGACCTCTGGCTCTCGAACCTGGGTCCTCCTCATCCCAGTCCGATGCTCTATCCACTGCGCCACCGCCTGGTCAGGCTAGTAGGTGTTAGTCTTCATCTATCTAGTGAAATTGCATTTGACAAGGTCACTAGTGAACTCGAGGTTGCCAACTGCATTCCATACTTCTTTATCCTCATTTTACTCAATAAATTATCAACTGTTATGGACTGAATGCTTGTGTCCCCCCAAAATTCATAGGTTGAAATCCTAACCCCCAATGTAATGATATGACAAGGTAGGTCTTTGGGAGGTGATTAGATCATTAAGGTAGAACCCTCATAAACATAATTTGTGCTCTTGTAAAAAAGACCCCAAAGAACTCTCTTGCTCTCTTCACCATGTAAGAATATAATGAGAAAGTGGCTGTCTGCAACCCAGAAGAGAACCCTTATCAGAACGTAACCACACTGGCACCCTGATCTTGGATTTCCACATTCAAAACTGTGAGAAACAAATTTCTGTTGTTTATATGTCACTCAGCCTCTGGTATATAGCAGCTACAACTAAAACACCAACATTCAACAGTCTTTCTATTCTCACTATACTTTCTTTTTTCAGTCTTCCCCCCAGCCTCCAAATTTTGGAGAGTTTAGGGCTTAGCCCTCAAACATTTCTCCAGATAATCTCATGCGGTCCTCAGGCTTTAACTACCATCAATCTGTACACTACTTACTCCCAAATAGACATCCCTTGCCTCATATCCTGAACTCCTCACTTGTATATTCAACTGCCTACTTAAACATTCTGCTTGGATGTCTCTAATTTAGCATTTCCAGAACAGAATTTTGGTTTTCCCACCACCATAAGCCTATCCCTCTTACAGTCTTCTCCATCTTGGTTAATGACAATTCTCTTTTTCTAGTTTCTCTGACTAAAAACCTAAGAACCATCTTTATTACCTCCCTTTCCTTCACACTGTGCATCAAATCCATCATCAAGTCATCTCAGCTCCATCTCCAAAATAAATCCTAAACCTGTCCACTTCTTACCATCTACACTGTGCAATCTTGGGAATCACTCATTAGAAACATAAGAGAAGCCTGGCCTGTGGTGGCGCAGTGGATAAAGCTTTGACCTGAAATGCTGAGGTTGCCACTTCGAAACCCTGGGCTTGCCCAGTCAAAGCACATATGACAAAAACCAATGAACAACTAAAGTAAAGCAACTATGAGTTAATATTTCTTGCTCCTCTTTCCTCTCTCTGTAAAATCAATAAATGAAATCTTAAAAAAGAAGAAAGAAAGAAAGAAAGAAAGAAAGAAAGAAAGAAAGAAAGAAAGAAAGAAAAGAAAAGAGAAGGAGAATTTGTATTTCCCCTAATCAGAGAATGGCACATTTCTTGTACCCATGGCAAATAAGCTGGGGGTAAGGAATAAAAAGTATGCTAGTGCTTCTTGCCATTAATCACAATTGAAGTCCACAGTGTCATACGCTCATTATTAGTCTCTTTATCCATTTATTCAAAGGAATATTTTATTTTTTCTGATTTTAATTTTTATTTTACGATTATAGTTTACATTCAATATTATTGTGTCTTAGCTTCAGGTGCACAGTATAGTGGTTAGACAATCATACTCTATATAAAGTGTTCCCCATGGTATTTCTAGTACCAACCTGGCACCATACATAGTTACAATATTATTGACTATATTCTCTATGGCAGGGGTCCCCAAACTATGGCCCGCGGGCCACATGTGGCCCCCTGAGGCCATTTATCCGGCCCCCGCCGCACTTCCAGAAGGGGCACCTCTTTCATTGGTGGTCAGTGAGAGGAGCATAGTTCCCATTGAAATACTGGTCAGTTTGTTGATTTAAATTTACTTGTTCTTTATTTTAAATATTGTACTTGTTCCTGTTTTGTTTTTTTACTTTAAAATAAGATATGTGCAGTGTGCATAGGGATTTGTTCAGTTTTTTTTTTATAGTCCGGCTCTCCAACGGTCTGAGGGACAGTGAACTGGCCCTCTGTGTAAAAAGTTTGGGGATCCCTGCTCTATGGTATACTTTATACCACCACGATTATTTTGTAGCTACCAATTTTTACTTCTTAATCACTTTAACTTTTTCACTCAGTCATCCAAATCTCCTCCCCTCTGGCAACCATCAGTCTGTTCTCTGTATATATGAGTCTGTTTCAATTTTGTTGTTTATTTTAGTTTTAGATTCCACACATAAGTGAAATCATATGATACTTGTCTTTCTCTGACTGACTTATTTCACTTAGCATAATAGTCTCCAGGTTTATCCATGCTGTGGCAAATAGTATGATTCTATTTTTTTTTTTCATTTTTCTGAAGCTGGAAACAGGGAGAGACAGTCAGACAGACTCCCGCATGCGCCTGATCGGGATCCACCCGGCACGCCCACCAGGGGCAACGCTCTGCCCACCAGGGGATGATGCTCTGCCCATCCTGGGCGTCGCCATGTTGCGACCAGAGCCACTCTAGCGCCTGAGGCAGAGGCCACAGAGCCATCCCCAGCACCCGGGCCATCTTTGCTCCAATGGAGCCTTGGCTGCGGGAGGGGAAGAGAGTGACAGAGAGGAAAGCGCGGCGGAGGGGTGGAGAAGCAAATGGGCGCTTCTCCTGTGTGCCCTGGCCGGGAATCGAACCCGGGTCCTCCGCACGCTAGGCCGACGCTCTACCGCTGAGCCAACCGGCCAGGGCAGTATGATTCTATTTTTAATGGCCAAGTAATATTGTAATGTATATATGTACCATAACTTTTTTTTCCATTTTAAAGCAATCATTGTTTTATTAACTGAGCAGATTACAACAATAACCATACCTTAGTGCAGGGGTCCCCAAACTTTTTACACAGGGGGCCAGTTCACTGTCCCTCAGACTGTTGGAGGGCCGGACTATAAAAAAAACTATGAACAAATCCCTATGCACACTGCACATATCTTATTTTAAATTAAAAAAACAAAACGGGAACAAATACAATATTTAAAATAAAGAACAAGTAAATTTAAATCAACAAACTGACCAGTATTTCAATGGGAACTATGCTCCTCTCACTGACCACCAATGAAAGAGGTGCCCCTTCCGGAAGTGCGGCGAGGGCCAGATAAATGGCCTCAGGGGGCCGCATGCAGCCTTAGTTTGGGGACCCTTGCCTTAGTGTATCCTTCTAATAAGCCTGTTGATCTGGTCTTCCCTGTTATCAGCATCTCTACTTTCTACAAAATGGGTGGTCTTTTTCTTCATTCTACTTTATGAAGAAGATAATTTGAAGGGCCACTGGAAGTTGTTTGCTTCTTTGAATCAGATCGTTCATATAGATGATGCCGTATTTACCAAGAGATCAAGCAATCAATGTGTAATCTGTCTGGGCAATTCATTTTTTGTCGATCTTGCCACAACAATGCTTGTAGAGCAATTCATTTATTGACTTCAGGTTTGAGTACCTCCATGCAATATATGATTCCACGATCCTTAGTATATTAATCATAGCCTTGCTGAGCTTAACAAAGGTGACACTGAAGATCTGGCGCAGGCAAAGAAGCTGCAGCACTGCTAAGGACCTTTGGGCTCACATCACTGATACCTCTGATCCTGATGACTAATGCCAATTTGGGTTCCTCGGGTACATAGAAGTTGCCAGTTTTTCTCACCATTCTAGCCATTCGCATCTCAGTTCTGTAAATCTGCCTATATTCCTTGTGATAGTGCTTAGATTTTTTTTTTTTTTGTATTTTTCTGAAGCTGGAAACGGGGAGAGACAGTCAGACAGACTCCCGCATGCGCCCGACCGGGATCCACCCGGCACGCCCACCAGGGGCGACGCTCTGCCCACCAGGGGGCGATGCTCTGCCCCTCCGGGGCGTCGCTCCGTCCCGACCAGAGCCACTCTAGCGCCTGGGGCAGAGGCCAAGGAGCCATCCCCAGCGCCCGGGCCATCTTTGCTCCAATGGAGCCTTGGCTGCGGGAGGGGAAGAGAGAGACAGAGAGGAAGGAGGGGGGGGGTGGAGAAGCAAATGGGCGCTTCTCCTGTGTGCCCTGGCCGGGAATCGAACCCAGGTCCCCGCACGCCAGGCCGACGCTCTACCACTGATCCAACCGGCCAGGGCCATGCTTAGATTTTTCATAGATGAGTTTCCTCCTTGTGTTTTGGAGCATCTTTTGGGCAAACTTTTTTCTCAGGTGTTTGATCTTCAGCTCTGCAAAATTCCTTCACTTTTTCTTCAGGGTTTCTGGAACAGCAAGAACCTTCTTCTTCTTCTCTTCTGCACCCTCCATGGCTCCAGCTGGAAATGAGGAAGTTGGCACATGGGCCTGCACCATAACTTTTTTATCCACTCGTCTATGGTAGACACTTGGATTGCTTCCATATTTTGGCTGTTGTAAATAATGCTGCAATGAAAACAAGGGTGCATATATTATTTTAGTGGTTTGGGTTTCTTCAGATATGTACCCAAAAGTGGAATTCCTGAGTCATAAAGCAGTTCCATTTTCCATAGTGGCTTTACCATTCTGCATTCTCACCAACAATGTACAAGGGTTCCCTTTTCTTCAAAGGAATATATATATATTTTAAATTCTCAAAAGCATCACACACCTTGCTCTCTAAGGAGCTGGAAAGTGTTCTTATGCTTCTGTTCTCTCAGCTGCAATTTCCTCCTCATATGTGGCTGTATAGCCAACTATCTTTTTTTTTTTTTTTTAGTGAGGGAGAGAGAGGGAAAGAAACAGAGATGGAGACAGAGACAGGCACAGACAGGAAGGGAGAGAGATGAGAAGTATCAACTTATAGTTGTGGCACTTTAGTTGTTCATTGATTGCTTCTCATATATGTCTTAACTGGGGGGCTCCAACCGATCCAGTGACTCCTTGCTCAAGCTAGAAACCTTGGGCTCAAGCCAGGGACCTCGGGCTCAAGCCAGTGATCATGAAGTTATGTTTATGATACCATCCTCAAACCGGTGACCCCGCGCTCAATCTGCACAAGCCTGTGCTGAAGCTGGTGATTTCCAGGTTTTGAACCTGGGTCCTCAGAGTCCCAGGTTGACACTCTATGCACTGTGCCACCACTTGCTCTTAATTCCTTCTTCAAGTTGTAGTCTAAATATAATTTTCTCTAACAACTATTTATTAAATGATATCTAGAAAACAGTCTATAGCTTTAGGTGTTTGAAAGATACAGATGAATAAGACTGTCCATTTTCAAATAGTTAGAGGTTGATATAAAAAAACATAATGGAACAGGTATGACAAGGAGTTAGAGATGGTATAACAGAAGTCTAAATAAATTTCAATATGGTCATGTCCAGTTCTACATTAGGGTACTAGTTGAGACTGGAAAACAAATAGGTACCTGGCTTGTGGTGGTACAGTGGATAGAGCACTGATGTAAAACACCAAAGTCGCCGCTTCGAGACCCTGGGCTTGCCTGGTCAAGGCACATACTACAAGCAACCATTGAACAGGTAGAGTGAAGCAACTACTTCTTGTCACCCCCTTTTCTCCTTGTAAAATCAATAAATAAAACTTAAAAAAATTTTTTTAATTTATTTTTTATTCATTTTAGAGAGGAAAGGGAGAGACAGAGAGAGAGAGAGAGAGAGAGAGAGAGAGAGAGGAGAGACAGAGAGAGAGAAGGGGGGGAGGAGCTGGAAGCATCAACTCCCATATATGCCTTGATCAGGCAAGCCCAGGGTTTCGAACCGGCGACCTCAGCATTTCCAGGTCGACGCTTTATCCACTGTGCCACCACAGGTCTAAATAAAACCTTTTAAAAAAATAAAATAAATAGGTGTTCACAAGGTTTAGAGAGAAGTAAGAGAAAAAATACGAAGGTAAAAACAGACTGGTGGGTTCGAGACCCCGAGGTCGCCAGCTTGAGCACGGGCTCATCTGGCTTGAGCAAAAAAAAAAAAAAAAAAAAAAAAAAAAGCTCACCAGCTTGGACCCAAGGTCGCTGGCTCCAGCAAGGGGTTACTCGGTCTGCTGAAGGCCCGCAGTCAAGGCACATATGAGAAAGCAATCAATGAACAACTAAGAAGTCACAACGCGCAACAAAAAACTGATGATTGATGCTTCTCATCTCTCTCCGTTCCTGTCTGTCCCTGTCTATCTCTGCCTCTGTAAAAAAAAAACAAAAAACAAAAACAAAAACAAAAAAAAACCCAGACTGGTGAATCTGTTCTGTTAAACCATTCAAAATCGATGGGAAAGAAATCAGGGTGGTAGTTTGGGTGGTTTGATGAAGATGGTGAAGTCTGAGGTGAAGCAGGTGTAGCCTATGGTGACTGAATCACAGAACAATGTGCATGCCGAGCTGAGAACTTGACTTTTATCCTGTGGGTAAAACAGTCACTGAAGTTTTAATTCAGGCAGTGACCTGGTCAAATTTTCATGTTACAAATATTCAGTTGTGCCAGTGGTTCTCTGGAGCTGGCTCCTACCAGCTACCAAAGGAACAATTCTTAAAATTTCAGGAACTTAGCAAGCCACCTGACTTGTTAGTAGTTTAAAATCAGGTATGATCATAATATTTACATAATAGAAATCAGCAAATGGTACAAGTGAGAGCTTTTTTTTCTAGAAAGCCTGTTGTTAAATATTTACCAGGACACAGTTGGTAGGGATCATTGTGGCAAATGGACTAAAGGAGGAAAATTGGAGTGAAAGAAGCAAATGCAATAATCAAGAAGAGGGATGTTGGCCCTGGCCGGTTGGCTCAGCGGTAGAGCGTCGGCCTGGCGTGCGGGGGACTTGGGTTCGATTCCCGGCCAGGGCACACAGGAGAAGCGCCCATTTGCTTCTCCACCCCCCCTCCTTCCTCTCTGTCTCTCTCTTCCCCTCCCGCAGCCAAGGCTCCATTGGAGCAAAGATGGCCTGGGAGCTGGGGATGGCTCCTTGGCCTCTGCCCCAGGCACTAGAATGGCTCTGCTCGTGGCAGAGCGAGGCCCCGGAGGGGCAGAGCATCGCCCCCTGGTGGGCAGAGCTTCGCCCCTGGTGGGCGTGCCGGGTGGATCCCGGTCGGGCGTATGCGGGAGTCTGTCTGACTGTCTCTCCCGGTTTCCAGCTTCAGGGGGAAAAAAAAAAAATAAGAGGGATGTTGAGTTAGGAGGTGGCTATGGGGATGGATAAGGGAAAAATGACTTGATAGACCTTTAGTTGTAGAGTTATCAGACCTTAATTAGAGGAACTGGACAAGACGCAGAAGAGACAACTGCAAAATTCCTGGCTTTGGTCATTGTATGGATGGTAATGCCACCAGTTATGGTAGAAAATGTAAGAAATAGTTCTTTGAGACTTGTTGAATTTTAAGTGCTTATGGAATATTCTCTGGGAGGTGTTCAGTAAACAACTGGAGTTCTGGGTCTGGAGCTCAGGAAGAAAACCTGGGCTGGAAATAAAGATTGAGCATTATCAGCATGAACATGGCCTTTGTTTGGTTCACTGACTTCCTTAAGAATTTTATGCCAGCCTGACCAGGCAGTGGCGCAGTGGATAGAGCGTCGGACTGGGACGCTGAGGACCTGGGTTTGAGACCCCAAGGTCGCCAGCTTGAGCGTGGGTTCATCTGGCTTGAGCAAAAAGCTCACCAGCTTGCACTCAAAGTCGCTGGCTCTAGCAAGGGGTTACTCGGTCTGCTGAAGGCCCGCGGTCAAGGCACATATGAGAAAGCAATCAATGAACAACTAAAGTGTCGCAACGAAAAACTGATGATTGATGCTTCTCATCTCTCTCCCTTCCTGTCTGTCTGTCCCTATCTATCCCTCTCTCTGACAATCTCTCTCTGTCCCTGTAAAAAAAAAAAATTCATGCCAGATATAGACCTTAGAAAAATGCACACTAACCCTAATTTTATGTATTTAATTGCATTGAGAATAGCAAATAAAATTAATCTTTTCAAATAGTTATCTTTCTCACTCTCATTTGTTATGCAGAAAATGAGGGCAAGCTCCTGAGGGTAGGGGTTAGGATAGATAGAAAGTAAAAGACAAAAGAAAGAAATCAAACTTCTGAAATTAAAACAAATACAAAATAAGTCCTCTAATTTTACTCAAAAGTCAATTTAAACAAACAATGTATAGAAAGAATTATAAGCAGGACTCAGTGGAATTTATTACTGGTGTGCAAGACTGGTTCTACATAAGAATATAATCAGTATAATTCATCATATCAACAAACTAAAAAAGAAAACTCATATGATCATATCAATTGACCGTATGATCCATTGATCCAATACCATTCAAGGAAAAACCTTCAGGGAGCTAAGAATAGAGAGGGATTATTTTAACCTGATAAAGAGCACCTGCAAAAGATCCCTCCATTATATAGGTGACTGCTTAGGTAGAAAATCACAAGCAATCAAAAAAAAAAAAAAAAAGCAGTTTTAGAACTAATATGTGAATTCAGCAGTAAAGTTTAGGGATTAAAAAATCAATACACAAAAACCACTCATATGTCTCTATACTAAAAATAATCATGCAGAAACCAATACTAAAAACTGAATATGACTTACAGTCATTCCAGTGAAAATGAAATAGAGATACATTTAATAAAACATGTAATAAATCTTTTTCTATGCTAAAAATTGTAAACAGCTGATGAAAGGAATTAAAGAAGACCTAAATAAAAGGTGAGTAATATCATATTCATGGATTGGAAAACTCAACATAGGAAGGATGTCAATTGTCCCTAAATTAATTTATAAGATTAGTGTAATTTTGATCAAACTCCTAGCATCATGTTCACAGATATAGACCAGGTTATTTAAAAATGTATATGAAAAAGCTAAACAATAGCTAAAATGTCTAGAAAAATAAAAATACTGTGAGATGAATCAGTCTACTTAATTTCAAGGCTTATTATATAGCTATAATAATCAAAACTATAATATTGGTGGGAGGATAGATACATAGATCAATGTAACAGAATAGAGAAGCACACAAATATGCCTAACTGATTTTTTTAAGACTTTATTTATTAATTTTAGACGAGAGAGAGAGAGAGAAAGAGAGAGAGAGAGACAGAAGGGAGGAGCAGGAAGCATCAACTCCCATATGTGCCTTGACCAGGCAAGCCCAGGGTTTTGAACCTGTGACCTCAGTGTTCCAGGTCGACGCTTTATCCACTGCGCCACCACAGGTCAGGCTGCCTAACTGATTTTTGACAAAGAAGCAAAAGTAACTCAGTGGAAAGATAGTCTTTCAACAAATGGTGCAAGAGCAATTAGACATCCACAGACAAAAATGCAAACCCTGAACCCTGGCCAGATAACTTGGTTGGTTAGAGCTTTGTCCTGAAGCTCAAAGGTTGTCAGTTCAATCCCTGGTCAGGGTATATACAGGAACAGATCAATGTTCCTGTCTCTTTCTCCCTCTCCTCCTTTCCTCTCTAGTTAAAAACCAATAAAAAAAAATAAAAAAAAATTAAAAAAAAAACCTTTGACTTAAATGTCACACCTTATATAAAATTGAACTCAGAACATAGTTAATGTAAAACATAAAACTATTACACTTTAATGAAAAAAATATTTGGATCTAAGGCTACGAAGAGTTCTTAGATTTGACATCAAAGCACAATCCATAAAAGGAAAATTTGATAGGTTGAATCATGAGAATTAAAAATGTTTGCTCTATGAAAGTCCTTATTAAGAGTATATGTGCCTTAGCCCTGGCCGGTTGGCTCAGTGGTAGAGTGTCGTCCCAGCGTATGGAAGTCTAGGGTTTGATTCCTGGCCAGGGCACACAGGAGAAGCACCCATCCGCTTCTTCACCCTTCCCCTACTACTTTCTCTCTATCTCTCTTCCCCTCCCACAGCCAAGGCTCCATTGGAGCAAAGTTGGCCCGGGTGCTGAGGATGGCTCCATGACCTCTGCCTCAAGCACTAGAATGGCTCCGGTTGCAAGGAAGTAACACCCCAGATGGGCAGAACATCGCCCCCTCGTGGGCATGCTGGGTGGATCCGGGTTGGGCGCATGTAGGAGTCTGTCTCTCTGCTTCCCCACTTCTCACTTCAGAAAAATAGGGGAGAAAATAAAAGAGTATAGGGGCCTTGGCCTGATAGCTTGGTTGGTTATCATATGATCCAGAAGCACAGAGGTTGCTAGTTCGATCCCATGTCAGGGCACATACAGGAACAGATTGTTGTTCCTGTCTCTTTCTCTCTCCCCTTCTCTCTCTCTAAAATCAATACATTAAAAAAAAAAAGAGCATATGGAAGGAAAAAAAAACAATAAAAACACAACCTATTAGAATGTCTGAAAAAAAATGGTGACAATACCAAGTGCTGGTGAGAATGCAGAGAAGCTAGATCATCCCTATATTGCTGGTTGGAGTGTAAATTGTTACAACCACTCTGGAAAAGAGTTTGGCTGTCTTTTAACAAAACTATATATACACTGAAGTCGCCAGTTTGAAACCCAGGGCTTGCCTGGTCAAGGCACATATGGGAGTTGATGCTTCCTGCTCCTCCCCTTCCTCTCTCTCTCTCTCTCTCTCTCTCTCTCTACTCTCTCTCTAAAAATGAATAAATAAAATCTAAAAAATCCCCAAAACTATATATACAACCTGACCTGTGGTGGTGCAGTGGATAAAGCACTGACCTCGAATGCTGGGGTTGCAGGTTCGAGCCCCTGGGCTTGCCTGGTCAAGGCACATGCAAGAAGCAACTGTGCTTTGGTGCTTCCCATTTATCCCTCTCCCTTGCCTCTTTTTCTCCTCTCTCTGAAATCAATAAATAAGATATAAAAAAATTCTATAAAATTACCGTATGACCCAGCAATTGTACTTCTGAACATTTATTCCAGATAAATAAAAATTTATGTCCACACAAAAATCTGTACATGAATGTTGAGAGCAATTTTATTTTTAATAGCCAAAACCTAGAATTAGTCCAGATGTCTTTCAATAGGTCAATGTTTACACTAACTGTGGGATAATAAAAATTGATTCATGCAACAAATTGAATGAATCTCCACAGAATTATGATGAGTGAAAATAGCTGATTCTCAAAGGTTACATACTGTGTGATTTAATCAGTATTGACATTTTTCAAATGGCAGCATTTTATAATTGGAGAACAGATTAGTGGCGGTGGGAGTAAGGAAGCAGTAGGGAGGTCCGAATTTCCGAATTGTTATAAAAGAGCAACATGAGAAGTCCTGTGGCAATGGAACTGTTCTGTATCCTTTTTTTTTTTTTTGGTATGATTTTTTTTTTTTTTACAGAGACAGAGTTAGAGAGCGGGATAGATAGGGACAGACAGACAGGAACGGAGAGAGAGATGAGAAGCATCAATCATCAGTTTTTCGTTGCGACACCTTAGTTGTTCACTGATTGCTTTCTTATATGTGCCTTGACTAGGGGGCTACAGCAGACCGAGTAACCCCTTGCTTGAGCCAGTGACCTTGGGTCCAAGCTGGTGAGCTTTTTGCTCAAGCCAGATGAGCCCGTGCTCAAGCTGGCGACCTTGGGGTCTTGAACCTGGGTCTTCCGCATCCCAGTCCGACGCTCTATCCACTGCACCAAAGCCTGGTCAGGCCTGTTCTGTATCTCGAACCTGGGTCTTCCGCATCCCCGTCCGATGCTCTATCCACTGCACCAAAGCCTGGTCAGGCCTGTTCTGTATCTTGACTGTGGTAGTAGATACAAGAGCCTACACAAGTAATGAGATTCTATAAAATTTAATACATGCATACACACAAATGTGTATAAGCAAAACTGAGAATATCTGAATACAAATCAGTGGATTGTATCAATGTCAATATCTGGAACGTGATGTTATTGCTATCATTTTGTAAAATGTTACCATTAGGGAAAATGAGGCAAAGTGTAAAAGAACCTCTTTATATTATTCCTAACAGCTGCATGTGAATCTACAATTATGTAAAAACACTTCTCAATTTAAAAATGTTTAAAATAAATTCAATAAGAATGTTGCTGCAGTTATTTGTCATAAATTATAGTTATTTTTGACATGGCAATCAAGTCTAACTTTAAAAAAAAATTCTTTTTAAAAAATGGTGGTGAAGCCTGACCTGTGGTGGCGCAGTGGATAAAGCATCGACCTGGAAATGCTGAGGTTGCCGGTTCGAAACCCTGGGCTTGCCTGGTCAAGGCACATATGGGAGTTGATGCTTCCAGCTCCTCCCCCCTTCTCTCTCTCTGTCTCTCTCTCCTTTCTCTCCCTCTCTGTCTCTCTCCTCTCTAAAAATGAATAAATAAAATTTAAAAAATAAATATTAAAAACAATGGTGGTGGCACAGTTGATAGAACGTTAACCTAGGACACTGAAGACCCAGGTTCAAAACCCCGTGGGATCATAGACATGACCCCATGGTTGCTGGCCTGAGCCCAAGGTGGCTGGCTTGAGCAAGGGGTCACTGGCTCAATTGGAACCTCCCTGTCAAGGTGCATAAGAGAAAGCAATCAATAAACAACTAAGGTTCCACAATGAAGAACTGATGATTCTCTTCTCTCTCTCTTCCTGTCTGTCTGCCCCCACCTTTCTCTCTCGATTAGAAAAAAAAAAAAGGAAAAAGAAAATGTTCCAGAAATAGTGATGATGGTTGTACTTAATGCCATTGAATTGTCACTTTCGAATGGTTAAATTTTATGGCCCTGGCCTACTGGCTCAGTGGATAGAATGCTGGCTCAGTGTATGGATATCCTGGGTATGATTCCTGGTCAGGGCATACATGAGAAGTGACCATCTGCTTCTCTTTCCTTTCCTCTCTCCCTTTTCTTCCTCTTCTTCTCCCACAGCCACTTTGTTTTTTAATCTTTTTTTTTAATTTTTATTTTATTTATTCATTTTATTATTTTTATTTTTTTTTTCATTTTTCTGAAGCTGGAAACGGGGAGAGACAGTCAGACAGACTCCCGCATGCGCCCGACCGGGATCCACCCGGCACGCCCACCAGGGGCGACGCTCTGCCCACCAGGGGGCGATGCTCTGCCCATCCTGGGCGTCGCCATGTTGCGACCAGAGCCACTCTAGCGCCTGAGGTAGAGGCCACAGAGCCATCCCCAGCGCCCGGGCCATCTTTGCTCCAATGGAGCCTCGGCTGCGGGAGGGGAAGAGAGAGACAGAGAGGAAAGCGCGGTGGAGGGGTGGAGAAGCAAATGGGCGCTTCTCCTGTGTGCCCTGGCCAGGAATCGAACCCGGGTCCTCCGCACGCTAGGCCGACGCTCTACCGCTGAGCCAACCGGCCAGGGCTATTTATTCATTTTAGAGAGGAGAGAGAGAGGGAGAGAGAGAGGAGAGAGACGGGGGGAGGAGCTGGAAGCATCAACTCCCATATGTGCCTTGACCAGGCAAGCCCAGGGTTTCGAACCGGCGACCTCAGCATTTCCAGGTCGACGCTTTATCCACTGCGCCACCACAGGTCAGGCCTCCCACAGCCACTTTGATTGGTTCTAACATCGGCCCCAAGCGCTGAAGATAGCTAGGTTGTTCTGAATATCAGCCTCAGGTGTTTTTTTATTTATTTATAATTTTATTTATTTATTTATTCATTTTAGATGGGGGGAGGGAGTGGGGGAGAAGCAGGAAGCATCAACTCCCATATGTGCCTTGACGGGGCAAGCCCAGGGTTTTGAACCAGCAACCTCAGCATTCCAGGTCGACGCTTTATCCACTGCGCCACCACAGGTCAGGCACGCCTCAGGTGTTAAAAATAGCTCAGTTGTTTGGAGCATTGGCCTCAGACAGGGGTTGCTGGGTGTATTCTGGTCAGGTCATGTATGGGAGTCTGTCTCACTATCTCCCCTCCTCTTACTTAAAAAAAATGAAAGAAAAGAAAAAGATAAAAAAAAGAAAGGTTAAATTTTAGCCTGACCTGTGGTGGTGTAGTAGATACAATGTTGACTTGGAAGAGATCGCTGGTTCGAAACCCTGGGCTTGCCTGGTCAAGTCACATACAGGAAGCAACTATGATGAGTTGATGCTTCCTGCTTCTCCCCCCTCTTTCTCTCTCTAGCTCGTTCTCTCCTCTCTCTAAAAATCAATAAATATAATTAAAATAAAAATAGAATAAAATGATTAAAACTTATTTATTTGTTTGTTTGTTTATTTATTCATTTATTTTAGAGAGAGAGAGAGACAGACAGGAAGGAATTGATATGAGAAGCATCAACTTGTAGTTGCTGCACTTCAGTTGTTCACTGATTGTTTCTCATATGTGCCTTGACAGGGGTGGGAAGGCTCCAGCCAAACCAGTGACCCCTTGCTCAAGCCAGCAACCTTGGGCGCAAGCCAGTGACTTTGGTCTTCAAGCCTGCAACCTTTGAGCTCAAACCAGCCAATCATGCCGATGATCCAGCGCTCAAGCTGGTGAGCCTGCACTGAACCTAGATGAACCCACTCTCAAGCCAGTGATCCTGGGGTTTCAAACATGTGACCTCAGCATTCGAGGCCAATGCTCTATCCACTGCACCACCACTGGTCAGGCTAACATGGTAAATTTTATGTTATATGTTTTTTACTAGTATAAAAATGGGGGGGGGGGGAGAAAGAAAAAAACAGAGATCTTGCCAACACAACTAAATTAAATAGAATTGTCCTCTAAGCCACAATATAAGGTGATTTAGGTGGCAAGGTGGCTTGATACCAAATAGGGTAATCAATGGTCCAGAAACTTGTGAGTTCTTGCAGAGATGGTAAAATTGACAGCATAAGCAAGTTTCAGTAGCGTAAATATGGAAAGTTATCGAGATGAAGATAGGATCATTCCCTTCAAAAAACAAACAAACAAAAAACCCAAAAGCTAAAAACACTCGTATATGTGCCAGGAACTGTTCTAAGCCCTCAACAAAATTAAACTCATGGTATTCTTACAACAACCTTATGAAGAGAGTGCTATTATTATCTCCATGTGCTACCATTTCTGGAGTTGATGATGAAGCCACTAACTAAGGAATAAGATTGCATTCATTTTCTATTGCTGTGTAACAAATGTCCATAAATTTAGTGACTTAGAACAACACATACACTCATTATCCTCCAGCATCTCTGGGTCAAGAGTCTCAGCACAGCTAAGCTGAGTTCTCTGCTTCATAGTCTCACCAGACTGTACTACAGGTGCTGGCTTCTTCAGAGGCAGCAACGGAGAGTCTCTGACTTCAGTCTTCTAAGGCATATTCTATTGGTTCAAAGTGAATTATAAATTCTGCCTGAACAAATGCACAGACATCAAGAGGTGGGAATTTTGGGGGATTATTTTTGGTCTATCTGCTACAATGATTGAGTAAATCAATCTAATTCTGGGCCTCAGAGAGCCAAGACTTAAAACAATTTGGAAAGATTTTAAAAATTAAAATTTAAAAAAAAATTTTTTTACTTTTATTAATTTTTAGAGAGGAAAGAGAATGAGAGAGAGAGAGAGAAGGGGGAGGGAGGAGCAGGAAGCATCAACTCCCATATGTGCCTTGACCAGGCAAGCCCAGGATTTTGAACTGGCGACCTCAGCATTCCAGATTGATGCTTTATCCACTGCGCCACCACAGGTCAGGCAAAAAAATTAAAATTTTTAAAAGAAAAAATAAATTCCCCAGAGAAGAACCATCTTCAACTTGATGGCAGGAGGACTCTATAGGCCCATTGTTTCTTTGACCAGTTTCACACTTGCTCTGGTTTTGGCTTTGCATTTTTTGCCAAGATGGCCACACCAGCCAGTGCCTTTAAGGAACTCACCAGCCCCCTTCCACTTTCTCATAGCAATTGTCAAGTGATTGCTTTAGACTGAGTCTACTACGTCATTGCCTAAAAACATGACAGTTGTTGTTTTTAGGGCTATCCAGTTTCAGACTTTCCACTGTGCGTAGTCTTGGCAGGAGGGAAATTCCCAACACCTGCTCCCCACTGCTGGCTCCTGTTACAAACACCAGTGGGGCCAGAACCTTTTTTTTTTTTTTTTACCTCTCTCCTGGTATAGATACCATGTATGCACTTGGCCCAAATTTGGCTCTCTTTTAGGACTTGAATCCTGAATGACTGATTCAATAATGGAAGAAACTTTGGAAGTGATTGTTTGCCGTATTCAAATGATGTCACAAATTTTTTCCTTCCCATTCGTCAGGAAAAATAATCAAAGAAACTTGTTCTCTGGTTACTAATGTGGAACTTGTAGAACCAAGAATATCCTAAGTTTGTTTCCTAAATATCAGCTTTGTTCCGCTATAGGGGTGAATATATTAAGAGACCCTCTTAATATATTAAGAGGCTGCATTCTGGGCCTGACCTGTGGTGGCGCAGTGGATAAAGCATCGACCTAGAAATGCTGAGGTTGCCGGTTCGAAACCCTGGGCTTGCCTGGTCAAGGCACATATGGGAGTTGATGCTTCCAGCTCCTCCCCCCTTCCCTCTGTCTCTCCTCTATCTCTCCCTGTCTCTCCCTCTCCTCTCTAAAATGAATAAATAAATAAATAAAAAACTAAGCTTTAAGAGTGATGAAAGTTACTTTCATCCACATCTTTAAAAAAAAAAAAAAAAAAAAAAGAGGCTGCATTCTGGCTGCCAAAGAAAAATCCTAGAACCTGACCAGGCGGTGGTGCAGTGGATAGAGTGTCAGACTGGGATGCGGAGGACCCAGGTTTGAAACCTCAAGGTTGCCAGTTTGAGTGTGGGCTCATCTGGTTTGAGCAAGGCTCATCAGCTTGTACCCAAGGTCGCTGGCTTGAGCAAGGGGTCACTCAGTCTGCTGTAGCCCCCGGTCAGGGCACATATGAGAAAGTAGTCAATGAACAACTAAGGAGCCGCAATGAAGAATTGATGCTTCTCATTTCTCCCTTCCTGTTTGTTTGTCCCTATCTGTCCATCTCTCTGTCTTTCTCTGTCTCTGTCACCAAAAAAAAAAGAAGAAAAGGAAAATAAAATAAAATCATAGATTAATTCATTCAACATACATTTTTACTCAGCATCTGCTTTGGGCCAGGTGCTGTTCTAGATGCTGGAGATAAAATTAAGCACAAGACAGACATGGACTCTGTTGCTTACCAGTAGGACCAGACAAGTTACTTTTTCTTTTTAGTGTACATGTGAAGGGTGGGTACAAACAGACAGACAGACAGACAGACAGGAAGAGAGAGAGATGAGCAGCATCAACTCATAGACGTGACACTTTAGTTATTCATTGATTGCTTCTCGTTGTGCCTTGATGGGACGCGGTGATGGGGGGCTCTAGCCTAGCCTGTGACTCCTTGCTCAAACCAGCCACCTTGGGTTCAAGCCAGCAACTGTGGGGTCATGTCTATGATCCCACACTGAAGCTGACAACCCCACACTCAAGCCAGATGAGCTTGTGCTCAAGCCAGCCTCAGGGTTTTGAACATGAGTCCTCAGTGTCCTAGGTCGATGCTCTATCCACTATGCCACCACCTGATCAGGGAAGATAAGTACTTAATAAACAAGATAAGTTCAGAGCATAATAAGATATATGAAGGAAATAAAACATAAATATCTAGTAAAGTGAGACTTGGGGTTGGAGTGGGAAGGACCATTTTTGAGAAGGTAGTTAGGAAAGGCCTCTTTGAGGAGATAAGTTTTGAGATGAGACCTGAAGGATGAAGAGTTGGTGATGTGGCTATCTGGAAGAAAAGACTTTCAGGAAGAAGGAAAAACAAGTACAAAGATGCTCAGATGAGATGGGCTTGGTGTGTTTAAGAAACGGAGAGAGCCCTGAACGATTGGCTCATTGGATAGAGCATTTTCCTGGCACGGCCAGATCACCGGTTCAATCCACAGTCAGGGCACATAGGAGAAGCAACCAATAAGTACACAACTAAATGGAACAATGAGTTGATGCTTCTCTCTTTTAATCCGTTCCCCTGCCCCCCTCTCAAATCAATAAAAAAATTTTTTTTTATTAAAAATAAAAAAGAAGCCTGACCAGGCGGTGGTGCAGTGGATAGAGTATCAGACTGGGATGCAGAGGACCCAGGTTCGAGACCCCGAGGTCGCCAGCTTGAGCGTGGGCTCATCTGGTTTGAGCAAAAGCCTACCAGCTTGAACCCAAGGTCGCTGGCTCCAGCAAGGGGTTACTCGGTCTGCTGAAGCCCCACGGTCAAGGCTCATATGAGAAAGCAATCAATGAACAACTAAGGTGTTGCAAGGCGCAATGAAAAACTAATGATTGATGCTTCTCATCTCTCTTCGTTCCTGTCTGTCTGTCCCCGTCTATCCCTCTCTCTGACTCACTCTCTGTCTCTGTAAAAATAAAATAAAATAAATAAAAATTAAAAAGAAAATAAAATAAAAAAGGAAAAGAAACTGAAAGACCTGACTTGTGGTGGCGCAGTGGATAAAGTGTTGACCTAGAACGCTGAGGTTGCTGGTTTGAAACCCTGGGCTTGCCTGGTCAAGGCACCTATGGGAAGCAACTACAAGTTGATGCTTCTGGCTCCTACCTCCACAACCTTTCTTTCTCTCTCCTTCCTCTAAAATCAATAGATAAAATCTTTAAAAAGAAATGAAAAGAAACAGAAAGAATGAGCCCTGGCCTTGTGGTTTACAGTTCAATTCCAGTCAAGGCACATACAAGAGTCAACCAATGAATGCACTAAGTAAAAATGAATCAGTGTTTCTCTGTCTTTGTGTCTCTTTGTCTCTCTCCTTCTCCTTCTCTAAAAATTAATACAAATTTTTAAAAAAAGAAACCGAAAGAATAGCCCTGACCGGGTAGCTCAGTGGGTTAAAGCATTGTCCTAATATGCCAAGGTTGTTAGTTTGATCCAGGGTCAGGGCACATACAAGAATCAACCAATGAATGCATTAAGGAGTGGAACAACAAATAGATGTTTCTCTTTCTCTCCCTTCCTCTTTCTAAAATAAATAGGTCAATTAAAACAAAAAACAAACTGAAAGAAGGTCAGTGCAGCTGGCATAGAGTGACTGGGAGGCAAGGGTTAGGAGTTAAGATTATAGTGGTATTAGTAAAGCAGATCCTGTAGGGCCTTCCAGGCCACTGTAAGGACTTTAGTTTTGACTCTGAATGACGTGGGAGCTGTGGGAGGATACTGAACAGAGGAGGGATATGATCAACTTAGGTTTTCATAGGCCCACTCTGGCTGCTGAGAGAACAGGTAGAAGGCGGCAAGGATGGAAGCAAGAACAAGGTCACTGTTTAGGTGCTGTGTGCCTATCATTGTATGACTGAAAAAGTTGCCTCCTCCAGGTGGGCATTGCCCCATGCACTTGGCTCGGAAAAGAGGACCTTTGTCTAAAAAGAAAGACGCTCCTTCTCTCTGAGATGCAGCCCTGCACCAGGGTGCATGACAGCACCAGCATTCAGGCTGGACTTCAGCCACTACTGGGCCCCACAGCCAGATGCCCTTGTGCAGTGCACGAACTACACAGCTATCTACAGACCTGATTAAAGAGGGTGAGAGGAGGCTGGTTGCAGTAATCCAGATGAGAGACGATGATGGCTTGGATCAGGAGGCAGCAAGGTGGAGGGAGGAAAATGCTCAAGGAGTTCGTTCAGGAAATCCTTAGCCCTGGTTCCCAGTCCAAGCCCTAGAAAAAATGTGAGTTTTATTGCTTCTGTAAGTGCAGCTCTAACGTTCACCAAACATGTGCACTCTGACTCATTCCAGCCTTAACTGACTCCCCCAAGGGAGGGATGGGAGAGGTAACTCAGGGGAGAGGGATTAGCTTTGGCTTCCGGGAGAGAGGACAGCCAATAAGCTGTCTTCCCCAGGGAATCCAGGAGCAGTTGTTCTTCTGCGCAAATTGTGAGAAAGAGGATACGAATCCCTACTTAATGTTATGAGGTTATTCCGAGGATCAAATATAGATATAATTCAAAGCAGCTAAACTGGACCTGGCACTTAGTGGGCACTAGATCTAAGTAGTCCTGAAGAATCTTAGATAAATCACTTCCCTTTCTGAGACTCAGTTTTTTCTTTTGTACAATGACTATAATATTCCCTGCAAAGAGGAAGTTGATGGAGCAGACAGAATAAAACCCTGTATGAGAAGGAAGCTCTTGGAAAGCTGGCCGTGTTGTAACTGGTGGCATTGTGATGTTGCAGCCCTTCTTTCTCTCCTCACTGCCCCACTGGTCTAGCTCTTGTCTCTTTTGCCAGGACTTCAGCAAAAGCCTTCTTGCTGATTACTGCAGCTTCGGTCTCCTTGGCGCCAGATCTAGTGTTCCTGAGTCTCAGCTCTTGGTTTGTCTGCCCTTGCTCAAACCTACCTTGGCTCCCTAAAAACCCACCAGATTTGTAGGGAGAAGCAACAGCTAGGTGCCCTACAAGGACTTGGATGTGACAGAAATGATACTACCCTAAAAAAATTTAGTGGAGTGGTATTCAGAAAATGGTAGTCATCCCCCCAGCTGGGTTAAAAGAGTCAGTTCTACCCAGTTTTCTTTACTCTTTCTGGTCTTCCTTTATTTCTGTCTCTCCTTCTTTTTGTCTTTCTCTGACCTTTTCTCCTTCTTGGCCTCCCTTTGTGTTGCCCCCTTCTCTTTTCTGTGATTCAAATTTCTGCTTTTCAGTTTTTTGGTCTTTCTCTTTTCTTCAATGGGTTGCTCCTTGAGCCAATCTAACTCTACCCCCACCCCCACCGCCACTCTGTCTCCGGTGTCTGCTCCACCCCCACTCTACCCTTCCTCCATCCTCCCTGGTTTAAGCATGAACAACCTCAGAGATTCTGGAGCTTCCTCAGCTATTCTGAGCCACTGGGGCCTACCACCTCCCAGGCCTGAATAAAGCCGACCCTCAGGAGGGGCCGAGGGGGAGGGGTAGCAGGTAAAAGGGGGCGTTGTTACACTTTTGGTCTCCTTTTCTGCCTTTCATTTTGGAGGGAAAACGTGAAAAAACAACAACAAGGAATTTAAAACTTCCTCTTTTGTCTTGCCCCACATGCAATTAATGATGGTCTAAGAGCTTGGTTTGACTTTCTAGGAAAGAAAACTCCTCTAAGAAACCACATCGTTTAAACACTGAGTTTGCCTGGACCACAGTATCTGATAAGACAATAAAAACAGAAAAGGCTTTTAAAACCATTTTAACCCACACACAAATGTAATTCTAATGAAGAATCAATAGTCTGGTGGATCATTTTCCCTGCGACTCCTTGGAGAAGCTTAAAGAGACTTTCAATCAATGGGGTGGATCATGAATAAAATGTTCTTTTGAAATAAATTGAGTTGATTTAACGATAAAGATTAAGTAAATAATAGCCAAGGTGGTACTTGGTCTTGGCAAGCATTCTAAGGTGGTTCTCTGATGGCTGACGTTTAGGAAACACTGATCTAATGAAATCAATATATAATAGGAGGCAGCCAAATGCCTACACAAATAAACCAGGGCTATGAACATATCTGAAGGAAGAATGGTTCCACAGACAAGTGTACCCAGCCTTCAAAAGGAGAGACCTAGAATTGGAAGACTGTGGCTAGTTTTGTCCAGGGCAGAGATTTGAGGATGTTGCTTGTTGATTTATGGTTGCCGAGACACACTTCTTATCTTCCTTTTTTGTCTTTGGGGGATTCCCTCTGACCAGGCCCTGTAAGTTGCTTTCATTCTTCCAAGCTGTCAGGCCCCTGTTTTGGTTCCATGGTCCACTCTTCCTCTATGTGACTCAGAACTGAGTCTTGATTTGATTAAGCCAGTGGTTCTCAAAGTGTGGTGTGGAACACTGGCAATGGGGGAAAGAGGGTCGGGGAGTAAATCCCCAAGACCCTTTCAGACAGCAAAGTCAAGCCTCTTTTCATTATGTTATTTTCTTTTTCTTACTCTCATTATTTCACAAGTATATGGTGTTTTCCAGAGGTTACATGACATATGATGTCATCACTCTGACAGTTAATAGAATGTATATTTGTGTATTCTTGAATTTTATAGAATGTTTTAAGGTTTAACATATAAGCAATGTGTTTTTACAAATTAACTTTGATCACAGTGCATCTACTGTGTTGTTACTGTATCTTTGGTTGCAGCTGCTATAATTTCTGTGACCTTATTATCATCCAATATATCATTACTTTTATGTTTTTGTTTAATTTTTTAAAGTTTTATTTATTGACTTGAGAGAGAGAGAGTAACATCAATTTGTTGTTCTACTTATTTATGTATTCAATGGTTGATTCTTATATGTGCCCTGACCCTGGATCAAACCTGCAACCTTGCTGTATGGGGAGGAAGGACACTTTAACCAACTGAGCTATCTGGCGAGGACATCACTACTTTTATTTTTGTATTATTATTTTTAAAATATATATATATATTTTAGATTTTATTTATTCATTTTAGAGAGAGAGGAGAGAGAGAGAGAGAGAGAGAGAGAGAGAAGGGGGGGAGGAGCAGAAAGCATCAACTCCCATATGTGCCTTGACCAGGCAAGCCCAAGGTTTCGAACTGTTGACTTCAGTGTTCCAGGTTGACACTTTATCCACTGCGCCACCACAGGTCAGGCTCATAACTACTTTTAAATCCCAAAGTTTCCCTTGCATCTACATGGAAACACACATTAGTACATTTTGTTGTTTTGTTTTGCAATTATATATTTTTAACTTGTCAGTCTTAATTTCTTTTTTTTATTTTTATTTTTTTTGTATTTTTCTGAAGCTGGAAATGGGGAGAGACAGTCAGACAGACTCCCGCATGCGCCCGACCGGGATTCACCCGGCACGCCCACCAGGGGCGAGGCTCTGCCCACCAGGGGGCGATGCTCTGCCCCTCCATGGAGTCGCGACCAGAGCCACTCTAGTGCCTGGGGCAGAGGCCAAGGAGCCATCCTCAGCGCCCGGGCCATCCTTGCTCCAATGGAGCCTTGGCTGCGGGAGGGGAAGAGAGAGACAGAGAGGAAGGGGGGGGGTGGAGAAGCAAACGGGCGCTTCTCCTATGTGCCCTGGCCAGGAATCGAACCCGGGTCCCCCGCACGCCAGGCCGACGATCTACCGCTGAGCCAACCAGCCAGGGCCAAGAATATCTTTTTTTTTATTCATTTTTGGAGAGGAGAGGGAGAGACAGAGGGAGAGAGAGAGAAGAGAGACAGAGAGAGAGAAGGGGGGGATGAGCTGGAAGCATCAACTCCCATATGTGCCTTGACCAGGCAAGCCCAGGGTTTCGAACCGGCGACCTCAGCATTTCCAGGTCGACGCTTTATCCACTGCGCCACCACAGGTCAGACCTTAATTTCTAATATTACAAAACTTGGCAGCTATCAGCTCTGACCAGGTACTCAGTTGGTTAGAGCACCAACCTCATGGATCAGGGTTGCAGATTCCATCCCAATTGGAGTGCATGTGAGAATGCATGAGTGGATGGAGCAACAGGTCAATGTTTCTCTTTTTTTCTCTAAAATTAATAAATGCAATTAAAAAATATATATATTTGTATTTTTCTGAAGCTGGAAACGGGGAGGTAGTTAGACAGACTTCCGCATGTGCCCGACCGGGATCCACCCGGCACGCTCACCAGGGGGCGATGCTCTGCCCATCCGGGGCTTCGCTCTGTCGCTACCAGAGCCACTCTAGCGCCTGGGGCAGAGGCCAAGGAGCCCTCCCCAGCGCCCGGGCCATCTTTTGCTCCAATGGAGCCTCGGCTGCGGGAGGGGAAGAGATAGACAGAGAGGAAGGAGAGGGGAAGGGGTGGAGAAGCAGATGGGCGCCTCTCCTGTGTGCCCTGGCTGGGAATTGAACCCGGGACTTCCGCACTCCAGGCTGACACTCTACCACTGAGCCAACCAGCCAGGGCCTAAAAATATATATTAAAAATAGCCTGACTGGTGGTAGTGCAGTGGATATAGCATTGGTCTGGGACGCTGAGGTCCCAGGTTCAAAACATGGAGATTGCCACTTGAGCATGGACTTACCAGCTTGAGCACGGGGTCATTGGCTTGAGTGTGGGATCATCAACATAATCCCATGATCACTAGTTTGAACCCAAAGGTCACTAGCTTGAAGCCCAAGGTTACGGACTTGAGCAAGTGGTCACTGGCTAGGTTGGAGCCTCCTTCCCCATCAAAGCACATATGATAAGCAATCAATGAACAATTAAAGTGCTACAACTACAAGTCGATGATTCTCATTTCTCTCTCTTCTTGTATCTCTCTCTCTCTCTCTAAAAAATAAAAACAAAAAGAAATAGTCTGACCTGTGGTGTGGCAGCAGATAGGGTGTCAAACTGGAATGCTGAAGTTGCTGGTTTGAAACCCTGGGCTTGCCCAGTCAAGGCACATATAAGAAGCAACTATACTAATAGCCTCAGCAATCTTGAAAAGGAAGAATAAAGTGGGAGGTATCACACTTCCTGATATCAAGTTATACTACAAGGCCATTGTATTCAAAACAGCTTGGTACTGGCATAAGAACAGGCATACAGATCAATGGATCAGAACAGAGAACCCGGAAATAAACCCATACCTTTATGGACAACTGATATTTGACAAAGGAGGTAAGAGTATATACAATGGAGTAAAGACAGTCTCTTCAACAAATGGTGTTGGGAAAATTGAACAGCCACCTGCAAAAAATGAAACTAGACCATCAATTTACACTATTCACAAAAGTAAACTCAAGATGGATAAAAGACTTAAATGTAAGCCATGAAACCATAAACATCTTAGAAGAAAACATAGGCAGTAAGCTCTCTGACATCTCTCGCAGCAATATATTTGCTGATTTATCTCCAGGGGCAAGTGAAATAAAAGACAGGATAAACAAATGGGACTATATCAAACTAAAAAGCTTTTGCACAGCCAAAGACAATAAGAACAGAATAAAAAGACAAACTGCACAATGGAAGAACATATTTGACAATATGTCTGATAAGGGGTTAATAACCAAAATTTTATAAAGAACTTATAAAACTCAACACCAGGAAGACAAACAATCCAATCAAAAAATGGACAAAAGAAATGAATAGACACTTCTCCAAAGAGGACATACAGATGGCCAATAGGCAGATGAAAAAATGCTCAACATCACTAATCATTAGAGAAATGCAAATTAAAACCACAATGAGATATCACCTCACACCAGTCAGAATGGCACTCTTTAACAAAACAACACAGAATAAGTGCTGGCGAGGATGTGGAGAAAGGGGAACCCTTTTGCACTGCTGGTGGGAATGCAGACTGGTGCAGCCACTGTGGAAAACAGTATGGAGATTCCTCAAAAAATTAAAAATGGAACTGCCTTTTGACCCAGCCATCTCACTTTTAAGAATATATCCCAAGAACACCATAGCACTGATTCAAAAGGAGAAATGCGTCCCCATGTTTATGGCAGCATTGTTCACAATAGCAAAGATCTGGAAACAGCCCAAGTGTTCATCAGTGGACGAGTGGATTAAAAAGCTTTGGTACATATATACAATGGAATACTATGGGGCCATGAAAAATAAGGAAATCTTACCTCTTGCGACAACATGGATGGACCTGGAAACTATTATGTTAAGTGAAATAAGCCAGGCAGAGAAAGAAAAATATCATATGACCTCACTCATTTGAGGAATTCAATGAACAATATGAACTGAGTAACGAAATTAAGACAGAGGAGGGATCAAAAGGACCAGAGGAAAAGAGGACAGAAGGAAAAGGGATGATAGAATGAGATAAACCTGAAGGGAAGGGGGGAGGGCGCTGTGGGGAGGGCGGCAAGGGAGATGTTGAGGGGAATACGGGGGAGGGGGGAGGCATTCAGGGTGACACTAGGATCTATGTAAATACATAAATTAAAAAAAAAGAAGCAACTATGGCAAGTTGATACTTCCCATTACTCCCCCCTTCCTCTTTCTCTCCTCTCTCTAAAACTCAACACAGAAAATTTTTAAAACAATAGCCCTGGCCAATTAGCTCAGTTGATTAAGAGTGTCATCCTGAAACAACAAGGTTGCAGGTTCAACTGCCAGTCAGGGCACACATGGGAAGCAACCAAAAAATGCACGACTCCGTGGAACAACAAACACTTCCCTTCCCCCACCTTTCACTCTCTCTTTCTCTCTCTGTCTCTATAAAAATCAATAGAAATTAAGCTCTGGACAGATAGCTTGGATGGTTGGAGAATCAACCTGGAGCGCAGTGGTTGATGGTTCGATTGCTTAGTCAGGGCATATACAGGAGCAATTCAATGTTCCTGTCCCTCTCAAAAACAAACAAACAAACAAACACATACATAATAAAAATAAATAAATAATAAAATTGAAAAGTATATAAAAATTGACCCCTGGCCGAAGAGATTGGTTGGTTAGCACATCGCCGGAAGAGCAGAGGTTGTTTGATCCCTGGTCGGGGCAGATATAGGAACAGATTGATGTTCCTGTCTCTTTCTCCCTCTTTCTCTAAAATCAATAAAATAAAAGCATTAAAAAATAAAAATAAATATTGGTAGCTCATATAAACAAATGCCCTTCGAGGTCCTGAATAATTTTAGGAGTACAAAGATGTCCTGTTGCCAAAAATTTTGATAACTATTGGTTTAAGCCAGTCATAGGGCCTCCATTTCTCTTTTCAGCAATTGACTAAAGAAGGAAAATGTGACACTATCCCAACTCATAAGACAGAAAGGAAGGTCCACTGTAGGGTGGTGTTATGGGAGTTTCCTCAATCCGAAAAGGAAACATTCAAGGAAGCAGCAATTCCTTGCTTTATCTCTTGATACAGCCCTGTCTGGAAGTGATGCTGAGGCTCAGAAGCCAACAAGGCAAGGAAGTTTCTCCTTCTTCTTCTTCTTCTTCTTCTTCTTCTTCTTCTTCTTCTTCTTCTTCTTCTTCTTCTTCTTCTTCCTCTTCTTCCTCTTCTTCCTCTTCTTCCTCTTCTTCTTCCTCTTCTTCCTCTTCTTCTTCTTCTTCCTCTTCTTCCTCTTCTTCTTCCTCTTCTTCCTCTTCTTCCTCTTCTTCCTCTTCTTCCTCTTCTTCTTCTTCTTCTTCTTCTTCTTCTTCTTCTTCTTCTTCTTCTTCTTCTTCTTCTTCCTCCTCTTCTTCTTCTTATTCTTCTCCTTATTCTTCTCCTTATTCTTATTCTTATTCTGAAAGAGAGAAGGGGGAAAACATACAGGGACAGACAGATAATAAGGAAGAGAGATGAGAAGCATCAACTCGTTGTTGTGGCACCTTAGTTGTTCATTTGTTGATTTTTCATACGTGCCTTGACTGGGGTGGGGGCTCCAGTTGAGCCAGTGACCCCTTGCTTAAGTCAGCGCCTTTGGACTCAAGCCAGTGACCTTCAGCTTCAAGGCAATGACCTTTGGGCTTAAGCCAGCAATCATAGGGTCATGTCTATAATCCCATGCTCAAACTGGCAACCCCACACTAGAGATGGTGAGCCTGTGCTCAAGCTGGTGACCTTGGGGTTTCAAACCTGGGTCCTCAGCAAACCAGGCCAATGCTCTATCCACTGTACCACTGCCTAGTTGGCAAGGCTAGGAAACTTCTAAAAACAAAGCCAATGCACTGAGGTTCACAGAATGGCAAGGTAGAAAGGACTGGGTCCTTGAGGTACTGAATTAACCAACCCAGAACCTCCCCCCCATCTTAGGACTTTATGTTTTGTAAAATGATACATTTCTTATTATTTAAGCCAGTTGAATACGGTTTGAAGTTACTTGCAGCTTAATAATTAATTAATCTAGGTGGTACAGTAAAACCCACTGTGAAAACCTGAATAAACTATACTGTTCACAAAAATTAGGGGATAATTTATCACTTCATATTGTTGTTACCTCTTTCCTCCCTAGTGTATTGAAGAGAGCAGGCATACACCCTAAGCTTAGCCAACCAGATGCTATCTTTGCATTATGAGCAAAGAATACAAACATGAGGGAAGAGTATGTAGTTGTTCACTACCCATAACATTCCCGTGGCTTCATTATTCTGTGCCTTGTCTTCAGCCTGATCCTCCAGTTATACATGGATTGTATAAGCACAGAATTGATTTATGTTGTTCACAACTGACAATCTTAACAGAGATGCAAGGTCAGAGAAAGAAAAATAGCAATCACTTAGAGGTGCTCTTTGTTTCATTTTGTTTCATCAGGCAAATATCACTCAAGATTCCATTACTCTTGGCACCGGTTCTCTGCTCAACCAGGCAGCCGCTCCATAAATTAATTACATGGCATCTCTTTTGTGGAGTAGTTGAGTGTACTGTTTGCTTGTGTCATCCAGCTCTGAGTTGGATCAGCTCTGTGTATTCTTCAAAGTCAGATTTCTAGACCCCCATGGCTGAAGCTTACAGGCCTTAGATTGCATAAGATGAGGAGATTGAATGAGCAATAAGTGGGCCATTCATTCAGATGGTCAGTGAATGTTTATTGAATATTTAATTGTTCTAGGATAGGGATAATTCTAGGTACCTTATGTAAGTGGGATTATACAGTATTTGTCTTTTTTGTGACTGACATTTCACTTAGCACAATGTCTCCAAAGTTCATCCATGCTATAGTATGTGTCAGAATTTCCTTGGTCAGTCCTTCTTAAACAGTAATTATGCTGCTTCTTGGACCCACTTTGATTAGCAAGGTTGCAGGTCATGTTAAAACTCTCAGGATGAGCCTGACCTATGGTGGCACAGTAGATAGAATGTTGACCTGAAATGCTGAGGTTGCCAGTTCGAAACCCTGGGTTTGCCCAGTCAAGGCACATACAACAAGTGAATAATAAACAATTAAGGTGAAACAACTATGATTGATGCTTCTTGCTCCCTCCACCCACCTCTCTGTGTAAAATTAATAAATAAAATCTTTTATAAAAATCTCAGATCTTGAAATCTTTAGCCTTTTTTTTTTTTTTTTTTTTTTTTAGGTGAGAGGAAGGGAGATAGTGAGGCAGACTGAGATTCACCTAGCAACACTGTCTGGGGCCAATGCTCAAGTACCGAGCTATGTTTAGTGCCTGAATCTGTAGGCTTAGACCAGGGGTCCCCAAACTTTTCACACAGGGGGCCAGTTCACTGTCCCTCAGACCGTTGGAAGGCCAGACTAAAAAAAAAACTATGAGCAAATCCCTATGCACACTGCACATATCTTATTTTAAAGTAAAAACAAAAACAAAATGGGAACAAATAAAATATTTAAATTAAAGAACAAGTAAATTTAAATCAACAAACTGACCAGTATTTCAATGGGAACTATGCTCCTCTCACTGACCACCAATGAAAGAGGTGCCCCTTCCGGAAGTGCGGCGAGGGCCAGATAAATGGCCTCAGGGGGCCGCATGCGGCCCACGGGCCATAGTTTGGGGACCCCTGGCTTAGACCAACTGAGCTCTCCTCAGCGCCTAGGGCCATACTCAAACCAATCAAGCCACTGACATCAGGAGAAGAGGGAAAGGAGGAGGGGTGGAAGCGGGGAGAAGCAGATGGTTGTTTCTTCTGTGTACTCTAACTGGGAATTGAACCTGGGATATATATACGCTGAGCCAACACTTTATCCACTGAGCTACCAGCCAGGGCCTTAATATTTCTGCTTTTTTTATTTGCCTTACATTTCTTAACTCTTCCACTAGGAAACAAGAGCAACCATATTTGTATTAGTTTCCTAAAGCTATCATAACAAAATACCATAAACTGGAAAGCTGAAGACAACAGAAATTTATCCTCTCATAGTTCAAGAGATTAGAAGTTCAAAATCAAGGTGTTGGGGAGTTAGTTCCTTCAGGAAGCTCTGAGAGAAAGTCTGATCCATGCTTCTCTCCTAGTTTCTGGAGGTTACTTGCAATCTTTGGTGCTCCTTGGTTTGTAGATCCATCACTCCAATCTTTGCCTCTATCTTCACATGGTCTTCTTGCGTGTCTGTCTTCTGTATCTCTGTGTCTAAATTTCCCTCTTCTTATAAGGACACTGGTTATTGGATTTAGGATCCATCCTCTTCTTAACTTGATTACACCTGAAAAGTCCATATTTCCAAATAAGGTCACATTCATCACATTCATAGGTTCTAGGTGAACATAAATTTGGGGAGAGGACACTATTCAGTGCAGTACATTGTCTCTAAGGGAATTTGAAATTAGGATTGTTAAGGAACATAAAGAGAAAGAAGTAGATAATGTTCAGTTTTTTGTTTTGCTCCTAATTTAGACTTGTACCAAGTTAATGTACTTTGTATAAAAGAGAAATTTTTGATTGGAGTAGAACATATTATAATAAAGACTGGAAAGAAAAAGAGGAAAATAGAGACCACCTTGTGGGGCTCTGCCTCTACCAGATACTACTTGCGAGTCATGTGATCCGAGAAGAGGGAGGAAACACTAGTGATTGTGATCTTAGAGGAGGTCAAGTAAGAGGCCTAAGAAGAAAGAATTGATTGGGAGGGATTATGAAGAAGAGCAGGAAAGGGTGAAAACAGAGCTAAGTGCTGCTGGTGGCAGCTCAGGGTTGCCCCCAGTAAAAATGACTGCCCCTGGTCTACGTACAAGAGTGGGTATGGCACACCTAGCAGGGCTATGTAGTAGCAGAAGGGCTTAGAATAGGTAAGAAATCTGGTCAGAATAAATGAGATTCTGCCAAGAATCTTCAAAAATGTTAGGAGAGACTGGATTTTCTAAGTCACTAGGATTTGAGCCATTTTATTAGAATGTTAAGAACTAGGACGCTGGCCCTGGCCGGTTGGCTTAGTTGGCTCAGTGGTAGAGCATTGGCCTGGCGTGCAGGAGTCCCGGGCTCGATTCCCGGCCAGGGCACACAGGAGAAATGCCCATCTGCTTCTCCACCTCTCCCCCTCTCCTTTCTCTCTCTCTCTCTCTCTCTCTCTCTCTCTCTCTCTCTCTTCCCCTCCCGCAGCCAAGGCTCCATTGTAGCAAAGTTGGTCCGGGTGCTGAGGATGGCTCTGTGGCCTCTGCCTCAGGTGCTAGAATGACTCTGATTGCAGCAGAGTTGCACCCCAGATGGGCAGAGCATCGCCCCCTGGTGGGCATGCCGGGTGGATCCCGGTTGGGTGCATGCGGGAATCTGTCTGACTGCCTCCCTGTTTCCAGCTTTGGAAAAATACAAAAAAAAAAAAAGAACTAGGAGACCATATCAGGTTGTACTTTTTGGGTACATCCAGGCAGAAGGCGTGTAGATGACTTATGGATTTGTCCAATATCAGTGCCTTGTCTTAAAGCCACTACAACATTAACATCCTTATTACATTCATTTAATCAACAAATATTTGTTGAGCATCCATGAGCTAGGTTCTGGGGACGCAGGGATAAATGTGACAAGCAAAGTCCCTGCACTCCTGTTTGGGAAGAAAAACACTGAACTAATAACTACATTAAAAAATATGTAGACTGTATAATATTTTTTTGACAGTTCCCACCTCAGGTTTATTTGTATAAATAGCACAGGATGAAACCAACAACATGTACCATCAGTCCAGGTGTCACATCAGTTCTTCCGTCCCCACATCAGCAGACAGAGGCCTCTACTCTGGAGCCTCCATGGGGACCTGGGCGACTTTGGAAACCTGAGCTTAAGCTGGAGTCTGAACCAGAGCTGCAACCGCAGCCACAGCCTTGGCTTTAGTTTGAGGATTGGTTTTGGACTTTGGCTGGCAGATCTTGAGATAAGACTCTTGGCCATAGCCATAAGCATGTTTCCCAAGCTTGGGGTGAGCATTGTAGGCAAGTCAGTTGTGTATGTGCTTCCATCCTTTGGTAACTTATGCTTGACTTCCTTGGACTTTATGAGAGCCTTGATAGACTAGGCACCTGCACCCATGGCCTTGGCATTGTTGGGCTGCATCTTCTTCTGACCCTTCTTATTTTGCTTCTTGGCAAAGTGCGTGTTTCTCAGGATATGGGGTCTACTTCCATAAGAGATTCATATCATTGTGATCAGAGTTCCTTGATGCTGTTTCTATGCCATTTTGGGGATTGGGTATGCCTCATGTGGTTCTTGGACTTAGCCGTATATGCACCAAAACTTCTGGGACCAAAATAGAAGAGGGAGGCTGCAGTATATCATGAGCAATACGGTCATCAACTTTACAACTATTTTTTCTAATTTTTGTATTGAATTTACAGAGAGAAAGGTGGGGGACAAGAAGTATCAACTCATAGTTGCTTCATTTCAGCAGTTCATTGACTGATTGGCATATGTACCTTGTCCGGGCAAGCCCAGGGCTTTATACTGGCAACCTCAGTGTTCCAGATCGACACTCTATCCACTGCACCACCACAGGCCAAGCTCAATTTTACAACTCTTGAGGTGGTACAGTCACATCCTTTGTATTTTTCCAAATTAAATCAAAACTGGTTTGAACCTTCATGGGCCAGATTAACAAGAAGTTCAACATCACCCTCTTTGCCTCTTCTCTTCCTTCCTCTGGCTTATTCAGGAGCTTACATAGTCCACAAAGGAGGTTAGCCTGATGTCCACACCTCAGTAGAGAAAAGTGTTCACTTCCCTGCCTGCCATTGTGTTTCCCTACCACAATGTGTCACCCTTGAACTCTGACCTACTTCCATCTGGCACTGCTGATCTACTCTGAGCAAAGCTTTGCTGACTCCACCTTCCAGCATGTGTCAGCGTGGTCCTTCAAAGGTTTCCCATATTGAAGCTTTTAGTTTCCAGTGTTTCCGGGCATACACCTAGCTCCTCTCCTTAGAGACCTCACTGCTTCAGATGCACTGAGTTCAGATTGAATTAGGTATTTGCTCATCATTCTCTATGGATTTGTCCCTGGAGTTGAGAGGCTTTCCTTTCCAAGCCCTTCAAATTCCCTTTCATGGGCTCTAAATAACATCATTGTCTCAAAGGAGGGCCCAGATCTAATAAATACACAAAGCTTTGTTAATCTTTACTGGAAAAAATTACCTTCCAAATATCACCTTTCCAAAGAGGACCAATGGTGAAAGTGGATATTTATTCAATACTTGGCCACCCAGTGTTCACAGTATTCATTATTATTATTATTTTTAGCAATAGAGACAGAGAGGGGAACAGATAGGGACAGACAGGAAGGGAGAGAGATGAAAGGCATCAACTAGTTGCGGCACTTGAGTTGTTCATTGTTTGTTTTCTCATATGTGCCTTGTCCGGAGGGCTGCAGCTGAGCCAGTGATCCCTTTGCTCAAGCAGTGACCTTGGGCTTCAAACAAGCAACCTTTGGGCTCAAGCCAGCAACCATAAGGTCATGTCTATGATCCCATGTTCAAGCCAGTGACCCCACATTCAAGCTGGTCACCCCGCACTCAAGCCAAAGACCTCAGGGTTTTGAACCTGAGTTCTCTGCATCCCAGTCTGATGCTCTATCCACTACGTCACCACCTGGTCAGGCCATTGCCCTTTTTCTCAGTACTAGTGCCTAGATTTAGGAAGTCACGTCCTCCTTTGGGTACAGTCTGGCAGGACTGTCAACAGATGGGCACGTGGCCCAAACTAGACCAGCTGAATCTTGAATAAGGCAGTGCTTCTTTACATTCCAATGTGTGTATGTATAAATCACTTGGGAATCTTGTTACAGTGTAGATTCTGAGTCAGTGAGGCTTGAAATCCCTTATTTCTAAAAAAAAAACCCAAAACAAAAAAAACACACAAAAAAATACCAAACAACAACAAAAATACTCCCACGCTGGCCAGATAAGTTGGTACACAGAGGACACCAGTTCAATCCCCAGTCAGGGCACATGCAGAAGCAGATCAATGTTTCTGTCTTTCTTTTCTTCCTTTCTCTCTATTTAAAATCACTACAGTAAAGTAAAAAAAATAAAAAGCCTCTTGGATAATGCCAATGCTGTTGGTCCATAGACCACTACCCTTTGAGTAGAAAGGGAATAGAGTAAGCAAACAGCTGGAATACTTTCATCCAGATGACACAAAATCTTAAAAGACCCTCAGTCCAGAGCTGCGGTAAAGGGAGGCAGTTAGGAACAAGAAGTATCAATTCATAGTTGTTTCATTTTAGTTGTTCACTGATTGCTTGTTGTATGTGCCTTGACTGGGCAAACCCAGGGTTTTGAACAGGTGACATCAGTGTTCCAGGTCCATGTGCTATCCACTGTGCCACCATAGGTCAGGCGACAGATTTAATTTCTAATGCTTGCAACCAGAGAAAGGTAAGGGGGGGAGGAGAAAGGGAGAGAAGAAGAGAGGGAGTAAGGGAGGGTAGAAAAGAGAAAGAAATTTCCCTTCAGCATACATACAACTGGGTCAAAGTACTATTGTCTCTCCCTATAACCAGCACCTAGTCTTCAGCCTTTATGTGCTGCTGATGTAATCAAAGATTCTATTGTGTGAACCCCTCTGTGAAACTCTTAAGGCTCCTGGGATTCTTCAAAGTAATAGAAAGTTTCTTTGTCTAGCAACAACTGGAGGAAAACTTTGGGGAACCACATGCATAAATGCTTGACTGTTCATCTAGTTTTACTACTTTCATGAAAAAAGAAGGTCTGTACATCACTGTGATTCTTTGCATTGATGGCAAAGTCTCTTAATAATTATTCTGGCTCATCAACTTGTGGAAGATCATATCCAAAAGATTTGGCATTACAAATGCAGAACCTTATTAAAGGCTATGAAGCAGGAGGGAGATATGGTTATGGGTGATCCGAGTTTGATGTCTCAAACTTACTGTTCTCACAATTACAGATACCAGATAAAAGTACATGTTTCTCAGTGTGTGCCTGAGAGATTGTTATCAGGCTGATAAAGACAATTCAGAAAGTTCTTCCTTAAAAAAAAGAAATAAAAATTAAAAAAAAAACTTAATAGCTCTGTGAGGGTTACTATTTGAATAAAGCCCTCATATGAAGCTCTGGTTTCCAGAGATGGAATGAATGCCTGAAGACAGACATTATTGTGGATAAGGTCCAGCAGCTGGGAATTCCAGGAACTATTCAGCTCTGATTTCTCGCAAGCAAGGCAATGAAACACTCTTATGGGATTTCCAGCCAGGGTCACATTTGGTATGGAACAGATTCCATAGTGGAGAAAGCAAAAATCTGAGTGAGCATTGCTCAACATTTTGACCAAATGACTTTGTTTCCAAGGCTCCAGAAATTTTCCAACAGCAAATAACCTGAATTATTATGTCCACTTGCACTTCACTTTATAATAAGCTTATTATTATCACATATCACATAGTAATTTATTAGAGTCTGCCCACGAGAGAACAAAACTTGAATCCCTAAAACTTCATTCATCAGTATTCAGAATTCTATTTGAGGGTATCCCTTCAAAATCATTCTTAAAAGGCTGGCAGAAGGCCAACTCAACCTCATCTCTTCACAACTGTGGAGTTTGATCAGGATTCTTTGGTTATAAGTAACAGAAAGTGGCCCTGGCTGCCTTAATCAAGAAGGGAATTATTTCAAGGCTGGGGGAGAACTCACAGGATTTAAAGGAAGGGCTGGATAAACAGAATTCCTTCAGCTCCCAAGGGAAATTGATAATAGCAGAAAATTATTAACAGGTTCTCCCAGATACCACTCCTGGAATGAATAAATGCGTATCAATCATAATTTCCATCTTTGTATCATTGGATACAAAGCCCTGACATCCCAATAAAAAATACAGATGGAATATGAACAGACCTTCACAGAAAAGGAAATACAGTGGAAGAATGAGTGTTAGAGTAGACTGAGGGACACTAGATGAAAGAGGTGGTCCCTGCCCACAGGAGGGCACATACACTATCAGGCTGACTCTTTCTAGGGCAGGACCCAGGTCTCACTATCCCCATAAAATGTTTGATATAAATTAGCTCCTTTGGCCTGACCTGTGGTGGCGCAGTAGATAAAGCATCGACCTGGAAATGCTGAGGTCGCTGGTTTGAAACCCTGGGCTTGCCTGGTCAAGGCACATGTGGGAGTTAATGCTTCCTGCTCCTCCCCCCTTCTCTCTCTCTCTGTCTTTCTCTCCTTTCTTTCCCTCTCTGTTTCTCTCTTCTCTAAAAATGAATAAATAAAATAAAAAAATTAAATTAGCTCCTTTATTCCTCACAACAGCCTTATAAAATAAATATGACGATGTTCTATTTGTATAACAAAGAAACTGAAGCGCAGAGAAGGAAGATGGCTGGCCCTCGGTTGTCAGGCTGTCTAGCTAGGAGGGAGCAGAGCTGAGATTGACCTCATACTGGTATTTTCCCTCTGCACGCTGCCTTGGTTGTTGTAAATGGTTGTGCAGTTTAAAGGATGAGTGAAAATTGAACTGAAATCTAGCCTCTGATCCACTCAACAAACCTACTGCGCCTTTGTGAACCTGTACCTATCCAGAAGAAGGGGCTTATTTTTAAAAAGTCGTTCACCCCAAGGAGTGTCTGTTGCACTACATTCAGAGAATGGCACTGTATAGAATAGTAGCAGCCTAATTCTTGGATGTTGATGATTCCAGTGGCTTAACTTCTCACTTCTCTAACCTTGTCATCTCAAGCCTTGTCCTCTAGCTACCTTAGTTTCCCACTTCTATGGTCATGACCTAGCCCTTGACTTTAGAAAAAGCAAAACCTGCCTGACCAGGTGGTGGTGCAGTGGATAGAGCGTCGGACTGAGATGCGGAGGACCCAGGTTCGAGACCCCAAGGTTGCCAGCTTGAGCTCAGGTTCATCTGGTTTGAGCAAAGCTCACCAGCTTGGACCCAAGGTCGCTGGCTTGAGCAAGGAGTTACTCGGTCTGCTGAAGGCCCACAGTCAAGGAAAATATGAGAAAGCAATCAATGAATAACTAAGGTGTTGCAACGAAAAACTGATGATTGATGCTTCTCATCTCTCTCAGTTCCTGTCTGTCTGTCCTATCTATTCCTCTCTCTGACTCTCGCTCTCTCTCTGTAAAAAAAGAAAAAAAACCCTGAAACCTTCTCTCCAAAACTCAAGTTCAAACATATCATTCTCTAGTCGGCATTTCCTAATCTTCTAGCTGAGTTACTCTCATATCTGTTCTACATAAGAATTTTTTTTTTACAGGGACAGATAGAGAGTCAGGTAGGGACAGACAGACAGGAACGGAGAAATCAGAAGCATCAATCATTAGTTTTTCGTTGCGACACCTTAGTTGTTCATTGATTGCTTTCTCACATGTTCCTTGACCGCTGGCCTTCAGCAGACCGAGTAACACCTTGCTCAAGCCAGGACCTTGGGTCCAAGCTGGTGAGCTTTCTGCTCAAGCCAGATGAGCCCACGCTCAGGCTGGCGACCTCGGGGTCTTGAACCTGGGTCCTCTGCATCCCAGTCCGACGCTCTATCCACTGCGCCACCACCTGGTCAGGCTGCATAAGAATTTTTTAACCAGCCCTGGTCAGATAGCTCGATTGGTTGGAGCATTGCACCTATGTGCAAAGGTTGTCATTTCAATCCTGGGTCAGGGCACACACAGAAACAGCAATATGTTTTTCTCTCTCTTTCTATCTCCCTTCCTTTCTCTCTAAAATCAATAATTAAAAAACAAAGTTTCAACCAACTCTTTTAAAAAAAAGAATTTTTCAACCATATCTTCAACCTCTAACTCTTTTACCCCACTATGTTTTCACTGCCCCTACTCAGTGGTGGGATTCAAATAATTTAACAACCAGTTCTCTGCCCTAATGACTATTTTAAGTATAAAAAAACGATATACTGAAAGGTAGTTTATTATTTCATGGGCTATAAGATATCCTTTGAAATCTATATTTCTATTAGTTCACTGTGTCCTCACTTCCTATTGGTTTCACCATTTGGGGAACACCGGTGCATTCATAATATCTTGGAGAGAATTTTGGGCATAACACAAAGCTGAAACAAATGACAGCTTGTCACCTCCTGGTTGTTTGACACTTTTTCTCTTTACGTTATATGTTATTTACTGAAGTAACAAACGTGCCTGACCATTCAGTGGCACAGTGGATAGAGCATCGGGCTGGAATGCAGAAGACCCAGGTTCAAAACCCTGAGGTCCCTGGCTTGAGTGCGGGCTCATCTGGCTTAAACACAGGCTCACCAGTTTGAATGCGGGGTTGCTGGCTTGAGCATGGGGTCATAGACATGACCCCATGGTCTCTACCTTGAGACCAAAGATAGCTGGTTTGAAGCCCAAGGTTGCTGGCTTGAGACCAAGGTCGCTGGCTTGAACAAGGGGTCATTCACTCTGCTGTAGATCCCCACCCCGGTCAAGGCACATATGAGAAAGCAATCAATGAACAACCAAGCACCTGCAATGAAGAATTGATGCTTCTCATTTCTCTCCTTTTCTGTCTGTCCTTATCTGTCCCTCTCTCTGTCTCTGTCTCTGTCTTTGTCTTTGTCACACACACACACACACAAAAAGGTGAAATAACAAATGTGAGGGAATTAAAATGTAGTATTTCATCAAAGGTATAATGAGTTTTATAAAATGAATAAATAAATATTACAAGCATAGTTCTGTCAAATTTTTTTCGCCTATGGATGGAATGAACATTATTAAGAGAATTAGAATACAGTGTTGCACAGATGAACTATAAGAAAGAGCAAGGAATGTGAATTTGTGATTTCCACAATGGGAAGCTGCCCAGGTGTCCACCTTAGAGAGAACCCTGATTACAAGTGCCATTTTAACAACCAGTTCACCGAACTCAAGAAAAAAATAGGTATCGGTTCTGCTGAACCGGTGTGAACTGGCTGAATCTCACTCTTGCTCCTACTCCTCTTATGATCTCACTTCCCTACCTAGTGTGGTAGGCAGAATTCTAGGATGGCCCCCATAATATCTACCCTCTGGTGTTATGCCCTGTGTAATCCCCTTCTCTGTAGTATGGGCACGACTTGTAACTTGTTTCTAACCAATAGAATATGCCAAAGGTGATGGGTGATTATCTATCTATCTATCTATCTATCTATCTATCTATCTATCTATCTATCTATCTGCTTGCCTACCTACCAACCTATCTAGTTCCATCTTGCAGCACACAAGGAACTTAAATACTAGCCTTAAGGAAGCAAGTTGCTATGCTGTCAGCTGCCTATGGAGAAGGCCACATGGCCAGGAACTTGAGGCAAACCTTTGGATCTGAGAGCCTCAGTTCTACAGTCACAAAGAACTAAATTCTATCAACAACGACACAAGCTTGGAAGAGATATAAAAATAATAAATGACTTCATATGAGACTGCAGTTTTGACCAACATCTTGATTGCAGCTTGTGAGACCCTGAACAGAGAACCCAGCTAAACTGTGTTTAGATTCCTTCAGTTTCTCCCATCTCTCCTGCATCACCAATTTCTCCTCCTTTGGGCTGTTCCCATCAGTGCATGCATACGCGTTACTAACTGCCATCTTTAAGAGCGCCCTTTGAATTGCAGGAGCTCTTCCTGCCTATTTCTATTTCTTTCTTAGCAAAGCTTCCCCAAAAATAGTTACACATTTCTTTCTCCACTTCACCTGCTGGTCACTCTTCAACTAATTTCAGTCTGGTTTCATACCACTTTATACAACCTGATCTTGCCAAAGTCACCAAAGACTTCACGTTGTCAAACATGACAGGTTCTTTTCTTTTCTCAGTTTACTTTCCTTTCAGTAAATCTGACACAATAAACCAGTCCCACACTTTTGAAATATGTCTTTCTTCTCATTTTCTTCTGCTGACTTCTAAATGTTGGTGTTCTCTGAACTTGTGGACTCAATTGCTCCCCTTGTCATCTCCACTTTAAAGTCTCACAGACACCCCAAATTGAACATGTCTAAAACAGAAATTCTGATATTATCCCCAAGTTTGTTCCCCTGCCACCTTCCTCTATAGCAGTTACTGAACTAGAAAGCTGAGAATCATCCCTTTCCCTCACTTCTTCCACACTCAGTGGTACTTATTATAAAGTATATTGGTTTTATCTCTAAAGTTTATGGAATTTATTTACATCTCCCCGTCTCCACTATCACTAAACTACACCAAACCACCATTGTCTCTTGTCTGAACCATCATAATAGCTTCCCACCATCACTCTGCAGTAGCTTACCACCATTATGATGGTCTCTCTGTTTCCGGTTTTGTCCCTCTGTATTTCCTTTTTTACACAGTAGCCAGAATGTGAACCACATCATTTCATTCCCCTGCATAGAAAATTTTCCATTGTATTCAAAATAAAATTCAAGCTTCTTGCCAGACTTAACAAGGCCCTTGTCTGTGTCACAGACATCATCTCTTGTAACATTTCCTCTCATAATAAGTTCTGTTATCCTGGCCTTTGTGTTTGTTGTTCCCTTTTATTGGAACCTTCTTCTTCTGGGCCTCCATTGTTCTCCTTGTGAGTAAAGCTTAAATGTCATATCCTTAGAAGCACTTTCCATGGTCACCCTATTAAAAAACTGTTCATTGCTCCCCTATTATTCTTACTCAAATGTAAGCCCTATGAAAGCAGAGCCTTTGCCTGTCTTGTAGCTTCCTAATGCTTACTTAGTGCAGTGCCTGACACATATTCAGCACTCCACCAATATTTTGTGAATGAGTGAATAAATGAATGAATGAGGCAGTTTCGCTGAGGATCTGAGGTCAATGTACCTCCATGAGAGGATTGAGATTGGTATGAAAGACAAAATGTACTGGACAATGAAGGGGATGATTGTAGTCGAGCTATTGCAATAGAAAGATTGTACACTAATGAGAAATGTCTCAAAGAAAAGGAAGGGAGAGGCCCTGGCCTGTTGGCTCAGTGGTAGAGCATTGGCCTGGCGTGCAGAAGTCCCGGGTTCGATTCCCGGCCAGGGCACACAGGAGAAGCGCCCATCTGCTTCTCCATCCCTCCCCCTCTCCTTCCTCTCTGTCTCTCTCTTCCCCTCCCGTAGCCAAGGCTCCACTGGAGCAAAGATGGCCCGGGCGCTGGGGATGGCTCCTCGGCCTCTGCCCCAGGCGCTAGAGTGGCTCTGGTTGCAACAGAGCGACGCCCGGGAGGGGCAGAGCATCGCCCCCTGGTGGGCAGAGCGTTGCCCCTTGTGGGCGTGCCGGGTGGATCCCGGTAGGGCGCATGCGGGAGTCTGTCTGTCTCTCCCCGTTTCCAGCTTCAGAAAAATACAGAAAAAAAAAAAAAAAGGAAGGGAGACTGGGATTTTATGAAGGCAAGTAGTTAAGGGTAGACAATTTTAGGAATCTTATGATGTGATGAGGAAGAGAGAGGCAGGTCTATCTGAGTCCTTGAAGAATGGTGGAGCTCTGTTTTCCCAGGGAATATGTGGGAACAGGGAGGTTCTTTGCAGTTAGTCTTTTCTTCGAGCACAAAAGGGTGGGAGGAATTTTGACTATGGCTCGTTTCTGGGAATACAGAGCTCTGAAAAGTTCCAAAATTGTCACTGGTAATATCAGTTTCAATACAGGGACTTGATCCGAAGATTTCAATCTGAGCAATCAGTTTGGAGGCCTACTCTAGGCATTCCCTCTGGGGACCTATCTTTGAGTTCAATCTGAACAGACTGAGTGGATCATCTATTGTTATCACTGCAGGTAAATCAAACTACAGTCTTAGTGTAAGGGACTCAATTTTAGGACTTCTATTCAGTAGATCAGTTTCAGGGAGCTCCAGCTAGGAATTTTACTCTGGAGAACTCAGTTTGGAACCCCCAACTAGATGTCTGTCTAATAGGCACAGTCAAAAGGCTAACTCTGAATGCGACAAGCGGGTGCTTCATCCAGGGGTTTATTGTTAGGTTGGTGCCATGAGTTTCACTTGGGAAGGCTCAAAGTATGCCCTCAGAATGGAGATTTGAAACTTCATTCTGCAAATGGAGTCTCTCTTACACAACCTGGGGAGCTTCTTAAGGGGGCTAAGACAGGGTGCTTGTTCTGGAGATATCCTTTTGGGAGTTTGATCTAGAAATTGGACCATGTGCTTTATGGTTGCCTTCTAGGGTCTCAGGTACTGCTGTCTTAGTACTGTGGGTCAATGTCGCTGTATTGGTTAGTCAGGAGCTCTGTCTGGATCACTCATTCTTGGGTGCTCAGCATCAGGATTCAGGCTTAAAGTGCTGAACCACTGTGGCTCAAACATCATCCCACTCAAGAGGGCTCATCTGGCATGAGATATGATTGCATGTAACAGAAAACCATCAAATAATAATGGTTTAAACAAGATGAAAAACTTTATTTCTTTCATGTAAAACAGTCCAAAGAAACTGATCCTCCCTTCCATTTAAATTTCATTGGCCAAAGATTATATCATACTGCTGTACCAAGTTGCAAGGGAGACTAGAAAATATAGTCTTGCAGTTAGACTTGAGTCAACCCAACTAAAAATATGGTCTCTGTTCCAAAAAAGAAGATATATGGAGGTTGGAATGTGGGGCTAACAGCCTTGTCACACAAGTGGTTTAGCCTGAGTCCCTGATTCTGTGGATACCATTTTGAGTACTCATTTTGAGGTATGAATTTAGGGTATGAGAGGTTGGAAGCTCAATTTGTGGGAATCATTTTTTATTTTTGTATTTTTCTGAAGTTGGAAACGGGGGAGGCAGTCAGACAGACTCCCGCATGCGCCTGACCGGGATCCACCCGGCATGCCCACCGGGGGGCGATGCTCTGCCCATCTGGGCTGTTGCTCTGTTGCAACCAGAGCCATTCTAGCACCTGAGGCAGAGGCCATAGAACCATCCTCAGTGCCTGGGCTAACTTTGCTCCAATGGAGCCTTGGCTACGGGAGGGGAAGAGAGAGACACAGAGGAAGGAGAGGAGGCAGGGTGGAGAAGCAGATGGGTGCTTCTCCTTTGTGCCCTGGCCGGGAATCGAACCCGGGACTCCTGCACGCCAGGCCGACGCTCTACCACTGAGCCAACCGGCCAGGACCTGTGGGAATCATTTTTATGATCGCAATTGGGAAGACCTTGATCTAGAAGCTGACTCTAAATGATTCAGTTCAATTTCTGAGTCTTTGGACAGTCTGGTAAATTTAGCCTACAGATTCCTTTTTTAAAATTTTTTAAATTTTATTTTGTTATTTATTTAGAGAGAGAGATAAGAGTGGGGAGGACCAGGAAGCATCAACTCCCATATGTGCCTCAACCAGGCAAGCCCAGGGTTTCGAACCGGCGACCTCAGTGTTCTAGGAGGTCAATGCTTTATCCACTGCACCACCACAGGTCAGGCCAGATTCTTAATCTTGGTGATTTGTTTATAGGGGGCCCAATGTGGGTATGCTCAGACTGAGGGATCACTAATATTTCAATATGAGAGTTCAGTCTGGGAGCCTGATTTTTAGAGTTCTATCTGGACACTCAGTGCAGAGTGTATCTGAACCTCTGAGTTGCCAGTCTGGTGTTTCATTCTGGCTTTTAGGTTTGTGGGCCAGATTTTAGAGGCTCAATCTAAGGGAACCAACTAAATTTTGGGGATTAGCTTTCAGTCATAATTTTTGGAATTCAGTGTGTCACCCATAGTCTGAATTGCCAGGGACCCCCTCTCTTTACCTACCTGTATGGGGATTCCATTTTGGCATAATGTCTTGGGGTCTCAGTCTAGAGCAGGGGTCTCAAACTCGCGGCCCGCCGAACAATTTTGTGCGGCCCGCAGACTAATCCACGAAGTTCAAAATATTTTGGATAAAATTAAGTAAGCCTAGGGGCCTACTTGTATTTTTCATTTCTCTAGCATCCTAGCTAGATATTAGCTTAGTTAACAGCAGTTGTGATGCGAACTACAGTTTTTGGTCATTTTGTGACACTGAGTAAACTGCATGTACGATTGTGCTTGTTGTACTGATTTTTTTTTGTTTTCAACTGCAGTGAGAAAAGTGTTGCGTAACAGTTGCCTTTGTAGACCTAGTGCGGCCCGCCAAACGGCTGTGATCTTGCTCTGCGGCCCACATGCCGAGTTGAGTTTGAGACCCCTGGTCTAGAGGTTCAGTGTGGATGCTTTCTCAAAAGATCAGTTAAATGGATAATCTAGGAGCTCATTCTGGGACACTTAGTCTGGGAGCTCAGTCTTGATCACTAATTCTGTGAAAATAAATCCAAGGTTCTGAGAGTAGGAGTTCAATCTGGCAGCTTTTTGGTTCTCTTGGGTTCTCCTTTCTATACAAGTCTGAGGATTCAGATTAGGGTATTAGCTTGAGGCTGAGATCTTGAAAACTCATCTGGGAGCACTCTGGCTCTTGATCTTAATCTATGTGCTCATTCTGAAAATGAGAGTTAAGGTTCTCAGACATTGGAAGCTCCGTCTGGAACAATTAACCTCACAAGAACCTATGTCCTCTAAACCAAACACTGAGATGGTATCAAGTGAGAAAGGATTTTATCAGGGGGAAAAAGACCATGAGAGAAAATGAAGTGGTTGCCATGAAATGTTGGGAGAGCCATCAGAACACAGTGTAGTCTGACCCAAACTAATAAGAGAAAGAGGGACAGTTGAGCGGAAGTGTTCTAGACTGCTGTGCAGTGCCAAAAAGGTTTGGCAAGGCTGTTTGGGATTCCCTGAGCCAAAGTCATCAAAGTATTTCTGCCACACTCAGTCAATGGCCAAGAGTAGCTTGTGGGAAACATGGTCTCTGCATAAATGTGGGGATGAATTTCAGGACAAAGCAGCTGGGGCCCTTTATCAATTATATTTCTCAAAGTCTAAAGTCTATGTACGAGGTGCAATTTTATGGCTACTATAGGGTGCATACTGGTGGGTCTCTCTGGGAATTCCCCCTAGTGCTTATTCTGGGCACGTTTCTTGGGTGTTCAGACTTTAGGCTTTCAGCCTGAAGGAACCTATTGCAGAACATGGGCTCAGTCCACACTTTAAGAGGGAGGATGTAACTGGGCCCACTTTTAGGATATTGTCCCTGTCCTCTTATCAAGGAGATAAGTTTGGGATCTCAGACTTATGGCATTATTGAGACACAACTTTGAGGGTTTAGATGTTGACAGTTTCACTTTTCAAGCACCTGAGAATTCAATATGGGAGCTTGATTTGTGATCAAGGATATGATTAAGCATCTCATCAAGTGAATGCCATGCTCAGGGCTCAGAATGGGTGGCTGGGTCTGGCAGCTTTGTAAGGCTTAGATATTGGAAACTCAGTCTAGGTATTGGAGCCTGAGGAGTCAACCCTAAGGGATCTTGATGTGTTACCTCACCTGAGAATCTCTGTCTGGTGGGCTCTGTCTTGGAAGCCCGAGATGGGACCTAGTCTGAAAATTTCCATCTAGAAGCACCCCTTGTATTTAGACACCAGCGGTTCAGTCTATTGGTTTAATCTGCATTTCAATCTTGTAGTTCAGTCTGAGTACTCATGTTGGGGATTGAGATTGGGTTTTAGAAGTTCAGTCTTTCACATGTCAATCTGGTCACCTTCACCTGGTAGCTTGGTCTGAAATGTTCACTCTAGAGTAGGGTCTAGAGTAGGAATAGTTAACCTGAGATGCACGGACTTATAAAGTATCATGTACAGAGTTTGACTTACTGTGGACTTGAACACACAAAAGTGTATATCCTGTTCTCACTAATTTCCAATGAAATTTGACATTTCTTTCAATATGAACATAGGCAACCAACCACAATAGTATTAGCGGTATTTATGACTTTATCACCAATACACAGATATTTTTCATAGCAGATCTCTTAAAATATTGTTTACATTTATCATTAATTTGAAATTTCCATACTGTAGTCATTGAACTTGCTAGAGATCATAGTATTTAATGTATTAATAAAAAACAGAGCGGCCCTGGCCGGTTGGCTCAGTGGTAGAGCGTCAGCCTGGCGTGCAGAAGTCCCGGATTCGATTCCCGGCTAAGGCACACAGGAGAAGCGCCCATCTGCTTCTCCACCCCTCCCCCTCTCCTTCCTCTCTGTCTCTTTCTTCCCCTCCCGCAGCGAGGCTCCAATGGAGCAAAGATGGCCCGGGCGCTGGGGATGGCTCCTTGGCCTCTGCCCCAGGTGCTAGAGTGGCTCTGGTCGCAACAGAGTGACGCCCCGGAGGGGCAGAGCATCGCCCCCTGGTGAGCGGGCCGGGTGGATCCTGGTGGGGCGCATGCAGGAGTCTGTCTGACTGTCTCTCCCCATTTCCAGCTTCAGAAAATTACAAACAAACAAACAAACAAACAAAAACAGAGCGGTGGACTGGGATGCGGAAGACCCAGGTTCGAGACCCCGAGGTCGCCAGCTTGAGTGCGGGCTCATCTGGTTTGAGCAAAGGCTCACCAGCTTGAGCCCAAGGTCGCTGGCTCAAGCAAGGGGTTACTCGGTCTGCTGAAGGCCCGCGGTCAAGGCACATATGAGAAAGCAATCAATGAACAACTAAGGTGTTGCAAAGGGCAACGGAAAACTAATGATTGATGCTTCTCATCTCTCCATTCCTATCTGTCTGTCCCTGTCTATTCCTCTCTCTGACTCTCTGTCTCTGTAAAAAAAAAACCCCAAAAACATATATTACAATTTGTTTATATAATATTTTGGTAACTATATTTTAATACAAATGATTTTCTTTGTAATCCTATATTTTATTTTATGCATTTAAAAACGTTATTTGGGAAGGCATGTATTGGCTTTACCAGAGTGCCAGATGGGTTCAAAGCACAAAATAGGTGAAGTCTGCCTGACCTGTGGTGGCGCAGTGGATAAAGAGACCTGGAACGCTGAGGTTGCAGGTTCAAAACCCTGCACTTGTTTACTCAAGGCACAAATGGGAGTTGATGCTTCATGCTCCTCTCCCTGCCATTCTCTCTCTCTCTCCTCTCTAAAAAATGAATGAATAAATAAATAAATATTAAAAAATAGATGAAGTCTGTCTCTTAGTCTGAAATTCAGTCTTAAAGCTAAATTTTAGGGTTCATTCAGAGGCCTTGGTTTGTTGGTTCCCAAAAGGGGGCTCCATGTGTGGAGATTGCTAGCAGGCTTACTGTGATATTGTGATTTATATAATAATAAGATGTATGTATTTGGATATTTGGTCTTCCACCACTTTTTTTTCTTTTTTTTTTTTTTCCACCACTTTTCTAGCCCTGTCTCTAATTCCCCTTCAGAGTTTTCTAAGGGATTACTGCGCCAAAGTTGTCTTTTGTTATGTTAATGCAGTGGCTTTTGGAAAGTCTTGAGGTAAAGTTAAGGATGGCAGCTGGTTGCTTGTGGAGCCAACCATGTGATTAGAAGGTTGGCCTTTCAGTTTTATCCCTCCACCTCCCAGGAGGGGACAAAGGCTGGAGATTGAGTTCAATTACCAATGGCCAATGATTTGCTCAGTTATGCCTACGATGAAGCCTCCAAAAAACCCCAAAGGACAGGGTTCAGAGAGTTTTTGGGTTGATAAACACATGGAGATATAGGGAGAGAGGCACCTTCAGAGAGCATGGGAAGATCCATACCCGTTCCCCACATCCTGCCCTATGCTTCTCTTCCACTTGGCTGTCCCCATTATATTCTTTTATAATAAACCAGTGAACTAGTAAGTAAAATATTATCTCTGAGTTCTGCGGACTGCTCTAGCAAATTATTGGTATCTAAGGAGGGGGTAGTTGGTCAGAAGCATAGGTAGCAACCCAGATTTGCAACTGGATCCTGAAGTGTGTGTATTGGAAGTGGAAGTGTTGCCTGACCTGTGGTGGCGCAGTGGATAAAGCATCAACCTGGAACACTGAGGTCACTGGTTCAAAACCCCGGGCTTGCCTGGTCAAGGCACATATGGGAGTTGATGCTTCTTGCTCCTTCCCCCTTCTCTCTCTTCTCTTTCTCTAAAAATGAATAAATTTTATTTATTGATTTTTTTTTAGAGAGAGGGGAGAAAGAGAGAGAGAGATAGAGACAGAGAGAGAGAAGGGGGGGAGGAGCTGGAAGCATCAACTCCCATATGTGCCTTGACCAGGCAAGCCCAGGGTTTTGAACCGGCGACCTCAGCATTTCCAGGTCGACGCTTTATCCACTGCACCACCACAGGTCAGGCCAAAAATGAATAAATTTTTTTTGTTTTGTTTTTTAATTTTTTAGTTATTCATTTTAGAGAGGAGGGGGGAGAGAGAGAGGGAGAGAGAGAGAGAGAGAGACAGGAGAGACAGAGAGAGAGAAGGGGGGAGGAGCTGGAAGCATCAACTCCCATATGTGCCTTGACCAGGCAAGCCCAGGGTTTCGAACTGGCGACCTCAACATTTCCAGGTCGACACTTTACCCACTGTACCACCACAGGTCAGGCAGAATAAATTTTTTAAAAAAGGAAGTGGAAGTGTTTTGTAGGACTCTTAACTTATGCTATCTAACACTACCTCCAGATAGGTAGGGTCAAAATTGAGTTGAGTTTAGGACACCCAGTTGAAACTGGAGAATTGCTTGGTAGTGTGGGAACCCCCCTCGAACACACACACACATTCGAACTGGTGACCAGAATCTAATCTACTTTTTCCATATATGTTTGAGGCCTCAGACTCTGGGAACTCAGGCAGAGGTGCTTAATCTCAGTTTCTCCATTTGGGCTTCTTTGAATACAATCTAAATTGTATTTAAATTCTTGCATCTGCCGGAATGTATCCCTGGAGTTTGGTAGAGTTTATCAGTCTGGGAACGCTCATGACTCATCACGCACCATGTTGCTTTCTGCCTCTGAGTCTTTGTATACATTGTTCCATCAGCATGAAAGACTCTTTCTTTTCTTTTAGTAACACTCCCACCCTTATACACACAAACTCCCGTCACCTGGCAAATTCCACGCAAACTTTGTTATCATCTTTGGCATCATCTCTGAGAGCTTGCCACAACCTTTACCTCTGGGTTAGGACTCCCTCTGCTGGACTCTCTTGGGCTCCTGTACTCCTTTCTCCTATTGCAAATAGCCAGTGAACTAATAAAGCTTAAGCCTCAGCGCCCCTCACTTACACAGGCCAGTTCCAACTCCCTGGTTATTTTATTGAGCATTGTCAATTTGAAGAATATTTAAGATTTGTTACTGCACAAGAACAGTTAAAATACCCTGAAATTTTACAGCAAACCTGTAAAAGAAACTAGATAGAGGTTTTCCCAAATTTTACAATATTCTTAAAATTTACATTACTGATAATGAGTTATGAAGTTGAAACTTTTCTAAACTAACAATAATAAAACAATTATTAATTGAATGGAGTTAAATTCTTGACCAGGCAAGCCCAGGGTTTTGAACCGGCGACCTAAGCATTCCAGGTCGACGCTTTATCCACTGCACCACCACAGGTCAGGCCTGGAGTTAAATTCTTTTTAATTCTCTTTAGAAATGTTATTATAAAATAATTGTCATATTTATTTACAAGAGGATATAAAAATGGAAACAGTAGAGGGGGTGAGTCAGACGATTAATAAGAATATTCTATTTTTTTTTGGATTTGAGGATGTTTGTGGAATATGCCAATTAAAAAATTATAATTTGTGGCCCTGACTGGTTGGCTCAGTGGATAGAACATTGCCCCAGCGTGTGGAAGTCCTGGGTTTGATCCTTGGTCGGGGCACACAAAAGATGCGACCATCTGCTTCTCTTCTCCTCCCTCTTCCCCTTCTCTCTCTCTTCCCCTCTGCAGCCAGTGGCTCCATTGGTTTGAGCATCAGCCCCAGATAGAAGTTGCAGGGTGGATCCTGGTCAGGGAACATGTGGGAATGTGTCTCTCTATTTCCCCTTCCCTCACTTAAAAAAGTTGTAATTTGTAAAATTTGTGATTTCTTTTGTAAATCTAAAGCAGTATTTACTATCACAGTGGTCCCCAACCCCCGGGCTGCAGACCGGTACCGGTCCGTGGGCCATTTGGTACCGGTCCGCAGAGAAAGAATAAATAACTTACATTATTTTCGTTTTATTTATATTTAAGTCTGAACGATGTTTTATTTTTAAAAAATGACCAGATTCCCTCTGTTACATCCGTCTAAGATGTACTTACTCACTGTTGACGCTTGTCTCATAAGTTCAACAATTATATTTAAAAATACCACAGTTTTGCCTGACCTGTGGTGGCGCAGTGGATAAAGCGTCGACCTGGAATGCTGAGGTTCCCGGTTCGAAACCCTGGGCTTGCCTGGTTAAGGCACAAATGGGAGTTGATGTTTCCAGCTCCTCCCCCCTTCTCTCTCTCTGTCTCTCTCTCCTCTCTCTACCTCTCTGTCTCTCCTCTCTAAAAATGAATAAATAGTAAATAAATAAATACCACAGTTTTTTACGCCGGTCACATAATTTTATTTTGTGCATTTATCCGTCCCACCCTAAAGGCCGGTCCGTGAAAATATTTTCTGACATTAAACCAGTCCGGGCCCAAAAAAGGTTGGGGACCACTGTACTATCATACCTAAATTCGTACAATTTCTTTTTTAAGCAAGACAGAGAAAGCAGGAGCCGGGAGGAGAGACGAAAAGCATCAACTAGTAGTTGTGGCACTTTATTTCATTGATTGTTTCTCATACTTTCCTTGACTGGGGGAAGGAAGACTCCAGCCCAGCCAGTGACACCTTGCTCAAGCCAGTGACTTTTGGGCTCAAGCCAGCGACCGCACACTTAAGCTGGTGAGCCTGCACTCAAGCTGGCGACCTCTATAGATTTGCTTATTCTATATATTTCACATAAATGGTATCATATAACATGGTCTTTTTGGACTAGTCAGTAGTGATGTCACTTTTTCATTCCTGATTTCAATAATTCGAGTCTTCTCTATTTCTTTTTTATTTTTTTTAAAATTTTATTTTATTTATTCATTTTAGAGAGGAGAGAGGGGGAGAGAGAGACAGGGGGGAGGAGCTGGAAGCATCAACTCCCATCTGTCCCTTGACCCGGCAAGCCCAGGATTTCGAACCGGCAACCTCAGCATTTCCAGGTCGACGCTTTATACACTGCGCCACCACAGGTCAGGCTCTATTTTTTTTAAAAGCCAGTTTGTCAACCCATTTCTAGCTTAGAAGTGTGTTAATTTCCACGTATTTGTGAATTTCAAAAATTTCAGTTGATGTCTAATTTCATTCTCTTGTGGTTGGAAACATCATTTGCTTGATTTCAATCCTTTCAAATCTATTGAGGCCTGATTTATGACTTAGAATATGGTCTGAACTGGAGGATGTTCCTTGCGCATTTCAGAAAAATGCGTATTTTGCTGTTGTTGGGGGCGGTGTTCTACAGACGCTTACGATGCTTTTTTTAAATGCGGATTTTTAGGCTATGCTCTCTGAGGTTGATTCCTCTGTCCCAGGGACTGGTATTTGTATTAATAAATTTCCCACATCTTTTCTGTGTAGTACACACAGCGCGGAACCCAGGAGTTCAGAATCCATGGCTGCCCGCGTCGTTTACGTCTGACGTCCTTTGATTTAATGGTTGCACGCGAGTAACCGCGGCGGTGTCATCCATTGCTCTAATAGACTTTTCTGTTGCTCTAGCCTTGCTGCCAGGTCTGCGCAAAGACGAATCTGTATTCTGTCTCCGCTTTAGACTCATTCTGCCTGGCCCTTGCTGTATTTATTGGTCCGCCCCGGCATCACGTGGTTCGCGGCTAGATGATGGCGGGCGCTGGGGAAGATTCGAGAGCGCTCTTCGGAGCTGGCGTCCGGGCGGCCCTGGACGCCTGGCCCGCCTTGCAGGTGAGCGGGGCCGTGGCTGGGCTGGGGCAGAGGCTGAGAATAGTGAGGGCCTGGAACAGAATGGGAGCTGGCCGAGATTGGCGCTTGCGGCTCGGCGGGCTGCGGGGCTGACTCCTACGTCAGCCCAGGCAGGCTGTGGGGCTGACGTGGTCGGCTTGGGCCTGTGTTCACAGATCGCCGTGGAGAACGGCTTCGGGGGCGTTCACAGCAAGGAGAAGGCCGAGTGGCTAGGGGGGGCAGTGGAGGAGTACTTCTTCCGCAATGGTGAGTGAATGCGTGTGTTGGGGGTCGTAGGGTGAAGGACGCGGGGGAGCGGGAGGCAGGGGCTGGAGCGTCCGCGCCTCCCCCTCAGCGACAATCGGTTGGGACTTGGGGACGAGGTGGAATGAATACAGGCTTTGGAGTCAGAATCCTGAGTTCAGATGCCTTATGGACCGGTCTCACTCATGGTATCACTCTGGACAAGACATTTTATCTCTCTGAGGTTCAGTTTCCTAATTCCTAAAATGGGTATAAAAGCAGCCACCCCACCGCTGTTCAGTAGATGCGTAATGTGAGTTACGCCATGTTACTTAGAAATTTTCTGCAGCCACTTTCATAGAGAAGTAGCAGGTGCCTGACCAGGTGGTGGCGCAGTGGATAGAGCGTCGGACTGGGATGTGGAAGGACCCAGGTTCGAGACCCTGAGGTCGCCATTTTGAGCGCGGGCTCATCTGGTTTGAGCAAAGCCCACCAGCTTGGACGCAAGGTCACTGGCTCGAGCAAGGGGTTACTCGGACTGCTGTAGCCCCACGGTCAAGGCACATATGAGAAAGCAATCAATGAACAATTAAGGTGTCCCAGTGAAAAACTGATGATTGATGCTTCTTATCTCTCTCCGTTCCTGTCTGTCTGTCCCTATCTATCCCTCTCTCTGACTCTCTCTGTCCCTGAAAAAAAAAAAAGTAGCAGGTGAAATTAATGTTACTCAACACAATGTAGCCAAAATATTTCAACATGTAATCAGTATAGATATTATTAATGATATGTTTCATTGTTTCAAAAATCTTCTGGGCATTTTATACTGTTAGCACATCTCATTTTGGTCTAGCCACATTTTAAGTGCCCAATAACCACATTTAGCTATTTGAACAGCAGAGATCTACACCTTAGATGTGATGAGGGTTATATAAGAAGGAGGGGCTCTGAGTATTTACAGAATCCTTCGTTCAGTTTTTTAGTCTTGGAGATGGCATTAGGCAGAAACCTTTTTCTCAAGGAAGTTTAAAATCTATAAGGCATCCAAGAAATAAATAAGCATTTACATGCAGTGTGGTAGGTGTTCTAATAAAGAGTAGCTCAGGGTGCTTGGGTAACATGAGACTTGGGAGGAGGCTTCTTTTGGAGATTGTTAGGGGAGATGGTGATTGAACTGTCTCAAGGGATTAGAAGGAGTTCACTAGGTGCAGGAGGTAGGGAAAGCAATATTCAAATATGTTCTGTGGTATGAACCTTACCATTGGAAAGTGGCATGGTACTAAGTATTGGAGTAAGAGACAGTGGGTCCTTGTGCACACGCTCGTAGGTGTGTGGAGAAGAGGACTGGTAGAGAGTGAAACTTGGGGTGGGAAGGCCCCTGGAAAAAGGGTAGAATGTGGAAGGCCTTACATGCCTTTGATTTTGTCCCCTAGGCCAGCATTTACCAAAATGCATGCTATGAAAGAGTAGTTCTGTGAGATGGTCAGTGAAGAAAAAACTTTCCCAGTGAAATTATGTAAGAAAAGCTCATTTTCTCCAGCTCCTACTTAAGAGTCACAATAATCATTAACATAGTAAAGACTTGGATAAGGCTAAGAACTACTAAAAAGAAGCCAATTTGCCTTTGTTTCCCATTAGCTTTCTAAGATAGATTCCTGTAAAACCCAGCAGGACGGTTATCTCTCAAAAGCACAATATGAACACTGCAGTAGTGAGAAAAAATCATTGGCAGGTTTTAAGGTGAGTAATATGGGATTTGCTGGCCAGAAAGTTCAGAAAGTAATCAATATGGAGCATGAACTGGAGAAGGACAGACTGCTAAGGAAGCTGTTTCTGTCTAGAAAATGATGAGCCTCAACTAGGGCCATGGTGGTAGTCATGGGAAAGACGGGGTGAATTAGGGACTTGGGAGATTGGCCCTAGAGGGGGAAGGAAAAGGAGTCAGGTTTTTGATATGAGTGGCTGGGTGGATTAAGTGCCTTACATGGAACAGAGGATGAAAAGTATGTTTGGAGGGTAAGGTCATGAGTCTGGCTTTGGATATGGAGGCTCCGAGATGCCTGTGAACCAGGTGAAGCAGTCTTGCGTTGGAGACAGATTGGGGGGATATTAGGTTAGAGTGGTTGGGAAAGCCAAGGGGGAAAGTGAGGTCTCCCAAAGGGAAGAGGGAGTGAGAAGCTTTTTGAAAGACTTGAGTAATTCTCTAATTCAGAGAAATTCTCTAATTCGCTTACCCATAAGGTAACGGAAGCCTAGAGAGGGGAGCTTAGCTAAAGTCACAAGATAGGATGTTGCTATCAAGGCTATATAACATTTCCTCATTGCAAGTACTTATATCCGTTTTTTTCTTATTCTATCCCATTGGTCTGTGGTCTCCTGTACCAGTGGAGCCACAGTTATGAAGGGTCTCTTCATTTAAAAAAAAAGTGATGTTCAAACCTGGAATGCAGAGCAGTTCAGTGAATAAAAGGCTCCCTGTTTGGACCCTTACCACCAACCAGATGTAGACCCAGCAAGTAGGTATTGAAGAGGAGCAGGCAGAAGTGATGAAGATGGCTTGTCTTTAACCAAAGGGCCCTATCCTTTCCTCTTCAGCTGACTTGGAGGTAGATGAGGTGGAGGACTTCCTTATGGAGCTCATGATGAACGAGTTTGATACAGTTGTGGAGGACGGAAGTCTGCCCCAGGTGAGCATGTCATGGACACAGCTGCCACCTCCTTGCTTGCAGTCTTTCTGCTCACCAAGTGTCTCTTTTAGGCTAAGACTCTTGACTAACCTTTCTTTTCTTGAGTCTTGCACAAGAACCTTTTATGACTACCTGTTGCCTAGTGGAAAATTCTAGGCTTTCAAGGCCTTTCCAAACCCTGCCTCTCTTTTCTGCTGAGACATCATGCTCATCCTGGTCTGTTCCTCATCCCACGGCCAGGCACATTTGCACCCCTGCTCGGGTTAACATCACTCTCCCTACTGGGATTGCCTTCCTTGTACATCTCCCATCTTTCAAACCCAGTTCTAGTGCCTTGTCTGTTAGGAGGCCCTCCTTCAGTTCTTCAGACCTTTACCCGAGTCCTTCATATGGATGTGTTTCTTTCATTAGTGAACTCCGTGGGGGAGGAAAGAGCCCCATTCTCTTCTGGAAAATTCCAAACCCTTTCCAACTCTTGATGCAAACATGGGCTGTTGTACTCTATTTTCTAGGTTCTCTAGAAAATCCAAGCTGTGTGCATATTTGTTTTGGTAGGTGAGCCAGCAGCTGAAGACCATGTTCCACCACTTCCAGCGGGACGACAAGGCCGCTCTGAAGGAGATGACCGCCCACATCACGCAAAAAAAGCGCAGGGTTAAAGCCACCGCACATGCGACAGCCAAAGAGGCAGACGAGGATGATGTGGACAGCGTGGAGGAGATGGAGGTGAAAGGGGTGTTCTTTGGGTGGGGAGGTGTAGATATTTTCAATTTTCTGGGATATCAGCTACTTTCATAGGGAAATGATAGGGGCGGAGGTGGTGTTTATGTTATCCAGAGGGGCAGGGAACTTTCCTGAGGGCACACAGCCAATCGTTGCCACGCTAAGAGGAGAGCCCGGGTCTCCCAGAGGCCATAGCTGATAGGCGTTATCTTTAGTTCTTTTGTATTTCTCTTCTAGGTCACAGCTCCCACTGATGGGGCAGCTAGTGCTGGGGCAGCTACCGCTGGGGCCTGCCCCCAGCCTGAACCCTCTGGTCCGGATGTCCAGACTATCAAGGAAGAGGATATTGTGGAGGACGGCTGGACCATTGTCCGGAGAAAGAAATGAGCGGGGCTGGAAACGGTTTGGGCCCATGTTTGCCGGTGGTTTTGAGGTTTTTTTGGAGGATTTTGGACCTTTGGTCTGGTTATCCCATCTCCACCCTCTCCCTATTCTGTCTAGCTCTCTCCAGGGGAAGAGCCCTAGGGTCCTTGCTGTTGGGATGGTGGGACCTTGTTCAGTGTACCCCCGTGGGCCGTAAGTTCCTGTCTGATTGATGAGGCCTGGTTTCCCAGTGCAGTGCCTTGAGTGCAGTCTGTGTGAAGAGACCGGGGTGAGTGCGTATGACTGGAGAAGTTGAATGCTGGTTGACAGTCAGATTTACGAAGGGAGAGGACCAGCAGCACCAGTATTTCTGCTGGGTCAGAAATGGTGCGACGAACATGTCACTGGATGAGAGATTCATTGACAATGTGAACGAAAGTAGCCGTGTTACCTCTCCTGCTTCCTGCTTCCGTGCTGTGCATGCATGCACAACCCCCTGTACCAGCTCTGTGCCCCTACCCACACGTTGGAACCTCCCAGGAACACTCCCTTCCTGCAGCCCAGCTTCCAGACTCGGGTTCTTTGAGGAAGTCCAAGACCTTGGCTAGGTGGTGAACTTGGGGGGCCTGGGCTGTTTTCTGTATCCTCCAGCCTCATTCTGGACTCTTTATGCTGTTCCCTTCAAGTCCAGGGATGAGGTTTAAGACCTGAATAAATAATACCTTAATGTTTAATCTGTTGTTTGATCTGTTTTAAGTAGCCTTGGAGTCATTCTTCTGGGAGCTGAGATTTGGAGCTCAGCAAGGGGGCAGTTTCTGGGCCCAGCCTAGCAGTCTGGTAACTGAACAAACAAACAGATGGACGAGTGGAGCACACAGTGCCCTGAAAAGTTTCCATAAGCCTGAAATAAACTGTATTTTTCTTTAAAAAAACAACAACAACAAAACAGAACCAAGAGTATCCATTGTTCTCCCCTTTGTTCCCCTGTCCTGCCCTGTGGCCCTGCCATGGGTCTGGACGATAAAATACTGGGGAGCCGTGCGGCTCCGTTGAAGCTGTAAGCCATGGAGAGGCAGGAAGATCCCGTCACTGCCCCGCTTGGCATCGTACATGTGAAGACCTGGCTGAGGAAGCAGGGCTGGGATGGACTCAGTGGAAGAACTGGCACTTGAATCCAGGTCTCTGCCTCTGGTGCTTTGGGGGAATTGGGTGGAGGCAGGCTCTGTAGGGTGTTGAGGGGGTGGGGGAAACCTGGCCTAATCCAGGCAGGTCTAGCAACGGTTCCCACCCTCCCCGGGGACAGGGATTAAAAAAAATTAATATTACTGTAGGAATATTTTAAAAGCCCAGGTTTTGTGAAAAGATGAGTTTAAAAAAACCCAAGACCCAGCATTCTGGATTGAAAGTGCCCATGATGGGAGTTCAAGTATTGACTGAGCTGGGAGGGAGGGTGCTGGGGACCCCAATCGGACATGGCCAACTAGAGTGTGGGCAGGGGGCCCCAGTTCCCCCCAAACCCTCTAGGTTTTGTCTTGGGTCTGGGGGGCTTCAGAGGGTTCAGCAGTGGCTCCTGAAGCCGCCACCTGTGCCTCCTCCATCTCCCTGTCCTCAGACAGTGTGGGCCCTGGGCAGAACGTGTCCCCACGGCCCGCCCGGCCAAGCACGGCCATCCAGCGCCGCTGCAGCTCCTCTGTCTCAGGGCTGAAATACCAGCTCAAGTGGCTCTGGGTGATTTTGAACACGTGCCGTCTGTCAGGCCGCTCCCCTGCCTCGGGAGGCCCCACCTCAAAGCCAATGAGGGGCAGGCTGCGCTGGGCTTTCACATCCTGGGGAAAGGACAGAACCAGTGTCACCTTGGGGCTGGGTTTCTCACTGGTTTTTTCATTTGCGAACCCCCTCTTTTCCTTCCCCTACTCAACCTTTCAAGGCTCCACTGATAGCAACAGGAAAATGTCTGAACTGGGGCTAGGACAGCCTGGGTTCAAATACCTGTTGCCTCCCACACGCAAAAGCAGTGTAGTCTCTTCAGTGTACTGTATACCAAATAATGTTTTCAGGCCTCGAGGCTGCTGCTCCCATTTCCATGTTCTTCCCCATCCACATTGGATCTAGCAGTACCCATCTGCACTCTGGCTTCCTCCAGGAAGCTAGCCCCCTCCCCAACTCGCCCCTTTTCCCTACATACATTGGCCCCAAATCACTCCTTGTTTCTAGCCAGTCTCTGTTTCCCAAGAGTGGGGATCCTGATTTCTGCCTAGGCTCACCCAGTCCCCCAAGGCCAAGGAGAGTTCAAGGACAGAAAAGGGAGGGAGATGGCCTGGTCTTACTAGGTGGCTGAAAGGACCCAAAGGAATAGGATGCGTACCTGAGGGGCTCCATAGATGTACAGCACCAAGGGTTCATTTTCAGGGACCACAAACCATGCCTTGTGCCAGCCTTTCCCGCCCTTCTCCATGTAGTGCAGGAAGCTGCAGATGACGCTGTTCTCCGCAGCCACTGAGGCCTGTTTCTATGGCCAGAGACAGGAGGCATCATTGTTGATCATCGAGGCCTAGCTGGCTCCTCTGGGCTTTAATACCCCTTCAGTGTAGGTATTGCTACGCCCATACTTCAGACGAGCATGCTGAAGCTCAGCTGGCAGTAGTGATTGGCCCAGGGTCTCCATGAGTCAGGCCATGGGCTGCTACCTCTTAAGAGTAGGTGGGAGGGGTGTACAGCTCCCAGCAGGGGCACCTAATGCCAGTCAGGCATTCTTCCATCAGTCCATTTATTCCTCAAGTCATTTACACCTCATCTTTTTTCATTTTTTGTCACATCCATTACCTATACTCAGCAAGAGACAACCTTGTATTGTAGTAAGGGGGTGGGTGGTGGGTAAGGCAGACTGGCTCAGAATCCCTGTTCCAGGTGGAAATGTTTTGACTTAGAAGGAAAATATAGAGAGCTATTCTAAGGATTAAACGAATTAATAGATGCAAAGTGCTTAGAATAGTGCCTGGCACAGAGTGAGAGTTCTTTAAATGTTAAATAAAATAAATATCTCAGTTGGGTTAAGAAACAAAACCAAAATGTGCCTGTGCCTAGAGAGATAGGCATAGTGTTAGTGGTGATCTAGTGGGTAGAAGAAATAGGATGTTTTTATTTTTGTTTATATTGACTAATTTTCTTCAGTTCACATGTCCCACTTTGTAATAAGAAAAGATGATTTATTACTTAAAATAACATGCAAGCTCTACCACTCACTGGCTGTGAAACTTGGGTAAATAACCCCCTGGGCCTCAGTTTCCTCCTTTGTAAAATGGATAGTAATAGCATGCATAGATTAGTTACTGTGAAGATTAAATGTCTAAAGCATTTAAGTGAAAGTACTGGCTTTCATTCACTCTTGCATGCATTTTACTCCAAGCCTGGATCACTTGTTCAGTGGATGCACATGGCACCGTATGGTTAGGAGATACCCAGGCCTCAGTCACACTGGGTGGGTGGTGGGAGCCCATGTGGTTGGTGTGTGAGGGTTAGTGGTCATAGGCCTGGCTCTTACCTCCAGGATGGACCTCCGGCGCTGGGGTGTATGCTGGCTGCAAGCTGGGCTACTCCCAGGTACCCCGTGCAAGGCCACATAGCAGTCAGTGCACACACGGTTGGAGCGGTTGTTGTCATAGATGAGACGGGCCCGGAACTCGGAGCACTTCCCACAAACCACCTGGAGTGGCAAGTGGGCAAGAGATGCCTGATTCCGGAACGCCTTCCTTTTCAGTGTACCAACTCCCACAGTGGACTCACGGCCTCTCCCCATTCGGACCATGCCCTCTCAGAAGTGGGCCTTCAGGCTGCCAGCCAGTCCCCTCCCTAGCTCTGCCCCTGCCTTCCAACACTCACATGCCCGCAGGCCTTGCAGTGGTGCCTGCGCTTGGTGATGGAATTGAAGGGCTCCTGGCAGCGCATGCACATGGTGACTTCCTTTTCTCGAATGGGTGTAGGTGCCCGCTTCCCAAGATCCATGTTCTGGAGAGAGGGCCAGGTCCCAGGTCAGGGATAGCTGCTCCAGCCCAGTGCAGCCAACCCTTGCCCCTGCCCCAAGACCTGGATCATCACTGTGAGGCAGCAGACACATTCGGAAGACCTGCCTCTGAGTCCTGGCTCTATCCCTACCTCGTGCTATGGAAGACAAGTAATTTCTACTTTCTGGGCGTCCATTTCCCCTTTGATTGCTCCACAACACCCTACATGACTTCAGAGGACTGCTTCTGAAGTCATGCACTGCCTCTTTGGTCTTTACTCTCTGGGAAGGGGAGAGGACGTGGCAAGGTAAGGCAGGGACTTGGAAGCCCAGTGTAGAGGGAGAGGGTGAGGGTGGGGACTCTTACTGGAGAATTAGGGGGTGTGTCTTCATCTTCCCTGTTTGTTGAGTTCAATAGTTTGAACGTCTCTAGCGTCTGTTCGTGCTTCAGAAGGGTAGAGTTGATGGCCTGGGGAGGAGGTGTAGAAATGAGAGGTCAGATCACACTACAACCCGCCCACTTCCACCCTCACCTCATTTTCCTATGATCTAGCCTGGAGTCAGAAATTTGGGTTCTATGCACAGCTCTGCCACTCAGTAGGTATATAACCTTGAGCAAGTCTCTTCCTATATCCAGGCCTCAGTTCTTATATTTGTGAAATGGGGGAGCGAGATCAGTGGCTAAAGAATCTCAGAAGGCCTTCCTAGTCACTGTCTTTAAGATTTTATAGGGCTTAACTCACTGGAGTTACAGTCCAGCTCTCTAAAGCAAGATCTCGTGAGTTTCTGCTTAACGTCTATACCTCAGTGAGCTTATCTGCAAAATGGGGGTGGTAAAGTTTGCTGTCCAGGCCCCTAATGGTTAGAAGTGAGTTTTACGGGAGAGTTCACCATCCCCGTGGGAGACCTGTTAATATTCTGCCAGCACCCTACCACAACGCCTTCTTGGATGTTACCTGGACCCAGTCTTTCTTCTCCTCCTCAGTCCTTGGGAGCAAAAAAAAGAAAGATATTGGGTTAGGCAGCCAAGCAAAAGCAATTGGAGTGGTAAAGAGCAGATGTTTTGGAGTTGGACAGATCTGGTTTGACCCTCTATGCTTTCACTTATAACTCATGTGACTTTACGTACATCATTTAACCCATCTGAACTTATTAATTCAATAGTTACTAATACCTTCCAGACTCAGTGCTAGGAACTTGGGCCTCAGAGAGGACCCTACCCTCTAGGAGCTCATGGTATATGTGTGCGGCAGGAAGACGGGGACAATACAGGAGCATCAGTACTGTGACAGAGTGAAGATCAGGCTGAGGGGTCCAGAAGAAGAGACATGCTAGGCTGGAGTTTGGGTGGGGGCTGCTATGGGGTGGATCCCTCAAGGAGGTGCTGAATCTCAGGTAGAGTGGTAAAGGTGAGCTGTATGTAGAAGTGTGGAACTTACAATAAACTATAAATAGTACCCTCTTGCTGGAATGTCAAGTTTGAGAAAGGAGGCAGTTTATTTTTCTTCATTTGTAAAATGGAGATGATAATTATTAGTCTGGGTTGTTCTGAGCAGTGACTGAGGCGACATGTATGTGCCTGGCATAATCCCTGGTACACTAGATGGTCAATTAGTGTGAATTTCCCCTTCCCTTCGCCTTTCTTCCCCAACTTTCCTGTCCTTCCTGCAGTTTTCAAGAACTCCGTCCTGGTTGCAGCCCCATCTACTACTCACTAGGAACTGGGTCCAGCCTCTTGGCTGGTTCCCTCCTGGTCGCTTCTAATCCCTTTCACATCCACACTCCAGACATCAAAAGTATGTTTTCAGTATGAAAGTCTGACTATGACCTTAGCACCACTTTATGAAAAATTTAGGATGTGGGCTACAAGTATGTCCATTGCAATGCTATTTATTCTAGTGAATAACTGGAAGAATCCTAAGTGTCTAACAACAGGTAAAAAAAAAAGAAGGTACATCACATTCACACCCTAAAAAGTACAAAGTTATTTATAATCTGTTAAGTGAAAACATGTAAAATACACACAGCATTCCATTTTTGATTAAAAAAATGACATGAGTGTTTATATTTGTCAAAACTCATTCATGGTACACTTAAGGCTTATGCATCTCACTGTATGAAAATTTTGCCTCAAGAATAGGAGGGGACCTAAAACAAATATTGAACTTTAGTAATGATATGTACCCCAAAGTCTTTAGGGGTGAGGTAAGCAATGTCTGCAACTGACTTTGAAATGCATTAAAGAGCCTGACCTGTGGTGGCGCAGTGGATAAAGCATCGACCTGGAAATGCTGAGGTCGCCAGTTCGAAACCCTGGGCTTGCCTGGTCAAGGCACATATGGGAGTTGATGCTTCCAGCTCCTCCCCCCTTCTCTCTCTGTCTCTCCTCTCTCTCTCTCTCTCTCTGTCTCTCCCTCTCCTCTCTAAAAAATGAATAAATAAATAAATAAAAAAGAAACAAAGATTTAAAAAAAAAAGAAATGCATTAAAGAGAATCAGATGTATTGGTAGGTAGATAAAAGGATAGATTTATGATAAAGTAAATATAGCATACTGTTAGCACCTGCAGAACGTATACGGTAAGTTTATGGGTGTTCACTTTACAATTCTTGAAACTCTTCTGTATTTTGGAAAATTTCCATTACAAAATATGAAAAGAAAACTTTGTGTGTTTACATGTGTGTATACATACATGTACACACCCGCATACATAGGTGAATAGAGGAACGGCCTCAGTGGTATCTGCCAGCACATCAGCACTGGTTCTCTCTCGGTGGTACAGTCCTAGGGAATTTCACTTTATTCTGATTGTATTATAAAAAATATTTTTTTGTTTATATTTTCTAATTTCTTTGCAGTAGAAAATATTGCTTTTGATTTTTAAGAGCCACAATACTGTTTTTGGCAAATGCATGCTGAAGTATATAGGTAGGGGTGAAATGTCATGTCTGTAATTTACTTTAAAATGGTTCAGTAAACGATAAATAGAGCAAAATGTCAATAGTTGATTTTTTTTTAAGGTGAGAAGAGGGGAGATAGTGAGGTACTAGACTGGGATCCACTCGGCAACCCCGTCTGGGGCCAATGCTCAAGTATCAAGCTATTTTTAGTACCTGAGGCTAATGTGCTTGGACAAACTGAGCTATCTTGAGCACCTGGGGCCGCATTCAAACAAATGAGCCACTGGCTGCATGTGCGGGAGAGGGAGAGGGAGAAGAGCAGATGGTCGCTTCTCCTGTGTGCCCTGACCAGGAATCAAACCTGGAATGTCTGCATGCCAGGCTGATGCTCTATCCACTGAGCAACTGGCCAGGGCGAGTTGTTGACTTCTAAGTCAGTAGTTCTAAACTCCATTGCACATGTTAAAAATTTCCCATGTTCAGGCTACACCCTATACAAATTAATCTGGGTCTCTGGGGATGGTCCCAAACATCAGGCTATTTATTTATTTATTATTTTTCTAACATCAAGTTGTTTTAAAAGCTCCACCTTAAGTGGTGGGCATATGGGTACTACTTTTCTCGATATTTAAAAATTTTCATTTTACACACACACACACACACACACACACACACACACACACACACACAAACTTTAGTGAGAGATAGAGAAGGATAGACAGGGACAGACAGGAAGGGAGAGAGATGAGAAGCATCAACTTCTTGTTGCAGCACTTTAGTTGTTCACTGATTGCTTTCTCATATGTGCGTTGACTGGGAGGGGGGCTCCAGCTGAGCCAGTGACCCCTTGCTTAAGCCAGCGACCTTTGGGCTCAAGCCAATGACCACGGGGTCATGTCTATGATCCCATGCTCAAGCCAGTGACCCCGCGTTCTAGCTGGTGAGCCCATGCTCAAACTGGTTTTGAATTTGGTTTGTCAGTGTCCCAGGTCAATACTCTATCCACTACACCACTGCCTGATCAGGTCAGGCTTGTTAAATTATATTTTTAACAGCAGTAATGGTGATTTCAAAGCAAACTCTCCATGCCTTCCTTCAGCTACTAGGAGGAAACCCTACACTGAACAGGGTACCCTTCTGGGTCCAGCATCCTTCAGCAGACCCTTCTCTAGTCCTCCCAGCAGATCAATGTGTCGCAGTCATTTGGCTTGTCACTCAGGCCCTCCTGGGCCCCACACCAGCCCTCCCCTATATATGCCAATTGGCTTTATTCTCCCTTTTCTGGGTGCAGTGTGCTCTGTCTCCCAGAACTTCAAACACTGTCACCCATACTGGTGTCTCTCCTGCCTCTATGCAGTCCTTGCAATGAAGGTTCTGACTCTCATTTCTCACTTCCTTGCAGCCCGTTACGAGCAGATGTTTATCTAGCCATGTTTATCCATTCTGTGGCCGTGATCATGACCTCAGAAGGCAGCATGAACTCCAATCCCAGCTCTGCTTTTTTAGCTGTGGGATCTTGGGCAAGGTGCACAACTCTTCTGTGCCTCAGTTTCCTCATCTGTAATATGGGGTAGATGGTAACAGTAGCTACTTCAAGGGTTGTTTTAAGGAGTGAACTAGACAATTTATACTTACATTGTTTAAGTTAAAATTAAGTTAAAAGAGTCCCTGGCATAAGAGCAAGTATGTCTTCATTAAATGTGAGCTACTATTACAATTACCCAAGTACAGGATAAATAAGAAAGAAGGCTGTCTGCTAAATGGTTGGGCATTACTTTTAAATTTGTTACTATTTAAAAAATTTTTCTTATGCAAAATTTCAGGCATACAGGAAAGCTGACAGTATAGCACAAGTATATTACATATCCGCCCACTATATAAACACAAAAATTTCAAATATTTTGCTATTTTGCTTCATATATATAGGTTGATAAATCATTTAAAAATAAATTATAGATATGATACTAACTCCTCAGCACTCATTGTCAGAAAACAAGGCCATTCTCTTCTATAACCGCTCTACCAGGATCACCCCTGAGGGGGCTGTTACTAGGTCCCCAATAGCTAATGCTCAGTTCACATTTAGATTTTCCCTACTGTCTTGCTAATATTTTTTAGGGCTGTTTTTCTCAAACCAGACTCACATCTGGGATCAAGCATTGCATTTGGTACAATAAACTACTGTATTTGTGGTGGTGTTACTTATATTCAGATTAAAAAAATTTTTTTTAGATTTTATTTATTGATTTTTTGGGAGAGGGGATAAAGAGAGAGAGAAAGAAAGAGAGAAGGGGGGGGGAAGGAGAGAAGCAGGAAGCATCAACTCATAGTAGTTAGTAGTTGTTCCCTGTATGTGCCTTGACTGGGCAAGCCCAGGGGTTCGAACCTGGAGACCTCAGCAATTCCAGGTCAACGTTTGATCCACCGCACCACCACAGGTCAGGCTCTTATTCAGATTAATATCTTCACTTGGCATAGAATTCATCAGCATAACTGAAGAGAGGGTATAGGCAAGGGCAAATACCTGGCCTGGAGCTCCAGGGAGCGCTGCTTTCCTGAGACCAGGAACGTCCGAGGCAGATTGAGGTTGGAGCTTTCCTTCAGCTGAATGGAGGGAGAGAGGTTTTGTGAGGCCTACTGAGTTCCACAGGGCGCTCACCTTCTGCACACATGCATGCACAGACTTGAGGTCAAAGTCAGAATGCCCTTGTTATAACCACCCAGCACCGAGGCCCTACTCTGAGACCCCATTTCCCACCTCCTGGTGCTTACCTCCATGCCGTCTACATCAATGCGTGCCCGCACGCTAAACTTCTGGCCAAGGAGCCGCAGCCTGGGCACGCAGTAAAGGAGGCGGTCATTGAACTAGGAAGGAAAAGGTTTGCAATGTATGTGCGGAGGACTCAGGAGGGCTGTGGCCCAGCTCCCTACTGTTACAGAACTTCCAAAGTTTTATTACTGGGGACTCAGGCAATAGATGGAGAAAACAGCCCAGATTAGGGCACAAAGGATGCAGGGAAAGAGCCTAGGCAAGGGAGTCACTTCTTAGCTAGGTGACCTTGGGCAAGTCACTTCTCTCTCAGTCTTAGTTACATCATCTGTAGAAGGAAAAACATTCCTAGTGTAGGCAGTGAAAGTATAATGAGTTAATGGAGGAAAGATTGACTAACACGAGGTGCAGTGTTGAGTGAGTACCAGGTCAACATGTGTGGGGGGCGCGACCCACCCTCAAACCCACACCTGGTACTTACTAATATGAGGTATCGGTCTTGAGTGGTCCCATTCTTTGCTGACAGCTTAAGGATGTGGCCTTCTTTTATGAGCTCTTTGGTGGGGCTGACAATGTCTTCCTCACCTCCTAGCAGCTCATATACTTTCAGCAGCTTGTGCATTCGCTCCTGGCAAGACACAGTGAGCCTTAGAAGGCAGGGTTGGGTGCTGGCCTCCTCTCAGATGCCCACAAGTTGCAAGTGCTCTAGGACAGAGACACCACAGATGGGTGGCCAAGGAAGGGCAGGGCTGGAAGGGCCACTCACCATTTTGCGGATGGCAGCATTAGAGTGCTCTGCTGCTGTGGCTATCAGCTCCAGAGACTCTGTGGGCAGAGTGGGAAGTCAGATGGAAGACTAGCAGGGAAGAGGCTCTTAGGGGCTTCTTTCCTTCCTGAATACCTCCTGCTGGCCTGAGCATACCCTCCCCATCCTAGAAAGCACCATCCTCAAAGATGTCCATAGCAACATCATGTAAAATCAGAAACGATCTTAATTAATGCCCCAATCTCAGAGTCATAATACATGGATTAGCTGGCAGTCAATAGCATGCAAACATAAAAAGATTGTTACCATTTAAAATAACAACAATAGTAGTTACAAATGTAACTGGAAAGAAACATAGTCATGTTTATCAAGTTGTATCTGGATCGTGGGACTATGGGTGGTTTTTATTGTCTTTAGAGTTCTCTGTATTTTTCATATTTTTGACAAAGAACTTGTTTTACTTTTGTAATCGAAAAGTCATATAAAGAAACAAAGAGATGATCCTATTCTTTGTCTCAATATTTTAATTATACTAAGAAAATACACGTTCTAAGTACAAGTACACTTTGATTGCAGTGGTGTTTATAACTGTCAAACTGGAAACAAAAATGTCCAACTATAGGGGTTCAGTTAAATTAATGTACATTCTATAATGGTCTACTAAGAAATTATGCTTATATAGGGTTTTTCATAATTTGGGAAATGCTCAGGATATTTTAAGAAAAGTAAAGAATACAAACATATATACTGAAAATTATTTATTTTTTACTTCTTTTTTTAGAGAGACAGACAGAGATAGAGACAGAGAGAAAGGGACAGGCAGGGACAGACACAAAGGAATGGAGAGAGATGAGAAGCATCAACTCATACTTGTGGCACCTTAGTTGTTCACTGATTGCTTTCTCATATGTGCCTTGACCAGGGAGGCTCCAGCAGAGTCAGTGACCTCTTGCTCAAGCCAATGACCTTGGGCTTCAAGCCAGCGACCATGGGGTCATGTCTATGATCTCATGCTCAAGCTGGCGACTCTGCGCTAAAGCCAGAAGAGCCTGCGCTCAAACTGGCGACCTTGGGGTTTCAAACCTGGGTCCTCAGCGCCTCAGGTTGATGCACTATCCACTGTGCCACCACCTGGTCAGGCTATTCTGAAAATTCTTGATTTCACAAATATACATTTATAAAAAAATACCAGGAAGAATATGTCAGAATGTTCCTGTGCTTATTCTCTGTGGACTTCTATCACAGGTAATTCCCCCCATCTCTTTCATCTTTCCTATAATTTCCATATTTCCTGTAGTAACCAGGTATCATCAGGAAAAAATATTGACATAAGTCCCTATATATTTCCATACACTAACAAATCCTGCCCGTGCTTGAGGCCCAGCTGCACTGCACCCCGCTCTTGTCTGTACAGTGTTGGATTTTCCCACTCAGAAAATGTGTAATGGAGGAGCTCGGGTGATTCTGAAGAGGACGTACATGGTTGGCAAACTACATCTTACTTTCCTAGGAGGCCCTCCCTCCATGACCAAGTCTTTGTGTCAAGATCTGTGGCCTCTGGCCCAGCTCAGGCCTTTCAGGCATCAGGCTCCAACCTCCAAGCACTCTTCCACCCTAGCCGCGGGAGGAGCTTTCTCATACATGGCTGGCGTCACTCCTCTCCTCAGATCTGCCAATGGATCCTATGCCTACAAGATAAGGACCTAGCCTTTTAGTCTGGCATTCAAAGCCCTTGGTGATCTGGCTTCTGCTGACCTCTCCAACGTCCTCTACTTGCCTCCCAACCTGTCCTGTCTTGCATCACCTGGCCAACTGTCCTTAGTCTTCTGGATTCAGCTCACCTCCTCCAGTAAGCCTGCCCTGAATTCCCAGGCTGGAATAGGACCCTGTCTGGTTCTCACATTCCCCTTAGCTCTACTCTGTCCTACTGGTCACACTGTGTGTTCACTGTGTGTTTATATGTACACGTCTGGATCCTGTAGTAGATCAGGAGCTCCCTAGAACGGAGTCAAGGTCCTACTACCCTCTCCAGGGCTCCCCAACAGATGCTTTACATACATTAACTTCTTCAATTCTCATAATAACCCTATAAGATATGTGTAATTGTGCTGTTTGTCCTACAGGGAAACAGACTCAGAGAGAAGAGGTAGCAGCCCTCGGTTGTCTACCTGGGAGGCAGCAGAGTTTACATCAGAGCTGGGGCTGCTCTCCCAGTTGCCCTTTCTCCTATACATTCTGCATCTCCTCTACCCCAGGGAAGGGAGCATGCTGGTCAGTGGAGGTAGGAGGTACCCAGGGAAGGGGACAGAAGGAAGACTCTGGCAAGCCGTGGGCTTACAAGCTCAGGCCTGCAATGGCCGCTGCACTCTGACTAGAGGCTTTGCTACCAGGAATTCTGGAGATCTCGTGTGGGAAACAGTCTGGCAGGGGTCCCATGTGTGCAGGCTCTTTATGGAGGTTCAGTATGGGAATGTCAGTCCAGAGGCTTTGGTGGGGGTTGGTTTGGGCTTGGCAGTCTGGGACCTTGACTGGAGTTCAGTCTTGGGCTTAGGGTAGGCAGCTCAGGCAAGTTCCAGCTAACCTGGTTCGGGGAGCCCAATCTTGGGTCCAGGCACCAGAATTCAGTCTGGGCAGTAGAAAGTGGGGTTGTCAGTCTGGGGAACCAGAGATAAAATTCAGTGGGGTAGAGACCTAGAGGCACTTTGTGGGGCTCCCCTGAGTATTTCAGTCTGAGCGGAGATCAGCTTAATCTTGGCCTGGGGAACAACATGGGTATGAACTATGCGGGTCTACATATACATGGATTTTATTCAGTAAACTCTATAAATGTATTTTCTCTTTTTCATGCTTTTCCTAATGACATTTTCTTTTTTTCTACCTTACTTTATTGTAAAAATACTGTATATAACACATATGACATGTGTTAATCAGCTATTGATACTCTCTATTCTCATTCTGAGAAGCTCAGAAAACTGAACTGGAAAGTTCTTTTGGAGGGGGGGGTGCATCTTTGGGCTCAGTGTGGGGAGCTCACTCGCCCCAGCTCAAGCTCTGAGGTTCATTCTGGGGACATGGATAGAGTCGAGATTGGTACAAAGCAGGAACCTGGCCCTGGCCGGTTGGCTCAGTGGTAGAGCGTCGGCCTGGCGTGCGGGGGACCCAGGTTTGATTCCCGACCAGGGCACATGGGAGAGGCGCCCATTTGCTTCTCCACCCCCCCCTCCTTCTTCTCTGTCTCTCTCTTCCCCTCCCGCAGCCGAGGCTCCACTGGAGCAAAGATGGCCCGGGCGCTGGGGATGGCTCCTTGGCCTCTGCCCCAGGCGCTAGAGTGGCTCTGGTCGTGGCAGAGCAATGCCCCGGAGGGGCAGAGCGTCGCCCCTGGTGGGCGTGCGGGGTGGGGCGCATGCGGGAGTCTGTCTGACTGTCTCTCCCCGTTTCCAGCTTCAGAAAAATACAAAAAATAAAAATAAAAAAAAAAACAAAAAACAAAGCAGGAACCTAAGTTTGGTGAACTCAATCTGGAGGCGGATTTCAGGGGTACTTAGTATGGAGGGTGTTAGCCAGGGTCTTCAGTAATAAAAACAGCTAACAGTTATTGTGCCCTCACCATGTGCCCCAGGCACTGTGTTGAAAGCTTTACCTGGACCATCTCCTTTACCCTGCAGGCATCTCTTTGAGCCAAGTATCATTATCATTCCCACTGTACCAGAAAACTGAGGCCGAGAGACCGAGCAGCTTGCCTAGGGACTCAACAGATGGAAAAAGGGACTCAGTCTGGGGCTTGGTCTAGGGAGCTCACTTGGAGAATTTCAGTTTAGAAATATCAGTTTAGGGACCCAATGTGGAAGTAAAACTGCAGAACTCAGTCCTGGAACCTCAATGTGGACATGGGATCCTGTGGAGTTCATGGGCTCTGAGTGGAGAAAGGAGATGGGAGGCTTGTAGGAACCCGGGAGCAGTGAGGTGTCCTCAGTTCTCAGTAGGGGGCTCAATCTGGAAATCTCAATCTGGTGGATCCAACCTGGGAGTCTCAATCCATAGATCTAAGTCTGGGAGGCAGAAAATGGGGGATCTGGTCTGGGGGAAGCCAGTCTGGGAGTTGAGACTGGGAAGAACAGACTTGGGCCTTGGCACGGGTAGCTTGATTTGGGGGACCTGGGCTAGGAAAATAAAGTCTGGAGTTTCTGTCTGGAGCTCACTCTGGGCAGCTCTATCTCAGGGTTTCCTCTGGGGTTCATACGGGGGAACTCTAGGAATCCAGTCTGAGGGCTCAGTGGTCTCAGTCTGTGGGATGGACGAGTGTCAGTCTGTTGGGCTCAGGCTAGAAGTATCAGTCTGAGGGACAGTAAATGGAGGCGTTAACCTAGGGTGTTAGGGTTGGCAATACCTGTCTATAGAATGGTGGCCAAAGAGATCAGGCTGGGGGCTCTTTCGGGGGAATCTCACTCTGGGACCTCAGACGGAGGGCTCTGACTGGGAACACCCTCTCAAGAGCGCAGGTAGGGAGACCATTCTGGAGGCCCAGTCTGGGATCTCAGTTTGGGAAAACCAGTGCGGGGATCTATGCCTGGGGCTTCAGACTAGGTTCAGCCTCAGGGCTCAGGTTAAAGATGTCAGTCCGTGGGAACCTGTGGAAGGCTTTTTCTACAGGTTTAAGTTCTATAGCTCATACTGGCATCTCAGTGGGGGCTCTCACTTGGGGAAAGACGTCTGTCTGTAGAGCTTAGCTATCAAACTTTCTAGAATTTTAGTTCTTTCTAGAGGTCCAGACTTAGGAGAAAAGTGCCCCATTTGGTAGGGTGGAGGGTGCTCCGTCTGGGACATGGACATGACTATCTTCCCGACTGTGGCTTCCCAGACCTCACACTTTCTTGGTGTTCTTCCCACATTTAGGGCTGGTCCTTTCTAAGTCTCCTTTGCTGATTCCACCTTCCTTGGCTTTGTTCTTGGATCCTTTTTCTTCTCTATTTATGCCCAGTCCCTTGGTGATTGTGTCCAGCCACATGGCTTCGCATATTGCCTATGAGCCAGTGGCATCTAGATCTCTCTCTCTGGGATTCTAGACTCGGCTTTGGCATGAGTCTAACTGGTAGTTCACTTTGAACAAGTCCAAAATCAAACTCCTAAGCGCATCTCAGAAACCATTACAATCAGCTAAAAAATTGCAAGTCATTCTTGACTTCTTCTCCTGAGCCGCACTCCCAGCCCACCCTAGTTTCTTTAGTGCTCTGCCAAATACACTTGACCCTGAACAACATGGGTGTGAACTATGTGGGTCTACATATACCTGGATTTTATTCAGTAAACTCTATAAATGTATTTCCTCTTTTTCATGCTTTTCCTAATGACATTTTCTTTTTTTCTACCTTACTTTATTGTAAAAATACTGTATATAACACATATGACATGTGTTAATCAGCTCTTAATACTGTCAGTAAGGCTTCCACTCAACAGTAGGCTATTTGTAGTTAAGCGTTTGGAGAGACAAAACTCTATGTAGATTTCTGCCTGCACGGTGGTTGGCGCTCCTAATCCTATGTTGCTCACGGGTCAACTGTATAATATATATTGAATCCAACCATTCTCACTACTTCCACTATTACCGTCCTCATCTAAGTCAACTTTTCACTTAAATTATTGTAAAAAATGCTTCTAACTGGTGTCTTGACTCTATCTCTTGCTCTCGGTCAGTACCTTTCCATGACTACCCTCCCTCCTCAGAATAAAATCCATCTACTGTACTTGTCTTTGCCTTCAGAGACTTTCTCCTCTCTCCAATACTGTTTCTACCATTCTAGCCTGACTTGTCATGTTCAAGTCACACTGGCCCTCCTGGTGGTCCAGAGATAAGCAAGCTGCCACCCGCTCCACTAACCTTCCCCTTAGGTACTCTGTACCTGCCGTTGCCTCCCTAATCAGTGCTCTCCCCTAACTGACGTGTGTCTCCTTTCTTGTTAGTCAGGTAGGATTCAAATATCTTCTATTCAGAAAGCCCCCTCCCCCCAGTTAGTTACATCACTCTCTTATTCTCTGAATTACACATAGCACATATCTAATATTCTCCTGTGTATTCATTACAGTAAGTCCTCAAGGTCATCAATTGGTTCTTGGAACTGTGGAGAAATGATGTATAATGAAACCAGTTTTAGCACAGGCTATTTGATATAGGCAAGACTTAAGTTCTTATGGCATCTCATCAACATTCTAATGAAATGGCATTGAAGAAAATGACATTATTCAAGGACTCACTGTACTTTTTGTTTGTCTATATCCCCAACTAGACTATATGCTCCCTAAGATCAAGGACCTTGTCTATCTGGTTCATCTTCATATCCCCCATGCCTAAAACAATATACAGAACAAGGAGGTGCTCAGTTAGTAGCTGTTATGTTAATGAAGGAATGAGTAGAAATAACAGTCTGGGCAAGAGAAAGTTGGAGAGACTCTGGGGAACTCTCTTTGGGGTGTGACCCTGGAGGTGGGTCTCATACTACAGGAATCCGAATTAAACACGTTTCTAGTGGTTCAGTGGGAGGGGCTGTATCTCAGCCTAGACATCTAAACCTTGGAGGCAGTAAATACTGAGCCTAGTCTGGGGTGCTCAATTCTAAAGAGGTGATTTTGCTTGACCTGAAGTGGTGTAATGTATAAGCATTGGCCTGGAATGCTGAGGTCGCCAGTTCAAAACTCTGGGCTTCTCGGGTCAAGGCACATATGAGAAGAAAACAAGTTGATGCTTCCTGTTCCCACCCCCCTGTAGAGAGGTGATTCTATGGGGTTCAGATGAGACTTGGAGGTTCTTTTGGAAGGTTCATTCAGGGTAGGGGCTAGCAGATATGGAGTGGAGTTCTAATTGTGGAGGATGGAAAATCAGAGGCTCGATGAGCTCAGTTGTGGAGATTTCAGTTAAAAGAGTTCAGCCTAAGGGGTCAGTCTGGGCTCTCAGCTTGGTGGCTTAGTCCCTCTGGACTTGGGACTTCATTTGAGGATAAATCTAGGGGTCAGCCTTGGCATCTCGGCCTGGGAAACAGGTGGCTGGCTTCCTTGAGGGAATCATTCTGGGTATGCCTCCCCCCCCAAAAAAACTCTGTCATTCCAGTTGGGAACTTCAGACTGGGGGACTCCTGAATGTTCTGTCTGGGTCCTCAGGCAGAGATCTCAACCTGAAGATTCATCCTGGGGTCTCACTCTAGAGCCTCAATGTGGCCCTTTTCGTTTGGAGATCCTACTCTAGGATTTCAATTATGTGGCAATGGAAGGCTGACCCTGTGAATGAAGTCTTGGCTGGGGGCTAGGCCCAGGTGTGTGCACTCACTTTGGGCATCCTTGCTGTCCGGGGAGCCATGGGGCAGCTTTAACAGATAGTCCTTCAGAAGCAGCTCATAGCGCGGGATGCGCTGTACAGGCTCCAGCATGTGGTGCTGCAATGTCAGGTTGCCACAGGCTTCCTCCTTCTGTGACAGGCAGAGGCAGAGGGGCTCAGATCCGGCCACAGACCTCCCACTGGGTCACTGCAGACCTCTCCTCCCCTATCTTCCCCGTCCATCTTTGCTGTTTACCTGCACCTCATGGATGATCACTTTAAACTGGGTGGAGCGCTCTGTCCAGGTGTTGACCAGCTCCACGGCCCGGTCGAAGTTTTTCACATACTCGCCATACATCTTGAGGAAGGGCGCCAGCTTCTGCAGGATGTCTCCAATGCGGGGGTAGCGGTCCCTGGGGTGGAAGCAAGGGCTGACATGGTCCTGTTGATCCTTGTCCCCAAACGTCGCTCTCACCCCATAGGTCTCCAGCCCCAGGCAGAGACCTATGAGGTCTCTTAATTCTAGAAATCTACTTCTCAGCCAGTCTGCTCCTTTGGAAATTCTGCTTATATTATAGGGCAATTAGGCCAAGAGGCTCAGCTTACCTGAGACTATGGCCTGGGCTGCCACCTGCCCCAACTCTGCACTGCTCGAGCACCAGAAATGTCATGTCTTGGAGTACCTGCCCTGACCTAACTGCAAGGACCACTTTGTACCCTGATTCTGTACCAAGTCTTGTACTGAATGATTCTGGGGACACCAATGAGTCACACTTAGTGGAGCCCTGAGAGGGTCTGGTAGGGCAGGCAAAGTGACCAGGCCTGGTCACCCTCCTCAGGAGTCTCAATTAGCTAGGGGGCACACAGGGCTGTGCCTGGTCCAGCCTTCAAGGGTCACAGTCAGTTGTAGAAATGTAGGAATTAGCTTAGTGACAGCCCTTTCTGGTCACTGTCTGGTAAGGGGGACATACATTATCTTGTAGGTGTGGGGAGTAGAGAGATGATTTAAAGCAGGAAATGACATGATCTGATTGTTGTTCAGAAAGACCATATGGCAGATGGTGTGGACTCTAAAGGATGGATTGGAAGAGGAGAGCCTGAGGCCAGGAGACCACCTGTCATGCTGCCCTTCTACCTCAGTCCTCAACTCAGGCATCACCTCCTCCCTGGGTCCTTCTCTAATCTACCAGGCTAGGTTTGGTCCATTTTTCTGGATCCCCCCAGTCTCCTAGTCTGAGCTCTGTCATAGCACTAATAAAACAAAACAAAACAAAAACGGCCCTGGCAGGTTGTCTCAGTGGTAGAGCGTCGGCCTGGCGTGCAGGAGTCCTGGGTTCGATTCCAGGCCAGGGCACACAGGAGAGGCGCCCATCTGCTTCTCCACCCCTCCTCCTCTCCTTCCTCTCTGTCTCTCTCTTCCCCTCCTGCAGCAAGGCTCCATTGGAGCAAAGTTGGCCCGGGCGCTGAGGATGGCTCCATGGCCTCTGCCTCAGGTGCTAGAATGGCCCTGGTTGCAACAGGGCAACGCCCCAGATGGGCAGAGCATCACCCCCTGGTGGGCATGCCGGGTGGATCCTGGTCGGGCGCATGCGGGAGTCTATCTGACTGCCTCCCTGTTTCCAACTTCAGAAAAATAAAAAAAAAACAAAAATAAAAAAAAAACAAACAAAACAAAAACAAAAAACAATAAACAGCCCTTGCTGGATAACTCGGTTGGTTAGAGCATTGTCCCAAAATGCAGAGGTTACTGGAATGATCCCTGGTCAGGGCACATACAGAAACAGATCGGTGTTCCTTTCTTTGCCTCTCTTTCCCTTCCTCTCTCTAAAATCAATAAAATAAACATTTAAAAAAGTAACAGCAGCTCACATTCATTGAGCACTTATTATATAACGAGTACTATTCTAAGCTCTCTATATGGATCAACTAATTTAGTCCTTAAAACAACCCTACCAGCTAGGCTATTATTGCTACCCTTATTTCATGGAGAGGAAACTGAAGCACAGTAATTTAAGAAACCTAACATCACAAAGCTACAAATGGCAAAGCTGGAATTTGAACCCAGCCAATTTGGCTTTCAACCTCATACTCTTAAGGGTTCTGCTATTCTGTTATAATTTAATGAGTCCTGGACTGTGTTTCCAGTCTGGGAGGGTCTAGAAAGCAGAGCTTGGGTCTGATATTCTTTCTGTAAAGGCAGTAAGAGGCAAAGGCAGGCAGGAATGAACCTGTGCACACATCTGGTCTGGGCTCAACAGGCAAGTGGACAGGGGGGCGAGGAGCCTAGCTCTGGGGCCCCTCACCATTCTTCCATGCGCTTCTCTAGCTCAGGCAGCAGGAACTGCTGGTGGAAGCAATAGATGGAGCAGATGTTAGAGAAGATGCCGTGGACAACGTCAGCAGGGAAGGAACTGCGGTTCCGAGCTTCTTCCAGCAGCCGGGCACAGAACACCTGTAGGGCAGGGCAGGAGTGCTCAGCCCAGCTGGACCTGGGGCTTAGCTAGGGGAGGGGCAGCTTGCAGGTGAGGGCAGTGTTTGTGAGTGGGTCTGTGGAGGGCAGTGTGTGTGAGTGGGTCTGTGGAGGGCAGTGTGTGTGAGTGGGTCTGTGGAGGGCAGTGTGTGTGAGTGGGTCTGTGGAGGGCAGTGTGTGTGAGTGGGTCTGTTACCTTTGGGACCAGCATGGTCTGGAGACTGAGGAGAGAGGGAATGTAGTTAGGTTTACATGCACGGTTGGATTTCAGGTTGTCAAGATTAGGACCTGGACGTAGGTACTGGAACAATGAGGAGTCAGGACTAGGGTCAAGGTCAGGATTAGATTGAGGGTCAGAGAGAAGGCTGGAATTAGATCTCGTAGTTTAGCAGATACTTTTAGTGCCTACTGTGTGTCAGGCAGTGAAGATAGCAGACAAAAATCTTTACCGTTAGTGCTTCTAGTCATTTGGAGTCAGGGTTAAAATGAGGTTCAAGGTCTGGTGTACAGCCAAGGGTAAATTCAGGATCTGGGTCAGAGTCACAGTCAGGGCAGGTATACTTGCCCAGGGTTAGGAATGAGGGTTGTGGTACAAAGATCAAGGTTGGGGCCATACTCAAAGGTGACTTCAAGGACAGGATGGGGGGTCAAAGTCAGAGAAGAGTCTTACTGCTTCTCTAGATTCTGGCTCCTATGGTAGAGCTAGGCTCTGGTCTATCACTTTCTTCTTGGCATTCACCTATCAGATACTAAGGCCCTGGGCCCCCTAAGGGGCTATTCACCTGGTCCAGGAGATGGAGCCTGGACACGTAGGCCTTCTCAGTTTGCAGGAGCTCATTGGCAATGTGGAACACCTTCTGTTGCACAGTCAGCTGGAAAGGAGAAGAGGCAACCGCTGACCAATCGTCTTGTACCCTAACCCTCACCCAAGCCCCCAGAATTTTTGGAACAGTTCAAATGCTACTCTAAGTCTAATGCCACTCAGAGATCACCGTACCTCCCACTTTTAGACCTATAAGGCCCCTAGCTGCATCCCTGACTAGCCAGTGTATCATAAAAGCCACCTATAATTCAGATGTCATTCGCTCCTTCACTCATGCGCCCAGTGATCTGCTCTCTCATTCAGCATAGTGCAGTGATTAGGCACGTGGGTCAGGAAGTCAGACTTCCTGGGTTCAAATCCAAGCTCTTCCATACATTAGCTTGCATGAATTGTGCAACTGCTCTGTATTTAAGTCTCATTATCTACATATACAGATAATAATAGGGCCTAAGTCCATTTGTAATTGAGACAATTAAATGACTTAACATAAATAAAACATAGCAGACTACAGATTAAGTAGTCTATAACTTTTAGTTATTCACCCACTCAGTACAGTCAGCAAAGGCTTGCTGGGTACCTGGGGTGGGAGGAAAACACAAAAGTCTACAAATGAGTAAAACTCATTGCGTGTTGGCTCAGTCCTGTTCGTTGGACATGTATCTGCTGAGTACCTGGCCTCAGCTCCCACATTGAGGCTGGGTTCTGGGAGAGCAGGCATCTTGATTGTGACCTAGCGATGCCTTTGGAAGCAGTGACAGGCTGCCGGGCCCAGAAAGAGGTTCCTGCTGCCGAGAGCCTTCATCCCCGGAGCCTCAGGTTCCTCGGGGACGAGCTCGTGGGCCCCTCATGACAGGAGTACACCTGTCATGAAGTCTCTCTGGACATGAGACACTTCCTACTTTACAAGTAAGGAAAATGAGGTTTGTGGTGAGAGAGCAGAAACTTGCCCAACATCACCTAGCTATTAAGTTTGGGATTTTCCAGCTAGAAAGGACTTTACAGATTCCCACCCACGATGCTGATCTTCAAGATGGAAAAACCGAGACCCAGCTAATAGGCCTGATGAGGGTAGAACAATTTTTCCAAGTGGCGATTTTGAAGTCACAGTGATTGGGGTGAGAAGCAGGGGTTTGCTACCCACATTTAGTACCGGGGGGACAGGGAAGCCCAATCTCATGAAAGGAAACACGCTTTGTTTGGGGAAGTACTGAGCTAGGAGAAGAGCCAAGCGGACCAGTCAGGCTCCTGGTTTCTCCACCTGGGCTTGCCACCGAGTGAACACGGGTCAGGTCAGTACCTCCACAGACTCCTGTCTCTCCATCAGGGGCACTGGGAGTTTTCTGTCCTTCTCATCCTCCTCCTCGTCGTCCTCCTCCTCCAGGTCACTATCAACCTCCTGGGAGCTGGGCCGGTGGGGGTCGGCCAAAGCAACAGGGACACTGGCCAGGGGAGGGGGCCCGGGGCAGAGGCTGTGGCTGGGGGGCCCATCATCGCTGACGAAGCAGGTCTCCTCGCTGTTGGATGGTGAGCTGATGCTGTCAATGCCGCTGTCCCGGTTGGGCACCTTCTCGCCATCCCGTGGCACAGGAGCCAGCAGGAATAGGCAGCGGGAGGCCTCACCCTCAGGGAGCTGGGGCGCTGGTGGCTGCAGGGGTGGCTGTGGCAACATGGCTGGCTCTGTGGGACCTGGGCTGGGGCCAGGAGCTGGCCTATCCGAGGCAACAATCACAGGCTCTCTGAGGCGGGCGGTGGACACACAGGGAAGCAGGGTGTGAGCTTGACTGAGAGGCCTGTCTTACTTACAACTGTTCTTCCTATTCTGGGCCCTCCCCCCCTCCCCCCGGGCCCCTCAGGGACCCGGCTCACCTTTCAAATTTCTCAATCAGCGAGGATACTGCTGCAGAACTGGGGCCAGCCTCCGACCTGGGAGCCAGGCCCTTGGCCACTCGGGGGTCTGCAGGTAGTGGGCGTGATGGTGGAGGGGGGATGGGCTCATGAGGAGGGGGCATCCGGGGCATCTGCAGGTAGCTGGGCTTTGGGGGGACTGGAAAGGTGAACAGAGAAAAGAGAGAGATCTCAATGAGCTGGGTTTGGATGAGGCTGTCAGAGCCAGGCCACAAGCCCCACCACAAAGCCCCAGTCTGCACCTTTGCCGGAGGGAGGCACAGAGCAGGCCTAAGGTGAGATCCCAGTATGCACACATCAGCTCCAAGCCACAGCCTTCTGCCCCTGGACCACAGTGCTTCCTGTTCTAACATGCCGTCTCCTCTGCCATCAGCCAACCTTTCCCTTCCTCTGCCCCCTCTTCTGGGCCATTTCTTTGCCACTCTCTGGAATAACTTACCCTGTGGCTTTGGGCCCGGTGCCCGCTTCAGTGGTGAAGGACGCTGGCTGGGGATTTCAGTAGGGGGTCCTGGGTCTGAGCGAAGCCGCTGGGGACCTTCCGGATGAGGCTCAATGCTCTGGCCAGGGTCAAGGGACAAACTTTTAACCAGCATCCGGTTTCCCTGGTGCAGCCCTGCAGAAAAGGAAAAACTGGGTGTGAAGCAATTGGCATTACTGCCAAGGGGGCTGGGGAGTAGCATCTTTTATCAGCTATTTGGGGTATTGGGTTTCCCTGAGCCCCTTTCCTGGCCACACTGTCTTTCTGGGGAGGGCCCCATCCAAGCCCTCAGATGGGGAGCCAGGCCCAGGGCTGTGGCTGGCAGTCTTTATCACTCGGCAAGACCTTTGACAACATAAGAGTTCTTTGTGATCAATACATTGATTCCTCAAATGTCAGTAGGCATTATTTACTTGAGAGTTTAACCAGGTGGGGGTGGGAGTAAACACTCTATATTTGCTTATGTGTTTGCAGGCCTTGTTTATATAGCCAAAGTGGGTATGCTCAGCCTAAACCATACTTTACCCTTTTTCTTAAGGTCCTAAGGATATGTGGACTTCTTTATCTACAATTTTATATAGCTCAGTGTCTGGTAAATGATAAAATTGTTTATCTCATGAGCAAGAGTTTTGGTTCTTAAAGTCTCAGCATCACACACACACACACACACACACACACACATTCTTTAAGTCACAAGAATAGCTTTAAGACAGCGACAAATTCAGAAAACGAGAGGCTTTTTCGCACTGTCCCTCTTGCCTCACTGGGGGCTCCCAAAACCCACTTCTGCCTTTGGTCCTGGCGAGACGATGATCACACTTGGGAGAGAAAATCTGGTCTGGCCCGCAGTAAGGGACCCTCCCTCCAGGGGACGGCATGCCCTCAGGGAAGGGGTGTGAGGCTCAGTCGGGCTTGGCTGGGCAGAGCGGTTGGGGGATTCAGGTGATTAAGAAGTCAGTGGAGGCCACAGCAGAGAGGGCAAGGCCTGGATGGCAGGCTGAGGAGTGGGGTGACCATCCTGTGGGCAGAAGGGAGCCATAAAAAGGCTGTCGTGTAGGGAAGGATCCAGGCAAACAGGTTTGAGGATGAGCAAGCGAGAGGCAGTCGAGCTCCCACTTGCATATGGAGTCGGTTTTGCAATGCCATAGCCACGTGGCTTCTCACAGCCACAGAGGGTAATGTTACCCTGCGTCACAGTCTCATACACGACCAGTCACAAACAGGCCAACTCAGTCACAGAGTCACATGGTATTATTTTACTGTGTCACACAACTGCAGAGCCACATAAATTAAAACATTCAGTCACATGCCGTCATGCTCCTGAAAAGCTGGTCATATATAGTCACAAAGACCCACAATTATGCCTGACAAATGGTGGCACAATGGGACAGAGTGTTGACCTGGAACGCTGAGGTCCCAGGTTTGAAACCCTGAGGCTGCCGCCTTGAGCATGGGATCATAGACATGACCCTATGGTCACTTGCTTGAGCAAAGGGTCACTGGATTGGCTGGAGCTCCCGGTCAAGGCATGTATGAGAAGCAATCAATGAACAACTAAAGTGATGCAACTACAAATTGATTCTTGTCATCTCTCTCCCTTCCTGTCTGTCTCTTTCTCTCGCAAAAACAAAACAAAACAAAACAAAAAACCCCACAGTCACAACCTCATGAATTATCACACAGCCTCACAGTATTGCACATACCGGTAAACATGCTCATTTACAGTCACAAAGACACAGTCACACGATGCAAGCTTACCATTTCACAAACAGCTTCACACAATAATCACCCAACCATTTATTATCATATACCCACTATATATGCCTCAAACATGGTTCTACTGAGTCACAAAGATATGCACTGTCATTTATACTGTTTCACAATTTCAGGACAAGAGTACTATACCATAATATGGTGTTTCAGGTTCATATACCTGCAAATAGTTCACACAGTCACAAAGACTATAGCTACACAGCGTCATCATGCCATATCAGACACAACCTCAGGACAAAGTCACATATTGCCATGTACCAGAAACACAAAGACATAATCACAGACATATGGCATAACTAAATCGTACACATGAAACAAACATGTCCATGATGTCCTCAGCTCTTAGGGGCTCAGACACACACACACACACACACACACACACCCCACTTGCCTCTTGGTCTAATAAGTCTTATGGTCTCTCTTACAAGAATACAGCTAAACACACACAGAGAGACCCTACAGGGTCACACAGGCTGAAAAAGAGTTGCAGGGGATTTGAGGCCTCCCAGTCCTAGAGGGAAGGAGTAGCCCAACACCCAGAGGTCCTGCAGCTTCCCTGGGTCCCTAACGCCACCCTGGTCACAGTCCAGACACAGAGACCCCAGTGGACTCAGGCCATGGTTCCCTCCCAGTCCCCATGATTGAGTCCCCTCCCCCCACCCTGTACCTTGCTTTGGGTACAGTTTCCTCACTTCCTTTCCCACCTGGGCTGGCAGGGCCCTGGCTGGGAGGGAGGAGGTGCTCCTCTCAGCTCAGCTGGGCTGAGCATCCAGCCCTACACAGCACATCCGGGCCTGGTCCTGCCCTACCCTTCCTGGGTGTGGGGTTGAGCTTTGGGGACCGAAAGCCAACAGGGTCTTTGCAGCTTAGATTTTGGGGGGACAGAGGTGTGGGGAACTGGCAGTAAGCTGACAGTCTGCCCAACCCCCCACCTCACTTGTTCTGTGAAGTTGCTAAAGGCTATTTTTTTCCACACCTTCATGTTAACTGTGGTGCTGGATTGTTTATACTCATCCTATCCTCACTTCCTCAGAAAGACTGGAGGCAATCCTTTGTTTTGTGAAGTTAAGATGTTATGTATGGTGGGGGTTTTCTGCACTTGGGAGAATTCTTAGGTTCCCTTGGAAATGTAATAAAAAATCTCTTTGGTTTGCTAATGGACTCACTTTGCCCTATAAAGAAAGCAGATAGACAGGGAGGGTGGAGAGTGAGCTCTGTTCTTGCCATCAGCATTGCAGAGGCCTCCCAGTCCCATCTTTTTCCTTTAAGCCTATTTTTTCTTAATTCCGCACCTGTTCCCACTCAGGACCTGGAATTACTAGCTGTGCTGGTTCGCAGCAGTTTAGGAGGATGAATCACCTGGAGGGTGGCACACGAAGACACATAATTCGAGAGACATATGGCCAGAGAAAGTGAGAGACGAACAGAGTAGCTGACAGGGCCAGAGGTCCAGAATTAAAGTCAGGCACTCCACCACGGAGAGACTGCACTCAGAGATACACACATAGGTGATGGGGTCCCAGGTGCCCCTCTTCTGCCTTCACAGGCCTGGAGGAACCAACCTGGCCTTATCTCCACACCTCAAAGCAGGTAGGTCTTCCTAGACAAGCCATCTCCACCCAGCCTGTACAGGGTAGTGGGGCCCATGGCTGGGGCTTCTCTCCCTTTGCTCCACTGTTTGTCCTAGGAATAGGGTGACCATACCACCCCCATGGTCCTGCTGTGGCCCAGCCTCTGTTCCCTCCTCACCCATCTCACCTGGGAGCCCACAGATAAGCCTGCCTCTCCTTTCTCTCTGACTCCGTTCAGGCAGCCTTGCAAAATGAGAAGCTGAATGAAATTCAGATATTCTGGGACACCCTGGATCCCCAGGTGAGAGGGGCAGGGATTTTCAGCCCAGTTTTTAATGAGGAGATGAAGACAAAGAGAGGGGCAATGACTTGCTCAAGATCACACAGCAAGTCAGCGGCAGACTTTCAGCACACTGGTCTCCTTTCTTAACCATGCTCTCCATAGCGAGGCTGGAGAAGAGCGGAACCACGGGGAGCAGGGGTGTGGACTTCAGTGCTCGGGAAGTGGGAGCTGCAGTGTGGCTGGGGAGAGCGCCGCCCCGAGCCCACCCACTGGGAGATGAATAACGGGTTCCAGTTCAGGAGCCCAGGCCAAGCAAGGCTCCACTGAGGGCAAGAAGATTCAAAATCCTTCCCTGTCCGATTTCAATGCCCCCCCCCATCCCTCTGCCTACATTTCCCTGTCCCGTTCTCCCTTGGCATGCCCGTTGGCCCCAGGTCTTGCTCCGTCCAGGTGTCTGCATGAACCATCAACTCAGGTCATGCCACTTACCTGCAAAAGAATCTTCTGTGACTCCCATGGGGAAAACAGGAAATTCTCAGCTAGGCTTCCATGGCCCCTCATGACCCGCTGGACTTTCTGGCTTCTCTTGCATTCATTTAATCCCCCAAATATTTCTGAGCTCTGCTCCGAGTCTGGAAAAGTCTGTTCTGGGGGATATAAAAATCCTATCCCTGCTCGATGGGAGCTCCCAGGGGAGGCCCTCCCCTTCCTAGATACCACAGCCTTTCCCACTTTTCCATCTCTGCCCCACCCCGCTAGGGCCTGCTTTGCTTTTCTCCAGCCCATTTTTTATGCTTGATAATCCACAATATTCTCTCACACACGCAAGCACACCCACATCTACACACCTGACAAGGTCCTCCACCAGCACTGCCCCCTCTACTCCCGGGTTCAGCAGTCCGCAGTGTTCGTTCATCGGAGCAGAGGCCACAAAAGCCCCCTCCCCCCCCACACACAAAGTCACACCACCAAACCTCATAACACTTTGTGAAAACGTATCCAGCCACAAAGCAACTGTGCACAGTCCTCAAAGACCCAGTGAGAACCTCAGAGCTGTTCGCGGGTCCCTGTGCAATATGCTTGGCACACCGTACACGCATCCAACCCCCGCTACCACTAGGGCGCCTCTCATCATCCAAGGGAAGCACACCCTGGGCACTGCCCCAGCGCTGCTGTGGGGTGGAGGTGCGGCTCTGCATCCCAACAGGCCCCCAGCAGTCTGGAGAACAATCTTGGCCCTGACCTTCAGAGAGCTCCCAATCTTCCCAATCTCCAGGACAAGAGACTCTCATTCAGGAGCAGCTCAGCGCGGCTCAGGAAGTGCAGGGGAGGGGAGGCCGGCCACAGAGTGGCCAGATAAAATACAGGCTGCCCAGTTAAATTTGAATTGCAGAAAAACAAGGAATAATTTCTTAGTGTAAGCATGTCTCATGCATACTTATGCGCAAAATTTACTATGCTATACTAAAAATTATTTGTTGCATCTCTGAAATTCAAATCTAACAGTACTTTTTTGGGTGAAGTCTAGCAACCCTAGTCAAGGAGGGCTTCGAGTGAATGAAACAGAGACAGACTTTCAACCCCCAGATGTTTGTCCACTTAAGCCTCAGGCAAGCTGTGGACTCTGCCCTGTTAGCCTGCAGTGGGCTCCTGAATGCTTGTGACAGTGCCATGATTTCAAGGATAACCTTGAATCTTGTATTATTTACAAAAAAACTAAGACAATAATTAAAAACCTGTGGTACTTGGCTATTCCAAAGAAGGGTGGCGTGACCACATTTGATGACTGCACAGCATGGGTTAAGGTGCTGCAGCACCTTCATTAGGAACTTCTGGTTCAGGAGTCACACAGCAGTTAAATCCCAACATCCCCATTTACCAGCTGTGTAATCCTGGGCAAGCCAGCTATCTGAGCCTCAGTTTTCTCATCTGGAAAATAGGGTAATAATAACAGCTCCCTGGTTTTGGGAGTCCGTAAGACAATGAAGGGAAACAGCATAGTGTCCCTGACCCACAGAGCAATGAGTGTTAAACTTGAAAGCCACATCCACAGAGACACAAAATTACTCACACAGATATGTAAACCCGCACGCCACAACCCAACACAAAACTATCGACACAGGGAGAAACACAAAGCAAACCAGCCAGAGACAAGACACTGACTGAATCTAGTCCCACTCTCCACAACAGCTCCTCAGCTCGGGGTGGGATTCCTACTCGAGGCAGGTGGCAGTAAAAAGACAATGATGCCCCATCCCTCCCCCGCATCAAATTCAATGAGCTATAAATCATACAGAATTGTGAAATAAGTGTTAAAAATATAAAGGAATTTTGAAGTTTCCCATGACACCTTATTGTTACTGAAATAGAAAAAACATTCCAAAAATTGTTTCTGGTTGCTTCAAGTCCCTGCTTGGTAGGTGTCCTGAGCACATGCTTCTGGGTTTACTGGCAGAGCAGCTCTACCTTGAGCTGGTTTGAGGACAAGGACTCCTTCAGCTGCCCATTCCCAAGGGAAACAGCCCTTGCTTCTCCCTCAGCTCTTTCTGGGAGTTTCAGCTCCCAGCTTTCCCCCTTCTTGGCCAGAAGAACCCCCTTTTCCCAGCTGTAGTCTTGGCTTACTCTCAAAACAGCTAATAGGACCTCAGACTAAACCTCCGCCAGGCCATTAACTCCCTGGTAATCTGGGGAGAGACGTCACAGCTCTGGACCCCAATTTCCCCATTTGCAGAATGGAGAGAATTGTGTGTGCGCTCCACACAGCGAGGAACTGGGGAGACGTCAGAGTGGGATGGAGCAGCACTCAGGCCTCCTAATCCTCAAAGCATGCCCAGATCTCTGCCTCTCCAGGCTGAGAGGTGGGCCCCAGGGACTGCTGGAATTCCTGCGGGTGGAGTGGGGTGGGGAAAAAGGAATAGAAGGAGTGGAGAAGTAAGAACAACAGCAAATAAGAAAGTGCCTTTTGGGAAGCCAGCTCCACGGGGGGCAGAAAAGTCGCTCAACTTGAGAAAAAAGCAGGGGTAAAGGCATAGCTCCCCTACGTTCCACCAGCCCTTTGCACATGAGGTCCAGCTCAGCTGGGCCGCTTCACCTTTGTGGCCACACCACACCCAGGCCTTGCTTGACCTGGCAGATGTTCTCTGAAAGTCCAAACACAAAGCTGCGTCAAGTGTGAGACGTGCAGGAAGAAGCCCGGGGGTAGCTGCAAGGTTCCTTCCCTGAAGCAGATTGGCCTTCTGAAACATAGGACTGCAGAGAGATGGAGGCACCTTCTCCAGAGTGAAGACGCTTCTGGAAATGGGAACCATCCCAGCAAGTAAGGTGTTTCCTCTTGCAAAATGGAGAGATTTTCTTTAAAATGGAAGTATCTTTGATAAAAAGAAGGTCCCTTCCATAAAGAGAAGTTTCTACAAAATGGAGGTGACTTTTTTAAAGTATAGAGACATTCTGTGAAGTGAGAAAGAGTTTTTGTTTGTTTGTTTTTGTTTTTTTAAGAGAAAGGGGGAGAGGAAGAGAGAGAGAGAAGCACCAACTTGTAGTTGCTTCATTTTAGTTGTGCACTGATTGCTTCTCCTACATGCCTTGACCCGAGAGAGGGGGCGGCTCAAGGCTAGCCAAAGACCCTTTGCTCAAACCAGTGATCCTGTACTCAAGCTGGTGACCCCACACTCAAGCCTACAAGCCCATGCTCAAGCCGGCGACCTCAGGGTTTCTACACAGGGACCTCAGTGTTCCAGGTTGATGGTCCATCCCCTCTGCCACCACGTGGTCAGGCAGAGGAAGAGTTCTGTAATGACCCTTTTGTAAAATGGCTGACCTGTCCATAAATGAAAGACTTTGACAATATAGAAGATTCTTCTGTAAAATGGAGGATCTCTTTTTTGAAAAGTGAGACACCTTCTTTTGCCTGACCATGTGGTGGTGCAGTAGATAGAGCATTGGACTGGGATGCAGAGGACCCAAGTTCAAAACTCTAAGATCGCTGGCTTGAGCATGGTGCTCACCAGCTTGAGTGCGGGGTCGCTGGCTTGAGCGTGGGATCATAGACATGACCCCATGGTTGCTGGCTTGAGCCCAAAGGTCACTGGCTTGAGCAAGGGGCTACTTGTTCTGATGTAGCCCCCCAGTCAAGGCACATATGAGAAAGCAATCAATGAACAACTAAGAAGCCTCAACGAAGAACTGATGCCTCTCTTCTCTCTCCCTTCCTATCTGTCTGTCCCTATCTGTCCCTCTCTCTGACTCTGTCTCTTTCACACACAAAAAAAATAAAGTGAAGGATGTTACTGTAAAGTGTGGACCCTTGCATAAAATGAAGACCATTCTGTCAAATGGGACAGGCTAAGGCAAGAGGGAATGGTGAGGACTGGGGTAAATTGGAGAGTACAGCCTCTCCTAAAATAGGAACCATAGCTCCTCCCCTCAATTTAATTGTTGCACTGAAGTAACAGGGCCCTTTATTTTCAGATCTTGCAATATTTTGAGAATCAGAAATCCAGGCTTTTATGTGATATCTCCAGTTTTAAAAATAGTGAGTTGACCAAATGAAACTTGCAAGTCAAATTCCACTTGTGGACCACCATATTGCTATATCTCAGTTAGATAGTCCTCAAAGCCCCTTACATCTCTACCATTTACCTCCTTCCCTATCTATGTGCTGTGGCTCTTGGGTGGCAGCCTTAAAAGTCCCCTCTTCCAGCCCTTGGAAGGCCCAGTCTCCTCTGGACCTGAGAAGGCTCAGGGAGCTGGCTCACGCAATACTTGTCAGCAGTTCCCTGAACTGGAATCTGCATTTTGTTCTGTCTTGTCCAATTCATGTTCTGCCCTGGGCAGGACACCTGGAGAAAAGAGCAGGGGATTACAAGCACTTTCAGAACTCTCTGGAACTTAGTGTTCACTTTTTAGTGGAAGATATAAGGTATGGGGGCTCAAATGTTTGTTGAGTACCTACTCTGGGCCAGGCATTTTGTTATTTCCCTGCATAACATCCTACTAACAAGCTTGTGTGCTATTAGTTCCATTTTACAGATGAGGAAACTAAGGCATGGAGAAGCAAAATAACTTGCCTGAGGATATATAGCTAGAAGTGGTTGAGCTGCGACTTGATTTCAAGTGTGCCTATGTCCAGTCATAGAGCACATCCTCAGTCAATGTTTGCTGAATTGGGAAAGAAACATTTGGAAGGGAAGGGGCAAGGACTTTCTAGAGGCGGTGGGTTTTGAGTTCCTTGTCTAGGATGGAGTGTGTTTTTACAGGTATAGACTGAGTGTGGAAGAAAAGTGAGCAAAATTGTAGATACTAGAGGTGGGAAAGTGAAGAATGTGTTTGAGGACACAGTGAACAGAGCCTGGGTGTTTGCAAGAAGGTTCCAGAGCAGGAGGGTCAGGAAAGGCCAAAGACAGTCAGGCACCCCCCTCCCACACACCACGACACTAGGTGTGTGACCACCTAGTCACTAACCACCAAGACACTAACCGCCACCACCACCAAGACACTAGGGGGCAAACAGAGATGGACAACAGCACAGAAAGACACAACACACACACATACAAGATCTACATACAGAGACCCACACGCAGACATATCTATAAACCCCCAGGGGCTTAGACTGAGCCAAGGTGACACACACCCAGGCATAGAGGAACATGTAACAACATATACAGACTCAAAGATACACATGGATATACAGACACACACTCAGACTTACACAGGGACAAAGAGAAACAAGAACATTAAGATATCCAAAAAACAGACCCACAGGGATAAAGACAGCCAGGCAGCCAGACACACACACACACACACACACACACACACACACACACACCACAACCACATGGGAATACAGGCAATCCTTCTCTTCTCCAGTTATTTGATTGCTGTGAGGGCCTGGCTACCTCCTCCCTGTGTCTCTGGACCTAAGGGCAGAGAAGGATGGGGGTGGTTGCTCCACCCCGGGGAGGGGCTGGGGACTTCAGAGGACAGGAAGGGAAGGGAGTGGAGCTGCAGCTGGGAGCACTGGGGGCAGTAATTACCCGGTGCTGGGGCTGCCACGCTGGCCGGGGTTTCCCTCCCAGTGAGGACAAAGACACTAGGGGATGGCCCCTGTGACCCATGTTGTGTGTGACTCCAGGGACCCCAACACCCATTCATTTCCCCTCCCCTCACTAGAGGCCTGGTCAAAGTAAGAGTTGGTGAAACAGAGATTATGAAGGAAAAGAGAGAGACTGGGACAAAGACAAGGCAGAAGACAGGAAAACTACAGCTAGAGAAGGAGAGAGAAAACACAGGGGCAAGTCGGAAGGGAGACAGGGACAGGAAGGGATGCAGGCGCAGAGAAGCAAAGGGGCAGGACAAAAAGCGCCGCCCCGGGCCTTTGTTGAACAGGGCTGCAATGTGCCATGATGAGTGCTGAGGGCCTTCCTGGTGGCATTTAATCCTTACAACCCTAGGTGGTGGGGTGGGGACAATAACCCCACTTTCTATATGCAAAAACCGAGGCTCAGAGAAGTGAGCTGACTGGCCCGAAGTCACAGGAAGCTAGAAAGTGGCAGGTCTGGACCTGGGGGGCTCTCACAACTGCCTGACCCTGCCAGAGCCATGGGGTGCAGGACAGAGATCTCTGAAGGAATTCTCTGTGGAGCCGGCAGCAGGGTCTGTAGGCTGGAGCCCCTGAGAGATGCACAAAGAGAGACCCTTTCGGTCCCTGCCCCCTCTCGGCTACTCCGGGTGGGGAAGGGGCTGTGTCACACCTGCAATGCATTATGCTGGGAGGCCCCGCCTAGGGGAGCCTGCCGACGCTGGAGGGGAAGCAGAGAAGGTGAAGGTAAAGGCAACGGCCACACCACGATGTGGGCAGAGGCACGGGCTCAGCAGGCCCCTGTGGAAGGGCTTCTTTAGCAGTTGCATCTTGGGGACAGCCATGCCAGTCCCAGTCCTGCTTTTCCCGCTTTCTCCAGGCCCTTCCCTCCATGACTTAACCCCTTCCATCCCCTTCCATCCATGGGCCAAGGGGAAGCGGCAAAGCAGGAAGCACCCCAAGGGCTAGAAGCTTCCAGCACCCGAGAGAACCTGCTGCTCCCTCTCTGGGCCCCAGTCACACACCTGTGCCCCTCATGCCCCACTCTGCCTTGCTTTGGGGCCTAGATGGGCACAGCTGATGCCTACTGGGTACTGACACCAAGATGCCCTGTCTTCAGGCTGCTCGGACCCTGCACCCTAAACCACATCCCTATCGGGGCCCTTGGATGACTTCTCCTCCTGCCTCCCCATCCTAGGAATGGCACCTCCATCCACCCAGCTCTCCAAGCCACAGACTGGGCTTTCTCCATGGCTCCTTACTCTCCCTCAACTCCCACATCCAGTCAGACGCCAGTCCTGCAGACCTGACTTCTTAGGAGTGCTACAATCCAGACACATTTTTTTACACTCCAGCCTAACTTTTCCTCCCATCCACTGAGCCTTCTACGAGGCACTCGCAACACCACAACCGGCGTGCTGAGACACAGTCCCCTTCAGTTCCTGCAGCCACGTGGAGGGCTCCCTTTGCTTTGCCTCCAGGGTGGAGAAACTCCTGAGCACAGGGACAAGTGAGGCCCAGCTCTGGAACACTTCCCCACCCTGACCCTCCAGCCGCAGTGGCTTCTTGTCAGTTCCTCGAAAGTGCCTTCTTCCACCCGGGACTTTGGCACGTGAGGTCCCCGTGGCATGAACTGCTTTCCTGCTTCTCTTACCAGTGGACTCCTATTCTTTTCTTCAGATCCCAATGCAAGTGTCCTTGTTTCCTTGCCTGCGCGCTTGGAATGAGTTGTCATGTATGTATGTCTTCCTTGCCAGAAAGGAGCTCTGCCAGGACAGGGACTGTGTCTCCTTGTTACCCATCCATTACCTCTCACGGGGCCAAGCAAATATCAAGTCCTCAAGAAGTGTTTGTTAGTGCAGAAATGCCCTCCTTTCTCCCTTCTGTCACTCTTGCTGAACTGCTCGCCACGTATTTATTGACACTATTACGCCAGACAAATACAATGGCCGGGTCCAAATGAGGAAACTAAGGCCCCGAGGGGAGAGGGAAGCCTTGGGGCACAGTGACCCCATGGCAGTGCCAGGAGTGCCCAGGTTGTTTTTCCTGCTGCCTTGTAGCCTTGTCTCCAGCCCTGTGTGCAGTTTGAGGCGCCTTTTGGAGGTGTGGTACCTTCCATGTCCAAGGAACTGGGTACTGGAGACCAGAGAGGCTGGATTCATGGCTCTAAGGCTATCTGCTCTCTCCAGATGAGGGAACTTAACTCTGCGGGGCTGCCAGTGGCAGATTGTGCTTCCTGCCCTCATTCCAGACAGGTCTTAGCCCCACCCAGCCAGCGTCTGGCCAGCTCCACATCTGCCTAAGGCATTTAGCTAACTGGCCCCCAGAAAGGCATGGCCGAGTCCATCTGGGGAACTGTTAGCTGCCACTCCCCCTCGAGGCAGCAAGTAGCACCAGCTGGGCACTGCTCCAGGGACAGAGGCACCTCCGAGAATGGGGTGCCAACTCTCTGCAACTTGGAAACTTCAATCCTGTCAGTTCTGCCTAGGAAAGTCCTTTTCCCAGCTACCCGGCCTCTTTACATTTTGTTGTTTGTTTGGAAGGCCCCAGCTGACGAGGAACCAAATATGGGTCTTTTCTCAGACACTCCCCTGGATCAAACTGCTGCTCTCTAAAAATACCCAGCAGAATCCATCACCCCCTCCTCTTAAAAGTCTCCTCTTCTCCTTACCACAAGCAGCCTCCCTCTATGGTCTCTCAGGATGCCCTCAACAGGGAGAACATCTAGGGAGCCACAGGAATTTACTTTATCAATGTTTGACTTGGCTTTCCGGAGTCCCCCCTCATTCTCTGCAATAGCCACTACCCTGGGTGTATGGGAAATGGGTCTCTGCTTTATGCAAATATGCAAACTCAATATGTCTGAAGCACAAGTCAGTATCTTCCCCCAACCAGATTCTGGACTTCTCCCTCTTCCTCGGCCTCTAGATCCAAGCCACCACCAAGGCTTCCCCATATTAGCACTTAAACTGTCTCTCAGATCTTCCTCTCACCTGCCACTACTGAAACCAAACCTACCACCCCCTCTTGCTGGGATGACCGCGACCCCCAGCTGCCAGTCTCCCGCCCCCTCTCTTGCACCCCCCTACCATACACTCTCCACATACAGCTACAGGGGCCTCTCAAACACCTCCGAGCATATCACTCCACTGCTTAATAGACCCTTCAAGGGCTGCCCCTTGCCCTCAGCATACAGTCTCTTTGCCAGCCTTTTCTCTCCACTCTTCCCCAAACCAGCCCTAGTTCCCATGTCTCGGTGCCTTTGCTCCCACCGAACTTCCTACCTAAACTGCCCTCCGTGCTCCTCCTAGCTCTACAAACCTTGCTGACACCCGTCTAGAGTTCTTTTTTAGGACCAGGTCCTGTCCTGGGCACTGCTGATGCCAGGATTGCCTTTGCTTAGGGTTGCAGAACTGCAACTGCCTTCCAACTTGACCTGCCAAATGGTAGCCATTCATGAGAGCTGGGCTGAGCGGGTAAACTGAGGCAGACAGTGTCTGCGTGTATGTGGGTGAGGGGTTGACTCTCTGTAGCTTAGCTCCCAAGCCACCTTTTGGGACTAGGAGTGACTGAGGCCCGCAGAGGGCCCCAGGGAGAGGGCCTCAGAGGGGAACCCGATGCATTCTCCTGGTCCCAATGATACTGACTCACTAGGGCAGTGTGTAAACTGCCTCTCTGAGCCTCCACTGCTCCAACTGGGAAATGGGCCTGACCGCTGGTTCTTCTTCTAGGCAGTGCATCAGAATCACTTGGGGAACTTTGAAAATATATTCTCGGGTTGCAACTCCCAAGATTCTGGAGCTCTAGGGTGGAGTTCGGGAATCGCATTTATGTTTTCAAAGTCAATAAGGGATTCTGATGCTCACCCCGTTTGGGAAACCCAGAGCCAGGCTGTATCCAGGGCCGGTCCAGTTCCAGTTCTAACTCCTGGAATCTGACGATGCCCCAGGCTGCAAATCAGAAGGAGCCAGCTCCTCTTGCTGCCTCCTTCGATGGTCAGTCCTTTCACTACCCATGAGAAAACATTAGGTCTCACTCTCTCAACTGAGGTACGGTCAGGCCCCAAGTGACACCCTCCCAGCATCTGGAAGGATATTCTAGGAACAGGGTTCCCCCCAAATCTCTGTGAGCAAACTTACACCTTGGAACTCCTTTCTGACTCTCTAAAAGTCCTCTCTGGCATCTCACTGGGCTATCTCAGTAACCCAGAGAGGTTGTAGGTTTGATCATCTAGGAAACAGGTATATAAAAAATTACCCCTACTCCCACCCCAACCAGAAATCAGGGTAACTAAAAGAGAAAGCACTTTGAAGCAATTCAAGGCTCTTTATATGGATAAGGTATATATATTTTAAAAAGCCCCTCCTCCCAGGATGGGCCACTGGGTCCTAAGGATTGCAATTCAATAAAGGTCTCAACAGTCTGAGAGAGGAAGCCAGCAGGCACACAGAAATCTTAACATGAGGACTAAAATGTCTCAATGCTTTAATTGAAGCTCGGGACACGCACTCTCTCTCTCTCACACACATGCACACGCACGCGTACGCACGCGTGCGCACACGCACCTTACAAACACCTACACTGCCCTCTCTGGGCCTATGGGCCAAGTATAGGCGAGTGCCGTGGAGAGAGAAGCAGGCACTTGTGCCTACCCCTGGGCAGGCTAGGCAGCAGGGAAGGCAGGCCTCTCACGCCCCATGCTGCTGTGAATCACATGGCCCAGCACCCGCCTTGTCGGGGCCTGAGTAATTCCTCCACCTCCTCTTCAGAAGGTTTTCTCTTACTTTTTAAAATAGGGTGGAAAGAATCTTTGCATGGGGCATGGGGGGCACAATGCGGTGGGTAGAGGGTGTTATATTAAGTGGGACACTTGAAACCATGTCAACACAATGAATTAAAAATAAAATAGCGTTTATATAAAAAAAGATTTCATTCTGCAGGCTTTGTAACCAGTATCTCATATCTGCCTCATGACATTCTCTAGATGAAGAAATTGAGGCTCAAAGGAAGTCACTCACCCAGGATCACACAGTGAGTCAGTTATGAATAGTTGGATGTGAGGCCAGGTCCTTCCCTGACATCCTTCTAAGCCCTGAATCTCATCTTGGAGTTAAAAAAAAAAAAAAAAAGACACCCACCAATTACAAAGGCGAGGACTTCATTGGGAAAAAGATCCTGGAAACATTCTTGGGGAGGAGTGGAGTGGTTCAGGGTGGGTACTGTGATGGGTACTTTGGAAGGACTGGTGGAGTGGGAAGGCAACTCAGAATCACCACCATGTACTGAGCAGAGGACCAGTGTTCCAGATGCTGCCCAGCGACTGAGTTGCAGACCAAGAGTGTCTGGAGGGCAGGAGTCCAGTTGTCCTTCTCTCAGACAATAGTTACTGAGGACCTACCATGTGCTTCCTTTGAATTTGTTCAGTCATTTGTTCAATAAGGATTTATTGAGTACCTACTGTGTGCCAGGCACTGTACTAGTCTTGAGGGTACAAGAGTGAACGAAAGAGATCCAATCCCCTTGCCCTCATGGAGCTCACATTCTAGTGGAGGGAGGTGGGCAATAAACAAGTGGACACATGCACTGAGATCACTGCCCACTGTGCTAAGTACAAGGATGGAAGTGCACTGGCGCCTGCCATGGAGACTCACAAGCAGCCTTACCTAAAGTGGTCAGGGAAGGTCTCTTGGAGAAGGTGACATCTGAGCTGAGACCTGAAAGATGAGGAACAAGCCAGGTGGAAAGCAGGGGAAAGAGCTGCCAGGCAGAGGGAAAAGCAGATGCAAAGGTCCTGAGGTGGGAGTGCTTATGGCATGTTTTGGGGATCTGAAAGAAAGTGCTATAGTAAAGTGGTTGAGAAGCCTGCTCCACACAGTGTCTATCAGGAGGAGTTTGGAAAGCAGCAGGAGCAACATGTAGGACAGGGGGTTAAAGGTCTGTTGTCAGCAGGATATCTAGCCCACACCAAAGGAAACCCTGAAAACTACCAGAGGTTCCATGACTAGCTCAAGGTCATAGCAGCAATGGATCCACCTTGCCTGCATTGTGGGCTCAACAGCTCTGTGCAGCCCAGTGGAAGGCAGAACAGATATACACTGCTCTTCCTTTAGAGCTCCGCCACTTAGGTCCATACGGGAATGTTCCCAGATGGAGGAGGCCCTGCTGGATTCCTCAGCCCCTCAGGTCTGTGCAGTGCAAAGGCCTCTCCAGGCAGTGATCTGTGACCTGACCAAAAGCTGCTCCACCTCTGCAGTTCCAAGTTCAAGCATCCTGATTTCTACTCACAAACAGCCCTGTAGCCCTGCAGCTTCACAGCTCTACTCTAACTGGCTTCTGCCTGCCCTGACCTTTCCGCTGTCTCCCTACCCACCAGTTGCCCCAGCCTTCCCCTCCAGCTTGGCTCCAAGGCTCACCTCTTCCACCTTTCTCATCAGCACCTTCTATTCCCTCCTTCCCTTGTCCTCCCGCCACACACACACCTGGCAAAGCCCCAACCTTGGATCAATCCACCATCCCTCTTTTTTTTTCCACTCATACTCCAGAGCTGCTGAACAGAAGAAAATCACATAAGCAGAAGGCTTGGCATTACTTTCATGGTCTCCAACCTCAGTTTGGGGGAAGCAGAAAGACCACAGACTTTGGATTCAAATAGGTCTGGTTTTGAATTTTGGCTCCAAACTAGCTGTGTGACATTGGGCAAGTTACTTAACTTCTCTGAGCCTTGGTTTCCTCCCCTACAAAATGGGGCTAATGATACCTACTTCACAGGAGGCTCCTGAAGATGAAACAAAAACCCATGTAAAGCACCCAACCCAGTGCCTGGCACAATGTAGGCGCTTGGCAAATGGGAGACTCCTTTTCTGTTATTCCCCCCAAGTCCCCCTTACTGCCTTCCAATCTTGCCCCTTTTCTTGGAGTGCTCCCTCTCCCATTAGCCTCATCAGATAGAAGGGGGTCGGAGGGGTTGATGGGGCACAGGGGACAGAAAAAAGATGAAGGACAGAGGTTGAAAAGACTGGATGAAGGCCTAGGAGGAAGGGAAGGGGTGGGATGAGCGGGCCGGCCCCACGGTGGAGCTTGGAGAGCTCGAGAACAAGAACCCCCTCCCAATACCAGGCCCGTGGCCGGGCTCCCAAGCTCTCTCGATCACTCACCAGGCCGGGGCTGCGAGCCCTCCAGGTGGTAGGAGAAGCGCAGGGCCCGGTGGTGCTGTGGACTGGGGCCGCAGGGCAAGACTCGGGGGCCTGGAGTAGCGGCGAGGCTGGAGTCTGAGGGTCCAGCAAACTGGGGATCCAGGGGTCCACCGAGAGCCCAGCCTGAGTCCCTGGGCACCGGCAGTCCCGGCTCCAAGACTCCAGGGTCTGAGTCGGCACAGGCCAGTGGAGCGGCGCCGGGGGGGTTCACGGTCGGGTGTTCGGGCTCGGAAGGCCCGGCGCCCCCCGGGACTCGGTGGCCTTGCATGGTCCGGGCCTGGGCGCGGGGCCCGGGCTCCCCGCTTGGCTCCAGCTCCTGGGGTGGAGGCGCGGGCGGAGGAGGCCCGGCGCCCGGCAAAGCAGCGGCTTCAGGCTCGGGGGGCGGGGCTGCGGGCTCAGCCCCACTGCGGAGCCTCGAGTCCCCGGCCCCGGCCGGGGCCAGCAGCCGTGGCAGCGGTGGCAGTACCAGCAGCAGCCGCGGCCACCGCCGCTGCCGTGCCAGGCATCGCCGGCCCGGGCCCCGCGCGGGGAGTGGGCTCGGCGGGGCCGGGGGCCCGCTGGGGAGCGCTGTCTCTGCGGCAGCGGCTGGGTGAGGGTCGGGGGTGCGCTGGGCGCGGGCTCTCCCGCAGGCGGCGAGCCACTTCCAAGGCCACGGGGCGAGTCGGTCTGTTAGGAGAGCGGGGTCTCTTTTCTCTCCCGAAAGGGAATCGATCTGGGCTCCTCTGGCTGGTCGGAAAGGATTCTTCCTCCCGCCGCAGCGGAGGCTGGAAGGCGGAGGGGCGGGCAGGGGAGGGGAGGGAGAGGAGGACGGGGGTGGTGGGGGGCGCGCGTGTGCGCCTAGCGCTCGGGCTGCGGGGCTCGCCCTCAGCCAATCCCTCCCGACGATGCTGTAGCCGCGGGTGCAGGGGCGAGGCCAGGGCCCGGCTCCACCGTCCTCCCCAGCCTCGCCTGGGTCTCCGCGGCAGCGGGCGGGAAGGAGCCCGGGAAGGGGGGTGGGGAGACGGGAGCCGTCTCGGAGGCAGCCTCAGGCACAGCGGCGCTGGGACCCAGTTACCCGAGCCCCGCCCCCTCGCCCGGGATTGGCGCTTGGCCACGCCCCCTCACTGGAGGCCGCCTCACTTCTCGCTGAGACCGCCTCCAAGTCCCTCCTCCCCACCCCCTTTAACATTCCCCCTCAGCCTGCCATCCCCATCCGTTCCTGGTCCCACACAGGCAAGTCTCCTGGCTCAGTCCCCCAAATCTGCCTTTCTCTCTCATCTCAGGTCTTCCTCTCTCCACTTATCCTTCAATCTCTTTTCCAGAAGCTTTTCCACATGTTCCAGGGTTTCCCTATGGCTTAGCTAGCTCATAGAGGACTTGTCTTTGATACTCTTCACTCTGCTCAGACCAGACCTCATGGTGTTTACTTCACCCCTTTCTTGCCAATAGCCTCAGTTCCCAGGATTGTCGCATACACCTGGCAACATCCCAACCTTGGATCAGTCCAACTATCCGTTTTTTCCATGCGTATGCCCAGGCAGCTAAACACTGCTGGAGAAAACTATCCAAACTCACAGATTTGTGCCACTATAAACTCTTGGTCCCTCGCTTTTACTGGGTCATCAGGGCTGACCTACAACTCTACTGTGTCCCTAGGCAGCTCCCTCTCCGGTGTTCTACAGCAGCCATTTAAACCGCCCCTCTCCCCAAATGCCCAACTTCTTCATCTGCTCTGAGGAAAGCGAAGTTACCCAAAAGGAACTTTTTGACTTTTTGATACCAAACTACTTAGTCTGTCCCTTGCTCCTTCCCATCAGCATCTAAACATACTCAGATCTCTTCCATCTAAAAACAAATCAAGGAGCCCTGGCCAATTGGCTCAGTGGTAGAGTGTCACATGGTGTTTGGATGTCCTGGGTTCTATTCCCTGTCAGAACACACATGAGAAGTGACCATCTGCTTTTCCACCCCCCTCTCTCCTCCTCCTGCAGCCATGGCTGGATTGGTTTGGGTCCAGCACATCACCCTGGGCACGAGGATGGCTTGGTGGAGCCTCTGCCTCAGGCACTAAAAATACCTTGGTTGGGGTTGCCAGCAAGGCCCCAGATGGGCAGAGCATCGGCTTCAGACGAGGGTTGCTGGGTGGATCCCTGTCGGGATTCATGTGGGAGCCTATCTCTCTATCTCCCCTCCTCTCACTTAGAAAAGAAGAAAAAAATAAAATAAAAACAAATCGACGATTACCAAAAAGTCTCCCTCTCCAACCACTTCTCTCCTCTCTAAACTTCTCAAAAGTGTCTCCTACACTTGACTGTCATAATTTTCCCACTTCCCACTTATCTTTCAACCCACTCCAATCTGCCTTCACTACTTGCCTGATACTGCTCTCTCATCTAGGTCTGCCATGGCCTGTGTCCTAAATCCAACAGAATCTTTTCAGAGCTAATCCTACTTTACTTTTTGGTACTCCCTCCTCTTTAATACACTTCCGTGACACCACTCTTTTCTCCTACTTTCTTGGTAATTCCTTTTAACTTTCCAGGCTCTTCTTTGTCCAAGCCTTTAAATGTTGGTGCTCTTTAGGACTTTGGCTTGAGCTCTTGTCTTCTTTGTGCTCTTTCCTTCAGTTATCACTTTTGCTCCCATGGCTTCAATTATCATCTCTTTGCTGCCAACACCCAAATTGATACCTCAAATTTCTCTTGACCTGTGCTTTCAATTGGTTACCAGACAGTTCTACCTGAATATCCCAGAGACACCCCAAAACCTCAGCCTCCCCCCAACTCAAGGCATTCTCCTTCCAACCTGTTTGTCCTTTGTATTTTACCCTAGCGATTGACCCCAGTCAAAGCAGAAACCTGAGCTATGCCTGATTCTTCTCTCTGCTCCACCTCCCCTATAAACACCAAGTCCTGTCATTTTTTTTTTTTTTGTATTTTTCTGAAGCTGGAAATGGGGAGAGACAGTCAGACAGACTCCTGCATGCGCCTGACCGGGATCCACCCGGCACGCCCACCAGGGGCGATGCTCTGCCCCTCCTGGGCGTCGCTCTGCCGCCCAGAGCCACTCTAGCGCCTGGGGCAGAGGCCAAGGAGCCATCCCCAGCACCCGGGCCATCTTTGCTCCAATGGAGCCTTGGCTGCGGGAGGGGAAGAGAGAGACAGAGAGGAAGGAGGGGGGGGTGGAGAAGCAAATGGGCGCTTCTCCTATGTGCCCTGGCCGGGAATCGAACCTGGGTCCCCCGCACGCCAGGCCGACGCTCTACCGCTGAGCCAACAGGCCAGGGCCAAGTCCTGTCATTTTTGCCTGCTAAATGTCTCCCAAATTGATTTACGTCTTTATTTCTGCTGCCACTTCCTTCCCTAGCCTAGGCCAGCATCGTATCTAACCTGCAACGCTATCACTGCCTTTCCATTTCAGTCTTATTCCCTGGAATCTGTTCCTTAGGCAGTGTGGATAGTTTGAAAAGGTAAATCAATTCATATCACTTTCATGTTTAGAACCCTTCGATGAATTCCCAATGGGTCAAAAGAAAACCTACCTTTTGCAACAGGGGAGGTTAAGCTAGGCCTTGCCTGATCTGGCCCACCAGCCTGTCCAGACTCCATGTAAGTGAACACTGAAATTCTTAAGACTGTGTCTAGCTACGGAGTCTTCGCATATGCTGTTGCCTCTGCGTGAAACTCTCTCCACATCTCCACAGCTCCGCTTACATTTGTTCTTTAGATCTTCACTCATTTTATGAATGTCTTTTGCGTATACACTATGGCCTGGGAACCATGCGAAGCACTAGTTATGCATTAGTAAATAAGATAGACAGGAACAAGACTGTGGTCAACAAACTTGGCCTTCACATTTTATAGTCTGCCGCTGGAGGGACCATGAAGTAAACACAATTACAATCCATAAACATGCTAATTGAGAATTGTGACAAGACTACAAAGGGAAAGAATAGGGTGATAGTAAGGAATAATGGATGAGGTCAATTTAGCTTGAGGGGTTAGACAAGGCCTGATATTTAAACTGAGAAAGAAGGGAAGTTAGCAGATGATGAGTGGAGGCAAACGTATTTCAGGCACAGGACACAGCAAGTCGGAAGGCACTAGGAGAGAAGGGAAATGGTATACTTAGGAACTGTAGGAGGACCAGTGTGGTTGGAGCCTAATGGGCTGAGGTCAAGAGGGGTGGGATATGAAGTCGAAGAGGTAGGCAGGAGCCAGATTATGTAGGGCGTCAGTGCTATGGTAAGGAGAATGGGTCTTATTCTATGAGCAACAAAAAGGTATTGAAGCAGTGCTTTTAAATGAGGCTCAAGCTGCAGAAGGTACTTAATCAATTTGAGAAAAGATTAGAAAATATCAAAACGTATCATAGCCTCAGTAGGAAATGTATGTTTCATGAAACTTTTTGTTTCAGTTTGCATCACAGATGAATGGAAACATGATGAATTAGTATCTCTTATAGATAAATACTAAATACACTACACTACACTGGAAGGTTTTAAGCTTGGAATGAACATGGTATAGTTAATATTTTAAGAAAATTACTTTGGGTGCTGTGGATTGGACTGAAGATGGATAAGATTAGGAGACTACCACAATCAGATAATGGTGAATGGACTAAGGTGGTGGTGGTGGTGATGGAGAGAGGTAAACAGACTTGAGAGATATTTAGAATTGAAAGGGCTTGGTGTGGTGGCTTGAGAATGGGAAGGAAAGGCGAAATCATGGATGCTGCCCAGGATTCTGGTCATGTGGAGCCAGGTCACTAACAGATGATAAAAACAGAGAGATGGACAGGTTTTCAGGGAAGATCAAGAATTGAGTTCTACATGCTGTTGAGATAGTCAAGTGGAGAAGTCAATCTGGTAGTGATATATCCCAGGGGAGAGGTCGGGGTTTCATATATAAATGAGAGTTGTCCATATAGGGATGACATTAATAGCTGTGAGAGAAGAGGTTAGTCTGGTACAGAGCAAAGAGAAAGGAAGAAGATCCTTGACTGAGCTCCAAGGAACTCAAATGTTAGAAGATGGGTGAAGAAGCAGGAGGTGGCAAACAGACCGTAAAAGAGGTAAAGAGATAAGGACATACTGGGGGCAGGGGGTGTTGGTGATGTTTCAAGAGTGCTAAGAAGTCAACAAAATGAAGATTAAAATAGGTCTCCATTGGATATGGCAATATGGATATTGGTAGCAACCTTTGATAAGAAGTAGTTGTGGAGAACTGATGGGGGTAAACACCAGAGTGGATGAAGAGTGAACAGACACACCATTGATGGGAGTGAAAATCGATACAACTACTCTAGAAGAAGCTGGACATTTTGTTGTAAAGTTGAACGATGCACATATTCTATGACCCAGCAATTATAGGTCTATATCTGAGAGCAGTGGTCCTCACAGTATGATTTGGGGATCCTGGGAGCAGGGTAGGAGTGGTGGGGTGGGGAGCCAAAACCATACTACTAGTAAGATGTTATTTGCTTCTTTTACTCTCATTCTCTCAAGACTGTAGAGTTTTCCAGAGGCTACATGAGATGTGACATCACTTCAGATTGAATGCAGATATGAGAATCCAGCTGTCTTCTATTGAGGCATACAGTAATGAGATTTGCAAAAATGTAAAATGGTGCCACTCTTCTTGCTAAATTATTTTCATTTTGGAAAATATAGTTATTTTTTCATAAAAATGTGTTATTTGTATTCAATGTAAATAAGTTTTTATTGTTATTTTAAAATTAATATATTTAAGATTTTTCAGTTTTCATTTCTTTTTTTAAAATTTTATTTTTGACAGAGACAGGGAGAGAGAGAGGGACAGATAGGGACAGACAGAAAGGGAGAGAGATGAGAAACATCAATTCTTTATTGAAACACCTTAGTTGTTTATCAATTGTTTTCTCATATGTGCTTTGACCAGGGGGCTACAGCAGAGTGAGTGACCCCTTGATCAAGCCAGTGACCTTGGGCTTCAAGCCAGTGATCTTTGGGCTGAGGCCAGTAACCATGGGGTCATGTCTATGATCCCATGCTCAAGCCAGCTACACTGTGCTCAAGCTGGATGAGTCCACACTCAAGCCAGTGACCTCAGGGTTTAGAACCTGGGTCCTCCACATCCCAGTTTGACGCTCTATTCACTGCGCCACTGCCTGGTCAGGCCTCAGTTTTCATTTCTAATATAGCAGGTGTCAATTGATATTATCCACAAAGATCAAAGCTCTTTGGGGTCTACAGTGATTTTTAAAAAAATTATTTATTGATTTGAGAAAGAGAAGAAGGGAGAGAGAGATAGAGACAGAAACATAGATCTGTTCCTGTATGTGCCCTGACTGGGGTTGAACCTGCCTCCTTTGTGTATCTGAACAGTACTCTATCCAACCGAGCTATCTGGGAAGGGCTGCAATACTTTTTAAGAATGTCCTTGGCCCTGGATGGGTAGCTAAGTTGATTCGAGCATCATCCAAAAATGCATGTTGCAGGTTCGATCCCCAGCTAGGGCACATACAAGGATCAACCAATGACGGCATGAATGAGTGGAATGACAAAATCAATGTTTTTTTTTTTCTCTCTCTCTCTCTCTCTGTGTATATATGTCTTTGTCTCCGTTTTTTTCTCTCTAAAAATTAATTTTAAAAATTTTCTAAAAGCCCCGAGACCAAAATTTCTGAGAATTGCTTCCCTAGAGAAATCTTTGCACATGTGTACTAGGAGACACTATAGGAATGTTCACCAAAGCCTGGGTTTTTTTTATTTATTTTTATTTTTATTTTTACAGAAACAGAGAGAGAGAGTCAGAGAGAGGGATATACAGGGACAGGCAGACAGGAACGGAGAGATGAGAAGCATCAATCATTAGTTTTTCATTGCGCGTTGCAACACCTTAGTTGTTCATTTATTGCTTTCTCATATGTGCCTTGACTGCGGGCCTTCAGCAGACTGAGTAACCCCTTGCTTGAGCCAGTGACCTTGGGTCCAAGCTGGTGAGCTTTTGTTCAAACCAGATGAGCCTGCACTCAAGCTGGCGACCTCGGGGTCTCGAACCTGGGTCCTCAGCATCCCAGTCCGACGCTCTATCCACTGTGCCACTGCCTGGTCAGGCCAAAGCCTGTTAACTGTAAGAAATGGAAACAAGAGTATAGGATGAGCAACTTGAAACATATGTGAAATACTATATGGAAATAATAAATGAATGAACTCTAACTACATGTTTCAACATAGATGAAACTCAGGAAACCTGACGCTGATTCAAAAACGTCACAAATAATATTTATATAAAGTGGGAAAATGTGTACAATTGCACAATACATGGATGCAGTCATATGTTGTAAAACCATACAGAAAAGCAAGGAGTGAACAATAAAAATGTTAGGACAGTGCTTACTGCAGGGAGGGGAAGGAGGGTGCCTGGGGAGGGCTGGCTACCCAGCGGGTTTTGCCATTTGGAAATGATTGGTTTTTGCAGCGGGGTGGTGAGCACACAGGTTATTTGTTTTATTATTTATTCAAACTCTACTTATACGTATATTCTAAAATTATAGTGTATGCTCTCGTTTCTCTTCAGATCGCATAAATCTTTCGCCCTTTACTAAAATTATAGTGTATATCATGAAAAAGAAATAAAATTAATTTTAAAAACAGGAATAATTGGCCTGACCTGTGGTGGTGCAGTGGATAAAGTGTCAACCTGGAAAACTGAGGTCAACGGTTCAAAACCCTGGGCTTGCCTGGTCAAGGCACATATGGGAGTTGATGCTTCTTGCTCCTCCTTTCTGTCTGTCTGTCTGTCTGTCTGTCTGTCTGTCTGTCTCTCCTCTCTAAAATGAATAAATAAAAAAATATTTAAAAATATTTAAAAAGAAACAGGAATAATTGGATAGAGTGCTGGTGGGAGTGTAGCTTGTCACAGGACCCTCCCTGAAGTCCGAGGGAACAGAACACCCCCTCCTCACCCCACTGAGGTACAGCTAGGTGTGTAGGCAATGCCCTTGAGAAACTTGGCTGTGAAGGGCGCAGAGCTCGAGAGATAAGATGATGGTATCTAGAGGATGGTCAAAGGATAATTTTTTTTAAAGATGGGAGATATTAGACTATGGTTGTTTGCCACTGGGAATAATCCAGTAGAGAGGGAGAAGATGAAGACACAAAAGAGAAAGGGGATAATGCAAGAGACAGGAGGGGCTGGGATCTGGGGCACTGGGCCTCAGAGAAGACGAGGGTGTCAGGCCCCTCATGGTAACAGGAAGGCAAGAGGAACGGATGAATACAGATAATGGGAGGTTTATAGATCCAGTGGTGGGAAGATGAGGGCCCTGTAACAATTTCTATTTTGTCATTAAGGCATGACGTAAGGTCATTTTCTGTAGAGAGAACAAAAATATTAGTCAGCCTTTCTTATAGCATGGTTGATAGAAAAAAATTTTTTTAGTACAATAGTTTAAAGTTTCATCTTCCCAATAATGTACATTTTTAGGATTGCTGTCAAATTTGGGAAAATCTGTTTAGTTTCTTTTATATAGGACATGTAAGATTTTAGGGAAGTTCAATTTACTTGTGGAGTGACAAATCATCAGTACTCTTTGATTTTTCACTGTTTATTAACTGGGGGCTTGGAAGGAAACTGTGCAAATGAGGAGCCCAGAAGATTCACTGACTTCTATAACAATCTTCCTCTGGCCCCTTTGAGCCACCTCTTCCTCCAGGAAGCATTCTCTGATTTTCCCAAGCGGAGGTTCTCCCATGGGTTTTTATTCCTTTCACTCACTGGACTTTTCCCAGTCTCTCCGAGCTAGCTAGGTCAACCTCCTTCACCAGATGGAGGGAGACCCAGAGGCTAAGGAGTCAGGACACACTTACCTGGGCCTGGGAGTCAGGCAGACTGGAATTTGGTATTTTGCACCTCGGGTGCACAGACAGAACAGGATTTATCCTAATTCTTGGTTCCTGACATACTCTCACCATTGGTCCAGGCGAGGGCTTCTCTCTTGGCTTTTCCTTGTGACCTTCAACAAGTTTCTTATCACTTGGAATCTCAGTTTCCCCATCTATAAACTGGGGATGATACCAATAATACTTACTGGATCAGAGTTGTGAGGATTCAATGGCATAGTGTATGTAATGTATGCACAGCCCTTTGTGCCTACTGTTTAGTGAAAGATGGTCCTCCACATGATCGAGACTGTGTTGCCAGTGCAGGATACAATAGTGAACGACAAAGGCCCAGGCCCTGCTTCCCGAGCTCATGCAGGGGTCCCCAAACTTTTTACACAAGGGGCCAGTTCACTGTCCCTCAGACCATTGGAGGGCCACCACATACAGTGCTCCTCTCACTGACCACCAATGAAAGAGGTGCCCCTTGCGGAAGTGCGGCGGTGGCCAGATAAATGGCCTCAGGGGGCCGCAGTTTGGGGACGCCTGGTAGTGGGCACCACACAGACCAGTGCAGTCCTGGTATATCAAGAATGATTTCATCTTTTGTTTCTATTTCTCCTCCTTACTTTTTACTGTCTCTTTCTCCCCAGTTTACTAGTACTGTCACCACCTCTCAGACATTCATCCATCTCTATCTTTAGTTTGCTTTCTCTTGTTTTTCTGCTTACATCTCTCTGGTGGTTTCTCTTTCTTGTGTCTAATATTCTCTCTCTCTCTCTCTCTCTCTCTCTCTCTCTCTCTCTCTCTCTTCCCTTCTTGCTCTTGCTGTCACTCTCACTATGATGCCTATGCTGGGGGGTCATCTTGTCTCCATCCTGTCTCCACCTAACTTAGAGGTCTCATTTGGTATGTGTCCCCACCCTCACATATATAATAATAATATATACAATACCACATTACCTTATCTGTTCCTGAATTTCTGTGCGTTCCAGAATTTCTGTCTTTTCTGTTCAACTTCCTTTGGCTCCTTCTTTTCTGTCTGCCTTTCTGTCTTCATCACTCTATCCCTATTTATTTTATTACTGGCTGTCCTCCAGTTCTTATCTGTTTGTGTTGCTGCATTCATTTATGTCTTTTCCCTACCTGACTTTCTCTACTCTCACCTTCCTGTTCTAACCTCTGTCTTCACCCCCACCCCCAGTATTTACATTATTGCTCACTGTTTTGTCTCTCTCTCTCTCTCACATACACCTGTTGGTCTTCTTGCTCCTCTTTCCCTATTTGATTCTCCCATCTCTTCTCCCCCTTTTCTGTCTCAGTTCCCATGTTGTGGGGTTGCTCTCATCACGTGCCTGTTTCTTGTCTCCATCTCTCTGTCCCTCTGTGTGTTTCATCTGTTTGCTATCTTGTCCCCAGTTATCTGTCACGCTGTCTCTATCTTTGTCACTGACTGTGTAGTCAGGAGTACGGTTGCTTATGCTAGATGGCTTGAATTCCAATCGTGGTTGTGCTACTGACTTTCTGTGCCTCAATGTCTTCATCTGTAATACGGGGCTGATAACAGTATCTGCTTCACAGTGCTACTGTTGAGCATCACACGAGCTAACACATGTACAGCTGGTAGAACCATGCCTCAGACATAACAAAGGCTCAAAAGTGTTAGTTTCTATACCATTAACTTCTTCCTCCTAACCTTCATCACTCTCTCCTTTCTATCTTTGTCTGTTTAATCCCAGTCACTCCCTCTCTATCTACCTGGCTGTTATCTTCTCCATCTCTCTCTCTCTGTCCTCATCTTTTATGTAGCTGTCTCTCTAGCCTTGATCTCTCTCTGTCCCCATCTCTTTTTCCTCTCTCTTCCTCTCTTCCTCCCTACATTCTCGCCTTATTTCTGTCACTCCCTTGTTCCCCACCCTGTCTGCTCCATCTTTCTGTATATCTCTCTATCCCCATCCTTTTTTGTTTCTTTATCCCAATTTCTGACTGTCTGTTCCCACCTTTCAGGCCCTATTTCTTGGCCTCTGTCTCTTTGTTCTCATTTCTCTATCTGTTCATCTGTCCCCATATCTATCTTTATTTATCTATTTCATTTAAAAAATCTCATTCTGATTCTTTGTCCTCATCTCCCTGTGTCTTCCTCTGGCCTCTCTGGACAATTTAGATTGGAATTGGTCTGGTAGATAATGTGGAGCTATAAAAAGGTTTAGGAGGAAGAAGTGGGCCTGGCAAGAAGCAAGTGGCAGGGTGTGGAATTTCATGGCTCTGCCAAATCTTCCTGAAAGACGTGGCCTCTGAGGTCAAGGTTAGCGTAAACCCCCTCAACTCAGCCTCCTGAAGAAAGACAAAGAATGCTGCAGTTATTGGGAGGACCAGGAAGGGGTATTTTTTCTGAGTGAAATTCCATCCGGAAGCTGGAATCCAGAGCATTTCCTGTTGTAATGCTTCTTCCAGACTTGGAAAGTCAGAACTTGCCACGTAGCATGTGTAGTCTATGCATATATTTCTACAGTGAAACAGAGATGCATACAGAATCCTTTGCCCTTAGAGATGCAGACATGTGTAGAGACATAAGGATACACAGAGAATCACGAACCCTCACAGTTGCAGATACTGCAAGACATAAAAAAGTACACAAAACAAATCACCTCCTGCCAGAGATGCAGACATACATAGGGATATTGAAAGACCCACGGGATTACCCCCTCACAGTTCAGGCCCCCAGGCAAACAGATACAGAAAAATAGTTCCACAGAGAATCATCCAGCTAATTTCCAACTGAAAACCTGTTCTTTTTCAGTCTGATATTTTTGTACAAACAGAAACATACCAGAGCATCAAGTATAAACACACATTTAAAGTGTCCAGATTCATATACAATCACAAATATCCAGAGCAACAGAGAATCATACATAGCCATTGCTTTGCTGGATGTGCAAAAGTAGCCGTTCTTCCTCTAGCCCCCAAATGGCAGGCATGCCGCTCTCTGGCACCCCCGCTCTGTGAAGGCGCCACCAGGTACTCAAGTTAGAAATTTTACTGTTAGGAACTAGACGAAAATTATTGAAAAATCCAGGTAAAAATTTTTTTCCTAGAAAAATACAAAATTACAAAAATGGTATAGGAAGTAGTAGAGAACTTGAACAGAATATTAAGCATTAATTAAATTGAAATGGTAGCCAAGGATCTCACTTCCCTCCAAATCCAGGCCCAGATGGATTTATACGTGTATTTTGCCAAACTCTCAAGGAACAGTTACTTTTCAGCTTATACAAGTTATTGCAGAAAATAGAAAAGGTGGGAAAGCTTCCGAGCTCATTTTATTAGTCTAGTTGAATATTTATTTATTTTTATTTTTTGTTTTGTTGGTGTAACTGCACAGACTTCATTTTTTTTAATTTAGAAAATCAAATTTAATGATGTGACATTGATCAGTAAGAGTATATATGTTTCAGCCTGACCAGGTGGTGGCGCAGTGGCTAGAGCGTTGGACTGGGACTCAGAGGACCCAGGTTTGAAACCCCAAGGTCACCAGCTTGAGCACGGACTCATCTGGCTTGAGTACAGGGTCGCTGGCTTGAGCGCAAAGGTCATTGGCTTGAAGCCTAAAGTTGCTGGCTTGAGCCCAAGGTCACTGGCTTGAGCAAGGGATCATAGACATGACCCCATGGTCACTGGCTTGAAATTCAAGGTCTCTGGCCTGAGAAAGAGGTCACTCGCTCTGCTGGAACCCTCCACCCCACCCAGGTCAAGGCACATATGAGATCAAGCAATCAGGAAACAACTAGGGTGCCTCAATGAAGAATTGATGCTTCTCATCTTTCTCCCTTTCTGTCTGTCCCTATGTGTCCCTTTCTCTGTTTCTCTCTGTGTGTCTGTCAAAAAAAGAATACCTAGGTTTCAGATAAACATTCCTATAGCATTTGAATTGTTAAATGTGTTGTATGCCCATCACCAGAAGTCAGATCAAGGCTCCATTGGAGCAAAGATGGCCCGGGCGCTGGGGATGGCTCCTTGGCCTCTGCCCCAGGCGCTAGAGTGGCTCTGGTCACGGCAGAGCGACGCCTCGGAGCGGCAGAGCATCGCCCCCTGGTGGGCAGAGCGTTGCCCCTGGTGGGCGTGCCGGGTGGATCCCGGTCGGGCGCATGCGGGAGTCTGTCTGACTGTCTCTCCCCATTTCCAGCTTCAGAAAAATACAAAAAAAAAAAAAAAAAGTCAGATCATTTCCCATCACCATATATTTGTCCTCTTTACTCACCTCCTCTCCACCCCCTTCCATCTGGTAACCCCTTTACTTTATCTATGTCTATGAGTCTTATTTTTATATCACACTTATGTGTGAAATAATATACTTCTTAGCTTTTTTGATTTACTTATTTCACTCAGTATAATGTTCTCAAGGTCCATGCATGTTGTTGTAAATGGCAATATGTCATCGTTTCTTATGGCTGAGTAGTACTACTTGTATATATGTACCCTATCTTTTTTTTTTTTAAAGAGATAGAGCGAGAGTCAGAGAGAGGGATAGATAGGGACAGACAGACAGGAACGGAGAGAGATGAAAAGCATCAATCATCAGTCTTTTGTTGTGGCACTTTAGTTGTACATTGATTGCTTTCTCATATGTGCCTTGACCAGGGGGCTACAGCAGACCTAGTAACCCCTTGCTCAAGCCAGCAACCTTAGGTCCAAGCTGTTGAGCTTTGCTCAAACCACACGAGCCTGCGTTCAAGCTGGCGACCTCAGGGTCTCGAACCTGAGTCCTCCACATCCCAGTCCGATGCTCTATCCACAGTGCCACCATCTGGTCAGGCTGTACCCTACCTTCTTTATCCAATCCTCTATCGAGGGGCATTTTGTTTCCATGTCTTGGCCACCGTAAATGAACATGGGAATGCATGTCATTGTGTACCAACGTTTTCAAATTTTTTGGGTAGATACCCAGTAGAGGGATTGCTGGGTCATATGTAGCTCTATTATTAATTTTTTGAGGAACCACCATACTTTCTTCCATAATGGTTGTACAAATTTGCATTCCCACCAGCAGTGAATGAGGGTTCATTTTTCTCCAGCCTTTCCAGCACTTATTACTACTGTCTTGTTGATAACAGCCAATCTAACAGATGTAAGGTGGTATCTCTTTGTAGTTTTGATTTGTACTTCTCTAGTAGCTAGTGAAGATGAGCATCTTTTCATATATCTGTTGGCCATTTGTATGTCTTCTTGGGAGAAATGTCCTTTCAGGTCCTTTCCCCATTTTTAATTGGATTACTTGCTTGTTTGGTGTTAAGCTTTGTGAGTTCTTTATATATTTTGGATATTAACTCCTTATCAGAGCTGTTGTTTGTAAATATCATCTCCCATTTGGTTGGCTGCTTTTTTATTTTGTTGTGGGTTTCTTTTCCTGTGCATAAGCTTTTTAGTTGAATATAGTTCTATTCATGTATTTTTGTCTTTACTTCCCTTGTCTTTGGGGTCAAATTCATAAAATGTTCTCTACAGTAAAAGTCCATAAGTTTAGTACCTATGTTTTCTTCTATGTGATTTATTGTCTTAGATATTATATTTAGGTATTTGATCTATTTTGAATTAATTTTAGTGCATGAGGACAGGGTGTAGTCAACTTTCATCCTTTTGCATGTGGCTTTCCAATTTTCCCAGCACCATTTATTGAAGAGGCTTTCTTTTCTCCATTGTATGTTTTTGGCTCCTTTGTTGAAGATGATTTGTCCATATATATCATATGTGGTTTTATTTCTGGGCTCTTGATTCTGTTCCAGTGGTCTGTATGTCTGTTTTTCTGACAATACTATGCTGTTCTGATTATCGTGGCTCTGTAGTATAATTTGAAGTCAGGTAGTGTGATACCTCTGGCTTTATTTTTTTTCCTCAGGATTGCTTTGACTATTCATGGTCTTTTATGGTTCCATACAAATCCGGTGATTTTTTGCTTTATTAAAAAAAAAATGACATTGACATTGGGACTTCAATTGTGATTGCATTAAATTTGTATATTGCTTTGGGAAGTATGGACATTTTAATTATGTTGAGTCTTCTGATCCATGAACATGGAATATTTTTCTATTTCATCGTGTCTTTTTCAATTTCTTTTAGTAATGCTTGTTTTTCTTTAAAGATTTTTAAATTTATTTTTTAGAGAAGAGAGAGAGAGAGAGAGAGAGAGCGAGCGCAGGGCAGAGGAGGAAGCATTGATTCCCATACGTGCCTTGAGCAGGCAAGCCCAGAGTTTTGAACCAGCGACCTCAGTGTTTCAGGTTATTGCTTTATCCACTGCGCCACCACAGGTCAGGCCAAGTTTTAGTAATGTTTTGTAGTTTTCAGTATATAGGTCCTTCACATCCTTTGTTAAGATTATTTCTAGATATTTTTGTTGTTGCAACTGTAAAAGGGGTTGGTTTTTCAATTCATTTTCTGAAGTTTCTTCATTGGCATATAGGAAAGCAGTAGAATTTTGTATACTGATTTTGTATCCTGTGACTTTACCATATATCTAATAGTATTTTTGTGGAATCTTTGGGGTTTTCCATATACAGGATCATGTCATATGCAAAAAGGCACCAATGTGGGTGCCTTTTATTTCTTTCTCTTGCCTAATTGCTCTGGCTAAGACTTCCAGTACTGTGCTGAATAAGAGTGAAGAGAGTGAGAAGCCTTCTCTTGTTTCTGATTTTAGAGAAAAAGTTTTCAGTTTTTCACCAGTTAGTATGATCTTGGCTGATGGTTTCTCATATGCGGTCTTTATTATGCTAAGTTACTTTGCTTCTATACACCTTTTATTGAGTGTTTTAAACATAAATGGATGTTGTATCTTATTGAATGCCTTCCCTGCATTCATTGATAAAATAATATGATTTTTATCCTTTTTTTGTGACAGAGACAGAGAGAGAGACACACACAGTGAGAGGAATAGATAGAGACAGACAGACAGGAAAGGAGAAGGATGAGAAGCATCAATTCTTTATTGTGGTTCCTTAGTTGTTCATTGATTGCTTTTTCATATGTGCTTTGACTTGGGGGCTATAGTAGAGTGAGTGACCTGTTGCTCAAGCCAGTGACCTTGGGCTTCAAGCCAGTAACCTTTGGGCTGCAGCCAGCAACCATGGAGTCATGCCTATGATCCCATGCTCAAGCCAGAAAACCCGTGCTCAAGCTGGTGAACCCGTGCTCAAGCCAGAGAGCTCATGGTTTTTTTGTTTTGTTTTGTTTTTACAGAGACAGCAAGAGTCAGAGAGAGGGATAGATAGGAACAGACAGACAGGAACGAAGAGAGATGAGAAGCATCAATTATCAGTTTTTCGTTGCAACACCTTAGTTGTTCATTGATTGCTTTCTCATATGTGCCTTTACCGTGGGCCTTCAGCAGACCGAGTCACCCCTTGCTAGAGCCAGCGACCTTGGGTCCAAGCTGGTGAGCTTTTGCTCAAACCAGATGAGCCCACGCTCAAGCTGGCGAGCTTGGGGTCTTGAACCTGGGTCTTCCGCATCCCAGTCCGATGCTCTATTCACTGCACCACCGCCTGGTCAGGCAACCTCGGGGTTTTGAACCTGGGTTTTTTGCATGCCAGCCTGATGCTCTATCCACAGTACCACCACCTGGTTAGGCCTTTTTTTTTTAAAGATTTTTTTAATAAATAAATTTTTATTAATTTTAATGGGGTCACATCAATAAATCAGGGTACATATATTCAAAGAAAACATGGCCAGGTTATCTTGTCATTCAATTCTGTTGCATACCCATCACCCAAAGTCAGATTGTCCTCCGTCACCTTCTATCTAGTTTTCTTTGTGCCTCTCCTCCTCCCCCTCTCCCTCCTTCCCTCCCCCTGTCCCCCCTAACCACCACACTCTTGTCCATGTCTCTTAGTCTCGTTTTTATGTCCCACCAATGTATGAAATCCTGCAGTTCTTGTTTTTTTCTGATTTACTTATTTCACTTCATATAATGTTATCAATATCCCACCATTTTGTTGTAAGTGATCCGTTGTCATCATTTCTTATGGCTGAATAATATACCATGGTGTATATGTGCCCCATCTTCTTTATCCATTCTTCTATTTTTTTTACAGTGATTAAAGCCTTTAAGCAAGCTCTTTGCCAATACAGCAAGAATCCATAAAAGAGTAGTGTCCTTAACATGTTCACCAAGTCCAAGTTGGCCCCAACACCATGCCAAATCCCTGAAAAATGCAACCCAACCCCAGTTCAGTCTGTTAGGAGCTGTCACAAGGAGCAGGAGTCCAGGAAAAGTCCACATCCAGGAAAAGTCTGCATGGCACTGGAATTGTTGTCACAATTCTATACTTTGCAGCTCACGTCCAAGTCCCAATGACCGCTGCTTCTAGCTGGTAATGATTCAGGTAGACTGGGAAAGCCATCTGCAGCATGTGTGAAGATGGAGCTTCTGTTCTCCTCTGCCAGTCTCGGTGTGGCTTCTTCAGTGTTCCTTGGTTGAAGCGTCCTCTTAGTTTTAAGTTGGTTTTTCCAGATGATAGTTCTTAAAATTATTTTGTAATCCACTTTGTTTCTGGGAGGTGGATGTTGGTACATCCGCCTACTCCAGCGCCATCTTGTCTTCTCCTTTTTTAAAGATTTTATTTACTGATTTTACAGCAAGAGGAAGTGAAGGCAGAAAGAAGTATTAACTGATAGTTGCTTCACTTTAGTTGTTCATTGGTTGTTTATCGTACATGCTTGACCAGTCCAAGCTCAGGGTTTTGAACTGGTGACCTCAGCATTCCAGGTCCATGCCTTATACACTGAGCTACCACAAACTGGGCTTTCCTTTGTTTTGTTGATATAGTGTATTACACTTATTGATTTACATATGTTCAATTATCCTTGTGCTCCTGAAATGAATCCTGGAATTGATAGTGATGTATTATTATTATTATTATTTTGTATTTTTCCGAAGTTAGAAGCTGGGAGGCAGCTCCCACATGCACCCAACTGGGATCCACCCAGCATGCCCACCAGGGGGCGATGCTCCGCCCATCTGGGGCATTGCTCCACTGTGGCCTGAGCCATTCTAGCACCTGACGCAGAGGCCATGGAGCCGTCCTCAGCGCCCGGGCCAACTTTGCTCCAATGGAGCTTTAGCTGCTGGAGGGGAAGAGAGAGATAGAAAGGAAGGAGAGGGGGAAGGTTGGAGAAGCAGATGGGTGCCTATCCTGTGTGCCCTGACTGGGAATTGAACCCAGAACTTTCACATGCCGGGCCGATGCTCTACCACTGAGCTAACCGAACAGAGCCATGATGTATTATTTTTTAAATGTATTGTTGTATTCGATTTGCTAGTATTTTGTTTAGAATTGTTGCATCTGTATTCATCAAAGATATTGGTCTGTAGTTTTCTTTGTTTGTGTTGTTGTTGCCAGGTTTTGGTGTCAGAGTTATGTTGGCCTCAGAAAATGTGTTGAGGAGTATTGCTTCTATTTTTTGGATGACTTTGAGAAGAATAGGTACTAAATCTTCTTTGAATGTTTGGTAGAATTCAGTATTGTAGCCATCTGGTCTTGGACTTTTATTTTTGGGGAGATTTTTGATAGTTGTTTCTATTGCCTCCCACCTTATGGCTCTACCATATATCTCCATGTATAAATATAAGATGCTCCCATACATTTTGGGGCCCGAAATTTGAAAAAAAGACAACAAGCATGAAAAAGCAGGAAATGCAAGTAAAAAAACAACAACTACAACCTCTGTATAAGATGCACCCAGTTTTTAGATCCCAAAATTTTCAAAAAAGGGTGCATCTGCCTGACCAGGCAGTAGTGCAGTGGATAGAGTGTAGGACTGGGATTCGGAAGACACAGGTTTGAGACTCTGAGGTTGCCAGCTTGAGCGTGGGCTCATCTGGTTTGAGCAAAAAGCTCACCAGCTTGGACCCAAGGTTGCTGACTTGAGCAAGGGGTTACTCGGTCTGCTGAAGGCCCACGATCAAGGCACATATAAGAAAGCAATCAATGAACAACTAAGGTGTCACAATGAAAAACTGATGATTGATGCTTCTCATCTCTCTCCGTTCCTGTCTGTCTGTCCCTATCTATCCCTCCGACTCTCGCTCTGTCTCTGTAAAAAAATAAAATAAAAGTGCTCCCCAAAAGGGTGCATTTTATGCATTAGTAAATACAGTATTTAGGTTTTCCACTTATTCGTGACTCTGTCTAGGAAGATTGTAAAGTTCTAAGAAATTACCCAATTCTTCTACATTGTTGAATTTTGTGGCATATAATCTATCATACTATTCTAATATGATCCTTTGTATATCTATGATGTTTATGGTAAGTTCTCCTCTTTCTTTCAGATTTTGTTGATATGAGTCATTTCTCTTTTTTCTTCAGTGAGTCTAACCAGAGGTTTGTTGAATTTGTTGATCTTTTCAAAGAACCAGCTCTTTGTTGTATTAATTTTTTCTACAGTTTTTTCTCTATTTCATTTGGTTCTGCTCTAAGTTTTACTATTTCCTTTCTTCTGCCCACTTTGGGTTGCTTTTGGTCTTCTTTTTATAGTTCTTTCAGATGTAATGTTAGGTTGGGATTTCTCTTATTTCTTTTTTTTTCTTATTTCTTCGTATAAGCCTGTAATGATATAAATTTCCCTCTTATTACTGCTTTTGCTGCATTCCAGAAGTTTTGATATGTTGTGTTGTTATTCTCGCTTGATTGTACATATATATATATTTTTTTTTTTCTGAAGCTGGAAATGGGGAGAGACAGTCAGACAGACTCCCGCATGCGCCCGACCGGGATCCACCCGGCACGCCCACCAGGGGTGACGCTCTGCCCACCAGGGGGCGATGCTCTGCCCCTCCGGGGCATCGCTCTGCCGCGACTAGAGCCACTCTAGCGCCTGGGGCAGAGGCCAAGGAGCCATCCCCAGCGCCTGGGCCATCTTTGCTCCAATGGAGCATTGGCTACGGGAGGGGAAGAGAGAGACAGAGAGGAAGGAGGGGGGGTGGGGGTGGAGAAGCAAATGGGCGCTTCTCCTAAGTGCCCTGGATGGGAATCGAACCCCGGTCCCCCACCCGCCAGGCCGACACTCTACCGCTGAGCCAACCGGCCAGGGCTGTTTGTATATATCTTTTGATGTCTGCATTTATTTCTTCTTGACTCAGTCATTTTTTAGAAGTATACTGTTTAATTTCCACATTTTTGTGGGTTTTACTTCCTTTTTGCTGCTGACTTCTAATTTCAATGCCTTATGGTCTGAAAATGTGCTTGATATAATTTCAATCTTCCTGAATTTGTTAAAGTTAGTTTCGTGGCCCAACATGTGGTCTAGTCTTGAGAATGTTCCATGCACACTGGAGAATGTATAATCTGATGTTTTGGGATGAAATGTCCTGTAAACGTCTATTATGTCTATTTTTTCTAGTGTGTAATTTAAGTCCAATATGTCTTTATTGATTTTATGTTTGTAAGATCTACCTAAAGCCATCAATGGTATGTTGAGATCTTCAACTATGATTGTGTTTTTGTATATGTTAGTTTTAGGTTTGTTAGTATATGTCTAATATATTTTAGTGATCCCTGATTTGTTGCATATATATTAAGAATCTAGCCTGACCAGGTGGTGGCGCAGTGGATAGAGCATCGGACTGGGATGCGGAAGGACCCAGGTTCGAGACCCCGAGGTCGCCAGCTTGAGTGCGGGCTCATCTGGCATGAGCAAAGAGCTCACCAGCTTGGACCCAAGGTCCCTGGCTCCAGCAGGGGGTTACTTGGTCTGCTGAAGGCCCACGGTCAAGGCACATGTGAGAAAGCAATCAATGAACAACTAAGAAGTCGCAACGCGCAAAGAGAAACTGATGATTGATGCTTCTCATCTCTCTCCACTCCTGTCTGTCCGTCCCTGTCTATCTCTGCCTCTGTAAAAAAAAAAAAAAAAAAAAAAAAAAAAAGAATCTAGTATAATCTTGAATTTTTGATTCTAAATCCAGACAGACACAATAAAAGAAAAGAAAATTATGGGTTTATTTCACTTACTAATATAGATGCACAAATCTTCAATAAAATATTAACAAATCAAATCCAATAGTATATTAAAAATGCATCACAATCAAATAGAGTTTATTCCAAGAATGCAAGGATAATTTCTTAAACCTCAGAAAAAATCTGTCAATTTAATTTGCCACATTTATAGACTAAAGGAGAATAATCATATGGGTATCTCAGTTAATGTAGAAAAAGTATGTTACATACCTACTTATGATAAAACTATTAGTGAACTAGGAATAGAGGGAAATTTTCTTAACTTGGTGAAGGTTACAGACCCAAACTTTACAGTATATCTTATACTAAATGGAGAAACTTAAGATGCAATCCCTGAATCTTGATATTGAAACTAGATATTTACTTATACCAACTACTGTTTAACATACAACTGAAGTCTTTGTCAATAGTATAAAGGGAGAAAAAGAACTAAAAGGTATATGGATTAGAAGAAATAAAACCAATAGTTTCAATGGACACCTCAGAATTAAAGAGTTCAGCTAGGTTGCCAGGTACAAAATCAACTAATTAGAATCAACAGTGTTCCTTTACATTAGCAATAAACAAGTATAAAAAAGGAATAAAAATAAGATATTCAAAATTAATTATTAGATCAAATTAAAAACTTTTCCAAATGTCAGGATAACTAAAAACAAGCAAACAGCACTGGGCAGATAGCTCAGTTGGTTGGAGCATCATAGCGAGGTGCAAGGGTTGCCAGTTCAATACCTAATCAGGGTACATACAGAAACAGATCAATGTTTCTGTCTCCCTCTCTCTCCCTACCTCTCTCTCTAAAATAAATCAATAAAAAATTAAGAAACATGACCGACTAGTGGTGGCACAGTTGATAGGGTGTCAACCTGGGATGCTGGAGGTCCCAGGTTTGAAACCCTGACGTTTCTAGCTTAAGTGTAGGCTCATATGGCTTGAACGCAGGCTTACCAGCTTGAGTGTGGGATTATTGACATGATCCCATGGTCACTGGCTTGAGCCCATAGGCCACTGGCTTGAACAAGGTGTCACTATCTCTGTAAAAGCCCCCCACTCCCTGCCGTCAAGGCACATATGAGAAGCAATCAATGGACAAGTAAGTGCCACAACTATGAGTTGATGCTTCTCATCTCTCTGCCTTCCTATCTATCTGTCTGTCTGTCTGTATCTCTTGCTAAGTGTGTGTGTGTGTGTGTGTGTGTATATATATATATATATATATATATATATAAATGCTTTTAATATATAAACATACAACCAAAAAAGAAAAACTTAAAATAACATGACTATATTAATAGCAAAACATTTTTTGTATCAATAATTATAAATGGTCTTAGCTAACCTATGCAAAGAAAAAACATTTTCCATTGGATCACTGAGCAAAACCCAACTGCTGTATTCAAGACAGTCAACTAAAACAAATATAATCAGAAAGGTTAAAAATACAAGAGCCCTGGCCAGTTGGCTCAGTGGTAGAGTGTCAGCCTGGCGTGCGGAAGTCCTAGGTTCGATTCCCGGCCAGGGCACACAGGAGAAGCGCCCATCTGCTTCTCCACCTCTCCCCCTCTCCTTCCTCTCTGTCTCTCTCTTCCCCTCCCGCAGCCAAGGCTCCATTGGAGCAAAGATGGCCCGGGCGCTGAGGATGGCTCCATGGCCTCTGCCTCAGGCACTAGAGTGGCTCTGGTCGCAACAGAGCGACGCCCCCTGGTGGGCATGCTGGGTGGATCCCAGTCGGGCGCATGCAGGAGTCTGTCTGACTGCCTCCCCGTTTCCAGCTTCAGAAAAATACATGGCCCTGGCCGGTTGGCTCAGCGGTAGAGTGTCGGCCTAGCGTGCGGAGGACCCGGGTTCGATTCCCGGCCAGGGCACACAGGAGAAGCGCTCATTTGCTTCTCCACCCCTCCACCGCGCTTTCCTCTCTGTCTCTCCCTTCCCCTCCCGCAGCCAAGGCTCCAATGGAGCAAAGATGGCCCGGGCGCTGGGGATGGTTCTGTGGCCTCTGCCTCAGGCGCTAGAGTGGCTCTGGTCGCAACATGGCGACGCCCAGGATGGGCAGAGCATCGCCCCCTGGTGGGCAGAGCATCGCCCCTGGTGGGCGTGCCGGGTGGATCCCGGTCGGGCGCATGCGGGAGTCTGTCTGACTGTCTCTCCCTGTTTCCAGCTTCAGAAAAATGAAAAAAAAAAAAAAAAGAAAAATACAAAAAAAAAAATACAAGAAAGGGCTAATGTATAATAGTCAAATGTAAAGAAATAAAGCAGGGGTTGCGATCTTAATTATCAATTTAAAACCTCAGAATGAAAGGCATTAATTAACTGTTAAGATCCTTAAAAACAAGGAAAGACTGAGTTACTGTCACAGACTGGAGGAGATATGATGACTAAATACAATGTGGGATCCTGGGTAGGAACTTGGAACAGAAAAAAAAAAGGTAAAATCTGAATAAAAACTGGTAAATCTGGTGGTTAATAGCAATCTACCAATGCTAATCTCTTAGTTTTGACAAGTGAAGTTATATATTTACATGAGGGGTAAATAGGTGAAGGGTATGTCCTTGCAACTGTTCTGTAAATCTCAAATTATTCCATAAGAAAAAGCTTATTATAAAAAAAGCATTAATTAAGGCAAAAAGGGCCATGAGTCACAATGAGAATATAAAGTTACGACTATTTTTGTACCAAATAACAGCATCTTTCAAAAAGCTGAAATGTTAAAAGGTACAAGGAGAAACTAAGAAAAGGAGAAATTTAACTTACCTTTCTCATTGCAGGACAGGTCAAATCAACAACAACAACAACACAACAAACCAATAAGAATACAGAAAACCTAAACAACAAAATCAACATTAGGCCAAGAAGAAAGTCTCAGTAAATCGCAAAAAATGGAACCAATACAATGTTCTCTGATCACAAATGGATAAAACTAGAAACCAATGTAAAATGGATCTTCTGTCTGAACATGTTCAAAACTCTCTGTCAAACAACTCTTGGTGCCCTGGCTGTTTGGCTCAATGCTAGAGTGTCAGCCCAGCATGTAGAAGTTCTGAGTTCACTTCCAGGTCAAGGCACACAAGAGAAATGACCATCTGCTTCTTCACCCCTTCCCCCATCTCTCTCTCTTTTCCCCTACCGCAGCCATGGCTCGATTGGTTTGAGCAAAGTTGGCCCTGGGTGCTGAGCATGGCTCCATGGCCTAGGCCTCAGGTGCTGAAGCGTCTTGGTTGCTGAGCAATGGAGCTGTGGCCCAGCTGGGCAGAGTATCACCTCGTGGGGGCTTGCTGGGTGGATCTGAGTTAGGGTGCATGCGGGAGCCTGTCTCTGCCTCTCTGTCTCTCACTTAATAAAAACAAACAAACAGACAGACATAACTCCTGGGTCAAAAGGGAAACTCAAACCAAAACTGCTAAATTTCTAGACAGTAATGATAATGAAAACAGTATATATCAGAATCTATGGATATCGTGGTCAGAGGAGAGTTCACAGCCTTAAAATACTAAATATTTATTAAAAATGAGGAAAAAATATAAATAACTACCTGACTCAAAATGAGAAAGAAAAACAAAATAAATCTAAAGGGGAGTAGAAGGAAAAGTTTAACAAAAAGAAAATTCCAAGTAAAGGAGTTAGAAAACAGATAACAGTAGAAATAATAAATAGATGAGTCAAGTCTGTGAAAAATAAATATATGTAAACCATTAAATAACATAATCAAGAAAAGGAGAAAGCACAAATATACGAATTTGGAAATGAAAGATTGAACATAGCTATAGAAAGAGGGACCTTTTAAACATCATAAAAGACTTCCTTGTACAACTCTATGAAAATTGTTTTAAAGACCTGGAAGAAATGGAAAACATCTTAGGAAAATATAATATAGCAAAACTGATTCCAAAAGAGAAAAATTCATATAGACCAATTTCCAAGGAAGAAATGGAGATAGTTATAAAGAGCTACTTTCCCCCAAGCCCCAAACCATGATGCTTTATTTTATTTCTTTTCTTTTTTAAAGATTTTATTTATTTTAGAGAGGAGTTGGAGAGAGAGAAGGGGGAGGAGCAGGAGGCATTAACTCTCATATGTGCCTTGACCAGGGAAGCTCAGGGTTTTGAACCTGCAAACTCAGTGTTACAGGTCAAAACTTTTATCTACTGTGACACCACAGGTCAGGCCCCATGATCCTTTCACAGTGGAAGTCTGCTAACACTAACAAGCAGATAATCTGAATGCTATTTTTATTTCTCCAAGCCTAAAGGAGTACTTTCAAATTCTTTTAATGAAATGAGTATAACATTGATAACAAAATATGACAAAGATCCCACAAAATAAGAAAATAATATCAATCAATCTTTGCTTATGAATATCAATGCAAAGTCTTACATAAAATATTAGCAAAAATATATATATTAGCAGACAAAATCCATAGAATCATTCAATATTGAAACTAATATATTATAAAACAATATTGAATATCAACTGTAATCAAAAGAAAAAAATACCTCCCCAAAGATTCATTCAATATTAGGAAATTCATTAATAAAATCTAACACATTATTAAATCTGAAATATCTTACTTTCAGAAATGTGAAAGAATGAATTGACAAAATTCAACACCCACTCTATTTAAAATACAACAACATGCAATAAAAGAGGACTATATGATGTCTTCCTTGATATAATTATGTGTGTGTGTGTGTGTCAATGTTTTTCTATGTCCCAAAATTCAGTTATCCAGCATTTCACTTAAGCAGGAAACACCAGCAGCATTTATATGCTAAAATCAGATACCAGGTAAGGTATAAACTCTCTCCACTACCGTTCAACATACATATTGGAGGTAGCAAGCAATGTAAGTAGAAAAGACAAAGAAAGTAGAAGTATCATATAAAATTGGAATGCGTCAGCCTGGCGTGCAGGAGTCTCGGGTTTGATTCCCAGCCAGGGCACACAGGAGAAGCGCCCATCTGCTTTTCCAACCCTCCCCCTCTCCTTCCTCTCTGTCTCTCTCTTCCCCTCCCGCAGCCAAGGCTCCATTGGAGCAAAGTTGGCCCGGGCGCTGAGGATGGCTCCGTGGCCTCTGCCTCAGGCATTAGAGTGGCTCTGGTCGCAACAGAGCGACGCCCCGGATGGGCAGAGCATCGTCTCCTGGTGGGCATGCCGGGTGGATCGGTCAAGCGCATGCAAGAGTCTGTCTGACTGCCTCCTCGTTTCCAACTTTGGAAAAAGACAAAATAAATAAATAAATAAATAAATAAATAAATAAATAAAATTAATACATATAAATCCTGGAGGAAAGGCTTCATTTATTAGAGCAATAAAAAAGATAAAATACTGTCTTATTCTATTGGGGCTGCTATAACAGAATACCTTAGACCGGGTGGCTTATAAACAACAGAAATTCATTTTTCACAGTTCTAGAAGCTGAGAAGTCCAAGATCAAGGTATGGGCAGATTCAATGTCTGTTGAGAGCCTGCTTCCTGGCTCATAGACTACCTTCTTCTAGCTATGTTCTCATATGGTAGAATGGGCAAGAGAACTCTCTGGGGTCTCTTTATAAGGGCACTAATCCCATTCATGAGGGTTCTACCTTCATGAACTAATCACCTCACAAAAGCCTCATCTCCAATTACCATCACATTGGGAATTAGGTTTCAACATATGAATTTTGGGGGCACACATTCAGTCTATAGCAAATTCATAGAAACAAACTTAACAAGAAATATCCAAAATTTTTTGTGTGATATTTAAATTTTATTTTTTATTTAATTATTGATTTAGAGAAGAAGAGAAAGAAAAAGAGAAACATCAACTTGTTGTTCCACTTATTCATGCATTTATTGGCTGATTCTTGTATGTGCCCTGACCAGGGATCAAACCTGCAACCTTGGTGTATCGAGAAGACCCTCTACCCAACTGAGTTACCTGGCCTGGGCCTGTCCAAACTCTTTATGAGAAAACATTTGTAAAACTCTGGAGGAACAAATGAAAAAGCATCACAGATTTTTAAATAGGAAGACTCAAAATTATGGAAATGTTAAAATAATTTATAAATTTAATATAAACTCATTAAAATATCATTTTTTTCAGCCCTGGCCGGTTGGCTTAGTGGTAGAGCATCGGCCTGGTGTGCAGAGGTCCCGGGTTCGATTCCCGGCCAGGGCACACAGGAGAAGCGCCCATCTGCTTCTCCACCCCTCCCCCTCTCCTTCCTCTCTGTCTCTCTCTTCCCCTCCCGCAGCCAAGGCTCCATTGGAGCAAAGATGGCCCGGGCGCTGGGGATGGCTCCTTGGACTCTGCCCCAGGCGCTAGAGTGGCTCTGGTCGCAGCAGAGCGACGCCCCGGAGGGGCAGAGCATCGCCCCCTGGTGGGCAGAGTGTCGCCCCTGGTGGGCGTGCCGGGTGGATCCCGGTCGGGTGCATGCGGGAGTCTGTCTGACTGTCTCTCCCCGTTTCCAGCTTCAGAAAAATACAAAATATATATATATATATATATATATATATATATATATATATATATATATCATTTTTTTTCCTGATACTAAGCAAACTGAATTCAAGTTCGAATGGGAAAAAAAGCAAGCATAGCCAGGATAACTCTGAAAAATAACAATGATGGGGGACTATTGGCATAGTATGCTGTGCAAAAAGAACAAAATGAACATGCATGTACCAAAACTTAGAGTCTAAGGGTCACTTGGGAAGTTCTATTGAATACAATCTGGATTAGGTTCTGTTGATCTCCAGTGGGCTAGTTCTTGAGTTGGTGGCTTGGCTAGAGGTTGGCTGCTATAGGACACCTTGGCTGGGAGGAGCAGGCTCATTTCTACATGTGTCTCACATCCCTTCTGCAGGGTAGCATGGGTATGTTCTCATAGCAGTGGCAGGGGTCCAAGAGAGGAAGCAGAATATATAATAGCTTTTTCAAGGTTATGCTTATATCAAGTGGGATACTCTCTTGTTGGTTAAAGCATGTTATATGGTCCAACTCAGAGTCAGTATGGGGGGAAATTACCAAAGGGTATGGATACAGAGACACATAAATAATTGGAGTCTTTTAAGTCCTGGTCAGTTGGGTCAGCAGTAGAGCCTCAGCCCGGTATGTGGAAGTCCCAGGTTCGATTCTCGGCCAGGGCACAGAGGAAAAGTGCCCATCTGCTTCTCCACCCTTCCCCCTTTCCTTCCTTTCTGTATCTCTCTTCCTTTCCCGCAGCCAAGGCTCCATTGGAGCAAAGTTGGCCCTGAGCGCTGAGGACAGCTCCATGGCCTCTGCCTCAGGCACTAGAATAGCTCCAGCCACTGTGGAGCAATGCCCCGGTTGGGCAATGCATCGCCCCCTGGTGGGCATGCCGGGTGGATACTGGTCAGGCGCATGCAGGAGTCTGTCTGACTGCCTCCCTACTTCTGACTTCAGAAAAATACTCACAAAAAAAGAGAAAAAAAGAAAAAGTGGGGTCTTTAATGCAATCTATCACAAAACTACCCCTCAAAATATATAATTCATAAAAGAAAACAGATAAATTTGTTTACTTAATTTTTAAAAAATTTTTATTTATTCATTTTTAGAAAGGAGAGAGAGAGAAGAGAGAAGAGAGAGAGAGACAGAGAGAGAGAAGGGGGGAGGAGCAGGAAGCATCAACTCCCATATGTGCCTTGACCAGGCAAGCCCAGGGTTTCGAACCGGCGACCTCAGCATTTCCAGGTTGACGCTTTATCCACTGCACCACCACAGGTCAGGCAAATTTGTTTACTTAAAAACAAAATTCACTTGGAAAAAAATCATTAGTAAAGGCAAAAGAATAACACTGGGAAAAATACTGACAAGTGATATCATTCACAAAGGTTTAATATCTCTAATTATGTTACAAGGTTCTAGAAATCAAGGAAAGGCCAAAAAAACAACAGAAAAATAAAGGAAGCTTTTCTTTTATTTTTTGATAGAGGGACAGACAGACAGAAAGAGAGAGGGAGGAGAAAGATGAGAAACATCAACTCATAGTTGCTTCACTTTAATTGTCTGTTGTTTTTCATATGTGCCTTGAGCCCAAGATTGCTGGCTTGAGCAAGTGGTTACTGGCTCAAATTGAGCCACCTCACCCCCAGGATGTAAAATAAAATATTCATGATAACAAAAACTACAAAGCAACTAAGAATTAAATTAGTGAAAATGTACAACAATTCCAAAGAGAAACTTTAAACTTTTTGCATTTTAGATTTTATTTATTGATTTTAGAGAGAGGAGATAGAGAGAGAGAAGGGGGGAAGCAGGAAGCATCAACTCATACTCGCTTCTCGTATGTGCCTTGAGTGGGCAAAGCTAGGGTTTTCAACTGGTAACCTCAGCACTCTAGGCCAATGCTTTATCCACCGCACCACCACAGGTCAAGCAAAGGAACTTTAAACTCTTTTTTTTTTTTTTTAATTTTTTTTTTTTTATTCATTTTAGAGAGGAGAGGGAGAGACAGAGAGAGAAAGAGAGAGAGAAGAGGGGAGGAGCTGGAAGCATCAACTCCCATATGTGCCTTGACCAGGCAAGCCCAAGGTTTTGAACCGGCTACCTCAGCATTTCCAGGTCGATGCTTTATCCACTGCACCACCACAGGTCAGGCGAACTTTAAACTCTTAATAAAGAACACAGATAGAAAGTGAACTGAACAAATTAGGAGATATTCCATCCCCTTGGATGGGATAAGTTAATATTCTGATGATGTCAAATACCCCAAACTAATCTTTAAATTCAGTACAATCCTAATCAACATTCCAGTTGGATTTTTTTTTTTTTTTGTATTTTTCTGAAGCTGGAAACAGGGAGACAGTCAGACAGACTTCCGCATGCGCCCGACCGGGATCCACCCGGCACGCCCACCAGGGGCGATGCTCTGCCCACCAGGGGGCGATGCTCTGCCCCTCCGGGGTGTCGCTCTGCTGTGACCAGAGCCACTCTAGCACCTGGGGCAGAGGCCAAGGAGCCATCCCCAGCGCCCGGGCCATCCTTGCTCCAATGGAGCCTTGGCTGCGGGAGGGGAAGAGAGGAAGGAGGGGAGGGGGGTGGAGAAGCAAATGGGCGCTTCTCCTATGTGCCCTGGCCGGGAATCGAACCCGGGTCCCCCGCACGCCAGGCCGACGCTCTACCGCTGAGCCAACCGGCCAGGGCTCCAGTTGGATTTTTGAAGAGCTTGATAAATTCTCAAATTTACGTAGAGATGTTGCTAAGAAAAACTAAAAGGAGTCTAAAGAGGAGGGACTTTGCCCTATGAGAGGTTAAGATACATTACAAAGTAAAAACAAGGTGGTGTTAGTGCAAGAACACAAACAGACCTGTGTGTGTGTGTTTCATAATATATGATAAAGGTGTCATGGCAAATCAATAAAAAAGGAAGGACTGTTTAGTATTTGATGGTGGGAAATGTGGCTCAGTGTGTGGAAAAAAATATGATTGCATACCTACCTATCACAGGTAAAAATGGATTCTAGATGGATTAAAACCTAAAGGTGAAAGGTAATAAAAAAAAAAGGTAGGCCCTGGCTCGTTGGCTCAGTGGTAGAGCGTCGGCCTGGCGTGCAGGAGTCCCGCGTTAGATTCCCGGCCAGGGCACACAGGAGAAGCGCCCATCTGCTTCTCCACCCCTTCCCCTCTCCTTCTTCTCTGTCTCTCTCTTCCCCACCTGCAGCCAAGGCTCCATTGGAGCAAAGTTGGCCCGGGCACTGAGGATGGCTCTGTGGCCTCTGCCTCAGGTGCTAGAATGGCTCTGGTTGCAACAGAGCAAGGGCGCAGATGGGTGGAGCATCGCCCCCTGGTGGGCATGCCGGGTGGATCCCAGTCGGGCACATGCGGGAGTCTGTCTGACTGCCTCCCCGTTTCCAACTTCAGAAAAATACAAAAAATAGAAATAAAAAAATAGGCAAACATCTCGGTGACCCAGGAGGAGAGAACTACTTTTTAAAAGTTAAAAAATATTATTTTAGAGAGAGTAAGGGGGGAGAGACAGAAACATCGATCTGTTCTGGTGTGTGCCCTGACAGGGAAGTGAACCCGAAACCCTTGTGTATGGGGAGAATGCTCTAACAACTGAACTATCCAGCCGGGGCAGGAACTACTTTTATATAAAATCCTCCAAATGATTAATGTCACCTCCAAACCAAAGCCCATAAAGCAAAAAAGTTATGATTTTGATTACAATATAGTGATTTTTTTTCTTAATAATTTCTTTTCAAAGATGGCTATCATGGGCAAAGTTAAAAGTGGGAGAGAATATTCATAATGTCTGAAACTGACAGGTGGCTAATAGCTAAACCAGGGTTTTCAACATTTTTACACTTGGGGACCCATGACCGAGCTGGCCATAAGCAGAAACACACAACAAATAAAGTTTTATCTTACTGTGCATAACAGTGCAACATGGTACAAGTTAGTGCTTGATTTTCGAACTCCTTGTTTACAAAGCTTTCAGTACTACATAAGTTTGCCCGATTGCTTTTTGTCTATTGTGCATGATTTGTAAATGTTCTGCACAGTGCAAAAGGTATGAACGAGCTTACAAGTTCTAAAGATATCTGAGACAACTTTAATGGTATTTTCATTGATGATACATGCTGATAAGCGGCAATCACATTGAGCATAAGGAAATTTAACTAAGATCATTGGGTCTATAATCTTCATAGAACATCAAGGTGGGTAACTGGCTTGCAGACCAGCACAAAATTTCTGGCTGCCCGGCACCAGTCCACGGGCTGGTGGTTGAAAAACACTCGGTTAGACTACATAAAGAACTCTAGCAAATCAACAGGAGAGAAGGACTCCAATAGAAAAAAATGGGTGAACTATACAAGCAGGCAATTTATAGAAGACACATTTAACACACATACGAAAAGATGTGTACCTGTTAGGCAAAAACTAGAAATCTGCAAAACGTCAAGTGCTAGTGAGGATGTAGGTATACAGGAATCCTCGTAAACTGACTGTAAAACTGCACTAGTGTAGCCATCTCAGAGAACCATCTAGTAGTGTTACTGTTCTTAGTCAGATTAAGTATGTGCACACTTTAAGATGCAATCATTCTCCTACTCAGTGTATGTTCCAAAGGAAATTTCTCATATAGGCCATTAAGGGGAAATACAGAAAGCTGTGCATTACAGTATTATTTGCAGTATCTGGGAGCTGGAGGCAGTCCTGCTGTCTGTCATTATGGGAATATTCAGGGAAAATGTAGTGAAGGTACACTGTGGTTAACAGAAGCAATAGATTACTTGTGTATAAAGCAATGTGGATAGACTTTGAATACACAAGGCTGAATAGATATCAATGAGATATCATTTATATAAAATAAAATTGCATACACACAAAACATCCTTCATCGTGGGACTAATTGATGTTATGTGCTTCCTGAAGTGATATAGTATGAAGTAAACAATAACTGCTATGTACTAAAAATATTTAACCTGAATCTAATCATGTGGAAGGAATTGATAAATCCAAAATGTGGGACATTCTACAAGAAACTTGTCAAAAATACCAGTGTAATAGAAAACACACCAAAAAAAAATACAGGGGTACTGTTCTAGATTAAAAGAGGTTAAAGCAATACAAAAACTATGTCTAATGCATAAAACTTGATTAGATCCTGGGATTAAAAAATAAGAGCAGGTCTAAAAACATTTTGGGCTCAATTGGAAAATTTGAATGTAGGGCATTTTGATGGTATTATTGAATTGTTAAATTTTCTTAAGTATAATAATGGTATTGTGGTTATGTAGGAGAATGTCCTTATTCTAATAGATGTGTGCTGAAGAACTTAGGGGTGAAGTGTTAGACTGCCTGCAACTATTAATTGGTTCATTAAAAAATGTATACATACAAATATAAGTAGAGCAAATTTAACAAAATATTAAGGGTAAATGAGCTTTCATTGTACTATTCTTTCAACCGTTCTGAATTTTGAAATATTGAAAAATAAAAATGTATGGGAAATACATGCACATAAAACAACAGTGCATATTTTGCAAGAACACATATAACATATAAACAAAGAGACACATATTGTACTTTAGAATGGTTGTGTACATGAAGGAAATAAAAGTGGGAAGGAGAGATCAAAGTGAATTTATTTTATTTTACTTTTTAAATTTATGTATTGTTTCTAGAGAGAGGGGGGGCAGACAGAGAGGGAAAGGGAGAGAGAGAGTGAGAGACAGACAGACACTGATTTGTTGTTCTACTTATTTATGTATTTATTGGTTGAGTCTTATATGTGCCTTAACCAGAGGTCGAACCTACAATCTTGGTGTATCGGGACAATGCTTTAACCAACTGAGATATCCGGCCAAGGCTGATATGAAAGTGAATTTAAAAATAACAAAAACCTTGCTAAAGTAATAGAATATATGAAACATAGAATATATGTTTTCTAGATTTAAAAAATCTATATGAATAAATGGTTTCATACTTCATGTATCCTTTTACAACTTGTATTTTATCTCAGCATTGTATTTTTGAAATTTATCTGGGTGCAAACATGCAACTCTGTTTTATTTTTCACAGTTATATAGTATTCTGCTGTAGGGCGGTATCACTATTTATTTATTCATTCTATTACTATATATATAGTAATAGAATAATTGAATATAAGAAAACACAGAAAAGCACAATGAAAAAAAGACACCTTAAATTCACTGATACTCTCATTTTCTTTGTCAGTAGTTCTCAAAATGTGGCACCTGGCCTAGCAGCAGCACCTTCATCACCATCATCATCATTATCATCATCATAATCACTTGGGAACTTTTTAAAAATTCAAATTCCTGAGCCCTTACTGAAACACAACCCTGGGCCTGAGGCCCAGCAATCAGTATTTTAACAAGCTTTCCCAGTGATTCTGCTGCTGGCAAAGTTTGGGAACCAGTGATCTAGATTTAACCACCGTTAATTTTTTTTGTAGATCCTTGCAGTTTTCCTTTAAAAATTATGACTTTTCAGGCATGCAAATAAGTATAGAATATAATGTAACACACACCTGTGTATCTACTACCCAGATAAACTATCGGACAAACAGTTGAAGTCTCCTGTGTATATCTCTCATTCTGTTCCTTTGTTTTCTTCCCCAGAGGTGATCACTATTCTTTTTTTTTTTTTTTGCATTTTTCTGAAGCTGGAAACAGGGAAAGACAGTCAGACAGACTCCCACATGCGCCCGACCGGGATCCACCCGGCACGCCCACCAGGGGGCGACGCTCTGCCCACCAGGGGGCGATGCTCTGCCCATCCTGGGCGTCGCCATGTTGCGACCAGAGCCACTCTAGCACCTGGGGCAGAGGCCACAGAGCCATCCCCAGCGCCCGGGCCATCTTTGCTCCAATGGAGCCTTGGCTGCAGGAGGGGAAGAGAGAGACAGAGAGGAAGGCGCGGCGGAGGGGTGGAGAAGCAAATGGGCGCTTCTCCTATGTGCCCTGGCCGGGAACCGAACCCGGGTCCTCCGCACGCTAGGCCAACGCTCTACCGCTGAGCCAACTGGCCAGGGCATGATCACCATTCTGTATTTGATATTTCCTTCCCTTGTTTTAAAAATATTGTTTATATATTTATATAATCTATAAACAACATAGTGCATTGTTTTCTAGATTTAAAAAATCTATATGAATAAATGGTTTCATACTTCATGTATCCTTTTACAACTTGTATTTTATCTCAGCATTGTATTTTTGAAATTTATCTGGGTGCAAACATGCAACTCTGTTTTATTTTTCACAGCTATATAGTATTCTGCTGTAGGGCAGTATCACTATTTATTTATTCATTCTCCTATTGAACTTTTAGATTGTTCAGATTTCTTCTTTATTACCAACAGTTCTGTAATGAATATTCTTGCACATGCCACCTTGTGCATATATATAAAAATTTCTCTAGAAATTAAAGTCTAGGGTGTGGGTACACACACACACACTCATATATATATATATATACACACACACACACACACACACACACATACATACACACACAGTGTGTCCGTAAAGTCATGGTGCACTTTTGACCAGTCACAGGAAAGCAACAAAAGATGATAGAAATGTGAAGTCTGCACCAAATAAAAGGAAAACCCTCCCAGTTTCTGTAGGATGATGTGGCAGCATGTGCACATGCGCAGATGATAACGTAACACTGTGTATACAGCGGAGCAGCCCAAGGCCATGCCAGTCGAGATGTGGACGGTACAGAGGAAAGTTCAATGTGTTCTGTGCCTCACTAAATTCGAATCCGTGACCAAAGTGCAACGTGAATATCGGTGCGTTTATAACGAAGCGCCACCACATAGGAATAACATTACTCGGTGGGATAAGCAGTTGAAGGAAACCGGCAGTTTGGTGGAGAAACCCCATTCTGGTAGGCCATCAGTCAGTGATGAGTCTGTAGAGGCTATACGGGATAGCTACCTAAGGAGCCCTAAAAAATCTGTGCGTGAGCCCACATCGAAATGCACTGAAAAGGTATAAAACTGGGAGAGTTTTCCTTTTATTTGGTGCAGATTTCACATTTCTATCATATTTTGTTGCTTTCCTGTGACCAGTCAAAAGTGCACCATGACTTTACGGACACACTGTATGTATATATACACACACACACACAATACACACATATACATACATACATACATACATGTATGACAGTAGAATTTCTGGGTCCCAGGGCCATCTTAAACTATTCTGGATACTTCCTAATTGTTTCACAGAGTAGTAAAAACAATTTTCACTTCTATCAAAAATTTCATTACAATTTTTTCCCGTATAGTTTGTGCATTGAGACTTTGTTTAACAAGTCTATACCTGTGCTAGCTTACAAAAATATTCCCCACTCTCTTATGTGGAAATAAGTAGGGATCTAGTTTTATTTTTTTCCTTATGGTGAGCCAAATTTCCCAATGCTATCTATCAAAATGTTTATTTCCCATTGATTTGTGGTGCAGGCCTATAATTTCACCCACTTAACAAACATTTGCTGAAGATTGCCTTGTACCACTCCTGTGCTGGGTCTTGTGGGTTTGAAGATATATGGTATTTAGTCTTAAAATTTGTTTTTCCTGCCTGACCAGGCAGTGGCGCAGTGGATATAGCATAGGACTAGGATGTGGAAGACCCAGGTTCGAGACCTCGAGGTCGCCAGCTTGAGCGCGGGCTCATCTGGTTTGAGCAAAAGCTCACCAGCTTGAGCCCAAGGTTGCTGGCTTGAGCAAGGGGTTACTCGATCTGCTGAAGGCCCGCGGTCAAGGCACATATGAAAAAGCAATCAATGAACAACTAAGGTGTCGCAACAAAAAACTGATGATTGATGCTTCTCATCTCTCTCCTTTCCTGTCTGTTCCTATCTGTCTCTGTCTCTGTTAAAAAAACAAAACAAAAATTTGTTTTTCCTGCCTGACCAGGCGGTGGCACAGTGGATAGAGCGTTGGACTGGGATGCCGAGGACCCAGGTTCGAGACCCTGAGGTCGCCAGCTTGAGCGCGGGCTCATCTGGCTTGAGCAAAATAAAAAATGCTCACCAGCTTAGACCCAAGGTTGCTGGCTCAAGCAAGGGGTTACTCAATCTGCTGAGGGCCCGCGGTCAAGGCACATATGAGAAAGCAATCAATGAACAACTAAGGTATCGCAACGAAAAACTGATGATTGATGCTTCTCATCTCTCTCCGTTCCTGTCTGTCTGTCCCTATCTATCCCTCTCTCTGACTCTCTCTCTCTGTCCCTGTAAATAAAAAAAATAAAAAAATAAAAATTTGTTTTTCCTGTCTCTAAAAGATCAATGAAGTAAGCACTCAAAAAGAGAATAGTTTTGGCCCTGGCTGGTTGGCTCAGCGGTGGAGCGTCGGCCTGGCATGCGGGGGACCGGGTTCGATTTCCGGCCAGGGCACATAGGAGAGGCGCCCATCTGCTTCTCCAACCCCCCTCCTTCCTCTCTGTCTCTCTCTTCCCCTCCCGCAGCCAAGGCTCCATTGGAGCAAAGATGGCCCGGGCGCTGGGGATGGCTCCTTGGCCTCTGCCCCAGGTGCTAGAGTGGCTCTGGTCACGGGCGACGCCCCGGAGGGGCAGAGCATTACCCCCTGGTGGGCAAAGCTTCGCCCATGGTGGGATCCCGGTCGGGCGCATGCGGGAGTCTGTCTGACTGTCTCTCCCCGTTTCCAGCTTCAGAAAAAAAAAAAAAACAGAATAGTTTTGCCCTGGCTGGGTTGCTCAATGGATTAGAGCAGTGATGGGCAATCTTTTGAGCTTGGCGTGTCAAAATTCACCAAAAAACCGAGCATAACTTGGGTGGTGTGTCACTTCGAGAAAAAAAACCATAATTTCATGATATTTATAGTTTGAATAACAAAAATGTATAATTGTAATATGTAACTGTATTTAATAAACCAAAAACTAATTATTTAACTTACTTGCTTAGTGACTTCTTTGTTCATCTGTCAGTCGGTTTCCTTTGTTGGTCTTCATATTATTTAACTTGTGTGGGGTGCCGTGAACTAAAATAAGTGAGGGGGAGGGGGAATTCTTTAACTAACCTGCCTATTAGTGACTTTTTTGTTGCTGAATTTCATTGGCTAAATCTTCAATTGAAGGTTGGTTTTTGTACACTTCAAGCCCAAGCAAGCGCTACTAACTTCATCTGTCAATCTGTTTCTTTTGTTGGTTTTGATATTATTTAATGCTGAGAATAAGGTCTCACAAAAGTAGGTAGAGGGAAGAATTGTGAGTAAGCCATTGCTATATTTTTCAGGGTGCTAAAAGTGTCTGGTAATCGGTTCCAGGCACTCCAATTTTCCTGTTCATAGTGGCACTCCTTTTGATTCTCCAAGTGGCACCTTTCCAGAATCTCAAGCTTTGACCTCAAGTCGACAAACACCTGATCCCAGATACTGTCTTGAAATTCTGCAAGTTGCATCTTATGTAAATTAAGATGGCTTCTGCTATTTCTAATGGCGGGAAATGGCACCCATAACACAGGTCCTCGCCTCTCCCAGCCTCCCCCTCACTTATCTCAGTATGATGGTCAATTAGAAATCCATGACACCCCAGAACAGTAGATTGGATGATGGTTGCTATGGTTATGCGGTTGCTGGTAATGGCGATCACAGGGACCCCAGAGATGTATCCCCCCCGGCATTCTGCTGCTCCTTGCTCCACTGGCTGGAAGTGAGGTCAAAGATCCCCTAATGGCCTAAATGAAAGTCCCAGAACTAGATGCTCTACGACGGAGTTCTGTTGTTTTGGCCTACAGATCTCCAGCACAGAGTGTCTACACTACAGCAAATGTTTTATCCTCAGCTACTGCACCTGGCCATGCAGAGGCCGAGGATGAAATGTCCTTCTTGGCATGCGGCGCCATACTTCTCTGGTATGTGGCTGAATGCGGCCGTGTGTCATCGAAAATGGCTACGCGTGTCAGTGCTGACACGCATGTCATAGGTTTGCCATCACGGGATTAGAGCTTCACCCTGAAGTGTAGAGGTTGCATTTGATCCCGGGTCAGGGCACATACAGGGACAAATCTATGTTCCTGTCTCTTTCTTGCCCTGCCTTCTTTCTCTCTAATATCAATCAATTTATTGATTGAGGAAGGGAGGGAGGTGGGGGGGGGGAGAGAGAGAGAGAGAGAGAAAGAAATGTGGATTTGTTGTTCCACTTAGTTACTCATTCAATGGTTGATTCTTGTATGTGCCCTGACCAGGATCTAAATGTAACCTTGGCATTTGGGACAAAGCTCTAACCAACTGAGCTACTTGGCCAGGGCTATAGCCCTTAGTCTTAAGGATTATAGTCTCCTGTGGAGATACAGCCAGGTAAAGATTACAGTATTAAGTGATAAATGCGACAAAGTGCCCTGGGTTTCTAACTCAGCTGGGAAAGTTCTTAGAAGTGACAAGGGCTAGGTATTAAAGAAACAACAAGGATTTGCTAATGCTGGGGGTAAAGATGATGGTAACCAGGGAGAGTTTGGGGTCCAGAGGAATTTTGTGTCTAGGGTTAGAGATTAGAAACCTTCCATCGATGTCGAAGCACTGAATCCTGTGTATGTAAGGAGCAGGACTAAGCAGAGGGTGTCATTTTCTGCCTGGATTTGATGGAAGTGGAGGAACATACCCTTGAGGTAGAGGGAGTCTGGCTCCAACGCAGTTTTGGCTAGAGAAGTGTTGTAATGTAACCTGCGAACTCCACTAAGACACCAAGTCCAGATGAATTTTTGAGGAGTTTATTAATTAGCTGGCTAGCTACATGGGGCACAATCCTAAATCATGTAGGCACTCATACAGTTCTGTGCCTTTTTTTTTTTTTTTGCGTTTTATTTTTTATTTTTTACTTTTGTATTTTTCTGAAGTTGGAAACGGGGAGGCAGTCAGACAGACACCCGCATGTGCCTGACCGGGATCCACCCGGCATGCCCACCAAGGGGTGATGCTCTGCCCATCTGGGCCGTTGCTCTGTTGCATCCAGAGCCATTCTAGTGCCTGAGGCAGAGGCCACAGAGCCATCCTCAGCAACTGGGCCAACTTTGCTCCAATGGAGCCTCGGCTGTGGGAGGGGAAGAGAGAGACAGAGAGGAAGGAGAGGGGGAGGGGTGGAGAAGCAGATGGGCGCTTCTCCTGTGTGCCCTGGCCTGGAATCGAACCCAGGACTCCTGCACACCAGGCTGATGCTCTACCACTGAGCCAACCGGCCAGGGCCGTGTGCCTGCTTTTATATAATACAAAATCAAGTACTGGTTGGGGTGGGTAAGGAGGGGTTTGTGATCCCTTTGTCCAGAGGTATAAGTCAGTCTCATGCCTTTAGGATAGGAGGGTGAGTCAGAGTGTAGGAATTCTTTTTTATTTTTTTTAAGGGTTTTTCTTTTAACCTGAAAGGTCTCTTTTTTTTTTTTCAGGAACAGAGAGAGAGAGTCAGAGAGAGGGATAGATAGGGACAGACAGGAATAGAGAGAGATGAGAGGCATAAAACATCAGTTTTTCATTGCAACACTTTTAGGTGTTCATTGATTGCTTTCTCATATGTGCCTTGACCGCGGGCCTTCAGCAGACCGAGTAACCCCTTGCTCGAGCCAGCGACCTTGGGTCCAAGCTGGCGAGCCTTTTTTTTTTTTTTGCTCAAGTCAGATGAGCCCACGCTCAAACTGGTGACCTTGGGGTCTTGAACCTGGGTCCTCCGTATCCCAGTCTAATGCTCTAGCCACTGCACCACCGCCTGGTCAGGCAGGAATTCTTGATTAAGGTACATAAACATTGTTTTGTAAGGTTTTCAGATAAGTTCTATCTTCTTTGCTCTGTGTGGCAAGTGGCTCCAGGCACCCTTTCAGAGAATTCTAGGAATCAGCTAAACTATGACTAGATGGCCCAGCTGCCCTTGTAAGCCAGGAAGCTCCTGCATTCTTCTCTTTCCTTTCTCCACAGAAAAGAAGGGGTAAGAGGCATGACTTTTCCTCTTTAAAATGGCGTTGCTAATGCTAAGTTTTACAGTTCTTTGGAAGCTTATTACATTCCTCACTGGTTTTATATCATGGGTCAAATCCTTGACTCATTCGCCTCTACAGGGGTGGGGGGTGTAAGTACCTTGGAGGATCATTAATCCGTAGTTCGTCACTGAACAGTGATTTCTATTATGTCCTTTATGCTGTTCATTAGCAGTGGCAACAGACACGGACCTATCAGGCAAGTTCCTAGGAGCAGTCAGACTGCCCCTATTAGGGTTCTGAACCCACCAAAGGCTGAGAACCATCCCCCAAAAAGGCTATCGGGGTCCCATCTGTGCCAGACTTGCACAGGCACATGTGCCAGTTTTGTCATTTTCTTGACAAGGTCCTCAACTGCCTGGCCCTGGTCATCTATTTGCAGGCAACAATTAGTGACATTGAATTTCCCACACACTCCTCCTTCTGCTGCTAACAGATAGTCTAGCGCCAACCTGTTTGGTAGATGGCATTTCTCATCTGAGTTTGCTGATGTGCAAGGAGGGTTAGGGCTCTCCCAGTCTCATTGGCAATGATTTCCAGAACTGCCTGCAATGGGATAATCCGGTTTAACATGTAAATGGGGGTGCGGTATCCCCAAGATCCATCCTCTGCTCAGGTGGCAGGTCCATAGTATTGGATTATCTGCTCTGGGGGCCACTCATTATCTTTCCATTCTCCTATCTGGAGTTCTCTTTTTACCCATTATAAAGGCTGTAGAGCTGGATAGCCAAGCAATTCCCCTGTTGTCAGAGGCAAGAGGAAAAAGGAGGGCTTTATCATACCCATTATACAGCTTCCTTCCCAATTTCTCGGAAGACGGGTATGTTGGTGTTGGTCAAATAAGTTTGTAAACATGATATATATGTTTGCTCGCTTGTGACTTATAATGGGTGTGGGGGACAGGCTATAAGCAGGCCAGGTTGTTGTAGCCTGAGGTTTGGTTTTGGGACTAAGCTTTTCCCCACACCCTTGACTGATTGTATGATCTGGGTGGTGCACTCTCATGAGAAATCCAATTATGCCTTGGATAAGTGACTTTGTATCGGAGACTTCCTTGTTTGTATATTGGATTAAGGGATTTTGGTTTTCTACACTATAAAGTGGGACAGACCAGGAGCTCAAACACACAGTTCCTGCTATCACAATTGCAGGGGCTCCCCTGATCCCTTGCCCTTCATGGGAAGAGCTGGTTTTCTGCTTTTCCCTTGTCTTCTTTTGTGGTTTGCCTGTCTTGGTGAGACACCAATAAATAGGATGGCCCCCCATCCTCTGACTCTGCCATTTCTTTATCGCCTGCCCGAATCCAATGGGAACCTGCATGTGAATGGTCACGATGACGGCTCCTGGCCTTACAACTGGCGTAGTTTCCGGCAGGATTCAGAGATTGGTATGGAGCCACCACCCTTGATGGGTGGGATAGAGTACTGGTTGCTGCTCTGGCTCCCCATGGCTGTCCTTTTAGGGGCCATGGGCTACATGTTTTTTACTCAAGAGGAAACTGCCCGAGGTCAAAAGCTTCAGCATGAATTGCAAACAGAACGGCAGAAAAGGCTGGAACTGGAGCGAGCACTGGAGAAGGAATTACGGGTTCGAGAGTTGCAGTTTACCCTGGAAGCTGAACATCTTCACCGGCAGTTGTTGGAGAAACAACTCCGGATTCAAGAGCTCGAGTCTCAGCTTCTGGCCAAAAGCCAGCAGCCACAGGAGCCTAAACGGTCACCAAAGGAGCAGCAGCATCCGTGCCGGTGGATTGGCTTTGAGTCAGAGGGAGCAGGCGCTTGCGACTCCTCTTCTGAGGATAAGAAGGCTCAGGCTGAAGCTGCCATACGCACACTGAGAGCCCGACCAGTTGTCGCCAAGAAGGTAAAAACCTAGCAACAAAGAGTCCCCCAGGGGCAGCCACAGCCTCCTGCCCAGGTAACACTCTGTGGTCCGGCCCTATACCCAGGCAGAGCTGATGGAGTTGGGGGCACAATTTAGGCAGAAACCTACTGAATCCCTGGTAGCCTGGTTACTACGATTATGGGATATAGGGGTGGATGGCATCATGCTCTCCGGAACAGAGATGGAGAAATTGGCCGCCATTACCACACACTCTTCTTTGAGGCAGCGTCTTCAGAACTGCCATGGCAACCCAGGAGACCATACCCTATTAGAATGGGTGATGGCTGCCATTCGTATGGTCTGGCAGAATGCTGGAGAACTGCCGGGGGCAATGAGTCGGTGGTAGTGCTACAGTGAGTTAGTAAAGGTCCTTCGAGAACTAGGTATGAAGAATGCTGTTTTCAACCCTGGGTCTCGTGGGCCAGACGAAGAAGTGTTTACGGCCAAAATGAGGGAATTTGTCCTTGCTAGCGCCCCGTCAGCCCTTTTTGGGTCACTTGTGGCTATCTTGGGCCCCTATGTGGGGCAGCCCATCAATGCAGTTACACAGATGGTAGCAGATTTGGGAGAGCTGGAGGCCGCTCGGGATCATAAAGCAGTGAGGGCTGCTGCCTATGTTTCCCCCCCAACTAACAAGGGAAACGGGCCTGTAAAGGTTACCCGAACGCAGATGTGGGTAGACTTGATTGCGGCTGGAGCAGATAAGGGGAAATTGGATGGCCAGTCTAATAAAATTCTTTTGGAGCTTTGGCGGCAGCTTAAACCAGAACAGAAGTTCCAGCCACTGAGACGAAAGGCCCCAGCAGCTACCAATAAAACGTTTGGTGCGCGCACAGCTCTGTTACAAGATTATATGATAGAGACAGCCGAGGGAGAGGGGAACTCCCAAGACCCATTGTACCAGTTTGAATAGGAAAAAGGCCGAGGGACCCATCTAACGGGGATGGGCGGGGACCGGAGGCCACATGTGGAACTGGCTATCCACTGGTCCCCTTCCAACGTACAACAGGTGTTGGCCTTGGTGGATACAGGTGCAGAATGTTCCCTTCTCTATGGAAACCCAGAGCGGTTTGATGGGACCCCAGTGGCCATTGACGGTTATGGGGGCCAAACTGTCCAAGTGAAGCCAATAACTATTCCATTGGGGATAGGGAGACTGCCTCCTAAGCCATATAAGGTGTATGTATCTCCTATTCCTGAATATATTTTGGGGGTAGATGTCTTGCAAGGACTGTGGTTGGAAACTACAGCTGGGGAGTTCCGGCTGCGGATCAGGGTTGTGAAGGCAGTATTGCGGGGACATGCATCACATTCCCCTTTGCAATTACCCATCCCTCGGCGTGTGACTAACACCAAGCAGTACCGCCTGCCAGGTGGTTATGAAGAAGTCACAGGGACAATCCTTGAACTAGAAAAGGTGGGGATCATCCGGCCAGTACACAGTCCTTACAACTCCCCAGTATGGCCTGTGCGCAAAGCAGATGGAACCTGGAGAATGACAGTAGATTACAGGGAACTTAATAAAGTTGTTCCCCCTTTGCACGCTGCTGTTCCCTCGATAGCTAACATGATGGATCGGCTAAGCCATGAGTTGGGGACATACCACTTTGTGGCAGACTTGGCCAATGCTTTTTTCTCTATTGATATAGCCGCAGAGAGTCAAGACCAATTTGCCTTCAGTTGGGAAGGGAGACAATGGACCTTTACAGTGTTACCCCAGGGCTATTTGCATAGCCCCACCTTGTGCCATGGGTTGGTGGCTGCTGACCTGGCTAAATGGAAACAGCCAGAGGTAGTCCGCATGTACCATTATATTGATGATATTATGCTAACTAGTGATTCTCTTTCAGAATTGGAGCAAGCAGTCCCTACCCTGCTATCCCATTTGAAAGCATGTGGCTGGGCAGTTAATGAGAACAAATTACAAGGACCTGGGTTATCTGTTAAATTCTTGGGAGTTGTCTGGTCGGGTAAGACAAAAGTTATCCCTGACGCAGTTATAGATAAGATTCAAGCATACCCCGTGCCCAATATGGTAAAACAGTTACAGGAATTCTTAGGTTTGTTGGGGTATTGGCGAGCATTTATACCGCATTTGGCTCAGTTACTACGCCCCTTATACAACCTTATTCGAAAGGGGGTTCGCTGGGATTGGACTGAGCAGGCGCAAGGTTCATTTGCAGCTGCTAAGAGAGCTGTCAAGGTGGCACAGGCCTTGAATGTGTTTGATCCTGCCAGGCCCTGTGAGCTGGATGTTCATGTAACCTCGGAGGGGTTTGGATGGGGCTTGTGGCAGCGGACAGAGCGCCTACGGCAACCTATTGGATTTGGGTCCCAATTGTGGAAAGGTGCTGAAGTTCGTTACTCATTAGTAGAGAAGCAGCTGGCAGCTGTGTATGCTGCCCTCCTGGCAACTGAGAGTATTACAACCACAACACCAGTTACAGTCAAAACAACATACCCTATAGCTGGATGGGTGAGAGATTGGGCAACTAAACCACGTAGTGGTATGGCCCAAATGTCTACCCTGGCCAAGTGGGGTGCCTATCTGCAACAACGCTGTGCTCTTAGCACCAGCCCATTGAGGGCAGAACTGCAGGAGGTCTTGGGTCCAGTCACCTATGCGACCTTAGAGTCAGGTGCAACTGGGGCTCAGGAGGCAGAACCTGAGGTCAGTCCTTACCAGGAGGGGCGGGTGCCCATTCCCGAAGATGCCTGGTATACTGATGGTTCCAGCAGGGGCCAACCTGCCAAATGGACGGCTATCGCCTTCCATCCGGCCACTGAGACTATTTGGATGGACATGGGTACAGGCCAAAGCAGCCAATGGGCAGAATTAAGAGCTGTTTGGCTAGTTGCCCATAATGAACTTTCACCTCTGGTGATCTGTACTGACAGTTGGGCTGTCTATCGTGGACTGACCCTTTGGATTGCTACTTGGCACATTAACCAGTGGATGGTAATGCACCGTCCATTATGGGGTCAGGACATGTGGCAGGACTTATGGGAAATAGGACACCAGAAGCAGGTGACAGTATATCATGTCACAGGGCATGCCCCTCTAGCCCATCCTGGGAATGATGAGGCAGATACGTTGGCAAGGGTGCGATGGTTGGAGACTGCACCTGCAGGTGATGTGGCACAGTGGCTCCACCGGCGCCTGCTCCATGCAGGACAGAAAACTATGTGGGCTACGGTTAAGGCTTGGAACTTGCCTGTGTCCTATGCAGAGGTATTTGCAGCCTGTGAGCAATGTGCAGTATGTTCCAAGGAACACCCTCGGAGACCACTGGTGTCACCTGGACAGATCCAGAGGGGTCATGTCCCACTGACACGATGGCAGATAGACATCATTGGACCCTTACCAAAGTCAGAAGGGTACCAGTATGCAGTCACTTGTGTAGATACTGCCACCGGGCTGCTTGCTGCTTACCCTGCTCGTAACCCTGACCAGAGGGCAGTCATACAGGCTCTGGACCGCCTGAGTGCTGCATACGGGCGACCGCTGGTCCTTGAAAGTGACAATGGTACCCACTTCACTGGTTCAACGGTGAGGCAATGGGCTCAAAAGCTGGGGGTGGACTGGAAGTACCATGTTCCCTACCACCCCCAGGCTGCTGGCATCATTGAGCATTATAATGGACTCCTAAAGCAGGGACTGCGACAGGAGGGGGGCACCGGCTCTCTTACTGGATGGACGCGCCGCTTATGGACAGTACTTCGGATTTTGAATGAGCGACCTCGACGGGGAAGCCCAGCTCCAGTAGAGGCCCTCCTGCATCGGACAGCTGCCCCTATTCAGTTGCAATTACGCACTAAGGACATTTTACTCAAGCCAGGTTTCGGACAGCAGGGCAATGTGCTCTTGCCTGCTCCAACAGCCCTTCTTAAAGGACAACGGCTTCAATGGACTTGGCCCTGGACTGTACAGGCCCCCCATCTGAGATGGGTGGCCTTGTTGGCACCATGGGGAAAGAGGCTAGAGGTGGACCTCCAGTTAACTCCTTGGGCAACCAGCACCTGGCCACCTAAGGTAGAAGTGTATTATCCCTTGAGTGCTCAAGGGGACAGCATTTTGAAGGGCACCTTTGTAATTTCTTTATGGCCAATAATGAGTTCCCCTATTTTACTACACATAGAACCAACAGATGCTGGTGTATTGGCCAATAAGGTTTGGTATGCCCGCTCAGGGCGGCCTCTGGTGCCAGCTACAGTGCTGTCTGCAGACAAAACTCTGGCCTGTATTCTGCCAGAGGGAAAAGATTTGCCTCTTTTGGTGCCACTGACAGCTCTCTCATTTCGCCCATAGTTTTTTTTTTTATTTTTTTTTATTTTTACAGGGACAGAGAGAGAGAGTCAGAGAGAGGGATAGACAGGGACAGACAGACAGGAACGGAAAGAGATGAGAAGCATCAATCATCAGTTTTTCGTTGCGATACCTTAGTTGTTCATTGATTGCTTTCTCATATGTGCCTTGACCGTGGGCCTTCAGCAGACCAAGTAACCCCCTGCTTGAGCCAGCGACCTTCTGTCCAAGCTGGTGAGCCTTTGCTCAAACCAGATGAGCCCGCGCTCAAGCTGGCGACCCCGGGGTCTCGAACCTGGGTTCAACCGCATCCCAGTCCAACGCTCTATCCACAGCGCCACCGCCTGGTCAGGCTCGCCCATAGTTTTTGATCTGTTAATCCTATTGCTGTAGTTGGTACTATTTCTGTTTATGCAATGTATCCTACTCTGCACAGTGACCATCATGGAAGATGCCTGTGGTTTAGATTGTAAAGCGAGCAAAAGGGGTGGAATGTTGGTCAAATAAGTTTGTAAACATGATATATATGTTTGCTCGCTTGTGACTTATAATGGGTGTGGGGGACAGGCTATAAGCAGGCCAGGTTGTTGTAGCCTGAGGTTTGGTTTTGGGACTAAGCTTTTCCCCACACCCTTGACTGATTGTATGATCTGGGTGGTGCACTCTCATGAGAAATCCAATTATGCCTTGGATAAGTGACTTTGTATCGGAGACTTCCTTGTTTGTATATTGGATTAAGGGATTTTGGTTTTCTACACTATAAAGTGGGACAGACCAGGAGCTCAGACACACAGTTCCTGCTATCACAATTGCAGGGGCTCCCCTGATCCCTTGCCCTTCATGGGAAGAGCTGGTTTTCTGCTTTTCCCTTGTCTTCTTTTGTGGTTTGCCTGTCTTGGTGAGACACCAATAAATAGGATGGCCCCCCATCCTCTGACTCCGCCATTTCTTTATCGCCTGCCCGAATCCAATGGGAACCTGCATGTGAATGGTCACGATGACGGCTCCTGGTCTTACATTGGTCAAATAAGTTTGTAAATAATGATATATATGTTTGCTCGCTTATACTTTGCATTGGATGTGGGGAGACAGGCTGTAAGCAGGCAGGATTCTTATAGCCTAAGGCTTAGTCTTAAAACTAAGCCTTTCCCATCCTTTTTGATGTAGGGTGGTGCACTCTCATGAGGAATCCCATTATGCCTCAGATAAGTGACTTTGTATCAGAGACTTCCTATTTATATTGGATTAAAGGTTTTGATTTCTATACTATAAAGTGGGGCAGACTGGGAGCTTGCTCTCTTTTGGTTCCTGAGATTAGCTTTAGAGGAGAGCAGAGAAAGGCCACGTGGAGGAGGCCAGAAGAAGCAGTCAAGATAGTGGCATGCTGAAACAGAAGCCAGTTAGTGCAGAGTTTGTGCAGAGAGAAGGGATGGGGAACAGATGTGAGTAAGGCTGGTGAGGTAGACACCTTTGATTCCAGGAAACTTGGATAAGTCAGTAGCTTTGTGAGCACTGAATGAATGGGTTTTGGAGCCCAGTGTGTGTTTTTACTTGCCCTCCAGGTGCAAGCTAGGATTAAAGGTAATAGCCCACCAGTTCATGGTTCTGTTGTTTCATTACCATCTGTCCAAATCCAACACGAACCTGCATGGGCCAGGCGGCTGTGATGGTGGCTGCAGATACTGGCTTTACAGGGTATAAGCCCTGTGCCCACAGATCAAGTAAAGTCCACATGGTACTATCCAGTCTCTGGCCCTGCCTGGGTCCTGCCAGGCCCCAGTTAGCTTGGGGAACCTGGCCAAAGGATTCCTCTCCGTCTGTTTCCTCACCACACACTCTGCTTGGAGGTGGCATTATAATACCGTTGTCCAAGGCAAGTCAGTTCCCCCACTGATTCAGTCATATCTGCTCCTCCTCTGGCTAAGCAAAATTTCCCTATGATAGCATGTTTCAAAATCCATTGGCTGTCATCAGAGGTGCGGAGGGTTGTTACATTTGGCCTAGCCCTAGTGGGAACTAGTTCCTTGGCTTCCCACGGCCATTTGTCCCCGATTAGAGTTCTCCCACATACATAGCAAGAAGTGACATTTAGGGAATGGGCTATTCCCTCAGCCATCCTAAGGAAGAAGTTCTTAGTTGACTGTGGGGGTGGAGGTAGAGGTTCAATTGCTTCCTTATAAAAGGACTTATATACTTGGAAGGCTTGAGCGGGGTGGTCCAGTACCTGACCTCTAATAACAATTGGAACAATGGGATCTTGCCCTGTTCTGTCAATGCCAAGTGTTAGCACTTCTCCATCTTCCAACAGGGGTTTAGGGGATTGGTTATGATCAGCTCTAAAGGATTACACTGCTGGGTGGTGCAGTTTGATAGAGCTACCCCTCTCTTAAAATATACTTCTTTCCTTTTAGAGGTGTCCTTTCCCCAAGTACCCTATTGGACACATGACCAATAGTAACAGCTTATTCCACAGGATTAGCTATGAGCACATATATACTTTTTGTTTACACTATAGTTTCTCTCCCAGCTGAGAGACCCACACCCCCTTTCTGTATGACTTATAGCAGCACATGCATCAAAATTTAAAGTGACTTGTTCTGGCTTTCCTTTGACCTTCGTTTGAGCCATGGTTGGCCCATCCTTCCATCGCCAAACTCCTCCCCCCATTGCTATTTTTTTTTAAAGATTTTATTGATTCATTTTAGAGAGGGGGGTAGAGTGGAGAGAGAGAGGGGGGGGGGAAGGCAGAAGGAGGAGCAGAAAGCATCAACTCTCATATGTGCCTTGACCAGGCAAGCCTAGGGTTTTGAAATGGCAACCTCACGATTCCAGATTGATGCTTTATCCATTATGCCACCACAGGTCAGGTCCCTTTGCTATTTTTACCTCAAACACTACTTCAGTAGGAGCATCTGTGGGGTTATAACAGATATAAAGTTGGTCATTCCTTGGCATTCACAGAAGCTATAGAAAAGCAAGGTGGTGAGACCTTTTGGCCTTCGTTGGTGATATGAATACACAGTTCACAGTCCTCTGTCCTAGCTCCCCTCCATCCCCAGAGTCCAATCATAAGGAGCCCCATGGCGAGGTTCCTCATGCTTCAGACCTACATGGACCAGCCAGCTCCCGATTAGTGGCTGGAGCAGGGCATGTTGTCCTTCTCAGAGTCAACTTACAAGGGTAGGCTGGGTCAGTCTCCACTATCCATGAGGGTGTCTCCGCTGGGGCTGCAGGCTTCAACTGGCTGTGGTGAATCCAGGCAGGTATGCCTTCTACCTTGGCAGCAGTGGGAGTGGTCAGGATCTTGGTGTGTGGACCCGTCCACGTGGGAGTCAGTCAGTGCTTGTGTGGTGTACTTCTTTATCCAGACTGAGTCCCCAGGCTGAAAGGGATGTACCGGATCTCCTGGAAGTGCTGGAAGTGACTCTCAGACAGTCTTTTGGGCAGCCTGCTGGGTAATCTGCAGACCCTGTAAGTATTTAAGGAAGGAGTGGTTACTTAATTCAGCTTTTATTTATTCTCTGAGTTTTGGTAGTAAAGGAGGGGGCTCCCAAACATTATGTCAAAAGGAGTGAATCTTTCCCTGTAGGGGGTGTACCTCACCCTAAGGAGGGCTAAGAGAATTAAGGTGGGCCACTTTTCACTGGTTTCAAAAACAAATTTGGTTAAAGTTTCCTTTAAGATCTGATTCAAGCATTCTACCTGCCCTGAACTTTGGGGCCTGTAGGCACAATGTAATTTCCAGTTAATATTGAGTGCTTTTCCCACTAGCTGTGAGCTCTTGGATACAAATGCAGGCCCATCATTAGACCTAATATTAATGGGCAAGCTAAATCTGGGAATAACTTCATATAGCAATTTCTTAAAATATTTTATTTATTGATTTTTAGAGAGAGAGGAGTGAGAGAGAAAGAGAGAGACAGAGAGAAGGGGAGGAGCAGGAAGCATCAACTCCCATATGTGCCCTGACCAGGCAAGCTCAAGGTTTCGAACCAGCAATCTCAGTGTTTCAGGTGTCGATGCTTTATCCCACTGTGCCACCACAGGTCAGGCTATATAGCAATTTCTTAACAACTGTTACTGCGGTCTCATTTCTAGTAGGAAAAGCTTCTACCTATCCTAGAAAGGTATCAATTACTTTAGTAAAATCTATTTCTAAATGTTCACCTAGGAAAGTTCCTCTCTCCCTGTTTCTCTTTATAATTTCTTTACTTTGCTCAGTATTTATTTGGGCACAGACTAAATACTAAGACATTATGCCTTCTGCAATGGATTCCAAGTCTGGCTTTTCTAATTATTTCTTTTTATTCTTAGTCATCCCTTTCCTGCTGGCAAAATCTTTTTCTAATTGGTTTTGAATAAACCTTTGGCAACAAGGGCTCTAGTAAAGGTACTAAAATTTCCTAAAAACCCCACTGGTTTTAGGGCTACCTTATTGGTAGTGTCATCAGCTGCTTGGTTTTTCTTTCTTTCTTTCTTTCCTTCTTTCTTTCTTTCTTTTTTTTGTATTTTTCTGAAGCTGGAAACGGGGAGAGACAGTCAGACAGATTCCCGCATGCGCCCGACCGGGATCCACCCGGCACACCCACCAGGGGGCGACGCTCTGCTCACCAGGGGGCAATGCTCTGCCCCTCCGGGGCGTCATTCTGCCATGACCAGAGCCACTCTAGCGCCTGGGGCAGAGGCCAAGGAGCCATCCCCAGCACCCGGGCCATCTTTGTTCCAATGGAGCCTTGACTGCGGGAGGGGAAGAGAGAGACAGAGAGGAAGGAGGGGGGGGTGGAGAAGCAAATGGGCGCTTCTCCTATGTGCCCTGGCCGGGAATCGAACCCGGGTCCCCCGCATGCCAGGCCGACGCTCTACCACTGAGCCAACCAGCCAGGGCCAGCTGCTTGGTTTTTCTAGAGTTTCTAGTGAGTCCCCCTCTTTTGGTGCCCTGGATAGTGGATGAAGGCCACTATTTCAGGGGAGCAGGCTCCTGCATTGTTGGGGTGAGAGTTTGAGCCTCATCTTTGTTAATTCTTAAGCCTTCTCCTGATGGCCCCTCTTTGACTGTGCCTGTCTTAGGTTGTTCCTGCCTTCAGGAATCTTACCTGTCTTTGGCTAACCAGCCATCCTAGGGGCCAAACAGAGTTATATGAGTGAGGGAGGAGCAATATCCCTTCTGAAATGCTTAGGTTTTCTTTTTAGCAGCTGATGTTTCTACTTTATTAAAAACTTATAATACATTTCCTTTCTAATTTCTAGAGCTGAATGTTATGTAAAGGCTAAGTTGACTGCCTTAGTATTTTCTGGTGCCTCTGGGTCTAGAGGTGCATAGACTCTGTAAGCTTTCCGTACTCTAAGAAAGCTGTAGGGGTCTTTTGAGGCTCCTGAATAACTTCTGACACATTAGACAAATTTATCGTTCTTTTCCTTAGTATCTTCCCTGATCCTGGCAAACAGAAACTGGTGGGAAGTGTCCAAAATTTCCTGTCCTGCTTGAGTATTAGGGTCCCACTTAGGCCAAGCAACCAGAAGCATTTTCTTGAGGTGGTCTTGGTTGTCCTAAGTGGGGCAGCGTATGTACAGTACAGATTCTAACAGTCCTGTTAGGGCTCGAGGCTTCCCCGAGAAAGGGGATTCTGAACTTTTTAATTCTATAGGTCACTTGGGAAAAAAGGATTTAAACTATGTCCTATTATATCTATGCCTCAAATTCTAAAGATCTAGTTAAAAGCACCAACTGAAATGACCAATACTTCATAAAATAAATCTTATAGTCTACTTAGTCATAAATCCCTTTTACATTCTAAGAAAACATACTTTATTTATGCTATAACTTTATGCACCCTAACAGATAATGTCTAAAAAGCTCAAGAGAAATAGATTTCTGTTCACATCCTTTAGCCCTTTTAATTTGGGCACAAAACTTAAATGTTTCCTATTACCACAATTAGTCATCCATTTTCTCCTTTCCACCTACTATGTTGAGAATTCTACTGTTAAGCTAATCAATAGTAATATTTGTCACTCTGGGTTTGGTGACTTAATATTGAACAATACTGCTTCCACGGTCTACATGCTCATGAGCAGACTGGACCTTACCCCTTTAACTGCTTCAGAAATTATAATAAGCTGAACACTTTATACACCGTATAAAAAGATATCATTAATAATCATTACATATATCTTAATATTTAAACCAAGATTTCAACATCACAGGGCTGTGAAATTGCAAATAAAAAGGAGAATTAACAAAAGACTCTTGAAATAACATACACATTTCTAACATAGAAAATATTTTTCCGGAACAACGGATCCTTGGTATAAAAGGAAGTCTTCGTATTTGGCAGACTATACAATTTTATATGTCTCATCATTAGTACAAATTTAGTACTGTAAAGTCAGTATCCAAGGCCACCATCACAGCTGCCTGGCTCATGCAGGTTCGCATTGGATTTGGACAGTTGGTAAAGAAACAATGGAGCCAAGAACTGGTGGGTCATCATCTTTAATCCTAGCTTTCACATGGCGGACAAGTAAAAACACACACTGGGCTCCAAAGCCCACTCACATTCAGTGCTCACAAAGCTACTGACTTATCCGAGTTTCCTAGAATCAAAGGTTTCTAGCTCACCAGACTTATTCACCTCTGTTCCCCATCTCCTTCCTTCTCTCTGCACAAACTAGCTTCTTACTCAGCACTCCACCATCTTGGCTGCTTCTCCTGGCCTCCTCCACATGGCCTTTCTCTGCTTTCCTCTCTAATGCTAATCTTAGGAACCAAGAGAGCAAGCTCCCGGTCTGCCCCACTTTATAGTGCAGAAATCAAAACCTTTAATCCAATATACAAAATAGGGAAGTCTCTGATACAAAGTCCACCCCACATCAAAAAGGGTGGGAAAGGCTTAGTCCTAAAACCAAGTCTTCGGCTATAAGAATCCTGCCTGCTTACAACCTGCCCCCCCCACACACACACACAATGCAAACTATAAGCGAGCAAACATATATGTCATATTTAAAAACTTATTTGACCAGCCTGACCTGTGGTGGCACAGTGGATAAAGCGTCGACCTGGAAATGCTGAGGTTGCCGGTTCAAAACCCTGGGCTTGCCTGGTCAAGACACATATGGGAGTTGATGCTTCCAGCTCCTCCCCACCTTCTCTCTCTCTCTCTCTCCCTCTCTGTCTCTCTCTCTTCCTTTCTCTCTCCTCTCTAAAATGAATAAATAAAATAAAAAAAAAAACTTATTTGACCAACAGAGGATTGTAAACTACTACCCCTCAATGAACCACTGATTTACTGAGAAAATAAGGAATGATCAAAATGCACTCACTATTTCGTAGCTATCCAGCTGGCATAAGAGATGCTAACCCTCTTTTTGACCTACAGTGCTTTACACCATTAAGTCATTTTAAGGGAATTGGTTGGGATGCCTGGAATTTCTGGTGCCTAAGGGGGAGCAGGCCCCAGGAGCTGCGTGAGGAGATGCCATTTGGCACTGCTGCTTGAAACATAAGTAAGTGCAGCGGGGGGCCCTGAACACTATGGAGATGGCACTATCCCTGCTGCCACTTTTCCCTTTTTTTTTCTTTTTGTAAACATGGCTTCTTTCTCTACCTCTTCTCCAGCAGACAGTAGCAAAACAATGGCCCCTCCCAAGTAGGAATGTAATCCAATCCACCACTTGCAATCAACTGCCCTGCTCTGAGGGCAAGCACACACGTGGCTTCCCAGTGCTATTTTTAACAATAAAAGTAGCAAACTAAAAAAAAAACAAATTTTACAAACTTATTTTCCCAACAATGGGCTATTCTAGTTCACATGAGGTCCTTAATTTCCCTGGGGACATAGTAACCCTGAAATCCCTTGAGAACCTTTTCTTACAATTCTTGACCATCATGGCTAAAGCACTGGGTCTCCCCTGTGAACCGCATGCCTCCCACATTAGACAACAATTATGCCACATGAAGAAATTGGGGAAGGATAGGGGAAATTTGCAGGGGACCCAACACTTGCTTTGGCCCTGTGGGAGAGTAGGAACCCTCTCCTAGTGTCAGTCTCGTTCATTCCACACTCATTCTCTTTCACACAACTTTTCCCACAACAGTGGAGGGTGACAAGTCACTACTCCTAACCTATGGAGGGCCAATGTGGCTTTCATGTCTTAGGGAGGGGGAGGGGAGAGGGAGCCGGAGGGTTTGTCTTTGATAATCCCATCACTGATCATCTATCACTCATGATCCCATCAGTCATTCCCCTTCCTGGAGCTGCAGTTCATTTCAAGGAACTGATAACCAGCAAGGTCCACACCCATGGTTTGTTCTTTTCCAAACATTTCTGTCTGGCCTGTTCCCTTTGCTTTCTCTAAGATTCTTTAAAGAAAAATCTAGCCTGACCAGGCATTGGCGTAGTGGATAGAGCATCCGACTGGGATGCGGAAGACCCAGGTTTGAGACCCCGAGGTCGCCGGCTTGAGCGCGGGCTCATCTGATTGAGCAAAAATTCACCAGCTTGGACTCAAGGTCCTTGGCTCAAGCAAGGGGTTACTCGGTCTGTTGAAGGCCCGTGGTCAAGGCACGTATGAGAAAGCAATCAATGAGCAACTAAGGTGTCGCAATGTGCAACGAAAAACTAATGATTGATGCTTCTCATCTCTCCATTCCTGTCTGTCTGTCCCTGTCTAACCCTCACTCTGACTCTTTCTCTGTCTCTGTAAAAATTAAATAAATAAAATAAAATTATAAAGAAAAGAAAAGTTCTAATCTTTTCTACTGTATACTTCCTCCAGCACTGTCTTAGGTCTTTAGTTAGTTTTAGCTTTAAGCAATATAATATTTCTATGAATTTTGCTTTGCTATTTTTTATACTTTGTGGGCTTTAGAATGGTTTTCTCAGAGTTGCCTTTCAAAAGTGACAACCATCTGCTGAGTCCACCTTGGAATATTAGCTCTCTTTAGTATAGGCTGTCAGTATATACCCCAGACCTGGAGATGGAAAAGGTTTTCCTGCAGACGGCCACTAAACCATATGGAGTTTATGAATTTCCCGTCACTTCTGCCTTCTGGTTTTAAGCCAGAAATATCCAATTGAAATCGCACCAGAGATTTTCCTGAGAAACAAAGAGAACCTACAAAACAGACAATTTGCTATTTATGTTTACACTTGACTTTTAGACACGGGAAGGGGGATGCCCGTCAGGAGCCTCCCAGGTGCTCGCCTGACTGACTGCGTAAACTCAGGTGCAGGCAACAGAGATCCCCATTTACACACCAATGACTCAGGGGTTTTTAAACAGAAACAGTAAGAGCAAAGAACAGGATCTCAACATGGACAGTGTTGGGCAGATAAAATATATTATGCTCACTTTGTTAAAGATGGCGCTGCCCACATGGAAGCCTGTAGCCCAGGTGATATTAATGTGTGTTGGGGGCGGGCTGTGGGCAGGCAGGATCCTTGTAGCCTGGGGCTTGGTTTTAGGACTAAGCCTTTCCCACCCTTTTTGATGTGGGTTGGTGCAATCCCATCATGCCTCAGATAAGTGACTTTGTATTAGAGACTTCCCTATTTTGTATATTAGATTAAAGGTTTTGATGTCTACAGTATAAAATGGGGGCAGATGGGAGCTTGCTTTTAGTTCCTGAGATTAACATTAGAGGAGAGAGCAGAGAGGAGAGCAGAGAGAGGCCACATGGAGGAGGCCAGGAGAAGCAGCCAAGATGGCAGAGTGTTGAGTGAGAGGCCAGTTTGTGCAGAGAGAAGGAAGGAGATGGGGAACAGAGGTGAATAAGTCTGGTGAGCTAGAAACCTTTGATTCTAGGAAACTCGGATAAGTCAGTAGCTTTGTGAGCACTGAATGTGAGTGGGTTTTGGAGCCTATTGTGTGTTTTTACTTGCCCGCCGGGTGCAAGCTAGGATTAAAGATGATGGCCCACCAGTTTTTGGCTCCGTTGTTTCTTTACCGACTGTCCGAATCCAATGCGAACCTGCATGAGCCAGGCAGCTGTGATGGTGGCTTTGGATACTGGCTTTACAGATAGATAGCAAAAAGGTGTCCTGGGAAATCTGAGGCAGGAAGTTAACTTAGTCCCCACTAATTGCCTTCCCTGAGAGCACAAGAAGACATGTCCAGGGAAGTCCGAGGGAGGACTTAGTCCTCACTAAGTGCCTTCGAACAGATGTCCCCACAAACAGACGTCCCCACTAGTCTTCCCTGAGAGCATAAACAAATATGTCTCGGGAAGTCCGAGGCAGGACTTAACTCTCCGCCAACATCTTGGCCCTGGAGAGCCTATTGCGTAAGTCTGATCGCGTCTGATCCTTTTTCGCAATAGTTCCAGATTGACTAGTCACAAACAGAAAAGCTAGAATTCAAAGCAGAAAGCTAGAATTCAGTAAAGTGAAAGATTTGCTTTACTTACCTCTGGAGGTCAGAATGTACACTCCTTGATTTCTCTGCCAAATCATCAAATTTTAGGGACTGGGAGGTGTCTGCCGAGAAGTTGTCCACAGGAAAACTGGAGCCCTGGAACATCTCAGGGGGTGCCTCTCCTAGAGATCCAACGGGGTCAGGCAAACTTCCGGAGAGGTCAGCTTGTCTGGGTTTCTTTACCGTGGCTAGTAGCCGCGGCCACCATCACAGCCGCCTGGCCTGGGCAGGTTCACATTTGATTCGGACAGATGGAATGTTTCATTTGACTTGAATGAAACAACGGAGCCAAGAACTGGTGGGCCATTACCTTTAATCCTAGCTCGCACTCAAGAAAATACACACAGTGGGAAAACACTTTCCTTTTCATTCAGGGCTCCCAAAGCCACGGACTTATCTGAGTTTTCCTAGAATCAAAGGTTTCTACTTCACCAGCCTTATTCACCTCTGTCCCTCATTTCCTTCTCTCTGCATAAACTGGTTTCTCCTTCAGCACTCTGCCATCTTGGCTGCCTCTCCTCTGCAAATCTGATGACAGGATCTGAGAGAGAGAGCCCCTGGTCTCTCTCATTTTATAGTGTAGAAATTAAAGCCTTTAAGCCAGTATACAAATAAGGAAGTCACTAATACAAAGCCACTTATTTGAGGCATAAATGGGATTCCTCATAAGAGTGCACCACCCCACTTCATGTAACAGTCAAGGGCAGGCATGGCCAACATATGGCCCATGGGCTGGATCCAGCCCGCGTAATGAGTTTATATGGCTTGCGACTAAATTTTTAATTTTCTCCACTACTTTAAAATCTCAGCTACTCAGAAGCGGAAGTGTCTTTATTTTATTTTTGTATTTTTCTGAAGTTGGAAATGGGGAGGCAGTCAGACAGACTCCCGCATGCGCCCAACTGGGATGCACCCGGCATGCCCACCAGGGGGCGATGCTCCGCCCACCTGGGGTGTTGCTCTGTTACAACCAGAGCCATTCTAGCGCCTGAGGCAGAGGTCACAGAGCCATCCTCAGCGCCCGGGCAATGGAGCCTTGGCTGCAGGAAGGGAAGAGAGAGAGAGAGAGAGAGGAAGGAGAGGGGGAGGGGTGGAGAAGCAGATGGGCACTTCTCCTGTGTGCCCTGGCCAGGAATCGAACCTGGGACTCCTGCACGCCAGGCTGATGCTCTACCACTGAGCCAACTGGCCAGGGCCCGGCGGAAGTGTCTTTGATTATTGGAAATCAAGATATTTAAGAAGATAGTGATACGTGGAAAAGAATTCTGCGTGTGACTAATCTAGGGTTAACTTCCAATAATTGGTCAAATGGATTTGTGATAGTTTTTTATTTTTTAAAAAAATTCCATTATAAAGATTTTCAACTTTTGTACTCTTTTTTTTTTTTGTTTTTTGTTTTTGTATTTTTCTGAAGCTGGAAACGGGGAGAGACAGTCAGACAGACTCCTGCATGTGCCCGACTGGGATCCACCCAGCACGCCCACCAGGGGGCGACGCTCTGCCTACCAGGAGGCAATGCTCTGCCCCTCCGGGGCGTCGCTCTGTTGCGACCAGAGCCACTCTAGTGCCTGGGGCAGAGGCCAAGGAGCCATCCCCAGCGCCTGGGCCATCTTTGCTCCAATGGAGCCTCGCTGCAGGAGGGGAAGAGAGAGACAGAGAGGAAGGAGAGGGGGAGGGGTGGAGAAGCAGATGGGCGCTTCTCCTGTGTGCCCTGGCTGGGAATCGAACCCGGGACCTCCGCACGCCAGGCCGACGCTCTACCACTGAGCCAAGTGGCTAGGGCCTGTACTCATTTATACTCTATATGAACTGTTTGACGTTTAGCAGTGATGTGAACCCCACATTCTTTTAGGCGGAATTTGCCAGTGCGCACCCAAAGTCAAACAGTTCGTTATTTTTGTTAAGTGTGCTGAATCAAGTGGCATTGTAGCATAGCTGCTGTTGATAACTGAAAATGTGTCCAGGCTGTTTGTAAAATGAAGTAATTGTTTTATTTGCGATATAACCCCTTCAAGCTCATTCTATTAATTAAATAGTTTTGATTGATTGTGATACATTTTGGATATTTATATGGTATGTAATTATATTTTTATTAAAATAATATTATATATTAAAATTTTTTCACTCATATTTATTCATAAACAAATTATATAAAAAATTTTGTTTACTTAAATGAATCGTTTTTGTATTTAACATTTTTTAATTTTAATATTTTGTCCGGCCTGTGAAAAAAGTTTTCTGTTTAATCTGGCCCAGGGGCAAAAACTGTTGGCCATGCCTGGTCAAGGGTGTGGGGAAAAGCTTAGTGTTGAGAAGATCTTAGTATTAAAAGGGTGGGAAAAGCTTAGTCTTAAAAATAAGCTTTAGGCCAGGGGTCCCCAAACTACGGCCTGCGGGCTGCATGTGGACCCCTGAGGCCATTTATCCAGCCCCCGCCGCACTTCTGGAAGGGGCACCTCTTTCATTGGTAGTCAATGAGAGCAGCATAGTTCCCATTGAAATACTGGTCAGTTTGTTGATTTAAATTTACTTGTTCTTTATTTTAAATATTGTATTTTCTCTGGCCGGTTGGCTCAGTGGTAGAGCATCGGCCTGGCGTGCAGGAGTCCAAAAAAATATTGTATTTGTTCCCGTATTGTTTTTTTTTACTTTAAAATTAAGATATGTGCAGTGTGCATAGGGATTTGTTCATAGTTTTTTTTTTTTTTTTTTTTTTTTTGTATTTTTCTGAAGCTGGAAACTGGGAGGCAGTCAGACAGACTCCTGCATGCGCCCGACGGGGATCCACCCGGCATGCCCACCAGGGGGCGATGCTCCGCCCATCTGGGCCGTTGCCTGTTGCAACCAGAGCCATTCTAGTGCCTGAGGCAGAGGCCATAGAGCCACCCTCAGCGCCCAGGCAAACTTTGCTCCAATGGAGCCTTGGCTGCGGGAGGGGAAGAGAGAGACAGAGAGGAAGGAGAGGGGGAGGGGAGGGTTGGAGAAACAGATGGGCGCGTCTCCTGTGTGCCCTGGCCGGGAATTGAACCCAGGACTCCTGCACGCCAGGCCAACGCTCTACCACTGAGCCAACCGGCCAGGGCCTGTTCATAGTTTTTTTTATGTTTCCGGCCCTCCAATGGTCTGTGGGACAGTGAACTGGCCCCCTGTGTAAAAAGTTTGGGGGCCCCTGCCTTAGGCTATAAGGACGCTGCCTGCTTACAGCCTGTCCCCCACACCAAATGCAAACTATAAGCGAGAAAACATATACATCATATTTGGAAACTTATTTGACCCACAATGCAGAACACCAGAATCTCACTGGAGCCTCCAAGTGTTGTAATGTAACCTGCGAGTTCCACTAAGACACCAAATCCAGATGAATTTTTGAGGAATTTATTTAGTTTTAAAGCCAGGAGGCACGGCCAGAGCCACTATCACAGCAGCCGCCTGGCCCATGCAGGTTCGCATTGGATTCGGACAGTCGGTAAAGAAACAACGGAGCCAAGAACTGATGGGCCTTCATCTTTAATCCTAGCTTGCACCCGGCGGGCAAGTAAAAATACACACTGGGCTCCAAAACCCAATCACATTCAGTGCTCACAAAGCTACTGATTTATCCGAGTTTCCTAGAATCAAAGGTTTTTAGCTCACCAGCCTTATTCTCCTCAGTTCCCCATCTCCTTCCTTTTCCCAGAAACAAACTCTACACAAACTGGCATCTCACTAGGCACTCTGCCATCTTGGCTGCTTCTCCTGGCCTCCTCCACGTGGCCTTTCTCTGCTCTCCTCTGCTCTCTCTTCTAATGATAATCTCAGGAACCAAGCGCCGCAAGCTCTCGTTCTACCCCCATTTTATAGTGTAGAAATCCAAACCTTTAATCCAATATACATAATAGGGAAGTCTCTAATACTAAGTCACTTCTCTGAGGCATGACTGGATTGTACCACCCCATATCAAAACGGGTGGGAAAGGCCTAATCCCAAAACCAAGCCCCAGGCTACAAGAATTCTGTCTGCCCCCAACACACATTAATATCACCTGGGTGACGGCATCTTTAACAAAGTGAGCATAATACATTTTATCCGCCCAACACTAGTGTTGGTCAAATAAGTTTGTAAATATGATATATATGTTTGCTCGCTTATAGTTTGCATTGGATGTGGGGGACAGGTTGAAAGGAGGCAGGATTCGTATAGCCTAAGCCTAGGCTTGGTTTTAGGACTAAGCCTTTCCTACCCTTTTTGATATAGGGTGGTGCACTTTCATGAGGAATCCCATTATGCCTCGGATAAGTGACTTTGTATCAGAGACTTCCTTATTTGTATATTGGATTAAAGGTTTTGATTTCTATACTATAAGTGGGGCAGACCGGGAGCTTGCTCTCAGTTCCTGAGATTAGCATTAGAGGCGAGAGCAGAGAAAGACCACGTAGAAAAGGCCAGGAGAAGCAGCCAAGATGGTGGAGTGTTGAGTGAGAAGCCAGTTTGTGCAGTTTGTGCAGGGAGGAGATGAGGAACAGAGGTGAATAAGGCTGGTGAGCGAGAAACCTTTTATTTTTTATTTTTATTTTTTATTTGGACAGTATTCCATTTATTCATAAAGCTGAAATCTAAACTGTAAAAAAAGCATCTAATACAGAATGCTGTTGATGAAAATAAACCATGGCTCCTTCAGCAACTGGACGTACAGCATTTCACTGGGATATTTGGCTATTCCAAGAGACACTCCTGTGAGTCATTAAGGTAAGAAACCTTTGATTCTCGGAAACTCGGATAAGTCAGTAGCTTTGTGAGCACTGAATGAGTGGGTTTTAAAGCCCATTGTGTGTTTTTACTTGCCCTCCAGATGCAAGCTAGGATTAAATATGATGGCCCACCAGTTTTTGGCTCTGTTGTTTCATTACCATCTGTCTGAATCTAATGTGAACCTTCATGGGCCAGGTGGCTGTGATGGTGGCCTTGACTACTGGCCTTATAGAAATCAAAACCTTTAATCCAATATACAAACAAGAAAGTCTCTGATACAAAGTCACTTATCTGAGGCATAATGGGATTCCTCATGAGAGTGCACCACCCTACATCATGCAACAGTCAAGGGTGTGGGGAAAAGCTTAGTCTTAAAACCAAGCCTTAGGCTATAACGACCTGGCCTGCTTACAGCCTGTCCCCCCCCCCAATACAAACTATAAGCGAGCCAACATATATATCATATTTACAAACTTATTTGACAAACACCTTGTAAGCCAGGAAGTTCCTGCATTCTTCTCTTTCCTTTCTCCAAAGAATGGAGGGGATAAGAGGCCTGACTTTTCTGGTTTAAAATGGCGTTGCTAATGCTAAGATTTACAGTTCTTGGGCAGCTTATCACAGAAGGAGCGGCTAGAATTAGGGGGAGACCTCAATTCTCCAGTCAGGTGAGGAGCTCCTCCAGATGGTTTCTGAAGAAACTGTTACATGTCCCCACTCCAGAGACAGAAATCTATTCCCTTCTGCAGGGCTACTCCCAGGCCTGAGGGAAGGAGGAAGGAGGAGGGGAATGAGGGCAAACCGGTGGGAGAGGCTTCCAGTTGTTCCTCTCCTGGGCCTTGCCATGAATCTTAGCTTCTTCAGAAGGACCTGGGAGTGGCTTCCTACAGGTTTGTCTGAGGTCCTACAAGCCAGGAAGGTTGCTGCAAACAGCTAACCAAGTCACTTCAGGTGGGGAATACTCGGCAAGACATGTGACTCGGGCGGCCATTTTCTCACACCCTGCCAGTATCCATCTTCCACTGTAGACAAAGACACTGACCGTCCCCCTCATCTGAAGCGCTCATGATTATCTCCTGGTCATTAAGTTTCAGAACAGGCATATTTAGGCCTAGGCAGAGGACCGCAGAGAGAAGATCTTGGTTTACAAGTAGATTATACGGCCACAGCAGTCAAGCCGCCGCTAACCCCTCCCGTTTTCTCCTCCTTCCCCACCTCCTTCCTCCCCCCTCAACTATTTCCTTACCTTAGGAGGCGGCCGGGAGGCGGGGCCCTAGCGGCCGCAGGAAAGGGACGGGCTGGCGCGAGCTGTCAGCCCGAAGTCCTGCCCCCTTGGAGTGCAAGCGCCTCGGAGCTGCAGCCCAGAGGCTGGGATCCGGAAGCCGGAAAGAAGCGGCCCGAGAGCAGCGTCTGGGCTGAGTGCTGTGTTGCGGTCCTCTACTCTCAGATCCCCGCCGGAAGTGGAGGTAAGAGACGACTCCTTTTTAGTAGTGAGCACTCACCCCTCAGGTGGCGCGGCAAGCGCAGTTTTGTTTTTTTTTTTGAGGTGAAACAAGAGGCGCCCTCCATCCAGGAATAAAGAGGTCAAGAGCAGGCTCCGTTCTTGGGTTAAGGGCCCAGGGCCCAGATGAAAGGCAGAGGTAGCTCCGCACGTGGACATACGCCCAGATGCAATCTTGTGAGGTACAGAGATGCGGCCCCACTCCATTTAGACAGCTGTAGAGGAGCTTAGATCTCTTTCTCTCCATCCAGGGTGAAAACACAGGACCCACCCTCAAGTGTAAGGGCCAATCTGTTACAGCTGGGTTGCCATGCACATCTCCCTGCAGAGAACCAGAGATCCTATTCCCTTCAGTGCTAATACACTGCTGACTTCAACCCACATAAAAGATAAATAGATCTTTTCCATCCTACCTCCCATGGAAGGGTATAGAATAGCCCACAGCAGGCAAGGTACAGACCCCACTCATGCAAAGCTGGGATAGGTGGCACTAATGTTACCTTGTAGTAAAGACAGGCATATCAGCCCCACCCCACAGGCCACCCCAGGGTAGAGTCCCAGGACCACCCTCTGTACAACTAAGAGATGTACAGACCTTCCTTGCTTCCTCATGCAGCAGATATGTACACAGCCACTGTATCAGTTTTCTCAGTCCCTCTCCATCCCAGACTAAAAGGACAGAGATATTCTGTCCACCCCTTCCCAGTTACCAAGGAACAGACCCCAACAACATGTACAGGCACAGATTTTCTTCCCTCCCTCAAGATTTTTCATTGACCTCAGTCCACATAGGCAATGAGGCCCCTCTTCCTAGGATTGGTCCTTACGCCCTTTTAAAGTAGGTGAGAAAGGAAAAAGAACTATTATTAATACCTACTGTGGGAATAGGTCGTCCTAACATAATCTCTCCCCTCAGTGTAGAGAGGTTTAGTGCTATTCCCTTACCTACAGGGTGGAGAATTGAGGACCAAGGACCCCATCTGATGAATTGTGGCATTGACCCCACCCAGGAAGAGAGGTTAGAGCTAGCCTCTGTTTGGGTCCTGTGGTACTGCTTTCCCTGTGTAGATTCAGTTATACCAAGCTTCAGTATCGTCCCTTTTCCCAGATTCTCTCACTGTTAGGGCTTCCTTATCATGTTTTTTAACATTTTATTTTGCTTTTTGTGGGCTCAGAGGAGGCTTGTAGCATTGTGATTCCCCAGTCCTGTCTTCTTTTTCCATTCTGACAGGAAGAAGAAAGCCTGCAGATTTGAACCTATCTCCTTTTAAGTGGATCATCATGATGAAACTTAGACACAGTGAGTTTCTTTTACCACCCTCTGTCAATTCTGAGCTTTAATGAGTATTCATAGTATTTCAAGGCAGCTTTAAGACATTGCGCAGAATGCACCAGTTCACTCTGTCTGACTTGTATTTGGTATCATTGTCGTCTTCCCAACTTCCTTATGAGGTCATGCTCCCTTTGTCCCCATTCCCATTTTACAGATGAGAAACTGAGGCTCTGCAAGATTAAGTGACTTGATCTGAGTTGAATAGCAGTAAATATCATACCACACTCCCTGGAACCCTAACACACCCTAACATTTTTTCTTTTTAAGTTGTACCTTTAAGTTGGTCCTATAAGTTGTACTAGTGGCAAAGAAAATGGACTCTGGAGGCAGACTGAGTTTGAATCTTAGCTTTTCAACTTACCAGTTGTGTGATCTTTGGCAAGTTACTTAACTTCAGTCTCTTTATTTAAAAAATGAGGTAATAGTAGTATTTACCTAATGTAGTATCTGCCTAATACTGTTGTTATGAGAATTTAATGAGTTAAAACAGGTAAGGTACTTAAAACAGTGCCTGGCACTGTGGATGGCATACTGGGTAGACTGGATGAGAATTGTATAACCCCAGTAGCCCTGTATTCTGTGTGGATGGTGGCCTTGCCTATGTAGGGCTTGATAAAAAAAATTCAATGTATTTACTTTATGTAATCATAAAAAGTGTCATTATGAATCAGACTTTGGTATTTCAATACCAAAAGCTAATAATTATTTTTTCAAGTAACACAAGAACAATGAATAAAATCAACAAAATTTAAGAACATCAAATACCAAATGATAATAAAGTTATTGATAGTGATAAAGAAGACCATAATTAGCTGGTTAAGTGGAGTATATGCATACAGAAGAACCCTGGCAGTTTAAAATAATGAGGAAGTCCTATATGGGAATATGTGGAAAGACTATATTGTATGGAAAAACTATTAGATGAAAGATCTCCAGGATTTGTTAAGTGAAGAAAGCAAGATACTGACAAGAGTACATACTATTTACCTTTTGTGGGAGAAAATAAGGTGAAATAAGAGTATCTTTGTATATGCAGAAAGAAACTGAATGATGAACAATAAACTAATAAAATGATTTCTTATTGTGAGGGGATTACGTGACTAGGGACAAGTGTGGGAGGGAGACCTCTCAAAGTACACCTTTTTAAATTACCTTACACCTCTCAGAATTACTGTCATCAATAAATCAACAGATAATACGTGTTGGCAAGGATGTGGAGAAAAGGGAACCCTTGTGCACTGCTGGCGAGAATGCAGACTGTTGCAGCCACTGTAGAAAGCAATATGGAATTACAATTACCTCAAAAAATTAAAAATGGCGTGACCAGGTGGTTGTGCAGTGGCTAGAACGTTTGCCTGGTATGCTGAGGACCCACATTCAAAGCCCTCAGGTGGCTGGCTTGAGTGTGGATTCACCAGCTTGAGTGCGGTCGCCAGCTTGAGTGTGGGATCACAGATATGACCCCATGGTTGTTGGCTTGAGCCCAAAGGTTGCTGGCTTGAGCAAGGGGTCACTGGCTCAGCTGGAGGCCCCCCCCAGTCAAGGCACCTATGAGAAAGCAATCTGAACAACTAAGGTGCCGCAACAACAAGTAAATGCTTCTCATCTCTCTCCCTTCCTCTCTGTCTGTCCCTGTCTCTCTCTTTCTCAAACAAAAGTTAAAAATGGAACGGACATATGACCCAGCAATTCCAGTCCTGGGAATATATCTAAAGAAACCTGAAACAATAATGCAAAAGAATATGTGCGCCCCTATGTTCACTGCAGCGTTATTTACAGTAGCCAAGGTTTGGAAGCAGCCTAAGTGCCTACCCGAAGATGAGTGGATAAGACAGCTGTGGTGCATTTACACAATGGAATACTACTCATTTGTACTAAAGAAGGACATCTTAGGCCCTGGCCGGATGGCTCAGCGGTAGAGCGTTGGCCTGGCGTGCGGGGCACCCGGGTTCGATTCCCGGCCAGGGCACATAGGAGAAGCGCCCATCTGCTTCTCCACCCTCCCCTCCTTACTCTCTGTCTCTCTCTTCCCCTCCCACAGCCAAGGCTCCATTGGAGCAAAGATGACCTGGGCGCTGGGGATGGCTCCTTGGCCTCTGCCCCAAGCGCTAGAGTGGCTCTGGTTGCAACAGAGTGACGCCTCGGAGGGGCAGAGCATCGCCCCTGGTGGGCGTGCCGGGTAGATCCCCGTCTGGTGCATGCGGGAGTCTGTCTGACTGTCTCTCCCCGTTTCCAGCTTCTAAAAAAAAAAAAAAAGAGGGACATCTTACCCTTTTAGAAAGCATGGATGGAACTGGAGAATATTATGCTTAGTGAAATAAGCCAGTCAGAGAAAGACAAGTACATAATTTCACTTATATGTGGAGTCTAGTGAACAAAATAAACTAACAAACAAAATAGAAACAGAATCAAAGTATACCTTTTTATTTTGGAACCCTATGACCTGTTCCAGAGCAATCATACACATTTATATTAGTCGGGAAAATGGTGAACATTAAATTGAATAGAAAAACTTGATATGTGTACACAAAACAGGCTTTCACTGGTGAATTGCAACGAACGAATATAATGAGTAACTGGGATGATTGCAGTGGTAGATGGGGGTAATGCCAAGTGGTGCAGCTAGAGATACTTAGACCCAAATGGTAATGATGATTAAATCTGGGAATGCTATTGAGGGAACCCACAAAGAATTCAAATACGGATTCAACTGCTGTAGTTTTCTTTTTTGTTTTTGTTTTGTTTCTGTTGCACATTGTTGGAGGGTGTGTTTTTTTTTTTTACAGAGAGAGAGTCAGAGAGAGGGATAGACAGGGACAGACAGACAGGAATGGAGAGATGAGAAGCATCAATCATTAGTTTTTCGTTGCACGTTGCAACACCTTTATTGTTCATTGATTGCTTTCTCATATGTGCCTTGACCGCGGGCCTTCAGCAGACCGAGTAACCCCTTGCTTGAGCCAGCGACCTTGGGTCCAAGCTGGTGAATTTTTGCTCAGACCAGATGAGCCCACGCTCAAGCTAGCGACCTTGGGGTCTTGAACCTGGGTCTTCCACATCCCAGTCCGACGCTCTATCCACTGTGCCACCGCCCGGTCAGGCGGAGAGTGTGTTTTATCACTTAAAAGATTTACACTGATCAGTTATTGGTGGCATAGGTATATAATCCATTGTAACGACGACAGACTGAATGGAAGCTGCACAGGGAGGGAAGGGGCTGGCTGATGAATAAGGAACAGAATGGAGGCCTCAGTGTTTTGGAAGTCTAGGAGGTCGAACAAATAAGCCTGAAGCTAGTTGAGGGGGATAGAAGCAGTTAGAGATAATGATCATCGATGTCCCCATAGCAGTGGGTGGGCAAGTGGCTGTATGGAGTGGGGGGGTCCCTGGAAGTGAAGATATTGGGGAAGTGGGAAACTGGAGTGTTGGAAGGGGCTCAGAGATCGCCAAAGTTACCTAGGTTGATGGTGGCAAGAACTGGGTTGAAAGTAAAGCTCTGAGCCAAGTGCTTCCATAAATGAGGAAAAGTGACTTATAGGTGACAGATGCGTAGCAGCCCAGCAGTCTTAAAAAGAGCAGGATTTCCCTCCTTCTTTACTTATTTTTTTTTTTTAACAAGAGGGAGAAATAGTCTTGGTTTGGCAATGGTGAGTCCAGAGGACACCTCCTCTACCTACTGGCCCCAAGGTATTCATGTGCCAGAGAAAACAACAGCCACCATTCCAGAGGCCTGCAGGAGAAGCAGTGTTCTCAGAGCTGAGTCTCCATTAAGGCAAGAGCTTGGGGAATTGTTCCTGAGGAGAGAGGGAAGCAATAGGGGAGTGCTGAACTCCCGAGTGGGAGTTTCAGAGGACGGAGTGGGAAATTTGAAGCAGAGGCAGAGGGAGGATAGTGGTGGTGGAGTCGGTGCCAGGCTGGGTGTACAGGGATGTGGCAGGGTTGGAATATGGGAGATGACGGGTTACTGGAGAGCTTTGTCGTTGAGTATTGACTGATGTCAGAATTGGTGGGTGGAGACATTGAGGCTCAGAGATTTGAGAAAATTCTTCAGGGTGATATAGCTAGGAATCTCGGTGTGACTGGCTGCAAAATGGTAGCTATTTTCTCTCTGAAGTTATTTAAAACAACAACAAAACAAGAGCAGTGGCTCCTGGGTACTGCAGGGCTGTGAGTGATGACTGCACCCTTCCCCTCCTCCCTTCTCTCCTCTCCTCCCTTCTCTCCTCCCTTGTCTCCTTGTCTCCTCCCTTCTCTCTGAAGCAGATGTTTTTGCCCTCCCTACCTGATGTATTTGCTTTCATTGTGTGCATGTCTCCTGCACAAGCCCTCCGTTTCCAGGGAACATATGCAGATGGAAATTGTTGAGTAAAATGGCCAGACCTTCTTTATTCCAAACCTCACATTCTTTTCATTACAACATGAGTACTTTGGAAGAAAAAGAGACTTGGAAGTCTGGTTTTTTGTTTTGTTTTGTTACAGGGAAATCTGACCCATTCACATTCATTATGATAACTAATATGTTTGGTCTAATTTCTTCCATCTTATTTTATATTTTTTTGTTTGTTTCTTGTTAATTCCCTTATTTATTGACTTCTAAAAATTTGATCAAGTTTTAAAAAAAATTTTCTACCAGTAATTAGTTATGTTGGTAATTGCATTTACATTGATAGCAAACATAATTAGACTTAAATTTCTCTATCACTTTACCAATGCTAAATACATAATAACTTTTTATCTTACTCTTTCTTTTTTTAAATTTATTTTTATTTTTTTATTTTTTTTATCTTACTCTTTCAAAGTGAGATGTTTAGCATGCTTTCGTTTTTCCAACCCCTATTGCTTGATTCCTGGATTTTGTTGAAATCATTTGGTGTTTTAGTTCTGAGCTATTTTCTTATAAAATGCTTCTTGGATTTTAAAAATATTTTTCTAATATATATCATAGTTTTTCTACATTACTAGCATTTTTTAAAGATTTAATGATAAAATTTTAAAAATTTCCTGTCCATCAGGTAAAAGTTTCCTTTACCTTGGGACATTTATTCTGATTTAATTTTTATTTTTTCTGGTATACTTCCTCAAATAGGTTTTGTTTTTTTTTTTTTTTTTTTTTTTTTTTTACCAGAAAGGGAATAGAGGTGGTAATCTTCACACATCTGAAAATGTATTTCTTTTTTTGTATTTTTCTGAAGCTGGAAACGGGGAGAGACAGTCAGACAGACTCCCGCATGCGCCCGACCGGGATCCACCTGGCACGCCCACCAGGGGTGATGCTCTGCCCACCAGGGGGCGATGCTCTGCCCCTCCGGGGCGTCGCTCTGCTGTGACCAGGGCCACTCTAGCGCCTGGGGCAGAGGCCAAGGAGCCATCCCCAGCGCCCGGGCCATCTTTGCTCCAATGGAGCCTTGGCTGGGAAGAGAGAGACAGAGAGGAAGGAGGGGGGGTGTGGAGAAGCAAATGGGCGCTTCTGCTGTGTGCCCTGGCCGGGAATCAAACCCGGGTCCCCCACACGCCAGGCCGATGCTCTACCACTGAGCCAACTGGCCAGGGCCTGAAAATGTCTTTCTTTTAAACTTCATGTTAGAGTGATCTATTGGTCAGGTGTAGGAATTTAGCTTGGAACACAGGCTCTTCATCTCAGAACGTATAATGGTAATGGTTATTCTTCTGTCTTCAGTGTTCAGAGTTATGGATTTGAGAAGGCTGTCTACTTCTCTCGCCTTTGTTGGAAACTTACTCTGTTTTGTAAATTTATAAGATTTTTCTCTTTATTCTTGGAGTTCCGAAATCTCACCAGGATATGCCCAGGACATGTCATTTGTGTTAATGTTGGTGCTACATGAGCCTTTTTAATCCAAAACATCAAGACTATTTTCAGCTCAAGGAACTTTTATCTATTATTAAAAAAATGCTTCTCTTTCAGGAACTCTTGTTATTTCTATAATAGCTCTCTTGGGTCTATTCTTCATTTTCTAATTTTACTCATCATATCTATTTCTTTGGATTTTTGTTCTGTTTTAAGCAAGTTCTTCCCTTGATTTTTCCAGCTTATTAATTTTATTGTTAGTGATGTCTGTTCTGTTTTTACTGCGTCTCTTGAATTCTTATTTAATATCAGGTTCTGGGAATCTTTTTCTCACGTAGTTCCTTTGAAGTATCTTGAATCTCCTTAAAAATTTGCAGTCCAGTAGTCCTCTCATCCAGTTTCACTTTCTGCAGTTTGTTACTCATAGTCAGCTGCATTCTGAAAATAATAAATAGAAAATTCCAGAAATAAACAATTCATAAGTTTTAAATTGTACACCATTTTGTTTTTGTTTTTTTTTCAATTTTTAAAAATATTTTATTTATTGATTTTTAGGGGGGGGAGAGAGAGAGAGAAGGGGGAGGAGCAGGAAGCATCAACTCCCATATGTGCCTTGATCAGGCAAGCCCAGGGTCCTGAACCGGTGACCTCAGTGTTCCAGGTCGACGCTCTATCCCACTGCGCCACCACAGGTCAGGCCTGTACACCATTTTGAACAGTGTGATGAAATCTTGAGCCATCCCATTTTGTCCCACTTGGGAAGTGAATTATCCTATTTTCCAGAGTAGAGGCTCCCTGCCTGTTAGTCACTTAGGAGCTGTCTCTGTTATCAGATCATTCCTGGTATCACAGAGCTTGTGTTTAAGTAACCATTATTTTACTTAATAATAACCGCAACAGTTTTTACTTTGACTCCTGGTATCACAGAGCTTGTGTTTAAGTAACCATTATTTTACTTAATAATAACCACGTCAGTTTTTCCTTTGACTCCTGGTATCACAGAGCTTGTGTTTAAGTAACCATTATTTTACTTAATAATAACCGCAACAGTTTTTCCTTTGACTCTTGGTATCACAGCGCTTGTGTTTAACCATTATTTTACTTAATAATAACTGCAACGGTTTTTTCCTTTAAGTGAAAAAGTGTTCCTATAGGAAAAAAACATAGTATATATAGAGTTTGGTACTGTTTGTGGTTTCAGGCACACACTAGGAGTCTTGGAATGAATATCTTGCAAATAAGTGGGGACTACTGTAGTATTTAAATTTTCTGGTTTTCTACATTAATTCTGCTTCCGTGTGAGCTACCTGATGTGATTGGGGGGCCTGTTCTGGTAATCTCAAGCTGCTCCTGTATTTGTTTATACCCTGAACTTCCAGAATTTCCCCCTCTAGGAAATCCTGTATCCCCTTTGAAGTTGGGTGAGAATTAAGGAAAGCCATTCTTCCCTAAGAGGCCAGCTGTGAATGGGATGACAGGTGGAACTTCACATTGATGGTGGAGAGGCCTCTTAAATTCCTGGGCTTTGTTAAGGTGTGATTGGGGAAGGTGAGCTCTGTCCTCCTTGTATCCAAGGGGGCTGCAGTTTAGCTGAATAGGCAATGACCTGTGCAGGGTTGGCAGGAAGGGGAAGTTCTCTTCTCATGTGCTGAGGGCACGTCCCCTGGCTTACTCAGCTGGCACTCCTCAGATCACCTTCCCATCCTGCCAGCACCCCACCTCAGTCTGGTGCTGAAATTGTTGAGTTGCCTCCTGCTAGAAGTTGGGGGAGAAAGAGGAGTCAGGCAGATATTTAGGTCAGTCACTTCACAGGATTCCTTAAGAATTGTTTCAATTTGCATTGAAATAATGCCCGAAACATTATATCCAGTGCTTCCTCTAACAGTGTGGTTTTTCTTAGTTGTTCATTGATTGCTTTCTCATATGTGCCTTGACCGCGGGCCTTCAGCAGACTAAGTAACCCCTTGCTGGAGCCAGCGACCTTGGGTCCAAGCTGGTGAGCTTTTTGCTCAAGCCAGATGAGCCCGCGCTCAAGCTGGAGACCTCGGGGTCTGGAACCTGGGTCCTTCCGCATCCCAGTCCGACGCTCTATCCCCTGCGCCACCACCTGGTCAGGCCCTCTAACAGTGTTGATGTCATCTCCCTGTCTGTGTTGTTCTGGGCCTAGACAGATGTGGTGTCAGAGGTGTCCTTAGGTCCCTGTGTGGCCTGGCCTTGATTAAGGTGTCAACAAATGTTGGGTAGGTGAGTGATGGCTCTTATTTATTTATTTATCTATCTATTTATTTATTTATTTATTTTGTAGAAAATAAGAAGCCAGGTAAAGGTTCCAAAGGCTGCAAGAAGGTAAGTTGGGCCCAACCTTAGGTAAGGTATGTCCATTGTTGCGGTAAGGCTAGGAACAGGTTGCTTACCCTAGAAGAGACCCATAGAACCCAGTAGATGGTGGGTGACTCTAGAGCAGTGGTAGTCAACCTGTTCCCTACCGCCCACTAGTGGGCGTTCCAGCTTTCCTGGTGGGCAGTAGCGGAGCAACCAAAGTATAAATAAAAAGATAGATTTAACTATAGGAAGTTGTTTATTATAAAGGTTTATTATGCCAAACTTAGCAAAAATCCGACATAAAGTACTTGGTAAGTAATTATTATTATATGCTTTAACTTGCTGTAACTCTGCTTTATAAATTTTATAAAGTAAAGTTACTTCCCTACTTTATAAATCACCATTACTGTGGAACCGGTGGGCGGTTAGAAAATTTTACTACTAACAGAGATACAGAAGTGGGTGGTAGGTATAAGAAGGTTGACTATCCCTGCTCTAGACAGAGCACCATATTGGACTCAGTAGATCTGGCTTCCTCCTTTTTCTGGGTGGCTATGGCAGAATCAGCAATATTTGCTAAGTTTACACCACAAGCCACACACTTCTTGTGTTTGATTTACCTTCGTAGGGATTGTCATTGTCCCAATTTTTCGATGATGAAACTGAGCCTCAATGAGAAAGTTCCTAGGTTCAGGGTTATACAGTTGGGACTTGAGTCTGTCTGAGTTTCAAGTCCCTGTCATTCATGGAGAGGAGAAAGTCCAAAACATAATCTTTGGCCCCAGCTCCTGGATCTCCTGGTCCTACTGGAAAGATGTGGGCAAGTAAGACTTGGGCCAGAGCAGTGGTTCTTAGATTTTAGCATGGTTAAAATTCTCACACTTGAACCAGAGCTCCAGAATTACCTGGAGGCTGGTTAAAGATGGGCCCCACCTGTGAGTTTCCGATTCGGTGAGTCTGTTGTGGCATCTGAGAATTTGTATTTCTAACAAGTTCCCCGGTGATGCTGCTGCTGGTCCAAGGACCACACTTTAAGAACTACTTCGCTTCTCTCTTGGCCTTTACTTGGGAAAGAAACCTTCCCAGATGCGCCCACTTTGCTGGGGTTCTTCCGTCAGACCCTGCCTGGCTAGGGGAGGGAGGGTCTCTCTCTAGCCACATGGGCATACCTCTGGGCCAGAGCCCTTTTTGCTTACTCTGTTCCTCCCTTTCCCCCAACAACTACACTTCTGAGAAGCTCTAACTATCCCCACCACCCGGGAGGAGTGATTTCCCTGGGTTCATTAGCTCTGTTTGATTTTTTCCTGTTGTGTGGTGACTATTCTGCAAAGCAGAATGGGAAGAAAGCAGCCTTCAAGGTGGCCTCTGCTCCCCAGTTTGTTTCCTGCAATGATCATGCCAACCGGGATGCTGGATTAAAGAAGAAGAGGGTAAGCCCTTTATTGTGGGGGAGAGGGAGAACTTGACCTGACTGCCAGGTCTGCAGGAATGGTAACCGGAAGGGCAAAGGCCAGGATGGTTCGGGTTGTACAGGCTGTTGTGGGAGGGTGTTGCTTTGATACTTGATTTTTTTTTTTTTTGTATTTTTCCAAAGTTGGAAACGGAGGCAGTCAGACAGACTCCTGCATGCGCCCGACCGGGATCCACCCGGCACTCCCACCAGGGGGCAATGCTCTGCCCATCTGGGGCGTCACTCTGTTGCATCCAGAGCCATTCTAGCGCCTGAGGCAGAGGCCAAGGAGCCATCCCCAGCACCCGGGCCAACTCTGCTCCAGTGGAGCCCTGGCTGCAGGAGGGGAAGAGAGAGACAGAGAGGAAGGAGAGGGGGAGGGGTGGAGAAGCACATTGGCTCCTCTCCTGTGTGCCCTGGCCGGGAACCAAACCTGGGACTCCCACACGCCAGGCCGACGCTCCACCACTGAGCCAACTGGCCAGGGCCTGATACTTGATTTAGTGTCTCCATTTGCTCACCTTCCAGTCCATTGCTGCCTGGCTTTATGTTCTCATGGGTCCATTGAAATGGCCTCTGCCAGCATCACCAGTGCGTTCTCTGACATCAGGCTAGTTTCATCTCATCTGATTGGAATTGTTTGCATCTGAGACATACTTTCCTTGAAATGCTGTCACTTTGACTTTCTTGTCTTCTCACTCTCCTAGATGTCCTCCTCCTTCCAGGCTCTCTGTGCTCTCTAAATATTGGGGCATCGTGCGACTTTGTCCTCTTTCCCCTCTGAGCTTAACAGGTTCCCTGTGCCAGGAACACATTCTCTCTCAGCTTCCCATGCCCTTTTTAAAATTCTTCTCTGTCCCACTTTCCCTGCCTGCATCTCTCTGTCTTTTTTCTTTTTCTCAAACCCCTTACCTCCTGCTGTCATCTGCTTTCTCCCTGTACCCCTGCTCCTCCCACCTCTGCCATGTCACAGTGTTTCCTTCATCTGTCACCGACTCCCTGTTACTCTCGGTCCCCCACCCTCTGTAGGCTACAGACCTAGGCAGCTACAGTCCTGGTGTATGTTCACTTGTTAGGTTGAAGAGATGAGGGAGAAGCAGCAGGCTGCACGGGAGCAGGAGAGACACAGACGCAGGACCATGGAAAGCTACTGTCAGGATGTCCTGCGACGCCAGGAGGAGTTTGAGTGCAAGGTAAGAGAGCAATCTTTGCCCCTGAGTAGGACCTGTATGGCTTTGCTCAAGAGCAAGGGTCCCCAAACTTTTTACACAGGGGGCCAGTTCACTGTCTCACAGACTGTTGGAGGGCCACCACATACAGTGCTCCTCTCACTGACCACCAATGAAAGAGGTGCCCCTTCCAGAAGTGCAGCAGGGGCCGGATAAATGGCCTCAGGGGGCCGCATGCGGCCCGCGGGGCCGTAGTTTGGGGACACCTGCTCAAGAGCATCTTTTGCCATTGTTCTATGAAAGGGAAAGAGAAAGGGTGTGAGATGGGTCAAAGGAAAGTAGAGGATCAGTACACAGAGGATGGGAAAACAGTGAGGACAGAGGGAGGGAGGGAGAGAGCATGAGAGGGAGATAAAGGCCATTTTGACCCTTCTGTGTGACCGGACAACCCTGGACAGGTTCTCTTTCCCAAGCTGGAAACAGAGATGGGGGATTGGGAGTGAGGGTGGGGAGATGTTGAACTAAGGGACGGCGGGGAGAAGGGACTGCAGACTAAGGGAGAGGGGAGGGTTGAGAGCGCAGTATTTGTAAGGAAGATGTGCTCTCCCCTCTAGGGCTTCTTACTACCTTTCTGGCATGTGTTCTGGTCTCACAGAATGGGCACTTTCCAACTCATAGTCCCTTTTCTAATATAAAGTACATATTTTGCCTTCCCCATTTCATGTCCCCCATAGCTTGTTTTTCTCATATCTTCTCAGATTCCTCTGTTATACACACATGTGCGCATTCTAGCCTCTGGCTGGAGCTCAGACACACACTTACACATAGGCACACATAGGTGCCATGTGGGTCTGTCTGTTCTTCCAGTTTCCAGCTTTGTTAGCTGGTCAAAGCTACTTTTTGATGGGCTGGGACTCACATGGCTCCCCCAGCGTCACGTCACGTGGTTTCCAAAGCCCTGGGCAAGTCTCTTCTTTATTCTTTTAGGAGGAAGCTTTGCAGCAGTTAAATATGTTTCCTCAGCTGGATGATGAGGCCACAAGGAAGGCTTATTACAAGGAATTCCGTAAGGTATGTGGACCCATTTATTTTTAATTTTTATTTTTTGTATTTTTCTGAAGCTGGAAACGGGGAGGCAGACAGACTCCCTCATGTGCCCAATCGGGATCCACCCGGCACGCCCACCAGGGGGCGATGCTCTGCCCATCCGGGGCATTGCTCTGTTGCGACCAGAGCCATTCTAGCGCCTGAGGCAGAAGCCATGGAGCCATTCCCAGTGCCCGGGCCAACTTTGCTCCAATGGAGCCTTGGCTGCGGGAGGGGAAGAGAGAGACAGAGAGGAAGGAGAGGGGGAGGGGTGGAGAAGCAGATGGGCGCTTCTCCTGTGTGTCCTGGCCGGGGATCGAACCCGGGACTCCTGCACACCAGGCTAACACTCTATCACTGAGCCAACCGGCCAGGGCTTCTTTCTTTTTTTTTTAGTGTGTGCATGTGTGTATGAGAGAGAGAGGGAGAGAGGGAGATGGAGAGAGGGAGAGTGGGAGACTGCGAGCGCGAGCATGAGCCAGAGACATACAGACAGGAAAGGAGAGAGATGAGAAGCATCAACTCATTCCTATAGTTGTGGCACTTTAGTTGCTCATTAATTGCTTCTCATACGTGCCATGACTTGGGGGGGGGGGCTCCAGCCGAGCGAGTGACCCCTTGCTCAAGCCAGCGACCATGGGAATCATGTCTATGATCCCATGCCAGGAGGACTTTGAGTGCAAGGTAAGAGAGCAGTCTTTGCCCCTGGATAGGACTGGTATGGCTTTGCTCAAGCTGGGGAGCCTGCGCTCAAGCAGCCAACCTCAGGGAGGGCACCAATCCGGTCCCATCTCCTCTCCATTTCTGTGTTTCCTAATTGAGATAGAGACCTTTTCTTCTTTCACGGGCCTTTGCAATGGCTCTCCAGTCCTTTGCCTACCTTCATCCCTTGTCCTCTGCCCTATAGGTGGTGGAATACTCTGATGTGATTCTGGAAGTTCTAGATGCCAGGGATCCATTGGGCTGCCGCTGCTTCCAGATGGAGGAGGCTGTTCTGCAGGCAGAAGGCAACAAGAAGCTGGTCTTGGTCTTAAACAAGATTGGTGGGTATTGAGAAGTATTGTGTAAGGCAGGGCATGGCCCGGCCTTCTTGAAATACTAGCTTGGCTCAGACCCCAGCAATTTCTAACAATTGTTCAAGGTAGGAAATCTTTTTTTTTTTTTTTTTTTTTTTTTAAGTGAGAGAGAGAGAGACAGATAAGAAGGGAGATAAATGAGAAACATCAACTCATGGTTGTGGCACTTTGTGGCACTTTTAGTTATTCTTTGATCGCTTTCTCATACGTGCCTTGACTGGTGGGCTCCAGCCGAGCCAGTGACTCTTTGCTTAAGCCAGCAACCTTGAACTCAAACCAGTGACCTTGGGCTTCAAGCCAGTGATATTTGGGCTCAAGCTGGCGACCATGGGGTCATGTCTATGAGCCCGCACTCAAGCTGGCAATCCCGCACTCAAGTTGGTGAGCCCGTGCTCATGCCGGTGACCTTGGGGTTTCAAACCTGGGTCCTCAGCGTCCCAGGTTGACACTCTATCCACTGTGACACCGCCTGGTCAGGCAAAGTAGGTCTTGTTCCAGTTTTTAAATCTAGGAATCTGAGAGGTGAAATCATTTGCCTAAAGACACACACAGGGTATAGCATAAGTTGAGAATGGAGTCCAAGCTTGTCTGGCTTTGATTCTCCTGTTCTTGCCATTTTGAGCATTATCTGTGAATGGCCAACCCTGGAGAGTTTCTGTCTCCAAGCTAGAACCCAAAGACTAGGGCAGAAAAACACATGGGCTCAGGAGTCACTCATGTCTGAGTCTCATCTCAGTTGTGTTATTTTTGTCTGGGATCTTGGACAAGTCATATCACCTGAGAGCTTCCATTTCTCTAGCTGTAAAATGGGCTGTTCATTGTTCTAACCTCATAGGGTTATTGTGAAAATTAATAATAAAGTGCTAGGTATATGTGTGGTCAGTACCTCACAAATGGTAACCATTTTTGTCCATTTTATTCTTGACATTTGGTCCAAACTAAAATGATTCAGAGAGGGGGTGGGAAACACAATCCTTGGGAAGCCTCTGGCACCGTGGGCACTCTGGCCTGGTAGGAAGTTATCTGGGACTGAACAGCTAGTTTTCCTATTATCCCTGAGGGACTAGAGGTCCCCTCAGGGAAGGCCAACTGGTACTCCAGAATGGAGTGTCCTAAGTCTAACCTGGGGACTGGACAGGGACTGGCAGGACTAGGGAGATGTGTTTTGGCAGGAGGTGGGCCTAGCCTTGGGTATGGGTAGATGCATCTTTGCAGTGAACCATCGAGATCATGTTCTCTTTATTAGTTCTGTCTGTTCCTATTTCCTCCAGACCTGGTTCCCAAGCAGATTATAGAGAAGTGGCTGGATTACCTTCGGAATGAGCTGCCAACCGTTGCTTTCAAGGCCAGCACCCAGCATCAGGTCAAAAACCTGGTAAGCCGGGCCTAGAGATGGGGCGATGATGACTTGGACTGGGGCCTTGGGCTCTTTGGTAATTGAACCGAGACTTCAACATTGAGCTTTTTGCATTACTAGATGACTTAGTATTAGTTTCATTTCATTTCTTCCTATATTAATGCTCTTCAAGAGGCATTTTTTTCCCCAGATGTAGGGGTAATACATATTGGAAAATATAGTTATTTATTTATTTAATTAAGTGAGAGGTGAGGCAGAGACTGACTCCTGCATGTACCCTGACCCGGATCTACCCGGCAAGCCCCCTAGTAGGCAATGCTCTGCCCATCTGGGCTGCTGCTCTGTTGCTTAGCAACCAAGCTATTTCAGTGCCTGAGACGAGGCTGCAGAGCCATCCTCAGTGCCCGGGGTCAACTTTGCTGGAACTCTTTGAGCCATGGCTGCGGGAGGGGGAGAGAGAGATGTGGGGAGGCATGGAGAAGGAGACGGGTGCTTCTGTGTGCCCTGACCGAGAATCAAACCTGGGACTTCCACATGTTGGACTGCTGCTCTACCGCTGAGCCAACCGGCCAGGGCTTGTTTGTTAAATTTTAAAATATATGCCTTCATTTGCTTTTCTCTTTAAAACATCACACCACTTTTTAATTATATCATTAACACAGAAATACATTTTCACTGTAAAATATTACAGCATACAGAAACATTGGTGGCTTCTAGGGAGAGAAACTGTGTTCTGGGGATACTTTTTCAATTTTGTACCAGGTGTAAAACTTATTATTTATTAAAAAATAAAGTAGAAAAAAAAACAATTACTGATAAAGCTTAAATACCCTTTCACCGATACCCCTAATTCCAGTCTTTTTTATCCATATGTAACCATAGGTAACCTCCATTGTTAGTATGGAAGGGTCAAATCTTTTTCTGTACTTTGTACATAGAGAGAAGTACATGTAAACAGAGAATAGTGTTGGCCCTGGCCAGTTGGCTCAGTGGTAGAGCGTTGGCCTGGCGTGCAGGAGTCTTGGGTTCAATTCTCGGCCAGGGAACACAGGAGAAGCGCCCATCTGCTTCTCCACCCCTCCCCCTCCTTCCTCTCTGTCTCTCTCTTTCCCTCCCGCAGCCAAGGCTCCATTGGAGCAAAGTTGGCCCGGGCGCTAAGGATGGCTCTGTGGCCTCTGCCTCAGGTGCTAGAATGGCTCTGGTTGCAGCAGCACAACCCCCTAGATGGGCAGAGCATCGCCCCCTAGTGGGCGTGCCGGGTAGATCCTGGTTGGGCGCATGCGGGAATCTGTCTGACTGCCTCCCCGTTTCCAACTTCAGAAAAATACAAAAAAAAACTAACAAAAAAAAAATTAAAAAAAACCCTAGAATTAAACAGAGAATAGTGTTTGCAGATATCATGTGTCATCATGCAGCTTGCTTTTTTTTTTTCTTTCTTGGAGATCTTTTTGTAGAGATCTACCTTTTGATACTACATAAAATTAATTTCCAATTTTTTTATTGTTATGATCAGTACTTCAACACACACCCTTGCACATGTTTGTATAGGTTAGGGATTGAGAGTTGAAGTGGCTGGGTCATAGGCTTTAGGCATTTTATATTTTCCTAGACACTGACAAATTGTCTCCCCCAAGTGGTTGTACCATTTCTCTTCCTGCCAGCAGGGTAGATGAATGTGTGAGAGAGCCTGTTTCCTTCTACTCTTGTCAATATTTGACATCATTAAACCTTTTAATCTTTGCTAATTTGGAAGACATGATATCCTATTTAAAATCTTCTTACCTTCTTTTTTTTTTTTTTGTATTTTTCTGAAGCTGGAAACGGGGAGAGACAGTCAGACAGACTCCCGCATGCACCCGACCGGGATCCACCCGGCACGCCCACCAGGGGCGATGCTCTGCCCACCAGGGGGCGATGCTCTGCCCCTCCGGGGTGTCGCTCTGCCGCGACCAGAGCCACTCTAGCGCCTGGGGCAGAGGCCAAGGAGCCATCCCCAGCGCCTGGGCCATCTTTGCTCCAATGGAGCCTTGGCTGCGGGAGGGGAAGAGAGAGACAGAGAGGAAGGAGGGGGTGGAGAAGCAAATGGGCGCTTCTCCTGTGTGCCCTGGCTGGGAACCGAACCCGGGTCCCCCGCACGCCAGGCCGACGCTCCACCGCTGAGCCAATCGGCCAGGGCCCTTCTTACCTTCTTGATGGCAAAAATATAGAAAGAATCCTTTGCTATAAGCTTTTTTTCATTTGTATTACACTTTCAGGATATATATCTCATTAACCTGTTTCTTGTCGATGGATATTTAGGTTAATTTCTATTTTGTAATGGTGTGGTGGATAAGTAAGGATAGAAGAAGAGATAGAAGAGCATTGTGGGTAGAGGAGGTGGCTTCAGGAGTAAGGAGATGGAGGCTGGAATGGCCTTGTCCTGTGTGAGGAATGGAGGGAAGGTAGGTTATCTGTGGGCCAGGCATTATCACTTCCCTTTGCAGGCTGGGCTGCCGGGTGTTTCTGTTATGCAGACAAGTGCACCAAGGTCCTGTAAAGGGAAGCAGGGTTTGTTGGGCACGCACCTGTGAGAGGAAGAGTTGGAAGTGCAATCTGACCTGGCTCAAAGCTAGTGTGCTATCCTGTCCCTGCTGAGGGAGGCAAGGGATGTGTGTAGGCAGAGGAAGGGACAAAGAAGACTGGAGATGCAAAAACAGTGGAAAAATAGAACTTTGGGTCTCCGAGGGAAGCAGAGAAGTGGCAGATGTTCAGACCGGTGTGAGAAGTCTTCCGCTTTGGGCTGGGGAGCTCCATGATCACAGGCAGGCCCTGAGAGTTTCTCTGGAAGTTGAAAATCTGAACTCAGACTACATCTCCCACCTGATGCCTGTTCTGTAATATCACTCATTTTCTAGAATCATTGCAGTGTACCAGTGGACCAGGCCTCTGAGTCACTGCTGAAGAGCAAAGCCTGCTTTGGAGCTGAAAATCTCATGAGGGTTCTGGGGAACTATTGCCGCCTTGGTGAAGTGCGCACCCATATCCGTGTGGGCGTTGTGGGTAAGGCTCCTCCGGGGCACGTCACTGGACTCACACTCTTCCTTAGGCAGGGGCATCATTGGGGAAAAGGATCCTGGGGACTTCATGTCACCTCTTTTTGGGGGAGGAGAGACTCAGTTTAGGAGGAGTTTTGTGGACTGTAATTTGGATTGGTGGAAGCGGGAACTCATACTCGGAATCAACACCATGCACTGCATTTTAGACCCATGGACCAAATGTGCAAGGCTAGCTTGGAGTTGGCACCATCTTAACCTACCAGAGCTGTGGGAAGGCATGGTGAACATCTCTGTTATTATTATTATTTATTTTTTTTACAGAGACCGAGTCAGAGAGAGGGATAGATAGGGACAGACAGGAACGGAGAGAGATGAGAAGCATCAATCATCAGTTTTTCGTTTCGACACCTTAGTTGTTCATTGATTGCTTTCTCATATGTGCCTTGACCGTGGGCCTTCAGCAGACTGAGTAACCCCTTGCTTGAGCCAGCAACTTTGGATCCAAGCTGGTGAGCTTTGCTCAAACCAGATGAACCCGCGCTCAAGCTGGCGATCTTGAGGTCTCAAACCTGGGTCCTCCGCATCTCAGCCCGACGCTCTATCCACTGCGCCACCGCCTGGTCAGGCAATGTCTCCGTTTTACAAATAAGAACAGTGAAGCCTCGAGATGGGAAAGGGACTTGAAGGGCTCAGCTCTATGTTAGACAAGGCAGAGCTGAGGCTCAAATCTGGGCCTGTATGGATCCCAGGGCACTGAGGATAGGATTGTGCATTGAGAATAGGGGAGTGGAGAGAGGCAGAGATAGCCCATCAGGGAGAGGAAGTGAAGCCAAGACAGAAAGACATTGGATAGAGAGCTGGACACTGAGAAAAAGGTATAGCTACACATACCTGAATAGGTGCAGAAAGGGACCTGGGAAGTGAAGTGGTGGGGTTGGTGGGCAGTGGGAAGGAGAGACAGCTTTCAATGACAGAGGCAGAGAGAGAGGCTGAAGTATGATCAGAAAGAAATACCAAATGAATATAGAGACAGAATTCCACAGAGTCCTGCAGAGAGAGACATAAGAGGGCTAGAGACACCCCATGTATATGGAAAGCAGACACGTATACACACCCAAAGAAAGACATACAGGGGAAGAGGCAGATTTAGAGAGATGCACGAAGAAACAAACAGGAACAAAGATGGAGACACGGAAGAACACACACACAGGCCTATGCACACATACAGATCCACAAAAAGTGCAGATCCACATGTGTGGAGACATGTATAGACCCAGAGGAGGCACCTCGAGAGACAGACAGACCCAGGGCAAAGCACATGCAAACCAATCTCTTCTGCACACTTCCTAACTCGGCTTCTTTCAAGCAAATAGAGCCAAAGAGAGACACACATGTGCCCAGATACACTAGTCCCTCAGATGCAGCCCTGCATTGTGATTCACAGAGAGACAAATACACAGACATGTCTAGGATGGAATATCTATGCATAGAGAGGGGGAAAGAGGGGGTAAGAAGGGAGGGGGTTAGGGAGACAGGCAGGGAGAGAGAAAAAGAGACACTGTGAAACACGTACAGAGGGGCGGGCATACATGAAGAGAGACCAGCCCAATGAGAGAAGGAATGTGAGCAGATTTGATACGGAGAGAATTACAAAGAGAGGCAGAATTGGTGGGGTGGGGAGAAAAAGAAAAGGCAATGGTTAGAATGAGAGACAGTAAGACAAACTGGCAAAGAAAGATGCTTAGATACATAGATGTACAGAGAAAGAGATGTGATAGAGAAAAAGGTTGAGTAGGGGAGAAAGTAGGAAATGGACAAAAGCAGTAATATTTAGAATGAGAACAACCAAGAGAAATACAGGGGGGGGGGGGGGAGAGAGAGAGCGAGAGAGAGAGAGAGCGCCACACACGCATAGGCGCATTTGTGAAAGAGCGGTAGATACGCAACTTCTAGGACACAGAAGAGTGGTGATTATGAGAGACCCAGGGAGGGAGAAACACAAAGACGTTCACAGTGCCTGGAGGTGCTCACAGGTACCCAAACAGAAGAATACCACGAGCAGACAGCTGTTTAGAGAGAAGGACATCTGGAGATTAGCCTCTCATCCCCACCCCCACGCTGGTTATTTCCACACCAGGACAGAGGGTTTTCTGTTTCATGGACACTTCCTGATGTCCAGCCTCTGTTGGATCATGTCACACAGGCCTTGAATGGAGCACCTTTTCCAGGCTAGTGGTAGGTGGGAGGTGAATGTCACATCTAGAGAGAGGGACACATCTACCCAGTGTGCTTACAAATGGAGGGCAGGGGTAAAAGGCTATACAGGGACTTGGTCAGAGCCTGGGGTGGGAAGACAAGAGGACAGGCTGTGTTTGGGGCTTCCCTATGGCCTGGTCACTGCCCCTGCCTGGGCCTGCCACACACAGGCTGGCCCAAATGTTCCTGAGGGCCCTCCCTGCCCTGAGCTGCCTGCTGGTCTTTTGCAGGCCTTCCTAATGTTGGGAAGAGCAGCCTGATCAACAGTCTGAAGCGCAGCCGTGCGTGCAGTGTGGGAGCCGTTCCTGGGGTCACCAAGTAAGTGCCCACCTGCTCCCCCGCCTCCATCGCCTCTACCGTTTCCCCTACTCTCATGCCTTCTGTTCCTGCCCCTTTCCTTATCTTGGAGCAACCTCACATTCTTCCCTGGGCATGGGAGTTCCATTAGAAGTTCGCATTTGCCTGGTATACCCTACATGTGGTCTGGGTGCCCAGTTGGGTGCCGCCCCCCTATACCCTGCCCCGTTAGTTCCTTGAAGCCACCTAACAGCTGTGTAAGACTGTGCTATGAATAACCAGCTTCGCTTCCTAGGTGAAGCAACAGATGCTCATAGGATCAAAAGCTGACCCATGGTCCTGTACCTTAGTCCGCAGTGGTGGAGGCTAGACTAGAATCAATTCCTGGTGTGTAGGGCCCTGGAGCTCGTGGCCCCGTATCTCTCCACTTCTCCACCTTCATCTGTACACCACTCACCCCTCACCCAATCTCCCAATTCTATCTGAAGCCTAGAGGGTGCCAGACACATCTGGACTTGTCAGTGTCCTGCGTCATCTCTTTCCTCTCTCCTGCCCAGGTTCATGCAGGAGGTCTATCTAGACAAGTTCATCAGGCTGCTGGATGCCCCAGGCATTGTCCCGGGACCCAGTTCGGACGTGAGCACCATTCTGCGTAATTGCGTCCGTGTGCAGAAGCTGGCAGACCCCGTGACACCGGTGGAGACCATCCTGCAACGCTGCAACCTGGAGGAGGTACACCCTACTCTTGTTCATGCCCTAACCCACTCCAAGAGCCCTTCGTTCTCCTTTCTGATTTGTCTTCTTCCTCTCCTAACCAGATTTCCAACTATTACGGCGTCTCTGGGTTCCAGACCACGGAGCACTTTCTGACTGCGGTGGCCCAGCGCTTGGGAAAGAAGAAGAAGGGAGGCATATACAATCAGGAGGAGGCAGCCAAAGCGGTCCTGGCTGACTGGGTGAGGTGAGGAGTGGCTAGGGGTAAGGGCGAGGCTCCATGAAGGTGCTGAGCTGTAGGACTGTAATTCAGGGGTTATCAACTTCTTGTTCAGAAGCCACTGGCTGAGTTTGGTTTTTGTCCCTCACTCTTTCTGACTTGGGAACTCATTGTCTCTTTGATTACTGATTTGCTCTCTTAACGACATCACCACCATTTGCCTTCCACCTCCCCATGCAGCGGGAAGATAAGCTTCTACACACTTCCACCCGCAACCCACACTCTGCCCACCCATCTTAGTGCTGAGATCGTTAAGGAGATGACCGAAGTCTTTGACATTGAGGATACCGAGCAGGCCAACGAAGACACCATGGAATGTAAGTGAGGGCCAGTGGAACGGCCTGCCTGGCGCACGGACCCGACAACGAATTCCGTGTTTGACCTTCCCATTCCCTGACCCTACTCTGGCTTTGAAAAAATTGCTTAACTAGCTCCAAGCTTAATGCTTTCACCTGCATGGTGGAGAATTCTAATCTGGGCCATGGAGGTGGTTATGAGCTCTTGGTAGACAGGAAGAAAATCAGCGAAGTACTGTGTACACACAAGGAGGTGTTCGGGAAATACAAGTTTCCTTTCCCTGTCTGTCGGGGCCTGGAGTGGACTGAGATACTTCTCTCAGAAACCCCTTCTTGCCTGTTGGTTTAGGCTCTGCCTTAGCCACTGCATGTCCATTCCTAGGTTGTATTTCTCACCTCCATTGGCAGACGAGGCATCTGAGTCACACACAGATATTTGCTGAATGGTACATACTCTGGCAGGCAGAGGTGGCATTCAAAGCAGCTCTTTTGCCCTGTTTTCAAAGACTCCCACCTCAGAGTAGCTGAGAATCGACTTCCTGGATTGAAGTTCAAGTTTTGCTTCTTGTTAGCTCTGTGATGCTATAAAGTTACTTAACTTTTCCATGTCTCAATGACATCATTTGTAAAATAGGGACAATAGCATCCCTCTGTTATTTAATATGTAAAAGCACTTAGAACAGTGCCTGGCATATATATGTGTGTGTGTATATATATATATATATGCATACACACACACACACACACACATACACACACACACACATATATATACACATATAACTTTATTGGTAAATAATAGCAGTTATTGAGCCATGTGACTTTCAAAAACTCTAGAAGAGTTTGTCCTCTTCATATACTGCCATCTGCAGCCCTGGCTTATGGTTCCTCCTTCCTTCTCTACCTAGAAAGGTACTCAGTGCCCTCTGGGCCTGTCTGTGGACACTCTGGAGTAGTAGAGAAAGACTTAGCTGGCCTGCCTTCTAGTTTCTCTATTTGTCTTGAGGACCAATAGTTTTCCTTCTCTGGGCCTGTTGGTGTTCTTGGATTACAAATGAGGATAAGAGGACTTGCCTGCTTTAGAGTTTATTTTCCACGTGGCTTCAGGCGAGTTAGCCCCCTTTCTGAGCTTTACTTTCCTCTTCTATCAAGTGGTCAGTTGGGAGGAATTCCTACTCCCATTCTTATGGTGATGCTTCGCCCTGATTGCATGTGGGCAGAGGTGTGGCAGAGAGACAGATTCCCGCATGCACCCCACTGGGATCCACCAGGCAAGCCCACCAGGGGGTGATGCTCTGCCCACTGGGGCGTCGCTCTTGCAACCAGAGCCATTCTAGCGCCTGAGGCAGAGGCCACAGAGCCATCCTTAGCACCCAGGCCACTGAGAATACACTTGGGCAGAAGACGGAGGTCTGGGAAATGGAGAAGAGGAAGAGGTTACCAGTGAGCATTTCCTAGAGGAGATGACCCTAGTGTTGGATCTTGAAGAGTGAGTGGGAATTAGAGGCCCAGGGAAGGGGATGGAAGGGAAGTTTAGAAGCAAGTATGAGGGTGGTGTGGGCACATTTGCAGTTTGCAGGGGAGGCCAGCTTCAGGCAAGGGGCAGAGGGAGGTGGAGAGAAGCCTGGTCTTGGGAAGGGCATCCCAGTAGTTGTCATTTACAGAGCGTGTACCAGGCCAATACATTTCAGGGAATCCTCTGCTATGACTCATAGCAGCTCTGTGGCATTCACATTTTCCAGATGAGGAAGCTGAGGCTCTAAGACCAGCGCCAAGCAGGCGAGTGCCCTACTATAAAACCCCTGCCTTTAATCCTTTGTCCTGTGGCTTCTCAGCAGGAATGAAAGAGCCTTCCCTCCCAACTCTCCTGGGCAGTGTCCACATATTCTTCCCACTGAGGCCTGACTGTAGGGCTGGGCTGGGAGGAACCAAGGTCCTGACAGTGGTGTTGCTTATGTTAAAGGTTTGGCCAATGGAGAATCCGATGAGCTTTTGGGTGACATGGACCCGCTCGAAATGGAGATCAAGTGGCTCCATTCTCCGATGCTGAAAATAGTAGATGCCTTGGAAAATAAAACCACCGTGTTTAAGGTACCTGTTCCCTTTCTTCATGGCAACCCTCTCTTCTACCCAGAGCTCTGGGAAGTGGTCAGTCCCTTCTGCCTGGCGCCCACGAGATCTACCTGTAATGGTGGGGAGATGTGGGTTGTTCCCTTGGTCCCCGTGGGCTCCCTGGGCCCCTAGCACATTGCATCCTTTAAGCAGTGGCAGGTCCAAGGAGGCATGCTCTCGCAAGCAGTTTTCCCTGCCTGGTTCCAGCCCAGAGAACAGGTATGCCTGGTCTAGCCACCCAGTTGTTCAAGTTGCAAGCCTGGATATTCCTGATTCTCCCTTCCTTCCAACTAGTGTCTGGAATCTCATACACAACTGGTCACCAAGTCCTATGCCTTCTCCCTCTTAAATCTCTTGAGAAACTGTTGGCTTCTTTCTGTCTCTACCATTTCTACAAGCCTAGTCTAAGCTTCCAGCCCTCTCTCACCTGGAACTATGTCCCGTGGTTTCTAATGGGCCAGTCTGACCATGTCTCCATCAAGTCAGTGTGCTCTGACTCCTGGAGGCTCTTTCCCACACAGACATCTTCACTGTGATGGGAGACACACAGGTGGGGGCAGAGGTTGGAGAAAATTGGATCTAAGGGCCCTTTCCTGTACTACTTGTGGGTCAGGGAAGTTCTCTTGAAGGCTGAGGAATTCTGTGGGTAAGTGGGCAGCAGCAGCCGGTGTGTGGAGGCTCAGCCTGTGCTCATGTGAAGGCCCGAAAGGGTGAGACGGGTGTTTGGGGAAATTATTAGTGATGTTGGGTGGCTGGAGTGGTGTGGAGGCAGGGAAAGGTGAATCTGGAGTCAGCTCACAGAGGCCTTGAGTTTGACTTTTAACCATGGGTAATAGGAAAACCCTGAAAGTTGGTTATTTTTTTATAGGTCAAGGAGTTTTATTTTTTTCCATTTTGCTTATTTAAAATATTTTTTCCTATTTATTTTTTTAACTAGGTAATATGTGTACATGGTATAAAATTTAAAAGGTACTAAAGGGGCCCTGTTTGGATACCTCAGTTGGTTAGAGCGTCAACCCAATACGCAAAGGTTGCCGGTTCAATCCCCAATCAGGGCACATACAATAATGGATTGATGTTTCTGTCTCTCTTTCTCTCTCCCTTCCTCTCTAAAATAAATAAATAATAGATTAAAAATAAAAGGTACTAAAGGGTATATTCCTCCCTTCCCTTCTTCTCCCCTCCCTCCCCTCCCTCCACTCTGTCCTGTCCTTGGAGGCAGTTGCTATTAGCAGACTTAGTGTTCTTTCAGAGCTATTTCATCTTTGTGTACACACATATATACATACAAACAGATACAGAAGACCTATTTTAATTCAAATAGCATGCTATTCATATTGTTCTGGACTTTGTTTATTTCACTTACAAATTAATTTTGTAGATTGTCCCACATGATTACTTAAAGAGCTGTCCTTTATTTTTGATGGCTACATAAAATATGGAAGGCTTTCTTAAAGCAACATGGTCAGGTCTGTGTATTAGAAAGAAATATTATTCTGGCAGCTAGGGTAAAAATCTGGTTAGAAAGAAAGGGACCAAGGAGGAGGCAGAGAGTTCAGGAAGGAAACTGTCCTCTGTACTCTCTAAGAGATGACGAGGCCTGCACTGGGGCAGCGGCAGGATTTCACACCATTCCCGTCCTCACTTGGTTTCAGAGGTTCCCCTGGTCCTTACAAGAAACTCAGTGTAAAGTTGTGTGGGTTTTTTTTTGTTGTTTGTTTTTTTGTATTTTTCTGAAGCTGGAAACAGGGAGAGACAGTCAGACAGACTCCCGTATGCGCCCGACCGGGATCCACCCAGCACGCCCACCAGGAGCGAAGCTCTGCCCACCAGGGGGCGATGCTCTGCCCCTCCGGGGCGTCGCTCTGCCGCGACCAGAGCCACTCTAGCACCTGGGGCAGAGGCCAAGGAGCCATCCCCAGCGCCTGGGCCATCTTTGCTCCAATGGAGCCTCGCTGCGGGAGGGGAAGAGAGAGAGAGGAAGGAGGGGAGGGGTGGAGAAGCAGATGGGCGCTTCTCCTGTGTGCCCTGGCTGGGAATTGAACCCGGGTCCCCCGCACGCCAGGCCGACGCTCTACCGCTGAGCCAACCGGCCAGGGCTAAAGTTGTGTGTTTAGGGCTGTCCTCTGATAATAATTCTCACTAAGCCCATAAGCCCAGGTTGTCAGGGACTATAGTAGTCCCCTACTCTTTACTGTAAGTTCCAGACTCAGGTTCAGGCCCTCAGCAGGGCCAGTCTATTGTATAACTCTGAGAGATACCGTTTGGGTGTGTGGGAGCGGTGCCCCCACCCCTGCAATTCTCGAGTTGTACAGTATGGTATCCTTCCTTTCCCCCCATTGTAATATAGCAGCTAATCATACATACATAGGCCTGACTGCTTGGGTTCTAATTTATTCCATTGTTGACTAGCTCTGTGACCGTAAGTGCCTTGTTTTTCATAGCGTTGTAGTAAGGATTGAGTTAATATGTGTGTGTACATGTATACACACAGGTAAACAGGTGTGCTTAGAATGGTCCCTGGCACATAGTGAGTGAGCTTTCTGTCGTTAGCTTTTACTACCCACATGTACCTTCAATTCCAGCCAAATAGACACCCTTTTGGGTGCTCAGGCATGCTTTGTGCTGTTCCAGTATTCAGTCAGGAATGACTCTCTCATCAGTAGTAGTATGTTGACTACCACCATTCCCTCGACTTCTGTCACACTGTCTTTCCGGTGGGTCGTTACCATACTCTGAATTGTAGTATGATGGGTTGTGCCCTTTTTAACCTGGTTGCTTCCTAAAGTTGGAACTGTATCTGACTGACTCATTTCTCCAGCCTGTTCCCACACAGAGCTGGGCACAAAATAAGTATCAGAAAATATTTGTTAAATTGACTAAGAACCTGAAGGGTCACTTGAGCAAAGAGTCATTGTCATACCAACTGTCACTGATCAAGTCATTCTAGTTTTTCATTTTCTCCTTGTGGAAAAAATGCAAGTTATCCATTATCCACCCTTATTTGACAGATGATCAGACTGCAGCTGAGAGGTTAACTAAGTACCTGTTAGTCTTTGGTGGAGCCAGACTTGGCAATTAGTTCTGCATAGCTCTGGGCTCCCTGTTCTTACCCAAGCCTGCCCTTGCCTCCTCTGCAGAAGTCTTTGGAGCTCCTCTGGGGTCCAGATCTCACTACTGTCCTCCGTCTCACTAGGTTGGAGAGGTCACTGGGTATTGCACGAATCCGAGCCGCCATCAGATGGGGTGGCCTAAGCGCAATGTGGACTACTACCCCAGGAACGTCAGCCCACCGGACCGCCGCCCAATGATACAGAAGATCATGGAGACGGATCCCCTGCAGCAGGGCCAGGCTCTGGCGTCCGCCCTGAAGAATAAGAAGAAGATGCAGAAGCGTTCAGGTGGGGGCACCTGACCTCCTTCTGTGCTCCAAAGAGGCCCACCTGGGGCCTTGATTAGGGGCTCCTGAGTGAGCACCTCCATGTACCCACCCCCAAGCGAGGGTTAGGGTACAGGAATGGGTTAGGACAGTGGTCGGCAAACTCATTAGTCAGCAGAGCCAAATATCAACAGTACAACGATTGAAATTTCTTTTTGAGAGCCAAATTTTTTAAACTTAAACTATATAGATAGGTACAGTCCTTACTGAGGTAGCGCCCGCACATGGTATTTTGTGGAAGAGCCACACTCAAGGGGCCAGAGAGCTGTGGTTTGCCGACCAAGGGGTTAGGAGGTTCACCTATGGGCACAGTGGTTCTCAAATTGTATCTTATAATTGAACTGCCAGGGGCTCGTTAAAACATAGATTTCTGGGACCCATCCCCAGAGTTTCTAATTGAGTGGGTTGGCCATGGGGACTGAGAATTTGTGATTCTTCTTCCTAGGTGACCTTTTGTTATTCTTTTGGGGACCACACTTGGAGAACACTGGCTTCATTTGTGTATCAAATAACCACCATTTATTTATCAGCTGGCTTCTATGTGTTAGGCAGCTTATAGGTTGTCTATAACATTTACTTTATCAATAGGCAATGTATTCAAAATCTAAAAGGTATAGAAGGATATATAGTAAACTGTCTCTCTCATTCTAATCCCCTAGTCATCCAGGTCTCCTTCCAGAGATGACCAATTAATTTCTTGTATCTCACAAATATCTATAAATTCTTTATTTTCTTCTTCTACACATGCTGGTCTACCGAATATACAGTTTACCATATCATTTTCCATTCACTGTATATCAGAGGTAGTTCCATGTCACTTCACTAAAGAACTTCCTCCATTTTAGTGGTGATCTGTTGTGTGGCTGGCCCATTTATGTCTTCGTGCTATACTAATCCGCACTAACCCATTGCAAACATCTTATCCACATTTGCTAAGTGAGGAAACTGGACCTCAGAGACATCAAGTGACATACTCAAAGTAAGACAACTATGTAGTATTTAATGGAGGCAAAATGAAAATGTAGGGTTATTGACCCCATAAGCTCTGTTCTTTGAATTAGGCTGTGTTTCGTACCATTCATGCTTGGCCTGGTTCCACCCACAGTGAGGCCTGGGAATCCAGAGATGAATTGCTCTGGAATCCCTGGTTTTGTTGGGGATAGAGGAAGAAATAAGAAAATAGACATTGGTAACCCAGAGTGACCACTGTGAAGACACTGAAAGCATAAAAAGGGAACCTGACCCAGTCTGGTGGTGGTAGTGGGATAGGGGTGATCAGAGAAGGCTTTTCTGAGAAACAGTGGGGTGTGGCTGGAGGATGGGAGGTGAGAATTCAGGCTCAAAGTACTTCCTGTCCTTTTGCTCTGCGAGCTTTGAGGATAATGACAGAGTACAACAAAGTAAAACGGAATTGATATATACTTTTCAAATTAAATTTATTGGGGTGACATTAGTTAATAAAATCATAAAGGTTTCAGGTATATAATTCTATAACACATCATCTGTTTATTTTATGTGTTCTCCACCCCAAGTCAAGTCTTCTTCCATCACCATTTATCCCCCTTTACCTTCTTCTGCTCCCCCCACCCCTTTTTCCTTCTTTTAATCACCGTATTTGATACTAGGGAGGGATAAAGATACTTGGAGCCCAGTGAGTCTGATATTCTAAGATAGAAGATGTGTTGGGCTGATGACTTCACACGGAGACGGATGGGTCCGTCTGTGAGGTTGAGCAGTGGCTGCTAGCGGCTCGCCAGTTGTTTTGTTTAGTGTTGAGGAGTAAGTGAGCCTGTGTGGCAGTTTGGTGCAGACCCAGGTAGATGTCGGCCAGCTCCTACAGGCCTCTTGTTGGCAAGCCAGCTACCATGTGACTGCCCGTATTTCTCCATCTGCAGATAAACTTGCCAGTAAGCTGTCTGATTCCATGATGTCTGCTCTGGACCTCTCTGGTGACACTGATGACAGTGCTGGTGACTGACTGATTTCACCCCTTCTACTCTCCAAGTACCAGTTCCAGTGGGGTAGGGGAATACAGATGAAATAAAGTGGTTTGCTTGTCCTTGAAACACCAGTGTATTAAAAGAATCCCTCCACCATACCCCATTCACACTCTTTCCCCCCAATTCTCCAGGGGGAAAATAAAGAAGAGTCTGGAACTAGCCAACCCAATACTCTATTTAATCCCCTCTGTGTTTTACAAAAGAAATAAAAGAAATTATCAGCAGATCTGATGCTAACAATTTATTCCCCACTCAGTAAGTTGGGCTGGTTGGGGGTGGGAGGCGCTGACCCCTCACCAAATGCTTTTAGATAGCTAAACATTCAACTATAGACTAGGCTGCTGGTAGACCTGGGGGTCCCTGGGAGGGCGGTGATTTCTTTACCAGTCTACAAGAGATCTTGGTGGCAAGACATTCGTGCAGTGGGCTTCAGTCAAGCATCTTCCACTCAAGTCCATAGATCCTTACCCAGGTGGCAGTTGGAGTAGTATCAACAGTGATGAGCCTTATGTGTCTGGAATGCCCTGGGGGTAGGATAGAGGGAAGAAGAGAACACACAAGTCTGACTGGTGCTGAAGTGTAAGCTGAAGTCTTGTTCACATGAAGGGAAAACAAGGCACCTATTGGAAGGGTGGCTAACTTTAGGGCATTTCGGGGTTGACTTGAGTTGAAGGAATCCTTTGGACTGAAGCACTCTCAGTGGGCCCTGCCCTTGTATGACCACTTTTCATCCAGCATCAGTATTTGAATTCTATGATTCAAAAGGGTTCTGGTACCATTTATTCATAGGCTGCATCCTCAAGAGAAGTGACAATCAGGGGTACACCATCCAACTCCTTTTCTGGTGTCTAGATGTCATTAAAATAAAATTATCCACCTCCTCTGGGAGCCTACCCCATCAGACAAACTGAAGCCCAAGCAGAGTCAGGGGCCCTCAAAAGGAAACAGGCTGATGATGGCAGCAGAAACACAATCTTACTTTACCTGGTGTTGCTTGGGTTAAGCATGTCTTCAGTTCCCAGCAATCTACCTGAAACTGAACACATTTGAAGAGAGTAAGCATTAGATTGCTTCAGTCTTTCCCCCCCACCTCAAACTTCCATACCATCTTTGGACCCAGAGCCACATCTTCGCCTTGTCTCTCATGCTGTTGCCCCCGTTTTTACCTATTCAAATCCTAAGAGTGGAACCACAGGAAAGATGGGCAATCCCTTGGCTGCAGGCTGATTATGAGGGAAGTGCAGACCACTCCTGTATTCCAGAGCAGCCAAGGGAAGAGAATTATGTACTGCTTGAGTACAAACCACCAAACCCTCTGGATCTGTCAACCTTCATTTACCCTCAATACAGCCCTTCTGGTAAGGGATTAGTCTCTCCATATGTGAAAAATGAAGAGGCTCAGATAGTTGTCAGGACATAGCCAAGCCTATATTAAGTGGTGGAGACAGGATTGGAACCCAGGCGTGATAAAAACCGTAAGCAGGCCATTTCTTCTGCATTGTACTGCCTCCTTAATATCAATTAAATGGCCCTGGCTGATTGACTCAGTGGATGGAGTGTGGGGCCCGTGTGCAGATATCCTGGGTTTGATTCCAGGTCAGGACACAAGAGAAGTGACCATTTGCTTCTCTTCCCCTCTCCCTTTCTCTCCCTCTTCTCCTCTTGCAGCCAGCGGCTTGATTGGTTCTTGCATTGGCCTCAGGCACTGAGGATAGCTTGGTCTGTCTGAGCATCAGCCCCAGATGGGGGTTGCCAGATGGATCCTGGTTGGGTACATGTGGGAGTCTCTCATTGTCCCCCCTCCTCTCACTCAAAGGAAAAAAAATCCATTAAGTGCTTGCTGTGTGATATCAACCCTTAAAATATATTGTTTTTATTTATTTTTTAAAATAAGGTCTTGCTAAAATTTTACTCTGAGTCTTTTTGGATGGGGTCCATCTTATTGTGTTACAATGAGAAATTGGGATACCAGGACAGCTAAGGCCATTTTACAACCATATGGCATTTCATAATTTAATACTTAAAATATTTTCAAGTACTACTAAGAGATGTTAGTTACTAAGTACAGGGCGTCCTCAGGTTATAACAGTCTCAACATATGATGTTTTGAGTTTACAATGCTCACTCCCATAAAAACTTTAAAAAATTGAGATGTGTTTCGGCTTATGCTGTTAGCATCGTACTTATGGACTACATGGGTTAAGTAGTTTGGTTTCGTGCAGTGGAAGAATACGCAATAACACGACATGAGTGAGAAGAATACACAGTAACACGACATATGAGTGAGGGAGTTGGCGTCCCCCAGTATGCTTACCTACGCCATTTTGGACTATTAAAAGCCTGACCAGGCGGTGGCGCAGTGGATAGAGCGTCGGACTGGGATGCGGAAGGACCCGGGTTCGAGACCCCGGGGTTGCCAGCTTGAGCGCGGGCTCATCTGAGCAAAAAGCTCACTAGCATGGACCCAAGGTCACTGGCTCAAGCGGGGGGTTACTCAGTCTGCTGAAGGCCCGCGGTCAAGGCACATATGAGAAAGCAATCAATGAACAACTACGGTGTCGCGGCCTGACCTGTGGTGGCGCAGTGGATAAAGCGTCGACCTAGAAATGCTGAGGTCGCCGGTTCGAAACCCTGGGCTTGCCTGGTCAAGGCACATATGGGAGTTGATGCTTCCTGCTCCTCCCCCTTCTCTCACTCTGTCTCTCTCTTCTCTCCCTCTCTCTCTCCTTTCTAAAATGAATAAATAAATAAAAAAAACAAACAAACAAAAAACAACTACGGTGTCGCAACGAAAAACTGATGATTGATGCTTCTCGTCTCTTTCCGTTCCTGTCTGTCTATCCCTCTCTCTCTGACGCTCTCTCTGTCCCTGTTAAAAAAAAAAAAAAAAAAGTGCCAGTGTTTGATTTGTGTTGCTTTGGCCACTTTTTGGCCCTTATTTTGGCTTCTAAACGAAAGAGTCTTCAGATGGTAGTGCTTCAAAGAAGAGGAAAACCATCACGATGGAAGTGAAATTATATATTGTAAAGAGATTTAAAAAAAAGAATCAGCGAAGAACATTGGCCACATGCTAGGCCTTTGCTGCTCTACTGTAGCAACAGATATCAAGAATAAAGACTGTATCCTAGAGCATATAAAGGGATCAGCCCCTATGAAATCGACTGTGTACTAAACAGAGAAGTGGCATGATGATTGAGATGGAAAGATTGCTAGTTTTGTGGCTGGAAGACTGGCATCAGTGACATATACCAGTTAGTCTAATGTTGATTCAGGATAAGGCTAAACAATTGTTTTGTCATTTTTTATAGTACAGTATACTTATGTCCTTTTCCTTTTTCTGTGACTTAGTTGTATTTTTATGTTCTGGATTATGATTCTACAACTGCGTTAGGATAGGTAAGTTATTTAGGCTAGGGTGTGTTTCAACTTACACCAAAATTTGGTTTATGTCACTGTTGTAGGAATGGAACTGTGTTGTAACTTGAGGGACCCCCCCCCAGTATTAGAAAAAAGGCGCTATTTTGATGATTAAGAAATAACAGGACCACAAATTGGCCCAAATCAAACAGGAGAACTAAAGTAATCATTGTTTAGATAAGAATATGGAACTCCAGTTTCTCTATAGCATATCACAAGTTTTTAAAGAGTCTTTTCTCTCTTGCCTTTTATTGTAAAAACATTAAAATAATTTATATATGATAAAGTTTATCCTTTGAATTGACAGTTATAAAAATAGTCACAGGGATATAAAGTACAGCATAGGGAATATAGTCAATAATATTTTAATAACTATGTATGTTGTCAGATGGGTACTAGGCTTATCAAGGTGATTACCTCATAAGGCATATAAATGTCTAATGTTATATACTTGAAACTAATATTGTATGCCAAGTGTAATAGAAAAATAGAAAATTAAATTTAAAAATTTAAAGTTTATTCTTTATAAGTTCTGTGAGTTGGAACAATGTACACAGTTGTGAACAAGCATCACTAGAATAAGTGGGATATAAAAATAATATTAAATTTAAGTTCTAATTAAAAAGACTACTAGAGACAATAAACATACAATAGAGTTGCAGGATACAAAATCAATATAAAAATTTATTGCAATATACAAAAAATCCATTGCAATTATAAAAATTCATTGCATTCCTATATACTAATAAAATATTACAAAGAGAAATAAAGAACAATTTCATTTACAATTGCAACAGAATTGGTAAAATATTTAGGAATAAACTTAACAAAGGAAGTAAAGGACCTGGATACTGAAAACTATAAGACATTTGAAAAAAGATGAATAATACACAAAAAAATGGAAAAATATTTCATGTTCATGGATTGAAAGAATTAACATTGTTAAAATGGCCATATTACCCCTAAAACAATATACAGATTTAATACAATCCCTGTCAAACTCACAATGGCATATTTCACTAGAATAAAACAGAAGCTCTTCAAATTTGTGTGGAACAGCATGAGACCCTGAATAGCCAAAGTAATCCTGAGAAAAGAGAACAAAGCTGGTAGTATCACACTCCCTGACATCAAAATATATTACAAAGCTACAATAATCAAAAAAATATGGTCTTGGCAGAGACCAATGAAATAGAACTTAGAGCCCAGAAATAAAACCACATATATATAGGAAAATGATTTTTTGACCAAAAAACAAACAAACAATTATACAATGGAAGATGGAAAGTTTCTTCAATAAATGATGTTTGGAAGTGGAAAACCACAGGCAAAAAAAAAGAAACAAGACTGCTATCTGTTACCATACACAAAAATTAACTCAAGATTGACCAAAGACTTGCATGCAAGATATGAAACAATAAAATACCTTTAAGGAAACTTAGGCACTAAATTTATGGAACTTGGTCTCAGACGGGGGTTTTTGTGAACTTGACACCAAAGGCAATGGAAGTTAAAGTAAAAATAAATGAATGAGCTACATTTAGATAAAAAGCTTCTGCACAGCAAAACAACAAACAATAAACAAAACAAAAGACAACCAACCAAATGGGAGAAGATATTACAAATAATAACTCCAATAAGGGGCTAATATCCAAATATATAAAGAACTCATACAACTCAACAAAAACAACATAAAAATGATAAAATATTGTCATTTGAAATGCAGACAGATCTTGAGAGTATTATGCTAAGTGAAATAAGTCAAACAAAAAGAAGAACCATATGATTTCACTCATGTGGGATATAAAACAAAAAGCTACAAACGAACAAACGAAACAAACAAACTCATAAATACAGACATAGGAATGGTGGTTACCAGAGTAGGAGTTGGGAGAAAGACAAAGAGGATAAAGGGGGTCAAATATATGGTGACAAGGAGACTTGACATTGGGTGGCAACAACACAATGGAGTATCTAGATGTTTTATTATAAAGTTGTAGCCTGACCTGTGGTGGCGCAGTGGATAAAGCATCGACTTGGAAATGCTGAGGTTGCCGGTTCGAACCTGGGCTTGCCTGGTCAAGGCACATATGGGAGTTAATGCTTCCAGCTCCTCCCCCCTTCTCTCTCTCTGTCTCTCCTCTCTCTCTCTCTCTGTCTCTCTCTCTCCCCTCTAAAATGAAAAAAAAAACACCCCAAACAACAACAACAACAAAAAAACCTCTTACTTAAGAGTATGCCTTATAAAGTTGTACACTTGAAATTTATATAATGATATTAACCAATGTTACCCCAATAAATTTAACTAAAAAATTAAAAATAGAGCTATCATATGACCCAGCAACCTTTCCTCTGTGTATCTACCTAAATAATTTTAAAACACTTACTTGTAGAGATATATGCACCCCTAAGTTCATTGCAGCATTATTCACAATAGCCAAGACATGGGTTCAACCTAAATGTTGTTCAACAGATGACTGGATAAAGATGTGGTACATATATACACTGAAATACTATTTATTCATTAAAAAGATGAAATATTGCCATTTGTGACAACATGGATAGATCTCGAGAGTACTATGCTAAGTGAAAGTAGACTGAAAAGGACAATAACTATATGATTTCACTCATATGTGAGATACAAAACAAAAAGCAACAAATGAACAAACAAAACAAACATATAAACAAACAAAAAATCAAACTCATAGATACAACAGAATGATGGTTACTAGAGGGGGAGTGGGAGGTAGAAAAGCATAAAAGGAGTCAAATATATGGTTACAGAAGGAGATTTCACTTTGTGTGGTAAACACAATGCAATATATAAAAGACATATAGAAATGTACACTTGAAACCTATATAATCTTATTATTGTCATCTTAATAAATTCAATTAAAATTTTTAAAAAGATGAATCAACCAATATAATCCACTATAAAAACTTTTAAAAAATGTGATTGGCTCCAAAGATGTAGAAAAGCAGTTAAGAAAATCCAACATACATTCCTGAAAATATTTTAGTACCTCATACTGGTAAAGAGAAATACAAAAAAATTTCTACAGCTAATGTACTTAATGGTTAAAGATAGAATGCTGGCCCTGGCCGGTTGGCTCAGTGGTAGAGCATTGGCCTGGCATGTGGATGTTCCAGGTTTGATTCCCAGTCAGAGCACACAGGAGAAGCGCTCATCTGCTTCTCCACCCCTCCCCCTCTCCTTTTTTTCTCTCTCTTCCCCTCCCACAGCCAAGGCTCCATGGGAGCAAAGTTGGCCTGGCTGCTGAGGATGGTTCCATGGCCTCCGCCCGAGGCTCTGGAATGTCTCTGGTTGCAATGGAGCAAAGCCCAAGATGGGCAGAACATCACCCTCTAGTAGGCATGCCAGGTGGATCCCAGTTGGGGGCATGTGGTAGTCTGTCTCTCTGCCTCCCTGCTTCTCACTTTAGAAAAATATAAAAAAACCCAAAAAGAAAAAAAAGACAGAATGCTTTCCCCCTGAGATCAGGAAAAGTCAGGGATGCACAAACTCACCATTCTTATTCAATATAGTAGTACTAGAAGTTTCAGCCACCACAATAAGGCAAGAAAAAGAAATAGCAGTATTAGCAGTATGTGGCTTAGAAATGAAGAGGTAAAATCATCTTTACTCACAGATGACATTATTATCTATGTAGGACATTAAAAACTACCAAAAAAAGCTAATAGAATTAAGCAAGTTTATCAAAGTTTCAGGATAAAATATCCATTTACAGAAATCAATTGTATTTTTATATACAATTAATGATTAGAAATAGAAAAAATTTAAATCCCATTTAAAATAGCACTCAAAATATAAAAGTTTTAGAGATAAATATGAAAAATGTGAAAAACCTGTAGAAAATATTACTGAGAAAATTAAAGAAGGCCTAAATAAATGGAGAACTATATCTTGTTCATGAGTCAAAGACCCAATATTGTTAAGATGTCAATTCTTCCCCTGCATTGATCTATAAATTCAGTGCACTCCCAGTCAAAATACCAACATGCTCTTTTGTAGAAATAGGCTAATTCTAAAATTCACATGGAAATACAAAGGACCCCCAAAGAAGTGCAACAACTCTGAAAAAGAACAAAATTGAAAGACTAAAAATTATTATAAAGCTACAATAATAAAAAAGATTGTGGTATATAGTCACGGATGTAAGTATAGCATAGGGAATATAAATAATAATGTAGTAACTATGTCTGGTAACAGGTTGGTACTGAAAATATCAGGGTGGTGAACACTTTGTCAATTTTAATTGTCTAACAACTATGTGGTACACCTAAAACTAATACAAAATAATACCGAATATAAACTATAATTGAAAAACATTTTGTTATTGGCATAAAAATAGACAAATACACTAGTGGAACAGAACAGAGGTTTTTTGTTTTTAATAATTTTTTTTACTTATTCATTTTTAAAGAGGAGAGAGAGAGGGTAAGGGAGAGAGAGAGGAGAGAGAGAGAGAGAGAGAGAGAGAGAGGAGAGAGAGGGACAGAGAGAGAGAAGGGGGGAGGAGCTGGAAGCATCTACTCCCATATGTACCTTGACCAGGCAAGCCCAGGGTTTTGAACTGGCGACCTCAGCATTTCCAGGTCGACGCTTTATCCACTGCGCCACCACAGGTCAGGCCAGAACAGAGGTTTTATAAATAAACCCATACATATATAGACAATTGACTTTTGACAAAAGCATAAAGGCAATGCAATAGAGGAAGGACAACTTTCTCAACTACTGGAATAGCTGGGTAACTATATGCTAAGAAAATGAACATTGATTCATATCTTGTGTAATATACAAAAATTAACCAAAAATTGGTCATAGAATAAATGTAAAATTAAAACTATAAAACTCATAAAAGGAAACATAAAAAATCTTTGTAATCTTATGATAGGTAATGATTCATTAGGTATGACACCAAAAGCATGATTCATAAAGGAGTAAGATGATAAACTTGATCAAAATTATTATTATTTTTTCTCTTCAGAAGACACGATTATATTAACAAATAATGTTGGAGAAACTGGATATCCATATGCAAAAGAATAAAATTAGACCCTTACCTTACACCATATACAAAATTAACTCAAAATAGATCACAGACCTAGATGTAAGAGCTAAAACTATATAAACACTTAGAAGAAAACATAGGGGAAAAGCTTCATGACATTGGATTTGGCAATGATTTCTTGGATATGACAGTAAAAGCATAGGCAACAAAAGAAAAAAAAAAGGACTACATCAAAATAAAAAATTGTGCATAGCTCAGTTGGTTACAGTGTCATCCAAACACACAGAAGTTGCAGGTTTGATCTCAGGGCACATACAGAAACAGATTGATGTTTCTGTCTGTCTGTCTCCCTTTCTCCCTTCCTCTCTCTCTAAAAATTACTCAATAATTTTCTAAAAAAATACTGAGATAGTATTTTTTTTTGTATTTTTCTGAAGTTGGAAATGGGGAGGCAGTCAGACAGACTCCTGCATGCGCCCGACCGGGATCCACCCGGCACGCCCACCAGGGGGCGATGCTCTGCCCATCTGGGGCATTGCTCTGTTGCAACCAGAGCCATTCTAGCGCCTGAGGCAGAGGCCCCAGAGCCATCCTCAGCGCCCGGGCCAACTTTGCTCCAATGGAGCCTTGGCTGCGGGAGGGGAAGAGAGAGACAGAGAGGAAAGAGAGGGGGAGGGGTGGAGAAGCAGATGGGCACTTCTCCTGTGTGCCCTGGCCGGGAATCGAACCCGGGACTCCTGCACACCAGGCCGACGCTCTACTACTGAGCCAACTGGCCAGGGCCAAGATAGTATTTTTTTAAATGGTTAAGATGGTAAATTTTATGTTTTATGTATTTTATTAAAATTTTTTAAAATAAAAAATTATGTTTTAAAAAGCTTTTACAGAATGAATGAAAAAAAAAAAAGACTTTTTAGAGAATGAAAAGACAAGCCAAAGACTGGGGAAAAATGTTAAAAACAACCCAATACAAAATGTGCAAGAGATTTGAACACTTTGCCAAAAATATGTGGATAGCAAATAAGCACATGAAAATATGTTCAAATTACTTTTCAGAAGGGACATGCAAATCAAAATCACAATGACATACCACTACATCTTACTAGAATAGCTAATGTATCGTTTCTTGGCCTTTTGGCTAAGATCAAGTATAGAATAGTTAATGTAAAAGAACTGAAGCCTAACCAGTGATGGTGCAGTGGATAGAGCATCGACCTGGGACAGTGAAGTCACTAATTTGAAACCCTGGGCTTGCCCAGTCAAGGCACATACGAGAAACGATCAATGAACAAATAAAAGTGAAGCAGCTATGAGTTGATGCTGCTTGCCCTTTTTCTCTCTCTCCTCCCTCTCTCTCTAAAAATCAATAAATAAAATCTTAAAAAGAAAAAAACTGAAAATGCCAAGTGCTGGAAAGGATGCAGAGCAACTGTAATTTTCACATACTGATGGGAATGCCAAATGGGAAAGCTACTTTGACAAATAGTTTAGCAGTCTCTGAGAATGTTAAACACATACTTACCATATATCCCAGCAAGCCAAATCTATGTATGACAAAAACATGGAAGATTTGCATGCAAATCGCAGTTTTATTTGTAATAGTTCAAAACTAGAAACAATCCAATGTGACTTCCACTGAGGAATGGATAAATAAACAATGGTACATCCATCCATACAATGAAGTACAACTCAGAAATAAGGAACTATTAATAAACTAAAAAACATAGATAAATCTCAAAAGTATTATGCTTAGTAAAAAAAAGCCAATATCAGAAGGTTACAAACTATAATTCCACTTACATGAAATTCTCCAAAAGACAAAACTACAAGGACAAAGAACAAATCAGGGTTGCCAGGAGTTATGGAGTAGGGAGGTTACATAAAGTAGCAGAAATGAATTTGGGGATGGTCAGAGGGTAAAGAACTATTCTATACCTTGATGGTGTTGGTTACACAGTTATATGCATTTGTCAAAGCTTACAGAACTGTATACCAGAGGGATATTTATTCTATGTAAATTTTTTAAATAAAAATTAAAAATCCAGTCTCTGGCAAGTTGGCTCAGAGGTAGAGCATTGGCCCGGCATGTGGAAGTCCTGGGTTCGATTCCTGGTCAGGGTATACAGGAGAAGCGACTATCTGCTTCTCCACCCCTCCCCTTTCCCTTTTCTCTCACTCTCTTTCTCTCTGTTGCTCTCCCACAGCCATGGCTTGAATGGTTTGAGCAACTTGGCCCTGGGCACAGAAAAGGGCTCCATGTCCTTGCCTCAGGCCCTGAAATAGCTCCGTTGAGTAGCAGCCCCAGATGGGCAGAGCATCACCCTGTAGGGAGTTGGCCGGGTGGATCCCGGTTGGGGCACATGTGGGAGTCTGTCTCTGCCTTCCTGCCTCCCTGCCTCTAACTTAATAAAAAAATAAAAAAGCATTTAAAAACCTATAGACAAAATAAGCCTACATGCTGTATGATTCTTTCTACATGACATTCATGCTAAAGCATAACTATAGGGACAGAAAACAGATTAGTGGTTCCCAGTATCTGGGGGTGAGGAGGGTGGAGGTTGACTATAGATAGGCCTGAGAATTTTGGGGGTGATGGAACTGTTCCATATCTTTTTATTTCTATTTATTTATTTAGAAAATAAATAAAAAAATAGGGTGACATTGGTCCAGAAGAATGCATAGGTTTCAGCTGAACATCTCTATAGCATTTGAACTGTTGATTGCATTGTATGCCCATTGTGTGACCCAAAGTCAGATCATTTTCTATCACCTTATATTTCTCCCTGTTTACTCCCCTCCCCACTCCCCAGCCTCCTTCCCTTGGCAACTATTTCACTTTTGTCTACATCCATGAGTTTCAGTTTTATGTCCCACCTATGTGTGAAATTATATAGTTTTTAGCTTTTTCTGATTTATTTATTACACTTAGTATAATGTTCTCAAGGTCCACCCATGTTGTTTTAAATGGCAATGTGTCATCATTTCTTATGGCTGAGTAGTATTCCATCGTATATATGTACCACATCTTCTTTTTTTAAAATTTTATTTATTTATTTTTTACAGAGACAGAGACTGAGTCAGAGAGAGGGATAGACAGGGACAGACAGACAGGAACGGAGAGAGATGAGAAGCATCAATCATCAGTTTTTCATTGCACATTGCAACACCCTAGTTGTTCATTGATTGCTCTCTCACACGTGCCTTGACCGCGGGCCCTCAGCAGACCGAGCAACCCCTCGCTCAAGCTGGCGACCTCGGGGTTTCGAACCTGGGTCCTTCTGCATCCCAGTCCGACGCTCCATCCACTGCGCCACCACCAGGTCAGGCACCACATCTTCTTTATCCAGTCCTCTATAGAGGGATATTTTGGTTGTATCCATGTCTTGGCCTCTGTGAGTAATACTGCGATGAACATGGAGGTGCATGTGTCATTGTGTTCCAATGTTTTCAAATTTTTCGGGTAGCTACCTAGTAGAGGGATTGCTGGATTATATGGTAGCTTTATTCTTAATTTTTTGAGGGACCGCTATACTGTGTTAAATAATGGTTGTACTAGTTTACATTCCCACCAACAGTGAATGAGGGTTCCTTTTTCCTCACAACCTCTCCAACACTTATTATTTATTCCCTGTCTTGTTGATAACAGCCATCTAACAGGTACAAGGTGGTATCTCACTGTAGTTTTGATTTGCATTTCTCTGATAGCTAGAGAAGATGAGCATCTTCTTATATATCTATTTGTTGTTTGTATGCCTTCATGAGAAAAGTGTCTGTTCAGGTCCTCTCACCATTTTTTTTTTTTTTGTATTTTTCTGAAGCTGAAAACGGGGAGGCAGTCAGACAGATTCCTGCATGCGCCCGACCGGGATCCACCCGGCACGCCCACCAGGGGGCGTCGCTCTGTTGCAACCAGAGCCATTCTAGCGCCTGAGGCAGAGGCCATGGAGTCATCCCCAGCGCCCGGGTCATCTTTGCTCCAATGGAGCCCTGGCTGCGGGAGGGGAAGAGAGAGACAGAGAGGAAGGAGAGGGGGAGGGGTGGAGAAGCAGATGGGCGCTTCTCCTGTGTGCCCTGGCCGGGAATCGAACCCAGGACTTCTGCACGCCAGGCCGACGCTCTACCACTGAGCCAACCAGCCAGGGAGTTCCTGTGTTTTATTCTGTGTGATTTATTGTTTTATATCTTACATTTATGTGTTTAATCCATTTTGAATTATGTAACTTTTGTGCATTGGGACAAAACATTTGTTTCATATTTTTGCATGTGGCTTTCCAATTTTGCCAGCACCATTTATTGAAGAGATTTTCTTTTTTCCATTGTGTGTTTTTGGTTCCTTTGTCAAAGATTGTTTACCCACATATATGAGGTTTTATTTCTGATTTCTTGATTCTGTTCCATTGTTCTTTATGTCTGTTTTTCTGTCAATACCATGATTATTGTGGCTCTGTAGTATAATTTGAACTCAGGTAGTGTGATACCTCCAGTTTTGTTTTTTCCTCAAAATTGCTTTGGCTATTCGGGGTCTTTTATGGTTCCTTACAAATCTGATGATTTTTTTGTTATACTTCTTTGAAAAGTGACATTGGAATTTTAATGGGGATTGCATTAAATTTGTATGTTGCTTTGGGTAATATGGTCATTTTAACTATGCTGATTCTTCTGATGCATGAACATGAAATATTTTTCCATTTCATTGTGTCTTTTTTTATTTTTTTAAACAATGTTTTGTAGTTTTCAGTATATAGGTCCTTCACATCCTTTGTTAAGTTTATTCCTAGGTATTTTATTTTATTTTTTTGTTGCAATTGTTAAAGGAATTGTTTTTTTGAGTTCATTTTCTGAAGTTTCATCATTGGCATATGGGAAAGCAATAAAATTTTGTATATTGATTTTGTATACTGTGCCTTACTGTATTTGTTTATTGTTCTAATAGTTTTTTTTAGTAGATTCTTTAGGGTTTTTACATACAGAATAATATCATCTGCAAAAAGTGATACCTTTATTTTTTCTTTCCCAATATGGATGCCTTTTATTTCTTTTTCTTGCCTGATTGTTCTAGCTACAACTTTCAGAACTATATTGAAGAGTGGTGAGAGTGGGCAACCTTGTCTTGTTCTTAATTTTAGAAGAAAAGTTTTCAGTTTTTCACCATTTAGTATGATATTTGCTGATGGTTTCTCATATATGGTCCTTATTATGTTGAGTTACTTTTCTTCTATACCACTTTATTGAGTTTTTTTTTTTTTTTTTTTTTGTGGCAGAGACAGAGTCAGATAGAGGGACAGATAGGGACAGACAGACAGGAAGGGAGACAGATGAGAAACATCAATTTTTTGTTGAGACTCCTTAGTTGTTCATTGATTGCTTTCTCATATGTGCCTTGACCAGGGCCTTCAGCAGACCGACTAACCGCTTGCTCAAGCCAGTGACCTTGGGCTCAAGCTGGTGAGCCTTGCTCAAACCAGATAAGCCCATGCTCAAGCTGGCGACCTCAGAGTCTTGAACCTGGGTCCTCCGCATCCCAGTCTGATGCTCTACCCACTGTGACACTGCCTGGTCAGGCCCACTTTACTGAATTTTAAATAATAAATGGATGTTGTATTTTATCCAATGTCTTTTCTGCATCTATTGATAAGATCATATGATTTTGTCCTTTGTTTTGTTGATGTGGTGTAGTACACTGATTGATTTGTGTATGTTGAACTATCCTTGTACTGGAATGAATTCCAATTGATCATGATGATGTATTTTTTTTTTGACAGAGACAGAGAGAGGGACAGATAGGGACAGACAGACAGACAGGAAGGCTGAGAGATGAGAAGCATCAATTCTTTGTTGTGGCACTTTAGTTGTTCATTGACTGCTTTCTCATATGTGCCTTGACCAGGGAGCTACACAGAGTGAATGACACCTTGCTCAAGCCAGAGACCTTGTGCTCAAGCCAGAGAACTTGGGCTTCAAGTCAGCGACCTTTGAGATTAAGTCAGCAACCATGGGGTCATGTCTACGATCTCATGCTCAAGCCAGTGATCCCGCATTCAAGCTGGTGAACCTGCGCTCATGCCAGCAACCTCGGAGTTTCGAACCTGGGTTCTCTGCATTCCAGTCTGATGCTGTATCCACTGTTCCACTACCTGGTCAGGAGTAATGATGTATTTTTTAATGTAATGTTGTATACAATTTGATAGTATTTTGTTTAGGTTTTTGCATCTGTATTCATTAGAGATATTGGTCTGTAGTTTTCTTTTCTATTGTCCTTGCCAGGTTTTTTTTTTTTTTTTTTTTTTTTTTTTTTTTTGCATTTTTCTGAAGCTAGAAACGGAGAGACAGTCAGACAGACTCCCGCATGCGCCCGACCGGGATCCACCCGGCACGCCCACCAGGGGGCGACGCTCTGCCCACCAGGGGGCGATGCTCTGCCCATCCTGGGCGTCGCCATGTTGCGACCCTCCTGGGTGTCGCCATGTTGCGACCAGAGCCACTCTAGCGCCTGGGGCAGAGGCCACAGAGCCATCCCCAGCGCCCGGGCCATCTTTGCTCCAATGGAGCCTTGGCTGCGGGAGGGGAAGAGAGAGACAGAGAGGAAGGCGCGGCGGAGGGGTGGAGAAGCAAATGGGCGCTTCCCCTATGTGCCCTGGCCGGGAATCGAACCCGGGTCCTCTGCACGCTAGGCCGACGCTCTACCGCTGAGCCAACCGGCCAGGGCTGTCCTTGCCAGGTTTTAGAATCAGTTATGTTGGCCTCATAAAATGTGTTAGGGAGTATTGCTTCTTCTTCTACTTTTTGGAAGACTTTGGGAAGGGTAGGTACCAAATCTTTGACTATTTGGTAGAATTCACTAGTGTAGCCATCTGGTCCTGGACATTTATTTTTGGAGAGGTTTTGAGAATTGTTTCTATTTCCTCCATGCTTATGAGTCTATTTAGGTTTTCCACTTTTTCATTACTCAGTCAAGGAAGATTGTATAGTTCTAGGAACTTATCCATTTCTTTTAGGTTATTGAATTTGGTGGCATGTAATCTTTCATAGTATTATAGTATGATTCTTTGCATATCTATGATGTCTGTGGTAATTTCTCCTCTTTCATTTAGAATTTTGTTGATATGAGTCATTTCTCTTTTTTCCTTAGTGAGTCTACCAGAGGTTTGTCAATTATGCTGATTTTTTTTTCAAAAAATCAGCTTATTGTTATTTTTTCTAGTTTTTTTGTTCTCTATTTCATTTAGTTTTGCTCTAATTTCTATTATTATTTTTTCTTCTGCTACCTTTGGGTTGCCTTTGTTCTTTTATTTCCTAGTACTTTAAAATGTAATATTAAGTTGTTCAGTTGGCGTCAATCTTGTTTATTGATATAGGCCCTGTAATGAATATAAACTTCTCCCTTTTTAATGCTTTCACTGCATCCCAGAAGTTTTGATATGTCACGCCATTATTCCCTTTTGTGTATATCTTTTGATCTGTTTTTATTTCTTCTTTGACTCAGTTACTTTTTAGAAGTATATTATTTAATTTCCATATTTTTGTAGGTTTCTTTTTTTCCTTTTTGCAATTGAATTCCAATTTTAGAGCATTATAATCAGAAAATATGCTTGGCATAATTTCAATCTTCTTGATTTTTTTTTAAAGTGAGACAGAGAGGGAGGAACAGAGAGAGGGTTAGATAGGGACAGACAGACAGGAAGGGAGAGAGATGAGAAGCATCAATTCTTTGTTGCGGTACCTTTGTTGTTCATTAATTGATATCTCATATATGCCTTGACCGGTGAGCTCTAGCCAAGCCAGTGACCCCTTGTTCAAACCAGTGTCCTTGGGCTCAAGCCAGCATCCTTTGGGATCAAGCCAGTGGCCATGGGGTCATGTCTATTATCCCATGCTCAAGTCAGCAACCCTGCACTCAGCCAGTGACCTCGAGGTTTCAATCCTGGGTCCTTTGTATCCCAGGCTGACAATGTATCCATTGTTCCACTACCTGGTCAGGCTTCTTGAGTTTTTAGGAGCTCATTTTGTGATCCAACATATGGTCTATCCTTGAGACTGTTCCATGCACACTGGAAAAGAATGTATAATCTGATGTCCTGGAATGAAATGTTCTGTAAATACCAATTAAGTCCATTGTCTTTTTTTTTTTTTTTGTATTTTTCTGAAGCTGGAAACGGGGAGAGACAGTCAGACAGACTCCCGCACGCGCCTGACCGGGATCCACCCGGCACGCCCACCAGGGGCGACGCTCTGCCCACCAGGGGGCGATGCTCTGCCCCTCCGGGGTGTCGCTCTGCTGTGACCAGAGCCACTCTAGCACCTGGGGCAGAGGCCAAGGAGCCATCCCCAGCGCCCAGGCCATCTTTGCTCCAATGGAGCCTCGCTGCGGGAGGGGAAGAGAGAGACAGAGAGGAAGGAGGGGGGGTGGAGAAGCAAATGGGCGCTTCTCCTATGTGCCCTGGCCGGGAATCGAACCCGGGTCCCCCGCACGCCAGGCCGACGCTCTACTGCTGAGCCAACCAGCCAGGGCCAAGTCCATTGTCTTTTAAGGCTGATATTTTTTTTATTGATCTTCTGTTTGGTTGATGTATCTAAAACTCTCAATGGTGTGTTGAGATCTGCAACTATTACTGTGTTTTATTTCAATTTTTCCTTTTAATTTTATTAGTAGATGTCTTATATACATATTTTGGTGCTCACCGATTCAGTGCATATACGTTAAGAAATGTATCTTTTTGATATAGTATCTCCTTTATATATATGAAATGTCCACATTTGTCTCTTGTTACCTTTCTTTATGTCAGTACTGTCAGATATAAGTATGTCTATTCTGCTTTTCTTTGGGTATTATTGCTTGAAGAATTGTTTTCCAACTTTTCACTTTGAGTCTACTTTTGTCTTTGTAGCTTAGATGTGTCTCCTGAAGGCAACATATGGTTGGGTTTTGTTTTTTTGAGTCAATCTGCTACTCTGTGCCTCTTTATTGGTGAGTTCAGGTCATTTATATTTAGGGTAATTATTGTTGTATGAGGATTTCCTATAGCCATTTTATGGTTTGTTTTCTGTCTGTTCAGTGTCTCTTTTGGTTCTTTTTCTTTGTGTTTCTGACACTTGGTTGTGTTCAGTGATATTCCATATTTCTTTTCTCAGTTTTCACTTTTTAAAAGCTGTGCATTTCAATTTTGTTTTTATTGTGGGTAATTGAGAACACTTATTTCATATTGTGGGTAATTGAGAACACTTATTTCATATGTACAAGAGTCTTTTTAAAATTTTATTAATTTTAATATTTTTTATTTGACAGAGACAGAGAGAGAGACAGAGAGAGGGACAGATAGGGACAGAAAGACAGGAAGGGAGAGAAATGAGAAGCATCAGTTCTTTGTTGCGGCACTTTAGTTGTTCATTGACTGCTTTCTCATATGTGCCTTAACCAGGGGGTACTGAAGAGTGAGTGAGCCCTTGCTCAAGCCAGCAACCTTTGGCTTCAAGCCAGCGACCTTTGGGTTCAAGTCAGTGACCATGGGGTCATGTCTATTATCCCACGCTCAAGCCAGGGACCCCATGCTCAAGCTGGTAAGCCTGTGTTCAAGCTGCATAAGCCTGTGCTCAAGCCAGTGACCTCAAAGTTTTGAACCTGAGTCCTTCATGTCCGCATCTGATATGCTCCATTCATTGTGCAACTGCCTGGTCAGGCTAATTTTAATTTATTTTTTTAACATGGATTCAAGTATCCAGCTCAATATAACACCCTCACCTCCACCCCGTGTCCCCCATTATACCCTCTTTGCCCCCTACCCCTAACTTACTCCCTCCATCCCTCTGGGATTTCCTGTCCTGTTATCTGTATCTATGTGTTTTATATACATTTGCCCCTTGTCATAACACAGTTCGCTTTTTGCTGTCTCTCTATCGTGAATTTTAAAATTGCATATATCTAATTTTGTATCATGGATTTTTTGCTATATTGAGGGATTTTGAGGTATATAGGTATTTTGAAATATTTATTATTTTAATTATTTTTGATGTAAAATAGGCATTTTCTAGCCTAAAAAATTGAAAACAATATAAAAATGTAAAATATATTAATTAAAACATATTAGTATTCACTGGTGAGTACCCATATAGAATTTTATATGTTGTTAAAATTACATATGTATAAGAGTGTAGAAAGTGTTTAAGAGCATAGGAAGTGTTTTTAAGAGTGTTGGAAAGGTTAATAACAGTGTGGGAAAAGTTTATAAGAGTGTGGGGAGGGTTTATAAAGCCTTAAATATATATAAATAAAATAAATTTAAGGTTGTTAACTCATGGTCTTTCACCTATCGCAGGGCTTTCTGGAACCTAACCCTCGTGATATATGAGGGACCACTGTATATAGTTTCACTAATCCCTTCACCTTCTCTCATCCCATCCCCTCATCTCCCTTCCCTCTGACAGCTGTCTCTCTGCTCCCTGTGACTCCGCCTCTGCCTCTATTCCATTCCTCAGTTTAATTTGTTCATTAGATTCAATATATAAGTGACATCATATGATATTTTTTTTTTCTCTGCCTGGCTTATTTCACTTAGCATAATGATTTCCAGGTCCATCCATGCCATTACAAAAGCTAAGATTTCCTTCTTTTTTATGGCCATGTAGTATTCCATTGCGTATATGTGCCACAGTTTTTTAATCCACTCATCCACTGATGGACACTTGGGCTATTTTCAGATCTTAGCTATTGTAAACAATGCTGCAAAAAACATGGGGGTGCATATCTTCTTTTGAATCAGTGATTTGGTATTTTTAGGATATATTCCTAAAAGTGGGATAACTGGGTCAAAAGGCAGTTCCATTTTTAATTTTTTGAGGAAACACCATACTGTTCTCCACAGTGGTTGCACAAATCTGCATTCCCACCAGCAGTGCAAGAGGGTTCCCTTTTTCTCCACATCCTTGCCAGCACTTATTGTGTGTTGATTTGTTAATGGGTGTCATTCTGACAGGTGTGAGGTGGTATCTCATTGTGGTTTTAATTTGCATTTCTCTGATGATTAGTGACATTGAACATTTTTTCATATGCCTATTGGCCATCTGTAGGTCCTCTTTGGAGAAGTGTATACGAAGTTCCTTTGCCCATTTTTCCATTAAATTGTTTACCTTCCTGGTGTTGAGTTTTAGAAGTTCTTTATAAATTTTGATTATTAACCCCTTATCAGATGTATTGTTGAATATGTTCTCCCATTGTGTGGGTTGTCTTTTTATTTTGTTGTGTCTTTTGCTGTGCAAAACCTTTTTAGTTTGATATAGTCTCATTTGTTTATTTTGTCTTTTACTTCACTTGCTCGTGGAGATAAATCGGCAAAGATATTGCTATGAGAGATATCGAAGAGTTTGCTGCCTACATTTCCTTCGAAGATGTTTATGGTTTTGCGACTTACACTTACGTTTTATTCATTTTGAGTTTACTTTTGTGAATGGTGTAAGTTGGTGATCTAGTTTTATTTTTTTGCATGTACCTATCCAATTTTCCCAACACCATTTATTAAAGAGATTGTCTTTACTACATTGTATGCTCTTACCTCCTTTGTGAAATATCAATTGACCATAAAGGTGTGGGTTTATTTCTGGGTTCTCTGTTCTGTTCCATTGATCTATATGCCTGTTCTTATGCCAGTACCAAGCTGTTTTTAGTACAAGGGCCTTGTAGTATAACTTGATATCAGGAAGTGTGATACCACCCACTTTATTATTCTTTTTCAAGATTGCTGAGGCTATTCGTGTTCTGTTTTGGTTCTGTATAAATTTTTGAAATATTTGTTCTATATCTTTGAAGTATGCCATTGGTATTTTAACAGGAATTGCATTGAATTTATAGATTTTTTTGGGTAGTATAGACATTTTAATAATGTTTATTGTTTATTTTTTCTATCCATGAACACAGTATATGCTTCCACTTGGTATCTTCCTTGATTTCTTTTTTCAATGTCTTATAATTTTCCAAGTACAAGTCTTTTACCTCCTTGGTTAAATTTAATCCTAAGTACTTTATTCTTTTTGTTGCAATAGTGAAGGGGATTGTTTCCTAATATCCATATCTGTTTTCCCCCACATTTCTTCATGTATTTTATTTTCAGGTTTTATATAGTTGTGGTTAGAAAAAAATGCTTGGTTTAATTTCAACCTTCTAAAATTTATTGAGACTAGTTTTGTTCCCCAGCATATGGTCTATCCTTGAGAATGTTCCATGAGCAGTTGAGAAGTATGTGAATTCTGTTGTTTTAGGATGTAAAGTTCTATAATCATCTATTAAGTCCATCTGTCTTAATGTGTAATTTAAGTGTGAATCCCTGTTTATTTTCTGTCTGGTTGATCTATTTATTGATATAAGTGAGGTATTAAAGTCTTCTACTATTATTGTATAATATCAAATTTTCCTTTTAGGTCTGTTAGTAATTGCTTTTTATATTTTCATGCTTGCAGTTTGGATGTAGACATATTAAGAAATATTATGTCTTCTTTTTTTTTTTTTTAGAATATATGTATATTTTATTTTATTTTATTTTATTTTTTTACTTTTATTTATTCACTTTAGAGAGGAGAGAGAGAGAGAGAGAGAGGAGAGAGAGACAGGGGGGAGGAGCTGGAAGCATCAACTCCCATATGTGCCTTGACCAGGCAAGCCCAGGGTTTTGAACCGGCGACCTCAGCATTTCCAGGTCGACGCTTTATCCACTGCGCCACCACAGGTCAGGCTTATGTCTTCTTGATTATAAAATGTCCATCTTTTTTTCTTGTTACTTTTTAATTTTTTTCCTGAGACCTTTTATCCATGATATAAATACAGCTACACCTGCTTTTCTTTGAATGACATTTTTTGATTTTTTTTTCTTTTGTATTTTTCTGAAGTTGGAAACGGGGAGGCAGTCAGACAGACTCCCGCATGCGCCCGACCAGGATCCACCCGGCACGCCCACCAGGGGGCAATGCTCTGCCCATCTGGGGCGTTGCTCTGTTGCAACCAGAGGCATTCTAGTGCCTGAGGCAGAGGCCCCAGAGCCATCCTCAGTGCCCGGGCCAACTTTGCTCCAATGGAGCCTTGACTGTGGGAGGGGAAGAGAGAGACAGAGAGGAAGGAGAGGGGGAGGGGTGGAGAAGCAGATGGGCGCTTCTCCTGTGTGCCCTGGCCAGGAATCGAACCCGGGACTCCTGCACGCCAGTCTGACGCTCTACCACTGACCCAACCGGCCAGGGCCTTGAATGACATTTTTTGGAGTAGCATCTTTCACCCCTTCACTTTGAGCCTATGTCTTTGTTTGGGACTGAGATAGGACTCCTGATGGCAACACTTGTCAGGTATAGATTTTTTAATCCATTCCACTACTCTGTGCCTTTTGATTGGTGAGTTATGTCTATTTACATTTAGCATGATTATTGTTTTGTGAGGACTCACTACAGCCATTAATCTTTTGTTTTCTGGTTGCTCTGTATCTTGTTTCTTTTCCTTTGTGTTTCTGTTTGCTATTTTAGAGTCATGGTTTTCTGTGATATTTTTCCTCTATTCCCATTTCTTATGTTTTGAGTCTCAGTTCAGATTTTTGTTTTGTTGTCACCACGAGGATTATATAAAATGTCTTATGGTTAAAATAGTAATTTTTCTTCTGATTGCATCTTATCTTTATTCACCTAAGTATGTTCGGTCTTTTCCTTCTCCCCTTGTATATTTTCTTGGTCACAAACTACCCCTTTTTATGTTGCGGTATCACTATCAAATCGTAGTATAGTTATTTAAATTTTTTTCATTAATCTTTATATTAAAATTAAGAAGTTAATAATCAATTCTAATTCGAGTTGCGATTTTTTGCTTCTGTCACCTTACTCAAAATTTTGTGTACTTTCATCTTTTTGTTTCAGGTAGAAGAGCTCTTCTCAACATTTCTTGTAATGCAGATTTTGTGGTGGTAAATTCCCTCTTCTTTTGTTTGTCTGGGAAAGCTATTATTTCTTCTTCACATCTAAAGGATAACTTTGTTGTATATACTACTATTGGCTGGTGGTTTCTTTCTTTCAATATTTTGAATGTATCATTCCAATTTCTCTTAGCTTTTATAATTTTTCTGAGATATCTGATAATAATCATAAGTGGTTTATTTTATAGTTTACTCTGTTTTTTTTTTCCTGGATGCCTTAAAAGTATTGTTTATCATAAAATTTGACAGTTTTAATATAATGTGTCTTGAAGAAGGTCTTTTTGAGTTGAGATAATTATGTGTTCTGTTAACTTCTTGTATTTGAATGTCCAGCTTTTTCCCTAGGTTTGGGAAGTTTTCATTAATTATACTATGAATGAACTCTGTTCCCTTTTCTCTCTTTTCTCCTTCTGAGGTACCCATTATCCTTATGTTGCTCTTTGTAATGGATTCAGATACTTCCCATAGCATTCTTTCATTAAATTATTTTTAGTTTTTTTCTCTTCTGCCCTCTGAAGGTTTTTGTCTTTGAGCTTGTGAATTATTTCTTCCATCTGGTCTGCTCTAGTTTCAATGCTCTAAAGTGTAATTTTTAATTTTATTTATTAAGTTCTTCAGCTCCAGAGTTTTTGTTTGATTTTTTTATAGTTTTAACCTTTTTAGTAAAGTATTCCTTCTGTTCATTAATTTTGTTCCTGAGCACATTGAACTGTCTTTCTGAGTTTTCTTGTATCTCATTGAGTCTCTTCATAACTCAAATTTTGAATTCACTCTTATTTAAGTCGTAGTATTCCATGACTTTGAGTTTGGTTTTTGGAGAGTTTTCCTTTCTGGGTTTCTATGTTACCTTGGTTATGCAAATTAATTGATAGATTGTTTCTTTGCCTGTGCATTTGAGGTATTGAACTATTTTCTTGTTTCAATACAGTTTTGCTCTTAAATCAGCTAGTTGATAAGTAGTGGTCTTCTTTTATTTTCCAGTAGATGGTATAATAGTGTAAAGTAGTAAAGTCTTAAAAATTAGCTTTCATAAATATACTTTTTGTGTACTGTCTTATAAATTTATTTTAAGTTTACTTACCATGTGAATTTTAACATGTATAGACTGGTTAAAAACAAGCACAATCAGGATACAGAACAGTACTATTACTCCCAAAATTTCCTTGTGCTATCCCTTTGTTTCATGTACTTCTCCCATTCCTAAGTCTTTACAACCACTGATCTGTTCTCAAATATGAAACCTAACTTTACCCTCAAGAAATAAGAAAAAGAAGTAAAGCCTGGCCTGTGGTAGCACAGTGGATAAAACATTGACCTGGATTGCTGTAGTCACTGGTTTGAAGCCCTGGGCTTGCTCAGTCAAAGCATATAATGACAAGCAATCAATGAACAACCAAAGTGAAGCAGCTATGAGTTGATACTTCTCACTGCACTGCCCCTCTCTCTCCTCTCTCTGTAAAAAATCAATAAGTAAAATCTTTAAAAAATAAGCCGAGACTTAACAAAAGGAATAAAATAAAGACCATAAATGGAATAGAAACAAAAAAGACAATAGAAAAGATTAACAAAAATAAGAGATGCTGTTTTGAAAAGATGAATAAAATTGACAAACCATTGGCTAGACTTACCAAGGCAAAAAGACTCAAATAAATAAAATCAGAAATGAGAGTAGACAGTACAATTGATACTATAGAAATACAAAGGATCCTGAGACTTTACTATGAACAATTATACAGTAACAAATTGGACAACCTAGGGTAAATGTATAAATTCTTAGAAACATGAAACCTACCATGGGATGTTGAGGGGAATAAAGCGTGGGGGTGCATTTGGGGCAACACTAGAATCTGTGTAAACACAATAAATTAAAATCATCAAAAAAACAAAAAACCTACCATGACTGAATCAGAAAGAAATAGAAAATGTGAGCAGTGAAATTACTAGTAAAAAGATTAAATGAGTAATCAAAAACTTATAACAAAAGAAGTCCAGCAGCAGATAGCTTCTTGAATGAACTCTATAAAACATTTAAAGAAGAATTCATATCAAATTTTCTCAAACTTTTCCACAATATAGAAAAGGAGGGAATGCTTTCATACTCATTTTATGAAGCCAACATTATCTTGATATCAAGCCAGACAAGAACACTACAAAAACAAAACAAAACAAAACAAAAACTACAGGCCAATATCCCTAATGAACATAGATGCAAAAATCCTTAACAATATATTTGCAAACTGAATTTGGCAGCACATTTAAAAGACCATATACCATGGTTAAGTGAGATTCATTTCAGGAATTCAAGACTAGTTCAACTTATGCAAGTCAATAAATGTGATACACTACATTAACACTATACAGGAGAAAAATCAGGATCTTTTCAATAGATGCAAAAATTTTTTTGACAAAATTTAACATCCTTTAATGAAAATAAACTCTCAGTAAGTTGGGTATAGAAGGAATGTACCTCAACATAATAAAGATCATAGAGGACAAACATTATTAACAATGTTAAGGTGCTGAAAGTTTTCTTTTAGGATCTGGAATAAGACAAGGATGTTCATTCTCACTACTTTAATTCTACATAGTACTGACAGCCCTAGTCAGAGAAATAATTTAAGGAAAAGAAATAAAAGGTATCCTTTTGGAGTGAGAAGAAGTGAAATTGTCTCTTTTTGCAGATGATAAAATATTATATGTGAAAAATTCTAAAGTTACCATTAAAAAACTGTTAGTGCTAATAAACAATTTTAGTAATGTTGAATGAGAAAAAAGTCAACATGCAAAAATAAATTACATTTCGCCTGACCTGTGGTGGCGCAGTGGGATAAAGCGTCGACCTGGAACACTGAGGTTGCCGGTTCGAAACCTTGGGCTTGCCCGGTCAAGGCACATATGGGAGTTGATGCTTCCTGCTCCTCCCTCCCCTTCTCTCTCTCTCTCTCTCCTCTCTCTCTAAAAATTAATAAATAAAATATCAAAAAATAAATAAATTACATTTCTATACACCAACAATGAACTAGCAGAAAGCCAAATTAAGGGGGGAAATCCCACTTACAGTAGCATCAGAAAAATAAAATACTTAGGAGTAAATTTAATCAAGGAAGTAAAAGGTCTTTACTTTCTTTTAAACATTTTTATGTTACATTTTTTCTCTTTTTTTTCTTATTTTTATTAATTTTAATGCAGTGACATTGATAAATCAGGGTATGTATGTTCCGAGAAAATATCTCCAGATTATTTTGACATTTGATTATGCTCCGTACCCCTCACCCAAAGTCAAATTGTCTTCAGTCACCTTCTATCTGGTTTTCTTTGTGCCCCGCCCCTCCCCCCACTCCCTCTCTCTCCTTCCTCATTACCTTCCCACCCCCCACCCTCCCACCCCCATTAAAAGGTCTTTACTTTCAAAACTATGAGATATTGGTTAAAGAAACTGAAGAGGATACAAATAAGTGTAAAGACATCTGCTTCCTTTCTTTGCTCCATTTTTACAGTTTTTACAAGATTATGTTTCTAGCAGATGAATAAAGTGGCATCTTCTTGGTCCAAATAACACTGAAGGGCTCAAACAACTGTCTAATATACCTCGTATTTTGATTTTGTCCTTTACTTAGTTAGTCATGTTGTGTAAACCACACATAATTACTTGAGAGACAAACTTAGGAACTACCAAGTGGCTGTCTTGGTGTTTCCAAAGCCCATCTGAATGAATTGATTGAATATCAGTTTTTTCTTATTCAGTTATTACTGAGTTTAAATCATTTTTTTTTGGTTTATAAATACCGCTTTCATTATTTCCTTAGTCATCATCCTAAAGAAGTTCTCTTTCTCAAGGAAGAATGGATGATCTCAGCAGGGGTCTAGGGCCTTGATGTGGGACCTAGGGGCATAATTCAAGGTTTAGAAACCACTTGAAAGTATGGATTACAACCAAACAAAAACAAATGATAGAAAAAAAAGAGAAGAACCAAACAAGATACAAAACTATCAGACAGCAATATATAAAATGGCAATAGGAAACCCTCAAGTGTCAATAATTACACTAAATGTAAATGGACTGAACTCACCAATAAAAAGACACAGAGTAGCAGAATAGATTAAAAAAGAAAATCCAACTGTATGCTGCCTACAAGAAACACATCTAAGATACAAGGATAAAAACAAATCTAAGTGAAAGGTTGGAAAACAATAGTCCAAGTAAATAACATCCAAAAAAAAGCAGGTGTAGCAATACTCATATCTGATAATGCTGACTACAAGACAGCAAAAGTAATCATAGACAAAAACGGTCATTTCATAATGATAAAGGGGAACATCAGACTAAGAAACTTTTGCCCAGCAAGAGAAACTGACAACAAAACAAACAGACAGCCAACTAAATGGGAGATGATATATTCAAACAACAGCACAAATAAGGGACTAATATCCAAAAATTACAAAGAACTCATAAAACTCAACAACAAACAAACAATCCAATAAAAAAAATGGGAAGAGGACATGAACAGACACTTCTCCCAGTAAGAAATTTAAATGGCCAACAGATATATGAAAAGATGCTCATCTTCATTAGCTATTAGAGAAATGCCAATCAAAACTACAATGAGATACCACCTCACACGTGTTAGATTAGCTATTATCAACAAGACAGGTAATAGCAAGTGTTGGAAAGGTTGTGGAGAAAAAGGAACCCTGATCCACTGTTGGTGGGAATGTAAAGTAGTACAACCATTATGAAAGAAAGCATGGTGGTTCCTCAAAAAATTAAAAATAGAACAACCATATGACCCAGCAATCCCTCTACTGGGTATATACCCCCCAAACTCAAACACACTGGTATGTAAAGATACATGCAGCTTCATGTTCATTGCAGCATTGTTCACAGTGGCCAGGACATGGAAACAACCAAAAAAGCCTTCAATAGATGATTGGATAAAGAAGATGTGGTACATATATATTATGGAATACTACTCAGCCATAAGAAATGACATTGGATCATTTACAACAGGGATAGTCAACTTTTTTTTTTTTTTTTTACAGAGACAGAGAGTCAGAGAGAGAGAGAGAGATAGAAAGGGACAGACAGACAGGAACGGAGAGATGAGAAGCATCAATCATTAGTTTTTTGTTGAGTGTTGCAACACCTTAGTTGTTCATTGATTGCTTTCTCATATGTGCCTTGACCGTGGGCCTTCAGCAGACCGAGTAACCCCTTGCTTGAGCCAGCGACCTTGGGGCCAAGCTGGTGAGCTTTTGCTCAAACTAGATGAGCCCGGCCTCAAGCTGGCGACCTTGGGGTCTCGAACCTGGGTCCTCCGCATCCCAGTCCAACGCTCTATCCACTGCGCCACTGCCTGGTCAGGCGTCAACCTTTTTATACCTACTGCCCACTTTTGTATCTCTGTTAGTAGTAAAAATTTCTAACCGCCCACCGATTCCACAGTAATGGTGATTTATAAAGTAGGGAAGTAACTTTACTTTATAAAATTTATAAAGCAGAGTTACAGCAAGTTAAAGTATATAATAATAATTACTTATCAAGTACTTTATGTCAGATTTTCGCTAAGTTTGGCAGAATAAATCTTTATAAAACAATTTACTATAGTTAAATCTATCTTTTTAAAAATTTTTCTGAAGTTGGAAATGGGGAGGCAGTCAGACAGACTCCCACATGCGACCAACCGGGATCCACCTGGCACGCCCACCAGGGGGCGATGCTCTGCTCATCTGGGTGTCGCTCTGTTGTAACCAGAGCCATTCTAGTGCCTGAGGCAGAGGCCACAGAGCTATCCTCAGCACCTGGGCCAACTTTGCTCCAATGGAGCCTTGGCTGTGGGAGGGGTAGAGAGAGACAGAGAGGAAGGAGAGGGGGAGAGGTGGAGAAGCAGATGGGTACTTCTCCTGTGTGCCCTGGCCGGGAATTGAACCCGGGACTCCTGCACGCCAGTCTGATGCTCTACCACTAAGCCAACTGGGCAGGGCTGTAGTTAAATCTATCTTTTTATCTATACTTTGGTTGCTCAGCTACCATCCACCATGAAAGCTGGAACGCCCACTAATGGGCAGTAGGGACCAGGTTGACTACCACTGATTTACAAGAACATGGATGGACCTTGATAACATTATACTGAGTGAAATAAATAAATCAGAAAAAACTAAGAACTATATGATTCCATATATAGGTGGGACATAAAAATGAGACTCAGGGATATAGATGAGAGTGTGGTGGTTGGGGGGGAGGAGAAGGGTGGGGGAGGGGAGGGGCACAAAGAAAACCAGATAGAAGGTGACAGAAGACAATTTGACTTTGGGTGATGGGTATGCAACATAATCAAATGTCAAAATAACCTGGAGATGTTTTCTCTGAACCTATGTACCCAGATTGATCAATGTCACTCCATTAAAATTAATAATAAATGGAAAAAAACCACTTGAGTTTCTAGGGTGGCTGGGAAACAGGCTGCTAATTTAACATATTTATCAACAAATTTGTAATTTCCCAGTCCTCATTTAATTTTCTTGGGGGGTGTGTGATTCACTCCTCAGTTTTTTTTTTTAAATTGAATGATGATCTTTCAGTTCATGTGACTTTTATTTTTATTGTTCTTTTTTTTCAGGGACAGAGAGAGAGTCAGAGAGAGGGACAGATAGGAACAGACAAACAGGAATGGAGAGAGATGAGAAGCATCAATCATCAGTTTTTCGTTGCAACACCTTAGTTGTTCACTGATTGCCCTCTCATATGTGCCTTGACTGCGGGCCCTCAGCAGACCAAGTGACCCCTTGCTTGAGCCAGTGACCTTGGGTCCAAGCTGGTGAGCTTTTTTTTTTTTGCTCAAGTCAGATGAGCCCGCGCCCAAGCTGGCGACCTCGGGGTCTCGAACCTGGGTCCTCTGCATCTCAGTCCGACACTCTATCCACTGCTCCACCTCCTGGTCAGGCTGCTCCTCAGTTTTTTTTTTTTTTTTTTTTTTTTTCATTTTTCTGAAGCTGGAAACAGGGAGAGACAGTCAGACAGACTCCCGCATGCGCCCGACCGGGATCCACCCGGCACGCCCACCAGGGGCGACGCTCTGCCCACCAGGGGGCGATGCTCTGCCCATCCTGGGTGTCGCCATGTTGCGACCAGAGCCACTCTAGCGCCTGGGGCAGAGGCCACAGAGCCATCCCCAGCGCTCGGGCCATCTTTGCTCCAATGGAGCCTCGGCTGCGGGAGGGGAAGAGAGAGACAGAGAGGAAAGCGCGGCGGAGGGGTGGAGAAGCAAATGGGCGCTTCTCCTGTGTGCCCTGGCTGGGAATCGAACCCGGGTCCTCCGCACGCTAGGCCGATGCTCTACCGCTGAGCCAACCGGCCAGGGCCTCCTCAGTTTTAACTATAAGGATATGCTGGCATAATAACAATGCTTCTAGAATTTCTGCTATTTGGGATCCATTTTTGACTGGGGTACCAGCTGCTGCCACAAATTTTCTGTTCCCATATATACCACAATCATGTACTACCCCAAGGCATAGTGGCTATCAGTATAAATGTTAGCCCCCATTCTCTCTGCTTTTATGCAAGCAAGCCCCAGTTAGAGCAATTAATTTGGTCACCTGCGCTGGTATAACATTTGGCAGGGCTTGCAATTCTAGAGCTTTATATTGACTAGTGACAGCATATCTAGCCTCCTTCTGAAGGTAAGAAGAATATGAAGAATGAGGTTAACTTGGGGGAGAAATTTTCTGACAAATCTAGTCCAAGACGAGAATTATCTAGCATTAATGACACAGTTGTTGGAAGTTCCATCAGTGGGTAAAGGTGGCAGGGTTAAGGTTTTGACAATGATATATGATGATGCAAAAGAGAAAGTAGTATTCATGAGATAAGTCAAGACACAGAACAGTGCTGTGTTTTCATTAAACAATAGGGTTTGCACAGCATGAGGAACATGTATGTTAAGCAGATGACCTAATGTAAATCACAAGTAGTTTGGACAAGTTTGGCATTTATAGCAATGGCTCATAGACAAGAAGTGTACGCCTTAGCTACTGAGTCTAAGGCCCAATTATAATATCCTAGAGGTTTTTGGTGTCCATTATGCTTCTGAGATAATACTCCAAGGACATTATCCTCTCATTCATGCACAAACAAGGAACAAAGGAGGGAGGATTTGGGATGTCGAAGGTGGGAAATGAAAGTAGAGAACCCTTTCAGGCAACCCCAAACTACGGGCCCGCGGGCCGCATGCGGCCCCCTGAGGCCATTTATCCGCCCCCCCCCCAACCACACTTCCAGAAGGGGCACCTCTTTCATTGGTGGTCAGTGAGAGGAGCACTATATGTGGCGGCCCTCCAACGCTCTGAGGGACAGTGAACTGGCCCCCTGTGTAAAAAGTTTGGGGACCCCTGCTTAGGTAATCAAAAGCATCTTTGGGTGTGGTCAAGGGATGTCTCCCTAGTCATGGCATAGAATGGTGAGTCAATCATAGAGAAATTAGGTCTCTAGAGCCTACAATATCCCACAAAAACCCCAAACCTCTCAGTTGTAGTTTTGTTTCAGAGAGAGGAAATTATTGATAATAAAGCCTTAGTTTGTGAAGATAGTTTTATCTGTGGCTGAAATATCATGACCCAGTTATCAGACACAGATAGCATAGCTGAAATTTTCTCTCTAGCCACCTTGTGGCCCTTTCCTGCTAATGCTTTAGGAAGGTATTCAGTGTCCAAGTTGTCCTGTCAGAACATAGAAGGAAGTCATCTACATATTGGATTAAAATGAAGTCTCCTGGGAATTTTACGTCCCTCAAATTCACATTTTGGGTGCACAAGAAATAGCTAGGTGCATCGGTAAATTCTTGGAGCATAACAGTCCAAGTATATTGTTAGTTATCCCAGGTGTAGGCAAGTAAGTATTGGCATTCCCTGTTGGAATATTAGAAAAGGTGAATACAAATAAATGATTGTGAAAAAGTGGATATTGGAAGGAATAGCAGACAAGATAGCATTAGGATTAGACACCAATAGAAATATGGCACTTACATTTTATTGTTATATCTTGGATCTTGACCTGATTTCCTTTCCCATTTGTTTTTTAGATGGCCAAAATGGGAGTATTACATGGACTAGAGGTGGGAATTAGAAGTTTTTGTTTAATAAAACTTAAGTTATTTAACAGAGCCCCTCAAGTCCTTCTTGCTTTAAATGATACTGAGGGGTCCTAGAGAGGATCATGGAAGGATCTAATTTTATCTTAAAGGGTTCTGCATCTCATATGCATCTAGTATCAGTGGAGTTTTATTGCCCATGAAAAGGAGGAAATACTGTCTAATATTTGATTTAAATCTTCAGTGAAATACATTAAGTGGAAGTGAGTCAAAGAACTCAGGGAAGTTGGACAAAGTTGTTGGTTGACATAGATGTGAAATGGAAGCGTTAGAGGGAGGCCTGCAGAAGAGGTCTTTCATGGATAACAATGAATTTTAACGCCCCAATTCATGAGAAGATCCCTTCCGAACAGGTTTATGAGAGTGGTTAAACTGAGAAGGAAGTTGTGTTGCATTTTAATAGGTTTCTTACAAATTTTAAGGAGCTGTGACTGAGGCAATCATGAAGTACATTAGCAAAACTTACCACTGGTAAAGTTTGGTGACTACAAGGAAGTGTAGCAGGAAAGAAGGAGGTGTTAAGAATAGAATGTGTTGCCCCTGCTTTGATGAGAAAAATGGTGGGGTACCCTTCACTTGTAGGGTTATTTCCACTTGCAAGTTTAATGGCAGTTTAGAGCAGTGGACATTTACTTACCCAGAGAAGAGCTGGTGAGGAGGGGCTTGGGCTTTCCCAGCCCCTGATGGCTCTGAAACTCTCAGACTCAATGTCCTTTTTCTTACAATTTGGCAAGTGTCCCAAGCAATGAGAGAACACGATTTTTGGAGTTTGTCATAGATTAAAATGTTCAAGTCTTTCTAGCTATTTAAAAAAAAATTAAATTTATTGGAGTGACATTGGTTAATAAGATTATATAGGTTTCAAGAGTACATCTCAGCCCTGGCCGGTGGTAGAGCGTCGGCCTGGTGTGCGGGGGACCCAGGTTCGATTCCCGGCCAGGGCACATAGGAGAAGCACCCATTTGCTTCTCCACCCCCCTTCCTCTCTGTCTCTCTCTTCCCCTCCCGCAGCCAAGGCTCCATTGGAGCAAAGATGGCCCGGGCGCTGGGGACGGCTCCTTGGCCTCTGCCCCAGGCACTAGAGTGACTCTGGTCGCGGCAGAGCGACCCCCCAGAGGGGCAGAGCATCGCCCCTGGTGGGTGTGCTGGGTGGATCCCGGTCGGGCACATGCGGGAGTCTGTCTGACTGTCTCTCCCCGTTTCCAGCTTCAGAAAAATACAAAAAAAAAAAAAAAAAAAAGAGTACATCTCTATGATACATGATCTGTATGTTGCATTGTATGCCCACCACCCAAAGTCAAATCATCTTGTGTCACCATATATTTGACCAATATCTAGCTGCTTTAATTGCAATACCATAAATTTATGTTATGTATTTTTTGAAGTAGTATCTTCCTAACGCTGGGCTTATGTCTAGAGTTCATACATGTTTGCATTTTGCCAGTTAATACTATTTCTCTGTACTGTGTCATGGAGTTCCAGTTAGAGGCCCTTTACAAAACTTGTGGCCAAATTAGAAGCTGTTTGGAAAGTCAATTCCAGCCCTCAATGCTCTTTCCATGTTGTCTTTTTTTTTTCATTGAATTTATTGAGGTGACATTGGTTAATAAAATTATATAGATTTCAGGTGTACAATTCTATAATACATCATCTGTATATTTACCTTCTATCAGAATTTAATCCTTCTATACCAGAGGTCTCAAACTCGCGGCCTGCAGGCCGCATGCGGCCCGCCCACCAATTTTGTGCGGCCCGCAGACTGGCCCGCAGATTAATCCACGAAGTTTGATTAGTCTGCGGGCCGCACAAAATTGGTGGGCGGGCCGCATGGCAACGAGTTTGAGATCCCTGCTCTATACTGTCTCTATCTCCCTTCAATTCCCTCATATTGTCTTAAATAGATGGCAATAGTTAGCCACAGTTCCCTCTCTTTGTTGATTAAATTTAGAATACAGGACCAATCACTTTTAGTGGGATACACCTGAGGATGACTCCTAGCATTTTTTTTTTACTTCCTCAGTTTCCGATAGGAATCAGCGGGTAGTCTGAGGCCCTTGAAGGCCTTCGGGAGTAGTGCTTCATTTGATATTTCAATTCAAAGGGAGACAAACCCAGGGCCAACCAATGGGTGGATAAGTTGATATAAGCTGGAGGATCCTGGAGAATATGCTCCCCCCCAACAAATCCTGAATTCAGTAAGTCTTTTTCTTTCTTTCTGGTAGTCAGGAAAGTGGTTGATGTAATCTGAACATGTAATTTGAACCAATCAAAGTTTAAATATCTCTTCTGTTGGCCTCACTTGTGAATAAGTATTGGCTGCACCCTGGACTTCATCTACAGGAGATGCAGGCCCAGTGAACTTTACACTTATAGGGAGTTGAATGGTTGGAGGTGCCATTGATGGAGGACATTCTGGGAGAGGAAGATATAAAAGAGAGCTTAGAGGAGAATATAAGGATGCTGTGGGGAATGGTAGGGGGTTTAGTGGGTCATAAGTTATTTTCTGAAGACATTATTTAAGAACCTCAATAGCTTGAATGAGGTTTGAATGATTAGCAGCTTTTTGGCTTTTTCATACCAAGAGAAAAAAGCAGACCATTGTGCATCTGAGGTTCTTGTTCCTTTTTTTTCCCCAGTGTTCCCCATAGGTGGACTAATTTGGGCATATCCCAGGAGCTCCAGAGGGGCCAGTGTAGCTCAAGAGAACTTTTAGTAAAGTTTGGCTGGTGAGAACAAAGCGGACAGTATTAGGGCCTTAATGGCGAAGCATACAGTCAGCATCTGAGAAGCTCCTATGTTACTAACTAATGGTAGCTTTATGCTTATGAATAGAGAATCGTGAGATTCTAACCCAGGCTCTGTTCCTTACAGAGTCCAGCCTCTTACCAATAGAAAAGCCTAGGACTCTAACCCAGCTACTTAGAAACAGTGACTTGCCTGGCATTCTAACCCAGCTTGTTACAAACGGAGAGACTTAGGACTCTAATTTGCCTCTGCTTGTCTTGGATTGTAACCCTACTTCCAGAGTATATACAGAATCTCAAGAATCAAAATCTATCCTCATTGTGCTTCAAAGAACATTCATCTGGAGCACTGGATTTTGGTTGAAGTCAGACTCACCACTGGATACTCAAATAAGCAAGCAGGCTAGAAACAAAAGGTCTTGGTAGGAGCTGGGAGGCCTCGTTGTCACATTTGAGGGTCTGATGGTGCTTCTGATTCAGATCCAAATGGTGGAAAAACAAAACAAAACAAACAAACTGCAAAAGAGAACCAGAGCCAGATAGAAGTTAAAGCAGTGAAGCTAGATTTTATTCAACAAATTATTGCAATATGGGAAGAGAGACTCCAGTATAAGACTGACTTGAGTTCTGAATACAACCAGAACAAGTGGGGGATTTATAGCTAAGGGGCAAGTTGGGAGTGTATTAGTGGATGGTAAATTACTAAGAGAAATCATAAAATCTGGGAAAATTTTGGCTGAATTTACCTAACAGGATTTTTTTTTTTCCAGCAGGCACCTCTACAAACCCCTAACAGGATTCTTGCAGAAGGCAGGCCAGGGTGCTCAGATATCACCTGTGGGATAGTGGGGATAAGGAGTTGGTCAGATATCAAGGGTGGGGAATTAAGACTAACGTGACCTATCAGGATTCTTGCTAAATATATATATACAGTGTGTCCGTAAAGGAAAACTCTTCCAGTTTCATACCTATTCAGTGCAGTTCCATGTGGGCTCACGCACAGATTTTTTAGGGCTCCTTAGGTAGCTATCCCGTATAGCCTCTACAGACTCGTCACTGACTGTTGGCCTAACAGAATGGGGTTTTTCCACCAAACTGCTGGTTTCCTTCAACTGCTTTTCCCACCGAGTAATGTTATTCCTATGTGGTGGCACTTGGTTATAAATGCGCCGATATTCATGTTGCGCTTTGGTCATGGATTCGAATTTAGCGAGCCATAGAACACACTGAACTTTCCTCTGTACCGTCTACATCTCGACTGGCATGGCCGTGGGCTGCTCCGCTGTATACACAGTGTTACATCATCATCTGCGCATGTGCACATGCTACCACATCATCCTACAGAAACTGGGAGGGTTTTCCTTTTATTTGGTGCAGATTTCACATTTCTGTTGTCTTTTGTTGCTTTCCTGTGACCGGTCAAAAGTGCACCATGACTTTACGGACACACTGTATACACACACACACACACACACACACACACACACATATATGGCTCATTTTTAATTGATAAAATCAGCCTCCAAGTGATGCTTTCAAGTTTTCATTATTGCAAACAAACTAGCAAGGCTTGTGCTTGTTCATATATGCTTCCTTGCAAAGTTTCTTTTGCCTACTCTAGATCAAAGGTTTTTGAAGTGTGCCTTCCTTAGATATGCAAATTCTCAGGCCCCACTTCAACCCTACTTAATGAGAAACTGTGCTTGTGTGTGGGCTGCAACAACTTGCTTTTTAACAAATCCTCCAAGTGATTCTGATGCACTGCTCCAGAAGATAGAAATGGGATGACTGAGCCAATAGGATATACTCATTTTTAAAATTTAATAGACACCATTAACCAGCCCTCCAAAAAAGGCAGTATTGGTCCCTTATACATCAGGGTCTCATTTTGACTAGTGTTACTAAGCGGGCTGTAATAATCTTCTCCAATAGATCGCATCAGCCTCTCGCTGGCCTTGCCTGGGTGTATGCACACACTGGGTATCTGTGGACAAATAAGATGCACACGAAGCGGGGCTTTGATTCCCACGCTTGGAGGCTGGAGGCTGAAGGAGTAAGAAAATGGTGGAGTCTATCTCGGGAGTAGGTGGAACAAAGGCGGAGCTTTGGGATTCGCAGTTTTTCTTAGATTTTGCTGTCTCAGAACCACGAGTTTGCCTGCATTTCTCTCTTATGAATAGGGTGTTGCCGCATCTCACAACATTGGAAAAAGGAAAAGATAGAACTCCCGGGCCCGAAGCTCCGCCTCACTTGCGGCAGAGGTGTCCAATTGGCCAGTGGTGGAGACGCATGCGAGCAAGTGAGAATGACATAATGTTGCGGATCCAAGCAGGAGCGAGGCTTTGGGGGAGGGAGGAGCTCGGGCAAGAGTAGCGACGTGGGACAAATCTGAGTACAGTCCGGGCTAAAGCGCCTACTAGGAGATGGAGAGCCCCTGAAGAGGGGAGAGGGAGAAGCCTTGGACACACTGAGAACTTACGTGGGCTTGGGCCCGCCAGCGTGGATGCCGCTGCTTAGGACGAGGTTATGGTCACCCAAGGGCAGGTAGTCAGGTGGCCGCCAGGGGGTGACCTTGTCTGCACACATCCTCAAGTGGACCCACATAGACTGACTCATATATTTTGAAACCGTTTATTTTTTGTATCTCTCTTCTTTTGCCCTAACTTAAAAGAGAAAAAGGACCATGGGTGATTCAGCTTCGAATTGCCAGCACCTAACGGGGGAGGGGGACTGGTACTAAAAGGGCACATAAATAAAACGGCTGACTGACGGAAAAGCCAAAAAAAAAGCAAGCAAGCAAAATAAAATAAAAAAGCTCAGAGATGTTCTTAGTTTACATAAAGAAAGTTTAGTGTTTATTTTTTTCATAGATAAGATATTTTAAATGCCCACCAGTAAAGCCTTAGCCCATGCAGCTTTTACATTGTTGCAATTGGAATGTGCACATAACCCTGTATCCTTAGTTACAGCACAATAAATTTTCCCTGTTGCTGTAGAATCTCCACAGCCGTCATCCCTCAGTAATGGTTGTAGAATGTTCCATCGGACAGCTGTGCCCCAACTCACTTAACTCTTTCCTCTTTTTGGGTATTAAGATGACTTCCCTGTAATTGACCATCAGAAAATAGTCCTGAGAAGAATAGTTTTGTGCTTAGATCTTTTCCTGTTTGTGAGTGAGGGCAAGTAGATATTGATTTAGAAGCAGAATTATTGGGAAAATGACATAAACATATTTTAGGCTTTGTCAACTCGCGTTCCTGAAAGGGATTGTACCCATTGACACCAGAGGCCAAATCCAAAATCAATGCTAGCGAACTCCAGGTCTTGTCTGTCTCCATCCTGCTGCAATGCTCAAGTTTATAATTAGTTCTGACCTTTGGGGCAAGACAAAAAACGCACCAAAGGTTTAGGGACAACTTTAGCAACTGCAACAGCTGACATTATGAGAGGGTGCAGCTCAGGTTTCAAGCTTGGGCAACTGTAGTGGATGAGGAACATGTTTGGGAAGGGACAGATGAGATCAGTTTTAAATATGTTTAGTTGGAGGTGCCTGTGAGACATTTACGGGGAAGTATCCAGGAGACAGGCATACATATAGATAAACAATAGTCTTTGCCCTTCTCTGAACTCCCAGATCTCCCTATCTTTGGATAGCTTGGGGCTTAGGTTGCCTTTTTGCTTGCATTATCCTGGGAAATCCTTGAGGCCAGGGTAAGGGCCTGATTCATTTGTCTATCCCTCCTGCCAGTGCCCAGCACAGAGCTTTATACTGAGGAGGCCTTAAAAGTATATTCTGAATGAAGGAATTTCATTGATTTCTTAGTTGGATGATTCCTGCAATACAGGTTCTGTTCTGGGGGAAAAGTTTGAGAAGGTTGAAAGCTGTGGGAAGGCTTCCTGTAAGAGGTGGCATAATGTCACAGTTAATAATCATGAACATTTGTTGAACACCTATAGTGTGCTAATCACTCTGCCACATGCAGGCATCAGAAATGCTACTTCTTGCCTGCCATCGTTATACCCCATTTTGGGACAATCTGTTCTATTTACAGCTCCTGATGAATGGTCAATCAAGGCCTAACTATGTACTATATCCTCCACTTTCTTAGGGTACAGCCAATTGCACCTGATCCAAGGCCAGCCCCACAACCTGTGAATTGATTCATTTGGAAAGATGAGGTGGCCCAATCAGATTGCTCTTTTGGGAATGGGAAATAAGAGCTTCACCTGGGAGTTGCCAGTTAGTTGTGGGAAATTAAGCCTACAGGTCCAGTAGACCAGGATGCTGATGAGGAGTGGGCATTATGGACCAGGTCAAGTGCAAACTGAAGTTCTGAGTTGAGTGAGGAGCATGGGGGAAATATACAGAGAGAAGCAGATTTCTCACTACATCTACATGTAGTGTAGATGAGTCATGTTAACGGCAATGCTCTAGAACAGAGTTCTGTGCTAAGCAGAATTTTCTTTTTCTTTCTTTTTTTTTTTTTTTTGTATTTTTTCTGAAGTTGGAAATGGGGAGGCAGTCAGACAGACTCCCCCATGCTCCTGACTGGGATCCACCTGGCATGCCCACCAGGGGGTGATGCTCTGCCCATCCGGGGCGTAGCTCTGTTACAACCAGAGCCATTCTAGCACCTGAGGCAGAGACCATGGAGCCATCCTCAGCGCCCGGGCCAACTTTGCTCCAATGGAGCCTTGGCTGTGGGAGTGGAAGAAAGAGACAGAGAGGAAGGAGAGGGGGAGGGGTGGAGAAGCAGATGGGCGCTTTTCCTGTGTGCCCTGGCTGGGGATCGAACCTGGGACTCCTGCACGCCAGGCCGACGCTCTACCACTGAGCCAACCGGCCAGGGCTGCTAAGCAGAACTTTCTTGCAGTACCAGGCTTAATAAGCTTTTATTGTACTTGACTTCCTGACCTTGCATTTCTAATTTTTAATCTAGCTTGACAAGGTTTCTATTCCTTGCATCCAAAAGAGCCCTAACAAAAACAATCATTTACATAGGTTTGAACTTTGGCTCTCCAAGTGAGTATAATTTCCTTCATTTTACAAATGAAGAAACTAGGTTTAGTGAGAGGAACTTGACTAAAGTAACATAGCCAGTAGGTGATAGAGCTAGTCTATCTGATTCCCTTACTCTCTTTTCAGACATTAATATTTTATTTTTATTTTTAAAAATTACCATAAACTTGTTATAAAAAAGATAACAGAAAAATAATTAGTGCTGACATACCATATTTCTCCATGTATAAGATGCACCTTTCCCCCCCAAAATTTGGGGTCTAAAATCTGGGTGCGTATTATACAGTGGTTGTAGATTTTTTTTACTTGCATTTCCTGCTTTTTTGCGCTTATTTTTGCACTCACCATTGTAGATTTTTAAATTTGCATTTTCCATGTTTTCATGCTTTTGTCTTTGCGCTCATTGTTTTGCACTTGTTACCTGTATATTACAGTAGGTTATGTTTTGCCATGTTCTGCCCAGAAATGGCCCAGAAAAGATTTTCATACAGTGCTGAATTCAAGTTAAAAGTGATTCAGTTTGCAAAAGTGCATGGAAATTGTGCTGCTGAATGTAAGTTTGGTTCTCCTCCAACTTAGAAATCAATCCAAGACTGGATATTGGAAGAAGAAACCCTACTGAAAATGCCATGGCAGAAGAAGGCCATGAGAGACAACTCAGCAAAATGGCCTGATTTAGAGAGGGAATTGAAGATATGAATTGAAGAGCAAAGGGCAGTTGGAATTCCTGTGTCCACAAAGATGGTTCAGCATGAGGCAAGAAGAATTGTTTATGAAAAAGAAGTTACTGATTTCAAAGGAGGACATAATTGCTTCCGGTTTATGAAATGAAATGGACTAAGCATGCATACATGCACCAGACTTGCCCAAAAGATGCCTGAAAGATATGAGCAGAAGGTCCTTGAATTTCACGTTTTGTCATTCAATGTTGGAAGACACATCAGTTTGAGTTGGGATAGATCACAAATATGGATGAAGTCCCCCTTCAATTTGATGTCCCAAGTAACAGAACTGTTGATAAGAAGGGGGTGAAAACTGTAACTGGGAAGACAAGTGGACATGAAAATAGCCATTATACAGTTGTTTGAGCTTGTTATGCCGACAGAACCAGGTTGCCTCCTATGCTGATTTTCAAATGCCAAAAGAAGACATTCCTTGAGGAGTGATTGTCCATGTTTATGACCAGAGTTGGATGCATCAGAATGAGATGAAGATCTGGTTTGAGAAAGTTTGGAGAAAGAGACCAGTTGGGCTCTTGTGTGGACCTGCACTATTGGTGCTTGATCAGTTCAGGACTCACATAACAAAAAAACACAAAGAAGATTGCTGCAGAGCAAAAAAACGAAACTTGCCATCATAACTGGAGGCTTGACATCCTAGCTCCAACCATTTGATGTCAGAATTAATAAACCCTTCAAAGCTGCCATGAGAGACTAATGGAAAAAATGAATGAAGTCTTCTGGGGACAATTTGACACCAGCATGAAGAGTGAAGAAACCAACTATAGGAGAAGTTTGTACCTGGGTGAAAAGATCCTGGGATAATATCAAGATTGAGATTGTTGTCAAGTAATTTAAGAAATGTGACATTACAAAATGCCATAGATGGAACTGAGGATGAGGCAATATGTGAACAGTGATTCGTCATCAAGCACAGATGAGGAAATGCTAGTGGATGGCGTTTTGACAGTGATGAGGAGTTGTATGAATTTTATGATGAATAAAACTTGAGTTCGATAAATTTATGTAATACATTTAAATTTTTTAAAACTTTTTAATTAATTTTAATTTATTGTGTTTACATGGATTTAAATGTTTCACTGATTATAACACCATCACCCCCACTGCTGTGTCCCTATTTATACCCTCTTTGCCCCATGCCCCTAACTTCCTCCTCCCTTCCCTCTGGGATTTGCTGTCATTATCTTTATCTCTGTGTTTTGTGTATATAATTTCACTAATCCCTTCACCTTCTCTTATTCCATCCCCTCATTCCCCTTCCCTCTGATTGCTGTCCCTATGGTCCCTGTGACCCCACCTCTGCCTCTATTCTGTTCCTCAGCTCACTTTGTTCATTAGATTCCACATATGAGTGAGATCATATGATATTTGTCTTTCTCTGCCTGGCTTATTTAACTTAGCATAATAATCTCCAGATTCATCCATGCTGTTGCAAAAGGTAAGATTTTCTTCTTTTTTACAGCTGTGTAGTATTCCATTGTGTATATGTACCACAGCTTTTTATTCCACATGTCCTCTGATGGATAGTTGTGCTGTTTTCAGATCTTGGCTATTGTAAACAATGCTGCAATAAACATGGAAATGCATATCTTCCTTTGAATCAGTGATTTGGTATTCTTAGGATATATTCTGAAAAGTGGGATAGCTGGGTCAAAAGGCAGTCCCATTTTTAATTTTTTTGAGGGAACACCATATTGTTTTCCACAGTGGCTGCTCAAGTCTGCATTTCCACTAGCAGTGCAAGAGGGTTCTCTTTTCTCCACACCCCTGCCAGCACTTCTTGTGTGTTGATTTGTTAATGAACGTCATTCTAACAGGTGTGGGGTGGTATCTCATTGTGGTTTTAATTTGCATTTCTCTGATGATTGGTGACATTGAACATTTTTTCATATGCTTATTAGCCATCTGTATGTCTTCTTTGGAGAAGTGTCTGTTCATTTCTTTTGCCCATTTTTTCATTGAATTGTTTACCTTCCTGGTGTTGAGTTTTAGAAGTTTTTTTAATAAATTTTGGTTATTAACCCCTTATCAGATGTATTGGTGAATATGTTCTCCCATTGTGTGGGTTGTCTTTTTATTTTGTTCATGGTATCTTTTGCTGTGCAAAACCTTTTTTAGTTTGACATAGTTCCATTTGTTTATTTTGTCCTTTATTTCACTTGCCTGCGGAGATATATTGGCAAAGATATTGCTACGAGAGATATCAGAGAGTTTACTGCCTACGTTTTCTTCCAAGATGTTTATGGTTTCATGACTTACATTTTCAACACCATTTATTAACAAGACTGTCTTTACTTCATTGTATACTCTTGCCTTCTTTGTCAAATATTTTTTTCTAGATATTTTTATTTATTTTAGAGGGAAAAGAGAGAGAGGGGGAAAGAGAGAGAGAGAGAGAGAGAGAGAGAGAGAGAGAGAGGAGGGGGGAGGAGCAGGAAGCATCAACTCCCATATGTGCCTTGACCAGGCAAGCCCAGGGTTTCAAACCGGCAACCTCAGTGTTCCAGGTCGACGCTTTATCCACTGCGCCACCACAGGTCAGGCCAAATATTAATTGACCATAAAAGCATGGGTTTATTTCTGGGTCCTCTGTTCTGTTGCATTGATCTCTATGCCTGTTCTGATAAAAGCTGTTTTGATTACAATGACCTCATAATATAACGATATCAGGAAGTGTGCTACCTCCAACTTTTTCTTCATTTTCAAGATTGCTTAGGCTATTTGGGTTTTTTTTTTGGTTCTGTATAAATTTTTGGAAAATTTGTTCTAGATATGTGAAGTATGACATTGGTATTTCAATAGGAATTGCATTAACTTGATAGGTTACTTTGGGTAGTATGAACATTTTAATGATGATAATTCTTTCTATTCATAAACACAGTATATGCTTTCATTTGTTTGTAACTTCTTTGATTTTCTTTTAATGTCTTACAATTTTCCAACGACAAGTCTTTTACTTTCTTGGTTAAATTTATTCCTAGGTACTTTATCTTTTTTTGTGTGTGTGTGGCAATAGTGAAGAGAATTGTATCCTTAATTTCTCATTCTAACAGTTTATTGTTAGTGTATTAAAATGCCACTAATTTCTGAATATTAATTTTATATCTTGAATATTAATTTTATATCTGAATATTAATCTTGGCATCTTGCCAAATTTATTTATGAGTTCTAAAAGTTTTTTGACTGAGATGCTAGGGTTTTCTATGTACAGAATCATGTCATAAGCAAATAATGACAGGTTTATTTTTTTCCAATTTAAATGCCTTTTATTTATTTTTTTCTTGTCTGATTGCAGTGGCCAGGACTTTAAGAGCTATGTTGGATAAGAGTAGTGGAAGGAGACACTCCTGCCTTGTTCCTGATCTTAAGGGGATTGCTTTTGACTTTTGCCCATTGAGTATGATGTTAGCAGTTGGTTTGTTATACATGGCCTTTATTATGTTATATTATGTTCCCTTTATTCCCACTTTGCTGAGAGATTTGATCATAAATGGGTGCTGGATTTTATCAAATGCTTTTTCTGCATCTATTGATATGATCCTGTTATTTTTATCTTACATATTGTTTATGTGATAAATTACATTTATTGATTTGCAGATATTGTGCCAGCCTTGCCTCCCTGGAAAAAATCCCACTTGATCATGATGTATGATCTTTTTAATGTGTACCTATATCCAGTTTGCTAATATTTCATTGAGTACTTTAACATCTATGTTCATCAGGGATATTTTTTTTTCTTTGTAGTGTATTTACTTAGTTTTGGAATTAAGATAATGCTTGTCTCATGGAGTGAGCTTGGAATCCTGCTCTCTTCTTTAATTTTTTGGTATAGCTTGAGAAGGATAGGTGTTAGTTCTTCTTTGAATGTTTGTTAAAATTTGCCTGTGAAGGCATCTGGTCCAGGCCTTTTGTTTCCTGGGAGTTTCTTATTTTCAATTCATTTCTTGTAATTGGTCTGCCTAGATGTTATGATTCTTATGGATTGAATTTTGGAAAATTGTATATTTCTGAGAATTAATCTATTTTGCCTAGGTTGTCCAATTTTTTTGGCATACAGTTCTTCATAGTGTTCTCTTACAATCCTTTGTATTTCTGTGATGTCAGTTGTTATTTCTCCTCTTTCATTTCTAATTTTATTTATTTGGTCCTCTTTCTTTTCCTTTCTCTTTCTTTTTTTATAAATCTAGTTAAACATTTGTCAATCTTATTTACCTTATCAAAGAACCAGCTCTTGGTTTCATTGATCTTTTGTATATTTTTTAGCCTCTATGTCATTTATTTCCACTCTGATCTTAATTATTTCCTTCCTTCTACTTCATTTGGGCTTTATTTATTTTTCTTTTTCTAGTTCTTTTAGGTGCAGGGTTAGATTCTTTATTCGAGCTTCTCGTTTCTTAATGCACACTTGTAATGCTATGAACTCCTCTTCCAGGACTACCTTTGCTGTGTCCCATAGATTTTAGATTGTTGTATGTTCATTTTCATTTGTTTCAAGGAAATTTTTTATTTCTTTTTTGATCTCTCTGTTAACCTATTCATTATTTAATAACATGCTCTTTAGCCTCCAAGTATTTGAATGTTTTTCAGTTTTTCTATTGTAATTGATTTCTAGTTTCATGCCATTGTGGTCAGAGAAAATATTTGATATAATTTCAATCTTTTTAAATTTATTGATACTTACTCTGTGTTCTAACATGTGGTCTATCCTAGAAAATGTATCATGAGCACTTGAAAAGAATATATATTCAGCTGCTTTGGGGTGAAATGTTCTGAAGATATCAATTAAAACCAGTTGATATAGTATGTCATTTAAGGTTGCTATTTCTTGATTTTCTGTCTAGAGGGTTTATTCATTAATGTTAGTGGTTTGTTAAAATTCCCTACTATTATAGTATTGCTGTTGATCTTGCCCTTTATGTCCATAAAAATTAGCTTTATATACTTAGGTGCTCATATATTGGGTGTGTAAATATTTACAGTGGTTATATCTTCTTGTTGGATTGCTCCCTTTATCATTATGTAATGACCTTCTTTGTTCATTACTATATATAGCCTTTATTTTAAAGGCTATTTTGTCAGATATAAATATTTCTATCCCAATTTTTTTCATTTGCATGAAATAATTTTTCCATTGTTGCACTTTAAGTCTATGTATATCTTTTGTTCTGAGGTGAGTCTCTTGTAGACAGCATATATATGAGTCTTGTTTTCTTATCCACGCAGCTACCCTATGTCTTTGAATTGAAGCATTTAATCCATTTACCTTTAAGGTTACTATTGATATGTGCTTAGTCATTGCCATTTTATTCTTTAGACCTGCAACCTCTTTCTCTTGATTTCTTAAAAAAATTCTTCTTCTTGTAGCAGGCCTTTTAAACATTTCTTGTAGTACTGGTTTGTTGGTAATGAACTCTTTGTCCTGCCACCCCTTTATTTTTGTCTGAGAAGCTTTTTATTTTTCATTTCATTTTAAATAATAGCTTTTCTGGATAGCATAGTCTTGGTTGTAGTTTCTTGTTTTGCTTCACTTTGAGTATTTTTTGCCAGTCTTTTCTGGACTGAAGTGTTTCTGCTGAGAAGTCAGATGTCAGCCTTATGGGGGCTCCTATGTATGTAATTAATTGATTTTTCTCTTGCAGCTTTTAGTATTCTTCCTTTGTCCTTAACTTTGGCATGTTAATTAAGATGTGTCTTGGTGTGCGCTTCCTTGGGTTTATATTTAATGGCACTCTCTGTGCTTCTTGAAATTGTGTGACTTTTTCCTTCATCAGGTTAAGGAAATTTTCAGCTATGATTTTTTTCAAACATGTTCTCTATCTCTTGTTTGTTCCTTTTTTCCTTCAGGAATTCTTATAATGTGGATGGTGTTTCTCTTCATGTTGTCACAGTCTTTTAGAGTTGTCTTAGTCTTTCTTGAGCCTCTTTTCTTTTTGCTACTCTGCTTCTGTGCTTACATTTATCTTGTTCTCTAAATCACTGATTCAGTCCTCTCCTTCATTCAGCCTGCTGTTGATTCTTTATAGTACAGACTTCATTTCTAATATTGTATTTGTGATTTCTGACTGTTTCTTTTTTATGATTTCAATGTTCTTTTTTAAATGCTTACTATTTCTTGGTTTAACTTCTTACTGTGATCATCCATTCCTACTCTAAGATCTTTTAGCATTCTAATTATCATTACTTTAAACTCTGCATCTGATAGTTTAGTTACTTCCATTTCATTTAGTTCTTGTTCTTGAGATTTCTCTTGTTGATTCATATGGCTTATATTTCTTTGTCTGCTTATTTTATCTGTGTATTAGGTAGCACTGCTCTGACTTTCATATTTGTTGTGTTATCTTTATGAGGAAGATGGGCTCAGTTCTCCATCCTTCCAAGCCACCTGAGTTGCTTGCTTTAGGAATGTATCTTGAGGGTTATATTTACCCTCCTGTTGTATGTGAGCATTGAATGCAGTTGACCTTTTTGGGGGTGAGGTTATTCCTTCAGGCTGACTAGCTTTATGGGTTTACCTTGATCATGTTTATTAGGTGCTGTGTAGTGTCTGTACTATTATATGTATTTATTCTCTGAAGCTGAGTCTAGCTAGTGTTGGTGCTGTCTGCCACCCACTACTGGTTGTGTTGGTTCTGGGTCCTATTGGGGGAGTCATATCTGGGATTGCATCAGCTTTTGTTTGTAACCTGCTGTAGGCCACCTGTCTGGAACAATGCTCTATTTGCTGTTTGTGTCTGTGTTTTCTGTGCCTCAGTAGTGTAGGAGGGGCTAACCCGTGTATAAGAATCAGCTTCTTTCTTCTGAAAGCTGACAGCAGCTTTAAAAGGGCCTAGGCCAGGGGTCCCCAAACTACGGCCCGCGGGTCGCATGCGGCCCCCTGAGGCCATTTATCTGGCCCCTGCCGCACTTCTGGAAGAAGCACCTCTTTCATTGGTGGTCAGTGAGAGGAGCACATTGACCATCTCATTAGCCAAAAGCAAACCCATAGTTCCCATTGAAATACTGGTCAGTTTGTTGATTTAAATTTACTTGTTCTTTATTTTAAATATGGTATTTGTTCCCATTTTTTTTAATAATTTTATTTTTAATGGGGCGACATCAATAAATCAGGATACATATATTCAAAGATAACAACTCCAGGTTATCTTGTCGTTCACTTATGTTGCATACCCATCACCCAAAGTCAGATTGTCCTCTGTCACCTTCTATCTAGTTTTCTTTGTGCCCCTCCCCCTCCCCCTTTCCCTCTCCCTCTCCCCCCTCCCCCCGTAACCACCACACTCTTATCAATGTCTCTTAGTTTCACTTTTAAGTCTCACCTACGTATGGAATAATGCAGTTCCTGTTTTTTTCTGATTTACTTATTTCACTTCGTATAATGTTATCAAGATCCCACCATTTTGCTGTAAATGATCCGATGTCACCATTTCTTATGGCTGAGTAGTATTCCATAGTGTATATGTGCCACATCTTCTTTATCCAGTCATCTATTGACAGGCTTTTTGCTTGTTTCCATGTCCTGGCCACTGTGAACAATGCTGCAATGCTGCATGTGTCTTTACGTATCAATGTTTCTGAGTTTTGGGGGTATATACCCAGTAGAGGGATTGCTGGGTCATAAGGTAATTCTATTTTCAGTTTTTTGAGGAACCACCATACTTCCTTCCATAATAGTTGTACTACTTTACATTCCCACCAACAGTGAATGAGGGTTCCTTTTTCTCCACAGCCTCTCCAACATTTGCTATTACCTGTCTTGTTAATAATAGCTAATCTAACAGGTGTGAGGTGGTATCTCATTGCAGTTTTGATTTGCATTTCTCTAATAACTAATGAAGATGAGCATCTTTTCATATATCTGTTGGCCATTTGTATTTCTTCCTGGGAGAAGTGTCTGTTCATGTCCTCTTCCCATTTTTTTTATTGGATTGTTTGTTTGTTTGTTGTTGAGTTTTATGAGTTCTTTGTATATTTTGGATATTAGGCCCTTATCTGAGCTGTTGTTTGAAAATATCATTTCCCATTTAGTTGGCTGTCTATTTTGTTATCAGTTTCTCTTTTTTTTAAAATTGTATTTATTTTTAATGGGGTGACATCAGTAAATCAAGATACATATATTCAAAGATAATATGTCCAGGTTATCTTAAAGTTCAATTATGTTGCATACCCATCACCCAAAGTCAGATTGTCCTGTCACCCTCTATCTAGTTCTCTTTGTGCCCCTCCCCCTCCCCCTCCCCTCTCCCTCTCCCCCCTCCCCTCGTAACCACCACACTCTTATCAATGTACACTATGGAATACTACTCAGCCATAAGAAATGATGACATCGGATCATTTATAGCAAAATGGTGGGATCTTGACAACATTATATGGAGTGAAATAAGTAAATCAGAAAAAACCAGGAACTGCATTTTTCCATATGTAGATGGGACATAAAAGTGAGATCAGTTTCTCTTGCTGAGCAAAAACTTCTTAGTCTGATGTAGTCCCATTCATTAATATTTGCCTTCACTTCTCTTGCCATTGGAGTCGAATTCATAAAATGCTCTTTAAAACCCAGGTCCATGAGTTTAGTACCTATGTCTTCTTCTATGTACTTAATTGTATCAGGTCTTATGTTTAGATCTTTGATCCATTTTGAGTTAATTTTAGTACAGGGGGACAGACTGTAGTCCAGTTTCATTCTTTTGCATGTGGCTTTCCAGTTTTCCCAGCACCATTTATTGAAGAGGATTTCTTTTTTTCGTGTTTTTTTTTTTTAATAAATTTTTATTAATGGTAATGGGATGACATTAATAAATCAGGGTACATATATTCAAAGAAAACATGTCTAGGTTATTTTGTCATCAAATTATGTTGCAAACCCCTCGCCCAAAGTCAGATTGTCCTCCGTCACCCTCTATCTAGTTCTCTGTGCCCCTCCCCCTCCCCCTAACTCTCTCCCTCCCTCCCTCCCATGTCCTCCCTCCCCCCCCCCCTTGGTAACCACCACACTCTTGTCCATGTCTCTTAGTCTCATTTTTATGTTCCACCAATGTATGGAATCATGTAGTTCTTGTTTTTTTCTGATTTGCTTATTTCACTCCTTATAATGTTATCAAGATCCCACCATTTTGCTGTAAATAATCTGATGTCATCATTTCTTATGGCTGAGTAGTATTCCATAGTGTATATGTGCCACATCTTCTTTATCCAGTCTTCTATTGAAAAGCTTTTTGGTTGTTTCCATGTCTTGGCCACTGTGAACAGTGCTGCAATGAACATGGGGCTACATGTGTTGAAGAGGATTTCTTTTCTCCATTGTGTGTTGTTGGCCCCTTTATCAAAAATTATTTGACTATATATATGTGGTTTTATTTCTGGGTTTTCTATTCTGTTCCATTGGTCTGAGTGTCTATTTTTCTGCCAATACCATGCTGTTTTGATTGTTGTGGCCCTATAATAGAGTTTGAAGTCAGGTATTGTAATGCCCCCAGCTTCATTCTTTTTCTTTAGGATTGCTTTGGCTATTCAGGGTTTTTAATAGTTCCATATAAATCTGATGATTTTTTGCTCCATTTCTTTAAAAAATATCATTGGAATTTTGATGGGAATTGCATTAAGTTTGTATATTTCTTTGGGTAATATGGCCATCTTGATTATATTTATTCTTCCTAACCAAGAACAAGGTATATTCTTCCATCTCATTATATCTTTTTCGATTTCCCTTAACAATGGTTTATAGTTTTCATTATATAAGTTCTTTACATTCTTTGTTATGTTTATTCTGAAGTATTTTATTTTTTTTGTTGCAATCATGAAGGGGATTGTTCTTTTGAGTTTGTTCTCAAATGTTTCATTGTTGGCATATAGAAAGGCTATTGACTTCTGTATGTTAATTTTGTATCCTGCGACCTTACTGTATTGGCTTATTGTTTCTAGTAGTCTTTTTGTGGATTCTTTGGGATTTTCGATGTATAGGATCATATCATCTGCAAAAAGTGATACCTTTACTTCTTCTTTTCCGATATGGATGCCTTTTATTTCTTTGTCTTGTCTGATTGCTCTGGCTAGAACCTCTAGTACTACATTAAATAAGAGTGGAGAGAGTGGACAACCCTGTCTTGTTCCTGATTTAAGGGGGAAAGCCTTCAGTTTTGTGCCATGTAATATGATACTAGCTGATGGTTTATCATATATGGCCTTTATCATGTTGAGATATTTTCCTTCTATACCCATTTTGTTGAGAGTCTTAAACATAAAATTGTGTTGTATTTTATCGAAAGCCTTTTCTGCATTTATTGATAAGATCATGTGGTTTTTGTTCTTTGTTTTGTTGATATGGTGTATTACGTTAACCGTTTTACATATGTTGAACCATCCTTGAGATTCTGGGATGAATCCCACTTGATCATGATGTATTATCTTTTTAACATGTTGTTGTATTCGATTTGCTAGTATTTTGTTTAGTATTTTAGCATCTGTATTCATTAGAGATATTGGTCTGTAGTTTTCTTTTTTTGTGCAGTCCTTGCCTGGTTTTGGTATGAGGGTTATGTTGGCCTCATAAAATGTGTTTGGAAGTATTACTTCTTCTTCAATTTTTTGGAAGACTTTGAGTAGAATAGGAACCAAGTCTTCTTTGAATGTTTGATAAAATTCGCTGTTATAGTCATCAGGGCCTGGACTTTTATTTTTGGGGAGGTTTTTAATGTTTTTTTCTATTTCTTCTCTACTAATAGGCCTGTTTAAGCTTTCTGCTTCTTCTTGACTCAGTCTAGGAAGGTTGTATTGTTCTAGGAATTTATCCATTTCTTCTAGGTTGTTGAATTTAGTGGCATAAAGTTTTTCATAGTATTCTACAATAATTCTTTGTATATCTACTGTGTCTGTGGTGATTTCTCCTCTTTCACTTTGGATTTTGTTTATATGAGTTCTTTCTCTTTTTTCCTTGGTAAGTCTTGCCAAGGGTTTGTCAATTTTGTTGATCTTTTCAAAGAACCAGCTCCTTGTTCTATTAATTTTTTCTATAATTTTTCTGTTCTCTATTTTATTTATTTCTGCTCTGATTTTTATTATCTCCTTTCTTCAGCTGGTTTTGGGTTGTCTTTGTTCTTCTTTTTCTAGTTCCTTAGGATGTGAAGTTAAGTGGTTCACTTGGGCTCTCTCTTGTTTGTTCATATATGCCTGAAGTGATATGAACTTCCCTCTTATCACTGCTTTTGCTGCATCCCATAGATTCTGATATGTCATATTGTCATTTTCATTAGTCTGTAGATATCTTTGGATCTCTGAACTTATTTCTTCTTTGACCCATTCATTTTTTAAAAGTATGTTGTTTAATTTCCACATTTTTGTGGGATTTTTTCCCTCTTTTTTGCAGTTGAATTCTAGTTTCAAGGCTTTATGATCAGAAAGTATGCTTGGTACAACTTTGATTTTTCTGAATTTGCTGATATTGTTTTTGTGGCCCAACATATGGTCAATTCTTGAGAATGATCCATGTACACTGGAGAAAAAAGTATACTCAGTCACTTTGGGATGAAATGTCCTGTAAATGTCTGTCATATCCAGGTGCTCTAGTGTCTTGTTTAAGGCCACTATATCTTTGTTGATTCTCTGTTTGGATGACCGATCTAGAGCCATCAATGGTGTATTGAGGTCTCCAAGTATGATTGTATTTTTGTCAGTTTTTGTTTTAAGGTCAATAAGTAGCTGTCTTATATATTTTGGTGCTCCTTGGTTTGGTGCATATATATTAAGAATTGTTATGTCTTCTTGATTCAGTGTCACCTTAGCCATTATGAAATGGCCATTTTTGTCTCTGAGTACTTTTCCTGTCTTGTAGTCAGCATTATCCGATATGAGTATTGCTACACCTGCTTTTTTTTGGATGTTATTTGCTTGGAGTATTGTTTTCCAGCCTTTCACTTTGAATTTGTTTTTATCCTTGTTACTTAGATGAGTTTCCTGTAGGCAGCATACAGTTGGATTTTCTTTTTTAATCCATTCTGCTACTCTGTGCCTTTTATTGGTGAGTTTAATCCATTTACATTTAGTGTAATTATTGACACTTGTGAGTTCCCTATTGCCATTTTATAGATTGCTTTCTGTTAGTTTTGTGTCTTGTTTAATCCTTCTCTTTCGTTTTTCTGTCTTTTGTTTTTATTTGGTTGTATTCCATACATCTTTCCTCTGTTGCTATCTTTTTTATCTCATGTGCTTCTGTGGTGGTTTTTTTCAATGGTGGTTACCTTTAAGTAATGAAAAGGGTTCCTACCCTGTTCATTGTAGCGCACTATTTTGTGAGTACTTTCGCACTCTATCGTCCTTTGCTACTGTTAATCTCCATCCTCTCCCCCCCTTTCTTTTTGTTGTTGTCACAGTTTAAATTTGGCTTTATTGTGTTCTTCTTGGAGCTTTCACTTGTGGCTTTTTTTTTGTTTTTGTTCTTTGTATCTGATTGGAGAACCCCCTTTAGTAATTCCTGGAGTGGGGGTTTTTTGATGATAAATTCCGTTATCTTTTCTGTATCTGTGAATGTTTTTATTTCTCCTTCATATTTGAAGGATAGCTTTGATGGGTATAGTATACGTGGCTGGAAGTTCATCTCTTTCAGGACTTTAAATATTGGGGTCCACTCTCTTCTAGCTTGTAGAGTTTCTGCTGAGAAATCTAATGATAATCTAATGGGCCTTTCTTTATATCTTGTATTCTTCTTTTCCCTGGCTGCCTTGAGAATTTTTTTTTTGCTGTTGGTTTGTGCCAATTTCATTATGATATGCCTTGGAGTAGGTTTGTTGATGTTAAGAAAACTCGGAGTTCTGTTTGCTTCTTGAATTTGAGGCTTTAGTTCTTTCCACAGGCTTGGAAAGTTCTCATCTATTATTTGTTTAAATTTTTGAGTCTCTTTCTTCTTCTCTCTGTTGTGCCTCAAGTTGCTTGTCTTCTATTTCACTAACCCTCTCTTCTCTCTGGCCTGTTCTATTAGCTAAGCTTGTTACCTCGTTTTTCAGCTCGTGAATTGAGTTTTTCATCTCTGTTTGATTTGTTTTTATAGTTTCAATTTCCTTGGAAATATATTCTTTGTGTTCGTTGAGATGTTTTCTGAGCTCCCTAAATTGCCTTTCTGTGTTTTCTTGTATATCTCGAAGGATTTTTAGGATTTCTATCTTATATTCTCTGTCATTGAGCTGCAAGGTTTCCAATATATTAAATTTTTTCTCCATAGATTTTTCCTCATCTATCTGTGTTACCTCTCTTTCTTTTGTATCCATGATATTCGATTTTCTCTTCCTTATTGGCATCTGAGGGTGGTTTTGTTGATAGTATTAATGAGATTTAATAAAGAATAAAAAGTTAAAAAAATAAAAATAAAAAAGAGTTTTTTTAAAAAAAATTAATAATGAAATAAAGAAAAATAAAATAAAAATTAAAAAAGGAAATTATTTCCCCCCTCCTTTTTTTTCTCTCCTCTCCTCTCCCCTCTTTCTTGAGAAAATCTTGTGGTGAACTGTGAATTATATTGTACTAAATAGAACAAACAATGCCTGTAATGGAGGGCCTGAATTGGGGAGGAGTAATAAAGGGGCAAAAAAAAAAGAATAGAAAAAAAAAAGGTGTATGGACCCACAAAAAGCAAATTAGAAAAAAATTTGGGTCAAGCCTAAAATGATTTTCTTTTAGGTGTTGTTTGACTAAGAGTTATGATAAGAGGAATAAGAGGGAAACTGGAAAATGGGGGGACAAATTAAAAAATTACTATTGTATTTCGTGGAAAAAGAACTAGATAAAATGGAGAGCCAGGGATGGGAGCACTGCTAGTGTGTTAAAAAGGTGAAGTAAAAACTCCCCAAAATGCCACAAACATAAGTTTGAGTCCCAGATAAGATATTGTTTGTTACTGAGGTTTGAATGAGAGGAGACGTAAAGGAGAAAGGAAGAAACTAATATAGAGGGAGAAAACAAAGAGAGAGAGAGAGAAAGAGAGAGAGAGAGAAAAGAGGGAACCACTAAAAGAAGAAAAAAGAAAAAAGAGGAGAGAGAGAGAGAGAGAGAGAGAGAGAGAGTTAAGGGTTTTGGAGTGCAACCCTCATAGAGAGAAAGGAAGAGGAAAGAAAAGATAATGGGAGATGTAACACTTATGGGTAGTGTAGTTCAAAGATAGGAAAGAGTAAGACCGGCAGAGAGTTAAATGACCAAATTGGAGGAGGAATAAAAAATATCAAGAATGAAGATAAGAGAAACAAACAAATATAATAAAATGGGATAAGCTATCAAGTCTGCATATTATTCTTGATTTTGAGAGGTTATCTTCTTGCTTTTTCTTTTCTCTCCCTCTTCCTGGTCAGTGACTCTGTACCCTGGGTTCTACCCCTTTGGCACGCTCAGGTAGAGGCTTGCAGTTGATAAGTCTCTATGGCGATGTCATGTATTGTGCTTCAGTCTCGTTGGCAGTTGAGGCTTATTAGCATTTATAGGCTCCGCCAGTGAGAGAGTCCGTGTTCCTGGAGCCTTTCTCCTAGTCTTTCCTTCCTCAATTAGTAGCCTGATAATCCAGCTATGGGGTTGCTGCTGCCTCTGCCTGGATAGTAAGAGGCTCAAAGAGCTGGCAACTCCCCACTCTATTCCCACTCAGCACAGGGTTCTGGGTAAGGCTCAGTCAGTCAGAGCTGCTAGCATAATCAGGCGGGGCTTCTGCCCACTCAAAGACCTCTGGCTCTGCCACTCTGTGGGATAACACGGGCGCGCACTGCTGAGGCACTTGGAGGAATCTCTCGCCCACTATCTGCGTGTGCAGATCAGGATATCAGGCCAGCAGTCTCACACTCTGAGTGAAACCCCCACCCGCACGGAAAAGTTCCAGCGTTGGAATTGGCTCTTGCTCCGTCCCCAGGCGCGGCTTTTTCAAGGCGCTGGGGCGGCCTGAGATTCCGCTTTTTGGCCCACACAAAGGCCCCTGACTCTGCCCCTCTGTGGGATAACATGGGCGGGCACTGCTGAGGCACTCGGAGGAATCTCTCGCTCACTATCTGCACGCGCAGACCAGGATATCAGGCCAGCAGTCTCACCTGAGTGAAACCCCCACCCGCACGGAAAAGTTCCGGCGTTGGAATTGGCTCTCGCTCCGTCCCCGTGCGTGGCTTTCCCAGGGCACTGGGGCGGCCTGGAGATTCTGATTTTGGCCCACACAGAGGCCTCTGACTCTGCCCCTCTGTGGGGTAACACGGGCACCCACTCCTGAGGTGCTGGGAGGAATCTCTCACTCACTCTCCGTGCGCACCAACCAGGATATCAGGCCAGCAGTCTCACCTGAGTGAAACCCCCACCCGCACGGAAAAGTTCCGGCGTTGGAATTGGCTCTCGCTCCGTCCCCATGCGCAGCTTTCCCAGGGCACTGGGGCGGCCCAGAGATTCCGCTTTCGGCCCACACAAAGGCCTCTGACTCTGCTTCTCTGTGGGACAACACGGGCGCACACTCTTGGGGCTTTGGAAGGAATCTCTCACCCACTATCTGCACGCGCCGACCCGGAGATCGGGAAAAATGGCTGCCCCACTTGTCTTTCTTTGTCTGGGTTTGGCGCGAGTGTTAGCTTGTATTGCCCGGGTTGCCACAGGAACAGTTTTTCCTTGGCCTGGATCTCTGTGCCACAGCCTGGTTTGGCCATTTGTGCCGCGGCCTGGATCTATTCACCCCCTTTGCCTGCCTCAGTTTCTATATTCTCAGTTCCCAGTGAAAGCCACCCTGTTTAGGTTAGTGAGGAAGGCGGAGCATTTCTTACTCCCTATTTCCTTCAGGGTTTGATTATATATTTAGCCAATTTTTCGCTCGACCATACCTTCGGGTGTATTGCGAAACATCTGGAGGCTCCAAGGATAGGTTTTTCTGTTTCTGGTTGAAGATCTTGTTGAGTTTTGGGGGAGATTTATCGGTATCGCTTCCTACCGCACCATTACTCTGACATCATCTCCCGTTTTGTTTTTTTACTTTAAAATAAGATATGTGCATTGTGCATAGGGATTTGTTCATAGTTTTTTTTATAGTCCGGCCCTCCAACGGTCTGAGGGACAGTGAACTGGCCCCCTGTGTAAAAAGTTTGGGGACCCCTGGCCTAGGCTCTGTAATATTTGCCTCCACTTTTCAGCTGCTTCTCCTCCTCCTGCAGCTGCTTAGTCTTCCCACAGAGTCTTCTGTAGAAAGACTATAGTGTAAGTTCAAACTGGCCTCACCCCACCAACCTCTCTACAGGTTGCAAGTTTGGTGGGTTAGAGAAGCTGAGGTTGGGAATAGAACATTAGTGTGATCCCCTACTTCAGGGGTCTCTTGGTCAGGAACTCAGTACAAAGAAAGTGGCCCCTACTTCAGAGTCCCTCAGCCATTGCTGGATACTGCAATTCTATTTTTCCCCAGTGAGGTGAGCAGCAGGTTCAGATTGGGTGGGGCTGACAGTCCCCTCTGCAGAAGTTTTTTCAGCAGTGAGCCCCTGGTCCCAGGGAGGAATATCAAGAGAGTCTTACCCTAGGGTTGACTGTACCCCCCTCCAGAAAGTGGCTAAGCCCCTCAACCAGTCCCAAGAGTAGGCTCCAAGGAAACCACACCTTGAATGTCCATGCTCCAAGCCTCTCTCCCTTCCCCCTGTGGAACCTAGCCTAGTGGAGTGGGATATCCAGGACCTTGACTGGCCTACTGTGAAGTTCTACCTTGTCTAACGTGTGCATGAGTCGCTGTGCAGTTGCTGACCACGGAAAGTAGAACTTACCTCAGCTGGGCTTGATGTCTGATGAGCCCTCCCTTAGGTCACACTGCCAGAAAGTGTTGTTCATTTCTGAATCGATGCTCTCTGCAGCTGGCCACCAGATGTGCCAGCCCTGGGCCTCCCTGGAAGGGAACCGAGTGCAAACCTGTGCAGACACTGCTCATGACTGGCCCTTAACAATCTTCTTGAAGCTACAAGCAATCCAGAGTTTGTGGCTGCCTCTGCTGGACCCAGGTGCACATGGAAATACCGAGTTGTAGACTTAGGCTGGCTTTTACCCACACTGGGATAGAGGCAAGTCAGCAGAAGGCCCAAGGTTCCCTAAGATCCTCATCTTGCTGCTTCTGCCCACTGGCTGCTTGTTAGGCTTAGCCAGTGGTAGTGAACCTGGTCCCTACCGCTCACTAGTGGGTGTTCCAGCTTTCATGGTGGGCAGTAGCAGAGCAACCAAAGTATAAATAAAAAGATAGATTTAACTATAGTCAGTTGTTTTATAAAGATTTATTCTGCCAAACTTAGCAAAAATCTGACATAAAGTACTTGGTAAGTAATTATTATTATATGCTTTAAATTGTTGTAACTCTGCTTTATAAATTTTATAAAGTAAAGTTACTTCCCTACTTTTTAAATCACCATTACTGTGGAACCGATGGGTGGTTAGAAAATTTTATTACTAACAGAGATACAAAAGTGGGCAGTAGGTATAAAAAGATTGACTACCCCTGGGCTTAGCCACTGAAAAAGTCTTTGGCAGGATCTAGAGCCTATAGTAATTCAGGGATTAGGAAGGGTGATTGGTGTCACTCTCATTCCTCAGCCCCAGGTCAGTCAGTGTTGACTTTTTTTTACAGACCTCAGTAAGGTGTGGCCTCTGAAACCCAGAGATTTGGTCTGTCCACAGTCTGGACAGTTTCTACTGAATCTCCTGTAAGGCAGAAACACCAGTCATATTCTCAGAAAAGTGTGGGAGAAAGCTCCAGCCTGGACACCAGAAAACTGAGTCATTGATGCACCCCTTGCTTCCTGGTTTACTTCTCAGATTGGCCAAATTTCTATAGAGTGGGGCAATAGATATTTCCGAAGGTGGGACAGTTGCTTTCCTCCAGGCTGATGCTACACAGAGGAGACTGCTCCATCCAAGAAATATGGCAAGTGCATTATTGGAGAATAACACAGCACAGTGGTTCCAGTGGCTATCCCCCACATTATCTCTCCCTGGGCCATCAACTTTTCACTCTCTTCATGCAACTCTAGTCTTCTCAGCTCTCCTTACTCTGGAGTGCAGGTAAGTGTCTGTGAAAGGGCATGGGCCCTTTGAGATGGTGCCTGTGTCTCTGAGAACTCCCATCTCTTTCTTGCAGACAGAAACCTTATCTCTTTTCACCACCCAATACTATGTGAGCACCTCTTCCAGGCTCTGGTGCTCCCAGTGTTTTTCAACCAGTGTGCTGCGGCACACTAGTGTGCCGTGAGACATGGTCAGGTGTGAGTATAAATACATTTAGAAACTATATTATTAACTATATGTATAATATGTACTGTGTTAGAGTGTCATTTTGTATCATTTTGGTAGGTGGTGTGCCCCAGGATTTTGTAAATGTAAAAAATGTGCCGTGGCTCAAAAAAGGTTGAAAATCACTAGACTGAGGCACCAGGCCTTGGGCTAGGACCCACATCTCTCAAGGAAAACCTCCCTGAAGCTGAGAGTCCTCCAGGCCCTCAGGTGCTGCTCATTTCTGGGAGTGGGGGCAACTGTTTTTGCATCTCCTCCCTTCCAACCAGTCTCAATGTGACTTCTGTGACTTCTTCATTATGTACTACTCTTTATTTAGTTCAAAGTTGGTTTTTCCAAATGATTGTTCTTAAATTTATTTGTAATCCAATTTGGTACTGTGAGATGGCAGTTGGAATATCTGCCTACTCCGTCACTATCTTGGAATCTACCCTGATTAGGTGTTTTCTGTTACCTTGTCTTCCAAATCACTGATTTGGTCACTTTATCTAATCTGCTATTGATTCACTTTATCTAATCTGCTATTGATTCTTTCTAGGTGTATTCTTCATTTCTGATTGGTTTTTTATTATAGTTTTTATGTCCTTTTTAAATGTTTACTGTCTTTTAGATCTCCAAGTAAATCTACACTTTCTTGTTCTCACTGAGTTCTTACATTCTTCCCCTAAGTTCCTCAGGCTACCTTATAACCATTGTTTTGAGCTCTGTATCTGGTAGCTTTCTTGCCTCCATTTCACTTAGTTCTTTTTTGGGGGATTTTACTTGTTGTTTTCATTTGGGGCATGTTTCTTTGTCTCCCTATTTTGGCTGCCTCTCTGTATTTATTTCTATGTATTGGGTAGATGTGCTATATCTCTCAGTCTTGTTATGATGGTTTTAAGTTGTAGTTGTCTTTTAGGGCTCAGTAGTGCAGTCTTCCTGAAAATCTGAGCTAGGTTCTCCAAGAATATCACTTGTGTGGTTTGTCTGAGCCCTTCTGTTGTAGTTGCATTTTCCTGTCCCTGTGTGGGGTTGACTCTCAAGCTGGTTTACTGTGATATTTGACCCTGACCATGGTGTAGGAACTACTGTGTGTGGGCTTGCCCAACAAAGTAGAATTTTCCCCAGCAGAGTTTGGTGCCTGCTGAGATCTTCCTTTGGGTGTGCCACTTGTGGAGCTAATTGGGTTGTGCTCTGATGTGGTTTGAAGCCTGCCACTGGTTATGGGACCTCTCAGGAGGGACTCTAGAGTAGGTCAATGTCAGGCATTTCCTGTGACTTTCCCTTGGATATTATAAGGAGATACAAAGTGATTCACAGTTCGTGGCCTTCTTTACTGGACCTGAGTGCTTTTGGGAGGGTACAAGCTGTATACTAAAGCTAGCTTCTACCAGTATTGGGCCTGGGACAGGGTAGCAAAAGGTCCAAGACACCTTGAGATCTGCCTCCACCTGCTGGCTCCCTGTTAAGCTCATTAACTGAAATAACCTCTAGTGATATATGAGTTGCATGAGGTAGGTTTTCAGTGAGTCACTGGGTAAGGACTATTGGTGTTCACCAGGTTGATATAGATCAAACTCAACACCTCTGCTGGAACCCAGCTCTGTTGCTGTGAGGAAGACCAAGCAGCCACATAAAGAAGATCATGGAAGCTTGCAGATGGGGGCAAAATTTGGTCTGAGGCTAGGCTCCCTTCCTGCTAAAAAAAGGAGCACAAACACAGGATGAAATCTGTCAAGAACATCAGCTTACAGCTGCATCCTTGCAAGCTTTTCTACTCTACTACATACTAATCTATCCATAAACAATATATTGTATTATTTTACAAGTTGTATAATTATGTATAAATACTACAGTGGTTCTCAAAGTGTGCACCAGGGTGCACTGGTGCACCCTAGAAGATTTCCAGGTGTGCCCTATGGTATTCCAGAGAAATATGTGCCTGTTGGGGACCAAAAAGCCAATAGGGCTTTTTGAGTTTAGATTTTTGGGGGACAGAGGTGTGGGGAATTGACTATAAGCTGACAGTTTGCCCAACCCCCCACCTCACTTGCCTGATTAGGTTGCAAAACACTGTTAAGCTGTGGTGCTGGATTGTTTACACTACTCCCCATGTTCCCCAGAAAGACTGAAGGCAAGTTTCTTCTGTCCCTTGTTTGGTGTAAAGTTAAGATAATATGTATGGTGGGGGTTTGGGATTGATGATTAAACCTAAAAAATTATCTCTTGAAGCCTTTTGGATTTCTATAAAAGAAGAATATGTGGCAATATCTAAAAAAGCTTTGAACATTTTACTACAATTTTCAACATCCTATTTATGTGAATTAGGATTTTCTACCCTCAACACAATTAAGAGTAAAAAGAGAGAAATTATTCAATGTATTGATGAGGAAATGAGAGTTTGCCTTTTAAATATATGCCCAAACATTGAAGAAATCGCTAGGACACATCAGGCTCATGTTTTTCATAAACACAAAAATGAAAAAACTTAACACATTTGTGCTGGGACCTACCAAATTTACTAAATCTTACTAAGAATGTATATATAAAAAGATAAATTTTTTGTTTTTTTTTTATTCTTTAACCCCTTTTTATGAATTCTAAAACATAGAACTAAAAAAATATAACATAAAATGTTTTTTAATGTCAAAATAAATTTAATTTTGTCATATTTATTTCATTTAATTATCATTAAAGCATGCTTGGACTTTATATTTTTTCTTTAACATTTGACTTAATTATTATAACATATTTTTCAGAAATTTGTATACAGTGTACCTTTAATTATTTGTAGGATTTTAAATGCGCCCTGACTTCAAAAAGTTTGAGAACCACTGAAATAGTATTATAGTAAATATATCCTGTGTAACTTGATTTTTGAGATTGTAGTTTCAGGTTTATCTATTATAATTCCTGTAGCTTTCATTCATTAGTTTTCACTGCTGTTTAGTATTCCACTGAATGAGTAGATTACAATCTATTTATACATTCTCTGGTTTAGTTACATTATTTTTTTTGTGTATGTGACAGAGACAGAGAGAGAGACAGAGAGAGGTACAGATAGGAACATACAGACAGGAAGGGAGAGAGATGAGAAGCATCAATTCTTAGTTGCAGCACCTTAGTTGTTTATTGATTGCTTTCTCATATGTGCCTTGATGGGAGGGGGTGCTACAGCAGAGTGAGTGACCCCTTGTTCAAGCCAGCAACCCTGCACTCAAGCTGATGAGCCTGTGCTTAAGCCATCAACCTTGAGGTTTCAAATCTGGGTTCTCTGTCCCAGCTCAGTGTTCTATCCACTGCACAATTGCCTGGTCAAGCTAGTTAGGTTATTTTCAATTTTTCTCATACCAACTGTTGCTGCAATAGCATTCTTTTATATTTCTCCTTGTGCATATGAGCAAATCTTTCTTTAGAAAATAAACTTCAGAGTAGAATTGCATGAAGGAACATTTTGATGAGCACAGGAGATGCTAGAATGTGTCACTAATTTATTTAAAAGTCACTTATTGAGCACTGATAAGCCTAACTGCTGGCTAGACACTGGAAATAATGATGAATGAGATTCAGTACTGATGTCAGTGCTTCCCAATCACCCGGGAATCTTATTAAAATGCAGATTTTAATTAAACAGATCTAGGTAGAGCCTGATGTCCAGTAAGATCCTAGATAATGCCAAATGCTTCTGGTTCAGGCACCACACCTTGAATAGCAAGGGATTCGAGGTTGTCTGGATAAGTATGTATGATAAATGATTAATCATGTGTAACATAGGCATTGACACTATCTGAGAATTGTGTAGCATCTGAATAAATGTGTGTGAGAGAGATTTAAGTGACTGTAGGCAACAACTGGATAAGGAGGAGATACCATTTAATTAAGCATGACAATATTTGAATGAATATGTGTGACATCTGAATAAGTGTGGATAGCATAAAAAGAAGTGTGTGTGTGTAATTTGGAGGAGTGTGTATAACATTTGAATGTGTGAAATCTGAGTTATGTATGACACGAGTAATTTTAGATTCTCAAAGTAATTGTCAATAAATAGATATTATTATTATATTATTATTACTTGTAGACAGATGGTAATTTGTTAGACATTCTGAAATGATTTGTTTGGCAGAAATAAACATAATAAAACTATCCAGAAAGCATTCAGGTGAGTATTTTGATACAGCAAATGACAGGAAAGTTTGAAATTTGGAATATTTTGTGAATTGTCATAGAAACGGTAGCATTTGAAGGAATGTGAAGTCAAATCAAATGGAAAGGAATTTTGAATTTAATGTGAAAAATGTGCAGTGATGTAGAAGATACTAAAGGTACTAAAAAAGACTTCAACAAGCAACTGGAAATTATGTTTAACCAAGAAGATCAAGACTACATAGTGTTTGACAAGTATTAATAGAGCTATTAAAGATGTTTTTGAAGCAGGTACACATGACATATTTTATTATTTCTCCAATGATTTCAAGGCAATATATTTTTGTTAGTTGTGTTATGGTTAGGATTTAGCAAATAATACATAAAGAGCCAAAAGTCAATAAATAGATTTAGGTAGAGCCTAGATATTATTTATTAGAATTAATAATACTTTAGGTTACTGCAGAGCATTAATTGTAATTTTTACTAACTCTCCATTTTATATCTGAGAACAATTTTCAAATTTTTAGCATCCAAAATCTTCATCCACAACTTTCTCTCTTTTTTGTCTGCTTGGTCTTTGGAATATCCTATTATTTCTTTGAGCCCCAGTTGATCTATTTCTTGAGTGGAGATGATAAGACTAGTTAATTTTTGGAATCCCTTCCAATTTTGGTGCCAGGGAAAACAATATATAAATATGTCAATCCTCCACTTCCTGAACTGTTTCTCCGAGGCACAATGCCAGAGTAATACCTCATGAGGGGTATTCTGGGTTTCCAGATGACATATAATTGCATTCCCCTATTTTGCTTTAGGCTCTCCTCAGGGCAGATGAAAATCCCTAGAGGCTGGAAGGGAAACATATGCTGTGATAGGATGAAGGCTCAAGTAGTGTATGGCCCAGTGGGAGTAACCACTCAAAGCCTGGGCCAGATCCTGCAGTTAACAGACTCCATCAAGACCATGGGTAAAGCTTTTATTTTGGGGGGAGGCATACAAGAGGAAAAACTCATTGCTAACATCTTTAGCTTTCATCTCAGTACTGGAAAAAAATTCGTAATTTGTTTAAAGCTAACTGTCCACCCTGGAAGGACTGACCCCCACCTCTCTTAAGGTGCCTGTTCAGGAATAAGCCACACTTTGTATGGCTGCATGGATGGAAAACTCTGAAAGCTGACTATTTCTTCTCTCCATGTCAATTTGAAATAGATTAAGACTAATTTGAGTGGGTTGGCAAGATGTTCTATGCCTTCCCTCCAACCAAAAAAAAAAAAATATCTCTCACTGTCCTGTTTTCCTGATGCTTGAAATATCGCCATTTGTGAGAGGCACTTCTTTAAGGTAAGGCTGGTTAAGAGACTAATCCTCCATGAAGGCAAGCTCTGCTAAGACTTGTCAGCCTGTTTGTGAATGAGTTTCCCAAATTTCTTTCCAAGATGGTGGAGATTGACTTATATGGGGAGAGATCAGGAGAGCACTGAGTCAGGCTGGGGACAGGAGACACTTATTCAACTTAAACATGGTAGGTTTCCTCTGTCTGTGGAATCTTTGCTCCAGAAACCATCATTCCATGGGTCAGGACCCCAAACTGACATGGAACTGGCTTCTAGGTTTGCCTTTATTTAGATTCAGTAATGTAGGTTGCCTACTGAGAGCTCCCTTCCAGGGGTTTTCCTGGTTGATTTGTCATTGAGCCTTATTCTCCTTCTTTCCTCCAGAATACTACCTGATTCCTTTGAAAGCCCTTTTTTTGGTATTATAATCTGCCCCTGTTCAGACACATTCAGTGGTGACTCATTGCCAACAGCGTAAGATCCATATTACTGAATCTGGCATTCATGCAAGGGTATAGCAAAAGGATGACATAGGTCTCTGGGTGCAAGTTTATGACACAAAGATGCCAGCCAATAATTTATTTCTTTTTTTAAAACTTTTATTAATTTTAATTTATTGTGTAAACATGGATTCAAGTGTCCCATCAATATAACACCCTTACTCCCACCCTCATGTCCCCCATTCCAATAATTTATTTCAATATTGCATTGAGTAACTGCCTTTAGATATGTTAAACATTAATTGTATGAACACACCTTAGTATTGCTGTGCATGTATTCAAATGTGAGTTATTCTACGACATGTGTAAGAAAAAAGGACACAAACACATTGCATTGATCTCAGGTACCACTTGCCCTCCTCACTGTTTCCAGACCCACTCACTCTTTCCAGTTTACTTCCCTTCTAGCTGGGCTGTGTATAGGTAGAGTGCTATGAAGGAAAATATACTTTCTCATCCCGTTGAAGTAAAAGAGGAAAAATGTGTCAAGTGGGTGGTGCTGTTCTTTTTTTCCGGACCACCTTTTCCCACAGATAATTGCAGGGTGTCTCCATTACCTTATTCAATTCTTTGAGTGACTATCTGCTCTGATTTGCCTAGAACTGAGGTTTCCCAGGATGTAAGATTTTCAGCTAAAACCAAGATAGTACTATGGAAAACCAGATGATCACTCTGTTGTTCAATTGTCATCTAAGCAAGACCATACCTGACCAACCATCCTGTCTAAAATAAAGCATACTCCTTTCCCCACAATCTATATTGTTTTACTCTGCTTTATTATTTTAAATCTCAGCTCTGTTTCTTTACTTTTAAGTCTTCTCCCTCTACAACATAAGCTCCATGAAGGCAGGCTTTTTTGTTTTGTCACTACTGTATCCCTAACACATGGAACAGTACCTGAAATATAGCAAGTAATAAATACTGTTGCATGAAATAAGAGATATATATATATATATATATATCTTATTATATTATATTTAAGTATCTTAACTGCAAGGCTAGGAAGACTTACTGATTTTCATAGCCACTGGTGGCCACTCACTCTGCCAGGTTTATTTATTTATTTATTTATTTTTATTTTTCCGAAGTTGGAAACGGGGAGGCAGTCAGACAGACTCCTGCATGTGCCTGACAGGGATCCACCTGGCACGCCCACCAGGGGGCGATGCTCTGCCTATCGGTGGTGTCGCTCTGTTGCAACCAGAGCCATTCTAGCACCTGAGGCAGAGGCCACAGAGCCATCCCCAGCGCCTGGGCCAACCTTGCTCCAATGGAGCCCTGGCTGCGGGAGGGGAAGAGAGAGACAGAGAGGAAGGAGAGAGGTAGGGGTGGAGAAGCAGATGGATGCCTCTTCTGTGTGCCCTGGCCGGGAATCGAACCCGGGACTCCTGCATGCCAGGCCGATGCTCTACCACTGAGCCAACTGGCCAGGTCCCAGGTTTAGTCATTTAATTACATTTGTCTTAGGTTCTGTTTTGTAATTTTGAGCTTTTTATCCTGGCAATGTCACCTTCTTAATATCTCTTATATTCATCTCCTTTTCTAAACCTTATTGTCCTTTTCCTAGGTCAGGCCTTATTATCTCTAGAGAACTGACTCTTAAAGGAGACCAAACTCATCACACTGATTTGGTTCTAGCTTCAGAGATGTTTCTTTGGTTGTTTCATCTTGCTTGGAACATTTTATTCCCAGAGCTTCCCAGGACTGGGTCAATCATTTCATACAAGTCTCAGCTGAAACAGCACTCCGTGGGAAGGTGTTCCCTGACCAAAGGAACCCTACAAGTTACTCTTTCTTTATTCAATATTATTTTCTCCATAACATCTATTGGTGTCTGAAAGTATTTTAATTTTTCTTATGTGCCTATTGTTTATTCTTCTCCCTCACTACCTCCATGAGAGCAAGGACTTTCATCCGTCTAATTCACTGTTCTATCTCAAGAGGCTAAGAGAGTGCCTAGAACATAATAGGAGCTTTCAGATTACTCCCCTCCAATCTATCTTCTACAGCAGCCTCCAGAGAGGTCTTCTTGATATTTAAATGTGAACATGTTTGTCTTCTGCCTAAAAACTTCACAGCCTTCCTACTGCCCCTGGGATGAAGTCAAAGCTTCTCAGCCCAGTGTTTAAGGCTCTCCAAGAACTGTAGGTATAGAGCAGGGGTAGTCAACCTTTTTATACCTACCGCTCACTTTTGTATCTCTGTTAGTAGTAAAATTTTCTAACCGCCCACCAGTTCCACAGTGATGGTGATTTATAAAGTAGGGAAGTAACTTTACTTTATAAAATTTATAGAGCAGAGTTACAGCAAGTTAAAGCATATAATAATACTTACTTACCAAGTACTTTATGTCAGATCTTCGCTAAGTTTGGCAGAATAAATCTTTATAAAACAACTTATTATAGTTAAATCTATCTTTTTATTTATACTTTGGTTGTTCCGCTACCACCCACCATGAAAGCTGGAATGCTCACTAGTGGGCGGTAGGGACCAGGTTGACTCCCGCTGGTATAGAGAGTCCACAGCTTATTTTTGGTTTCCCTCTTCTTATCCCAAACTTAAACTCTCTAATTCAGACATATAACAATGTGTCCGTAAAGTCATGGTGCACTTTTGACCCGTCACAGGAAAGCAACAAAAGACAATAGAAATGTGAAATCTGCACCAAATAAAAGGAAAACTCTCCCAGTTTCATACCTATTCAGTGCAGTTCCATGTGGGCTCACGCACAGATTTTTTAGGGCTCCTTAGGTAGCTATTCCGTATAGCCTCTACAGACTCATCACTGACTGATGGCCTACCAGAACGGGCTTTCTCCACCAAACTGCCGGTTTCCTTCAACTGCTTATCCCACCAAGTAATGTTATTCTTATGTGGTGGCACTTCATTATAAATGCGCCGATATTCACGTTGCACTTTGGTCATGGATTCGAATTTAGCGAGCCACAGTACACACTGAACTTTCCTCTGTACCGTCCATATCTCGACTGGCATGGCCGTGGGCTGCTCCACTGTATACACGGTGTTATGTCATCATCTGCACATGCACACATGCTGTCACATCATCCTACAGAAACTGGGAGGGTTTTCCTTTTATTTGGTGCAGATTTCACATTTCTATCGTCTTTTGTTGCTTTCCTGTGACCGGTCAAAAGTGCACCATGACTTTACAGACACACTGTATACAATCCCTGAAAGCTACAGGCTCTTTAAAGACCAAATGCCATTTTCTTTACCTGTGATGCCCTTAGACTGGCTTTGGTACTGGGAATCCCTCACTCCTTTAATACTGGAGAGAACAGTGTGAGTTATGAGCAGCAATCTGGTTGAAGGAAGAAGTGCTATGACTTGTAGCTGTGTATGTGTAGCAAACCTGTAGGAATCACCCATCTAACCTTGAATCCTCTATCATTTGGATTGGGGAAATTTAGTTAAAAGCCCTGAGTGAATGTCTCTTGGATGCAAACACCAAGAAACTGTGAGTGAGTGACCTTTGTGCAGACAGAAAGGAATGCATGTGAACAGGCTTTAGAAAAACCTAGATTGCCCTTGCCTTTGTGCTTGTCAATTAGCAAAAGAAAAGAATGTACTGACCAAATTAGCCCTTTCTTATGTCAGCAAAATGGCCATTAGTCCTTCTTTCCCCTTATCACCTGGCCTCCCTCCCTTGTAATTCTATTACCTCTGTTCTGCTTCGGATCAATAAAAGCTAAGGGAGAAGGAAATTTAGAAGGTCCTCTTTGCCTCCCTTGGCAGACCTCCCCCTCTCTTCCTTTTGACATAAGTTTGTGTCTTGAGTACGTGACACTGGTAGTTTCCAGCAACTGGAGCACTATACAAACCCACTAAATTTACTCATTTATGATGTTACTGATTTGAAAATACAGTTACATTTTCTTAGGATGATTTTAAAAGACAATTATACTGAAGTGTAATATACATAGCATAAAATTCATACATCATAACTGTACAATTTAAAGATTTTAGTAAGTTTATAGGGTTGTGTAGTCATTACTGTAATCCAGTTTTAAAATATTCCTATCACCTCTAAAAATTTCTTCCTGCCTGTTTACAATTAAACTGAACTCTGGTGCTAGGCAACTATTGACCTGTGTTCTGTCTCAATATTTTCCTTTTCTAGACATTTTATATAAGTGGCATTATGTAAGATGTGTTCTTTTGTATCTGGTTTCTTTCTCTTATCATGTTTTTGAGGCTCTCTCACATTATAGCAGAGAGAACAAGAAGTATCAACTCATAGCTGCTTTACTTTAGTTGTTCACTGATTGCTTGTTGGATGTGCCTTAAAGGCAAGGCCAGGGCTTTGAACAGGCAAACTCCTCATTCTAGGTCAGTGGTTTATCCACTGTGTGACCATAGGACAGGCTAAATATTATTTCATTGTTTGTATACAGTATTTTTTAATCCATTCATCCATCAATGGACACTTTCAGTTGCTTCCATCTTTTTTTTTTTCGTATTTTTCTGAAGCTGGAAACGGGGAGAGACAGTCAGACAGACTCCCACATGCGCCCGACAGGGATCCACCCGGCACGCCCACGAGGGGCGAAGCTCTGCCCACCAGGGGGCGATGCTCTGCCCCTCCGGGGCCGGTGTCGCTCTGCCGAGACCAGAGCCACTCTAGTGCCTGGGGCAGAGGCCAAGGAGCCATCCCCAGCTCCCGGGCCATCTTTGCTCTAATGGAGCCTTGGCTGCGGGAGGGGAAGAGAGAGACAGAGAGGAAGGAGGTGGGGGTGGAGAAGCAAATGGGCGCTTCTCCTATGTGCCCTTGCCGGGAATCGAACCTGGGTCCCCCGCACGCCAGGCCGACGCTCTACCGCTGAGCCAACCGGCCAAGGCCGCTTCCATCTTTTGACTATTGTAAATGATACTGTTACAAATGTTAGTGTACAAATGTCTCTCTGAGACTTTGCTTTTAGTTTTTTTTCTTTTTTGGGGGGGGATATATACCCATTAGTTGGATGGTAATTCTATTTTTAATTTCTTGAGGAACTACCATATTGTTTTTCATATTAGCTCCACCATTTTACATTTATTTCAACAACGCACAAGGGTTCTAATTTCTCCACATACTCACCAATATTTATTTTATTTTTCTTCTTTTGATAGTAGCCATCCTACATTACCCTAATGATTAGTGATGTTGAATATCTTTCCATGTTCTAATTGGTTATTTTTATATTTTTGTGGGTCAAATAAGTTTGCAAATATGATGTATATGTTTGCTTGCTTATAGTTTGCATTGGATGTAGGGACAGACTGTAAGCAGGCAGGGTTCTTATAGCCTAAGGCTTAGTTTTAACACTAAGCCTTTCCCACCCTTTTAATACTAAGATCTTCTCAACACTAAGCTTTTCCCCACACCCTTGACTGTTGCATGATATGGGGTGGTGCATTCTTATGAGGAATCCCATTTATGCCTCAGATAAGTGGTTTTGTATCAGAGACTTCCTTATTTGTATACTGGCTAAAAGGCTTTAATTTCTTTTTTTTTATAAATAAATTTTTATTTTAATGGGGTGACATCAATAAATCAGGGTACATACATTCAAAGAAAACATTTCCAGGTTATCTTGTCATTTAGTTCTGTTGCATACCCATCACCCGAATAGAGATCATCCTCCGCCACCCTCCATCCAGTTCTCTCTGTACCCCTCCCCCTCCCCCTCCCTCCTTCCCTCCCCCCACCCCCATAGCCACCACACTCCTGTCCATGCCTCTTAGTCTCACTTTTATGTACCACCAATGTATGGAATCCTGCAGTTCCTGTTTTTTTCTGATTCGCTTATTTCACCCCGCACAATGCTACCAAGACTCCACCATTCTTCTATAAGTGATCCGATGTCACCATTTCTCCTAGCTGAATAATATACCATGGTGTATATGTGCCCCATCTTCTTCATCCAGTCCTCTATTTTTTTTTACAGTGATTAAAAGCCTTTAAGCAAACTCTTGGCCAATACAGCAAGAATCCATAAAAGAGTAGTGTCCTTAACATGTTCCCCAAGTCCAAGTTGGCCCCATCACCATGCCAAATCCCTGAAAAATGCAACCCAACCACAGTTCAGTCTGTTAGGAGCTGTCACAGGGAGCAGGAGTCCAGGACAGTTCCCCACAGGAAAAGTCCGCATGGCACTGGAATTGTTGTCACCATTCTATACTTTGCAGCTCATGTCCAAGTCCCAATGACTGCTGCTTCTAGCTGGTAATGATTCAGGTAGACTGGAAAAAGCCATTTGGAAAAAGCCATTTGCAGCATTCGTGGATATGGAGCTTCTGTTCTCCTCTGCCTGGAGAGTTGAGACCAGGTTGCTTTTCCCTGGAGCTCTGCGACTGTGGCCTGGTAAAGAGAACCTTGGGATACACTAAGCTGGGTGGCAAAGGTAAATTCATAATACAAGTTGGCAAAAGGAGGAAAGAGAGATCTAAATTAGGAGTAGGTCCCAGCCTGAAATATGAGTGGGGCATTGAGGTAGGAGGGATAAAGGAAACACTATATATTAAGCAAAGCAGCAGAAAATAGGACTATCAACACCCACAACAGAGATCTTTGAGGGAAGAATAAAAAACCTGACTATTCAGGCAAAACATAGTTAAGTGGCCCTTGTGCGAATGAGATCAGTTTACCTGCTTCTTGGAAGAAATACCCTAGGCTCGTCCACAGTGTCGTAGATGGGGCCGACGGCCCTGGGCACCTTCAGCCTTCAGTGGCAAACCCCAGCTTTCTGGGCAAGGTTAGGTCATAGGTGGCTGGAGCAGGGCTGGCAGAGACTGAACCCTCCCTTAGAGGAGCGAGGGGGAAGCCCACCTTCCAGTGTCCCTGTTTCCTCACAGCAGAAGCGTGTAAGCCTGGCAGGCTTTAGCTCAATGACCTTCCTTTCCACTATTGAAGCAGAACCCAGATGGCATCCTATGAGACCCCTTTGGGGTGTTGGAGCCTTTAAGGGTGTATCCTAAAAGCTGGTAGTTCCCCTGATCTCTGTTGGACTTTTTCTGCCTCTAGGTATCTTAAAAGCCATTCTCAGAAGATCTCACTAAGGGGTTTGAGGATCCCCATCCACCTATACAAATCTTTTCCATATATCTGGAGCTATTTGAAAAAAAGACAGAACAGTGTTATTAACTAGATCTAATAAAGAAGGTAGTAGTTTGCAGGCGAAAAAGATTTGGTGTCTCCTGTTCATCAGCATTCAAAAGAAATGTAATTTTTTTTTTTAAGTAAAAAGCATGATATGGTAGACCCATCGGAGTCATTGGCCTGGTGTGCAGGATTCCTGGGTTCGATTCCTGGCCAGAGCACACAGGAGAAGTGCCCATCTACCTCTCCACTCCTCCCCCTCTCCTTCCTCTTCGTCTCTCTCCTCCCGCCCGCAGCCAAGGCTCCACCAGAGCAAATCCACCCTGGGCACTAAGGATGGCCCCATGGCCTCCGCCCCAGTCGCTAGAATGGCTCCGGTTGTAACAGAGCAACATCCCAGATGGGCAGAGCATTCCCCCCGGTAGGCATGCCAGGTGGATCCCAGTCAGGTGCATGCAGGAGTCTGTCTGACTGCCTCCCCATCCCCATCCTCAGAAATATACAAAAAATAAATAAATAAAAGAAAAAATACTAAAAAAAAAAAAACGGGGGGGCATTCCCTTGTGCTAAAGCTCCAGGGAGCATGGAGTGAGCTTGAGTATGTCCTATGAAACATGGAGCTCTATGTTGACATATAAGTCTTTGAAGAAGGAGGAACTGCTGAAATAGTTTATCAGCATTTGTCCCTAAGACAGCAGTCTTTATAGTGGGAACACCATATGTAAATATTTGCTGTCTGTCTATAGATTAAGGGGGGAATATGGCAAATGCTGAAAAGCCATGATCTTTGTGCCCCTCCCCTCCCCCAACCCCCTCTCTCTCCTCCCCCCACCCTGTAACCCCAACACTGTTGTTCATGTCTCTGAGTCTCATCTTTATGTCCCACCTATGTATGGAAACATATAGTTCTTAGTTTTTTCTGATTTACTTCTTTCACTCAGTATAATGTTATCAAGGCCCATCCATGTTGTTGTAAAAGATCCTATGTCATCATTTCTTATGGCTGAGTAGTATTCCATAGTATATATATATACCAAAGCTTTTTAATCCACTCGTCCTCTGATGGACACTTGGGCTGTTTCCAAATCTTTGCTATTGTGAACAATGCTGCCATAAACATGGGGGTGCATTTCTTCTTTTCAAACAGTGCTATGGTGTTCTTGGGGTATATTCCTAACAGTGGTATAGCTGGGTCAAAAGGCAGTTCGATTTTTAATTTCTTGAGGAATCTCCATACTGTTTTCCACAGTGGCTGCACCAGTCTGCATTCCCACCAGCAGTGCAGGAGGGTTCCCTTTTCTCCACATCCTCACCAGCACTTATTCTGTGTTGTTTTATTGATAAGCGCCATTCTGACTGGTGTGAGGTGATATCTCATTGTGGTTTTAATTTGCATTTCTCTAATCATTAGTGATGTTGAACATTTTTTCATATGCCTATTAGCCATCTGTGTGTCCTCTTTGGAGAAGTGTCTATTCATTTCTTTTGCCCATTTTTTGATTGGATCATTTGTCTTCCTGGTATTAAGTTTTACAAGTTCTTTATAAATTTTGGTTATTAACCCCTTGTCAGATGCTATGTCAAATATATTCTCCCATTGTGTAGTTTGTCTTTTTATTCTGTTATTATTGTTAAAAGGCTTTAATTTCTACACTATAAAATAAGGGATACCAGGGGCTCTCTCTCAGTTCCTGAAATTAGCATTGCAGATGAAAAGCAGCCAAATGGCGAAGTGCTGAAGGAGAAGCCAGTTTGTGCAGAGTTTGTGCAGAGAGAAGGAGATGGGGACAGAAGTGAATAAGGCTGGTGAGGTAGAAACCTTTGATTCTAGGAAACTCAGATGAGTCAGTGGCTTTGGGAGCCCTGAATGGAAAGGAAAGTGTTTTCCCACTGTGTGTATTTCTTACCCGCTGTGTGTGAGCTAGAATTAAATGAAATGGCCCACCAGTTCTTGGCTTCATTGTTTCATTACCATCTGTCTGAATCAAATGAGAACTTGCATAGGCCAGGCGGCTGTGATGGTGGCCGTGGCTACTGGCTTTACAATCTTGTCTGAAGAAATGACTATTCAAGTATTTTGCCCATTTTTTTTGACAGACACAGAGAGTCAGAGAGAGGGACAGATAGGGATAGACAGACAGGAAGAGAGAGAGATGAGAAGCATCAGTTCTTTGTAGCAGCTCCTTAGTTGTTTAGTGATTGCTTTCTCATATGTGCCTTGGCCAGGGGGGCTACAGCAGACCAAGTGACCACTTGCTCAAGCCAGTGACCTTGGGCTCAAGCCAGCAACCATAGGATCATATCTATGATCCCATGCTCAAAAGTCAGTGACCCCACACTCAAGCTGGATGAGCCTGTGCTCAAGCCGGCAACCTCAGGATTTTGAACCTGGGTCCTCTGCATCCCAGTCTGATGCTCTATCCACTGTGCAACCACCATGTCAGGCTATTTGCCCATTTTTAAATTGGGTTATTAAAAAATTCTTTTTTCTGAATGTCTGGGATATTTTCAACATTTCTAAGTTGATTTCATTGTGGTCAGAAAACATATCTTTTTAAATTTACTGAGACTTGTTTTATGACCTAGAATATGATCTATCTTGAGAAAAGTTCTATATGTGCTTAGAAAAAACATACATTTTGCAATTATTTAGGATATATATAGATATTTGTATGTAGATATCAATATATAGATGTGTATCTATTTATGTGAAACAAACACATGCATATATCACCCTTCTTTTTGCTATAATTCTTATATCTATTATTCACATATAGCATAAACCCAATAATATAGTGTCATAGTTATTGCTTTAGTCAATCTTAAGATTTTAAAAAGATGATGTTAATAAAAGAAATGAGTAAAAACAATGTTATAAAGACATATATTTACCTACATATTTGTCACTTCTTGTGGATTTCAGTTATCATCTGTTGCCATGCCTTTCAGCCTGAAATACTACCTTTAATATTTCTGGCAAGGCTCAGCAGCTAGTCACAGATTCTCTGTTTTTATTTAGATCTGAATGTCTTTATTTCACCTTGGTTTTTGATAATTCTAGTTTTATTTTACCACTTTGTCATACTACTACATTTTGGCCTCAACTATTTCTGATGAGAAGCCAATTGTTAATATTGATTCTCTCCTTCCTATACATGATGTTTTATTATTTTTCTTGCTGATTTCATGATTTTGTCTCTAATTATGGCCATCAGAAATTTGAATATGCTATGTTTGTTATGAATCCTTTTGCATTTATCTTACCTAGAGTTTTTTTCTAACTTCTTGGATCTATAGATGAAAAATTTTTCTTGAATTTAGAACATTTTTATTTCTTTAAGTATTTTTTCTTCTACCTTCTTTCCTCTTTTTCTGTGATTAGTGTTATACATGTTTTAGATTATTTCATGTTGTCCCACAGGTTTCTGAGGATCTGCTCATTTTTCTTTAATCTATTCTTTTCTTTGTTCTTCAAATTCTATTTCAATTTTTTCAGTGCTTTGCATAGATAGTAAACTATGCATTTTGTTTTATTTGTAACCCCATGCATTAAGATGGGACATTATTAAAGTAACAGTCACTTTATTTTATTTTATTTTATTTTTTTTTATAATTTTATTTTTTTAATGGGGTGACATCAATAAATCAGGATATATATATTCAAAGATAACAAGTCCAGGTTATCTTGTCGTTCAATTATGTTGCATACCCACCACCCAAAGTCAGATTGTCCTCTGTCACCTTCTATCTTGTTTTCTTTGTGCCCCTCCCACCCCCTATCCCTCTCCCATTCCCCCCTCCCCCCCCGTAACCACCACACTCTTATCAATGTCTCTTAGTTTCACTATTATGTCCCACCTACGTATGGAATAATACAGTTCCTGTTTTTTTCTGATTTACTTATTTCGCTTCGTATCATGTTATCAAGATCCCACCATTTTGCTGTAAATGTTCCGATGTCATCATTTCTTATGGCTGAGTAGTATTCCATAGTGTATATGTGCCACATCTTCTTTATCCAGTCATCTATTGATGGGCTTTTTGGTTGTTTCCATGTCCTGGCCACTGTGAACAATGCTGCAATAAACATGGGGCTGCATGTGTCTTTACGTATCAATGTTTCTGAGTTTTGGGGATATATACCCAGTAGAGGGATTGCTGGGTCATAAGGTAGTTCTATTTTCAGTTTTTTGAGGAACCACCATACTTTCTTCCATAATGGTTGTACTACTTTACATTCCCACCAACAGTGTATGAGGGTTCCTTTTTCTCCACAGCCTCTCCAACATTTGCTATTACCTGACTTGCTAATAACAGCTAATCGAACAGGTGTGAGGTGGTATCTCATTGCCGTTTTGATTTGCATTTCTCTAATAGCTAAAGAAGATGAGCATCTTTTCATATATCTGTTGGCCATTTGTATTTCTTCCTGGGAGAAGTGTCTATTCATATCCTCTTCCCATTTTTTTATTGGATTGTTTGTTTGTTTGTTGTTGAGTTTTATGAGTTCTTTGTATATTTTGGATATTAGGCCCTTATCTGAGCTGTTGTTTGAAGATATCATTTCCCATTTAGTTGGCTTTCTGTTTATTTTGTTATCAGTTTCCCTTGCTGAGCAAAAACTTCTTAGTCTGATGTAGTCCCATTCATTAATTTTTGCCTTCACTTCTCTTGCCATTGGAGTCAAATTCATAAAATGCTCTTTAAAACCCAGGTCCATGAGTTGAGTACCTATGTCTTCTTCTATGTACTTAATTGTTTCAGGTCTTATGTTTAGATCTTTGATCCATTTTGAGTTAATTTTTGTACAGGGGGAGAGACTGTAGTCCAGTTTCATTCTTTTGCATGTGGCTTTCCAGTTTTCCCAGCACCATTTATTGAAGAGGCTTTCTTTTCTCCATTGTGTGTTGTTGGCCCCTTTATCAAAAATTATTTGACTATATATATGTGGTTTTATTTCTGGACTTTCTATTCTGTTCCATTGGTCTGAGTGTCTATTTTTCTGCCAATACCATGCTGTTTTGATTGTCGTGGCCCTATAATAGAGTTTGAAGTCAGGTATTGTTATGCCCCCAGCTTCATTCTTTTTCTTTAGGATTGCTTTGGCTATTCGGGGTTTTTTATAGTTCCATATAAATCTGATGATTTTTTGCTCTATTTCTTTAAAAAATGTCATTGGAATTTTGATGGGAATTGCATTAAATTTGTATATTGCTTTGGGTAATATAGCCATCTTGATTATATTTATTCTTCCTAGCCAAGAACAAGGTATATTCTTCCATCTCATTATATCTTTTTCGATTTCCCTTAACAATGGTTTATAGTTTTCATTATATAAGTCCTTTACATTCTTTGTTATGTTTATTCCTAAGTATTTTATTTTTTTTGTTGCAATCGTGAAGGGGATTATTCTTTTGAGTTCCTTCTCAGTTGTTTCATTGTTGGCATATAGAAAGGCTATTGACTTCTGTATGTTAATTTTGTATCCTGCAACCTTACTGTATTGGCTTATTGTTTCTAGTAGTCTTTTTGTGGATTCTTTGGGGTTTTCGATGTATAGGATCATATCATCTGCAAAAAGTGATACCTTTACTTCTTCTTTTCCGATATGGATGCCTTTTATTTCTTTGTCTTGTCTGATTGCTCTGGCTAGAACCTCTAGTACCACATTAAATAAGAGTGGAGAGAGTGGACAACCCTGTCTTGTTCCTGATTTAAGGGGGAAAGCCTTCAGTTTAGTGCCATTTAATATGATGTTAGCTGATGGTTTATCATATATGGCCTTTATCATGTTGAGATATTTTCCTTCTATACCCATTTTGTTGAGAGTCTTAAACATAAAATTGTGTTGTATTTTATCGAAAGCCTTTTCTGCGTCTATTGATAAGATCATGTGGTTTTTGTTCTTTGTTTTGTTGATATGGTGTATTACATTAACCGTTTTACGTATGTTGAACCATCCTTGAGATTCTGGGATGAATCCCACTTGATCATGATGTATTATTTTTTTAATATGTTGTTGTATTCGATTTGCTAGTATTTTGTTTAGTATTTTAGCATCTGTATTCATTAGAGATATTGGTCTGTAGTTTTCTTTTTTTGTGCCATCCTTGCCTGGTTTTGGTATGAGGGTTATGTTGGCCTCATAAAATGTGTTTGGAAGTATTGCTTCTTCTTCAATTTTTTGGAAGACTTTGAGTAGAATAGGAACCAAGTCTTCTTTGAATGTTTGATAAAATTCGCTGGTATAGCCGTCAGGGCCTGGACTTTTATTTTTGGGGAGGTTTTTAATGGTTTTTTCTATTTCTTCTCTACTGATAGGTCTGTTTAGGCTTTCTGCTTCTTCTTGACTCAGTCTAGGAAGGTTGTATTGTTCTAGGAATTTATCCATTTCTTCTAGGTTGTTGAATTTAGTGGCATAAAGTTTTTCATAGTATTCTACAATAATTCTTTGTATATCTACTGTGTCCGTGGTGATTTCTCCTCTTTCATTTTGGATTTTGTTTATATGAGTTCTTTCTCTTTTTTCCTTGGTAAGTCTTGCCAAGGGTTTGTCAATTTTGTTGATCTTTTCAAAGAACCAGCTCCTTGTTCTATTAATTTTTTCTATAGTTTTTCTGTTCTCTAATTCATTTATTTCTGCTCTGATTTTTATTATCTCCTTTCTTCGGCTGGTTTTGGGTTGTCTTTGTTCTTCTTTTTCTAGTTCCTTAAGGTGGGAAGTTAAGTGGTTCACTTGGGCTCTCTCTTGTTTGTTCATATATGCCTGAAGCGATATGAACTTCCCTCTTATCACTGCTTTTGCTGCATCCCATAGATTCTGATATGTCGTATTGTCATTTTCATTAGTCTGTATATATCTTTTGATCTCTGCACTTATTTCTTCTTTGACCCATTCATTTTTTAAAAGTATGTTGTTTAGTTTCCACATTTTTGTGGGATTTTTTTCCTCTTTTTTGCAGTTGAATTCTAGTTTCAAGGCTTTATGATCAGAAAATATGCTTGGTACAACTTCAATTTTTCTGAATTTGCTGATATTGTTTTTGTGGCCCAACATATGGTCAATTCTTGAGAATGATCCATGTACACTGGAGAAAAATGTATACTCAGTCACTTTGGGATGAAATGTCCTGTAGATGTCTATCATATCCAGGTGCTCTAGTGTTTTGTTTAAGGCCACTATGTCTTTGTTGATTCTCTGTTTGGATGACCGATCTAGAGCCGTCAGCGGTGTATTGAGGTCTCCAAGTATGATTGTATTTTTGTCAGTTTTTGTTTTAAGATCAATAAGTAGCTGTCTTATATATTTTGGTGCTCCTTGGTTTGGTGCATATATATTAAGAATTGTTATGTCTTCTTGATTCAGTGTCCCCTTAGCCATTATGAAATGGCCATTTTTGTCTCTAAGTACTTTTCCTGTCTTGTAGTCAGCATTATCCAATATGAGTATTGCTACACCTGCTTTTTTTTGGATGTTATTTGCTTGGAGTATTGTTTTCCAGCCTTTCACTTTGAATTTGTTTTTATCCTTGTTACTTAGATGAGTTTCCTGTAGGCAGCATACAGTTGGATTTTCTTTTTTAATCCATTCTGCTACTCTGTGCCTTTTTATTGGTGAGTTTAATCCATTTACATTTAGTGTAATTATTGATACTTGTGAGTTCCCTATTGCCATTTTATATCTTGCTTTCTGTTAGTTTTGTGTCTTGTTTGATCCTTCTCTTTTGTTTTTTTATCTTTTGTTTTTATTTGGTTGTATTCCATACATCTTTCCTCTGTTGCTATCTTTTTTATCTCATGTGCTTCTGTGGTGGTTTTTTCAATGGTGGTTACCTTTGAGTAATGAAAAGGGTCCCTACCCTGTTCATTGTAGCGAACTATTTTGTGAGTACTTTTGCACTCCATCGTCCTTTGCTACTGTTAATCTCCGTCTTCTCCCCCTCTTTCTTTTTGTTGTTGTCACAGTTTAAATTTGGTTTTATTGTGTTCTTCTTGGAGCTTTTACTTGTGGCTCTGTTTTTTTTTTGTTCTTTGTATCTGATTGGAGAACCCCCTTTAGTAATTCCTGGAGTGGGGGTTTTCTGATGATAAATTCCCTCATCTTTTCTGTATCTGTGAATGTTTTTATTTCTCCTTCGTATTTGAAGGATAGCTTTGATGGGTATAGTATTCGTGGCTGAAAGTTCCTCTCTTTCAGGACTTTAAATATTGGGGTCCACTCTCTTCTAGCTTGTAGAGTTTCTGCTGAGAAATCTGATGATAATCTAATGGGCCTTCCTTTATATGTTGTATTCTTCTTTTCCCTGGCTGCCTTGAGAATTTTTTCTTTGCTGTTGGTTTGTGTCAATTTCATTATGATATGCCTTGGAGTAGGTTTGTTGGGGTTAAGAAAACTTGGAGTTCTGTTTGCTTCTTGAACTTGAGGCTTTAGTTCTTTCCACAGGCTTGGGAAGTTCTCATCAATTATTTGTTTAAGTATGTTCTCCATTCCATTTTCTCTCTCTTCTCCCTCTGATATACCTATTATTCTTATGTTATTCTTTTTGATGGAGTCAGATAATTCTTGTAGGGCTATCTCATTTTTTTTAATTTTTGAGTCTCTTTCTTCTTCTCTCTGTTGTGCCTCAAGTTGCTTGTCTTCTATTTCACTAATCCTCTCTTCTATCTGACCTGTTCTATTAGCTAAGCTTGTTACTTCGTTTTTCAGCTCGTGAATTGAGTTTTTCATCTCTGTTTGATTTGTTTTTATAGTTTCAATTTCCTTGGACATATATTCTTTGTGTTCATGGAGTTGTTTTCTGAGCTCCCTATATTGCCTTTCTGTGTTTTCTTGTATATCTCGGAGGATTTTTAGGATTTCTATCTTGAATTCTCTGTCATTTAGCTCCAAGGTTTCCAATATATTAAATTTTTTCTCCATAGATTTTTCCTCATCTAGCTGTGTTACCTCTCTTTCTTTTGTATCCATGATATTCGATTTTCTCTTCCTTAATGGCATCTGAGGGTGGTTTTGTTGATAGTATTAATGAGATTTAATAAAGAATAAAAAGTTAAAAAAAAATTAAAAAATAACAAATCGAAAAGAGTTGTTTTTTTTTAAAAAAATTAATAATGAAATAAAGAAAAATAAAATAAAATAAAAATTTTTTAAAAAAGGAAATTATTTCCCCCCTCTTTTTTTCCTCTCCTCTCCTCTCCCCTCTTTCTTGAGAAAATCTTGTGGTGGACTGTGAGTTATAACAAACAATACCTGTGATGGAGGGCCTGAATTGGGGAAAAGTAATAAAGGGGCAAAAAAGAGAGAAAGAAAAAAAAGAAAAAAAAAGGAAAAAAAAAAAAAAAAAAAGAAAAAAGAAAAAAAAAGAGCGTATGGACCCACAAAAAGCAAATAAGGAAAAAATTTGGGTCAAGAATAAAATGATTTGCTTTTAGGTGTTGGTTTTCTAAGAGTTATGATGAGAGGAATAAGAGGAAAATGGAAAAATGGGGGGACAAATTAAAAACTTACTATTGTATTTAGTGGAACAAGAACTAGATAATATGGAGAGCCAGGGATGGGAGCACTGCTAGTGAGTTAAAAAGGTGAAGTAAAAACCCCCCAAAATGCCACAAACATAGGTTTGAGTCCCAGATAAGATAATTTGTTTGTTATTGAGGTTTGAATGAGAGGAGATGTAAAGGAGAAAGGAAGAAACTAATATAGAGGGAGAAAAGAAAGAGAGAGAGAGAAAAAAAGAGGGAACTACTAAAAGAAGAAAAAAGAAAGGAGAGAGAGAGAGAGTTAAGGGTTTTGGAGTGCAACCCTCATAGAAGAAAGGAAGAGAAGAGAAATGATAATGGGAGATGTAACACTTATGGGTAGTGTAGTTCAAGGAGAGGAGAGAGTAAGACCGGTAGAGAGTTAATCGGCCAAATTGGAGGAGGAAAAAAAAGTCTCAAGAATGAAGATAAGAGAAACAAACAAACAAATATAATAAAATGTGATAGGTTATAAAGTCTGCAGATTATTCTTGATTTTGAGAGGTTATCTTCTTGCTTTTTCTTTTCTCTCCCTCTTCCTGGTCGGTGACTCTGTACCCCGGGTTCTGCCCCTTTGGCACGCTCAGGTAGAGGTTTGCAGTTGATAAGTCTCTATGGCAATGTCATGTATTGTGCTTTATTCTCGTTGGGAGTCGAGGCTCATTAGCATTTATAGGCTCCGACAGTGAGAGAGTCCGTGTTCCTGGAGCCTTTCTCCTAGTCTTTCCTTCCTCAATTAGTAGCCTGATAGTACAGGTATGGGGTTGCTGCTGCCTCTGCCTGGATAGTAAGAGGCTCAAATTGCTGGCAACTCCCCACTCTATTTCCACTCAGCACAGGGCTCTGGGTAAGGCTCAGTCAGTCAGAGCTGCTAGCATAATCAGGCGGGCTTTCCGCCCACTCGAAGACCTCTGGCTCTGCCACTCTATCCAGTAACACAAGCGGGCGCCCACTTCCGGGGCGCTTGGAGGAAACACTCACTGTCTGCAACCAGGATATCCGGCCAGCAGTCTCACGCTCTGAGTGAAACCCCCAACCGCAGGGAAAAGTTGCAGCGTTGGAATTGAGTCTCGCTCCGTCCCCGTGTGCGGCTTTTGCAAGGCGCTGGGGCGGCCCGAGATTCCGCTTTGGCCCACACAAAGGCCCCTGACTCTGCCCCTCTGTGCGATAACACGGGCGCGCACTGCCGAGGCACTCGGAGGAATCGCTCACTCCTTATCTGCGCGTGCAAACCAGGATATGAGGCCGGCCGCGGTTCCCTCTGAGTGAAACAGCCTCCAGCACGGAAAATCTCCACCGTTGGGATTAGTTCTCACTCCCTCCCGTGCGTGGCTTTCCCAGGGCGCTGGGGCTGCCCAGAGACTCTGCCCTCAGCCCACAGAAAGGCCTCTGACCCTGCCTCTCCGTGGGGCAACACGGGCACCCACTTCCGCGGCTTAGGAAGAAATCTCTCTTCCACTAACTGCGCACCGACCAGGAGACCGGGTAAAATGGCCGCTCCGCTTGTCTTTCTTTGTTTGGGTTTGGCGCAAGTGTTAGCTTGTATTGCCCGGGTTGCCACAGGATCAGATTTTCCTCGGCTTGGATCTCTGAGCCACAGCCTGGTTCGGCCGTTTTTGCTGCGGCGGCCTGGATCTATTCACCCCCTTTGCCCGCCTCAGTTTCTATATTCACAGTTACCAGAGAAAGCCGCCCTGTTTAGGTTAGTGAGGAAGGCGGAGCATTTCTTACTCCCTATTTCCTTCGGGGTTTGGTTATATATTTAGCCAATTTTTCACTCAATCATACCTTTGGGTGTATTGCGAAGAATCTGGAAGCTCCAAGTATAGGTTTTTCTGTTTCTGGTTGAAGATCTTGTTGAGTTTTGGGGGAGATTTATCGGTATCGCTTCCTACTCCACCATTACTCTGACGTCATCTCCTAACAGTCACTTTAAAAAGCAATAACCAGGCCCTGGCCGGTTGGCTCAGTGGTAGAGCATCAGCCTGGCATGCAGGACTCCTAGGTTCAATTCCCAGCCAGGGCACACAGGAAAAGTGCCCATCTGCTTCTCCACCCCTCCTCCTCTCCTTCCTCTCTGTCTCTCTCTTCCCCTCCCGCAGCCAGGGCTCCATTGGAGCAAAGTTGGCCCGGGCACTGGGGGTGGCTGTATGGCCTCTGCCTCAGGTGCTAGAATGGCTCTGGTTGCAATGGAGCAACACCTCAGATTGGCAAAGCATCGCCCCCTGGTGGGTATGCCAGGTGGATCCCGTTCGGGCGCATGCGAGAGTCTGTCTGACTGCCTCCTGTTTCCAACTTCAGAAAAATACAAAAAAAAAAAAAAAAGCAATAACCAACAAACCAGTATTTAATTTGCTACTTAAAAATAATAATTAAAAATCGAATGGAAGTAATGTCTAAATTAATTAACATAATTCACAATAAAAACAATAATTCAAGCTCTACTCATTGGAAATACAGTGATTCAAAATGGGCTAAACTAAAATGTATCTGTAGAGATAGAATGAAGGTATAAGTTAGCAAAGTGTTACATAAGACTTAAGGAAGCCTTTAAAATTATTTTTAAGAACTTCAGAACTGATTATATATAAAAAATATTAACTATAAGTTTAAGTTCATTCATACATGACCTTATTTGAAGCAGTGCATTTGCACTCACTAGCAAAGTTCATGTCAATATTTTGAAGTATTTTATTACTTTCAACTAGTTTTTCCAGTGACTAGTCTGAATTTCCATTGAGACCTAAGCCTTTAATGAAGATGTGTTTCTGAAAATAAAACAATTTTCTACATATGCAAATTTGTTTTTTAAAGTGGCAAAAAGGATTTTGCAAAAAGAACTACTGAGAAACCAAAGCAATGAAAAGGCTCTTAAAAGACAATGGGAAGGGATTCCAAGATGACAACAGAGTAGGCGGACGTTCCAACTGCCAGTTCCCAAGACCAAATTGGATTACAACTTAATTTAAGAACAATCATCTTGAAAAACCAACTTGTACTAAAGGAAGAGGAGTCTGTAACCAAGGATCACAGGAAAAACCACATCAATACTGGTAGGAAGGGCAGAGATGTGGAACAGGAGTGAGTGGAAGCTGAGGGTTTCCAGGAGTTCCCAAACTTTTTACACAGGGAGCCAGTTCACTGTCCCTCAGACCATTGGAGGGCCACCACGTAGAGTGCTCCTCTCACTGACCACCAATGAAAGAGGTGCCCCTTCTGGAAGTGCGGCAGGGGGGGCTGGATAAATGGCCTCAGAGGGCCGCATGCGGCCCGCAGGCCGTAGTTTGGGGACGCCTGGTTTAGAGGTACTCTTACTGCAGGGAGCATCACCTTGAGAGGTGTTGGTGCTCAACCCCAGGTCTGGAATCTAGTCTGAAGCCCCAGAGCCTAGAAGAGGCGCCCACACAGCATTTGGAAGTGAAATGAGCTGAGTTTCTGTCTGCGAGAAAGAAACAGAACTCTTAGAGAGCCAGGCTCCATCTTAAAGGGCCCGCACAGAAAATCTCATTCACAGCCATTTACCCAGGGCTCTGGTGGAGGGAGAGCTGAGATAACGAGAGTTATATAAGGAGAGTGTGAATTTGGAGGCCCAGGGAGAGACACTGTGGGGGACAGCCACCAGAACCCCTGTACTGAATCATTGTCTAATATTGCAGTTGCCATCTTTCTTGGGTGGAGCAGTACCCACTGGAAAGCATCAGCCTGAAGAAAAGCAACTTCTCTACCTTTGGGAGTCTCTCCTACCCCAGTCATGATGACTGGTCATTCTGGCAGGCCAGGAAGCAGTGATTCGGTTTTCTGGTGTTGAGGCCAAAGCTTACCCTCACACTCTCTTGACTCTAAGACTAGTGCTTCCACCTCACGGAAGACTCAGTATAAACTGTTCCAATGGCAGTAAGACCACACCTCTGAGTCTCAGGGGCCACACTCACTGGACTCCTGGGGCCACACCCTACTGAGGTTATAAAAAAAGTCTAGACAGACTGACACCTGGGTCTGAGAGATGGAGCCACAATCATCACCCTTTCTAATCCCTGAATTACTGCAGACACTAGGCTCTAGCAGTGGTTTTTTTCAATGGCTGAGCCCAACAAGCAGCCAGCAGACAGAGGCTGCAGGCAGCAGGACTCAGCGAAACTTGGCCTTTTAAGCGGACCTTCCTCCAGGCCCAGTGTGGGTAAAAGCCAGCCTAGGAGTGCAGCTACTGGTATTTCCATGTATACCTGGGCCCAGCAGAGGAAGCCACAAACTCTGAATTGCTTCTAGCTCCAAGAAGGTTGCTGAGGGTCAGTCATGGGCAGTGTCTCCCACTGGTCTGTGCTGGGTTCCTGCCAGGGAGGCCCAGGGCTGGCACATCCAGTGAATAGTTACAGAAAGCAACTGTTCAGGACCTAACAACCCTTGCTAGAGTGATATCCTAAGGAAGAGTTCCTCATACCTGACCTAACTGAGGTAAGTTTTGCTCTCTGTGATCAGCACCAGCATTGTGGCTCATGTGCATTGGATAGGGTGGAACTTCACAGTCATCCAGCCTGGGTGATGGATATCCTGCCCTGCTGGGTTAGATTCCACAGGGGGAAGGAAGAGTTGCTTAGAACAATGCACATTTAACATGTGGGTCCCTGTGAACCTATTGTTGGATCTTGCTGAGGGACTTAGCTATCTTTAGGGGGGCTGTCACAGTCTGCCCCAGGAGAGGACTCTCTCAGTCTTCCTCCCTGAGAACAGGGTCTTACCAGCTGTAAAATCTTCTACAGAGGGGACTGTTGGACACACTCAATCTGAACCTGCTGCTCACCTTGTTGGGGAAAAAGTTTTGAGTATACAGCAGTGGATGAGGGATTATAATCTGGAGTAGGGGCCACATTCCTCATACTTAGCTACTAACCAAGAGACCCCTGAAGTAGAGGGATCCCATTACCATTGTATTCCCAACCTCAGCTGCCTTAACCCACCAAGCATGCAACCTGTAGGGGGGTTGATTGGGTGAGTCCAGACTCAACCTACACTATAATCTTTCTACAGAAGACTCTGCGGGAAGACCAGGCAGCTACAAGAGGAAGAGGAGCAGCTGAAAAGTGGAGACAAATCTTACAGAGCTTGGGGCTTTTACAGAGCTGCTGTCATCTCTAAGCAAGAAGAAGCTGATCCTTATACAAAGGTTGGCACCTCCCACAGTACTCAGGCACAGAAAATGTGGACACAAACAGCAAAAAGTGCCATATCTGCAGACAGGTTACAGTGGGTTACAAACAACAGTTGATGCCAACCCAAGAAGATCTAGAGCCAACAAAACTGGTGTTGGGTGGAAAACAACACCAACTCTAAACTCAGCTAGTTACACAAGCAGCACACCCAAAGGAGAAGTCTAGCAGGCACCAGACACTGTGGAGAATAAATATGCCCAACAGGAGAGACATTGCACAGTGTGTGTAATACACATGATCAAGTTGGACCCTTAGAGCCAGTCAGCCTGAAGAGATAACCACACCCCAAAAAGGACCAATGGCATTCAATACTCACATACAACAAGATGGAAAATATTACCCTCAAGAAGCATTCCTAGCCTGACCAGGCGGTGGCACAGTGGAAAGAGCGTCGGACTGGGATGCAGAGGACCCAGGTTCGAGACCCTGAGGTCGCCAGCTTGAGCACAGGCTCATCTGGTTTGAGCAAAAGCCCACCAGCTTGAACCCAAGGTCGCTGGCTCCAACAAGGGGCTACTCGGTCTGCTGAAGGCCCGCGGTCAAGGCACATATGAGAAAGCAATCAATGAACAACTAAGGTGTCACAATGAAAAACTAATGATTGATGCTTCTCATCTCTCTCCATTCCTGTCTGTCTGTCCCTGTCTATCCCTCTCTCTGACTCTCTCTCTGTCTCTGTAAAAAAAAACCCCCACAAGAAAAGAAGCATTCCTAGAATGAGGAAAACAGGTGGCCTAGAGGAGGTACCACTGAGCCCACCTTCTTCATAAAGACACCACAAAAATTTCAAAGTCAGACATCACTATCTAAAACACAGACAAAATGGGCAGACAGAGGAATGAGACCCAAATGAATCAACAAGAGAAATCTGCAGAAAAAGAACTAAATGAAATGGAAGTAACCAAACTACCAGATGCAGAGCTTAAAATAATGATGTATAGGATGCTCAAGGATCTTAGAGCAACAGTGGATGAACATAATGAGCACCTAAATAAAGAGATAGCAAGAATCAAAAAGGACATTGAAATCATAAAAAAGGAGGTAAAAGATTTGTACTTGGAAAATTATAAGATATTGAAAAAAGAAATCAAGGAAAATACAAACAAGTGGAAGCATATACTGTGTTCATGGATAGGAAGAATAAACATCAGTGTTCATGGATAGGAAGAATAAGCATCATTAAAATGTCTATATTACCCAAAGCAATCTATAAGTTCATGCAATTCCTATTAAAATACCAATGGCATACTTCAAAGATATAGAGTAAATATTCCAGAAATTTATATTTAACCAAAAAAGAACATGAATAGCCTCAGCAATCTTGAAAATAAAAAAGTGAAGTGGGAGGTATCACACTTTCTGATATCAAGTTAATTCTAGAATGCCATAGTAATCAAAACAGGTTGGTACTGGTATAAGAACAGGCAGAGAGATCAATGGAACACAACAGAGAACCCAGAAGTAAACTCTCGTCTTTATGGTCAATTGATATTTGACAAAGAAAGTAAGAGCATACAGTGGAGTAAAGACAGTCTCTTTAATAAATGGTGTTGGGAAAATTGGACAGGTACATGCAAAATAATGAAACTAGACCACCAATTTACAGCATTTACAGAAATAAACTCAAAATAGATAAAAGACTTAAATGTAAGTCATGAAACCATAAACATATGGGAAGAAAACATAAGCAGTACACTCTCTGATATCTCTTGTAACAATATTTTTGCCAATTTGTCTTACACTCTCCGATATCTCTTGTAACAATATTTTTGCCAATTTGTCTCCACGGGCAAGTGAAATATAGGACAAAATAAACAAATGGGACTATATCAAACTAAAAAGGTCTTGCACAGAGAAAGACACCATGAACAAAATAAAAAGACAACTCACACCATGTGAGAACTTATTTGCCAATATGTCTGATAAGGGGTTAATAACCACAATTTATGAAGAACTTCTAAAACTCAACACTAGGAAGGTTAAACAATCCAATGAAAAATAGCAAAAGAACTGAATAGACACTTCTCCAAAGAGAGCATAGAGATGGCCAACAGGCATATGAAAAAATATCCAACATCACTAATCATCAGAGAAATGCAAATTAAAACCACAATGATATATCACCTCACACCTATCAGAATGGCGCTCATTAACAAATCAACACACAATAATTGCTGGCGAGGGTGTACAGAAAAGGGAACCCTCTTACAGTGCTAGTGGGAATACAGACTTGTGCAGCCACTGTGGAGAATAGTATGGAGTTTCCTCAAAATATTAAAAATGAAACTGCCTTTTGACCCAGCTATCCCACTTCTAGGAATATATCCTAAAAATACCAAATCTCACTGATTCAAAAGAAGATATGCACTCCCATGTTTGTTGCAGCATTGTTTACAAAGCCAAGATCTGGAAACAGCCCAAGTGTCCATCAGTGAATGAGTGGATTAAAAGCTGTGTTTCATATACACAATGGAATGTTATGCAGCCATGAAAAAGAAGGAACTCTTACCTTTTGCGTTGGCATGGGTGGGCCTGGAGAATATTATGCTAAGTGAAATAAAAAGGCAGAGAAAGACAAATATCATATGATCTCACTTATATGTGGAATCTAATGAACAAAGTGAACTGAGGAATGGAATAGAGGCAGAGGTGGGGTCACAGAGAGCAGAGGGACAGCTGTCAGAGGGAAGGGAGATGAGGGGATGGGATGAGAGAAGGTGAAGTGATTAGTGAAATTATATATACATAACGCATAGATACAGGTATCAGGACAGTAAATCACAGAGGGAAGTGGGGAGGGAGTTAGGAGGAGGGGGGCAAAGGGAATATAATGAGGAACATGGGGGTGGGGGTGAGGGAGTTATATTAATTTGGACACTTGAATACATGTTAACACAGTAAATTAAAATTAATAATAATAAAAAATACAATGGGAAACTTCAAACTCCATTGAGGTCAATAGAGTACCTAAGGCACCTCAAGTTCAGATAATACACTCATCTTTTTTTAGAGTTTTAATAATCTATGTACAAGATTTTAACCATTTTAAGAATATGAAGCTGAAAGGTAATGTCCAACCATTTGCAAAAAAAAAAAAAAAAAAAAGAATGTTGGAAGACTTGATAAATGGGAATGATATCGGAGATCATCTCTTCTATCTTCCATATTTATAGATGAATAAACAGGCCCATTCATGAGACAGGTGATACCAGAACTGTGTTTCCAGATTCCCAATCCATTTCTCTTAGAATAAGACAAATTCCAAAGTTTAATTTTTATTTGCTAGTAGAACCAGGTGTGAAGAGTTTCAAAGATATGAACTTGAGAAAAAATAAATTCCCATCAAATCTCCAAAGACAAGTTGGAAATGTGTAATACTTTACTGTCTTAATTCCTTTATACCATGTGTTGGACAACTTTGCTAATATATTAATTCATTTATACATTTCCTCTCAATTCTAAAAATAGCAGACCAAAATTAAATTAGAGCATTAGATAAGATTCCATTTGAACATACATAAGATCATGGCACTTAATGTGAACCAACTCTTCTTTAGATAAAGAAGACATCCGTTGTTCAGTTCAGAGAGAAAGCTCCTGACTGGTCATCCAGTAGACTCTACTCTTCAGTGGGGAAGATGATGCTTATGGTTTTTTTTTTTTTAATTTTTTCTTTTTTAAAAATTTTTATTTATTTTTTACAGAAACAGAGAGTGAGTCAGAGAAAGGGATAGACAGGGACAGACAGACAGGAACGGAGAGATGAGAAGCATCAATCATTAGTTTTTCATTGAGCGTTGCAACACCTTAGTTGTTCATTGATTGCTTTCTCATATATGCCTTGACTGCAGGCCTTCAGCAGACCGAGTAATCCCTTGCTGGAGCCAGTGATCTTGGGCTCAAGCTGGTGGAATTTTTGCTCAAACCAGATGAGCCCGCGCTCAAGCTGGCGACCTCGGGGTCTCGAACCTGGGTCCTCTGCATCTCAGTCTGACGCTCTATCCACTGCACCACCGCCTGATCAGGTGATGCTTATGTTTTAAATAATATCTACAAAGCTCACATGCAAGATAGTTCATCCTAGATTTGTGACTGATGTATTAAGGCTGTCATTTTCAAGTATAAAAGTTTAGTGTTCATTATCCAATCTGTGCAATAGACATAGCTATAAACTCAAGTCATGGAAATTAATAGGAGATTATCAAAGACATAAAATCATAATTTAGGCAACAGGAAGTTTAAATGTAGAAAAGGCTGGGAAAAATGTATGGATTTAATTATGTTTCTTTGAACTGCATTGGTTTGTTTACATTTAAACTTTGCCTAACACTGTTGTCTGTAGCATGGCATTTGGAATAAGGCAGATCCACAGTAAACCAAACAAAGAAGAATAATTAGATAAAAGAACTAATTATACTGAGGAACAAAATTTTTGTTGCATCCACAAAAACACTTGTTACCTAATTCGAGTGTGCTGATCTCAAATCTGACATTAGTTTTTCTCTGTAAGCTACAGGTTTTTTTTGCAATTCAAGATTTTATGTTTTCATTTTATTGTAAAATTTTCAACATTTAGTTTAACATAATGAAGTAGAATGTCTTCTTGGGCATCATCTTTGTGAAAATATAATAATTTATATAATGCAGTAAATACACTAATACACTAAAATATATGATTGCATCAGAATTTGTCTACAATTTCAAACATATTAAAATACTTATTTTAATCATAAAATTTACGCAAAACTTATTTAAATTTTATTCAGGCAAAAATTTGTGTTTGTAGCTCTTGCGTTTTGTGTACTTGTTGAGGACAATTTCGTTTGATGCTCCAGCAATAGTCTGCTCATTGCTAACAGCTCCAAGATTTTCAGGAAACTTATAAAGGTTACTGTTCAGGAAGTGAATCTTAACGCTCATGTTACATCTAATGTCGCAGAAAGCCAACAGCATCCTTTGAACCAGAAGTTAATAGTTTTCTGCTTTTTTTGTTGCCAAGGAAGTTCTTTGTAACTGCCACAAAAGACTGCCATGCTGCTTTCTCCTCCTTACTCAACTTCCTGGCAAATTCTTTGTCACGTATGAGGATACGAATTTGAGGTTCATCGAATACACCTACTTTTATCTTCTCGAAAAACAAGGCAGGAAAAGCAGAAATAATATGTTGAAAGCATCCACTTTCTCTATTCAAAGCCTGAACAAACTGCTTCATTAAGCCAAGTTTGATGTAAAGTGGAGGAAAAATGATCCTGTCTCGATGAACTACAGGTTCATTCACAATATTTTGCATCCCTACTTCCAGAGCTTCATGTTTCGGCCACTCCTTCTGTGTCCAGTGTTTCTCCCGAGCTCGGCTGTCCCACAAACAGAAAGCAAGGATACTTCCTGAAACCTCTTTGTTGTCCTAGCAGGAAATTTACCATTTTAAGATCCACACAAATGATCCAGTTATGCTCCTCATACGTCAGAAAGTCGAAGACAATTTTTATGTCATTATAATCTTCTCGCAGATGAGTTGAATAACCAATTGGAACCTCTGAAAATAGGCAATATATGCACATACCACAAATGATGAAATATTGTGCCTTTGATGTTGAAGTGTGTAACAGCCACATATATAACAGAAGGTATCAGGACTATTCTTACATTTACATCTACTCGAAGAAGCCATGATTCACTCTTAAAACAAAATAAGAGGGTGTTTTTATCAGATAATTTTTTTTTTTTACATTTAAAAACAACTACAATTATGTAAAAGTGATGTTTGTTAGACATCAATTGCCTTGTGGTTATGTTCAATCAAAGAGTCATTGCCCTTTAACTCCAATTTAAAAACCAATGCATGCCATTAACTGTAACAAAAAGAAATTAAAAATTGCATAAAAACTAGAGCATGCACCAAAAAATGGATTTCATATTTGCAATCAGTGATGCAGAAATATATAGAAACAGTTCTAAAACCTCATGCAACAGAAAAGGAAATAAAAATAGATGGTTCACCTCTAACACAGTTCTATGGTCTATTCCTCCAGAGAAAGATTAGAAATGGCTCCAATATGCCAAATAAGCTTCACAGATAACATGAAAAAGTTTTTTGTTTTTTTTAAACAGCTTCTTTCACCTAGGGACCAACATGCAATGTCTGTGAATGGGACGAATCAGCGTTATTTTCTTCTTGCTTTGTGTAATATTGTGAAATGTAATATGGCTGGGAAAAATGGGTATCTGTAAGCTAGTATTTTGTTTAACTTACACTCTAGGTGTTTGACTTAAGTTGTATATCTATAACTTCTGCTATGGTTCCAATATTTGTATCTGAAAGGTGACATCAGTTTTACAATGGAAGAAATTGCTTTGTTATAAATTCCATGTAACATGTGTCCATTCTAAGTCTTTTCTTTTTAACACAATTTAAAGTTTCTTTTGGTTTGGTTATATACTTTTCATTTCTTTTAATATACAAGCCAATGTGGAAATTCAAAAACAGTTAACAACTTCAGAGAGATAAATTGAGTTTAAGATCAAGATAAGTCTGACTCAAAAAAATTTTTTTTTAATTTTATTTTTTTAATGGGGTGACATCAATAAATCAGGATACATATATTCAAAGATAACAAGTCCAGGTTATCTTGTCGTTCAATTATGTTGCATACCCATCACCCAAAGTCAGATTGTCCTCTGTCACCTTCTATCTTGTTTTCTTTGTGCCCCTCCCCCTCCCCCTGTCCCTCTCCCATTCCTCCCCCCCCCCGTAACCACCACACTCTTATCAATGTCTCTTAGTTTCGCTTTTATGTCCCACCTACGTATGGAATAATGCAGTTCCTGTTTTTTTCTGATTTACTTATTTCGCTTCGTATCATGTTATCAAGATCCCACCATTTTGCTGTAAATGTTCCGATGTCATCATTTCTTATGGCTGAGTAGTATTCCATAGTGTATATGTGCCACATCTTCTTTAACCAGTCTTCTATTGAAGGGCTTTTTGGTTGTTTCCATGTCCTGGCCACTGTGAACAATGCTGCAATAAACATGGGGCTGCATGTGTCTTTACGTATCAATGTTTCTGAGTTTTTGGGGTATATACCCAGTAGAGGGATTGCTGGGTCATAAGGTAGTTCTATTTTCAGTTTTTTGAGGAACCACCATACTTTCTTCCATAATGGTTGTACTACTTTACATTCCCACCAACAGTGTATGAGGGTTCCTTTTTCTCCACAGCCTCTCCAACATTTGCTATTACCTGTCTTGCTAATAATAGCTAATCGAACAGGTGTGAGGTGGTATCTCATTGCCGTTTTGATTTGCATTTCTCTAATAGCTAAAGAAGATGAGCATCTTTTCATATATCTGTTGACTCAAAATTTTAATTTGTAATTTTAGCATATTTCTCATGCAGTTTGGGAAGCATCAAACTAAATCTACAGTTACCAGAAACCTTGTTACAGTTGAGTGCACATGAATTAAAATGTATATACTTTTAGTGTTCATGACAAATGTAGTTATGACCTTATTACACTTTTGGCATTCTTTAAGAAAGCATATTAAACTTTCATATAGAAATATTTAGGTTACACTTAACTTGTGCTCAAGTAATAATGAAACATTTGCTCTCTTTTGACCTCATACTTTCTCTCCTCAGGTATGGCTCATCTCTTGTATGCTTGGAGTGACCTTTGGCTATTTGGCTGGCCTTGTTATTTTACCACTCTGGATATACTGGAATAGAAAGCAACTTACATACAAGAACGATTGATTGAAACAAAGTTCATCTGTGTGTGCAGATTCCATAAAGACTGCAGAAATGCATACAGTCTAAGCCAGGCAGTTTCATTTACTACTTTTTATGTAGTTACATAATGTGATTGTAGCTTTTTAAACTATGAAACCCCTGAAAGATTGTACCTTCTAGTTGAAATAAAGTATTTATAATAGATTGTGACTTTAAATGCTATTTGCTGATTCTTGGACCTTTAAGAAACATTCTTGGAATGATGTCAGAGTAGTGGGAACCTGAGAGGTACCCTTGATCTCTTCCCCTTGAAATTTCAACAAATTGAACAGGTATAACCCATCGGAGGAATCACAGCTGAGCTTGCAGTCTTGCCTGAAAGATCTGCATACCGAATCTACTAAAAGTAGGAAAGGTTAAAAAAAAAGGGGGGGGATGGAAGATAAGATGCACTTGCTGTGGCTCAGGAGAGGGGAGAAACCTAGAGTGACTGGGTCTTCTTCCACTGGGAGAAGTAAAGAGATCGGGGAAAATTTGATGTGATACTGAACCATAGTAGCAGAGAATGAGGTCACTATCAGTGTTCCCACATTCTGCCTGCAGCTGGCACTAGGACAGAGACACAAAAATATGAAGTGTGATCCCTAACTTCCTAGATACCGCCTCCCTCTCCTCATGGGTACAGAAAGTGGCAGAGACATAACACACAGCTGAAAAACAGAGGTGCTCTGTGTCTGGTCCCCTGCACAGTTGGAACACAGAGAGGAGACCTGAGATCACCAATGCGAAAGCCATAAAGCCCTCACAAGTCCCACCCATCATTGAGACTGCAGCCCTACCTCCACCTTTGTAACAGCAGCTTCTCAGCAGAGTTTATCCTGGGATTTTACAGAGCTAAAACTTGTAATACAGCAACACCTACTGGAAAAAGATAGAAAAACTACTCAAAAATATTTTCTAATTTTTTGTTTTTCTTAAGTTTTTTTTTTAACAGTTTTTAGATTTTATATAGAAAATTAACATTAACATGGTGACAATTATCAGTAAGAGTACATAGGGTTCAGGTGAACATTTCCATAGCATTTGAACTGTTGTATACCCATCACCCAAAGTCAAGTCATTTTCCATCACCTTATATTTGTCCCTCTCTACATCCTTCCCTCCACCAACTCCCCCCCCCCCAATGTCCCTTTCCCCTGGTAACCACTTCATTTTTATCTACATTCATGAGTCTCAGTTTTAGATCCAAACTATGTGTGAAATCATACAGTTCTTACTTTTCCTGATTTATTTCACTCAGTATAGTGTTCTCAAGGTCCGTCCATGCTATTACAAATGGCACAATGTTATCATTTCTTATGGCTGAGTAGTATTTCATTGTATATACAGTATGTACCACATCTTTATCCAATCCTCTATCAAGAAACACTGTTCATTTCCATATCTTGGCCACCATGAATAATGCTGTGATGGATATGGGGGTGCATGTGTCTTTACACACCAATGTTTCAAGTTTTGGGGGTAGACACCCAGTAGAGGGATTGCTGGGTCATGTGGTAATCCTATTCTTAATTTTTTAGGAACCATCATACTTTCTTCCATAATGGTTGTACTAATTTGCATTCCCAAAAGCAGTGAATAAGAGTTCCTTTTTCTCCATAGCCTCTCCAACACTTGTAATTACCTATCTTGTTGATAATAGCCAATCTAACAGGTATGAAGTGCTATCTCATTGTACTTTTGATTTGGATTTTTCATATAACTAGTGAAAATGAGCATCTTTTCATATATCTGTTGTCCATTTGAATGTCCTCTTGGGAGAAATGTCTGTTCAGGTCTTCTCAGCATTCATTAATTGAATTGTGTGCTTGTTTGTTGCTGAGCTTTCTGAGTTCTTTACATATTTTGGATATTAACCTCTTATCAGATCTGTTGTTTGCAATATAATCTCCCATTTAGTTGGCTGCCTATTTGTTTTGTTGTCAATTTTTTTTTTTTTGCGGTTCAGAAGCTTTTTAGTTTGATATAGTCCCGCTCATTTATTTTTGCCTTTACTTCCATTGCCATCAAATTCATAAGTTATTCTCTACGGCCAAGGTCAAAGAGTTTAGTACCTATGTTTTCTTCTATCTACTTTATTGTTTCATATCTTATATTTAGGTCTTTGATCCATTTTGAATTAATTTTTGTGCAGGGGGACAAACTGTAGTCGTGTTTCATTCTTTTGCATGTGGCTTTCCAACTTTCCCAGCACCATTTACTGAAGAGGCTTTCTTTAATCCATTGTGTGTTTTTGGCTCCTTTGTCAAAGATGATTTGTCCATTTTATGTGGTTTTATTTCTGGGTTCTCAATTCCGTTCCATTGTTCTGTGCGTCTGTTTTTCTGTCAATACCATGCTGTTTTGATTATTGTAGCTCTATAGTATAATTTGAAGTCAGGTAGCATGATACCTCTGGCTTCATTCTTTATCCTCAGGATTGCTTTGGCTATTGAGGTTTTCTTTTTTTAATTTTTTTACAGAGACAGAGAGAGAGAGAGTTAGAGAGAGGGATAGATAGGGATAGACAGACAGGAACAGAGAGAGATGAGGAGCATCAATCATCAATTTTTCGTTGCGACACCTTAGTTGTTCATTGATTGCTTTCTCATATGTGCCTTGACCGTGGGCCATCAGCAGACCAAGAAACCCCTTGCTTGAGCCAGCAACCTTGGGTCCAAGCTGGTGAGCTTTGCTCAAACCAGATGAGCCCATGCTCAAGCTGGCGACCTCGGGGTCTTGAGCCTGGGTCCTTCGCATCCCAGTCTGATGGTCTGTCCACTGCGCCACCGTCTGGTCAGGCTATTCAGGTTTTTTTATGGTTCCATATAAACCTGGTAATTTTTTGTTTTAGTTCTTTAAAAAATGACCTTGTGATTTTGATGGAGATTACATTAAATTTGTGCATTGCTTTGGGTAATATGACCATTTTAACTATGTTGATGCTTTCAATCCATGAATATGAAATATTTTTTTAGTTATTGTGTCTTTTCATTTTTTTTTCAATAATGTTTTATAGATTTCAATATATAGGTCATTCACATCCTTTGTTAAGTTTATTCCTAGGTATTTTACGTTTTGTTGCAATTGTAAAAGTAATTATTTTTTAGTTCATTTCCTGATGTTTCATTACTGGTGTAAAGGAAAGCAGTGGACTTTTGTATATTGATTTTGTATCCTGCAACATTACTGTACTGGTTTATTGTTTCTAATAATTTTTCTGTGGAGTGTTTTGGGTTTCTATGTACAGGATCATGTCATATAATAAAAGCAATACCTTTATTTCTTTTTTTTTTCAATATGGTTGCCTTTTATTTCTTTCTCTTGCCTGATTGCTCTGGGTAAAACTTCTAGAGCTATGTTGAATAAGAGTGGACAGAGTGGGCAGACTTGTTCCTGATTTTATTTTATTTTATTTTTAAATTTTATTTATTCATTTTTAGAGAGGAGAGAGAGAGGGAGATAGAGAAACAGAGAGAGAGAAGGGGGAGGAGCTGGAAGCATCAACTCCCATATGTGCCTTGACCAGGAACCGGCAACCTCAGCATTTCCAGGTCGACGCTTTATCCACTGCGCCACCACAGGTCAGGCCATTGTTCCTGATTTTAAAGGAAAATTTTTCATTTTTTCACCATTTAATATGATATTAACTGATGGTTTGTCATATATTGCTTTTAGTATGTTGAGGTACTTTCCTTCTATTCAGATTTTATTGAGTGTTTTAAACATAAAGGGATGTTGTATCTTATTAAATGCCTTTTCTGAATCTATTGACAAGATCATATGATTTTTGTTCTTTGTTTTGTTAATGTGCTGTGTTATGTTGAACAATTTCCATATGGTGAACCATGCTTGTGCTCACGGAACAAATCCCACTTGATTGTGATGTATTATTTTTTTAATGTGTTGTTGTGTTTGATTTGCTAGTATTTAGTTTAGGATTTTGCATGTGTATTCATTAGAGATATTGGTCTGTATTTTTCTTTTTCTGTGTTGACCTTGCCAGGTTTTGGCGTGAGGGTTAGATTGACTTCATAAAATGTGTTGGGGAGTCTTGTTTCTTTTTTTATATTTCTTGGAAGACTTTGAGAAGGATAGTTACCAAATATTCTTTGAATGTTTGGTAGAATTCTCTACTGTAGCCACCTCGTCCTGAGATTTTGTTTTTGGGGATTTTTTTTTTTTTTTACAGAGACAGAGAGAGAGTCAGAGAGAGGGACAGATAGGGACAGACAGACAGGAACAAAGAGAGATGAGAAGCATCAATCATCAGTTTTTCATTGTGACACCTTAGTTGTTCATTGATTGCTTTCTCATATGTGCCTTGACCATGGGCCTTCTGCAGACTGAGTAACCCCTTGCTCAAGCCAGCGACCTTGGGTCCAAGCTGGTGAGCTTTGCTCAAACCAAATGAGCCCGCGCTCAAGCTGGTGACCTCGGGGTCTTGAACCTGGGTCTTCTGCATCCCAGTCTGATGCTCTGTCCACTGTGCTACCACCTGGTCAGGCTGTTTTGGGGGATTTTTTGATAGTTCTTTTTGCTTTCTCACTGCTTAGAGGCCTATTTAGGTTTTCCACTCTGTGGCTCAGTCTAGGAAGATTGTATAGTTCTAGGAATTTGTCTATTTCCTCTAGGTTGTTGAATTTGGTGGCATATAATCTTTCATAATATTCTACTATGATCCTTTGTATATCTATGATGTCTGTAGTAATTTCTCCTCTTTTATTTCGGATTTTGTTTATTTGAGTTCTTTTTCTTTTTTCTTTAGTGAGTCTATCCAGTGGTTTGTCTATTTATTTGATACTAGCTGTACCCGGCCATGTGTTGCTGTGGCTCAGTCTGGTTAACTGGAAAAGAAAGAAAAGAGAAAGTGCACATTTCTAATATGTTTAATTTCACAATGCTTGTGGGTATACAATATTTTGTTCCATTGTCTATGCAGATATAGAAATTGTCTGGTTTGCCAACTCTACAACACGCAACATATAATTGTCCATGTGAGAAGCAATCCGTGTCTAGATCTAAACTGCACAATTCTAAAGATTGGCCCTGAGCTTTGTTGATGATGATTGCAAATACCAATCGAATTGGGAATTGCAATCTCTTAAATTGAAATGGCATATCCATTGGAATTATAGGAATGTGAGGAATGAGGACATCTTCACTTTTGAAAGGTCCTGTCAAGATTGTTGCTTCTATGATGTTGCTCATTAATTTTTTTACTGCAAGCTGCGTACCGTTGCAAAGCTTTGGCTGGTTGATATTTTGCAATATGATAATTGACATGCCAATTTTCTATTGCAGTATGTGTGGTGGCATCCCTGGCAGATCGAGTAAACTCAAAACTTCTGTTGGATAATTATCCGCTTTATCTGCTTCAGAATTGTAAAATATTTAGTATAGCGTGTGTTGCTTTTATGTCCAACAGATGGTGTTGTTTATCAAAAAAGCATGTTTTTACCTGTCACAGGTGTGACATCTATATAATAGTAGGTATATAAAACCATGCGCATATTTAAATGCAATGTTGTGTCTAAATTTCAAAGCAATCGGTGAAGAACTTTCGGAGATTTAATATTTTGAACAAACGAACATTTATATTTTTATTTATATAGATTTTCAAAGAACCAGCTCTCTGTTGTATTAAGTTTTTTTATAGTTTTTTTTGTTCTCTATTTCATTTAGTTCTGCTCTACTTCTATTTGCTTTCTTTTGCTGTATTTTGGTTGCTTTTGTTTTTTTCTAGTTCCTTAAGTTGTGATCTTAGGCTGTTTACTTGGGATCTCTCTTGTTTCTTGATATAATCCTGTGTTATAATCTTCCCTCTTATTACTGCTTTGACTGTGTCCCAGAATTCTTGATATGTCATGTTGTCATTTTCATTTGTACTTATCTTTTGTTCTATGCTGTAATTTCTGCTTTGACTCAGTCATTATTCAGAAGTATGTTGTTTAATTTCCACATTTTTGTGGGTTTCTTTACTTCCTTTTTACAATTAAATTCTAATTTCAAAGCCTTATGCTCAGAAAACATACTTGGCATAATTCCAATCTTTCTGAATTTGTTAATGTTAGTTTTGTGGCCTAACATATGGTCTATCCTTGAGAATGTTTCATGCATACTGAAGAAGAATGTATAATATGACATTTTGGGATGAAATGCCCAATAAATGTCTATTATGTCTATTTGGTCCAGAGTGTCATTTAAGGCCAATGTTTCTTTATTGATTTTCTGTTTGGATGGTCTATCTAAAGGTGTCAATGGTGTGTTAAGATCTCCAAGTATGATTGTGTTTTTGTTTGCTTCTATTTTTAGATCAGTTAGTAGATGTCTTACATATTTTGGTACTCCTGGTTCAGTACATATATGTTAAGGTGTTATGTTTTCTTAATACAATGTCCCCTTTATCATGAAATGTTGATCTTTGTCTCTGGTTACCTTTGTTTTCTTGAACTCAGCATTGTCTGATATGAATATGGCTACATGTGCTTTTCTTAGGAAATCTTCCTTGAGAATCATTTTCCAACCTTTTACTTTGTATCTATTTTTGTCCTTGCAGCTAAGATGTGTCTTTTGAAGACAGTATGTAGTTGAGTTTTGCTTTGTGATCCATTCTTCTATTCTGTGCCTCTTTATTGGTGAGTCATTCTATTTACATTTAGGGCAATTATTGACACTTGAGGATTTCCTATAGCCACTTTATGTTTTGTTTTTTTGTACCTCTGTGTCTTGTTTGGTTCTTCTTCTTTTTGTTGTTTATGTCAGTTATTATTGTTTCATGGTACTCCATACTTCTTTTTCCTGTTTCTTCTTTTTTTTAAGCTGTGTGTTTCAGTAGTGGCTTTTTCATAGGTGGTTATCATTAAGTTATTAAGAGGAAAATGTTCATATGTATAAGAATTTTTTGTTATATAAGTGCTTCTGCACTCCATTCTCCTCTGCTACTGCAGCTCTTTACTTCTCCCCTTTTATGTTATTGTTGTCACAGATTATCCTTGTTTTTATTGTGACCTTGTTGGAGTTTTTTTTTTTAAGACAATTTTTTATCTTTATTTTTATTCATTTTTTTAGAGGAGAGAGAGAGAGAGAGAGAGAGAGAGAGAGAGAGAGAGAAAGGGGGGAGGAGCAGGAAGCATCAACTCCCATACGTGCCTTGACTGGACAAGTGCAGGGTTTTGAACCGGCGACCTCAGAGTTCCAGTTCGACACTTTACCCACTGCACCACCACAGGTCAGGCCTTGTTGGAGTTTTTAATTGTAGTTTTGATTTGTTTTATTCTTTGTATCTGGTTGAATAAACTCTCTGAATATTTTCTGCTGTGGGAGTTTTCTGGTGATAAGTTTCTTCAACTCCTGTATGTCTAAAAGTTTTTATTTCTCTTTCATATATGAAGGATAACTTTAATGGATATATTATTCTTGGCTGATAATTTCTCTCTTTCAGTACTTTGAGTGTTTGGGTCCACTCTTCTGGCTTGTAAAATTTCTGTTGAGAAGTCTGTTGATAACCTAATGGTTTTTTCCTTTCTATATTATGTTCTTTTTCCTTGGTGCCTTGATGAATCTTTATTTGTCAATTATATTTGACAATTTTATTATGATGTATCTTGGAGCAGGTCTGTTTGGGTTGAGGTAACTTGGTTTTCTATTTGCTTTTTGGACTCTAACTCTTTCCATAGACTGGAAATTCTCAATTATTTGTTTGAATAGGCTGTCCATCCCCAACTCCCACTCTACATCTTCTGATATACCCATTATTCTTATATTGCTCTTTCTCATGAATTCAGACAGTTCTTGTAGAGCTCTCTTAGATGTTTAATCCATAAGTCTCCTTCCTCTTCTCTCTGTAGCATCTCTATTTGTCTGTCTTTGATGTTACTGATTCTTTCCTCTATCAGTCTTGTTCTATTAGCTAATCTTGCGACCTCAGTCTTCATTTCATGTATTGAATTCTTCATCTGCTTTTTAAAAATATTTTTTCCTGTATTTTTCTGAAGCCAGAAACGGGGAGAGACAGTCAGACAGACTCCCGCATGTGCCCGACCAGAATCCACCTGGCACACCCACCAGGGGCGACGCTCTGCCCACCAGGGGGCAATGCTCTGCCCCTCCGGGGTGTCACTCTGTTGTGACCAGAGCCACTCTAGCGCCTGGGGCAGAGGCCAAGGAGCCATCCCCAGCACCTGGGCCATCTTTGCTCCAGTGGAGCCTTGGCTGCAGGAGGGGAAGAGAGAGACAGAGAGGAAGGAGAGGGGGAGGAGTGGAGAAGCAAATGGATGCTTCTCCTGTGTGCCCTGGCCCGGAATCAAGCCCGGGACTTCTGCATGTCAGGCCGATGCTCTACCACTGAGCCAACCGGCCAGGGCCTTTTTAAAAAATTTTTGAGTAGTTTATTAATTAGCCAGCTAGCAACACAATCCCAAATCATGTAGAAAGTCCCTACAATTTTGTGGCTGATTTTATAGACCAAATTACATACCAGTTGGAGTGGGTAAGGAGGGGCTCATGATCCCTTTTTCTAGAGGTATAGTTACTCTCATGACTTTAGGGTGAGTCCGAGTATAGGAATTTTTTTTAAGGTATTTAGTAGAGTTTGTTTATTTTCTCACATCTCTAGGTAATTTTTTAAAAAAATTAATTTTAATGGAGTGACATTGATAAATCAGTTTTTAAGTTTCAGTCTCCTTAGTGAGGTATTCATTTTGTTCATTAATTTGTTTTCTGAGCTCATTAAGTTACTTATTGGTGTCTTCTCGCATGTCGTTAAGTATTTTCAGAACTTCAATTTTGAGTCCTCTATCATTCAACTCCAAGTTTCCATGTGATTGAGATTTTTTTTGGAGGTTTTTAATTTTCTTTCTGAACTATGTCTCTGTCTTGTGTAGCCATGGTATTTGATTTTTTCTTCCTTGATGGCATTTGAGAGTTATATTGTTAAGTACACTAACAAAAAAACCCCTAAAATATGAAAAATTAAAATAAAAAATACAATAGAAATATAAAAATTAAAAAATATGACAAGAGGAAAAACCATGGAAAATGATTGAAATCAAACAAAAGTATTAAAAACAAAACACCCACAATAAATAAGAATAAAAATATAAAAATTTAAGAAAATGAAATTTAAAAGACTAAAAGAGAAAAGAAAGAATAAGAAAAAAAAGTAAAAAAGTGAGAAAAGAAAAATAACTTTTGGTTTTGAGAGATTTCTTCTACTACGTGTTACTGTATTACAATTTTTAGCTTTGTGAAGTTTCTAGGATATCCATTACTGAGATGTTGCTTTTGCATGATGTAGGTGGGGCCACAGGCACTTTGGTGGGTGAGACATGTTGTGAGGGCTTTATGGCTTCAACCTTATAACTTCTGGTTTATGACTTCAGCCTTCCGGCTTTCTAGGTCTAGCAATGACAATCTCAGGCTTCTGAGTGCTGCTTCCCACATTTCAATAGACCTGCAGACTGGATATGGAACACCTCTGTTCCTCAGGGGAGAGAGTGGCTCCAGAGAGCTAGCTGTGAGGTTTGCTCTGCCACTCTCCATTACTGTGAGGTGAGTGAGGCAGGATCTGGAAGTTTGAGGATTTCACTTTAGCTTTCTTTGTCTCTTCAGGGTGAGACAGCAGGCAATATGCAGGAACACTGACCATGACCCCATACTCTGGCCAGTTTGGTTACCCCATATGCACCTTTTCCTCACCACTCCTCCCAACAGAAGGAGACTAAGTTACTCTGAGTTTCACTCTCTATACTCCTCAGACAAAATCCAGAGAGCCCGAGCTTCCTTCCTTCCCATAGTACAGCAAAAAAATAAATAATCCAGTCACTCCAGGTTTGTCTCCTCTCCTCTACAGAGCCAACCACAAATGCTTTTTTTTTTTGGCCCACCTTTTCAACCCCTCTCACATTTAGTCCACTTGGTGCATGGATCTTTCAGGTGTGTCTTCAAGCCCAGCTAGGGTTCCTCCTCTGAGTTATAGTTGTTCTATTTGTTGAAGTTTCAAGGGGAAAGATCAAGAGTATCTCTCAAACCACCATTACTCTAATGTCATCTCTATTTTTTTGTGGTTGTTTTATTTTTTGTGTTTGATCATTTTTTTGTTTTTTGTAATATTCTCCATTAATTTTATTTTATTTTAAATCTATTTTTATTTTTATATTCTTTGTTGTTATTCTTTGCCACTCTCAAATGACCTGAAGGCAGAAGAGTAAAAATACCATGACTATACAAGAAAGACACAAAATCAGAAGGAAAATGCAAAATCTCTAAAAACAATCTCAATTATATGCAAACCTTGGAGTTAAATAATAGACCATTCGAAATTGAAGTGCTTAAAATATTCAGCAAGATGTGAGAAAGCAGCAGTGGGTAACTTAATGAGCTTAGAAAACAGAACAAACACCTCACCAAGGAAATTGAAACTTTGAAAACAGAGATAAAGAAGTCAATACATGAATTCATAGATGATCTACCAAGTTTAGCTAATAAACTAATCAGTGACATCAAACAGGCAACTAGAGATAATAAAGAGGAAAGAAGAGAGAGAGAGAGACTCAAGAATTTAAAAAAATGAGCTTTATGAGAATTGTGTGACACCATCAGAAAGAGCAATACAAGAATAATTGGTATATCAGAAGAAGAATAGTTGGAGAAGGGAATGGAGAGCCTATTCAAACAGGTAATTGATAAGAACTTTTCAAGCCTATGTAGTTAGATTCTTGAACCCCAAAGCCAAACAGAATGCTAGTTACCTTAACTCAAATAGGCCTTCTCCAAGACATATTGTAAAAATGTCAAAATCAATGATAAAAAAAGAATCCTCAAGGCAGCAAAGGAAAAAAAGAACTTAACATATAAAAGAAGATCCATCAATTTATCATCATACTTCTCAGCAAAAACTCTACAAACCAGAAAAAGGTGAACCCAAACATTCAAAGTACTGAAAGAGAGGAATTACCAACCAAGAATACTATATAATCATAGTTGTCTTTCAAATATAAAGAGGAAATAAAAACTTTTACAAACATATAGAAGCTGAAGGAATTTATCACCAAAAACCCCCACTACAGGAAATACTCATAGGGGTTATTCTGTTGGACACAAAGAACAAAACAAATCAAACCTACAAGTAAAAGGTCCAATAGTTTAAACAGGGGTCCCTAAACTATGGCCCGCAGGCTGCATGCGGCCCCCTGAGGCCATTTATCCGGCCCCCTGAGGCCATTTATCCGGCCCCCACCACACTTCCGGAAGGGGCACCTTTTTCATTGGTGGTTAGTGAGAGGAGAACAAGATGCATCCACATCCTGTGTTCCTGGAGTACTGTATGTGATGGCGCCGCAAAGCACAGCATCGCACACGTACAGTACTACTTCCAGTGACGCGGGATGCATGCGTCACGGCTCCAGAAGTGCATCATATCAGTTGTTACGGCTAGCAGTGACAAATATGGAATCAGGCATTGACCATCTCATTAGCCAAAAGCAGGCCCATAGTTCCCATTGAAATGCTGGTCAGTTTCTTGATTTAAATTTACTTGTTCTTTATTTTAAATATTGTATTTGTTCCCGTTTTGTTTTTTTACTTTAAAATAAGATATGTGCAGTGTGCATAGGGATTTGTTCCTAGTTTTTTTTATAGTCTAGCCCTCCAACAGTCTGAGGGACAGTGAACTGGCCCCCTGTGTAAAAAGTTTGGGGACCCCTGGTTTACAATATAAACAAGGATAATCTGTGACAACAAAAACATAAAAGTGGGGAGAATAAAGCTCTGAGCTAGCAAAGGAGGATGGAGTGCAGAAGCACTCATAAGACAAAGAACTCTTATATATAGGAAACTTTATTTCTCAACAACTTAATAGTAACCACCCATTAAGTAACCAAAATGGAAACACATAGCATAAAAAAAGAACTAAAGGAAAGAGGCATGGAATTCCACCAAACAAAAACAACTGACAAACACAAAGGAAACCAAAGGAGACACAGAGCTAACAGAAAACAAAACATATAATAGCTATAAGAAATCCACATATGTTAATTATTAACCTAAATGTAAATGAACTGAACTCACCAATAAAGAGGCATAGAGTAGCAGATTCAATTAAAAGAAAACCCAACCATATGCTGGCTTCAGGAGACAAAAGTAGGTTCAAAGTAAAATGTTAAAAAACATTTCTCTAAGAAAATAATACCTAAAGAAAAGCAGGTGTAACCATACTTACATTTGACAACACTGACTTCAATACAACAAAGGTAACAAGAGACAAAGATGGACATTTCTTTTTTTCTCTTTAATTATTTAGAGAGGGGGCAAGACAGAGGGAGAGAGAGAGAGAAAGAGAGAGAGAGAGAGAGAATGGGGAGAGGAACAGAAAGCATCTAGTCCCATATGTTTCTTGAACAGGCGAGCTAGGAGTTTTGAACCTGTGACCACAGTCTTCTAGGTCAACACTTTATCTACTGCACCAGAACATCAGATAATACATTCTTTTCAAGTGTGAATGGAATGTTTTTAAGGATAGATCATATGTAGGGCCACAAAACCAACCTCAACAAATTTGAGAAGATTGGAATTATACCAAATGTTCTCTGAACATGAGGCTTTAAAATTAAAATTCCACTGAAAAAAAGAAGTAAAAAACTCCACAAAAATGTGGAAATTAAACAACATACTTCTAAAAAATGACTGTCAAAGAAGAAATAAATACAAGAATCAAAAGACATATAAAGTCAAACAAAAATGACAGCACAATATATCAAAATTTCTGGGATGAAGTAAGAGCAATAATAAGAAGGACGTTGCCCTGGCCGGTTGGCTCAGTGGTAGAGCGTTGGCCTGGCATGCGAAAGTGCTGGGTTCGATTCCCGGCCGGGGCACACAGGAGAAGCACCCATCTGCTTCTCCGCCCCTCCCCCTCTCCTTCCTCTCTGTCTCTCTCTTCCCCTTCCACAGCCAAGGCTCCATTGGAGCAAAGTTTTCCCGGGCACTGAGGATGGCTCTGTGGCCTCTGCCTCAGGCACTAGAATGGCTCTGATTGCGGCAGAGCGACGCCCCAGATGGGCAGAGCATCGCCCTCTGGTGGGCATGCCGGGTGGATCCCTGTCAGGCGCATGCGGGAGTCTGTCTGACTGCCTCCCCCTTTCCAACTTAAGGAAGAAAAAAAAAAAAGAAGGAAGTTAATATCATTATAGGCTTATATCAAGTAATAAGAGAGATCCCAAGTGAAAAACCTAACATCATATTTTAGAAAGCTAAAAAAGTAAGAACAAAGCCAACCTAAAGTCAGAAGAACAAAGGAAATAGTAAAAATTAGAGCCGAACTAAATGAAATAGAGAACAAAAAAATTATAGAAAAAATTAATAAGACAAAGAGCTGGTTCTTTGAAAAAATCAAATAAATAGACAAACCACTGGATAGCTTCACTAAGGAAAAAAAAGGAAAAACTCTTATAAAGAGAATCCAAAATGAAGGAGGAGAAATTACCATAGACATCATAGATATACAAAGGGTCATAGTAAATTATATGCCACCAAATTCAAGAACCTAATGGAAATGAATAAACTCTTAGAACTATACAATCTTCCTAGACTGAGTCATGAAGAAATGAAAAACCTAAGTAGACCTAAGCAGGGACGAAATAGAACTATCAAAAACTGCTCCAAAAACAAAAGTCCAGGCCAGATGGCTACACTAGTGAATTCTACCAAATATTCAAAAATATTTGGTAACTATCCTTCTCAAAGTCTTCCAAAACAAAAAAAAAAAAAAAAAAAGGAGAAAAATACTTCCTAACACATTTTATTAGGCCAACATAACCCTCATACCAAAACCTGGCAAGGACAACACACAAAAAAAGAAAATTACAGACCAATAAATACACATGCAAGAATCCTAAATGAAATACTAGCAAATCGAACACAACAACACATTAAAAAAGTAATATACAGTGGTACCTTGAGATACGAACAGACAAACATATGATTTTTTTTTCTTTTTTTAGGATACGAGCTGCGACTTGGTCCATATTTTTGTTTGAGATCCGAGCGAAATTCCGAGATATAAGTCGTGATTCAGGAAGCTGCCACTAGTTGGCACATTGGCGCATGGGTCCAGTATTGGCATTTTGATAAATGAGTTGACTGACTTACAAGCTCAGTTACAGAACAAATTAAATTTGTATCTCAAGGTACCACTGTATTATGATCAAGTGGAATTCATTCCAGGATCACAAGAATGGTTCACCATATGGAAATTGATCAACATAATACAACACATTAACAAAAAAAAGAACAAAAATTATATAATATTATTTATTTATTTATTTATTTTTTATTAATTTTAATGGGGTGACATTGATAAATCAGGGTACATATGTTCAGAGAAAACATCTCTAGGTTATTTTGACATTTGATTATGCTGCATTTCCATCACCCAAAGTCTAATTGTCTTCCATCACCTTCTAACTGGTTTTCTTTGTGTCCCTCCCCTCCCTCAGTGCCCTCCCTCTCCTCCACCCTGCCTCGTGACCACCACACTCTTGTCCATGTTTCTGAGTCTCATTTTTATGTCCTACCTATGTATGGAATCATATAGTTCTTAGTTTTTTCTGATTTACTTCTTTCACTCAGTATAATGTTATCAAGGTCCATCCATGTTGTTGTAAATGATCCGATGTAATCATTGATTATGGCTGAGTAGTATTCCATAGTATATATGTACCAAAGCTTTATAATCCACTCGTCCACTGACGAACACTTGGGCTGTTTCCAGATCTTCGCTATTGTGAACAATGCTGCCAAAAACATGGGGTTGCATTTCTCCTTTTAAAACAGTGCTATGGTGTTCTTGGGGTATATTCCTAAAAGTGGGATAGCTGGGTCAAAAGGCAGTTGGATTTTTAATTTTTTGAGGAATCTCTATACTGTTTTCCACAGTGGCTGCACCAGTCTGCATTCCCACCAGCAGTGCAGGAGGGTTCCCTTTTCTCCACATCCTTGCCAGCACTTATTCTGTGTTGCTTTGTTGATGAGCGCCATTCTGACTGGTGTGATATCTCATTGTGGTTTTAATTTGCATTTCTCTAATAATTAGTGATGTTGAGCATTTTTTCATATGCCTATTGGCCATCTGTATGTCTTCTTTGGAGAAGTGTCTATTCATTTCTTTTGCCCATTTTTTGATTGGATTGTTTGTCTTCCTGGTGTTGAGTTTTACAAGTTCTTTATAAATTTTGGTTATTAACCTCTTATCAGACGTATTGTCAAATATGTTCTCCCATTGTGTAGTTTGTCTTTTTATTCTGTTCTTATTATCTTTAGCTGCGCAAAAGCTTTTTAGTTTGATATAGTCCCATTTGTTTATCCTGTCTTTTATTTCACTTGCCCATGGAGATAAACTGGCAAATATATCACAGCGAGAGATGTCAGAGAGCTTACTGCCTATGTTTTCTTCTAAGATGCTTATGGTTTTATGGCTTACATTTAAGTCTTTTAATCATTTTGAGTTTATTTTTGTGAATGGTGTAAGTTGGTGGTCTAGTTTTATTTTTTGCAGGTAGCTGTCCAATTTTCCCAACACCATTTGTTGAAAAGGTTGTCATTACTCTATTGTATGCTCTTACCTCCTTTGTCAAATATCAGTTGTCCATAAAGGTGTGGGTTTATTTCTGGGTTCTCTGTTCTGTTCCATTGATCTATATGCCCGTTCTTATGCCAGTACCAGGCTGTTTTGAGTACAATGACCTTGTAGTATAGCTTGATATCTGGAAATGTGATACCTCCCACTTTATTCTTCCTTTTCAAGATTGCTGAGGCTATTCGTGTTCTCTTTTGGTTCCATATAAATTTTTGGAATATGTGATCTATATCTTTAAAGTATGTCATTGGTATTTTAATTGGTATTGCATGGAATTTATAAATTGCTTTGGGTAATATAGACATTTTAATGATGTTTATTCTTCCTAACCATGAGTACGGTATATGCTTCTACTTGTTTGTATCTTCCCTGATTTCTTTTATCGATGTTCTATACTTTTCCGAGTACAAGTCTTTAATCTCCCTGGTTAAATTTATTCCTAGGTACTTTATTTTTTTGGTTGCAGTTGTGAAGGGGATTGATTCCTTAATTTCTCTTTCTGACTGTTCATTGTTAGTGTATAAAAATGCCTCTGATTTCTGAGTATTAATTTTATATCCTGCCACCTTGCTGAATTCATTTATCAGGTCCAGTAGTTTCTTGACTGAGACTTTAGGGTTTTCTATATACAATATCATATCATCTGCAAATAATGATAGTTTTACTTCTTCTTTACTAATTTGGATGCTTTTTATTTCTTTTTCCTGTCTGATTGTTGTGGCTAGGACTTCCAGAATCATGTTAAATAAGAGTGGTGAGAAGAGGCACCCCTGCCTTGTTCCTGATCTTATGGGGATTGCTTTTAATTTTTGCCCATTGAGTATGATGCTGGCTGTGGGTTTGTCATAGTTGGCCTTTACAATGTTGAGGTATGTTCTCTTTTTCCCACTTTGCTGAGAGTTTTGATCATGAATAGGTGCAGGATATTTATCAAATGCTTTTTCTGCATCTATTGAAAATATTATGTGGTTCTTCTCCTTCCTTTTGTTTATGTGATGGATCACATTGATTGATTTGTGAATACTGTACCAGCCTTTCCTCCCCAGAATAAATCCCACTTGATCATGGTATATGATTTTTTTCATATATTGCTGGATCCAGTTTGCTAATATTTTGTGGAGGATTTTAGCATCTAAATCAGTGGTTCTCAACCTGTGGGTCGTGACCCCGGTGGGGGTCAAATGACCAAAAAACACAGGTTGAAATGCATATTTATTATACAATACATTTTTAAATAAAATATATATTTCCGATGGCTTTAGGTGACCCCTGTGTTTTGGTTGTTCGACCCCCACCAGGGTCGCGACCCACAGGTTGAGAACCGCTGATCTAAATTCATCAGGGATATTGGCCTATAATTTTCTTTCTTTATGTGGTCTTTGCCTGGTTTTGGAATGAGAATTATGCTCGCCTCATAAAAGGAGCTTGGAAGTCTTCCTTCCTCTTGAATTTTTTGAAATAGCTTGAGAAAGATAGGAGTTAGTTCTTTGAATATTTGATAGAATTCACTTGTAAAGCCATCAGACCCAAGACTTTTCTTTTTTGAGAGTTTGTTGATAACTGTTTCAATCATATTTGTTGTAATCAGTCTGTTTAGGTTTTCTGATTCTTCCAGATTAATTTTTGGAAGATTATATGTTTCAAGGAATTTGTCCATTTCATCTAGGTTGTTTAGTTTTTTGTTGTTGTTGTTGTTTTGTATTTTTTCTGAAGCTGGAAACGGGGAGAGAAAGTCAGATAGACTCCCGCATGCGCCCGACCGGGATCCACCCAGCACGCCCACCAGGGGCGACGCTCTGCCCACCAGAGGGCGATGCTCTGCCCCTCCGGGGCGTCGCTCTGCCGCGACCAGAGCCACTTTGCGCCTGGAGCAGAGGCCAAGGAGCCATCCCCAGCGCCCAGGCCATCTTTACTCCAATGGAGCTTTGGCTGCGGGAGGGGAAGAGAGAGACAGAGAGGAAGGAGGGGGGGGGTGGAGAAGCAAATGGGCGCTTCTCCTATGTGCCCTGGCTGGGAATCGAACCCGGGTCCCCCGCACACCAGGCCGATGCTCTACCACTGAGCCAACCGGCCAGGGCCTAGGTTGTTTAGTTTTTTAACATACAGTTCTTCATAGTATTTTCTTACAATATTTTGTATTTCTGTTGTGTCAGTTTTTACTTCTCCACTCTCATTTCTAATTTTATTTATTTGAGTCCTCTCTCTTCTTTTCTTGGTGAGTCTGGTTAAAGGTTCATCATTATTGTTTACCTTTACAAAGAACCAGCTCCTGGTTTCATTGATCCTGTGTATTGTTTCTTTAGCCTTTATGTCATTTGTTTCTGCTCTGTTCATTGTTATTTCCTTCCTTCTACTAGCTCTGGGCTTTACTTGCTGTTCTTTTTCTAGTTCTTTTAGATGCAGGGTCAAGTTGTTTATTTGAGCTTTTTCTATCTTCTGAAGGTATGCCTGTAATGCTGTGAACTTCCCTCTCAGGACTGCTTTTGCTGTGTCCCATAAATTTTGAGTTGATGTACGCTCATTATCATTTGTTTCTAGGAATTTTTAAAATTTCTTCTTTAATCTAATTGTTAACCCATTCATTATTTAATAACATACTATTTAGTTTCCAAGTGTTTGAGTATTTTCAGTTTTTCTATTGTGGTTGATTTCTAGTTTTATGCCATTGTGATCAGAGAAAGTGCTCAATATGATTTCAATCTTCTTAAATTTGTTGAGACCACTTTTGTGCCCTAACATGTGGTCTGTCTTAGAGAATGTACCATGAGCACTTGAAAAGAATGTATATTCTGCTGCTTTAGGGTGAAAGGTTCTGAAGATATCTATTAAATGGAGTTGATCTAGTGTGTCCTTTAAGTCTGCTGTTTCTTTGTTAATTTTCTTTCTTAAGGATCTATCTAGTGATGTTGGTGGGGTATTGAAATCCCCTACTATTATAGTGTTGCTGTTGACCTCACCCTTTAAATCCATCAAAGTCTGTTTTATATATTTAGGTGCTCCTATATTAGGTACATATATATTTATAACGGTTATATCTTCCTGTTGGATTGCTCCCTTTATCATTATGTAATGATCTTCTTTGTCTCTTAATATAGCCTTTGTTTTAATGTCCATTTTTTCTGATATAAGCATTGCTACCCCAGTTTTTTTTTCATTTCCGTTTACATGAAATATTTTTTCCATCCTTTTATCTTCAGTCTATGTGCATCATTTGTTTTGAGGTGTGTCTCTTGTAGACTGCATATTTATGGGTCCTGTTTTCTTATCCTTGCAAATACCCTATGTCTTTTGATCGGATCATTTAATCCATTTACATTTACGGTTATTATTGATATGTAGTTGTTTATTGCCATTTTATTCTTTAAAACCGTATTCCTCCCTCATTCACTGTTGGTGGGAATGTAAAGTAGTACAACTATTATGGAAGAAAGTATGGTCGTTCCTCAAAAAACTGAAAATAGATCTACCTATGACCCAGCAATCCCTCTACTGGGTATATACCTCCAAAACTCAGAAACATTGATATGTAAAGACACATTCAGCCCCATGTTCATTGTAGCATTGTTCACAGTGGCCAGGACAATGAAACAACCCAAAAGCCCATCAGTAGATGACTGGATAAAGAAGATGTGGCACATATACACTATGGAATACTACTCAGCCATAAGAAATGATGACATCGGATCATTTACAGTAAAATGGTGAGATCTTGATAACATTATATGAAGTGAAATAAGTAAATCAGAAAAAACCAGAAACTGCATTATTCCATATGTAGGTGGGACATAAAAACGAGACTAAGAGACATTGATAAGAGTGTGGTGGGTATGGGGGGAGCGGGGAGAGAAAGAGGGAAAGGGAAGGGGGAGGGGCATAAGGAAAACTAGATAGAAGGTGACAGAGGACAATCTGACTTTGGGTGATGGGTATGCAACATAATTGAATGACAAGATAACCTGGACATGTTTTCTTTGAATATATGTATCCTGATTTATTGATGTCACCCCATTAAAAAAATAAAATTATAAAAAAAACAAAAAAAACTGTATTCCTCCTTTGCTATATTCTTTTTACCCTTTGATCTGTTTACTACAGGCCCCCTAACATTTCTTGCAGCATTGGTTTGGTTGTAGTGAATTCCTTGAGGTTTTTTTTTTTGTCTGTAAAGCTTTTTATTTCTCCTTCAACTTTAAATGATAGCCTTGCTAGATAAAGTAGTCTTGGTTGTAGGCTCTTGTTCTGCAATACTTTAAATATTTCTTTTTTTTACAGAGACAGGGAGTGAGTCTGAGAGAGGGATAGACAGGGACAGACAGACAGGAATAGAGAGAGATGAGAAGCATCAATCATTAGTTTTCCATTGCACATTGCAACACCTTAGTTGTTCATTGATTGCTTTCTCATATGTGCCTTGACCGTGGGCCTTCAGCAGACCGAGTAACCCCTTGCTGGAGCCAGCGACCTTGGTTGGGTTCAAGCTGGTGGGCTTTTGCTCAAACCAGATGAGCCTGTGCTCAAGCTCGCGACCTCAGGGTCTCGAAACTGGGTCCTCTGCATCCCAGTCCGACGCTCTATCCACTGCGCCACCGCCTGGTCAGGCTACTTTAAATATTTCTTGCCATTCCTTTCTGGCCTCAAGTGTTTCTGTTGAGAAGTTGAAAGTGATCCTTATTGGGGCTCCTTTGTAGGTGATAGCCTTTTCCTCTAGCAGCTTTTAATATTTTCTCTTTATCACTTAGCTTTGGTATTTTAATTATGATGTGTTGGTGTAGATTTTCTTGGGTTTCTCTTTAATGGTGTTCTCTGTGCTTCTTGAACTTGTGAGATGTTTTCTTGCCTTAATTTAGGGAAGTGTTCATTATGATATGTTTGAACAAAGTCTCTATCCCTTGTTCTTTCTCTTCTTCTTTAGGAACCCCTATGATGTGGATGTTATTTTTCTTCATGTTGTCAGAGAGCTCTCTTAGAATTTCCTCAGACTTTTTGAGTCTCTTCTTTTTTCTGCTCTGCTTTCGTGCCTTCATTTATCTTGTCCTCTAAGTCGCTAATTCAATTCTCAGCTTCATCCATCCTGCTTTTAATTCCTTTCATGTGTTCTTCATTTCTGATATTGTATTTGTCATTTCTGACTGATTCTTTTTTATTATTTCAATGTCCTTTTTAATATTTGCTATCTCTTTATTTAGGTGTTCATAATGACCATCTATTGTTGTGCTAAGATCTTTGAGCATCCTAACAATCATTATTTTAAACTGTGCATCTGGTAATTTGGTTATATCTGACTCATTCAGGTCCTTTTCTGGGGATTTCTGTTGATTCGTTTGTGTTGCATTTCTCTGCCTTTTCATTTTGTCTTTGTAAAAGAAGGTTTTGGCCACTGGAGTCCACTGGGTGTGACCTCTGTGTTTCCCCGCTGTGGTCTGTCTGCAGGCCTGCCACTCCCTCTGCTGCTCCTGCCTATGGTGTTGGGTATTGGGGTTACCATTGACAGCCCACTGGGGCTATTGCTGTGGTTTCCGCCTCTACTTTACAGAAGGGGCTGTGATCATGTGCTTGGGTATACAAGCCTTGTTGGCCTCAGCCTTTGCCCCTCCCCTGCAAGTGGGGTTATGCACTGCACCTGGCCCACAAGCCTTGGCCCTGAAGGCAGGGTTGAGCATCTTTGCTCAGCTGCGGGTCTCTGCTTGATTCTGGGCTTTCACCCCACTCCCACGGGATGAGCCCACTCGTGGGATGGCTGCAAACTTTGGCTCCATGGGCTGGGCAGGGCTGCATGCCCTCGCTCCGTAGTGGGACTCTGCCTGTTCTGGGCTTTTGTTCCACCCCCGTGGGAGGAGGCGGCTCGTGTGTCTGGCTGCAAGCCTTGGTTCCAGCAGGCCGGGGTGGCTGCACTTCTCTGCCCTTGCTTAAGGGTGGGTCTCTGCCCCTTCAGGGTTCCTGCCCTTCCCCCACAGGCTGGATTGTAGGTGGCCCGCAACTGGGCTTGACCACTTTCGCGCATGCCATCCACCCCAGCCCAGCAAGACTGAGTTCACACCTGAGCCTCAGTTGTGGCTAGCCAGCTTCCGCCCTTGCTGATGGAACCATACTTCTGCTTCCTGCCACCACCCGCCCTCGGGTGAGCCCTCAGCCATTTGTGTGGTGGTGCTGCAGTTCAGACCCTAACACTCAATACTGTAGTCCAGAAAGCTCCCTCCTTCTAAATGACTCTGCTCTAAGTATCGTGGGAGAGCTTATTTGGCTGGTGTCCTGCTTCCCTTTGCTGGTATTGCTGTTTCCAGGGGAAATATTCACTTCAGATTGGGGAGTTACTCCGCCCAGAGGTTAGGGTGGCTGTCTCTCAAAGTGTTTCTCCCTGTGCCTCCTAGATTACACTCTCTTCCCACTGCTCTGGTCCTCTCCTCTCTCCCCATACCCCAGAGCCCCAGGTGAGTGGTTGTGAAAGAGGTTTCCTGCATGGTCCCTTTAAGAAGAATCCTGGGTCTGAGAAATCAGTCTCTTTCTCACAAACAGTATCCTGACTTGTTTCCAGCTAAATACTGTCCATATGCCTCTTCTAGGCTCTGGGGCTGCAGGTTGGGGCTTTGTTCTTGGGGCTCAGGACCCTCCCCTCTCTGCTGAACTCACTTTCTGCCACATGAGTCTCTCCGGGTTGCCGTTCGCTCCAGGAAGCTGTGCAGCCCTCTCCGCGTTTCCACTTTTCCTACCAGTCTTGGTGTGGCTTCTTCAGTGTTCCTTGATTGAAGAGTCCTCTTAGTTTAGTCCAAAGTTGTTTTTTCCAGATGATGGTTCTTAAAATTAAGTTGTAATCCACTTTGGTTCTGCGAGGTAGAAGTTGGTATGTCCGCTTATTCCAGGGGTCCCCAAACTATAGCCCACGGGCCGCATGCGGCCCCCTGAGGCCATTTATCCAGCCCCCGCCACACTTCTGGAGGGGGTACCTCTTCATGGGGGGTCAGTGAGAGGAGCACATTGACTATCTCATTAGCCAAAAGAAGGCCCATAGTACCCATTGAAATACTGGTCAGTTTGTTGATTTAATTTACTTGTTATTTTAAATATTATATTTGTTCCTATTTTGTTATTTTACTTTAAAATAAGATAGGTGCAGTGTGTGTAAGGATTTGTTCATAGTTTTTTTTATAGTCCAGCCCTCCAATGGTCTGAGGGGCAGTGAACTGGCCCCCTGTGTAAAAAGTTTGAGGACCCCTGGCCTACTCCATTGCCATTTGATATTTTCAATAGATGCAGAAAAAGCATTTGATAAGATACAAAATCCTTTTATATTTAAAACACTCAATAAAATCCGAATAGAAGGAAAGTAGCTCAACATAATAAAGGCCATATAAGACAACCCATCAGCTAATATCATAATAAATGGTGTAAAAATGTAAGCTTTTTCTCTAAAATCAGGAACAAGACAAGTCTGCCCATTCTCTCACTTTTATTCAACAAAGTTCTTGAAGTCTTAGCCAGAAGGATCGGAGAAGAGAAGCAATAAAAGACATCAGGAAAGCAGAAATAAAGGTATCACTTTGTACAAATGACATAATCCTATATATAGAAAACCCAAAAGACTCCACTGGAAAAATACTAGAAACAAAAAACCAATACAGTAAAATTAAAGGACACAAAATCAATATACAAAAGTCAACAATGAAATTTTGAAAAATGAACTCAAATAAACAATTCTTTTTACAATTGCAGCAACAACAACAACAAATACCAAGTACCTAGGAATAAACTTAACAAAGAATGTGCAGGACCTATATACTGAAAATTACAAAGCACTATTGAAAGAAATTAAAAATGACAAGTAAAATAGAAAAATATTCCACGTTCATGATTTGGAAGAATCAACATAGTTAAAATGGTCAAATTACCCAAAGCCAGAGGTGGATTTAATGACGGGCACTCTGGCCACATGTCCTGGGCCCCGACTTCTGAAGGGCCCCATAAAACTCCAACTTTACACTTTTTTCTAATAACACCAAGTTTGGTTTCATACGTGCAATTTTAACATTAATAGTATATCATATTTTTTATTTATTTAAAAATATGGTTAATATTTATTTTTATTTCCCCCTCTCTCTTTTTTTTAAGGAGCCCAATATTTTCTTCCATGCCTGGGGCCTCTACTGACCTTAATCTGCCTCTGCCTAAAACTATATGTAAATTTAATGCAATCCCCATCAAAATCTCATTTTTTTAAAGAAATAGAACAAAAAGTTACCAGGTTTATATGGAACCATAAAAAATACCGAATAGCCAAAGCAATCCTGAAGAAAAAGAATGAATCCAGAGGTATCACACTACTTGACTTAAAATTATACTATAGAGCCATAATAATCAAAACAGCATAGTATTGGCAGAAAAACAGACATACAGACCAATAGAACAGAATCCAGGACCTAGAAATAAAACCACACACACATATATATATATATATACAAATCATCTTCAACAAAGAAGCCAAAAACACACAATGGAGAAAAGAAAACCTCTTCAATAAATAGTGCTGGGAAAATTGGAAAACCACATACAAAAGAAGAAAACATGACTATAGTTTGTCTTGCACAAAAATTAATTCAAAATGGATCAAAGACCTAAATAGAGGATATAAAACAATAGGACCTGGCCGGTTGGCTCAACAGTAGAGCATTGACTGGTGTGTGGAAGTCCCGGGTTCAATTCCCAGTCAGGGCACATAGGAGAAGCAGCCATCAACTTTACACCTTTCTCCCTCTCCTTTCTCTCTCTCTTTTCCCCTCCCACAGCCAAGGCTCCCTGCAGCAAAGTTGGCTCGGGCACTGAGGATGGCTCCATGGCCTTAGGTGCTAGAATGGCTCTGGTTGAGGTGGAGCAATACCCCAGATGGGCTGAGCATTGCCCCCTTGGTGGGCATACCGGGTAGATCCTGGTCAGGCACATGCGGGAGTCTATCTATCTGCCACCCCCTGCTTCTCACTTTGGAAAAAAAAAGATATGAAACAATAAAATAGATAAAAGGAAACATAGATACTAAACTCATTGACCTTAGCCGTAGAGAATAAATTATGAATTTGATGGCAACAGAAGTAAAGGAAAAAATAAATGAGTGGGACTTATATCAAACTAAAATGCTTCTGCACAGCAAAAGAAACTGACAACAAAACAAATAGGCAGCCAACTAAATGGGAAATGATATTGCAAACAAGAGATCAGATAAGAGGTTAATATCCAAAATATGTAAAGAACTCACAAAGCTTAGCAACAAACAAGCAAACAATCCAATTAAAGAATGCCGGGAGGACCTGAACAGATAATTCTTCCAAGTGGAAAGACAAATGGGGAACAGGTATTTGAAAAATGCTCATTTTCACTAACTATTCGAGTAATGCAAATCCAAACTAAGATGAGATACCACATTACCCCTGTTAGATAGGCTATTATCAACAAGGCAGATAATAACAAATGTTGGAGAGGCTGTGGAGAAAAAGGAAACCTCATTCACAGTTGGTTGGAATGAACATTAGTACAACCATTATGGAGGAAAGTATGGTGGTTCCTTAAAAAATTGAGAACAGAATTACCATATGACTCAGCAATTTCTCTACTGGGTGTCTACCGCAACATCTCTAAAACATTGGTACAAAAAGACACATGCACCCCCATGTTCATCGCAGCATTATTCACAGTGGCCAAGACATGAAAACAACCCAAGTGTTCCTTCATAGAAGATTGGGTGAAAAAAGTGGTAATATATACAATGAAATACTACTCAGCCATAAGAAACAATGACATAGCATTATTCACGACTACATGCATGGACCTTGAGAACATTATACTGAGTGAAATAAGTAAATCAGAAAAAGCTAAGAACTATATGATTTCACACATAGGTGGGATATTAAACCGAGACTTCTGGACATAGTTAAAAGTGAATTGGTTACAAGGGGGATGGGAACTTGAGGGAGGAAGAAGAGGACTTGAGTGAATGGGAAGGAGGGAGAGGGTGGGAGGAAGGTTGCAAAAAAGGGACAAATATAATGTGACAGAAAATGATTTGACTTTGGATGATTGGTATACAACATAATCTACAGTTCAAATGCTATAGAAATGTTCCTCTGAAACCTCTGTACTCTTATTGATCAATGTCACCCTGTTGAAGTTAATTTTCTAAATAAAATTTAAAAATAAAAAAAAAACAAATAGGCAGCTAAGTAAATGGGAGATAATATTCGCAAACAATAGTTCTGATAAGGGGTTAATATCCAAAATATGTAAAGAACTCACAAAGCTCAACAACAAACAAGCCAATTAAAAACATGGGGAGAGGACCTGAACAGGCGTTTCTCGCAAGAGGACATACAAAAGGCCAACAGATATATGAAAAGATGCTCATCTTCACTAGCTATTTGAGAAATGCAAATCAAAACTACAATGACATATCATCTCCTGCCTATTAGATTAGCTATTATCAACAAGACAGGTTATAACAAGTGTCAGAGAGGTTGTGAGTGATAAGAACCCTCATTTACTGCTGGTGGGAATGCAAATTAGTACAGTCATTATGGAGGAAAGTGTATGGTGGTTCCTCAAAATTAAAGAATAGAACTACCATATAACCCAGCAATTTCTCTCCTGGGTATCTACACCAAAAACTCCAAAACATTTTTATCGCAGCATTATTCACAATGGCCAAGGCATGGAAACAAACAAAGCGTCTCTTGATAGAGGGTTAGATAAAGAAATGGTATATCTATACAATGGAATAGTACTCAGCCATAAGAAATGATGATATAGTGCCATTTACAGTAACATGGATGGATCTTGGGAACATTATACTGAGTGAAATAAAAAAATCAGAAAAAGCTAAGTATTGTATGAATTCAACAAAAGTGGGGTATAAAACTGAGACTCTTGGTCATACATAAAAGTGAAGTGGTTACCAGGGAGAAGGGGATGTGGGGGAAGGCAATGAGGAGAGGGGATAGGGGTGTAAAAAGGGACAAATATAAGGTGATAGAAAATGATTTGACTTTGGGTGATGGGTATACAACATAATCAACAGTTCAAATGCTATAAAAATGTTCACCTGAAACCTATGTATTGTTATTGATCAATGTCACCCTGTTAAATTTAATTTTGTAAATAAAGTTAAACAAAGAGAAATGTCAGAGAGTTTACTGCTTATTTGTGTGTGTGTGTGTATGTGTGTGTGTGTGTGTGTGAGAGAGAGAGATATGAAAGAAGAGAGAGGAAGGAGAGAGATGAGAAGCATCAATTTATTGATGTGGCACCTTAGTTGTTCATTGGTTGCTTCTCATTTGTGCCTTGACTGGGGGACTGAAGCCAAGCCAGTGACCCCTTGCTCAAGCCAGTGACCTTGGTCTTTATGCCAGTGCCTTTTGGGCTCAAGCCAGCGATTATGAAATTATGTTGTTTATCTCTTTCTCAAGACGGTGACCCTGTAATCAAGCTGGTGAGTCTGCGGTCAAGCTGGTGACATCAGGATTTTGTACCTGGGATCTCAGTGTCCCACGTCAATGTTTTATTCATTGCACCATCACTGGTCAGGTCTATGATTTTTTTCCAGGAGTTTTATCATTTTATGTTGAGGTAGCTTCCCTCCATTTTTACTTGGCTGAGAGTTTTAAATCACAAGTGGGTGCTGGGTTTTGTCAAATGCTTTATCTGATTTTTTTTATATGATCATATAATTTTTTTCTCTATGTTATTTATGTGGTGTATCACATTAACTGATTTGCAGATATTGTGACAAACTCATATTCCAGGAATATATCCTATCTGATCATGGTGTGTATTTTTTAAATGTTCTGCTAAAATCAATTTGCTAATATTTTATTGAGGACTTTTGCATCTATGTGCATTGGGGATACTGTCCTATAATTTGCTTTCTTTGTAATGTGGAGAGGGTATTTCTAAAGTTTTTTCTACCTCTGACTTTTTGTGAGGAATAACAACATCAGGTACCGTGTATATGTCAAGCCTTGAACTGGGTACTATAAATGTGCATGATGTACATGCAAATACACACATACATATAATCAGTTAGAATAGGTGAAGGAAACTGTATTAGATCATCCGCTCTAGTGGGTGAAAGTGTAGGAGACCATTGCTGGACCTCATTCAGTCTGCACTATCCAGTTATTTGTACTATGTTTCTGTCTACTTCTCTCCTCAGAGTGCCCCTTGAGCTCTAGTTCTGGGACCCCAGAGACACTGGTGATGTTCAACTACTCTCCAGAAATTCCAAGAATTTTCTGCCTCTGATGTGAATAAATACTCAGACAGACAGTGATGTGATGTGTTAGGCACCAGATAAGAAGGAGCTCAGTTAAGGATAAAGACTAAATGAAATATTTTCTTTCTCTTTTTCCATCTCTGACGTGTATTCATCTCTGATGGCACAGCCCGAGTTTCACTTCCTCTGGAAACCCTTTCATCTCTAAACCTTGTTCTAGAGCAGGGGTAGTCAACCTTTTTATACCTACCGCCCACTTTTGCATCTCTGTTAGTAGTTAAATTTTCTAACCGCCCACCGGTTCCACAGTGATGGTGATTTATAAAGTAAGGAAGTAACTTTACTTTATAAAATTTATAGAGCAGAGTTACAGCAAGTTAAAGCATATAATAATAATTACTTACCAAGTACTTTATGTCAGATTTTCGCTAAGTTTGGCAGAATAAATCTTTATAAAACAACTTACTATAGTAAGTTAGATCTATCTTTTTATTTATACTTTGGTTGCTCCACTACCGCCCACCATGAAAGCTGGAATGCCCACTAGTGGGTGGTAGGGACCAGGTTGACTACCACTGTTCTAGAGTATTTGGTGCTATTTTTCAAAAGGCTTGTGATGCACTACAACTAGCCTGGGGAGAAGACAGGGAGGAAATCTTTCTCCCATCCACTACATTTTCATCCTAGTGTTGCTAGCTTACCATTCATGGGAAATACTTAATGAGCAACTAGTTGCAGAATAAGGGTCTCCATTGTAGCAACCCTGGGTAGGGTGGCAGTAAGCCAGGCATAGTGAATATTTACAACTATTTCTGGTTACCACTTCCTTTTCTGTTCTTGGTAATTCCCTGTATTATGAGGCAGAATCCAGATGTTACCATGGAAGCTGAAAAAGCCACCTACTCACTTGCCCAGCCTCTTTTGCAACTAGGACTTGGACAACATGACTAGAGTCCACCTAGACTTGTCATGGAGTTAATGGTTAAGGAAGCAGGAACTGCATGAAATTCATTCTAGTGATGGGATAATGCAGTTACAGTAGCTATGTATCATTTCTAGAGTCAGTGGAGGAGTCAGCTGGTTGGGAACTACAAACAATGATATCCAGTCTCCAGTGTTGTCATGAGCAGTAATTCCTCTGGGAAAATTCTGAGGTGGTATTCTGGGCATAATTCCTGGCTGTGTTTCTCTGTATGTGGTTTTCTAGATCTCTCCGACTCTGTAAGCTATTTAATACCTGTTTAACAAATTCCTTTCTACTTAAATCAGCCAGAGTTTATTTCTATTGCTTACAGCTAAGACATATTCGGGGTTTTAGTCTTGGCTCTGCCATTGAGTTGGTTTGTCCTACAAAGTAAACCGTGCACTCTCTCTTGGCCTCATTTTTATCCTCTGTTAGTAACAGTATTGCCAAATTGTTTATTATTATATATATTCAACTGATATAAGGGACGGGGGACTGTGTGTGAGTGCTATGACAGCAGTTGTTTATTACTATGAAGAAAGAGCTGCATGATGATCACCTTCAGAGTTCACCACTGTCTGGTCATTTTGTGTCATGGCTTTTAGAAAGCTCTAGCTTTTTGCCTGCATTACAAGAGCTTTACCCTGTGTGTCTTCTGGTACAATTCCTACCAGGTACTTATTCTGTTGACCTGGTATATAGTGTTTATTGTAGTCATACAGTTAATTCTAATGTAATGATGGTGATCTATCTTGTATTCATTTCTCTCTTTACATAATAGATACCAGTCATGTAGTTTGGTGGGGCTGACCCAACCCTTACATTCAATAATGTGCCTAGATTTGGCTTAAGCCAGGTAGCACAACCCTATTCCCCAGGACACAATGATTGTTTCTAGGCAGAAATATGGTGACAATATGTGGATGAACATTACACTCATCTCCTCCCAGGGTCAAACTGGAGTTTTGACTAAATTAAAGAACAATCATCCTGAAAAACCAACTCAGGACTAAATGAAGAAGGATCTGAAATAAAGGATTCACAGAAGGAGCCACATTGAGACTGATAAGAGAGAGCAGCCACCAGGAGGTTTACCCTGAGAGGTGTGGGTCCTAAGCCCCATGTCAGACACCCCAGCCTAGACCACCAGAGCCTAGAAGAGATGCCCACATAACATTTGGCAGTGATAAGAGCCAAGTTTCTGTCTGTGAGAAAGAGACAGGAGATCTCAGAGACACAGGCACAATTTTAAAGGGCCAACTCAAAAAATCTCATTCACAGCCACCTACCTGGGGCTCCAATGGAAGGAGGGCTGAGAGGAGTAGAGTCATGTAAAGAGAATGTGAAATTGGCAGTGTGGAGAGAGACATATTCAGAGACAGCCACCAGAGCCCCTTTGATGACTCATTCTCCAATATTGCAGTTGCCATCTTTCTTTAGTGGAGCAGTCCCCTCCATGTGGCATCGACCTGGGGAAAACAACTGCCCCACCTTATGGAGATTGGGCCCTTCTGTGAAGTAAGCAGCCTAGGCCAGGGAGCAGGAGACTGAAAAGACTCAAGGAGTAACAGTGACTCAGTCATTTGACATTGAGGTCAGAACTTTCCCCCAACTTTCCCAAGGATATAACTGGTGCTGTTGGCTCACAGGAGATTCAGAAAAAACTATCAGGACTGTGGTCAGACTAAAGTTCTGGGTTTCAGAGGCCACACCCACCAGACTCCTACTGGTCATACCCTACTGAGGTATGGGAAAAAATTAGGACAGACTGACAGCTGGGGTCCTGAGGTGGGAACCAAACAACCACCTCTCCTAATCCTTGAATTTCCCAGCCTCTAAACTCTACTAGAGGTTTTTTTCAGGGGATGAGCCCAACAAGAATTCACTAGACAGAAGCAGCAAAAGGCAGATCTCAGGGAACCTTGGGCTTTTTGCTGACTTGCCCCCAATCCTGGAGCTAGTAAAAGCCAGCTTAGGTGGGCAGCTTGATCCTCCCATGAGCTCCTAAGCCTAGCAAAGGCAGCTACAAGCTCTGGATTGTTTATAGCTACAAAAAGGTTGCTGTGGGCCAATCATAGGCAGTGTTTTACATTGGTATGCACCAGGATTCCTCCTATGAGAGCCAGAAGCAAGACATTCAGTGGCCAGCTACATAGAACATCAAAGCAGGACCCAACTACCTGTATTAATATCATATCCAAAGGAAGGGATTGTCAGGCACCAAACCCAGCTAAGACAAATTCTTCTTTTTGAGTTCAACACCTGCACAGCAGCTCACAGGCATTGGATGAGGTAGAAATTCACAGTCATTTGCCCCAAGTCCCAGATATTTTGCCCCACTGGGCTGAGTTCCAAAGAGGGAAGGGAGAAAGGCTTAAAGCACAGACATTCAAAGTGTGAGTTTCTTGGAGCTTATTGTTGAGACCAGTTGAGGGGTTTAACCACCTTCTTGAGGGGGCATAATCAGCTCCAGTGGAAAACTATCTCACTCTTTTTCCCTGAGACCAAGGTCTCCCCAGCTGAAAGAACTTCTGCAGAGGAGACTGTCAGCCCTACTGAACCCGAACCTGCTGCACATCTTCCTGGGAATAAATAGAATTGGAATATCCAGCAGTGGAGTAGGGGCCACTTTCCCCATACTGAGCTCCTAACAAAGAAAACCCCAAAGTAAGGGGTCCCACAAATGTTGCCCCAACCTTAGAAGCCCCAATCCAACAAGCCTGCAACCTGTGGAGGGGTTGGTCCAGTGAGGCCAGTCTAAGCCCATTGTATCATCTTTCTACAGAACATACTGTGGGAAGACCAGGTAGCTGCAAGAGGAGGTGGAGCAGCTGAAAAGTGGAGGCAAATCTTAAGGAACTTGGGCCTTTCTACTGAGTGGCTGTCAGATATAAGCAGGAAGAAGTTGATCCTAATAAACAGGTTGACTCCACCCACACATACCCAAACACAGAAAACACAGACACAAATAGTGAACAAAGCAATAGCTCCAGACAAGTAACTGATGGTGTGTTACAACGTCTGACATCAACACATACCTGAACTTCATCTAAGAGGACCCAGAACCAACACAACCAGTAGTGGATAGCAGACCACACCAACTCTAGACTCAACTAGACACACAAGCTGCATGCTAAGAGAAGTCCAGCAGGCACTGGAGCCTGCTTTAGAAAAACTACACCCCATAAGAAAGACATTGCACAACATCTCATACATGAAATCATACTCGTAGGGCCAGCCAACTTGAAGGGTTAACTTCACCCATGAAAGAATCAACAGCATTCAAGACTTACATATAACAGGAGGGTAAATATTACACTCAATAAACATTGTGTCTCTTGAATTTGTGTGACTTTTTCCTTCATCAATTTAGAGACATTTTTAGCCCTGATTTCTTCAAACAAGTCCTCTATACTTTGTTAATTCTCTTCTCCTTTAGGAACCCTATGATGTAGATGTTGTTTCTTGTAGAGCAAGGATATCAGGTAACCTTGAGGTTAATACCACTGAGCCCACCTTCCTCATAAAGATGTCACAACAAATTTGGGAGTCAATGCAGAGCTATCTGATACACAGACAAATGGGAAGACAAAGAAATATAAGCCAAATTAATCAATAAGAAATCCCCAAGAAAAGAATTAAATAAAATGGAAGTAATCAAACTGCAAGACACAGTTTAAAATCCTGGTTATTAAGATGCTCAAAAATCTTAGAGCAAGAAAGGATTATCATAGTAACATAAACAAAGAGGTAGTAAGCATTGAAAAGGACATTGAAACAATAAAAATAACCAGTAAGAAATGGCAAATACTAGATCTGAAGTGAAGACTGCACTAGAAGGAATCAATAACAGGTTGGATGAAGTAGAGAATTGAGTTTGCGATTTAGAGGACAAGATAAACACAAGCACAGAAGCAGAGCAGCAAAAATAATAAAAGCACAAATAAGGCTGAGGAAATTCTAAGACCTCTGTGACAGAGAAACAACATCTACATCATAGGGTTCCTAAAGGAGAAGAGAATTAACAAAGGATAGAGAACTTATTTGAAGAAATCAGGGCTGAAAATGTCCCTAAATTGATGAATGAAAAGTCACACAAGTTCAGGAGACACAAAGAGCCCTATTAAACATGAACCCAAAGGGGCTTACAGCAAGACACATCATAATTAAAATGCCAAAGACAAAGGACAAAATATACTAAAAGCTATAAGAGAAAGGCTATTTATTACATACAAAGGAATCTCTATAAGGATGAAATCTGTCTTCTCAACAAGCACTTCAGACCAGAAGGGATTGGCAATTCTCTCATTTTCTTTTTTAAGTTTATTTAGAAAATTTAACAGGGCGGCATTGATCAATAAGAGTACATAGGTTTCAGGTAAACATTCCTATAGCATTTGAACTGTTGATTATGTTGCATACCCATCACTAAAGTCAAATAATTTTCTGTCACCTTATATTTGTCCTTCTTTATACCCTTCCACCCACTCCCTATCCCATCCCTCTCCCCTACACACCCTTCCCACTGGTAACCACCATACTTTAATCTATGTCCGTGAGTCTCAGTTTCAGATCCCAGTTATATGTGAAATCATATAGTTCTTAATGTTTTCTGATTTACTTATTTCACTCAGTATAATGTTCTCAAGGTTCATCCATGTTACTGTAAATGGCACTATGTCATTTGTTTTGTGGCTGAGTAGTATTCCATTGTAGATATGTACCACATCTTTATCAAATCCTCTGTCAGGAAACACTTTTGTTGTTTCCATGTCTTGGCCACTGTGAATAATGCTGCAATGAACATGAGGGTGCATGCGTCTTTACGCACCAATAATTTTGAGCTTTTGGGGTAGAAGGATTTCTGGGTCATATGGTAGTTCTATTCTTAATTTTTTGAGAAACCACCATATTTTCTTTCATAATGGTCATACTAATTTGCATTCCCACCAGCAGTGAATGAGGATTCCTGTTCTACACAGCCTCTCCAACACTTGTTATTACCTGTGTTGTTGATAATAGCCAATCTAAGAAGTGTGAGTTGGCATCTCAGTGTAGTTTTGATTTGCATTTCTCAAATAGCTAGTGAAGATGAACATCTTTTCATATATTTCAATATATGTGTATCTCTCTGTCTGTGCATCCCAGTCTCTATGTGCACCAGGACCTGTGTAGCAATATCTTGTCCCATTGTCTCTGTGTACCAGCATCCCTATATATTTTGATGTCTGTTCTAGTGCACATGTGTGTTATGTTTGCATGTGTCAGTGTCTCTGTGTTTGTTAGTGGCTGCTTGTTTCCAAAAGGCTGTATCTTAATATCTGTACCAGAAAAAATTTTGTTGTGTTCCAGTGTCTGCACATTTCAGTTTCCCAAGGTTTCTGTGTCTCAATGTCTGTGGTTTCCATTGTTGACTGTGGTAGAGTATCTGCATGTCCTTGGTCTCCTGTAACTGCAAGTTTTTGTGTCCCATTCTCTATGCATCCCTGTGTTCCACATCCTGATAGTCTATGTGTTTCATAGACTATCCCCATCTGGTCTCATAGATGTAGCCCAATCTCTGGATGTCCTTGAATCTCTGTGTTTTAGCACCTGTGCATTCTTGTCCTTGAATGTACTTAAGTATTTGCATATCCTGAACCTCTACAATCTAATGTCTGTGTCTCTTTGTGTCAGTGTGTCCATGGATCACTGTGTCTCAGTGTCTGGGCATCCAGTAAGCCTCTGTGTTCAAGCGTTTGTACATCCCTTTTTGTATATTGCTGAGTTTTTGTGTGTTCCTCATTCTTTACATGTCCTTGAATCTTTGCATATTCCCAAGTCTTTATGTGTCCATGAGTCATTGTGCATCCCTGAATATGCATATCCCTGAATCTTTACATGTCCCTGCATCTTTGCATGTGATCTAATGTATGTGCATATCTGTCTGGGTGTCCATGAGCTTCTGTGTTCCAGTGTCTGTGTTTGTTTCGTTGTACTTTCCCAAGTATAGGGGAAGTACAGAGATAGGGGTTTGCATATCCGTGAACTTCAGTAATTCAGTTTAAGTGTATCCTAGAGTCTCTGTATACCTGTCTTTGGGTATCTCTCTTTGAGCCTCTGTATTCCAGTGTTTGTGCTCATGAATCTGCATATGCTTTCTTCTGTTTGCTCTTCGTTGGTGAGTCCCTGAGTCTGCGCATCTCTGGGACTTTGCTCTTCACGACTGCGATTTGGTGTTTGCTCCACTTCTCCATTTAGTTTCCCGAGCTTTTGACATTGTCTTTGTATTATGGTTTCTTTATGTTGCTGTGGCTGTATCTTAAGTTGCTGTGTTGCTCAATAACTCTCTCTTTTTTAGCCCCTGATTTTTTTGTCTGGGTCCCCATTACTGTGTTCTTGTTTCTATGGGACTGTTTGTCAGGTTGTCTCTGCATTTATTTCTTTTTCTGTCTTGCTGTGCCCCTGGTTTTGCTTTGAACTGACTCACTACCTCTATGTTCCAATCTCTCTGTTTGTGTCTGGTGTTTGGATCCATGTCTTTTTATTTTCAAGCTATTATCTCTGTGTCCCTGGGCCTGATTCACTTTCCCCATCCCTTTGTTTGTGGCCTTGGTTGCCTGTTTGCGTGTCTCTATTTCTGGGTGTTTCCAGGTACATCTTGATTCTTTTTCTTTGGATCCCTGCCTCTCTGAATAGATTTCCTGTCGCTGTGTCTCTATCCATTTGTTTATGTTCCCTATGTCCTTTTCTGCTTGTCTAGGTTTCTTTGTGCCTATCTTGAGTCTACCAGATGAGTCCTAGGATTCTGTTATTATGTGTAGCTTGTATCCATACGACTGAATTTGTGGGTGCACATGCTCATTTCTACTTATTCTAAGATCTCTGTCTCTAAATTCCTGTGTCCCAGTTACTGTGTCACAATGTCCCCATTATATTTGAAATCCACTTACTTATTCTTATATCTCTATTACTTGGACTGACTCCTATCTCTTTGCTAGTTTTTGACACTATTTGTCTGCATCCTCATGTCTTTGTCACTGGACCTCTGAATATATATAAATCTGTGCTTTTTCATTCTTAGTGTATTCCTCTACATATAACTGTATCCTTAGATCTTTGTCACCAAGTTTGGGTCTGTGTAATGTTTTTTTCTACATGTCCTTATGTCTGTGGCCCTGTGTCTGTGTTCTCTCATCCCTAACCCCATATCTGCAAGTCAGCATGTCAGTGTGTCTCTCTGTGTTTCTACTTTTTTTGTCCTTGGTGTATTGGATTATGGTCTTGACTGTTGTCTCTCTGGTTATCTCTGTGTCACTGTGTGTCTTGACCCTTATTCTCCTGTGTTTGGATCTCTGTGCATAACTATCTCTTAGTTTGCATCTGTTTCTCTAGATTATGTCCCTATGCTGTCACCCTGGCTCCTTATTTCCCTCCCCTACCTGTATGCCTATGTTTCTCTATGTCTGTTGTCTTAGTTTTTTTTTTTTTTTTTTTTTGTATTTTTCTGAAGTTGGAAACGGGGAAGCAGTCAGACAGACTCCCGCATGCGCCTGACCGGGATCCACCCGGCACGCCCACCAGGGGGCAATGCTCTGCCCATCTGGGGCGTCGCTCTGTTGCAACCAGAGCCATTCTAGAGCCTGAGGCAGAGGCCATAGAGCCATCCTCAGCGCCCGGGCCAACTTTGCTCCAATGGAGCCTTGGCTATGGGAGGGGAAGAGAGAGACAGAGAGGAAGGAGAGGGGGAGGGGTGGAGAAGCAGATGGGCGCCTCTCCTGTGTGCCCTGGCTGGGAATCGAACCCAGGACTCCTGCACGCCAGGCCAACGCTCTACCACTGAGCCAATAGGCCAGGGCCTGTTCTCTTAGTTTTGAGGTCTTATGCTTTGTGTTTCCGAATGTCTCTATTACAGTTTCTCTATCCATGTTTGCGTCCTTGTTGCTGCCTTACTGTGTATGATCCTGTGTCTTTGGTTGTGAGTATGTATATGTGTGTATTTACTGCTATATTAATGGTTCCTTTTTTGTTCATTCATCCATTCATTCATTTAGCAAATATTTACTAAGCACTTATATGTGTCAGGCACTGAGGATACATAGATGATTCAGAAAAAGTCCTTGCCCTCAAAGAGCTCACAGTCTAATTCAGGGATCCAGACAAGTAAACAGATAATTTCTATATAACATTATAAATGCTGTGAGCTTGTATAAGATGATTGAGCTATAAGAACACAGACCAGGACCAAACTCGATGTAGGAGAGAGGTCAGGGAAGACCTTCTAGAAGAGATGACAAGTAAGACTTTAAGGATGTGTAAAATACCTACATGAAGCCAAGAAACAGAATCTCATGCAGAAGGAAAAACACATGCAAAGGCCCTGTGATTAGAGAGAGCATGGTTTGTTAGGGGAACTCCAAGAGCCTTAAATACACCATAGGAGCCAGAGAAAGTTGTGAGTAGGATGAATGACTCAGTCAAATTTTTTGTTTTAAGAAAGTTACTTCTAAAGCTGATGTAGAGTAGAGATTGAAGAGAGTGGAGACTGGAGACAGTGCTATAAATGGAACTGCCTGGCTTATACCATATAAGTTTCTGCACAGTCTTTATGGAATCTGTGAGGAGTCCAGAGTCCCTAAGCTGCTATGTCCAAGGATGTATGTCTGTGAGTTTGTATGTCCTTGTATATGTGTCAATTAGTGCATGTGCGAGTGTATATCTTCATGTTCTTAGGTCTTTGTTCTTGGCTCACCCCATGCAATGGCCTCTGAGGTTCAGGGGACATCACAGGACATACGCAAGGTAGGGGTGGCCCAGCAGCTGTTGTACATGAGAGCGGTTCACCAGCCAGCAAGAAGTCCAGTGGGGCAGCAGCCTTGGTGAATCTTTTAGCACCTTCTTGCCTAGAACCACAGGCACATCTGGACGTTGGTACCTCCGCAGGCATGGCCCTGCAGACCCTGCCACCAGTTGGATGTCTGTATGCTGAAACTGCCCTGAGGGAGAAAAATGCAGCACCAGTCAAGGCAGTGGCCTGAGTCCCCACTAGGAACTCTGCGAGGAGCCTAAAGCAAGAAATCTAGAAGGAAATGTAGGACAGAGGAGGGGCAGCAAAGGCCTGGAGGAGGGAAGAGGCTGGACATTGTGGGAAGTGTGGAGGAGCTGATGGGACTGGAGTGTATTACGAAAACAGTATATCAAAGTTGATGAGAAGGCAGCAGAAAGGAAACAGTCAGGCTTGGAGTCAATGACAGGGCAGATTGGAGTGAAGAACAGGAGATGAATGGGGAGGCCCAGAGGAAGTAAGAATATCTGTTCAACCCACCATCACTGCCCCAACTTTTTGGTGTGGGCCTTTGCTCAGGTTCTGCCAATGTTTCCTGACCTACAGTCTAACTTCTTGCAGTCCCCCTTCACAGTAACCTCCAGAAGGAACTCTGACATACCCATATCTGACTATAGCTTTCCCCTGCTTATAATTTTTCATGGTTTCCCACTGTCTTCAGAATAATTCCAAATTCCTCATCTACGCATTCTGCTCTGCCCACTCCTTCATCTCCTTTAACCTCTATTCCTTTCCTCTACCGCTTTTGGTTAGCCTTTCAGACTGTGACTTTTTTCTTCACATTTTTATTGAGCTGTAAGGCTGGGCAAAGTACCTCACCCTACGCACTTCCAGTGCCATGGGCTGTTTTATATCTAGCACTGATAACTTCTGAGATCACTATCCATGTCTGGACCTGTCTTCTCCTCAGGCCAGGAGTTTCACAAGGTCAAGCCTTGGCTCTGTTCCTGTTTGTGGTTGGGGGTGTCAGAGTTCTGTATGCTCACTGGCCTTTCACCCTGGCACTCAGAATCTCTCTTGGGACTGGTGCTCTCAGCCTTAGTGTACTTACCTAGCAGGCCACGTGCCAGTGGGCTAAGGCCTGAACCATTGACTACATAGAACCCCAGGTGGGGTAGTTGCAGGATGCTGGGGTGCCTGTAGTGGTGCCGGAGGACTAGAAATTCAAGGTGGGGCCCAAGGCGGAGGGTGAGGTGGGCTGCAGCAGCAACATGAAGCTCCAGCTGTGACCTCTTCAGCAGAGTAGGCTGGTTCCAGGACAGAAGCAAGGTACCCTCGCCTTGCACAGATATGGAACTGAGGGTGATGTTGATAGTGTAGGCCCAAGGTTTTTCTGTGCTGACTGTGATGATCTGGAAGTAGGTGCGGATCTGGTCCTTGTGGCTTGGCCTTGGTGGTGCCCCAAGCAGCTGTCCATGCACATGCAACCCTAGAGGGAGAAGAGTCTTTGCCTGGAGCATGGGCTTTCACGTGGTTATTTATTTGGCACCCTATAGCACAGACAGGCGTGAAGTCTCAGGTGTGAAGTCTCCGGGGTGCGGATTTATGGTTAGAGAGCTAGCTCCTGGGGAAAGTGTTTTTACCACAGCCAATCTAGCTGCTCCTTCCTGTTCAATGAGTGGGCATAAATGTAGATGTGCACTCACCCCAGTGGGGCTATTTGCATACATGTGTTTGTTTCTAAGTATGTAAATTTATGTGTTTGGTTATGTTAATATGTGTCTCTCTGGGCCTACCAATGCATCTGCATATTTGGGGGAAAGGCTATGTTAAAGTGTATATGTTTTTGGTTGTATGTTTATGTATACATTGGTGTTATATATCTTGTGAATTGTTTATGTTGTGTGTATCTGGTTGTGTGTTGGTAGATACTGACGTGTACCTGAAGTTGTCAGTGTGCACACATCTTCATGTGTCATGGTATTTGTTTGCATTCATGTGTTTCATCCGTCCAGAGTAGCAGAGTATGTGTGCTTGTGTGTGTTGAGCTCCTGAGTATTGGGATGAATCTGGGACTTCAGTGTATGCGTGTCTGAGTGTGTTGATATATGTGTCATTATATATACTTGGGAATGTACTGTATGTCAATGTGGCTCTGGGCACATATTTGTATGTTAATGTGTGTGGGTGTGGAGAGTGTCAAAAATATGTGTGTCTGGGTGTGTATTTACTATGTGTCCTGGTGTATGTGTATATATCTGTGACTGCATATTTGAGTGTATTCATGTGTGTTTTCACGTGTCTGGGCATTTACTTGTGATTAGTGAGGTGCACTGCTATGGGCTTCTGAGTATTGGTCTACAAATACCTGGGGGCACTGACCTGAGTGTATCTGGCTGTAGTATTATATGGGATGAAAACTTTGGAGCTCTCACCTGCTTCTGGGTCTTCTATGAGCTGGAGGAGGTCCCCTGGGCGCCCATCCAGTGTGAAGCAGATTCTTTCTTCTGAGCGTGGGATGTGGATCACAAAGTGGGGGTCACCATCCACTGCAGGGCAGAAGATGAAACTGAAGTTATGAGCTTAGAAGCAATGTGAGAGGAAGAGAGGAAAGGGGAGAGGACGGAAATGTAGGAGGCTATGTCTATTTCCCAGGAGAGAGCCTAGCCCCGGTTTCGGTGTACAAGCTGTCCTATACTCAAACAGTAAAGTGACAGTGGCTGGCTTACCTGAGGATGAGAAGGTGAAGATGCTTGGTAACGTGCCTGCAAAGGAGAGGGGGACTGTGTCAGTAAAGGACTAAATTATGACATTCTTAGAAACTCTGGGGCACACTGGTTTCTCAGTCACTTCTTCCCAGACGTGGGCCCAACTCCTGAGTTCAGCATTGAAGTCTTTACTGAAATTTAGCCCCTGCCTAACTCTCCAGTCTGCTTTTAATGCTTCATCCCAACTGAACTATTCTAATGAGTACCCTGCCTTCTCTGGCTAGTGACCCTTTGCTTTTGTTCTACTGACACTTGGAATGTTTTCTTTTCCTTAACTACCAAGGGTAGATTTCTAGTTATCATTTCAGGCCAACTCAGATGCTATTTTCTCTTACTCTGCCTGTGGAAGGTAGAATTCTAAGATGGCATCCAAGATTCCCCAGTGTACACACCCTGTAAAATCTCCAGGACTGTGATATGATATCACTCCCATAAATAGGTTATATTGTGTGGTGCAGTTGACCTCAAAATAGGAAGTTTATCTAGGTGGGCTTGACCTAATCATATGAGTCCTTTAAATATGGGTCAAAAAAGTTAGGGAGGTTTGAAGTGTGAGAAGGATTTGACATGAGAGAGGTTGGAGAAGGTGCTATATTAGAATGTGTATTTTTTTGTATGTTTATGTGTGTCTCTGGATATGTTGGTGTTATGTGTCTTGTGAATCATTTATGTTGTGTGTGTCTGGTTGTGTGTTAGTTGATACTGACGTGTATCTGAACGTGTCAGTGTGCATGCATCTGCATGTGTCATGGTATTTGTTTACATTAGTGTGTTTCATATGTCCAGAGTAGCAGAGTATGTGTGCTTGTGTGTGTTGAGCTCCTGAGTATTGGGATGAATCTGGGGCTTCAGTGTATGCGTGTCTGAGTGTGTTGATATATGTGTCATTATATATACTTGGGAATGTACTGTATGTCAATGTGGATTTGGGTACATATTTGCATGTTAATGTGTGTGGGTACGGAGGGTGTCAAAAATATGTGTGTCTAGGTGTGTGTCTGATAGACACCTTTTTTCAGTCTTCTGAAACCTTAAACAGAGAATCCAACTAACCTGTGCCCAGGCTTATGACCTACAGAACTGTGAGATAATTCATGGGTATTGCTTGAAGCTACAAAGTTTGTGGTAATTTGTTATGCAACAATGGAAAACTAACACATTGTCTCTCCTCTGGACTCACACAATGCCTATCGAGGGAATATTCTAATTGAATGGAAATGAAAGTTTAGAGATCTTGGTCAGTGGAGTTCCTTGTTCACCTTTTGCTAGTCCCATAGAACTTCCCTGAGGTTCCATGCTGCCTCCAGTTCTTTCCAGGATCTCTTCAGAATTGCCTTGCCAATGTGGAGTTCCTGCCAAGTGCAAAAGAAATAAGAGAAATCTTTCACACTCTCAGGACAAAGGTTCCCTGGATTTACCAAAGGGCACACTTTCTTTCTGACAAGAAGAGTCCTCATTGGCTTCCCAATTTGACTGGCATATTGCTAAGAATGGGATCTTATGTTTTCCACAGCATCTTAGTCTTTCAAGCTTGGTTATGTTCAAAACTCTTTGTCACAGCACTTATGCTTCCCTCCCTCCCTCCCTCCCTCCCTCCCTCCCTCCCTCCCTCCCTTCTTCCCTCCTTCCTTCTCTGTCTCCCTCCTTCCATCTTTCCTTCCTTTAGGCACTGTTTAGGTATTAGGGATATGGTGGTGAAAGAGGTAGCCATAATTTTTGACCTGATGAACTTCATATTTTAGTCAGAGAAGCAGATATGAATGAAATAATAATTACCAATGATGATAAATGTTAAAAGAAAAAAATAAAGTAACTGAGGGAGTTAAAAGATACTTGACATAGTCTAGGATAGTGTGATGGATGGAGAATGGGATCTGAACTAAGATCTAAGTCATGAGCTAGAGCATGAGTGACAACAGAAGAGGTGAGGGTGGTAGGAAGGAGGCAGGGCAAGGCAGTTCAGAGATTTTACCAAGCAGAAGGGTCCATTGGAGGACTAGAAAGGAGGCTAGTGGGGCTAGAGGTCAGAGAGTAAGTGAGACAAGGTAAGGTCAGAGAAGTATAGGGTAGAGGGAAAGTCATGAAGGGCCTCGTAGACCATAAATAGGACTTTGGACTTCATTCTAGGTGTGAATGAAAAACCTTAAGGGGTTCACTAAGGAAAGGAAATGAAGTAATCTATGTTTTTAAAAGATCTGTTTGACTGCTGTGGGAGAGTAGCTAAGAGTTTCTTTCAAGAGAGAGATCAGGGAGACCAGTGAGGAGGCTGGAATAGTTTTCTAGGTGAGACACAATGATGTTCTGTCCTTCAATAGTGACAGTTAGGATGAGAAGTGGGTGCATTGACAATATATTAGAGGTAACATTTTTAAGAATTGAAGATGGATGGGATATTGGGAGGGGATGGTGGTGAGGGAGAGGAGCATATCAAAGCTATCATGCTTACATCTGTATTCCTGTTAGTTACTGCTACTCCTAACTGGTTCTAATCCTGCACTGTAAGCTCACCCAGGAAATGTCACTCCTCTTAGGAAAGCAGAATAGTGGAGTGGTGAAGCACATTCAGTCTGGGACCAGGTTATGTAGGTTCAAATCTCTTACTAGCTGTGTGACATGAAGCAAGTTACTTCACCTCTCTGTGCTTCAGTTCCCACATGTGTAAAATGAGGATACTAATACGTTCTTGTCAGTGTTAAATGAAGGTAGATGAAAGTAGAGCAGTAGCTACACATAAGAAAAGCTAAAAAAAATGCTGCATTATTGTTTTACAGACTTTGGGAAATTTAAAGATAATTGTCATTGTCTTCCTTAATTTTTACACCCCTTTCATTAAACAGTGCTATCCACAGAGCACAAAAGAACCAATCAGACACGACTTGCCCAGTGATGCTCCCACTTATAACCTCACATCCCTATCTTGGTTTGGAAGCATGAACAGCTAGTTCTCTTCTCCAACAAATCAAATGCCAAAGCCATAGCTTGGTCAGGTTGTTTCTGTTCACCCTTCCCAGTCTTAACATCCCTTCTCTCCCAGGGCCTCTAATTCTGTGCCTATGTAGTGAGGCCCAGAAAAGGTAAGTAGCTGGTTCAAAGCTTCAAACAAGCAAGCAAGAAAGTGGCTGTGCTATGATTGGAATCTTCAAAGTCTTGCACACTCCCAGTTCTTGGTGTTCTCTATTCATACCTCTCCCTCATGCCTTGCCCTTTTGCCCATGACACTCACCATTTTCTTCAGAAGTAAGGAAAGTATAGAAAGCCGGTGGGTTCAAGGACTCCACAAACTTGGACTCCACCATTGACTTAGACAGCAGCTCTAGTTCCTCAGGGAGAGTGAGCAGCCTGACTGCCTCAGGAAGGGTTCTAGAAGGCAGCAAGGCTGGCAGGGTTGGGGGGCTGCCTTCTGGTGTAGTCTTGGAGTTGTTCGGCAGACCTATTTTTGGGACATGTGACACAGATGGCCCCAGAATTTCCCTTGTGCTTTGGGGCCCTGACAGCAGATCATGCTGATACCAGAGCCTTCCAGGGGGCAGCAGAGAAGGCAGGGTGGGATGAAAGAGAGTAGGGAGGGGTTCTCTAAGGACAGGGGCAGTCATGTTACTGCTAGGACTTGTGGTATTTGAGATTGTGGTTGGGATTGTGCTTAGGCTCTGAGGAGGTAGGGGCTTGAGTCTGGCAGTTCTAGAGGGTAATAAGGTTTTGGATTTATTGGGGATCAGTGTTCTAGGATTAGAAAGTGATAAGCTTGGGGAAGTTTGGTGAGGTGGAACACTAGGTTTAAGAGGTGATGGGGTTTTGGGGGTCTTGTGTAAGAGAATCCCAGGTCTAGGGTATGACATGTTACTTGGGGTCTTGGGAGCAGGAGTCCTTGGTCTGGCATGTGGTGGGTATTTGGGGATCTGAAGTGTGGAGACTCTACGTCTGGGCAGATTTTTCGGTGACTGTGATGTGAGTACTCCAGACTGGGAGTGTGATGTGGTTTCTAGTTTAGGTTGTGATGGAGCAACAGGTGTGGAATGCAGTGAAGTGATGGGTTTCATAGTTCCAACTTTGGGTGGGGGTGAGGTGCCAGGATTCAGAAGTGGGATTTGTGTCTTGGAAATGTAAGGTAATAGGGTCCTAGGATTCTTTTGTGATGGAGTGCTGGACTTTGGAAGCAATAAGGCACCAGAATTTGAGGGCACAAAGGCATCAGGTTTTGTCCTGAAAGTTGGCTGAATCAAGGTGTCAGAATCGTGTTGTGCTGGAATTTTGAGCCCTGGGATGGACAGGATACTAGGGCTCTGACCCTGTCGCTCCAACTCCTTAAGACTGGCCATCTTCTTTGCAGAGGCAGGAGAAATTGAGGATAAGAACTTTGGGTTCACAAGCTTTGATTTGGGAGAGACCTTGGACATCAAAACTGGTTGGGCTGTGCCTGCCCCTAGGCCATGCCTGCTGGCAGATGAGGGCATAATGGTGCCTGGCCCAGCTGTGGTGGAAGTCTGTCTTCTGGTCTCCTCACTGACCTCCTTGGGCTGCACCATGACCAATGAAGTTAAAGGTGTGACAAAGTTGTATTCAAAGGATAAATTGAGGACTCTGTCAGCCAAAAGGTGGCGACTGGTGGTGTCACGGGCTTGGAAGTGTGCCTCCAGCAGTTCTCTAATGGTGACATAGGCCCAGAGGCGACGGATGAAGTGGGCTACATTGGGAGCTGGCTCACTTGGGCAAGCAAAGGCCTTCTGGCTGCTGTTGGTGGCCACCTCACTGTGATGGGCCACAAGAAGCTGACCTTTGTGGCCACGGGCTGTCAAGTGGATGCTCAGTTCTGGCTCATCTGGCTGCACCAAACCTGCCACTACCAGCTCTGAGCCACCAAAGTAGTTGGGAAAAAGGGCCCAAGGGGAAGCCCTAACCAAGCCACCCAGATAGTTCAGACGCACATCTGCCAGCAGAGGCATGGAGATCTCCTCGTAGAGGCCTTCCAGCTGTAGGGCTGCATCAGTGTCCTCATATATGCGCCGGGCTGCTCCTCGGTTTTCCAGGGACAGGCGACGTAGCAGTGGGAAGTCAGCATCATCCCCAAAGGCCAAGCTGAAAAGGGATACCCTGCTGTCCAGTGCCTGATGGACATTGGAGAGGATCACACTGGGAGTTGTCACACCAGCTGTGGGCTCCCCATCTGTCAGGAAGATGATGAGAGGGATCCTCCCGATACTGGAACCCCTGCCAGGCTCCTGGTTGCTATGGTTCAGCACTGAAGCGGCTGCCAGTAGAGCTGTGTTGATGTCGGTCCCTAATTGAGGAGCAGACTGTGAGATCATCTTTTCTAGTTATTTCTACCCCCATGGAGACACACTGGGCACCTCACTAACCTCTCAAATTCAGTCATATCACCTGATCTTTGTTCAAACTCTGTTTCTTATCCTTCCCAAGTCCCCACCCCCACACAGGCTCCCTGATATCTGACAGTGGGGTCCACATGTCTTTGGCATTTCTTTAATTGAATTTATTGGGATGGCATCGGTTTGCAAAACCATACAGATTTCAACTGCTCAATTCAGCAATCCACCATCTGCCCACTACTTCATGTGTCTTCTTACGTATATGTTTTTTGGCTAATCCCTTCACTTTTTGTCCAGTCCCCCCATGCTCCTCCCCTCTGACAGCTGTCAGTATTTCTTGGCTTTTATCACTTCCTATCTCAGACTGTGCTTGGTCTGTTTCTTGGGGGGCAGAGATGTTTCATTCTTTAGTCAGATTGGCAGCTACCCAAGGATAGCACCTCACGCCTTCATACTACAAGGAAAGAAATGGATGAGTTGACAGGAGTTGGTGGTGGGAATACTTTAATAATTGTTTGAGAGATGATTGTTCAAAACCCAGAATCAGGGCAGCAACATAATGCTTGGAAATAAATATCCATATTATTGTTTTGTTTTGTATTTAAGTCTTCACAAATTTTTTAATGTACTTTAAAGAGGAGGAAACTCAGATACAATGGAAATGGGCCCTAAAATCCATGGAGAATCAGCTATGTTCTTTCCACTAGGAGAAGAAACACAAGGTAACATATTTGCTTAAAATGTAATAGTGATATTCCAGGCATTGTGAGAGGTGAGGTGGATAGGTAATGAAGGAAGCATTCTAAGAATTTCCCACATCACCACAGCCTGCCCAACACTTACAACCATCAGCTTCCATGTGGCCCAGGTAGTCCTTAGCACTGTGTACATTCTCGGCAGTGGCCTGCATGGAGCCTCCAGCTTTCCAGACACTAACTGTGTCAGAAAAGGTGATGATGTTGAAGTAGTCATTGGACTGCAGGTCACCAAGAATCACATTCATGGCTTTTTTAGTCTGTGGGGTTTGAAAAAAGTGAAGAAGATGGATTAAGATTTGAGATCTTGCTCAAGACTGAAAGCTCTTTCTATACAAGGTACTAAAGTCTAAGACTCTGATTCCAGCACTCTAAGTCTAAGATTCTCAGGTCAAAATGCTTTATAGGTTCTATGGCTCAGAGTCTAGAACAGCACTGTCCAATGGTAGCTTCTAGCCACATGGAACTATTGAAATGTAAATGTAAGTTAGTTAAAATCAAAGAAAAAATAGACTGGTGAAGTCAGAGTAATGGTGGTGTGACAGAACCTCCTGATCTGTCCCCTTGAAATTTCAACAAATTGAACAACTATAATGCAGTGAAGGAACACAGCAGGGTTTGCAGGTATGCCTGAAAGATCCATGCACAAAATAGACTAAAGGTGAGACAGGTTGAAAAGAGGGGTGAAAGATAAAATGCATTCGTGGTGGGTTTTGAAGAGGAGAGGAGACAAACCAGGAGTGGCTGGGTGATTTTTTCTCTCTGCTGGACTATGGGGAGGGAGGAGGCTTGGGGCCTCTGGATTTTCCTTGAGGGGTATAAGCAAGGTAACTTGAAGTGTCTGTTTCCTTATGCCAGGAAGATTGGTGAGATAGAGGGTCAGAAGGAGAAATAATCCAAAGAAGCCAGAGCACAGGGTCATGGCCAGTATTCCTGCAGTATGCCTGTAGCCCACACTTGGCAGAGAAATAGAAAACTAAAGTGCAGCCCTGAGCATCCCAGGTCTCACCTTCCTCACTTCATAGGTTTTAAGAGTGGCAGAGACAAACCTCAAAGTAACTATCCAGAGCCACTTTCTTCCCTAAAGAATAGAGGTGCTCTACGTCTTGTCCCCAGGTCTCTTGAGGCATGGGAAGGAGCACTCAGAAGCCTGAGATTGTGATTGTTAGAACAGTAAAGCAGGAAAGCTGAAGCTGTAAAGCCCTCACAACACACCCCACCCATCAATGCGATGGCTGACACACTTACATCATTGCTACAGCAACATCTCAGCAGAGGACAGATCAAGAACTTTGCAGAGTTAAAAGTTGTAATAAACAACACCTACTGGAGGAAATTTCTCAAAATCAAAATTTATTTTTTTATTTTCCTTTTTTCCCCCTTATAATTTTTTTCTCTTTTGAATTTCATTTTCTTTAATTTTTACCCATTTTATTCTTATTTGTTGTGGGTTCTTTATTTTTTACTTTTTTGTTAGTTTTAGATCTTCTTTCTGTGTTTTTCTTCTGTACTTGTCATATTTTTAAAAATATTATATTTTTATTGTATTTGTTTATTTAAATTATTTTTAGTTTTTTTTTTGTTAGGGTTCTTAACAATACAACTCTCAAATGTCATCAAAGAAGAAGAAATCAAATACCATGGATACACAAGGCAGATACATAGTTCAGCAAGAAAATAAAAAAAATCTCCTGAAAAAAAATCTCTACCACATGGAAACCTTAGAGTTAATTAATAGAGAATTCAAAATTGAAGTATTAAATATATTCAGTGAGATGTGAGAAAACACCAATAGGCAACTTAATGAACTCAGAAAACAAATAATTGAACAAAATGAATACCTCACCATGGAGACTGAAACTTTAAAAACAGAGATGAGGAACTCAGTACATGAATTAAAGACTGAGGTAGCAAGTTTAGCTAATAGAACAAACTAGATAAAGGGAAGAATCAGTGACAGCAAAGACAGGCAAGTAGAAATGCTACAGAGAGGAGAGAGACTCACAAATTAAAAAAACTAAAAGAGCTATACAAGAATTGTCTGACTCTATAAAAGCAATATAAGAATAATGAATATAGCCCTGGCTGGTTGGCTCAGCGGTAGAGCGTCGGCCTAGCGTGCGGAGGACCCGGGTTCGATTCCCGGCCAGGGCACATAGGAGAAGCGCCCATTTGCTTCTCCACCCCTCCGCCGTGCTTTCCTCTCTGTCTCTCTCTTCCCCTCCCGCAGCCAAGGCTCCATTGGAGCAAAGATGGCCCGGGCGCTGGGGATGGCTCTGTGGCCTCTGCCCCAGGTGCTAGAGTGGCTCTGGTCGCAACATGGCGACGCCCAGGATGGGCAGAGCATCGCCCCCCTGGTGGGCAGAGCATCGCCCCTGGTGGGCGTGCCGGGTGGATCCCGGTCGGGCGCATGCGGGAGTCTGTCTGACTGTCTCTCCCTGTTTCCAGCTTCAGAAAAATGAAAAAAAAAAAAAAAAAAAAAAAAAAGAATAATGAATATATCAGAAGAAGCAGAGAAGAAGAAGGAAATGGAGAGTCTATTCAAACAAATAATTGGTGAGATTTTTCTCAAACTGATGGAAAGTTAGAGCCTCGAACACAAGAAGCAAACAGAATGCTGAGTTACCACAACCCAAACAGACGTACTCCAAGGCACATAGTAATAAAATTGTAAAAAATCAATGACAAAAAACAATCTTCAAGGTAGCTAGGGAAAAGATGACCATAACATATAAAGGAAATCCCATTAGTTTATCATCAGACTTCTCAGCAGAAACTCTACAAGCCACAAGAGACTGGACCCAAACATTCAGAGTACTGAAAGAGAAGAGTTACCAACCAAGGATACTATATCCATAAAAGTTATCCTTCAAATATAAAGGAGAAATAAAAACTTTTGCAAACATACAGAAGCTGAGGGGATTTATCACCAGAAAAACCATATTGCAAGAAATAGTCAAGGAGGTTATTTGACAACATACAAAGAACAAAACAAATTAAAACTATAAGTAAAAGCTCTAACAAGTTCACAATAAAAGCAAAGATAATCTGTAACAACAATAACATAAAAAGGGAGAGGATGAAAATCAGCAGTAGCAAAGGAGGATGGAGTGCAGAAGCACTCATAAGACAAAGGACACTTGAACATATGAACATTTTCCCCTTAATAACTTAAATGTAACCATCCACGAAAAGCCACTACTGAAACACATAGCTTAAAAAAAGAAGAAACAAGGGAAAAAGGTATGGAATACCACAAAACAAAAACAACTGACAGAAACACAAAAGAGAAGAACCAAGTGAGACACAGAGCTACCAGAAAAGAAGACATAAAATGGCTATAGGAAATCCTCATGTGACAATAGTTACCCTAAATGTAAATGGACTGAACTCACCAATAGAGGCACAGAATAGTAGAACAGATGAAGAGCAAAATCCAGCCACATGCTGCCTTCAAAAGATACATCTTGCCTGACCAGGTGGTGGCGCAGTGGATAGAGTGTGGGACTGGGATGCAGAAGGACCCAGGTTTGAGACCCCGAGGTTGCCAGCTTGAGCATGGGTTCATCTGGTTTGAGCAAAAAAGCTCACCAGCTTGAGCCCAAGGTCGCTGCCTTGAGCAAGGGATTACTTGGTCTGCTGAAGACCCACGGTCAAGGCACATATGAGAAAGCAATCAATGGAACAACTAGGGTGTTGCAACAAAAAACTGATGATTGATGCTTCTCATCTCTCTCCGTCCCTGTCTGTTTGTCCCTGTCTATCCCTCTCTCTGACTCTCTCTCTGTCTCTGTAAAAAAAAAAGACACATCTTAGCTGTAAAGATGAAGTAGATACATTGTGAAAGTTTGGAAAATAATGCTCAAAGCAAATAATATCCAAAGAAAAGCAGGAGTAGCCATACTCATATCTGAAAATGCTGACTTCAAGGCAACAGTGGTAACCAGAGACAAAGATAGATATTTCATAATGATAAAAGGGATATTTTATCAAGGAGAGAGAATATTTCTTAATATATATACACCAAACCAGGGAGCTCCAAAATATATAAGACATCTACTAACTGAGCTAAAAGTAGAAGCAGACAAAATCATAATCATACTTGGAGATTTCAATACACCATTAATGCCTTTAGATAGATCATCCAAACAGAAAATCAATAAAGAAATATCAACCCTTGGTTGGCCTGACCAGGCAGTGGCGCAGTGGATAGAGCATCGAACTGGGATGCGAAGGACCCAGGTTCAAGACCCCGAGGTTGCCAGCTTGAGCGCAGGCTCATCTGGTTTGAGCAAAGCTCACCAGCTTGAACCCAAGGTTCTGGCTTGAGCAAGGGGTTACTCGGTCTGCTGTAGCCCCACAGTCAAAGCACATATGAGAAAGCAATCAATAAACAACTAAGGTGTCACAACGAAAAACTGATGATTGATGCTCTCATCTCTCTCCATTCCTGTCTGTCTGTCCCTATCTATCCCTCTCTCTAACTCTCTCCAAAAAAAAAAAAAAAAAAAAAAAAAAGACCTTAAATGACACACTGGACCAAATGGACCTAGTAGACATTTACAGGACATTTCATTTTCAAATGTCAGATTATACATTCTTCTCCAGTGTGCATGGAACATTTTTAAGAATAGATCATATATTGGGCCACAAAATTAACATCAACAAATTTAGGGTGATTGAAATTATGCCAAGCATATTTTATGAACATAAGGCTTTGAAACTTGAATTTAACTGTAAAAAGGAAGTAAAGAAACCCACAAAAATGTGGAAATTAAACAACATGCTTCTAAAAATGATGGGATCAAAGAAGAAATAAAAGCAGAAATTAAAAGATATGTATAGAAAAATGAAAATGATAACACATCATATCAAAATTTCTGGGAACCAGTTAAAGTAGTAATAAGAGGAAAATTTATATCATGACAGGCTTATATCAAGAAATAAGAGATATTATAAGAAAACAACATGACATCACACCTTAAGAAACTAGAAAGAGAAGAACAAAGGCAACCCAAAGTCAGCAGAAGAAAGGAAATAGTAAAAATTAGAGCAGATCAAAATGAAACAAAGAACAAAAAAGCTATAGAAAAAATTAATACAACAAAGAGCTAGTTCTTTGAAAAGGTCAATAAAATTGACAAACCACCAGGTAGACTCACTACGGAAAAAAAGGAAGGACTCACATAACCAAAATCCAAAAGAAAAGAAGAGAAATTACCTCAGACATCATAGATATACAGAAGATCATAGTAGAATATTATGAAAGATTATATGCCACAGAATTCAACAACCTAGAGGAAATGAATAAATTCTTAGAACTATACAATCTTCCTTGGCTGAATCATGAAGTGGAAAACCTAAATAGATCTAAAAGCAGGGAGAAAACAGAAACAACTATCAAGAACCTCACCAAAAACAAAATCTCAGGGCCAGATGGCTACACTAGTGAATTCTAACAAACATTCAAAGAAAATTTGGTATCTATCTTTCTCAAAGTCATCCAAAATATAGAGAAAGAAGTAATATTCTCTAACACATTTTATAAGGCCAACATAACCCTTATACCAAAACCTGGCAAGGTCAATACAGAAAAAGAAAACTACATACATCTCTAATGAATGCAGATACAAAATCGTAAACAAAATATTAGCAAATCGAAAACAAAAACAAATGAAAAATAATATATCATGATCAATTGTGATTCATTTCAGGAGCAGAAGGATGGTTCAACAAGAGGAAATTGATCAACATAATAAACCACATCAATAAATGTAAAACAAAAATCATATGATCTTATCAATAGATGCAGAAAAGATATTTGATAAGATATAACATCCCTTTACATTTAAAATACTTAATAAAATCAGATTAGAAGGAAAGTACCTCAACATAATGAAGGCCATATATTATAAACTATCAGCTAATATCATACTAAATGTTGATAAATGAAGACTTTTCCTTTAATATCAGAAATAAGACAAGGCTGCTTACTCTCTCCACTCTTATTCAACGTTCTTCTGGAAGTTTTAGCCAGAGAAGTCAGGCAAGAGAAAGAAATAAAAGGCATCCATATCGGGAAAGAAGAAGTAAAGGTATCACATTTTGCAGATGACATGATCCTGTATATAGAAAACCCAAAACACTCCATCAAAAATGTTTTAGAAACAATAAACAATACAGTAAAGACGCAGGATACAAAATCAATATACAGTACATAAGTCCACTGCTTTCCTATATGCCAACGATGAAACATCATAAAATGAACTCAAAAAACAATTTCTTTTGCAAATGCTACAAGAAACAATAAAATAACTAGAAATAAACTTAACAAAGGATGTGAAAGAACTACATACTGAAATCTACAAAACATTGTTGAAAGAAATTGAAAAAGATACAATGAAATGGAAAAATATGCCATGTTCATGGATTGGAAGAATCAATATAGTTAAAATAGCCATATTAGGCCCTGGCTGGTTAGCTCAGCGGTCGAGCGTCGGCCTGGCGTGTGGGGACCTGGGTTCGATTCCCGGCCAGGGCACATAGGAGAAGCGCCCATTTGCTTCTCCACCCCCCCTCCTTCCTCTCTGTCTCTCTCTTCCCCTCCCGCACCCAAGACTCCAAGGCTCCATTGGAGCAAAGATGGCCCGGGCGCTGGGGATGGCTCCTTGGCCTCTGCCCCAGGCGCTAGAGTGGCTCTGGTCGCGGCAGAGCGACGCCCCGGAGGGGCAGAGCATCGCCCCCTGGTGGGCAGAGCGTTGCCCCTGGTGGGTGTGCCAGGTGGATCCCGGTCGGGCGCATGCGGGAGTCTGTCTGACTGTCTCTCCTCGTTTTCAGCTTCAGAAAAATACAAAAAATAAAAAAATAAAAATAAAATAGCCATATTACCCAAGGGAATATACAAATTTCATGCAATCCCCATCCAAATTTCAGTAATTTTTTTTTTTACAGACACACAGAGAGAGTCAGAGAGAGGTATAGATAGGGACAGACAGGAACGAAGAGAGATGAGAAGCATCAATCATCAGTTTTTCGTTGCGATACCTTAGTTGTGCATTGATTGCTTTCTCATATGTGCCTTGACCACGGGCCTTCAGCAGACCGAGTGACCCCTTGCTCGAGCCAGCAACCTTGGGTCCAAGCTGGTGAGCTTTTTCTCAAACCAGATGAGCTCATGCTCAAGCTGGCGACCTCAGGGTCTCGAACCTGGGTCTTCCGTATCCCAGTCTGATGCCCTATCCACTGTGCCACCGCCTGGTCAGGCTCAAAGTCATTTTTTAAAGAAATAAAAAATTACCAGGTTTGTATGGAGCTATAAACACCCGAATAACCAAAGAAGTGTTGAAGAAAGAGAATGAAGCTAGAGGTATCACTCTATTCGACGTAAAATTATATTATACAGCCATGATAATCAAAACAGCATGGTATTGGCAGAAAAACAGATATACAGACCAATGGAACAGAGTCAAGAGCCCCCCCCCAAAAAACGCATATATATGGACAAAACATCTTCAAGAAATTATTCAAAAATACACAATGGAGAAAACAAATCCTCTTCAATAAATGGTGCTGGGAAAACTGGAAAGCCACATGCAAAAGAATGAAACTTAGCTACAGTTTCTCCCCAGCACAAAAATTAATTCAAAATGGATCCAAGACCTAAACATAAGGTCTGAAACAAATTGCATAGATGAAAACATAGGTAATAGACTCATGGATCTTGGTCGTAGAGAACAATTTATGAATTTGACCCCAAAGGCAAGGGAAGTAAAGCCAAAAACTAAATGAATGAGACTATATCAAACTAAAAAGTTTCTTCACAGGAAAAGAAACTGAAAACAAAACAAATAGGCAGCTAACTAAATGGGAGATGGGATTTGCAAATAACAGCTCTGATAGGGGTTAATATCCAAAATATATAAAGAACTCATAAAGCTCTGCAACAAACAAGCAAACAATCCAACTGAAAAATGTGGAGGGGACCTAAAAAGACCATTCTCCCAAGAGGACATAGAAATGGTCAAAAGATATATGAAAAGTTGCTCATCTTCACTAGCTATTTGAGAAATGCAAATCGAAACTGCAATGCAATATCACCTCATACCTGTCAGAATGGCTATTTTTTAAATTTTATTCAGAAAATTAAATTTAACAGGGTGGCATTGATCAACACAGGTTTAAGGTAAACATTTCCATAGCATGTAAGCTGTTGATTGTGTTTTGTGGCCATCACTCAAAGTCAAATCATTTTCAGTCACTGTACATTTGTCCCTCTTTACCACCCTCACCTTCGACCACTTCCTTTTTTCTGTGTCCATAAGTCTCATTTTTATATCCCATTTATGTGTGAAATCATACAGTTCTTAGCTTTTTCTGATTCACTTATTCCACTCATTCTCCATCCAGATATTGAGCCCTCTGAGAACAGGACTTAGAATACTTTTTCTTCCTGGCTCCCTTCTCCATGATAGTACTAATCATAGGGCTGGGCACATAGAAGGTTCAGGAAATAGGGTATGTAGGTTCTACTATTAGGTACCATTTACAGGATCCATCTGTGTTCCAGGCACAGTGAAAAATACTCGAGGTGCATCACCTCATTTAATCCTCACAGTAACACAATGAAGAAAGTACTAATGTTATCCCCATTTTACAGGCAATGATGCTGAGGCTCAGAGGGGCGGAGTGACTTTCTCAAGGCCCCTCGCTCACCAGTGATGGACCAGGAACTCACATTCATATATTATATTTGGAAGTGCTAAATGCTATGACTTTAAGCACAATATTATACGTTCAACTCTTTATATCAGTATGTATTCTGCCTTTTTCTGCTTCTTAAACTGATGAAGATGACTTGAGTACTTCTAAGTGGATCAGAGTCTTTCCTGCCATGAATTAAGGACAGGACACACCTTCTGGAATAGGGACGTGAGCACCATATTATTGTTTCTGTTGAGAGGGCTGAGACATAGAGGATGGCCTCTCCTGAGACCATCCTGTTAACCAGGGACAGATTATGTTTTTAGAAGTATGTTGTTTAATCTCCTGTTATTCTGAGACTTCCTGCTATTCTTCTGTAACATATTTTGAGTTAAATTTCAATTAATTTGCTAACATCCTTTGTATGATTTCTATTATTTTAAATTTGTTAAGGTGCATTTTATGGTCCGTGATGTAGTCTATTTCAGCAAATGTTTCAAGTGATGCATGTTGAATGAGATGAATGAGTCTTGTGCTGTTGTTGGATGAAGTACTGTGTAGATGTCAATTAAATCCAATTGACAGATGCTGCTGTTCAGTTGAACTATGTCTTTACTGATTTTCTGCCTGCTGGTTCTGTCCATTTCTGAAAGAAGGAGTTGAATTCTCCAACTATAACACGGGCTTCATCCATCTCTCCATGCAATTCCATCAGTTTTTTGCCTCGTGTATCTTCACACTCTATTGTTAACCACATACACGTTAAGGATTGTTATGTTTTCTTGGAGAATTGACCCTTGTATTATTATATATAATGCACCTCTTAAGCCCTTATAATTTATTTGCTCTGAAGTCTATTTTGTTTGAAGTTAATACAGCTGTTCCAGATTTCATTTGATTAGTGCTAGCATGGTACATCTTTTTTTCCATTCTATCTATTACTTTTAATCTATCGGTGTCTATCTTGAAAAATGGGTTTCTTGTAGATAACATACAGTTGGGTCTTGTTTGTCTGGTTGTTTATGTTTTGTTTTTAAATCTACTAACCGTCTTTTAATTGGTGTATTTAGACTATTCAAAATTAAAGTGATTGCTAATATAGTTGGATAGTATTTGCCATATTTTAAACTATTTCTTTTATTTCTCCCGTTTTGGTTTTCTACTCTTTTTCTGCCTTCTATGTTTTCAATGGAGTGTTTTATATGTCCATTTTCTTTTGTCTCTTAGCATATCCACTATGTTTTTGCTTTTATTTTTTCCTTAGTGGTTAACCAAGAGTCTGCAGTATGTCTTTACAATTAATGCAGGTCCACTTTCAAATATCACTATACAGCTTCACAAGTAGTGCAAGTACAGACAGTCCCTCACTTACAGTGGTTCAACTTACGATTTTTTCAACGTTAAGGTAGCACAAAGGCAATACTCATTCAGAGGAAACTGCACTTCAAATTTTGAATTTTGATCTTTTCTTGGAATAGCAATATGAGGACCAATACTTTCTCGTGATGCTGGGCAGTGGCAGAAAGCCACTGTTCCCAGTTAAGCCACACAATCATGTGAGAAAGCAACAAATACTCTACAGTGTTGCCAGTGTGTTTTTGGATACTTTGTGTTGTGTTTTCACATCCCATCATGTCACAAAATGTCAACATGTTTCTGGTGAGAAGAGGAAGGCAATTACTCCTGAGATGAAACTGAAGATGACTGCCCAACTGTAGGCTCATGTAAGTGCTTTGAGCACATTGAAGGTAGGCTATGATGTTTGGTAAGTTAGGTGTATTAAATGCATTTTTGACTTATGGTATTTTCACCATACGATGCATTTACTGGGTGCATAACCCCAATGTAAGTCGAGGAACCTCTGCACCTTGTAACAGGGTAGTCCCAATTCTCCTATCCTGTCCCTTAGATTATTGCTGTCATTAATTTCACTCATCAAAAAGGTATGTCCACTGAATACATAATTGTTATTATTATTTTGAATAAATTCTTTTCTGTTAGCTCAATTAATTAAGAATAAAATATTTTATATTACTTTCATTTATTCCTCCACTAACACCCTTTCTTTATGTACATCTAAGTACCTGAGTTATACTACTTCTCTTCTGTCTGAAAAACTTTTTTCTTTTAAGGACTTCTTTTAACATTTTGAGACCTGTTTGAGGCAGGTCTCCTAATGAGAATTCCCTCAATTTTTGTTTGTCTGATAGTCTTTGTTTCCATCACTTTGGCAGACAATGATGCTGTACACAGAATTCTAGGCCAGTGTTTATTTTGTTTATTTTTCCAATTACCACTTTAAATATTTCACTCCAATTTCTTGTTCCTTGAATGGTTTCTCAAGACACGTCTAATGCTTATCCTTGTTCCTCTGCAAACAAGGCGTTATTTCCTAAGAGTTTTTTTTTTTTTTAAATTTCTCTTTGTCTGTGATTTTCTGCAGTTTGAATAGGATGTGCCTCTCTGGAGATTATTTGGAACCAGGACCCTAAAGTAGGCCCAGGCCTATAAGTTCCAAGGAAGATGAGATGACAGGGTCTCTGGCCCCAGGGAGCCAGTGTTCCAGCAATCTCTGCTTGCTGAAACTTAAAAGGAAGAGGTACAAAAGGTGTCCAGGTTTCTTATTACCTGCTTCATCTTGGTACCAAACATGGAGCCGCTCACGTCAATAACGAACACCACGTTTTTCTCAACAGGCGGAAGGCCTCTGGGGGCAAAGTAATGAATAAAATAGCCGTCGTAAATCTGGACAAAAGAGGTGAAACCATAAGAACTGTGAAAGCTGTTCTAAATTAGCTTCCCTCATACTCTCCTACATGAAAAACAGCTCTATTCCTTCCCAGGCCTTATCACTGTTTCTAGTTAAATAAGCATTAGTGCCACTGTCTCTTCCCTCTCCATCTCCTCCACCAGAACTGTGTCTCTTCTGTTCAGACTGTCAGTCTAGGGCCTGCCCCAGAGCTGTGGAGACTGGCTTGTGGCCCAAGGCTGCAAGGAGCAGGATCTCTGTAATATGTGAGTTCCTGTCCATGAGAGCTGGGCTTGCACAGTCTTGAGGGCCCCTAGGGACATTTTGCCTGGGCTCCAGGAACTGGAACTATTGTTTTAACCTCCCTCTATAGAGTGAGCGTGGGGCCCAGCTCCTTAGCTGCCAGGGTCTGGGAGTTTGCAGGGCCTCCTTCTCCTCCTTCAACCTCCTTTCTGCTGTTGCTGGGCAGAGCAGGCAGGGGAGGAGAGAGCAGAGGCCGAGTGAGCTGTTTGTTCAGAGGGGATTGGTTAGACCAGGTGCAGATGCCTAAGGCTGTGGGGGATTTGATTGGCTGCTGCCCCCTCCCCCTACTCCTTGTCTCCCTCTGCACAGACTGGGGGCTGGGATAGCTGAGGGAAGGAGTGGGGGAGCTGGGAGGGCCCTGGGACTAATATCAGCACAGCCTGGAGAACTATGGGCTGGAGGAGGGTCTGAGCTGCCCAGTTGTCCGAAGCTGGCTCTGCCCTGAGATAAACGGCTTTTCTCCTCTCTGCCATTCAGGCATTCTCCGATCACAAGGCTGGACACACTATGTCCTCCTCTGTTCTTCCCCTACCTGGGTGAGTGAGAGCTCTGGGAAAATAACCTCCCTGTGGTCCCGTGCTCATGGTCCCACCCCACACGTCACATCCTATAAGCCAGAGGCACAAGCCAGGTCACCAGCCTCTCACACTCAGCTCAACTCTCGAGTCCTTTCACTCCCAGGAAAGGTCTCCCTCCGTTCCTCACAAAGAAACTTAAGGACACCAGGCCATGTTCCCTGACTGCCACCTTACCCTTCCTCGGAGTCCGCATCCCCATATACCTCTTCCCTCTACTGAAAGACAAAAGGGTGCCGTCCTGTGCCCATGAACCGCTGGCCTCTAGCACCTCCGCCAGCAGTCAGGCTCCTGCTCTCCAACCCAACAAACACACCCTACAAGGTCTTCTTTAAAATACAAAATTGCTGTGTGCTTTCCATCCATTAGGACAAACCCCACTGATCGCAATCCCACCCAGATTCAGGCCAGCTTCTCTCCTCCCTGCAGCAGGCCATGGGAATTCCATCAGCACCTGCAAGGCTCTTGCCATCTCCACTTCACTCCTCTGCCCACCGCAGACTGGGCTCCACCTCCACCACACGGCATCCCTTTCCTCACTAAAGGCAACAACGACTGGTTGGTTTCCAAATTCAGTGGGCATGTTTCAGTCCTCATCGAACCGTACTTCCCTGATGAGTTTCACAACTGATTTCTGTTTCTGCTTCTTCAAGACCCTTCCCCTTGGGATTCGGAGATGGTGCGCGCTCCTCATTCTCCTACCAGCAGTCTGGTCCATCTCCTCCAGTCCCTTTTGGGGGCTCCCTTTTCTTCACCTGTCCCTTCAGTGGTGCTTCCCCATAGTTTTGAATCATGGTTTGCAAGAAAACGTTTATGTTTGCGTAGCCCAATAGAGGGAAATGGCAAGACGTTAGAGCTCTGAGCAGGCGGGCTCTTGGCAGTTGATGGGGCAGACACCCTGCCGGCTGAGATCAATAGCTCCGTGAATGGGAATCTTGGCCTCAGCAACTGCCACGCTGGATCTGCTCTTCTGGCTCTACACGTTCTCCCTGGGGCTCTCTGGGTTTCAACTGCCAAATTTCCACTCATGACTTCACATCTCTCTCTCCAGTTCAATGTTTTCATTCTTGTCCCCCTGCAACTGCATACCCACTCACTATTGGACCCGGTCCCCTAGCTGTCTGAAGACGCCTCCCATAAATCCTGTCCTAACAATAACTTCCTTTTTTGCCCCATCCCCCATCCAGCCCTTTGTGTCTTTGTCTTTTAAGGCACACCATCCACATGGCCACTCCAGATACAAACCTGAGTGTCACTCCTGAATTCTCCTGGGCCCCTCCTTCCAACACCTAACCAGCCTCCAACTCCTCATGGTTTCATCTGCTGAATACCTCAGGTTCACCCCTCCTCTCCATCCCAAAATTACTCAGACCCACTTCAGGACTTCTTTCTCTCATGTGTCCCTGCTTCTATTGTAGCCCCTTCCATCCCATCCATTTCTCTTTGCAGTTCCTGTTCAGTCTGGCCTTTCTAAGTCCAAATCGCACAATCCACTCCCTCTCTTGGCTCCCTGATCACGTCAAGACAAATCTCATGTTCCTTGTCGCGCCCCTGCAGCACTGGCAGCCTTCGGTCTCGCCTCGTCCCATTTCTGGTGCTGAAATCAATGCTCCAGGTACTCCAACCTACTTGTCGTGCCCACACACCCCGGGATATGTGCAGACTCCCTTCTTTGTATCATGCAGCCCTGAGTTTGCTGGAGTGCCTTTGCCCTCTCACAAACCCCCTCCCAACTTGGTACACTTCTTCGCATTCTTAAAGACCCAGGTCAGTCTTCACTTCCTTCAGGGAGCCTTCTCCCTGACCACCATCTCCACTCATGACGGCTTCCCTCATAACTTGTGTTGACATTGAAAGAGCACCTCTTACCCTGTGTCAGAACTGACAATCTCTGTTCCACCCAGAAACAGTGAATAGGATCAGTGTGTGATTCACCCCAGGTTTCCAACATCAGCCAGCAGTGGGCATGACACATACTCGCTTTCCAGGGAGTCCTGACCGACTGCATAGAGGGTTAATGTGCTGGCCTTTGAAAGATGGGGATACTTTAGTAGGAAAGCGAGGAAAATTGAGGGGTTCTTGGTAAGGGGATGCAAGAGTCAGGACACAAATGGGCTGGGAGTGTGGGTCATATTATTCAATGCTTGGTTCCACCTACTCTTCCTGCATTTCTATCCCACGTGATGGTGGAAAAGGTAAAGAACAAAGAAGCAGATAGATACCTTAACTCACACACCACAGAACCCCAGGTCAAGGCCACTGCTGCCACCTGCTGGCTGGGTACCCTCAGCTCTATCCTGAGAGGGCAAATTCCTTTCAGTCCCCCTACACAGCAGGCTGCTTGTGCCACACCCCTGTGCCTCTGCACATGCTCTTTCTCCTCTCCCTGCATGGAATTCCCATCACCTTCTGCCCAGGTAGAGGCAGACTCTATTCATTTTTCCCGTGCTAATTCAAAGACCAACCCCTTTAGGAAGGCTTTCTTAAAAACCTCCTCAGTGGTATCCGCACATCACCCCTTTCAGATTTATACACACACTTACATTTCATGACTGTGGAGACTCTATGGATCTTACCCCTTCAGGACTGGGGAATTCCAGAAGGAGAATAGGTTCTGTGTCCAACTCTTTTCTGAGTTCTCAGAGTCAGCGGGGACAAGACTGGGTTAGACTAGCTCTGCTTGGTGGAGATGTGCTCACAAATGAATTAGTGAACACATAAGTGCAGAAGAAGAGGTGAAACCAAAGCCCTACATTAGCCCAGAGAAGAGAGAGGAACTGTGAGCAGGTTGAGGTTATCAGGAAGGTGGCGTTTGAGCAAGGACTTTAAGGACAAGGAGTACACTGACCCATGGGGGAAAGGGGAAAGATGATATTCCCAGGAGAGCAGATGGTATGAGCAAATGTTCATACACAGACGAATGGCAGGTTCAGGTCTTTTAGCAGAATGGAGTGTGGTGTAGTGGGGGTGGCATCTGGACGACCATTGGGTGTTGGAGGCAGTGAGAGGTGTGGCGGGAAAGGTTGTCTGGGACGAGGCATCTCAACAGGCTATGCAAGCATTCTCATAAAGCCAAGGGTCTTGAATCAGTGCTTTGATTCTCTAGCAGTGCAGGAGATCTCCACTCATCCCTCATGAGTGTGAGGGCTCAGAATTTAAGAGTTTCCTGTTTAGGTAAATGGCTCAAATAAAACACAAAGAACTTTGAAAACTTGGATGCAGCAGGAAAGTCCAAGAGAATATTGGGGTATCAAAGGTGCAGGAAGTGTGAGAGCCTGTGAATGTGGAACTTATTACTGGCCAATAATTCACTTTCCAAAGGACTGGCTAAGACAGAGCTATGACTTGATTCAATGAGGAACGATTCATTTGGAACTGGATTCCATTTGTACCGTTCCAGGTCCACCACTTTTGGGAGCACATGAGTCTCTCCAGCTGTGAAGTTGTGTCACCACACAGCTTCCTGGTTTTGTTCACTAGAACTCACTGAGCCCTGGGAGGACGACATGAGCAACTTGAAGCAGCCAGATTGTTGGCCAGACCTGTGTGACTCCAGAGCTCATGCTCTCTCCATTGCCCTGGCCCCTCACCTGCACATCGCCAATGATGTCCTCCATGACTACATCGTACTGGACCACAAAGTCAGCCATGATGCCTGAGCTGGAGAAGGCAGACTGGTCTTGCAGTGTCGGGCAGAAGGTGACTCGGACACAGGTCTCTCCCCTCTCAATTCTGGTAGATGGGGGCAAGCCAGCTGCACCTATATGAGTGAGGAGGGTTGGGGTGGACTGACAGGGAGGGCTCACTAACAGGAAGCCAGGCAAGGGGACATCAAAAGGAGCAATATCTGGGGAAGGTGAGCAGAAAGCCCTGCACCGCCTGCTGCTCCTCCTCCCTACAATGCCCTCCACCTGGTCACATGTCAGACTCCTCCCTCTCCAAATCCTAAAACCAGCTCCACCTCCTCCAGCAAGCCCACCCACCCTTGCAGATCCAGCCCTCCCTTCAGCTTCCGGTCTCTGGCAGTCTGACCCGCATGCACAACCTTGCCTTGGCTCAGCTGCCATGCATCCTGAGTCCCAGCGTCCTGGCCCCAGGTAGACCAGCAGCCTGTGTCTCCTGCCAGCGAGGCTGTGTGTTGTGTGTTGTAAGGAGAGTAAGACACACTCATGGGGCCTAGGTTTCCTCCTGTGCCCCTCACTACTGTGGCAGATTGTGGTCTGTCAAGGCTCTGTTTCCGAGTTTCATGTGCTTTCTTGCCCCTCTGCCTTCTGACTCTCAGAATCCTGTGTGTGAATATGCCTTTTAGCGCCTCATGAAAACACAGATGAATTTCTGGTCCCGGATGTTTGCTGAGCTGGTCATAAGATCAACTCCTCTGGAATTTCAGTTGAAGACACATGTCTATTTAGACATGTCTGTGTGCCTTTTTTTTTTCTCCCAGAATATGGGAACTTGGGAATTCTGCCACCCCCCTTTTCTGCTACAGCTGTCAGGAAGCTTAGGGGCAAACTGAGGCCCCATACTCTCGAAGGCGCCTGCTTACATACATTCCCTGGACTTCCTTCCTTTCAGAGATCTTTGTTCTGTTTTTATCCCCACAGGATTGGCTCTACCCTCCCTTTTAACCTTTAAGGAGCAGGGGGAGGGAGCGGCTAGTTTTAGCTTTGAGTGGATGAGTGCAGGCTCCATGGACTCAGACGCTGCCTGTGAGGCCCTGGAAAATTATTCACACTCTCTAAGCCTCAGTCTGCACATGTGTAGGAAGGGAATGATAATAGCTCCTATTTCATCGACAGTGTTTGTGGGGACTAAACCACCATAGTTGGTCCTTAGTAATTGCTCAATAATTCTAACGATTGCAGTTTTCATCAAATCTTCAGTATTCTGCACCAGCGATTAGCAGGAAGGGATTTTCTCAAATTCCCACCATGCCCCTGGGCCACAGATGGCACCTCCTCATTGTGCAGGTGGGAAAAGTGAAAGCAGAGCATTTGAGTCACCTGCCTGCACCCCCACCTCAGGGGAAGGTCAGAGCTGAGATTTGAACCCATGTTTCGTGTGTCTGTCTCTCCTCTGGTGTACCACACGGTCGCTCTGGATTATCAGGGTCACATTAGGCAGGAACTTTGAGCTAAACAGCTTGGTGAGGATGGCCGCTGATGGGAGTGATTTCTCTGAGCCTGTGTACTCATCTCTCAGAGGAGGTGGGAAGGCCAGGTCAGTGGTTCTCTGACCTGGCCAGACATCAAGTTCAACTAGAAACTGGTCAGAAACAGATGATTGGGCCACTCCCCAGCCTACTGAGGGTAGGGTCCAGGAATCTATATTTCTGACATAGTGGTTCTGGTGTAGTCAGTCTGGCCTTCAAACACCTCTAGATGAAACTTAGAGCAAGGCTGGCAGCCAGGACGTCCGTCTGGCCCACAGAGCCTGAGACGATATCCTCAAGGACAGCCTGCACTTCCTGCTGTCCTCCCAGTGCCCTCCCCTTCCCAGTGCTGATTCCCAGCAAAGCAAGCTTTGGCTTTTTTATCCCTCAGCATTGTCAATATATGATTTAATCGAGCCCACCCAGCAATCCCTTCCCTAGTCTTTATTTTTTCATGACAAAAATCACAGCTCTGGGCAGTAGCTAGAGTTTCTATGTCATGTAGCTTGCATGGATCTGACTGAGCTTATACCCCTAAAAATTTAACTCCTAACATGTTCTCTTTTCATTGTTTGGAATGGGAGGAATCCTGTCAGTGAGCACAGAGCAGAATTGGTCCCAGAGGGAAGCTCAGGGTAAAGGGGAATGTTCTCCTTCAGAGCAGGCCAGTTTTACTGTTGACCAGTAGTTTTGCCACATACTTGTGTGAGTGGTGCTTCCTAGGCGACTGGTCCTCAGAGGCGGTACGTGAACATAGCCAATGCCTGTCCTTTCTGAGACTGTGACCTCTACACTTAGCCTTGGCACCAATTGGCCAGGCCTTAGGCTCACCACCAGCTGGTATTGGCTCTGGTGCCGCTGCAGCAGTTCCTCATAGGTGAGGGAAAAAGTCACCTCTGTCCCTGCTGCCAGGCTGGTGGAGATGCGGAATTTTTCTGAATCTCGGTCCCTGGGCATGAAAGGGAAGAGGATCGAAAGGGGTTGGGATGTTGTGAGCAGGTGGTGAACTCTTAGATGACTTAGTTCTGCCCATCCTTGTCCTGTTCCCAGCAGACCTGACAAGGTTTCTAGTTTTATGGAGTCCCTTGTCCACAGTTAGCCAACCAGTCATTAATCTGTCTCTTTCCTTCATTCATCCTCCTGGATATTCTTCCTGAGAAATTCTCTGACAGAAATTCTATCATAAGGAAATTCTGTCAGTGAAAATCTGAATCTAGACTAGAATAATAAGGGGCTAATGATTTATTTTACAAATAGAGTTTTCAGTTTACACAGGATGCCTCTTCCCCTTCAAAAAGCCCCTCACGCCCACTCCTCTCCTATGCCTAAGCTTGTCTCAATATGCTGTAGTCAAACCTAATATTTATGTGCTTGATGAAACTCCTTTGGAAGCTAGGAGGAAACATTGAAAGAAGACAATACATTTCTGCCAGTAGAATGGAACTCAGGAAACAGGATTTGTTTTAGAAAAATCTCACTTAAACATAACCTTACCGGAAGGTGCCAATTCTTAAACAAGCCACATCCTGCTAGTCGGAGTAAAGTAGAAGTGGGGAAGTAAATTCCCATGTATTGAACACCTACTTTCTTACAGGATTTTATATTCATTAGCTCACATCATCTTTATGTAATCCTATAAAGTAGAGATCACTGTCCCGACTTTATAAGTAGAGACTGAGACCCAGAGAGAAAATGTGTCAGCCCCAGAATACACAGCTAAAATGAACTTGCCATGCTTTAGGTTGGATGGTGCCTTACCTGATGCCTACATGAGCAGCTGTCTTTCCTTGCTGATGGGCTTCCTCATAGATTTTCTTTGCCTGGTGCTTGTCTTTGACTTCTGCAATGTAGACTTTATTGTTGATGGTCCTGATGAAACAGGAAAGAGGAAGGACAGACAGAGGCAGATAAATAAATAAATAAAAATGGTCAGAGCCAGAAAGGCAAAAAGACACATAAAGAAGATGAAGGAGGAATATGTAGGATGGGGAGAGAAAAAGAACAAAATATTATAGTATCATAAAGCCAGAGTGAGAGCAGGACCAAGAGAAGAAAAGAGGCAAGGGAGACAAAACCAGATGAAGCAGATATAATTATATCCATTTGTCTTATGGAGAAATAGAAACCAGTAGTTGGCATATGGGTCACCTGGTGTTAGGACTTTATCTGTCCCAAAGTGTTGAATAAATTCTATGTTTTGGCACATAAAATAATTTTAGGTAGGACACAACTGATCATTTATTATAATTGTTATGTATTTACTGTAATGTGCATTAAACATATAAGTAGCATATTGAACCCATGAGCTCACAGTTATTGTTGCTTAAGAAAAGACTAACTTGGGTAACCTTAAAAAGTGTATATATTTAAAGAAAATATGTTAAGTAAATGATATGGTAGGTGGTACAGGTGGTGCAAATTGTGAAAGCAGAATGGAAATCTTTGCAAAGGCATCTGGATCTGACTAGAGAGGGGTCTTTGACCTCAGGAAGCTCAAACTTGTTTGCCCCTGTTTTTCCTATTGCTCTAAAGAAGGTAATAGAGCATAAAGGGCTTCAAAGAAGAGGAGAGCACTTTTGCTCAAGTTTTTAAGAAAGGGTCTTAGTAGATGTGGCCTTGGTGCTGGGCCTGAAAGAAAGGAGCATCTGGATAAATGATCCTCACTGGCCTTGTCTTCTCAGACTCCTTTGTTGGCTTTTTTTCTTCCTCTGTTCTTGACCTTTTCTTCTTCTCTCCTCCCCTTACCTTCCTCTGCTCTTTCTATAGTCATTCTCCAGGTGAGGTTATCTAGCCCATGACTTTAAGTATCATTTATACATAGATTACTCCTAAATCTATATATCTCAAGTGTGGAACTATCCTCTGAACTCCACACCTATATATCCAATTGCTTACTTGATACCTCTACTAGAATGTCCAATAGGCACCTAAAGCTTAACATCCAAAACTGAGTTCCTGGTATCTCTGCCACCTCCCTAATCTGCTTCTCTCTTCATTTTCCTTATCTCAGGAAATAGTTATTCAGCTGAAAATATTAGAGTCATGCTTGACTCCCTTCTTCCTTTCACACTCCACATCTAATCCATCAGGGAATTTTTGACTCTATCTTTAGATACAGTCATAAAAAATACTTCCCACCACTCCTACAATTGCTACCCTGATTCCAAGCTATCAACATCTTTTGCTCAGATAGATTGAATAGCTTTGCCCCCTTATTATCTATTCTTTTCACAGTATTAAGAGAGATCCTGTTATATCTTAAACCAGTGTCCCTTTTTGGCTCAACACTCTCTGTGGATCCCATCTCAACTCAGAGTAAAAGCCAAAGTCTTTACCAGGGCTCCCATGGTTCTATAGAGTCTAACTCACTGCCACTTCTTTAATCTCATTTCCTCCTACACTTTCCCTATTCATTCTGCACCAGCCATACTGGCTTCTTTGCTGTTTCTTGAATTTGTTCAGCACACTCCTGACTTAGAAAATTTGCAGTTACCATTCCTTTTGCCTGGAACACTCTTCCTCCAGATCTTTGCAAGTCTTATACCCTCTCTTCTTTCAGGTCTTTGTTCAAATGTCATTTTGTCAGAGAGATATTCTTGATCACTCTAAAATAACACTTTCTTTATACATTTTGGCTATTAACCCCTTATTGGAGCTGTTGTTTGCAAATATCATCTGTTATTTAGTTGGCTGCCTATTTGTTTTGTTGTCAGTGTTGGAGAGGTTGTGGAGTAAAAAGAACCTTCACTCATTGTTAGTGGGAATGCAAATTAGTACAACCACTATGGAAGAAAGTATGGTGGTTCCTCAAAAAACTAAGAATAGAACTACCATATGTCTCAGCAAACCCTCTACTGGGTATCTAACCCCAAAACTTGAAAACATAGGTACATAAAGACACATGCACCCACATGTTCATTGCAGCATTATTCACAGTGGCCAAGACATGGAAACAATCAAAGTGTCCCTCGATAGAGGATTGGATACAGAAGATGTGGTACATATATACAATGGAATACTATTCAGCCATAAGAAATGATGGCATAGAGATATTTATAACAACATGGATGGACCATGAGAACATTATACTGAGTGAAATAAGTAAATCTGAAAAAGCTAAGAACTGTATGATTTCACACATAGGTGGGATATAAAACTGAGACTCATGGGCATAGATAAAAGTGAAGTGGTTACCAGGAGGAAGAAGATGTGGGGTAGGGAGAAGGGGAAGGGTACAAAGAGGGACAAATATAAGGTAATGGAAAATGATTTGACTTTGGGTGATGGGTATACAACATAATCAACAGCTCAAATGCTATAAAAACGTTTACCTGAAATGTATGTACTCTTATTGATCAATGTCACCCTGTTAAATTTAATTTTCTAAATAACATTAAAACATAACACTTTCCCCTTCAGTCTATTTCCCTTGCTCTACCTTCTATTTTTTTTGTCACACTTCTCATCCACAAACTGGCATATACTTCCTTTTTTATTTTTTCCTTGTCTCTTTTCTCCACTGGACTATGAGCTTCTTGAGGGAAGGGATTTTGTCTGTTTTATTTGCTGCTGTATCCCCCGTGCCTAGAGTATGGCTTTTCACACAGCAGGCACTCAATAATTCTTTGTGCAATAAGCATTGCAGACAGACAGACAACAGGAAAACACAGAATGTGTTTTGGGGAACAGCAAGTAGTTAGTCAGATTTGGATGAGCAGAGGGACAGGGAAAGGATACAGTATGGAGAGCAGTTTGGAGTGGTTGGATAGGCCTAGAAGATAAGGAACTTTGAACACCAGACTCAATAAACTCATATGGCAGTGAAACCTTTAGGTATGAAGAAAGAGAGTCATAGATAAATCTTGAAAAGTGGAAAGTTTGGTCAAAGCTATCCTTTATGAAGTGATAGATAGTTCAGTGTATTAGAGAACGTTCGTGTAACTCTGTAAGAGGCAAGAACAACAATCTCTATTTTACAAATAGAGAAACTGAGGCACAGGTGTTGGGGTGGTGGTGTGGGAGAAAATTATTTTACCAAAGCAGCAGCTTCTAGGAACATTTGAGGAGGGTAGGCAGATTGCAAAAGAGACCACTTGGCACTGTTTCTAGGCAGCTGACACAGACTAGTGGCTGGGCTAATGTGGGGGTGGGCCAGGCTGGCACTGCCCCAAAGTCTCTTGGGGGTGTCAGGGTGTAGGGTGGAGCTGGTCTGGCAGCAACACACTGGGGTCTGTGTGTGTGTGTGTTGCCTCCAGCCAGCATACTTTCCAGAGTCTGCCCAAAACATTTCCTCCAGGCTGCTTTGCTCATTTTTTTTCTTTTGGTGGTTTTCTATTGAAGCAAAAATCCAAATTCTGCTTGACTTCTTGGCCATTGCATCATTTAACCAATAAGTTTTCTGGTTAGCCCCCATATTCTAAATTTGTTTGCCTTTGGTCCCACCTGATGTCCCCCATGCAGTGATCCTGGTCCCTTCAAATCTTACCTATATGAAAATTCTGTTTCCAGGAAGCCCTCCTTGACTACCTCGTACCTCTTCCCTGAGCTTCCTGGCCAGAGACACACCTCTCAATTCCTCCAACCAACCTGTCCTCTCTGCCGGGTAGTGCCATCTGCCTGTCAAGGCCAAGAGATTCTTGATGGCCAAGCCCAGATTCCAGGCCTGCTGTTGAGGCTCACGGGCTGTTTATTGCACAAGGCCCCCCGCCTTTGGTGCAGGAGTCTGAGCTAGGGCTGAAACTCTGTCTGTGCCAGCCTCACTCATTTGCCAAATCTGAGTCCCTCTCACCAAAGCCAAGCACCTTTTCTTAACTCACACTAAGGTGCTATATGGGCTAATGAGGCACTCGATAGCTTCCCTTTATGTGCTCCCCTTCCTACAGTCACCATCTCAAGGAAGGCACTGTCATCTACCGGGTCAGACAAGTTGAAATCAGTTTACTTATTACCCATATACATCAGGCTGTTTCTTCCTTGTTATGGTCTCTTAAATCCCACTGTGACTGTACTGCTCAAGCCCTCAGCATCCCTCATGTGAATGTTGCTCCAGTTTCCTTAGCGAGCTCCCTGCTTTCCAGCTGACCCCACTAGTCCACCATCACTCCTTACTTAAAACTTTGCCATGTATTATCATTGTGGGCCACAGTTATTTCTAAAGTGGGGCGCTCATGCTTCATGGAGTGCTAGGGACAAACTATGAGGGCGTGGTAAAGGAATAACATTCTACTTACATGGTTTTTCTTCCTTGTCCTTCATTTATATTTTTGCATATGCTTTATAATGTGCCTACTATACTTGTTCAGTAATATATTTATATAATTGATAAACTAATAAATATATGTATTTGGAGAGCACATGATCACGTTTTTCCTAGTGGGTGCCTAAATACAAGATGGTTTGGAGACAATTAAGTACTGGGTAGTTACTTGGTCTGGAATTGGAAGCCCTCCACTACCTAGTCTTTCCTTACTTCTTCAGTCTCATTTCTGACCTCTGGGTACCCCAGCCTGCGCCCTCCACTCCAGTGATACTGAGGCACTTTCCGTTCCCTTAATGAAGAAACATTTGCTCCTGTACTCCTTTTGCCAAAATTCACCAGCACTGTCCTAGCCCTGGTTGCCTGGAGAACATCTCATATTTCAAACCTTACTTTAGGTGTTACCTTACCTTTGTGAGGTTTGCTCTGACTGTCTAGGGGTGAGGAATTGACCACTATTTCCTGATAGGCCTCACCATTCCTACCATCCTGTATTCAGAATTCTCTTTATTCTCAGCGTACTTTATTAAAACGATCTGCTTCCTTTCTCAAGTCCCCCATTAGACCACATACTCTCTGGGAGCAGGGAACATATGCAATTCATCTTTCTCTTTCTGTAGTAACCAGTGCAGTTTAACTCACACAGTTAGCATCAGTAAATGTTTGTTAAAAAAAAAAAAAAACACAATCAAGCTAATATTGGGACTTATTATGTGCCCAGCACTGATTTTAGCATGTATTTTCACATATATTATTAACTCATTTAATCCTTGAAGATGGATTCTAATTTTATCCCTATTTTACTGATGTGTGAAATGAGACTCTGAGAAATAACTTTTTCTCAGTTCCATAGCTGGCAGAGCCAGGACTCAAACTCAAGAAATCTGATCTCAGAGTGCATGCTCTTCATCACTGTGCTCTGTTAAAAAACAAACAAAAGGATGAACACATGTACACACGAATGAATATATCGGTGAGGTTGGAGGCAGACTTACATCGTGAAATTAGAGATAAAGGCAAGGCGAGGCAGATCCAGGTCAAAGATAGCTTCCTGAGCTTCAGCATGTGGATTGAGCAGGACCGAGGTGACCGAGGTGTGGGCATAGCGGGAAACCACAGTAGAACGCATGGAATAACTGGTCATCAGCAGCTAAGACAGAAGGCAGGGAGGTAGTTTAGATAGATTTTATCCTTGGCCTAGATAGACTAGTATTTGGGAACCCAGGAACTCCTGGACAGGCCTCAGGGTCCAAGTGGAGAAATTGAGGTCTATAGAGGGAAAACAACCTCTGTCACCCATTTCGTGGATGTGCCTAATGTTTCAGAGAACTTTACCAAGTCTCAGAAATAAAGATTCACAGAAGAGCACAAGCCAAGAGACCCTTGAATAAGTGCATCTCCAACTTTAATGTACACATAAATCTAGTGGAGATCTTGTTAATATGCAGATTCTCATTCAGCAATTCTGGGGTGGGGCCTGAGATTCTACCTTTCTAAAAAGCTCCAATGTGATGCTAATGCTGCTGGTCTATGAATTTTACTTTGAGTAGCAAGGCCTTAGAATACTACAGAGCAACTGTCATTCATTGAGCCATGCTCTGTGCAAGGCAATGTGTGTGTGTGTGTGTGTGTTCATTTTTAATCTCTCAGGTGCAAAGAATTACACTTCATAAGTGCAATCATACACCTAAACCATAATGAGCATTTGGCATACATAATCTTATTTAATCCCCACACTGGCTCTATGAACTTCATACTATTATTGTCCACATTTTATGGATGTGTTAACTGGGTCCAGCGACTGAGGTCACACAGCAAATAAAAATTTATCTTCCTCCTCATCTTTCCTGAGGCCATGATCTTCACATCTACCCACACATAATGCACGTCTAGTGTATGCTCAGTGGGAGACAGTGAGAAACTAGGGCATTTGGGATCAGATAGACCTAGGTTCATTTTCTGGTTCTGCCACTTCTTGTGTCCTAACCTCTGAGCCTCTGTATCCTCCTTTAAGCAATGGGGTTAATTGAGCCTACCCTCACAGGGATGCTCTCAGGACTCAGTGAAATCGTAACTCTAAAGTTCCTAATGCAACACCTGACATATGCTCAGCTTTATTCTGGTCCCAGATTATCAGTTGTGAGTCTGAGAAAACAGACTGAATAACTTTCTCCTATCCCCTCCTCTCCAAGGAGCTAATTTTCTCAAAAACGCCAGAAGCTTTGTTCCCTCATCCCAAAACTGACCTTTGTGCTTGATGAGGGGGGGCCAGGAGGTCTCTGGTATGTCAGTTCAAGGAGAATAGTCAGAAAAATGCTGACACTGATGAGGCATCTCCACCCAGACATGATGCCACCTCTGGTCTGGGTTTGTTGTTCACGTCCAGAAGGTCTGAGCCCAATCTCTAAACCCTTGCTCTTTTAAACCTCAAGGTACTCCTTCTCTTGAGAGGGAGGGACTATCCTCAAGGTTGGGGAAGTCTCTGAATGTAGCATTGAGGCCCATACAAGCCAGGATTGTCCAGGAGCTGGGGCTGGCATCTTGCCTGGAGAAAGGTCAGTTTCATACCTCCCTTTTTCCCCTCATCTAGCTGTAAGATGAATGGAAGCTAAACATACTAAAGTTCTGGGTCTGTCTGTTTGCTGTGTTGGTTCAGGGTGTGGTTTTTCTTTCCTATAAACATCCACAGAAGCCCAGTAACTGAGGCTAGAGAAAGGTTACTTAGCATTGATCATCTTAAAAAGGCAGCAGATATAAGAGAGTTGGTGGGGAAAGGTCCCAAACCTGGTCCTTCCTGGCACTGACTTTAACTTTGAGATCAGAGGGACTTATTTAAAGTCTCATTAAAATTAAGGGTCTCACAGACATGGGACATGCAGTCCTCCAGAATGGTCAGAGGCCAAGACAAGCTAGGGAAATTCTGAGAATATAACAGAGTGGTTCAAAATAGAAGTACTGGATTCAGACCATCTGGATTTGAATCTCAGTTCTGTTAGTTACTGACTGTAATATTGAGCATGTTAATTAACTGCTCTGTAACCTCAGTTTCCTCATCTATAAAATGAGATAATAATAGCATCTATTTCATAAAGTTGTTATGAAGATTGAGGTTGTATTTTCAGAATACTTCACTGTGATATTATCTATAGCAGACTGGTACTGGTCCATCAGAAATATCATGCCATTCCACAAAAGAGTTAACCACCCTGATGTTGTATGAAGATTATATACCCAATGATTATAGACTCTATATTCTTTATACAATATCAAGGGGGTTAACTCTTAAGAAAATCAGCACTAAATTTCTGGTGGACCAGCGGTTGAAAAACACTGGTGTAGGGAACACTCCAACTTGTACTAGGGCATTTGGTACCACAGAACAAAGCCTTCTCATTCTGGTATATAGGCGACCTATAATCTGTCACTTGCCACCTCCTTTACCCTTAACTAGGACAAGGATCCTGAAGAAAATTAAGGGAAACTGCTGCATGATGAAAATAAACAAATAGAACTAACCCCAGAGCAATCTTGGACTTTTGTAATCAAAAGAGAATTTCAAGAAAAAAAATGATAATATTCTCAACAAAATTGAGAAGATGTAACATGAATGAAACAAGAACTAGATGCCATAAAACAGCTACGATCAGAAAAAAGAGAGACTCCTTAGAAATGGAAAAGAAGTTGCTGCAAAAATATTAAAAATCAACAAAATGTCTGAAAAATAAAATTAAGGAAATTTTCCAGAACACAGGGCACCCCCCCCCCGCAAAAAAAAAAAAAACAACCCCACAAAGAATGAGAGAAAATTTAAGAGATAGAGATTAATCTGCCAGGTTCAACATCTGAATAATAAGAGTTCTAGACAGAAAGAAGAGAAAAAAATGAAGGGTAATTTGTCAAAAACATATTAGAAGTTAATTTTTCAAAGCTAAAGAAGAATCTCCAGAACAGGTGCCCAGAACAGCAAACCAAGGAAACAGTGGTTCCAACCCAAGCATTACTGTTGCAGCAGCTGCCTCACTGGTCCTTTGCTTCCTCCTTTGTTGTTTCCCCCTTTAATCCCCACCAGTATATCTTCACAACAAGAAGTATTCTTTTAAAACCGAAGTCAGATCTTCTCCTGCTTTTGCTCTAAAACCTCCTGGCACTATACTCCCTGTGCTGTACTCTACATCCCCATGACTATTTTGTAACTACCAATCTGTATTTATCAGTCCCTTCACCTTTTTCACGCAGTCCCTCAAATCCCCTCCCCTCTGTCAACCAAACCATCAGTCTGTTCTCTGCATCAAGAATCTGTTTATGTTCTGTCTGTTCGTTTACATTTTTCTTTAGATTCCACCTATAAATGAGATAATAAACTATGGATGGTACCAGATGGGTAGTGAAAATATTGGGGGGGGGGGAACACCTTGTAAGATATATGATTATCTAACCACTATGCTGTACATCTGAAACTAATAGAAAATAATATTAAATGTAAAATGTAATTAAAAGAAAACCTCCTGTGGAATCCACTGTGGTTTATAGGACCTTTTAAGCTTAGGCTCCCATTATCTATCTAACCTCATTTCCTATTACTTCCTTCCCTGCCTTCCTCTACCACTCTAGCAACCCTGACTTTTATATTCTTTAAAAATGAAAGGCATAAGAAAAAAAGAAAAAGAAGGAAAAAAAACCCATGCCAGTCTCAGTCCTGCTCCAGGGCCTCCACACTGACTGTTCCTTCTATATGGAATGTTCTTTCCCCAGGCTAGCTCTTTCACCTTTTCAGAAAGTCTTTCTCTGACCAACCTGTTTTAAACTGCAGTAACTTCCCAACTTTTCTGGCATTCCTCACCCCTTCTACACTGATTTATTTTACTCTATAGCACTCACTGCGTTTTAACTTATTATATATATTTATGTATTTATCTGATTATTTTTTTTCTCTCTCCCTCACTAGAATATAAGTTCCATTGGGGGTAAAGATGTCTGTCTTCTTCATAGCTGTATCCTCAGATTCTAGAACAGTGCCTTAGATCACAGTAGACACTCAATAAATACTTGTTAAATGAATGAATACAATGCAGGCCAATAATTCAAGGGGGGAAAAAGATAATTAGAATCTCTCTCTCTCTCTCTCTCTCTCTCTCTCCAACTGTTTAAGAAAATAATAGTCCAAATATAAGGCAAAATAAAATATAAAATGCCAGAATATAATTGATATTTCCTTTGATCTTGACGATGGAAACATTCTTCTTTGAGAGACCCAAAGATAATGATGTTGGACTTGAAGGAAATATTTTCTTGGCTCACAACTTGGCTGGGTTTTGAAAAATATTTACATGGTCATGATAATGTAGGTGCTGTTTACTGGTTTTCAGGTTTTAGAGTCAACCTGGGGACAAAGCAGGGAAGACCGGTTGTGGCTGCAGAATATTAATAGAATGTAAATGTTAATAACCTGAATCATGTAAAAGAAAGATGAAACTGACAATGTGGGTCATTGAATGGGCATAAGGAGGGTAATGGCCCTGATATCCTTGTCCTAAAAAGTGGGCAGTTGAAGTTATCTGTCAAGAATAGGTGGAATAAAGAACGGAGGTTTGAGTATATTTTTCCATTACAAAATTAATCAAGAACAACAACACAAAAAGAAACATCAATGTTAATCACAGCAGTGGAATGAAGAGAAAAGTGAAACAGTGTACGTAAACAAAATCCTCATGGCCACACTGGGAAATCAATAGGATATCATCTAAATTTTATAAAGCAAGAAGTAGAATATATACGTGTAATCTAGAGTTGTGAAGGGAACAACAAGCAGAAATAAAAGCAAAAACTGTTAAAAGTTTGTTTTGAGAGAGTGAGATAGAGAACGGGAGGGTCAAGGCAGAGGACTTTTGTTTTTTATCATAGGCTCTCCTGTTCTGTTTGATTTGTTGCCATGCACACACATTACCTAAATAAAGATAAAATCTTTAAAAATTATGTTTATCTCACAACAAAATAAGTACCTATCTTATGACACCTTATGACAATATCAAAATAGGTATCTGAATATTAAGTTAGACTTGCCTCCACAGAAGAAATTCATATTGTAATCACATAGGTTTATAAAGAGGGTTGGAAAGGATATTCTGGGACTTAAAACATTGGAGGTAGGCTCTGGCTGGGTGGATCAGTGACTAGAGCATCGTCTTGGCACACCAAGGTTGCGGGGTCGACCCCTGGTAAGGGTACATATGGGAAGCAATCAATGAGGGCACAACTAAATGGAACAACTTAAGTGGATCAATGAGTTTATTCTCTCTCTCCCTTCCCCACCCCATCTCTCTCTTTTTCTTTTTCTCTCAAACCAATGGGGAAAAAAACCACACACACACACCCAAACAAACAAACAAACAAAAATCCATTGGAGGTCATAATGCATAGTGCTGAAGGCTCTGGTATTTGGCATCAGACTGACTGGGGTTCAAGTCGTCTCTTTGTCAGTCACTAGTTGCCTTGCCCAACTATGGGCAAGTTGCCTTTCTCAATCCCAATTCTGTGCTTTGTAAAATGAATCTAATGTTTGTGTAGTAGAAATGTGAGCCCCTCAAGAGCAAGGGCCACTTCCGTAGAGGTGCCCAGTACATAGCTGGTGCTCAATGTCTGATGAATGGCTTGAACCTACCTCACAAATGTGTGCTGAGGAAGAACTCAATGTACAAAGAGCAGGGGAGGTCGGTTAGTCTAAAAGTAGGTAGCTGGTTTTCTTATCTATGGGAAGTGTGCCTTGAGTGTAACAACGTGCCATTTTTGCTGTGGAATGATAGCCATTAGAGCTTAGAGTGATAGAAAATGAATTAAATTACCCTTCACATCAAAGGAGGGAAAAAGCGAGATTCTACCAAGCCTCAGAGAAGACAGAAGAGCCCGGAGATGAAAACGAGGGGAACGTACACCCTCCAGATGTTGGGGGGCAGAAAAGGCTTAACAGCGATGGGGAGTGGGGCCTGGAGGAAGGGACAGTTCGGCCTTTCTCAGTCATGAGAAAGGCTGAGGAAATGTGAAACACAGGGAAGTCTGATGTCAAACTTTAAGTTGATTGCTATGTTGTGCTGTACAACTTAGATGACTTAAGGAAGTGGTAGGCAACCTTGGAAAGAAACCATTTCCACCCACTTTCAGTCTTACCTCTGAATTTGTATAGTTTGGGAAGGGAAATGTGTTAGGAGAGGATTGGTGGTGAGGATATTCTGGCCTTCTCATTTAAGCTCCAGGGGTCTGAAATCTTAGATGCCTCAGGATTAGGCAATTTCATCACCTGACAGTGCACTAAGCAATCTTTAGTCTGTTTTTCTTTATCTCCTGAACAGAGATACCTGGTGATAAATCAGCTTTTCATGTTTTCCCGTAGTTGATGTCAGATATTTGCCTGCTGACGTCTAGATGCTGAAAACAAGTCGGGGACTCAATTACCTAGATTCTTCAGAGTTCATGGGTAGATGCTGAAGGTCAAAAGATTCCAAGAGTTTACAAGGAGAAGGAGGGAGAAAATTTCTCTGGTCAAAGGGTGAAAATTGTGAATGAATTTGTCTTTTCTCTCCCGATAAGGTTTCTCCTTGTCCTCTGATCCCCAGGACATAAAATAAGGGTGGTTAGAGTATTGTGCTATCAATGTGGTGGCATTGAGAGGGGACTGGGAAAGTTTGGCTTTGAAAATCTTTGTGGGAAGATGATTTGACTTTGCATGGTGGACACATAATGCAGTATACAGATCATATATCATAGAAATTGTACACTTGAAACTTATATGATCTTATTAACCAATGTCACCCCAATAAATTTAGTTAAAAATAAATAAAAAATTAAAAACTTTGAGAAAAACATCTTTGGGAATGCCTTTCTAATAGACTTAGATTGAGATTTTGCCTGAGTCCCTTGAATCCAATATCTAGTAAGGTTTTGACTCAGCATTCCTTTAAAGTTACCCCATGATCCCAGAGGTACTTAAAATGTTCTTGAATTTAAAATGGTGGAGGTTGAAACAGAGAGTAGGTGTAATGGAGTGTGTTCCATGGGGAAGAAATCATATGAGCAAAGACTACTAAGCAAGAGAAGGCAGGGCACATCAGGTAATAGTGTTTAGTTGGAATATATAGGTAGTGGTCAGAAAAATAGAAAGAACAAGGCTGGAAAACTAGTTATTGCTAGATTTGGGAAAGCCTTGAAATTAGTTAGGTGAGGCATTTCTTGAAAGAATAGTCTATAGCCATTGTCATGAATACCTTGCCTGCCATGTACATCTCAACCCACTTCAATCAGAAAACTCCTGCATGGCATAGACTCCCAAGTAACAATGACTTAAATAAGACATGTATTTGTTTATCTCACCTAAAAGAAATCCAGAGGTAGACAGCCCAGGACTGGTGGAGTGGCATTATGAAATTGTTGGAGATCCAGATTCTTTTTTGTTTACTGCTCCACTATCATTAGGGTATGACCCTTGTCTTCATCCCTCTAATTTTAGGAGGCTACATGTTCAGCAAAAAATCAGATGTTCTATTACTAAGGAAGAAGAGGAGAATGAATATTGAGATAATCAATCAACTAGCAATCTATGCTACAAATCCCTATGTTGAAAGTATCCCCTCTGAAGTCACCAGAGACCAGACTACCACCTGATTGTTAAAATCCCTAGACACTAGACATTTTTCTAGGCCTTTTCTTGAACTGTTGGTAACATTCAACACTATTGACCCCTCCTTCCTTTTGAAACATTCTCTTCCCTTGGCTTTGTGACACTGCTTTCCCCTGCTTCTCTCCCTTTCTCCTTGGTCACTACTTATCCATCTCTTTCATGGGCTCCTTTTCCTCCACCAATGCTGTTAGTTGTTGCTCGTCTCTAGAGCTCTTCCCTGGGTGCCATCTAAAGCTGTACATTCTTCCCAGGTGCTCTTTCTTACCCTTTCCCATAGATGAAAGAACCATTCATATCTTGATGACTCTTAGATTTATAAACTCAGCCCAAGCCCTTTACTAAACTTCAGACATGTGTATTCAACTGCCTATGGGACATTTCCACTTGGATGCCCCACAGATATCTCAAAATCAATGCTCAGTTCCTATACATTAGTATTCTATATATCAGTGAAAGGGGTTACCATACCCACATTTGATCTCTCAAGTCAGATCTCCAAGAGTTCCCTTTGACACTTTCCTCACTCTTTTTTCCATATTCAATAATTCATAAAGTTTTGCTGTTTTTTTTTCTTTGCTGTCTGCTGAATTCAATCACTTTTCACCATCTCCACTGCTACCACTCAGGCCAAACCACAATCATTGCTTATCTGTATGACTACTCTCCTTCTTTCTAGGAAGTCATCTAACTCATACTCCTTATGGATTAGGCAGCTAAGGTGTTTATTCTAAAACACAAATCTATGTCATATCCAAGCCTAGAACCCTTCAATAATCTCTCAGTGCTTTCAGGATCAAGACCAAAGTCCTTATCTTGGTATTTAAGTCTTGCCATGACTTGCAAGGGATGGAAATTTGGAGCACTCGAACCTGAAAGAAAAGGAGAAGCTGTGAATTACTTATATGTGATTTGTTCTGTGATAAAGGCCATTTCAAATGGGAGAGGGGAGATAAATTAATTTGCACATGGGATAAGAGACTATGATTTTGGAAAATAATTAAGCTGAATCCTCCTACAAAAAATATTAGAATTATAAAACATTTAAATGTAAATAATAAAGCTATAAAAGTGCTTGGAATAAAACAGGGATTGTTATAATATAGAAGTGTAGAAAGCATCTCTAAGCATGAGGGAGAATCCAGTTGTAATAAAGGAAAACCTGATACATTTCACTATATATAATTAAAACCTTTCTTATAGCAAAGATTATCATAGATAACATGACAAATATTTGTAATATGTGTGACACATAAATGTATGAGAGACGTCAGCTGGTGAGAATGTTATTCCATGTACCTTTTTAGAGTAAGTTTAGACAAATTTTGTATCAAAATGTAAGACTTTTTTTGTAGCATTCGAGTTAGCATAAAAATACCACAAACAACAACAAAAGCTCAATACAGATACAAGGATGTTCCTTGTATTGTTTGTAATATTTTAAAGAAGGGAACAATCTAAATGTATCTTGGACTGGTTAAGTAAATTATGAGACATCTATACAAGAAAAGATTATGCCACTGTCAAGAAAAAAGTGCAGTATATGAAACTGATTAGAATGTATAACTGGAAAAAAACCCCCAAAACACCCGGTCACAGGAAAGTAGGTATAGTGTACTGTTTGTGGGCAGAAAACCCAAATAAATATATGAATAGGAAAAAATCTGGAAGAATGCATATGATAATGTTAGTAGTGGTTATTTCTGGGGGATGATGTAAGGGTGGCCTTTCATTGTTATGTTACATATTTCTGCATTATTTGAATTCTCACAACGACACATTACCTTTGTAATAAGAAAGAATAAAGATATGAAAAGTAAACTCAATGAATGAATCGCTTTGAGGGGGTAGTTTTAGTTGGAAGGGCTTCAGACCGAGCCTGGTACAGTGGCATAAACACGAGCTTTGGCGTCAGACAGCCCTGAGCGGGGCCTCACTGCCCCACCCCCGAGGAAGGAGAAGGGGGGTAGCAGGGGGCTGCGGAAAGGGGCTGGGCTGGGCTGGGCTGGGCTGGCTGCTGCTCTAATCCAGGAGGCTGAGACTTTGAGAGGGGCTGAGAGAGGGAAGACACATCCCAGACTCGCTCGACAAGGTGAGGGACGCTGAGATTGGGGTTTCCTGGCAGCCAGACAGTGGTTCCCGCCCCCACGAACCTGTATCCAGGCAGGTGGGCAATTATGACTGCACCAGTGCAGCTGGAGGAGACCTGGCGTGGGATGTAGACAACCAGTAGGACTTAGAGAGTAGTAGGCTGTACGGACTGGGAAGGAAGGAAAAGCTAGTGGAAGAGAAGGGAGAGAAAACTGGGAACCGAGTATGTTGGATGGCGGACTGAGAATATGAAGGGGAATACTGAAGGGAAGTGGTAATCCAGAAAGTAAAATTTGGATGCAGAGAAGGGTTAAGGAATACTGTTAAGGAATACTGGGGGAGGGGGTGCATAGGTAACACGGAGGAGGATGTAAGGAGGGGAAGAGGGAATTCTATGGGTAAATAGGAAATGCGTTGGGGGAATAGGGAGCAGGAAACAAGGCAGAGGGAATACGGAGGGGGTATAAGGAACGAAGAGTGGGGGAAGGGCAGACTGGCTGAAACCGAGGCCCCCTAGGGAGGCGGAAAGGGGCGGGACCACTTCCGGCCTGGAGGGAGGAGGGCAGTCTCGGAGTTTCGGAGGGGCTTGGAGAGAGTGGACGCGCTCGGAGTTGTGGGAGGACGAGGTGAGGAGTAGCGGGGCCCAGCTCCAGATCTGCGCCGGTAGGGGTTGGCCCCACCCTCTGGAATCTGGAGAAAACTTGCCCTAAGGACCGGATCGTACTGGATCCATCCGGTTGAGAAGGGAGGGGATTGAACCCTGTTTGGCTGGGCCCAGGATGGAATCACTAGCTCAATACTGATTTGAGGAGTGGATGTATTAGGGAAGGAGCAGAACCAAGGTGTGCTTTGCTCCCGTCTGGAAGGGGGCGTGTTATGAAAAAGTGCGGGGCCGGGCGGTACTGTGGATTTGGGCTGGGTGTGAGTAGGCCAGGGCTAGGACCACCAGACACACAATTTGTAAAGAAGGCTTGCTGGGGAGGGGGCGGGACCTAATGCTACCGAGGATCTGGAGAGAGGCGTGTGCTGGGGAAGGGTGCAGTATTGAGTCCGCGATTCTTGCGCATGCGTACTATGGAGCGTTAGGCGTGCAGAGGAGGGCCCTCACCGAGACCGGCCAGCTGCCGAATGCGCATGTGCACAGTGGACATCAAAGAAAGTGCTTGTACTGTGAAAGCGGGCGGGGCTGTGATGGGTCCCGCAGCGGACGCGCAGGCGCACTGTCGACCTACCGCGGGCGGGGGGGTGCACTGGGAAAAGGGGCGGGGTCCTTAGCTGCCGCGCTGGCACATCTTCCTGGAGTAGGGGAGGGTGCGGCTGTAGAGAATTGAGACCCGGGCTCTGTGGATTACTGAATCTGAAAACAGAGTCGTTAGGAGTGAGGGAGGGGTTTGGGATTGAGGCCCTAGAGAAGGTGAGGATCAGCCTCCAGGCAGAAAAGGAGAGAGGACGTTCATCGGATTCTCTCCTTGACCCAAGCTTTCTTTCCTCAGTCTCAGCTCTTGCCAGGCCAACTTGAGACATGTCTGACACAGGCGAGACTGGTACGCGTCCAAGCCGCATACAGGTAAGGCCTCCTCCTGTTTTCTCCCTAGCTGCTTTTCCTCTCCAGCCCCTGTTGCTGCCCTAAATCTCTTGGTATCTCCTCTCCCATCCTTTTCCTTCTCCACCCAATTCCCTGCCTGGGCATCCCCCCACCCCAGCAGAGGGAATGAGGAAGGAAAGAAAGGAGGAAGAAAAGAAGGTTGGATGGAGGAAAGAAGGACAAAGAGAAGGCTGGTTCATCCCTCTTCTGTTAAAAGAGTTTCTGCTCAGAGGAATGGGAGGCCTTGTTGGGCTGAGATGGTCAGAGCATGCTGCAAGTAGGAGTTAATGAATGTGGAGAAATGAAGGCCTGGAATTTTGGAATGATTTGCTTAGTTATGGGTGGGGAGAAGTTCTGTGAGCCGCCCTGCTTTCTCTTGCAGGCTGAAACTTCAGAAAAGGAAAGTGCCTTGAAGGGGCAGACCCTATTGACAGTGACCCAGAACTTGGAGGTCTCAGAGACACCAAAGGCTTCAAAGGCACCAGAGGTCTCAGAGGCAGTGAAGGTCTCAAATGCTTCAGGGCTGTCAAAGGCCACAGAGGTCTCAAAGGCCCCAGAAGCTCAGGAGGCAGCTGCCACTAAGGTCTCACCTACCACTAAACTGACTGACACCCAGATTTTGGTAGGTGAAAAGAGGAGTCCAGCAGCTGACACCAAGATGCAGAAAGCTGACCCTCAGGCTGTGATAACGCCTGCCACTGAGACCAAAAAGGTTAGCTGTGTGGATGATACGAAGGTCAATACAAAGGCCCTGGAGACTGAGGCTGCTGCCCCTCAGGTTCCAGCAGATGAACCCGAGCCTGAGGGTGCAGTTGCCCAGCCTCAGGAGAATCAGGATACTCGGCCCAAGGTCAAGACCAAGAAAGCCCGAAAGGTAAGTCTTCTGCAGTAATCATCCATGATTTTCAATTCCTTTTCTCTGAGTTGGTCCACTTGTCCATTCTGCAAACATTTAGAAAGTTTCCTGTGTTCAGGAAGGCTGCAGGGGTGCAGGGGGGGGATGCGATGCAATTCCTGTCTTCAGAGAGCTCACAGATTTTTGGGAAGATGTGACAAGAATGCACATAGCTGTAATCTGAATATAATGCAGTTTATATTTACCTAGTAGCTACCATGTGTTAGGCTTTGAGCTAGCACGTTCACACAGGCTATCTCTTAAATCTTGAAAATAATTCAGTTTTATAGAGGAGGAAACAGAGTCCCATATGGGTGGAATGAACTTGTCCAGGTTGATACAAGCAGAGCCAGTACTACATATAGGAAGATTCTACCCTTGGATTGCTTCTAGTCTGGTTCACCGATGACACTCTTGCTTGGAAGTCAGTGAAAGACAAACCCAAGATTCAATATGGCCAAAATCTAGTGAGTCAGGTTGTTAGTACAGGGGGTTGGATTAGACTTAGAGAGTGTTTCTGGGAAAGATAGTATGAGGAGAAAGGACCATCTGCTTCACCTGGCATTGTTATACTTCCTCTCTGTTGATACAGGTGAAGCATCTGAATGGGGAAGAGGATGGCAGCAGTGATCAGAGTCAGGCTTCTGGAACCACAGGTGGCCGAAGAGTCTCAAAGGCCCTAATGGCCTCAATGGCTCGCAGGGCTTCAAGGGGCCCCATAGCCTTTTGGGCCCGCAGGGCATCTAGGACTCGGTTGGCTGCTTGGGCCCGGAGAGCTTTGCTCTCCCTGAGGTCACCTAAGGCCCGCAGGGGCAAGGCTTGCCGCAGAGCCGCCAAGCTCCAGTCATCCCAAGAGACTGAAGCACCACCACCTCGGGATGTGGCCCTTTTGCAAGGGAGGGTAAGGACCCTGTCCCTTCCACTCTGCCTCATGCACTGCCTCGCCTGTCCTCTTCTCTGCTATCCTTTCCAAACTTCTGCAAACAGATTTTGATCTTTACACACTTTCCTCCTCTCCCAGGCAAATGAATTGGTGAAGTACCTGTTGGCTAAAGACCAGACAAAGATTCCCATCAAGCGCTCAGGTAGAATTCTACTATCTCCCTCCCTCCAGTTTTGCCCTCCAGAGCCTCCTCCACCATGTGCTGGGGGCATTCCTTGCTCTTATGCTCCTACATCTCTCCTCCCGGAGTTCTAATATGGTAGTGCTGGCATCTCTGTTCATTAGCTCAGGACCTGTTTATGTCACCCTCAGCAGACTCGGCAAAGGGTCTGTAGTTTGGGTATGCGGGCCACCTGGCTTCACTTCAGCTCAGGTGCTCGCAACACTCTCCCCTTGCAGACATGCTGAAGGACATCATCAAAGAATACACTGATGTGTACCCTGAAATCATTGAACGAGCAGGCTATTCCTTGGAGAAGGTGAAGGGGCATCCCTGGGGGCTGGATGCAATGGGGAAGCCTTGAATTGAACAAAGGCATACATGTCCCTTTGGGGAGGGACCACAGAGACTCACTAAGCCAGTCCTATCATTGTGTAGACGGGCAGACAGTGGCCTAAGCAGGTGAATAGACTTGCCAAGAGTCACAGAACGAGTCAGTGGTAAAAGCACAGCTAAGACTTCAGCCATCCAACTTAGTCTTGGCTTCTCTCTGCTTTTGGACATGTCCTGGAATGTATTTCAGATGCTCCCTTCCATTCTCCATTCATAGTCTCCCTAGATTCCTACTAATCACAAGGATGATGTTGATAACAATAACATATGTGTTGCCTTTTTGCTGTGTGCTGGCCTCATAGCTGAAGGTATATTGTCTCACTGATTTTACACACACACATACATATACATACATATACCTAGGTACATGGGGAGCTGTGGGGTGCCCAAGAAGCTGAATTTTGTGATCTCAAAAGCTTTTCTTCCCATCTACAGGTATTTGGGATCCAGCTGAAGGAAATTGATAAGAATGACCACTTGTACATTCTTCTTAGCACCTTGGAGCCCACTGACGCAGGCATACTGGGAACGTAAGCTGGGAAAGGGCTGGGTGGGAGGGACACTTCTGCTGTTGTCCATGGTATACTACCCCACCCCTCCCCTCTCTCCCCACACCCCCTTAGAGAGTCAGGAAAGACGGGGCTTGAAAAGCCCCTGTTCCGGCTCCTGCATGCAGTTGGAATCCTGCACAAAGAACGGGTTCCTGATTACAACTGACTGAAGGGTTTAGAAGCCTGAGGTGGGGCATTCCTGCTGTCAGGTTATCTGCCTGTCCAGAAGCTTCCCAGGAGAGCAGACCGGTCGTTGCTTGTCTCTTCCTACTGGCCTTGGTAGAGTGGTTCTCAAGGGAGGGCCTCCTGGTGTGGGTGGATCAAGCCGCTAAAGGGCAGGAGCATCGGTGGGCCGTGCCTGGTCTTCTCTCGTGGCTGAGGGCTCTGGAAGGAAAAGAAGGGACTCACACTGAAAGAGCGCCTGAGTCGTACCAGGCGGCCAGGGATTTCTTCCATCCTCTCAGCAACCTGGGGAGGAGAGAATGTGATTTTCCCATTGTACTGAATAGGAGACTGAGGCTCACGAGTAGTGCCTTGCTCAGGGTCACATAGATCTTAAAGCATAAACTGGGCAGAACTCTCTCATATCTGAGGAATGTGGGAGAGGCTAGCCTAGTGAGCTGGCTGCTGTGTTTTTTGTAGATGGCTATGGGACATAAACTTTTCTGTCCTATTGTTCCCCTAGAACCAAGGACTCCCCAAAGCTGGGCCTCCTCATGGTGCTTCTCAGTATCATCTTCATGAATGGAAATCGGTCCAGTGAGGGTGAGTGGCTAGGCATGCAGCTGAATGGGTGGCCATGGTGAGAATTCCACGTGTTCATTTTCTATCCCTGTCTTCTCTTGCCTCTCCTTGCAGCTGTCATCTGGGAGGTGCTGCGCAAGTTGGGACTGCGCCCTGGGTATGATTGGGCTCTCTCAGCACTTGCTGTCTTTGTTGTCCTTTGGCAAGAGAGGATGGCCCCAGGATTGCATCAACCTGGTGGTCTGGTGGAGCATGCTGGGGTGCTGGATTGGGTAGAGGGCCCATGGCTCTGATCTGGGTGGATGGGGAAATAGTCCTGAACTCTCTGCTCCCTTGAGCTTACAATCTCTTGAGATTTTATGGTGCTTCCCTCTTGTGCTAGCATCCTTTTCCACGTTGTAAATGCCTCTGCACACATCTAGAAAGTGCCATGGCCCTGATGTTATTTAGTTATTTGTTTGTTTGTTTGTTTGTTTTTCTCTGCTGTCAGGATACATCACTCACTTTTTGGGGACGTGAAAAAGCTCATTACTGATGAGTTTGTGAAGCAGAAGTAAGTGTGTCTGGTATTTATATGTGCTATACATTTTGCCTGCTTTAGAACTGAGTGAAAAAGCTACGATGGGTACATGTGTGCTTTGTGTGTGTGTGTGTGTGTGTGTGCAAGTGGTACATTATTTTTAAGGTGGTGACAGTAAACAAGAGCACATATTTCTTGACCCATTACATTATATGATCACATGTGCCCTCAGAACAATTCTACAAGGGACGGATTGTCCTCACCAGCATTGTATATGTGAGGAGACACTGAGGCTGAGTGCTGAAGTCACTTGCTTATGGTTACACCAGGTAGCAAGTGGAAGATTTGTTTTTAGATTCAGGCCCCAATACCCTGGTTCTTTTTATTATGCCAACCAGGGCTTCATAGCAATTAATTTCGATTTTAAAATGTCATAGAATAGGAGCTATATAGGCAGCCAGCTACCATGCTGGGGACTTGACATCTCATTTCATTTTTATTACTACTCTGCAGAATAGGTGCTATCAACCCATCTACATTTTCAGTTGCTAGACCTGGGGCTCAGAGAGTGGAGGCCTGAGCATGGCCCTTGCTGGTAAGGGGCCCATTCAGTCGTGGAGCCTGGTCCTCCTGACTCTCTGGCCAGGGCCCACCCTGTCCTTGGTCCTGGGAGAACACGTGTGCACTCACACGGGTGTGCTAGTACTCATGTGCACATATATGGTAGGGAGAGTATATGGACCATGCTGCTCTTGGTGGACTGTTGTTTCCCTTCCCAGCCCTTTTCTATGGTGCACTGTTCCAGAGCCCAGCCAGGCCACGGACAAGATGCTGTGGCAGGGTGTGCTCAGAGCAGGGGGCCTGAAGAAATGGCTCCTCGGTTTACAACACACCCAACAGGAATCCAGGGTTGTTGTGACAAGGGGCACAAAACTTGTGGCCTTCCTACGAACCAACACCCTACATGTGTTCCTCCCCATGCCTTAACATGGCTACTGGGCAGGACTGATGGGACAGGGCTCCGTATTAGAAGGAAAGCTGCATATTTAGTGGGGGAGGTTGCTATCTAGTTCTGTCCAGTCTATGCATGGAGGTCTTAGACATATAAGGCTTTGAACCTTTCTTTCAAGGTATCTGGACTATGCCCGAGTTCCTAATAGCAATCCCCCTGAGTATGAGTTCTTCTGGGGCCTGCGCTCCTACTATGAGACCAGCAAGATGAAAGTCCTCAAGTTTGCCTGCAAGGTAATTGGAGAACTGCCTAAGCTTGGCATATCCAGAGCGTGGGGTGTTTATTGTGGCAGGTTGTATGCAGAGAAGCCTGTAGCTTATATATGAACATTCTGAAGCCTCTGTTAATGTGCCAAACACTTTAGCTGAATCATTTAATCCTTACAACTAACATGTTGTTGCTTTACTGCAGATAAGAAAACTCAGGCTCAGAGAGGTTGTTAGGTGACATATCTGAGGTTACAGAGCTAGTGTCAGGGCAGGGATGGAATATTAGTTACATAATTACTGGAAGTATTTCTTCTATTACTGTTGCATGTGCATGTAGCATGTTGCCTAGAATAGAGTAGGTATTCAGTTCTCAGATTCTGATTCTTGTGAGGGTTATTTCTATTTCAGGTACAAAAGAAGGACCCCAAGGAATGGGCAGCTCAGTACCGAGAGGCAATGGAAGCAGATATGAAGGCTGCAGCTGAGGCTGCAGCCGAAGCCAAAGCGCGAGCCGAGATTAGGGCTCGGATGGGCATTGGGCTTGGCTCTGAGAATGCTGCTGGGCCCTGCAACTGGGCTGAAGCTGATATTGGACCCTGGGCCAAAGCCCGGATCCAGGCAGGAGCTGAAGCTAAAGCCAAAGCCCAAGAGAGTGGCGGTTCCAGCACAGGTGCCAGTTCTGCCGGTGCCAGTGGCAGCTTCGGTGGCAGTGCCAACCTGACCGCCACTCTCACGTTTGGGCTCTTTGCTGGCCTTAGTGGCGCTGGTGCCAGCAGCAGTGGCAGCTCTGGTGCCTGTGGTTTTTCCTACAAGTGAGATTTCAGGTATCTACTTAGATTTTGTGAGGGCAGCCAGGGCTCCTGGGGATGTGATGAGGATCTGGGTGTCCATAGGAAGGCCAAGGTCGGAAGACCATACAGAGAGTGTGGGAAAACACTGCTTTTGACATTTTATTCCTCCCTGTTTTATGGATATCAGTTGGCTTTCTAATTTTCTTTTACTTGTGTTTTCAGATATTGCTAATCCCAACAGTCTTTCTCTTCATGCCAGGGTGCATCCTCAGAAATGTACTCAACACAGCACTCTAGGCAGCCACTATCAATCAATTGAAGTTGACATTCTATATTAAATCTATTTGCCATTTCTGAGTTTATTTCTTTTCTTTTTTTTTTTTGGTTGGCTATCACATTTTGGTATTATATTTTAAAATGAATTAGAAAAGTTCCCACCGCAGAATAGTTTGAGATGACATTGTTGGATTCAAGGGAGCGAGATTCGCATGCCTGTCAGGGATAAGTTGGGCCTTATATCTAGCCTACAGGGCAGGTAGGATTGTGGTGGGATGCGGAGACATGGGGATTGTAGGCACAGAGAACACCCTTTGGGAAAGGGCCCTGAGGTGGGTAAGTCTGGAACAGAAAGCAGAGTTAAAGGAGATTGGGTATCAAGTATAGACTCTCATTTTGAGAAATTTGGGTGAGACAGAAAGGAAACAGGTAGGTAGCTGAAGGAAGATACAGGGACAAGTAAGGGTTTTCTTGGGAAAGGAAAGAGAGGCTTGAGTAGGCAGGAGCCAATACAGAGGGAGATGTTGAAGACTTACACATGTAGCCCAGTCCCTGAGGAGAAGGGAGGAGAGGGCCTGGGAGAAAGGACTGTCCAGAAAGGACTTGGAGAGGGGCCTGTGGAAGACTGGTAGTGGGGAGGCCCCAATAGAGAATGTAGGCCATGGTTTTTGGGACACCCCTTCCCTGTGTCAAGGTGCTCAGTAATCTTGTACAAGTCAAGATGAGTGTTAATGTTCTTTTATTCCAAGGATTTGGTTCTGGAATAAGGATACAAGACCAAGGGCAGTGAGTGTATGAGTTGGTATCTTCATTTATGTATTCATGGTGCCTGATGCATAGTAGGTACTCGATGGTGGAAGAGATGGATCATGGGACACAGGCAGGCTTGGGGAGGAATATGGGATTGTGTAACAGGTTAGGATACAGTGCAGTGGTTTGTGGACATTAGTCTCAGTGAAGTCCATAAACAGCAAAGTATAAAGTGAATATACTATGTGCCTGCTATATGTCTGGCACTGAGGTGTCTGGGAAGTGGTTTTGAGAAAATGAGAAAGATGAACTGGGATACTCCTCTAACAGTGGGAAAATTGCATTTAAGAAGACAGAGCAGAGAACTCTTAAGGGAATGAGAAGATGATAGTTCATGGAGTTGAGGGGCCAATGGCCTGGGAGGCCAGGGTGTTGGTTGGGTTATGTATGTGGACAGTGAAATCACCTGGTTGGCAGGAATTGGAATAGGTAGGAGTACTATGAGCCACGTGCCAAACTCCCCTTGAGTGGTTAAAGGTATTCTTCCAACTACACTTCCCACTAAGGCACGGGGCCCTCATGCAGAGATCCATCTTTGCCCTGTTTTAGGAAGTATTTTCCTGGACTTCTCTCCAGGAATCCTTCACCATCTAATCCCCAGATTATCAACCCCCTAATCATTGGGGCAGCTTTACGGCCAATGAGACCCTAGCAATGACTGCCTCTCCCCTTATGTAAACTATAAACAGTAAAGGAACAATGTTCACTGCATAGGGAACAGGTTTTTAAAAACAAAACAAGACTCCAGCCAGAGCAAGACAATTCTGGTCATAAATTGAGACCTGCTTTTGCTGTTGAGGTGTTCTTCACTGGCAGCAGTTCTTTCATTAATTCATAGGCCCTGACATCCTTGGTGCTGGGTGGTACCTGGCAGAGGTAGATCAGATCAGAGGAAGCTTAAGCCTAGGAAGAACTCTTGAGTGAGTAGTTATGTCCAGAGCCTCCTCAGGTTACCAGGTGATATCCACCTGAAAATGGAATGGATAGGGAATGATGTGGGAGGATAGCAATTCCAATTAGAACTGTATTCTAATAAAAATTGAGTTCAAAGTGTTTGATAGTGATAGGGTGAGTCATAGTCGTGGAGAACTCTTCCCACTTTTCTTCCCCCCACAGACTACTTACTGGGCTTGACAGGGCTCCCCATCTCTCCTCCCTTCTTACAAGGCCTAGAACTTCATAGTGAAAGTGTTAGCTTTTTCTCACTCCCTAGGTATAAGGACAGGATGTGTGAGGCAGGGAGGAAGAGAGCAAGTCTGGTCACAGGCAAATGGGGAGAGGCCAGAGTCAGGGAGAGGGAGTAGCAGGGGATATGGGTACGTATTCCAGTTCATGACTTGCCACCTTTATCACCGTGTAGGCCACTATTGAGATCAATGAATTCCCACAATTTGCAGTCTTGCCTCCAATATATCATTAATTAAATTCTGGATAATTCTAGATGGTATTAAGTATCTGGGCTAGTAGTGGCAAGAGCCCCTGGAGCAGTTTCTGCACTTATGTTTTGCTATCACCCCTTAAGAAGCCTTTTTAGGGATTTTTTTTTGTCTTACTGCTCACTCCCCATGAAAGTTCAATACCACAGATATACTGTATATTTATTTAATAACTATATGTGATATTTAAAAGATTTTAAAATTCAATATAGGGTTAATAATGACTACAATGTTAAAAGTTTGAAAATTTACAAAGCTGATAACAGTTTACAACTATTTGCTGAGCAATTTTAAATGTAATTTATATACATTGTACAGTATGAAATTATGAATTTTATATAACTGATGCAATTATATAATTGGATAATATCAGTATAATCAAAAAATTTTTTTTAATTCAAAACTTATTTTTCCAAAAAGTAAAGCAATTGACAATTTAAATTACTTTCATAGAAATTATTTTTAGTAAACTTTTTTTTTTCTTTACAGAGAGAGGATAGATAGGGACAGACAGGAACAGAGAAAGATGAGAATCATCAATCATTAGTTTTGTATTGTGACACTTTAGTTGTTCATTGATTGCTTTCTCATATGTGCCTTGACTGTGGGGCTACAGCAGACCGAGTAACCCTTTGCTCAAGCCAGCGACCTTGGGTCCAAGCTGGTGAGCTTTGCTAAAACCAAATGAGCCCATGCTCAAGCTGGCAACCTTGGGGTCTCAAACCTGGGTCCTCCACATCCCAGTCCGACGCTCTATCCACTGCACCACTGCCTGGTCAGGCATTTAGTGAACTTTTTAAGTGTTGCTGATGTGAGAAAGTATCTTAACTAGATGTTAGATATTTATATATTGTCAGCAGTTTTTTCTTTTCACTACTTGGCATAGTTAATAATAGATTGAATAACTTTTGTAGAATTAAACAGAAGCCAGTTTTTACTGCAAAAAACACACGAAGGCACTGATAAACATAAAGACAGCTAATGGCATTTAATAGGCATATATAGGCCACTTCTCGTGATATGACTGACACTGAGCAATGGATTGAAAATCCTTCAATCACAGCCATCTATTCACCATGGTTTGTAACTCTGATCTTGGTTACATTTTCTGTATATTCCATGACCTCAGCATCATTGCTGGTCATGTGTTACCCAACAAAATTCAGTAAGAAAATTTAGATACTAAGGAATAAGATTTTGTCAGGTAGACTTGAGATTTAGAGAGCTACAAACTATCATAAAAGCTGATTTTTTAATTCTCCTCAGAACCAATTTTCACCCTTTTGGGCGTGATTGCCCATCACCTCATCTGCCCCTCACCTCCCTGTTACAAATGCAAGCATTATAGTAGCATTTTAACTGGACTGAATAAAACAAGGTAGGATGAATGCCAGAGAGATAGAGTTTGGGGAAAGGGAGAAAGGAAAGGGAAAAAAGAAATATCTACTAGAGACCAACCATTTTTGAGGAAAAAGAAGGATAACAAACTTACACATTTAAAAATGTCTTAGTCCACAGATGGCTTAACAGATAAATTTTACCAAACATTCCAAGAAGAATTAACATGTATCCTTAAACTATCCCCCCAAATTCAAGAGAAGTGAAAGTTCCCAAGTTAATTTTATAAGGTGAACATTACCCTGATTCCAAAACCAGAAAAAGACAAAAGAAAAAAAACTAAGTTAATATGCCTGATGAACATAGATGCTAAAGTCCTCAATAAAATAAACCAGATCCAGCAATACATTAAAAGGATCATATACCATAGTCAAGAGGGATATATTCCTGGGATGCTAGGTTGGTTCAATATTTGCAATTCAATTAACTTGATACACAACATAAATGAAAAAATTCACATGATTGTATCAATAGGTGGAGAAAAGGCATTTGATATAATCCAGCACCCGTTTATGATAAAAACTCTCAACAAAGTGAGAATAGAAGAAACATACCTCAACATAATAAGGGCCATATATATGAAAAAACACACAGCTAACATTGTACTCAACAGGGAAAAGCTAAAAGTGTTTCTCTTAAGATCAGGAACAAGCCTGACCAGTGGTGGCACAGTGGATAAAGCATTGACCCAGAATGCAGTGGTTGCTGGTTTGAAACCCTGGCATTGCTCTGAGTGTGGCCTCAGTGTGGGGTTGCTGGCTTGAGCAGGGTATCATCCACATTATCTCAAAGCCTGCCAGTTTGAGCCCAAAGGTAGCTGCCAGAAAAAGCCCAAGGTCACTGACTTGAGCAAGGGGGCATTGGCTTGGCCCTGATCAGGGCACATATGAGAAGCAATCAATGTACAACTAAAGTGAAAACAACTACAAGTTGATGCTGCTCACTCTGTCACTCCCTCTCAGGAAAATAAAAAGTACATTAAAAAAATAAGAAACATGACAGTGATGTCCATTTCACCACTTTTAGTATTGGAAGTCTTAGCCACAGCAATAAGGCAAAAAAAAAAAGAAATGAAAGGCATCCAAATTGTAAATGGAGAAGTAAAACTGTCATTATTTGCAGATAAAATGATACTATATAGAGAGAACCCTAAAGATTCCACCAAAAGCTACTGGAACTGATAAATGAATTCAGTAAATTAACAGGATACAAAATAAATATTAAGTTGATTGCATTGTTATACACCAATAATGAGTTATTAGAAAGAGAAATTAAGAAAACAATTTCATTTACAATTGCATTGAAAAAGTTTCTAGGAATAGATTTAACCAAGGAGGCAAAAGACCTGAATATGGAAAATTAATAAGACATTGAAGAAACTAAAGATACAAATAAATAGAAGCATATACCCATAAACATATGCTCATGGATAGAGAAAAGCAACATTGTTAGAATGTCCATAGTACCCAAACCAATGTCTAGATTCAGTTCAGTTCCTATCAAAATTCCAACGGCATTTTTCACAGAACTGAAACAAATAATTCAAAAGTTCATATGAAACCACAAAAGACTCCAAATAGCCACAGTAATCTTGAGCAAAAAGAACAAAGTTGGAGATATCATACTATCTGATATCAAGCTATATACTACAAGGCCACAGTAGTCAAAACAACATGGTACTAGCATAAAAATACACAGATCAATGGAACTGAATAGAGAACCCAGTGGCTCATGTCTCTCTAGTCAGTTTATGACAGAGGATGCAAAACATACAATGGGGTAAAGACAGTTTATTCATTAAATGATGTTGGGAAAAATGGACAGATACATGTGAAGAAGAAAAAAAGAAATGAAACCAAATCACCTTCTTACACCACATAAAGAATAAACTCATAGTAGTTACTTCCTGTATGTGCCTTGACCAGGCAAGCCCAGGGTTTCGAACCGGCGACCTCAGCATTCCAGGTCGATGCTTTATCCACTGCGCCTCTACTGTTCAGGCAAAGAATAAACTCAAAATGCATTAAAACCTTTATTATGAGACTTGAAACCATAAAAATCCTAGAGAAAAACATAGAATAAAATCTCTGACATTTGTATTGGTAATATTTTATCTGACATCTGCTTGGGCAAGGGAAAGAAAAGAAAAAATAAGCAAGTAGGACTAAAAGGTTTTTGTACAGTAAAGGAAACCATCAACAAAACAGACAAGTTACTGATTGGGAGAAGCTATTTGCCTATGATACTTACCACAAGGGGTTAATATCCAAAATTTATAAAGAACTCATACAACTTGGCCTGACCTGTGGTGGCGCAGTGGATAGAGCGTCGACCTGGAAATGCTGAGGTTGCCAGTTCGAAACCCTGGGCTTGCCTGGTCAAGGCACATATGGGAGTTGATGCTTCCAGCTCCTCCCCCCTTCTCTCTCTCTCCTCTCTAAATGAATAAATTAAAAAAAGAACTCATACAACTTAACAGCAAAACACAAAATAAAAAATAAAAACAACAAAACAAAAATAAATAAAATGTGCAGAGGACCAGAGGACCTGAATAGACATTTCTCCAAAAAGAACATACAGATGGCCAATAGACATATGAAAAGATGCTTTTTGTTATTAATCATCAGGAAATACAAATTAAAAGCACAATAAGATAGCACCTCAGAGCTATCATCAGTAAGTCTAGAAACAACAAATGTTGGCAAGGCTGTGGAGAAAAGGGAACCCTCATACATTGTTAGTAGGAATGTGAATTGGTATTTCCACTATGGAAAATAACATGGAGGTTCCTCAAAAAATTAAAACTACATTATGGTCCAGCAATTCCATTTTTGGGTACATACCTGAAGAAACCCAAAAACTAATTCAAAAAGGTATATGTGCCCCTATGTTCATTGCAGCATTATTTATAATAGCCAAGATATGGAAGCAACACAACAGCATGGCCATTAACAGATGAGTGGATAAAGAAGTGGTGGTACATATACACAATGGAATGTTAGTTGGCTAAAGAAAGAACGATATCTTACCATTAGCGACAACATAGATGGAACTAGAGAGTATTATGCTAAGTGAAATGTCAGACAGAAAGATAAATACTATATGATTTCACTTACATGTGGAATCTAAACAACAAAATAAACGAACAAACAAAATAGAAACAGACTCATAGACACAGAGAACAGACTGACAGTAGCCAGAGGAGAGGGTGTTTAGGGGGCTGGGTGAAAAAGATGTAGGGATTAAGAAGTACAAATTAGTAGTTAAAAAATAGTCATGGGGCCCTCGCCGGTTGGCTCAGTGGTAAAGCGTCGGCCTGGCGTGCAGAAGTCCCGGGTTCGATTCCCGGCCAGGGCACACAGAAGAAGCGCCCATCTGCTTCTCCACCCCTCCCCCTCTCCTTCCTCTCTGTCTCTTCCTCTCCCGCAGCCGAGGCTCCATTAGAGCAAAGATGGCCCAGGCGCTGGGGATGGCTCCTTGGCCTCTGCCCCAGGCGCTGGAGTGGCTCTGGTCGCGACAGAGCGACGCCCCGGAGGGGCAGATCATCTCCCCCTGGTGGGCAGAGCGTCGCCCCCTGGTGGGCGTGCCGGGTGGACCCCGGTCGGGCGCATGTGGGAGTCTGCCTGACTGTCTCTCCCCATTTCCGGCTTCAGAAAAATACAAAAAAAAAAAAAAAAAAAATAGTCATGGGGATGTAAAGTACAGCATAGGGAATATAGTCAATAGCATTGTAGTAACTAGGTATGGTGCCAGGTGGGTACTTGAATTATTGGAGGAATCACTTTGTAAATTACATAATTGTCTAACCACTATTCTATACACCTGGAACTAATGTAAAATAATATTGCCTAACAACTGTAATCTAAAATTAAAATTGAAATATATAAAAATACCTCGGTCCAACATAATGCTACTTACCTATGTGTAGTCATTCATTCCTTCTCCAAAAGATCACTCCAAAAGATTCCTTCTCCATATTATCACCTACTATCTCCAGCTCCAATTCCAGGAAATTTTGAGTGGTATTCCTTTCTCTTCCAGTTATATTACAATTCCTTCTATTCCACTATTGACATACTATATTCCCCAATGGAGTAATGATGAAGAGAACGGAAATAAATTAGAGAGGGAGGAAAAGGAAATAAGAATGCTTATAGTCCTTGTTACTGAAACTAGTCCAGAGGACATAGCTGGTGTTTATGACTTCCTTTTCTCTCTTTTGAATTCATGTGTGACTTCCCTTGCCTTTAACGAGCATCTTAGCTACTCTTGGTTATTTGCTTGGAAGTGTGAGGCCTTGGTGGTCCTGTGTGAGTATGGTTACTATGTTCTTTGGCTAACCTGGGCATGATGTGGATGAAAGCACCCATGGGATTGTTTGGGACTCATATATAGAAGGTAGATTAAACGCTGCTCCAGTGAGTGCAGCAATTTTGAGCATGCCTTGGAAGAGCAAGTTGTGCACTATACTCCTAAAAGACCCTAGTAGTTGTTTCCACAGTGATCATGTAGAATCTGAGCTTTTGGAAATACCATCTTTGTTGGTTTGCTGTAATCTATCTTGAACTTTTCCACTGGTCATGGCAATGCAAGGCTCCTATGGTGAATCTCCTTGATTCTAGACATGCTCTTCCTTTCCCAACTGTATAGCAGACTCCTCATTTCCCCTTGAAAATTAGGAGCACTCATACTAGCAACATAGTAAACATACCCCTTTTGCCTATTGGTTCAATGTCATGAAGAGTTCCAGATGGCCAAGTGAAAGTTTCACCTTCCTGTGAATCAATTTTGTTTTCAAGAGTTGCACTAATTGAAGTGATGAGAAGTGTCACCTCTATTTCTACCCTTTGGTTCTTAAACCTGTGTATTCTGTTTATGGGAGAAAGGATATCATATATTGGTTGTTGATTCAAAGAATCAACAGTTTCCTAATTGTTGCCATAACTTAGTCTTCCAAAGGCCATCCTACCCTTCTGTAAGGGCAGATGCTTATGGGTGATGGAGTATGTGATAAAAACAGGGAAGCCAATAGTTGTTAGACCATTATCTTACCTTTTCCGTTGTGCAATGTGTACCTTGACAAGAACAAATATTGTATGGGATATTTCAGTAGTATATAAAGTATATTGTGTGGGATATTTCAATGGTGTATAAAGGATACAAAGTAACTAGAGAATCCAAGGATGATAGTGCTGATAAAAGTACTGCAGGCAGGGAAGGAAAATCCATTCAAGAATATGTAATTATTTCAGTAAGGGTAAATTGATGGAAAGGGTCCAATGTAATCAATCTTTGTCACGTAAGAACTTGCTGGTTTCCCTGGGGAATGGTGACATATTGGGGTTTTCTGCTGTTGAGAAACTGAGTACTTCACAGGGCTGGTGGCCTAGTCAACCTAAGTGAAGGCAAATCCATGTTGAACCCCTGTGTAACGCCCATCCTTTCTACTATGTCAGTTTTATTTACTAGCTCATCAAACAAGCACTGGTATATTTGGAGCAAGTCTGACAGATTTCCACAGGGTGGGTCACTGTGCTCTTTTTGGTAAGCATTTAGATGGGAAATATTCTCACATCCATCCCATTCCGAAAGATCTGTAGGCAAAGAAATTAGACTGTGCCTTGCATATAATAAGTGCTCTTTAAATGTCCTGTTGCATTATTATTATTATTATTATTATTATTGCTATCAGTTCTCTAATCTTGTTTCTTCCCAGCTTCTGATCATCTCTCCAGAATGTTAACAGGTATTGATAAGTGCCCCTTGCCAGGCCACTTTCTGGATAAGAGATCAACGAGACTCATGGCTCTGAGTTTTGCCTCCTAGGAAGATTTCCCTTCTTCTTTTCCCACCAGAATTGCACCTGAGTGTGGCTGTAACACAACAGCTGTCAACTACAGCTAGTTCCTGCTTATCACGCAGCGTCACCTGCAAACCATGCTCCTGAGTTTTCTTCTTCTTCAGTAAGCTGGTTATTGGGAACTTGCCACAAGGATCTATGTGTGAGCTGAGGGAGTGCAAGCAGTGCGGCAGGAGCAAGGGCTATAGGAGTGTGGCCTCTGGTAATGCACTGTGCTTTTAGGACCTGCTCCAGACAGGTTTGGTTCATACCACCGTGCTTTGGTGATGGAGTGTTGTTATTGCTTGCCCCAATTTATGACTTCGTGAATCACACGACACCAAAGCCAGGATGGGCAGCTCAGGTTGCATAGCCTCTTGGGGTCACATGATGAGGCATTCAAAGTCTACGAGGGCCAGTAATTTATTATTTTTCTTTTCTTTTTTATCAATTTTACTAGGGTGACATCAATAAATCAGGGTACATATGTTCAAAGAAAACATGTCCAGGTTATCTTGTCGTTCAATTATGTTGCATACCCATCACCCAAAGTCAGATTGTCCTCCATCACCTTCTATCTAGTTTTCTTTGTGCCCCTCCCCCTCCCCCTTTTTCTCTCCCTCCCCCCCAACTCCCCCCTAACCACCACACTCTTATCAATGTCTCTTAGTCTCGTTTTTATGTCCCACCTATGTATGGAATAATGGAGTTCTTGTTTTTTTCTGATTTACTTATTTCACTTCGTATAATGTTATCAAGATCCCACCATTTTGTTGTAAATGATCCGATGTCATCATTTCTTATGGCTGAGTAGTATTCCATAGTGTATATGTGTCATATCTTCTTTATCCAGTCTTCTATTGAAGGACTTTTTGGTTGTTTCCATGTCCTGGCCACTGTGAACAATGCTGCAATGAACATGGGCTACATGTGTCTTTACGTATCAATGTTTCTGAGTTTTGGGGGTATATACCCAGTAGAGGGATTGCTGGGTCATAAGGTAGTTCTATTTTCAGTTTTTTGAGGAACCAACATACTTTCTTCCATAATAGTTGTACTACTTTACATTCCCACCAACAGTGGATGAGGGTTCCTTTTTCTCCACAGCCTCTCCAACATTTGCTATTACCTGTCTTGTTGATAATAGCTAATCTAACAGGTGTGAGGTGGTATCTCATTGCAGTTTTGATTTGCATTTCCTAATAACTAAAGAAGATGAGCATCTTTTCATATATCTGTTGGTCATTTGCATATCTTCCTGAGAGAAATGTCTGTTCATGTCCTCTTCCCATTTTTTTTATTGGATTGTTTGTTTGTTTGTTGTTGAGTTTTATGAGTTCTTTGTATATTTTGGATATTAGGCCCTTATCTGAGCTGCTGTTTGAAAATATCATTTCCCATTTAGTTGGCTGTCTGTTTATTTTATCCTTGTTACTTAGATGAGTTTCCTGTAGGCAGCATACAGTTGGATTTTCTTTTTTAATCCATTCTGCTACTCTGTGTCTTTTTATTGGTAAGTTTAATCCGTTTACATTTAGTGTAATTATTGACACTTGTGAGTTCCCTATTGCCATTTTATAGATTGCTTTCTGTTAGTTTTGTGTCTTGTTTGATTCTTCTCTTTCGTTTTTCTATCTTTTGTTTTTATTTGGTTGTATTCCATACATCTTTCCACTGTTGCTATCTTTTTTATCTCATGTGCTTCTGTGGTGGTTTTTTCAATGGTGGATACCTTTAAGTAATGAAAAAGGTTCCTACCCTGTTCATTGTAGTGCACTATTTTGTGAGTACTTTTGCACTCTATCGTCCTTTGCTACTGTTAATCTCCATCCTCTCCCCCCTTTCTTTTTGTTGTTGTCACAGTTTAAATTTGGTTTTATTGTGTTCTTCTTGGAGCTTTTACTTGTGGCTTTATTTTTTTTTTGTTCTTTGTATCTGATTGGAGAACCCACTTTAGTAATTCCTGGAGTGGGGGTTTTCTGATGATAAATTCCCTCATCTTTTCTGTATCTGTGAATGTTTTTATTTCTCCTTCATATTTGAAGGATAGCTTTGATGGGTATAGTATTCGTGGCTGAAAGTTCCTCTCTTTCAGGACTTTAAATATTGGGGTCCACTCTCTTCTGGCTTGTAGAGTTTCTGCTGAGAAATCTGATGATAATCTAATGGGCCTTCCTTTATATGTTGTATTCTTCTTTTCCCTGGCTGCCTTGAGAATTTTTTCTTTGCCATTGGTTTGTGCCAATTTCATTATGATGTGTCTTGGAGTAGGTTTGTTGGGGTTAAGAAAACTCGGAGTTCTGTTTGCTTCATGAATTTGAGGCTTTAGTTCTTTCCACAGGCTTGGGAAGTTCTCATCTATTATTTGTTTGAGTATGTTCTCCATTCCATTTTCTCTCTCTTCTCCCTCTGATATACCTATTATTCTTACGTTATTCTTTCTGATGGAGTCAGATAATTCTTGTAGGGCTATCTCATTTTTTTTAAAATTTTTGAGTCTCTTTCTTCTTCTCTCTGTTGTGCCTCAAGTTGCTTGTCTTCTATTTCACTAGTACTCTCTTCTATCTGGCCTGTTCTATTAGCCAAGCTTGTTACCTTGTTTTTCAGCTCGTGAATTGAGTTTTTCATCTCTGTTTGATTTGTTTTTATAGTTTCAATTTCCTTGGACATATATTCTTTGTGTTCATTGAGTTGTTTTCTGAGCTCCCTAAATTGCCTTTCTGTGTTTTCTTGTATATCTCTGAGTATTTTTAGGATTTCTGTCTTGAATTTTCTGTCATTTAACTCCAAGGTTTCCAATATATTAAATTTTTTCTCCATAGATTTTTCCTCATCTATCTGTGTTACCTCTCTTTCTTTTGTATCCATGATATTCGATTTTCTCTTCCTTAATGGCATCTGAGGGTGGTTTTGTTGATAGTATTAATGAGATTTAATAAAAAATAAAAAGTTAAAAAAATGAAAAATCAAAAAAAGTTGTGTGTTTTTTAAAATTAATAATGAAATAAAGAAAAATAAAATAAAATAAAAATTAAAAAAAGGAAATTATTCCCCCCCTCCTTTTTTCCTCTCCTCTCCTCTCCCCTCTTTCTTGAGAAAATCTTGTGGTGAACTGTGAATTATATTGTATTTAATAGAACAAACAATGCCTGTAATGGAGGGCCTGAATTGTGGAAAAGTAATAAAGGGGCAAGAAAACAAATAATAAAAAAAATAAAATAAAAAATAAAAAAGGGGGGTATGGACCCACAAAAAGCAAATAATGAAAAAATTTGGATCAAGAATAAAATGATTTGCATTTAGGTGTTGGTTGACTAAGAGTTATGATGAGAGGAGTAAGAGGGAACAGGAAAATGGGGGGACAAATTAAAAAATTACTATTGTATTTAGTGGAACAAGAGCTTGATAAAATGGAGAGCCAGGGATGGGAGCACTGCTAGTGAGTTAAAAAGGTGAAGTAAACCCCTCCCAAAATTCCACAAACATAAGTTTGAGTCCCACATAAAATAATTTGTTCGTTATTGAGGTTTGAATGAGAGGAGACGTAAAGGAGAAAGGAAGAAACTAATATAGAGGGAGAAGAGAAAGAGAGAGAGTGAAAAAAAAAGAGGGAACCACTAAAAGAAGAAAAAAGAAAAAAGAGGAGAGAGAGAGAGAGAGAGAGTGAGTTAAGGGTTTTGGAGTGCAACCCTCAAAGAGAGAAATGAAGAGGAAAGAAAAGATAATGGGAGATGTAACACTTATGGGTAGTGTAGTTCAAGAAGAGGAGAGAGTATGACTGGCAGAGAGTTAAACGACCAAATTGGAGGAGGAAAAAAAAAACCTCAAGGATAAAGATAAGAGAAACCAACGAACAAATATAATAAAATGGGATAGGTTATAAAGTCTGCGGATTATTCTTGATTTTAAGAGGTTATCTTCTTGCTTTTTCTTTTCTCTCCCTCTTCCTGGTCGGTGACTCTGTATCCCAGGTTCTGCCCCTGTGGCACGCTCAGGTAGAGGTTTGCAGTTGATAAGTCTCTATGGCAATGTCATGTATTGTGCTTCAGTCTCGTTGGCAGTCGAGGCTCATTAGCATTTATAGGCTCCGACAGTGAGAGAATCCGTGATCCTGGAGCCTCTCTCCTAGTCTTTCCTTCCTCAATTAGTAGCCTGAGAATCCAGCTATGGGGTTGCTGCTGCCTCTGCCTGGATAGTAAGAGGCTCAAAGAGCTGGCCACTCCCCACTCTATTCCCACTCAGCACAGGGCTCTGGGTAAGGCTCAGTCAGTCAGAGCTGCTAGCATAATCAGCTGGGGCTTCCGCCCACTCAAAGACCTCTGGCTCTGTCACTCTGTCCGGTAACACGGGCGGGCACCCACTCCCGGGGCGCTTGGAGGAAATTCTCGTTCACTATCTGCGCGCGCAGACCAGGATGTTAGACCAGAAGTCTCGCCCTCTGAGTGAAACCCCCCACCCGCACTGAAAAGTTCCACCATTGGAATTGGCTCTCGCTCCGTCCCTGTGTGCGGCTTTTTTCAAGGTGCTAGGGTGGCCTGAGACTCCGCCCTCGGCCCACACAAAGGCCCCCGACTCTGCCCCTCCGTGGGACAACACGGGCTCCCACTCCCGAGGTGCTGGGAAGAGTCTCCTGCCCACTCTCCATGCGCACAGACCAGGATGTGAGGCCGGAGTCTTGCCCTCTGAATGAAACCTCCCGCCCGCACTGAAAAGTTCCAGTGTTCGAATTAGCTCTCACTCCCTCCCCATGTGCGGCTCTCCCAGGTGGCTGGGGCGGCCCGGAGGCTTTTGGCCCACACAAAGGCCTCTACTCTCTGTGGAGTAACACGGGCGCACCCTCCCGGGGCTTTGGAAGGAATCTCTCATCCACTATCTGTGCGCGCTGACCAGGAGATCATATAAAATGGCTGCCCCACTTGTCTTTCTTTGTCTGGGTTTGGCGCGAGTGTTAGCTGTATTGCCCGGGTTGTCACAGGAACAGTTTTTCCTCGGCTTGGATCTCCGTGCCACAGCCTGGTTCAGCCGTTTGTGCCGCAGCCTGGATCTATTCACCCCCTTTGCCCGCCTTAGTTTCTATATTCTCAGTTTCCAGTGAAAACCGCCCTGTTTAGGTTAGTGAGGAAGGCGGAGCATTTCTTACTCCCTATTTCCTTTGGGGTTTGGTTATATATTTAGCCAATTTTTCACTCGATCCTACCTTTGGGTGTATTGTGAAACATCTGGAGGCTCCAAGGATAGGTTTTTCTGTTTCTGGTTGAAGATCTTGTTGAGGTTTGGGGGAGATTTATCGGTATCGCTTCTTACCTCGCCATTACTCTGACGTCACTCTGTTTATTTTGTTATCAGTTTCTCTTGCTGAGCAAAAACTTCTTAGTCTGATGTAGTCCCATTCATTAATTTTTGCCTTCACTTCTCTTGCCTGTGGAGTCAAATTCATAAAATGCTCTTTAAAACCCAGGTCCATGAGTTTAGTACCATGTCTTCTTCTATGTACTTAATTGTTTCAGGTCTTATGTTTAGATGTTTGATCCATTTTGAGTTAATTTTAGTACAGGGGGACAAACTGTAGTCCATTTTCTTTTTCACTCGCATTCACTCTGTGTCAATCAGAATGCTCTCAAGAACAGATGGCATGCTTAATGGGTAATATGAAAATAAACCAGTAAGACATAATTTTCAGAGGTGTGAACAGGGTTAAGGAAACCCACAAGGGATGGTTAGATACCCAAGAACTGCATCAATGGAAAGCCATTTTCACCCCAACAGTGGAAGGGTCTGGGGAAGAAGCTGTTATAAGAAAGTGGTGAGATCTGTAACCATGGAAGAGGTGCCGCCCACAGGTGTTTGTGCCCATGGTTATGGGAACTTAGACACATTCAAAGCACAACCTAATAGATAGGGAGCCACGGGAATAAATAGCGCAAACTCTCGCACTGACCTCCCTCCATCCCATGCCTATGTCTCTTATTGGCAGAACCAGGAAGCTCAGATGATGCAATCAACAAAAGTCAGTCTCCTGAGGCACAGAGTGCAATGGACATGGGTGGCGGAGAAGTCTGGAGGAACAAATGTGGAGTAAGAAAGAAAGACCCAACCTCAGCCTCCAAGCTGCACATGTTCCTGCTTGTCGGGCCCAGCCACTCGTCTCACATCAAGATCTTTGACAAGGGTAGGCAGTGCATGTGAAACAGGAGCAACACCGCAGCAAGAGCCCCACAGTTTACTAGCTCATGAACATCATGTCACACTGCACTCAGTCTATCTGTGAAGGTACGGTGAGAGTGAACTCAGCCTCAGTGGCCACATCAAAGATGATTCCAGGCTCTCACTCCGGGGGAAGTAAGTAAGCAGGGCTCCGTGCTCCTGCTCCATCGTCTGGTCCAGGAAGCCCTCCCCTGTCCTCTCTGCTCCGAGACAAGTCACCATGCCCTGGGCTCCATCTTTCCCGGTACTGGCACATCTCTGACTCTATGGCATGAGTCTCTTCTATCCAGCCAAACATAGTGACAGGATTTTATGGGTGCTAGCTCAATAAAGGGACACGTTTCCCCCAGTGTTAAGCCCTGTGGCCGGGCCTGTTAGCACAGGCCTTTGCTGGGGGGAATCGCTTGGGGAGGGGACAGTAGGAAGTAGGGAGCCAGAGGGAGGGAATAGCATCTTTAATTGGACACTGTGCACAGTCACAGTACCATCTGCTTCCACATGTGTGGCCTCATTTAATCTTCACAGTAACTCTGTAGGCTAGGCATTACCGTCACCAGTTTATGGATGAGGAAACTGAGGCCCAGACAGGAGCAGAGTGTCCTCAGGTCACACACACCTGGAGCAAAGACTGAAAACCAGGCCTTCCTGCCTGCCCCTCAGCAACCCCCACTACACAGGTGGCTGTGTCACAGGCAAGACACCTGACCAGAAGGCACATCCTCATGATCCCTCTCTGTTGCCTTCAGACAGGCAGCCTGCTCTCAAGGTGAACTCTGACCTCTGAGTCCCATATCTCTCAGTTTTCAGAGCAGAGTCAGAGGCAACCAGAAGTATCATCCTCACCATGTGGCACCACCTACAGCCAGGAGTCTCTTGGTTGGGGCTGGCCATGGCCTTCTCCACATAGCTCAGCACTCAGTTTGGACACGTGGCCCTCTCCACACAGCACGCCTCCCTCCACACAATGTGCTCTTGTACATGTACCCGCCTGGCCCCAACCTTTATGCTCACGGGCACAGTGCACCGTGCACTTTCCCACTGACTCTCATCCACATCAATTACAGTAGCTGTCACCGTGTGCTAGGGAGTGCTCTGAGTGCTCCCCATCCACTATCTAATCTCCACTCACAGAGGCCTGGCTAGGTAAGCTAATGATGCTCACATCTTACAGGCAGGGGCTCCAAGGCCAGAGAGGGGCACGGATGCGTCCCAGGGCACACAGAGACTGTAAGGGAGCTGGAGCCATTTAACCCCCATCACCTACCTCCCAGTCAAGGGCTCCTTCCATCAGAGCACGCTGACTGCTGACTCAGAGTCCATAATTAGAACGTGTGTACACAATGCCCATATTTGTACATATAAATGTGTGCGTGTATCTCTGTATTTGTGCAGATGTTCCTCACACAGCATCTGTGACTAATAACAGACCTATACGCAGAAAGGGAGTGAGTCACCTGCTCCTCTGGGCTCCTGCAGCCCTGCATGGTTTCTCCCGGTGCTGTCACTGTCTCCCTCGCTGCACTGGCCGAGTCTTGAGAACAGGACACCCCGGTACTCAGTACAGGGTCACAAACACTGCAATCACTAAGACAGGTTTGTTCAATGAACAAGGACATGTCTTAATGAGCTGAGTGTCTGTGACAGATTGGGATGCAGCACTGAGCCGCTGCAGAGCCCACTGGAGGATCAAAGCACAAGCTTCTAGAGTCCTGGAGTAGAAGCCTTGCCCTTTGTCCAATAACTACTCTCCTTCTGAGAAACAGCCCCTGGCACTTGATGACTAATTTAACACAATTAAATTACTGGCCCTCCAAAAATAAATGAACGGGACTACATCAGACTAAGAAGTTTTTGCTCAGCAAGAGAAACTGACAACAAAATAAACAGACAGCCAACTAAATGGGAAATGATATTTTCAAACAGCAGCTCAGATAAGGGCCTAATATCCAAAATATACAAAGAACTCATAAAACTCAACAACAAACAAACAAACAAACAATCCAATAAAAAAATGGGAAGAGGACATGAACAGACATTTCTCTCAGGAAGAAATGCAAATGGCCAACAGATATATGAAAAGATGCTCATCTTTAGTTATTAGGAAATGCAAATCAAAACTGCAATGAGATACCACCTCACACCTGTTAGATTAGCTATTATTAACAAGACAGGTAATAGCAAATGTTGGAGAGGCTGTGGAGAAAAAGGAACCCTCATCCACTGTTGGTGGGAATATAAAGTAGTACAAGCATTATGGAAGAAAGTATGGTGGTTCCTCAAAAAACTGAAAATAGAACTACCTTATGACCCAGCAATCCCTCTACTGGGTATATACCCCCAAAACTCAGAAAGATTGATATGCAAAGACACATGCAGCCCCATGTTCATTGCAGCATTGTTCACAGTGGCCAGGACATGGAAACAACCAAAAAGTCCTTCAATAGAAGACTGGATAAAGAAGATATGACACATATACACTATGGAATACTACTCAGCCATAAGAAATGATGACATCGGATCATTTATGACAAAATGGTGGGATCTTGATAACATTATATGGAGTGAAATAAGTAAATCAGAAAAAACCAGGAACTGCATTATTCCATACGTAGGTGGGACATAAAAGTGAGACTAAGAGACATTGATAAGAGTGTGGTGGTTATGGGGGAGGGGGGAGAGGGAAAGGGAAAGGGGGAGGGAGAGGGGCACAAAGAAAACTAGATAGAAGGTGATGGAGGACAATCTGACTTTGGGTGATGGGTATGCAACATAATTGAACGACAAGATAACCTGGACATGTTATCTTTGAATATATGTATCCTGATTTATTGATGTCACCCGATTAAAAAAATAAAATTATAATAAAAAAAAGAAAAAGATAATGACTGGATAAAGGAAAGAGTGGGTGAATGTAATGTAAGTAAATTCATGAATGAATCAGTAAATAACTGTGAATGAGGGAATGACTGAATGAGTTGCTCTGTGAAACTTTCCCTATGTATTTTGCTAAGTGTTGTGGAAGCCACACTGGCCAAAGCTTGCTTTGCTGGGAATCAGCACTGGGAAGGGGAGGGCACTGGGAGGACAGCAGGAAGTGCAGGCTGTCCTTGAGGATATCGTCTCAGGCTCTGTGGGCCAGACGGACGTCCTGGCTGCCAGCCTTGCTCTAAGTTTCATCTAGAGGTGTTTGAAGGCCAGACTGACTACACCAGAACCACTATGTCAGAAATATAGATTCCTGGACCCTACCCTCAGTAGGCTGGGGAGTGGCCCAATCATCTGTTTCTGACCAGTTTCTAGTTGAACTTGATGTCTGGCCAGGTCAGAGAACCACTGACCTGGCCTTCCCACCTCCTCTGAGAGATGAGTACACAGGCTCAGAGAAATCACTCCCGTCAGTGGCCATCCTCACCAAGCTGTTTAGCTCACAGTTCCTGCCTAATGTGACCCTGATAATCCAGAGCGACCGTGTGGTACACTCAGAGGAGAGACAGACACATGAAACATGGGTTCAAATCTCAGCTCTGACCTTCCCCTGAGGTGGGGGTGCAGGCAGGTGACTCAAATGCTCTGCTTTCACTTTTCCCACCTGCACAATGAGGAGGTGCCATCTGTGGCCCAGGGGCATGGTGGGAATTTGAGAAAATCCCTCCCTGCTAATCGCTGGTGCAGAATACTGAAGATTTGATGAAAACTGCAATCGTTAGAATTATTGAGCAATTACTAAGGACCAACTATGGTGGTTTAGTCCCCACAAACACTGTCGATGAAATAGGAGCTATTATCATTCCCTTTCTACTCGTGTGGAGACTGAGGCTTAGAGAGTGTGAATAATTTTCCAGGGCCTCACAGGCAGTGTCTGAGTCCATGGAGCCTGCACTCTTCCACCCAAAGCTAAAACTAGCCGCTCCCTCCCCCTGCTCCTTAAAGGTTAAAAGGGAGGGTAGAGCCAATCCTGTGGGGATAAAAACAGCACAAAGATCTCTGAAAGGAAGGAAGTCCAGGGAATGTATGTAAGCAGGCGCCTTCGAGAGTATGGGGCCTCAGTTTGCCCCTAAGCTTCCTGACAGCTGTAGCAGAAAAGGGGGGTGGCAGAATTCCCAAGTTCCCATATTCTGGGAGGAAAAAAAGGCACACAGACATGTCTAAATAGACATGTGTCTTCAACTGAAATTCCAGAGGAGTTGATCTTATGACCAGCTCAGCAAACATCCGGGACCAGAAATTCATCTGTGTTTTCATGAGGCGCTAAAAGGCATATTCACACACAGGATTCTGAGAGTCAGAAGGCAGAGGGGCAAGAAAGCACATGAAACTCGGAAGCAGAGCCTTGACAGACCACAATCTGCCACAGTAGTGAGGGGCACAGGAGGAAACCTAGGCCCCATGAGTGTGTCTTACTCTCCTTACAACACACAACACACAGCCTCGCTGGCAGGAGACACAGGCTGCTGGTCTACCTGGGGCCAGGACGCTGGGACTCAGGATGCATGGCAGCTGAGCCAAGGCAAGGTTGTGCATGCGGGTCAGACTGCCAGAGACCGGAAGCTGAAGGGAGGGCTGGATCTGCAAGGGTGGGTGGGCTTGCTGGAGGAGGTGGAGCTGGTTTTAGGATTTGGAGAGGGAGGAGTCTGACATGTGACCAGGTGGAGGGCATTGTAGGGAGGAGGAGCAGCAGGCGGTGCAGGGCTTTCTGCTCACCTTCCCCAGATATTGCTCCTTTTGATGTCCCCTTGCCTGGCTTCCTGTTAGTGAGCCCTCCCTGTCAGTCCACCCCAACCCTCCTCACTCATATAGGTGCAGCTGGCTTGCCCCCATCTACCAGAATTGAGAGGGGAGAGACCTGTGTCCGAGTCACCTTCTGCCCGACACTGCAAGACCAGTCTGCCTTCTCCAGCTCAGGCATCATGGCTGACTTTGTGGTCCAGTACGATGTAGTCATGGAGGACATCATTGGCGATGTGCAGGTGAGGGGCCAGGGCAATGGAGAGAGCATGAGCTCTGGAGTCACACAGGTCTGGCCAACAATCTGGCTGCTTCAAGTTGCTCATGTCGTCCTCCCAGGGCTCAGTGAGTTCTAGTGAACAAAACCAGGAAGCTGTGTGGTGACACAACTTCACAGCTGGAGAGACTCATGTGCTCCCAAAAGTGGTGGACCTGGAACGGTACAAATGGAATCCAGTTCCAAATGAATCGTTCCTCATTGAATCAAGTCATAGCTCTGTCTTAGCCAGTCCTTTGGAAAGTGAATTATTGGCCAGTAATAAGTTCCACATTCACAGGCTCTCACACTTCCTGCACCTTTGATACCCCAATATTCTCTTGGACTTTCCTGCTGCATCCAAGTTTTCAAAGTTCTTTGTGTTTTATTTGAGCCATTTACCTAAACAGGAAACTCTTAAATTCTGAGCCCTCACACTCATGAGGGATGAGTGGAGATCTCCTGCACTGCTAGAGAATCAAAGCACTGATTCAAGACCCTTGGCTTTATGAGAATGCTTGCATAGTCCCAGACAACCTTTCCTGCCACACCTCTCACTGCCTCCAACACCCAATGGTCGTCCAGATGCCACCCCCACTACACCACACTCCATTCTGCTAAAAGACCTGAATCTGCCATTTGTCTGTGTATGAACATTTGCTCATACCATCTGCTCTCCTGGGAATATCATCTTTCCCCTTTCCCCCATGGGTCAGTGTACTCCTTGTCCTTAAAGTCCTTGCTCAAACGCCACCTTCCTGATAACCTCAACCTGCTCACAGTTCCTCTCTCTTCTCTGGGCAAATGTAGGGCTTTGGTTTCACCTCTCCTCCTGCACTTATGTGTTCACTAATTCATTTGTGAGCACATCTCCACCAAGCAGAGCTAGTCTAACCCAGTCTTGTCCCCGCTGACTCTGAGAACTCAGAAAAGAGTTGGACACAGAACCTATTCTCCCTCTGGAATTCCCCAGTCCTGAAGGGGTAAGATCCATAGAGTCTCCACAGTCATGAAATGTAAGTGTGTGTATAAATCTGAAAGGGGTGATGTGCGGATACCACTGAGGAGGTTTTTAAGAAAGCCTTCCTAAAGGGGTTGGTCTTTGAATTAGCACGGGAAAAATGAATAGAGTCTGCCTCTACCTGGGCAGAAGGTGATGGGAATTCCATGCAGGGAGAGGAGAAAGAGCATGTGCAGAGGCACAGGGGTGTGGCACAAGCAGCCTGCTGTGTAGGGGGACTGAAAGGAATTTGCCCTCTCAGGATAGAGCTGAGGGTACCCAGCCAGCAGGTGGCAGCAGTGGCCTTGACCTGGGGTTCTGTGGTGTGTGAGTTAAGGTATCTATCTGCTTCTTTGTTCTTTACCTTTTCCACCATCACGTGGGATAGAAATGCAGGAAGAGTAGGTGGAACCAAGCATTGAATAATATGACCCACACTCCCAGCCCATTTGTGTCCTGACTCTTGCATCCCCTTACCAAGAGCCCCTCAATTTTCCTCGCTTTCCTACTAAAGTATCCCCATCTTTCAAAGGCCAGCACATTAACCCTCTATACAGTCGGTCAGGACTCCCTGGAAAGCGAGTATGTGTCATGCCCACTGCTGGCTGATGTTGGAAACCTGGGGTGAATCACACACTGATCCTATTCACTGTTTCTGGGTGGAACAGAGATTGTCAGTTCTGACACAGGGTAAGAGGTGCTCTTTCAATGTCAACACAAGTTATGAGGGAAGCCGTCATGAGTGGCGATGGTGGTCAGGGAGAAGGCTCCCTGAAGGAAGTGAAGACTGACCTGGGTCTTTAAGTATGCGAAGAAGTGTACCAAGTTGGGAGGGGGTTTGTGAGAGGGCAAAGGCACTCCAGCAAACTCAGGGCTGCATGATACAAAGAAGGGAGTCTGCACATATCCCGGAGTGTGTGGGCACGACAAGTAGGTTGGAGTACCTGGAGCATTGATTTCAGCACCAGAAATGGGACGAGGCGAGACCGAAGGCTGCCAGTGCTGCAGGGGCGCGACAAGGAACATGAGATTTGTCTTGACGTGATCAGGGAGCCAAGAGAGGGAGTGGATTGTGCGATTTGTACTTAGAAAGGCCAGACTGAACAGGAACTGCAAAGAGAAATGGATGGGATGGAAGGGGCTACAATAGAAGCAGGGACACATGAGAGAAAGAAGTCCTGAAGTGGGTCTGAGTAATTCTGGGACGGAGAGGAGGGGTGAACCTGAGGTATTCAGCAGATGAAACCATGAGGAGTTGGAGGCTGGTTAGGTGTTGGAAGGAGGGGCCCAGGAGAATTCAGGAGTGACACTCAGGTTTGTATCTGGAGTGGCCATGTGGATGGTGTGCCTTAAAAGACAAAGACACAAAGGGCTGGATGGGGGATGGGGCAAAAAAGGAAGTTATTGTTAGGACAGGATTTATTGGAGGCGTCTTCAGACAGCTAGGGGACCGGGTCCAATAGTGAGTGGGTATGCAGTTGCAGGGGGACAAGAATGAAAACATTGAACTGGAGAGAGAGATGTGAAGTCATGAGTGGAAATTTGGCAGTTGAAACCCAGAGAGCCCCAGGGAGAACGTGTAGAGCCAGAAGAGCAGATCCAGCGTGGCAGTTGCTGAGGCCAAGATTCCCATTCACGGAGCTATTGATCTCAGCCGGCAGGGTGTCTGCCCCACCAACTGCCAAGAGCCCGCCTGCTCAGAGCTCTAACGTCTTGCCATTTCCCTCTATTGGGCTACGCAAACATAAACGTTTTCTTGCAAACCATGATTCAAAACTATGGGGAAGCACCACTGAAGGGACAGGTGAAGAAAAGGGAGCCCCCAAAAGGGACTGGAGGAGATGGACCAGACTGCTGGTAGGAGAATGAGGAGCGCGCACCATCTCCGAATCCCAAGGGGAAGGGTCTTGAAGAAGCAGAAACAGAAATCAGTTGTGAAACTCATCAGGGAAGTACGGTTCGATGAGGACTGAAACATGCCCACTGAATTTGGAAACCAACCAGTCGTTGTTGCCTTTAGTGAGGAAAGGGATGCCGTGTGGTGGAGGTGGAGCCCAGTCTGCGGTGGGCAGAGGAGTGAAGTGGAGATGGCAAGAGCCTTGCAGGTGCTGATGGAATTCCCATGGCCTGCTGCAGGGAGGAGAGAAGCTGGCCTGAATCTGGGTGGGATTGCGATCAGTGGGGTTTGTCCTAATGGATGGAAAGCACACAGCAATTTTGTATTTTAAAGAAGACCTTGTAGGGTGTGTTTGTTGGGTTGGAGAGCAGGAGCCTGACTGCTGGCGGAGGTGCTAGAGGCCAGCGGTTCATGGGCACAGGACGGCACCCTTTTGTCTTTCAGTAGAGGGAAGAGGTATATGGGGATGCGGACTCCGAGGAAGGGTAAGGTGGCAGTCAGGGAACATGGCCTGGTGTCCTTAAGTTTCTTTGTGAGGAACGGAGGGAGACCTTTCCTGGGAGTGAAAGGACTCGAGAGTTGAGCTGAGTGTGAGAGGCTGGTGACCTGGCTTGTGCCTCTGGCTTATAGGATGTGACGTGTGGGGTGGGACCATGAGCACGGGACCACAGGGAGGTTATTTTCCCAGAGCTCTCACTCACCCAGGTAGGGGAAGAACAGAGGAGGACATAGTGTGTCCAGCCTTGTGATCGGAGAATGCCTGAATGGCAGAGAGGAGAAAAGCCGTTTATCTCAGGGCAGAGCCAGCTTCGGACAACTGGGCAGCTCAGACCCTCCTCCAGCCCATAGTTCTCCAGGCTGTGCTGATATTAGTCCCAGGGCCCTCCCAGCTCCCCCACTCCTTCCCTCAGCTATCCCAGCCCCCAGTCTGTGCAGAGGGAGACAAGGAGTAGGGGGAGGGGGCAGCAGCCAATCAAATCCCCCACAGCCTTAGGCATCTGCACCTGGTCTAACCAATCCCCTCTGAACAAACAGCTCACTCGGCCTCTGCTCTCTCCTCCCCTGCCTGCTCTGCCCAGCAACAGCAGAAAGGAGGTTGAAGGAGGAGAAGGAGGCCCTGCAAACTCCCAGACCCTGGCAGCTAAGGAGCTGGGCCCCACGCTCACTCTATAGAGGGAGGTTAAAACAATAGTTCCAGTTCCTGGAGCCCAGGCAAAATGTCCCTAGGGGCCCTCAAGACTGTGCAAGCCCAGCTCTCATGGACAGGAACTCACATATTACAGAGATCCTGCTCCTTGCAGCCTTGGGCCACAAGCCAGTCTCCACAGCTCTGGGGCAGGCCCTAGACCGACAGTCTGAACAGAAGAGACACAGTTCTGGTGGAGGAGATGGATAGGGAAGAGACAGTGGCACTAATGCTTATTTAACTAGAAACAGTGATAAGGCCTGGGAAGGAATAGAGCTGTTTTTCATGTAGGAGAGTATGAGGGGAGCTAATTTAGAACAGCTTTCACAGTTCTTATGGTTTCACCTCTTTTGTCCAGATTTACGACGGCTATTTTATTCATTACTTTGCCCCCAGAGGCTATCTGGCTGTTGAGAAAAACGTGGTGTTCGTTATTGATGTGAGCGGCTCCATGTTTGGTACCAAGATGAAGCAGGTAATAAGAAACCTGGACACCTTTTGTACCTCTTCCTTTTAAGTTTCAGCAAGCAGAGATTGCTGGAATACTGGCTTTAAGTTTCAGCAAGCAGAGATTGCTGGAATACTGGCTCCCTGGGGCCAGAGACCCTGTCATCTCATCTTCCTTGGAACTTATAGGCCTGGGCCTACTTTAGGGTCCTGGTTCCAAATAATCTCCAGAAGGCACATCCTATTCAAACTGCAGAAAATCACAGACAAAGAGAAAATCCTTTTTAAAAAGACTCGTAGGAAATAACGCCTTGTTTGCAGAGGAACAAGGATAAGCATTAGTCAGACATATCTTGAGAAACCATTCAAGGAACAAGAAATTGGAGTGAAATATTTAAAGTGGTAATTGGAAAAATAAACAAAAAAAAACACTGGCCTAGAATTCTGTGTACAGCATCATTGTCTGCCAAAGTGACGGAAACAAAGAGTATCAGACAAACAAAAATTGAGGGAATTCTCATTAGGAGACCTGCCTCAAACAGGTCTCAAAATGTTAAAAGAAGTCCTTAAAAGAAAAAAGTTTTTCAGACAGAAGAAAAGTAGTATAACTCAGGTACTTAGATGTACATAAAAAAAGGGTGTTAGTGGAGGAATAAATGAAAGTAATATAAAATATTTTAATCTTAATTAATTGAGGTAACAGAAAACAATTTATTCAAAATAATAATAATTACATATTCAGTGAACATATATTTATTTATTTATTTATTTATTTACAGAGTCAGAGAGAAGAATAGATAGGGACAGACAGACAGGAATGGAGAGAGATGAGAAGCTTCAAGCATCAGTTTTTCATTGCAACACCTTAGTTGTTCATTGATTGCTTTCTCATATGTGCCTTGACCATGGGCTTTCAGCAGGCTGAGTAACCCCTTGCTTAAGCCAGCGACCTTGGTTCTAAGCTGGTGAGCTTTTGCTCAAGCCAGATGTGCCAGCACTCAAGTTGGTGGCCTCGGGGTCTTGTACCTGGGTCCTTCTGCATCCCAGTCCGATGCTCTATCCACTTCACCATCACCTGGTCAGGCTGAACATTCATTTTTGAAGAGTGAAATTAATGACAGCAATACTCTAAGGGACAGGAGAAGAGAATTGGGACTACCTTGTTCCTCGACTTACGTTGGGATTATGCACCCAGTAAATGCATTGTAAGGTGAAAATACCGTAAGTCAAAAATGCATTCAATACACCTAACTTACCAAACATCATAGCCTACCTTCAATGTGCTCAAAGCACTTACATGAGCCTACAGTTGGGCAGTCATCTTCAGTTTCATCTCAGGAGTAATTGCCTTCCTCTTCTCACCAGAAACATGTTGACATTTTGTGACATGATGGGATGTGAAAACACAATACAAAGTATCCAAAAAAACACTGGCAACACTGTAGAGTATCTGTTGCTTTCTCACATGATTGTGTGGCTTGACTGGGAACAGTGGCTTTCTGTCACTGCCCAGCATCACAAGAAAGTATTGATCCTCATATTGCTATTCTAAGAAAAGATCAAAATTCAAAATTTGAAGTACAGTTTCCACTGAATGAGTATTGCCTTTGTGCCACCATAACGTTGAAAAAAATAAGAAGTTGAACCACTGTAAGTGAGGGACTGTCTGTACTTGCACTACTTGTGAAGCTGTATAGTGATATTTGAAAGTGTACCTGCATTAATTGTAAAGACATATTGCAGACTCTTGGTTAACCACTAAGGGAAAAAATAAAAGCGAAAACATAGTGGATATGCTAAGAGACAAAAGAAAATGGACATATAAAACACTCCATTGAAAACATAGAAGGCAGAAAACGAGTGGAAAACCAAAACAGGGGAGAAAAAAAAAAGAAATAGTTTAAAATATGGCAAATACTAATCCAACTATATTAGCAATCACTTTAATTTTGAATAGTCTAAATACACCAATTAAAAGACTAAGACGGTTAGTAGATTTAAAAACAAAACAAACAACCAGGAAAACAAGACCCAATTGTATGTTATCTACAAGAAACCCATTTTTCAAGATAGACACCAATAGATTAAAAGTAATAGATAGAACGGAAAAAAAGATGTACCGTGCTAACACTAATCAAATGAAATCTGGAACAGCTGTATTAACTTCAAACAAAATAGACCTCAGAGCAAATAAATTATAAGGGGTTAAGAGGTGCGTTATATATAATAATAAAAGGGTCAATTCTCCAAGAAAACATAATAATCCTTAACGTGTATGTGGCTAACAATAGTGTGTTATGATACACGAGGCAAGAACTGATGGAATTGCATGGAGAGATGGATGAAGCCCATGTTATAGTTGGAGAATTCAACTCCTTCTTTCAGAAATGGACAGAACCAGCAGGCAGAAAATCAGTAAAGACATAGTTCAACTGAACAGCAGCATCAGTCAATTGGATTTAATTGACATCTACACAGCACTTTATCCAACAACAGCACAAGACTCATTCATCTCATTCAACATGCGTCTCATGAAACATTTGCTGAAATGGACTACATCACGGACCATAAAATGCACCTTAACAAATTTAAAATAATAGAAATCATACAAAGGATGTTGGCAAATTAAGTGAAATTTAACTCAAAATAAATAACAGAAGAATAGCAGGAAATCTCAGAATAACAGGAGATTAAACAACATACTTCTAAAAACATAATCTGTCCCTGGTTAACAGGATGGTCTCAGGAGAGGCCATCCTCTATGTCTCAGCCCTCTCAACAGAAACAGTAATATGTTGCTCACCTCCCTATTCCAGAAAGGTGTGACCTGTCCTCAATTCATGGCAGGAAAGACTCTTATCCACTTAGAAGTACTCAAGTCATCTTCCATCAGTTTAAGATGCAGAAAAAGGCAGAGTACATACTGATATAAAGAGTTGAACGTATAATATTGTGCTCAAAGTCACAGCATTTAGCACTTTCAAATATGAATGTGAGTTCCTGGTCCCTCACTGGTGAGCGTGGGACCTTGAGAAAGTCACTCAGCCCCTCTGAGCCTCAGCATCATCACCTGTAAAATGGGGATAACATTAGTACTTTCTTCATTGTGTTGCTGTGAGGATTAAATGAGCTGATTGCACCTAGAGTATTTTTCACCGTGCCTGGAACACAGATGGATCCTGTAAATGGTACCTAATAGTAGAACCTACATACCCTATTTCCTGAACCTCCTATGTTCCCAGCCCTATGATTAGTACTATCATGGAGAAGGGAGCCAGGAAGAAAAAGTATTCTAAGTCCTGTTCTCAGAGGGCTCAATATCTGGATGGAGAATGAGTGGAATAAGTGAATCAGAAAAAGCTAAGAACTGTATGATTTCACACATAAGTGGGATATAAAAATGAGACTTATGGACACAGATAAAGGGAAGTGGTCGAAGGTGAGGGTGGTAAAGAGGGACAAATGTACAGTGACTGAAAATGATTTGACTTTGAGTGATGGCCACAAAACACAATCAACAGCTTTCATGCTATGGAAATGTTTACCTTAAACCTGTGTTGATCAATGCCACCCTGTTAAATTTAATTTTCTGAATAAAATTAAAAAAATAAAAAGAAGAAAATGTTCTACATAGACAGTCATGAACAGTCTGGAAAATAAAAAGTCCTAGTGTGAAGGGCATGGGTCAGAATAGGCAATCAAGGAAGGGTTGCCCAGGGAAGGAACAGCGCAAAAATGAGTAAGTAAAGGGGAATTGCAAAGGTCTGCTATCTAAAGGACACAGCAAGAGCATAGTTGTGGAGACAAGATCGTATCTGGGTTATCTGGGAGCTGGTAAAGACCAGCGTGGAAGAAACAGGGTGAGGTGGAAGAACAGATTAGAAGGAACAGGACCAAGCATGCAAAGTCATAGAAAGACAGCTATAAAGACCTGGAATCATCAAGCTTTTCAACTTTAGGGCCCAGGGATCACTGAATTCTGGGTCTTGGGGTCCAGTAACCCTAGAACACATGATCCCCAGCTCTGTGAAAGCATGGAGCTTGAATTTTGCAGACTACTGCTGTCTAATAGCATTTTTTTGATGATGGAAATGTTTTAAAATTTTGATATTTGCCAACAGTTGCCTGGTCACTTGAAATGTGGTTACTGCAAGTGATGAAACAGAATTTACTCTTTTTTCTTTTAATATTTTATTTAGAAATTAACTTTAACAGGGTGAAATTAATTGATAAGAGTACATAGGTTTTAGGTGAACATTTCTATAGCATTTCAACTGTTAATTATGCTGTATACCCATCACCCAAAGTCAAATCATTTTTTGTCAACTTATATTTGTTGTTCTTTACAGCCTTCCTCCCACCCCCTCAATAATTTGTTAAAAAATCAAAGAGAATTCAAGGGTAATTTTCATACCGCCATTACTCTGACATCATCTCTGTTGTTTAAATTTATAATCCTCTCTCTCACAATTGTTTTTCTATTTAACTTTATTTCACAAGCCCATTAATATTTCTTGCAGTACTGGTTTTACATAATGAACTCTTGAGCCTTTTTTTTTTTTTTTTTGGTCTGGTAAGCTCTTCATTTTTTCTTTAATTTTAAATGATAGCTTTGGTGGATAATGTATTCTTGATTTTAAGTTCTTGTTTTGCATCACTTTGAATATTTATTACCAATCCTTTTTGGCCTGAAATATTCTGTTGAGAAGTCAGGTGTCATCTTTATGGGGGCTCTTTTGTAGGGTAATTAATTGCTTTTCTTCTTCTGCTTTTAAAATTCTTTGTTTTATTTTTGGCATTTTAGTTATGATGTGAATTGGTTTGGGCATTTTTGGGTTCATATTTAGTTGGTCTCTCTGTGCTTCTTGAACTGGTGTGACTTTTCCCTTCATCAGGTTAGGGAAGTTTTCAGCTATGATGTCTTCAAACAAGTTTTGTTTCCCTTGTTCATTCTTTTCTCTTTCAGGAAACCCAATAATGTGGATGTTGTTTAATTTCATGTTGTCACAGAGGCCTCTAAGAGTTTCCTCAGTCTTCCTGAGCCTCTTTTCTTTTTGCTGCTCTGCTTTTGTGCTTACATATTTATCCTTTACTCTAAATCGCTGATGTGATCCTCCACTGCATCCAACTTGCTGTTGATTTCTTCTAGTGAAATCTTCATTTCAGATATTTTATTCACCATTTCTGAGTGGTTCTTTTTATGGCCCTTTTGCTGACATTCCCCCCAAGCCAAGGCTGCTTAAAGCCAGCCTAGGTGTGCAGCTTAATCCTTCCATGTGCACCAAAGACCAGCAGAGGCAGTGACAAATTCTAGATTGCTTAGCTCCAAAAAGGTTGCTGAGAGCCAGTCCTGGGAGTGTTTTACACTGGTCTGTACCAGGTTTTCTTCTGAGAAGCCCAGAATAAACACGTCCAGTGGACAGTTACAGACTACATTAGACCAGGATTCAAGTAACCTTCTGCCACCATATCAGGAGGTAGAGCTCATCAGGCACCAAACTGGATGAGGTGAATTCTGCTTCCTATGGTCAACACCTGCAAAGTAGCTCACCTGCATTGGACGAAGTAGAGCCTCACAGCCACCTGGTGCAAGTCCTGAATATCCTGCCCTGCTGAGGTAAATTCCACAGGGGAAAGGGAGAGAGGCTTAGAGCTCAGACATTCAAAGTGTAAATTTCCTTGAATCTATTGTTAGAACCTGTTGAGGGGCTTAGCCACTTTCATAGGGGTCATAGTCAGCTCCAGTGGAAGACTCTCTCAATCTTTTCCCCTGAGACCAGGGGCTCCCAAGCTGAAAGAACTTCTGCAATGGGGGGTGTTTGGGATTACCCAATCAGAACATGCTGTTCACCTTGCTGGGGAGAAATAGAATTGAAGTACTCAGCAGTGGCTGAGAGATTAAGCTCTGGAGTAGGGGCCACTTTCCCCATACTGAGACCAAGAATCCAAGGAAGGTGGTCTCACTAATGTTGCCATCTCAACCTCAGCTACCCTACCCCACCAAGATTGCAACCTGTGGAGGGGTTGGTACAGTGAGGCCAGTCAGAAACCACTCTAAATTTTTCTACATAAGATTCTATAGGTAGGCCAGGCAGTTGCAAGAGGAGGTGGAGAAGCTGAAAAGTGGATGTCAATCTTATGGAACTTGGGCCCTATTATGTAGTTGCTGTCAGCTCTAAGCAGGAAGAAGCTGATCCTTATACACAGGTTGGACCCTCCCACACAATCTCAGGTAAAGAAAGTGCAGATACAAACAACAAACAGAGCAATAGTCCCAGATAGGTAGCAGATAGTGGGATATAAACACTATCTGACATCAACTCATACCTAAACTCTACCCAAGAAGACCCAGAACCAACACAGCCAGTAGTGGGTGGCAGACTGCACCAAATCAAGATTCAGCTTGCCACAGCTGCATGCCCAAAGGCAGAGTTAAGCAGGCACCAGAACCTGCAGAGTATAATTACTCCCTAACAGACAGACACTGCACAGCATCTAATATATGTGATCAAGGTTGACCCTTAAAACCAACAGCCTGAAAGGTTAACTCCACCCACAAAAGATCCATCAGCATCCAAGACTCACATGCAACTGGAGGATAAATATACCCTTCAAGAAACATTCATAGAGCAAAAAACTTAGGTGGCCTAAATGTTAGTACCACTGAGTTCACCTTCCCCATAAAGACATTACAACAAATTTGGGAGTCAGAGCACAGCTACCTAATACACAGACAAATGGGCTTACAAAGAAATATGACCCAAATGAATCAACAAGAGAAATCCCCAGAAAATGAATTACATGAAATGGAAGTAAAGAAAACTACCAGAGTCAAAGTTTAAAATAATGGTTACAAGGATCAAGAATCTTAGACAATAGATATTAATGGCAGTGTGAGAGATATTCCTGATCTCTCCCTTTGAAATTTCAACAAATTGAACAACTATAATGCAGTGAAGGAACCCCAGGTGGGCTTGCAGGCATGCCTGAAAGATCCACTCACCAAATGGACTAAAGGTGGGACAGGATGAAAAGGGAGCAGAAGATAAAATGCACTTGTGGTGGGATTTGAAGAGGAGAGGAGACAAACCTGGAGTGATTGTTTTTGTTTCTTTTTCTCTGATGGACTATAAGGAGGAGGGAAGCTTGGGCTCTCTGGATTTTGTCTGAAGGGTGTGAAGAGGAAAACACAGAATGACTGGGTCTCCCTCTGCTGGGAGGATGGTGAAACAGAGGGGGAAGAGGAGGAGATAAACCAAAGCAGCCAGAGAACAGGGTCATGGCCAGTGTTCCCATGGTCTACCTGCGGCACACACTTAACAGAGACAGAGAAACCTAAAGTGTGGTCCCCAACCTCCAAGATCCCCTCTCCCTTACCTCACAGTACAGAGAGTGGCAGAGACAAAACCCTCAGCTAGCTCTCCAGAGCCACCCTCTCCCCTGAAGAACAAAGGTACTCCATGTCCAGTCTCCAGGTCTGTTGAGACATGGGAAGGAACACCTGGAAGCCTGAGCTTGCCACTGTTATAGCCATAAAGTAGGAAAGCTAAAGTGGTAAAGCCAAAGCCATAAAAAATCTAGAAAGCCCTCAAAACACACCCCACTCAACAACACGACTGCACCCCTGCCTACATCATTGTAACAGCAACATCTGAGTGTGCCCAGGAACTTCACAGAGCTCTGGAAGAAACTTCTCAAAACTGAAATTTCTATTTCTTTTTTTCCTCCTCTTTTTCCCCTCTTATTCTTATTTCTTTTTTACATTTTTGAATTTCATTTTTTAAAATTTTTATGTTTATTTTTCTGTGCATGTTTTTTTTTGCTTTTGTCCTTTTTCCTGTGGTTTTTATTAACTTGTCATAATTTTTAAAAATTTTATATTGTTTATTGCATTTTTAAAATTTTTTCAATTTTTTAGTTTTTTTTTCCTTAGGATTCTTAAAAATAGCACTCCAAAATGCCATCAAGGAAGAAGAAATCAAATACCATGGCTACACAAGACAGAGATGTATTTAAAAAAAAATCTCCATAAAGAAATCTCAATCACATGGGAGCCTTGGAGTTAAATGATAGAAAATTCGAAATTGAAGTTCTGAAAATACTCAACTAGATGGGAGAAAACATAGTGGGCAACATAATGAGCTTAGAAAACAAATTAATGAACAAAATGAATACCTCACCAAGGAGATTGAAACTTTATAAAGAGAGAAGAAGAACTCAATATGTGAACTGAAGACTGAGGTAGCAAGTTTAGCTAATAGAATAAGCCAGATAGAAGAAAAAATTAGTGACATGGAAGACAGGCAACTAAAAATGCTACAGGAAGAAAAAGACAGAGACTCACAAATTAAAAAAACTGAGAGAGCTCTATAAGAATTGTCTGAATCCATCAGAAAGAGCAATATAAGAATAATAGGTATATCAGGAGAATAATAGAAGGAGAAGGGAATGGAGAGCCTATTCAAACAAAAAATTGATTAGAATATTCCAAGCTTATGGAAAGAGTTAGTGCCTCAAAACCAAGAAGCAAACAGAATGCCGAGTTACCACAACCCAAGCAGACCTACTCCAAGGCACATAGTAATACAATTGTCAAAAATGAATGACAAAGAAAGAATTCTCAAGACAGCTAGAGAAAAGAAGAACATAACACATAATGGAAAGCCCATTAGGTTATTATCAGACTTCTCAGCAGAAATTCTACAATCCAGAAGGGTGTGGACCCAAACATTCAAAGTACTGAAAGAGAGGGATTATCAGCCAAGAATACTATATCCATCAAAGTTACCCTTCAAATATGAAATAAAAATATTTAGAGACATACAGAAACTGAGGGAATTTATCACCAGAAAACCCCCACTGCAGGAAATACTCAAGAAGGTTACTCAACCAGACACAAAGAAAAAAAAATCAAAGCTGCAAGTAAGAGCTTCAACAAGGTCACAATAAAAAAAGGTTAATTTGTGACAACAATAACATAAAGGGGTGAAGATAAAGATCTGCATAGCAAAGAAGAACAGAGTACAGAAGCACTTATATGACAAAGAACTCTTAACATATGAACTTTTCTTAACTTAATGGTAACCATCTATGAAAAAGCCACTACTGAAACAGACAACTTATAAAAGAAGAAATGGGAAAGAAATATGAAATACCACCAACAAAAACAGCTGACAGAAACACAAAATAAAAGAACCAAACAAAGCACAGAGCTACAAGAAAACAAAAGATAAAATGTCTACATAAAATCCTCAAGTATTAATAATTACCTTAAATGTAAATGGACTGAACTCACCAATAAAGAGGCACAGAGTAGCAGATTGGATCAAAAAGCAAAACTCAACCATATGCTGCCTTCAAAAGAAACATCTAAGCTGCAAGGACAAAAATAGAAAGGTTGTAAAATGATACTACAAGCAAATAATATCCAAAGAAAAGCAGGTGTAGCCATACTCATATCTGACAATGCTGACTTCAAGACAACAATGGTAACCAGAGCCAGAGATGGTCATTTCATAATGACAAAGGGGACATTGTATCAAGAAGACAACACTTTTTAATATATTTGCATGGAACCAGGGAGCACCAAAATATTTAAGAAATCTACTAACTAATCTAAAAATAAAAGCAGACAAAAACAAGATCATACTTGAAGATTTCAACACAACATTGATGGCTTTAGATAGGTCATCCAAACAAAATAAAAAAAGAAATATCGGCCTTAAATGACACTCTGGACCAAATGGACATAAAGGAAATTTTATCCCAAAATGTCAGATTATATATTCTACTCCAGTGTTGTAAAGCCAGTAGCCACGGCCACCATCACAGCCACCTGGCCAATGCAGGTTCACATTAGATTCGGACAGATGGTAATGAAACAACGGAGCCAGGAACTGGTGAGCAATTACCTTTAATCCTAGCTTGCACATGGCGGTCAAGTAAAAACACACACTGGGCTTCAAAACCCACTCATTCAGTGCTCCCAAAGCTACTGACTTATCCGAGTTTCCTAGAATCAAAGTTTCTAGCTCACCAGCCCCATTGACCTCTTTTCCCATCTCCTCTCTGCACAAACTCTGTACAAACTAGCTTTTCCCTCAGCACTCCACCATCTTGGCTGCTTCTCCTGGCCTCCTCCATGTGACCTTTCTCTGTTTTCTTCTCTAATGCTAATCTCAGGAACAGAGAGAGAGCAAGTTCCCGGTCTGCCCCACTTTATAGTGTAGAAATTCAAACCTTTAATCCAATATACAAACAAGGAAGTCTCTGATACAAAGTCACTTATCTGAGGCTTAATGGGATTCCTCAAGAGAGTGCACCAGCTCACATCATGCAATCAGTCATGGGTGTGGGGAAAAACGTAGTCTTAAAACTAAGCCTCAGGCTATAACCACCCTGCCTGCTTACAGCCTGTCCCACATCCAATGCAAACTATAAGCAAGCAAACATATATTATATTTAAAAACTTATTTGACCAACATTTCACCCCTTTTGCTCATTTACAATCTAAAGCACAGGTATTCCTGCACAAGGAAATTAGGCACATTACACAAATTACAACAGCATGACAAATTATACAATTTCAACAATTACAAAGGTACATTTCACCAGTCTCTGAGCACTTAGCCCAAAGTGCAAAATGTCCTCAGCCTTCTTTCTAGCCATGGGAAAAGCTTCCTGGGGCAGGGAGAGGGCCTCCAGCAAAGCTGTCCCCCACCCTCATCAGGGTATTTCACATTGTCCAAAATCCATAAGTCCATCCAACAAAGGAACCAGTGCTCACTCTGGTCATAGTCCAGGAATCAGTCCAAGCACATGGGGTGTCAGCCACCCCCCTCATCCCTGCTGTCCTGGTAGGTCTTACACTATTCCAAGGAGGAGCACATGGCAATGGCAGTCAGCATTTCCATCTCTGCTCCGGAGAGCATGATGGAATCGACCTTTATGTCCCAAAATCGCAGACCTACCAGGAACATAATAAGTATTCCTTGCCAGTGGGCTCTCATCTTCTGGAGACTGTGGATTGAAACTTCAGCCCAACTCTCCTCATCCTCCAAAGAGGAACTGAAAACACCAGCTCCTGCTGCCGGGTTTGAGCTCCGGGACGCTGCCACCTTCTGGTCTGCAGGCCTTACAGCTCCAGCTCCAGCCCCAGCCCTGGCCTTCTGCTGCTGTTGGCTCTCCACAATGTCCAGGGCAATCTGCAACTCATGAACCTGTGATTCCTTCTCCAGTGTCTGCTCCATTTCCAGGCGAATCTCACGAACCTGGTCAGCCTCCTCCAGTGCTTGCTCCAGCTACAGCGTCGGCATCTACATTTGGTCCAGCTCCTTCCACTGCTCAGTTTGCAGGTCCCAGGCAGCCTCTTCCACAAAGCTCTTGGTTTCCTCTTGCATGGCTGTAAAAGTCAGCCAGCCTATGGCCCCCAAAAGGACAGCCATGGGGAACCATAACAGCAGCCAGTCCTCTACTCCACTGCTCAAAGGTGGTGGTGGCTCCATACTGAACTGTATCGAATCTTGCCACTGACTATGCCAGGCGTCCCCAAACTTTTTACACAGGGAGCCAGTTCACTGTCCCTCAGACCGTTGGAGGGCCAGACTATAAAAAAAAACTATGAACAAATCCCTATGCACACTGCACATATCTTATTTTAAAGTAAAAAAGAAAACAGGAACAAATACAATATTTAAAATAAGAACAAGTAAATTTAAATCAACAAACTGACCAGTATTTCAATGGGAACTATGGGCTTACTTTTGGCTAATGAGATGGTCAATGTCCGGTTCCATATTTTTCACTACTAGCCATGACAAGTGATATGATGCACTTCCAGAGCCATGATGTGTGTATCCTGCATCACCAGAAGTAGTACTGTATGTGAGTGACACCATGTTTTGCATCTTCACTGCACTGAGGTGGTCTTCACTGACCACCAATGAAAGAGGTGCCCCTTCTGGAAGTTGCTGTGGGGGCCAGATAAATGGCCTCAGGGGGTTGCATGCTGCCCATGGGCCGTACTTTGGGGACCCCTGGACTACGCCAAATGTAAAGCCAGTAGCCACGGCCACCATCACAGCCACCTGGCCCATGCAGGTTTGCATTAGATTCGAACAGATGGTAATGAAACAATGGAGCCAGGAACTGGTGGGCAATTTCCTTTAATCCTAGCTTGCACCTGGTGGGCAGGTAAAAACACATACTGGGCTCCAAAACCCACTCATTCAGTGCTCCCAAAGCTACTGACTTATCCGAGTTTCCTAGAATCAAAGTTTCTAGCTCACCAGCCCTATTCACTTCTGTTTCTATCTTCTTCTCTCTGCACAAACTCTGCACAAACTGGCTTCTCCCTCAGCACTCCACCATCCTGGCTGCTTCTCCTCTCCTCCACATGGCCTTTCTCTGTTCTTCTCTTTAATGCTAATCTCAGGAACTGAGAGAGAGCAAGCTCCCGGTCTGCCCCACTTTATAGTGTAGAAATTCAAACCTTTAATCCAATATACAAACAAGGAAGTCTCTGATACAAAGTCACTTATCTGAGGCATAATGGGATTCCTCATGAGAGTGCACCACCCCACATTATGCAATTAGTCAAGGGTGTGGGGAAAAGCATAGTCTTAAAACTAAGCTTCAGGCTATAACCATCCTGCCTCCTTACAGCCTGTCCTCCATACCCAATGCAAACTATAAGCAAGAAAACATATATCATATTTAAAAACTTATTTGACCAATAGGTGTGCATGGAGTATTCCCAAGGATAGACCTTATGTTGGGCCACAAAACTAACATCAACAAATTCAGGAATATTGAAATTATACCGAGCCTATTTTTTTTATCATAAGGCTTTAAAATTAGAATTAAGCTACAAAAGGAATTAAAGAACCCCACAAAAATTTGGATATTAAACAACATACTTCTAAAAAATGACAAGGCCAAAGAAGAAACAAAAGCAAAGATCAAAAGATATATACAGACAAGTGAAAAGGAAAACATGACATATCAAAATTTCTGGGATGCAGCAAAAGTAGTAATAAGAGGAAAATTTATACCATTACAGGCTTATATCAAGAAACAAGAGAGATTTTAACATCACATCTTAAAGGACTAGTAAAAGAAGAACAAAGGCAACTCACAGTCAGCAGAAGAAAGAAAATAGTTAAAATTAGAGAACTAAATGAAATAAAGAACAAAAAAACTGTAGAAAAAAATAATATAACAAAGAGCTGCTTCTTTGAAAAGATCAATAAAATCAACAAACCGCTGGCTACACTCACTGAGGAAAAAAGAGGAAAGACTCATATAAACAAAATCTGAAATTAAGGAGGAGAAATGAACAGAAACATCATAAACATTCAAAAGATCATTGTAGAATATTATGAAAGTGTATATGCCACCAAACTTAACAACCTAGAGGAAAGAATAAATTCTTAGATATACACAGTCTTCCTAGACTGAGACACGAAGAAGTGGAAACCCTAAATAGACCGATAATCAGGGGGGAAATAAAAATGACTATCAAAAACCTTTCGAAAAACAAAAGTCCAGGACCAGATGGTTACACTAGTGAATTCTACTGAACATTCAAAGAAGATTTGGTATCTATCCTTCTCAAAGTCTTCCAAAAAATAGAAGAAGCAATACTCCCCAACACATTTTATGAGGCCAACATAGGCCTTATACTAAAACCTGGCAAGGAACACAAAAAAAGAAAACTATAGACCAATATCTCTAATGAATACAGATACAAAAATACTACACAAAATACTAGCTAATGGAATACATCAACACATTAAAAATAATACATCACAATCAAGTGTGATTCATTTCAGGAGCACAAGGATTGTTCAACATATTGAAATCAATCAACATAATACACCACATCAACAAAACAAAGAACAAAAACTGTATGTTCCATCAATACATGCAGAAAACACATTTTATAAGATACAATATCCCTTTATGTTTAAAATAATCAATAAACTAGTTGACCAATGTCACCCTGTTATGTTTAATTATCTAATAAAAATAAAAACCACTCAAATTATAATAGAAGGAAAATAACTCAAAATAATAAAGGCCACATATGACAAACCATCAGCTAATATTATACTAAATGGTGAAAATGTAAAGGCTTTTCTTCTAAAATCAGGAAAAAAGAAAAGGCTGCCCACTCTCCCCACTCTTATTCAACATAGTTCTGGAAGTTTTAGCCAGAGTGATCAGGCAAGAGTAAGAAATAAAAGGCATTCTTATCAGAAAAGGAAAAGTAAAGGTATCAGTTTTTGCAGGTTATATAGAAAACCCAAAAGATTCCACCACAAAACTATTAGAAACAATAAACCAATACAATAAAATTGCAGGATACAAAATCAATATACAAAAGTTTACTGCTTTTCTATATGCAGTAATGAAACTGTGGAAAATGAACTAAAAAAATTCTTTTACAATTGTAACAAAATATAAAGTACCTAGGAATAAATTTAATAAAGGATGTGAAGGACCTATATACTGAAAACTACAAAACATTATTGAAAGAAATTGAAAAAGACACAATTATATACAAAAATATTCCATGTTCATGGATTGGAAGAATCAGCACAGTTCAAATGGCCATATTACCCAAAGCAATATACAAATTTAATGCAATTCCCATCAAAATCCCAAGGTCATTTTTTAAAGAAATAGAACAAAAAATTAACAGGTTTGTATAGAAACATAAAAATTCCTGGATAGCCAAAACAATCCTGAGGGAAAAAAATGAAGCCAGAGGTATTATACTACTTGATTTCAACTTTTACTATAGAGCCACAATAGTCAAAACAGCATGATATTGGCAAAAAAAAACCCCACCAAAACAAAAACAAAAACAAAAACAAAAACAAAAAACACCCCAAAACAAACAAACAAAAAAACCCAGACGTACAGACCAATGGAACAGAATTGGGAGCCCGAAATAAAACCACATATAGTATATGGACAAATCATCTTCCTCAAAGAAGATTAAGACACATAATGGAGAAAAGAAAGCCTAGTCAATAAATGGTTCTGGGAAAATTGGAAAACCACATACAAAGAATGAAATTTGACTGCAGTTTGTCCCTTTGCACAAAAATTGATTGAAAATGAATCAAAGACCTAAACATAAGACCTGAAACTATAAATTATATAGAAGAAAACACAGGTACTAAGCTCATAGACCTTGGCCATAGAGAACAATTTATGAATTTGACCACAAAGGCAAAGGAAGGAAAAGCAAAAATAAATGAATGGGACTATATCGAACTAAAAAGCTTCTGCACAGCAAAAGAACCTGACAACAAAAAAAATAGGCAGTCAACTAAATGGGAGATGGTATTTGCAAACAACAGCTCCAATAAGGGTTGATATACAAAATATATAAAGAACATATATAAAGAGCTCAGCAACAAACAAGCAAACAATTCAATTAAAAAATGGGGAGAGAACCTGAACAGACACTTCTCTCAAGACTACATACAAATGGCCAACAGACATATGAAAAGATGCTTATCTTCACCAGCTATTAGACAAATGCAAATCAAAACTATAATGAGATGCTACCTCACACTTGCTTAGATTAGCTAGTATCAAGAAGACATATAATAACAAGTGTTAGACAAGCTAACACTTGGAGAAAAAAAACCCATTCACTGCTGCTGGGAATGCCCATTAATACAATCATTATGGAAGAAAGTATGGTGGTTCCTGAAAAAATTAAGAATAGAATTACCACAGGGGTCAGAAACCTATGGCTCGCGAGCCAGATGTGGCTTTTTTGATGACTGCATCTGGCTTGCAGACAAATCTTTAATAAAAAAATAATAACGTTAAAAATAGAAAACATTCTCATGTATTACAATCTATTCATTTCCTACTGCTCATGTTCATGGTTGTGGATGGCTGGAGCCAATCACAGCTGTCCTCCGGGACAACACCAAATTTTTATGGGATAATGCGTAATGTACATGGGTCGTTGTATGGCTCTCACGGAATTACATTTTAAAATATGTGGCGTTCATGGCTCTCTCAGCCAAAAAGGTTCCCGACTCCTGAATTACCATATGACCCAGCAATCCGTCTACTGGGTATCTCCCAAAACTCGAAAACATTGGTACATAAAGACATGTACGCCCCATGTTCATCGCGGCATTATTCACAGTGGCCAAGACATGGAAACAACCAAAATATCCCTCGATAGAGGATTGCATATAGAAGATGTACATATATACAATGGAATACTACCCAGCCATAATAAATGATGATATATTGTCATTTTCTTTTTTTTTTTTTTTTATTTTATAATTTTATTTTTTTAATGGGGTGACATCAATAAATCAGGATACATATATTCAAAGATAACAAGTCCAGGTTATCTTGTCTTTCAATTATGTTGCATACCCACCACCCAAAGTCAGATTGTCCTCTGTCACCTTCTATCTTGTTTTCTTTGTGCCCCTCCCACCCCCTATCCCTCTCCCATTCCCCCCTCCCCCCCGTAACCACCACACTCTTATCAATGTCTCTTAGTTTCACTATTATGTCCCACCTACGTATGGAATAATACAGTTCCTGGTTTTTTCTGATTTACTTATTTCGCTTCGTATCATGTTATCAAGATCCCACCATTTTGCTGTAAATGTTCCGATGTCATCATTTCTTATGGCTGAGTAGTATTCCATAGTGTATATGTGCCACATCTTCTTTATCCAGTCATCTATTGATGGGCTTTTTGGTTGTTTCCATGTCCTGGCCACTGTGAACAATGCTGCAATAAACAAGACATATATTGTCATTTTCAACAACATGAATAGACCTTGAGAACATTATACTGAGTGAAATAAGTAAATCAGAAAAAGCTAAGAACTGTATGATTTCACACATAGGTGGGATATAAAACTGAGACTTATGGACATAGATAAAAGTGAAGTGGTTACCAGGGGTGAGGGAACATGGGGGAGGGGAAGAGGACTTGAGTGAATGAAAAGGGGGTAAGGGTTTGATAGAAAGAATGTAAAGAGAGACAAATATAAGGTGATGGAAAATGATTTGATTCTGAGTGTGGTTATACAACATAATGAACAGTTCAAATGCTATAGAGATGTTTACCTGAAACCTATATACTCTACTGATCAATATCACCTTGTTAAAGTTGATTGTATAAATAAAATTAAAAATTAAAATAAATAAATCAATAAATAAAATAAAAGCTTAAAAAATTAAAAAATAGCTTTAAATATTTTAAATCCATTACTTTCAATATAAAGTTTAGAGTTCATTTGTTAAGTTTTAAAAAAATGTCTGCAGGAATGTTGATTGAGTTTATGTTAACTCTATAGATAATTTGTGGACAATTACCATTGAACAGCTTAAAAATGAATGGTTCATCATTTTGTTATTTATTTTCTTCTTTTGTTTGGTTATTCTATTTCTCCTTTTCTCTTTTTTTTAAAGAAAACACATTTTTATACTTTTTTTTTTTTTTTGCATTTTTTTTCTGAAGCTGGAAACAGGGAGAGACAGTCAGACAGACTCCTGCATGCGCCCGACCGGGATCCACCCGGCACGCCCACCAGGGGGCGACGCTCTGCCCACCAGGGGGCGATGCTCTGCCCATCCTGGGCGTCGCCATGTTGCGACCCTCCTGGGTGTCGCCATGTTGTGACCAGAACCACTCTAGCGCCTGGGGCAGAGGCCACAGAGCCATCCGCAGCGCCCGGGCCATCTTTGCTCCAATGGAGCCTTGGCTGCGGGAGGGGAAGAGAGAGACAGAGAGGAAGGCGCGGCGGAGGGGTGGAAAAGCAAATGGGCGCTTCTCCTATGTGCTCTGGCCGGGAATCGAACCCGGGTCCTCCGCACGCTAGGCCGACGCTCTACTGCTGAGCTAACCGGCCAGGGCATTTTTATACTATTTTTTAAAGAATAGTTTTAGGTTCACACAAAAGTTTAAAGTACAGCGATTTTTCTCGTGTACCCTTTTCTCCCACACATGCTCAACCTCGTTCGTTATCCACATCCTCCAGCACAATGGTACATTTGTTACAATTGTTGAACCTACATTGACATATCACAATCACTCAAAGTCCATAGTTTACACTGGGGTTCACTTTTGATGTTGCATATTGTATGGGTTTGGAAAAATGCATAATGCCATATATTCACCATTATATGATCATACATAGTAGTGCTACTACTATAAACATCTATACTGATTTTTTAATTAATTTGCTGAGGTTTTTGTGTTTTGTTTTTTTTGTTTGTTTTTTCTGTTCACTTGACCTCCAGCCCAGGTATGTTCTTTGGCAAGGAGAAACTACTGCAACACAGTATGTATGTCTGTTCTGAGATTTTGCACAGTACAGGTGTTTAAAACATATAGTTAATACCATAATAAGTAATATTTTACATTAAGTATTATATTGTATTAGTTTCAGGTATACAGCATAGTGATTAGACAGTCATATTCTTTACAAAATGTTCTCTCTAATATTTCAAGTACCCACCAGGCACCATACATAATTATAATGATATTATTGACTATATTTTCTATGTTTTACTTTACATACTTATGTCTATTTTTAAAATTTTATTTAAAAATTAAATTTAATGGGATGGCATTGATCAATAAGAGGTTTCAGGAAAACATTTTTTTTTTCATTTTTCTGAAGCTGGAAACAGGGAGAGACAGTCAGACAGACTCCTGCATGCGCCCGGCCGGGATCCACCCAGCACGCCCACCATGGGGTGGTGCTCTGCCCATCCTGGGCATCGCCATGTTGCGACCAGAGCCACTCCAGCGCCTGAGGCAGAGGCCACAGAGCCATCCGCAGCGCCCGGGCCATCTTTGCTCCAATGGAGCCTTGGCTGCGGGAGGGGAAGAGAGAGACAGAGAGGAAAGCGCAGCGGAGGGATGGAGAAGCAAATGGGCGCTTCTCCTGTGTGCCCTGGCCGGGAATCGAACCCGGGTCCTCCGCACGCTAGGCCGACGCTCTACCGCTGAGCCAACCGGCCAGGGCCACAGGAAAACATTTTTAAAGCATATGAATTGTTGATTGTGTTGTGTGTCCATCACCTGAAGTCAAATCATTTTTTGTCACCATATATTTGTCCCTTTACTCCCATCTCCCAAGTCCCCTTCCCCAAGTAACCACTTCACCTTCATCTATATCTTTTAGTCTTATTTTTATATCCCACCTATGTGTGAAATCAAATAGTACTTAGCTTTTTCAAATTTACTTATTTCACTCAGTATAATGTTCTCAAGGTCCATCCATGTTGTCGTAAATGGCAATAGGTCATCATTTCTTATGCCTGAGTAGTATTCCATTGTGTATATGTACCTCATCTCCTTTATCCAATCCTCTGTTGAGGGACACTTTGGTTGTTTCCATGTCTTGGCCACTGTGAATAATGCTGCTATAAATATGGGGGTGCATGTGTTTTTGTATACCAATGTTTTTGAGGTTTTTTCAGGTAGATAAAGAGTAGAGGCTTGCTGGGTCATATGGCAGTTTTATTCTTAATTTTTTGAGGTACCACCATACTTTCTTCCATAATGGCTGTACCAATTTACATTTCCACCAGTAGAGAATTAGGGTTCCTTTTACTCCGCAAACTTTGAACACTTGTGACCTATCTTGTTGATAACAGCCGATATAACAGATGTGAGGTGATATTTCATTGTGGTTCTGATTTGCAGGTCTCCAATAGCTGAGAAAGATGAGCATCTTTTTACATATCTGTCGGCCATTTGTATGTCTTCTTGGGAGAAGTATCTGTTCAGGTCCTCTCTCCATTTTTTAATTGGATTGTTTGCTTGTTTGTTGTTAAGCTTAGCGAATTCTTTTTATTTTGAGTATTAACCCCTTATCATGGCTGTTTGTGAATATTATCTCCCATTTGGTTAGCTGCCTTTTTGTTTTGTTTTCAGTTTCTTTTGCTGTGCAGAAGCTTTTTAGTTTGATATCATTGCATTCATTTATTTTTGCCTTTACTTCCCTTGCCTTTAGGGTCAAATTCATAAAATATTCTCTACAGCCAAGGTCCATAAATTTAGTACCTGTGTTTTCTTCCATATAATATATTGTTTCAGATATTATATTTAAGTGGTTCATTTTGAATTAATTTTTTGGCAGGGAAAAATGTGTGCTCATGACTATTTTGGAACTACCAATCTGTGCTTCTCAATTCCTTCTTTCTTTGGATTATATGAATATTCTTAGTATCCTATTTTAATTTACCTTTTGTATTTTTGGTGATTGCTTATTGCACCTCATAGTGTTTGCTTTGGATATTTAATGTATGTGCTTTTATTGGAGTTAATGTATAGCATTTTACATAAAATATAGAAACTATTTATCAATCACCCTTAATTCCCATTTCATTGGCTTTTATGTTAAAATAGTTGTATGTTACATCACATACATTGAAAACCACAACAGACAATACACTGTTTGCTTTAAACAAACAAGTATATTGTAATAAATTTAAGTGTGAAAATTATTCCTTCATATTTGTCTAAATATTTACCATTTGTGGTGACCTTTTGTCATTATTCAAGATCTAGATTTCTGTGTGGTATTATTTCTCTTCATACTAAAGAGCTTTCTAGTTTAGAATTTCTTACTGAGCAGATAGGCTGGCCACAAATTCCCTTAAATTTTTTAATTTGAAAATATGTCACCTGCATTCTCTGCATCCTTAATGTATATTTTTATAGTTTTAAAATTTTGAAATAGCAGTGTCTTTTTTTCTTTCAGCACTTTAAAGATGTTTATTTATTGTCTCATGACTTTCATGGTGTTTGATTAGAAGTTTATGTTCATCCAAGCCTTTTTCTGTGTAATGAAATATGTCATTTTTTTCTAGCTGTTTTCATTGTTTTAAACATATTTTTGGTTTTTAGACTTGAGTTTCTTTGAAATTATACTGTTAGAGGTTTAGTGAGCTTCTCATATACAGAAAAGTATCTTTCAATAATATAGGGAGATTTTGATTATTATTATGATTTTTTTTATTAAGTGGAAGGCAGGGAGGCAGAGACAGACTTTCACTAGCACCCCCGACAGGGATCCACCTGGCAAGGCCCCTATAGGGCAATGCTCTGCGCATCTGGGGCATTGCTACATTGCTTAGCAATCAAGCTTTTCTTAACACCTAAGGGATAGGCCATGGAGCTATCCTCAGTGCCCAGGGCCTACTCGTTCCATCGAGCCATGGCTGGGAGAGGGGAAGAGATAAATAGAGATAGATAGATAGAGAGAGAGAGAGAGAGAGAGAGATGAGAGGGGGAGGGGTAGAGTAGCAGATGGTCACTTCTCCTATGTGCCCTGACTGAGAATCAAACCCAGGACATCCACACGCCGGGCTAGTGCTCTACCACCAAGCCAACCAGCAGGGCCTTTGGTTATTATTTCTTCAAATATATTTTATACTCCAATTTATTTTGCCTCTTATTTTGAAACTCCAACCATACATGCATATCTAATAGGTCTCTCAATCTCTGTTTGTTTTCCCCCATACCTTTATTCTGTGTTATTTACACTGGATATTTTTTATCAATCTATTTTCAATTTCAGTATTGTTTTTCTCTTCAGTATTTGCCATTCTGATTTAAAGCTCATCCAATATATATTTTATTTCAGATATTGCATTTTTCATTTCTAAAATGTCCATTTGTTTCTGCCTTACAGTTTTTATTTTTCTTCTAAGATTTCAAATGTGTTTTTCTATATCTTATGGAGTATAGTTATTTTGCAATGGGTGGGAGCAAGAAGTATCAACTCATCAGTGCATCACTTTAGTTGTTCATTGATTGTTTCTCATATGTTCCTTGATCAGGTAGGCCTGGGGTCTTCAACTGGCGACGTCGGCATTCCAGGTCAATGCCCCATCCACTGCACCACAGGTCAGGCAGGAGTATAGTAATAATAGCTACTTTAATGTTATATTTCATAATTCCAATATCTGAGTCTCTTCTGGTTTGGCACCTGTTCATCTTCTTTTCCTTTGAGAATGGGGCACATTTTCTAGTTCTTTGGAGTAATTTTCTGTGGTATACTGAACACTGCAAAAAAAATTTTTTTGTAGACTCAGAGTTCTGTTATAATCTTCTGAAAAATGTTGATATTTTTATTTTAGTAGGCAATCAACCTGGTAAGATTCTGAGCATAAGTTTTATTTTGCCTTTCCTGGGCTGTAGATAAAAATCTCAGTTTAGTTCTCAAAGCCTTTGCTTTGTTGATTTGAATATGTGTGTGCATGTGTGGTTTATGAATTAGGCTGAGTGTTTTTTGAATGATTCAAATCTCAGTTTACTTCTTAAAGCCTTTGATTGACTCATTTGGTTAATTCCTTCAAGTGCATTATTCAGTGGTTAGATTGAACGTTGTGTGGTTTCATTTACAGATACGGGAATGATTTCTTTATTTCTTTTTCTCCTGAGGTTTGTCCCTTGCACTACATCATACTCAGGCTCCTTTTTATGTCTTCTCTGGCCAGAAGATGGCAGAGTTTCCATCAGAGCTTTTGCTGCCTGTGCTACTCCCATCCATGAGTGGACACACTCACTGAAAGGCTGAGAAAGAAATAAACTTGGATAAAATTACCCTCATGAAAATCATTTGTCTACATTTTAACTCTCCTCAATCATATGTTTGCTTTTGATTACTTCTCAGAGTCCTCAGATATAATTTATTTTAAATTTTTTTTCAGAGTTTATAGGTATAATTAATAGAAAAGGGTTGTTTGTTGGGGGGGCTTATACTGTAATTGCAAAAATGAAATCTATCTCCCAAAGGAACTTTATTATTATTTTTTAAGTGAGAGGAGGGGAGATATAGAGACAAACTCCTGTTTGTGCCCCAACTGAGATCCACTTGGTAATCCCCATCTTGGGCCAATGCTCAAACCAATCAAGCCACTGCCTGCGAGAGAGGAAGAGAGAGAGAAGGGGGACAGGGAGGAGAGGAGGAGCAGATGGTTACTTCTCATGTGTGTCCTAAACAGGGATTGAATCTGGGATGTCTTCACACATGACCTATGCTGTATCCACTGAGCCAACCAGCCAGGGGCTAAGGCACTATATTTTAAATCACATTCTATTTCTTACTCTTTTATTTAACATTGTGTTGATAACTCTCCATGTTGTTCTATATAGATTTAACTGGTTCTCTCTTTCCATTGCATAGGATTCTATCAAATGCTCCTACAATATTTTACACATATATTCCATGATTACACATTTCTAGGTCGCCCTAACACAGGGGTCGGGAACCTATGGCTCATGAGCCAGATGTGGCTCTTTTGATGGCTGCATCTGGCTCACAGACAAATATTTAATAAAAAAATAACGTTAAAAATATAAAACATTCTCGTGTATTACAATCCATTCATTTCCTACTGCTCATGTTTAAGGTTGCAGGTGGCTGGAGCCAATCACAGCTGTCCTCCGGGATGACGCCAAATTTTTATTGGATAATGCCTAATGTACACAGGTCACTGTGAGGTCAGAAAGTAAACTTCCTGCCTTTTAATCAAATAGTAAGCTAGCTAATTGCAGAAACCCTTTTGACGAAGAAGATGGCTAAAAGAAAAAAAGATGAGGAATATCATACTTTACAGCAGGAATGGACAGAGGAATTTGCCTTTGTGGTGAGAGCAGGTTCTGCAGTGTGTCTAATATGCAATGATAAAATTGCATCGATGAAACTGTCAAATATAAAGTGGCACTTCAACACACACCATACTACATTTGCATCGAAATATCCAGTGGGGGACAGCAGGAAGAAAGCATGTCAAGAGCTACTGTGCAGAGTGCAAGCTAGTCAGCAACAACTCCATGTTTGGACCCAACAAGGTGACTGGAATTCGACTAGCTTTGCTGGTGCTTTGGCAATTGTGCGAAACGGAAAGCCATTCACAGATGGGGAGTATGCCAAAACATTCATGCTTGATGTTGCCAATGAACTTTTTGATGACTTTTCGGATAAAGACAAGGTAATCAAACCAATAAAAGACATGCCTCTGTTGGCAAGAACTGTTCACTATCATACCATCATGTTGGCAAATCAAATTGAGGCAACACAAGTGAAGGACATAAATGCAGCATCATTCTTTTCTCTCGCTTTGGATGAGTCAACAGACATAAGCCATTTATCTCAGTTCAGCATGATTGCAAGGTATGCTGTTGGTGACACACTACATGAGGAAAGTCTTGCTACTTTGCCTATGAAAGAGACAACAAGAGGGGAGGATTTATTCAAGTCTTTCACTGAGTTCGCTAAAGAAAAAAATCTACCGATGGATAAACTTATTTCCGTGTGCACTGATGGTGCTCCGTGCATGGTGGGGAAAAACAGAGGATTTGTAGCACTTCTTTGTGAACATGAAAAGAGACTCATCCTAAGTTTTCACTGCATCCTACATCAGGAGGCGCTTTGTGCTCAGATGTGTGGCGAGGAGCTTGGTGAGGTGATGCCGCTGGTCATTCATGTGGTCAACTTTATTGTTGCCCGAGCTTTAAATGAACACCAGTTTAAAACACTGCTGGATGAAGTTGGGGATAATTATCCTGGTCTGCTTCTGCACAGCAATGTGCATTGGTTGTCAAGAGGGAAGGTGCTCAGCCGTTTCATGGCTTGTCTGAGCGAAATCCGGACTTTTCTTGAAATGAAAAACATAGAGCATCCTGAGTTAGCTAACACTGAGTGGCTCCTGAAGTTCTACTATCTCGTGGACATGACTGAACATCTGAACCAGCTCAATGTGAAAATGCAAGGCGTTGGAAATACAGTCTTATCCCTTCAACAAGCAGTGTTTGCATTTGAAAACAAGCTGGAACTCTTCATTGAAACAGGTCATTTACTACACTTTGAAAAACTGGGAGATTTTAAAGATGCATGCACAGCAAGTGAACTTGCTCAACATCTTGATCTCCAGCAGTTAGTGGGCTTCACATCTAATCTTCTGCAGTCATTCAAAGTGCGTTTTGGAGAATTTTGTGAGTGCACTTGTCTTTTTAAGTTCATCACCCATCCACATGAGTGTGCAGTGGACAGCGCCAACCTGAGTTACATCCCCGGTGTCTCTGTCAGAGATTTTGAGCACCTGACCTGAAGGCCTCAAACATATGTGAGTGAATAAGTTCAAGTCACTGAATGAAGATTTGGAAAGACTTGCACGACAGAAAGCAGAGTGGGCAAGCAAACACAAGTGGGGAGAAATGAAAAAACTTCAACCCGCGGACCAGCTGTCAAAACTTGGAACGCACTTCCTGTCACATACCACACACTGCAGCATGTGAGTATTGCTGAACTGACGATGTTTGGCTCTACGTATGCATGTGAGCAGTCTTTCTCACATCTAAAGAACGTTAAGACCAACCTACGATCACGTTTAATGGATGGAAGTCTCAACGCCTGCATGAAGCTTAACCTCACCACGTGTCAACCAGACTACAAAACCACCAGCAAAACCATGCAGCACCAGAAGTCACATTAATGGTAAGAAGTACTTTATTCATCATTGGTTAGCAACAGCATAACAACGTTATTAAAAAGAATTCAGAGACTTATTGTACTTTAAAAGTGTTGGTCTTACATAAAATGCACAAATATACTTGTATTTAGTGTTAAACATATTGTATGGCTCTCACGGAATTACATTTTAAAATATGTAGCGTTCATGGCTCTCTCAGCCAAAAAGGTTCCCGACCCCTGGCCTAAGGCTTAGTTTTAAGACTAAGCTTTCCCCCACACCCTTGACTGTTGCATGATGTGGGGTGGTGCACTCTCATGAGGAATCCCATTATGCCTCAGATAAGTGACTTTGTATCAGAGACTTCCTTGTTTGTATATTGGATTAAAGGTTTTGATTTCTACACTATAAAATAAGACAGACCTGGGGCTCTCTCTCTCAGATCCTGCCATCCGCATTGCAGAAGAAAAGAAGCCAAGATGGTGGAGTGCTGAAGGAGAAGCTAGTTTGTGCAGAGTTTGTACAGAAAGAAGGAGATGGGGAACAGAGGTAAATAAGGCTGGTGAGGTAGAAACCTTTGATTTTAGGAAACTCAGATAAGTTAGTGGATTTGGGAGCCCTGAATGGAAAAGGAAGTGTTTTTCCACTGTGTGTATTTCTTGCCTGCCAGGTGCAAGCTAAGATTAAAGCTAATGGCCCACCAGTTGTTGGCTCCATTGTTTCATTACAGTTTGTCTGAATCAAATGTGAACCTACATGGGCCAGGTGGCTGTGATGGTGGCTGTGGCTACTGGCTTTACAGATAGAACTAGCTTTTGTCATAGCTTAATGAAAAAGCTCTAAAAATACAATAGGAGAAAAGACATAAAGGAAATAGAGAGGGAATAAATAACAGAGAAAGAAGCAAAGAAGGAAGGTAATATATATTGCTCACAAAAATTAGAGATTTCAAAATGAATATGAAGCAATAAAATATCCCCTAATTTTTGTGAGCAGTATATATCATTTCAGTGTATACTGTACTCTGTTAATCAGGACATGAGTTCTGAGGTGTCAGAGATGAACCAGATTCATGTGATGAGGCTCTCAAAACACTCAGAATCCATCAGGTAGGACAGAGAATAAACCAGTAAACAGTGAGCTCTCATCCAGTTTGTTAAGTGCTCTGAGAGATCCATGAAAAAAAAAGGGGGAGAGGGGGAAGGAAAGAGTAATTAATCAGGGTGATGTGAAGATTTTTGGAGAAAGGATTTTAGTTAATACTTTTAGGAGGGCAGGAATTTTACAAGAAGGAATAGGGGGTTGGAATAGGGAACAAAGACATTCCAGGTAGAGAACAGCTTGTGCAAAGGCATGGCATTGGCAGAAGGTAGAATACATTTTGGGGGTTGGTGACTAGGGTCTGAGAGACTGGCAAGGGCCAATTTGGAAGGCCTTGAACAAGAGGCTAAGGAGCTTGTATTTCAGTTTGCAGCCTAAGAGGTCCCTTATAAGCTGTCTGTCAGCTTTGCACTTTGAAATATGACTGTGAGATCCTCTGTGAGAATGTAGCGGTGTGGAGTTGGCAAAAAGCAGGCATGTTAGGTTAGGGACTTATCCACCAATGTGCCATGTGCCCCTACACTCAGAAGAGGCTCCTCAGAGCCTGCCATCCAGGGGAACAGTTCCTTCTCCACTTCTCTTCTGCAAATGTCCTACTTCTGCAGAACCCAGCTCAGATAAACCCTATATGGAAGCGTTCACTACCTTCCTGTTGGTAATTTCCTCTGTGAGCCCACTGTTGGTCAAATAAGTGTAAATTCATATATATGTTTGCTTGCTTATAGTTTGCATTGGGTGTGGGGGACAGGTTGTAATCAGGCAGGGTCATTGTAGCCTGAGGCTTGCTTTAAGACTAAGCTTTTCCTCACACCCTTGACTGTTCCATGATGTGGGGTGGTGCACTCTCATGAGGAATCTCATTATGCCTCAGATAAGTGACTTTGTATTAGAGACTTCCTTGTTTGTATATTGGATTAAAAGGTTTTGATTTCTATACTATAAAGTGGGGCAGACTAGGAGCTTGCTCTCTCTCAGTTCCTGCTATTACCATTGCAGGGGCCTCCCTGATCCCTTGCCCTTCATGGGAAAAGCAAGTTTTCTGCTTTTCCCTTGTCTTCTCTTGTGGCTTGCCTGTCTTGGTGAGACACCAATAAACAGAATGGCCCACCATCCTCCGACTCTGCCATTTCTTTACCATCTGCTCGAATCCAATAGGAACCTGCATGTGAATGGCCACGATGGTGGGTCTTGGCCATACACCCACACAGTACCCTGGACTGGGATTCCTAGGTGACATTAAGTACTGTAAAGCCAGGAGCCAGGGCCAGAGCCACTATCACAGCAGCCTTCTGGTCCATGCAGGTTCGCATTGGATTTGGACAGTCGGCAAAGAAACAGCGGAGCCAAAAACTGGTGGGCCATAGTCTTTAATTCTAGCTTTGCACCCGGCGGGCAAGTAAAAATACACACTGGGCTCCAAAACCCAGTCACATTCAGTGCTCACAAAGCTACTGACTTATCCAAGTTTCCTAGAATCAAAGGTTTCTAGCTCACCAGACTTATTCACCTCTGTTCCCCATCTCCTTCCTTATCCCAGATACAAACTCTACACAAACTGGCATCTCACTCAGCACTCCGCCATCTTGGCTGCTTCTCCTGGCCTCCTCCACGTGGCCTTTCTCTGCTCTCCTCTGCTCTCTCTTCTAATCTCAGGAACCAAGAGCGCAAGCTCTCGTTCCGTCCCCATTTTATAGTGTAGAAATCCAAACCCTTAATCCAATATACAAAACAGGGAAGTCTCTAATACAAAGTCACCCTCTGAAGCATGATAGGATTGTACCGCCCTACATCAAAAAGGGTGGGAGAGGCTTAATCCCAAAACCAAGCCCCAGGCTACAATGATCCTACCTGCCCCCAACACACATTAATATCACCTGGGCGACGGCATCTTTAACAAAGTGAGCATAATACATTTTATCTGCCCAACAAGTACTCTCAGGCATCCCAACCGATGGAGAATTCCTCCAGGACAGGGTGCAAATCTCACCTATTTTTGCATCTCCAATGCCTAGTATAGATTTTTGATACATGGAAAAGTATTGGGAAATTCTCTGCTACTGAATTAGAGAAAGTACATGAAGGAAAAGAAGAAATCAGAGAAAGAGAGGAGGGAACTTGGAGAGAGGTAGGAAAGGGGCAGATAAATAAGGGTGTTTGTATGGGCAACAAAAAGGAGAGAAATAGAGTGGAGAAGAGGAGAGTAGAGGGCCAATGTGAGATTCTTTTCTGTTCCCATCAGTAGAGCCAAGTGTCAGCCCTGGCACAGTGAGTATCAGGCTTTGGGATCAACTAAGTGTGAATTCAATCCTGGTTCCTTCACTAATTGGCCATGTGCCTTTAGACAAGGCACTTCACCTCTCAGGCATGAATTTTATCTACTTTGAAATGATAACAACAGTTCCTCCTTCTTAGGTGTTTTAGAACTTGAGAGTAGATGTGAGTTCTTTGAGGAAAGGCATTCTACTTTACTTGTTTTTGTTTGCTCAATATCCAACAAAAACCTTGGGACAACTGTGTGCTCACAAATAATTAATGCTTGAATGAATAAATGAATGCCTGAAGAGGTCTAAGTACTTGCCTAGTGCACAAATAAAGGAGAAACACGGCCCCAATAAAAATTTTCAGCTATGTTGATTTTCTTTAAAAAATATCACTACAGCCCTGGCCGGTTGGCTCAGCGGTAGAGCGTCGGCCTGGCATGCGGGGGACCCGGGTTCGATTCCCGGCCAGGGCACATAGGAGAAGCGCCCATTTGCTTCTCCACCCCCACCCCCTCCTTCCTCTCTGTCTCTCTCTTCCCCTCCCGCAGCCAAGGCTCCATTGGAGCAAAGATGGCCCGGGCGCTGGGGATGGCTCCTTGGCCTCTGCTCCAGGCGCTAGAGTGGCTCTGGTCGAGGCAGAGCGACACCCCGGAGGGGCAGAGCATCGCCCCCTGGTGGGCAGAGCGTCGCCCCTGGTGGGCGTGCCGGGTGGATCCCGGTCGGGCGCATGCGGGAGTCTGTCTGACTGTCTCTCCCCGTTTCCAGCTTCAGAAAAATACAAAAAACAAACAAACAAACAAACAAAAAACATCACTACAGTCATCAGGGAATATCAATGACTAAATGAAAACCTTTGGTAGACTTTCTTACATTTACTGTTTGTATTCTGAATTGCATATGATGTAGGGGCATCCTATCTTTTAATATTTAGTTTTACTCTTGTCATACTTGAGAGACAAATAAATATGACTTAGTTCCCTGTCCCCCAGAGCAGTTCCTGGGGAGTTAGATGCAGACACACACTACAACAACATACTGTGTAATTAGTGTTGTCATAGAGGGAACTGTAGTAAGGGTTTGTGTGGGAACTCAGGATCATGGTTCTCTAACCGTGAACAGAGAAATCAAACAGGAACAGAGATACACGATGGATAGAGAAATCAACTGGAGAATAGGAGAAATTGATTGTTGAATAATAGAAATTAAGCAGATAATAGACCACATTGAGGAGAATGGAAAAGATGGAAGTAGGGAGGAGGGAGGAAGTTGACAGGCAGGGAAGGAGGATCCTCTGGAGGCGGAAAGAGGCAGGACCACTTCCGGCAGGGGAGGTGGAGGGGGTAGGCTCAGACGTAAGGAGAAGCTTGGAGAGAGCAGACACCTTCTGGACTCCAAAGGATAAGGTGAGCTAATATGCCCAGTTTTAGTGAAAACTGTGGCGCATTATGGTCTGCAGCTTTTACCTGCTTGACTCCTCACTCCCCTACCTTTTGAAGAAAACCTGTTAGGTGTTCAGGAGCTAACTGCATCGAAGTGATTGGGATTGGGGGTGCCTGAACCCGGTTCGCAAGGGAGAAAGGAAGGAGGGCCACAGAATGGAGAGATGTGGACTCTGTTCGGGCCACAGAAAGGAGGGATGCAGACCCGTTTGATATGGAGATCAAAGGTAATCCTTCAGGCGGTAGAGGGAAGTTGCAAATCCCAGTTCTGAAGGGAGATAAGCGATGGCAGGAATCCTTAAACCTGGAGGAAGGGGTCAGGACCTGATTTGGGCCATAGAAAGTAGGGATCAAGACTTGGAGAAAAGATGCGGCAGAATGCCTTTTGAACAGCTGCAATGACCTGACTCATACGGGAGAAAAGGAGCTAATACCTGGTAGATTCTGGTTTGAAAACGGAAGGGACAGAAGCAGGTAGGTTTTGGGAGCAAGGAATACACAAAAGCGTAATACCGTTGGATTTGTGGGTGCGGTGTCCATGTTGCAGAAAGGGTGGGGCTGGTCACTTGTAGACGTGATGTGGGGGAACGGTTTTGGGGAAGGGGCGGTGCAGGGATTTACTGCATAGCGGAGGGAGGAGGTGTATAAAAGGAAGGGGAAGTGCGGAGAAATACTGCAGAGCCGAGGGAGGGGGCGTTTGGGAAAGGGTCTGTGTACGTAAATGAGAGGTGGGCGGTATTAGGCAAGGGGCGGTGCAAAAAAGAACTGCAGAACGGAGGGAGGGGCCCGACGTTGGGGAAATGGTTGGACTGAGATGTGATGCAGTTAGAAATAGTGGGTCGGGATATTGAAAGCGGAGAATGTGTGGGAGGTGATCAGAATGTCTAGGCCACCAAAGCCGCTTGCGCGCTGAGGTCCTGAGGTGGGCGGGGGTACTGGTTGTTGCGCATGCGCAGTATCGGGTTGCGGTAGAAATGTAGGGGAGGGGGTGGTAGGACTGACCTGTGGTTTCTTGGAGGCAAAAAAAGGTAAGGTTTAGAAACCAAGTGATCTGGGTTTCTAGGTATGAGGACCCAGTAGTTGAACGGTTTGGGGTCCAAGGTTAGATGAAATTTCCCCCCACTTTCAGAAAATTTGATAAAATCTCTCCCCTCCCTCTCATTCTCTCCTAACTCAGACCACTTCCCCTTAGGCTCAGCTGTTATTTGGCCTCCCAGAAAAATGGATAGGAGAAATGACTACAATTATAGGATGCCTCCGTTCCAGGTGAGGCCTCTCTGCATTCTTACCAGGCCAATTGCCCCATCTTGAATTCACTTCTTGCTTCTAGCCCCCACCACTATGTAGTTGCATCATTTCCTGCCTAGCCTGTCTCAGCTCTCCCCTGTGTGGTGGAGGAGGAAGAGAAAAAATACAGCCTGACTTTCTTTTGCTTTCTTCATTTTACCTCACCCTTCCCTTCAATCACTGCTCAGAGGAAGGGGATATCTTCATGGAAAGGGTGGGCTGTAGGGAGGTCAGATGGATCAGCAGATAATAATCCTAAGTGTATAGGACCCTCTGCCTTTCCCTGGGAGCTTGGGGATTCACTTCCCTCCAGATGTAAAGGCTGAGACCACTGAAGAGGATAGTGTCTTGCTGATGCATTACCCTCTTGGAGGCATCAAAGGACCCCCTGGCTATGGACCCATCAGTTGCCAACCGGCCTAAGAAAAGCAAGACCAAGAAGGCCCCTATAAGGCTATTACTAAGACAATAACTACTGTCCCTCCAGTCCCATCTGCCAATGTGATTACCATCAACAAGCCTAAAATACCTTTGTAGGCTTTAAAACTGCCAATCATTCTCCAGATCAACCAGACTTCAGCGACCACAGAGGCAGACAATATACAGTCTTCTTCAGTCACCACTCAGCCTAAGAAAGCCAGCAAGACAAAGAGAGTTACTGCTAAAGCAGCCTAAGGACCCCAGTCTCCAACTGGCAGTGAGAGTGTCACTACACAGATCAAGTCACCCTTACAGGTCCTAAACCTACCAGTCATCCCACAGACTATTCAAGTTCCACTTGCCAGTGAGTCAGCCAATTTCCAAGCTTTAATAGTCTCCACCAAGCCTAAGAAAGCTTCCAAGCTAAAAAGGCTGCTAATAAGGCCATATATAGTGCCACTGTTATCTCACTGGCTTCAAACATCATGTACACAGCTACTACCTAAGGTCAAATTACCAATGGGACAACCAGGCCACAGCAGCCTCCATTTGAACTCAAAAAGCTTCCAGAGACAATAAGGCAACTGTTAAAGGCACAAATAGTGACACTGATCTCCTAGGGGCCCCAAATATGAGAGATACCAGGCAGATTGAGGTCTCAGCAGCAGGTATCTAGCCCCCAAAATCCAAAGACAAGAAGGCTGCCAATAAAGGCATAAATTTTGCCTGTGAGATCTCTGAGGTCCCACCTGCCCTTCAAATGGTCACAAACCAAGCCTTAGCAGCCACCCTCTGGGTCAAAAGAGGGTTCAGGGCTCAGAAGACTGCCACTAAGCCATGGACAGCTGAAAACCAGACTCAAATTGTTGACCAAGGAGTCCAGGCCAAGATGGCCAGTTCTCAGACCAACATAAGTGCCCTTGAGACTCAGGTTGCTGCTGCTGTCCAGGTTCTGGCAGATGACTACCTGGCTCAGTTAAGTCTGGACCCCACAACGAGGAACCGGGGCACGAGGAAGCAAAAGGTGAGATCTCTGACATCACCATCCTTAAGTTTGTACTTGGTTTCCGTTCCTAACTTCCTGGTTTGTTCATTTATTCTATAAAATTTTACTAAGCTTTTTTACTCTGAGACAATCCGTGTTTAGATGGGCTGTGAGAGATGCTGAGAAGAATGTGATGTAGTTCCTGCTCCCTGGAAGTTCACAGATTGGTGGGGACATAAGACATCCATACACTTACCTGCAACCTGGATATAATGTAACGTGTATTTACATAGTAGTTACCATGTGTCAGGCATTGTGTTGGGTACGTCACACAGGTTTTGTTTTTATGGTTTTTTTTCTTTTTTTTTCTTTTTAGTGAGAAGAGGGGAGATAGAGGGACTCCCGCATGCGGCCTGACCGGGATCCACCCGGCAATCCCTCTCTGGGGCTGATGCTCAAATCAACTGAGCTATCCTCAGCTCCTGAGGCCGACTCTCAGACCAACTGAGCTATCCTCAGCACCCAGGGCTGAAGCTTGAACCAATTGAACCACTGGCCGCGGGAGGGGAAAAGAGAGAGAAGGGGGAGAGGGAAGGGAAGAGAAGCAGTTGGTTGCTTCTCTTTTGTGCCCTGACTGGGGATTGAACCCTGGACGTCCGCATACTGGGTTGATGCTCTTTCCATTGAACCAACTGGCCAGGGCTGTTTTTATGTTTTGAAAATAACTCTTACCAGCTAGGGATCATAGTTTCCAGTTTTAAAGATAAGAAAATTGAGTCCCAGAAAGATAAAGAGAAAGGGGTACAGGTAGCAGAGTTGGTGGCCAAACAAACAAACAAAAAAAGAGAAATCTCAGGTCCTGCCCATGGGTTGCTCCTTTCCTAGCAGTGAAATGAAACTCCTGACTGTAAGACAGTGAAAGATAAGTCTAAGACTTAGGGTGGCCAAAAACTAGGTCAGAACCCACTGCAAGGACGGATTAGGGGAATTTCAAGAAGAGGCAGGGTAAGGAGACAGAGCCATCTCTTTCACCTCGTGATTCTGGACCTTCCTTTTTTTCTGATGATGAAGTTCAAGCATCTGAACGGGGATGACAGAGGTGGCCATAATCACAGGTGGATCCCATGGGTTCAGAGACCTCCACCACCCCAAGATAGAACTATTTTGCAAAAATAAAAGGGTAAGAATTTTATGCTGCCCAATCTTCTTCGCCTGCCCTCTTCTCTGTAATTCTTCCAAGTTTTTTGAAAACATATTGAGACTTTCCTGAGTATCTTTCTTCTCACAAGCAAATAAGTTGGTGAAATACCTGTTGGTTAAAAACTGGACAAAGAGCCCTACCAAGTGCTCAGGTAGTCATACTAACCCTTCTCTCTGATCTCTCTTCTCTACTCCCTTCTTCCCCATGCCCTGGGGGTAATCATTTACCTTCATGGACTACACTTATTCTCTCTGTCTTGCCTTTCTCTCTTCACACTGTGTTAATGGCATCTCCTATTAAACATAGTTTAGGACTCAGACTGCACTGACCCGACAGGACTAACAAAAGGGCTGCAGCTCTGTGGCTCCTGCTCAGCCCAGTTGCTCCCACCTCTCCCCTCCTGCAGACATGCTGAAGGATGTCATCCAAGACTATGATGAATATTTCTCAGAGATCATTGAATGAGCAAGGTACGCCCTGGAAAAGGTCAAGGGGCAGCCTTGGGGGATGGACACAATGGTGAAACCTTGAGCCAAACAAAGGTGTACGTGTCCCTTCTGGAGGGACTACAGAGATTCACTAACTCAGCCCCATCACTGTGAAAATATGCAGATAGTGGCCTAAGGAGGTGCATATACTTGCTAAGGGTCACTCATCGGTGGTCAAAGTACAGCCAGGAATCAAGCCACCCCACTTAGTCCTGGCTTCTGTCTTGCTGAACATGTCCTGGAATGTATTGCAGATGCTCACCTCTCTCTTCCATTCCCCATTCTCTGTCTGCCTACATTCTTACCAATCACAAGGATGATGTTGAGAGCAATATCACATTATATTAATATTAGTATATTATAGCACAACATTAATAATCTGTTTGCTATGTGTTGGCCTTATAGCTAAGTACTTTACATGCATTATCTCACTGATTTTACACACACACACACACACACACACACACACCCCTGGTACATGGGGAAGTTTGGGATGCTCAGGAAGCTCATTGATGCTTAGGCTGAATTTTGTAATCTCACAGGTTATTCTTTTACTTGGCAGATGTTTCGAGTCAATCTGAAGGAAACTGATAAGCAAAGTAGCTTGTATATTCTCATCAGCACTCAGGAATCCTCCGCAGGCATACTGGGAACGTAAGCTGGGAAAGGGCTGGGTGGGAGGGACACTTCTGCTGTTGTCCATGGTATACTACCCCACCCCTCCCCTCTCTCCTGACACCCCCTTAAAGAGTCAGGAAAGACGGGGCCTGAAAAACGGCTTTTCCAGCTCCTGCATGCAGTTGGAATCCTGCACAAAGAAGGGGTTCCTGATTACAACTGACTGAAGGGTTTAGAAGCCTGAGGTGGGGCATTCCTGCTGTCAGGTTATCTGCCTGTCCAGAAGCTTCCCAGGAGAGCAGACCGGTCGTTGCTTGTCTCTTCCTACTGGCCTTGGTAGAGTGGTTCTCAAGGGAGGGCTTCCTGGCATGGGTGGATCAAGCCGCTAAAGGGCAGGAGCATCGGCGGGCCGTGCCTGGTCTTCTCTCGTGGCTGAGGGCTCTGGAAGGAAAAGAAGGGACTCACACTGAAAGAGCGCCTGAGTCGTACCAGGCGGCCAGGGATTTCTTCCATCCTCTCAGCAACATGGGGAGGAGAGAATGTGGTTTTCCCATTGTACTGAATAGGAGACTGAGGCTCACGAGTAGTGCCTTGCTCAGGTCACATAGATCTTAAAGCATAAACTGGGCAGAACTCTCTCATATCTGAGGAATGTGAGAGAGGCTAGCCTAGTGAGCTGGCTGCTGTGTTTTTTGTAGATGGCTATGGGACATAAACTTTTCTGTCCTATTGTTCCCCAAGAACCAAGGATTCCCCAAAGCTGGGTCTTCTCATGGTGATTCTGAGTGTCATTTTTATGAATGGCAACAAGGCCAGTGAAGGTGAGTGGCTAGGCATGCAGCTGAATGGGTGGCCATGGTGAGAATTCCACATGTTCATTTTCTATCCCTGTCTTCTCTTGCCTCTCCTTGCAGCTGTCATCTGGGAGGTGCTGTGTAAGTTGGGGCTGCGCCCTGGGTATAATTGGGCTCTCTCAGCACTTGCTGTCAGTGTTGTCCTTTGACAAGAGAGGATGGCCCCAGGATTGCATCAGCCTGGTGGTCTTGGACCATCATCAGCAGGCTGGGGTGCTGGATTGGGTAGAGGGCTCATGGCTCTGACCTGGGTGGATGGGGAAATAGTCCTGAACTCTCTGCTCCCTCTCTCCTCTATATCTGCTGTCTTTTCTAAGAAGAGATATAATATAAACCTTCAGGGAATTCCTGACAAAGAATAACTTGGCCTCAACTGCTTGCTTCTAGTGACCATGTATGTGTTTATTACTTTTCTGGTTCCGTTAAGATGGCCACATGTGCTAGAAAGGTCACTTCCATGTTGGGAAATGCCTCTGCTCTCATTTGGGAGGGAAGTTCTGGTCTCTGTCCATGGGCTATTACTCCTATTGTCAGGGTGAGGCACTCATTGGGGAAGTACGGAAACTCATCACAGAAGATTTATTGAAGCAGAAGGTAGTAGTGTTTGGGAGCGATGTCAAGCCCTGAAGTGTTCTGGGGGTGTTGGTCAGAAAGTGCTTTATATAAGACCTTACACTAGCTTTAGAGCAGTGGTTCTCAACCTTTCTAATGCCGTGACCCCGCAATACAGTTCCTCATGTTGTGGTGACCCCAAACCAAAAAATAATTTTGATGGCTACTTCATAACTGTAATTTTGCTACAGTTATGATTTGGAATGTAAATACCTGATATGCATTATGTATTTTCCAATGGCTTTAATCTACCCCGCCAGGGTCGCGACCCACAGGTTGAGAACCGCTGCTTTAGAGGTATAGGTATCCTGTGCCCTAAATATCCGTCTTGTCTACAATTCTCATGGGTGGACCATTCCAGGGGTCAATCAGATCAAACACAAGACCCTTATTACAGGGTGTGCTCAGAGCAGAGTGCCTTGAAGAATGGTTTCTCTGTTTACAACACATCCAACAGGAACTTGGGTTTACTCCTCACAGGTGGCAGGATACTTTGGCCTTCCTGTGACATCATGCCCTGTACATGCCTCCCCTGCAGCACCAAGTGACTGCTTTGTACAGAGCCAGTGGGAAATGGCTTAATATTGGAGGCCAAGACCATGAACTGTGTTTGGGAGTGAGTCTGGGGAAGGAGGGTCTTGGAAAACTTTCTTCAGGAACTGAGTTTAGCACTTGTTTGCAAAAGGTTGCCACCTGGTGCCAAGTGGTTAGACAACAGATTTGTTTGTTTAGAAGCAAGTTTCATTTCCTTTCTCCAAGGTACATGGAGTACAAGAGGGTCCCAAACAGCAGACTACCTGAGTAGGAGTTCTTCTGAGGCTTGCATTCCTACCATGAGACTACCAAGCCTCAAGTTTGCCTGCAAGGTAATAGGAGACCTGATTGGGGCAGGCTATGCACAGGGAGAGGCAGGTACACGGCAGCCTGCAGTGCATATATGAATATATGGAACTTTGTTGCCCCAGGATGCTGCTCAACACAAAGTTTACCTTGGTTCATTCATTTTTCATATTTTGTATTAGTATGCTTAGAATATTATAATAAAATACCATAAACTGGGTGGTTTAAATGACAGAAATTTATTTTCTTGTGGTCCTGGAGTCTGGAAGTCCCAGCTCAAGGTCCAGCAGTGTCAGTGTCTGGTGAAGCCTCTTTTCCTGGCTGTCTGATGGATACCTTCTGGATATGTCCTCACATGGTGGAAAGAGAGCTTCTTATGGGGACGCTAATCCTATTGGATCAAAGACCCACTGTTATGACTTTATTTAACTTTATTTTCATAAAGGCCCTATCTCCAAATGCAGTTACATTGTGGGTTGGTGCTTCAACATATGCATTTTGGGGGGACACAACATTTACCATACATATTAATTCTCTTATTTCCCATATTACAGACGAAGACACTTGGGCTCAGTGAGGTTCAAAAACTTATCCAAGGTCACAGAGCAGCTAAATTATCAGAGCTGAAATGAGCCATAACAGAGCCCCAGTAACTAAGAACTTAAAAAATACTGCTGTTAGTTTTATACAAAGCCCATAGTATGTACCTATTACATAATTATAATGTTATTTGCTTATAATGATTACCATTCCCATTTCAGGTCCTGAAGAAAGACTCTAAGGACTGAGCTGCTAAGTACCAGAAGGCAGTGGACATGGAAGTCCAGGCTGCAGCTGTAGCTATGGCTGAGGCTGAGGCCAGGGCTGAGACAAGAGCCCAAATGGGAACTGGAGAGGAAGCTGTGGCTGGGCCCTGGAATTGGGATGACATGGATATTGACTGCCTAACAAGGGAAGAGTTAGGCAATGATTCTCAGGCCTGGAACAGATTTTCATTTGATGTCGAGGCCAGAGCCCAAGAAAATGCAGATACCACTAACAACGTCGACTTCAGCGGAGGACCTAACACCAGAGATAGTTTCCACAATGGTGGTAGTGTTAGCTTCAGCGGTGCAGCCAGCCCTGGAGGTGGCTTTGGTGGCTTTAGTGAATCACCCAGCACCAGTGCCAGCTTTGGTGGTGGGGTCAGCTCTAGTTTCAGTGGCCCACCCAACACCAGTACCAGTTTCAGTGGTGGAGCCAGCTCTGGCTTTGGAGGCACACCCAACACTACCGCAGGCTTCAATGGTGTGCTCCTTACCAATCCCAGCTTTGGCGGTACACCCCACACCAGTGAGGTATTTCGTGGTTCACTCAGCACCAGCACTGGCTTTGGTGGCACGCTCAATACTAATATCTGCTTTGGTGTATCTCCCAGCTCTGGCACCAGCTTTGGTGGCACACTCAGTACGAGTATCTACTTCGATAGCTCTCCTAGCACCAGCACTGGTTTTGATAGCGTACTCAGCACCAGCGTGTCCTTCAGTGGCTTTTCTAGTAACATTGCTGACTTCGGTGGTACACTAAGCACGAGCATCTGCCTTAATGGCTCTCCCAGTACTACTGCCAGCTTTGGTGGTGCAGTCAATACCAGTGTGGGCTTTGGTGGTGCACTCAACACCATTCCTGTTTTCGGCAGTGCTGTCAGCACTAGCCCCAGCTTCAGTGGTGTACCTACCATCAACTCTGGCTTTGGCAATGTGTTTGGTACTAACGCTGACTTCAGTGGGGCACTTAGCACCAATACTGACTTTGGATGTGCTCCCAGTACCAATGTTGGCTTTGGTGGAGGTCCCAGCACCAGTCTCTGCTTTGGCAATGTGCCTAACACCAACCTATGCTTTGGTGTTTCTCCTAGCACTAGCACTGGCTTTAGTGGAGCTCCCAGTGCCAATTTTAGTAATGGACTTAGCACCAGTGTGGGTTTTAACTTTGGCAATGGTTTAAGTACTGGCACTGGATTTGGTGGCAGATTGAGCACTAACTTCGGTGGTGGTGGACCAAGTGCCAGTGCTGACTTCAGTGGTGGACCGAGCGCCACTGTGGGCTTCAGTGGTGGACCGAGCGCCAGTGCTGCCTTCAGTGGTGGACCGAGCGCCAGTGTTGTCTTCAATAGTGGACCGAGCGCCAGTGCTGCCTTCAGTGGTGGGCCGAGCGCCAGTGTTGCCTTTAGTGGTGTACCGAGTGCCAGTGTTGGCTTCAGTGGTGGACCGAGTGCCAGTGTTGCCTTTAGTGGTGGACCAAGTGCCAGTGTTGCCTTCAGTGGTGGACCGAGTGCCAGTGCTGGCTTCAGTGGTGGACCGAGCACCAGTGCTGCCTTTAGTGGTGGACCGAGTGCCAGTGCTGGACCGAGCGCCAGTACTGTCTTCAGTGGTGGACCAAATGCTAGTGTTGCCTTTAGTGGTGGACCGAGTACCAGTGCTGCCTTTAGTGGTGGACCAAGTGCCAGTGCTGGACCGAGTGCCAGTACTGTCTTCAGTGGTGGACCAAGTGCTAGTGTTGGCTTTAGTGGTGGACCAAGCGCCAGTGCTGGACCGAGTGCCAGTACTGTCTTCAGTGGTGGACCAAGTGCTAGTGTTGGCTTTAGTGGTGGACCGAGTGCCAGTACTGTCTTCAGTGGTGTACCGAGTGCCAGTGTTGGCTTTAGTGGTGAGCCGAGCGCCAGTGCTGTCTTCAGTGGTGTACCGAGTGCCAGTGTTGGCTTTAGTGGTGGACCGAGCGCCAGTGCTGTCTTCAGTGGTGTACCGAGTGCCAGTGTTGGCTTTAGTGGTGGACCGAGCGCCAGTGCTGTCTTCAGTGGTGTACCGAGTGCCAGTGTTGGCTTTAGTGGTGGACCGAGTGCCAGTGCTGGACCGAGCGCCAGTGCTGTCTTCAGTGGTGGACCGAGTGCTAGTGTTGGCTTTAGTGGTGGACCGAGTGCCGGTGCTGTCTTCAGTGCTGGACCGAGCGCCAGTGCTGGCTTCAGTGCTGGACCGAGCGTCAGTGCTGGACCGAGTGCCAGTGCTGGCTTCAGTGCTGGACCGAGCGCCAGTGCTGGACCAAGCACCAGTGCTGTCTTCAGTGCTGGACCGAGTGCCAGTGTTGGCTTCAGTGGTGGACCGAGTGCCAGTGCTGTCTTCAGTGGTGGACCGAGTGCCAGTGCTGTCTTCAGTGGTGGACCGAGTGCCAGTGCTGGACTGAGTGCCAGTGCTGGACCGATTGCCAGTGCTGGCTTTAGTGGTGGACAGAGTGCCAATGCTGGCTTTGATAGCCGACTGATCTCCTGCGATGGCTTTGGTGGTGGACTGGGCACCAGTGCTGGTTTTGGCAACACACTTGGCCCCAGTGCTGGCTTTAATGGTAACCTCAACATCAATGATAGCTTTGGTGGTGGGCCTAATAACGGCTTCAACGGAGGACTGAGTACCATCGTTGGCTTTGGCAATGGTTCCAACACCAACATTGGCTTTACTGGCGAACCCAGCACCAGCATTGGCTTCAATGGTGGACCCAGTTCTATTGTTGGCTTCGGCAATGGACTGAACACCGGTGCTGGCTTCAGCGGTGGATTGAGCAACAGTGCTGCCTTTGGTTGTGCACCCACCAACCTTGGTGCCTGTAGCTTCTTTGGCTAGTGAGGTTTCAGGTAATTACAGCATTTTCACAGTCAAGGCCCATGGGTATGAATATAAGTGCTGGGAGATGTTATAGGAAACCCCGAGGTGGGAGGGTGGGGGATGAGGACAATGGAGGAAGTATGAGAAAATAGTGTATTTGGTCTAAAACATGTTCCTTTTTGGTGTTTTGTTTTCAGGTTTATTCCCCATGTTTACAGATACCGCTAATGAGTTGCAGCAGCCCGCCCTTGCCATGGAGCCAAGGTAGAACCTTGGAATCTTTGTCTGCTCTGCTGAGACTACCAATCAGCTGAAGTTGGCAAGCTCTGAAAAATCTGATGCCAATCCTGCTTTATTGTTTGCTTTTTGTGCGCTGTCATATTTTAGTATTAGAATTACATTAAAATTGCAAAATGAATTGGAGTTTTCTTTTTTATTGTGCTTAGGTTGTTGTGAGTGACATTTTAGGTTCCTAGAAGAGTGAGAGCTCAGCATAGCTCCTTGAGGAAGGTGGAGTCAAACTTTAGGTTAAAAGGAAAGTATGACTTCAGTGGCATAGAGGACTAGGGAAAGCATTGGGCAAGGGGATAAAGGCTTGAACAAATATGGAGGGGCAAAACATGGAACAGAATACCAAAGGAGAAGGTTCTGGACAGTAATTATGGATTCATTTTGAGATATTTGTGTAAGAATGGAGGGAGAGAGAGGTAACTAGAGGTGGACACAGAAACAAGGGAGGGTTTTGTCAGGATAGGAGAGAGACCTGACTTTGTTGCAGATACTGTGGGGGCAAGAGTCAATAGAAAAGGATAGTAGCTAGAAAAGGAATATTCAAGAATTGACTGAAGTAGCCCATCCCTGAAAAGGTGGGATGGGATAGAGTAACAGAAAATAGGTGACCCTGACTTTGAATAGAATTTAGGGATGGCTGCGGAAGCAGATAAATGCAGATTCAGGTAGTGATCAGAAACCTTGTAATAGATTCCAACCAAAAAAGGCAGTGTGGATTATACAAGGTTTGGGTTGCTGGTGGTTGTAATAGAAGGACAAAGGAACAAGGGTAGTGAGTGTATCAGTTTGTCTTTTCAGTACTGGGTTGCTGTTACTTGCTCAGAAATACGATGTGCATGCTTATTGTGTAGGAGGCATGCTTCCAAGGATCCGTGAGTCCTTACAAGAAAGTTGTAAGGACTAGGGATCAGTGGTCAGATAGTGGGATGCTTATATTTTAAAAGTCAGGCTGGGGAGAATTCTACCTGATACCAGCATCCATGAAGTGGGTGATCAGTGGAGTTGAGGGGGACTGAGAGGACATCATATTGTTTGGGTTATTTATATGGACAGTGATGACACTCAAAATAGCAGCAAAAGTTGGAGAAAATAGGAGCACTGTGGACCATTCCTATACTCACAGCTTCTCTGAGTATAGGAATGATGATATCATGCCCTCAGCCACACTGCCCACCAAAGAACAAGGCCCTATCTCCTCCCTTACTTTTGAAAGTGCTACTTCAGAACTCTTTCCTCCAGGAAGCTCTCACCCATTCCATACCCCCACTTCACAGGGTCAGAATCTTAAGAATATCCTGAGGAAGAAGCCTCACAATGTTTATCTCTCCCCTCTGAAAGGCAGTAAGAGAAGTTTTCATTGATCAGGTAATAAAAATTAAGAAAAAATTTTCATCCAAAGTTAGACAACTCCTTGGTTATAGCTAGAAATTGAGACCTGTTTTGGAATTGCTGAGGGCTTTTTCACTACAAGCAGGGCTCTCCCAGTGGGGCCAAATCCAGAGTCTTCTTAGTGTAGAAGAAGAACAAGGATAGAAGCTCCTAAAGGTGGAAGACAGTGAGGAAAGAGGTAGTTTAACCTCTTAGATAGGGCTCAGTAATGGGCAGGGACGGTGTCCAGAGCTTCCTCAGGTTCTCGGGTTATGTCCACATTCTGAGAAAAGAAAGCCCAGGATTAATCCGAAGGAGAAAGCAGTGAGAAGCTCCAGCCCCTCCCCGGTCTGTGTCTTCACCACCAGGCCCCCCTCCTTCAGTCAGGCTTGGATTCTGACCCTTTTCTCAGGCAATTCTGGAGGAATCTCTGCCTGAGGCCTTTCTGTCAGGGGTTGCTCTAGCCCTGCATCTCTGGTGCCTCCACGTCTGGGCTGTGGTTCCAGCATTTCTGGGTGCTGATTATTCTACTTGGTGTGAAACACCCAAGGTCTGTGGGACTGGGGTGGCCTTTCAGTGGGTGAGGGTGCTTTCACCATGTGTCCGCTTAGGCCACAGAGCCCTCACCTACCTCTGGCTTCTCCCGATGTGTGTTTACAGCCTCCACATTCATGTAAATGGACTCCATTTTGCAGCCTCAAAAAAATAAACAACAACAACAACAAAAGCTCCACAATAGTCCATATACCAACCCCCAAGGAAAGCACAAGTCCTCCCTGAGGTGTCATTCCTACCACCCCCACCACCACCCACACCTTCACCTTCATGCTGTGTGCAGTTGTGACTCTCTGAAGGGAGGGGAATTTAGACCAGCTCTGTGGTGTGTGGGGAAGACACCAGGCCTAAGAGGCAACCAGTGGGATGTCTTCCCAGCTCTTCCCCAATAGTCTCAGTGTTCACTAAGCCTCAATTGTCAATAGGAAGATGAAAGGAGATGATCTCCGGGGCCTCCCTCAACCCTTGTGATCTCTGAGATAGCAACCTAATCTATATAGTAATGATGGAGCTCCAGGCATCCTCTGGCTGGTGTCAGGTGTCAGGTGTCAGGTGGTGAAGTGGTGGAAGAGTCCTGGGGCCACTGCCTTAGGACCATCAGTCCCAGGTAAAGTTTACTTAGAAGACAATGGTCATGGCAACATCCGAGGTATGGTATGTCACAAGGAAGTTTTGCAAAACCTGAAGAAGAAGATGGCCTAGAGCTGGCAGAGGAGGCCCAATGCCTGTGGAAACCTCTTTAGTTCCATCTCTGGAATGCACTCGGCTTTGGGCTTCAGTGTATCATTCGCACACCCCTGAAAAGTTTTGAGTCTGTCTCTTTCCTACTCATGAACATTTCATAGCTAACTAATACCCCAAGAGAGAATCTATTTTTTATTTTTTATTTTTATTTATTTATTTTTAAATTTTATTTATTTATTTTTTGTATTTTTCTGAAGCTAGATACGGGGAGAGACAGTCAGACAGACTCCCATATGCACCCGACCGGGATCCATCCGGCATGCCCACCAGGGGGCGACGCTCTACCCATCAGGGGGCGATGCTCTGCCCCTCCGGGGCGTCGCTCTGCCGCGACCAGAGCCACTTTAGCACCTGGGGCAGAGGCCAAGGAGCCATCCCCAGCACCCGAGCCATCTTTGTTCCAATGGAGCCTCGGCTGCGGGAGGGGAAGAGAGAGACAGAGAGGAAAGAGAGGGGGAGGGGTGGAGAAGCAGATGGGCGCTTCTCCTGTGTGCCCTGGCCGGGAATCAAACCCGGGACCTCTACACGCCAGGCCGATGCTCTACCACTGAGCCAACCGGCCAGGGCCCAAGAGAAAAATCTAAACTGCCCAGACTAGCTTTTGAGTCCTTTCTTCAATCTGTTCCTGACAAACATTTGTTCCTCTTGGTCCTCTTTGGAGATACCTTCTTCCCTTCCCCCCACTACAATTGGATGCTCTATTCTCTGTACTCTGGTAGAGCACTCTGGGACTAGGCTCCAGTTTAGAGGCTATTCCAATTTTTCCCCATTCTCATTTTGCCACCACCAGTCCCACCTCCACCAGGACATCCACTACCCAACCAAGGAACTTCCCCTAGATCTCTACTGGACAAATAACAGGCATTGGAGGCATGACCATGGTCCTTATGTGCCTTTCCTAAGATGAAGGTAGGGGCTCTCACCATAAGCCACAGGTGTGAGCTTGAGCACTGTGTGCAGAGGGCACTTGAGATATGGCAGCTCATCTGGAAAGGAGGACAAAACAATCATCAGAGACAGGGTGCTGGGAGGTCACCAACTCCCCAGGCCTGCAGGTTTACAGAACTCCCCCCTGCTCTCACCCCTTCCCCATGGTCAGCCTCCTCAGCGGCCCACCCGCCACACTCCGCAGGGTGGCCAAGGAGGAGGAGAGCAGCAGAGGAAGCAGGAGGGCCCTGGGGAATGCAGCCAGACTGTGGGACCTCCGGGATGGTCAGGCTGGTCATGGTGGAGGTGGCCGTCCTGCTCACTCACAGGGCAACCATGACCCCAAGGCAGGTCTCCCTCACGCCCCAGCCTGGGCCTCACACAGGTTCCTCCGCCACAGAGGCCCCCATGGCATCTTCCCAAGTGTTTCCTGAGGCCCTACTGCGCACCAGGCCCTCGGATGAGCTGTGTGGGCACCTGGGCAGCTCCCACAGCTTTTTCCTCACCCAGGACTGCACCCTCTCACTGCTCTTGCTCTTATAGCTTGATTGTTTTAAGTTGATTTATTAGGGTGACACTAGTTAACATAATTCCAAGGGTTTCAGGTGCCTAATTCCATAACACATCTCTGTGCAGCGTTTTGTATGTTCACCCCCATCCTCAAGTCAAGTATCACCCCTCACCGTTGTGCCCCGGTACCCTCCTCCCGGGCCCCCTCCTGGCAGTCATCACTGTTATTTGTGTCCATTGAGTTTTGTTTTTGCTGCTGTTATTTTCCTTTTGGTTCTTTTATGCTCTATCTCTCTACTTCCCGTGCCCACCCCATCCCCTCCCCCGGAAACAAGCCAGTCAGAGAAAGGCAAGCACCATGTCCTTCCACTCGTATGTGGAATCCTCTTACTGTTATTGATGGAAGAGCATTCCTCGCTTCACTTATTTCCAGTTATTGCCTACTACGCATAGACTCTCTGAATACTCCCTTACCGTTTCTTGTCTGGGCCCGTTTCAGATACCAGAAAGCCCTGAGTGGAGGAGATGCTCAGGCCCATGGTACAGATGAAGAAAGTGAGGCCCTGGGAGTGAAGGCACTCACTCCAGGGCACACAGCCAGGAAGTGGCAGCACTGGGCCTGGCACCCAGAGCCCTCTGAGTTCAAGTGTGTGCTCCTGCCCTTGCAGTCTGCCGCCACTGCCTTCGAGGGGCTCACAGTGGGGATGGCATCCCATCCTCTCAACACTCTCTGATGACACTCAACTGCTCGCCCACCCACCTGAGCATGCCACTCTTCATCTCCCTTCATTGAGCCGGAACCCCATGGCCCACGTCTTCCCACCCCTGAGGTTCCTCCTACTCTTTAAAGGGGATTGCCAATGCCCTCCATGCCACCTGAGACATCTGTCTTGGCAAAGTCCTGGATGTCCAGCCTGCTACTCCTCCTTGATTTATCACCATCACCATCAGGCCCTGGGCCGGCACTTTGGTGCACTGTCTCCTCCCGACCTCGCTGATACTCTGCGGAGTTACTGTTCCTTGTGGTGCACATGATGGGACAGGCTCAGAGCAGGGAGCCCACATGCCTGAGGTCACTGACCCTGCTCTGCCACCGCCTCCACACATGACCTGGCTTTGCCTTTGGTCTCCCTGGCCTGTAGACTCCCTACCTCTCACAGCAAGGGATTGGGCTAGAGGTACTCTGAGGTGGCCCTGCTCTGAGGTCCGCACTCTTACTCATGTCATCCCTCTGGGCCTCAGTTTCCTTGCCTGGGTCAGAGGGGTAGAAGCATGAGCTCAGCCTGCTTGGCTCAGCTCCCAGGCAGCTGTGAGCGGCTGGTGCGGCCTGCATTTGAAAGCAGGTAGGACGTGGGTAAAGTGGTGTGCAAACAGGACATGCATGTGCCGCCCACTCGTGCCCTGTGTGTCTGCGTAGGGGGGGCACGTCTACAATTTATCTGGGCCCAGTGTCGCTCCCAGCTCCTCTGAGCCCCGTGATCTAGGTAGGGACAGTCACGTCGCCTCTCAGAGCCTCGGTGTTCTCATCTGCGCAGTGGGTTGCCGTGCCCGCCCCACAGTCCCAGAGACAGCACCCGCACTAGATACGGGGACCGTATCCGACAGCTACCAGCACAAGGACCCCCGCCCCAACCCCCGTCACCTTGTCCCCGTGAGCCAGTTGAGGACAGGATTTGTTCAACATCAAGTTCTCAATTTCTCCTGGTTCCAATTCTGAATGACTTTTTACTAGAAGCACATTTTATTGTGAAACTAACAACATGCAAACAATAGAACCCGGCAAACGTTGCACACATCAGATATGACCTGCGCGGTCCTCACACAGCTTCACAGTGTCCCGGAGATGCCGACTCTTTAGCCTCCGTGTCAGAAGTGTACTCTGTCACCCTAGGGTGGCACAACAGTCCTTTGCCAGGCTACTTGCTCTAGTTTGCAATTAAGTATATGTAGTTTTTGTATAAATACTCTGTAAATTAAAATGTCTATATATTTTTTTCTAAAAAAAGAAACAACCATTTACACTTTTAAAAATAAAAACACTATCTTGTTTTCATTTATCATCTCTACAGCAAATATAAAAACCTATACTCAGGATCATGAAGTCACAAAAAATCCATTACCACCCGAAAAATACTGGTTTAGCTTTTCCAGATCAAGTCACAGTAGTAAGGCTGGCTTTGAAGACCTTAGCTCAGAATAGTGGTAATAGTAATAATAGCAGCTAACACTTATGTAGCCAACACTATGTGTCATGAATTGTTAAGCTCCTTTAAAAAAAATTTATTGATTTTAGTGAAAGAGAAGGGGGGGGGAAGAGAGAGAGAGAGAGAAAGAGAGAGAGAGAGAGAGAGAGAGAGAGAGAGAGAGAGGAATATAGATCTGTTCTTGCATGTGTCCCAACCAAGGATTGAACCAGCAACCTCTGCATTTTGGGACAATGCTGTAACCAACTAAACTATCTGGCCAGAGCAAATTGTTAATATTTTTATATATGTTGATCTATTTAAACTTCATCATTATTCTCCCCACTTTACAGATGAGGAAACTGAGGCCAGAGAGGTTGAAATAATTTGCTAAAGCTAGTATATGATAGAGCAAGAACTTGAAATCAGGCATCCTTGTTCTAGACACTGTGACCTTAAGTACTAAGATATAAGCAACCAACTGGTAGTGTCAGGGTCTTAAATCACATCCAGGTTCCCATGCCAGAAACAGAGAGGACAGTGGTACCTGAGCTCTTATCCAGGAAGTAGGCCAGGAGACACCGCATGACAGCTTGGTGACAGATCACCAGTACATTTTCCTGACGTTCTAGCTCCATTATAACTGGCTCCAGACGCTGAACCAGATCTTCATATGACTAAAAATAAGAAAAATACTTGGGTAAGAAAGGAAGATGAGGCCCATTTGCATAGAGGAGAAGAACTCTAGACTAGAGACCAGGAATATTTGGCGGTGGTGCCAGTTTAGTTGTTGACTCAGCAGTCTGACCTTAGGCAACTCACTTCTTTCTTAGGGTCTTGGTTTCTCATCTATTAAATGGGGAACAATCAATATATTCAACTAGATATCAATAACAATAATAAAATTTCCCACTACAAAAATTCCTAAGAAAGCTAGATAAAATAAATGTTTGAACTATTGACTATTCAAGAAAATAATGGGACATTATAAATATAGAGTTTTAAAATAAAGAAAACTTTGGTAATAAAGAGTGATAAGTGGATGTAGAAGCCACAACTGCCCTGGAGTATTTGTCAATCATGTTATTCAAGGGGTTTGAGTTTTTAAAACCATATAGAGACAAGAGAAAAGATGTTAGGTACACACAGTGTAGGGAGTTGGGACTGAAATTCTCAAACCTGAGAGCCTCAAAAGACTACATCCTCAATAAAAGTATAAACTAGAAAAGAAGTATATATAGGCAAAGGGAAAGAATAAGAACATTTATCTGTCTCTGCTTGACTCCTAATACAAAAAAATTAGGAAATGTCTCCTATAAGAATGTACATAAAAAAAAAGAATGTACATACAACTACATTTCTACCTTTAAGTGAGTTTGTGATTCTGAATTATACTATCCATGTGTTTTAGAAAATGCTGAGCTGAGAGTTGAATAAAAAGTGATTTCAAAATGTTAGCTCCCAGGAGTGTCTGAAAAAAGCAGATGGAAATTTTCCCTGGATTCTGTCAACTCAGACTGCATGAGATTACTGCAGATAATTTTTTTTTAAACCAAACTAAAGCTCACATAATACAAAAGAAAAATAAACTATCATGAGTGAAAATAAGCAGAAGGAAAACAAGAGGAGAATCTTAAAAACATAAGATAAATAATCCAAAATGTAAAACAAATACATTTTAAATTTTTAAAGAAATAAGAGATTGAATGAAAAAAATGTAAGGAAGAAATAAGATGTTACCAAATACATAATGTAGATTTGGAACAGAGGTAAATAGAATTTTAGGAAAAAATATATAAAACTCAATGGATGTTGTAAACAGAAGTTTAGATACAACTTAAGAAATAGGGATTTGGAAGACAGAGCTGAAGAAATTATTACAAGTGCAACAAAGAAATAAAAAAAAATGATAAAACAATTTGGGAGCCCTAAAGAATAGACAGGACTAACACACATTTAATTGTATTTCCAGAAGGAGATAATAGAGAGCATGTGGGAGAACAGTTAAAGATATGTCTAAGAATTTTTCTAGAATTGATGAAGAATTCCAATTCTCAGATTCAGGATTCCAACAGATATGAAGACCCTTAAAACAGTAATAGAGAAAAGAAATATCAATTATGCTGATAAGAGTCTTCTTAGCCACATTAGAAGTCTGAAGACAGTGGGGTAATATCTTCAAAGTGCTGAGAGAAAACAACCACGAACCTAGAGTTTTATACTCAAAGTATCATTTAGGGCTGAGCCCCCACTCCCAAAATCTTTTTAGACAAAAAAGTTGAGTTTAGTACCAACAGATCTTCCCTAAATAAACTTTTAAAGGAAATTTTAAATTGAACCCAAATGGAATACTTGAGATGCAAAGGAATTGTTAAACATGTGGTTAAATATAAATAAACACTGACTGTATACAATAATAAGTTTAATAATAATAATAACAATTCATTTGGGTATTAAGACACAAGTAGAGTAAAATACAAAGCAATGATAAACATGTAAGTTAGGAGAAGAGGTAACTAGAATTTTAAAATTCTTATTTAGACATCAGAGAAATGATGGAGTGAGAGATCCTCTTGACCTCTCCCTTTGAAATTTCAACAATCCCAACAGCTATAACTCAGCGAAGTACCCCATTTGGGTGCACAGTCACACCGTGTGCATTGGAACAACTAAAGATGGGCAGGGTGTTGACTAGGGGTGAAAGAAAGGACGCAGCGTTGCAAGCAAGCATTCACAGTGTGTCTGGGTTTCTTCCTGTAGGGAGAAGCAAGAGATTTTTGAGGTGGGAGGAGCACTCTCAGGAGTGGAAAACTAGAGAAGCAGCTGAGTTCAGGGACAGGGAAGAAGACAAAACTCTGGGACAGTGCTGGAGCTCCCAGGGTCTGTCTGCAGTCCATGACTGGGACAGAGAAAGGAAACACAAGGTGCCCTTCTTAACCCTCAGTGTCAGGATGCAGAGAGTATCCGTGGCATATCCTTGAAATAACTCTGCAGAACCACAGCTTCCCCTAAAGAATAGGGATACTCTTTGTCTGGTTGCTGGTCTGTCTGGACCAGGGGTCCCCAAACTTTTTACACAGGGGGCCAGACCGTTGAAGGGCCGGACTATAAAAAAAAACTATGAACAAATCCCTAAGCACACTGCACATATCTTATTTTAAAGTAAAAAAAAAAAAAAGGGAACAAATACAATATTTAAATAAAGAACAAGTAAATTTAAATCAACAAACTGACCAGTATTTCAATGGGAACTATGGGCCTGCTTTTGGCTAATGAGATGGTCAATGTGCTCCTCTCACTGACCACCAATGAAAGAGGTGCCCCTTCCGGAAGTGCGGCGGGGGCCGGATAAATGGCTTCAGGGGGCCGCATGCGGCCCGCAGGCCATAGTTTGGGGACCCCTGTTTTGGACACAGGGAAGAACACATAGAAGGCTGAGATTGCCATTGCTGGGAGGAAGAACAGAGAAGATGCTAAAGTCCTCCCAGCTCACCCTGCTCATATTGTGGCTGCAGCATCTTGGGGGTGGGGGGGTGGGTCAGCTGGAGTATTTTATAGAGCTAAAACTTGTTTTATTATTTTAATATTATTTTTATTTAAGAAATTACATTTAACAGGGTGACATTGATCAATAAGTGTACATAGATTTCAGGCAAACATCAGTACACCATTTCAATAGTCAATTATGTTGTATATCCATCATCCAAAGCCAAATCAATTTCCATCACCTTATATTTGTCACTCTTTACACCCTTCCCTCAAACCCCTTTCCACCTCCCTTACATCTCCCTCCCCCTGTAACCACTTCACTTTTATCTGTGTCCATGAGTCCCAGCTTTGTATCATATGTGTGAAATCACAGTTTGTAGCTTTTTCTGATTAACTTATTTCACTCAGTATAATGTTCTCAAGGTCCATTCATGTTGTTGTAAATGACCCTATGTCATCATTTCTTATAGCTGAGTATTTTAATATTTTTTAAGATTTCATTTATTTTAGAGAGGAGAGGGAGGGAGAGAGAGAAAAGATAGAAGAGCAGGAAGCATTAACTCCCATATGTGCCTTGACCCGGCAAGCCCAGGGTTTTAAACTGGCGACCTCAGCGTTCCAGGTCAATTCTTTATCCACTGCGCCACCACAGGTCAGGAGAGCTAAAACTTGTAATCCAGCGCCACCTACCGAAAAATAATAGACAAACCTCTTGGAAGTAAACTAGGAAAGAGTCACTAACAAATGCCTAATAGACAAAGGGGTCTATCAAATACTATGAATAGTCAAGAAAGAGACACAGTTCAGAAAGAAATGAAAAAATATCCAGAAAGAAATCCCAATCCCATGGAAACTTGGGATATAAATGACTGAGAATTCAAAATTAAAGTCCTGGAAATACTTAACAATGATAAGCAATTTAGTACACTCAGAAAACAAATTAATGAACAAAATGAGTACTTTGCCAAAGAGATTGGAACTTTAAAAATGAACAAAAAATTCTGGAGATGAAAAACTCAATATGCAAATTAAAAAATGAACTAACACCAGATCAGATGGTGGAGGTGGTGGCGCAGTGGATAGAGCATCACACTGGTACGTGGAGGACCCAGGTGAAACCCTGAGGTCGCTAGCTTGAGCATGGGCTCACCAGCTTCAGTGCAGGGTCTTTGGCTTGAGCATGGGATCATAAACATGACCCCATGGTCACTGGTGTGAGCCCAGAGGTTGCTGGCTTGAAGCCCAAGGTTACTGGCTTGAGCAAGGGGTCACTCGTTCTGCTGGAGCCCTCCCCCCAGTCAAGGCACATATGAGAAAGCAATCAATGCACAACTAAGGAGCCTTAACGAAGAACTGATGCTTCTCATCTCTCTCCTTTCGAGTTTGTCCCTATCTGCCCCTTTCTCTGACTCTCAGTCTCTGTAAAAAAAAAAAAAAAAGGAAAAGAAAACTGAAAACTGTAACTGGTCAGATAGAGGAAAGAATAAGCATCAAAAAAGACAGGGATATAGAGATGATACAGAAACAAGAAGAGAGGAAACTCAAGAATTGAGAGAGAGAGAGAGAGAGAGAGAGAGAGAGAGAGAGAGAGAGCTATCTATAAGAATTATCCAACTCCATCAGAAAGAGCAATAAAAGAATAATGGGTATACTGGAAGAAGAAGAGAGGGAGAAGGAAACGAAGAGCCTAATTAAACAAATAATTGACAAGAAGTTCCCAAACCAAAAGAAGAGTTAGATCTTCAAATCTAAGAAGTAACAGAATGCCTACTTACATCAACCCAAACAGACCTTCTCCAAGGCACATTTTATTAAAACTGTAAAAATTAATGACAAAGAAAGAATCTTCAAGGCATCCAGGAAAAAGAAGAACATAACATATAAAGGAAAGCCCATTAGGTTATCATCAAACTTCTCAGCAGAAACTATATAAGCCAGAAGAGAGTGAACTCAAACATTCAAAGTACTGAAAGAGAGGAATTACCAGCCAAAAATACTATATCCATCAAAATTATCTTTTTAATATGAAGGAGAAATAAAAATGTTTCCAGATATACAGAAGCTGAGGGAATTTATCACCAGAAAATCTCCACTGCAGGAAATAGTCAAGGAGATAATTCTTTCTGATACAAAGAACAGAATGTCACAAAACTACAAGTAAAAGCTCCCAAAACCTTGCAATATAAACAGGGATAATTTGTGACAATAAACACATAAAAAGAAAGAGGACAAAGGTCTGAAGTAGCAAAAAAAGATGGAGGGCATTCATATGAAAAAGGACTACTGTATATATGACACTAATTTTTTAAATAACCTAATGGTAACTCCCCCCACCCCTCAAAAATCCCTAAAATACATAGCTTTTTTTTAAAAAAAGAGAAAATAGTCCTCAGCCAGTTTGCTCAATGGCTAGAGTGTCAGCCCAGCGTGTGGACGTCCCAGGTTTGATCCCCAGTCAGGGCACACATGAGAAGTGACTATCTTCTCTTCCCTTCCCTTCCCTCTCCACCTTCTCTCTCTCTTTGTCTCTTGCAGCCAGTGGCTCAATTGGTTTAAGCGTCAGGCCCAGCACTGAGAATAGTTCAGTTGCTCAAAGCATCAGCCTCAGGTGCTGAGGATAGCTCAGTTGACTCAGTTGATTTGCAATTGGCCCCAGATGGGGGCTGCCAGGTGGATCCTGGTTGGGGCGCATGTGGGAATCTGTCTCACTATCTTAACTCCGAGGAAGAGAGAGAGAGAGAGAGAGAAAAAACAGAGGGAAGAAGTATGAAATGCCACCAAACAAAAACAACTGACAGAAACTCAAAAGAGGGAACCAAAAAAGACACAGAGCTACCAGAAAACAAAACATAAAATGGCTACAGGAAGTCCTCATGTGTCAATAATCACCTTAAATGTAAATGGCCTGAACTCACTAATAAAGAGGCACAGAGTAGCAGAATGGATTAAAAAGCAAAACCCAACCATATGCTGGATTTAGGAGACACATCTATGCTGCAAGGACAAAAACAGACTCAAAATGAAAGGGTGGAATTTTTTTTTTAATTAAGTGAGAAGCAGGGAGGTAGAGACAGATTCCCACACTCACCCCAACCAGAATTCAGCCAGCAAGCCCCCTAAGGTTGATGCTCTGCCCATCTGGGGCTGCTGCTCCGTTGCTTGGCAACAAGCTATTTTAGTGCCTGAGGGGAGGCTACGGAGCCATCCTCAGCATCTGGGGCCAACTTGCTCAAATCAAGCCATGGCTGCAGGAGAGGAAGAGAAAAAGAAAGGGGGGGGGTGGAGAAACAGATGGTTGCTTCTCCTGTGTGCTCTGACTGGGAATTGAACCTGGGACTTCCACTTGCTGGGACAACATTCTACCACTGAGGCAACCAGCCAGGGTTGAAAAATATTCTCTGAACAAATAATATTCAGAGAAAAGCAGATGTACCCAAACTTTTTAGTATATATACACTGAATCAGCAAGCACCAAAATATAGAAAAGAAGTATGAATAGGACTAAAAGGAGAAACAGCCAAAAACATATTTATATTTGGGGATCTTAATATTCCATTGACAACTCTATACAGATCACCCAAAAAGAGAATCAGTAAAGAAATATTAATCTTAAATGACAGATAAGACCAAATAAACATAACTGACATGTACAGAACACTTTTTTTTAATTTAGAAATTACATTTAATGGGGCAACATTGATCAAAGAGTGTACATAGGTTTCAGTTAAACATTTCTATAGCATATGAACTGTTGATTGTGTGCCCATCATCCAAAGTCAAGTCATTTTCTGTCACCATATATTTGTCCCTCTTTACTTACTTCCCCCCTGCCCCCTTACCCTTGATAACCACTTCAATATTAATTACTGTATTTCCCCATGTATAAGACACACTTTAATTTTGGGGCCCGAAATTTGAAAAAAAAAAGTATTACATAAAGTTATTGAACTCAAGTTTTATTCTTCATAAAATTCATACAACTCCTCATCACTGTTAAAACTCCTATCTATTAGCTTGTCCTCATCTGTGTCTGATGACAAATCACTGTTTTCAACAATGATCGCAAAAACAAATGCGAAAAAGCAGGAAATGCAAGTAAAAAAAAACTACAACCACTGTATAAGACATACCCAGTTTTTAGACCTCAAATTGTTTGAAAAAGGGTGCGTCTTATACATGGGGAAATAGAGTACGTCCATGAGTCTAAGTTTTATATCCCACCTGTGTGAAATCATACAGTTCTTAGCTTTTTCTGATTTACTTGTTTCACTCAGTATAATGTTCTCAAGTTCCATACAAATTGTCATAAATGGCAATATGTCATCATTTTTTATGGCTGAGTAGTATTCCATTTTATATAGGTACTGCATCTTCTTTATTCAATCTTCTATCAAGGGATACTTTGGGTGTTTCCATGTCTTGGCCACCGTGAATAATGGTGCAATCAATAGTAGGGGTGCATGTGTCTTTGTATATCAATGTTTTCAAGTTTTTTTGGTAAATAGTTGAGGGATTGCTGGGTCATATAATCATTTATTTCTTAATTTTTTGAGAAACTGCCATACTGTCTTCCATAATAGCTATACAGGTTTACATTTCTACCAGCAATGAATAAGGGTCCTTTTACTCTACAGCTTATCCAACACTTGTTATGACCTGTCATGTTGGCAGCCAATCTAACAGGTGTTAGGTGGTATCTCACTGTACTTTAAATTTGCACTTCTCTATTAGCTAGCAAAGATTAGCATCTTTTCATATATCTATTTTTTGTTTGTATGTCTTCATAGGAGAAGTGTCTGTTCAAGTCCTCTCCCTATTTTTAAAATTGGATTGTTTGTATGTTTGTTGCTCAGTTTGGGAGTTCTTTATATTTTTTGAATATTAACCTCTTATCAGAGCTGTTGTCTGTGATCATCATTTTCCATTTGGTTGGATATCTTTTTGTTTTGTTGGTATCTTTTGCTGTGCGGAAACTTTTTAGTTTGATATAGCCCCTTTCATTTACTTTCCTTGCCTTGGGGGTCAAATTCATAAAATGTTCTATGTGATCAAGGTCCGTAAGTTTAGTATCTATGTTTTCTTCTATTTATTTTATTGTTTTAGGTTTTATATTTAGGTCTTTGATCCATTTTGAAACAACTTTTGTACATGAGGGCATACTGTAGTCAAGTTTCATTTTTTAATATTTTATTTATTGATTTTTAGAGAGAGAGAGAGAGAGAAGGGGGAGGATCAGGAAGCATCAACTCCCATATGTGCCTTGACCAGGCAAGCCCAAGGTTTTGAACCAGCAACCTCAGGGTTCCAGGTTGACACTTTATCCCACTGCGCCACCACAGGTCAGGCAAGTTTCATTTTTTTGCATATGGCTTTACAATTTTTCTAGTACCATTTATTGAAGAGGCTTTCTTTTCTCCATTGTATGTTTTTTGCTCTTTTTTTAAAATAGATTTTACTTATTGATTTTAGAGAGAGCAGAATGAGAGAGAGAAAGGGAGAGGGGGGAGGAGTGGGAAGCATCAACTCATAGTATTTGCTTTTCATATGTGCCTTGACCCAGCAAGCCCAAGGTTTTGAACCAGCGACCTCAGCATTCCAGGTCGATGCTTTATGCACTGCGCCACCACAGGTCAGGCTTTGCTCACTTTTTTGTAGGTTATTTGTGTGTGTGTGTGTGTGTGTGTGTGTGTGTGTGTGTGTGTGTGTGTATATATATATATATATATATATATATATATATATGGTTTTATTTCTGAGCTTTTGATTGTATTCCATTTGTCTTCAAGTCTGTTTTTCCCCCCCAAATACTATGCTGTTTTGATTATCGTGGCTATGTAGTATAATTTGAAGCCCAGGTAGTGTGATACCTCCGACTTCATTCTTTTTTCTCAGAATGGCTTTAGCTAGTCGGAATTTTTTATGATTCCATACAAACTGGGTATTTTTTGTTCTCTTTCTCTGAAAAATGACATTGGGATTTTAATAGAAATTGCATTAAGCTTGTATATTGCTTTGAGTAATATGGCCATTTTAACTATGTTGATTCTTTCCATTCATGAACATGAAATATTTTCCCATTTCATTGTGTCTTATTCAATTTCTTTCAATAATGCTTTGTAGTTTTCAGTAGATAGGTCCTTCACATACTCTGTTAAGTTTATTCCTAGATATTTAATATTTTTTGTTACAATTGTAAAAGAAAATTTTTTTTAGTTTATTTTCTGAAGTTTCTTCATTGACGTTTTGGAAAGCAGTAAACTTTTGTATTTTTATTTGGCATCCTATGACTTTACTATTGGTTTATTGTTTCTGAAAGTTTTTGGGTGGAGTCTTTGAGGTTTTCTATATATAAGATGATGTCATCTGCAAAAAGTGATAACTTTACTTCTTTTCCCGATATGGATGACTTTTATTTCTTTCTCTTGCCTGATTGTTCTGGTTAACACTTCCAGTACTATGTTGAACAAAAGTGGAGAGAATAGGCAACCATCTCTTGTTCCCGATTTTGTAATAAAAGCCTCCAGTTCTTCATCATTTAATATGATATTGGCTGATAGTTTGACATATATAGCTTTTATTATGTTGAGTACTTTCCTTTTATTCCCATTTTATTGAGTGTTTCAATCATAAATGAATGTCTTATTTTGTCAAATGCCTTTTCTGCATCTATCGATAGAAACATATAAAATTTGTCTTTTGGTTGATATGATATATTACATTGATTGATTTATGTATATTGAACCATCCTTGTGCTCCTGGAATGAATCCTACTTGATTATGAGGTATTATTTTTCTGATGTGTTTATTTGATTTGCTAGTATTTTGTTTAGGATTTTTGCATCTGTATTCTTTAGAGATACTGGTCTGTAGTTTTCTTTTTTTGTGTTGTCCATGTCAACTTTTGGTATGAGGGTTATGTTGGCCTCATAAAATGTATCAGGGAGTATTGCTTCTTCTTCTATTTTTTGGAAGACTTTAAGAAGAATAGGTACCAAATCTACTTTGAATATTTGTAGAATTCACTAGTGTAGCCATTTGGTCCTGGACTTTTTTTTGTGGAGGTTTTTGATAGTTGTTTCTATTTCCTCCCTGCTTATGGGTCTATTTAGGTCTTCCACTTCTTCATGACTCAATCTAGGAAGATTGTATTGTTCTAGGAATTTATCCATTTCTCCTAGATTGTTGAATTTGGTGGCATATAATCTTTCATAGTATTTAAGTATGATCCTTTGTGTGTGTGTGTGTGTGTGTGTGTGTGTGTGTATAATGTTTGTGGTAACTTTTCTTTAATTTCAGATTTTGTTTATATGATTCATTTCTCTCTTTCTTTAGTGAGTCTAGCCAGTGGTTTGTCAATTTTATTGATTTTTTAAAAAGAATCGGCTCTTTGTTGTATTCACTTTTTCCTATAGTTTTCTGTTTTCTATTTCATTTAGTTTTGCTCTAATTTTTACTATTTCTTTTTTCTACTGACTTTGTGTTGCCTTTGTTCTTCTTATTTATAGTTTTTTAGATGTATTATTAGTTTGTTATCTTGGGATCTTTTTTCTTGATATAAACCTGTAATAATATAAAGCTCCATTTTATTACTGCTTTCGCTGCATCCCAGAGTTTTGATATATAATGTTGTCATTTTTATTTCTCTGCCTGGCTTATTTCGCTTAGCATAATAGACTCCAGGTCCATCCATGTTGTCACAAAGGGTAAGATTTCCTTCTTTTTCACAGTTATTGCAGCATTGTTTACAATAGCCAAGATCTGGAAACAGCCCGTGTCCATCAGTAGACAAGTGGACTAAAAAGCTGTGATACATATACACAATATAATACTACATGGTCGTGGGTCATATTTCTTTGTCTTCTCATTTTGTCTGTGGATTAGATAGGTCTGTCCTGACTTTAAAATTTGTTATGGTGTCTTTATGAGGAAGATGGGGTCAGTGATCCTAACTTCCAGGGCGCCTGAGTTTCTTTCTTTTGAATGATTCTTGAGGGTTATATTTACCCTCCTGTTGTGTGTAAGTCTTAAATGCAGCTGGATGTTTCTCAAGTGAAGTTATTCTTTCCTGCTAGCAGTCTATAAGGGTCAACCTTGATCATGTATATTAGATGCTTTGTGGTGCCTGTCTTTTTTTTTTTTAGAATTTAATTTTATTTATTTATTCATTTTTAGAGAGGAGAGAGGGGGGGAGACAGAGAGGGAGAAGGGGGAGGAGCAGGAAGCATCAACTCCCACGTGTGCCTTGACCAGGCAAGCCCAGGGTTTCGAACCGGCGGCCTCCATGCAGGGAACCGGTGCAGATCAGTGCAAGATAATGGCTGTGACTCATCTTGTGCAACCTTCTTGGAGCAGTCTTGATGTGGCTTCTGTAACTTCTTGGCTATGGACTCTTCTTTATTTAGTCCGAAGTTGGTTTTTCAATATGATTGTTCTTAAATTTTGCTGTAACTCCAATTTGGCCTTCGGAGGTGGCAGTTGGAATGTCTGCTTACTCCATCACCATCTTGTAATTCCAGGAATATATAGATTTAATGTAATCCCCTTAAAAACCCCAAAGTAATTTTTTAAAAGGAAAAATATAGAACAAAAAGTCAACATATTTGTATGGAACCACAGAAGACCCTAAATAGACAAAGCAATACTGAGAAAAAAGAACAAAGTTGGAGATATCACTACTTGACTTCAAATATACTAGAGTCACAAAAATTAAAACAGCATGGTATAGGCAGAAAAACAGATATACCAACCAATGGAACAGAATCAAAAGCCCAAAATAAAACCACACACACACACACACACATATATAGACAAATAATTTTTGACAAATAAGCAAAACAAAAACAAACAAACAAAACCCCCCCAAAAAAATTGAGAAAAAAAAACTTCAATAAACAGTGTTGGAAAAATTAAAGAGCCACATGCAAAAGAATGAAACTTGACTACAGTTTGTCCCCATGCACAAAAATTGTTTCAGAATGAATCAAAGAACAAAATATAAGATATGAAACAATAAATTACATAGAAGAAAATATAAAAACTGAACTTGTAGACCTTGGTCATAGAGAACATTTTATGAATTTGACCGCGAAGCCAAGGGAAACAATGGAAAAAATAAATGAATGGGACTATATTAAACTAAAAAGCTTCTGCACAACAAAAGAAACTGACAACAACAAAAAAAGGCAGCCAACCAAATGGTAGATAATATTCACAGACAGGTCTGTCAAGGGGTTAATATCCAAAAGATATAAAAATCTCACAACACTTAACAACAAACAAACAAACAAACAAACAAATAATCTAATTAAAAATGGAGAGAAGACCTGAACTGACAAATAGATATATGAAAAGGTGTTCATCTTTGTTTACTCTTAGAGAAATGCAAATTAAAATCACAATGAGATACAACATCACACCTATTAGATTGGCTGTTATCAACAAGACAGGTAATAACTAGTGTTGGAAAGGCTGTGGAGAAATAAAAACCCTCACTCACTGCTGGTGGAAATGTAAACTGGTACAGTCACTATGAAGGACAGTATGGCAGTTCCTCCAAAAATTAAGGATAGAGTTACCATATGACCCAGCAATCCCTCTATTGGTTATCTATAAAAAAAAACCACACTTGAAAACATTTGTATGCAATGAAATATGCACTCTCATGTTCATGACAGCATTATTCACAGTGGCCAAGATATAAAAACAACAAAAGTGTCCTTCAGTGGAGGATTGGATAAAGATGTCGTACATATATACAATGGAATACTACTCAGCCATAATAAATGATGAATTATTTCTACTTCTAACAACATGGATGGACTTCAAAATATTATGCTAAGTGAAACAAATAAATCAGAAAAACCTAAGAAGTATATTATTTCACACATATATGGAATAGAATATTGAGACTCATATATATAGACAAAAATGAAGTGGTTACCAGATGGAGAGGGAAAGTATTAAAGGGGACCAAATATACAGTAATATTAAATGTTTTGACTTTGATTGATGGGTACAGAACACAGTGATTAGTTCATATGATATCGAGATGTATAGCTGAATCCTATGTGTTCTTATGAACCAATGTCTCACCATCAAATTTAATTTCTAAATAAAAAATAAAATAAAATAAATGTTAACATTAAACATTAGCAAAACTGCAAAGAAACTAGATCATTTATACATGGCTGGTTGGAATGTAAAATAACATAGCTATCTGGAAAACTGTTTGGCAGATTATTTTTTAAAAATCAATATAAACTTAGAATTATATTCCTAGGCATTTATTTTAAAGAAATAAAAACTTATGTTCATACAAAATATTTTCACAAATTTTGGCAGCATTATTTATAATATCTTAAAAATTAAACACAACTCAAATATTCTTCAGTGGGAGAATAGTAAAAATGAACCATGGTACATTCATACCATGGACTTGTATTCATCAATTAATAGAAACAAACTATTAATAGATGCAACAGCCTGGATGATTTTCTAGAGAATCATGTCAAAGAAAATAACTAATCATAATAGGTTACATACTATATGGTTCCATTTATATATGATATCATTGTTGAAATGACAATATTTTAGAAATAGATTATACATTAGTGATTGCAGCAGTTAAGGAAGAAGTGGGTGTGGGTATAAAAGGCAACATGGGATCCTTATGATGATGGGAATGTTTTGTATTTTGACTGTATCAATGTAAATATCCTGGATGTGATATGGTTTTACAAGATGTTACCATTGTGTAAAATTGATTAAAGAATAAAGGAAAATTTATTTCTTACAATTGCATGTGAATCCACAACTATCTCAAATAAAAAGCTTAATTATAAAAAAAACTTATTTTAATTTAGGGGGAAGTTGGAAATATTGATTTTAGATTTTGTTAATCATGCATATTAAAATGTAGGGTGATGAGCATACTATGCAATCAACAGCTCAAATGATATGAGATGAGGCCAAGGAGCCATCCCCAGCACCCGGGCCATCTTTGCTCTAATGGAGCCTCGGCTGCGGGAGGGGAAGAGAGAGACAGAGAGGGAGGAGAGGGGGAGGGGTGGAGAATCAGATGGGTGCTTCTCCTGTGTGCCCTGGCCGGGAATCAAACCCAGGACTTCTGCACGCCAGGCCGATGCTCTACCACTGAGTCAACCGGCCAGGGCCTCAGATCATTTTTATATGTCATTTTCTGAGAATGAAGGTGAAAATGCTTTGTAACACAGGAATCTATTGTATTGACTTCTCTGATGTCCAGATTTGCTCATAATTGTTCCCAGGATTTGTATCAGAATTAGAATATGATTAGTAAATACTCTAAAATGTAGAACTGGCTAAATGGAGGTTATGTAGGAAACACTGGGGATTTACCTCATATGAGGATAGAGAACTGATAGTCTTGTTCATGTGGTGACAAAAAAGTAGGTTAAAATATTAGCTATTGTCCATTTGGACTCCAATTCAGTGCCCAGAGAAGTTGGAGCTTTAGAAAACTTGACAATAAAACATCAGGAAATTAGAGTATGTTAAACTATTTCAAGTGCACATAGTGAATGTATATAACAGACAAAGGCCAGGATAAAGTGAGACCTCCAGAAAGCAGAGGAAAAATAGCAGGAAAACATGTAGCTTTTAAAAGACAGGAATCTAAATGCAAATGAACAAAACTCACAAATAAAGAGGCACAGAGTACCAGATTAAATAAAGAACTCTTTTACATATTATATTTTTTTCTCTTAATGACCTAATGGAAACCACCCACAAAAAAGTGACTACTGAAATACATAGCTTAAAAAAAAAGAGGAAACACAGGAAAGAAGTACAAAATACCACCAAACAAAAACAACTGATGGAAACACAAAAGAGAAGAATCAAACAAGACACACAGCTGCCAGAAAAGAAAACATAAAATGGTTATAGAAAATCCTCAAGTGTAAATAATTACTCTAAATGTAAATGGCCTAAACTCACCAATAAAGAGGCACAGAGTAGCAGAGTGAATAAAAAAGCAAAACCCAAATACATGTCACCTTCAAGAGACACATTTAAGCTGCAAGGACAGAAGTAGATACAAAGTGGAAGGTTGGAAAACAATTCTCCAAGCAAATAATATTTAAAGAAAAGCACAGGTAGCTATACTCATATCTGACAATGTTGACTTCAAGACAACAAAAGTAACCAGAGACAAAGATGGACATTTCATAATTATAAAGAGGACATTGTATCAAGAAGAGATAATACATCTTAAAATAGATGCACCAAAACAGGGAGAACCAAAAAATATAAGACATCTGCTAACTGACCTAATATTAGAAGTAAATAAAACATAATCATTCTTGGAGATTTCAACACACCATTGATGGCTTTAGATAGATCACTCAAAAAGAAAATCAATAAAGAACTTAAACAACACACTAGACCAAATGGACATAATAAACATTTATAGGACATTTCATCCAAAAACATCAGATTATACGTTATTGTCCAATGAACATGGCACATTCTCAGGGTTAAACTATATGTTGGGCCAAAAAATCAATGACAAATTCAAGAAGATTGAAATTATAGCAAGCATATTTTCTGAAAATAAGGATTTGAAATTAGAATTCAACTGCAAAAAGAAAGTAAAGAAACCCACAAAAATGTAGAAATTAAACAATACACTTCTAAAAAATGACTAAGTCAAAGAAGAAATAAAAGCAGAGATAAAGAGATATATAAAGCCAAACAAAAATAACATATCAAAATTTCTGGGATGCAGCAAAAGCAGTAATAAGAGAAAAGTTTATATCATTACAAGCTTAAACCAAGAAATAAGAGATATACCAAGTAAACAACCTAACATCACATCTTAAAGAATGAGAAAAAAATGAAAGTAACCCAAAGTAAGCAGAAGAAAAGAAATAGTAAAAATTAGAGCAGAACTAAATAAAATAGAGAACAACAACAACAAAAAACTATAGAAAAAATTAATGCAACAAAAAGCTGGTTCTTTGAAAAGAATCAATAAAACTGACAGCCCCCTGGCTAGACTCACTAAGGAAAAAAGGGAAAAGACTCATATAAATAAAACATAAAAAGAAAAAGGAAAATTGCTACAGACATTTCATATATATAAAATATATATATAAGGGATCATAGTAGAATACTATGAAAGACTGTACACCATCAAATTCAACAACCTAGAGGAAATGGATAAATTCTTAGAACTATACAATCTTCCTAGAGTGAGTCATGAAGAAGTGAAAATCTGAAATAGGCGTATAAGCAGGGAGGAAGTAGAAACAACTCTCAAAAACTTCCCCAATAATAAATGCCCAATATCAGATGGCTACACAAGTGAATTCTACCAAACATTCAAGGGATATTTGGTACCTATTCTCAAAGTCTTCCAAAAAATAGAAGAAGAAGCAATATGCCCTAACATATTTCATGAAGTCAACATAACCCTGATAACAAAACCTGGCAAAAACAACAATACACACACACACACACACAAACTACAGACCAATATCTCTAATGAATATAGACACAAAAATCCTAAATGAAACACTAGTAAATTAAATACATTACAAAAATAATACATCATAATCAAGTGAGATTCATTCCAGGAACACAAAGATGGTTCAACATATGGAAATCCATCAGTGTAATACACTACATCAACAAAACAAAGAACAAAAATCATATGATCCTGTCAATAGATGCAGAAAAGGCATTAGATAAGATACAACATCCCTTTATGTTTAAAGCACTCAATAAAATTGGAGCAGAAGAAAAGTATCACAACATAATAAAGGCCATATATGACAAACCATAAGGTAACATCGTACTAAATGCTGAGAAAGTGAAGGCTTTTCCTCTAAAATCAGAAACAAGACAAAGCTGCCCTCTCTCTCCACTCTTATTTAAAATAATTCTGGAAATTTGAGCCAGAGCACTAAAGCAAGAGAAAGAAATAAAAGACAACCATATCAGGAAAGAAGAAGTAAAGGTATCACTTTTTGCAGATGACATGATTCTGTATATAGAAAACCCTGAAGATTCCACCAAAAAACTATTAGAAACTAAAACCAATACAGTCAAGTTGCAGGATACAAAATCAATATACAAGAGTCTATTGCTTCCCTATATGCCAATGATGAAATTTCAGAAAATGAACTCGAGAAAACAATTCCTTTTACAATTGCAACAAGAAAAAATAAAATACCTAGGAATAAACTTAACACAGGATGTGAAGGACCTATATTCTGAAAACTATAAAGCATTATTGATAGGACTTGAAAAAGAAACAATAAAATAAAAAAGTATTTCATGTTTGTGGATTGGACAAATCAACATAGTTAAAATGGCCATATTACCCAAAGTAATATACAAATTTAATGCAATCCCCATCAAAATCCCAATGTCATATTTTAAAGAAACAGAGCAAAAAAAATCACCAGTTTTGTATGAAACATAAAAAATCCCGAATAGCCAAAGCCATCCTGAGGCAAAAAAATGAAGCTAGAAGTATCACACTACGTGACTTCAAATTGTATTATTGAGCCACAATAATCAAAACAGCATTGTATTGGCAAAAAACAAACAAACAAAAAACAAACAAACAGATATGCAAACCAATGTAATAGAATTAAGAGGCCAGAAGTAAAACCACATATATATGGACAAGTATCTTCAACAAAGGAGCCAAAAAACACACAATGGAGAAGAGAAAGCTTCTTCAATAAATGGTTCTGGGAAAATTGGAAAGCCACGTGCAAATAGTGAAATTTGACTAGTTTGTCTCCCTGCACAAAAATTAATTCAAAATGAATCAAAGACCTAAATATAAGATCTGAAAGAATTTATTACATAGAAGAAAACATCAGTACTAAGCTCATGGACCTTGGCCATAGAGAAAAATTTGTGAATTTGATCCCAAACGCAAGGGAAGTAAAGGCTATACATGAATGGGACTATATTAAACTAAAAAGCTTCTGCACAGCAAAAGAACCTAACAACAAAACAAATAGGCAGCCAACCCAATGAGAGATGATATTTGCAAGCAACAGCTTCAAAAAGGGGTTAATATTAAAAATATATAAAGAACTCACAGGGTTCCAAGATGGCGACAGAGTAGGATGATGTCTCAACTTGCCACCTCCCAGGAACAAATTTGATTACAATTTAATTTAAGAACAATCATTTTGGAAAACCAACTATGGACTAAACAAAGAGGAGTCTATAACCAAGGATCACAGAAGAAGCCACATCGAGAAGAGTAGGAAGAGAGGAGACATGGAAAGGGCTGCCCTGCTCCCAGGAGGAAGCAGTGGCTGAAGGTCTGGAGAGATCCACTGCAGGGAGATTCGTCCTGAATGGTATGTGTCTCAAACCCCTGGCTGGCACCCCAACCTAGAACTTCGGAGCCTAGGAGAGGCACTCACATAGCAATTGGCTGTGAAAGGAGCCAAGGTTTATGTCTGCAAGAAAAGAGACAGAGCTTTCACATACGCAGGCTCTGTCTTAAAGAGCAAGTGCAGAAAATCTCGTTCTCAGACACTTACTCGGGGCTCCGGCAGAGGGAGGGCTGAGAGGACTAGAGTTGCATGAGGAGAATGTGAAGTTGGTGGCTCATGGAGGGACATTGTGGGGGATGGCCACCAGAACCCTTGTGCTGAGTCTTTCTCCAATACTGCAGTTGCCTTCTTTCTTGGGCAAAGCAGTTCCTTCTGTGAGATATCAGCCTGAGGGAAAGCAACTGCCCCACCTTCAGGAATATCTCCTGCCCCACACTGTAGAGACTGGGCAGTTCTAAAAGGTCAGCCAGGAAGCAGAGGGCATGTCAGTGACTTACTTTTCTAGTGTTGAGGCCAGAGATCCCCCTGTTCCCTGCATGCTCCGAAGACTATAACTGGTGCTTCCACCTCATGGGAGATTCAGTAGAAACTGTCAGGACTGTGGAAAGACCACATGTCTGGGTCACAGAGGCAACACCAACTCAACTCCTAGTGGCCACAATTTATGGAGGTCTGTGAAAAAAGTCTAGATAGGCTGATACCTGGGGCCAAGTGGTGGGAGCTACACCCACCACCCTTCTTAATCCCTGAATTGCTCCAGGCTTTAGACTCTACCAGAGGTTTGTTTTTTTTTCCAATGGCCAAGACCAACAAACAGCCAACTGACAGTGGCTGCAGGAGGCGGAACTCAAGGAACTTTGGCATTTTGCAGACCTTCCCCTAGACCCAGTGTGGGTAAAAGCCAGCCTAGGTGTGAATTCAGCAAGGTGGCAGGATATAAAATTAATATTCAGAAATCAGTGCCATTTTTATACACCAACAGTAAACTGTAAGACAGAAAAATTAAGAAAACAATCCTTTTTACTATTGCAACAGAAAAAGAAAAATAAAGTACCTAGGAATAAATTACCAAGGAGGTAAAAGACTTGTACTTGGAAAATTATAAGACAGTGAAAAAAGAAATCAAGGAAGATACAAACAAGTGGAAGTATATACCGTGTTTATGGATAGGAAGAATAAACATCATTAAAATATCTATAGTACCCAAAGAAATCTATAGATTCAATGCAATTACTATTTAATGCAATGGCATACTTTACAGATCTAGAACAAATATTAAAAAATTTATATGGAACCAAAAATGAACCTTAATGCCTCAGCAATCTTGAAAATGAAGAACAAAGTGGGAGGTATCACACTTCTTGATATCAAGTTGTACTACAAGGCCATTGTACTCAAAACAGCTTGGTACTGGCATAAGAACAGGTATACAGATCATTGAAACAGAACAGAGAACCCAGAAATAAATGCACACCTCATGGTCAATTAATATTTGACAAAGGGGCAAGAATATACAATAAAGACAGTCCCTTTAATACAGGGTGCTGGGAAATTGGACAGGTACACTCAAAATAATGAAACTAGACCACCAACTTACACCATTCACAGAAATAAACTCAAAATGGATAAAAGACTTAAATGTAAGTCACAAAACCATACAAGTCTTGGAAGAAAACATAGGCAGTAAAGTTTCTGATATCTCTCGTAGTAATATTTTTTCCGATATATTTTCATAGACAAGTGAAATAAAGGACAAAATAAATAAATGGAATTATATCAAACTAAAATGTTTTTACACAGTGAAAGACACCATTAACAAAATTAAAAGATAACCCACACAATGGGAGAAAATATTTGCTGATATGTCTGATAAGAGGTTAATAACCAAAATTTATCAAGAACTTATAAAACTCAATACCAGTAAGGTGGACAATGTAATTTAAAAAATGGGAAAGGAACTGAGCAGACACTTACTTCTCCAAGGAGGACATATAGATGGCCAATAGGCATATGAAAAAATGGTCAACGTCACTAATCATCAGGGAAATGCAAATTAAAACCACAATGAGATACCACCTCACACCTGTCAAAATGGTGCTCATTAACAAATTAACACACAAGTGCCAGCGAGGGTGTGGAGAAAAGGGAATCCTCCTGCACTGCTGGTGGGAATGCAGACTTGTGCAGCCTCTGTGGAAAACAGTATGGAGATTTGGAGATTCCTCAAAAAATTAAAAATGGAACTGCCTTTTGACTCAGCTATCCTCCTTTTAGGAATATATCCAAAGAATTCCAAAATACTGACTCAAAAGAAGATATGCACTCCCATGTTTATTGCAGTACTGTTTACAATAGCCAAAGTCTAGAAACAGCCCAAGTGTCCATCAGTGGACAAATGAATAAAAAAGCTGTAGTACATATACACAATGGAATACTACATGCTATGAAAAAGAAAGAAATCTTACCTATTGCATTGGCATGAATGGACTTGGAGAATTCTATGCTAAGTGAAATAAGCCAGGCAGAGAAAGAGAAATATTATATGACCTCACTTATATGTGGAATCGAATGAACACAGTGAACTGAGGAACAGAATAGAGGCAGATGAGGGATTACGAGGAGCAGAGGAACAGCTATCAGAAGGAAGGGGAATGAGCGAAAGGATTCAGAGACATTGAAGGGATTAGTAAAATTATATATACATAACGCATAGATACAGATAACAGGACAGCAAATCTAAGAGGGAAGGAGAGAGGGAGTTAGGGGGAGGGGGACAAAGGTGGTATAATGGGGTGCACTTTGTTGGGGGGTGAGGGTGTTATATCAAGTGGGACAGTTGAATTCATGTTAACACAATAAATTTTAAAATTTAATAAAAAATAATTAAAAGAAAAAGAACTCACAAATCTCAGCAACAAACAAGCAAACAATCCAATGAAAAGTGGGAGAGGACCTGAACATATACTTCTCTCGTGAAGATGTACAAATGGTCAACATATATATGAAAAGATGTTCATCTTCACTTGATTTTAGGGAAATACAACTCATAACTACAATGAGATAGAACCTTACACCTGTCAGATTTGCTATTATCAACTAGACAGGTAATAACAAGTAATGGAGAGGTTGTGGAGAAAAGGAACCCTCATTCACTGTTGACGGGAATGTAAACTGGTAAAACATTATGGAATAAAGTATGGTAGTTCCTCAAAAAGCTAGGAATAAAACTACCACTTTACTCAGCAATCCCTTTCCTGGTCTCTACCCAAAAAACTCAAAAACTTTGGTAGGTAAAGACACATGCACCACCATGCTTGACCAGGAGATGGTGCAGTGGATAGAGCATCAGCCTGTGTCGCTGAAGACCTAGGTTTGAAACCTCGAAGTTTCAGGTTTGAGCAAGAAAGAGGTCGCTGGCTTGATGAGCAAGGGGTCACTAGCTCAGCTGGAGCCCCCCATCAGGGTATGTATAAGAAAGCAATCAATGAACAACTAAAGTGCCGCAATAAGTTGATATTTTTCATCTCTCTCCCTTCTTATCTGTCTCTGTCTGTCTGTCTGTCTGTCTGTCTCTCTATCTCTCTGGCTCTCTCTCTCACACACACACAAAAGACACATGCATCCCCATGTTCATGACAGCACCATTCACAGTGGCTAGGACGTAAAGACAACTAAAGTGTCCTTCGATAGAGGATTGGATAAAGAAGAAATGGTACATATATACAAAGGAATACTGCTCAGCCATAAGAAATGATGACATAGTGCCGTTTTCAACAAAATGTATGGACCTGAGAACATTATACTGAATTGAAATAGTAAATCAGAAAAAGCTATGAACTGTATGATTTCACACATATGTGGGATATAAAACTGAGACTCAGGGACATAGATAAAAGTGAAGTGGTTGCCAGAGGGAGGGGTGTTGTGGAGGAGGTGAGCGGGGGAGGGGATTAAAGCAGGACAAGTATGTGGTGATGGAGAGTGATTTGACTCTGGGTGATGTGTACCCAACACAATCAACAGTTCAAATGCTATAGAAATGCTTACCTGAAACCTATGTCTCTTATTGATCAATGTCACCCCGTTAAATTTAATTTTCTAAATTAAAAAGAAAAAAAGAAAAAACTATTTTTTAAAATTTTACTCAGAAAAACTATTTCAAAAATCATTAGAAAAATAAAAAAATAAAATAAAAGAGAGGAATCTGTTGCCTATAGCCAGGAATCTGAGACAGCCACAGCTAAATGACTATGTGCTTTAGGGAAAGGTAGTTGCGGCAAAGTATGCTTTCTTATGTTTCTAAAGAAATCTCAGAAACTATAGAACCCAGAAGTTGGAAAGTAGACACTGGGGAGGAATTCTAGGAATCCATCCACCTTTCAAACATTACCTCTCCCTTGGGATAGCGGTAGCGATATTTATCTTGGTCCCGTAGTGCAAATTCTTCAGGGTAATGTTCTTGGATTTCTTCATAGGTCATCTCCTCACAGACACCCTGAGAAAAATTATTTGAGGACAAAAATATTCATAAGATAAAATCCACACACCCTTTCCCATAGTTTTGAGTACAAATAATCGTAGAACAGTAGCACCTAGGTTTCTATGAACATAGCTCTAGGTTTGTGCTTGTTGTCTGAGTGTATGTGTGTGTTTGTGAATGAGGTGTGTGGTTGTGCAGATGAGAGAGAGTTCATGTGTATAGATGTGTTCAGGATGAGTGTATGGTGGGTCTCTGTGATGCTTCTCTATGATTGTTCCAATAGGTTTGTAGGTGTACATTGTACATATATATGTATGTATTTTTATAAATATGTGGGATTAAGGATTTGTGACTTTGCATGTATGTGTGCAGCATGCTTATTACGGGTACCTGTGATATGTTTAGAGACTTTTGATTTTTTTTTGTATTTGTCTCATCATATGCAGTGTACTTGTGTGATTTTGTTTGTGTACAGGGTGTCAGAGTATTTGAGATTGTGCCTGTGTGAGTGTTTCTGTGGTTTGTCTTTCCATGTGTATCTCAATATGTCTGTGACATGTGTATATGTGAGTGTGTGTGTCTCTGATTGTCTCTGATGTATATGTGTGATAATCTGTGTGCCTATGTCTAAGGCCTGTGTGAATATGTGGCATAATATTTGAGACTGTGTGTCTGTACTGTGTACATGTCCATGGTATGCCTCTGTGTTCACGTGATATAGAAATATGCAAAGACTGTATTGTGTCTAAGGTGACTGTAATTGTGCCTATATGTATCTCTAGGTGTGTATGTGTGTGTGTATATGGTATACGTGTTATTGGTAGATGTGCCTGAGAGAGCCTGTGTCTGAATGGTGGGTCCATGTGCTTGTGACTGTGAGTGCACTGTGGTGGGTGTCTGTGATTATGTTTGCCTATGCACATCCACATCAAAGCTCTCCCATTTTATAGCATTTCTCATCCCTCCTGCTCCTACCTCTGTTCCAGGATCTCTGGCAGATAAAGAAACAATTATCCACAGATATCTCAGAAGGCAAGAATTAGTATCCCTAACAGTTTCAGAGCCTAGAGGAAATACATTCTATTCACCCAAAGAAGGAATTGAGAGCTCATAGAGCATATAAGAGCTCCCAGTCCACTGAGAATCCCCAGAACTGAGGTGGCTACTGGTAGGTTAGGAGAGTGATGTTGAGTTTTCAAGTTTTCCTTCTGGTTGTGTGGATTCCAAGGATTAGATTTTCCTGTAGAAGAAGCAGCAGGCTCTGGTTGTTGTCTTTTGAACAATCTACAAGGTTTGTTGTCTTTTGAGCAATCTACAAGATTCATCTCCACCCTAACCCCCCAAACAGCTTTGCATTGTCAAAATTCTCCATTTGGCACTCCCTTTGAGAAAAAGTACACCATACGGGGTACATGAAGTCCTTCCAAATTGGCTTTGACTATATTCTGAGGCATTCTAGAAACTTTCTGCCTGTGGAAATGGTCACTGATAACCTATCAACTTAAGAAAAAGTGCCTGACTTCTCTAAATTTATTTTCCTTACCTGAAAAATTAGGAGAATTGTAAATTTTCCACAAAAGTGTTTTGAATATCAGAGATAATATGTGCAAAAGAGACTAGTATAGGATGTACAGGGCATATTTTAAAGAATTAATCAATGGAAATAATTATTAATATATTATTATTTTTTTTATTTTTATTATTATTAATATATTATTGATCATGCAAAACAAACTGGAAAACTAAACATCATTCTAAATTCTTGCTTCTTCCTTACCCACCTCCTCATTACCAGTTGCTGAGATTCTACCTCCTAAATTTCTCTCAATTCTATTCCTTTTTCCTCCCTCTTAATCCCCACCACTACAACATTAGCAGATCTACACACACATAATACCCTCTTTGATTGAACTGTTCTCCCTGTCTGGTATACCATTTCTGATCTTCTCTATCTGGCTCACTATTAACCTTCCAAGTTAACACTGACATCACTTCTTCCAGGATCTTGGCTGGGCCAGATGCCCTGCCCCAACGTCTACATGCTCACAGTCTGGCCTGTCAGAGCCAGTATTACAAAACTGTTTTGTATTTCTCTGTTTATTCCTCTTTCTACCCTGTTTAGCCTGAAAACTCAGTAAAGGCAGGAACCAATCTCCATCTCCAGCACTACTCCAGTGGTGAAACAAAGTAGGTATTCAATTAATGTTTACATAGTGTGTGTGCCAGAAACAAACCATAACTGAACTCTTATGATAAAGAATTTACATATTTTCTTGCATGTATTTTATAACAAATACATGTGAAATGTAGAACAATGCTGTATATCCATTTGTGTGTCATTGCACATCTGTAGTTAAGTACATTTGTATACACACACACACATACTTGTCTGTATTTTCTAGAGATATATTTAGTAGGCAAGCAAGTTAACCTACCTCCATTCAAATTATCTACACCTGTGGTGAAGATTGTATTTTTGAGGTTCAACAATCATAATCTCTGTGCTGCTACCTGATGTTAGTGTATCTATAGTGCAGGTGAGATGATGGAGAGGAAACAATGCCTTTTAAAGAGTTCATGGGAAAACTTGACCCTGAGAGAGATTGTTATATCATGATGGTCAGATGAAATATTTCTCAAGTTTTTCTTTGTTCCATCTCCAATGCTACTTCTCTGGTCCATTACACCCTCACCTATTGCCTGGACTAACTTAGCCATCTCCATACTGGTCTACATGCTCACTCATTCTGGTCCTCTTTCTACCTAGCCTCTACACATGGCTAGAGTGGTTTTTCTACTAAAAAATGTGAATCACATTCATCAAACCACTCCTCCCTGACTTAGACCACCACATCAATGGTTTTCCATTCATAGGGCAGCATCCAAATCCCTCAACACAATATAAAACCCTATGAGCTGCCTTCCTTTCCATCCTTATCTCTCTTATCTCTAGACCTTAGAATCACTGTCCAAGCTTTATCCTCAGTTCTCTGAAAATGCCATGCTCTCTTCTCACTTCTAGGCCTTCACATGAGCTGTTGCTTGCCACTGAAATTAAATTTATTCTCTCACTCTCAGATCATTTTGCCTGTTTCTTTTCTTACTTCTAGCTTTGTCTAGGAAGGTTTCTCAGTAAATCTTCCACCACCAAGTCATTTCAGGACCACCCTCACCTTATGGGGCCACTATAGTCCCTTGCATTTCCCATGTCAGCACTTTGTCACATGAGGTGCAATGTTTTATTTACTGCTTGCCTTTGGGCTCCATGAGGACAGAAAACTTGTCTGTTTTGGCCTTCACTGTATCCTCAACATACAGAATAGTGTCTGGCATATCGTTAGTTGTAGAGAAATGTTAGTTGAATTAATTAGGCTACCATGGAAGCCAGAGCAGAGGCAATCCAGAGTATAAATCCTGAGTCAAGCCTTGCCACCCACCAGGAAATCCATTCCCCTACATCTCACCGCATCAATCTCATTCAGAGCCTTCCACTGCTCATAGGGAACGCCCAGGGCCTCAGCTGTCTGGATAGTCCTCTTCATGTGGCTGGTCCACACTTTCAGGGAGCTGATGCCCTGGGACTGAATGAAGTTGGCCAGGGTGTAAGCATACTAGAAAGTGGGAGCGGGTACAGAAGGAGAGCAAGGGAGAAAGAGTGAGATTGAGGAAGACAGGGTGCCATGAGAACAGCTCACACCTGTCACAAATGATAGAATGATGATAAAAAAAACACAAGAATACAAAGTCTTAAATGTTTCCAACTTTCAAAGTTATACTTTTTCCCATGTGACTAAGGACTAAGAGAATAGAAAAGAGTATGTGTGTTTGTTCATTGATATTTGCTCACTGAACCCCCTACTCAGTTATTCATTCATTCAAACAGTCCAGCTTTAACATTTGTGCTCACTAAGACAAGAGTACATATTGAGGGACTCCATCCACAGTCCACATCTCTTCTCTTCTTGCCTCCATCTTGTACTCATAGATGTCTTGAGTACAATACATGTTTGTGGACAATCTAGTCACATGACCAAGTTCTGTCCACATCATATCTTCACCAATTCTCCTCATCCACAGCGACCCTTTGTCCACCCCTTCACCTAGTGGTGAACACTTCTGTGACACGGCCTGTTCTTAGGTAGACTCTCTGGGATAGGGCCATGCAGGCACTGCATGCAGACACTAGACCACAAGGGCAAGGATTTCTAGGTTTCTGGGTACTCAAAGAGTGGTCTAGATGTGGTAGGGTGAGATTTGGGGGATATTTATTTTTGACCCTTTGAATTCTTATTGCTTTAGGCAGGGATCCTGGTATCCAGGTTCTAAGGGCATTTGAACATGTACTGACTATGTGGAGCTGTGTTTTGTAATAGGATGTCCTGTTCTCAAGACACATCCAGTCCAGCGAGGGAAACAATGACAGCACCGAGAGAAACCATGCAGGGCTGCAGGAGCCCAGAGGAGCAGGTGATTCACTCCCTTTCTGCGTATAGGTCTGTTATTAGTCACAGATGCTGTGTGAGGAACATCTGCACAAATACAGAGATACACGCACACATTTATATGTACAAATATGGGCATTGTGTACACACGTTCTAATTATGGACTCTGAGTCAGCAGTCAGCGTGCTCTGATGGAAGGAGCCCTTGACTGGGAAGTAGGTGATGGGAGTTAAATGTCTCCAGCTTCCTTACAGTCTCTGTGCGCCCTGGGATGCATCCGTGCCCCTCTCTGGCCTTGGAGCCCCTGCCTGTAAGATGTGAGCAGCATTAGCTTACCTAGCCAGGCCTCTGTGAGTGGAGATTAGATAGTGGATGGGGAGCACTCAGAGCACTCCCTAGCACACGGTGACAGCTACTGTAATTGATGTGGGTGAGAGTCAGTGGGAAAGTGCACGGTGCACTGTGACCGTGAGCATAAAGGTTGGGGCCAGGTGGGTACATGTACAAGAGCACATTGTGTGGAGGGAGGCATGCTGTGTGGAGAGGGCCACGTGTCCAAACTGAGTGCTGAGCTATGTGGAGAAGGCCATGGCCAGCCCCAACCAAGAGACTCCTGGCTGCAGGTGATGCCACACGGTGAGGATGATACTTGTGGTTGCCTCTGACTCTGCTCTGAAAACTGAGAGATATGGGACTCAGAGGTCAGAGTTCACCTTGAGAGCAGGCTGCCTGTCTGAAGGCAACAGAGAGGGAGTCATGAGGATGTGCCTTCTGGTCAGGTGTCTTGCCTGTGACACGGCCACCTGTGTAGTGGGGGTTGCTGAGGGGCAGGCAGGAAGGCCTGGTTTTCAGTCTTTGCTCCAGCTGTGTGTGACCTGAGGACACTCTGCTCCTGTCTGGGCCTCAGTTTCCTCATCCATAAACTGGTGACGGTAATGCCTAGCCTACAGAGTTACTGTGAAGATTAAATGAGGCCACACATGTGGAAGCAGATGGTGCTGTGACTATGCACAGTGTCCAATTAAAGATGCTGCTCCCTCCCTCTGGATCTCCACTTCTTACTGTCCCCTCCCCAAGTGATTCCCCCCAGCAAAGGCCTGTGCTAACAGGCCCGGCCACAGGGCTCAACCCCAGGGGAAACATGTGCCTTTGTTGAGCCAGCACCCATAAAGTCCGGTCACTATGTTTGCCTGGATAGAAGAGACTCATGCCATAGAGTCAGAGATGTGCCAGTACTGGGAAAGATGGAGCCCAGGGCATGGTGACTTGTCTGGGAGCAGAGAGGACAGGGGAGGGCTTCCTGGACCAGAGCAGAGAGCAGTAGCTATACCTTGGAAAAGAGTGTGAGTGGTAGGGCAGGAAAGAAGCAGTAACTGGTGGGGAATAAATGCTAACAGTATGATGACGTGAAGTGGGTTAGAAGGGGTATAGTCTCAGCCCTGAGTAAGGAAGTAGAAGATGGATTCCATGATGGGGTACTTCAGGGCAGTTTCTGTGCAAGTGCTAGTTACCAGCTGCAGAGGAAGGCAGCCTAGGTGGGGAAACTGCACATGTGAAGTCACAGAGTTGTGAGAAATATGAGGGGACCAGTCAGGCAGGGAAGAAGGGTGCTCACCATACTGGGACTGGAGGAGCAGCTAGATATGGGCAGGCCTAGAGTGCCAGGACCAAATTCTCAGACTTGCAGCTTCTGTGGGCACATGGTAGCCATTCAAGGATGGGTCAAGACTGATTGGCTGACAGGGAAGAAGGATTGAAGTGACCACTGCTTCTACCCTGTCCTCGAGTCCCCTTATACTCAGGACCCAAGCAGTGGCCACTATACCCATCCATGGCCCAACTGGTCCAGCTCAGCCTCTGGGGGCATGGGGTCCTCCCTACCTGCTTGCCCCGAGCTGAGAGGCCAGAGTCACCTCCGATGCGGCCTCTGAGGTTGAGTTCACTCTCACCATGCCGGCATAGGTAGATGGAGCGGGGTGTGACATGGATGTTCATAAGATAGTATACTGTACGGCTCTGGATGTGGTCCTGTACTCGGTTCACCATGTAGCGTGTGCCCACGTCGAAGATCTTGATGTAGGACAGGTGGCTGGGCCAGTCCAAGCAAGAGCAAGGGCAGTTCAGGGGCTGAAGATGGAGAGGCTAATCCCAAGAGAAAGCCCCAACCACACACACTGCCTTCAAACCTCTTCCACAGCCCAGCCCTCACCAACTTTTCCTCTAACAAGATGCCATGCCATGTTCTGTTCTGGGTAACTGTTCAAGAGACCTGGTTCCTGGCCATCTCTTGGGGCTCATAGCCTACTACCATCTCCCTGTATCCTTTTTAAAAATCTTATCTTAAGCCAGGTTTTCTTTTCACCTTCACTTATCATACTCCGTGCGTCTGGGTTCTATCTTCTATGGTTCACACTCCTGATATACTCAGAGAGAAGCAGTAATTCTTTGTGTCTTTGAATACCTCTAACATCTCACTGGTGGCTTCAGACTTGTCTACTCCCTCACCTTTTCAAATGATGAGCTACCTCTGCTATGATATAGTGTACTTAATACTTTACATGCAGTTACCACATCGTGTCTGTGTGTGCTTGTGTGTTTTGGGGTCTCTTTCCTTACTCAGAAAGGGTAGCGAGTCGGATTCTTTTCATTATCTGACATGCAGTTAACAAACACATCCTTGCCTTTTCTATGCAGTGTGCTTGGGCTGAGGACTCAGCATTTGCCCTTTGGGAGCTTTTAGGCCAGTTAGGAATATATATTTAGAAATGCACAATCAATGCTTAACACCCATTCCACACACAGTCACTAGATACTTAATCTAAGGTGTGCCAAGTACTGGGGCATGGAAATACAGAAGTGGTTTACAACATCAGTGGGGAACTTGTGGTCCTGGCTTAAAACCCCTTTTTAATCCCCTCAATTCTCTGCTTGTCATGAACTAATAACTATACACAAAATGATAGTTAAATTATCCAACAACCTGTTTACAAAAGAGCTTGAAATGGAGGACACTGACCAATCAGAAGACTAGAACTATGGAGCAAGACTTTTGAGGCACTTATTGTGCCAGGCATTAATTACAAAATGGTTTGATTGTAAGGAATTCAGGGTGATCCCTGGAAAAAAGATGGAGGGGGGAAGTCTGGGGCAATGGAGTAACACACCAGCAAACTTGTGTGCATAGTAACAAAACCAGGTAAATGGAAATAGTTGCATTAACCCAAGGCAGGCAAAGCAGTGGCTGATCTGTTCAGTTTTAGAAATGAGCCAGTACATTCATTCTCTCTAGGAAAATTTCTTTGAGTTCAGGATTATGTAAAGTCATTTAGAGGTGTTTCACACCAAAAGTATTATCATAGCTAATATCCATCTCCACCATGCATAATTTAAATTAAAAATTATAAACTATATTATATGAGGAGGATCTACCAAGTTGATTTTATTTTTTCAATTTTAACTACCTTCATAATGGAGATATAAAATATTAAAAATATTTTAAAAATGATATTTTTTTCTTATTTTTGGTAGCCTCTGCCTTGTTCTTGTCCTGAACACATGTATAGAATACCTGATGGGTAAGCATGCTTTTCTAGACCTCCTCCTCCAAGCTGGGCCGGGACCCTTCCTCTGTGTTCATCCAGTTCATTTGCTTTACCATCCCTATCATTTTGATCAACTGCATACTCATTGTCTTCCCCAACCAAGTTGTCATTCTATCAGCAGAGACAGAGCTTCCCTCTTTGGGTTCCTAAGGCACAATTTAAGGCTGGGCATTGAGGTATGGACTATAAATGTCTGTTGATAGAAAAATGATTAAATAAAGCAACCCTTCAGAATCAGTAATCTTCATGCCCAAACTGATTCATCAAACATTAACCAAGCACCTGCAGGAGTATAGGTTGAAAGTTAGGGGCTTTCTCAATGCCATTCCTTCACCTAAGCTTTTCTCCTTCAAATTTCTTTCACTGTATGTTGCTAGCTCCTCTAGTGTCTTTGTGGAAATTTGAAAAAGTTACACTTTATTCAGGGAAGAAATAGCCCCATTCTAGCACACATGCGTTGGTGAGAAAAGCAAGTGTACCCTTGACCTAAATGTTCTGACTTAGTTAACAATTTTCACAATTGTATATAAGGTCCTGCTCCTTGCATGGAGTGTCTAAACTTCATGTGACACTTTTTATTATATATGGATGTGGTAAGAGAAGAATCAGGCTGGAGTTTGAAGATAAGAGTTGAGTATATTCTGCTATTGATTTATTGTGTGGCTTCAGTTAAGTTCTTGCCCTGCTCTGGTCTCCATTTTCCTATCTGAGGAATGAGGCAGCAACAATGCTCATCTTTTAGGACTTCAGTTGGACAAAACTAAAATGATGGTCTTTAAACTTCTTAGGATAATATTGACTGAAACCTCCTTACCCTTCTCACTTTGGTTTCAAAGAATCTGAGTAACTTTGAGAGTCTCTTCTCATCACAACCCATTTCAAAAGAGAGTAGGGCTCTGGGAATACCTTATGTGTAAAACTTACATTTTCCCTAGTATGCCAGCTAACATTTCTTTTATATTTACTTAATATTATAAATAAAAGTTTAAAGTCTTTCATGTGTCTTCCCATGTTTCCAGGTACTATGAAAGCTACCTGAGGACAGAACCTATTTCTTTTGCCTTTATTTTTCTCCCCGAGCCTGGAGGGACCAGATACTTATTCATTAAAGAGGTATACATGGGCATTGTAAAAAGAGACGTGGCTAAGAGACAGAATATGTGATTAGAATCCTTGTGCTACCACTGACTTATGGTGGGAGCTTGGGAAACTTGTTTCAGCTCTCTGAAACTCAATTTTCTTTTTTTGAAAATTTATTATCATAAGACCTATTTCAGTCTTCTTTACAGGGGTGCTGAAAGGATTCAATGAAATAAAGAAAGTGAACATGTTTGGAAACTTAAATACCATCCATGGGTAAAGAAAACTTTAAAAGAAATAATAGCATCAAATAGCTTCCCACTCCGGAGATCAGATTCTTGATCTGTCCATTTGCTCATAAAAGCACTATTTCAATCCTCTCGTGAACACTTTACACATCAAGAAATCACCACCCCATTGATAATAGAGCTAAGCAGGCCCGTGAAGACAAGTCATCAAGCCCAGCTCCCTGATATTACAGATAGAGAAGTTGAGACCCAGAGAAGGAGGAAATTTCCTTAGGTCCTACAGGACATCAAAACAGTGTTAAGGAACCAGGCCTGGACTTTGGGGTTTTGGGATCTTACCTGTCAAGTTCGTCATCCAAGGGTTGATAATTGAGTTCATAGCATTCAATTCTTTTTAGAAAGTCTTCCAGAACCCTTTCTCGATCACAGTTCATGTAATCAGGGCTGCCGAGTTTCACTTGCTGGGAGAAGGGAGAAGGACAGAGGGACTGTGATAGACAGAGACTCTGACAGTGCTCTTGAGAAGGGGCTGTAGAGATCATTGAGTACAACCTCCCTCATAATAAAGATGTCAAAATTGAGCCTTGGAGAAAGGGTCTTGCTCAAGTTTATAAAATGAGTCAGTTGAAGAAAATCTGGATTGTGTGATTCCTTATTATATTTCTGTGTGGTCAAAGAAGGTATGTAACATATTCGGTTCTAGAGTACACACTGTTTAAGAAGAACATTTATAAGAGAATTGAAATTGTAATGTGAAAAATTGTTGAAAAAGAAGAGCAGATCTTGGCCAGCGATCATAATGGCTTACACATATCAACTGTTTCCTGGGAGAACATAGCATGTTGGCTTTAGATTTTTGAAAGGTTGGCATCTCCAACTCCCTCAGTACCTACGTTCTCCATTCATCTTAGTGAATGGCACTATTATTCACTCAGTCACCTGAGCCTGAAAGGAATTTGGGAGTCATCCTAGATGCATCCCTTTCTAACATTTCCCAAGTCTCAGCAGGGACCAAAATTCTGTCCACTTTATTTTCTAAATATCTTTCCAAGTAGCTTTTATTTTCTCTTGCCTAGGCTCTCACAATAGCTTTGTGACTGATCACTTTTTCTAAAATCTTATTACTGCTGATGTATTCCCTATAACAGTAGCCAGAAGGATATTTCTAACATGTACATCTGATACTGGATTCCCTTTCTTAAAACTTTTCACCATTTCTTCATATATCTTACATAAAGTATGAAATATTTTAGTGGGCGACCCATGACTTGTCATAATTGTTCCTCCAAATGTTTTTTTTCATCCTTATCTCCCATTGCTCCCCTATTTCTCCACACACTTTGCTTTAGCTAACTTAAGCAGCATATAATTCCCTGAAGATGCCATACTTGGTATATGCTATTCCATTATTTCCCATTCTTTGCTTGCCAAATTCTTATGTATTCTTCAAGATTCAGGTCAGCTCTTACCTTCATTGAGAAGCCTTCATGATACACCCTACCCCTTCCATGCAAAGTTAAGTCCTCAACACTGTGCTCCCACAGTCTCTTATTCCCTCATCTTAGCACTTACCTCAAAGAGTTATATCTATAAACCTGTCAGCCTCTCTCATTAGACTGTGAGCTCAAGGGCAAGATTTTTCTCTATACATTTCTATGTCTCTAATACCCAGAATGGCCCAGCACAGGTATATGGATTCTTTTTTTTTGAATAAAAAATAGATGGATAGATGAACAGATGAAGAGGAGAGAGGGACTGAACATGTTCTGTGCCCCTAGAGTAAAAAATAAGACCTATGAGTGGAAATTACAAAGAGGTAGATTTCAGCTTGATTGGGCAGCATTTGATGAAGGCAATGATTCTTTTGTCATTAGAGGTATGAAGAAAAACTCTAGACAAACATTTACTTGAGATTTCAGGTATCTGATGGAGGGTTGAAATAGATGACATTTAAGGTCTCTTCTGTCCCTGAACTCCAGTAATTTGATGAAATAAGGAACAATAAAATGTGGTAAGTGATCTATGTATAGATCACATGCCTAGAAACTAAGATCAGTGATAGCTCTGATATGAATTGCAGGGCAGAATAAAGAGCTTTTGGGGCAGATAGCCAAGCCTGACGTCAGTCCCAGTCCTACCTCTTTGCTGGCTGTATAAACACTTGAAAACTCACTTCTCCTCATGTAACCTCAGTTTCTTGTTTCCAATACTGAAACCATTCCTAACATGCAAATTTGTTGTGAAAAAATCAATGAGAGTCAAGCTTGGAGCCTGATGCATATTAATAACTCTATATATGTTGGCTTCATTTAATTTCACAGAAAAATGTAGGTCAGAATTGTCAAGGAATGCTTTCTAAAAGAAGTAGGAGAATATTTTCTTTAATCTCATAGAGATATTTTTAGGCATGATCCAAGCCTGAGGCAAAATAAGAAGGAAAGGTAACTGGTACTCCTTACCTTGATGTTTTCTGCAATGATGCCAGGGTCGTTACAGATGGACTCAATAAAAAACACCTATAAGAGAAACAGAAGAGAGATTTCCAGCAGGGAATCATAGTTGATATGAGCCAAACATAGTTTGAATCCTTCTCAATGGCTCTGAGCATTCTCTAGGGATCTCTGACAACATAATTTCATACAGTGGTGGTTTAAGGATTCTGAATTTTATGAGGCAGATTGGCTCTAAATTGAATGACTCTAGATTGTTGTTTTGTATGTTTACTGTTTTAAAGTGGGATCCTATAAATAATGACTACAAAATGAATTAGGTTCTTAGAAAGACATAATGCTCCAAGAAGGATGGACAAACTTTTGTAAGTAGTGTGCTAAGGTTGTGATAGGATTTAGCTCACCTGAAATCATTTCACCTGAAGTCAATTCTTTTGATGCCAATTCACCTAATTATCATTTTCTAGAGCAGTTTTTTTTTTTTTTTGCAAATACAAGTTTTAAAAATTCCCCTTTATCTTTTACACTCATCTCTCCAACCCTTCTCCCTTCTTCCAACCATCATGGGTCTGGACCTATGGGTCTGTTTCTGTTTTATTTTTTTTTAACTGTTTTTTTTTTTTTTGTTTTTTTAGATTACAAAAGTAAGTGAAATCATAATAGTATTCATCTCTTTTTCTTCAGTCTTACTTATTTCACCTAGTATAATACTCTCTAGGTCCATACATGTTGACACAAATGGCAAGATTTTATTCTTTTAATTGCTAAGTAATATGCCATTGTGTGTATATCTATATGCATATATGCAACCCTCTTGATGTATTATGTCTTTCTACAGACTTAATTGTTGTCTGTATACCATATCTTTATTACTCTATTGATAGACACCTAGGTTGTTTTTGCATCTTGTCTATTGTAAATAATGTTGAAATAAACATAGGGTGCAGATATCTTTTTGAATTAGTGTTCTTATTTTCTTTGGATAAATATCCAGTGATATTGCTGGGTCATATGGCAATTCTGTTTTTAACTTTTTGAGTAATTGCCATACTGTTTTCTATAGTGGCTGCACTAATTTACAATTCCACCACAATTCATGAGAGTTCCCTTTTCTTCACATCCTTACCAACACTTGTTATTTGTTGTTTTTTTGATGATAGGCATTCTGGCTGGTGTGAGGTAATATCTCTTTGTGGCTTTGATTTGCATTTCCCTGATGATTAGTGATGTTGAGCATATTTTCATATGTCTATCAGTCACCTGTATGTCTCCTATAGAGTAATACATATTTAAGTCTGCTACCTATTTTTAATAGGATTGTTTGTTTTCTTTATATATTTTGAATATTAATCTTTTATCAGGTATATCACAAATATTTTCTTCCATTCAATAGGGCTTTTGTTTTGTTTTGTTAATGGTTTCCTTTGTTGTGTTTACTGGTTTTTAGTTCTTATACATTCTTTTTTGTAGTGGTTCTCTCTCCTCTTTCTTTACTCCCCCTCCCCACAGTGTCAGTCTGTCAGCAATTATCTTCCATTGCCTAACATGGTACCTTTCCTTTCCTGTTCTATTCCGTTCTGTTTTGCTGTTTCTAACTGTGATCTGCAAAGCCATCTCAACAAAGTTAAAATGTTGAGCTTATAGTAGCTGATTTGGCATCTATGAGTCCTCTGGCTTGCTTTTCTTTGGGATTTGTGCTGCATAAGTAGGCTCTAGATAAGAGTGGCAGTGCTACTGTACCTTATAACCATGTTCTTTAGCAAACTGCAAAATCAGTGATCGTCGATCTCTGGTAGTGTTGGTGGCATCAAAAACCTAGATGTAAATGATTATATTGGTTTACTGTGAGTCTGGCGCTGATACAATGCCTATTCTTTGACCACCCCTGTGGTCAGCTAAGTGGAGTGCTACCTGAAGAGGATAGAACTTGGGTTGGGTGATGAAGGATAGGAAGAATTTGGAATTGGCTTGTGTCAATTTCTCAAGCACTTCATTAAGCCCTGCTGTCTACCCCAAAATGTAGCCAGCTCTGTAAGTATAATAAAGCAAGATTAAAAATGTAGGTTTTTATTAGGGTCATTATACAAGTGAAGTAGCTTAGAAGAAGAATTGGTCATAACCAAGGTCATCAAGAGTTGCTGATAGAAAAAAGTTAGAACTTATTTCTCAACTCTAGGATGAGTCTTCTTCCTTCCCTATCACTTGGCAGATCTTTAAGAACAGGAAACAAACCCTGGCCGGTTAACTCAGTGGATAGAGCACTAGCCTTGTGTGCAAAAGTCCTGGGTTCAATCCCTGTTCAGGGCACACATGGTAAAGGACCATCTGCTTCTCTTCCCGTTCACTCTCTCTTCCCCTCTTGCAGTCAGTGGCTTGATTAGTTTGGCCCCAGTGCTGAAGATAGCTTGGTTGATTTGAGCATTGGTTCCAGATGAGGGTTGCTGGGTAGATCCCAGATGGGGTACATACAGGAATCTGTCTATCTACTGTCCTCTTAGGAAAAAAATAACAAGAAACAGCTATCTATCTTCAGCACCTTAGGTGGAACAATTTTCATATTTGAAGATCTTTTCCTCTTTTAGAACTTGCAAATCCTATCTCAAAGGCCTAGGTCTAGGAGGTTAAATTGACAGATGTTTAAGTAAATCTCAGAATTCAAAAAATGTCTGTGCTGTATTTTTAAGTTCTGGCATAGTCTTGCTAAATTCTTGGGAGTTGAGAGGTAGATATAGTATTAATAGTTAACAGTGTAGATTCTGGAGACACACAACCTGAATTTCAGTTCTGTCCTGCCACATACATACTGTGCCATTTTGGGAAATTATTTAATCCTTCTGTGTGTCATTCTCCTGGGATATAAAATGGGGTATAATAACAATACCTTGCTCATGGAGTAAGGTGGAATTAAATTAATATGTGCAAAGAACCTAGAATAATGTGTGAAATATAGTAAATGCTCAATATATATTAGCTGTTCTTCATCCCAACAGAAACCCTAGGTAAAAATGCACATTTGTTTACCGCAACATGACCTTCTTTATGGCTGAGATAGTCATGGACATCTTTCAGGGCTGCCAGAGCACATTGCCTGAAAAAACATGGAGAAAGAAACAGACAAGACTTATCTCCAAGATTGATTCCTCTCAATTTCTGCAGTATCTTTTGTACCATCTTTCAAATGTCCTATATTAAATTATTTACCCATTAAATCTACACAGGGTGTCTTATGTTATAGGCATTATGACAAGCACAGAGAGGTTACGCAGGTAAAAGTGGCTCTGTGCGTACATGTTAGGGGTTGGTATGAAGTGGCATACCCAGGAAAAATTAAATAATGACAGAAGCCATAATATTAAAGTCTTCGACCCTTGAGCTAATAGAGCTCAAACTGCACTGGCTCTTCAACCCAGTTAAAGCCTGAGTGTATGTATGGTCTATAAAGTAGATAGAAGGCATTACTGGAACAAGTAATAGTACAAGCACAGGTATGACATTGGCAATTTATTCATGATTTTGGAAAAAATCTATTGATTACTGTTTCAAGGTTCTATTATGAGGGCATGGATCAGTAAATGAGACATGGGCTCTCTTCTGAAAGAGATCAGAGTCTTGTAGAGGAAAGAGACCTTCAGGTTGAATGGATGAGATTGTAGAGACTGGGGTATGCCAAGCCATTAAGGATCTCATTTCAAATGCTAGGCCGAGAAGTTACTATTCTTTCCTGTTATAAGTAGGAGACTGTTTAAAGTTCTTAAGCAGGAATGGCTATGACTAGAAACTGGTTTTGCATAAGGTGGTTAAAGGGCTGTCCAAACTATCCTATGAGAGTCTAGAGGGCCTCCTTGCTAATCCAAATGGCTCTGCCTCGGTCCCCCATCATCTGAGCAAAGCCCTCCCTCAGCCAGGGGCATCACATGTCCCTAAAACTTTAGGTACTTACTTCCTGATAAGTAGGGCTTCCATGTTGTCTGGGAGAAAAAATTCATAGTTCTTGTAGGTAACTGCTTCTCGTCGATACTGGCCTAAATTAAACACTAAAAGCAGGACACAGTGGTAAAAAGGTTGAGAAGATCTCAGTGGCAAACAAATGCCCTTTCTGGGAAGGATTTTAGAAGTAGAAGAAGGTATAATTTGTAGTTATATAATGTGCTTATAAAGATTCAATTATAACCATATGATCCAGCAATGCCTCTACTGGATATCTACCCCCCAAACACAAAAACATTCATATGTAAAGACACATGCCCCCTTTCATGTTTATCACAGCATTATTCATAATGGCCAAGTTATAAAGACAACCAGAGTGTCTGTAGATAAAGGACTGGCTAAAGAAGATGTGGGACATATATATGTAATATTACTCAGCCATAAGAAATGATAATGTAGTGCCATTTTCGACAACATGGATGGACCTTGAGAACACTATACTGAGTGAAATAAGTCAATCAGAAAAAAACTAAGAACTGTATGATTTCACACATAGATGGGTTGTAAAACTGAAGCTCATGGACATAGATAAAAGTGAAGTGGTTACCAGGGGGAGATCGATGTGGGGGTGGGGGGAAGGGTGTAAAGAGGGACAAATATAAGGTGATGAAAAATGAATTGACTTTGAGTGATGGGTATATGACATAATCAACAGTTCAGATGCTTACCTGAAGCCTATGTACTCTTTTTGATCAATGTCACCCTATTAAATTTAATTTTCAAAATAAAATTTAAAAAGATGAAGCTTTAAATTATGGATACCAGATCATTTATTGTTCACAAAATCCTGCAAAATGGGAATCATCATTCCCATTTTACAAAAGAAGAAACTGAAGTTCAGTGATAGTAAATAACTTTTATAGTTAATTAGTGAGGAGCTGGGATTCAAACGCAGGGCTGTTTGACTTCAAAGCTGGTGCCTTTCCATTAATCTATTTTACCATAAACCCCAATCCTTTTCATACCCTACTACATTGGAAAGATAAAGAAACTGAGACCCAGGGAGTGAAATCAATCACCAAAGGTCAAACAGTGAGTTAGAATTAGTTTGGGCTTTCTGAATCAAGTCCAATGTAATTACATTTTTTTTCTGTATCATGACAGAGAATCTAAATTTAAGCCCTCTCCAACCATATTTTCTCATTTGTAATGGTAAACAACCAGAGAGGAGGGAAGGAAAGGAAGAGGGATAATAAGTTAAGTGGTAATATAATATATTATTTGTTTAACCAATAAATATTTTCTTATGCCCACTCTGTGAAGCAGGTCAAGAGGCTGGGGTCTCAGAGATGAACCATATCTACATGATGAGGCTCTCAAAGAGCTCAGGATCCACCAGGTTGGACAGGGAATAAATCAGTGAACAGCGAGCTCTCACCCAATTTGTTAAGTGCTCTGTAAGAGCCATGACGGGGGGGGGGAGGGAAGGGGAGAGTAATTAACCAGGGTGATCTGAAGCTTTTTGGAGAAAGGACTTGAATTAATCTTTTTAGGAGGGCAGGATTTTTACAAGAAAGCATAGGGAGTTAGAATAAGGAACAGAGACGTTCCAGGTAGGGTAGAGGAATAGTGTAAACAAAGATATGGCATTGGCAGAAGGTAGAATACATTTGGGGGTTGGTGACTAGGGTCTGAAAAATCGGCAGGGGCTGATTTTGGAAGGCCTTGAACACGAGGCTAAGAAGCTTGTATTTCAGTTTGCAGCCTAAGAGGTCCCTTAGAGGCTGTCACTCTGGTCAGCTTTGTGCTTTGAAATATGACTGTGAGATCCTTGAATGTAGTGGCGTGGAGTTGGCAAAAAGCATGCATGTTAGGTTAGGGACTCATCCGCCACTGTGTCATGTGCCCCTACACTCAGAAGAGGCTCCACAGAACCTGCCATCCAGGGGAACAGTTCCTTCTCCATTTCTCTTCTGCAAATGTCCTATCCTACTTCCACAGATCCCAGCTCAAATACACCCTATCTGGAAGTTTTAACTACATTCCTGTTGGTAATTTCCTCTATGAGCCCACTCAGTACCCTGATCTGGGATTCCTAGGTGACATGAAGTACTCTCAGGCATCCCAACCGATGGAGAACTCCTCCAGGACAGGGTGCAAATCTCACCTATTTTTGTATCTCCAATGCCTAGTGGAGATAAAAACCTAGTATAGGTTTTTGATACATGGAAAAGTATTGAGAAATTCTCTGCTACTGAATTAGAGAAAGTACATGAAGGAAAAGAAGAAATCAGAGAAAGAGAGGAGGGAACTTGGAGAGAGGAAGGAAAGGGGCAGATAAATAAGGGTGTTTGGATGGGCAAGAAAAAGGAGAGAAATAGAGTGAAGAGGAGAGTAGAGGGCCAATATGGGATTCTTTTCTATTCTCATCAGTAGAGCCAAGTGTCAGCCCTGGTACAGTGAGTATTACTAAATGTGAATTCATATTCTGGTTCCTTCACTAATTGACCATGTGCTTTTAGACAAGGCACTTCATCTCTCAGGCATGAATTTTATATACTATGAAATGATAGTAGCAGTTCCTTCTTCCTGGCTGTTTTAGAACTTGAGAGCAGATGTAAATTCTTTGAGGAAAGGCATCCTACTTTACTTGTTATTTGCTCAATATCCAACAACAGCCTTGGGACAACTGTGTGCTCACAAATAATTAATGCTTGAATGAATAAATGAATGCCTGAAGAAGTCTAAGTACTTGCCTAGTGCACAAATAAAGGAGGAACACGGCCCCAATAAAAATTTTCAGCCATGTTGATTTTCTTTAAAAAGTATCACTACAGTCATCAGGGAATATCAGTGACTAAATAAAAACCTTTGGTAGACTTTCTTACATTTACTGTTTGTATTCTGAATTGCATATGATGTGGGGCATCCTATCTTTTAGTAATTAATTTTAATCTTGTCATACTTGAGAGACAAATAAATATGACTTAGTTCCCTGCCCCCCCAGAGCAGTTCCTGGGGAGTTAGATACAGACACACACTACAACAACATACCGTGTAATTAGTGTTGTCATAGAGGGAACTGTAGTAAGAGTTTGTGTGGGAACTCAGGATCATGGTCCTCTAACCATGAGCAGAGAAATCAAACAGGAACCGAAATACATGATGGTTAGAGAAATCAACTGGAGAATAGGAGAAGTTGATCTCTGAATAATAGGTATTAAGAAGATAAGAGAGCACATTGAGGAGAATGGAAAAGATGGAAGTAGGAAGCAGGGAGGAGGTTGACAGGCAGTGAAGGAGGCTCCTCTGGAGGTGGAAAGAGGGGAGGCAGAGGGGGCAGGCTCAGACCTAAGGAGAGGCTTGGAGAGAGCAGACACTTTCTCGACTCTAAAGGATAAGGTGAGCTAATGTGCCCAGCTTTAGTGAAAACTTTGTGAGTCCCTTCTGCCTGAAGCTTCAATATACTTGATTACACATGCTTCTAAGTTCTGAAGAAAACCTTAAAGTTGTAAAGAAATGGTAATGTTAATAAAAACAGTAATATTGGTATGGTAATGATAGAAATTGTAATAAAAATACTATGCTACTAATAGGTTTGTGTTAATGTCTTGCAAAAATGGAGCTCTTTGAGGAAAGAGATTTAATCTTACTACTTTTCCTGTCTAGCACTTAGCATGAGGTTGGGCACAGAGTATGCGCCGAAAAAAATTTAAAATTCATATGTGTAGTGGTGGTGGTAGTACTAGTACTAGCTGTAGCAGGAACAGTATTAATCCATATACTGCTAATAATTGAGAATTTTCTGGTACTGAGGTCTTTTGTCTCTTCTGAGGCCTGCTACCTTTGTTTTTTTCAGCCAGTGGCCTGTAAGGAGCTATATAACAAAAGGTTTTAGAGACTTACCTTTAGTTGGTATTCCTATCCAGTTCAGATATCGAGTGAGCTTCGTAGAGATGTAAGTCTTTCCTCGAGCTGGTAAACCCACCATAATCACCATTGTGGGGGAATTGGTAAACTGGGGTATAGATGCTGAAAGATAAACAGAGCCTTAAAAACTTAACTTCAAGTTCACATGATCTTCTGGTATCAGCCCAGGAATGTTGAATAGGAAAGACAATCTCTCCCATCATAATAACTATACAAAAAAACCCTGGAAATCGAAAATTGCCAAAATATTTGTTTATCTTTCACAGATACTACTGAACAACATATAAACTCATGTGAAATTTAGCTAAAAATGGTTAAAGAATTGCTAAATATTAGCTTGGGGCTAGTGTAAGAATGTGAAGACCCTAGTAGATGCAGACACAGGTGGTTTTGTATTCTCTTGCAGACCTTTCCTTTAGGAATTCCACCAAGTGCTGACAGGGAAGACTCAGAAGAATCCTAGAAAGATATACTATAGTTATGGCTTGAGAAGGGAAATAAAACAGCAACCATTGTTAACATTTGTTCAGACAATTCTCCCTATATGCCCTATGAACAAAAGCTTCAATCATCAAGGGGAACGGCAATAAAATTGTAGCTTGAGAGCACTGGCAGAAATTCACTGCATCTGGCAGAGAAGAGTTTTCAGCACCACTGAAACTTTGCCCAGACAAAATTTCTCTATCTCCCCTAAGGAAAATAAGCCTTAATATGCAGAATAAAGAGTAACAGGAACTGAGGCCACTGGTTGAAACTCATTACAGCTGGAGGAGAAAAATAGAAAAAAATGTTCTAACCCAGGAGAAGCAGGAATATGTGCTAGTTCTACCATTATATTTAGAGGAGGAGCAGGAACATTTGGGAAGGTTATACCTCTAAGACTCAGGATAAACCTGTCTAAGAGTTAGGCTTAATCAGAATAGCATAGAATATCCTTAGTCTCCTACTTCCCATTACCAGGCTAAAAACAAAAACAAAAAAAGACAACAAACAAGTAAAATAATAATGGACTATATCTTTAAAGGATGCAAGAAAAAAAATCATATCCAGAGAAGTACAAAGGGAAGAGTCAAGGTAAGAAGGAAATGCAGTCTGAAGAGACAATGCATCAGGATCAGTCTCAGTTATAACACACATGTTGGAATTATCAGACAGAAAATTTTAAACAGCTATGACTACTATGTTAAAGGCTTTATTGGAAAAGTAGACAACATGCAGTATCAGAAAGGTTATTTTAGCAGGGAAATAGAAAGCATAAGAAAGAATTAAATGTAAATGCAAGAGGAAAAATAGTAACAGTAACAGATGTGAAGAATACCTTTAATGTGCTCATCAGTGGACTTGACACAGCTGAGGAATCAGTAAACTTGAAGATAGATCAATAGAAATTATACAAACTGAAATGCAGAGAGAAAAAAAGAGCAAAAAAAGGAAAACAATGAGATATCCAAGAACTTTGAGACACTACTAAACATGTGTAATTAGAATATCAAAAGGAGAATGAGGAAGAAGAAATATTTGGAGAAATTATTATCAAAATCTTCTGAAATTAGTGATTGATACAAAAACAGAGAACCAAGTATCTCAGAGAACACCAAACAGGGTAAATAAAAATTTTTAAAGAATCACATCACATCCAGGCACATCAAATTCAAACTGCAGAAAATCAGGCAAAAATAAAATATTGAAGGAATCCAGAAAAAAAGGCAGGGGGAATATGTTAAAACTGAAAAGTACAACAACAACAAACAACAACAACCCTTCACTGAATGAATTCAATAACAGAATAGAAATGAAAGAAAAAAAAGAGAAGTAAACTCAAAGATCTATCAACAGAAATCATTTAATATAACCAACAGAAAAATAAAAGGTTGAAAAAAAGAACAGAGATTCAGGGGCCTGTTTTTTTTGTTTTGTTTTTTTTAAGACGAATATTCATGTTATTGGTGTTCTCAATGGAGAGGAGAAAAAGAAGAGGCTAAAAAGAAATTATGGCTGAATGCTTCCAAAGTTGATGAAAAATATATACTTAGAAATTCAAGAAACCAAGTAAATTCTAAATAGGATAAAACCATGAAATTCTTTCAAATTAATCAAATTGCTAAAAACTAAGGAAAAAAGTAATCTTGAAGGTAATTGGAGAAAAATGACACATTAACTATAAGGGAACAATAATGATACAAACATCTACATATTTGTTAGCATAAACCATAGAAGGCACAGTAAAGTAGCACAAAAATTTTAAAGTATTAAAAAAAACAGCTATCAATCCAGAATTCTATATCTAGCTAAAACATCCATTATTTAAATTGTGAAAAACTTTCTCAATGAAAAAAAAAAACTAAGAATTTGTAGCTGTTTGACCTTCCCTAAGAGAAATGCTAAAAAATTTCTTCATATAGAAAATAAATGATACCAGAAGCTAAGAGTATGGGCAAATGGGCGCTAGCTGGTTAGCTCAGCTGTTTGGAGCATTATCTCAAAAAACCAAAGTTGCAGGTTCAATCCCCCATCGGGGCACATATGGGAAGTGAGCAATGAATGCCCAACAAAATGGGACAACAAATGAACACTTTTTTCTCTCTCTCTATCCCCCATCCCTTCCTCTCTTTGTCTCTCTAAAAACCAATCAATAAAAAAATATGGAGAATGAAAGAAATACAACAGAAATGGTAATCGTCTGAATAAATATAATAGTTTGTTCTGCATTTTTTATTCATTTAAAATATATTGGTTGTTAGAAAGAAAACAAAATATAACATTGTATAACATTGTACAATGATGAAATACAACATCCATTCCTGATGAAAACTCTCAGTAAACTAAGAAGGTAAGGGAACTTCTTCAACCAGATAATATATATTTACAAAAAGAAAACTCCTAAAGCTAACATATATTTTTGTGAATAGACTATATGCTTTCCTAATATCAGGAACAAAGTAAAGGATGTCCACTCTCACCATTCCTATTCAACATAGTATTAGAATTCTTAGTCAATATTATAAGGCAAAAAAATAAAATAAATAAAAGGCATATGGATTGTAAGGAAACAAATAAAACTGTTCCTGTTCACAGACAACATGATTGTCTATGTACAAAATCCCAGGAAATCTACCAAAATTCTCCTAGAACCAATACGTGAGTTTATCAAATTTATAGGATACAATGTCAATGCCCAAAAGGCAATCATATTCCAAAACAAAATAAAAAGTAAATATTTCTAATAGCTCTAATAAGATAAAACACTTAGGTATAATACTGAAATGCCTATATAGGATATATATGCTGCAAATGACAAAATGCTGCTGAAAGAAATCAGAAAACTAAATAAATAGAAAGACATACTGTGTTTATGGATATGAAAATTCAACATAATAAATATGCTCATTCCCTCCAAATTTATCTATATATTTAACACAATACCAATTAAAAACCTCATCAAATTTTTAAAAGATAAAGATAACATGATTCTAACATTAATATGGAAGGGTAAAGGAACTAGACTGGCTAAAATAATTGGCAACATAAGAACATTTTGGAGGAAACTCCCTACCTGATTTTAAGATTTACTATAAAGCTACAGTATATTAGCCCTCTTTTATCTGTGGTGTTGCTAATTGTAGTTCAGTTACCTGCAGTCAATTGTGGTCCAAAAGTATTTAATGGAAAATTCTATAAATAATTCACAGGTTTTAAATGTCACGTCATTCTGAGTACATGATAAAAATCTTGCATTATCCCAGTCTGTCCCTCCTGGGACATAAATAATCCCTTTGTCCAACATATCTATGATTTATACACTACACACTCACAGCCATCATGGTTATCATATTGAATTAATATAGTATCTCAGTGCTTGTATTCAAGTAAACCTCATTTTATTTAATAATGGCTCCAAAGCACAAGAGTAGTTAGTGATGTTAACAATTCAGATATGCCAAAGAGAAGTCATAAACTACTTCCTTTAAGAAACATAGGTGGGATATAAAACTGAGACTCATGGACATAGATAAAAGTGCAATGGTTACCAGGGGGAAGAGAAGGGAGGAGAGGGAGAGAGTGGGGGAAGGGAGAAGGGCATAAAGAGAAACAAAATATAAGGTGACAGAGGATGATCTGACTTTGGGTGATGGGTATACAGCATATTGACTGTCCAAATGATGTGGAGATGTTTCCTCTAAATCTATATACTCTGGTTGACCAATGTCACTCTGTTAAATTTAATTGTCTAAATAAAAAAATAAGCAAAAAAAGAGAGAGAGAAAGAGATAAAACTTCCAATTACTACGTTCTTTTAAAAGCTTTTGGCAAAACAAGGATCAAGGATCCCCAACCATTGACATCATCTGCTTTTGACATTCAACCATTTACATGGTGTCAAGGTGCAATGATTCAGGATCACAAGAAGCAGATGATTCTCCTTCTGACATGTAGTCAGAAGGCCAATATTAGCCTAATGCTATGTCACAATGCCTATATCATCCACTTCACTTTATCTCATCAGATAGATATTATACCATCTCATTTCACATCATCACAAGAAAAAGAAGGGTGAGTACAGTACAATAAGATATTCTGACTTTGAGAGAGAGGACACATTCACATAAGTTTTATTACAGTATATTATTATAATTGTTCACTTTATTATTGGTTATTGTTGCTATCCTTTTATGGTGCCTAATTTATAAATTAAAGTTTATCATAAGCATGTATATATAGGGGGAAAAAGTGTATATAAGGATCGGTACTAGCTGCAATTTCAGGCACCCACTAGGGGTTTTGGAATGTATCTCCTGCAGATAAGGGGGACTACTATTTTCAAGATAGTTTGGTATTGGCAAAAAAGTAGCCAAATAAATAAATGGAATAAAATAGAGAGCCCCCAAATAGACCTACTCAAATATAGTCAACAGATTTTGGACACAGGCAATTAATTGGAGAAAAAATCTTTTCAATAAATGGTGCTAGAATATTTGGAAGTCCACATGCAGCAAATTATTATCATATACTTTTTATTTTATGCAAAAAGTAACTCAAAATGGATCATGGGCCTAAATATAAAATATAAATTTATATAACTTCTTAGAGTAAACATGGAGAAAATATGTATGATATTTGGTTTGGTAATGAGTTACTAGTTATATTACAAAAAGCACCATCTATGAAAAAAATTAATAAATTAACCAAAATTTTAAATATTTGTAAAAGACACTGTTATGAGAATGAAAATAAATGCTTCAAATTGAGAGAACATATTTTCAAATTACCTATCTGATATATCCAGAATAAAGAACACTTAAAATTGAACAGTAAAAGAGAAAATATAATTTCAAAAATTAGCAAAAGATCTGAACAAATATTCTACGAACCCAAACATAGAGATAGAAAAGAAACCTATTAAAAGATGTTCAGTGCTTTCAAACATTATGAAACTGTAAATTAAAACTGCATTGAGATACACAATAAGACATAACTATTATATATATATAGTCTACCGGAAAGTTCTGTCCATTTCTATCACAACAAGTTTCAACATGTAAGCACATGTTTATTTGGCACATGTGTGCCTCTATTTTTATCACTTAATGTATACATACTGACGTAGCAAGTTAACTAAAACAAAGTTGATTCACGTTAGTCTTATGTGTGAAGCAATAGTGTACCCATGGCTACTGATAAAGTTCATTTACGCCACTGTATCGTATATGAATTTCAACAAGGAAGAAATGCTACAGAAGCATGTAGAAATTTATTGAAAGTGTTTGATGAAGGTACAGTTTCTGATAGGACATCCAGAAGATGGTTCGAAAAATTTGAAACAGGTGATTTCAACCTTTCTGATAAGCCACATTCTGGGCGACCATCTTTGATCAATGACAATGTTGTTAAGACCATGTTGGAGCAAGATCCTTTTCTGACAACATCGGAGATCGCAGAAAGGCTTAATTCAGCTCAGCAAACCATTTCGGACCATATTTGGAAGATAGGATTGGTGTGGAAATATATTATTTAATAAAGTTTATTGACGGTAAGAAAAATTTGTATTTTGTTTTATTCCAAAAACGGACAGAACTTTCCGGTAGACTATATATATATATATATATATATATATATATATATATATATATATGGTCAATATAATTTGGCAAGGATATGGAGCAAAAGGAACTCTCATTCATTCCTAGTGGGAATATAAAATGGCTCAAGCATTTTGGAATACAGTTTGGCAGTTACTTTTAAAATTTAAGTTTTATGACCCAGCACTTCCACTAAGAATGAAAGGTATATATGAAAGTGAATTAAAAAATTAAGTTTACACAAAAATGTATATGACAATGTTTATAGAGTCTTATTAAAAATAGCTGGCCCTGGCCAGTTGGCTCAGTGGTAGAGCATCAGCCTGGTGTGTAGATATACAGGGTTTGATTCCCAGTCAGGGCACACAGGAAAAGCGACCATCTGCTTCTCCACCCCCTTCATTTCTCTCTATCTCTCTCTTCCTCTCCCACAGTCAAGGGCTCCACTGGAGCAAGTTGGCCCGGATGCTGAGAATGGCACCACAGCCTCGCCTCAGGTGCTAAAATGGCTCTGGTTGCAATGGAGCAGTGACCTCATTGAAGTGGGCTTGCAGGGTGGATCCAAGTCCAGTGAATGTGGGGGTATGTCTCTTTGCCTCCCTGCTTCTCAATTAAGAAAAAAAAACAACTTGCTAAATACTAGTAATAACGAAGATGCTTCTCAATTTGTGAATGGACAAACTGTTGTACATTTACAAAATAGAACACTATCCAGCAATTAAAGGGGACTATTGATTTATAAACAACTAGGATCATATCAAATGCATTATGCTAAGAGAAAGAAGCTATATTAAAGACCTAAGATATGATATAATTTCATTTGAGTAATATCCTGAAAAATACAAAATTATAGGAACTGAGAACAGAGTGGCAGTTTTTAGGGGTTGGTGAAGGTCACAAGAGTTGGCTATAATGGGCTGTATGAGACAAGTTTTAGAGTGATGGAATTTTTCTGTATATTACTGTGGAAATGGATATATGATTCTATGTATTTTTCAAAACCCACAGAACTGAATTTTAGTGTAAAAATTTTTCAGAAATCTGGGTAATTGTGAATGCAATTTGTGACAAACAAATCTATCTGTATTATAAATATATAGCATAACTTCACTGAATGGAGTGGAGATAGAAAACTTGAAATAAGAGATTCCAAGGTGGTGTCAGAGTAGGTGGATGTTCCAACTGCCATTTCCCAGGACCAAATTAGATTACAACTTAATTTAAGAATAATCATCTTGAAAAAACAACTTTGGACTAATGGAAGAGGAGTCTATAACCAAGGATCATAGAAGAAGCCACACTGAGACCGGTAGGAAGGGCAGAGACATGGAAAGGGCTGCCCCACTCCCAGGAGTGAGTGGTGGGTGAGGTTCTGGAGGGACTCTCATTGTGGGGAGTGTTATCCTGAGAGGTATGGGTGCTCAGCCCCAGGCCCAAAGGCTCAACCTAGAGCCCCACAGCTTAGAAGAGGTGCCCACACAGCATTTGGCAGTGAAAAGTGCAGGGTTTTGATCTGCAATAAAGAGACTGAGCTCTTAGAGCCACAGGCTCTGTCTTAAAGGGCCCATGCAGAAAATCTCATTTACAGCCACTTATCCAAGGCTCCATAGAAGGGAGAGCTGAGAAGACTGGAGTTGTGTGAGGAAAGTGCAAAGTAGTAGGCCCAGGGAGAGACATTGTGGAGGACAGCCACCAGAACCCCTATGCTGAGTCATTCTCCAATACTGCAGTTGCCATCTTTCTAAGGTGGAGCATCCCCTCTGTGTGGCATTAGCCAGAGGAAAAGCAACTGCTCCACCCTCGGGAGTCTCTCCTACCTCAGTCATGACAACAGGTCATTCTGAGAGGCCAGAAAGCAGGAAGTGTGTCAGTGACTAGGTTTTCTGGTGTTGAGACTGAAGAATTCCCGACACACTTACTCTCAACTCTAAGACTAGTGCTTCCACCTCATGGGAGACTCAGAGAGTAGAAAGACCACACCTCTGGGTCTCAGAGGCCACACCCACCAGACTCTTGAAGCCCAACTCTAATGAGGTCTGTGAAAAAAATCTGGATTGACACCTGGGGCTGAGGGGTGAAGCCACACCCACCACCCGTCCTAATACCTGAATTGCCACAGTCTCCAGACTCTAGCAGAGGTTTTTCAGAGGCTGAGCCCAACAAGCAGCCAGAAGACAGAGGCTGCAGGTGGTGGGACTCAGGGAACCTTGATTTTTAAGCAGACCTTCCCCCAGGCCCAGTGTGAGTAAAAGTCAACCTAGGAGTACAGCTTGGTATTTCCATGTACACCTGGACCCAGCAGAGGCAGCCACAAACTCTGGACTCTTTGTAGCTCCAAAAAGGTTGCTGAGAGCCTGTCATGGGCAGTGTCTTCCACTGGTCTGCACTAGGTTCCTTCAAGAGAGGCCCAGGGCTGGCACATCCAGGGACCAGCAGTGAAAAGCATTGGTTCAGAACCTAACAATTCTTGCTACAATGATATCCTAAGGAAAGGCTTCTTACACCTGGTCCAGAAGAGGTGAGTTCCACTCTCTGTGATTAGCACCAGCACAGCAGCTCATGTACATTGGATAGTGTGGAGCTTCACAGTCAGCTGGCCTGGGTGCTAGATATTCTGCCCTGCAGGGTTAGATTCCACAGGGGGAAGGGAGAGAGATTTGAAGTATGGAAATTTAATGTTTGGGTCCTTGGAGGTCTATTGTTGGATCTGATTGAGGGGCTTAGTCAAATTTTGGAGGGTGTACAGTCAGCCCCAGGAGAGGACTCTCTCAGTCTTCCTCTCTGAGACCAGGGTCTCAGCAGCTAAAAGAACTTCTGCAGATGGAACTGTTGGCCACACTTAGTCTTGACCTGCAGCTCACCTTGTTGGGGAGAAATAAAATTTGAGTATCCAGCAGTGGCTGAGGGATTAGGCTCTGGAGTTGGGGCCACATTCCCTGCACTGAGCTCCAGATCAAGAGACCCCTGAAGTAGGGGGTCCCACTAATTCTCTATTCACAACATCAGCTGCCCTAAACCACCCAGCATGCAACCTGTAGAAGGGTTGCTTGGGTGAGGCCAGTCTGAGCCCACACTACAGTCTTACTACAGAAGACTCTGTGGAAAGACCAGGCAGCTACAAGAGGAGGAGGAGCAGCTGAAAAGCAAAGACAAATTTTACAGAGCCTGGAGCATTTAAGGAGCTGCTGTCATCTCTAAGCAGAAGGAAGCTGATCCTTATATGAAGGTTTGCCTCTCTCACATTACCCAGGCACAGAATACATGGACACAAGCAATTAAAAGTGCAGTAGCTGCAGACAAGTAGCCCATATCAGGTTACAAAAAAAAAAGCTGATGCCAACCCAAGAAGATCTAGAGCCAACACAATTGGTAGAGAATGGCAGACAACACCAATCCTATACTCAACTACCTACACAAGAAGCACACCCAAAGGTGGATTCTAGCAGGCACAAGGCACTGTGGAGAATAAATATGCTCAACAGGACAGACATTTCACAGTGTGTAATACACATGATCAAAGTTGACTCTTAGAGCCAGCCAGCCTGAAGGACAATGATACCCAAAAAAGGACCAACTGCATTTAATAGTCACATACAAGAGGGAAGATAGTCCCCTCCAGAAGCATTCCTAGAACAAGGAAAACAGGTGGCCTGAAGGTCAGTACCACTGAGCCCATAATCTTCATAAAGATACCACAATAATTCCAAAGTCAAACAGCACTACCTAATGCACAGACAAAATGGACAAAGAAATGCAACACAAATGAATCAATAAGCAAAATCTCCAGAAAAAGAACTGAATGAGATGGAAGTAACCAAACTACCAGATGCAGAGTTTAAAATAATTATTTTTAGGATGCTCAAGGATCTTAGAGCAAGAATGGATAATCACAATAAGAACTTAAACAAAGAGATAGTAAGCATTAAAAAAGAACATTGAAATCATAAAGAGGAACCAGTCAGAAATGACAAATATAATATCAGAAATGAAGATTGCACTAGAAGGAATCAACAGCAGGCTGGAAAAAGCAGAGGATCAAATCAGCAATTTAGAGGACAAGATAAACAGAAGCACAGAAGCAAAGCAACAAACCAAAAAGAGGCACAAAAAGATTGAGGAAACTCTAGGAGACCTCTGTGACAACAAGAAGAGAAACAACATCTGCATCATAAGAGTTCTTGAAAGAGAAGGGAATGAACAAGGGATAGAAAACTAAATTTAAGAAATCATAGCAGATAATTTCCCTAAATTGATGAAGGAAAAAGTCACACAAGTTCAAGAAGCTCAGAGAGTCCCATTAGAAAAACAAAACAAAACAGAAGGAGGCCTACACCACAACACAACATAATTAAAGTACCAAAGTTAAGAGAAAAAGAAAGAATACTAAAAGCCACAAAAGAAAAACAGTTAATTACCTATAGAGGAGCCCCCATAAGGATGACATTCAACTTCTCAACAGAAACACTTGAGACCAGAACAGATTGGCAAGAAATATTTATAATGATGCAAAATAAGAACATAAAACCAAGACGTTTTTATCCAGCAAAGCTATTGTTTAAAATAGAAGGAGAAATAAATAGCTTTGCAGACAAAACAAACAAAGAAACAGAAAAAAAAACCTCAAGGAATTTGTTACACTCAAACCAGTACTGCAAGAAATGTTAAGGAGCCTGCTGTAGAAAGAACAAAGGGAAAAAAATATATAGAAAAAGAGAATTGTAGACTGACCTGTGGTGGTGCAGTGAATAAAGCGTCAACATAGAAACGCTGAGGTTGCCGGTTCAAAACCCTGGGCTTGCCTGGTCAAGGCACATATGGGAGTTGGTGCTTCCTGCTCCTCCCCCCTTCTCTCTCTCTCTCTCTCTCTCTCTCTCTCTCTCTTCCCTCTCTATAATGAATAAATAAAATCTTTAAAAAAAGAGAATTGTAGATTTAAAGAATAAAACGGCAATAAATAAATGTAAATGGATTAAATGATCCAATCAGAAGACATGGTAGCTGCATGGATAAGAAAACAGGACCTATACATATGTTGTCTACAAGATGCCCACCTCAGAACAAAAGATACACATAGACTGAAAGTGAAGGGGTGGAAAACAATATTTTGCACAAATGGAAATGATAAAAAAAAAAAGCTAAGGTAGCAATACTTATAACTGACAAAATAGACTTTAAAACAAAGGCTATAGTAAGGGATAAAGAAAGTCACTACATAATGATAAAAGGAACAATCCAACAGAAGGATATAACCATTGTAAATATGTATGTGCCTAATATAGAAGCACCTAAATATATAAGCAGATTTTGATGGAAACAAAGGGCGAGATCAACAGCAATACTATAATAGTAGGGGATTTTAATATCCCACTAACATCAATGGATAGATCCTCCAGACAGAATATTAAGAAAGATACAGCAGCCTTAGATGGTACACTAGATCAACTGGATTTAATAGGTATTTTCAGAACATTTCACCTCAAAGCAGCAGAATATATATTCTTTTCTAGTGCTCATGGTACATTCTCTAGGATAGACCAAATGTTAGGACACAAAACAAGTCTCAGAAAATTTAAGAAGATTGAAATCGTATCAAGCATCTTCTCTGATCACAATGGCATGAAACTAGAAATCAAGCACAATAGAAAAAAAATATTCAAACACTTGGAAGCTAAATAACATGTTATTAAATAATAAATGGGTTAACGAGATCAAGAAAAAAATAAAAAAGTTCCTTGAAACAAATGAAAATGAACATACAACAACTCAAAATTTATGGGACACAGCAAAAGCAGTACTGAGAGGGAAGTTCATAGCATTACAGGCATAACTTAAGAAGCAAGAAAAAGCTCAAATAAACAACTTAACCCTGCATCTAAAAGAACTAGAAAAAGAACAACAAATAGATCCCAGAGGAAGTAGAAGGAAGGAAATAATAAAGATCAGAGGGGAAATAAATGAAATAGAGTCTAAAAAAAATACAGAAGATCAATAAAACCAACAGCTGGTTCTTTAAAAAGGTAAACAAGATTGATGAACCTTTAACCAGACTCATCAAGAAAAAAGAAAGGACTTAAATAAATAAATTTAGAAATGAAACTGGAGAAGTAATAACTGACACCACAGAAATACAAAGGATTGTAAGAAAATACTATGAAGATCTATATGCCAAAATTTTGGACAACCTAGGTTAAATGAATAAATTCCTAGAAACATACAATCTTCCAAGAATCAATCTGGAAGAATCAGAAAACCTAAACAGACAGATTTTTAACAAATGAAATTGAAACAGCCATTAAAAAAACTCCCAAATATTAAGTGTCCTGGGCCTGATGGCTTCACAGGCAAATTTTACCAAATATTCAAAGAAGAACTAACTCCTATCCTTCTCAAGCAATTTCAAAAAATTCAAGAGGAGGGAAGACTTCTAAGCTTCAATTATGAAGCAAGCATTATCCTTGTTCCAAAATTAGGTAAAGACACTATAAAGAAAAAAAACAACAACAACGATAGACCAATATTCCTGATGAACACAGATGCTAAAATTTTCAAAAAAAATATTAGGAAACCGGATCCAGCAATGCATTAATAAAGTCATACATCATGGTCAATGGGATTTATTCTGGGAAGGCAAGGCTGGTCCAATACTCACAAATCAATCAGTGTGATTCATCACATAAACAAAAGGAAGGACAAGAACCACATGATAATATCAATAGATGCAGAAAAAGCATTTGATAAAATCCAGCACCCATTTATGATGAAAACTCTCAGCAAAGTGGGAATACAGGGAACTTACTCAACATAATAAAGGCCATCTATGACAAACCAAAAGCCAACATCATACTTGATGAACAAAAATTAAAAGCAATGTTCTTGAGATCAGGAACAAGGTAGGGATGCCCCTTTTCACTATTGGTTTTTGTTTTTTTTTCAGAGACAGGGACAGTCAGAGAGAGGGACAGATAGGGACAGACAGACAGAAAGGGAAAGAGATGAGAAATATCAATTCTTTGTTGCAGTTCCTTAGTTGTTCATTGATTGATTTCTCATATGTGCCTTGACTGGGGGGCTAGAGCAGGCCAAGTGACCCCTTGTTCAAGCCAGCGACCTTAGGCTCAAGCTGGTAAACCTTGCTCAAACCAGATGAGCCCATGCTCAAGCTGGCAACCTTGGGGTCTCGAACCTGGATCCTCCACATCCCAATCTGACACTCTATCCACTGTGCCACCACCTGGTCAGGCTTCACCACTCTTAATCAACATAGTTCTGGGAGTCCTAGCCACAGAAATCACACAAGAAAAAGAAATAGAGAGCATCGAAATTAGAAAATAAGTAAAACTATCACTATTTATTGATGACATGATACTGTACATAGAAAACCCTAAAGTCTCAGTCAAAAAACTTCTAGACCTGATAAATGAATTCTGCAAAGTGGCAGGATATAACTCTAACCTTCAGAAATCAGTGACATTTTTATAAACCAACAATAAACTGTCTGAAAGAGAAATTAAGGAAACAATACCCTTCAATATCACAACAATACAACAGAAAAATAAAGTACGTAGGTGTAAAATAAACCAAGGAGGTAAAAGACTTGTATTCGGAAAATTATGACATTGAAAAAAGAAATCAAGGAAGATACAAACAAGTGGAAGCATATATCGTGTTCATGGTTAGGAAGAATAAACATCATTAAAATGTCTATATTACCCAAAGCAATCTATAGATTCAATGCAATTTCTATTAAAATATCAATGGCATACATACTTCAAAGATATAGAACAAATATTCAAAAAATTATATGGAACCCCCCCCCCAAAAAAGAACACAAATAGTCTCAGCAATCTTGAAAAAGAAGAATAAAGTGGTTGGTATCATATTTTCTGATTTTAAGTTATACTACAAAGCCATTGTACTCAAAACAGCTTGGTACTGGCATAAGAACAGGCATACAGATCAATTGAACAGAACAGAGAACTCAGAAATAAACCCACACCTTTATGGTCAATTATTATTTGAAAAGGAGGTAAGAGCATTCAATGGAGTAAAGACAGTCTCTTTAATAAATGGTGTTCGGATAATTGGACAGGTACCTGCAAAAAAGTGAAACAAGACCACCAACTTGCACCATTCACAAAAATAAACTCAAAATGAATAAAAGACTTAAATGTAAATCGTGAAGCCATAAACATCTTGGAGGAAAACATAGGTAGTAAACTCTCCAATATCTCTTGTGTCAATACTTTGGCAATTTATCTCCACAGGCATGTGAAATAAAGAACAAAAGAAATAGGACTATATCAAACTTAAAAGCTCTTGCACAGCAAAAGACCCCGTTAACAAAATAAAAAGACAACCCACACAATGGGAGAACATATTCACCAATACATCTAATAAAGGGTTAATAACCAAAATTTATAAAGTACTTCTAAAACTCAACACGAGGAAGGTAAGCAATCCAAGTAAAAAATGGGCAAAGGACCTGAATAGACATTTCTCCAAAGAGTATATAAAGATGGTCTATAGGCATATGGAAAAAATGTTCTACGTCACTAATCATCAGAGAAATGGAAATTAAAAGCACAATGAGATACAATCTCACACCTCTCAAAATGGCGCTCATTAACAAAACAACACACAATAAGTGCTAGTGGTGGTGTGAAGAAAAGAGAACCCTCCTGCACTGCTGGTGGGAATGGAGACTTGTGCAGCCACTGTGAAGAACAGCATGGAGTTTCCTCAAAAAATTCAAATTGAAACTGCCTTTTGACCCACCTATTCCACTTTTAGGAATATATCTTAAGAATACCAAATCAATGATTCAAAAGAGGATATTTCATTCCCATGTTTATTGCAGCATTTTTTTACAATAGCCAAGATCTGGAAACAGCCCAAGTGTCTGTCAGTGGACGAGTGGATTAAAAAGCTGTGGTACATATACATAATGGAATACTACGTGGCTGTGAAAAAAAGAAAATCTTACCTTTTTTGATGGCAATGGACCTAGAGATTATTATGCTAAGTGAAGTAAGCCAGGCAGAGAAAGACAAATATCATATGATCTCACTTATATGTGGAGTTTAATGAACAAAGTGAACTGAGGAATGGAATAGAGGCAGAGGTGGGGTCACAGGGAGCAGAGAAGAGAGACAGCTGTCACAGAGAAGGGGATGAAGGGATGGGATCAGAGAAGGTGCATTGATTAGTGAAATTATATATACATAACACAAAGATATAGACAACAGGACAGAAAATCCCATAGGGAAAGGGGAAGGAGTTAAGGAGAGGGAGTTAAAGGGGTGATAATGGGGAAAAAGGAGGTGGGAATGAGAAGTTATAATGAGTGAGACGCTTGAATCCATGTTAATGCAATAAAATAAATTAATAAAACATTTTAAAAAAAGAAAACCTGAAATAAATCACCATGGAAAATAGTTTTTTGACTCGATACTGTAAAGGTAATGACAAAAAAAATAACTGGATATGAATATTATCTGCTAGTTGGTAAATTTGTTTCTAACAGGGGTATGGGTAAACAATTCTAAACTAACTCTATATTGGTGTTGAGCATATCAATAAAGATACATAGATAGATAGTAGATAGATAATGAGAGCCTGATATCTGACTGAGAAAGAAGACAAATTAAAAAAGGGAGAAAGTTTAGAAATAAACCTTGTAATGTTGAATTAGGGTCAGAAATATCAGTATTAACCCTTGTTTATTTTAATGCATTTACAAATAGATACAGAAATATAGATGTGTGTGCATGTGTTAGTATGCCTACATAGACTTTCTAACGCTGTTTTCTAAGAAGACTAGAAGCAGTGACACTCAATAGTAAAAGCACACCTGGCACCCAGATCTTGGTTTCTAAATACCATTCTTCAATAAAAAGAACCATTAATTTCCAGAGAAATGGTTAGGGTATCTTGTAGTGTGATAAAGTAAGGATAAAGTGGGAGAATGAGAGCATATCAAAAGGACACAGGAGTTAACCTAAAAGGGCTCCTAATGGCTAATGCAGAAATAAATTGAGCAAGAAAATAAATAAGTAGTATAGTATAGAGTTAAAACCTAAAGAATAAACTAAATATTTATGAGTTCATATAAAAATAATTTAATAAATAAAAAAATTGAGGAGAAGAAACAAATCTTTACAGAGGGATTCAAAATAATAAATGTAGAAGGAATGAAGGTAAACAGAAAATCACCATTAGAACACAAAGTAATTGCTGTGGGCACAATCTATTAATGAATGCTATAATTGTGGATGAAAGTTTGAATAAGTGGATATTTTCATAGCCTCAAAGAATTATGCCCAAATTATTGTGGTGGTTTTAATATATTTCTACAAATAGATAAAATAGACAATCTGAATAGTCCTTTACCCATTATAGTCAGTGAATTAAAAATAAAACCTCTAGAATTAGAAATTTCTAGGGCCAGAATTATTTGTTTGAGAAGTCTGCCAAACATTTAAAGAAGATTTAATGCAAATTTAACACAATATCTTCAAGAAAACTAGAAAAGGAGGGAACATTCCCAACTAATTTTATGAGGTCATAGTTACCCTGGCTTCTCGTAATCAGAGTTACCAGAGATATCAAAACAAAGACCAATAGAATAGCCCCCCAATAAACTACACCCCTATAGTCCATTATTTCTTATGAACTTAAATGCAAAAACACTCAAGAAAATGTTGGCAAAAAGAATTCAACATCACATAAAAAGAATCATAGGGGGATTCAGTCCAGAGGTGCAAGATTGGAAGAATATTCAGAAAAAAAATCAATCAACATAATCCATGATATTGACAAACAAAAGAAGAAAAATATATCATTTCATGAAGAAGAAATATTTCAACCAGACCAAGTAGTGGCATAGTTGATACAATGTTGACCTGGGATGCTGAGAACCTAGATTAAAAAACCCTGAAATTGCTGGCTTGAACATGGGCTCACCAGCTCGAGCACAGGGTCTCTGACTTAAGTGTGGGATCACAGACATGCCACCATGGTCACTGGCTTGAGCCCAAAGGCCACTGGCTTGAAGCCCAAGGTTGCTGGCTTGAGCAAGAAGTCACTGGCTCAGCTGGAGCCCCTGGTGTAAGGCACATATAAGAAAGCAATCAATGAATAACTAAAGTGCTGCAACAAGTTGATGCTTCTCATCTCTATCTTTCTGTCTGTCCCTGTCTGTCTGCCTGTCTGTCTCTCTCACTAAAAAAAAATCATAAATTAAACACCCATTAATGATAACATTTATTGGCAAGTTAGGAATAGAAGTGAATTATTTAAACTTGATAAGGAATCTTTATAACAAAAACCTATCATCATTATCCTTAAAAGTGAAAGACTGAATGCTTTCTCCCTAAAATCAGATATGATGTCAAGATGTCTACTCTACACTCATTTGTCATAATACTGGAAATTCTAACTAGGACAATGAAACAGTAAGAGGAAATATATAATTTGAAAAAGAAAAGAATAAGTAAAATATTTCTTATATGCAGATGTCATGATTAAATACATAAAAATTCTCCCAAACTATAGAAAATCCTAGAACTAACAAATGAGTTCAGCAAGGTTACAGGATACAAGGTCACTGAACAAAAATCAATTGTGAGGCTTTCACTTCCATTGTTAGGAGCACCTAATCCCCAGTGAAACAAGCAAAGCTGACAAATATATAAGAAAACAACATTTTTGTAAAAAATAAAAATAAAAAATAGAGCAATCAGCTAGTAAGTAGTGGAGCCTAGAGCATAATATTGGTTGAAACTGACAGCTTCATAGCAAGATCAGGGAAAGAGATAGTCAAGTGAGCTCAAAGGGTCCAAGAGCCACACTGCAGGGAAATGGACATCATTAAAATAGCCCATCCAAGTTACAGAGTAAAGAGTTATACAGATATGCATTGCTCAGCAGTGGTGATATGTTCTGAGTAATGTGTCATTAGTCAAATTTTTCATTGTGTGAACATCATAGAAAACAATTACACAAACTTAGATGGGGGATGACATCAGACTAATGGTGGCATGAGAGATACCACTGACCTCTCCCCTTAAAATTACAACAAATTTAACAGCTATACAGAGTGAAGCAACCTCAACTGGGTTTGTAGGCATTCCTGAAAGATCTGCACACTGAATGGACTCAATGTGGAAGGAGTTGAGAAGGGAGGCAGAAGATAAGATTCACTCACTATAGGCTCTGGATAAGGGGAAACCCCAGAGTGACTCTCTCTATATATATATATTATATAATTTATTTATTTATTTATTTATTTATTTATTTATTTATTTATTTATTTATTTATTTATTTGCTGCTGTGAGGCTCCAGAGAGGGGAAAAACCCAGAGAGAATGGTGGGTTTTTTTGTTTGGTTGGTTTTTTTTTCTGCTGGGGCTACAAAGAGGAAGGAAGCTGTGACTGTCTGGGTTTTGTCTGCCAGGGCTCTGGAGAAGGGAGAAGTCCAGACTGTCTGTTTTTTCTCTGTCAGTGCTATGAAGAGTGGAGAAGCCCAAAGTGACTGGGTCTTTTTTGGGGGGAGGAGCAGTCCGATTGAGGGACAGAGGGGCAGATAATAAACCAAAAGCAACAGCAGAACAAGGGGTCATGGCCAGTGTTCCCTTGGTAGGCCAGCAGCTTACCCTAGGTACAGAGATGGAGAAACAAAAGCATGACCTCCCTAGCCTCCCAGATCCTGCCTACCTCACCTTGTGGGGTATGGAGAGTGGCAGAAACAGACCGCAAAGCTAACTTTCCAGAGTTACTCTGTCCCCTGAAAGAGAGGTGCTCTGTGCCTGGTCCCCTGGTCTGTTGAGGCTTGGAGAGGAGTGCCCAGAGGCCTAAGATCCCCACAGCTAAAGCCGTAAACCTGTAAAGTCATAAAGCCCTAAAGCCCTAAAACCCTCACAACATGCCATACCCACCAATGCAACTCTAGCACTGACCACATTTGCAACAACAATATCTCAGTGGAGGTCAGTCCAAGAATTTCATAGAGCTAAAATTTGTAACACAGTGCCACCTGTAGGAAGAAAACAGAAAAAATCTCAAAACTAAAATTTACTTCTTTGAAATTCATTTTACTTAATTTTTATTTTTTGTGTAGTTGTTTATTAGTTTTTTATTTTTCTTTATTCTTTCTTTTATTTTATAGTGTTTCTTTTTTACTCATCATTTTTTGTATATTTTATTGTATTTTCACATTAATTTTTCATTTTAATTAGTTGTTTTTTGTTAGAGCTCTTAGTTCAGAAAGAAAATATCTCCAGAAAGAAAGCTCAGTCAGATGGAAATCTGGAATTTAAATGATAGAGATTTCAAAGTTAAAGTCCTGAGACTTTAACAATGAGATGCAAGAAAACAATGATAGGCAATTTAATGAGCTCAAAAAAAATGAATAAAATGAGTACCTCACCATGGTGACTGAACCTTTAAAAAAGAACCAAACAGAGATGAAAAACAATACATGATTTGAAATCTGAGGTAGCAAGTTTAGCTAACAGAACAGGCAAGATAGAGGAAAGAATCAGCAACATCAAAGACAGGCAACTAGAAGTGCTACAGAAAGCAGAAGAAAGAGACTCATACACACAAAAAAATGAAAGAGCTCTATGAGAATTGGCTGCTCCATCAGAAAGAGCAATACAGAAATAATGCAGGTAACAAAAAAAGAAGAGGAGGAGGGAATTGAAAGCCTATTCAAACAAATAATTGATGGGAACCTCTCAAGTCTATAGAAAGAGAGTCTTGATTCCAAAAAGCAAACAGAATGCTGAGTTACCACAACTCAAAGACACCTTCTCCAAGGCACATCATAATAAAATTCTCAAAAATCAATGACAAAGAAAGCATCCTCAAGGCAACCAGGGAAGAGAATAACATAACATATAAAGGGAGGCCCGATAAGTTATCATCGAACTTCTCAACACAAATTCTACATGCCAGAACAGAGTGGACCCAAAACATTTAAAGTAATGAAAGAAAGGAATTACCAGCCAAGAATACAATATTTGTCAAACTTATCCTTCAAATATGAAGGAGAAATAAAAACTTTTGTAGACATACAGAAGTTGAGGGATTATATCACCCAAAGACATCACTGCAGGAAATACTCAAGGTTGTTATTCAACCAGATATAAAGAACAAAACAAATCAAAATTACAAGTTGAAGCTCAAACAAGGTTACAATAAAAACAAGGATAGCCTGACCAGGTAGTGGTACAGTGGATAGAGCATTGGGCTGGGATGCAGAAGACCCAGGTTCAAAACCCTGAGGTCACCAGCTTGAGAGTGGGTTTATCCAGCTTGAGCAGGGCTCACCAACTTGAGCACAGGGTCTCTGGCTTGAGTGTGGGATCATAGACATGACCCCATGGTAGGTGGCTTGAGCCTAAAGGTCGCTGGCTTGAAGCCCAAGGTCGCTGGCTTGAGCCCAAGGTTGTTGGCTTGAGCAAGGGTCACTCACTCTGCTGTAGCCGCCCAGTCAAGGCACATATGAGAAAGCAATTAATGAACAACTAAGATGATGCAATGAAAAATTGATTCTTCTCATCTCTCTCCCTTCCTGTCTGTCTGTACCTATCTGTCCCTCTCTCTATCTCTCTGTCTCTGTCACACACAAAAAACCCCAAAGATAATATGTGACAACAGTAACATAAAAAGGGAGAAGATAAATATCTGAATTAACAAAGGAGGATGAAATTCAGAAGCACTCATAAGAAAAAGGACTCTTGTAAATATGAAAAATTTTCTCTTAACAATCTAATGGTAACTACCCATGAAAAAGCCACTACTGAAACACATCACTTAAAAAAATGAAACAGAGGAAAAAAATATAGAATACAACCAAACAAGAACAACTGACAGAAATACAAAAGAGAAGAACCAAATGAGACACAGAGTGACCAGAAAACAAAACATAAAATGAGTATAGAAAATCCTCAAATGTCTATAATTACCCTAAATGGACTGAACTCACCAATAAAGAGACACAGAGTAGCAGATTGAATAAAAAAGCAAAAGCCAAATGCATGCTGCCTTCAAGAGACATATCTAAGCTGCAAGGACAAAAGTAGACTAACAGTGAAATGGTGGAAAAGGATTCTCCAAGAAATCAATATCCAAAGAAAAGCAGGTGTAGCCATACTCATATCTGACAATGCTGACTTCAAGACAACAATAGTAACCAGAGACAAAGATAGACATTTCATAATAATAAAGGGGACATTGTATCAAGAAGACATAACACTTCTTAACACGTATGCACCAAACAATGGAGCATCAAAATATAAGACATTAACTAACTGATCAAAAAATAAAAGCGGACAAAAATACAATCATATTTGGAGATCTCAACACACCATTAATGCCTTTAGATAGATCATCCAAATAGAAAATTATTAAAGAAATATCGGCCTTAGATGGCACACTATACAAATAGATAAAAAAGACATTTACAGGCCATTTCATCCCAGAATAGCAGATTATACAGTCTTCCCCAGTGTTCATGGATCATTCTCAAGGATAGATTATATGTTGGTCCACAAAACTAACACTAACAAATTTAGGAAGACTGAAATTGTACCAAGCATTTTCTGACCATAAAAATTTGAAATTAGAATTCAACTGCAAAAAGGAAGTAAAAAAACTCACTAAAATGTGGAAATTAAACAACATACTTTTAGAAAAATGATAGGGTCAATGAAGAAATAAAAGCTGGGCTCAAATATATATACAGACCAATAAAAATAATGACACAATATATCAAAATTTCATGGATGCTGTGAAAGCAGTAATAAAAGGGAAGTTTATATCATTACAAGCTTATATCAAGAAACAGGAGAAATCCCAGGTAAACAACCTAACATTACATCTGAAAGAAACAGAAAGAGAAAAACAAAGGCAAACCAAAGTCAGCAGAAAAAAGTAAACAGTAAAAAATAGAGCAGAAATAGATGAAATAGAGAAAAATAATCTATAGAAAGAATTTGTACAAAAAAGAGCTGGTTCTTTGAAAAGATCAATAAAATTGAGAAACACCTGGCTAGGTTCACTAAGAAAAAAGAGAAAGGATTCATATAAACAAAGTCCAAAATTAAAGAGGAGAAATTATCACAGGCATCATAGCTATACAAAAGATCATAGTACAATACTACAAATGATTATATGCCACCAAATTCAAAATTCTAGAAGAAATGAATAATTTCTTAAAACTATAGAATCTTCCTAGACTGAGGCATAAGGAAATTGAAAACCTAAATAGACCTATAATCAGGGAAGAAATAGAAACAACTAGTAAAAATATCTTCAAAAGTAAAAGTCCAGTACCAAATGGCTACATTAGTGAATTCCACCAAACATTCAAAGAAGATTTAGTACCTGTCCTTCCCACCACCTTCCAAAAAATAGAAGGAAAAACAATATACCTTAACACATTTTATGAGGTTAACATAACCTTGATATCATATCCAGGCAGACAACAGGAAAAAAGAAACCTACTGACCAATTATCTCTAATAAATACAGATACAAAAATCTTAAACAAAATACTAGCAAATAAAATACAAGCATACATTTAAAAAATAATACACCATGATCAAATGGGATTCATTCCAGGAGCACAATAATGGTTCAACATATGTAAAACAGTCAAGGTAATACTGTATACCACTTAATAAAACAAAGAATAAAAATCATATGATCCTATCGATAGATGCAGAAAAGGCATTCGATAAAATACAACATCCATTTATGTTTAAAACATTCAATAAAATGTGTATAAAAGGAGAGTACATCAACATCATAAAGGCCATATATGACATATTATAACAAGTAGAGAAAAAAAAAGAAGGCTTTTCCTCTAAAATCAGAAACATGACAGGCCAGCCCACTCTCTCCACTCTTATTCCACATAACATTTCTGGAAGTTTTAGCAAGAGCAATCAGGCAAGAGAAAGAAATAAAAGGCATTCATATCAGGAAAGAAGAAATAAAGGTATCACTTTTTGCAGATGACATGATCCTGTATATAGAAAACTTCAAAGCCTCCACTGAAAAACTATTAGAAAGAGTAAACAAATACAATAAAGTTGTAGAATATAAAATCAATGTGCTAAAACAGGAGTCCCCAAACTTTTTACACAGGGGGCCAGTTCACTGTCCTTCAGACCGTTGGAGGGCCGGACTATAAAAAAACCCCATGAACAAATCCCTATGCACACTGCACATATCTTATTTTAAAGTAAAAAAACAAAATGGGAACAAATACAATATTTAAAATAAAGAACAAGTAAATTTAAAACAACAAACTGACCAGTATTTCAATGGGAACTATGCTTCTCTCACTGACCACTAATGAAAGAGGTGCCCCTTCCGGAAGTGCACACGGGCCAGATAAATGGCCTCAGGGGGCCACATGCGGCCTGCAGGCCATAGTTTGGGAACCCCTGTGCTAAAGTATATTGTTTTCCTATATGCCGATGATAAAACTTCAGAAAATGAACTAGAAAAATTCCTTTCACAATTCCAGAAACAACAAAAAACAATAAAATACCTAGGAATAAACTTTTTTGGGGGGGGGATTTTTCCGAAGCTGGAAACAGGGAGGCAGTCAGACAGACTTCCGCATGCGCCCAACCGGGATCCACCTGGCACGCCCACCAGGGGGCGATGCACTGCCCATCTTGGGGCATTTCTCTGCTGCAATCAGAACCATTCTAGCGCCTGAGGCAGAGGCCACATAGCCATCCTCAGTGCCCGGGCAAACCTTGCTCCAGTGGATCCTCGGCTGCAGGAGGGGAAGAAAGAGACAGAGAGGAAGGAGAGGGGAAGGGGTGGAGAAGCAGATGTGCGCTTCTCCTGTGTGCCCTGGTCGGGAATCGAACCCGGGACTTCTGCACGCCAGGCCGATGCTCTACCACTGAGCCAACTGGCCAGGGCCGGAATAAACTTTTAAAAGGATGTGAAAAACCTATATACTAAAAACTACAAATCGTTATGTAAAGAAATTGAAAAAGACACAATGAAATGAAAAAATATTTCATTTTCATGGATTGGAAGAATCATCATAATTAAAATGGCCATATTACCCAAAGCAATGTACAAATTTAATGGAATCTCCAACAAAAATCCCATTGTCATTTTTTAAAGACATAGAAAAAAAATTACCGGGTTTGTGTGGAATCATAAAAAACCCCAAAGTGTGGTGGTTACAGGGGGTGGGGGGAGAGGGAGAGAGAAAGGGGGAGGGGGAGGGGCACAAAGAAAAGTAGATAGAAGGTGACAGAGGACAATCTGACTTTGGGTGATGGGAATGCAACATAATTGAATGACAAGATAACCTGGACATGTTTTCTTTGAATATATGTACCCTGATTTATTGATGTCACTCTATTAACAAAATAAAATTTAAAAAAAATCCAGAACAAAAACAAAACAAAACAAAAACAAAAAACAAACCAAAAAAAACCCCAAACAGCCAAAGCAACCCGAGAAAAAAGAATGAAGCTGAAGGTATCACACTGACTCCAAATTATATACTAGAGCTACAATAATCAAAACAGCATGGTATTGGCAGAGAAACAGACATAAAGAGCAATGGAACAGAATCGGGGGCCTAGAAATAGAACCACATATATATGAACAAATAATCTCCAACAAAGGGGCCAAAAACTCACAATAGAGAAAAAGAAGCCTCTTCAATGAATGGTACTGGGAAAACTCAAAAGACATATTGAAAAGAATGAAATTTGACTACAATTTGTCTCCCTGCACAAAAACTAACTTAAAATGGATCAAATACCTAAATATAAGATCTGCAACATTAAATTATATAGACAAAAACATAGATACTAAATTCATGGACCTTGGCCATAGAGAACAATTTATGAATTTGATCCCAGAGGCAAGAGAAGTAAAGGCAAAAATAAATGAATGAGACTATATCAAACCAAAAAGCTTCTGCACAGCAAAAGAAACCAACACCAAATCAGAAAGCAGCCAACCAAGTGGGAGATGATATTTAAAAACAACAGCTTCTGTAAGTGGTTAATATCCAAAATATATAAAGAACTCACAAAGCTCAGCAACAAACAAGAAAACAATCCAATTAAAAAATAGGGAGAATGCAGCCCAGCGTGTGGATGTCCTATGTTCAATTCACGGTCAGGGCACACAAGAAAAGCATCCATCTGCCTCTCCACCTCTCTTCATTCTCTCTTTCTCTCTTCTCCTCCTACAAGCAAGCCTCCATTGGAGCAAAGTTGGCCCATGCACTGAGGTTGGTTCCATGGCTTTCACCTCAGGTGCCAGAATGGCTCCAGTTGTGATGGAGCAATGCTCTAGATGGGCACAGCATCACCTCCTGGTGGGCTTGCTGGGTGCATCCTGGTCAGGCTTATTATGTGGGAGTCTGTCTCTCTGCCTCCCCACTTTTCACTTCAGGAAAATCCAAAAATATTTTAAAAAATGGGGAGAAAATCTGAACAGACACTTCTCCCAAGAAGACATAAATATAATCTACAGATGGTTGAAAAAAAAAAACCCTCATCTTCACTAGCTATTCAAAAAATGCAAATCAAAACTACAATGAGATACCACCTCACACCTGTTAGATTAGCTATTATGAACAAGACAGTTAATAAAAGTGTTGGAAAGATTGTGGGAAAAAAAGAACCTTTATTCACTGTTGGTGGGAATGTAAACTAGGACAACCATTATGGAAGAAAATATGATGGTTCCTCAAAAAATTAAGACTAGAACTACCATATGATCCAGCAATCCCTCACCTGGGTATTTACCACAAAAATTCGAAAGCATTGATATGTAAAGACCCATGCCCCCCATGTTCATTGCAGCACTATTCACAGTGGTCAAGACATAAAAACAAAGTGTCCCTTGATAGAGGATTGGATCAAGAAGTGGTACATATATACAATGGAATACTATGCAACCATAAGAAATGATGACATAGTGCCATTTACGACAACATGCATGGACCTTGAGAACATTATATCTGATTAAAATAATGAAATCAGAATCATCTGGGAACTATATCATTTCACACATAGGTGAGATATAAAACTGAAACTCATGAACATAGATAAAAGTGAAGTGGTTAGTTACCGGGGGAAGGAGATGTGAGGGATGGTGTGAGGGGAAGAGAGTATAGAGGGATAAATACATGGTGACTAAAAATGTTTTGACTTTGTGTGATGTGTACACAATGTAATTAAAATTTCACATGCTATAGAAATGTTTACCTGAAACCTATGTACTCTTATTAATCAATGTTACCATGTTAAATTTAATTTTACAAATAAAATAAAATAAAAATATAGATGGCATAGCCTTCTACACACCTAGGCTATATGGTATAGTCTATTACTCTTAGGGTAAGAACCTATACAGCATGTTACTGTACTGAATACCCTAGGCAATTATACCCCAATGGTAAGTATTTGTGTATCTATAAACAGGAAAAATATAGTATAGAAGATTAAAAATGGTACACCAGTATAAGGCACTTAATATGAATGGAGCTTGCAGAACTGGAAGTTGTTCAAGGTGAGTCAGTGACTGAGTGGTGAGTGAACATGAAGGCCTAGAACTTTATTGTACAATAGTTTAGACTTCATAAACACTGTATATTTAGGCTACACTAAATTTGTAAAAAAATCTTTTTCTAGTGAAACTAAGAGACATTGATAAGAGTGTAGTGGTTACGGGGGGAGGGGGGAAAGGGAGAGGGAAAGGGGGAGGGGGAGGGGCACAAAGAAAAGTAGATAGAAGGTGACAGAGGACAATCTGACTTTGGGTGATGGGTATGCAACATAATTGAAAGACAAGATAACCTGGACTTGTTGATCTTTGAATATATGTAACCTGATTTATTGATGTCGCCCCATTAAAAAAATAAAATTATAATTAAAAAAAATCTTTTTCTTTCTTCCATAATGAAATAATTTTTGCTTATTGTAACTACTTTACTTTTTAACTTTTTAAGTATTTTAAATTATTTTTGCTGTCTACACATATTAGCACATTAGTTTTTTTAAATTAAAAATGTATTGAATTAATTGGGGCAACATTGGTTAATAAATTATACAGGTTTCAGGTGCACAATTCTACAAACAGATCATCTGTATATTGCAATGTGTGTTTACCAACCCAAGTCAAGTCTCCCTCCATCACAATCTATCCCTCCTCTACCTTTTTCCACCTCCTTTTCCCTCCTGAAATACCCACACTGTTGCCTGTGGCACACGTTATTTCTTTGCTCAATCCCTTGACATTTCAACTTTTGACTCCTTTATAACAACACTTAGCTTAGCACACATTGTACGACTGTACAAATATATTTTCTTTATTTTTTGAAATGTCAAGTGCACATTGAATACTTTTCAGGATGGATAATATTCTAAGCCATAAAAATATGCTTCAATAAGTTCAAAAGAATTGAAATCATATAAAGTTTGCTCTCCAACCACAATGAAATGTAAGTAGAAATTAATACCAGAGTGAACTTTGAAAAATTCAATAACATGTGAACCAGAAGGAAGGATGTAATAATTAAACAAAGAATAAAAAAGCATTAAAGAAAATTAACAAAAGCAAAAATTGGTTCACTGAAAAGGTTAGCAAACTGAATAAAATTTTAAATTTACCAAGAAGATGAGAGAACTCAAATTAATTAATTCAGAAATGAAAAAGAAAGCATTAATACTGACCTTACAGAAATAAAAATATGTATAAGAAAATGTTATTAGCAACTGTATGCCAACACAATAAGTGACTTAGATGAAATGGACAAATTATTAGAATAACACAAATTTTGAAAATGGACTCAAGAAGAAAAAAAAATGTTAAATGCTTTTTAACAAGTTAAGAGACTGAATAAGTAATCAGGAAAACAAAACAAAACAAACAAACAAAAACCTTACAACAAAAAGTCCTGGGTTAGATGGTTTCACTGATGAATTCCACCAAACATTTAAAGAATTAACATGAATTATTTTTTTACATATTTTATTTATTGATTTTACAGAGAGAGGAGCAGAGGGACAAAAAGTAGTTGCCTCATTCTAGTTGTTCACTGGTTGTGTGTCCTATGTGCCTCAACCGAGCAAGCCCAGAGTTTCAAACCAGCAACTTCAGCACTCCAGGTCAGCACTCTATCCATTGCACCATCGCAGAGAAGGCAACAACAATGCTGTAAAAGCTCTTCCATTGAAAGACACTTTGGTTGTTCCCATGTCTTGGCTACTGTGAATAATGTTGCTATGATCATGGGGGTGCATGTTTCTTTGCATACAAGATTTTTCAAGGTTTTTGGGTAGATACCCAGTAGAGGGATTGCTGGGTCATACGGTAGTTCTACTCTTAGTTTTTTGAGGAATCATCATTCTTTCTTCCATAATGGCTATACCCGTTTACATTCCCACCAACAGAGAATGAGGGTTTCTTTTCTCCACAGCCTCTCCAACACTTGTTATTACCTGTCTTGTTGATAACAGCTAATCTAACCGGTGTGAGGTGGTATCTCATTGTAGTTTTAATTTTTATTTCTCTAATAGTTAGTGAAGAGGAGCATCTTTTCATATATCTGTTGCTCATTTGTATGTCTTCTTCAGAGGTGTCTGTTCAGGAGGTCCTCTCTCATTTTTTAATTGGATTATTTACTTATTTGTTCCTGAGTTTTGTGAGAAGATGTGGTACAACATATACAATGGAATACTACTCAGTCATAAAAAAATAACGACATATTGCCATTTATGACAACATAGATGGACCTTGAGAATACTATCCTAAGTGAAATAAGTAAATCAGAAAAGGCTAAGGAATATGATTTGACACACAGGTGGATATAAAAATGAAACTCATTCACATAGATAAAAGTGAAGTGGTTACCAGGAGGAGGGGGTTGTGGGGAAGTGGGGAGGGGACAAATATATGGTGATAGAAAATGATTCTACTTTAGTTGATGAGCACACAACATAATCAACAGTTCAAATGGTATAGAAATATTTATGTGAAACATATGTACTCTTACTGATCAATTTCACCCCATTAAACTTAATTTTCTAAATAAAATTTAAAAAAATAAAAAGCAATAAAGAAAATAAGCATTCAAAAAAATAAGCTCTTTCGGCCCTGGCCAGTTGGCTCAGTGGTAGAGCGTCGGCCTGGCGTGCAGGAGTCCCGGGTTCGATTCCCGGCCAGGGCACACAGGAGAAGCGCCCATCTGCTTCTCCACCCTTCCCCCTCTCCTTCCTCTCTGTCTCTCTCTTCCCCTCCCGCAGCCGAGGCTCCACTGGAGCAAAGTTGGTCCGGGTGTTGGGGACGGCTCCATGGTCTCTGCCTCAGACGCTAGAATGGCTCTGGTTGCAACAGAGTGACCCCCTCAGATGGGCAGAGCATAGCACCCTGGTGGGCATGCCGGGTTGATCCCTGTCGGGCACATGCGGGGGTGTCTGTCTGACTGCCTTTCCGTTTCCAACTTCAGAAAAATACAAAAAAGAAGAAAAATGAACTCTTTCAAAAAATAGAAGAGGGAGGGAATATTTCCCATCTCATTCCTTCAGGCCTGTATTTCTGTGATACCAATGGCAGATAAAGATATTAAAAGGAAAGAAAATTATAGAGCACTACATTATGAATACAGATGCAAAAAATCCTCAATGGCATACTATTCATTGAATTCAGCAAAGTATAAAAAAGATTATACAGTGTTGCTAATTTATCTTTATTACAGGAATGCAAGATTGGTTAGACCTCTGAAAATCATGGTATGTAATACACTATAAGAAGTTCTTCAACCTGATACAGAACATCTATGAAAAATCCATGGTTAATATTGCACTTAAGAGTGAAATGGAATGTAATCCCCCCAAAATCAGAAGCAAGAGAAGAATGACTGTTTCACCTCACCTTTTCAACATTGCATTAAAGGGTCTAGTCATGAAAATTAAGAAATAAAAGACATCCAGAAGGGAAGAAATAAAATTATCTCTATTTGCAGATGACACAATCTTATATATAAAAAATCCCAAGGAATTCACATAAAAATTCTATCAGAACTAATAAGTGAGTTTAATAATGTTGCAGTTTACAAGATCAATATATAAAAATCAATAATATCTTTATAAAGGAGCAAGAGTAAACAAAATAAAATTAAGAAAAACAATTCAATTTGCAATAGCATCAATAATACGTAGGAATACGTAAAAGAAATGCAAAGCTTATACTGTGAAAATGACAAAACAATGTTGAAAGAAATTAAAGAAGACTTAAATAAATGAAACACCATTCTGTGTTCATGGACCTAAGACTTAGTTGTTAAGATATCAATACTCACTGACTGATCTACAGATTCAACAAAACCCCTATCAAAATCTCAACTGACTTCTTTGGAGAAATTGATGACTAGTTTCTAAAATTCATACGAAAATTTAAGGGGTTTAGAAGAGCCAAGATCATCTTGAAAAACAAAACAAAACAAAATAAAATTGGAGGATTAATATTTCCAAATTTAGAAATTGAATTTAAAAACTATAGTAGTAAAGACCATGTGGTGCTGGCATAAATATAGATATATTAGCCAATAGAATAAGGCTGAGAGTCCAGAAATAAACATTCAAATTTATTGTCAATTGATTTTCATCAGGGGTACCAAAACAATTCAGTGAGGAAAAGAAGAATCTTCACCAAAGTTTCTGGGACAACTGGATATCCACCTACAGAAAATGAAATTTGACTCTTACCTCACATCACATGCAAAAAATAAGTCAAAATGGATCAAAGGCCTAAATGTAGGGGCTAAAACTATACAACTCTTAGAAAAAAACCTGGGAATAAATCTTTGTGACTTTGGGTTAGATGTTTTCTGGGATATGGCACCTAAAACAAAAGCAACAAAAGAAACAATAGGTAAATTGCACTTCACCAAAATGAAAAACTTATGTTCAAAAAAGTTCTTCAAAACTTTTGTTCTTCAAAAGATACAATTAAGATCATTAAAAGGCAACTCACAGAAATGGGAGTGAATATTTGCAATTTATATATCTGATAAGATTTTAGTTTCCAAACTATATAAAGGACTTTTACCAATCAATGCAAATAAAAAGACAAATGACTTAATTTTTAAAAATGGGCAATGTATTTGAACAGGCATTTTTCCAAAGAAGGTATAGACATGGCCAATAAGTACATGAAAAACACTCAATATCATAGTCAATAATGAAATGCAAATGAGAATCACAGTAAAAAATATTATATCCACTCAGGATGGTTATAATAAAAAATGGAGAACAAGTGTTAATGAAGACACAGAGAAATTGAAACCCTCATATGTTGCTTTTGGGAATGTAAATGGTGAAACCACTTGAAAAAATAGTTCGGCAGTGTCTCAAAGCAGTCCTGACCTATCCTGAGTTTTGCTTTCTGTGGTTTCAGTTACCCACACTCAACTACTGTCTGAAAATATTAAATAGAAAATTCCATTTGGAGTAGCATGATGAAATGTCACACCATCCAGCTCTATTCTGCCCTAGATATAATAAATCATCCCTTGTCCAACATATCCACACTGTGTACACTAACCTACTCTTAATCACCTAGTAGCTTCCTCTCAGTTATCACATCGATGTCATGATATCAAAGTGCTAGTGTTCAAGTAAACCTTTTTTTATGTAATAATGGCTCCAGTGCACAAGGACAGTGTTGCTGACAATTTGAGTATGCCAAAGGAAGCTGTAAAGTACTTTCTTCAAGTAAGTATAGTATAAGATATTTTGAGAGAGATCAAATTCATATAACTTTTATTATAATGCAGGTTATAATTGTTTTACTTTTATTAGCCATTGTTGATCTCTTACTGAGGTTAATTTGTAAGTTAACTTTTATCATAAGTATGTATGGGTAGGAAAAAAAAACATAGTCTATATAGATTTTTATACAATCTGTAGTTTCAGGCATCCATTGGGTTATTAGATTGTATTCCCTGTGGATAAGAGGGGACTTCTGTAGACAGTTACCACATGACTCAGCAATCCTGTTCCTAGGTATATATCCAAGAGAAATGAAAACATATGTCCATACAGAGATTGTACAGGAATGGTTATGGCAGCATTATTCATAATAACAAGAATAAAAAACAATCCAAATGTCCATCAATTCATGAATAGATAAGCAAATTGTAGTATATCCATACAATGGAATATTGTTCAGCTATAAAAAAGAATGAAGTACATATACATGTTACAACATAGATTAACCTTAAAAATATTATGCTTAATGAAAGCCAGATAAAAGGCAAGATATTGTTTGATTCCATTTATATGAAATATCCAGACTAGACAAATCTATAGAGACAATAAGTAGATCAGGGTTTCCCAGGGGCTGAGGGGAGAGAGGAATCTGCAATAACACTAAAAGGTATGTGGTTTCTTTTGGGAGTGATGAAATGTTCTGGACTTAGTGGTGATGCTATATAACCATGTGAATGTACTAACCACCACTAAGTTGTACATTTTACAATGGTGAACTTTACAGTATGTGAATATCTCTATTAAAAACAATTTTTAAAAGTATAGGAAAAGATACACCAGGCAAATAGTAAGTTAAATAAAACTAAGGTATGTATATTAATATCAGATAAAAATTGATTACAGGACAAAATGCCAATGATACTAGATTTCCAGAAATAAACTCCCACACATCAATGAAATGTTCAAGTCACCAGGAAACTATAGCAATTCTAAACTTGTTTGTAACAATTTACAAAGCTTCAAAATTGACATAGTTACAAGAAAACATTAACCAAAGTTGCATACCAATAAGCATCCATAATCTCAGAAAAATATAGGGCATTTGAGCCCAATAAACAAAAGTGACTTAAGTATATACTACACGGAATCCAACTGTAAAATGTACATTTTTTTCAAGTTCTCATGGAACATTCACCAAAGGCTTTCATATGTCAGTCCATAAAGTAAATCTCAGTAGATTTCAAAGAATCAAAATCATACAAAGTTTTTTCTGTGATGAAAAGAAACTTCTGGCTGTGCCAGGCATTAACCCTTTAGTTGAAAGATGATAATCAGTAGGTCCTGGTAAGCCTGGAAAAGGGACTGAGATGGTCAGGACACCTGGCTAAGTGGCAGGGAAACTAAGAAATCTGGAGCAGTGCTTACTTATCCAATTTTCTGGAAATATTTTACAAATTCATATGTCCATATAATTGTGCATCTGGGGAATATCAGCCCTGTTCAATAGGTCAATTATAGCGTTGGACGCTTATATTTAAAGAAGAAAAGAAAGTCTGAAAATGAATGAACTGAACACCTAACTTCAGAGATTAAAAAAGAACAGCAGAATAAATTCAAAGAAAATGAAAAAAAGAAAGGATAATGATAAGAAAAAATAGTTCAATAGAAACAAAGACATACAGAAAGAATCAAAAAGCCAAAAATCGGTTACTTTTTAAAACTTATAAAAGTAACAAACTTCTGGAAAGACCAATCAAGAGGAAAAAGGAAAAAAGGAAAGGTAAACATAAACAATATTAGAACAAAAGAGAATATATAGGCCCTGGCCGGTTGGCTCAGCGGTAGAGCGTCGGCCTAGCGTGCAGAGGACCCGGGTTCGATTCCCGGCCAGGGCACATAGGAGAAGGGCCCATTTGCTTCTCCACCCCTCCGCCGCGCCTTCCTCTCTGTCTCTCTCGTCCCCTCCCGCAGCCAAGACTCCATTGGAGCAAAGATGGCCCGGGCGCTGGGGATGGCTCTGTGGCCTCTGCCCCAGGCGCTAGAGTGGCTCTGGTCGCAATATGGCGACACCCAGGAGGGTCGCAACATGGCGACGCCCAGGATGGGCAGAGCATCGCCCCCTGGTGGGCAGAGCGTCGCCCCCTGGTGGGCGTGCCGGGTGGATCCCGGTCAGGCGCATGCGGGAGTCTGTCTGACTGTCTCTCCCTGTTTCCAGCTTCAGAAAAATGAAAAAAAAAAAAAAAAAAAAAAAAACAAAAAAAAAAACAAAAGAGAATATATAACTGCAAATTCAACAGAGATTTTAAAAATATAAAGATAGGAACTTTATGCAAATAAATTTGAAAAGCTATGTGAAATAGAAAAAAAACCCTAGAAAACCATAACTTAACAAAACTGACAAATAGAAATAGTAAACTGGAGTGATTCAATAATTATTTAAAAGATTGTATCAGTTAAAATATTTCTTATAAAGAAGACGCCAGTCCTCAATGTTTTTACCTGAAAGATGTACCAAATATTTAAAGAACAGATAGTTCCTTGGACCACCTCTGTCATAAAATAGAATGAAAAAAAAAATAGTTCCCACTTCATTTTATGATACGAAATCAAATAGAGAAATAGAGAATGAAATAATTATAGGCCAATCTCATTTATGAAGAAAATTCCAAATTTCTAATCAAAATATTAATGAACTAAATCTAAACAGTTTTTATTTGTCATGGGACTGTAAGATTAGTTTGACACACACACAAATGTTCATGTAATTTATCTAAACAGATTAAAATATAAAATCAACATGTCATCTCAGTGGATACAGAAAGTACCTTTAATAAAATTCAGCATCTACTCACTTGAAAATAATCTTACTGGCAAATTAAGAATAAACTGAACTTCCTTAGATTGTTAAATGGTATCTACAAAAAAAAAAAAAAAACTACAGCAAACTTAACTTACTCAATAGTGAAACTTTAAAAGCATTTAAATTTAGGATCAGCATAATGTTCAGCATCAACATTTCTATTCAACATTGTACTGAAAATGATGTGTTTGTATTGGACATAGGAGCTCCTGGTAGTGTAGTAACATAAGAAAAAGGTGACTAAAAATAAGTATTGAAGGGGAAAAAGAAAACTGTCATTTACACACAAATTATAAAAATTAATGATTTGGTCAGGTTTGCTAGTTAGAAATTCAATATAAAAAAACCCTACAATTATATTTGTATACATTAGCAATAGATTGTTATAAAATATAATTTTCTAAAAAGATATTTAAAATAGCAACAAAACTTATGATGATGTGCAAGCCCTTCTAAATAACAATACATTACTCAAATGACATTAAAAAGTCTAAATAGATGGAGAGACATACCATCTTTACAGAAGACTCAGTATTGATCTACAGATTGGATGTAATTCCAATCCAAATCCCAAAAGTTTGTGTGTGTGCATGTGTGTAACTTGGTGTAACAAAAAGCTAATTCCAAAATTTATGGGGACAACAATTTCATTTTATTTTATTGCATTTTATAACCAAACACTAGAAACTTCCTAAATGCTCATGAACATAAAGATGAATAAATAAACAATGGTATATTCACAAAATGTAATATTACATAGCAATGAGATTAAACAAAGTACAATTGCATGCAACAATAATATAGTTGTCTAAGAAAACAATGGTGAATGAGAAAAACAAGTCACAGATGAATCTACACAGTAGCTCAAGCACTTTATATATGTTAATGCATTTAATCCTCAGAACAATATCATTAAGTGATTGTGTGTCTTCTGTGCTCCACCACCCCATTTGGGGCCAGGCAGGTCTTCTAGAGAGGATGTGCGAAGCAAAAGATGATTCATATATAGTGAATTCAAAATGAATATGAAGCATTAAAATATCCCCTAATTTTTGTGAGCAGTATATTTATGGGGTAAATAACCTAGCCTCCCCAGCAAAATAAGGTGAAGACATGGAAAATACTAAATTTACGGCATCTGAGCTCTGACATAATCCAATTAATCACTTAGTCTTGTGCATACAGAGCTCCATGTTTGGCTATGGTGAGTAGTAGAGTGGGAATAACACAGAGTGATCATTTACTGAGCATCTCTATGTGCCATGCTCTGGGCTTGATGCTGGGGATGTGACGGGGGAAAGAGCACACACCCAATTTCTTGTTTAAAGAATAACATTTATTGAGTGCTTACTAGAAGCTAGACACTCTTCTAAGTATTTTATATACTGTAGCTCTCTACTCTTCACAACAACACTATTACTAACTTATTTTTATAGATGAGGAAATGGAATCATAAAGAAACTAAGAGACTTATACAAGGTCACAGAGGCAGAAGCTGGAATTCAAACCTAGGTAGTCTAATTCTTAAAGTTCTGAATCACTGACTCACTAAATCATCCCAACAATATGAGGAGGTAAGTATTAATTCTATTTTACAGCTGAGAAGCTCAGAACTAAAATGAGCACACATTTGTGAATGAGAATGGGGATGTAATTTTGTCTCATCTAGGTTCTTAAATCTCCAAATGAGTTAAGGAAACTGCTGGTGCAAAAGAGGAGAAAGGGGAACATGAGGCTGGGGTTTCCCCTCTTCTTTCTTTTTTCCCTCCTCCTCCACCTTACATTCCTGAATACTACATTTAACATTCTACATCTTCCTGGATCTTCTAAGCAACTATCTCTCCCCAGAGTAGCCCTGTTTTTGGACCTCCTGTGCATTAGCATAGTGGAAGCTTGGTCAGCTCATCCTTGAGTTGTCTCAGTCCCACAGTCCACAGCTATCTTATCTCTGTCCACCTTCTGGCCCCTCAAGCCATAATTTTTGTTCTGGAAGCATCTTGGTCCAAAACTGTCCCCTATTATCTATGGGAAATAAGTATACTTCAGTTTTTAAATAAATATTTTTACAGGTTTCATTTGCATCTTTTTTTCCTTAAATTTTCAAAGTGAACATTACACCAGCAGGCTGTTCCTGAAAGACTGTTTTCTTCTTCTCTTTGGAGAGAGCAGCAAAAGTGTCCATATGTGCCAAGAAAGCAATGAAGGAGACAGGATACCAAGCCTTTCCCAACCCAGTCAGGTATAGATTTACTAGAATAAGCTTGAGAAGGAGGAGGTGCAAAACTGACCAATGATATGGTACTGTTGTTTACCCAGCACCTGTTCCCTGAGAAACCATTTTAGGAATCATCACCTTATTACACCCCAGCACCATCAGGGCCAATTTTTAGACATTTCACTGAGGTCACCAAAATAAAACAGTCTAGGCTAAGCACAAAACAGTTCCAAACTAGAAATGTCAAATTTCAAACAAGAAGCATTGCAAATAAACTTGAAATGAAAAAGAAAAAGTCCTAGTCAAAATCCCTCTGATTAAATGGTCTTGACCCAATCCTCATTCTTACTGTCTTTACTCTTTCTTTTTGTCTTTCTCTCTCTTTTCTGACATTAGCCTCTTGCTATCTTATAGCTACTTCATCCAGCTTCTCATCTATTCTAACTTTCAAGTTGGGGTAGGGGGGTGAATAGGGGTAACATGCCCTTTGCTCTTCTCCTATGCCCTTTTTACCACCACCACCTTAAAGCCCAAGGAAGCAAACCCGACTTACAGCTCCTCCTCCGTTGTAGCCCACTGCTGCCGCTGCTGTGTGGAATCCAGATCTTCTGCAATCTGGTTTGGGTGAGCTCTTCCATCTCTTGAGACATTTTGAGTGTCACAGCTAATGACACCACTGTCCACAAGGTACCGGGCCTCACTTCCTGTCTTGCTAACTGTCTCTTGTGTTGCTGTGGCTACAGCAGCAGGTGGACAGAGTTGGGACAGGGACATGAGCTGGACTTTTGAGTCCTCTGGCAGCCTTTGTCCAGCCTCCTCTCCTTTTTTTCTGGTCCTTGCCTGTCTTTGCTCCTGTATGTACCAGTGGGGGCTTGGATGCAGAGAGGGAGAGGTTAGGCAGAGGTCAGCAGAGGCCTCTGAACTTCAAGAGCTGTGTACATAGGAGATAAGTTCTTTCCAGCAAAGGAGGGCAGCCAGCAAGACCGACCAGGTCTGACCAGTCATTCCCTCCAATGAATACAGGACTAGTAGAGTATGCAAATAAAAGACCAAAGATCATGTGCTTACATCTCATGTAGGATAGGGAAGCAAAGGTGGTGGAGGCAGGTCTCAGCAGCTTTCACAGCTTTGAAATAAAATACAGGCCCAAGTAGAATGTCAAGTTTCAACCAGAATAAGAGATCCACATCAGAAATGTAAAGTTCCCAAATACGAATACACAGAGTTCCTACTGAAGAATTGAATATTTTGATCTAATAATCAAAGGCTCAAACTGGAAGTGGAACATTCACTGCCTTAGTGTCCTATTCTCCCTTACAAAGTGACATTGCAATACTTGTGTTCCCCTGAACTTTGCTGCCTTTTCTATTGCAGGGCCCCTACTAAAGTGTTCTGCCTGGGGCTCTCTTGGAGAGATGGGCACTATCTAATCAACTTTACGCTCTCTGCAGCCAAGGATAAATAAATCAGCATAAACCTGACACCTCTGGGAAGAGGAACAAATGCAGGCATTGCTGGGGGTGAGATGGCAAGCACTGCACACATGGTTGACAGCGGCCATCAGGTTCCCTAAGGAGAAAGGCATTGTTATCTGATTCAGAACTTGGCTAAAGGTTTTTGTGCTAAAACTTTAGGAATGGAGGTTTAGGATGAAGGCTGCAGCAGGCTAACTGTGGGGAGCAGGGAGCAGTGACCTTAAAGTAGGACATCCCACCCAGATGTCTCTACTTTACCCTCCTTCTCCCTTCGTTGTATTTTTAAGTGTAGAACTCATCTAAAGGCACAGCTTACCTGGAAGATGTCCAAGTATGCTCTTACTTCATTCTTTTGCAACCTTCCCACCCCCTATGAGCCTCCAGTGATTGGCTACAAGGAAGTTCAACTTTCTTCTATTGAGCTGGGCGATGCAGGGGCAATATCTTGGGGATAGAAACCTCCAATCCCTGCCCTCCAATGTTCTTAGTTCCACTTTGCCTTTTAAGAAGTTCTTTAAAATACATTCTGTGTCCTAGTCTACACAAGGGTTAGATTTCCTTGAGTTGTTGTGTATAAATCATACTTAACTTTCAATACATTTTAGAGCCTGCCCATGTAAATGAGTCTACTGAGGCAGTGGATCACAGTAGTAAAGACCAACAGGCTCTTGGAGCCATACTACCTGAGTGGAATCCCAATTCTGCCCCTTATTATGGGACCGAGGGTAGAAGACAGCTTCTCAGTGTCTCAGTTTTTCATCTGATAAGAGTACCTACCGCCTATGGTTGTTGAAGATTCAACATGTTAATACATATAAAGCAACCTGGGAAAGCTCAATATATATCAGCTAACACTGTGATTCCCTTTGTGAAGTAAATAATCAATCAGCTCTTTGACAAATCTAATGTTGAGCATACAGGAAACACTTGGTAAAGGAAATTTACATTATGACAAAGTGTAAACATTTATAATAAATAAAGAGCTCCTACCAATCAACTAGAAAGATGAATTCACTTTTACTTTTTTAGTTTTGTGAAACCCCTTAGAAATTGTTTTGTTTAACCCTCTCAGGTAAGAAATTAGAGGCCTAGAGAGGGGAAGTATCTTTCTAAGGTCTTGTAGCAAGTAAGTCACCAAGTCAGAAATGGAACATTGGGCACCTGATTTCTCTCAGTCCAGGGGCTTTTCTTTGGTTAATTGATCAATCTAGCATGATTTAAGAATGTGGTCTTCCATATTCGTTCAGAACCTTTAGAATCTCAGAACTAGGCTTTGAAAGGTATATAACTCTCTTAATTCTAATAAGTCTCAATAAATATCACTCTGCTAGTGCTAATAGCCTTAGTAACTCTTTACATATGTGTTTTTCCATGCTCCACAAAGCAGTAACATATTTTTTATCCTAGTTGCTCCTTGCAAACATTCTCACTAGCTTCACAGAAAAACTGAGGTCTATGGAGGTGAAGGGGCTTGTCTAAGGTAATCAGATCAGTCACATGAACTCAGTTCTATTTACAATTTTGTTCTCATGATCCTGCCAAGAGGCTGAAAGATAATTTTAGCAGTAGGAAATCTGATATAAGAGGCTAGCGGGCTTTTGGCAAGGTCTGACATGGTAAATCTAAGGTCCAATTTTGACAACCCAACTTAAAACTGCCTAGCTGGAATATTTATTTATTTATTTATTTATTTATTTATTTATTTATACCACTGTTCTGGTCCTAGAAGCAGGAGAACAAAACAAGCTTTATGGAACAACCTTAGCCTGGCTCTTGTCAATCATGTTCCGACCTACCTCTCCAGTAATGTATTTCTTCAGGCCCCCATGTTTAAACTACAATGGTTGACTCACTGGTCAAAGTATAAAACATATGTGTTATTTTTTTGTGTGTGTGTGTGTCTGGGCCTTTGATTAGCCTGGAATGCCTTCTCTTACCTTCCATTCTCAATGAAATAAAACTCACTTTTCAAGGCCCAGTTCATTGTTCAATTTTTGGGGAAGCATTGCCTGTATCCTCAGGGCAGGTTTTGTTGTTGGTTCTCATATTATCTATATGCTTCCATCTACCTGAGCAAGTATCCACTTGTGTTTTACTGGTCTACTTCCCTACTAGACTGTGAGATCCTTGTGAATGGGAACTGGATCTTAGTTTTTTATGTTCTGTGTTTCTAGTGTCCAGCTAAGGCCTTAGTACAGAGGAGACATTTGCTCAATGACTCTTTGTATAGTCTACATCTCTTTGCCCTAAATAAGATGAACATGTGAACAAATAATTCATTCAACAAGGTAAATGTTATATAGGGAACTATGCAGGGTAGAGGTAATAGCTTGGTCTGAAGATAGAAAATGGCATCTAGAAAGTTTCTTAACCTTGAATGGGACAGACAGAATAAATAAGAGAGTCTTTCCTGAAATGGTCCAATTAACTGATTTAAGAACAAAGGTTTAATCAGTACCAGAGTCTCACTCAAGACCAAAAGTTGAGCCACCAATTCTAAAATGGGGTTAACTCTGGGAAGGAAAAGCATAGTGTGACTTCTTGAGGCCCACAAATCCTGACCACCCTCCCAAAGTACAAGGTACTTCCAAAGTACAAGGTATGTTAGAGAATCCTATTAAAAGCAGTATTAAGATAGGACTTATAGATATCAAAATCACCAGTGGGGTTTCCCTATTGGTAATTCAGAGTATATGGATATGAATGTATTTATGGGATGTTAGAGTATAGAGGGGAGACTGGCCACATGCTTACAGGTCAGATGCCTATATGTAGTTTCTGGTCTTCTGTGGCAGCAGCTTAGCATCTACTCTTTTTTTACATCCTGCCTTGGCCTACCATCTCCCACTATTTTCAGCCCCATGCCTTGGGTCCAAGGTTTACTGCATCTTAGTTCTAGGAGTGGCTCTTTTTACAGACCATAGTCTCTCAGGGAGAAGAGCAGCTAGATTGTTGTGGGTGGTATTGCCTATTGAGGCTACAGAAAAAGCAGGATAATTAATGTCAGTCAGAGCATAGAAGTCCTGAAATGTCTCCAAAGAGTTTTGGTTCCTGTCCTTCCACTCCTCTTCACCTTGAGACAATCCTCTAAGGGAAGTAGTCTAAAGATTTCAATTCTATTTTAGTGAGGAGGCTACTGAAGCTCAGAGAAGCTAAAAAGCTTGTTCAAAGCGCCAAAGCAAACCAGCTCTATCTCATACATCAGGGGAAGTATATAATCTTCACCATCCAGTTCATTCAAAACTGAAGTAGACCAAGTGAGGAGACTTCTGAAGGCACTCGGGAACTACCCTTTGGGCCAGTGTCCCACAAAGATAGAGCAGAAAGATATAGATGATAGTAGATAGATATAGATAACATCTTTTCCCCAACTCTCCCACACCCTTTAATGCACACATCAAGTGACCACCTATGCAAAACAAGACAACAAAAAACAAAAACAACAAACAAACAAAAATCCCAAACCCCCCAAAAAATTTTCACACAGCCTAAAGAACAGATTTGGATTTGTGTAACACTTTTTCCTCTGTTTCACCTACCTGTTCTACTAGAGGATTTTTCTTCCATTGCTAATTATCCAACACGCAGTCCTCTTCTACTTACACCCCCCAAGCAGATCCAGTGGATGGCGTTAAAGAGGGAGCCTGGAGCCTTTCGTTGGTTCCCTGGGAAAGCTGGGGAAGTACCCTTGGTTAGAGGGATGTGTGCGTGCTCTGTTGGAATATCAGCTGTTGTAGTTGCCAAAGAAGTTCCTGAGCCACATGGAGCCTTTTCTCTTCAAGCTAACCATGTGTTCACCTTGCCCCAAAGGTCAGAACTAATATTATCAAGCCACTGCAGAATGGGGAAATTAAAACCAGCAACTGACAGGCAAGATCTGTATTTCCTTGGGCTAAGTTTCAGATTGTTCTTTAGTATAAGTGGGCACGATTCCTTACTGGAAAGTGATTTGGCAATATGAGGCATGAGCAATAAAAAGATTCATTTCCTTTGTCCTAGTTATTCTACTCCTGGGACTTAATCCTGAACCAATAACCACCAAAGCACAAAAAAGTTCAAAACACTAAATTTTTAATTATAATTGCAGAGCTATTTTCTTTTGGGAACAACTGGAAGGTAATCTTTAAGTCCTCAAGGAAGAAAGACAGCTCTTTAGGTCTTTACTGCAGACATTGAGGATGATGAATTTAAAGCTATAAAATTCTGGGGGAAAATAATTATGCTGTAATTCTGGGTAAGGAACCTAAGGATGCAAAGTTATGCTTTTCAAAAGTTGGGCATTGGATATATCTATTATTTCTATTTTTGTGTTCTCAAAAACAAGTATCAATCTGTTGGTGCTCTTGCTATTGTCCTTTGTTCCTTCAATAAATATTTATTGATTCCTCTAATATGTTATCCCCTATACTAGGGGATGGGATGGTACTAACAAGTTGAATCAGACATGTTCATTGCTCTCAAGTTGTTGGCAATCTAGTGACAGAAATAAAAATCAATGGTGGTTGTGCAAGGTTATGTGTTTTGTGACAGAATGGACCATAGGGTGTGTATCGGGGGTGGGGGGTTAGAGGAAAGGATCTAAGTGGAGAGATGCTTGGTGAGAAAAAACTCCAGAAAATATTACTTGAGCTGATTAAGATAGGGGTTAAATGCTGACTCTTATCACTTCTCTGGGACTGGAGTGAAAATTCACTCAACCTCTCTTACTTAGTTTTAATGCCTCTTAAAGGGTCCTGAGAATGAAATGAGGTAATACATATGGAAAAGCCATTGGCTACACTGAGAAACAGTACTGTTTTGGAGCGTGGATAGCTCACTTAAATTCTCTGGGCCTCAATTTTACTTATCTGAGAAACAGAGCCAAGAGAATTTATGTGTCAAGCCATGTCCTTAGGGATGCTATAAGGCTCAAGACAAAGGCTTACAGGAAGGCTTGGGACAGCCTCTTTCCTTCCACTTTCCCCACCCAATAAAGCCAAAGGCCTTTTCCTAAATCTTAATCTACTACTAGAGCGTCTCTTAGTGCTCCTTCCTGCGACGGCAAAGTTTCCTTTGCGTGTGCCCCCTCCCCTCCGGAGCAAACACAGTTACGTCAGGTACTCCCAGGGCGCCAGCGCCACAGCTCTCTGCTCAGTAGCAGGGCGAGCTGTCACTTTGGAGGAGGAGCTTCGGTGGCTGCGCAGTTCCGTTCAAGGTTTCTCTGCTTAAAAGTGGCGAAATTCCATTTGTAAGTAATCGAAAGCACCAAATGCCCTTTCCAGCAGAACAGAAACACAGTCAGACTACCGTACGAGGGCTCAAGCGCGGTGGGAGAACCAAGACCCCAACTGGAGGCCTAGCTCCCGCCCACTTCATTCTTCCTAGGCGTCTGCACCGCCCTCTTCTTCAGCTTCCGCTCCTCCAGCCAATGGGAACTAAGGGGTCGAAGCCCCGCCTCTAGTAGCGCGCTAAAGAACGCCTGCGCAAGTGCGCGCGAAGGCTGGACCTGGCGGATTTGGGCGCGTTCTGCAGTTTTCTTATGCCAACTTTCGGAGCAGGCTGGGAGGCGTTAGCGGTTTGCTGTTAAGATGTTGCGCGTGGTGAGCTGGAACATTAATGGGATCCGTAGCCCTCTGCAAGGGGTGCTTTACGAGGAGCCCAACAACTGTACCGCCATGGCCATGGCGGGCATTTTGGACAAGTTGGACGCTGACATCCTCTGTCTTCAGGAGACCAAAGTGACCAGTGAGAGCTCAAGAATACAGGACCCCTGCCATATTTTCCCCTTTCTGCTAATTTTTGCCCTTTGCTCTATCTCATTTCACTTTTCCATTTCTATATCTTTGGAGTCCTCCCGTTAGGTCCTGTTCATCTCCTGTCCTCAGGAGAACCTTAATCCCCGCCCCCTTGCAAACTCCATCCTCGCTCATATTCTCTAATGTACACGCATTCTCCCACCCCGGCTCAGCCACTCCAATTTCTGTCCACCTCCCACACTGCCCGTTTCTCACTTCCAAGTCAGACTCCCAATTCCACTCTTGCTCCCAGCTCAGATCCTTGAATTCCCACCCTATCTTTACCCCAATATCAGACTGCCTAATTTCCTCCTTTTTTACACATTAAAATCAGATCTCTGGTTCCTCCTAATCTCTAGTCCCATCCCTCCTTCCCTGTTGAGAGCCTTTCAGCATTTTTACCTCCTGTCCCATCCCAAGCTTAGTCCTCCTAATTCCCTCTCCTTCCCACCGGTATCCCACCCCCAGCTCACTCTCCTGATTCTTTCCCTTCCCCATGCACTCCCTTCTGAGACTCCCTAAATACATTTCCTTCCATCTCCAGTTCGGGCCCTCTAATTTCCTCTCCTACCTCGCACCCCCCAGCTCAGATTTCCAGTTTCCTCTCCCATATCCCCATTTCTCACCCCAACTCCCTCCTGTCACCTAGTCACCTCCATCCTCCCACCTAATTGTCCACCTCCTATTCTGTAGTTCCCTTCTTCTAATTCTAATATAAATTCCCTTTCTAGTCCCCACATTTTTAGCTCGTTCTCTAATCGTAGATACTTTGTTTTCTCTTCTAACTCTGACTCTGATGTGTACAAGGGATTAGCCTACAACTGTAATTCCAAACCTTAGTATGTCCTGGGTCTTAGTTTTATCTCTGACATAATTTTACATCTTTTTTTTCCAGGGGATGTGCTGACAGAGCCCCTGGCTATCATTGAGGGCTATAACTCCTATTTCAGCTTCAGCCGCAACCGTAGTGGCTATTCCGGTAAATGATGTTTCTGGGGACTTTAAATTAGTGATGAAAGCAGGTAGGGTTTCCAATATTTGATGAGAAGGTAATAAGAAACGTAGGCTTTTAGTCCTCAGAGCTAAAACTCGATAAAAATATGTATAAAATTTTATGTATAAAATTATTGTTGGACATCAGAAGCACAATGGTGTGGTGATTAACTGTATGAGCTCTGGAGACAGACTGCCTAGGTTTAAATCCTAGCTTACTTACTAGTTGTACCCTCTGGCAAGTTAACTTTTTTATGCCTCAGCTATAAAATGGGGAAAATACTTACCTCCTAGGGCAATTATAAATATTAAACTAATTAGTCCAGATGATAATGATAGCTAACACCTGTTGAACACTTAGCATGTATTTGTGTACAACACTTAGAATATGTGCTGTTGTAGATGAAGGGATTAAGACTTCAGGATTTGAATAGACTTTCCCCAGATTCTCAGGAGCCATCAATAACCTTTGAGTTGGGAGAGAAGTTAATATAGCCACACTTGATGAAGATGACTCAGTTGACCTGTGTCAGGGCAACAGGCTGTTGGATGCCAGGCCTGGTCACAGTACCCTGTCTGTCTCCAGGTGTAGCCACCTACTGTAAGGACAGCGCTACCCCAGTGGCTGCTGAAGAAGGCCTGAGTGGCCTACTTGCCACTCAGAATGGGGACGTGGGTTGCTATGGAAACATGGATGAGTTCACCCAAGAGGAGCTTCGGGCTCTGGATAACGAGGGCCGGGCCCTCCTCACACAGCACAAGATCCGGTAATAGCTCACTTTCCCCTGTCACTAAGCACTGTTGGTTCGACTCTGAGTGTGGTGATTCTGAGGCTAGCTAGCCTTTATAAACATGCATTCACCATGGAAAACTTCCCAATCTTTCCTTTCCTGGACTCTAGTCCTAGCTGGGTTACTCATTAACCTTGCACAAATTATGTCCCCTGTGAGCCTTGAGTTCCCCATCTCTACAGTAGGGGCACAGCTGGGAGGTCCAGCTCTCTGGTTATGACAGGTACACCAAAAGCAACTGAGCCTAGGCTGAACTTATTGCCCCAAGATGCTCTCATTCTGTGTCCTGTCTTTGTGAATGGCAGCACTATCCCCTGGTTTAGCTGGGTGTCATACTAGATGTCTCTCATCTTGGCATCCACAGTCAGTCCCCAGGTCCTGTGCATGCCGATTCCCTGTGCATTCATGTCTTTTTGTCCCTTTCCTTTGCACCCATCCCACAGACAGCCATTAAGTGGAAGCCACATGGTATGGGAAGGAGGGACTTGAAAATGACTCTTTTCTTGGGGTGGGTTCTCTTCTCTGCAGCACATGGGACGGAAAGGAGAAGATCTTGACCATAATCAATGTGTATTGCCCCCACGCTGACCCTGGGAAGCCTGAGCGTTTGGCTTTTAAGATGCGCTTCTATCGCTTGCTGCAGATCCGAGCAGAAGCCCTCCTGGCAGCTGGCAGGTACGGCAGGCCTGGGAAGCAAGGCTTCCTTGAGTTTGTCTTGTGTGCCCAGCTCTATGTCAGACTCCATTGGAAGGGATATGGGATCTTTTTCATTTGAGGTTTTTTTTATAGCCTAGTTGTAGACACCAGCATGCCTACCTGATTAGACCCAGCTCTTTAAGAGCTGAGAGGACCAGGTAAAGTGACACAAATATGGGTTTTATACTCAGATACCTCTGAGCACCTAGCCTGGCTCTTCCTCTTACTCACTGTGAGCCCCAAGGCTAGTACTACCTCTGTTTTCTCTTTTGTCAAATGCATGTATGAATCCTTACCTCACAGAATAGTTTTAAGCATGAAATGAGATGAGGAATATAAAGTTCCTGGGAGAAAATAATATATGTTATCCCAGGAAGGGACAGGAAGATGAGGGTGGGTTAGAGTAATCCATGGATGCTTCCTAGAAGTGGTATGTGAGCTCAACTTTGAAGGCCCAGAAAAATACCATTAGGTGGAGATTAGTCCGACAGTCATGCCAAAGGCAACTGTCATTTTTGGAGATCAGAACTGAGTTGGTCAAAAGTAAAAGGCAGGCCCTGGCCGGTTGGCTCAGTGGTAGAGCATCGGCCTGGCGTGCGGGGGGGGGGGGGGGGACCCGGGTTCGATTCCCAACCAGGGCACATAGGAGAAGCGCCCATTTGCTTCTCCACCCTCCCGTCCTTCCTCTCTGTCTCTCTCTTCCCCTCCCGCAGCCAAGGCTCCATTGGAGCAAAGATGGCCTGGGCGCTGGGGATGGCTCCTTGGCCTCTGCCCCAGGCGCTAGAGTGGCTCTGGTCGCGGCAGAGCGTCGCCCGGGGCGTGCCGGGTAGATCCCGGTCGGGTGCATGCGGGAGTCTGTCTGACTGTCTCTCCCCGTTTCCAGCTTCAGAAAAATACAAAAAAAAAAGTAAAAGGCAGCAAGTTCATGATAAGAGTGGAGAGGTAAGCTGTTATGAGTTGTTGGCCTTTACCTTGGCCTCCATTTGGGAGGTGGCGTATTTGAGCTCTTGAGCCTAGGAGAAAGTAATTGGGCCAGGACTACTGCTTCCCTGTCTTGAATGTCCATTTGACAATTCCACCTTTATATTTTTCAGCCATGTGATCATTCTGGGTGACCTGAACACAGCCCACCGCCCCATTGACCACTGGGATGCAGCCAACCTGGTAAGGTTCCTTCTAGGTCCCTGACCTTAGTTCTGACTATTGTTCTGTTCAGCCAGCCAACCAATACTGGGTTTTTTTGGCCCAGGGACAGCTTCCTTCATAAAAAAGCAGAACTCTGAAATACTGTTCTCAAAGTACTGAGGATTGTTTATTCAATAGACATTACTGATCCTACCCTTGGCCTGGCCATGAGTCACATTCTAGGAACCCAGTTACCACTCATTTTCTGACTCTTGGCTCCTCAGAGCTCTCAGCATGGTGGTAGGCTATGGACACATGACCAGCCAATTATAGAATGGTGTCTTCAAGACTGAGGCAGAGATGGCAGCCCCGGCAGCTAGGCAGCTCAGAAATGGGATCCCTGGGCCAGCCTGGACAGGGCAGACATCTGAAAATGTCTGAATCTTAAAAGATGAGTAGACTAGAGCTTTGGGATGAGGGGAGCAAAGCATTCTAGTATGAAAAAAAGGGCTGCAAGTTGAGAATTTGTCTGATGTGCATAGGGAACTGCCAGTCCCATTCTTATTAGGGGATGACATAGGAAGAAAGATGGGTGGCAGAAGAGATGGGGCTGCTTTGGGAGCCAGATTTCAAGGTCCTTGGACGTCATATTGCCTTGATCATTTTCCTAATACACTATGTCTCCTGCTCATGAACCTTCAGTACCTCCCTTTTACCTCCGTGATGCAGAGAAAACATATAGGCCTGGTTTCAAGGCTCTTTCTGGTCTGTGTCCAGTCTCTATTTTTATCTTTAGTCCCCCTACACACTGTGTCCACTGCAGACGGCTCACCTGTCTGCACATTGAAAAGTTATTCTGATTTTGGCTTTTCTCACTCTACCCTTGGTGGGCCTCTCCTCCCTTCTGTCTTTTTTCTTGTCTGAACCTCTTATTTCTGAGTCCCTTTAGGCCAGTGGTTCTCAACTCCTGACAGCACATTAAAACAAGGAACTTTTGCCAAAAAATATCAATACTTTGACCAGTTAAATCAGAAATTGTTGGGTGTGGGGCTTGGGTAGCAGTATGTTTTAAAAGCTCCCAGGCTGATTTTATTGTACAGTCAGGTTTGAGAACCTCCGTCCTACAATCTACAAGCCAGTTCCCCTCTTACTTTGCCTTATGAGTGTGGGCTGGGGCAGGGGATCAATATCTTACGCTGGCACAGTTCACGGCACCACTGAGCTTGTCTCAAAGGAGGGGCTGTAAGGGAGAGTGCTTGATTGGTTTGCAGAAGAGCCGCATAAACATAGATGTGGCTCCCAGCTTAGCAAATGAGCAGAAATGAGACAATGGTGGTGGTGTGGTAGGGAAGGGAGTGTGTACTACAAAGTATGAACCTTCCATCCTCCCTGTTTTATTCCTCATTGGGCATTCATTCAGACTGTTCTTTTTACTTCCTATAATAGTGTCATATACCTTTATCCCTTCTCTCCTTAGTTCAGAACTATCCTAGATCCAAGTGTACCCCTACCTTCTTTCTTCCAGGAAAAACGAACTAATGGTATCAAATCACATGACAAACATTGTACAAAGTAGCAGAGTGTGTCCACTTCCCACAAAACCTTCTAATCTCATCTCCCAAAATGGCACCATCCCCTTGGTTGCTCTAACCAGAAGCCTGGGAACTGGGTTACTGTTGTCCTTCCCTTCTCCCACCCTCCCCACATTTAGTTGATCAGCGTGTACTGGAGATTCTAGCACCAAATCATCTCTATATTTTCCGTCTCCTCTGGTACAACTCTAGTCTAAGTGACCGTCATCTCTTCCTTATATAAACTACAATAGTTATCTCCAGCTGGTATTCTGACCCCTAGTTTGGTCTCCCCTCAGGTTTTTGGGTACACTGTCCCTTCCCTCCGCAGCTTCAACACAGAGGCTGTTCTCTTAATTTGTAACACCCTCTGCCTGGATTATTCCCGCTCGGTCTTTACTTTTCTGCTCCAGATTATTTCCTAAAAGTCTCATTAGTTCCCAGAACATCAAGTTCGTAGTTTGTCCCCAGCATCATATCTTGCACATGATCGTTGTTCTTTGAACATCTGTTGCATTGAATAAGTGGGGGAGTGGATAGGATGGATGGATGAATTGGGGTGCAGAATCCCTGGAGCCCCTCAGCTAAAGAGTGAGGGGTGGTCAGTGAGAGCTTTGACGCAAGATAAGCCAAACAGTACCAAAGGGTTTAAATGAAAAGGCAGCAGTCTTAACTCCTAGCCCCAGCCCTACTTTTTAGAGGCAGTCACTTTTAGCTTCCTATTTTCCATTCTTTTGGTGAGCAGTTCTAAGAATTGCTTTGATTAAGCAAACAACAAATCAGTAAGGATGGAATTTGAATGCGAGCTCTGCCAGTGCTGGGCTGCGTGACCTTGAGCAGTAGTCGTTGGAACAACCACGGGTTTTGTTAGTTAGTTAGTTAGTTAGTTAGTTAGTTAGTTTGTTTGCTTGTTTTAGCGAGAGAGCCAGGGGAGAGGAACATACAGAAAGGGAGAGAGGCCTGACCAGGTGGTGGCGCAGTACATAGAGCATTGGACTGGGATGCAGAGGACCCAACTTCGAAACCCCAGGGTCACCAGCTTGTGCATGGGTTCATCTGGTTTGAGCAAGGTCGCTGGCTGCAGCAAGGGGTCACTCGGTCTGCTGTGGGCCCCGGTCAAGGCACATATGAGAAAGCAATCAATGAACAACTAAGGTGCCACAATGAAGAATTGATTCTCATCTCTCTCCCTTCCTGTCTGTCTGACCCCATCTGTCCCTCTCTCTATCTCTGTCACACAAAAAAAGAGAGATGAGGAGTATCAACTTGTAATTGCAGCACTTTAGTTGCTCATTGATTACTTTCTCATATGGGTCTTGACCTGTGGTCTCCAGCCAAGCCAGTGACCCCTTGTTCAAGCCAATGACCTTGGGCTCAAGCCAGTGACCATGGGGTCATGTCTGTGATCCCACACTCGAGCTGGCGACCCCATGCTAAAGAGAGAGGTAAATGGGGGATGGAGAGGGAGAGAGACATTGATTTGTTGCTCCACTCGTTTATGCATTACTTGGTTGATTCATGTATGTGCCGTGATCTGGGCTCAAACCTGCAACCTTGGCTTATTGGGATGATGCTTCAACCAAATGAGCTACCTGGCGAGGGCACAACCACATTTTCTTGTCTCTAAAATGAAACAGTCTAAGTCCCTTCCAGTTCCAGGCATCCAGTTCTGCCTCTCTTTATCCCCCTCCCCCTTCCCCAGGAATGCTTTGAAGAGGACCCAGGACGCAAATGGATGGATGGCTTGCTCAGTAACCTGGATTGCCAGGCTGGGTCCCAGGTAGGAGCCTTTGTTGACAGCTACCGCTGTTTCCAGCCAAAGCAGGAGGGAGCCTTTACCTGCTGGTCGACAATCACTGGTGCCCGCCCTCTGAACTATGGCTCCCGGATTGACTATGTGCTGGGGGACAGGACCCTGGTCATAGACACATTCCAGGCCTCCTTCTTGCTGCCTGAAGTGATGGGCTCTGACCATTGTCCTGTGGGTGCAGTATTGAGTGTGTCTTGTGTGCCAGCAAAACAGTGCCCACCTCTTTGCACCCGCTTCCTCCCCGAGTTTTCAGGCACCCAGCTCAAGATCCTTCACTTCCTAGTTCATCACAAAGAAGATCCTGTGTTCAAGCAGTCAGCGCTGCCGCTCAGTGGTCAAACCCAAGTACGCCAAAACAAAGCCCGCGTGCGCTCAACCAGGCCTCGGCCAAGTCAGGCTGGCTCCAGTAAAGGCCAAAAAAACCTGATGAACTACTTCCAGCCATCCTACAGCTGTCCCCAGGCTTTGCCTAAGTTGGAGACGCCTAGCCTGGGTGCCCTTGCAACCCCAAAGATTCCAGAAGACGAGGTGATGGTCAAAATGGTGGAAGTGCAGGCCAAGGCTTCAGAGGCCAAGGATGAGAAGGAGGTACGGGCCTTGTTCTGGAAGTCTGTGCTGGGCGGCCCCTTGCCCATGCCCCTCTGTGGGGGCCACAGGGAGCCATGTGTGATGCGAACTGTGAAGAAGCCAGGACCCAACCTGGGCCGTCACTTCTACATGTGTTCTAGGCCTCGGGGTCCTCCCACTGACCCCTCTTCCCGCTGCAACTTCTTCCTCTGGGGCAGGCCCAGCTGAACCAGCCCGGCCCTAGGGATGTCTGGCACGGTCAACTCTGTACGTGATCTGAGGCCAGCACCTTCCTAAGCTGCCACCTCCTCCCCCAAGACTTCCTTCCCCTCCTCCTTCACCTTCCTCAAGGATTCTTCTGTTTCCTCTTTTCCTCCTCTAAGGCCTTTCTTCCTCGCCTTCCTGCCTAGCTCCTCGTTGGTGAGTTTCTTGTGCCTTAATGCTGCAGCCCAGTCCCCTGCCCCACTTCCCACCTTCCTGTAAGAAATACACAGGAATCAGTTGCTCCAGGAAAATTTAAAACCTTTCTTTCCTTGCTGGGAAATGTATCTGCCTAAATAAAGTCTGTGTCTGTGTTTTAAGTGCACCATGTCATTTTAACATTTTGGATATGCTCCATGAGATGTTATTCAAATACAGGGTTTGCAATTGGCTGTAGCCTGATGATGTAACTCAGGAAGAGGGGAGGAAGGAGCAGGAGTGCTCACCATAAAGGCCTCTGTTGAGTTCTAGGAGTTTCCTGCACTGCTGAGGTTGGCTCAGCAAAGGAGGTGGGTGTGGTGTAACAGAAAGCTCAAGTGGTCCTTGTAATTCCCAACTGGTATGTCCAACAGCTGCCATAAATGGGTTGTAGGGTAGAAAGAAACGTGTCTTTCAGCTCTAGAGTTGCCAGGCAGGGTTAAGAATTGCCCAAATATCAGGAAAGATCACCTCATAGACAAGTATTAGTTTGCCTGATTGTGTCATGCAAATGTTTTCAGTGTGCTGTGAATTGGCAAGGTTGGGAGCTTTGCCTTGAACAGGTTGCTTGCTATAGTCAAGCCTCTTTCTTGTCTTATAAAGTGGGGCTAGTAAGTCCTGTTCTATAAGGTGTGGGAAGGACAGATTAAGGAGGAGGACATCTGTTCCTTCTCCTGGAAAATACCTCGGAAGTTCTGGGGAACTACTCTCCAGGCAGTCTGGTATGAACTGACTCCTCCTGGCTTCAGGGGCTACCTGAAGCCTAGGATTCCAGGTCCAGTGAAGAGTCAATCCCTGAGCCCTGGCCGGTTGGCTCAGCGGTATAGTGTCGGCCTGGCGTGCGGGGGACCCGGGTTCGATTCCCGGCCAGGGCACATAGGAGAAGCACCCATCTGCTTCTCCACCCCCCCTCCTTCCTCTCTGTCTCTCTCTTCCCCTCCCGCAGCCGAGGCTCCATTGGAGCAAAGATGGCCAGGGCGCTGGGGATGGCTCCTTGGCCTCTGCCCCAGGCGCTAGAGTGGCTCTGGTCGCGGCAGAGCGACGCCCCGGAGGGGCAGAGCATCGCCCCTGGTGAGCAGAGCGTCACCCCTGGTGGGCTTGCGGGGTGGATCCCGGTCGGGCGCATGCGGGAGTCTGTCTGACTCCCCGTTTCCAGCTTCAGAAAAATACAAAAAAAAAAAAAAGAGTCAATCCCTGAATTTTTGTTGAAACCATTGGGTAAGAGCCATTTCAAATAAACCTGCCAAGTGTCTCAGTTCTTTGTTCAACTTACTGTATGGTTTTTGCCCATCTCCTTTCTGGATTTCAGTTTCCCTATCAGTAAAATGGAGTGGTCAGGTCAGCAAGTGATCTGTGGTTTTCTGATGGCTCTGCCGCTTGCCTTAGCGAGTCGGGTATAGTGCAGTTGTTTGTTCTATGTCCAGCAGAGGGCTACAAATGCTGCAGTTTGCTCTTTATTTGTTTTCAGGCTCAAGTCAGCACACAACAAAGCAGAGGACTGGAAGAGGGCCCAGCTTCCAGTGAAGGGCAGGCGGGGTGGGGATCTGAGGCAGCTGGCTTCTCATGCATAGGTGGTAACATACTGGGGCTGCATGTTCCCAAAGTAGGAGCGTTCCCATTCACTCATGAGCTCGAAGTGCACAGGGCGGTGACAGAAATTGCAGGCAGTAATAGACACATCCTGGAGAGGAAGGCCCACCTCAGTCCAGGCTACCAGCAGCTTCTCTGAAGGGGGTGGGAGGATGGGAGGGAAAGAATTGGTTAGACTAGGTTTTCTTAATCTCTGTGTCATAGTACAGATATGCCAACATACAGATCTCTTCAACTCTGATGTATTGGAACCAGAACTAGCTTCTGGTTTGCCCCGCTGAGTGTTACGAATGTTAACCATTTGTGTATGGGTGCTGTGATGATGTATAAAAGATTGGGAAGCGCCTATCTGACACAATTTATAGCTGTATTGGCCTGGCCTGGACTGCACCCTAAGTACAGGGCATGCTCTGTGGTCAAGAAGTGAATCTATCTACTTGTAAGTTCCCAGCCTGGGGAAGAAAATGATAGACAGTAACCATATGGTGCCATTTTTGTGACATGGGACCCTGGGGTAGCGAGTGTTTCTGGAGGGGGTAGGAACCCAAAGGTGGGAAATCTCCTTACCCCACTGTCAGAAATCTCAGGTGTGAGCCAGGGCTCTGTTCATGGCTTTTAAAATGATCATTTCCTGGGTGATCTCATTCAGTCTTTCAATGGCCTACAATACCCTATACAGTCTGGGTCCATACTGCCCCTCTGTCCACAATTTTCTATCTCCCTTTTGCTTACATCATTTCATCTACACTCTTCTTGGTCCTCAAATACCATCTTTCTGCTGATGATTCTGAAATTTTCATCTCCGTCCCAAACTGCACTCCTGAATTCTAGACTTGGATGTTTAATAGACTTTCTATATCTCCAATGATAGATAGGCATCTCTAACTTAACATGAACTGAGCTACTGATCCCGCTTAATCTCCACAATAGCCTACTCTGTTTTCTTTCAGCCTTACCCATCTCAGTTGATAGCAATTTCAATTATTCAGTCCATAAATTTTAGAGTCATCTTTATTTTTCTTTTCCTTTCTTACTACACATCCAATATATCAGCAAATATCATTGGCTCTACCTTCAAAATCTGACTACTTCTTATCACTTCCAATGCTGTCCTCAAGTCTGAGTCAGCATTATTTTTTATCTGGAATATTACAGTATCCCCCATTGTATCTCTCTGTTTTCACTCTTTCTCCCTTTCAGTCTATTCTCAACATAAATGTTAGAGCAATTCTGTTAAAACCTGAGTTAGACATGTCACTCTTCTGCTCAAATCCTTTGAAAAGTATATCCATTTTAGAGTTAAAGCCAAAATTCCTTCAATGGCCTACAGTACCCTTTACACTCGCAGGGGTCCCCAAACTTTTTACACAGAGGGCCAGTTCACTGTCCCTCAGACCGTTGGAGGGCCGCCACATACAGTGCTCCTCTCACTGACCACCAATGAAAGAGGTGGCCCTTCCGGAAGTGCGGTGGGGAGCCGGATAAATGGCCTCAGGGGGCTGCATGCAGCCCGCGGGCCGTAGTTTGGGGACGCCTGCTACAGTCTAGGTCCATATTGCCCCTCTGTCCACAATTTTCTATCTCCCTTTTGCTTACATCACTCCATCTACACTCTTCTTGGTCCTCAAATACAAAAGTAACCCCTGTGTTATGGTCTTCCCTGTCTTCGATCATTCCCTCTGCATGGGATGATTTTCCCATAGCTCTCTATCCAGCCAACTCCTTCACCTTCATATATTTTTGCTCAAGTGTCATCTCAATGATCTCTACTCTTAATACTCTATTTAATGCTACAACCCTCCTCCAATCTAGCCCCTGTCCCCCCCCCCCAATTAGCACTTCCCTACACCCCTTATCCTGCTCTATTTTTTCATAATGCTTATAACTGCCAGGCTATATATAGGTGACACTTGAACAATGTAGGGGGTAGTGGCATCCTGCACAATCGAAAATCCACATATAGCCTGACCTGTGATGGCGCAGTGGATAAAGTGTCGACCTGGAAATGCTGAGGTCGCTGGTTCAAAACCCTGGGCTTGCCTGGTTAAGGTACATATGGGAGTTGATGCTTCCAGTTCCTCCCCCCCTTCTCTCTCTCTGTCTCTTCTCTCTCTCTCTCTCTCTCTCTCTCTCTGTCTCTCCCTCTCCTCTCTAAAAAAATAAATAAATTTAAGAAAAATTAAAAAAAAATCCACATATAACTTTTGACTCCCCCTAGACTTAATTACAGTCCCTTGCTATCCACAGAAGATTGGTTCCAGGACTTCCTGTGGATACGAAAATTCGTGGATGCTCAAGTCTCTTCTATTAAATGGTGTAGAATAATGCATACAGTCTGCAGTCTGCATTCACGATTCCCAACCACTGATCAAAAATAGTGTTTTTGATCCATGGTTGTTTGAATCTATGGGTATGAAACCTGGGGATACAGAGGACTGACTATATTTATTGAAAAAAATCCTCATATAAGTGGACCTTCTCAATTCAAATCTTTAGTTTAAGAGTCAACTCTAATTTGCTTATTTTAAAAATGTTTTCTATCTCCTTCCACTAGAATTTAAGCTCCAGAAGGATAGGGTTTTTGTATATGTTTTATTTATTACCAGATCCCCAGCACCTAGAATAGTGTGTAGCACACAATGAGTACTCAATAAATATTTTTTGAAAGAATGAAAAGATGCATGGTTAAGTCAAGAAAATGAAATAAAAGGAAGTAAGCCAGAAGAAGGGTTTGAGGGAGGGCATTCCAATTAGAAGAGAGTGTTAATTAGCAAAGTCCCAGAGGTTAGGCAATAGAGAAAAAATAAGGGAACTACAAGTCATTCAGTGTATCTGTAGAAATAAAATAATGTGGGGCAAGAGGTGAGCAGATAGAGATCACCATGTTGAAGGCACGGAATGCCATACCAAGGAGTTTTTACTATTCTCCAAGTAGTCTCCAGTTTTGGACTGTATAGTCAAACAGTACAAACATTTTAGCATGTATTTCCAATCTATGTATGCTTGTTTATATACTCTATACAGGTATCATTCTCAGTCTATGTGTTAAAAATCAGTATCAGTAATGCTTAATTCCCAATTTTTAAGATAAAAAGTAAACATAAAATCCCAGGTATGTTGTATAATTTTCAGGTCTTATAAGTAATAAACCTGTATTTTTAAAAAAAATTCTAATTCCTTCACCCTATGCATCATCTTGCATACCTCATCGTAAAGACCATTACTCTAGTCTAGACAATAAAGAAACATGAAGAGGTTAAAGCAAGAGAGCTATATGGTCAGATTTCTAGAAAAGTCCCTGTTTTGGTCAGTATGGAGAAGGGATTAAAAGGAAGCAAGAGAGAAGCAGAGAAATAAGAAATCACATTGATATGGATTTAAAATGTATCAATAGAGAAAAGAGAACAGACTTGAGAGGGATTATAGAAAACATTTGCAAAATTTCAGGGTGGTTTGGCTATAGGTTTGAAGGACTGGTGAAGTTATGGTGGAAACCATTCATATTTCTTTCCTGCAAAAGCCCAGCATAAATGGACACTCAGTGAACTGAGGATTCCCAGAGCTCTATAACTGAAGCCCAGAACAACTGAAAGGACTGAGCTAAAGCTCTAGAAGTCTGGATCATCAGCCCAGGGAGGCAGTAGACCACGTGGTTATGACAATGGTGGTAGAGACAAATTCCCCAGTTCGAATCTAGTACCTGTGTGACTTGCACCAGTTACTCTCTCTCTCTCTCTATATATATATATATATATATATATATATATAAATTTTTTTCTTTTTTGTATTTCTCTGCAGTCAGACAGACTCCCACATGTGCCCAACCAGGATCCACCTGGCACACCCACCAGGGGACGATGCTCTGCCCATCTGGGGCATCGCTCTGCCGCAATCAGAGCCATTCTAGCACCTGAGGCAGAGGCCACAGAGCCATCCTCAGCACCCGGGCCATCTTTGCTCCAATGGAGCCTTGGCTGCAGGAGGGGAAGAGAGAGACAGAGAGGAAGGAGAGGGGGAGGGGTGGAGAAGCAGATGGGCGCTTCTCCTGTGTGCCCTGGCCGGGAATTGAACTCGGGACTCCCGCACGCCAGGCTGACGCTCTACCACTGAGCCAACCGGCCAGGGCCCAGTTACTATATATTTTTAATGACTCAATTTTCACATACATGAAGTGGAAGTACTAATAGTGGAATCTCTACCTGATGAGGATTAGATGAGCTAATACAGGTAGAGTGTTTAGAATGGTGATTGGCATATGATAAGTACTTAATAAATATTGGCTAGCATTATTTGATGTTTTTTAATCAATGAATGATTGAATGGCACCTACCTATCTTATCTTCCTTGAACTCTCATACTGTCTAGGCTCCAGACAAACAGAATGACTATTGACAATACGTGCCCTGTTTTCCTATCTTTGGGTCCTTGCTGATAGACTTCTTTTATTTTGGAATGTCCTTATACCATACCACATGCACTTCAAGGTGCTACACAAGGACTTCCTTGCCTACAAAGCCTCCCTAATTTTACCCTTCCTGCCTTCTCTAGCCACAAATGAGCACTCTTCCTGCAGCTCCAAGAGCAATGTAGCTCATCACACTGGACTAGTACCATCCATCTCTATGCCTGTCTGCTAGATCTTCAACTGCCTATGTACATGTCTTCCAACAGACTTGGAATGAGCACTTTCTTTATGTCAAGTCCTATGCTATAAACCCCACCCTATAATCCAGTAAGCTTTAGGTGAATTGACTAAACTGTCATCTTTCAGGATAAAACCCAAGCTTTCAGTCAGCATTATAAGCCTTTCAATCCAGTCTCTGTTTTGTGTTGTCTTTGTAGACCCACAGATAGACACTCCTCTTCCCCACTCCATTCCTACTATCCTACATTTCTGTAACACCTACTTATTGTTCTTGATATATCCCAGGCTGCTTCTCACCCTCTCTTCCTTGCCTTTCTTCATGTTCTTTCCTCTGCTAGGAATACCCCTCCATACCTATCCTTTTCTTCTCTTGGTCCAATACCATTCACCTTGAAAGACCTGGTTTTTATGTCATCTCCACTAGGAAGCCAGTCTTGAATTTCCTATGTTGGGTCACAACCCTCCTCTCTGTTCCCACAACTTCCACATTCTCTGTCTTCGTTAATTTTCACCCCTTGAAGGCATTGTTTGTGTCCACTATGAACTCCTCAACCAAACTGGAGCCCTATACGTCTAGGGATTACTTCTCATTCATTTATGACCCTGGTGTAAAATCTGCCATACAATAGATGTTTCAGAAATATATTTTTTAAGTGAATGTTATCCATTTTAACTTTTTCAGGTCCTGGGGCCGGAAGAAGGGAGAGTGTGTTATGCAACCATGCTGAGGACTTACCCACAAAGTCTTCCATCATCTGAGGGCTGTGATGGGGGGAGGGTGCCAGGCGCAGCAGCTCCTCACCTCGGGGGACAGTTGGGTAGTTGATGGCCTGCACATAGATGTTATGCTTGGAGAGCAGGAGATCACAGATCTTGCTGTTCAGCGCTGCATCACCCACCTGGGCTCATGAGAAAAGCCTGTCAATATCTGCCACCTTGGCCCCACTATCACTAGCTCTGTTAAGTAGGTAGAGGGAACCAGATGAAGGAACAACATTGAATTTTGGGACATTTTTTTCGTAAAGGGCTTAGTGTCAGCTCTAGACTGTCAAGTTGTTCAGAGTCAGCTATCAAACTCGAACAAGCAGGGTGGAGCTGTTGCTAGGAAACTTTTTTTGAAGCTGTTTGCAGAGCAAGCATGCTGGTTTTACTTGGCTAGTATGTTAATTTGGGGTGGTTCTGGATAAGAAGATAAATCTCTTAAGCCTCACTCTGGGGTGATGCCATTAGGTTAATTAAAACAACAACCACCACAAATATTTACAAAGTCTTTCAAGGGAATATTGGGTTGGTCTAAGGAGCAGTGACTATTTCTTTCTCATCCATACAATAGTTACATAAAATTATCTTCTCTACACCCCTACTTAACTGACACACACAAATAGATGTTATTTAAGAAAGAAGTCACAGATTTTTTTTTTTTTTTAGAGAGAGAGGAGGACAGACAAAAAGGGAGAAAGATGAGAAGCATCAACTCATAGTTGCGGCCTCTCAGTTGTTTATTGATTGCTTTCTCATATGTGCCTTGACTGGGGCCTCCAGCTGATCCAGTGTCTCCTGCTCAAGTGAGCAACCTCGGGCTCAAACCAGCTGCCTTGGCCTTCAAGCCAGTGACCATGGGGTCATATGTATGATCCCATGCTCAATGTGGTGACCCCATGCTCAAGCCAGATGGGCCTCAAGTCTGTTGAGTCCACACTCAAGCCAGCGACCTCAGGGTTTCAAACCTAGGTTCTCAGCGACCCAGGCTAATGTTCTATCCACTGTGCCACTGCCTGGTCAGGCATTGCAGGTCATTTTTAAAGGTAGTAAACACTCAAACATAGTTGAGAATCCAAAATAACAACTAGTCCTATTGCTTTTGATTTTATATTTTCTGACTTCAATTCTTAATAATACATTTCACACCATGACCTACAATACGCATATACACATACATACATACAAAACTGAAACAAATTTCTCGTAAAATGATACCCTTACTATATGTGATGTACTGCAACATTTCCTTTCTTTTCTTTTTCTCTTTTTGTAAGCAAATATATTTATAGCCACAATACCATAGATGTAAGCCAATGGCTATTCCTTGATAAAATACAAGAATTTTCATCATACTTAGTTTGCAGGTTTCTTAAGAGGTGGTCTCTTTAAGAGGCTGGGTGTACAAGAAAGATTTGTTTAAGATGATGTTATAACCCACTAATGCTCTTGATGCACAGTTTGAAAAACACTGAATTATATATAGGTTATGGATACTCAATATTGTGAGGGCCAGCACTGTCCAATAAGGATGACATAAGAGCTAATACAAAAAGAAAAAAAGACTGGTTAACTGATTAATCTAGAATGGCTGATAACTTTTCAAAAATGGTTAACAGGAAAGCAGAGTTGATGACAGAAGCAGGTGTCAGTTTTCCAGGTGTGGGAAGGCTCCCGTCAGAGATAGGAGAGGAGGGCATTGGGAAGGGTGGGGCTCTCACCCGGATGGGTATGATGTGGCTGGGACAGGGGATAACAGGGAGGCCCTTGTCCATTAGTAGCTGGCGCATGTGCTTGACATTGCGCTGGTGGGCTCGCCTCAGGACTTGGCCTTCCTCTCCCTTGAGCACCCGCACAGATTCCAGAGCCCCAGAAAGCACCATGGGAGGCAGTGAAGTGGTGAAGATGAAGCCAGCAGCATAGGAGCGCACCATATCCACCAAGTCACGGGTGCTGGCGATGTAGCCTCCCACACAGCCAAAGGCCTTGCCTGGAGACAGGGAGGAGGAGGATATGCACAGACCCCATTGTCAGTCCCCAGAAGAATAGAATCATGCCCCAGGTAACACAAAGAGGTGCATCAGGAGCTGGAGCTCTAGACTCCCTTCTCTAGACTCCCTTCTGCTCTTTTCTCCTGTCCATGGCTGGAGAATCATTATTTGCAAGAACTGATAATTCTTCTGCTTTGAGATAGGGTTTCAAGACCTGCCATATGCAATGACTAGATAGGCAGGAGCAGGGTGGGGATCTTGAGTTGTTTAGGCCTGAAAGTGAAACTAAGATGAAGCTTGGGGCTGTAGTAGGAAAGGGGAGTAGAACTACAACTCCCCACTTACTGAGTATGACCTGGCTATTTGGCCTAGCACAGGAGTCTTTAAAAAAAACCAAACACATTTTTTTTCAGCAACTTTGTAGTGAGAAGGAGTAAAAGGAGGGAATCCAGGAGTTCCACAGGTTGGGGCTGTGAATTCTACCCAATAACTCCTGCAGCTTTGGGGAGGAGGAAGAAAAGGATCTTTCAGCCACCTCCTTTTTGGATTTTATGTAAGGGAATTCCAAGGCGCTCACTCACCAAGGGTTCCAGAAATGATGTCAATCTTGTCCATAATTCCATCACGCTCCCCAATCCCAGCTCCCCGGGGACCATAAAGTCCAACAGCATGAACCTCATCCACAAAAGTCAGAGCTCCGTACTGGTGGGCCACATCACACAACTCCTCAAGGGGACAGATAGCACCTGAGCAAAGGCAAGCAATAGAGGTAGGAGATCATAACCCTTCCCCAGCTCCCATCTCCAGTGTGGAATTTCTGTTCCACAACTACCCTGGGACTATTTCAAACCTCTTCATTTATATTAACTGCCTTCACCTCCCTCCTACCCAAACTCATGTGCTCTCTCTTTCTTTCTCTTTCTCTACCACCACCCCTCTTCCTACCCTCCACCCCACCTGTGTGTATCTGTGTTTTCTCCAGGTTACAGTCTAGGCTTGCCTCTCTATTTTTACTTCATTCTGACAATATGTGTTCTCTTGTTTATGCCATGTTCCAGCCTCTCTTTGTTTCCATTTAGGGTTGGCACTAGCCTATGTGATATATGTGTTTAAATAAATTGAAAAAGTCACCTTTTGCACCAGGTTAATGTTGTCCCGATTTCAGATACCACTCATCCACTCAGCCAGGTGCTGTTGGCAGCCCTGTCAATATATTTATTCTCTGGCCTCCCTGTTTCTATCATTCTGGCTTTCTGCTACTACCTATCTTTTTGTGGCCATTTCCGTCTTTGTTTCTATATCTGTTTTTCTGTGTCTGCCTTATTTTTTCTGTCTTTTTTCCCCATTCCTTCTTCTCTGTCCCTGACTCTCTCCCTCTCTCCTTCCTCCTTCACTTTCTCATTTTGTCTACTTCTCTATCTCTCTACTCCAGAATTTCTTTCTCTGTACCTTTGTGTCCCTTTCTGTGTTTCTTTGTGCCTCCGTCTCTTTGTCTTTTCTGTTTCTCTGTGGAAGTGTATTTCTCATCTGTGTCAATGTTGTTATATGCGGGCACCTTCCCACACATAGGCTTAGTCTCAATCTATTGAATGAAAGTGAATTAGAAGTGATCTGTAGGTTCCCTTCCATTTCCATACAGATTACCAGATTTTTCCATGTTATTCTAGACATCTTCTGTACTTATAACTGTTTATAAGATCTTCAAATGGCTGTGAGTCCCATATGTAGACCTCTTGGCCACTGCATATACAAGAACCCACACCTTCTCCATTCCTAGAAACTACTGAGATTCAGGGAGTTCAAATACAGAAGAAACTTCTTCTGATGGAAACAAGGACTCCAGGCTAGGATTAAAGAATATGTGCAACTGGTGGGAACAACCACAGAAAGTGAAGCGCAAGACAAGACAGTGTGATGGCTCAAGCATCATTTCAATGGGAGAAATTCTGCCCTACCATTGACAGTCTAGGATAGCTTCCATCAAAAAATAAGGACTGTTCACTTGCAAATGTAAGGAAAGGGGATCGTCCCAACCTGGTTTCCACTACAGAAATAATAAATAAGAGTAGTCTCAATAGTATAATCATGGGATGATTTTACTTTATTACTAGTTGTAGAAATGTGGGAGTGGGCACAACAATAAATTCTTTACATATATTAACTAATTTGTTTCTCACAACTACTCTATTATCACCTCCATTTTTCAAATAAGGCAACTGAGACACAGTGCAATTAAGAAAATTGATCAACTAAGTAAATTGTCATGCTGGGATTTGAAAATGGATAGTCTGGTTCCACAGCCTGTACATTATCATTACATGATGCTGATGGCATGTATGTTGGCTAAATCAGGGAATACTATGGACTCTCCTTTGTTTCAGTTGCAAAAGTGAAAAATTGAAATGATCATTTACTATGATCTACTTAGATCATAATAAATAGGATCACTTTCATCATCTCTAATTCTTACAACCAGATGTTTTACCTTGGGGGAAACTGAAGCTCAGAGAGTTAAAGAGTTATTCAAATTCATAGAGCTAATAAGTGCCAGGGGTGAGATTTTAACTTAGATCTGTCTGATTTGAAAACCTCTTTTTTTGTTGTTGTTTGTTTGTTTGTTTTTTGTTTTTGTTTTTTGCATTTTTCTGAAGCTGGAAACGGGGAGAGACAGTCAGACAGACTCCTGCATGCGCCCGACCAGGATCCACCCGGCACGCCCACCAGGGGCGAAGCTCTGCCCACCAGGGGGCGATGCTCTGCCCCTGGGGGGGGGTCGCTCTGCCGCGACCAGAGCCACTCTAGCACCTGAGGCAGAGGCCAAGGAGCCATCCCCAGCGCCCGGGCCATCTTTGCTCCAATGGAGCCTTGGCTGCAGGAGGGGAAGAGAGAGACAGAGAAGAAGGAGGGGGGGTGGAAAGCAAATGGGAGCTTCTCCTATGTGCCCTGGCCGGGAATCGAACCCGGGTCCCCTGCACGCCAGGCCGACGCTCTACCGCTGAGCCAACCGGCCAGGGCCAAAACCTGTTTTGATTTCAATGCTTTATACTGGACCTTGAAAAAATTCCCGGACAATTATTTGTGAAATTTTCCATTGCAAAAGCCATACACTGAGATCGTTGATTTGTACATCATTTGTCATGGAGGGAGACTTGTGTGAAGGAATTGAAATCATAAGTCCTAGGGTGAAGATACGTACTTTGGCACTAATTTACTAAGTCACCCAAGATAAATTGGGAGCTGTCTCTAAACTTTAATTTCTTAATCTGTAAGATCACTGTAATAGCTGCCTCGATCTTTTAGCATTTACTGGCTGTGTGGTCTTAGGCAAGTTACTTCACTTGTTTGTATCTCACTTTCCTCATGTAAATGAATAAAAATAATAGCATGTAATAATAGGACCTACTTCATAGAATTATGAAGATTCAGTAAATTTATATATATACATATAAAATACTAATAATTTTGCCTGACATGTAATAAGCACTCTGTAAATGTTATCTATTATCATTATCATCTTGGTTTTTGTGCGACCAATGTTAGTAAATATACGCTCATGCATATACATACCATCCATAGAATGAACAGTCTCAAAGGCCACAATTTTGGGTGTCTCAGGATTGGACTTCTTTAGAAGTGTCTTCAGGTGGTCAGGGTCATTGTGCCTGAAGACAAACTTGGCTGCTCCACTGTTGCGGATACCTTGGATCATTGAAGCATGGTTACCTGCATCTGAGTAAATCTCGCACCCTAAGGAACAAGATGAATCATTCTTAAGCTTCTGTCCCAGTATTCTCACTTCAACCTCAGGACTGATCTGGCAGGGGCAGAGGACCAACCCTTTCCTCTCTATAAGACCTTGCTCTGCTTTCCCATCCTCTAGAAATCTTTGTGACACCTCTTACTCCCTTGGAAGAACTCCTCTTTCCTAAAATTCTGACCTCTACATCTTTCCCTGCAGTCATTTCCAACCCTGGTCTGGCCTCTGACTATCTTGGAGTAAAGGAAATTTTAATTTCCCAAGAAACTCTAGAGTTTCCTGAGGACAGGGCCTATGTTCCTTCTCTTAGACACATATGATCAAGCCTTGGAAAGGAGTTTGTTGAATTGGATGATGCTCAATTTCAATTCTTCTTGGTCCAGATAAAATCCCACCTCTTCCAGGTAGCGTCTCTCTGCTTATAAGTTGGATAATTATCAAACTTCCACAGTTTGAATCATAAATTCATGACATATCAGAGGTAGAAGGGCCAGTAATGACCATAGAATCCAGCCTCTTTAATGTATAAGTGAAGATAACAGAGGGAAGACCTTCCTCTAGGAGCTGAGGAATGCAGGGATATTTACTGGGCAATACTGGTAGGGCAGATAGAAGTGAGAAATTTGTGGAGGGAGTTGATTCCTGGCCACCCAAATTGCATTGGCATCAAGGAACTGTGGCATTCTATTAGAGTAAAGGATCACTTCTGTCTGAGGAAATCAGGCACGACTTCTGATGAACCTGCCATGAAGGACAGGTAGACCGGAGGTTTCTTCAGAGCAGGAACCACATCTTTTTATCTTTCTGTTTCTGATACCCAGATGAGGCTAGGTACACAGTAGATAAATAAGTATTGAATAATGAATGAATAAACATAACTGATTTATAAGTGAGTAAGTTAACATATGAATGCCTATATTACTGAATGAAAGAGTGATAAAAGGGATGCCAAAAGATGAGGCTTAAGAAATAGGTAGAGGTCAAATTGCCTGAGGCTTTAGAAGCCATGATAAAGAATTTAAAATTGGTCCTAAGGGCAATGGGTATCTATTAAAGATGTTTGGGCAGAGGAGTAATTAAAATAATGTTTTTCATTTAAAAAATATCACTCTGCCTGATATGAAGAATAGATTGCATGAGGGCAAAGGTGAAATCAAGAAAATTATATTATTTAGGCTACGATGGTTGCAGCGGAAATGGAAAGAAGTTGAATTGTAATGGTTGAGGAGGAGGCTCACTGAAAATATTTCTAAAGATGTTGGATTTATTGGTTATGTGTGACCTCAGAAAAAGTTTCTGAGAAGTAGTAGTGATGTTCATAGTGTCCTAAAAATTAGCAGGAAGTGAGGAAGTAGATAGCAAGTATGGAGACTTCTCTCAAGCAATTTGCCCGTTATAAGAAGGAGAAAGATAGAGCCATAGTTAGAGCATAATGAGGGGATATATATGTATAAATATATTTATGAGATGAAAGAAACTTCAATATGTTTTTAAAAGGGGAGAGGCTGAAAATACAGGGGAGAGGAAACTTATAGGTCAACATTCTTGAGAAAGTAGAGGGGAATGGGACACAAAGCATCAGCAGAAGGATTTGTCAATAATAAAAAGGGCAACTCTTCCACTGTGACAGGAGAGAAGGAATGAGGAGAGAACATGTGAGGATGTTCATGTGGGTGAGGGTTAAGTAGAGGTGTAGGAGGGCTGAGGAGAATGGGGATTGGCAAAGTTGCCCTGGAGACTTGGAAACAGGATTGCCAGAGAGAATAGAGGAGCTGATAGAAGTTGGGAACCATAAAGTTTTAGTGACTCCCATCTGAGCAATTATATAAACCCAGGATTGATAGAGAGGTTGGAGAGTTATATTCATTCAGTGTTGGAGCTGTGATGGAAGGATGACAGGCATATGAGTTGAGGATATTATTGACTAGAGAGTGGGAGAGTGGGAAGATGAGATCCAGATGGAATCCAGTGTACAAAGGAAGAGATTGGATTTAGGTGGAAGGAGAGATTCACCTTCAAATTGTAAAAGGGAAGAATGAAGAATAGATGAACAATTAGGTAAGTTTGTAAGTTTGGTGGCTATAAGTTGAAGGGGTCCCTTTCTGGGGACTTCTGTTTTCTTTGTGATGTAGGATGTGAGGTTATTTGCTAAAAGTGAAGGAGGAGGTAGTCACAGGTTTTAGAAGAGGGAAGAAAGTTTTAAAAACCAGATGTGGGGACAGAAAAGGACTGTTTATGAATAGTAAAAGCCCAGTTGAGTTGGAGGGGGGTTGACAAATTGACTGTTACTCTCCTGTGTAGTTAGGCAATATTCCTTAGTAGTGGTCTTCAGCCTATGTGTAGAATGGGAGAAAGGAGAGGGATGTAGTCATCTACTGTTGAGGATAAGCAAGGTGGAGAAGAAAGAAGGGCAATGGGAGCAAGTGAATTCACAAGAGAGGGAACAAGTAATGAAGACAGTGAGACTGTATGCTGGTAGTACAGGATACCAGCCCCAGACAAAGCTTCTCCCCTAGGCTTACCTGGCAGGATCTTGGCCAAGGTAAAAAGAGTAGAGTCATTGGCCACAAAGCAGGAAGAGAAGAGCAGGGCTGAGTCCTTCTGGTGCAGCTCAGCCAGCTCCTGCTCCAGCTCCACATGAAACTTACTAGTACCTGAGATGTTGCGGGTACCACCTGCTCCAGCTCCATGACGCTGCAGGGTCTCTCTAGTCAGGAAAAAACAAACGAGGAGACAAGGAGAAGAAACTCTTGTCAGACACTGAGAAACTGGGTAGGTTTCTCTTTCTTGATGGATGTCAATGTTGACTTAATGATCTTGTGTTGTTTGTATACTAAGTGACTAAGTAGAGGGCAGCATGGGGATGGAGGATAGATACGGACCCTCATTTTCAGGCTGAAGGCACTCAGGGATTGAGGGAGAAGCTAGGTTGAGCTTGAAAAACTTGGAAGACTTTCGTCACACACCATCTCTGACAACAGTCATTCTGCAGCCAGAGTGAGAGCTCATGGTGAGTGGGCTTACTTATCCCATCCTCTCCTCAATAGCATTGGACATCCAAGAGTTTAGAAAAATATGGTTTGTTAACTGACTTAGTTCATATCTGAGGATTAAATATGCTGGAGGGCCTTATAAAACAAGTGGTGGGTGGAACCCCAGTTTTCACTGCCAGCCCTACCATTTCCTTCCATGTGTGGCTTTGGTTCTTGTCTAGAGTGTCCCTACAGCTCATGGCCCAGGCCCTACTACTCACTGTGTGGCTTGCAAGACCCGAGGGTGCCGACTCATGCCCAGGTAGTCATTACTGCACCAGACAGACACATCCTTTGCAGACACAGATATATCAGAGAAGTGTTGGGCAAAGGGGTATGCATCAGCCCAGCGGTTCACGGTCTTGAACACACGGTAGGTGTGGTCTTGTTTCTTCTCCATGATCTTGTCCCTGAAAAACTGGTCATAACCAAACACATGGTTTCCTGCAGGAGTAGAGATGGGGATGAAATGAATTCATTTAAAATCACTTCCTAACTAGTTCACATTTTATTCATGCTGTTGATTTTACCTTTTCTAATTTTCTTTACATTTATTCATTTATTTGATCAGTCATTAACTTGCTGGGCTACATTAACTCTCCACTACTTCATGCAACCATCCCTTTGCTTACTCACTCATTTACTCAGTCATTTATTCATACATTCACTCAGGCATTCTACCCTTGGCATGGACTCATCTCTTTTCCTGAGTTTAGAGTGGAAGTCGCCTTACTGGAATCACTACTTCCAGTCTCAGTGGAAAGAGTATTGACAGATACAGTTTCAAGTAATTACTCTGCTACTTCCTACTTGTGTGACCTTGAGCAAGTCATGAATCCTCTCTCTTAGTTTTAATTTCTTCATCTTTAGAATGAGGCTAAATTGCAGAATTGTGAGCATCTGATTACAAACAATGTACAATACCTAAGCTAATGTCTGGCTAATATTAGCATTATTATGACTAAAGTGATAATAGTAGTGTTAATAATAATAACTAATATTTGATTATATTATTATAGCCAACATTTAATGACTGCCTATTACATGTAATGTTCTGTCTTATGAACTGTATACCTATTTTTTTTTTAGACAGAGGCATAGAATGACAGGGACAGACAGATAGGAAAGGAGAGAAATAAGAAGCATCAACTCATTGTTATGGCATTTTAGTTTTTCATTGATTGCTTTCTCATATATGCCTTGACTAGGGGGCTCCAGCTGAGCCAGTGACCCCTTCCTCAAGCTAGCCGGTAACCTTGGGCTTCAAGCCAGCAACCTTTGGGCTCAAGCCAGCGACCATGGGGTCATATCTATGATCCAACACTCAAGCCAGCAACCCCATACTCAAGCCGGCGACCTCAGGGTATCAAACCTGGGTCCTCAGTGTCCCAGATCAATGCTCTATCCACTGGGCTACCACCTGGTCAGGCTATACCTATTATTTATCTTTCACAACAATCCTATGTGGAAAGTTCTATTAGTATCTTGGTTTTACAGATGAGGAAATCAAGGCATAGAGAGTGTAGTTTGACCAAGGTCATACAATAAGTAAGTGGCCTACAAGTAAGTAACCTAGAGACCACTTTTTTAATCACTACCACTACAAAGTGGGGAAAACCTATTTTCAGAATAAATTGAAATAACGTTTGCCAAAAGGCTTGTCAAACTCTAGAACTGTATATATGAGACAGAAATAATGATGGTTGCCAATGTTAACCTATGAGTAGGGGTATACACTGATAACATTTTTGCTGCAGGGATATTTGGAAATATGTGTCAAAAGTTTTTAAAATACACAGACTGATTGATATACCTAGAGAAATTTTGTAACATATTTAATAGAAAAATTATTGATATGTAGAATATAGTTTTTATAAATTGAAATATTACTATGAAAAATTTTCAAACCAGTAGAAAAGTAGGCAAAGAATTTAAACAGAGAAGTCAATAAATGTAGAAAAATATGCTTAATCAGGGATAATCAAACTGCACAAACACAGTTTCACCTAGCAAATTGATAAAGATTTAAAAGTCTGATAATATAAAGTGCTGGACAAGGGTGTGAGAATATGGATACTTTCTTTGATAGATAACGTATGTATTTTAGAGGGCAATTGGAAATATTTATTCATATTAAAAATATACACAACCTTACATCCCAAGAAATACTTATGTGCATGAGAAGGTACATTCAATAATGTTTATTGCACTGCTGTTTATAATAGGAAAAATTGGAAGCAACCCAATAGAGGAGTAGATAAATTATCTCAAATATATTCATACTAAGTCTAAGATAATACTACATATTATAGTTGGACACATTTTATGTATGTAACACCAATATACAATGTTTACTGGGAGACTATGCCCAAATAATTGAATAACCGGAAACAATACGTGCTTGATTAACTGAATGACATTGCATCGATTGTAGTTCTATGTTTAGACATGGAATGATGCCATGATATATGGTTGAGTGAACAAAGCAAACTTTGTGTAAAGTAAGATCACATTCCTAATAAAAGTGTGTGTAGAGGAGAATGTAGGATGTGTGTGTGTGTGTGTGTGTGTGTGTGTGTTTAGTCACAGAAAAATATATAGAAGAAAACAAAATAATAGCAGATACTGGAACTTTGATTTTAAATTTCTCTCTTTATACTTTCCTGTATCTGTTGGAAAATATTTTACAGTGAATACTATTTCTTTTATATTAGGAAAATAAAACAAATTCTGTTATTAAAATGAATATAAACAAATATAAAAGAGGGAAAAGGCACTCTATGAAGGATGAGTGTTTGTAAGGGAAGCATGGAGAAGAAATAATAGGAATAAACTTAAGATCTAATGAGGCCTCATAACAAGCTAGAAACACATCCATAAATGTAATTTTATTTCTTCCTTATGATAACCTGTTGAAGCAGGTATTAAAATTTCACTGATGAGAAGTGAATCAACTGCCAAAGCACACTGATCTGGCAATTGCCAGCATTAATACTGGCATTTAATAAACTCAGACTCCCTTTGGTGTCAGAAGCCCTTTCATCACTCCTTCCATATTTCTACCTCCTTTTTCCACCTCAGGAAATTCACCAGTCATGTTGTTCTATAGCAGGTATGTGAACTTTTCTAAAATTTGCTCTGGCTCCTGGGGACTAGAGAATGGGTTCCTCAGGCTGGTTGAGACCAGATAGGTGGGCAGGTCTGAGAAGAAGTGTGAGATTTATTTGCCATGAAGGGCGGGGTGGTGGTGAATAAAGCATGTGTTGTTATTTTTAACTCAAAGCAAAATATGATAAATCAAGTTTATAAAGTAGGTAAACCTTCTGCAGAAAGAAAAATTATGCAAAATGAGCAGCTATTCATCTCCCTAAGTGCAGGCTCCTGTATCAGGAAACATGCCATAAGGTGAATTACACTTCTTTCTCTTTTTTTTTCTTTTTTATTTTTCTGAAGCTGGAAACGGGGAGAGACAGTCAGACAGACTCCCGCATGCACCCGACCGGGATCCACCCGGCACGCCCACCAGGGGGCAACGCTCTGCCCACCAGGTGGCGATGCTCTGCCCCTCTGGGGCGTCGCTCTGTCGCGACCAGAGCCACTCTAGTGCCTGGGGCAGAGGCCAAGGAGCCATCCCCAGCGCCCGGGCCATCCTTGCTCCAATGGAGCCTCGACTGCGGGAGGGGAAGAGAGAGTCAGAGAGGAAGGAGAGGGGGAGGGGTGGAGAAGCAGATGGGTGCTTCTCCTGTGTGCCCTGGCTGGGAATCGAACCCGGGACCTCTGGATGCCAGGTCGACGCTCTACCACTGAGCCAACCGGCCAGGGCCACACTTCTTTCTAATAGAACTTCCCCTTGGGTGAGGTAACTGGGGCAGAAACCCTGAATCTTGTACATGAGAAGTAGATGAAGGCCAGTGTATCTTACTCTTATTTTCTGAATGTCATTAAAATTCAATTTTGAAATTTTTACCCTTAATGATATCTGAAAAGGGCCTATGAAAGATGTAAACACTGTGACCATCTCTCGTGTTATTATCTTGAGTGATCTGTACCATTTGAGTTGACCTAGGGCTCCATACCCTTGTATGGTATGTACCCATTCCCATCACTTATTCTTTCATGCAAATCCATATTTTCATAGAGTTATTGCTTAAATATAGGAGTCCAGCCTGTTGGGATTCATTTACACACTTGGAAGAGAAGAGGCAGAACTCTTGAAGGCTTATTTTAGACTAATGGTTAAAAGATACAGGAGCTTCTTCATGTGTGTGTATTTGGGACAGTGTGCTTCAGTGTACAGTTTAACCTATTGCCTAATATGGTTCCCTGGAAAAACTCGACTCCCTATCATGGGATGCATACTAGCTGCCCTTGGATTAGCCTAGCTCAGGACTGTAGTGAAGTGAGTTCAAGTGTTAGAAGTAGAAATTGGATAAAATGGAACTTGAATACAACCTGTCTTGAAAACCTTCACATCCTCCTGGACTTCTGGGGCCGCCTTCTGCACAATCTTGCTCTTCCCATCCTGGAGTTCTGACAGCATGAAGGGACAGTGGCTCTTGGCCCAAGATGGAGAGTCTATGCAAAGGTAAGAGGGTAAGTAGCAGTACATTTCTAATCTTAAGTTTAGTTTAACAGTTACTGCTGAAACCTACTGTATTCCAAAGTACCATCTCAGGGTATGGTAGAGACACACAGATGGATGAGTCTGGTTTCTGTGCTAGGGGAGCTCCTAAACTGGCAGGAATAGCACACACTAAAGATACATTATGAACAGGGCCTGAATGTAAGGAAGAATATAGGCTATGGAAGTCTAGAACAGGGAGGACACATGACCCAGAGTTAGAATTAGACAGGCTGGAAGTCTAGGACAGCTTTGCAGAGGAGATTATGCCTAAGTTAAGTGTCTCAAGAGAAATATGAGATACTCTGGTAAAAGATATGGCAGAGGATTATTTGACAGGAGCAAAGGCATAGAAGTTTAAGATAATAGAGTTGATCTAGGCAATTTTAAGTAATTTCAGAATGAGTATATTGAGTATGAGGGGCATGAAAGTGAGGCTCTTTAGAGATACTGTCAGAAGTCAGACCCTAGGTATATTTTTAGGCCAGCTTATTCTGCCTTTACAATTTTTACATAAACCCTACCAATTATTGGCACCTTGTCTCTACAAACCAGACATTCTCCTCATCTTCCAGTAACCTCTTCTTACCTCCTCCAGTCTTGGTTGCCTTAAGGTAGATTTGAGAACAGGTTGGTCCTTGTGCGGCCAGGATGGGACAGCATCCAATACCAAAAAGGAACTGGTGAGTCTTAATCACCTTGCCCAGGAGGCCTGAGGGGCCTCGAGGAAGGACTGGACAACGCTGTAGCAACATGGCTGCTGCCACCATCTTGAACCCGAAGTCCTGCAGAAGATGAGATCCTATTATGAAGGCCTGGCCAAAAGCCAAGTTTCATTCCTGCATTTGATCCTTTGCTTTTAACTTCCCACCAATGCTTGCCCTTATTGTTCTTTCAGGGTAAGAACCTTCCCAATGTTAAAATATACCAATGGGACATCAGAGAGGAAGAATTAAAAAACTTACTGTTAAAGAGGGGAAGGAAAGAGCTCCAACCAGAGGTCATAAAACCTGAATTCTGCTTCATATTTTGCCAGTGACCCTCTCTGTGATGCAGAGGATCATTGAAGTATGAGTGTGTGGCAGAATAGGAGTCGATAACCTCCTAACACTTTGAATCAACACTTCAAGCCAAGAATTTTTCTGAGAATATTGGTCTCAGCCAAGGTGGAGATTCAGCCTGCTAATGCACACATATACCACTGACTTCTGAGCCTCAGCCCAGAGTTTTTCCTGAGCAGGCCCAGGCAGAGAGGGAAAAGGAGTTTGCAGTCACAGGTATGTATATTCAGGGAATAGGACAAAAAGGCAGGCCTTAGACCCTACAAAACATGTTCCCTAAAACTGGTATTTTGCTGTTTTGGATTTACTTTTGTATTTTGGAAAAGCACAGATAGAGAAGGAGGTGAAAGCAAGACCCAAGGGGTATGGGAGACAAGTCTATGGGTGAATGAAAGAGGTGGAGGCTAAGACAGAAGAGAGAAAGCAGACAGAGAGAAGATCATAAAAAAGAAACCAAATACACATAGCAGGCATTCAATAAATATTTGCTGACTTTGGGAGCAAATTAGTGAATGAACAGGGATTCAAATGGAGAAAAGAGAAGGAGAGTAGAGAAAGAGTCAGAAGAAAAGAAAAATAAGGGGTTAATATCCAAAACATATAAAGAACTCACAAAGCTCAGCAACAAACAAGCAAACAATCCAAATAAAAAATAGGGAGAGGGCCTGAACAGACACTTCTTCCAAGAGGACATACAAATGGCCAACAGATATATGAAAATATGCTCGTCTTCACTAGCTATTAGAGAAATGAAAACCAAAACTACAGTGAAATACCACCTCATACCTGTTAGACTGGCTATATTCAACAAAGCAGGTAATAACAAGTGTTGGAGAGGCTGTGGAGAAAAAGCAATCCTCATTCACTGCTGATGGGAATGCAAATTAGTACAACCATTATGGAAGAAAGTATGGTGGTTCCTCAAAAAATTAAGAATAGAATGGCCATATGATTCAGCAATCCCTCTACTGGGTATCTACCCCCCAAACTCAAAAACACTGGTATGCAAAGATACATGCACCCCTGTGTTCATTGCAACATTATTCACAGTGGCCAATACATGGGAAAAACAAAAATGTTACTTGATAGACGATTAGATAAAGATATTGTACATGTATACAATGGAAATGATAGTATAGTGCCATTTATGACAACATGGGTGGACCTTGAGAACATTATACTGAATGAAATATGTAAATCAGAAGCTAAGAACTGTATGATGTCACACATAGGTGGGATATAAAACTGAGACTCAAGGACATAGATAAAAGTGAAGTGATTACCAGGAGGAAGGAGATGTGGGGGAGGAGAATGGGAGAGGGGGTGGGGGAAAGGGTATAAAGAGGGACAAGAGGTGATGGAAAATAACTTGAAAAAAAAAAGAAAATAACTTGACTTTGAGATGGGTATACAACATAATCCACAGTTCAAATGCTATAGAAATGTTTACCTGAAACCTATGTGCTCTTATTGATCAATGTCATCCTGTTAAAGTTAATTTTCTAAATAAAATTTAAAATTTACAAAAAGATAAAAGAAGGAAAGTGAGAGAGAACAAAGATACAGTGGTAGTGGTGGAGTTATAAGTACAGAAATTGTGAGAGAGGAAGAGATCAAAGCCAAAGGAAAAAGAGACAGGGTAGAGATAAAAACAAGGAGAAGAGGACTGCTCCAGAAAAACAAGACAAAAGGGTGATGGGAAATCCAAAAAGACAGAGAAAGAGACTGAGCTGAGAGGCTGAGAATGAAAAGAGAGAAGAGAGCAAGGGTGGGAAGGAAGAATGACAAGAGAGAGAGAGAGATTAGTGAGAGAGAAAGCAGAGGTAGAGGCAGAGATAGAAGAGCACAAAAGGGAAATGAAGACATCAAGGAGCATAGAGGAATATGCAAAGATTCAGAAAAGTGAGAGCAGGGATGGAGAGAATGTAGCATGGGCAGAGAGTCAGTCAGGCACGAAGATAAAGGAGAAAATCTGCCAGATATTGTGGGGGTCGGGGAGAACAACAAAGAAGAGTTGTGAGAAGAGAAGGAGGAGGAAGGGGGTGGGGAGAGGAGCTTAGCCCTATTGAGGAAGATGACACAGTGACAGAAGGGAATAGAGACAAGACAAACAGTAGAGACAGAGAGGTGGCTAAGTTAGGTTGGGGATTGGGATAAGTCAGGGCTGAGAGATACACAGAGAAAGACAGCTAGAAAGAGTAAGAGGGAGGAACAGATTAACAGAAAAACGGCAAATTGGATATCCAGCATAAGAGGATCAAAAGACAAGGTATGAGACAAAACAATAGGAAAGATGAAGGAATGTGGGAAGACAAAGGCCCTGGCACCATCAGGAAAGCTAATGAGTATGGTTTTATGTTGTGAAGGACAAGTGAACAGAAGAATCTTGTGGCCCTGTTCTCATATGGCGACCTCCTTCATTCCTATAGAGCATCAACACCCCCACCCCCACGTTGCAGGTCTCACAAAGCAAGCATGCTCTTCCTAACTCACAGAGCAATCTTCCCCTTGTTCCACTCCAGAGCATCCTCCCTCCAACTCTCACAGGCTGTCATAGGAACAAAGGTTACTATGTGGCACAGGGTGTGTGGGCCCTGAAATTGCCAAAGGCCAAGAGGTGTTTAAAGGACTAAATGAAACTCATCATGTTAAACCATAAGGACAGTACCTGGCACATAATTTTCAATAAATGCTAGCTTTTCTTATTTTAATTGCAGCTCCCCAATGCTCTATTGGATGGACATTCTTGAAAAGTCACTTCCACTCTCTGGGTCTCAGCTTTCATCAGCTGTCAGACGTAAAGTATATTTATGCCTACCTCATATGGGAGGTAATGAATTGGATCCAATGCCTACCTTGTATCTGGAGATACGAGTTTTCCTTCCCCTACTTGCCTGCAAAGGCTAAAGCACTTGAGGCTGAGCCTGCAAACCACAGATAAAGCTCCTAAAATTTATCGCCACTGAGGTCTGACCACTCTGCAGATGAGATCAGGGTGTGGGAGAGAAAAGGAGCTCCCTTCTAGAATCACATCTAAGCATCTGGCTGGGACTGACTCTGGCTATTGGTGGTGAAAAGGAGTGCAGGGAGGCAAACCTAGGCAGGCAAAACAAATGGCTAGGTTCCAGGCTCCTAGAAACCCCTTTCGCCAACATCAACACTGACATTAATGATAACAGCAGGGTGTGTAATGGTAAAAAAAAAAAAAAAGCCACAAAGTTTGTAAGGAAAGTCAAGTCCTGCTTTGGAATGATGGTGGATTAGAGCCTACTCCCAATGCCTTATATAAAAATGGAAGAAGTACAATAATTTATCATTTCGAAGGGGTTTTGGGCAATGTTGTTCTCAGTGACCTAGAAAAATATAGACTGTTGATTGGAATTTGTTGAACCATCAAGTTCTTTCAAGCTTCAGTTCCATTTTCTCTGTTCTGACAGTCCTTTCCTGGAATTTATCCTGCCTCACTCTGCCTGTCCATCTTTATGACCCATAATCTTGTAGTCTAGTTACCTTAGGCTCTGTTTACATTCTGTCCCACTATCCATCATGAAAATGAAATAACATTGAATAAAAGAAGTCATTTAGTGATTTAGGATATTAAGAGCATAGCCTCTGAAGCCAAACTATCTGGGTTTGAATACTGGCTCTACCACTCACTAGCTCTGGAACCTTAGAAAAATCATGCCTCTGCTGTGTCTTTTGTCTGTAAAATGTTGATAATAACAAGGACATTCTACTTCACAGGGATGTTGGGAAGATTCAGTAAGATAATCTGTATGTAAAGTATATAGAAGAATGCCTATCTCATAGTAAATACTGAAAAAAGTGTTAGCTATTATTTTTATTTTCTACATTTTCTATGTAAGGAAAGTGAAAGTATAACAAGGGAAATTACATCATAAATATACTAAACCAGGTCTGAAAAGCTGATTCTTGTCTCAGTCCTGATTCTTTCTCTTATCTGGTTACAATTTACTATGTAAACTTGGGCTCTGTGTTTGCTCCACGGGCATTGGACTAGATAACTAAATAGATTCGATCAGATTGTAATCAAACACTCACAAAGTACTCACTGTTGTAAATGCTTCACATGCATTGACTTACTTAATCCTTGTGACAACCCTGTGATGTATACACAAATATCAATTTATTTCAAAGATGAGGAAACTGAGGCTCAAAAAGATTAACTTGTCCAGGTCACAGAGCTAGTAAGTAGGAGATCCAGGATTTAAACCTATCCAATTTGGTTCTGGATACTACTAACTTAACCACTATAGATCTATGATTCAAATATTACTACACACATTTTCGACTACAAGCCCGATTCCAGGGGTTAATCACCTCTGCTGCACTAATAGGCCCTTTTCCGATATATTTGATTTGACCAATGCCTTTACCAAAGGAACAGATTTTTAACTGAAGTAGTATTTCAGGTACTGGTGAACATTCACTCATTTATTTATTTATTCCACCACTTCATAACTTATGCACCCATTATGTAGCAATCTTTGCCAGGGGTCTTCTGAAAACAATGCTTCTGTTCAAAGAGATAAAGCTGAACTTTCAGGGCAAATGACAGATCCTTACTGGAAGGTTTTTCCTGCACTTTAAAATCCTCTCATGTCAGCATCCAATCAGAAAGGCCAACTACAACTCTACCTCCTCAGAGAGCCAAAAACCACACATTGTAGCATTCCTTGCCTCTCTTTCCCTTTTGTGGCCTGCTTTCTAAGAATAAGTTAGTTGTGGAGTAGATGTGATCACTTCATTTCAGGAGTTGGAAGCGTCAGGATTTACTTCCCTTCCTTATACCCTCTCCATCATGGAAGAATCATAGCACATTTTAGATAACTGGAAGCAGAGAATCAGAAATTTTTAGAAACTGAAAAATTTAGAAAACCACAAAACCAAAATTAAAAAGAGTGTGGAAATCATAGGCCAAGCTCCCTTTTCAGATTTCACAATAAATTAGGGTTGAGAATACAAATCTATTGACTTTCAGTGATATAGCGTATTCCTCTTTCACCTTTCCCCCTTACTTCTGTTAACTATTCATCTCTCAATTTCTTCAGATCTCTTCCTATCCAATTCACTCTCCTCACCATCTATACACTCCCTCAACTTTCTTTCCCCACTCTGCCCACCTAAGCACTAACTAATTGATCTCTGCTGTCAGCCAAACAAAGAGAAGGAGTCAAAATGAGGGAGGAATGCAGAATTACTGGAATAAATATCAAGACCTCTTTTTGAGAGACAGAAAAGGAAAGGAAGAAAGAGAAAGAGACTGAGAGATACAGAATAGAAGGAAGAAATGGAAAGAATGAGAGAATGGATACATAGAACTCAGACAAAGTGAAAATAAGGGAAATCTAGGGTGTCAGAGAAAGATGAACCGAAGTGAGTGATCTTAAAAACTATCAAAGGAGAGGAAACAAGGGGAAAAAGACACAGGAAAGGTGAAAACAAGGAAAAGCAGGAAAATACAGAGGGGGGAAAAGAAAGAAAATGACAGAGACAGATTCTAAATAACAAAGTCAGATCTAGCCAGGCCAGAGTGAGCATGGGCAGAGATCAGCAAGCAGACCAGAAAGTGGGCACCAGGCTGAAAGCAAATCTTACCTGTTGCCCTGCACTGAGGACGAACGAATGAACAACAGGGTGGGTGCTGTGGGTCAGGACCTGACATTTATCTCTTCCTCCCTGGCTCAGCTCCACCCACTCCGCCTTCTGCTGGCCTTTTCCTGAGTCGGCCCCAAAGGTATCTTGGGCCCTTGTTAGAGATAAAACCCAATGTAATCCCCTCTTGCCTCCCCCTTCACCCAGCATTGGTTCTCCCCTCTACTTTCTTTCTCTTTTCCCTCTGATGTAGTGAAATGAACTTGCTTGGCTTAGGAATCAGATCATCCGTATATATAGCTAAGGCACTTTGAGCAAAATGATCTCCCTGGCCCTCTGTGTCTTCAACTATAAAAGGTGGGCAATAAAACACAGAAGCAAATGTAGCACAAGTGGAAAGGGCTCTTTCTAGCAATCAGCTTCTGTAGCTGACATCTAGATCGTTGTAACAATACAATAGCATTATGTACAGAAAACACTAAGCACAGTGCCTGGTCCAAAGAAATAACAGCTAATGTTGATTGAGTGCTTACTATACAGCAGACCCTTTGTGCTTTACATGGATTAATTTAGCCTATCCTTATAAATACCTTACAAGATAGGTACTATTATCCCCATGTTATAGATGAAGAAAAAAGCTCAGAGAGATGGGTAACTAACTGATAGTTAGCCAGTTAATTAGTACATAGCCCAACCATGAACCCAGGCAGTTTGGTTCCAGATCCACATTCTTTTTTTTTTCTTTTCTTAATCTCTCAATATTTTTTTTCACCCAACCCTCTAACCCTCTTCCCCTCTGACAGCTGTCAGTCTGTTCTACGTGTCTATGCTTCTGTTTCTGTTTTGTTTGTTAAATTACAGTGGTGCCTTGAGATACGAGCAGACCAACGTACGATTTTTTTTTGTTTAAGATAGGAGCTGCGACTCGGTCTGTACTTTTGTTCGAGATTCGAGTGAAATTCCGAGATACGAGTCATGATTCGGGAAGCTGCCACTAGTTGGCGCGTTGGCGCAAGGGTCCAGTATCAGCAGTTTGATATATGAGTTGACTGACTTACGAGCTCAACTGCAGGATGAATTAAATTCATATCTCAAGGTACCACTGTATTTTGTTTGTTAGATTCCACATATAAGTAGAGATCATATGGTATTTGCCTTTCTCTGATTGGCTTTTCTTACTTAGCAGAATATTCTCCAGGTCTACCCATGCTGTTGCAAAAGGTAAAATTTTCTTCTTTTTTATGGTCAAGTAGTATTCCATTGTGTAAATATACCACAGCTTTTTTATCTGTTCATCTACTGATGAGCACTTGGGCTATTTTCAGTAGATATTTTTAAGCACTATTCTCCCTTTCAAAATGTACAGTTTAAAAATTTGAAGCTCTCTTTTCTATTACCCCTCCTTATCTCATTTTAATTTTTCTTTCACTCTTCTCATTGTCTTCTTCTTCTTCCCTTCTCAATCCTAGGGCAACAGAATTATATCATAACCAGGCAATTTCATCTGTGGAGTTGATTATCATAATTAAAATTATAAGTACATAAATGAGATCATACAACATTTTGATCTGCAATTTCCTTTTATTCTGTCTGGCCATATGCCAATAAGTCTTTCATATAAATTATTTCTGTTTAGTAGAGTTATAATATTCCAATATCTGGTGTTACTAGAATTTAAACATGTCCTTATTGATGGAAATTCAGCTTACTTCCAGAGATTTTCCTGTCTACTATGAATAATGTTGCAATAAACATTTGGGCCTACATGAGAATGTTTTTGTAAGGTAAAATCCTAAAAAAGAAAAAAAGAATTCCCGAGTCAAAAGTTCTGTAGACATTTAAAATCTTGACACTGCCAATTTGCCCTATAGATAGACAATACATCCCCACCAATGGTGCATAAGAGTGTGTGTGTGTCTGTTCTCTCACCAACATGCCAATACCATTTGTTTTTATTAATTTTTAAAGTTTTTGTTAATCTGATAGGCACTGGAAGTGATACCTCAGTATTGTTTTGATCTTTAAAAATTGCCTTATCTAATTCTTTGCTCATTTGGGGATTAGTTTTCAGTAAAAGGTAGTGGGCTAAAAATACAAGTTCTGGAGTCAGACTCACCCAAGTTATCTTAGTAGCTGGGTGATTACTTTCTGTAAAATGGAGCATCATAGAACCTATCCAATATGATTATTGTGAGCATGAGATGTAGCTATTATTGTTGTTGTTTGTATTTTCTTTTTGAGTTGGAGGATACCTTTGACTAGTATAGATATTAAAACCCTTTTTCTGTGATACTTATTGCTCCACCTGGATTAATTCATTCAACAAGTATTTATTGAGTGCCTACAGTGTGAAAGGCACTATGGTAGATGCTTGAGATGCAGCTGTATAGAATTTGAGACTGTGAGTATAGCATGGTATACTGAATCATGGACCCAACCATCTGGGGAACCCAACCATCTGGGGATTGAGGAACATACACAGAGCTTTGTTGCGTTACTCCCTGATGGATTGGTCCCATTAACAGCATCTGTTTCCTCTTTTAGATATACCTCTTACCCAGATTTTGTGGTTAACCTCAGAGAGCAATATATATTCTCATAATTTTTGATAACTATTTTCCAGATGTACCATGGTTCCTAATTCTTGTAAGAATGGTTTGTAGTTTCTAGTTTAATTTAAACAATACAGGGTATATCTGTTCTTCTAAGATTGAGTAGAACGAACCAGTATAATTATCTGGACCCACTGCCATTAATTGTGGTAGTTGGGTTGCTCTTGATGACTTTCCAATGGTTTTCATGGTTATTTACTTACATGAGTTTTTAATTTCTTCTTGTATAAATATTAGTAACTAATATATTTAAAAATAACAGAGTAATACAGAAAATTCTCATGATCCCCCCCCAAAGTATTATAAATATTATTTCATAGGTTTTTGAATTTAGTTTTGGAGCAAAGATATTCAATGTCAGGCTCATATTATTTCTTTTATAAATAATCTTTATGCTTAATAAGAATATCTTCTTATCATGGGAATTAAAAATATACTAAGATATATCTTAATGCAGGTAGTGTTTCAACAAAATTTCACATATTCTATACTAAATTTTAGCACATTTTAGAAAAATACCTTAACTTGTTTCTGTTTTAAATTGTAATGAAAGCTCTATTTATTATCACTGTTTAATTAAAGATTGTCCTGAGATTTCAAAATTAGCTGTTACAAATGTTTGTATTTGTCTTTTATAGTATGGATAACATCATTGATCTAGCAACAAGAGTAAGAGGAGGGGAGGCAGAGACAGACTCCTGCATGTGCCCCGACTAAGATCCACCTGGCAAGCCCACCAGATGGTGATGCTCTGCCCACCTGGGGCCCTTGCCCCCATTGCAACTGGAGCCATTTTTTAGCACCTGAGGTGGAGAGCATGGAGCCATCCTCAGCACCTAGAGCCAACTAGTTTCAATCAAGCCATGGCTGCAGGAGGGGAAGAGAAGAGAGATTGAGGGAGAAGCGAGAGGGGGAGGGATGGAGAAGCAGATGGGCACTTCTTCTGTGTGCCCTGGCTGGGAATTAGACCTGGAATATCCACACACCAGCCAATGCTCCACCACTGAGCCAAACAGCCAGGGCCAAAGTTGGGTCTTTTTTTAATCACTGGACAGTCTTTGTCTTCTAATTGTTACATTTAGACCACTTACATTTACAATAATTACTTATATAGTTGGATAAATATTGACCATATTTGTTAATGTTTTCTAGTCTTTGTTGTTGTTATTTGTTCTTTTCCTGCTTTCTGTGCTTTTTGATGGGTATTTATATAATACATGTTGTTTACAAAAAGGTGGCAGTATATAGTTAATATATGAAAGTCAATTCATAATAAAGGACTTTAAATGAAAAACATCATACTATTTATATTAGCATCCCCACATAAAATACATAGGTATAAATTTAACAAAATATCTACAAGATCTATATGAGAAAAATGACAAAATTCTGATAAAAATCAAATAGTTAAATAAATGAATAGTCCATATTCATGGATATGAAGACTCAATATTGTCATGTTGTCACTTTTTCCAAACTTGAACTATAGATTAAATGTAATAAAAATTAAATCAAATTGTTTTGTAGATACCTATAAACTAATTCTGAAGTGTATATGGAAAAGCCAAAACCCAGAATAGCCAACACAATATTGAAAGAATAGAACATAGAGGATTGACATTACCTATTTTGCAAATTTACTATAAAGTTAAAATAATCAAGAAATTTTGGTATTGGTGAAATAATAGATGAATAAATCAATGAAGTAAGAGCACCTAAATAAAATTACACAATATAGTCAACTGATCTAAGAAAAAGCAGCAAAGGCAATAGTGGTGAAAAGATAGTCTTTCAACAAATGGTGTTAGAACAATGGACTTCCATATGCAGAAAAAATGTATCTAGATACAGACCTTGCAACTCTTATAAAAATTAACTCAGACACCCTAGCTAAGACCACACCCCAGGACTGTTTCAAATGAGAATGTGCACATTTTACTTCATGGGTGAGAGTGACAGGTTTGAATAGAATGTACAAATAAGCTCATTGTATTGGAGGGTTTCTTTAGCATTGTAATGATATATAGTTTTCTTTTTCTTTTCTTAAAAAAATGTGAGCATTTTTTAGGTGTCAGCTATGAAAGTTTCCAAATCAGACAATTCCATGTCATGGACACTTATAAACCCTTTCTCTGGGCATTAATAAGGAATAAAATAGCTCCTGAGAAAAAATGGTAAATTGTGTATATTGCTTTCTTTGGTCCACAAATGGAAAGCACCCTCTCAACAGGCATTACTGCCTAGTTCAGGCACAGTTAAAGAAGTTCTTCAGGGCATTGGTGTCTTCTCTGCATCCCTCCATCCCTTCCTCCTCCTGCCAGCCTGAATGGTGATCCACTGTAAGAGTGGAGATATTGGAAAAATGTTTTTCTTTCTCCCTCCCCCACCCAGGCTTGAATTCATATATTTTAATATTTAAATTTTATTTAGAAAATTAACATTAACATGGTGACATTGATCCATAAAAGTACATAGGTTTCAGGTAAACATTTCTATAGCATCTGAACGGTTGATTATGCTGTACACCCATCACCAAACATCAAATTATTTTCCGTCACCTTATATTTGTCCCTCTTTATACCCTTTTCCCAACCCTCTTGTCCCCCTCCCCCAAGTCCCTTTCCCCCTCGTAACAACTTCACTTTTATCTATGTTCATGGTTTCAGTTTTATACGCTACATATGTGTGAAATCATACAGTTCTCAGCTTTTTCTGATTTACTTATTTCACTCACTTTAATGTTCTCCAGGTCCATCCATGTTGTAATAAATGTCACTATGTCATCATTTCTAATGGCTGAATGGTATTCCATTGTATATATGTAACACATCTTTTTATCCAGTCCTCTATCAAGAGACACTTTGGTTGTTTCCATGTCTTGGCCACTGTGAATAATGCTGTGATGAACATGGGGTGCATGTGTCTTTACATACCAATGTTTTTGAATTTTTGTGATAGATACCCAGTAGAGGGATTGCTGGGTCATATGGTAAGGATAAGGAGTTCAAACATTTCTTGTGTAGGAGTATCTATATTTTTTTTTAGATTTTTTTTGAAATTTTTATTAAATTTAATTTATTGTGTTTACATGGATTCAAGTGTCCCACTGAATATAACACCCTCACCCCCACCGATGTGTCCTTTTTTATACCCCCTTTTCCCCCACCCCCCTAAAACCCTCTCCCCTTCCCTCTATGATTTGCTGCCCTGTTATCTGAATCTATATGTTATGTATATATAATTTCACTGACCCTTCACCTTCTCTGATCCTGTCCCCTCATCCTCCTTCCCTCTGACAGCTGTCCCTCTGCTGCTCCCTGTGACCCTGCCTCTGCCTCTATTCTGTTCCTCACTGTGTTTATTAGATTCCACATATAAGTGAGATCATATGATATTTGTCTTTCTCTGCCTGACTTACTTCACTTAGCATAATAATCTTCAGGTCCATCCATGCCATCGAAAAAGGTAAGATTTTCTTCTTTTTCATAGCCACATAGTATTCCATTGTGTATATGTACCACTGCTTTTTAATCCACTTATCCACTGATGGACATTTGGGCTGTTTCCAGATCTTGGCTATTGTAAACAGTGCTCAATAAACATGGGAATGAAATATCTTCTTTTGAATCATTGATTTGGTATTCTTAGGATGTATTACTAAAAGTGGGTTAGCTGGGTCAAAAGGCAGTTCCATTTTTAATTTTTTGAGGAATCTCCATACAGTTTTCCAAAGTGGCTGCACAAGTCTGCATTCCCATCAGCAGTGCAGGAGGGTTCCCTCCTCACCCTTGCCAGCATTTATTGTGTGTTGCTTTGTTAATGAGAGGCATTCTGACAGGTGTGAAGTGGTGTCTCCTTGTGGTTTTAATTTGCATTTCTCTGATGACTAATGACGTTGAACATTTTTTCATATCCTATTGGCTATCTGTATGTCCTCTTTGGAAAAGTATCTGTTCAGTTATTTTGCCCATTATTTCATTGGATTGTTTACCTTCCTGGTGTTGAGTTTTAGAAGTTCTTTATAAATTTTGGTTAATAACCCCTGCTCAGACGTATTGGCAAATATGATCTCCCATTGTGTGGGTTGTCTTTTTATTTTGTTAATGGTGTCTTTAGCTGTGCAAAAGCTTTTCAGTTTGATATTCTCCCATTTATTCATCTTGTTCTTTATTTCACTTGCCCATGGAGATATATCTGCAAAAATATTACTATGAGAGATATCAGAGAGTTTACTGCCTATATTTTCTTCCAAGATGTTTATGGTTTCATGAGTTACATTTAAGTCTTTTATGCATTTTAAGTTTATTTTTGTGAATGGTGTAAGTTGGTGGTCTAGTTTCATTATTTTGCATGTATCTGTCCAATTTTTCCAACACCATTTATTAAAGAGACTGTCTTTACTCCATTGTATGTTCTTACCTCCTTTGTCAAATATCAATTGATCATAAAGGCGTTGGTTTATTTCTGGGTTCTCTGTTCTGTTCCATTGATCTGTATGCCTGTTCTTATGCCAGTACCAAGCTGTTTTGAGTACAATGGCCTTGTAGTATAATTTGATATCAGGAAATGTGATACCTCCCACTTTTTTCTTCATTTTCAAGATTGCTGAGGCTATTCGTGTTCTTTTTTTGGTTCCATATAATTTTTTGGAATATGTTTTATATCTTTGAAATATACCGTTGGTATTTTAATAAGAATTGCATTGAATTTATAGATTGCTTTGGGTACTATAGACATTTTAATGGTGTTAATTTTTCCTATCCATCAACACAGTATATGCTTCCACTTGCTTGTGTCTTCCTTGATTTCTTTTATCAGTTTTTTATAATTTTCCTGGTACAAGTCATTTACCTCCTTGGTTAAATTTACTCCTAGGCACTTTATTTATTATTTATTTATTTTGCAATAATGAATTTCAATTTGCAATAATAATTTCTCTTTCAGTTTATTGCTGGTGTATAAAAATGCCACTGATATCTGAATAATAATTTTATATTCTGCCACCATGCTGTATTCATTTATCAGGACTAGTAGTTTTCTGACTGAGACTTTAGGGCTTTCTATGTTCAGTATCATGTCATCAGTAAATAATGATAGTTTTACTTCCTCTTTTCCAATTTGGATGCCTTTTATTTCTTCTTCTCATCGGATTGCTGTGGCTAGTACTGCCAAAACTATGTTGAATAAGAGTGGTGAAAAGGACCATCCCTGCCTTGTTTCTGATCTTAAGGGGATTGCTTTTAATTTTTGTCCATTGAGTATGATGTTGGCTGTGGGTTTGTCATAGATGGCTTTTATCATGTTGAGGTAAGTTCCCTGTATTTCCACTTTGCTGAGAGTTTTGATCATGAATGGGTGCTGGATTTTATCAAATGCTTTTTTTTTTTGCATCTATTGATATTATCATGTGATTTTTATTCTTCCTTTTGTTTATGTAATGAGTTACACTGATTGGTTTGAGAATATTGGACCAGCCTTGCCTCCCCAGAGTAAATCCCACTTGATTATGATGTATGATTTTTTTCTTGTATTGCTGAATTCGGTCTTCTAATATTTTGTTGAGAATTTTAGTTTCTATGTTTATCAGGGATATTAGTGTATTGTTTTCTTTCTTTGTAGTGTCTTTACCTGGTTTTGGAATGAGGATTATGCTTGCATCATAAAAGGAACTTGGAAGTCTTCCCTCCTCTTGAGTTTTTTTAAATAGTTTGAGAAGAATAGGAGTTAGTTCTTCTTTGAATATTTGGTAAAATTCACCTGTTAAGCCATCCGGTTCCCAACTTTTGTTTGTTGCTCCGGGCCAGGGGCTTAGGACCCACACCTCTCATGGTGACCCTTCCTGCAGCGAGAGTCCCTCTGGACCCTTAGCCACCACTTGCTCCTGGTAGTAGGCAGCCCTTTCCACGACTCTGCCCTTCCTGCCAGTCTCAGTGTGGTTTCTTCTGTGATCCTGGTTCTAGACTCCTCTTTGTTTAGTACAAAGTTAGTTTTTCAAGAAGATTGTTCTTATATTAGCTTGTAATCCAATTTGTTCATGGGAAGTGGCAGTTGGAACTTCTGCCTACTCTGTTGCCATCTTTGAATTAATCAGGAGTATCTTTTTAGCTCTTCCACATACAATCATTTTGAATATGGCATGTTTTATGGTAACAATAGATAAATTCTTTCAATTTCACACCAGACATGGAGCTTCAAGATAGTGGGAGACAAAGGTCAGTCTTTCAACACTTGTTTTAGATCATTGGCCTTTTTTTTTTGATAGGAAGAATTGTATTGGGCACTAGAATTTATTTTTCTTAACTAAAGGAATCCTCTTGAATTAACCTCATTGTACTAACTATCTTAAGTCTGGCACCTTTTAAAGCCATTTGACTTCAAACTTAAGACTATTTTCTTTTTTTCTTTTTAATAATTTTATTTTTTTAATGGGGCGACATCAATAAATCAGGATACATATATTCAAAGATAACAAGTCCAGGTTATCTTGTCATTCAATTATGTTGCATACCCATCACCCAAAGTCAGATTGTCCTCTGTCACCTTCTATCTAGTTTCCTTTGTGCCCCTCCCCCTCCCACTTTCCCTCTCCCTTTCCCCCCTCCCCCCGTAACCACCACACTCTTATCAATGTCTCTTAGTTTCACTTTTATGTCCCACCTACGTATGGAATAATGCAGTTACTGGTTTTTTTCTGATTTACTTATTTCGCTTTGTATCATGTTATCAAGATCCCACCATTTTGCTGTAAATGATCTGATGTCATCATTTCTTATGGCTGAGTAGTATTCCATAGTGTATATGTGCCACATCTTCTTTATCCAGTCATCTATTGACAGGCTTTTTGGTTGTTTCCATGTCCTGGCCACTGTGAACAATGCTGCAATGAACATGGGGCTGCATGTGTCTTTACGTATCAATGTTTCTGAGTTTGGGGGGTATATACCCAGTAGAGGGACTGCTGGGTCATAAGGAAATTCTATTTTCAGTTTTTTGAGGAACCACCATACTTTCTTCCATAATGGTTGTAGTACTTTACATTCCCACCAACAGTGAATGAGGGTTCCTTTTTCTCCACAGCCTCTCCAACATTTGCTATTACCTGTCTTGTTAATAATAGCTAATCTAACAGGTGTGAGGTGGTATCTCATTGCAGTTTTGATTTGCATTTCTCTAATAGCTAAAGAAGATGAGCATCTTTTCATATATCTGTTGGCCATTTGTATTTCTTCCTGGGAGAAGTGTCTGTTCATGTCCTCTTCCCATTTTTTTATTGGATTGTTTGTTTGTTTGTTTGTTGTTGAGTTTTATGAGTTCTTTGTATATTTTGGATATTAGGCCCTTATCTGAGCTGTTGTTTGAAAATATTATTTCCCATTTAGTTGGCTTTCTGTTTATTTTGTTATCAGTTTTTCTTGCTGAGCAAAAACTTCTTAGTCTGATGGAATCCCATTCATTAATTTTTGCCTTCACTTCTCTTGCCTGTGGAGTCAAATTCATAAAATGCTCTTTAAAACCCAGGTCCATGAGTTGAGTACCTATGTCTTCTTCTATGTACTTAATTGTTTCAGGTCTTATGTTTAGATCTTTGATCCATTTTGAGTTAATTTTAGTACAGGGGGACAAACTGTAAAGACTATTTTATTTTGTCTCTGACACCATCTTTATGTGCTTGAGAGATGATCACCAAGAGAAGGACAGAGCATCAGTCCAAGTACAAGTTCAACTGACAGAGACCTAGGCTTATATAGCATCCGTTTACCTTTCATAGACCTCACTGACCTTCCAGTTCAAAATCAGAGCTGTGATGATTTATTATACATATTATACACACGTACATATTATTCTGGCCATGGGCAAACTTGTACTATAAATTTGTGTATAAAAATGAACTTAAAGAAAAGACAATATGAACAAAATAAAAAAACAAACCACACAATGGGAGAACATATTTGACAGTATGTCTGATAAGGGGTTAATAACCAAAATTTATAAAGAACTTGTAAAGCTCAACACCAGGAAGATAAAAAATCCAATCAAAAAATGGACAAAAGAAATGAATAGACACTTCTCCAAAGAGAACATACAGATGGCCAATAGGCAGATTCAAAAATGTTCAACATCACTAATCATTAGAGAAATGCAAATTAAAACCACAATGAGATACCACCTCACCAGTCAGAATGGTGCTCATTAACAAAACAACACATAATACATGCTGGAGAAGATGTGGAGAAAAGGGAACCCTCCTGCACTGCTGGTGGGAATGCAGACTGGTGCAGTCACTATGGAAAACAGTACAGAGATTCTTCAAAAAATTAAAAATGGAACTGCCTTTTGAGCCAGCCATCCCACTTTTAGGAATATATCCTAAGAGTACCAATCACTGATTCAAAAGAAGAAATGTACCTCCATGTTTATTGCAGCATTGTTTAGAACAGCCAAGATCTGGAAACAGCCCAAGTGTCCATCAGTGAATGAGTGGATTAATAAGCTGTGGTACATATACACAACGGAATACTATGCAGCCATGAAAAAGAAGGAAATCTTACCTTTTGCAACAACATGGATGGACCTGGAAACTATTATGCTAAGTGAAATAAGCCAGGCAGAGAAAGACAAATATTATATGACCTCACTCATTTGAGGAATCCAAGTAAGAATGTGAACTGAGAAATGAAATAGAAGCAGAGGCAGGATCAAAGGGACCAGAGGAAAAGAGGACAGAGGGAAAGGGGATGAGAGGATGGGATCAGAGAAGGGAAAGAGATTGGTGAAATTATATACACATAACAGTGTTATAGAGAGCAGGAAAGCAAATCCTGAAGGGAAAGGAGGAGGGCTTTGGGGGGAGGGGGATAAGAAGGATGTTGAGGGGAACACGGGGGTGGGGGGATGTATTAGGTGGGATACTTGAATCTATGTAAACACAATAAATTAAAATCAATTAAAAAAGAATAAGAGAAAATCAAGTAGGAATGAGATAGAAGTGGATACCAGAGCAGAGGATAGTAGGTTTTGGAATTACAGGAACTGAAATCTATGAAGGGCTATAGGTCAACATTTATAGGGTGCCACTAGGTGCCTGGCATATTGTTGAAAATGGAAGATGATGAAGGCACAAATCCTATCCTCGAGGAGCTCAGCACTGCAAGAAATAAGACTTCATTTTTGAGAAAAATAATGTAATTCTTAATTAGTGTCATTTTTGAAAATTTTCCAATGGATTTACAGACATGGATGCTCAGTAAGTCAGACATCAATGTGATGATGACAATTGTTGATAATTTCTATTCCACACTCCCTTTTCGTGGTAAAATAACTACAAGACAATGATATTGAAAGCTTTTTAGAAAGTACTCAACAGATGTCTACACCAAGCTAAGTGCATGTAATGGCTCATGGTTCCAAATTCCAAATCAGTAATATTTTCTTGAGAAACCAAAGCTAGTTTCCTAGGATTCATTCTTTTCTCCATCTTTTCATCATGACCCCACATTTGCTTGTTCTTTCTGAGGGCTGGGGACAGACAGCTGCACTGGAGCTGCCCCTCAACTGAGCCCCATAGAGAGCTGATCATTTTGATTAAAATATCGAATCAATTTAGCTGTAGATTAAGGCTGTAGGAGGCTCGGAAGCTTTGGCTTAAGAGGTAGTTCATGGAGCTCTTTAAAGAGATGGAGCTTTCGGCCTGACCAGGCAGTGGCACAGTGGATAGAGTGTCATGCTGGGATTCAGAGGACTCAAGTTCCAAACCCTGAGGTTGCCAGCTTAAGCAGGGGTCATCCGGCTTGAGCACAGGCTCACCAACTTGAGCATGGGGTCGGTGGCTTGAGCCCAAAAGTCACTGGCTTGAAGCCCAAGGTCACTGGCTTGAGCAAGGGGTTACTTGCTCTGCTGTAGCTCCCTGGTCAAGGCACATATGAGAAAGCAATGAGTGAACAACTAAGGTGCCACAACTAAGAGTTGATGCTTCTCATCTCTTTCCCTTCCTGTCTGTCTGTCCCTATCTTTCCCTCTTTGTGTGTCTCTCTCTGTCTCTGTCACACACACAAAAAAAAGAGATGGAGCTTTTGTAGGAAAAAAAGTGTGAGGCAAGTTCCAAATGCACATACATTATATTTAGATAGAAGAAGCAGGAATATAAAGTGACAGATTCTTTAGCAAAATACTAACAGTGCCCGTCTCTTAGTGAATGTTATATCCTCTGATGCAAGTTATCATAGTAGACAAAGTAGTCATTTCAACTCCACTGCTATTGCTTAATTAAAGCAATTTCCTTTCAGGATTGCATTTAAAGTTGTCAGAGTATTCTTTTGAATATCCTCAGTAGAAGGTATTTTATCCTTTAAAAACATTAACCCATAATGTACATAAACCTAACAGAAAACTATACAAATGTTAGAAAATAACATAGGAGAAAATCTAGATGACCTTGTGTTTAGTGATGACTAGTTAGATAAAACACTGAAGGCACAATTCATAAAAGAAGTAATCAATAAGCAAGATTTCATCAAAATTAAAAACTTCTGTTCTAAGAAAAACAATGTTAGGAGAATAACAAAATAGACATAAATAGAAAATATTTGCAAAAGACATATCTGATTAAGGGCTGGTATCCAAAATATACAAAAAACTCTTAAAACTCAACAATAAAAAAATTAGTTATTACCAGGGACTTGAGAGGAGGAAGGCACAAATTACTCAGGCACAGGGGATTTTTAAGGCAATGAAACTATTTTGCATGATACTGTAGTGGTGAATACATGTCATCATACATTTGTCAAAAGCCATAAAATATACAACACAAGGAATAAACCTTAACTTTCTGGGTTCCAATCAAGAAGGCAGCATAGATAAATGCAGTACTCCTATCCTTCCACAACCACGTTAAAATTACAACTAAACTACAGAATAACCATAATTCAGAACTGCCTAAAACCTAGCAGAATGAAAGTCCTACAAGTATGCATGTAAATAAATACATCTAGACTGGTATGAGGTGCAGAGACAAGGCACAGGCTGGTCCCACACTCACATGTAGTGGATAAAAATCAGGAGAAATATTTCAGCTGCAGAGGTTCTCCCTACGGAGCAAAGAGTCTCAGTTCCACACCAGTCCCCACACCCCTAGCCCAGGGTTCCAGTGCCAGGAAAAGAAGTCCTCATAACTTCTGGTTGTAAAAACCAGTGGGAATTGTGGCTGAAGGAGATGAAAAGCTACAAGAGTCACTGGAAGTTCATCTTAAAGAGCCTGTGAATGAAATGACTCAGACTCATTCACTCTTAGCTCCAGCACTGGGGAAGCAGTTCAGAAAGCACCAGGGACATAAGGGGAGAACTGAATTGTCCAACACTAGCACAAAAGCCAGAAGGAAAGCATAGGCAATTATTCCATTTATTAGCCCTACCTCACACAGAACTGTCAGACAGGTGCCATATCTGAGTTTTCATCAACCAGTTCTATTACTGTTCTCTCAGTTCTGTTGATTCCCTGGAGCCTCACTCCACCCAACTTTCAGTCTCATTTAAGCTGTTTCAAGTGGCTTTTTCCATATGTATGTCCTGTCTTGGCTCATGCCTTGGACTTTCCTGAAATCTCTCAAACAAAGAGCATCTGGTCTCAGTGAGCCCCACACCTCTCACTAAGTGTCCCCAGGCCTAGTACAGCAGCAACTTGTCTTCGTTTGCAGCATGGTCTTCCCTAGGAACCTCCAAGCCCAGCACAAGTAGCAGCCACTTGAAGATAGCTTTATAGCTCATGCCAGGTGGCTCTGGGCAGAACACTAGCAGTAGCTGACCTTGGCCTACACCTCCTGGGAGGCCTCTAATATAGTACACCTGGTAAAAAGCTTCAAATTACATCAAAGAATTACCCAACCACCTCCACAAGCAACACACTCAAAGGGTTAAGCAGGTACCAGAGCCCCACAGAAATAAGTCCTGTTCCATGGGGTGGGCCCCTGCACAGCCAATCCTCCATGGTCATTAAAACTAGTCCTTGCAGCTGATTGACCTGGAGGTAAATATCCCCCACTAATGTACCAATAGCCATCAAGGCTGAACTACAACAGGAGAGTGTACACAGCCCATACAGGGAGGGTGGCACACCTGGAGTGCCTAGTTTGGGTAAATGGAGAGACTGTGCTACTATAGGACTCTACAGGATACCTACTACATTAGGTGACTCTATCTAGCCCAGGAGAAGCAGCAGCTCTACCTAATACATAGAAGTAAACACAGGGAGGCTGCCAAAATGAGAAGATAAAGAAACATGTCCCAAATGAAAGAACAAAACAAAACTCCAGAGAAAGAACTAAACAAAATGGAGACAATATATTATTTGCAGAGTTTAAAATACTGGTTATAAGGATGCTCAATGAACTTGGAGAAGAGTAGGTGAACTTTCAACAGCATAAAAAAGGGCATAGAAGCCATAAAAAAACAGTCAGAAATGAAAGATATACCCTAGCTGAAATGAAGAGAAATTTACAGGGAATCCAAGAATCAGCACAGTGATTTGAAATATAAGAAAGCAAAAAAACACCCAGTTAAAACATCAAAAAGAAAGAAAAAGAATCCCCTGCAAAAAGAAGGAGATGTATAAAGAGCTTCTGGGACAACTTCAAGCATAGCAACAGTCATATCATGGGGGTGCCATAAGGAGAAGAGAGCAAGAATTTGAAAACTTATTTGAAAAAATAATGATGGAAAACTTCCATAACCTGGTGAAGGAAATAGACATACAAGTCCAGGGACCACAAAGAGTCCCAAAGAAGATGAACACATAGATGCCCACACCAAGACATGTCAGAATTAAAATGCCTAAGGTTAAAAACAAAGAGAATCTTAAAAGCAGCAAGAGAAAAGGAGTTAGTTAACTACAAGAGAGCTCCCATAAGACTGTCATTTGATTTCTAAACAGAAACTTTGCAGGGCAGAACGGATTGCAAAAAATATTCAAAATGATGAAAAGCAAGGGCCTAAAACCAAGATTACTCTACCCAACAAAGCTATCATTTCAAATCGCAGACAAGAAAAAGCTAAAGGAGTATGTCCTCACCAAACCAGTATTACATAAAATGTTAACGGGTCTTCTTTAAGAAGAAGAAGAAGGAAAAAATAGATTAAAAAAATATGAACAATAAAATGGCAATAAATACATATCTATCAACAATTAAAATAAAGAAAAAATAAACAAGAAAAGAAAAAAAAAGAACAAACCCTAATATAAGCTGTAAGACTTAGTTAATAGTAATATATTAATATTGCCTCATAAATTATAAACCAAATACCACACTAGTACAAGATGTTAATAGAAAGGTAACTAAGCACTTGGGATGGTATAAGGGAACTTTCTGTACTTTCCACTTTGTCTTTATGAAAGCTAAATTTGCTGAAAAATAAGGTCTATTAATTTTTTTAAAAGATTATTTAGTAAATAAAAAGGCATGAACTAGATGAAATGATTCATAGTACATATATTTTATTTTTTAATTTAAATTTTATTGTTCAATTACAGTTTATATTAATATTATTTTTATTTACTATCAGGAGTATAGCATAATATTGATAGTTATACTTTACGATGTGTTTCTCTTAATATTTTAAATACCTACCTAGTACCATACATAGTTACTATATTATTGACTATATTTTCTATGATGTACTCTACATTCCTGTGATTATTTTGTAACTATTAATTTTTACTTATTAATTAATCTCTTCACCTTTTTTACTCAGTCCCCTATACCCCCTTCCCTCTGACAATCATCAGTCTGTTCTGTACCGAGGTACAGTAAATATATTTTAGAAAGAACTCGTCTCCAAGATATAAAAAGAGCTATTACAACTCAGTAGTATAAAGATATATAACCCAATTAAAAGTGACTAAGACTTTTGATAATAAAAACTTATTATAAAGCTACAATAATCAAAATATTGTGGTACTGTAAGAGGAGACAGATATAGACCAATGCAATAGAATTAAGAGTTCAGAAATAAACTCAAACATCTATAGTTAATAGATTTTTAAAAAACATTTATTTTGCATTTTATTATAGTTAATAGATTTTTTAAAACAAGACTTCCAAGATTATGGGTAAAGAGTAGTCTCTTCAACAAATTGTGCTAAGAAAACTGAATATCTATATGCAAAAGATAATACTATATTAGATAATTATTTCACATCATATTAAAAGATGAAGTTCAAATGGATCAAACATTTAAATATAGAAGCTGAAACTATAAAACTTTTACAAGCTTAGTGGCACAGTATAGAACATTGGCTGGGGACTCTGAGGACCCAGGTTTGAAATCCCAAGGTCTCTGGCTTGAGCGTGTGCTCACCAGTTTGAGCACAAGGTCATTGGCTTGAGCGTGGGATCATAGATATGACCCCATGGTCACTGGCTTAAAGCCCAAGGTCACTGGTTTGAACAAAGGGTCACTAACTTGGCTGGAGCCCTCTGGTCAAGGCACATATGAGAAAGCAATCTATGAACAATTGAGGTGCCACAAGTATGACTTGATCCTATTCATCTCTTTCCCTTCCTGTGACTTTCTCTCTCTCTCTCTTTCTTTTTAGTGTGAGAGAAAGATAGAGAGAGAAAATAGGGAAAGAAGGAAGGAACAAAGGAAGGAAGGAAGGAAGGCAAGAAGGGAAAAAAGGAAGGAAGGAAGGAAGGAAGGAAGGAAGGAAGGAAGGAAGGAAGGAAGGAAGGAAGGAAGGAAAGGAAAGGAAAGAAATTATAAGGGTAAATTTTTATTAATTTGGATATGGCCATGGGTGTGGTTTCTTAGACCTGACACCTAAAGCAAAAATAAAAGAAAAAAATAGATAATCTGAAGTTCATTAAAATTTCAAACACTTTTGCACATCAAAGAACATTATCCAACCTGGAAACGCTGAGGTTGCTGGTTCAAAGCCCTGGGCTTGCCTGGTCAAGGCACATATGGGAGTTGATGCTTCCAGCTCCTCCCCCTTCTCTCTGTCTCTCTATCCTCTCTAAAAATAAATAAATAAATAAATAAAAAATTAAAAAAAAAAGAACATTATCTAGAAAGTTAGAACTCATGAAATGAGAGAAAATATTTGCAAATCATATACCTATCTGATAAGAAAGAGTCTAGTGTCCAACTCAATGTAAAAAAGGTAAATAACATAATTAAAATCATGAGACTTAAGTAGACAGTTCTTCAAAGTATATATACAAATGGCTAACAAACACATGAAAAGATGTTCAACACCAATCATTAGGGAGATGCAAATAAAAACCAAAATGAGTTACACTTCACATGTACTAGAATGCCCAATTAAAAATGAAAAATATTAAGTATTAGTGAGAATGTGGAGCAATTGGAACTTTTGTATATTTCTGATGGGAATGTTAAAGGTTCCTCACAAAGTTAACCATAGAGTTTTCATATGATCCAGCAATTCCATTTCTAAGCATGTACTTCAAAAATTGAAAGCAGACTTTCTAATAAAAATTTGTATACAAATGTTTATAGCAACAATAGTCACTATATCAAAATTCAAACCCAAGGCCCTGGCCAGTTGGCTCAGCGTGCGGGGGACCCGGGTTCGATTCCTGGCCAGGGCACATAGGAGAAGCGCCCATTTGCTTCTCCACCCCCCCCTTCCTCTCTGTCTCTTTCTTCCCCTCCCACAGCCGAGGCTCCATTGGAGCAAAGATGGCCCGGGCGCTAGGGATGGCTCCTTGGCCTCTGCCCCAGGTGCTAGAGTGGCTCCGGTCGCGGCAGAGTGACGCCCTGGAGGAGCAGAGCATCGCCCCCTGGTGGGCAGAGCGTCGCCCCCTGGTGGGCATGCCGGGTGGATCCCGGTCGGGCGCATGCGGGAGTCTGTCTGACTGTCTCTCCCCGTTTCCAGCTTCAGAAAAATACAAAAAAAAAATACAAAAAAATTCAAACCCAAATATCCATGAACTGATTAATGGACAAACAAAATGGGCTCTATTCATCTGAAAGAATAATATTCAGCCATAAAAGGAATTAAATACTGATACATGATACACCTAGGCTAAACCTTAAAACCATATGCTAAATGAGAGGTGCCAGACACAAAAGGTCACCTAATTTATTACTCAATTCATATAAAATATCTGTAATAGTTAAATTCAAAGAGACACACATCAGTGGTTTCTAGAGGGAAGAAAGGGAAAAATGGACACTGTTTAATAGGTATGTGATTTCCTTTGGGGGTTATGAAAATGTTTTGCAACTAGAGAGAGGTGGTAGTTAAACAATATTGTAAACATATTAAATGCCATTGATTTGTACATTTGAAAATTGTTAATTTTATATTATGTGCATTTTATCTCAATAAGAAACTATTCAAATTTAAGCTGGAATTTGTAAAAATGTTCAAATATCCCAGAAGAAAGCAAGAAAAGAAATCTAAAGGAAAGAAAACTAGAAGAAAAACAGAAACAAATAATAAATGGCAAACTTTATTTCTGACATGTTAATAACTATACTTTTAATATATGCCCATTAAAAAGCAAAGCTTGTTCAACTGAATAAATATATAAAAACACCACTTAAGTATATGTCATTTATATTAAAAAAACACTTTGAATGTAATCACATAAAGAAAATTGAAAGTAAAAACATGGATAAATATATATTATGCAAATATTAATTAAAACCAGCATAATTTCACAAATATAAGATGAAGTTGATATCTGAAGAAATAATATTACTAGACACAGGAAGGTTAATTACAAAAAGAATTATTATACCAGGAAGACATAGTAACTTTGTATATTTAAGCACTAAACAACAGGGCCTCTTAATACATGAATTAAAAACTAATAAAGCTTAGGGAAAAATAGATAATTCTACAATCATTGTTGAGGACTTCAATACACATCTCTGAGTGGTTGACAGAAGATAAGACAGAAAATCAGCAAAAATATGGAAGTGAATAGCACAGTCAACCAATAGAATCTAATCACCATATATATATAGAACAGTCCACCCATCATCAGCCATATACATTGGTAAAGCATCCATAGAACATTTACAAAAATAGACTATATTTTGGTCCATAAAATAAACCTTAACAAGTTTAAAGAATTGAAGTCATATGTTCTGTGACATAATAAAGCAAGCTAGAAATAAATAATAGAAATACCACAGAAATATTTCTTTTTTATTTTATTTTATTTTATTTTTATGCAGGTGCTCATGCATGCACAAAAGAGATAGAGAGACATACAGAAAGGGTGAGAGATAAGAAGCATCAACTTGTTATTGTGGCCTCTTAGTTGTTCATTGATTGCTTTCTCATATGTGTCTTGACAGGGGGCTCCAGCTGATCCAATAACCCCTTGTTCAAGCTAGCAACCATGGGCTCAAGCCAGCAACCTTGGACTTTAAGCCAGCAACATTTGGGCTTAAACAAGCAACCATGGGGTCATGTTTATTATTCCACATTCAAGCCAATGATCCCGTGCTCAAACTGGTGAGCCTGTGCTCAAGCTGGTGACCTTCAGGTTTGAAACTGGATCCTCAGTGTTCCAAGCCAGTGCTCTACCCACTGTGCAACTGCCTGGTCATGAAGAAATATTTCTAAACATGTGGAAGTTGAACGCACTTCTGAGTACTCCATTGGTGAAGAAGAAGATCTCTGAGTGAATAAAAAAAATAGAGAGAGGTCCTGGCTGGTGGGTTCAATGGGTAGAGCATTGGCCAGGTATATGGATGTCCCAGGTTTGATTCCCAATCAGGGCATACAAGAGAAGTGACCATATGCTTCTCTTCCTCTCCCTATCCCCCTTCTTTTTCTTTTTCCTCTCATAGCCAGTGGCTGGATTGGTTTGAGCATCAGTCTCAGGCACTGAGGATAGCTTGGTTGATTTGAGCATTGGCCCCAGACATGGGTTGCTGGGTGGATCCCCATCAGGGTGTATGCAGGAGTCTGTCTCACTATCTCCTCTCCTCTCACTTAAAAAAAAAAGAAAGAAAGAAAACAAAAAGGAATATCATAAAAAAAGAGTATTTTTTGACATGTGCAAATTATGTGAGACTCAATTTTTTTCCTTTTTTTTTTTGACAGAGTCAGAGAGAGGGACAGATAGGGACAGACAGAAAGGAAGGGAGAGAGATGAGAAGCATCCATTCTTCATTGCAGCACCTTTAGTTGTTCACTGATTGCTTTCTCATATGTGCCTTGACTGGGGGGGGGGTGCTACAGCAGAGCAAGTGACCCCTTGCTCAAGCCAGCAATGTTGGGCTCAAGCCAGCGACCTTGGGCTTCAAGCCAGCAACTTCCGGGCTCAAGCTAGAAACCATAGGGTCACGTTTATGATCCCACACTTAAGCCAGCAACCCTGCACTCAAGCTGGTGAGCCCATGCTCAAGCTGGATAAGCCCACGCTCAAGCCAGTGACTTCGGGGTTTCAAACTTGGGTCCTCTGCATGCAAGTTGGATGCTCTATCCGCTGTGCCACTGCCTAGTAAGGTGAGATTTGAATTTCAATGTCCATAAACAAAGTGTGATTAGCACACAGCCCACTCTTGTTCACTTACATATTGTCCATGGTTGTGTTTGTGCCACCAAACAGCAGAGTTGAAGAGCTGCAACAAAGATCCCATGACCTCAAATATTTACTATCTGGCTCTCTACAGAAAATGTTTGCTGACCTTCAGTGTAAACTATGTTCACTGTAACCTGGCCTGTGGTGGTGCAGTAGACAGAGCATTGACCTAGAATGCTGAGGTCACTGGTTCAAAACCCTGAGCTTGCTCAGTTAAGACATATATGACAAACAAAAAGCAAGCAATAGACAACTAAAGCGAAACAACTATACTTCATGCTTCACCCCTCCCCTGTACTCTCTCTGTAAATAAAAAATAAAATCTTTTGGCCCTGGCCGGTTGGCTCAGTGGTAGAGCATCGGCCTGGTGTGCAGGGGTCCTGGGTTCAATTCCGGCCAGAGCACACAGGAGAGGCGCCCATCTGCTTCTCCACCCCTCCCCCTCTCCTTCCTCTCTGTCTCTCTCTTCCCCTCCCGCAGCGAGGCTCCATTGGAGCAAAGATGGCCTGGCCACTGGGGATGGCTCCTTGGCCTCTGCCCCAGGCGCTAGAGTGGCTCTGGTCGCGACAGAGCAACGCCCCGGAGGGGCAGAGCGTCCCCCCTGGCAGGCAGAGCGTTGCCCCTGGTGGGCAAGCCGGGTGGATCCCGGTCGGGCACATGCAGGAGTCTGTCTGACTGTCTCTCCCCGTTTCCAGCTTCAGAAAAATACAAAAAAATAAAAAAATAAAGTCTTTTAAGTAAATAAATAAATAATCTATGTTTATATATACCAGGGGTCCCCAAACTTTTTACACAGGGGGCCAGTTCACTGTCCCTCAGACCATTGGAGGACCAGACTATAAAAAACTATGAACAAATCCTTATGCACACTGCACATATCTTATTTTAAAGTAAGAAAACAAAATGGGAACAAATACAATATTTAAAATAAAGAACAAGTAAATTTAAATCAACAAGCTGACCAGTATTTCAATGGGAACTATGCTCCTGTCACTGACCACCAATGAAAGAGGTGCCCCTTCTGGAAGTGCAGCAGGGGCCGGATAAATGGCCTCAGGGGGCCGCATGTGGCCCGCGGGCCTTAATTTGGGGACCCCTGATATATACCATTGATAAATGAAAAAACTAAATAATTGTTTAAAAAATAGGGAAAATTAAATAGAACAAAAAAAATCACCAGGCTTCTATAGAACCATAAATAATGCTGAATAGCCAAAGCAATCCTGAGAAAAAAGAATGAGGCCAGAGGTATCACATTACCTGACTTCAAATTAAATTCCAGAGACAGGATAATCAAAACAGCATGGTATTGGCAGAAAAACAGTCTTACAGACCAATGGAACAGAATTGAGATCCCAGAAATAACCATATATATATGGATAAATAATCTTACAAAAAAGAGCCCAAAACACACAATAGAGAAAAGAAAGCCTCTTTAATAAATAGTCCTGGGAAAATTGTAAAGCCATATGGCATGGCAAAAGAATGAAACTTGACTACAGTTTGTTTCCCTGCACAAAAATTAATTCAAAAAGGACCAAACACTCAAATATAAGATCTGAATCAATGAAGTACATAAAAGAAAACATAGGTACTAGACTCATAGACCTTGGCCATAGAGAACAATTTATGAATTTGACCCCAAAATGCAAGAGAAGTAAATGTTAAAATAAATAAGTGGGACTATATCAAACTAAAAAGCTTCTGCACAGAAAAGAAACTGACAACAACAACAAAAAAAACAGCCAATCAAATGGGAGATAATATTTACAAATAATAGCTCTGATAAAGGGTTAATATCCCAAATATATAAAGAACTCACAAAGCTCAGCAACAAATAAGCAAACAGGCCAATTAAAAAATCGGGAGAGGACCTGAACAGATACTTCTCCCAAGAAGACATACAAATGGCAAACAAACATATGAAAAGATTTTCATCTTCATTAGCTATTTGAGAAATGCAAATCAGGACAACAATGAGATACTACCTCACACCTGTTAGGTTGGCTATTATCAATAAGATAGGTAATAACAAGTGTTGGAGAGGATGTGAAGAAATAGGAACCCTCTTCACTGCTGGTGGGAATGCAAATTATTACAACCATTATACAAGAAGGTATGCTAGTTCCTCAAAAAATTAATAATAGAACTACCATATGACCCAGCAATCCCCCTACTGGTTATCCACCCCCAAAACTCAAAAACATTGATAGGTAAAAACACATTCATCCTCATGTTTATCGCAGCATTATTCACAGTGGCCAAGACATAGAACAACCAATATGTCTTTTGATACAGGATTGGATAAAGAAGATGTGGTACATATATACAATGGAATACTACTCAGCCATAAGAAATGATGACATATTGCCATTTACAACAACATGGATGGACCTTGAGCACATTATATTCAGTGAAATAAGTAAATCAGATAAAGCTAGGAACTATGTGATTTCACACATAGATGGGATATAAAATTGAGACTCATGGACATAGACACAAGTTAAGTGGTTACTAGAGGGAGGGGAATGTGGGAACGGAGTCAGGGGAAGGGAGAAAAGATAGACAAATATAGAGTGATGGAAAATGATTTGACTTTGTGTGATGGGTGTACAACATAATCAACAATTCAAATGCTATAGAAACATTTATCTAAAACCTATGTACTCTTACTGATCAATGTCACCCTGTTAAATTGAATTTTCTACATAAATTTTAAAAGAAGGAATGTATCCTTGAACCCTGTGGCACCTAAAAACTAGAATCTGGAAAGGGAGAATCTTGTATCCAGGATTACAGAGCCTGTGAAGGTATAAACTATATTTGGGGCCTGCTAGCATTTAAGCTTAGTCCAGATAGCTGGATTTCTAGGAAGTCCCTTTAGGGTTTGATAAAGAACACAAAATGGGAAATTATGGGAGGGTTCATGATAGAGGTTAGGCATTGGAATGGTGACGTGGATGACAATGGGATGATTTAGAGTGAGAACACAATGCTGGATTGGAGAAGATTAAGGTAAGGCTCTAGCAAAAAGCTTTCCTTTAGAGTGCCATGGGAGCCATTGATAGGAGTGGCTGAGAGCCTAGGTTCTGGAATAGCTTGTCACTTAGGGATTCTAGTAGTGCTAGCCCCTGTCTCTTCCATGGGTCAAATGTCTACTGTCCTCACTCATTTCAGTAGACATAAGGAGATGAAATGGGAGAGTGAGAAAGTATGCAGCTTTTTCTCTTTAATTAGTGATAAAACCCTTATAATATATTTCAGAAATCAAGAGAGGCAGGAAGCAGTAGATACAAAGATGTCTATTCTGCTAAGAGTTCTCAGTCTTAGGATCTATTTTCAAGAACACCTTAGATTTTACCCCAAATGGGTCAATTGATTAGTCTAGTACCAAACTGATACACAGATGAGGGTAAGTTGGGGCTTTACATGTGAAATTGATCTCACTCAACCTCATCAACAGACTTAATTCATTTTTGCTGAATAATGGCTAGAGTGGTGGAGAATTATTACACTGTGGTAGGGAAAGGCAATGGAAATAAGGTATAATGTTTTCTATCCTCCCTTTCCCATTTTTTGTTTTTCCTTTTCTCTCTTCTCATAACCAGAAGTCTAGACAGGAAGCAGAATTCAATTACCAAGGAAATTGAAGCTGAATATTCTTGATTCTTCAGTTTGTGAGATAAAAACAAAATTGGTATTCAAAACACAAAACCTTATGGAGGATGTTTTTTAAAAATTTTTATTGTATTTATTGGGGTGACATTGTTAATAAAATTATATGTACTACTCACAAAAATTAGGGGATATTTCAAAATGAATATGAAGTGATAAAATATCCCCTAATTTTTGTGATCAGTGTATGTTTCAGGTGTACAATTCTATAATTCATCATCTGTATATTATATTGTGTGTTCACCACCCCAAGTCAAGTTTTCTTTCATCACCATCTATCTCCCTTTACCCTCTTCTACCTTTGACTACTTCCCTTTCTCTCTGGAAATCACCATACTATTGTCTGTGTCTATGAGGTGTTTTTTTTTTCTTTGCTTAACATCTTTTTCACCAGCCTCCCAATCCCCGGCCCTTCTGACAGCGGTCAGTCTGTTTTTTGTATCTATGAATCTATTTGATTTTGTTTATTAGTTTATTTTTTTCATTAGATTCCATATATAAGTGATATCATATGCTACTTTTCTTTCTCTGACTGGATTATTTCACTTATTATAATACTCTCCAGGTCCATCAATAAAATGAAAAGACTGAGTGGGAGAACATATTTGCCAATGATATATCTGATAATAGGTTAATATCTAAAATTATAAATAACTTATAAAATCTCACACCAAAAAGTAATCCCAAAACAATCCAATTTTAAAAAAGAAACTGAATATATCCACGCATGCTGCAAATGGCTCTTTCCAGGCTACCTGAATCATTACCAGCTAGAAGCAGCGGTCATTGGGACTTGGACATGAGCTTCAAAGTATAGAATGGTGACAACAATTCCAGTGCCATGCAGACTTTTCCTGTGGGGAACTTTCCTGGACTCCTGCTCCCTGTGACAGCTCCTAACAGACTGAACTGTGGTTGGGTTGCATTTTTCAGGGATTTGGCATGGTGATGGGGCCAACTTGAACTTGGTGAACATGTTAAGGTCACTACTCTTTTATGGATTCTTGCTGTATTGGCCAAGAGTTTGCTTAAAGGATTTTAATCACTGTAAAAAAAATAGAGGACTGGATGAAGAAGATGAGGCACATATACACCATGATATACTATTCAGCTAGGAGAAATGATGACATCGGATCACTTGCAGCGGAATGGTGGAGTCTTGGTAGCATTGTGTGGGGTGAAATGGGCGAATCAGAAAAAAAACAGGAACTGCAGGATTCCATACATTGGTGGGACATAGAAGTGAGACTAAGAGGCATGGACGGGAGTGTGGTGGTTACGGGGGGGTGGGGGGTGGGAAGGAGGGAGAGGAGGAGGGGGAGGTGTACAGAGAGAACTGGATGGAGGGTGGCGGAGGACGATCTCTCTTTGTGTGATGGGTATGCAACAGAACTAAATGACAAGATAACCTGGAAATGTTTTCTTTGAAATTATGTACCCTGATTTGATGTCACCCCATTAAAATAAAAATTTATTAAAAAAAAAAAAAAGAAACTGAATAGACCCTTCTCCAAAGAGGACATACAAATGGTAAATAGACATATGAAAACATGCTCAACATCACTAATCATCAGAGTAATGCAAATTAAAATCACAATGATACATTAATTCACATCTTTTAGAATGGCTATCATCAATAAATTAACAAACAACAAGTATTGGAGAGGATGTGGAGAAAAGGGAACCCTCCTGCACTGCTCATTGGAATGCAGATTGGTACAGTCATTGTGGAAAGCAGTATGGAGTTACCCGGAAGATGGGTTTTAACCAAACAGACCCATTCATCCTTATCATTGTTTTACATAAACAATATAAATACACAAAGATAAACAAAAATTTTCCTAGAAGTTTAGTTGAGAATCACTCTGTGGCATGGTTTTGAATCCTGCCCTACTGCTTTCTACTCTCACATTTGGCCTCAGCTGCCAGTCTCACACTCAGAGGAAAATAAGGCATCATTTTACCTTGCTCTAAAGGCAACAAAAGTACAAACCACACCAATCAACATCTTCCCCTAGAGGTCCTCCTTAAATCCCAGAAAATTGGTCCCAAAGTATTCGTCTTTCAATGTTTAATTAACATGTATTTATTTTTGGTTAAATATCAGAGTCGGTTGGAAATTTCATGGGAATACAGCGCCATTCTTTATATGTTGCTGCCCCTAGTGTAAAAAATGTAGACTGCATTCTCTTGATCGCTGCACGCCGCTCAGATTTTTTCCATTTGAACGTTGTAGAAACAATTTTAGCTTTGCTTTGTTTAGCTTCGCCCTAGAATCTCGAAGTCCCAACTGGTTACAAACTCAGTCTCCTCACCTACAGTTTCCTTTCCACATGCCAGATGCCATCGTGTCTTTCACTAAAGACTTCCTGGCAGATGGTAGCGCCATCCAGCGGGTCAAGCTGTTGCTGCAGGTGCAGCATGACAGCAAGCAAATCACGGCAGATGTCCCCACGGAGCAAGGAGTCCTGTCCTTCCGGTGTGGAAACCTGGCCAATGTCATCAAATACTTCCCCACCCAAGTTCTCAACTTTGTCTTCAAAGGTAAATTCAAGCAGATCTTCATGGGTAGTAGGACAAGAGAACCCAGTTTTGGCACTGCTTTGCAGGCAATCACATCAGGTAGTGCACTGGAGCCACCTCATTGTGTTTTGTGTATGCTTTTGATTTTTACCTGTGCACATCTAGCAGCTGATGTGGAAAAAGCTGGAGCTGAAAGGGAATTCAAAGGCCGCAATGACTGTCTGGTGAAGATCTACAAATCAGATGGGATTAAGGGCCTTTACCAAGGCTTTAATGTGTCTGTGAAGGCTATTATCATCTATCAAGCTGCCAACTTCAACATCTGTGACACTGTAAAGGGAATGCTTCCAGATCCCAAGAATACTCAAATCTTCATCAGCTGGATAGTGGTACAGTCCATCACCGTGGTGGCTGAGTTGACTTTCTATCCATTTGACACTATTCTTTGCCTCATGTTGATGCAGTCAGGGTGCAAAGGAACTGATATCATGTACACAAGTATGCTCGACTGCTGGAAGAAGATTGCTTGGATGAAGGAGGCAAAACTTTTTATCAAGGATGTGTGGTCAAATGTTCTCAGAAGCATGGGTGGTGCTTTTGTGCTTGTCTTGTATGATGAAATTAAGAAGTTCATATAAATTATTTCCTAGTCCTTCCCCACTTCCACCACTCTGAGCAGGCGTGTTGTATTGTATTATGTAACATCTTGAATATTCTTGACAAACTATTGGCTTTCTATTTATTAATGTCAACTATTTGCTGGTTGAAAATGAGAAGCAATAATATTCATCTGATGAATTTTTTCTTAAAGCCATTTCTGTGATGATGATGGGACTCAATTATATTTCTTATTTCAGTCATTCCTGATAAACAAAATATTTGAAAAAAATTCTGAAATATAAAGAAACAATTTTAGCCTTGTATCTGTACTTTTCCAGATATACAATTGAATAAATCTGTTAATATTTTTCATTATAGAGTATTAAAACAGGTAGTCTACCACTGGCCATAATTTCTTCTGATGGTAAAGTAGATTCTGCTCTGTGGCAACTGCTTTTTGATGTAGTCTCTGTTGTTAAATTTTAATAAAAACCATTCTATGCTTGTATACTCTGAAATAATTTCTGAAAGTTCATGTTGATGTCAACTGAGTTCTAATGATGTGATATCCACAGAAACCTTATCAGTTAAAGTGAACTGCCTTTAAAGTTTAAGAAGAGAGTAATCTTCTAAGACTGGAGAGTTTTCCATAGAAAACAATAAAGTTAAATTTGAAAGTGTGTGTGTGTGTGTGTGTGTATGTACAGGAGATAAGGGTAGGGTAATAAGAACTTGCATGCATCAGTATTCATCTCTTTTTTTTGTATTTTTCTGAAGTTAGAAGCAGGAGGCAGAAAGATAGACTTCCACATGCACCCCACCAGGATCCACCTGGCATGCCCACCAGGGGGTGATGCTCTGCCCATATGGGACATTGCTCCATTGCGGCAGGAGCCATTCTAGTGTCTGAGGCAGAGGCCATGGAGCCATCTTCAGCATCTGGGCCAACTTTGCTCCAATGGAGCCTTGGCTGCGGGAAGGGAAGAGAGAGATAGAGAGAAAGGAAAGGGGAAAGGGTGGAGAAGCAGATGGGCACTTCTCCTGTGTGCCCTGGCCGAGAATTGAACCTGGGATTTCCATATGCTGGGCTGATGCTCTACCGCTGAACCAACTGGCAGGGCCCAAATGAAAAATAATAATAGAAGATAAAGAGTCTTCCCAGCCAGTTGGAACCATGGTTGAGAGTGCTTTGCTATTGTCTATTATCAGAAATGTATTTTTGTGGACATTCTGTTAAACAACTATTAAGTAGAGTGTTAAAGCTTTCCATGTTGATAAGGGGGAGGAAACGCTGGCCGAGGAGAATACTTTAGGAAGGAAATATTGATCCAGGGCTTTTAAGTCTGGTGTTGTCAGTGGGAATACATTCATTTCTCGTGCTTATTAACATAGACTGCCCACATCCATTCCAGAAAAGTTTAAAAGAGCTTCAAGAAGTCCTTCTGGGAAGCTTTTCTTGGAGTAGCTACACTCTGGCTACTTCACTAAATATGTAAACTGGCTTAGACAAGGACCGTATGATTTAACTCATATGTGGAATCTAATGAGAAAATGAATTAACAAGCAAAATAGAGACAGACTTAATAGAGAGCAGGCTAATAGCTCTCAGGAGAGGTGGCTAGAAGGTGGAAAGATTGAGTGAAAAAGAAAAAAAGAGAAAAAACTCATGGACATAGATAACAGTGGGGTGATTACCAGGGGGCGGGAGGTGGAGGAAGGTAGACAAGGGATAAATGGTGATGGACAGACACTTGACTTGGGATGGTGAATACACAATATAGTGTACAGATGATGTGTTGTAGAAATATGCACCTGAAACCTGTATAATTTCACTAACTAGTGCCACCCCAATAAATTCATTAAGATGAAAAAAAGATGAAAAATTTTTGAGAAATGTAAAGACATAAAAATATTAAAAAGTAAAAAACATGGGAAGTGGTATAAAAAAAGAATAAGTATGTAAAATTATGTTTTTAAAACATTTTATACTTACTTATAATTATAAATATATCAATGTATTGTATATATATATATATATCATTGATGTATATTAACAAGAAAACTTTCATTTGCACACACATGCCTATAGGACCAGCAGTCCTGTGGTAAACAATCTCAACAACAGGAGCCACCTTCTGAGAGTCAGGATACTACACCTTATCAAGAGAAAGGAGATGCAGAAAAACCTGAGGTTGAAAGTGAAGGGAAAAGAAAAAGACTGCCTGTGAGAGGGAGGGGTAAACCTGTCTCTTATGTATTGTGACATATCATAACTGTTAGAAAGAAAGCATATAAAAGCAATGCAGAAAGGAAAGACAGTGAAAGTATATAAACATGACACAGAGAGCTAGATGGCAGGATAGTAAATTATGAAGGGAAGGGGGGAAGGCGGTGAGGGGAGGGGGCAAAGGGGGTATCAAAGAGAACAAGGGGGAGGGAGCATATTCGGGGGGTATACATGTAACTATGTAAACACAACAAGTTAAAACCAATTAAAAAACAGCAATACAAACATTTCCTGAAAATTGGCTGAAAATGTGCAGATTTTACAGTTTGCAACTGAGTGGGCTCCTTCAATATGACTTTTCTTCAAGATTTGTGTGTTTTAAATACAATCCTTGCTAAACCAGTGCAACCCGTGTAATTTACACTTCAAAAATGTACATTAGTTCTTTAGTTTAATTGGTCTTTCTCTGAACGTTTTTGTGTGACCTTCTTAGTCATTGCATCAAAAGTGTAAGTGATATTTATTAACATGTGTTGAGTGTCAAGTAAGCATATCCTAGAACATCTGAAACCAAACCTATTTGTATAGGGCTAATAGCCCCATTTTAAAAGTGAGAAAACTGAAATTGAGCACTTGACTCATTGAGACAATTCATACTTCATCCCAAGGTTTGTTTTCTTCCTACCACCTATGTTGGTGCACAAAATAGTCCATGGTTTTGTACAAAATGCTGATTACTCAACTGTGTCTGAAATGTAAGGTATCTCAGTACAGTGGTACCTTGAGATACGAGCAGACTAACATACGATTTTTTTTAAGATATGAGCTGTGCCTCAGTCCGTATTTTTACTCGAGATCCAAGTGAAATTTCGAGATACAAGCGTGATTCAGGAAGCTGCTGCTAGTTGGTGCATTGGTGCATGGGTCCAGTATCAGTGGCACAACACCAGCATCTTGTTCTTTCTCACGTGTTACCCACAGAATCAAGCCAAATCTCGTACACTGTAATCGTTCTTGCATCATTTTTGCATTTTTTTACTAACTTTTTTTGTGTGCTATCATGGGGCTGAAGAAAGTGAGTATAAAGGACAGTGATGAGAAGAAGAAGAGAATGATGTCGATAGAAGTAAAGCAAGAAATAATAGAAAAACATGAGCGTGGTGTACGAGTGATTGAACTGGCAAGGCTGTACGACTGCAATACATCTACAATTTGTATCATCCTTAAACAAAACGATGCCATCAAAAGTGAAAATCCAGCCAAAGGAACTACAATTCTGTCCCAGTTAAGGACAAATATCCAGGAAGAAATGGAGAAGCTTCTGCTGGTGTGGGTGAAAGAGAAAGAGCTGGCAGGAGATACAGTGATGGAGACAGTAATATGTGAAAAGGCATGTATTATTTATGGTGACTTGAAGAAGAAAGAACCATTAACCTCAAAAGAGGCAGAAGAAGATATATTTAAGGCAAGTCACGGCTGGTTTGAAAATTTCTAGAAGAGATCTGGCATCCACTCGGTGGTGAGGCATGGTGAAGCTGCGAGTGCTGACATTAAGGCAGCTGAGAAGTACATCACATGCACGTTTTGCTGCGCTTATCGCAAAGAAAGGCTACATCTCCCAACAAGTGTTCAACTGTGACAAAACAGGATTGTTTTGAAAAAAAAAATGCCCCAGAGGCCTTTCATCACCGCAGAGGAGAAGAGGCTGCCAGGCCATAAACCCATGAAGGACCGTCTGACCCTTGCATCGTGTGCAAATGCTAGTGGTGACTGTAAAGTAAAGCCACTGCTAGTATATCATTCCAAAAATCCTTGAGCCTTTGAGACTCACAAGATTCTTAAAGAAAAACTGCAGGTTATATGGCGCGCCAATGCTAGGGCATGGGTTACGCAGCAGTTTTTTATTGAAGGGGTAAATCTCATCTTTGGTCCTGCAGTGAAGAAATATCTTCAAGAAAATAAACTCCAGCCTGACCAGGCAGCGCAGTGGATAGAGCGTCAGACTGGGATGTGGAGGACCAGGTTTGAGACCTTGAGGTCGCCAGCTTGAGCACGGGCTCATCTGGTTTGAGCAAGGCTCACCAGCTTGAGACCAAGGTCACTGGCTCAAGCAAGGGGTCACTCGGTCTGCTGTAGACCCCTGGTCAAGGCACATATGAGAAATCAGTCAATGAACAACTAAGGAGCTGCAATGAAGAATTGATATTTCTCATCTCTCTCCCTTCCTGTCTGTCCTTATTTGTCCCTCTCTGTCTCTGCCACAAAAGAAAAAGAAAGAAAATGAACTCCCGATGAAAGCATTACTAATCCTTGATAATGCTCCAGCCCACCCACCTGGTCTTGAAGATGACATTCTCGATGAGTTCAAATTCATGAAAGTCTTCTACATCTCACCCAACACGACTTCAATCTTGCAACCTATGCAAGATTATCAGCAGGTAATTTCCAACTTTAAAAAGCTTTACACAAAGAACTTGTTCCGCCGCTGCTTTGAGGTGACTAAGAATACAATTTTAACCCTTTGAGAGTTTTGGAAGGATCACTACAGCATCATGATATGTTTAAGCATTATTGACTTGGCATGGCAAGAGGTTAAAAGAAGACCCTTGAACTCAACATGGAAAAAGTTATGGCCTGATGTTGTTGCAGACAGGGTCTTCGAAGGATTCAAACCAGAGATTGAGACTGAGGTAGAAACATTGGAGGAGATTGTGTCCCTTGGAAAGTCAATGGGTCTGGAGGTAAATGAGGGTGATGTAAGCAAGCTTGTCGAGGAACATGAGGAGGAACTCTCAACTGAGGAGTTAAAGGAGCTACAGATGTTGCAACATATGGAGCTTCTGCAAGAGATTGGTAGTGAAGAGGAGGTAGAGTCAGAGGAAGTGAAACTAAAGTGATTTCTACAAGTGAAACTAAAGACATGCTGGCAATGTGGAGAAGCTTTCAAGGTTCATTGAAAAGAAACACTCAGAAAAAGTTTCCACTGGTTGTGCTTCAGCACTTTTTAATGACACTTACTTGTCATATTTCCATAACATTTAAAAAGCAAACCTCTTTGGATAGATTTTTATTCAAAAGTCCTGTAAGTGAAAGTGCCTAAAGTACAGCCCAAAAGGCAAAAACAGGTGATGATTAAATATATAAAAAATACGTAATGTTAAGCGTAGTTTAAGTTTAAAGTTAAGAAAGTGCATTTTTTTACAACTAAGTTTTTGTGGTTTCATTTTAAGTAAAGAAAGTGCAGTTTTAGTTTTGTTTAAAGTAAAGAAAATACAGTTTTAGTTTACATTTAGTGTTAAGAAAGTGCAGTTTTAATCTACGTGTCTACAGTGCCTGCATCCCTTCCTCCCTCCCTCTTCCTCCACCATTCACCTTCATTATCCGCACCTGTCAGTCTCCAAGGTAAGAATACAGTACTAAATAACACTTTTTTCTTTTATTTCATATACAGTACTGACCGAAGAATAGATGCAGTTCAGTGGAGCAGGATAGAGTCTCAGAGAAAGCAATTCCCTTAAAATCAGGAACAAGGCAGGGATGCCCCTTTCACCATTCTTATTCAACATAGTACTGGAAGTCCTAGCTACAGTAATCAGACAAGAAGAAGAAATAAAAGGAATCCAAATTGGAAAAGAAGAAGTAAAACTATCATTATTTGCAGATGATATGATACTGTTTATAGAAAACCCTAAAGTCTCAGTAAAGAAACTACTGGACCTAATAAACAAATTCAGGAAGGTGGCAGGATATAAAATTAATACACAGAAATCAGAGGCACTTTTATACACAAACAATGAACTGTCAGAAAGAGAAATTAAGGAAACAATTCCCTTCACTATTGCAACAACAAAAAAAATAAAGTGCCTAGGAGTAAATTTAAGCAAGGAGATTAAAGGCTTGTACTCAGAAAATTATAAAACATTGATAAATGAAATCAAGGAAGACACAAACAAGTGAAAGTATATACCATGCTCAGGGTTAGGAAAAATAAACATCATTAAAATGTCTATATTACCTAAAGCAATTTATAAATTCAATGCAATACCAATTAAAATACCAATGACATACTTCAAAGATATAGAACACATATTCCAAAAATTTATACGGAACCATAAAAGAACACGACTAGCCTCAGCAATCTTGAAAAAGAAGAATAAAGTGAGAGATATCACACTTCCTGATATCAAGTTATACTAGAAGGCCATTGTACTCAAAACAACTTGGTACTGGTGTAAGAACAGGCATATAGATCAATGGAACAGAACAGAGAACCCAGAAATAAACCCACATCTTTATGGACAATTAATATTTGACAAAGGAGATAAGAGCATACAGTGTAGTAAAGATAGTCTCTTTAACAAATGGTGTTGGGAAAACTGGACAGCTACCTGCAAAAAAATGAAACTAGATCACCAACTTACACCATGCACAATAATAAACTCAAAATGGATAAAGGACTTAAATGTAAGTCATGAAACCATAAGCATCCTAGAAGAAAACATAGGCAGTAAGTTCACTGACATCTATTGCAGCAATATATTTGCTGATTTATCTTCACAGGCAAATGAAATAAAAGACAGGAAAAACAAATGGGACTATATCAAACTAAAAAGCTTTTGCACAGCTAAAGACAGTATGAACAGAACAAAACAAGTTAAAACTACAAGTAAAAGCTCCAACAAGGTCAAAATATAAACAATAATCTGTGAAAACAATAATATAAAAGGGGAGAGGATGAAGATCTACAGTAGCAAAGAACAATAGAATGCAGAAGCACATATAAGACAAAGGATTTTTCTGCATATGACAATTTTTTTCTTAATAACCTGATGGTAGCCTACACACACACACACACACACACACACACACACAAAACAAACAATACTGAATCACATAGCTTAAAATAATAAGAAACAGGGAAAAGAAGTAAAGAATAACACCAAACAAAAACAATTTACAGAAATACAAAAGAGAGGACCCAAAGGAGAAAAAGAGCTATGAGAAAATAAAACACAAAATGGCTATAGGAAATCCTCATGTCAATAATTACTCTAAATGTAAATGAAGTGAACTCACCAATAAAGAGGCACAGAGTAACAGACTGAATCAAAAATCAAAATGGAACCATATGCTCCATTCAGGAGACATGTATAAGCTCCGAGGTCTAAGTAGACTCAAAGTGAAAGGTTGGAAAATTATTCTCCAAGCAAATAATAGCCCCCCAAAAAGCGAGTATAACCATGCTAACATCTGACAATGCTGACATCAAGACAACAAAGGTAACAAAAGAAAAGATGGACATTTCATAATGATAAAGGGGACATTTTATCAAGAAGACATAACACTTCTTAATATATAAGCAAGAAATCAGGGAGCACCAAAATATATGACATCTACTAAGTGATCAAAAAGTAGAAACAGACAAAAGCACAACAATATTTTGACATCTCAATACAGCATTGACAGCTTTAGACAAACCATCCAAACAGAAAGTAAATAAAGAAATATCAGACTTAAATGACACATTAGACCAAATGGATATAATAGATTTTACATAATATTTTACTCCAGTACTTCAGATTATAAATTCTTTTCCAATGAGCATGGAACATTTTCAAGGATAGAGCATATGTTGGGCCACAAAGATAACTAACTTCAAAATATTGAAGAAGATTGAAATTATACCAAACATTTTATCTGACCATAAGATTTTGAAATTGGAATTCATCAGCAAAAAGGAAGTAAAGAAAGCCACAAAAGTATGGAAAATAAACAACATACTTCTAAAAAATATTTGGGTCAAAGAAAAATGAAATAGAAATCAAAAGATATATACAGCCAAACAAGAATGACAATACAACATATCAAAACTTCTAGGATGCAGTGAAAGCAGTAATAGGAGGGAAGTTTATATTATTACAGGTTTATATCAAGAAAAAGAGAGATCCCAAGTGAACAACCTAACATTACACCTTAAGAACTGGATAAAAGGAGAAAAAAGGCAACACAGAGTCACTACAATTAAGGAAATAGTAAAAATTAAAGTGGAACAAAATGAAATAGAGAACAGAAAATATATAGAAAAAAATAAATGCAACAAAGAGCTGGTTCTTTGTAAAGGTCAATAAAATTGGAAACCACTGGCTAGACTACTAAGAAAAAAAGAGAAATTAGGCTATAAACAAATCCAAAAATGAGAGAGGAGAAATTACCACAGACAACATAAATATGCAAAGAAATATACTAGAATATTATGAAGCGTTATAGGCCACCAATTTGCCAATCTAGAAAAAATAATTAAATTCCTAGAACTCTACAATCTCTCTAGACTGAGTATTAAAGAAGTAGAAAACCTAAACTGGAAAATCTAAATAGATCCATAATCAGGGAAGAAACAGAAAAAACTATCAAAAACTTCCTCAAAAGTAAAAGTCCATCTATTGACGGGCTTTTTTGGTTGTTTCCATGTCCTGGCCACTGTGAACAATGCTGCAATGAACATGGAGCTACATGTGTCTTTACGTATCAATGTTTCTGAGTTTTGGGGGTATATACCCAGTAGAGGGATTGCTGGGTCATAAGGTAGTTCTATTTTCAGTTTTTTGAGGTGGTTACAGGGGTGGGGGGAGAGGGAGAGGGAAAGGGGTAGGGGGAGGGGCACAAAGAAAACTAGATAGAAGGTGACAGAGGACAATCTGACTTTGGGTGATGAGTATGCAGCATAATTGAATGACAAGGTAACCTGGAAATGTTTTCTTTGAATATATGTACTCTGATTTATTGATGTCATCCCATTAAAAAAATAAAATTATTAAAAAAAAAGTAAAAGTCCAGGACCAGAGGGCTACACTAGTAAATTCTATCAACATTCAAAGATTTGGTATTTATTCTTCTCAAAGTCTTCCAAAAACTTGAAAAAGAAGCAATACCCCCTAACATATTTTATAAGGCCAAACATAACCCTGACACCAAAACCAAGCAAGGACAACACACACAAAAAAGAAAACTACAGACCAATATCTCTAATGAATACAAATGCAAATATCCTAAGCAAAATACTAGCAAATCAAATACAATGATACATAAAAGCATAATAAATCATGACCAAGTGGAATTCATTCCAGGAGCACAAGGACGGTTCAGCATGCATAAATTGATCAACATTATATACCACATCAACAAAACAAAGGACAAAAATTATATGATCTTACTAATAGATGCATAAAAGGCATTCAATAAGATACAACACTCATTTATGTTGAAAACACTCAATAAAATAGGTATAAAATGAATGTACTTCAACATAATAAAGATCACATATGAGAAACCATCAATGACAGAGTAATGGCAGCGAGAGAAATATTCCTGACCTCTCCCCTTGAAATTTCAACAAACTGAAGAACTATAATGCAGCAAAGGAATCACAGCTGGACTCACGGGCCTGAAAGATTTGCACTCCATATGGACAAAAGTTTGGACCAGATGAAAAGGGAGGTGAAAGATAAATGCATTTGCAGTGGGCTCTGAAGAGGCGACAAACCCTGAGTGACTGGGGTTTTTTGTTTTGTTTTTTTTTTCGTCTGTTGGACTACGGGGAGGAGGGAAGTTCAGGCAGTCTTGATTTTGTCTGAAGGAAACACAGAGTGACGGGGTCTCCTTCAGCCAGGAGGAGCACTGAGATAGAGGGGCAGAGAGGGAGACACTAAACCAAAGCAGCCAGAGCACAGAATAATGGCCAGTGTTCCTGTGGTTTGCCTGAAGTCCACACTCAGCAGAGACAGAGAAAACTAAAGTTTAGATCCCTAGCCTCTCAGATTCTGCCTCCATCACCATGAGGTAAGGAGAATGGCAGAAACAAACGCCACAGTTAGTTCTCCAGAGCCACTCTCTACCCTGAAAAACAGAGGTGTTCTACATCTAGTCCCCATGACTGTTGAGACATGGGGAGGAGCACCTGGAAGCCTGAGACTACAATCTCTAGTCTAGACCCTTAAAGCTGGAAAGCCAAAGCCCTAAAGCTGAAGCCATAAAGCCCTCACAACATGCTCCACTCACCAACACAATTGCGGCCCCGCCCACATCATTGCAACAGCAACATCTCAGCAAAGGACAACTCAGGAATTTCACAGAGCTAAAATGTGTTGTTGTTCTGTTTGTTTGTTTGTTTGTTTTTTAATTTCCAAATTTTATTTAGAAAATTACATTTAACAGGGTGACATTGATCAATAAGAGTACATAGGTTTCAGGTAACATTTCTATAGCATTTAAACTGTGGATTATGTTGTATACCCATCACCCAAAGTCAGATCATGTTCTGTCGCCTTATATTTGTCCCTCTTTACTTCTTTACCCCCACATCATCCCTCTCCTCCACATTCCCTTTCCCCTGATAACCACTTCACTTTTGTCTACATCAATGAGTCTCAGTTTTATATCCCACCTATGCATGAAATCATACAGTTCTTAGCTTTTACTAAGTTACTTATTTCACTCAATATAATGCTCTCAAGTTTCATCCATGTTTTCATAAATGTCACTATGTCATCATTTCTTATGGCTGAGTAGTATTCCATTCTATATATGAACCACATCTTCTTCATCTAATCCTCCATTGAGGGGCATTTTGGTTGTTTCCATGACTTGGCCACTGTGAATAATGATGCCATGAATTTGGAAGTGCATGTGCCTTTATGTACCAATGTTTTCAAGTTTTGGGGGTAGATATCCAGTAGAAGGGTTGCTGGGTCATAGAGTAATAGCTTTTTTTTAATTTTTAATTTTTGTTTAGAAAATTAACTTTAACAGGGTGACATTGATCAATAAGAGTACATAGGTTTCAGGCAAACATTTCTATAGCATTTGAACTGTTAATTAAGTTGTGTACCTATCATCCAAAGTCAAATCATTTTCCATCACCTTATATTTGTCTGTCTTTACATCCTTCCCCCCACCCCCACCCCCCTCCCCATTCATTTAAGTCCCCTTCCCCCTCCTCCATATTTCCTTCCCTCTGTTAACCACTTCACTTTTATCTATGTCCATGAGTCTCAGTTTTATATGCCAACAATGTGTGAAATCACACAGTTCTTAGTTTTTTTCTAATTTACTTATTTCACTCAGTATAATGTTCTCAAGGTCCATTCATGTTGTTGCAAATGTCACTATGTCATCAACTTTTATGGCTGAGTAGTATTTCATTGTATATATGTACCATATGTTCTTTATTCAATCTTCTATCGAGAGACACTTTGGTTGTTTCCATATCTTGGCCACTCTGAATAATGCTGAGATACGCACGGGGGTGCATGTGTCTTTACATACCAATGATTTTGAGTTTTGGGAGTAGATACCCAGTAGATAGATTTCTGGGTCATATGGTAATTCTATTCTTAATTTTTTGAGGGACCACCATACTTTCTTCCATAATGGTTGTACTAATTTGCATTCCCACCAGCAGTGAATAATGGTTCCTTTTTCTTCACAGCCTCTCCAACACTTATTTTTTGTCTTGTTGATAATAGCTGATCTAACAGGTCTGAAGTGACATCTCATTGTAGTTTTTATTTGCATTTCTCAAATAGCTAGTGAAGATGACCATCTTTTCATATATCTGTTGGCCATTTGTATGTCCTCATGAGAGAAGTGTCTGTTCAGGCTCTCTCACCATTTTAGTTGGATTATATGCTTGTTTATTGTTGAGCTTTGGGAATTCTTCATATATTTTGAATAATAATAACCCCTTATTAGAGCTGTTGTTTTCAAATATCAGCTTTCATTTGGTTGGCTGACTATTTGTTTTGTTGTCAGTTTCTTTTGCTGTGCAGGAGCTTTTTAGTTTGATATAGTCCTATTCATTTATTTTTTTCTTTACTTCCTTTGCTTTTGGGGTCAAATTTATAAATTGTTCTCTATGGCCAAGGTCCATGAGCCTAGTACCTTTGTTTTCTTCTATTTAATTTATAGTTTCAGGTTTTATATTTATGTCTTTGATCCATTTTGAATTAATTTTTGTGCAACGGAACAAACTGTAGTCAAGTTTCATTCTTTTGCAGTGGCTTTCCCATTTCCCAGCACCATTTACTGAAGAGGCTTTTGTTTCTCCATTGTTATTTTTGGATCCTTTGTCAAAGGTGATTTGTCCATATATAATATGGTTTTATTTCTGGGATTTTAGTTCTGTTTCATTAGTCTGCATGTCTGTTTTTCTGCGAATATCATGCTGTTTTGATTACTGTGGCTCTACAGTATAATTTGAAGTCAAGTAGTGTGATTCCTCTGGCTTCATTCTTTTTCTTCAGAATTGCTTTGGTTATTCATGGTGTTTTATGGTTCCATACAAACCTGGGAATTTTTTGTTCTGTTACTTTAAAATACTACATTGGGAATTTCTTAGTATTATTATCTAGAAAATTAAATTTAACAGGGTGACATTAATCAACAAGAATATATAGATTCTGGACAAATGTCTCCACATCATCTGGACAGTCGATTAGGTTGTATACCCATCACCCAAAGTCAAATTATCCTCCATCATCTTATATTTGTCTTTCTATATATCCTTCCCTCTACCCCTACCCCTTCTCCCTTTCCCATTACTCCTTCCCCCTGGTAATCACTGCACTCTTATCTATGTCCATGAGTCTAAATTTTGTATCCCACCTATGTGTGGAATCATACAATTTTCAGCTTTTTCTGATTTACTTATTTTACCCAGTATAATGTTCTCAATGTCCATCCATGTTGTCATAAATGTTACTATTTCACAGTTTTGGAATTAGGATTTTTATTGGAATTGCATTAAATTTATATATTGCTTTGGGTAATATGGTCATTTTAACTATTTTGATTCTTCCAATCCATGAACATGTAATAGTTTTCCATTTAATTGTGTGTTTTTTCTATTTCTTTCAATAATGTTTTGTAGTTTTCAGTATATAGGTCCTTTTGTTAAGTATATTCATAGGTACTGTATTTTTTGTTATTGTTGCAATTGTAAAAGGAATCGTATTTTTGAGTTCATTTTCCAAAGTTTCATTGTTGGCATATAGGACAGTAGACTTTTGTATATTGTGACTTTACTGTATTAGTATATTGTTTCTAATAGTTTTTTGGTGGAGTTTTGGGGGGTTTGTATATACAGGATCATGTAATCTGCAAAATAAGTGATATCTTTCCCTCTCTTTTCCCAATATGGATGCTTTTTGTTTTTTTCTCTTGGCTGATTGATCTAGCTAAACTTCCAGAATTGTGTTGAATAAGAGAGTAGGCAACCTTGTCTGGTTTCTGATTTTAGAGAAAAATGCTTTTTTTTTTTTTTTTTTACCATTTAGCATGATATTAGCTGATGGTTTGTCATATATGGCCTTTATTATGTTGAGGTACTTTACGTCTGTTCTAATTTTATTGAGTGTTTTAAACACAAAGGGGTATTGTATCTTTTTGAATGCCTTTTCTGCATCTATTGATAAGAGCATATGATTTTTGTTCTTTGTTTTGTGGATGTGGTATATTACATTGATCGATTTTTATATGTTGAACCATTTTTGTGCTCCTGGAAAGAATCCCACTTGATTGTGATACATTATCTTTTTAATGTGTTGTATTTGATTTGCTAGTATTTTGTTTAGGATTTTTGCATCTATATTCATTAGAGATATTGTTCTGTATAGTTTTCTTTTTTTGTGTTGTCCTTGCCAACTTTTGGTATTAGGATTATGTTGACCTCATAAAATGTGTTAGTGAGCATTGCTTCTTCTTCTATTTTTTGGAAGATTTTGAGAAGGAAAGGTACCAAATCTTCTTTGAATGTTCAGTAGAATTCACTAGTATAGCCATAAAGTCCTGGACTTTTGGGGGTTTTTTTTAGAGGTTTTGATAGTTGTTTCTATTTCCTCACTGCTTATACGTCTATTAAGTTTTCCACTTCTTCATGACTCAGTCTAGGAAGATTGTACAGTTCTAGGAATTCATCCATTTCCTCTAGGTTGTTGAATTTAGTGGCATATAATCTTTCATAACTTTCTACTATGATCTTTTGTATATCTATGAGGTTTGTGGTATTTCTCTTTCATTTTGGATTTTGCTTATATGAGTTCTTCCTCTTTTTTGCTTAGTGAGTCTAGCGAGTAGTTTGTCAATTTTACTTATATTTTCATCGAACTTGCTCTTTGTTGTATTACTTTTTTTCTATTTTTTTTCTGTTTCATTTAGTTTGGCTCTAATTTTTATTATTTCCTTTCTTCTACTGACTTTGGGTTGCCTTTGTTCTTTTATTTTCTAGTTATTTAAGATGTAATGTTAGGTTGTTTACTTGGGATCTCCTTTGTTTCTTGATATAAGCCTGTAATGATATAAACTTCCCTCTTATTACTGTTTTCACTAAATTAAATAAATTTTGATATGTCATGTTGTCATTTTCATTTGTATATATCTTTTGATCTCTGCTTTTATTTCTTCTTTGTCCCTGTAATTTTTTAGAAGTGTGTTATTTAATTTCCACATTTTTGTGGGTTTCTTTACATCCTTTTAGCAGTTGAATTCTGATTTCAAAGTCTTATGGTCAGAAAATATGCTTGGTATAATCTTAATCTTCCTGAATTTTTTGATGGTAGTTTTTTGGCTCAGCATATGGTCTATCCTTGAGAATGTTCTAGTCACACTGGAAAAGAATGTATTATCTGACTTTTTGTGATGAAGTGTCCTGTAAATGTCTATCATGTTCATTTGGTTCAGTATGTTATTTAAGATTGATATTTCTTTATTCGTTTTCTGTTTGGATTATCTATCTGAAGTTGTCAATAGTGTGTTGAAATCTCCAAGTATCATTGTGTTTTGTATTTTTGTCTCTTTCTATTTTTAGATCAGTTGGTAGATGTCTTATATATTTTGGTGCTTACTGGTTTGGTGCATATACATTAAGAAGTGATATGTCTTGGTGATAATATGTTCCTTTATCATTATAAAATATCCATCTTTGTTTCTGGTTACTTTTGTTGTCTTGAATTCAGCATTGTCAGATATTAGTATGGCTACACCTGCTTTTCTTTGGATAGTATTTGCTTGGAGAATCATTTTTCAAACATTCACTTTGAGTCTACTTTTGTCCTTGCTGCTTAGATGTGTCTCATAAAGGCAGCATGTGGTTGGATTTTGCTTTTTGATCCAATCTGCTATTTTGTGCCTCTTTAATGGAGAGTTCAGTCCAATTGCATTTAGAATAATTATTGACACCTCAGGATTTTTTTTTCTTTTTTTTTTTTTGTATTTTTCTGAAGCTGGAAACGGGGAGAGACAGTCAGACAGACTCCCACATGCGCCCGACTGGGATCCACTCGGCACGCCCACCAGGGGCGACGCTCTGCCCACCAGGGGGCGATGCTCTGCCCCTCCGGGGCGTCGCTCTGCCGCGACCAGAGCCACTCTAGCGCCAGGGGCAGAGGCCAAGGAGCCATCCCTAGCGCCCGGGCCATCTTTGCTCCAATGGAGCCTTGGCTGCAGGAGGGGAAGAGAGAGACAGAGAGGAAGGAGCGGGGGGGGGGGTGGAGAAGCAAATGGGCGCTTCTCCTATGTGCCCTGGCCGGGAATCGAACCCGGGTCCCCCGGCAAACCAGGCCGACGCTCTACCGCTGAGCCAACCGGCCAGGGCCGACACTTCAGGATTTTCTATGGCCATTTTATGTTTTGTTTTCTGGTAGCTCTGAGCCTTGGTTCTTATTTTTGTTTCTGTCAGTAGTTTTTGTTTGGTGTTATTCCAAACTTCTTTCCCCTGTTTCTTTTTATTTTTAAGTTGTGTATTTCAGTAGTGTCTTTTTCATTAAGAGAAAAAAATGTTCATATGTACAGGAGTCCTTTGTCTTATGAGTGCTTCTCTACTCCATCCTCCTTTGCTACTGCAGATCTCTGTTCTCTCCCTCTTTATGTTATTGTTATCACAAACTGTTCTTGTTTTTATTATAAGCTTGTTGGTGCTTTTACTTGTAGTTTTGATTTGTTTTCTTTTTTTGTGTCTGGCCGAATAACCCCCTTGATTATTTCTTGCAGTGGTGGTTTTTTGATGATAAATTTCCTCAGCTTCTGTATGTCTACAAGTTTTATTTCTTTTTCATATTTGAAGGATGACTTTGATGCATACAGTATTCTTGGTTGGTAATTCCTCTCTTTCAGTATTTTGAGTGTTTGGGTCCACTCTCTTCTGGCTTGTAGAATTTCTGTTGAGGATTCTGTTGATAACCCAATGGTCTTTTCTTTCTATATTATGTTCTTTTCCCTTGGTGCCTTGAGGACTCTTTCTTTATCAATGATATTTGACAATTTTATTATGATGTGCCTTGGAGCAGACTTGTTTGGGTTAAGGTAACTTGTTCTGTTTGCTTGTTGGATTTGAGGCACTAACTCTTTCCATAGGCTTGGGAAATTTCTCTCAATTATTTGTTTGAATAGTCTCTCCATTTCCTTCTCCTTCTCTTCTTATTCTGGTATGCCCATTATTCTTATCATTATTCTTATATTGCTCTTTCTGATGGAGTGAGACAATTCTTGAAGAGCTCTCTCAGCTTCATTGTTTGTTTGTTTGTTTTTAATTCTTAAGTCTCCCTCCTCCTCACTCTGTAGCATCTTTTGTTGCCTGTCTTCGATATCACTGATTCTTTCCTCTATCTGGCTTATTCTATTAATTAAACTGTCTACCTCAGTCTTTAATTCATGTGTTGAGATCTTCATCTTTGTTTTTAAAGTTTCAGTCTCCTTGGTGAGGTATTTGTTTTTTTCATTTATTTTCTGAGCTCATTAAGTTGCCTTTTGGTGTTTGTTTGTTTGTTTTTGCATCTTGTTTAGTATTTTCAGAACTTCAATTTTGAATTCTCTATCATTTAACTCCAAGGTTTGTATGTGATTGAGATTATTTTCCTGGAGCGTTTTCATTTTCTTTCTAAACTATGTCTCTGTCTTGTATAGCATAGTATTTGATTTCTTCTGTGATGGAATTTGAGAGTGGTTGTTAAGAATCCTAACAAGAAAACAGAAATAAAATAAAATAAAAATATAATAAAATATAAAATTTTAAAAATTTTGACTAGAAGAAAAAGTACAGAATAAAAAGATTGAAAGCCAACAAAGAAAATAAAAAACAAAACACCCATAAAAATTAAGATAAAAAATATAAAAATGGCTCCCCAAGCTTTGGTGCAGTGGATACATTGTTGGCTTGGGATGCAGATGACAGAAATTCAAAACCCTGAGGTCACTGGCATGAGTGCTGGGGTCACTAGCTTGAGTGAGGCATCATAGACATGACCCCATGGTTGCTGCCTTGAGCCCAAAGGTTGCTGGCTTAAAGCCCAAAGTAGCTGGCTTAAGCTCAAGGTCACTGGTTTGGGCAAGGGGTCACTGGATCAGCTGTAGCTCTCTGATCAAGGCACATATAAGAAAACAATCAATGAACAACTAAGGTGTCACAACAAAAAATTGATTCTTCTCTGTTCTTTCCCTATCTGTCCTTCTCTGTCTCTCTCTTGCTAAAAATATATATATATATATATATGTTTGTATGTATGTATGTATGTATTTTTGTGTGTGTGTATGTTAAAGAGAATTAAATTCAAGAGGGAAAAAAGAAATAGAAGAAAAGAGAGAAAAAAAGGAAACATAAATTTCACTTTCTTCCAGTTGGTGTCGCTATATTACAAGTTTTAGCTCTGTTAAGTTCCCGGGCTATCTTTCCGGAGATGTTGCTTTGGGAATAATGTAGGCAGGGCCACAATTATGTTGGTGGTTAGAGTGTGTGGTGAGGGCTTTAAGGTTTGGCTTTATGGCTTCTACTTATGGCTTTATGACTCTGACTTAATGGCTTTAGCAATGGTGATTTAAGGTTTCTGGGCACTTCTCCACATGTCTCTAAAGATCTGGGGACCTGATGTGGAACACCTCTGTTTTTCATGGAAGACGATGGCTTTTGAGAGCTAGCTGTGGTGTTTGTCTCTGCCATTCTCCTTACGGCAAGGTGAGGGAGGCAGGATTTGGGAGGCTGGGTCTGCACTTAAGTTTTCTCTGTCTCTGCCAAGTGTGGGCTGCAGGCAGACCACGGAAACTCTGGCTGTGACCCCACCCTTTAACCACTTTGGTTTATCTCCCCCTCTGCCCCTTTATCTCACTCCTGTTCCTGTCAGAAGGAGAATACGTCACTCCAGGTGTCCCTCTCTGTACCCCTCAGATAAAATCCAAACAGCTTGAACTCTCCTCTCCAAAATCCAGTAGAGAAAATAAAATAAATAAATAAAAACCCCAGTCACCTCAGGTTTGTCTATTCTCCAGAGTTCACTACAAATGTGTTTTACCTTCCACCCCCTTTTTCAACCCATCCCACCTTTAGTCCATTTGGTATGTGGAGCTTTCAAGCAGTCCTGCAAGCCTAGCTGAGGTTCCTTTGCTGTGTTACAGCTGTCTGATTTGTTGAAATTTCAAGGGGAGACATTAAGAGTATCTTTCATGCCACCATTATTCTGACATCATCCTATAAATTTCTTTATACTTAAAATGGTCATTAGGGCAGAGAACCAGTTGTTAAATTAGTTGAATCCCACCACTGGTTCAAATACTATAGAAATGTTTACCTGAAATCTTTGTACTCTTATTGATCAATATTACCCCATTAAATTTATTTTTCTAAGTATAATTATAAACAAAACAAAACAATCAAACAAGAAAAGAAAGTTGTCATAATGAATGTTGGATTAATACTTTGAAAGTATCTTCTATTATTTGCTTTTCTAGTTTAAGAGTAGGAAACCCCTACCCTGACTGGTTGGCTCAGTGGTAGAGCATTGACCTGGCATGTGGATGTTCCGGGTTTGATTCCTGGTCAGGGCTCACAGAAGAAGCACCCATCTGCTTCTGGACCCCTTCCCCTCTCATATTTCTCTCTCCCCTCTCTCTCTTTCTCTCCCCTTCTCCCTCCTGCAGCCATGGCGCAATTGAAACAAGTTGGCCTCTGGCACTGAGGATGGCTCCATGGCCTCTGCCTCAGGGGCTAAAAAGAGTTCAGTTGCAGGGCAGATGGGAAGAGTATCGCCCCCTAGTGGTATTTCTGGGTGGATCCAGTCAGGGCACCCATGGGAGTTTGTCTCTCTGTCTCCCCTCCTCTCACTGAATTAAAAAAAAAAAGAGTAAGAAACCAAGCCCCAAAAATTAACTTCACCATATTTCACCTGAAGCCCTAATAAAGTTCAGGGTTTTTTCCTCTCTTCAAATTCCTCCAAAGTTACTCCTGTTCCTGGTCTGCCAGGAAGTGTCCACCTTACCATCTCCAAAAATGAAACCCAACCTTATAAGTCAGGTACAATAATTTTCCTGAGAATATGTAGCAGGCATTTGCTCACATGTAAAATCACCACTTTCATTAATGGACTTGCTATAACTAATTCAGCGAGAATCATTAACAAGTGACACTTAAAGTATCATCAGGGTCCACAATGATTTACTCCAAGGTTTTCAATGAGAGGTGAAGGGGACTTCCCTTCTAACAGGGGATATTTAAGAACATCTGCAGACATTTTTCAGTTGTCACAGCTGGGGAGTATAGGTTACTACTAAATCCTCGTGAATAAAAGCCATGGATGCTTCTAAACACTCAACAATTTAGAGGAAATTCCCCACCCCACACCCACAATAATTACCTGAGTAAAATGCCAATAGTTCCAAGATTGAGAAACCCTGCCCCAGAGAATTGGTAGTTAAACTTACTCAGAAAATTAAGAACTTCATTAGGTAGAAGTATGTATATTAAACATACATGCAGATGCCAATATCTTTCATGTATAAAATGATCAGAGGGTGTGATGGTAGAGAAAATCCTACAGTTTCTACATGTGACAATGACATTTTCATTCTAAAGTCTATAAGCAATTATTATTTTATATGAACTGATTGCTTGGATTATTTGCTTCATGCGCAATGGTAATAGCAAACAAATGATGGTAATGATGCTTTATATTTCTGCAGCACTCCTGATTTATTTTACCAGGCATTCCCAGTAGCTGTGCCTTCACACTTGAATGTTAAATAGGTTCATGTCTTGGATCACAGTGTTCTTGTTGCCATGGTTTCCTTGGATTTCATAACTGTTGCTTAGCAATTCCACTCATTATCCACCTACTTCTCTTTGTACTGCCTACACATTTTATCCCCAGTAAAATGTAGCAGAGCCTCTTGACAAAAAGATATACTAATCTCCAAACAAAGTTTAATTTTTATACTTTTGGCTGTTTCCTTTCCTTGTATTTTCTTCTTTTTAGAAAATCAGAATGCCAGATGTGAGAAAGCTTTATAGTTTAGTGGTAAAAATAAGATTTGTGGCATCAAGTATACCTGAATTCACATACCAGTCTGCTGATTTATTAGCAATTTGACTTGTAGTTTGTCATTTAATCGCTCTGTGTCTCTTATTCCTCATCTGTTAAATGTGATAATTAATAGTCATCTTATAAGTGATGATTAATCAGATAATATATCAAAAATGCTAAGTGACAAAGGTCAGACAGAGACATCCAATTATTTTTTTACTACAATGATATAAAAATATAAATCAATAACAAGAGGAAAACTAGAAAATTCACAAATATATGGAAATCAACACATTCCTGAACAACCAATGGATCACAAAATAAATGATAAGGGAAATAAAATAAGTATATTGAGACAAACAAATATGGAAATACAAGACACCAAAACTTATGAGATGCAACAAAAGCAGGTCTGAGAGGAATGTTTATGGTAATAAATGCATATATTAAGAAATTAGAAATATTTCAAATAAACAAAATAACTTTGCACCTAAAGGAACTAGGAGAAAAACAACAAACTAAGGCCAAAATTAGCAGAAAGAAAAAAGTAATAAAAATTAGGGCATAAAAAAATGAAATAGAATACAGGGAAACAATAGAAAAAAACAAATTGAGTTGGTTCTTTGAAAAGATTAATAAAATTGACAAACCTTTAGTTACACTAACCAAAAAGAGAAACAAACAAAAAACAGAGAGGCACCAAGTTAATAAAATTATGAATTAAAGAGGAAACATTACAACTGATACCACATAACTACAAAGGAACATGAGAGACTACTATGAACAACTATATGGCAATAAACTGGAAGACACATAAAAACTATACAATTTATCAAAACTGAATCAGGAAGAAATCAAAAGTCTGAATACCAATAATAAGTAAGAAGATTAAATCAGTAACATAAAATCTCCCAACAAATAAAAGATCAAAACCACATTGTTTCACCGGTAAATTTTACCAAATAATTATAGAAGAATTAATGCTAATCCTTCTCAGACTCTTCCAAGAAAAACTGAAGAAAGAGAAATACTCCCAAAATAATTTTTCAAGTCCATCATTAACTTGATACTAAACCAGAAAGAACACTATAAAAAATAACTACAGATCAATGTCCCAGATGAATATACATACAAAAAATGTAAAGAAACACTAGCAAACCAAATTCAGCAGCACATTAGAAGGATCATATGCTATCATCAAGTAGGATTCAGCCCTGAGATTCAAGGATCAAAATATATAAATCAATAAATGTGATATATCACATTAATAAAATGGTATATAAAAATCATATGATCATCACATTTTATGCAAAAATAGCATTTGAAAAGATATAATATCCATTCATGATGAAAACTCTGAACAAATTAGGTATAGAAGAAATATATCCCAGCATAATAAAGGCCATGTATGATAAGTCACTAGCTGGCATCATTTTCAGTGTTGAAAGTTTGAAAATTCTCTAAGATCAAAAACAAGACAAGGATGCCCACTCTTACCAATCTTATTTGACAAAGTACTGTAACTCCTACCCAGAGCAATAAAGGAAGAAAACCAAATAAAGGGCATCATAATTTAGAAAGAAAAAGTAAAATTGTCTATTTGCAGATGGCATGGTTTTATATATAGAAAATATTAATGACTCCCCCAAAAACCTGTTACATCTAATTAATGAAATCAGTGAAGTTGTAGGATACAAAGTTAACATACAAAATCAGTAGTGTTTCTATACAATAATATATATAACTAATTAAGGAAACAACCCCACTTACAAAGTATCAAACAAATTAAAATACTGAGGAATAAATTTAACCAAGAATGTAAATGATCTTTACATTGAAAACTATAAGACAATTATGAGTGAAGTTGAAGAAAAAATAAGTAAATGAAAAGATATCCCATGCTCTTGGATTGAAAATATAATATTGTTAAAATGCTCATAGGACCTGAAGCCATCTATAAGTTCAGTGCAATCTTTATCAAGATTTTAATGGCATTTTAGAAAAATACAATCCTAAAACGTATATGAAATGCAAAAGACCTCAAATAGTTGAAGCCATCCTGATAAAGAAGAACAAAGTTGGAAGCATCATACTTCCTAATTTCAGCTTATATTATAAAGCTATAATAATTATAATAAAACCAACACAGGGACCAATACAACAGAATTGAGAGTCCAGAAATAAATCAACTTATGGTAAACTAATATTTGATAAGGATGACAATAATAATAAATGGAGAAAAGACAGTCTTTACAATAAATAGTGCTGGAAAAATTTTATATCCACATGCAAGAGATTGAAATAAGACATCTCTTTACATAACTCTCAAAAAATTAACTCAGTAGAGATTAAAGGTTGAAATGTATGACCTGAAGCCATAAAACTTCTAAAAGAAAACATAGAGGAAAAAGTTTCTTGACATGCATCTTGGCAATGATTTTTTGATATTACGCTTAAAGCACAAGCAACAACGACAAAAAAAATGTGAGACTACATCATATTAAAAGCTTCTAAAAATAAAAATAACAAAATGAAAGGTAACTTTAGAATGAGAGAAAAGATTTGCAAACCACCCATTTGATAAGGAGTTAATATCCAAAATACATATGTAACTCATACAATTCAACAACAATAATAGTAATAAGCCAATTAAAATGGTCCAAAAACCTGAATCAATATTTTTCTAATGAAGATATTCAAATGGTCAAGAGATGCATGAAAATATGCTCAACATTACTAATTATTAAGGAAATGCAAATCAAAACCACAATGAGATCACCTCATACCTGTTAGAAAATCTATTATCAATAAAATAAGCTTTAACAAAATGCTGGCAAGGCTATGAAGAAAAAGAAATACACTTTTTTTAATTTCTTTTTTTGTGTGTGTGACAGAGACAGAAAGAGGGGAGGTATGGACAGACAGACAGGAAGGGAGACAGATGAGAAGAATACATTCTTTGTCATGGCTCCTTAGTTTTTCATTGACTGCTTCCTCATATGTGCCTTGACTGGGGGCTACAGCGGAGTGAGGAACCCCTTGTTCAAGCCAGCGACCTTTGGGCTCAAGCCAGTGACCATGGGGTAATGCCTATGATCCTACAATCAAGCCAGTGATCCCGTGCTCAAGCCAGTAACCCTGCGCTCAAGCTGGATGAGTCCGTGCTCAAGCCTGCGACCTCGGGCTTTCGAACCTGGGTCCTCTGCATCCCAATTCTATGCTCTATCCACTGCACCACTGCCTGGTTAAGCAAAATATTACACTGTTGATTTTAATGTAAGTTGGCATAGCCATTGTGAAGAAACAGTATGGAGATTCCTCACAAAATTATAAATAGAACTCACATGTGATCCAGCAATTTCACTAAACAATCTGAAGGAAATGAAATCACTATCCTAAAGAGATACCTGCAGCCCTATATTCATTAAAGTTTTACCATTATTTATAGTAGCCAAGACATGGAAATGACTTAAGGGTCCATAAACACATGAATGGATAAGGGCATTATGCTAAATGAAATAAGTCAGACAGACAAAGACAAATACTGTATAATCTGACTTATATGTTGAAAATTAAACAAAAAACTGATAGAAATAGAAATTAGATTTGTGGTTTCCTTAGTGGAGAATGGATTTGTGGTTGAAGTGGGTAAAAGTGGTCAAAAGGTACAAACTTTAAATTATAAGATAAATAAGTTCTTGGGATGTAATGCCCTACATGATGACTCTAGTTAACCATATATATTTTATATTTAAAAGTTGTTAAAAGAATACATCTTAAAAATTCTCATCACAGGAAAATCTTGTAACCCCGTGTGGTGATGAATGTTAATTAAACTTACAGTAATCATTTTGCAATATGTACATATAAAATCATTTTTTTACACTTAAACATGTAAATTATGCCTCAATACAACTGGAAAAAAACTTGATAAAATTGAAGGAATATATATTTCTAAATTATTAGTTAGAGATTTTAATATCCTGCTCTCAATAACAGATAGATACAAAAGATAAGAAATGAAACAGAGAACATGAACAATAAAATAAACTGACTAAATCTAACAAACCCTGTAGAGCATTAACTACCCACCAACAACAGCAAAATAAACATTTTTCTGAAGTACACATGGGATATTCTCTAGTATAGACCCTACGTTGGCCACAGATTAAGTCTCAAGAGATTGAAAAAGATAACATGCAAAGTACCATTTTCTTTTTTGCAAAGTACCATATACTATTATATTGGTTTCAGATGTAAAACATAATGCTTAAACATTTATATACCTTATAAAGTGATCATCACGATAAGACTAATACTCATTTGGCACTATAAATAGTTATTAAAATATTGACTATATTTTCTATGTTGTATTTTACATCCCTGTGACTAATTTGGTAACTAAAAGTTGGTGTTTTTGTTTATTTGTTTTTGGATGTGCCTCAACCGGGGGGGGGGGCTGCAGCTGAGCCAGTGACCCCTTGCTCAAGCCAGCAACTTTAGGTTTCAAGCCAGTGACCATGGGATCATGTCTATGATCCCGTGCTCAAGCCAGTGACCTTGCACTCAAGCTGGTGAGCCTATGCTCAAGTTGGAGACCTTGAGGTTTTGAACCTGAGTCCTCAGCATCCCAGGACAGTGCTCTATCCACTGCACCACTGCCTGGTCAGGCTAAAGTACCATTTATCATTACTATAGGATTAAGTTAGAAACAGGAAGAAAACTGGAAAATACACAAAATTGTGAAAATTAAATGCTGCACCATTACATATCGCACTTGACATTGGTGTATGATCCTTTTAAAATTTGCTAATCTCAATTTGCTAGTATTTTGTTTAAGATATACTCATAAGTAATATTGGTCTATTATTTTTCTTTCTTATGAAATATTTATCTACTTTTAGTATCAAAATGATACTAGTCTTAAAAAATAAGTTTAGAAATGTTTCCTCCTATTCTTTTTTCTAAAAGACTTTAGGAAGGATTGGTGTTATTTTTTTTTAACTTTTGGTAGAATTAACCAGCAAAGCCATATGGTCTTGGACAGAGGCAGATTAAGGTCGGTTGGGGCCCCAGGCGCAGAAGAAAATATTGGGACCCTTAAAAAAAAGAGAGAGGGAAAATAAAAATACATTTTTAAATAAATGAAAAATATTATGTACTATTAATGTTAAAATTGCACATATGAAACCAAACTTGGTGTCTTTAGAATAAAGTGTAAAGTTGGGGTTTTGCAGGGCCCTTCAGAAGTCGGGGCCCAGGGTGTGTGCCCAGTGAGCCTGCCGTTAAATCTGCCTCTGGTCCTGGACTTATCTTTGTAGAAAGCTTTTCATTTATTTCTTTATTTTTCACTTATAGTTTACATATACTATTATATTGGTTTCAGATGTAAAACATAATGCTTAAACATTTATATACCTTATAAAGTGATCATCACGATAAGACTAATACTCATTTGGCACTATAAATAGTTATTAAAATATTGACTATATTTTCTATGTTGTATTTTACATCCCTGTGACTAATTTGGTAACTAAAAGTTGGTGCTTTTCAACCCCTTCACCTTTTCTGATCACTCATCCCCAGTCTAGCAACCAGCAGTTTGTTCTCTGTATGTATGCATTTGTTTCTGTTGTGTTTTGTTTGTTCATTTATTTTGTTTTTTAGATTCCACTTATAAGTGAAATTATATGATATTGGATATTTTTTGTCTGGCTTATTTCACTTAGCATAATATTCTTTACTTTCATCCATGGTGTTGCAAATGACAATATTTTGTGCTTTAATGGCTGAGTCATTTTCCAATGTGTAAATGTACCATGTCTTCTTTATCCAATTGTCTATCGATGAACACTTAGGTTGCTTCTACATCTTGGCTTTTGTAGATAATGTTGCATATATCTTTTAACTAATGTTTTTTATTTCTTTGATAAATATCCATAAGTGGAATTTCTGGGTCATATAGTATACAGTATATCTTATATAATGTGTACAGGCACAGAAATAAGTAGAAAATATATACAACTCTCCATGGGTATAATAATCATTGAATTCGGGATAGCAGATCCTACTGAGGAAGACAGAGTGGAATGTGGTCTGGGTAGAGGTAAATAGAGGAGTTGATTAAATATGTAAAGTAAAAGATAGGCTGAGGTAAGGCTTAATTTTTAAGTTGGAGACAGAGAGGCACTGGTTATGTAAGTGTTTGTAATATTAATCTTTATTCTTGTCCTTAAGTTTGAAATTGATTTGCAGTAAAAATATTTCACCCTAAAAACCAACAAACAGGCCCTGGCCGGTTGGCTCAGAGGTAGAGCGTCGGCCTGGCGTGCAGAAGTCCCGGGTTCGATTCCCGGCCAGGGCACACAGGAGAAGCGCCCATCTGCTTCTCCACCCCTCCCCCTCTCCTTCCTCTCTGTCTCTCTCTTCCCCTTCGGCAGCCGGCAGCCGAGGCTCCATTGGAGCAAAGAAGGCCCAGGCGCTGGGGATGGCTCCTTGGCCTCTGCCCCAGGCGCTAGAGTAGCTCTGGTCGCGGCAGAGCAACGCCCCGGATGGGCAGAGCATCGCCCCCTTGGTGGGCAGAGCGTTGCCCCCTGGTGGGCGTGCCGGGTGGATCCCGCCCGGTCGGGCGCATGCGGGAGTCTGTCTGACTGTCTCTCCCCGTTTCTAGCTTCAGAAAAATTAAAAAAAAAAAAACCCAACAAACAAACCTCAAAAGTAATCACATGATTTTTGTTTAATGACAGTAAAAATGTACTTTCTATAGACTTCCTTGTAAGACCCTAATTCATGGAAATTGTAAATATGTCTATATTTGCAATGTGAAATCATTCAGAGGAATCACCCATAGACTGGAAATTATAAGGAATCCATGGATGAAGGACAACAGATGGGATCAGACTCACTTGCTTAAGCTGTGGTCCACAATCTGTGCAACGGTTGTTGCAAATGGGGCCACTGCCAGAGAGTGCTCTGTACTTTGGGAGGTGCTTGCTGGAATCAGAGCAGTGCCCACAAGTAACTGAAAGATGATTGGTTTATATACTGCAGCAGGAGTAGCGTGTACTGACTCCTGAATTTCCCTCCCTGTAACATTCCCAACACTCACCACCAGATGGTGCCTGTGGCAATGGTGAGAGCAATGTTTATGGAAACTTGAACAAATAGACAAGAAAATGCCTGGGATAGGCGAGTTAGTAGATAACCTCAGGGAAGAACACAGTGCACCAACACCCACAAGAATAACTGTCAAGGTAACAAGCCCAGTCTAATATCCCACCCCAATCTTTCCTACTACTTTCACTGAAAATATGGTATTAATATAAATTTACCTTAACAATAATCATGGCTCTTATTAATCTTCTTTATTAGAGAGTCACAAGTATGCTTTGTACATTAGTTTTATTTTTTTTCTGATGCAACAAATTATCATAAATTTAGTGCCTTAAAGCAACCAAGTTTATTATGTTATAGTTCTAGAAGTCAGAACTCTAAAATGTTTCTGTACATCTGCATTTCTCTTTGAGGGTCTAGGGGAAAACCCATGTCCTTGTCTTTTTTTTTTTTTTTTTTTTTTTACAGAGACAGAGAGAGACAGTCAGAGAGAGGGATAGACAGGGACAGACAGACAGGAATGGAGAGATGAGAAGCATCAATCATTAGTTTTTTGTTGCGCATTGCAACACCTTAGTTGTTCATTTATTGCCTTCTCATACATGCCTTGACTGCGGGCCTTCAGCAGACCGAGTAACCCCTTGCTCAAGCCAGCGACCTTGGGCTCAAGCTGGTGAGCTTTTGCTCAAACCAGATGAGCCCTCACTCAAGCTGGCGACCTTGGGGCCTTGAACCTAGGTTCTCTGCATCCCAGTCCGACGCTCTATCCACTGCGCCACCGCCCGGTCAGGCCATGTCCTCATGTTTTACAACTTCTAGAAGCTCTCTACATTCCTTGGCTCATATCCTCTTCTTGCATCTACAAGGCCAGCAGTGTAGTATCTTCTCTCTTCTTTGATCTCTGCTTTCAACTTTAGATTTTTAACTGACTCTAATTCTACTGCCCTCCTCCTAAAAGGGCTCTTGTGTTTACCTTGAGACTGACCAGATAATCCAGGATAAAATCCCCATATAAAGATCCTTACCTTAATCACATCTACAAAGTTACCTATTGTAGTATAAGGCAATATATTTATAGGTTCTGGAGATAAGATATGGACATCTTTGGAGTCTGGGGAGAATTTTTCAGCCTATTTTAGCTTTCAGGACCTATTTTCCTTTGATCTTCACAACACCACTATGATATACCTGAATTCAGATGAAGAAACTGAGGCTTAGAAAAGGTAAGTGACATGTTATACACAACACAGCTTTAAAGGGGCAGAGCTAAGTATGAAAAACCTGGTAAGGATCCCTGCCTCAGTTTTACCCACATCTGTCTCTTTTCTCATCTCCTATTCCTATCTCAAGGGAGCAAAAAAATCTCCCTTGCATGTTAAGCTTCTTTGTACCACCAAACATGCGCTCAACTGGAGTAGCTGTGCTGTATGTGATGACAAAAGCCATGGCTTAAAAATATGAAGATGTAAGCCCAACTATTGATATTCACCAGTAGTGCTATGATCTTGGGCAGAAGAGTTATGCTTTCTCCAGCATCGTTGGCAGACCCCCAAGAACTGGTGGAATATAAACACTTGGTAAGGCCCTAGCACCCCCAGAGTTCACGGTAATCCATGGGGCCAGAGCACATCTGAGACTGCTAGCATCATGTAGGTTCCAGCATCATCTTGGGTCCCAAGCAAGTCCTTCAAGGGGTCATAGCAACATAAAAAGTTACATCAGCTCTCATACCTGGCATAATTGTGAACAACTAGAGCAACTCTCAAAGATAGAGCTCTCCCTGGAGACCAAGTATCTCTGAGGTTCCTTATATTTCACAAGGCTTGGACCTTAGACACTCCAACCATTTCCCAGGACCTGAAAAATTTGGAGGCCCTGGCAGTTCACAAGGCCTGAATAACTGGAAGACCTCAAGCAATTCCAGTGGTTCAAAGGAATTGACACGTTTTAGCACCACAAGGGACACAAGTATATGCAAGCATCTAAGTATATCAAGTGATCCTAGAACTTCAAAGGCTACCAGTACCTCTGAGATCCCGAGCAATTTGAAAGCTGAGATCACCTTAAAGCAGGGGTCCTCAAACTTTTTATACAGGGGGCCAGTCCACTGTTCCTCAGACCATTGGAGGGCCAGACTATAAAAAAAAACTATGAACAAATCCCTATGCATACTGCACATATCTTATTTTAAAGTAAAAAAAAAAAAAAACAGGAACAAATACAATATTTAAAATAAAGAACAAGTAAATTTAAATCAACAAACTGACCAGTATTTCAATGGGAACTATGGACCTGCTTTTGGCTAATGAGATGGTCAATGTGCTCCTCTCACTGACCACCAATGAAAGAGGTGCCCCTTCTGGAAGTGCGGGGGGGCCCGGATAAATGGCCTCAGGGGGCCACATGTGGCCCGCAGGCCGTAGTTTGGGGACCCCTGCCTTAAAGGGTCCCAGCAGTTTGAGGGCCCCAAGAATTTCTAAAGGTTTAAGGACCTCCGAGGCTCCCAAATCCTAAAAATCCCTGAGTATCTCTGAGACCTCCCAAAACCTGAAAGGTTCCTAGCACCTTCGAGACTCCCAGCACCTCAAAGGCCCTTAGAGTCTTTGAAGCTCCAAGAACCTTGAAGGCCCCCAGAATGTATCATATCTCAAGTAGCTTGAAGGCCATTAGCGCATTGAATGTTCCAAATACCTCAGAAAAAATTCGTACCCCAAAAGCTCTAGTATCTCAGAGATCCCAAGTACCTAAAGATCTTTGTCACCTTAGAAAGATCCTGCATATCAAAAGCTCCAAGCACATCTGAGGCTTCCACTACCATAAAGACCCTCAGCACCCCAGAGGCCTTGAACATGCTGAAGGCCTGAAATACCATGAAGTACCTCAGAGGTTCCTGGTATCACAGAGGAACCCAGCAATTCAGAGATTCCTAGCTCCTTACAGAACTTAGGCATTTCTTAGAAACAAACAAGCAAACAAAAAAATCTGAAACAGAGTACCTGGAGGATCAGGGAAATCTCAAAGTCCCCAAACAATATCAAATACCGGAAGAGCTTCAGAAATGTCTACTACCTGTGATGCTAGACATTATTTTCATGGTTGAGACCCGTATTAAAGAAAGCCTCATTTGGGACGTTCTGCAGAATTTAGGAGTATAGCTGAGGAAGAAGTACAGATATTTGGGAATTTAAAAAAGGTAAACACCTAAGATTTTGTATGGCAGGGGTACCTGGAATATAAACCAGTAAACCATAGCAGTCCAGTGAAGTATACGTGAAGTATATGTTCCTCAGAGGACCTAGAGCCAACCGGGAAACAAGCACAATAAAAACAGTACAATTTGTAGCCAAAGTCTATTATACAGAACTCTGGAACTAGCCATCACAGTGCACTGAAGCTGTGAAACAGATGGAGGCCAGCTCTAAAGCTGAAGCCAAAGCACTGACTGATGCCCAAGCCTGAGTCCTTGCCAGAGACTGAGTCCTTGCAAGTGCCTGAGCAAGTTCTAATTTATTTCACTCTACTTCCAGTGCTAGTATGAGCAACACATCCTGCAGGTAGTGAAGCACAATTTAAGTTCCTAATTTGGTGAGAAAAGGCAACAAAAAGAGCCACAAGGCAATGGGTACTACTGATATCAAAGGGAAAAAGAGAGGAAGAGAAAACAATGTATTTGGTATATTTGATAGGGGTTCTGTGTGTAATTTTAGGATATTGGTATTATTTGAATATTGAAGATTTTTACCCTTTAGTTACTGAAGGCTCACAGTCTATATTCATAAAATAATTTTGGTTAAAGTTCATTAAAAAGTTTTACTGGCCTTGGCTGGTTGGCTCAGCGGTAGAGCGTCGGCCTGGCGTGCAGGAGTCCCGGGTTCGATTCCCGGCCAGGGAACACAGGAGAGGTGCCCATTTGCTTCTCCACCCCTCCCCCTCTCCTTCCTCTCTGTTTCTCTCTTCCGCTCCCGCAGCGAGGCTCCATTGGAGCAAAGATGGCCCGGGCGCTGGGGATGGCTCTGTGGCCTCTGCCTCAGGCGCTAGAATGGCTCTGGACGCAACAGAGCGACGCCCCAGAGGGCAGAGCATCGCCCCCTGGTGGGCATGCCGGGTGGATCCTGGTCGGTCACATGTGGGAGTCTGACTACTTCCCTGTTTCCAGCTTTGGAAAAATGAAAAAAAAAAAAGTTTTACTAATATTTATAAATTTTGGATTTCCTTTTGCTGTTGAAATTCTCCTTCAGTGTTTTTACTAGCAATGAAATAATAAGAATATTTTCATACTAAGAAGTAAATCATACATAAGTTTTGAAGAGACTGGTCTTTAAATGTTTCAATGGAGGAACAATAAAATAATCTGGTTCTAAGAGAAAAAATTAGATAAATCTGTCTTATTTATGTATGGTTTTTCTACATTCATACTGTTTGTAGTGTAAACTCTGATATTTTCCACAATTTTGGAAACTTACTGCAAAATAAAGGGGAAAAATAAAAGGATACTGATGACATCTTGTTCATTTATTGACCACCAGTTTTGTGTGAATCACCAGTGTACACTCTGAAAACACTCCTTAGCACACAGCCCTCAGTTCAAAAGAACATTCTAGATTACACAGGAGAGACATATATAAACTGTCAATGAGGTAAGGGCTGTAATAGGGATGAGTGGGGAGGTGGGGTGTGCCATGAAAATGTAGAAAAGCTAATGTGACCTGCCTTGGGGTTGGGACAGGAAAGGGCATCATGGGGAGCTATGAGAATCCCAAGAGTTGCTCAAGTAAGATTGGGGAGATTTGAAAGGGTATCAGAGCATATAAAAATATTGTGTATCAGGCACTTTGGATACTTAACCCAGATTGGGGGAGGGGCATTGGCAAAGGGAAGGGAACATGACTGGGTGCAGTGGAAATAGGAAATACAGTAAGTCAGCTTGACAGGAGGGCAGAGAAGAGGTGGGTGGTTTCAGGAAAAAGACATTGTGAGGCATTACAAAAACTACCAAGATGTGACTGCCAGGAAATTCTCAGTAATATGACAATATGAAGCCTGAAAATAAAATTGGACTTGGGTGAAAGAATATTATGGAGACACTAAAGGCAGTGTGGACTGTAGGGGAAAGAAAACATTCTTCACTGAAGTGTTGTGGTTACGTCAAGGGGAAGTGGAGAGAAAGAAATGAGATGGGGAAGAGGTGAGCAGGGTCTAGAACATCAAAGGGTGGGAGTTATGTCTGTTTATAATGCTAACACAGGGGATTAATGTGATGATAGTCCTGGAACAACGGGGAGGGGGAGGGAAGTGGCTGCAGAAAAGCATAGACTCTTGGGTGAGGCAGAGAGAAGATTCAACCTGGGGCATCTCTGAAAGGTAACCTGGCATTTCTCTCAGGACCTACATTTTGTTGGGGTGTACGAACTGTTTAAAAGTGCAGTGTGTGTGTGTCCAGGGGGTAGGGCAGATTGAGCACTTTGTCTCCTTCAGCCAGTGTGATAAATCCAGGGGCTATCTAGCAGGCTGGTGGCCCATGGCATCAGGCATCTTTCCACCTCCAGCTTTCATACGTACCTCATTGTACCAAGGAGTCTAATGCCCTTCCCATCCATTCTGTAACCAGGGCCTTCGGAAGTCTGTAACTCACCCTGCAGCAAAAGTGGAGATGTAGAAGTCATCGCTCACGTTCTTATCAGCTATAGGAAAAGGACACACACAAGGAGCTCTGGCCACCACCGAAGTGACCACATTTACCCCTAGAACTCAACACTTTCTGAACTAAGTCCACTAATACGGAACACTAAGGAAGGTGCCTCACTTAGTTTTGTGGGGCTCAGAGGGGGAGCAGCTATCACACACAAAAGAGTGTCCAGGGCACCTTCTTCTGTCTTTGCCTCCAGTCAGTCCTACTCTGCTTCCAGCTGTGTGCAAGGTAAAGTCCCTGGGACAGGATTGGCTAGCAAATGACCTCCTGGCAAGGGCTCGGGCCCATAGACATAAGCCTGCAGGCAAAGGAAGCTTCGAAAGGAAAGGTAGGAACGATGACCCCTCAGCGACATCAAATTCATTCAGCAAACAAGAAAATAGAGAAAGCCTTCTATAACTCAGGCAGAGGGGCAGAATCTGGGTTGCCAAAAATCAAAAGGCATGGCTCTGGCCCTGGAGGAGCCGTATTTGGCAATACTAGCTCCAGAGGTAGGCAGGCATGAATCTGAGGTTCAGATCACTAAATGGCTTTCCTGTCTAGAGACACGAGGGTGGTGAGTGACAAGACCCCAAGTCCATTCTCTGCAAATCCAGAGTGCTTTTCTGTAGGCCACCCTGCTGTCCCTCTGCCTGCAAATGCACTCACAAAGTCTCGGTGTCGAAAACAAACTGGTCAAGTCAGAGGTACGGCTCTCAGTAACCCTGACTGCAGCCTGAAACCTTCATGGCGAACAAAGCTGCCTTAACTGCTCCCCTTCCGTAAAAAGGAGCTCATGGAAGTCAGACAGCTCCTAGAAGTCAGTCAGGAAGTGGGAGAGCCTGCAGAGCAAAGCTATACTGAGCAGCTCCTCCATACCAGGGGCTTGCCGCCCATTATCGCTGCCAGGTCAGTCCAGTTACACCACCACCACTGCTGCTGCCCCCATTTTAGAGGAAACACTAGCTAGCTCAGGGGAAGAAGTAATGTCCTTCCAGAACCTCTCTGGATACACATTTCTTTGGCTCTACTGGGGAATAATCAATCCTGTGGTCTAAGATGGCTATTTGCAAGTGTGAATCAAAAAGCTTAATTCTGTTAGAGAACCAGTAAAAAGGGAGAAGAGGGGGCAGCATACCACAGGCTGCACTGCAAAACAATGCCTGCTGGAATTCTGAGGGCCTCAGGCAGCAGACTCCACAGGGAACCACAAAGGACTGGGAGACCTGGCCTGACCTAGCCAGGAAGCCATCAGTGGTTCTGGCTCCCTCCCTCCTACCCCTTGGCCTGGAGGTTTAGTGTGTCCCCCACCCTCCCCACCACTCAGTTGGTACTGCAAACAGTTCATCTTCATTTGATTAGCTCAACACTAAACTAGGGCTGAAATTCCAGTGGCTGTGAAATGGATGACAAGGCTGGCACAGAGGCAGGAGAAGAGGCTTCTAGAAGGTGGTGAGAAAAAGAGAATACTTAGTGTTTCTTTTCCATAAATTCTTTAAGCTTTGAGCAGTATCCAGCTGGGAAGCAGGCCGAGAGCCTCTTACTGAGTAAATCAGCAATCTCAGCTGTCCCAACATCCAGCAGAGTTTCCACAAAGTGAGTCAAAAGGCTGCAGTTTTAGTTCCCAGCATGTCTCTAAAGTGAATTGAGTTCCTGGGTCCTCTAGCCCTCCAGTTGTTTAGGAATCTCAGGTATAGAAAGCGCCAAACTCCCCAGCGCATAGCAAGAATGGTAGCTGCCATTTCCTGCGTGCCTAAATTGTGCCAGACATTTTGATGGCTGTTTTCATGCATATTCTCTAACTTTTGCAACAGTCCAGCAATGTAAGCACCACGAAGCCAAGTTTACAGAAGAGAAAACTCATGGCCAGATGCCAGAATCAGTTTCTAGGGACACCTAGCTGGTCCCTGACAGCCTGGACCAATGGCCAGCCAAGTCTAAAGCCCACATTGTTTAACGAAACAACAGACTTCACCACCAGGACACCTGGGGTTCCACTTAGCCTTGGTGAGATCTTCCGCCTTCAAATTTCACTGAAACTCAAGGTAAAAGTGAGAAAAAGCATCCTAGGCAGGGTGAGGAGGCTACAAAGAATAAAGTTGATAAGCCATTTGCGTATCAGATGTGGATATCCCTTCATGCTGACTTGTTGCGGCCCCAATCACCAGACAGGGTTCTATGTGTGGAATGAGTATTTCCTTCCAAGACAGGTGTGTCTTTCCCATCACAGCACACTGCTCAGAACCTTTGCCACCCTGAACAATTTGTCAATCCTCAGATTCTAGGTCCTAGCTACCACACCGTAAATTAACCAAACAGCAACATTCTAAGCCTGAAACATTCTTCACTGACAACATTTTCAATTCAGAAAGTACGAGGGCCAGAAGAACTCTTACTTTGAACAGAGTAAAGTCCCTGCGGTAAGACACAGGTAGTAAGTACATGGTGGGCAGAAAGACAGGCTGAGGTGTGTCCTCCTTTTGCTCAATTTTGTGGCCTTGGCTTCAGCAGTCAGGAGCAGGGCAGCTCATAGCCATGGAAAAAGGCAGATATGGATTCTTCCCTGGCTCACATGCACCCCTGTGAGGTCTGTAGAACCAGGTCCCTCTGTCCCCTTCCTTTGTCAGAAGCACAGAAGCCCAGCTTTGCGAAGGAAATGATTTTGAGGGAGTGATGGTGTTGGAGACCAGTGATTGGTATGAAGACCTACTGAAATCTGTATGCAGGTTACTCCAGGGCTCGCAATCCCTGAAACAGTTAAACATCAAAAAACATCAAAGGCAAATACCTCTGGAGCCATCCAGGGCTTGGAAAACAGGTTTTTGGGGAAAGTGGACTCTAGGCTTATACCGCTCATGCCTGTTGGGCAACAGGCATAAAGCTCACACAATGTAGTTTAAAGTGGAGACAGGGCCCGTAAACAGCTGAAAAAATCAGGCCCAGTTCTTGCTGGTCAACGTCTGCCTCAGCTTGTGACTACTGTTATCTCAAAATAAGCAGTACATGAGAAGTACCTGAAATTTCTCCTTGAACGCTGACCAGGGAGGCTCCTGAGTCATTCTCGGCCTGCAAAATCTCAAAAATCAATGTGCCCACTTTATTTTGGATGTTGAGATTATCTAACAATTCATCTACCCACTCATTCAACACATGCTTTTATTTTATTTTATTCTATTTTATTATTTTATTGAATTTATTGGCATGACACTGGTTAACAAAATTATACAGGTTTCAGGTGCACAATTCTACAACACATCTCTGTACACTGTGTAATGTGTTCACCCACCCTCCCCCAGTCAGGTCTCTGTCCATCACCATAAGGCCTATTTGTGTGCTAGTCACAGTTCCAGTTTCCATGGAAACATGAACAAATCAGCAGCTCTCTAGCACAGAAACAGAACATAAAATGTAAACCGTTTCAACAACAAATTATACAGAGCTTTCAAAGGTGATAAGTACCCCTGTTGATTAGGGATGATGGGGGTGGTAAGTCCACAGAGAACAGAGAAAGGTACATTGGAAATGCCAGGAACAAAAGGGAGTATTCAATTCAAAGGAAAAGAGTGATCAGGTTTGTCCTCATTGAAGGCGGAACATTTCAGCTAAGAAAGGAAAAATGTGACGAGTTTTTCTTTACTGATACAAAGAGGAAATATTGTTCAGGCAGAAGGAGCAATGAGTGCAAAGGCTCCGAGGCCCAGGAGCATCTAGCAGGTTCCAGGAGTGGTGGAGAGGCCAGTGTGACCGGCATGTTATCAGCAAAAGGACAAGGGTTGGAGATAAGATCAAAGAGTAACAGAATCCCACACCATGCTGGGCTTAGTAAACCATTTTATGAAACATGGCTCCTGATGGCAATGAAACGTGGGGGGCAAGACGAGGGAGGCAGTGAGGGACTGAGCAAGGAGCAGCACCCTTTGACTTACCTTTTGAGAGGATCACTTTGAATACTCACTACAGGGAGAATAGAGTGAAAACAGGCAATGATGGGGGCTGGGAGACAGGTAAGAAGCTACAGCTGCAAGTCCAGCTAGAGATGATGGTGATTTGGATTTTCCTGGTAACAGCTGATGAGGTGAGAACTGCTCAGTTTCCAGATATATTTTGAGGGTGACCTAGCAGAATTCTTGATGGTTTGGATGTGCAATGTCAGAGACAAGTGAAGGAGGACTCCAATTTTTTTCCCCTCTTGAGCCACTAGTAGAATGGAATGACAGTCAACTGACATGGGGGAAGGTTGTGGTTGGAGTAGGCTTTAGAGTTGGGAGGGGTGAACAATAATTCATTTCAGGTATTTTTTTTTTTTTTTTGCTTTTTTCCGAAGCTGAAAATGGGGAGGCAGTCAGACAGACTCCTGCATGGGCCTGACCGGGATCCACCCAGAATGCCCACTGTGGGGGGGGTGCTCTGCCCATCCGGGAGGTCGCTCTGTTGCTACCAGAGCCAGTCTAGTGCCTGAGGCAGAGGCCACAGAGCCATCCCCAGCGCCCGGGCCATCTTTGCTCCAATGGAGCCTTGGCTGCGGGAGAGGAAGAGAGAGACAGAGAGGAAGGAGAGGGGGAGGGGTGGAGAAGCAGATGGGCACTTCTCCTGTGTGCCCTGGCCGGGAATTGAACCCGAGACCTCCGGCACGTCAGGCCGAAGCTCTACCACTGAACCAACCGGCCAGGGCCCGTTTAAGGTATTTTAAATTAAGTAAGTGTCTCTTGGCCACTCAGGAGCATTGAACAGGCAGTTGTATACAGTTCAGTTGTGTAGAAGTTGCAAAGAACGAATTCGGCCGAAAGGTTGTGCCTAAGAAGCCATGAGACTCTAGGCAATTGACTAGGGGGTGCGTGAATACAGAGAAGAGTAGAAGAACAAAAGATCCTGGGGCGGTGCCTGCAACATAGAGGGGCTCAGGGAGAAGAGGACGCAGCAGCTGCGGAGAGTGAGAGGTGTCACCAGTGCTAAATACTGAGTGTGTACTGCTCGGGAACCACGTGAACCAAAGTGTACCAAGACAGAGCTAGGGGTCGATACGAACATAGTCCTGATGCCTGTGAAACGAGAATGAGACTGAGAAGTGGCCATTGGATTTAGTGGTGCAGAGGTCCCTGGTGACCTTGAGAGAGCAGCTGCATGGGAAGGGTAGGTGATAAAGCCTGCTTTGGACAGTTTAAAGGAGACTGGGAGTGGGAGAATCAGTGAGTGTAGATAAGGCTTGAAAGGAGGTTTCCTGCGAAGGGCAGAAAAGAAATCAGGCAGCGTCTGGAGGAGGAAGCAGCAGTCAGGAGAAGATGTACTTCAGATGGAAGAAACAGCTTTGTGATGAAGGGAGGTGCTCAGCACAGAAGAGTGAAATCAACAGTACAGGGGAGAGAATTGTTGGAGTAGCCACTTTGAGTAGGGAGCAGGGCACTTGCATCAAGCATAAGAAGGAGGGCTACAGCATTCAGGGGGAGTTGCAAATCATGGAGTTCCTGGACCGGGGGGGTTCAGCTAGGCTTTCTGCCACTCCTAAACTCCTCTAACTGAGATCAGGCACTTGCCTATTGGACGCACCTCCATGTCTGTTGAGCATCTGCTGTGTGCAGGCTCACTTCACGGTACCTTCGTTACATTTAATACTCTGAACAATTCAATGTAAGTCATATTGTGATAGCCATGTTACAAGCTATAGAAGCACTGCCAGGGTGGTCAGATGGGCTGACAAGGGCACTGAGCCAATGATTGGAGGAGTCACATTTTGAGTCACAACAGACTGAGTCTCAGGCAGACTTAAAACCATAGGCTCAAACTTGCTGGCAGCTCAAAGTATGCAGTTAGGCTTGCTGCCCCTCCTCACTGGTAGCAAGGCTCCCCACTGAACTACAACTGCTTCAAATGGCCACCTGATAGCCAGTCTGTATGTCTGAGCACCTGCCGCAGGTATGTGTATGACAATGTTACTTCAGTGTGGGAGCTCTGTCCTGGGTCTGACTCTGAGTGTGAGAGTCAGACTCTGACTGCTCTGAGGCCCTGTGATCTTGACTTGCTTAAAACAGACCCTTCCTCTGAAGGCTGGCCCAGCTCCAAGTGGAACTGACATTCCAGAAACACAACTGTCCTCTCCTTGACGTTGAGAACATCTTATCACAGGAATGTCCACTGCCTGAACAAGCCAAAACAGGAATTTCCTGGGACCATTAGCAACTCTGATCAAACTAAAATCCACTGCCATTTGAGAAACTGTCCTCTAAACAGCCGGGGACACACACACATACACACACATACACCCCTCTATTCACCATTGGGGGCTTTCTCCCAAAGGCTTCATTCTTTTGTCTCTCAATTCCTTACCAAACCTCTCTGGCAAAAGATCACATCTGGTATCACCCCAAGAATGAGCTTCACGATGAGGCATGAGGCTGAGGCCCATCTGCACGATTAGCCTGAGGCTGGCCAGATAAGGCTTCACAGGACTGGGTCTCCAGTCACAGCTCCAAGCAGGCTTATCCCTGGGGGAAAATAATCATGTGGCTGATCTGAGCTAGTGAGAATGAGTTCAGACTCCACGACAAGAAAGGAATAAGAGAAGAAGAGATGGCACTGGCGCAATCGGAGACCCAGATTTGGAGGATGGCTTATTGTATAGATGAGCTCCTGCAAGGCACACCCCCACCTTGTACACATTCCAATAGCCCTGACAAAGAATGGTGCCCACTCCTCTGCAAATGGACATGCCTTGCTGTGTTTTCCAATGAAACAGTGTTTTTGTTAACATGCTTGAAAAACTATGTCCCTCTTTCAGAAATGTTCCTCAGCCCTGCTGCAGTGACTGCAATGTAAGCTATGCTTGAACAGATCCTGAAGCAACATTGCTTCATATGAGCTTGGAAGGTGAAGAGCAGCCCCCAGGATTGTGCAATAGGCACTTTAGAAATCCTGACAAGATCAACAAGTTCTGTGCGCAAATGGAGCAGCACTTGAGGTAAACTGTGCATGTTGAGTAGAAGCATGCTGGTCCCAAACCACAGGTATCTACACAAGAGCGTAGGGACCTCTTCGAGGTGATCGAACTCATGTCAACTTCCGTGAACACTATTACAAACAGAGATAATGTTCCCTGGTAATAGACATATTGTGGAAAAACAGTCAGACATCTTCACAAAGCCTTTAGACTGCTGCTTACCAATGGTCTGTGGTGAAGGATGAGTACTTATTCTTTACCAAGTCACTCGCTCATAGATCAACACATTTGTCTAACGTAAGGAAAATGAACTAATTGGCAAAAGATAAATGACAAGGTACAAACCCTAATGTTTTGAACATCATAGAGACACTCACCACATGCTACAGAATTTTATGAACATGGACTCTCAATAGCTGCACTTGCCGCACATCAGATCAGTAACACACTTTTGGAAGCAGCAGGTGTCTACAGACAGACTGTGGTTTAACCCGTTGTGCTCCGGTGCCCTACCTGGCTCATCAGAGAAGACAATGGTCAAGACTTCCACTGAGCCTTGGCCATCAAAGATGAAACTTCCTGTGTAGTTTTTTTATTTGAGACTTGTAAGGAAGCTTCCTGCTCATTGTACACATTTCTGCAAGCCCTGAAAGTATAGAGTTTCAGAAACATTTCGCTGTACTCTAATCCCAACATCCAGAGGATGACTGTGCTAACATTTGTGTCTATACTTTCAACGAGTATTAATAATGAGTACAGTAAAAATTGTAATATATATATGTATACATGTACTTGTATACATGTGTGTATATATACGCATATATGTGGCTATAGAGTGAATGCTGTGCATACCTACTTATACACCTTTATACCGATTTTCAGTATATTGATAGGAATATGTACTGAGATTCAGAGCCCCCTTTGTTATCCTTGTTGACCCCATCATCCCCATTGGCAAAGATTCGCACAGTTGTTGTGTCTGGGGTCCCAAAAGGGTGATACTAATTGCTATCAAGACCTGTTGTTTACTACAGTCTCCAACGAGCAATCTTGAAGTTCTTGAGAGAGCTTCTTTGTAACTTCCAAATTAAGGTGATGACTCTGCTGATGTGGACATTGCCCCCAAGCATCTGATCCTGCTGCCAGGACCCAGATCTCAATGCCGAGCTGCATTCTGTGTGGAGGTGAGTGGCATGGCCCTGTCCCCAACGCTCTGAAGCAGCTCTGCCAAAGCCACACTACCAGCTGCTTTCTCCTCCGATCAGAGTTGTCTTCAAATTAGACCCCAGTCAATCCTTAACGCATGCACTTCCAGGCAGTTTGAAGCTCTGAAACCCTGAGGACACATTACAGCACACGTGCATGCAAACTCCCTCTCTCTCTCTCTCTCTCTCTCTCTCTCTCTCTCTCAGACACACACACACTAAAGTTTATACTCTCACACATAACACATGGTCATGCCTCACTGAGAGGGAACTGCCTAGTTGTGTAGAACCAGAAGCAGATTTAATGGTGGGCCGCTGGGCACGTCCTGGGCCCCGACTTCTGAAGGGCTCAGCAAAACCTCAACTTTATACTTTTTTCTAATGACACCAAGTTTACTTTCGTATGTCCAATTTTAACATTACTAGTACATAATATTTTTCATTTATTTAAAAATATGGTTAACATGTATTTTTATTTTCCCTGTCTCTCTTTTTTTAAAGGTGCCCAATATTTTCTTCTGTACCCAGACCTCAGCCGATCTTACTCGGCCTCTGTAGAGAACAGTTATCACAGCTGTCCCTCTCTATGTACAACTCCCGGGGTCCTACAGAGGGGCTGGCTGCTCCCAAACTCTGGTCTCCAGACCCTTGTTCTGGAGGAATCCCTTTGCAAGTCAGCGTATTTAGCACGAAGTTATCATTGCCTCATTGGGCAGTACTAACGGCAAAGGAAAGACCAAACAATAAGCACAGTAGACCCTACAAACACCAAGATAGAATTGCTCTTTGTCCCAAGGCTGGTCATCGCAGTCAGTTCAGGTATCATCTTAGGCTGGCGCACTTCTCAGCCACACAGACTGAGGACTTGGCTTGGGGCAATTGCATGATGAATGATCCTCAGGCTGAGGGTAAGTGAAAGGTAGGTGGCAGGACCTGTGTGTGTGAGAGGGGGAATCTCTTTTTCCTCAGAGCCTGATTTCCTTACTACCATTTCAAAGGGCTGCTGAACCCCCACTGCCTCTCTGTACCTTGGCTACAGCACATTTTCTTTTTCTTTCTCTCTTTCTTACTCTTTTTCTTTCTTTCTTTCTTTCTTTCTTTCTTTCTTTCTTTCTTTCTTTCTTTTTTTCTTTCCTTTTCTTCTTCCTTCCTTTCTATCTTTTTTCTTTCTTCTTTTGTTTTTCTTTCTTTCTTTTTTAATTTGTGTGTGTGTGTGTGTTTGTGTGTGTGTGGCAGAGACAGAGAGAGGGGCTGACAGGTGAGGAGGGAAAAAGATGAAAAGCATCAATTCTTTGTTGTGGCAACTTAGTTGTTCATTAAGCGCTTTCTCATATGTGCCTTATGGGTGGGAGGGGCTACAGAAGAGCGAACGACCTCTTGTTCAATCCAGAAACCTTGGTATCAAGCTGGGGAGTCCATGCTCAAGCCAGATGAGCCAGCACTCAAGCTGGTGACCTTGGGCTTTCGAACCTGGGACTTCTGCATCTCAGTATGCCGCTCTATCCACTGCACTACCACCTGGTCAGGCTTAAGCACATGCTCTGGTGTGCTGCCATGTCTGATCTTTCTTCTGGACTACCCTGGTCACCCCAATCATGGAGGCAGCTCACAGAAGCCAGGATACTATGGGACACTCTAGCACCCTCACACTGTCTCCTGACATAGTTGATCTGTGCTCTCAGTCCTGGAAAGCTGTCTGATGGCTCTTATTTCTATATGCTCCTCTGACCCTCTTGACCTCTCTGATGCCCCTTCCCATTTCAACATCCCAGCTCTCATTCTGAGCTCCTTCACAGAGGAGTTCTGACAGGCACGTTCTCAGAACCAAGAATGATCAAATAAGCCTCCCTTATCCCCATCAGGTAACATCTCCACCAAGCTTCTGAGGTCATACAGATAGACATTACAAAAACAACTTTGCTCACTATGACAGACACATATGCATATATATAGGCACACAAACACATACACGCACAAGAAGGAGAAGCAAGTTATGTCTACCAAAACTATCCAAGTTTTGAGAACGAAAAGAGGTTAAATTGCATTTCTAACTCTCTGGTTCTTCCCAATTACCAGGCCTAGAATACATAGTTGTCTCTCTTTCCCCATCCTTTTCTCTCTCACTCCCTCTCTTTCTTCCTCTCTTTCTCTCTGTCTCTTTCTTGTCTCACATACAAACACACACACATACGGAAACCAAGCACACACAACATACACAACACACGCTTTCTCTCACACCCACATAAACATACAGATACTCGTGCACAAACTCACAAAATTATTCTCTCTGTCTCTGTGGATCTCTGTCTCTCTGTATCTCTGTCTCCCTCACAAACACTCACATCCTCCACAGAAATGACATGGTGAGAAAGTAGAGGGCAGGCAACATGGTTCCCTGTCCTGAGCAGCAGATATTGTGAACACGAGGCACCTGTAATGAACCTGGTGCCCCAGGGCACACAAAAAACAGTTCCCGGCACTGGACTTAGATGACTCCAACAGCTAGAGAGAAGGCAGCCTGCTTCTCCACTTCTTCTGTTCAATGTTCTCTGCTTCTTCTCCCAGCTCTGAAGCCGACTTCCCCTCAAAAGGTCCTCTCGGGATATAGTTATGAAGAAAGCAACAGATACATCTGTATCTATAACAGCATATATCTAACATAAGTCTCAAGAATCCTGCCTCAGAAAGAAGACTAAGCATATGAGTGTGGGGATAATGAAGGAGTACACACAACCTACATGCCAGGACGTGGAAGAAGAGTTTGGCATGCAAAGCAGCAGACAGGTGTTTGGGCGGAAAGAGAAGAGAGAGGAGGGAAGGCTGTGGAATCCTACCATGTGATCAGGAGCTGAAAACACAGCAATGTTTTCGCACAAGCTCCGAAGGGGTCTCCTGGCACCCATTTCCTCTCTCCAGCTCCGTATAATCAGAGTGATTCCCTAAGAAAGCCTCAGTCCATGGCCTGTGCACCTTTGATATGGGGCATCGGCCCTGTAAGTAAAAATACACGAGCTGCAAACTCCTAAGGAAAGTCAACAGCAGAGGGCCCTGGTCATCACCTGATGTTCCTTGCAGAGGAGAAATAGTCCCTCCTCCTCACCATGGGGCAGATGCCCCCAGAGCCCTCTTCCTTTTCTGGGTAGACTCCCACCAGTCAGGGCACAGAACTCTAGGTGCTGGAAATGAGGCTGTCCAGGCCAGACATCGAGGCTCAAGGACCAGGGAAACCATGATGTTCGATTTTCCCAGCAAGGCTTTGAATCAGAAACCTGTGTGCCTTTCCAGTCCTGGCAGGAAGTATGTGCATCGCTGATGAGGTTATGTGGTAATAAAACCAGGGAGTAGATGTGGAAGAAAAAAACGACTTTTGATGACCAGTTTTCAGAAACTTGTCAGAACTGGGCATGCAAGGAAAGTGGAAGAAGGTGTACCTAGAGCAGTGACCCAGTCACATGGCTGTGCTAGAGTATTCCTCAAGTAACCCACGGCCTACCCACATCATTCCCCTGTTCCCACATGCATGCTGAAAACAGCTCCATGAGTGCAGGTGGCACCAAAGTGGAGATGGGAAGGCATTGGGGGAACGAGTGTGATGCACAATGCTTACCACACCAAGAGTACAGTAGCCTTCCCCTTACACTGCACCTTGCTTTGTACTGCTTTCTTGGAGGGAGAAATCAACAGCCAAACGTCATGTTTGTACTTCTTGGACCCCAATGGTAAGACAAAACTTCGGGGATGTCGCTTCTGTCTCTTACGCAGAGAAGTCAAAGTTGGAATGGCTGCTATGAGTTCCTTGTCCATATCTACCTTCCATTCCCACCCCAGCTCTGACAGACTATAGAAGGAGCTCATCTCTTAACAAGGATGTGGGTAGGAAATGACTATCTTTCCCTGTCTCACAGACTCATAAGGGTGGATTTTACTGCTGTGAGATTTCTGCAGAGAAAAAATAAAACTTGAGTGGGTCAGATGTTGTGGTTCTTGGGAATGGAGGACTTGGACCACTTATCCTCTGACTGGAGGAGTCCACCAGCAGTCTATCAAGTAAGATACTAACTTTTTGACGGTAACTGGGAGCTCCCAGAGTTTAGGGAATATCAGTAATTACATTGAGGCAACTGCCTTTTATTCTTTAATAAACAATTTTCTTTAGGTGACCACACACGTACGCACGCACACGCACTCACATCCTGCCCTCAATATCCTAGTCTATGATCATCCACTTTCTTAGTCCTTATGGGTTTTGGTTTCTGGTACTACTTACACCCTTTGGGAAAGACTGGGATTTGGCATCAGAAGCTTTGATGGGAAGATTAAAAATGAGGCACAGTGTACGCAACTGCTTTGTAAAGTTCAAGGGGCAGGGGGGGAAAGCAGATATTATGAGTCTTATTGTTGCGAAGTGTAAGAATACATAGAAAATACCTCAGTGATAATGCTGGTCCACATTCACATCAAGGTGGGAAAAGAGCCTGTCTGTCCTGTCTGATTCTTCTGAAATCACAGCAGAGTCTATGGCCAGAGGGTGAGTCTGGGGCACAATCCTCTCACCGTCATCTTACTAGAATGCAAATCTCATGGAATCAGACTTTTGTTGGTTTGTTCGCTTGGTACTCTGGTAATACCCGGTGCCTAGAATGGTGCCTCGGGCATACTCAATGGTCATAAAATTCTGGGTGTGTGCCAATGAATGCCTTAGAGCATCTAGTTGAAAAGATGTCAATGAAAGTGTCAATAAAGACTTTGAACTTACTGAGGTATTCCCACAAAGAAATGAAATAACATTGGGAGGTAGCTGAGCAACCAAACAGCGCTACGTTTGGCCCACCATGAAAGCTGGAACGCCTACTACTGGGTGGGAGGAACCAGGTTGACCAGCACTGCAAAAGAAGGCAGTTTTTATTAAAAAGTTTGCCATCATGGCTCTGGGTGGTATGGGATCTCCCCCAGATCCTGGGGAAGATTCTTGAATGAGGAAGAAATACAATTCATAGCTACAGCTATTGCAAATTGAGCACCAGTGATTTTCTGGATGAGTCTTTATTTTATAAAATGTCACCCTCACCAGGACCCTATGTGATAGGGTTTATAATCTCCCATTTTCCAGATGGCATACCTAAATTCAAAAGGATGTGTTAGCTTGTAAAGACCAAGCAAGGTTTATAAGAAATGGTAGGATGAAGATTTAACGCTAGGTCTCTCCAGGTCCAGAATGTGTACTTTTCTCTTAAATCTGAAATGGCAAGGCCCCCACCCCACTCCCTGTGAGCTAGTTAAAAGTTCTAGAAGAGGATATGCCGGTTTTCAGATGAAGGCTGTAAGCACTAGAGGGATTTAGACACAACAAATTGATACAGACGAACCTTTACACATACTGTTTACTAACAGAATCTCAAACTTTAATACACTGTGCTCTGTTGTGCAAAAAGACAAGACAAATTCTAGGTTTCCAGAATCGATCCTGCTTCTCCAATACACACTTCAATGTATACTAAAGGTGGACAGGAGAAGACTGCTTACATATCACGAGTACAGATTCTTCAGGCTCTTCCAGTGTGACTGCTTCATTCTTGGCAAGTAGGTAGTTAAATCAACATTCTACTGACCTCTCCCCTCTCCTCTGTAAAGTGATGCCTGGGGATTGGAGGAAATGTGTGCCTCACGTGATAGTGATATAGTGGTGGCAGTACAAAGATGCCCTAAGTCTGTATCATTCTTTGGATTCTGCTTAGGTGGTGATGCAATTTGAATACTGCTTTCTTACTAGACTTTCCTTTGCTAGACGAATGGATCCCCCTGAGATTGGGTTGCTGCTCAGAGTTGACTTCATTGTGGGTGCCCAGTGTCACATTCAGCATAACAAGGGCCTCTGGTCATTTTCCCTTACACATTGTACTGTGTTGAGTCTCATGACCCCAAGATTCATGTCTATCCCTAATCTCAGTGTAGATTTTCTTTGGGCATAGAGCCTATGTTGATGTAACTAACTATAATGAGGCTATGCTGGATTAAGATGGACCCTAAATCCAATACAACTGTTGTCTTCATATAAAATAAAGAATAGAGAGAGACGCATACTCACATGGAGGAGCACACCATAAAAAGACAAAGACAGAGACTAGGGCGACGCACATACAAGAGAAAGCACACCAAGGATTGTGGCAACCTGCAGAGTTGAGGAAGAACAAGGAAGGATTCTTTCCTAAGGGCTTCAGAAGGAACGAGGTCCTTGCAACATCTTGCTTCAGACTTCAAGCCTCTAGAACTGTAAGACGATCAGTTTCTGTTGTTCTCAACCACCCAGTTTGTGGTAGAGTGTTACAGCAGCTCTGAGATTCTAATACCAATACCTGCACTGGGAATCAAGAGTTTTAAGCGGATACCTCTAGTGTATGTATATTTATTAACATTAACTTACCATTTATATAATGATGACACTGTATCAGTATGCAATGCTCTTCATAAAACATACACTAAAATTAGAAACTGAAAAGGATGTGGTAAAATAAATGTGCTTAGAATTTCTACTATTTTCTTCCTACACCTGACTAGCTCTTCTTACCCACCATGTATGTGTGCACACTCCACATTGTAGACCAACGTGCTCCAACATCCCTTGCTCCCAGCAGGACTGACTCTGCTGTGCCCAACAACAAACATGCAGCTACCTTCTGGCGTTCTCACGAGGCTGGTGAGATATTCTTGATCTCTTCTAACTGAATGGCAGCTGAGGGAAGGGGTCAAGAGTTAAGGCGCTGGTCTCTCCACATCCAGTCTGAGTAAAGTATCTTCACAGACTGCAAGAAAGCTTTTGTCTTCCAACACTCATCATGGCCCCATTGTTGTTGGCACGTGCCAACTCTATGTCCAGCTTTCGCATCCATCTCAATGTGACCACTTGCAGGAATTGAGAGAACATGATGTCAAGGCACATGTACGTTAACTAATTTTCTCTTCTCTCTCCTTAGCTCTCTCCTCTCCCCTTTGCCCACATCTTCTGAGAAAAGTAAAACATTTCATGGCACTTCTTCTAAGAGTCAATGACCTAATTCCTATAGGCCATGTCATCCTTCCTCCCATGGCTACACGCACACTCCCCCTAACCCTAGATCCACTATGATAGTTGGAAGAAAAATATTTATTGAAAAACTAATGACAAATACTTACATATGTTATTTCAAACTAGTACCCCAGTTATACAACATTGCTTCTGGAAATTACACAATCCCTAAAAAAACAGATGGTGAGACCATCACATAGATTGCAAATATGAAGATGGGACTGCTCCATTTCTGAATATAATACAAGAGGAGATGGCAGAGAGCCCCGAAGGTAAAGATGATAACTGATAAACTAGATTCCAATTTCTACTATTATTCCTTTGAGAACCTAGTAAGATCCCCATGGAGCTGCTCCAAGGGGCCTTTATTTCCTGGGAATGTGCAGCGATATGTTTAAGAATCTTCCCTCGTGGGTACAGAAGTGTAACCTATCCAAGGGATCTTGCTAAGATTTACCACAGTTCTTCTGGTACACTACTGGTAAGGAATGGAAGTATTGACTGAGACAGTTCCCAAGACGGGTGTGGATGCTTATGTGTCAAAAATTGATAGAGAGAGATGAGCCCTAATTCCCATGAATGGAATGTGGAATATGTGCCCATTCCACAGTGACATTAAAAACCAGGGTACAAGGTCTGTTTCTATTTACTTTGCTATTTTTCATAGTAAAAGTTATGCTAATTGAGAACACTACAGCAACATTTAAAACTAAAATAAAAAAGAAAGCTATGCCCCAGCCAGGTTTCTAAACTAGGAAGCCTTGTTTCTTTAGTCTCAGCAAGACATGAGCAGATTACATTTTCTTCAACAAACAAATGACCCGGAGAAGACAAGGGGAAAAGGCAGTCTATTAAGAGACTCTAAGTGACATATTAACCGCATGAAACACATGGCACTTTCAGGATCTTAATTTGATCAAAAGAATTATATTAATACAGTTAGGAAAAAATTGGGGAAATGGAACCGTGATTGGGTCATAGATGATGTTAAGTCATTCTTGGTCATTTCTTTGGTTGTGATTTTGTTTTGTGGTTATGATGAAATTGGTCCGTATCTGTTAAAGTCTTCTTCTGGATGAAATGAGTCAATACCTACACTTTGCTTCAAAGTCCTCTAGAAAAAAAAATTGTATAATGGCATATACATGAAACACAAATTGAAAAGAGTTAATGATTGTTGAAGTTGATGACTCTTGAACTTAATGGGTACAAGAAGTGCATTATACTAATCCTTCAGCTTTCCTGTGTTTGAAATTTTCCATAATAATAAAAAATGAATTACCAAGGGTAACATGGAGGCAAGAGACCAGAAACAGAGAAAAAGATTGAGTTAGTCACATACATGGGAACAAAATAGCAAGTGAAATATGCAAATAGTTGTGAACTATCATTCACATATTCACAGCTGTCCTGCCACTTGCAAATCCTGGCAGATAGAAGCAATTCTTAAGCAAATAGTGCTGGAAATGATTCTGCAATTTGAAACAAGGTTTATTTACTCAGAGAGAACTTTGAAAGAAGTGAATATCTTCCCAATTTCTTAAATGTGTTACTTCTTGGAAATCACTTTTGTTCTTGTTGAAGGACATATTAGCCAATTATGTATACCATAATATACACCTCTGGTAAGAATGTTGGGTACAGTGCTTGAAATCTTGTTACCTAAAGGAAACCAGGTGACAAGAATTACTAACTCTCATATAAAAGTTTAATAGAGAAAATAATTGAGGTGCACACAGATTTCCAAGGGTCAGAACCAAGGACACATGTCTTAAAGACATCACCATCTGCAAGGCAGTAGCAGTATAGTATAGGCTCTTTCACTCTTTAAGAACTTCTGCCTAGGAGATCTTCAGTCTCTGGGGATCCATTCACCTGGGATAGGAGGTGGCAATCTTTCCATAGTGCCACATGAAATATCACACTTCTGTTCATTGCTGTGCCGCTGGTAAAAGACCATGCTAACTAAGACTAGTTCCCAAAATTGTGTGTGTCTGCCTCTGTCTGCATGCTCAAGTGTGCGTAGATGGGATGGGCCCTCACAAAAATGAAAGGTGAGAGGACGTTCCAGTCTACAAAAACCATATGTTTAAAACAAAAAAAAAAAGAAAAGTACTGTAAGTAAGCATGTGATTATTTTCTAATCTGCTTAAGGCACCAGCAAACTGGGACCACTCTTCTGTCCTCCTCCCTCCAAAAAGAGATAGACAGACAGACAGACAGAGAAAGGTCAGTCTTCATGCACTTATCCAGGAATTTGATATAAAAAATGGTATTTTTAAAATACATAGAAATAAACTTCACAAAGGATGTAGATGACCTATGTACTGAAAACTACAAAGCATTAACAAAAGAAATTGAAAACAACAGAATAAAATGGAAAAATATTTCATGTTTGAGGATTGGAAGAATCATCATAGTTAAAACAGGCATAATACCGAAAGTATTATACAAATTTAGTGCAATCCCTGTTAAAATCCCAATGTAATATTTTAAAGAACCAGAACAAAAAGAAAACTCATCAGATTTTTATGGAACCAGAAAAGACTCCAAAGAGCCAAAGCAATCCGGAAAAAAAAAAAAGAATGAAGCTGAAAGTATCACATTACCTGACTTCAAATTATACTACAGCCTGACTTGTGGTGGCGCAGTGGATAAAGCGTCGACCTGGAAATGCTGAGGTCGCAGGTTCAAAACCCTGGGCTTGCCTGGGACGGCACATATGGGAGTTGATGCTTCCAGCTCCTCCCCACCTTCTCTCTCTGTCTCTCCTCTCTCTCTCTCCCTCTCTGTCTCTCTCTCTCCCTTTCTCTCCCCTCTCTCTAAAAAAAAAAAGAATAAAAAAATAAAAAAATTATACTACAGAGCCAGCATACTCAAAGCAGCATGGCAGTGGCAGAAAAACAGACATAAAACCAATGAAACAGAATCGGGAATCCACAAATAAAACCAAATATATGGACAAATAATCTTTGACAAAGGAGCCAAAAACACACAATGGAGGAAAGAAAGCGCCTTTAATATATGGTGCTGGGAAAATTGGAAAGCCACTGCAAAAGAGTGGGACTTGACTCTGCCTGTCCCCATGCACAATAGTTAATTCAAAATGGATCAAAGCCCTAAAAAGAGGAACTGAAACAATAAATCTCATAGAAGAAAACACAGGTACTAAACTTATACACGTTGGCCGTAGAGAAAAATTTACCAATTTGACCCTAAAGGCAAGGGAAGTAAAGGCAAAAATAAATGAATGAGACAATATCAAACTAAAAAGCTTCTGCACAGCAAAAGAAACAAACAACCAAAAAACCCCAAAAGGACAGCCAACCAAATGCGAGATGATATTCACAAATATGACAGTAGCTCTGACAAGGGGTCAATTTCCAAAACCCATAAAGAACTCACAAAGCTCAACAACAAACAAACAATCCAACTAAAAATGGCAAGAAGACCTGAACAGACACTTCTCTCATGAAGACATACAACCAACAAATGCATATATGAAAATAAAGATCATCTTCACCAACTATTAGACAAATGCAAACCATAACTACAGTGACATACCACTCACACCTGTTAGATTGGTTGTTATCAATACGACAGGTAATATCTAGTGTTGCAGAGACTGTGGAGAAAAATAAACCCTCATTCACTGCTGGTGAGATTATAAACTGGTACAGCCTCTATGGAAAACAGTACAGCAGTTTCTCAAAAAAGGAGGACTAGAGTAACCTCATGACTCACCCATCCCTCTACTGGGTATCTACCCAAAACACTCAAACACACTTGTACCAAAGACACATGCACCTCTATGTTTATTACAATATCATTCATGGTGGACAAGACATGGAAAAAACCAAAGTGACTCTTGATAGAGGATTGGATTAAGAAGATGTGGTACATACATACCATGGAATGCAACTCATCCGTGAGAAATAATGACATAGTGACATTTGTGACAACATGGATGGACCTTGAGAACATTATGCTAAGTGAAATAAGTAAATCAGAGAAAGCTAAAAACTATAGGATTGCCCACATAGGTGGCATATAAAACTGGGACTGGTGGACATAGACAAAAGTGAAGTGGTTACCAGAGGGAGGAGGTGGGAGAAAGGGGAGTAAAGGGGGTCAAATATAAGATGAAAGGAAATATTTTGACTTTGTGTGATGGGCACACAACGCAATGAATAATTCAAATGCTGTGGAGATGTCTGCTTGAAACCTATGTGTATCTATGAACAAATGTGACCCCATTACATTAAATTTATAAATAAAATAATAAAATAATTGTTATGCAAATTTCAGAATGATATAGACTTGGGGACTATGAATTTGTTTTGTATGATGTATGTGTGTGCACGTGGATGTATAGGTGTCTGAGACCATGGGTGGAGGACAGTGTGAGTGAGTGTGTATATGGGCATGTGTGTGTGTACATATGTAAGTGTGTGTATGTGTGGCAAGTGTGTATACGTGTTTACAGGTCAACACAGCACTATATACTTTTAATTGCCAACGATTTTAAAAAGCCACGACCTGGCCTGAGATCCGGCCTCTGGTGCTGTACCTGTGACCAACATCACGAGTGCTGCCACCGTCACTAAGAAGTAAATTCCATTTATGAGGCCTGCAGGGCTGGGTGCTTATCACACATTGTTTCTGAATGTCCTCACAGCCACCAGGTGACCACAGCTGTATAATGCCAATTCGCAGCTCAGGAAAGTGAGATTCATGGGGCTGCAACTCCCACCCACGTTGCCAGATACCAAAGCCCTGCTCCATCCAGGGCACCAGGACTCAATGACAGAAGAGTTTACTGGGTTCGTCGTTGGGGGGAGAAGTGAAGAGGACGCTCAGTAAAGGATGCCTTGAAAGGGGGAATATTAAATTGTGAGACAGATGATGAGCAATTTTGTTTGATGAATTCGGCACTTGAGTTACGTAGCTGGGCCAGTCTATTAAGAGTTCCTCCTTCGCCTGACCTGTGGGGGTGCAGTGGATAAAGTGCCGACCTGGAATGCTGAGGTTACCAGTTTGAAACCCTGGCTTCCCTGGTCAAGGCACATATGGGAGTTGATGCTTCCTGCTCTACCCTGCCTTCTCTCTCTCTTCCTCCCTTTTTCTATCCTCTCTAAAATGAATAAATAAAATCTTTTTTAAAAGAAAAAGAAAAGAGTTTCTCCTTCAACAGCAGCTTAACTGCCCGGAGGGCAGGATAGGGAAAGAGAAACGAGAGAGGCCATTCCCCCTCAACCTCTCAAGGGAGAGAAATATGGTTTTCTCTGAGTCACACAGACTGGTTCCTGGGGCAATCTTGGGATGGGAGCTCCAGGCATGCTGATTTGAAATGTTTCCAAAGGGATATCATGCTTCAAAGAGTTGTACCCTGTGGTCCAGTTGTTGAACCTGAGTGTGGGAAGGGAATAAGAGGGCTGGTATACAGGCTGTTCCTCCCTCCCCCAAGCCCAGGAGGGCTCCTTTAAACCCTCAGGGGTACTGTGTTCCTTCCTTGTCCAGGTGGTTTGCGGCTCAGTGAAGTCACAGTTATAGAACACTCTGTGATTTCTTTTGGTGAACATTCATTTTATAAATGAAATCATATAAATAAATGGTCAATTATATTAGCAATGTGTAACTAACCCATCTTCATTTTTTTTTGATGATACTTGTGTACATGGTTTTAATTGCCACGTTTAAAACCCCCAAAAGTCATACACAAGTAGATGGGAAATAAAATATCTTCTTATTGTGAAAACAGAAAGAAAATATAACATAAACACATGATAACAATTTGTGGAAACAAAGAAAGAGGAAAGAAAGGTAGTCGGATATGATCTCATCACCATAAATTTCAGTGTTTGTATTGCAATACATTTGTTTCCCTTCTATGTTTTGTGAATGTGCATAATTTGGATGGCTAAGATCATACAATGAATAGGATTTTATGTCCTGATTTTTTAACTTTATTCTGATTTGTGCATGTAGGGCACGTGAGTCCTCACAAAGATATCAAATATTGAATCACATTTGCTCACACATTAAACAAGTTGTAGTTTTCAAAAGGATAAAATTAGATGTAATCATCAGATCTGTCCTGAAGATCCAGAGCATCTTAAGAGGTGTGCTGGACTCTGGTGGCAGATGGACGGAGCCTCAGGTCTCTCAGTCACTGGCAAACTGTGGCGTGGGGCTGGCAGAGAGCAGAAGGACATGGTCTGGGCTGTCACCTAACCCTGGAGCCTCTTGCTCGTTTCACCATCCAGCTCAAACCCAGTGGGCCCAGCCCTGCTCCTGGGCACTCAACAGGTTAAAACTGCAGCTACAATAGGATAAATCCTAATGAGGAATCAAGGAACCAACTGAGAGCTGAGGAGAATCCATCCTGATTTCAGAACCCTTTGCACCTCTTAACGAGGGTAAAGAAACATGAGACCACATACATGTGAAGGTGATATTCAGAATACTTTGCAAATGGTAAGGTCTTTTACATCTATACATGCATCAGCATTTAAGTGAAAAATTCAAATATATTCCTTTTAGTCTCCTGAATAAACTACAGTTACCCAGGCAACCGCTGTTAAAGGTTATCTACATTGCGTGATAGGATTTCTAAATTCTTTATCAGCTCTGTCCTCATAGGGAGGCTGTTGAGCTCTAAGTATTCACCCTATTTTTCTTAATTCAATGTCTAGTTTTGTTTGTTTGTTTGCTTGTTTTTTGTGTTTTGTTTGTATTTTTCTGAAGCTGTAAACGGGGAGAGACAGTCAGACAGACTCCCGCATGCGCCCGACCGGGATCCACCCGGCACGCCCACCAGGGGGCGACGCTCTGCCCACCAGGAGGCGATGCTGTGCCCCTCCGGGGCGTCGCTCTGTTGCGACCAGAGCCACTCTAGCGAGCGCCTGGGGCAGAGGCCAAGGAGCCATCCACAGCGCCCGGGCCATCTTTGCTCCAATGGAGCCTCGCTGAGGGAGGGGAAGAGAGAAACAGAGAGGAAGGAGAGGGGGAGGGGTGGAGAAGCAGATGGGCGCTTCTCCTGTGTGCCCTGGCCGGGAATCGAACCCAGGACTTCTGCACACCAGGCCGACGCTCTACCACTGAGCAAACCAGCCAGGGCTCAATGTCTCGTTTTTAAGAATACTAATCCCCTCTACTGGTTATTTAAAGTAAGTGGGTAAACAAAGTTTACTAGGAAAAGACTATTGAATATTTACTTTTCTTTGTGCACCAGCCAGAGATAATTGCACATGATGACTTATCACCAAACTAAAACATTTGCAAAATTACCCGACAGATGGGTTAACATTCCAGACTTCCCCCTACCTTTACACTAGTGACATCTTTTAAAATCCAGTGCATTTTCATCTGAGTATTTCTCAACTCCATTCTCTCAAGCTAAGACAATAATGTTTAGTAAGTTATATCAGGTGTGTGCTTTCCAAATTTCACATTTCAGGTAAAATTTTACAAAGCTTTTTGTAAAATTTTGTGGTTGAAACAGTTGAAGAGTGACCAACCAACCGATTTGCTCAGGTTTATCCTGATTTTAGCCCCAAAGGCCCCGCGTCCTGGGGAACCCCTTCCTGGGACATGAAAAGTCCTGGGTTTCACAGATGAATGCAGAAGGTTGACTTGGGGGAAAGTACAGAACTCTTATGGCAGCTCCCAAGATATGGGTGAAAGCAACAGTGCTTTTAGTGTCAGATGGATTCCGCATGGAATACAGCCTTCCCTAGTTGCTGAGCTGTTTTGTGCCCTTACTATTGATGATGACAGGCGTGATTTGAGATTCACAGTAATGGATCAGTCATTGTTGCATCACGTTTTGTGATGTGACCTGAGTGTGCGACTCACCCTGAGTGTGAGTTCCCAGCCAGGCTCTCATTCGACACACAGCAAACAGATTTGAATACATTTCCAGGTTTTTGGTCCAATGATAGGCAGATGTGTGAAGTGTGAAATGTGAAATGCCAGTTACACGTGTATTTTCTTTACTGTTTCATTTGTAATGACTAAAATGAGAAAAGTACGAATTTATCTACCATTATGGATCTGGTTAAAATTATCAAGGTAGAAATCTTTTGCATTCATTCAAATATAAAGTTTACACTTAAAATTTTTTTTAATTTGTTAACATGGTTTCAAGTGTCCCTCTCAATATAATACCCTGCCAGGGGTCCCCAAACTTTTTACACAGGGGGCCAGTTAACTGTCCCTCAGACCCTTGGAGGGCCGCCACATACAGTGCTCCTCTCACTGACCACCAATGAAAGAGGTGCCCCTTCCGGAAGTGCGGCAGGGGGCCGGATAAATGGCCTCAGGGGGCTGCATGAAGCCTGCAGAATGTAGTTTGGGGACGCCTGCGGGCCTACCCCCTCCATCACTCCCCCCGTGCCCCATGGAAAGCCCCTTTCCACTCCCATTTCATGCTCTTTGCACTCCTCCTCCTATCTCCATCCCTCCCCACTTTCCCTCTGGGTTTTGTCTTGTTGATTCATTTGGGTCATATTTCTTTGTCTACTAATATTGTCTGTGTATTTGAAAGTTCTACTATGACTCTCAAATTTGTTGTGATGTCTTTGTGGGGAACATGGGTTCATGGAACTATCTTTAAGTTTATAAAAACACATGCTCGGAAAACAAAAAGTCTGGACCAGATGGCTTCATAAGAGATTTTTACCAAATATTCAAAGAAGAAGTAACACCTATCATTCTCAAACTATTCCAAAAAATTCAAGTGGCAGGAAGGCTTTCAAGCTCATTTTATAAAACAAGCATTATCCTAATTCTAAAACCATGTAAAAACACTACAAAGAAAGAAAACTATAGGTCAGTATCCCTGATGAACACAGATGCTAAAATTTTCAATAAAATATTAGCAAGCCAGATCCAGCAATAGAGGAAAAAGGTCATATATCATAATCAAGTGAGATTTACTCTGGGGAAGCAAGACTGGTACAATATTTGCAAATCTAGAAGTGTGATTTATCACATAAACAAAATGAAGAATAGAAATTGTGTGATCATATCAATAGATGCAGAAAAAGCATGTGATAAAATCCAACACCCATTTAGATCAAAACTCTCAGCAAAGTGGGAATACAGGAAATATACCTCAACATAATAAAGGCCATAGATGACAAACTGACAGCCAACATCATACTCAATGGGCAAAAAGTAAAAGCAATTCCCTTAAAATCAGGAAAAAGAAGGGAGTATTTCTTTTCATCACTTTTATGCAACATAGTTCTGGAATTTCTAGCCACAGCAGTCAGACAAGAAAAAGAAATAAAAGGCATTCAAATTGGAAAATATGTAAAACTGTCATTATTTGCTGGTGACATGCTACTGTACATAGAAAACTCTAAAGTCTCAGCCAAAATACTACTACATCTTAAAAATGAATTTGTCATGGTGGCAGGATATAAAATTAATATTCAGAAATCAGTGGCATTTTTATACACCAATAATAAACTGTCAGAAAGAGAAATTCAGGAAACAATCCTCTTCAGTGTTGCAACAAAATAAAATAAAGTACCTAGAAATAAATTTAACAACAGAGATAAAAGACATGTACTTGGAAAATTCTAAGACACTGAAAAAAATTGAGAAAGATATAAACAGAAGCATATTCCGTTTTCATGAACAGGAAGAATTAACGTCATTAAAATGTCTATACTACCGAAAGCAATCTATAGATTCAATGCAATCCCTACTAAAATACCAATGTCATACTTCACAAATCTAGAACAAGTATTACAAAAATTTATATGGGACCAAAAAGAACCCAAATAACCTCAGCAATGTTGAAAATTGAAAACAAAGTGGGAAGTGTTAAACTTTTGATATCAATCTGTACTATAAGGCCATTGTAATCAAACAACCTGGTATTGGCATAAGGAAAGCCATACAGAGCAATGGAATGGAACAGAAAACCTAGAAATAAACACATGTCTTTATGGTCCATTAATATTTGACAAAGTACATAAGAGTATTCAATGGAGTTAAGACAGTCTATTTAATAAATCATTTTGGGAAAATTAGACAGGTACATACAAAAAAATGAAATTAGACCACCAACTTACACTGTTCACAAAAATAAAATCAAAATAGATAAAAAGAATTAAATATAAGTGGTGAACACATAGAAATCCTAGAAGAAAATATAGACAGTAGAGTCTTGGATATCTCATGAAGCAATATTTTTGCCGAAATATCTCCTCTGGCAAGAGAAATAAAAGACAAAATAAACAAATGGGACTATATCAAACTAAAAAGCTATTGCCCAGCAAAAAAACAAAAAAAAAAAACAAACAGTATTAACAACATAAAAAGACAACATACTCTATGGGAGAATATATTCACTGATATGACTGATAAGCAATTAATAACCAAAATTTAGAAAGAACTTCTAAAACCCAACATCAGGAAGGTAAACAATCCAATTAAAAAATGGGCAAAGGACCTGAATAGACACTGTTCCATAGAAGACATAGAGATGGCCAAGAGAAATATGAAAAAAAAAATGCTCAAGGTCACAAATCATCAGAGAAATGCAAATTAAAAGAACAATGAGATACATCTCATAGGTGCCAGAATAGCTTTCATTAACAAATCAATTGCTGGGAAGGATGTGGAGGAAAAGGAACCCTCCTGCATTGCTGGTGTGAATGCAGACTCATGCAGTCACTATAGAAAACAGTATGGTGTTTCCAAAGAGTAAAAATGGAACTCCATTATGACCCAGCTATCCTACTTCTAGGAGTATATCCTAAGAATCTCAAAACACTAATTCAAAAGAAGATATGCACCCCCCCCCCATGTTTATTGTAGCACTGTTTACAATAGCCAAGATCTGGAAACAGCCCAAGTGTCCATCAGTGGACAAGTGGATAAAAAAGCTGTGGTACATATACAGAACAGAATACTACATGGCCATAAAAAGTAGGGAAATCTTACCTTTTGTGACAGCATGGATGAACCTGAAGATTATTGTGGTAAGTGAAATAAGTCAGGAAGAGAAAGACAAATACCATATGATTTCATATTGGACTCTAATGACCATAATAAACTGAGTAACAAAATAGAAACAAAGGCAGGGTCTCAGGAACAGATGGACAGCTGTCAGAGGGAAGGGGGAAAAGGGTACAAGATTAAAGAAGGTGAAAGGATTAGCCAAAACCATAAATACCTAACGCATACATACAGACAACTGAGTAGCAATAGCCAGAGGGAAAAGGGGGGTGTGGATGTGGGAGAGCAAAGGGAAAAAATGGGGATGGAAAGATACTTTGCTTGGGGCTAGGGGAACATGATGCCATGTGTAAAGGGTATTATATTATATTGAGATGGACACTTGAAACCCTATAAACAGAATAAATTAAAAATTAAAATAAAATAATAATTACCATATTGCAGTATTTTTGCCAGATAGAGATAGAGAGAGTGAGAGACAGATTGACAGGCAGGAAGGGAAAGAGATGAGAATAATCAACTTGTAATTGCAGCCCTTAAGTTGTTCATTGATTGCTTCTGATAGGTGCCTTGATGGGGGTGCAGGGGGGCTTCAGCCAAGCCAGTGATCCCTTTGTTATGCCAGCAACCTTGGGCTCAAGCCAGAGACCTTTGGATTCAAGCCAGTAACCATGGGATCATATCCGTGATCCTACGCTCAAGCCAGTGACCTCTTGCTGAAGCTGGTGAGCCCATGCTCAAGCTGGATGAGCCTGCAGTCAAGCAGGCGATCTCTGCATTTCAAACCTGGGACCTCAGCATTTCAGGTGGATGATCTATCGACTGTGCCAACACTGGTCAGGCACCCTATCACACTTTTTAAAAGAAGGATTTTTTAAATAAATGTAGTATATATTTAAGGTGTAGAACATGATGTGTTGATTTCATATACATATTGAAATGAGTACTACAGTGAAGCTAATTAACATATCTCCTCATTTACTGTTTGTGTGTGTGTCTGCATGTAAGATGAGAGCACCTGAAATCTATTCTCTCAGCAAATTCTCAGTATTTCATATAGTATTATTTTTTTCTTTTTCTTTTTCAACTGAGGGGAGGGGAGATAGATACACAAACTACTGCATATGCCCCAACTGGGATCCACCTGGCAACCTCTGACTTGGGCCAATGCTCTGCCCATCTGGGGCCATTCTTGCAACCAAACTATTTTTAGTGCCTGAGGAGGAGGCTCCATGGAGCCATCCTCAGCACCCAGGGCAATGTGCTTGAACCAACTGAACTATGGTGTGGGAGGAGAAGAGAGAAGAAGAAATAGGAGAGGAGTGGAGAAGCAGATGGTTGCTTCTCCTGTGTGCTTTGACAAAGAATTGAACCCAGGACATCCACACACCAGGCCAATGCTTTACCACTGAGCCAACCGGCCAGGACCTCATACAGTATTATTAAGTATCTTTATCAGGTACATTATATCTCCAGACTTATACATTCTACACAATTGCAAATTTGTAATTCTTTATATTCTGATGTGGAATGTTTTCTAGGACACATTGTTCAAAAAATACTTTGAAGGCCTGACCGGTGGTATGCAGTGGATAGAGTGTCAACTGGGAATGCTGAGGTCCCTGGTTCAAAACTCCAAGGTCGTCAGCTTGTTTGCGAGTCACCAGCTTTACACAGGGGTCCTCAGTTACAGCGCAGGATTATAAACATGATCCTAAGGTCACTAGCTTGAGCCCAAAGATTGCTGGTTTGAATTCCAAGGCCACTGCCTTGAGCAAGGGGTCATTGGCTTGGCTGGAACCACTCTCCCACCCCCGGGTCAATGTGCCTATGAGAAACAATCAGTGAACAAAGAAAAAATCTAAAATTGAAGCAACTACGAATTGATGCTTCTCATCTTTCTCTTCCCTGTCTTTCTCCCATTCTCTCTCTCCACCCTAAAAGATAAATTAAAAAATAAAATAAAAATAAAAAACACTTTGAAGCATGATATCTTATTGCTTCCATTTGTGCTAAAAATGAACTGACTGTACCTATTTAGATTTGTATTTCCATAGAATAATTCTGGAAGGATACACATGAAAGTTAATAAAAAGTGGCTGTCTCCTGCAAGGAGAAGATGGAGAATGGGGTCGGGGAGGAAAACATTTTACTATATACAATTGTGCCCGTTTTGAATTTTCTGCCTGTACCTATTATCTACATAAAATACAAATTTTAAAACCAGATACATAAAGTAATCCATTTCTCTCTACAATTAAATAATTGGGTTGATTTTCATGTCAGATATGTCTAGTGTCTTATTTTTACAGAATATTATACTGTTTGAAAGATGATACAGACTATTTTTTTTACAATGCAATGAGATGGGCCAGGCAGCATTTCCTTTGTAATATCCTCTTTTGTTCTCCCAGAAATTCAGAAGATTCATAGCTCTTATATTTAACATAAAAGTTTAGAGAATTATCTCAAATTGGTGGTTTCTTGATTCTTCATGATTTAGCTTTTTTAATTTAAAAAATCTTAAAATTTTAGATGCCAAAATATTGTACTCAATGACTTCAACAATAACTGAAATAAAAAATTAATGTAAAAATAAAATTAGTAGTATCAAGTATGTAATTTAATTATGTTCTAGAGCACTGAGTGCTTCATAAATAATGGAAAACAAAATTTCCCTTTGTGTGAAACTGAGCACATGTCCCCATTACATCCTACCCTACATAGAGCTAAAGCAAATAAAGGTAAGGAGACAGAATATATAGCACTGTGTCAAATGTTCTGGAGGCTCTAGGGCTAGCACTCCCCATTCTCATCTGTGGGATCTTGGGGCAGTGTGAAATGATTCCTCTATTTTCCCAACTGTAAGGTGTGAATCACAATACCTGCCTTGCATCACAAGTGATCAAATAGATTTTAACGGGTGTAGAAATAAGGGCACATAATATGCACTTAACAGATGGTTTGTAATATATTTGTCCACTAAGCAGACAAAGTGCTCATAGCATTATGAGGCAAGAGCAGCCAGGAAATAAAATTCAGAGGTCTATGCAAATGGATAAGAAAAAGACTTGTCTTTATTTTCACCTACTTCTCAGGAAAATTGAACATGTCCTTCAGTTATGAACTTAGTCAAGAGACCACAGTAATATTAGTATTACATCTCCAGTAAAGATTTTCTTTTCAGGTTACATTGTTTCACATTTCTCAAAGTACTGTTTATGCTCATCAATACTTTGAAACTGTGGTAGTTATTATGTTAACCACTAGATCAGGGGTCCCCAAACTTTTTACACAGGGGGCCAATTCACTGTCCCTCAGACCATTGGAGGGCCAGACTAAAAAAAAACTATGAACAAATTCCTATGCACACTGCACATATCTTATTTTAAAGTAAAAAAACAAAACAGGAACAAATACAATATTTAAAGTAAAGAACAAGTAAATTTAAATCAATAAACTGACCAGTATTTCAATGGGAACTACGGGCCTGCTTTTGGCTAATGAGATGGTCAATGTCCAGTTCCATATTTGTCACTGCTAGATGTAACAAGTGATATGACGTGCTGCCGGAGCCGTGAGGCGTGCATCCCACGTCACTGGAAGTAGTACTGTATGTGAGCGATGCCATGCTTTGCGTCTCTCACTGACCACCAATGAAAGAGGTACCCCTTCCGGAAGTGCAGCGGGGGCTGGATAAATGGCCTCAGGGGGCCGCATGTGGCCTGAGGGCCGTAGTTTGGGGACCCCTGCACTAGATATTGTTATTCAATGTGTTAAGTAAACACATATATACACTGCTCACAAAAATCAGGGGATATTTCAAAATGAATATGAGGCAATAAAAAAAGAAGCATTTGATTTTTTTATTAAACAAGAACATCAAGAAAGCATACAACAAGCCTGACCAGGCGGTGGCACAGTGGATAGAACGTCGGACTGGGATGTGGAGGACCCAGGTTTGAGACCCTGAGGTCGCCAGCTTGAGCACGGGCTCATCTGGTTTGAGCAAAGCTCACCAGCTTGGACCCAAGGTCTCTGGCTTGAGCAAGGGGTTACTCGGTCTGCTGTAGCCCCACGATCAAGGCACATATGAGAAAGCAATCAATGAACAACTAAAGTGTCGCAACGAAAAACTGATGATTGATGCTTCTCATCTCCCTCAGTTCCTGTCTGTCTATCCCTATCCCTCTCTCTGACTCTCTCTCTCTCTCTCTCTCTCTCTCTGTCTCCAAAAAAAAAAGCATACGACAAGTCAAAGAAAGTTGTTCAATTATGCAAATGAGATGCAAAACCAACTTTTATTTCATTGGTGAAAATGCACTATACAAAAGGCTGAAAGTACTGGAGTATCTGCACGTTCCCTGATCACCTAATTTTTGTGAGCAGTGTATTTTAACTTAAATCATATTTCTGTTTAATAAATATTATGATCCTGTGCATTTAATTTTATGCCTTTATTAAAAACAATATTAGTATCTTAAGAGACTCACAGGCTACATCCAGCTGTCAATGTGACTCAAGGCACCAAAAGTTTGAGAATGTCTATGCTAGATGTTTTGAAATGAGAATCCATGAGGAAGGGAAGGGATTGGGGTGACATGCTGGGTGTTCTCACGTATGTTATCTTACAGACAGGAACAATATAGAGATGTCTGTTGTTAAGGCAATAGAGTCATAAAGGGCAAAAAGTGAAGTTGAGGTTGGGTATATTTGGGGGTGGGGGGAGTTAGAGTAAGTTGGGAAGTTTGTCCATTTAAGAAAACCAAGAGGCCAAAGGGAGTCATCATGGGTCAGTGAGCTGGCTAGAAGTAGACAAGCTGGGAGTTGGGCACAGGGAAGAAAGGGAGCACAAATGACCCAGAGGAGAAGGGGCCAGAGGAGCAAGCAATGTGGTTCCCTAAAGACCTGAACCTAGTCCACAGCACTCCCCCTGCAGACCTAGTCAGGGATAGGCAATGGCTGCAAGTCTTGTTGGAATGCTAGCTTCAGAGAAGGGAGATGATTGAGAAGTGGCCCAGGCTGGGAGAGAGATGCTGCATGAGGTTGCAGGGGTCCTGTTTTAAAGGTCCTGAGGCATCAGGAGCATAGAAGCAGGCTTTTTCCAGATACGTCCCTTTCCTATTACACTCCACCCCAAAACCTGCTGCAGCTAGAAAACCATAAGGCCAGATGGCCTTTAACTGTGGTTCTTTATACATTAACCTACAGCAGTGGTTCTCAAAGTGCAGTCTTCAAATCAGAAGCACAAGCATTCAGCACCAGTATTAGCTGGTAAATTGTCAGAAACATACATTTTGGGGCCTTATTTTCGTTACACAGCCAGCAAATGACTGAATCAGCACTTCTATCTAGATCTGCTAATTCAAAATGAGCAACTTTTTTGTTATCTGTGGCTGAGCAAATACCCTTATCTGGGGGGGGGGGGGGTATTTTCCTTCATAAATTAGCCTACAATTCCAAATAGCTTTTCCTCCAAATACTTCTATATGATTAAGATTTTGACTTTTTTTCCAGCTACACTTCCACGAGGCATCTTTCTTTGTGGGTGGTTTTTTTCAAGCAGGCCTCCCTTTGATGAAAGAGGGTCAGAGTTAGCAGAGGGTGAGTGGCTAAGGCAGGATCCAAATTGAAGGGAATGAACAGGACCCTCCTTAGGGAGGCTGGGTCCAGCATGGTCTTGCCTGTGCAGTGCTGTTATATTCTGAGGGACCTCTTCCAGATATGGGGGGTCAGAGAAGGCCTCCTGAAGGAGCTAACACTTGAGTTGGGAGTAAAGCTGAGGGAAAATCAGAAAGAACGCTGGAGATTAGTTTAGACTGAAGCCAACTCTGGGGATGTAGTTGGAGCAGGACCTCTGGGGTTACTCTGGCGTCATCATGGAATCCTGAGGACCTACTTTATCTCTCTGTTGTAGCCCTGAGAACTCTATAGTCAAGAGGTGGATTGAAATCACAAGGTTTGGTCTGGATGGTGTAGGCCAGTATGCGGGGGCAATGACTGGCTCTTTTTCAGGAAGGGGTGGCATTGCTGGGATTTCCAGGGCCACTGAGCTTTTCTTACCCTACTCCAGATTTATACCAAAGAAGGATCACTCAAAGCAAAGGGTAATTTGGATGGAGGGAAGGGAGCCAGGGAGGTAGGAGAGGCTTGCCCCTCCGGCCACCAGAAGTCTTCACCTTCCAGGTCACCTACTTACTCACTAGCAGGAGGAGGGCACGCCATTTCTTTTGACCTTGCTTCCTCTCAAAGTCCTCCTGAGCACCCACTGGTGACTACATTTCTGCTTTTCTCAGCTCACTGCTGCCCTGTGTGTGCGCCCCCTCAGTTCTCCAGTGTAATCTTTCTAAATCCCACATCTGAATCTCTAATATTTACACAGGTCGAATTTTCATGACGTTGGAAAACCCTGCTGTCCTTGTTATGATTATTATTATTTTACTAAAAGTCCTTTGAAAACTCCAGAGGAAGAAAAACTAACATACCAAAAGGCACTGCAGTTTGATGGCTTCACCCCATCTTCTGAGGCTCCTTTTCAAGAGTCCTGTACTGAGAGCTTACTGGCATTCCGAGAAACTAAAATCTCTAGCCTGAAAACAGTTAAGTGTTCCTTCTCTGGTGTGTGAGGTTTTGGCAGTTAGAACTAAGAGAGTGGCAGTGGCCTTTCTAGTCAGCTACATGGCCTTTAGCTCAGTTGGTGGCCAAGTATCTGTGAATTGGAAACCTCATTAGGATTCCTTCTAAGTCGCCTGGAGTGTTTGGTAATAACTGCTAACAGGTTAGACTCCCTCTTTTCTGACTGAGGCAACTGAATTCTAAAGATGATGTGTACCTTGCTTAAAATCACAGACACAGTTACTAATGATGGCAAAGTATAAGATAATTGTGTGTTTCCCAGGCAAATGTTCCTTAAGATACATTCCTCTGAAGGAAGACTGTTACTTGAACCTTTAAACCTATAGCCATTCTTTGTTCTGGGAGAGTTACAGTAGTTCTTCACTCCAAGACGATGTTGATCTGTGAAAATTCAAATAATGACTGTTAGACATCAATTTTAGGAAGGCACCTACAAGATAGCATTCCCAAGCCTGAGAAAACCGAATCCTAATCATGATGTTTACAAAGGAGGTGAATGGCTGTCCTAGAGGAATTAAACGCAGCACTCGACATCCTCAATGATAAGTAGGAATATTCTTGGGATTGGACAGGGAGGGAAACAAGTCCTGAAGGTAGCCTTTCACGGGGGTTGTTTCTTTGGATTCTGGATCTGCTAAAGGGAAGGAAAAATCTCCTGGGTTATGAACTCCTGGACACAAATATTTTTAATCTGCATTTCTCACAGCACACCCTAGCACAGTAGTAGTTAAGGAATTCATGTGTATTTGTTGACTGCAAGCTCATGTACATGAACTGCTTAGGAGAGATAATCCAGTGAACTGAGCAATAACTCTGGGAGAGCTTCAACAGAGAAGTGTTCTTTTGCTATACTTTTAAGAATCAGGCATTATAGGCTGATTCTAAGGTGGGGATTGAGAAAGAAAAGTGTAAAAGATAAAGCTTGCCATAAAGACCTTTTAATTTATAGATACTGACTTAGTGTTTATAATAGGTTAGAATTATTTCCATTTTTGTTTAACAAATGGTAAACTAAGGCTCAGAGAGGTTAGGTATTTTATCTCAGCTCGCACAGCTAGCAAGTGCCTGGGGCTCTCCTGACGCTATTGCTTACGCTTCCTCTCCTAACACTCCAGAATAACACACCTCCCTCCACTTAACTCCCAGATACTGGACTCTGATAGGTCCCTGAGGGATTCCTGCCTTGGAGTTGCCATCCCTGCAACACCCCCTCCCCCAGTGAATCTTTTTTTCTGTGCAGTGCGGGCCTGGAGCCAGGTGAGGCCAGAACCTCCATTTCAGAGGCTTTCTCTAGAATCCGTCGCTGTGGTTACTTCCAGTAGAATCTGTTTCAGGAAGAGGTTTGTCTGCGCGGGACAGCAGCGCCATTCATCACTGCAGGAGGGCAGAATCCGGGGCTGGGGGCCTGAACGTCGAGAGGGGAGGGGCCAGGGGCGGCCCCCTTGTGACCAGCCCTGAGGAGAGGTCAGGCGAGAAGGCTGGCTGAGGAGCGCCTGGACAGCAGCGGCTGCTGACGTTCTGAATCACGCGCCTGAGGCCCAAGGTAACCCGGACCTTTAAACAGCGGGGCTGGGGGCGCTGCGGAGGCGGGGGCGAGGACGGGAAGGGGTAGGGACATTGAGGATTGAGCATTGAAGATGGGAACGGCGAGCGCGCAGAGGGCGTGGGAATCCAAATTCTCGGGGGAATCATAGGGAATGAGGGTGAAGCAAGAAACGAGGTGTGAGAGGGAACCGAGCACGAAGGAGCGTGAGAGGGCGCAAGAGCGTGGCTGACCAAAAGACTGCGGTTGGATGTGGGGGCACAAGGCGGAACACAGCCCCAGAAACATAGGTAAGGTGGGAGCAAGGGCCCTTCTTCTTCCCCGAGCCCATTTTCCATAGGTGGACCCCTTCCGCCATTTTTAAGGTAAAATGTTGACCCAAGTGTGGTTTAGGATATAAGGAATGAACGTCAGAGGAAGCTGTGTTAAAGTGGGGCTGCTCAAGGCGCAGGAAAGGCAGTCAGAGGGTGGCGCCTTTTTCAAAGATTACATCTCTTTCCATCCTAAAGCTCAGGCCGTACCACCGCCCCCACCTTTTCCACTCTCCTCCTGCTTCCTCCTCCCCCCGATACACCGCTCCATCCCCGTCCGCCCCGGGCATCATCCGATCGCCTTTAAAACAGGTAACCACCTCGATCGGTCTCCTCACTAGCTTGGGAACCTCTGCATAGAGGGGGTGGAGTCTGCAGCGTCCGCGGCTTAGTTCAAGGGCGGGTGGAAAGGTCTTGGGGGCGCTAATGGCCTGCCGCGGCCATGAAGCTAGCCAGATCATTCACAGCAGTCCATCTCATTCCTTCTACAGTCGCAGCTCCGATTCCAAACGCCTTTCTCCCCAGGCCCGGCGGTAAGCTGATGGCCCAAGTTCCAGAAGCTTCCTTGCCCTCCACCTCTTTGATCCAGTGGAGCTCGGGAGGTGGGGGAGGAGCCTCGTCCGAGGAGGCGGCAGAGAAGGCGGGGGAAATGGAGGAAGCAGAGGGGGCGACGAAGGCGTGTGCAGGCCAGGAAACTGAGGAGATGAAGCTGGAGCCATTGCTGGAGCGTAAGCCCGCGCCTGAGGATAACCTGACGTGGAGCAACAGCAGCCGCGGCGACGAGAAGGTGCTCCCTTCAACCCCCCCTCACTGGCACAGCAGCTTCTCTCCCCTTTCCTCGCGTCGCAAGCCCCGCCCTCGGCCCCATCCCCTTTCCTATCCCCATCCCCGGGCCAGTGCCCGAGGCCTGCCAGGGCCCTGGGCCCCACCCCCTCCCCTTGCTTACCCTCCTCCGCTGCCTCTGGGGCCCCGGTCCTGGCGCAGACCTCGGCGTAGACCCCGGCTGGCGACCAGGCCCCAGGCGCCCAGGCTCCAGGAGCGGCAAAGCTATTTTGGTGACTTAGGGGGCTCTGGGGACCGAAGGGGCTTTGGGGACTGGCTGCTGGAGGTGGAACTTGATCAGGGTCCTACAGGCTGCTCTCACGTGAAGAACTTTAAGACTGCGAAGAACTGGCAGAGGAATCTTCGGTTGATCTACCAGCGTTTCATTTGGAGTGGGACCCCAGAGACTAGGAAGCGTAAGGCAAAGTCGTGCATCTGTCATGTATGTAGTACCCATATGAACAGACTCCACTCTTGTCTCTCCTGTATCTTTTTTGGCTGCTTTACTGAAAAACATATTCATAAACATGCAGAAACAAAACAGCACAATTTAGCTGTCGACCTCTATCATGGGGTTATATATTGCTTTATGTGTAAGGATTATGTATATGACAAAGACATAGAACAGATTGCCAAAGAAACAAAAGAGAAAATTTTGAAATTGTTATCTTCCACCTCAGCAAATGTTTCTCAACAACAGTGTATGGAATCAGGTGTTCAAGAGAAGCAGTCAACCCGTGAGTCAAAGGAACAGGATCCAAAATTGGTGAAACCCAAGAAAAAGAGGAGAAAAAAGTCAGTCTATACTGTAGGCTTGAGAGGGCTAATCAATCTTGGGAATACCTGCTTTATGAATTGCATTGTCCAGGCACTTACCCATATTCCTCTACTGAAAGATTTCTTTCTCTCCAGCAAGCACAAATGTGTAATGACAAGCCCTAGTTTGTGTCTTGTTTGTGAAATGTCTTCACTTTTTCATGCGATGTATTCTGGGAGCCGAACTCCTCACATTCCTTATAAGTTACTGCACTTGATATGGATTCACGCAGAGCACTTAGCAGGGTACAGGCAGCAGGATGCCCATGAGTTCCTTATTGCGATATTAGATGTGCTGCATAGACACAGCAAAGATGACAGTGTTGGGCAGGAAGATAGTAACTCCAACTGCTGTAACTGCATTATAGACCAAATTTTTACAGGTGGCTTGCAGTCAGATGTCACATGTCAAGCTTGCCATAGCGTCTCCACCACAATAGACCCATGCTGGGACATCAGTTTGGACTTGCCTGGCTCTTGTGCCACATTAAGTTCCCAGAGTCCAGAGAGGGCTGACGGCACAGTGAGTAGGAATGACCACATACCAGGAATCCCCTCACTCACAGATTGCCTACAGTGGTTTACAAGGCCAGAGCACCTAGGAAGCAGTGCCAAAATCAAATGTAATAATTGCCAAAGCTATCAGGAATCTACCAAACAGCTCACAATGAAGAAATTACCCATTGTGGCCTGTTTTCATCTAAAGCGTTTTGAACATTTAGGCAAACAGAGGCGAAAGATTAATACTTTTATATCCTTTCCCTTGGAGCTGGACATGACTCCATTTTTGGCCTCCACTAAAGAGAGCAGAATGAAAGATGGCCAACCACCAACAGATTGTGCACCCAACGAGAATAAGTATTCCTTGTTTGCAGTGATTAATCACCATGGAACTTTGGAAAGTGGACACTACACCAGCTTCATCCGGCAACAAAAGGACCAGTGGTTCAGCTGTGATGATGCCGTCATTACCAAGGCTACCATTGAGGACTTACTCTACAGTGAAGGGTATTTATTATTCTATCACAAACAGGCTGTAGAGAAAGACTAGTCTCACCAGACCACTTACCAGAACAAAGTAAAAGAAATAAATAGGCAACCATCCTGCAATGACATAAACCTGCCTGGAATGGATAATGATAATACCTATACAGCAATGAGCAACTCTTGAAGTATCACAAAAACATCCTAAAATGGCCAATGACAACAACACCTATATGACAATTACCAACTTAATATAAAGATATACTTTACCATGTCCTGTGGGAAAAACAAATATAAATATAAATACTAACTAGTGACCATTCAGCCTTAAGTGGAAGGAGGGAGGAGCGGTCGGGAATGGTCACATAAAGCGTAAATAAAAAGACTGTTTTATGTGGGTAGAGTGGGAATAGATATGTTCTGGAACTACTATATGTCATTTGTTTCTACAAATATATTGGGAATTAAGAGTATTTAGCAAAAAGTTTCACAGTTGGTCTTCCAGCTGTGGCTGACCAAATAATTTGAAAAAAAAAAAATATTTTAAAAGAAATTTTTAAAAGAAAAACATTTTGAAAAAGAAAAATGTTTTAAATGTTGAAAAATTTTAAGTTAGATATTTTTAAATGCTTTACAAATGGAGAGTTTTAATTTAAAAGTTCAGAATTATTAAAATAGGGCTTAAAAACATTTTAGAAATTCTTAGTTTAAATTAAAGGTAAAATGAACAAAACAAGGGAAAAGATTAAAAATGAAAGTTTACCAAAAAGTTAGAATCAGCTTTAAAAATTAAAAGGTAAAAAAGAAGGAAACTTAAAAGTTTAAGTGAAGTAAACTGTTAAATAAGTCTTTTAAAATTAAAATAAAATATATATATTGAAAGTCAAAGGTTAGCAAAATTCATGAAAGTTTGTTAAGAAATAAATTTTCAAAAATATAGACTGAAATGAAAATTCAAATTTAAGTTTAGAGAAAAGTTTTAAAAGGAATATTTAGAACAATTCAAGACAAAAATACAAAATTTATTTAAAATTTTTTAATTTAAAACTAAAAATTAGAGAATAGAGGATTTAAAAATATACAAAGAACTTTAGATAAGTTGAATTTGAGAGATAGAAATAAAAACTAATCCAGAAGGATAAAATTTTAAAAAACTTTAAAATAACATTTAAATAAAAATTGAAAAGTAAAAAACGTTAAATATATTTAAATAGAAAGATACCAAAATTTAAAAAGCTTAAAAGTTTTTTAATTTAAGGGTATTAAAATGTATACGGGTATGAATGAAGTAAATGGAGGAGACAGGAATAATAAGACAAAGGGGTTTGTAAATATATTTTTTTAGTTTTATGTTACACATAAATAGAATTTTGTAAAAAATAGAGACTTTAATAACCATCATTTTACAATTCAGTTGTGAGATCACTGCAAGGCTTCAACCCTAACCCACCTTCCTTCAAGTTCCGCATCCCATCTGATTTCCTGAAGGAAGTAGAGCTATTTCTTAGGCAAAATCAGCAGCATCTGAGAAAGATATGTATAGTAGGGACTCTTTTCCATTTAGAACTGCATTCATACAAATGATTCCCTTCTGTAAAGGGGCTTTTGACAATTTAGTGGCTTAGGGATATTAGATCACAACTGTGAAGCTCTGTCCTTGGTGTTTGAGCCCAGTGGCCTGATTGAGGAAGTGGCAGGGACCTATATCTTAGGATCTCCCACTCCTCTCCTTCCCTTTCTTTATGGAGAAACAAGACCTTTAAATTTCCACAGTAGAGCTTGTGCTTGACAGTTCTACTCATTCCTTACTCTTATCCTTTTCCCCTTATTCCATCATTCATGCCTGGTTCCCTGAACCCCTCACGTACCTGACCTTACCTGTATCTCTGAGACTCTGCCTGTAGGGCTCCTTTCTTCATTGTTCACCTGGTGGCTTCTATTTCTGTGAGACTCAACTCATAAATGACTTTTCTGGAGCCTCCCCTGAATTCTGTAGTCAGGTATAAATTGGAAAATTGTTTCTCCCTCACCTGTGTATCCCTCTCACAGTGCCTCCGAAGTATTTTGTCTGTACCTCAGTGATAGTATTATACTACTGTGATTCTAATGCAGCTTTGTGATTGTCTGCCCCTCTGCAACAAGCATTCTGACAATGGGGGCCAAGCCTTATTCATTTCTGTGTTAATAAATGGTTGTTGAATATGAAGATGACTTGAGTTATTTGCTCGACTAACCCTCTCATCCACCCATCAAGCCCTCATTAAATGCCCAGTGCTATAATACAGTGTGATCAGTGTTGTATCTTTCTCAAAGACAGTATCAAGCTACACAGCTTCAGGGGGTGGCTTAATAAAGGAGATGCCAAGTGAGGAAATAGCCAGGTTGTACAAAGGAAGTCTCAGGTACAGTGCAAGGGAAAGAACGCAGGCCTAAGAATTGGTAGTCATGAGTGATTGGGAGGCAAGGGAGGGCAGCAGCTGAAGTACAGAGCTGGGCTCTTTGGTGTGAGTGTGGCAACACTGCCCTGCACTACAGTGTCCCTAAGATCCCCACAGTGTCTCTTACATTACAGTTGTGTATTACCTCCCCATGGTGTGCCACCACATGAGTTTACCTTCCCAGGAGACAGTGTACCTCACCATTACACAGTGCTTTATATCACATGGCACATCATGACTTTGTGCAACAAAGGAGTGATGTGTGGTGGCTGTGTTTGGTGAAGAGCTGTACTTTGCTTAGCATTCTAGCTCTTCCTCCATTCTTTGTGGTTTCAGTGGGGCTATCAATCACTTTCTATTGCTCCTCTCACCCCTCCCCGGAGTTGGACATATCACTCGGGCTACGCCAGATTAGAATTCTCGGCCCTGGCCGGTTGGCTCAGCAGTAGAGCGTCGGCCTGGCAGGCAGGGGACCTGGGTTCGATTCCTGGCCAAGGCACATAGGAGAAGCACCCGTTTGCTTCTCCACCCCCTCCCCTCCTTCCTCTCTGTCTCTCTCTTCCCCTCCCGCAGCCAAGGCTCCATTGGAGCAAAGATGGCCCGGGCGCTGGGGATGGCTCCTTGGCCTCTGCCCCAGGCGCTAGAGTGGCGCTGGTCGCAGCAGAGCGACGCCCCGGAGGGGCAGAGCATCGCCCCCTGGTGGGCACAGCATCGCCCCTGGTGGGCATGCCGGGTGGATCCCGGTCGGGTGCATGCGGGTGTCTGTCTGACTGTCTCTCCCCGTTTCCAGCTTCAGAAAAATACAAAAAAAAAAAAAAAAAAAAAAAAAAAAGCTCAATCCCCCACTCCTCTACCCACACACCTCCACAAGACTGGTTCTTCTGAGAAATTGGAGTCCATTGCTAAACTGGATATATAGAGACACTAGGAGAAAGAAGTGTCTTGTTCCCTATCTGCTTCCCACTGCACACCCCGTGCTGGAGTCTCTGGGCTAGGATGGCCTGAATCTGGAACTCGGATAGGTCGATATTCATACCGTGAGAAGAAAGTCCCCAGTTATCTGAGCTAATAAAGCCCTTTGTTTTGCTTAAGTTAATTTAGGATCCTGTCAATTGCAGCCAAAGGTTTTGAACATATTAGTTAAGCTGTGTGGTTAGTTGGGAGCATCCTGTCCCTAAGGTTACAAAGGTAGAGAAGGTAAGAGTGACCTCAGATGGATTTCATCATATAAGATTGAGAAAATAGAGCAGGTCCCTGCATGTCTTTAAGAAGGAGGTGTTAGCTCAGCCACTGACCTGTGCTAGGTTTCAAACCTTACAGCAATGATAGTTATTCCAAATTAAAGAGAGAAAAGGTGAATGGTTCATGAGTACCAATAGGCCAGGCACTATAGTAACTGCTTTACCTCTATTATCTCACTGAGTCTGTACAGTAATCCTGGGAGACAATCATTACTGAACAGACATCACAGATTGAGAAAGGGAAACTCAGAATGAAAAAGCGATTTGCTTAAGTTCACTGGAGTATTTTAAGTAGTGGAGCCAGTATTTGAACTTAGGTCCCCAAAGCCCTTGCATATTGCTTCACAATCCAGAACAGGTAATACAAAAAAAAAAGTTTTTTTCTTTTGCTTTTCCTGATGTTGCTGTGAAGAAAGCGTATACCAGAATGGTACGGAAGGCAAACAGCCTTTGACAGATCTGGATGCAGATAACCGGGAATGAGTGACCTATTAACTGATTAAACAAAATTGCCCATACTACAGGTGAATGTGCTTCTATGCCAGTGGCTGATCCAGGTAGTCAGATCAGGCTAAATGACTCTCCTAAGGATACTTGGATGGATAAGGCCCAAATCCTACTCCATTACTATACACACAGTCTCACTCAATGCCATGTACATGCTTGGCAGAGCACCAAGACCTGGCTGTAAGGTCGCACCCTTTTGCCATCTGTGAAGCCATCACTTCTCTTGTTACACCAGGTTTCCTTTCTAGCGTCAGTACTATGGCCAGTGCTTTGTGTGTCACTTTCACCACTCACCTTCCACCTAGTCTTCCAAGAGTATCCACAATACCAGCCCCTCAAATACAGATTCCTCCACCCACCTGTCAGGGAGAGGCTTGCCTATTAGGATCTGGTTCTTAGGTGGTTCAATACCGATTTGCAGTGTCTGCCTTCTGTTGTTTCTGCACTATTTTCAGGTGCTTTCTTTTGATTCACTTGCAAACACACAGCAGTAGTTACTCTGGACCAGGGCTGGAAGTATGTGTCTGTAAATCTCCCAAGCCTACCACAGTACATGGTAGGTGCTTAATATGCTGGCTGAATGAATGCATGAATGAATAAAAAAATAAATTCCATTCTACATTCAGCTTCAGTAGTTTATGTCCTTTTTTCCTGAAGTCAAAATACTCATAAGAATGCCTAATTTACCACCTCTGTCCATATTAACACACTTCTGTCTCCATCCATTCTCCACACCTTCACTGTAGTTTCAGAGGAAAAAGAACCCTGCTTTCTTTCTGATGCTGCACCAATAGCCTCTGCCCTCTGACCGGTTCCTGAAAGTCAAGGGGCTTTGCTCCCAAACTCTCCCCTTTATTCCAGCAGCAGCCATGTTTTTTCTAGACAGTTACTATTCGGTAACTAGACATCCTAATCTTTCTAGGATGGTTCTTCAAAACTTTGTCCAATCATCTCTATGAGACATAAGAAATGTTCCTCAAACCTTAATACTTCCTCCTGGAGTGTATATGGTCCCCAGAAGAGACCAAAATGATCTGTCTGTGACAGATCTTAATTTGGGGTGTACATTAAAAACAACAATTTATAACCTCTGCATGATTTTTCTGCCCCTGATATTATTTCTTTCACTGCCAAACGTTTCTACACATGGTTTTCTTGTGTCATTTCCACTTACCTTACCAGTTTAAGCTCTGCACATGGCTTCCAGCTGTACCACTCTATTGAAACTACTCTTGATTAAGTCCTAAATGATTGACTTTTTCAAAGTTCTTCATTTACCTTGTTGACTACCATTCAGGGTAGGTTTCCCTTTTCTTATATCAGGAGAGTTTAGTAAGTGTTTCAAAAGGGACTAGAGCTAGGAGTGGAGCAGCTGTATTTAAAGAAGGGATTGTAGTGCAAATCAAATTGTAAAAAACACTGGATTGCATTTTAAAAGTACTAGAGCAGCTGGTGTTACTAAGCACAGGTGCAAAGAATCCTTTTTGTGCAGAAATGAGGCCTTACTGAGAGTTGAATCATATCCGAATTTATCTGTTTTCAGAATGGTCTGCTTAAAAGGAGATATTCTTTTGTTCTGTTTGCAAACTTAAATTTTAAAGCTTCTTGTTATACCTCTGATAGAGAATTAAACTGGCCTGCAATTTCTACTTATCTGTGAGGAGTAGATGCAGGGAGGCAGGCCTAGACAGGAGGAAAAGATGACATTGCGGCACCATATAGACTGAACTGAAATCACATCCCAGTTCTACCGCTTACTGACAGGTGGCATTAGGCCAATCACAGAACCGTGTGCACAGCCCTCCCAGAGCTGCTGGAAGGTCTAAATGCAATAGTGTTTGCAAGGCATTTAGTACACAGAGCAGGGCATATGGTTGGAACTGAAAAGATCATTCTCTTGTCCTACTTTTCAGTGTCCAAACATTCCCTTTGTCCCCCTGGTATCCTGAGCATATGATAACTGCAAGCTCTCTGGAAACCCATTTCCTACACAGTATAAGGGCATCCATCACCTAAGTAGACTTCTTTCTAGAACTCCTCCTTGGCCAGGTCTCTCCATACTTTACCAAGTTTTTCTCCTCCTGTGCTGTAGGCATCTCAGTGAGGTCTGTCTTAATGTTGGCTTTACTTGACAACCAAGGAATATGAGGCACAGAGAATTCAAATGTCTTTCCCCAAGTCACAGTAATTAAGGAGAACTGGGACATAAATTACTGAGCCCAGGCCCTGGCCGGTTGGCTCAGCGGTAGAGCGTCGGCCTGGCGTGCAGGGGACCCGGGTTCGATTCCCGGCCAGGGCACATAGGAGAAGCGCCCATTTGCTTCTCCACCCCCCCCCTTCCTCTCTGTCTCTCTCTTCCCCTCCCGCAGCCGAGGCTCCATTGGAGCAAAGATGGCCTGGGTGCTGGGGATGGCTCCTTGGCCTCTGCCCCAAGCACTAGAGTGGCTCTGGTCGCGGCAGAGCGACGCCCCGGAGGGGCAGAGCATCGCCCCCTGGTGGGCAGAGCGTCGCCCCTGGTGGGCGTGCCGGGTGAATCCCGGTCGGGCGCATGCGGGAGTCTGTCTGACTGTCTCTCCCCGTTTCCAGCTTCAGAAAAATACAAAAAAAAATTTAAAAAAAATTACTGAGCCCAGGTTCCTAACCACGTAGTTTGGCTGCAACCCAAGGACTCATTCGATTCCTCTGCTTATACTGGAATACTATCCAGTTAATACACACCTCTGAATCCACCAAATTTGTGATTTGTAGAATCTGAGAATTGGGAGGATCCCTACAGAACCTTTATCCTTCAGATTTTTCACTGCTTTTAAGGATATACTGGCCCAGGGAGAGAAGAAGTGACTTGCTCAAGGTTACACAAGATAAATGGCAGAGCCAGGAGCAAGACTGAGGTCCTGGGATTCTCCTATTTCATGTCATACATTCTGACTTCCAAGATTCCCTGTAAATGTCTTATTTCCATTGCCTGTTGTATCTCAGAATCTGCATCCATCTAGACTGGACCTGGGTCCCTAAGGACAGCAAAGCCCAGAGACATCATTAAGTAGATGGCTCTGACTGTTGCCAACAGAATTCTTTCCAAAGAGAAAAGTGTAACAAGGGCATTGGAAGCCTGCTGATAATTCTGGTCTCAGGAAGGCAGAAGAGAAACTATGGCTGGACCTGGCAATGAGCGAGGTTCTATGATTGGCATTGGGTGAATGACCTGGCATAGGGGGCAACATTCAGTCCTGGACAGGGTGATGGGAAGGGTGGGGAGGGCGGTGGTTGAGTAATTCTTGATGATTTCTCTTTTTTTGGATATGAGAAATCTGTTCATTTACCAACTTTTTGTTAACACTGGATCTTGGTTCTTCCTCTATAATGAGATGCACTTTTTGTGCAGAAGTTTGTTTTATAAGGCTCTTGTATGCAGGTAGTGTGAAGACACCCTCCAGCTAATCCCCACAGGTCCAGGCTTTGAAATAATATTTAACCCCAGGCCTGGATTGTCCCCACCATGGTGAAGAATTGCATCAATGCCCGGCTCAAACAAGCAAGCTTCTTTGTGGAAAAGGCTTGTTTGGCTGAAAAATGAAATGAGAGCAAAGCCTCTCAAATGGAGCCAAGGGCCTCAACTGTATGTTTACCTGTTTTGCCATTACGAGGGTATCCTGGTCCTTATAATGTAGGGCATATTACAACTGCCTGGGAGTTCAGAGAGAGAAGTTCTTACGCAAATTACACATCATCTTTGATTCATTTTACCCAAGCAAGAAAAGAATGGTTTGTTTAGTTTGTCCCTCATAATTTTTTGCCTATAAACCTGTGGCAACAGAGCAAGAATCCCAAGAAATAAAATAAAATACAGCATGGTGATTATATATATAAAACATCTTTTATTTTATTTTATTATTTTTTTTGTGACAGAGACGGGGGGGGGGGGGGGGACAGATAGGGACAGACAGCCAGGAAGGGAGAGAGATGAGAAGCATCAATTCTTTATGGCACCTTAGTTTCTCCTTGGTTGCTTTCTCATATGTGCCTTGACTGGGGGGGGCTACAGCAGAGCGAGTGACCCTTTGCTCAAGGCAGTGACCTTGGGCTCAAGCTGGTGAGCCCTGCTCAAACCAGGTGAGCCTGCGCTCAAGCCAGCGACCTTGGGGTTTTAAACCGGAGTCCTCTGCATCCCAATCCAACACTCTATCCACTGTGCCACCAACTGGTCAGGCTGTCTTATGTTTTAATGACTGCATAAGATTTCTGATCTTGATCATTTCAACCGGTTACTGTAATAATAGAAGATTCAGGTATTTCCTACCTTTTGTCATTGTAATCAATGCTGCAAAGAATATCTTTCTATAACATCATTTCGCACATCTCTGTATTCACCAGTGGGACATATACCTGGAAATTTATTCAAAAGTTGTTCTCTGTGCATCTACTGAGAACCATGCTGAGAGAACTTACACCCTGCCATTAAGGAGCTCACACTTCAGCAAGGGAGACAGATATATCACCAGACAATGATAGCCAGGAAAGGACAGGGATAGTATGGGGGGAGATGGGGTATAGTAGGGGAGAGACATTAACCACAAGAAGTAGAGTGATGCTGAATAGATCGTATCTAATGTGAGGTCAAGGATTTGTTCTCTCTGCGTCTTCCTTACTCCTCTGTGCTTTATGTCTGGCACAGGGTTTGCCATAACAGGAGGCTCAGTGACAATTTAGAAAAAGAGTGACTAGGTCTTCAGTTCCAGCACCAAGATTAGATAGATGTTGGCCCCAACATCTCTCATGTGAATGTGAGCACATCATGCTCTTCTCTGGACCTTTCTTCTTTGAGCAGTTATATGGGAAGAATATATTCAATCACATGAATAAAAGAGTCACTTGGTAGTTAAGATCATGACCTGTGGATTCAAACACGGGCTTTCATCCTGACTATCCACCACTGGATGTATAACCTCCATTAGTTTACTTAAACACGCTGTCTTGAATTCTTCATCTATAAAATGAGGCCAATAGTAATAGTAGCACCTAACTTTCACAGTTGTAGAGACATGTCAATAGATAATAAATACCAAGTGCCTAGAACAGAGCCTGCTGCAGAGTAAAGGCTAAATATAGGTAAACGCTGATTTTCTCAAAACATAAGTGTATTTTCATTTCAGAGTCTTTGTACTCATTATCCTACCTGGACCAGTCTTTCCCCATAGTTTGCATTTTCTTCATTCAGATTTCTGCTTAAATATCACCCAGATAATCCTTCCCTAACCAGCCATCTAAGGCAGGGGTCCCCAAACTTTTTACACAGGGGGCCAGTTCACTGTCCCTCAGACAGTTGGAGGGCCAGACTATAAAAAAAACTATGAACAAATCCCTATGCACACTGCACATATCTTATTTTAAAGTAAAAAAACAAAACGGGAACAAATACAATATTTAAAATAAAGAACAAGTAAATTTAAATCAACAAACTGACCAGTATTTCAATGGGAACTATCTCCTTCAAAAGAGTCAAAGTAGCTCAAGGGATGTTTTCTTTATACTTATTGCTATATTTGTGGTATCTAGAAAAAAGTCTGGCACATCTAAAACCTTCAAGATCATCTATTGACTACATGAAAAAAAAAAAACAGTTGAATGAGGTGGTTACTCTTCACTTTCCCATTTTACCAGTGAGATAAGGTAATTTGCCCAGTCTCACAGAGCTAATAAATAGTAGAGTTAAGATTGAACCCTGACCATCTGATACAAGATTTCACTTTCAAACAGAATTGTTTTCTTTGCGCACATGATGTAAATGTTGAATACAAATGATCCTCAAAAGTTATATATACAGGGAGTCTTCAGGTTACGACACAATTCTGTTCCTACGACAGTGACGTAACCTGAATTTTGATGTAAGTCAAAACACACCCTAGTCTAACACAAATGGAACACTTGTGCTTTTAACAGTACAAAATGGTGTAGGTAAGTGTACTAGGGGACGACAACTCCCTCACTCAAATGCTGTGTTACTATGCATTCGTCCACCGCACCCAACCCAACTGGTTCACCCACATAGTCCGTAAGTACTACACTAACGACATAAGCCAAAACACTCATTTTTCAAGTTTTTTTTTTTAGTTTTTATGGGAATAGTGCTGTAAACTGGAAACACCATATGTCGTGAGTGACTGTCGTAACTTGAGGATCCCCGTATCTAAAAGTTTAAGTTGCCAAACACATTTCACAATATGATAGTCTTGTTCTGTTATATTCATGAATGAAATAAGTAAAATTTATAGTTATCAATGATAAACAAGTTAAATGATTATTATGCATAAGTTTCACACATTAATGCATTTGAAAAAATAGAAAACATTTCAAAATATTTTATCTCAGTGTTCAAAGGACACATGAAAAATGTTCAGAAAATATTAGAATTTTTAAGAATATCTACAGTATAATAACAATTTTCAGCCAAGGAAATATTAATGGAACTTCAAAAGAAAATGATGTGTGTATCTGTGCAACTGAGACTAATAGTCTCTCTTACAAAACCTGTCTGCTGAAATAAGAAGGCAACTACTTAAAAATCTTGCAAATAGCCTGACCTGTGATGGTGCAGTGGATAAAGTATCAGCCTGGAATGCTGAGATCGCTGGTTCAAAACCCTGGGTTTACCTGGTCAAGTCACATATGGGAGTTGATGCTTCCTGCTCCTTCTCTCTTTCTCTCTCTCTCTCTCTCTCTCTCTTTCTCCTCTAAAATATATAAATAAAATCTTTAAAAAAATTTTACAAATAAAGAAATGAAGCTTTGGGTGACCAGTTTTTTTAGTGTGTTAACCATGGACACAGCCAGAAGAGAAGAGAAAGCATGATAAATAATGTACTAAATGTTATAAATAATGTTATAAAGTAATAAATAATGATACTCATATGTTATTGCTCTAATACAAAATATGAAAAATAGATGTGCTGACCTGTGATGGCGCAGTGGATCAAGCTTCGACCTGGAACGCTGAGGTCACCGGTTCAAAACCCTGGGCTTGCCCGGTCAAGGCACATATGGGAGTTGATGCTTCCTGCTCCTCCCCCCTTCTCTCTCTATCTCCTCTAAAATGAATAAATAAATAAAAATTAAAAAAAAGAAAAATAGATGTTTATTTCCAATGACATTCTGTTTTTTCCTTTTCTATTTCATAAATGCTATTGTTTAAACAAAACAATAATAAAATTAGTTAACAGTAGAAAATAGTAGTAATTAGTAGTAGAACAAATTATACACTATGTGTGAAAAAATATTTTTAAAGCTTTCTGTCTTCTAATGCAGTAATTTATTTTAGTTATTTTAAAAAAACTTGGATTTTTGAATTGGGTCATCTATATTATTATTCATAATATTCACAAGTGTGAGATTTTATAAAAAGAGGATACAATTAAAGCAGCAATAAGTATTCATTTATTACCTAAATTTAATTAAAACAAATAATAACTTGTTTCATTTTGTCCCATGGTACAGGGGAATATTTTTATTCTTTCTGTTCCCTTTTGTATTAATTGTTCTGTAAACTTCCTGTAGCCTTTAGAACATCTTTCTTTTTTTCTTTTACGTTGTGGTTAAGTAGCATACGATCAAACTTAAAATTTACTTTCACGTGAAATATTGCTTTTATTAAGCCCCCATTAAACTGATTCCTGGTGTCATACCAATGTGATAAAATGGATATCCTCTTAACCAGGGGTAGTCAACCTTTTTATACCTACCACCCACTTTTGTATCTCTGTTAGTAGTAAAATTTTTTACAGTTCCACAGTAATGATGATTTATAAAGTAGGGAAGTAACTTTACTTTATCAAATTTATAAATCAGAGTTACAGCAAGTTAAAGCATATAATAATAATTACTTATCAAGTATTTTATGTCAGATTTTTGCTAAGTTTGGCAGAATAAATCTTTATAAAACAACTTACTATAGTTAAATCTATCTTTTTATTTATACTCTGGTTGCTCCGCTACCACCCACCATGAAAGCTGGAATGCCCACTAGTGGGTGGTAGGGACCAGATTGACTACCACTGCTCTTAATGAAAGCAATTAAGCATGGATTTTGTTTGCTAGTAACACCAGATTTTTATATTTGGTTTTTTTTGTTTGTTTGTTTTTTCAGAGACAGAGAGAGAGTCAGAGAGAGGGATAGATAGGGACAGACAGACAGGAACGGAGAGAGATTAGAATCATCAATTATCAGTTTTTCGTTGTGACACTTTAGGTTGTTCATTGATTGCTTTCTCATATGTGCCTTGACCGTAGGCCTTCAGCAGACAGAGTAACACCTTGCTCGAGCCAGCGACCTTGGGTCCAAGCTGGTGAGCTTTGCTCAAACCAGATGAGCCTGCGCTCAAGCTGGCAACCTTGGGGTCTTGAACCTGGGTCCTCTACATCCCAATCCGACGCTCTTCACTGCGCCACCGCCTGGTCAGGCAACACCAGATTTTTAAATTGTAGAAATTGGTTTCTGTGTCTCCCATAATGTTATACACTCTATCTATAGACTTTTGTCTGTTAATCATGTGCTTCACATCTATAAATTCATCATATAGGCTGTCTGTGTCTAAACTGTCAAGAATTTCCAAAGACTCTGAAGCTCATTGAATGTCTTCATATATAAGATCACTCTTTCTCAAGAAAGATGTTTTTACAGCTGACAGGAAATTTGAATTTGCAATATTGATGTTGAATTCCATATAAATAACATATTTAGTAAAATCAAAAGGTTCTATTAAACTTTCCTGACCACTTTGTATTTTCTTTTTCTTTTTTTTTTTAAGTGAGATGAGGGGAAAGAGACAGACTACAGCATGTGCCCTGATGGGGATCCACCCGGCAACCCCTGTCTGGGGTCAATATTTGAATCAACCGAGGTATCCTCAGTGTCCTGGGCCAAAGATTGAAGCAGTTGAGCCACTGGCTGTGAGAGGGGAAGAGGGAGAGGAAGAGAAGCAGGTGGTTGCCTTTCATGTAGTGCCCTGGCTGAGGATCAAACCTGGGACCTCTCTGCATGCTGGACCGACTATCTATTCACTGAACCAACTGGCCAGGGCCTTTTTATTGATTTCTTAAGTAGTCCTATATCCAAGAAAATGAATTATATTTTTTAGCTGTGTCAGTTTATGTTGCAACTTACACATAATATTGAAAAATCAGGTGCAGTCATTTGATACTTTCCTAAGTTCCTTCAAATATCTTCAAACATTTTTTGAGAAACAGCATATAAATTCCTGCTTTACTGCAATTTATTCTCATCTTCAATATATTTGCAAATATTAGAAGGACATTCTTCTTGTTCTGCACTTTCAAAATAAGATTTTATGGGCTGGCTGACATTTTGTCATCTTTTCTAGGATTGGCCACAATGACATCCATCTTGTAAGAACTATTTCTCACTATAATCTCATTACATGCTTCAGCATCATTTGAGAAAATTAAAATTAAAAAGTAATCACAAACATTAATTATGTAAGCTCCAAAATTTCAGGTAAATTAATCCTACTCCTTTTATCAGTATTGTGGACACATTGGGCAGAACATTTAACAAGTAAGATCTTTTTTGTTGTTGTTGTTAAGTAGTTTGAAGACTGCATGGAATTTTCCAAATTTTACATTTGCCCTGCCTTTGTTATGGACAAGTAGATAAGCAAAGTTTAGTTTGTATTTTTACAATGTGTCAACAATCATTTGTTTTTATGTGTCTGGTTTCATTGAAATGTTTATATGATACAAGAAGACAATTTGAAACTTCATTGTTTAAATAAAAGTACATAAGAGCTAAGGGGAACTTTCTGTGTTGGTGCTGCAAGTTCACACACTACTGTTATGCTGTAGAAAGTATGATTGTTGGTAAAACCTGACAGAATCAACTCTACACTATAAGGAATCAACACATCTGTGATTAAACTATCCATTTTTGTTAATCTACCTTTTTGTTACAATCACTGAATCTGGATATGTGACTTTACTCAGTTTTATAGAGAGACCAAGGAAAAGAAATGTTAATGTGTGTTCATTTAGTATAAAGTGTACAGACTTATTCAGCATCTTCTGTTTTCAGGGGAACAGTGGTATCCTATTTAGAGTCTTTTCATTGCTTTCATATCCTATTTTACACCATATCTGACAAAAAAGTTATTTTCAGTCATTTACCTCTCTAATCCATATGTATGTGTATTTCCATCTGTCATTAAAATATCAAAATACTCGGCCTGACCTGTGGTGGCGCAGTGGGTAAAGCGTCAACCTGGAAACGCTGAGGTTGCCGGTTCAAAGCCCTGGGCTTGCCTGGTCAAGGCACATATGGGAGTTGATGCTTCCAGCTCCTCCCCCCTTCTCTCTCTCTGTCTCTCTCTCCTCTCTAAAAATGAATAAATAAATTAAAAAAAATTTAAAAAATATATCAAAATACTCTTCTTTGGAGTTATGCTGGCATTAGTATTGTACTCTTTCTCATTTTCATTATCTCAATCCTTAGAAAGCATGATCCCAAAATTCACAGCATGGAAAGTTAAACTAGTACTTTCTCAACACAAATAGCAACAGTCCATACACATGCAAAGTGAAGACAGATTGTAAACACTCATAATAAAATGAGCGTAAGTAACAGAGTTTCTTCATCCTAGATATTCTGGTAATTTCCTAAGTTTTCTCATTGCAACCAAAGCACCAGAGAAAATACATGTGTAACTGGCATTTCACATTTCGCACTTCACACATCTGCCTGACTATCATTGGACCAAAAACCTGGAAATGTATTCAAATCTGTTTGCTGTGTGTCGAATGAGAGCCTGGCTGGGAACTCACACTCAGGGTGAGTCGCACACTCAGGTCACATCACAAAACGTGATGCAACAATGACTGATCCATTACTGTGAATCTCAAATCACGCCTGTCATCATCAATAGTAAGGGCACAAAACAGCTCAGGAACTAGGGAAGGCTGTATTCCATGTGGAATCCATCTGACACTAAAAGCACTGTTGCTTTCACCCATATCTTTGGAGCTGCCATAAGAGTTCTGTACTTTACCCCAAGTCAACCTTCTGCATTCATCTGTGAAACCCAGGACTTTTTTTTTTAATTTATTTATAAAATTTAATGCAGTGACATTGATAAATCAGGGTACATATGTTCAGAGAAAACACCTCTAGATTATTTTGACATTTGATTGTGCTGTATACCTCTCCCCCAAAGTTAAATTGTCTTCTGTCACCTTCTATCTGGTTTTCTTTGTGCCCCTCCCCTTCCCCAACCCCTGTCTCCTTCTTCACCCCATCCCCCCTCCCCCCACCCCCCACCCCTGTTGCCATCACATTCTTGTTCATGTCTCTGAGTCTCATTTTTATGTCCCTTCTATGTATGGATTCATATAGTTCTTAGTTTTTTTCTGATTTACTTATTTCACTCCGTATAATGTTATCAAGGTCCATCCATGTTATTGTAAATGATCCAATGTCATCATTTCTTATGGCTGAGTAGTATTCCATAGTATATATGTACCAAAGCTTTGTAATCCACTCGTCCACTGACGGACACTTGGGTTGTTTCCAGATCTTCGCTATTGTGAACAATGCTGCCACAAACATGGGGGTGCATTTCTCCTTTTGGAGCCATTCTATGGTGTCCTTGGGGAAACCCAGGACTTTTCATGTCCCAGGAAGGGGTTCCCCAGGACGTGGGGACTTTGGGGCTAAAATCAGGATAAACCTGAGCAAATCGGTTGGTTGGTCACTCTTCAACTGTTTCAAGCACAAAATTTTTAAAAAGCTTTGTAAAATTTTACCTGAAATGTGAAATTTGGAAGGCACACACCTGAAATAACTTACTAAACATTATTGTCATAGCTTGAGAGAATGGAGTTGAGAAATACTCAGATGAACATGCACTGGATTTTAAAAGATGTCACTAGTGTAAAGGTAGGGGGAAGTCTGGAATGTTAGCCCACCTGTCGGGTAATTTTGCAAATGTTTTAGTTTGGTGATAAGTCATCATATGCAATTATCTCTGGCTGGTGCACAAAGAAAAGTAAATATTCAATAGTCTTTTCCTAGTAAACTTTGTTTACCCACTTACTTCAAATAACCAGTAGAGGGGATTAGTATTCTTAAAAACTAGACATTGAATTCAGAAAAATAGGATGAATACTTAGAGCTCAACAGCCTCCCTATGGGGACAGAGCTGATAAAGAATTTAGAAATCCTATCACGCAACCTTTAACAGTGGTTGCCTGGGTAACTGTAGTTTATTCAGGAGACTAAAAGGAATATATTTTTGAATTTTTCACTTAAATGCTGTTGCATGTATAGATGTAAAAGACCTTACCATTTGTAAAGTATTTTGAATATCACCTTTACATGTATGTGGTCTCCTGTTTCTTTACCCTCGTAAAGAGGTGCAAAGGGTTCTAAAATCAGGATGGATTCTCTTCAGCTCTCAGTTGGTTCCTTGATTCCTCATTAGGATTTATCCTATTGTAGCTGCATTTTTAACCATGCTGAGTGCCCAGGAGCAGGGCTGGGCCCACTGGGTTTGAGCTGAATGGTGAAACGAGCAAGAGGCTCCAGCGTTAGGTGACAGCCCAGACCATGTCCTTCTGCTCTCTGCCAGCCCCACGCCACAGTTTGCCAGTGACTGAGAGACCTGAGGCTCCGTCCATCTGCCATCAGAGTCCAGCACACCTCTTAAGATGCTCTGGATCTTCAGGACAGATCTGATGATTACATCTAATTTTATCCTTTTGAAAACTACAACTTGTTTAATGTGTGAGCAAATGTGATTCAATATTTGATATCTTTGTGAGGACTCACGTGCCCTACATGCACAAATCAGAATAAAGTTAAAAAATCAGGACATAAAATCCTATTCATTGTATGATCTTAGCCATCCAAATTATGCACATTCACAAAACATAGAAGGGAAACAAATGTATTGCAATACAAACACTGAAATTTATGGTGATGAGATCATATCCGACTACCTTTCTTTCCTCTTTCTTTGTTTCCACAAATTGTTATCATGTGTTTATGTTATATTTTCTTTCTGTTTTCACAATAAGAAGATATTTTATTTCCCATCTACTTGTGTATGACTTTTGGGGGTTTTAAACGTGGCAATTAAAACCATGTACACAAGTATCATCAAAAAAAAAATGGGTTAGTTACACATTGCTAATATAATTGACCATTCATTTATACGATCTCATTTATAAAATGAATGTTCACCAAAATAAATCTCAGAGTGTTCTATAACTGTGACTTCACTGAGCCGCAAACCACCTGGACAAGGAAGGAACACAGTACCCCTGAGGGTTTAAAGGAGCCCTCCTGGGCTTGGGGGAGGGAGGAACAGCCTGTATGCCAGACCTCTTATTCCCTTCCCACACTCAGGTTCAACAACTGGACCACAGGGTACAACTCTTTGAAGCATGATATCCCTTTGGAAACATATCAAATCAGCATGCCTGGAGCTCCCATCCCAAGATTGCCCCAGGAACCAGTCTGTGTGACTCAGAGAAAACCATATTTCTCTCCCTTGAGAGGTTGAGGGGGAATGGCCTCTCTCGTTTCTCTTTCCCTATCCTGCCCTCCGGGCAGTTAAGCTGCTGTTGAAGGAGAAACTCTTTTCTTTTTCTTTTAAAAAAGATTTTATTTATTCATTTTAGAGAGGATAGAAAAAGGGAGGAAGAGAGAGAGAAGGCAGGGTAGAGCAGGAAGCATCAACTCCCATATGTGCCTTGACCAGGGAAGCCAGGGTTTCAAACTGGTAACCTCAGCATTCCAGGTCGGCACTTTATCCACTGTACCCCCACAGGTCAGGCGAAGGAGGAACTCTTAATAGACTGACCCAGCTACATAACTCAAGTGCCGAATTCATGAAACAAAATTGCTTATCATCTGTCTCACAATGTAATATTCCCCCTTTCAAGGCATCCTTTACTGAGCGTCCTCTTCACTTCTCCCCCATCATGGAACCCAGTAAACTCTTCTGTCATTGAGTCCTGGTGCCCTGGATGGAGCAGGGCTTTGGTATCTGGCAACGTGGGTGGGAGTTGCAGCCCCATGAATCTCACTTACCTGAGCTGCGAATTGACATTCTACAGCTGTGGTCACCTGGTGGCTGTGAGGACATTCAGAAACAGTGTGTGAAAAGCACCCAGCCCTGCAGGCCTCATAAATGGAATTTACTTCTTAGTGACGGTGGCAGCACTCGTGATGTTGGTCACAGGTACAGCACCAAAGGCCAGATCTCAGGACAGATCGTGGCTTTTTAAAATCGTTGGCAATTAAAAGTATACAGTGCTGTGTTGACCCGTAAACACGTATACACACTTGCCACACATACATACACACACTTACATATGTACACACACACATGCCTATACACACTCACCCACGCTCTCCTCCACCCATGGTCTCAGACACCTATACATCCACGTGCACACACATACATCAAACAAAACAAATTCATAGTCCCCAAGTCTATATTATTCTGAAATTTGCATAACAATTATTTTATTATTTTATTTATAAATTTAATGTAATTGGGTCTCATTTGTCCATAGGAACACATAGGTTTCAAGCAGACATCTCCACAGCATTTGAATTATTCATTGCATTGTGTGACCATCACACAAAGTCAAAACACTTCCTTTCATGCTATATTTGACCCCCTTTACTCCTCTCTCTCCCACCTCCTCCCTCTGGTAACCACTTCACTTTTGTCTATGTCCACCAGTCCCGGTTTTATACGCCACCTATGAGTGCAATCTTATAGTTCTTAGCTTTCTCTGATTTACTTATTTCACTTCGCATAATGTTTTCAAGGTCCATCCATGTTGTCACAAATGTCACTATGTCATCATTTCTCACGGATGAGTTGCATTCCACGGTTTGTATGTACCACATCTTCTTAATCCAATCCTCTATCAAGAGTCACTTTGGTTTTTTCCATGTCTTGTCCACCATGAATGATGTTGTAATAAACATAGAGGTGCATGTGTCTTTGGTACAAGTAAGTTTGAGTGTTTTGGGTAGATACCCAGTAGAGGGATGGGTGAGTCATGTGGTTACTCTACTCCTCCTTTTTCGAGAAACTGCTGTACTGTTTTCCATAGAGGCTGTACCAGTTTACAATCCCACCAGCAGTGAATGAGGGTTTCTTTTTCTCCACAGCCTCTGCAACACTAGATATTACCTGTCCTATTGATAACAGCCAATCTAACAGTTGTGAGTGATATGTCACTGTAGTTATGGTTTGCATTTGTCTAATAGTTGGTGAAGATGATCTTTATTTTCATATTTGCATTTCTTGGTTGTATGTCTTCATGAGAGAAGTGTCTGTTCAGGTCTTCTTGCCATTTTTAGTTGGATTTTTTGTTTGTTTGTTTGTTGTTGAGCTTTGTGAGTTCTTTATGGGTTTTGGATATTGACCCCTTGTCAGAGCTACTATCATATTTGTGAATATCATCTCGCATTTGGTTGGCTGTTCTTTTGGGGTTTTTTCTTGTTTGTTTTTTTTGCTGTGCAGAAGCTTTTTAGTTTGATATAGTCTCATTCATTTATTTTTGCCTTTACTTCCCTTGCCTTTTGGGTCAAATTGGTAAATTTTTCTCTACGGCCAACGTGTATAAGTTTAGTACCTGTGTTTTCTTCTATGAGATTTATTGTTTCAGTTCCTCTTTTTAGGGCTTTGATCCATTTTGAATTAACTATTGTGCATGGGGACAGGCAGAGTCAAGTTCCACTCTTTCGCAGTGGCTTTCCAATTTTCCCAGCACCATATATTAAAGGCGCTTTCTTTCCTCCATTGTGTGTTTTTGGCTCCTTTGTCGAAGATTATTTGTTCATATATATATGTGGTTTTATTTGTGGACTCCTGGTTCTGTTCCATTGGTTTTATGTCTGTTTTTCTGCCACTACCATGCTGCTTTGAGTATGCTGGCTCTGTAGTATAATTTGAAGTCAGGTAGTGTGATACTTTCAGCTTCATTCTTTTTTTTTTTTTTCAGGATTGCTTTGGCTCTTTGGAGTCTTTTCTGGTTCCATAAAAATCTGACAAGTTTTCTTTTTGTTCTGGTATTTTAAAATATTACATTGGGATTTTAATGGGGTTGCATTAAATTTGTATAATTATTTTGGTATTGTGCCTGTTTTAACTATGTTGAATCTTCTAATCCTCAAACATAGAATATTTTTCCATTTCATTCTGTTGTTTTTAATTTCTTTTGTTAATGCTTTGTAGTTTTCAGTACGTAGGTCATCTACATCCTTTGTGAAGTTTATTTCTATGTATTTTTAAAATACCATTTTTTGATATAAAATTCCTGAATAAGTGCATGAAGACTGACCTTTTCTCTGTCTGTCTGTCTCTTTTTGGAGGGAGGGGGGCAGAAGAGTGGTCACAGTTTGCTGATGCCTTAAGCAAATTAGAAAACAATCACATGCTTACTTACAGTACTTTTCTCAATTTTTTTTGTTTTTGTTTTTTTTTAAGATTTTATTTATTCATTTTAGAAGGAATACAGAGAGAGAGAGCAGGGAGGAGGAGCAGGAAGCATCAAATCCCATACGTGCCCTGACCAGGCAAGCCCAGGGTTTTGAACCGCAACCTCAGCGTTCCAGGTCGGTGCTTTATCCACTGTGCCACCAGGGGTCAGGCTATTTTTGTTTTTAACATATAGTTTTTGTAGACTGGAACGTCCTCTCACCTTTCATTTTTGTGAGGGCCCATCCCATCTACGCACACTTGAGCATGCAGACAGAGGCAGACACACACAATTTTGGGAACTAGTCTTAGTTAGCATGGTCTTTTACCAGCGGCACAGCAATGAACAGAAGTGTGATATTTCATGTGGCACTATGGAAAGATTGCCACCTCCTATCCCAGGTGAATGGATCCCCAGAGACTGAAGATCTCCTAGGCAGAAGTTCTTAAAGAGTGAAAGAGCCTATACTATACTGCTACTGCCTTGCAGATGGTGATGTCTTTAAGACATGTGTCCTTGGTTCTGACCCTTGGAAATCTGTGTGCACCTCAATTATTTTTTCTATTAAACTTTCATATGAGAGTTAGTAATTCCTGTCACCTGGTTTCCTTTAGGTAACAAGATTTCAAGCACTGTACCCAACATTCTTACCAGAGGTGTATATTATGGTATACATAATTGGCTAATATGTCCTTCAACAAGAACAAAAGTGATTTCCAAGAAGTAACACATTTAAGAAATTGGGAAGATATTCACTTCTTTCAAAGTTCTCTCTGAGTAAATAAACCTTGTTTCAAATTGCAGAATCATTTCCAGCACTATTTGCTTAAGAATGGCTTCTATCTGCCAGGATTTGCAAGTGGCAGGACAGCTATGAGTATGTGATTCATAGTTCACAACTATTTGCATATTTCACTTGCTATTTTGTTCCCATGTATGTGACTAACTCAATCTTTTTTTCTGTTTCTGGTCTCTTGCCTCCATGTTACCCTTGGTAATTCATTTTTTATTATTATGGAAAATTTCAAACACAGGAAAGCTGAAGGATTAGTATAATGCACTTCCTGTACCCATTAAGTTCAAGAGTCATCAACTTCAACAATCATTAACTCTTTTCAATTTGTGTTTCATGTATATGCCATTATACAATTTTTTTTTCTGGAGGACTTTGAAGCAAAGTGTAGGTATTGACTCATTTCTTCCAGAAGTAGACTTTAACAAATAAGGACTGAATTTATCATAACCACAAAACAAAATCACAACCAAAGAAATGACCAAGAATGACTTAACATCATCTATGACCCAATCACGGCTCCATTTTCACAATTTTCTCCTAACTGTATTAATACAATTCTTTTGATCAAATTAAGATCCTGAAAGTGCCACGTGTTTCATGAGGTTAATATGTCACTTAGAGTCTCTTAATAGACTGCCTTTCCCCCTTGTCTTCTCCAGGTCATTTGTTTGTTGAAGAAAATGTAATCTGCTCACGTCTTGCTGAGACTGAAGACACAAGGCTTCCTAGTTTAGAAACCTGGCTGGGGCATAGCTTTCTTTTTTATTTTAGTTTTAAATTTTGCTGTAGTGTTCTCAATTAGCATAACTTTTACCATGAAAAATAGCAAAGTAAATAATAGAAACAGACCTTGTACCCTGGTTTTTAATGTCACTGTGGAATGGGCACATATTCCACATTCCATTCATGGGAATTAGGGCTCATCTCTCTCTATCAATTTTGACACATAAGCATCCACACCCGTCTTGGGAACTGTCTCAGTCAATACTTCCATTCCTTACCAGTAGTGTACCAGAAGAACTGTGGTAAATCTTAGCAGGATCCCTTGGATAGGTTACACTTCTGTACCCATGAGGGAAGATTCTTAAACATATCGCTGCACATTCCCAGGAAATAAAGGCCCCTTGGAGCAGCTCCATGGGGATCTTACTAGGTTCTCAAAAGAATAATAGTAGAAATTGGAAACTAGTATATCAGCAATCATCTTTACCTCTGGGGCTCTCTGCCATCTCCTCTTTTATTATATTCAAAAATGGAGCAGTCCCATCTTGCCACTTGTAATCTATATGATGGTCTCACCATCTGCTTTTTTAGGGATTGCGTAATTTCCAGAAGCAATGTTGTATAACTGGGGTACTAGTTTGAATAACATATGTAAGTATATATTTGTCATTAGTTTTTCCATAAATATATATTTTGCCTTCCAACTATCATAGTGGATTTGGGTTAGGGGGAGTGTGCGTGTAGCCACGGGAGGAAGGATGACATGGCCTAGGGGAATTAGGTCATTGACTCTTAGAAGAAGTGCCATGAAATGTTTTACTTTTCTCAGAAGACATGGGCAAAGGGGAGAGGAGAGAGCTAAGGAGAGAGAAGAGAAAATTAGTTAACATACGTGTGCCTTGACATCATGTTCTCTCAATTCCTGCAAGTGGTCACATTGAGATGGATGCGAAAGCTGGACATAGAGTTGGCACGTGCCAACAACAATGGGGCCATGATGAGTGTTGGAAGACAAAAGCTTTCTTGCAGTCTGTGAAGACACTTTACTCAGACTGGATGTGGAGAGACCAGCGCCTTAACTCTTGACCCCTTCCCACAGCTGCCATTCAGTTAGAAGGGATCGAGAATATCTCACCAGCCTCATGAGAATGCCAGAAGTTAGCTGCATGTTTGTTGTTGGGCACAGCAGAGTCAGTCCTGCTGGGAGCAAGGGATGTTGGAGCACGTTGGTCTACAATGTGGAGTGTGCACACATACATGGTGAGTAAGAAGAGCTATTCAGGTGTAGGAAGAAAATAGTAGAAATTCTAAGCACGTTTATTTTACCACATCCTTTTCAGTTTCTAATTTTAGTGTATGTTTTATGAAGAGCATTGCATACTAATACAGTGTCATCATTATGTAAATGGTAAGTTAATGTTAATAAATATACATACACTAGAGGTATCCACTTAAAACCCTTGATCCCCAATGCAGGTATTGGTATTAGAATCTCGGAGCTGCTGTAACACTCTACCACGAACTGGGTGGTTGAGAACAACAGAAACTGATCGTCTTACAGTTCTGAAGGCTTGAAGTCTGAAGCAAGATGTTGCAAGGACCTCGTTCCTTCTGAAGCCCCTAGGAAAGAATCCTTCCTTGTTCTTCCTCAACTCTGCAGGTTGCCACAATCCTTGGTGTGCTTTCTCTTGTATGTGTATCACCCTAGTCTCTGTCTTTGTCTTTTTATGGTGTGCTCCTCCATGTGAGTATGCGTCTCTCTCTATTCTTTATTTTATACGAAGACAACAGTTGTATTGGATTTAGGGTCCAACTTAATCCAGCATTGCCTCATTATAGTTAGTTACATCAACATAGGTTCTATGCCCAAAGAATATCATTCACTGAGATTAGGGATAGACATGAATCTTGGGGTCACGAGACTCAACGCAGTACAATGTGTAAGGGAAAATGACCAGAGGCCCTTGTTATGCTGAATGTGACACTGGGCACCCACAATGAAGTCAACTCTGAGGTGCAACCCAATCTCAGGGGGATCCATACACCTAGCAAAGGAAAGTCTAGTAAGAAAGTAGTATTCAAATTGCATCACCACCTAAGCAGAATCCAAAGAATGACACAGACTTAGGGCATCTTTGTACTGCCACCACTATATCACTATCACGTGAGGCACACATTTCCTCCTATCCCCAGGCATCACTTTACAGAGTAGAGGGAGAGGTCAGTAGAACGTTGATTTAACTACCTACTTGCCAAGAATGAAGCAGTCACACTGGAAGAGCCTGAAGAATCTGTACTCGTGATATGTAAGCAGTCTTCTCCTGTCCACCTTTAGTATACATTGAAGTGTGTATTGGAGAAGCAGGATCGATTCTGGAAACCTAGAAATTGTCTTGTCTTTTTGCACAACAGAGCACAGTGTATTAAAATTTGAGATTCTGTTAGTAAATAGTCTGTGTAAAGGTTCATCTGTATCAATTTGTTGTGTCTAAATCCCTCTAGTGGTTTCAGACTTCATCTGAAAACTGGCATATCCTCTTCTAGTACTTTTAACCAGCTCACAGGGAATGGGGGGGGCTTGCCATTTCAGATTTAAGAGAAAAGTACACATTCTGGACCTGGAGAGACCTAGCGTTAAATCTTCATCCTACCATTTCTTATAAACCTTTCTTGGTCTTTATAAACTAACACATCCTTCTGATTTTAGGTATGTCATCTGGAAAATGGGAGATTATAAACCCTATCACATAGGGTCCTGGTGAAGGTGACATTTTATAAAATAAAGACTCATCCAGAACATCACTGGTGCTCAATATGCAATATCTGTAGCTATGAATTATATTTCTTCCTCATTCCAGAATCTTCCCCAGTATCTGGGGGAGATCCCATACTACCCAGAGCCATTATGGCGAACCTTTTTATAAAAACCACCCACTTTTGCAGTGCTGGTCAACCTAGTCCCTCCCACTCACCAGTGGGCGTTCTAGCTTTCATGGTGGGCCAACTGTGGCGCTGTTTGGTTGCTCAGCTACCGCCCAATGTTATCTGATTTCTTTGTGGGAATACCTCAGTAAGTTCAAAGTCTTTATTGACACTTTCATTGACATCTTTTCAACTAGATGCTCTAAGGCATTCATTGGCACACACCCAGAATTTTATGACCATTGAGTATGCCCAAGACACCATTGTAGGTACCAGGGTATTACCAGAGTACCAAGCGAACAAACCATCAAAAGCCTGATCCTATGGGACGTGCATTCTAGTAAGATGATAGTGAGAGATTGTGCCCCAGACTCACCTTCTGGCCATAGACTCTGCTATGATTTCAGAAGAATCAGACAGGACAGACAGGCTCTTTTCCCACCTTGATGTGAATATGGACCAGAGTTATCACTGGGGTCTTTTCTATGTATTCTTATACTTCGCAACGATAAGACTCATAATATCTGCTTTTTCCCTGCCCCTTGAACTTCACAAAGTAGTTGCGTGCACTATGCCTCATTTTTAATCTTCCCAGCTATCTTTTTGAGTAGGTATTATCACTGTCACATCCACTTTACAGTTAAGGATGCTGAGACTCAACAAAGTGAAAGGCGCTGTCCATCACCACATATCAGAGCCAAAGTGAGATGCTCAAAGCTTCTGATGCCAAATCCCAGTTTTTCTGAAAGGGTTAAAGTTGTACCAGGAACCATAACCCATAAGGACTAAGAAAGTGGATAATCATAAACTAGTGTTATTGAGGGCAGAGTATGAGTGTGTGTGTGTGCATACGTGTGTGGTCACCTAAAGAGAGATTGTTCATCAAAGAATAAAAGGCAGTTGCCTCAATGTAATTACTGATATTCCCTCAACTCTGGGAGCTCCCATTTATCGTCAAAAAGTTAGTATCTTACTTGATAGACTGCTGGTGGTCTCCACCAGTCAGAGATTAAGTGGTCCAAGTCCTCCATTCCCAAGAACCACAACGTCTGACCTACTCAAGTTTTATTCTTGCTCTGAAGAAATCTCACAGCAGTAAGATCCACCCTCATGAATCTGTGAGACAGGGAAAGATAGTCATTTCCTACCCACATCCTTGTTAAGAGATGAGCTCCTTCTATAGTCTGCCAGAGCTGGGATGGGAATGGAAGGTAGATATGGACAAGGAACTCACAGCAGCCATTCCAACTTTGACTTCTCTGCCTTAAGAGAGAGAAGCGACATCCCCGAAGTTTTGTCTTACCATTGGGGTCCAAGAAGTACAAACATGACGTTTGGCTGTTGATTTCTCCCTCCAAGAAAGCAGTACAAAGCAAGGTGCAGTGTAAGGGGAAGGCTACTGTACTCTTGGTGTGGTAAGCATTGTGCATCCCATTCGTTCCCCCAATGCCTTCCCATCTCCACTTTGGTGCCACCTGCACTCATGCAGCTGTTTTCAGCATGCATGTGGGAACAGGGGAATGACGTGGGTAGGCCGTGGGTTCCTTTGAGGAATACCCTAGCACAGCCGTGTGACTGGGTCAGTGCTCTAGGAACACCTTCTTCCACTTTCCTTGCATGCCCAGTTCTGACAAGTTTCTGAAAACTGGTCATCAAAGGTCATTTTTTTCTTCCACATCTACTCCCTGGTTTTATTACCACATAACCTCATCAGCGATGCACATACTTCCTGCCAGGACTGGAAAGGCACACAGGTTTCTGATTCAAAGCCTTGCTGGGAAAATCGAACATCATGGTTTCCCTGGTCCTTGAGCCTCGATGTCTGGCCTGAACAGCCTCATTTCAGGCTTCTAGAGTTCTGTGCCCTGACCGGTGGGAGTCTACCCAGAAAAGGAAGAGGGCTCTGGGGGCATCTGCCCCATGGTGAGGAGGAGGGACTACTTCTCTTCAAGGAACATCAGGTGATGACCAGGGCCCTCTGCTGTTGACTTTCCTTAGGAGTTTGCAGCTCGTGTATTTTTACTTACAGGGCCGACGCCCCATATCAAAGGTGCACAGGCCATGGACTGAGGCTTTTTCAGGGAATCACTCTGATTATATGGAGCTGGAGAGAGGAAATGGGTGCCAGGATACCCCTTCGGAGTTGTGCAAAAACATTGCTGTGTTTTCAGCTCCTGATCACATGGTAGGATTCCACAGCCTTCCCTCCTCTTTCTTCTCTTTCCGCCCAAACACCTGTCTGCTGCTTTGCATGCCAAACTCTTCTTCCACGTCCTGGCATGTAGGTTGTGTGTACTCCTTCATTATCCCCACACTCATATGCTTAGTCTTCTTTCTGAGGCAGGATTCTTGAGACTACTGTTAGATATCTGCTGTTATAGATACAGATGTATCTGTTGCTCTCTTCATAACTATATCCCGAGAGGGCCTTTTGAGGGGAAGGCGGCTTCAGAACTGGGAGAAGAAGCAGAGAAAAGGGAACAGAAGAAGTGGAGAAGCAGGCTGCCTTCTCTCTAGCTGTTGGAGTCATATAAGTCCAGTGCCAGGAACTGTTTTTTGTGTGCCCTGGGGCAACAGGTTCATTGCAGGTGCCTCGTGTTCACAATATCTGCTGCTCAGGACAGGGAACCCTGTTGCCTGCCCTCTATCTACTTTCTCACCATGTCATTTCTGTGGAGAATGTGTGTGTTTGTGAGAGAGACAGAGATACAAAGAGACACAGATACAGAGAGACAAAGAGAGCCAGGGACAGAGAGAATAATTTTTGAGTTTGTACATTAGTATGTGTATGTTTATGTGAGTGTGAGAGATAGCGTGTTGTGTATGTTTTGTGTGCTTGGTTTCTGTATGTGTGTGTGTTTGAATGTAATAGAAGAAAGAGACAGAGAGAGAGAGAGAGAGGGAGAGAGAGAGAGAGAGAGAGAGAGAAAGAGAGGGAGTGAGAGAGAAAAGGAGGGGAAAGAGAGACAACTATGTATTCTAAGCCTGGTAAGAGGGAAGAACCAGAGAGTTAGAAATGCACATTTAACCTCTTTTCGTTCTCAAAACTTGGATAGTTTTGGTAGACATAACTTGCTTCTCCTTCTGGTGCGTGTATGTGTTTGTGTGCCTACATGTATGCATATATGTCTGTTGTAGTGAGCAAAGTTGTTTCTGTAATGTGTGTTAGTTTCTAGGTATGTGTATATGTGTGCATTTAAGGATATTTCTGGACATCATACCCTCTGAGATATTTTTTCTCTCCTTCTGTGAACACATGTATCTATTTCTGTACTTGTGTGTGGCATGTGTGATATTAGGGTGCCTATACTTATTAGTTATATTTGTGGGTGTGGAAGTTTATGTCAGCTGTTTATAGGGTGTACATATGGTGAGTGAGCCCAAGACTATGTGTGTACACCTGGGTGTGTGTCTGTCTGCCTGATGATGTAAGCCTGAAGCATGAATTCAGAAGGGAAGACTGGGATCATGTGCCATCTAGGAAAGTCTGAACACGTGTGAGCTGGCTATCTGTGGGCATGGGGCTTTCCGTTGGCACCTATACAGAGAGATTGATGCCTCTCTGTATGACCTCAGATGCTTGGTGGAGATGTTACCTGATGGGGATAAGGGAGGCTTATTTGGTCATTTTTGGTTCTGAGTGCATGCCTGTCAGAACTCCTCTGTGAAGGAGCTCAGAATGAGAGCTGGGGATATTGAAATGGGAAGGGGCATCAGAGAGGTCAAGAGGGTCAGAGGAGCATATAGAAATAAGAGCCATCAGACAGCTTTCCAGGACTGAGAGCACAGATCAACTATGTCAGGAGACAGTGTGAGGGTGCTAGAGTGTCCCATAGTATCCTGGCTTCTGTGAGCTGCCTCCATGATTGGGGTGACCAGGGTAGTCCAGAAGAAAGATCAGACATGGCAGCACACCAGAGCATGTGCTTAAGCCTGACCAGGTGGTAGTGCAGTGGATAGAGCGGCATACTGAGATGCAGAAGTCCCAGGTTCGAAAGCCCAAGGTCACCAGCTTGAGTGCTGGCTCATCTGGCTTGAGCATGGACTCCCCAGCTTGATACCAAGGTTTCTGGATTGAACAAGAGGTCATTCGCTCTTCTGTAGCCCCTCCCACCCATAAGGCACATATGAGAAAGCGCTTAATGAACAACTAAGTTGCCACAACAAAGAATTGATGCTTTTCATCTTTTTCCCTCCTCACCTGTCAGCCCCTCTCTCTGTCTCTGCCACACACACACAAACACACACACACACACAAATTAAAAAAGAAAGAAAGAAAAACGAAAGAAGAAAGAAAAAAGATAGAAAGGAAGGAAGAAGAAAAGGAAAGAAAAAAAGAAAGAAAGAAAGAAAGAAAGAAAGAAAGAAAGAAAGAAAGAAAGAAAAAGAGTAAGAAAGAGAGAAAGAAAAAGAAAATGTGCTGTAGCCAAGGTACAGAGAGGCAGTGGGGGTTCAGCAGCCCTTTGAAATGGTAGTAAGGAAATCAGGCTCTGAGGAAAAAGAGATTCCCCCTCTCACACACACAGGTCCTGCCACCTACCTTTCACTTACCCTCAGCCTGAGGATCATTCATCATGCAATTGCCCCAAGCCAAGTCCTCAGTCTGTGTGGCTGAGAAGTGCGCCAGCCTAAGATGATACCTGAACTGACTGCAATGACCAGCCTTGGGACAAAGAGCAATTCTATCTTGGTGTTTGTAGGGTCTACTGTGCTTATTGTTTGGTCTTTCCTTTGCCATTAGTACTGCCCAATGAGGCAATGATAACTTCATGCTAAATACGCTGACTTGCAAAGGGATTCCTCCAGAACAAGGGTCTGGAGACCAGAGTTTGGGAGCAGCCAGCCCCTCTGTAGGACCCCGGGAGTTGTACATAGAGAGGGACAGCTGTGATAACTGTTCTCTACAGAGGCCGAGTAAGATCGGCTGAGGTCTGGGTACAGAAGAAAATATTGGGCACCTTTAAAAAAAGAGAGACAGGGAAAATAAAAATACATGTTAACCATATTTTTAAATAAATGAAAAATATTATGTACTAGTAATGTTAAAATTGGACATACGAAAGTAAACTTGGTGTCATTAGAAAAAAGTATAAAGTTGAGGTTTTGCTGAGCCCTTCAGAAGTAGGGGCCCAGGGCGTGCCCAGCGGCCCACCATTAAATCTGCTTCTGGTTCTACACAACTAGGCAGTTCCCTCTCAGTGAGGCATGACCATGTGTTATGTGTGAGAGTATAAATTTTAGTGTGTGTGTGTCTGAGAGAGAGAGAGAGAGAGAGAGGGAGTTTGCATGCACGTGTGCTGTAATGTGTCCTCAGGGTTTCAGAGCTTCAAACTGCCTGGAAGTGCATGCGTTAAGGATTGACTGGGGTCTAATTTGAAGACAACTCTGATCGGAGGAGAAAGCAGCTGGTAGTGTGGCTTTGGCAGAGCTGCTTCAGAGCGTTGGGGACAGGGCCATGCCACTCACCTCCACACAGAATGCAGCTCGGCATTGAGATCTGGGTCCTGGCAGCAGGATCAGATGCTTGGGGGCAATGTCCACATCAGCAGAGTCATCACCTTAATTTGGAAGTTACAAAGAAGCTCTCTCAAGAACTTCAAGATTGCTCGTTGGAGACTGTAGTAAACAACAGGTCTTGATAGCAATTAGTATCACCCTTTTGGGACCCCAGACACAACAACTGTGCGAATCTTTGCCAATGGGGATGATGGGGTCAACAGGGATAACAAAGGGGGCTCTGAATCCCAGTACATATTCCTATCAATATACTGAAAATCGGTATAAAGGTGTATAAGTAGGTATGCACAGCATTCACTCTATAGCCACATATATGCGTATATATACACACATGTATACAAGTACATGTATACATATATATATTACAATTTTTACTGTACTCATTATTAATACTCGTTGAAAGTATAGACACAAATGTTAGCACAGTCACCCTCTGGATATTGGGATTAGAGTACAGCGAAATGTTTCTGAAACTATACTTTCAGGGCTTGCAGAAATGTGTACAATGAGCAGGAAGCTTCCTTACAAGTCTCAAATAAAAAAGCTACACAGGAAGTTTCATCTTTGATGGCCAAGGCTCAGTGGAAGTCTTGACCATTGTCTTCTCTGATGAGCCAGGCAGGGCACCGGAGCACAAAGGGTTAAACCGCAGTCTGTCTGTGGACACCTGCTGCTTCCAAAAGTGTGTTACTGATCTGATGTGCGGCAAGTGCAGCTATTGAGAGTCCATGTTCATAAAATTCTGTAGCATGTGGTGAGTGTCTCTATGATGTTCAAAACATTAGGGTTTGTACCTTGTCATTTATCTTTTGCCAATTAGTTCATTTTCCTTACGTTAGATAAATGTGTTGATCTATGAGCGAGTGACTTGGTAAAGAATAAGTACTCATCCTTCACCACAGACCATTGGTAAGCAGCAGTCTAAAGGCTTTGTGAAGATGTCTGACTGTTTTTCCACAATATGTCTATTACCAGGGAACATTATCTCTGTTTGTAATAGTGTTCACGGAAGTTGACATGAGTTCGATCACCTCGAAGAGGTCCCTACGCTCTTGTGTAGATACCTGTGGTTTGGGACCAGCATGCTTCTACTCAACATGCACAGTTTACCTCAAGTGCTGCTCCATTTGCGCACAGAACTTGTTGATCTTGTCAGGATTTCTAAAGTGCCTATTGCACAATCCTGGGGGCTGCTCTTCACCTTCCAAGCTCATATGAAGCAATGTTGCTTCAGGATCTGTTCAAGCATAGCTTACATTGCAGTCACTGCAGCAGGGCTGAGGAACATTTCTGAAAGAGGGACATAGTTTCAAGCATGTTAACAAAAACATTGTTTCATTGGAAAACACAGCAAGGCATGTCCATTTGCAGAGGAGTGGGCACCATTCTTTGTCAGGGCTATTGGAATGTGTACAAGGTGGGGGTGTGCCTTGCAGGAGCTCATCTATACAATAAGCCATCCTCCAAATCTGGGTCTCCGATTGCGCCAGTGCCATCTCTTCTTCTCTTATTCCTTTCTTGTCGTGGAGTCTGAACTCATTCTCACTAGCTCAGATCAGCCACATGATTATTTTCCCCCAGGGATAAGCCTGCTTGGAGCTGTGACTGGAGACCCAGTCCTGTGAAGCCTTATCTGGCCAGCCTCAGGCTAATCGTGCAGATGGGCCTCAGCCTCATGCCTCCTCGTGAAGCTCATTCTTGGGGTGATACCAGATGTGATCTTTTGCCAGAGAGGTTTGGTAAGGAATTGAGAGACAAAAGAATGAAGCCTTTGGGAGAAAGCCCCCAATGGTGAATAGAGGGGTGTATGTGTGTGTATGTGTGTGTGTCCCCGGCTGTTTAGAGGACAGTTTCTCAAATGGCAGTGGATTTTAGTTTGATCAGAGTTGCTAATGGTCCCAGGAAATTCCTGTTTTGGCTTGTTCAGGCAGTGGACATTCCTGTGATAAGATGTTCTCAACGTCAAGGAGAGGACAGTTGTGTTTCTGGAATGTCAGTTCCACTTGGAGCTGGGCCAGCCTTCAGAGGAAGGGTCTGTTTTAAGCAAGTCAAGATCACAGGGCCTCAGAGCAGTCAGAGTCTGACTCTCACACTCAGAGTCAGACCCAGGACAGAGCTCCCACACTGAAGTAACATTGTCATACACATACCTGCGGCAGGTGCTCAGACATACAGACTGGCTATCAGGTGGCCATTTGAAGCAGTTGTAGTTCAGTGGGGAGCCTTGCTACCAGTGAGGAGGGGCAGCAAGCCTAACTGCATACTTTGAGCTGCCAGCAAGTTTGAGCCTATGGTTTTAAGTCTGCCTGAGACTCAGTCTGTTGTGACTCAAAATGTGACTCCTCCAATCATTGGCTCAGTGCCCTTGTCAGCCCATCTGACCACCCTGGCAGCGCTTCTCTAGCTTGTAACATGGCTATCACAATATGACTTACATTGAATTGTTCGGAGTATTAAATGTAACGAAGGTACTGTGAAGTGAGCCTGCACACAACAGATGCTCAACAGACATGGAGGTGCGTCCAATAGGCAAGTGCCTGATCTCAGTTAGACGATTTTAGGGGTGGCAGAAAGCCTAGCTGAACCCCCCCCCAGTCCAGGAACTCCATGATTTGCAACTCGCCCTGAATGCTGTAGCCATCCTTCTTATGCTTGATGCAAGTGCCCTGCTCGCTACTCAAAGTGGCTGCTCTAACAATTCTCTCCCCTGTACTGTTGATTTCACTCTTCTGTGCTGAGCACCTCCTTTCATCACAAAGCTGTTTCTTCCATCTGAAGTACATCTTCTCCTGACTGCTGCTTCCTCCTCCAGACGCTGCCTGATTTCTTTTCTGCCCTTCGCAGGAAACCTCCTTTCAAGCCTTATCTACACTCACTGATTCTCCCACTCCCAGTCTCCTTGAAACTGTCAAAAGCAGGCTTTATCACCTACGCTTCCCATGCAGCTGCTCTCTCAAGGTCACCATGGACCTCTGCACCACTAAATCCAATGGCCACTTCTCAGTCTCATTCTCGTTTCACAGGCATCAGGACTATGTTCGTATCGACCCCTAGCTCTGTCTTGGTACACTTTGGTTCACGTGGCTCCCGAGCAGTACACACTCAGTATTTAGCACTGGTGACACCTCTCACTCTCTGCAGCTGCTGCGTCCTCTTCTCCCTGAGCCCCTCTATGTTGCAGGCACCGCCCCAGGATCTTTTGTTCTTCTACTCTTCTCTGTATACACGCACCCCCTAGTTGATTGCCTAGAGTCTCATGGCTTCTTAGGCACAACCTTTCGGCCGAATTCATTCCTTGCAACTTCTACACAACTGAACTGTATACAACTGCCTGTTCAATGCACCTGAGTGGCCAAGAGACACTTGCTTAATTTAAAATACCTGAAATGAATTATTGTTCACCCGTCCCAACTCTAAAGCCTACTCCAACCACAACTTTCCCCCATGTCAGTTGACCGTCATTCCATTCTACTAGTGGCTCAAGAGGGGAAAAAAATTGGAGTCCTCCTTCACTTGTCTCTGACATTGCTCATCCAAACCATCAAGAATTCTGCTAGGTCACCCTCAAAATATATCTGGAAACTGAGCAGTTCTCACCTCATCAGCTGTTACCAGGAAAATCCAAATCACCATCATCTCTAGCTGGACTTGCAGCTGTAGCTTCTTACCTGTCTCCCAGCCCCCATCATTGCCTGTTTTCACTCTATTCTCCCTGTAGTGAGTATTCAAAGTGATCCTCTCAAAAGGTAAGTCAAAGGGTGCTGCTCCTTGCTCAGTCCCTCACTGCCTCCCTTGTTTTGCCCCCCACGTTTCATTGCCATCAGGAGCCATGTTTCATAAAATGGTTTACTAAGCCCAGCATGGTGTGGGATTCTGTTACTCTTTGATCTTATCTCCAACCCTTGTCCTTTTGCTGATAACATGCCGGTCACACTGGCCTCTCCACCACTCCTGGAACCTGCTAGATGCTCCTGGGCCTCGGAGCCTTTGCACTCATTGCTTCTTCTGCCTGAACAATATTTCCTCTTTGTATCAGTAAAGAAAAGCCCTTCACTTTTTTCCTTTCTTAGCTGAAATGTTCCGCCTTCAATGAGGACAAACCTGATCACTCTTTTCCTTTGAATTGAATACTCCCTTTTGTTTCTGGCATTTCCAATGTACCTTTCTCTGTTCTCTGTGGACTTACCACCCCCATCATCCTTAATCAACAGGAGTACTTATCACCTTTGAAAGCTCTGTATAATTTGTTGTTGAAACGGTTTACATTTTATGTTCTGTTTTTGTGCTAGAGAGCTGCTGATTTGTTCATGTTTCCATGGAAACTGGAACTGTGACTAGCACACAAATAGGCCTTATGGTGATGGACAGAGACCTGACTGGGGGAGGGTGGGTGAACACATTACACAGTGTACAGAGATGTGTTGTAGAATTGTGCACCTGAAACCTGTATAATTTTGTTAACCAGTGTCATGCCAATAAATTCAATAAAATAATAAAATAGAATAAATGAAATAAAAGCATGTGTTGAATGAGTGAGTGAATTGTTAGATAATCTCAACATCCAAAATAAAGTGGGCACATTGATTTTTGAGATTTTGCAGGCCGAGAATGAATCAAGAGCCTCCCTGGTCAGAGTTCAAGGAGAAATTTCAGGTACTTCTCATGTACTGCTTATTTTGAGATAACAGTAGTCACAAGCTGAGGCAGACGTTGACCAGCAAGAACTGGGCCTGATTTTTTCAGCTGTTTACGGGCCCTGTCTCCACTTTAAACTACATTGTGTGAGCTTTATGCCTGTTGCCCAACAGGCATGAGCAGTATAAGCCTAGAGTCCACTTTCCCCCAAAAACCTGTTTTCCAAGCCCTGGATGGCTCCAGAGGTATTTGTCTTTGATGTTTTTTGATGTTTAACTGTTTCAGGGATTGCGAGCCCTGGAGTAACCTGCATACAGATTTCAGTAGGTCTTCATACCAATCACTGGTCTCCAACACCACCACTCCCTCAAAATCATTTCCTTCACAAAGCTGGGCTTCTGTGCTTCTGACAAAGGAAGGGGACAGAGGGACCTGGTTCTACAGACCTCACAGGGGTGCATGTGAGCCAGGGAAGAATCCATATCTGCCTTTTTCCATGGCTATGAGCTGCCCTGCTCCTGACTGCTGAAGCCAAGGCCACAAAATTGAGCAAAAGGAGGACACATCTCAGCCTGTCTTTCTGCCCACCGTGAACTACCTGAGTCTTACTGCAGGAACTCTACTCTGCTCAAGGTAAGAGTTCTGCTGGCCCTTATACTTTCTGGATCGAAAATGTGGTCAGTGAAGAATGTTACAGACTTAGAAAATTGCTGTTTGGTTAATTTACGGTGTGGTAGCTAGGACCTATAATCTGAGGATTGACAAAGTGTTCAGGGTGGCAAAGGTTCTGAGCAGTGTGCTGTGATGGGAAAGACACACCTGTCTTGGAAAGAAATACTCATTCCACACATAGAAACCGGTCTGCTAATTGGGGACGCAACAAATCAGCATGGAGGGATATCCACATCTGATACCCAAATGGCTTATCAACTTTATTCTTTGAAGCCTTCTCACCCTGCCCAGGATGCTTTTTCTCATTTCTGCCTTAAGTTCCAGTGGATTTTAAAGGCGAAAGATCTCACCAAGGCTAGGTGGAACCCCAGGTGTCCTGGTGATGAAGTTTGTTGTTTCGTTAAACAATGTGGGCTTTAGACTTGGCTGGCCATTGGTCCAGGCTGTCAGGGACCAGCTAGGTGTCCCTAGAGACTGATTCTGGCATCTGGCCATGAGTTTTCTCTTCTGTAAACTTGGCCTCTTGGTGCTTACATTGCTGGATTGTTGCAAAAGTTAGAGAATATGCATGAAAACAGCCATCAAAATGTCTAGCACAATTTAGGCACACAGGAAATGGCATCTACCATTCTTGCTATGCGCTGGGGAGTTTGGGCCTTCTATACCTGAGATTCCTAAACAACTGGAGCGCTAGAGGACCCAGGAACTCAATTCACTTTAGAGACATGCTGGGAAATAAAACTGCAGCCTTTTGACTCACTTTGTGGAAACTCTGCTGGATGTTGGGACAGCTGAGATTGCTGATTTACTCAGTAAGAGGCTCTCGGCCTGCTTCCCAGCTGGATACTGCTCAAAGCTTAAAGAATTTATGGAAAAGAAACACTGAGTATTCTCTTTTTCTCACCACCTTCTGGAAGCCTCTTCTCCTGCCTCTGTGCCAGCCTTGTCATCCATTTCACAGCCACTGGAATTTCAGCCCTAGTTTGGTGTTGAGCTAATCAAATGAAGATGAACTGTTTGCAGTACCAACTGAGTGGTGGGGAGGGTGGGGGACACACTAAACCTCCAGGCCAAGGGGTAGGAGGGAGGGAGCCAGAACCACTGATGGCTTCCTGGCTAGGTCAGGCCAGGTCTCCCGGTCCTTTGTGGTTCCCTGTGGAGTCTGCTGCCTGAGGCCCTCAGAATTCCAGCAGGCATTGTTTTGCAGTGCAGCCTGTGGTATGCTGTCCCCTCTTCTCCCTTTTTACTGGTTCTCTAACGGAATTAAGCTTTTTGATTCACACTTGCAAATAGCCATCTTAGACCACAGGATTCATTATTCCCCAGTAGAGCCAAAGAAATGTGTATCCAGAGAGGTTCTGGAAGGACATTACTTCTTCCCCTGAGCTAGCTAGTGTTTCCTCTAAAATGGGGGCAGCAGCAGTGGTGGTGGTGTAACTGGACTGACCTGGCAGCGATAATGGGCGGCAAGCCCCTGGTATGGAGGAGCTGCTCAGTATAGCTTTGCTCTGCAGGCTCTCCCACTTCCTGACTGACTTCTAGGAGCTGTCTGACTTCCATGAGCTCCTTTTTACGGAAGGGGAGCAGTTAAAGTCAGCTTTGTTCGCCATGAAGGTTTCAGGCTGCAGTCAGGGTTACTGAGAGCCGTACCTCTGACTTGACCAGTTTGTTTTCGACACCGAGACTTTGTGAGTGCATTTGCAGGCAGAGGGACAGCAGGGTGGCCTACAGAAAAGCACTCTGGATTTGCAGAGAATGGACTTGGGGTCTTGTCACTCACCACCCTCGTGTCTCTAGACAGGAAAGCCATTTAGTGATCTGAACCTCAGATTCATGCCTGCCTACCTCTGGAGCTAGTATTGCCAAATATGGCTCCTCCAGGGCCAGAGCCATGCCTTTTGATTTTTGGCAACCCAGATTCTGCCCCTCCACCTGAGTTATAGAAGGCTTTCTCTATTTTCTTGTTTGCTGAATGAATTTGAAGTCGCTGAGGGGTCATCGTTCCTACATCCTTTCCTTTCGAAGCCTCCTTTGCCTGCGGGCTTATGTCTATGGGCCTGAACCTTTGTCGGAGGTCATTTGCTAGCCAATCCTGTCCCAGGGACTTTACCTTGCACACAGCTGGAAGCAGAGTAGGACTGACTGGAGGCAAAGACAAAAGAAGGTGCCCTGGACACTCTTTTGTGTGTGATAGCTGCTCCCCCTCTGAGCCCCACAAAACTAAGTGAGGCACCTTCCTTAGTGTTCCCTATTAGCGGACTTAGTTCAGAAAGTGTTGAGTTCTAGGGGTAAATGTGGTCACTTCGGTGGTGGCCAGAGCTCCTTGTGTGTGTCCTTTTCCTATAGCTGATAAGAACGTGAGCGATGACTTCTACATCTCCACTTTTGCTGCAGGGTGAGTTACAGACTTCCGAAGGCCCTGGTTACAGAATGGATGGGAAGGGCATTAGACTCCTTGGTACAATGAGGTACGTATGAAAGAAAGCTGGAGGTGGAAAGATGCCTGATGCCATGGGCCACCAGCCTGCTAGATAGCCTCCCATTTTATCACACTGGCTGAAGGAGACAAAGTGCTCAATCTGCCCTACCCCCTGGACACACACCCACTGCACTTTTAAACAGTTTGTACACCCCAACAAAATGTAGGTCCTGAGAGAAATGCCAGGTTACCTTTCAGAGATGCCCCAGGTTGAATCCTCTCTCTGCCTCACCCAAGAGTCTATGCTTTTCTGCAGCCACTTCCCTCCCCCTCCCCGTTGTTCCAGGACTATCATCACATTAATCCCCTGTGTTAGCATTATAAACAGGCATAACTCCCACCCTTTGATGTTCTAGACCCTGCTCACCTCTTCCCCATCTCATTTCTTTCTCTCCACTTCCCCTTGACGTAACCACAACACTTCAGTGAAGAATGTTTTCTTTCCCCTACAGTCCACACTGCCTTTAGTGTCTCCATATTATTCTTTTACCCAAGTCCAATTTTATTTCCAGGCTTCATATAGTCATATTACTGAGAATTTCCTGGCAGTCACATTTTGGTAGTTTTTGTAATGCCTCACAATGTCTTTTTCCTGAAACCACCCACCTCTTCTCTGCCCTCCTGTCAAGCTGACTTACTGTATTTCCTATTTCCACTGCACCCAGTCATGTTCCCTTCCCTTTGCCAATGCCCCTCCCCCAATCTGGGTTAAGTATCCAAAGTGCCTGATACACAATATTTTTATATGCTCTGATACCCTTTCAAATCTCCCCAATCTTACTTGAGCAACTCGGGATTCTCATAGCTCCCCATGATGCCCTTTCCTGTCCCAACCCCAAGGCAGGTCACATTAGCTTTTCTACATTTTCATGGCACACCCCACCTCCCCACTCATCCCTATTACAGCCCTTACCTCATTGACAGTTTATATATGTCTCTCCTGTGTAATCTAGAATGTTCTTTTGAACTGAGGGCTGTGTGCTAAGGAGTGTTTTCAGAGTGTACACTGGTGATTCACACAAAACTGGTGGTCAATAAATGGACAAGATGTCATCATTATCCTTTTATTTTTTCATCTAATTTCTCCAGTAACTAAGTAAAATCAGGGTAGTTTTAAGTCTTCTTTACATATCAGTGGACACAAAGGTTTCCAGAAAGTTCAGACATAAACGAATCCCCTCACCCACCCTTCTTTCACATTTTACTGGTTATTTCAATGTTTCAAGGAACAGCCGTTCAACGATATAAAATAGGTACCAGGTCACAGAATACGATACTTAATTTTATAACGTTAGTTAAACTGTTATACTAAATCTCAATGGTGGAAAAAAAGAGAAACATATATTTTCTTCAACGATATTTAAACATATTTGACCTTAATCAACACTGTATTAAAATGAAAAATATTTTACAATATCCAAAACAAACGCTCTATTTCGCAGTTAAACTATTAGCACTGACCACAAATACCAAACACAGTGTACCCCATTCCCTATAATATTTAACGGAGAGCCCAGGTGATACACTTCTTGCAGTACCTGTGCTACTCTTTACAACCCTCCCACCCCACCCGACCCTCCCCGTTCCCAAGTTCTGTGCCAGATTTCTTTAAGGGCCGGAGTAACCTCCAGCACCTGAATTGAGGATAGCCTCAACTTCCGCATCATCATCAGAATCCCAATCGTAATTACAAGACCAGTCCTTGGAGCATCGGTTACGCACCCTTGCCACAAAATGCATGACTTTCAGCTTGCTTGATTCCACGTGTGCTCGAGGTCCCCAGAAGAATTCGTACTCTACGGGACTGCTACGGGGCACCGGCTTATAAATCAGGTACCCTCTGCGCACAAACTCTTCTGTGACGACCTTCTTTGGATCGCCAAAGATGCTGTGCTGCCGGCCGGGCTGCATCCCCAACTTCCCCAGCACTTTCCAGACAAGAGCCTCCTTGGCGCTGTTGCCCATGATGAAAATGAGGGCTAATATGGACATCAGGAGACTTTTCTTGGTGCCTTGAAAATTGCTCCGGGCTACCGATGGCTTTTGCGCTTGAGCGGTACTGGAGGCTTCCTCAGGAGTGGTGGAGGACTCTTCTGGAGTGCTCGGGTCTTCCTCTGGGCCGCTAAGGTCGTCCTCGGGGGTGCTTGGGACTGCAGACGTGGCCATCGGGGTCTCTGAGGCTTCTGAGGCCTGTATCTTACGATTGTTGCGGTTCTCTTCTGCGGCCCTTGCATTACGGCGGCGCCTACTCTTTCGTCCCCGTGGCATACCTCTTGCTAGGGGTGCTGAGCCTATAGCAGTCTTAAGGAAGGATGCCTATAGTCTCTGCAGAAAGTTACTATCTCTATTTTCAGAAGGGGCTACCGCTGAAGCCACGAACGTCAATAGTCTTTGTAGCAAGAAGCCAGGCGTTCTTAGCGACACCAGCTCACTCCCACGCAAGCCGATTTGCGTGTGCAACCGCCACTTGCACTCGCCCCAGATGCAAGCGCGCGAGAATGCTTAGCAGGATTGGCTCCGCCTCTCCTGCCACGCATTACCGGAACTCTCAAAGGGAAGTGGGTGGTTCCTCCACCTAGACTTCCGCTGTCAGTTAGGAAAAGGGGCTGGCCACTACAGGGGTGGGACTAGGTCCCAAATGGCGACTAGGGATTGGTAAAATCAGGGGTAGCAGAAGAGACATGCATTGGGTTTTTCCTGTATTTTTCTGTCTATTACAGGATTGGCTTGCGGGTCTTGGGAAGGAATTTGTCTCTTTCTCCATTCCCACTGGGTGTGTTTGTGTGGTGGTGGGGAGGGTACGTGTATTCTTGGATGAAATCAGCTAATCCCAGCTCTTCTTTCCTGTCTTGGTTGCGCATTCATTCACTCGCCCTGTTTTCAGAAGGAATTCATGTATATAGTAAAAAATTCATAGGCCCATCTAGGCCTCACATAAAATGACCGAAGTGCTGGGAAATAAGATAGGTTGGGGGGGGTTGGTTGTGGGGGGAGGAGTGAGCAAAAAAGGACAACAAAAGAACAAATTCGTGGGCAAGGACAACAGTGCGGTTATTGGAGGGAGGGGGAGGAGGGGAGAGGTGAAAGGGGATAGGGAGTTAAATGGTGATGCGGGGAGATTTGGGATGATGAACACACAATACAGGGTACAGATGATCTGTTGTAGAATTGTGCACCTGAATCCTATATAATTTTGTTAACTAGTATCATCCCGACAAATTCAATTTAGATAAATAATTAAAAGTGAATAGAAAGAGGTGCAGAGCCTTTAAAATGTTATATATTCACGGAATAATTAAACAGGGCATTTACTGTCCAGGACTTGCATTTGTACAGCCTTACAGAGGAGCAAACTATTGGCTGGCAGGTCACTTAGGAAGCAATTAGAATAAGAATCCAGAGGGAATGAAAATGAGCCTTAAGGTGGTTGCCATGGGGATGGAACTGCAGAAAGGCATTTTAAGGGTGATGATTGAATAGCTTTAGAGTCTGGATGAGAGTGGGAAATTGGGAAAGAGTGGAGTGTAGGTTGGCTCTGAGGTTTCTAGGCTCCAGTCTACCTGAATACCTGATTTATTTTGCTTCTTTCATTTGGTAATCTGAATGTAATTCAGAGCATAGTCTGAACTTTATCCACTCCATGTCTTTGTTCACTGTTTCCTCAGCCTGAATTGCCTTTCCTCTCATATTCAAGTGTCTAAATTCTATCTGCCTGCTCACAGACTTTCAGTCAATAAAGCTTGTCTTGGTCTGCCCAAAATGACAATGAGTCAATTTTTCCATTGAGGAAGGTGTATTTAAGGCAAGCACTGTGTATTTTTCTTTTTAACAAAAAAAAAATTATTGAATTTATCGGGGTGACATTGGTTAATAAAATTATATAGGTTTCAGGTGTACAATTCTATAATATATCAGCTGTATATTGTATCATGTGTTCACCACCTCAAGTCAAGTCTTCTTCCATCACCATTTATCCTCTTCTACCTCCCCCAAACCCTCTTTCCCTCTACTATTGTCTGGGTCTATGAGTATTTTTTGCTTAGTCCCTTCATCTTTTTCACCCAATCTCCCACCCCCCTCCCCTCTAACAGCTGTCAGTCTGTTTTATGCATCTTTGATTCTGTTTCTGTTTTGTTTGTGAGCTTCTCTTTCCGCATCTTAAAAGTGAGGTTAATTAAAGTACTGGCCTCATAGGATTGTGTGAATTAAATGAGATAATAAGTGAAAGTGCTTATCACACAGGAAACATAGTTTTTGCCACTCAAGGTGTTTCAGTAATGTGTAGGAGTGACATTTAATAAATGCACATTGAAGGAATATATAATAGAAATGCTTTTCAGGACCTCAGACTAACCCTACTGAAGGAAGGAGACCTGTCTAGTCCCTTGATTGTCTCCCAGCTCTTGGTAGAGTTTATGAAGCAAGTTCTACACCTGATGAACAAGTTCTGGGGTGGGGCAATGTGTCTTTTAAAATCAAAATTGCCAGCTGAATTGAATCCCTTGAGGCCAAGTCCTTTGTGCATGTGTAGAAAAGGGATGCCTGGTATAGAGGGATGAGCATTAAAATCAGACCTGAGAACATGAGTTCTGGCCTAGCCTGTGTCATTTACAAGATCCTTGACCTTGATGATTTTCATAGCACCTGTGTCCTGTAATTTGTCCTCTGGGGAGAGGGAGAAAGAAAGAAAAGGCTAATCTCTCCAGTCTTGTCTGCCAGGCTTCTTAAAAGGCTTTCTGGAAAATCAACAGCACATACCAGTGACCTTGGGTTAAAGCAGGTTCCTTTGAGTTCAGCTATTTTTTGTCTGATGTTTGTTTTATGTTTGCTATTTAAAAATCTATGTGCCAAGAGGATTAAAAAAATTACCAATATTCTTTTAAATAGTTTCTCAATTCTGATGGGATTTTATGGGACTGAAATACAGCAAACTAATTTTCCTCCCAACATTCACTTTCTAACTGAACTAGTTTTTATATCGAGAGCCTACTCATAATCCAATTTGGGGCAGTGCATGATTGTTGCTGCGTTGCCTTCTGCCTACCAACCAGCTGGCTGAGGATGAGGTGCCATTTATGTGTCCATACACATTGTATAGGATTTTCTGAGTGGATTTATTTTTATATTTATGTTTTAAATTAATTTATTTTCCAGTTACAGATGACATACTATTTTATATTGGTTTCTGGTACATAACATAGTGATTAGACATTTATATACCTTATGAAGTGTTCACCTGATAAGTCTGACACCATACATAGTTATTACAATAGTATTGTTTGTATTCTCTGTGCTGTACTTTACAGCCCTGTGACTCATTTTATAATTGGTAATTTGTACTTCTTAATCCCTTTCATCTTTTCACCTGATGTTTAACCAAGTTGGTAAATGTAGCTCTAGCTCATTTTAATTTTGTTATAATTTCTTTTAGTATTTGCAATTTACCTTTCTCCTGATCATCGAGACTTCTGCCGTTTCTACTTTTACATAATAAATAAGGCTTGTGTTAGTATTTTTGTTCCTGTCCCTTGAGAACATGTTCATCAATATCTAAGATCACCATCTATCAGTAGAGGTACTGGGTACATTTCATAGATGCACTTGGCTTCATTTACAAAAATTGGATTATTCCATACACAATTTCCCCTTTGTTCTTTTTCTAATTAACAATAGCATTTCCTCAAGCCATACCTGTAATGCTTTCTTTATAAAGGCTGAGTGGTGGTGTTTGCAGTGGTTTTATGGTAATCCCTTCAGGCATCCATCTTTTGGCTGGGTACAGTGTATGTCCAAATCATTTCCTCTTCTACCAACAATGCTGCAATAAAAGTTCAATCAGTTTATCTGGATTTCTTTTTAAATGAGCAATATATTCAACTAAGTGTGAGAGCCAACTTTATGTTCAAGATGAATGATTTAAAATTCTTCCTTCTTCAGTTGAAATAAAGTTAATTTATAACTTTTTCCTGAATCTTAAGTAGAAAGCAAAGGTTTGCCTGATTTAATAATGTTATGGTATAGAAGTTTGGTTAAACATTATCTCAAAGCCTCTGAATGGGACATTACCGAATGGTTTCCAACAAGGGACTGGTCTTAGTGGTTTGGCTGTAGTATGGAGAATGGTCTGTGAAGAATGGGAGAATGTGGGGTGGGAGATTTAATTAGAGGCTGTTGCCCTCATCGAGGCTAGTGATAGTGGTGGCCTGAGATGCATGATGGCAGTGAAGAAGGGAATGGATATTAGAGCTGATTAGAAGACAGAGTCTTCTGGATTCATTGAACAAGTCTTCCCCTCACATTTTCCCAGTGAAGGGAAAAAACAACTAAGTGGGCCTCTCAGATTCTGGCTTTGGCAAATGATAAGATTAGTAATGCAGGAGGAGATGTAGGTTGGTTGCCCTGCTCTTCTCTTGGCCTTTGGGAAGGGCTCTTTGGTCCACTCTCTGCAGAATCATTGGATTTGAAATGTCTGCAGAAGCCTTGCTAATCTCTTCCTCTACCAACACACTGGACACAGAGTAAATAGGGTTGCAGCTAACTTTGAGAGATGTGGGAAGACTGGATATTGTCCACAGAATTTGTATCTTAGATGAGTGTTGGGAAAACAGCTGTGTTAGGCTTGCTGGCTTATACTTTGCCTGATTAGTGTGTGAGCAACTGGCAGCGCCACGTGTGTATAGTTTCTACCAGGCTACGAGTGCTTTCCCTCAGGGAGGATTGTGGATTATGGATTGCCTGCCCACCTTTGTGAGGGACCATTTTGCTGTTAGTTTGCCTGAGAGTGGTTTTCCCCTGCCTGTTTGCTAGTCCATCATTGTGAGACTCTATTAAATGGGAATGGCCCAAAGCTTTCTGGCTCCACAGTTTTTCTACTATCTGCCCAAATCCAATGTGGACCTGTCTGGCCTCAAGCACCGGCATTACAATGAGATTTAAGGCTAATCCCATACTGGGTTTCCAACAGACTTTTTCTCAGAATCAAAAGTCCCCTTAAAACCCAAAGTGAGCCCATTAGCCAACTATGTATTATCACAGGAGTGATGGTGCTTTTTTTTTTTTGTATTTTTCTGAAGCTGGAAACGAGGAGAGACAGTCAGACAGACTCCCACATGCGCCTGACTGGGATCCACCCGGCATGCCCACCAGGGGCGACGCTCTGCCCACCAGGGGGCGATGCTCTGCCCCTCTGGGGTGTCACTCTGCTGAGACCAGAGCCACTCTAGCGCCTGGGGCAGAGGCCAATGAGCCATCCCCAGCGCCCGGGCCATCTTTTGCTCCAATGGAGACTTGGCTGCGGGAGGGGAAGAGAGAGACGGAGAGGAAGGAGGGGGGGGGATGGAGAAGCAAATGGGCCCTTCTCCTATGTGCCCTGGCCGGGAATCGAACCCAGGTCCCCCGCATGCCAGGCAGACGCTCTACCGCTGAGCCAACCGGCCAGGGCGATGGTGCTTCTTAAAATTCACTCTGAGGTTCTCTGAGGTTTTTGGGGTACTGACTCATTTTGAATGAAATCAGAGATAATATGAACAAAAAGTGCCAAATATTATACCCATGGGATCAGCCCTTGTGCTCATCTGGACCCTAGCTGCATACGCATACTACTGGTAAGTTTTGGGGTCCTTCCTTGATTACTCCTGGACATGCCCAAACCTTTTGCCACTGGGAATGCTAGTCCTTTATGCATTTTTTCTGTGACAGAAACAGCAAGAGGAACAGACAAGAAGGGAAAGAGATAAGAAGCATCAATTCTTCACTGCAGCTCCCTAGTTGTTCATTGATTGCTTTCTCATATGTGCCTTGATTGGGGGCTCCAGCAGAGCGAGTGACCTCTTGCTCAAGCCAGCGGCCTTGGACTCTAGCCAGTGACCATGAAGTCATGTCCATGATCCCATGCTCAACCCGGCAAACCCACGCTCAAGCTGGGGAGTCCGCGCTCAAGTTGGAGACCTTGGGGTTTCAAACCTGGGTCCTCAGTATCCCAGGATGATGCTCAATCCACTGCACTAACACCTAGTTAGGCTCAACTTGCTTTTTATTCTGTGTGGAAGTTCTGACATTGGTCTCTCTATGTTAAATCATCTATTCAGAACCTGTTTAGTCAGGGCTTAGCATATGTTATCTCACTTAATCCTCACAACCTTCCTAAAGAGTGAGTTTTCTAATTTGCATCTTGTGGATGTGGAAGCCTGACCTATAGGTATATTACATAGGTAACAAGCATGGGCACAGAAGAGGAATGGTAATAGGCATCTATAATAGTGACCATTTATTGAGCAGCTTCTATGTTCCAGGATTTCACTTGCATAAATTATTCCACTTAATCCCTACAATAATTCTACAAGGTAGTTACTATTATGCCCACAATTCTGCATATGAGGAATACTAGCCATAACGAGAGTATACAATTGCTCAATATCAAAGTTGAGTTTTGGGACCCAAGTTTAAATGCAGGTTTGTTTGATGTTATAGCCCAAACAATACTGAATCTGAGGTGTAGGGGTAGACTGAAGGAGTAAGAACTGCTTGTGTGAAGGATTGGGAGTAACAAGACAAATGAGGGAATCCCAGCTGAGCATAATTCCACTCCTCACCCCAGAGCACTCAGAATACTGGATGATTCTTAGGAGGGGTCTTATCTACAGGTCATCTTCATTTTCTCTACAGTTGCCAGGTGTTAATGCTTCATGACTCATAGATAAGCTGGAAGCTACAAAAGGAGATCAATTTCCTCATCACAACATACCTTCTCTCTGTCAGTGGCCCAGGACTAAATGAACCAATATCCTTCCTAAAAGGCCTTGTGTGGCTCAGAAAAATTTTAGTATTAATAATTGCAAGTCTTTCGGCTTATAGTAAGCCCTTGAAGTAGTGTCAGGCTCTGACTGTTGATGCCTTTCTTTATGCTAGCACCCAGATGTTTGTACTACTGATCACAATAAGAAATTAATTTTCAACTTACATACCCATTTAATATTCACTTATACTTGCGTTACAATGGTGATAGTAGAGGTGGAGATCAGTGGACAATGCTAGAGATAAATATGTGGTAAAATAGACTATAGTGCCCTACTGGCTATGAAAAGCAAGAAAAAGGTAAGAATCCAGGATAAGCCAAATGGGTGTTTGTTTAGTTTTTGCTTTTCATAGTTGATAGGGTGCTGGTAGCATTTCCTTAAACAAGTAAAAATGGTGGAGCAGGTTCATGAGGAAAAATGACAATGAGTTCAGTTTTGGACATTATGAGTTTGAAGGACCCTGGGACATCTTAGTGGAGATGCTGATTAGGTAGGCAACTAGATAAAGTAATCTGGTATTTCAAAAGATATCCAAGCTACAGTTAGAGATTCAGGAATCACCAGTGCATAGGTGATAAGTCAAAGAAGGAAGGTGAGGTCACAGCAAACGCTTAAGTGAAATAATACAGGGTGGGGTAAAAATAGGTTTACAGTTGTTCATATGGAAAATAATATGATAATGAATAATAATACAAGGATAAACTGTTTCTTGTGCCCAAAACTATAAATCTACTTTTGCCTTGCTTGTATATAAATGAGCAAACCTAACATTTAAGGTTTAGTAAGAAAATAAGAACTCAGTGTTTAGAAAGCATTATAAGATATTAAAAACAAATAAAAAGCAAAACATATTTAAAAGTCATTTCATATTTAACAGAGTCGATTTTCTTTATTACTCAAGTAGTAATCTGTCAGTAAGATGCTGTGCAGAAAATCATTTTAGGACTTGGGTTTGAAAATTCTGAAAAATGTCAAGTGGCTTTTCTCCTTTAATAAGGCAGTATTCTCTGCATTCAAGTAAGTTCTTTAGTTGTTTCCATAGTAACAAATTCATTGTTTTGGGCCTGCAAATATGAGATATTTCTAAATCATGATTCCTCTTCACAGACACACCTTGCAACTCCCATTGCTTTAGTCTTCTGGGGCTGCCAAACAAGATGCCATAGATTAAGAGACTTAAACAGCAAAACAAAATTTATTTTGACATAGTTCTGGAGACTAAAAGTCTGAGATCAAGGTCCAGTGGGGTCACATTCTAATTAAATCTCTCTTCCTAGTTTGAAGATATGTACCTTCTCTCTGTGTATGCTCACATGACTTCTCTGTGCAGCCACCGAGAGAGTGAGCAAGATTGCTGATGTCTCTTATAAGTACATTAATCCTATTGGCTCAGGGTCCCACCCTTATAACCTCATATGACTTTAAGTATTTTCTTAGAGGCCCCATCTACAAATATAGTCACATTGGGTGTTGGGGCTTGAAAATACGAATTTCAGACAAACAAATGATACTCATTTTCAACCCCTTTAGGTATCCTCCCCAAAGAAACTATCTCAAAGCCATATCGGTAGGAAAAAAAATTAAAAAGAATTGTCAGGAAGAAAGAAAAGCAGAGGCTGCTTTAGATTCTAAATTGTTCTGTGCCTGTCCTACTCTCAACCAGTTTACAATTACAAACTAACCAGTTTCCATTAAATTCAGTATTTCTTCTCAGACATCTGTTTACAAATTACAGTTTCCACCCAAGCCTGGTTTTCACCTCTTTTTTTTTTTTTTTTTCTTTTTCTGAAGCTGGAATCGGGGAGAGACAGTCAGACAGACTCCCGCATGTGCCCGACCGGGATCCACCAGGCACGCCCACCATGGGGCGACGCTCTGCCACCAGGGGGCATTGCTCTGCCGCGACCAGAGCCACTCTAGCGCCTGGGGCAGAGGCCAAGGAGCCATCCCCAGCGTCCGGGCCATCTTTGCTCCAATGGAGCCTTGGCTGCAGGAGGGGAAGAGAGAGACAGAGAGGAAGGAGGGGGTGGGGGTGGAGAAGCAAATGGGCGCTTCTCCTATGTGCCCTGGCCGGGAATCGAACCCGGGTCTCCCGCACGCCAGGCCGCCGCTCTACCGCTGAGCCAACCGGCCAGGGCCGTTTTCACCTCTTTGTAGACAAAACTATTTGTGGTCACATCAGTACACAATCATATGCCAAATGTGCATTATGACATTCAAACTTTTATTTTTTAAAGATTTTATTGATTCATTTTAGAGAGGAAAGAGAGAGAGAGAGAGAGAGAGAGAGAGAGAGAGGAGAGAGAAGGGGAGAGGAGCAGGAAGCATCAACTCCCATATGTGCCTTGACCAGGCAAGCCCAGGGTTTTGAACCGGTGACCTCAGTGTTCCAGGTCAACTCTTTATCCACTGTGCCACTACAGGTCAGGCATATCTTTGTTGTTTTAATTTGTATTTCTCTGATGACTAATGACATTGTGCATCTTGTACTATATCTGTTGGCCATCTGTATGTCCTCTTTGGAGAAGTGTTGATTCAGGTCCACTGCCCATTTTTAAATTGGATTATTTGTTATTTTGGTGTTGATATGTATGAGTCCTTTATAAATTTTAGATATTAACCTTTTATTGGATGTATCATTAGCCAATATCTTCTTCCATTCAGTATATTGTCTTTTCATTTTGATGGTTTTCTTTGCTGTACCAAAACATTTTAGTTGGATGTAGTCCCATTTGTTTTATTTTTTTATTTTGTTTACATTTTGCCTGAGGTATCAGAAAAAAATATTTCTAAGAGAAATATCCGAGATTTTACTGCCTATATTTTCTTCTAGGTGATACATGATGTCAAGTCTCACATTTAAGTCTTTCATCTATTTTGAGTTTATTTTTGTGTATGGCGATAGAAGAGATTTTTTCAATAGATTGTCTTTACTATTGTACGTTCTTGCCTCCTTTGTCAAATATTAATTGTCCATTTATAGGCTTGATAGTCTGTTCCACTGATCTATGTGTCTGTGTTTATGCCAGTATCATGCTGTGTTGATTATTATAACTTTATAGCATAGTTTGGAATTAGGTAGCATTATATCTTCAACTCTATTCTTCTTTCCCAAGGTTGCATAGCTATTCAGGGTCTTTTGTGGTTTGATATAAATTTTTGGATTATTTGTTTTAGTTCTGTGTAAAATGCAATTGGTATTTTTGTTAAGTTTGCATTAAATCTATAGATTGCTTTGGGTAGTATGGACATTTTTAATGATGTTAATTCTTTCTATCCATAAGCATGGTATATGCTTCCATTTATTTTTATCTCCTTCAAATTTTATAAGACTCCTTTAGTGTCTTATAAATTTTTTTAGTATCTTATAAATTTATGAGTATAAATCTTTTACCACATTGGTTAAATATATTACTAAGTATTTTATTTATTTAAAGCAGTTGTAAATGGTATAATTTTCTTAGTTTCCCTTTCTGATAGTTCGGTTTTGGTGTATAAAAATGCCATACATGGGCCTGACCTGTGGTGGTGCAGTGGTTAAAGCGTCGACCTGGAAATGCTGAGGTTGCTGGTTCGAAATCCTGGGCTTGCCTGGTCAAGGCACATATGGGAGTTGATGCTTCCAGCTCCTCCCCCCTTCTCTCTCTCTGTCTCTCTCTCCTCTCTCTCCCTCTCTGTCTCTCTCTCCTATCTAAAAACGAATAAATAAAATTTAAAAAAATGTCATACATGGGTGCAGGGACAGCCCTTTTCATATTTATGCCCTTTCTACATGTTTTAATATGTCTTCTGCTGTAAACCTTTGGTTATAAGACTTATACTCAGCTAGTTTTAGTTGGTTATTCAGGTTGATTGATCTATAATTTAATTGTAATTCTGATTTGGTCCTGAGAGGAGGTGAATGTAGCTGCCATGTACTGTCACCATTTTAGATGCCATAACATTCACAATTTTTGAGGGGCTATATTTTTATCATGAAATTTGAGCATCTGTGCTCCCTAAACGAATAGACTCCAACATAACATAGTTTTACCAACTTGCCCAGAGCTAACCACTCCTTTGCTCAAACCAGATGAGCCCGTGCTCAAACTGGCAACCTCGGGGTCTCAAACCTGGATCCTCTGCATCCCAGTTCGATGCTCTATCCGCTGCGCCACTGTCCGGTCAGGCTATGTCTTGACACTATTGCTGGAGGGCAAGGAGTTCTCCCCTTTCCTTTCTTCCACAGGTTTTATGATAATTTGGAGGTTTACATACATATTCCATTTTTCTTCTACTATATAGCATGTACTATGTGATCATGATCAGCAATGCTGGCAAGTAAAAGAGAAAAACAAAGTCACTTAAATTTCTAATGCCTGTTTCAATCTTCCAGTTTTTCCAGACAATATTCCAATGATTAAAAAAAATCCAAATCCATGTATGTGATTATTTTACTGGCTACATATAATTTTATTTCAAACTTTGACAGACATCCTGTTCTGTGAGAAAAAAAATCATGCCCATTCCACATAAAGTGCATGCTTCTGTACTATTATCTTACTTGTTAGATTAACTATAAATAATTGCCCATGCAGTATCCTGCAGAAAGAGAAACATTAGAGGAAATAAGCAAAGTGATAACACCATGGAGAACATTGGAGTGATGTGCAGAATATCTGTAACCTATACTTACTACATTATCTTCCATAGTTTTTTTTTTTTTTTTTTTTTTTTTTTTTTTTTTGTATTTTTCTGAAGCTGGAAACGAGGAGAGACAGACAGACTCCCGCATGCGCCCGACCGGGATCTACCCGGCACGCCCACCAGGGGCGAAACTCTGCCCACCAGGGGGCGATGCTCTGCCCCTCTGGGGCGTCGCTCTGCCGCGACCAGAGCCACTCTAGCGCCTGGGGCAGAGGCCAAGGAGCCATCCCCAGCACCCGGGCCATCCTTGCTCCAGTGGAGCCTTGCTGCGGGAAGAGAAGAGAGAGACAGAGAGGAAGGAGAGGGGGAGGGGTGGAGAAGCAGATGGGCGCTTCTCCTGTGTGCCCTGGCCGGGAATCGAACCTGGGACTTCTGCACACCAGGCCGACGCTCTACCACTGAGCCAACCAGCCAGGGCCTCTTCCATAGGTTTTTAATTCTCTCTGCCTCATCTATAAAACTGTATAATACAACTCATCTCTCCTTAGTCATAAAAAAAGTATTTCCACAATGTTTCCTCTCCTCTGCCATCTAAGAGGAGGCTGTAGTACACAGTGGCTAAAGGCATGAGCTCTGAAGGGAGACTACCTAGGATTGTTAATGGAACAAACCAGGGTTCTAGTTGTCCATTACCACTGAATCACAGAAACCGAGTCTGAGTGGTATAAAAGTGCCTTTTATTCAGATTTCCAGCAACCTGAGAAGGCAGGGGACTTATGTCCAAAAAACAAACAAATAAAGAAAAAGAAAAAACAAGAACTGCCTTAACAGTCTCGGCTGACTGGCTGGTTTATATATCTTTTGGGAGGTTATTAATTTATTATAGAGTATGCAGTTAGTCACATAGCAGTGTGTGGGAGGCAGGAGTTTGGTTTGCAGGGATGCCTCCCCAGAATGTTCTTCTGACACTGGCGCAGGTCTAGCTGGCATCCTTGATGTTGCTCTGGAATAGCCAGGCTCTGGCAGCACCTCTGAGAACCATTCACAAGAAAGACTCCCTGCTTTGGCAAGAGGGACTCCTGTATTCTTTAGGAAACAAAGTAAAAATTAAGATTTGTGAACTAAGTTTCTAGTTTTCTGTACTGCCTTAACTCCTTATAAGAAATTCTGTGACTGAGCTCTTACAAGCAATTATTGTGATTTTTTTTTAAGACAACCTGAAACGATCTTTTTTTAAAAATTTTTTTTATTTATTCATTTTAGAGAGGAGAGAGAGAGAGAGAGGAGAAACAGAGAGAGAGAAGGGGGGAGGAGCTGGAAGCATCAACTCCCATATGTGCCTTGAGCAGGCAAGCCCGGGGTTTCGAACCGGTGACCTCAGTATTTCCAGGTCGACGCTTTATCCACTGCGCCACCACAGGTCAGGCGCAATTATTGTGATTTATTCTGAGCAGTAGGAACAATACAGAATGAATATTGCTTTCGAAAGGTGAGTTTGAGGTCTACTGTTTGTTCAGTTCTTGTAGGGTATGCCTCTACCTAGCTAGAGAAAGTGTTTATAAATACTAATAAGTATTTCCAACCTCTCTTCCTGAGCATTTTCATGAAGTCTATTTGCTAGTCCTGAAGAAGATATTGTTCAGTATATTGTTGTTCTTTTTCTATTTGGCATAGTCCTGTCTTAAGGTTAACTGTCTGACAGAGCACACATACAGCAGTTACATGCCATAGTGTCTTAGAAATTCCTAGCCCAGTGATCCAAGGCCTAATAAACTTCTAGTGCATTTCTCCCATAATGAGTGGCTTCATGTAGATATTTTACAACTGGCCTGACAAGTTTATCTGGGAGCAGTACTATTCCTTTCTTATTCTTTCTTCATTTTCTTTTAGGGGGTACCTCCTAAAAAACCCACTCCTCTGCCTTATATTCATGTGAGAACTGAGATAAGTCTACAGTGAGTACTAGAGGCAGTAAAACAGGTCCTTGGGCCGATTCCTTGGCAGCCTGGTCTGCTAAATTATTCCCTCTAGCAATCTCAGAGTCAATTTTCTGATGACCTGGGCAATGCATTATTGCCACTTGAGCTGGTTTCTGAACAGCCTCTAGGAAACTTAATATGTCAGTAGTGCATTTTATTCCTTTCTTACTACAGGAAAGAAGTCCCCTTTTCTTCCAGATAGAGCCATGAGCTTGCATAATCAAAAAGGCATACCTTGAATCTGTGTACACATTCACCTTGTGACATTTTAAGAGCTTTTGTTAGCACAATAAACTCTGCCTTCTGGGCTGAAGTGCCAGGTGCTAATGCCTTGGATTCAACCATTCTCTTAAATGTTATGACCTGCACAACCATCTTTCTGTTCCCTCTGTCTACATAACCGCTCCCGTCTGCATACAAGGTCTAGTCAGCATCTTCTAAAGGTTGGTTCTGCAAGTCAATTCTGCTGGAGTAAACCTAATCAATTGTTTCAACACACTCATGCTGCAGGAGTTCTAAATCTGCATCTGGTGGGAGCCTGATAGGGTTTAATCTGTTGATTGCTTTCAGTGATATTAGGGTTGTCTAACAATGTTGCTTGATATTTGCCCATTCGCCCAACAGTGAGCCAAAAATGCCCTTTTTATTCTAATAAATTCAAAACATGATAGGATACAAAAATAGTAAATGGCTTCCCAAGAGAAAAATTTTCTACTTCCTGTAACAAGTCACACATGGCTGCCACTGCTCTCAAGCAGGCAGGCAGGCCTAGGGCAGTGTGATCTGTTCTTTAACAAGTAAGCTAATGGCTGGATCAAATCCCCTATTATCTGGGATAATATTCCAACCGCTTGCCCTTTCATGAATAAACCACTGGAAAGTCTTAAGTAAATTGGGGAATCCAAGGGCTGGCACCAATACCAAACAGAATTTCAAAGTTTGAAAGGCCTGGTGACATTCTATTTTTCAATCAAGAGGGCAGCTTTCAGGCCCCTTTAAAGCACAGTATATGTGGCCCAGTATCTACTAGAAAGTCTATTGGAGTGACCCCCTACTGTTACTTGTATTCAAGGTTCCTGGGGGGAGGGTCACATTGATGAGTTGCTGAAGGGAAAGAACTTCTGAGCCTCCTCGTTCATCTGAGTCTTCATCCTTCCCTATCTTTGTTTAATGCCAGCCAGCATTTATTCCATTAGCAGAATGTCAAGCAGGGCTGTAATATCTGCCCAGTTAGGATGATGCTTGGCAAAAACAGAGGTATTTAAATCAGTCATTTTCCAGGGATCATCCCTATAGGATTGGTTTGAGCTTTTCTAATTTAGCAAATCAGAGGTAGAGAATGGCATAGGTGACAAGTGATGTCTAGCAAGCTGCCACCCTATTGAATTCCTACAGGCAGATGCTGCAAAGGGAATTGCCCTGCCACCCAGGAGGGCTGCCCCTGCACCAAATCAGGTACACTGTCTGTTATGAAAGGGGCACACCGTTCCAGACTATTTCCTGTCTAAAGCTCCTGAATACAGAGGAGGTGCTGAAGCTTGTGCCTGCATTGAAGCCAGTATGGGAGTATTCAGCAGCGGTGGCTGCTGTGATTATTTCCTGATCCCCTTGCTCTAATTCCTCCGGGATCTTATTATCTGGGACCAAGGACTCTATCTTTCTCTGCACTATAAGTTTGGTTGCCTTTTTGCTAGAATCCTGATTATGCAAAGCTATAAAAACCTTTTTTAAAAAATATTTATTTATTTATTTATTTATTTATTTATTTATTTTTTACAAAAACAGAGAGTGAGTCAGAGAGAGGGATAGACAGGTACAGACAGACAGGAACGAAGAGAGATGAGCAGCATCAATCATTAGTTTTTCGTTGCGCGTTGCAACACCTTAGTTGTTCATTGATTGCTTTCTCATATGTGCCTTGACCGCGGGCCTTCAGCAGACCTAGTAACCCCTTGCTGGAGCCAGCGACCTTGGGTTCAAGCTGGTGGGCTTTTCCTTAAACCAGATGAGCCCGCACTCAAGCTGGCGACCTCGGGGTCTCGAACCCGGGTCCTCTGCATCCCAGTCCGATGCTCTATCCACTGCGCCACCGCCTGGTCAGGCTATAAAAACCTTTTAATACGTAAATACTAGACAGTATTTTGTCCTATTTCCCTGATCATTGACAGGACAATTCAAGTTGTTAAATAGTATAATAGTTAAGAGAGCTATTGACCTGTGGTGGCGCAGTGGATAAAGCGTCGACCTGGAAATGCTGAGGTTGCCGGTTCGAAACCCTGGGCTTGCCTGGTCAAGGCACATATGGGAGTTGATGCTTCCAGCTCCTCCCCCCTTCTCTCTCTCTGTCTCTCCTCTCTCTCTCTCTCTCTCTCTCTCTCTCTCTGTCTTTCCCTCTCCTCTCTAAAATGAATAAATAAATAAAAAATTAAAAAGAAAAAAAGAGAGAGCTATTAAGCAGCCAGCACTCTCCAGAGTCTAACACATACATTGGCCAAGCAGTATGACAGTAAAACACTATTTTCTTTCTTTCTCTTTAAAAAGTAGTAAATTGATACTTTTATGAAAATATTTCATGACTTAGAAACAGTTTCTTTCATTGACAAACACATTCATATTTAAAAACAATAACAGAGATAACAGGAAACTTTTATAACTCTGGGCAAAACAAACACATTTTCTGTTAAGAACTTTAAAAGACCTTAAACTTAAACTAGTAATACTATCAAACGATTTCTAGACCATCTGATTAAAAATAACATTTGGAATAGTTTTATATTTTACCATACATATAAACAGTATTATTAACAGTTGCAGAGCAGGCAAAACTCATCATTTGTCCTTGAAAACCTTCCAACAGGCTAAAGAGAAGGGAGGATATGGACTACTTCTGAGCTGCTTGGATTTGAAAAGTGCCATTTGCACTTTTTTTTCCCTTTACATTGAGGTTGTGCTATTACCCCTCCCATTCCTATAGCACATACAGCATCTGGCATGGTGTTAATTTTTCTATTGTTCTCAGAACCACAGGAGCTCCTGGACCTCTAGCAGGAAGCTCTAAGATATTTAAAAGACTTCCTTTTTTTTTTTTCTTTCTGAGTTTTACTGTCTGGAAAGGAGAGTGAGATCTTCCTCCCTACTTTGAATTATTAACTTTTTGAGTAGAATATTCATTATGGAACAACATGAAAGCTGGTGCATAACATAATAAACAAAATTTAAAATAAGGACAAAATTTAAATGAAAAGCTATCTATAGCCCTGGCCGGTTGGCTCAGCGGTAGAGCGTCGGCCTAGCGTGCGGAGGACCCGGGTTCGATTCCCGGCCAGGGCACATAGGAGAAGCGCCCATTTGCTTCTCCACCCCTCCGCCGCGCCTTCCTCTCTGTCTCTCTCTTCCCCTCCCGCAGCCAAGGCTCCATTGGAGCAAAGATGGCCCGGGCGCTGGGGATGGCTCTGTGGCCTCTGCCCCAGGCGCTAGAGTGGCTCTGGTCGCAACATGGCGACACCCAGGAGGGTCGCAACATGGCGACGCCCAGGATGGGCAGAGCATCGCCCCCTGGTGGGCAGAGCGTCGCCCCCTGGTGGGCGTGCCGGGTGGATCCCGGTCGGGCGCATGCGGGAGTCTGTCTGACTGTCTCTCCCTGTTTCCAGCTTCAGAAAAATGCAAAAAAAAAAAAAAAAAAAAAAAAAAAGAAAAGCTATCTATAAACCAAATCCTCTAGAAGGAAAGATTGGGACACTAGTCTTGAAACATTATTTTACATTAACCAGTACTGCAAGTGACCTTTTACAAGGTCCAGATGGCACAAAGCCTAAACAGTGGAGACAGAGGATTCCTAGCATGCATAAAATAGTAAGAATTTCAGACAGACTGACAGATAGATGAGAGTTTTCAAACTGAAATCGACTCCTCCTGTTTCACAGACCTGAATACAATTTTACATACAAACAAGACACCTGCAATACAGAGACACATGCATTATACATAAATAAAACCTGATTAAACTTAATAGCAGAGTTGCTATTTGGCCCTTAACTCTGAAGAGAATTGAACATGGAGCACAGCAATTAGTATGACAAAAACTTACAGAGTATAAAACAAAAACAAAAGTTTAGAATCCAAAATTCTATTCTATTTAAGTTTAAATGAGCACTCCTTACATATTCCAAATTTAAAGTAACAATATCCAAAGCACTTAAATACAGAAATGAGGTTATTTTCTAGAGTATATAGTCAGAATGTTTTCTAGTCATTTAGTTTAATTTCAGAGCTGGCATTTTTCAAATTCGCATACAAGAAATTAATTTAGGCCTCAAAAGAACCATGTGTTAGCTATCGTAAGTTGATATCAATTCATAGATTTTATAAGCATAGGTCAGCCAATCAGCCAGAATTCACTCCAAAGACTTTAACCAGGAATGGAAGCAGCGTCAACCATTCTATCAGAAGGAGCTCTGTAACCAGAAACCAGAAAACCAAAACCCATAAAGTCAAAACTGAAAATTAGACACCAAAATCAAAGAGGTACCTCTAAGTTTTATGTAAATAATAGCAACCTGGGAAAAGAAAGTGTTTAAACAGACCAGAAAAGACACTCTACTGAACTCAGTCAAAATGCAATCTTGATGAGGGATGCCAAGGAGTTGAGAGCTGGACAAGCTCCCTAAGTGAATACATTTGGCAACTGCTAGAGAGTTTCCAGGTCCATCTCCCAGGGGCCTTCCTGTCTCAACAACTTATGGGACCTCCACCAGAAACTTACCAAAGGTCCTGAAATTTGTCCCAGCAGAATCACCAGAAAAATATTATCTGAACAAGCCAAGGTTCAAGTTGCCAATTGCTACTGTGTGGGAGACAGGCTGTAAACTGACAAGGTCCTTGCAGTCTAAGGGTTAAGCCAAAGGCTAAACCCTTCCCCATACCCTCTGATAGTTTTTGCTCCTTGAGGCAATCTACAGGCCCTTCCTCTTACCCTTTGTTTGAGAAACTGCTCAGTTATTATTATAATGTTATGCATGATGAAAGGTCATGCACTTTTGAGAAAGGTCCTGTTTAAACCTCAGATATGTGACTTTGTATTGGAGACTCCTTTGTTTTGCAAACGGCTTTGTTCTCTGCACTATAAAATAAAGCTGACTGGGGTAGTCTGCACTCTTGTAGGTCATTAGCCTACAGAGACCTCCCAATCCCATCCTTTGTCTCTCTGTGTTTATTTCTCCATCCCCCACCATTCTCCCTCAGGACCTGGTCATTTACAAGTTGCACTGGTTTGTGGCACCACTGAGTCATAGAACCTGAGACTGAGTGGTGTAAAAGTGTCTTTCATTTAGATTGCCAGCAACCTGAGAATACAGGGGAATCATATTTAAAAAACCCCAAAAACCAACAAACAAAACCCCCTGCTTTTAACAGTCTCAGCTGACTAGCAGTTTATATATTTTTGGAGGGCTAGTAATTCATTATAGAGCATGCAGTTAGTTAGTTATATAGCACTGTGCAAGAGGCAGGAATCTGGCTTGCAGGGATGTCTCCCTGGAATATCCTTCTGACACTGGCACAGGTATCTCTGGCACCCTTGATGTTGCTCTGGAATAGCCAGGGTCTGGCAGCACCTCTGGGAGCCATCCGTAAGAGAGATTCCCTGCTTTCTCAAGAGGGACTCCCTGTATTCTTTAGGAAAGAAGTAAAAATTAAGATTTGTGAGCTAAACTTCTAGCTATATGTACTGCCTTAACTCCTTACAAAAAAACTTGTTACTGAATTCTTACAAGCAACTACTGTGATTTAACCCCTTTCAGGATCAATTCTAAGTTCCACCATACACGAGACTGCAAACCTTGGAAAGATCTGCATCTTTCTATGCCTCAATATCCTTATCTGTGTAATTATGTTGAGGATTAAATGAGTTAATCTGTGCTAGGCACTTAGAACAATGTTTTGTTTGTGGTACATGTATAAATAATAATAGCTGTCTCTGGGCTGCTGAGTAGGTGTGCCCTTAAAGTGTCTCCAGTTATAACTAATTCAGCACCATCCTCAGGATTCACTCTTAACATCTAATTTTTCCTGCCATTTAGCAATTTGTAATACAGTATTCTCATTGACTTCCAATCTCTTCTCCTTTCATAACATCTAGTCCAGAATAAAATAGTAATAGCAATACAAAGGTTACCATTTATTGAATACCCACTCTTTGCCAGGCAGGTTATTCACTTAAGAATTATACATACTGAAAATTTACTACACACTAGGCATCAGCCTACTCATTGGAATTTTAAAGGTGAGGTGAGATTCTATTAGTGGAGTCAGACTGAAAAAGCTAAGCATGAAAGGTGCTGTTCTTGATTAGGAGAATCCTGGATGAGGCATATGGGCATGAAACAGGGTAAATTAGCCTAATTTAGTGTATTCTGGGGGGTATCTCTGAATAAATAATTGACCTGTGGACTGAGGTCTGAAAGTTCTGTAAGAGTTCATCAGAGAGGCTCTGGCCAATTGGCTCAGTGGGTAGAGTGTCAAACCAGCTTGCGGATGTCTCGGGTTTGATCCCTGGTCATGGGACATATGAGAAGCATATGCTTCTCTTCCCTTTCCTCTATCCCTTCTCTATTTCTTCCCCTCTCACAGCCAGTGGCTTGGTTGGTTCAAGCATCAGCCTGGGTGCTGAGGATAGCTTGGTTGATTTGAGCATCGGCCCCAGATGGGGGTTGCTGGGTAGATCCTAGTTGGGGTGCATGCGTGAGTCTGTCTATCTCCTCTCCTCTCACTGAAAAAAAGAGTTAATTGTGTCACAGTGACAAAAACTACTTTAAGATCAGATGAAATGCATTAAAAAGCCAAAGGGAGACAACAGTCCTGGTCAACAGATTGAAGGACTGAAGCCCCATTCCTAGCCTTTCTCAGATATTTATTAGCAAGTACAAATAACAAGGAAGCAGGAAGAAGAAGCTCTCAGGCGGTGAAATAAAGGGCAAGGAACATGCTGACTCCTAATCTCTGTTCTGGATGCTTAAACGTTTTTTTTTTGTTGCTAAATCCTATCCTGCTGTTTTGCTTTTTCCAGCATGTACTGTCTCCAGTACTGGGTCAGAGTGGCCCCTAGACTCTCATCCACTAAGGCCTTTTGCCCTAGGGCACCTTGCTGTCCCTGTTATCCTGACTTTCACAGCATGTTCCCACAAATTAGGGGATAATTCAGAAAGTGTTTCATACAAATGGAACAGTATTTTTAAAAACCTGGAAGCCAAAATGAACACAGGAACTTGGGATTTTGGTTATTGTAAACTATTCTCTCTAGACTAGAGGCCAAATTTTATTGTCTTTATATGTGTGGCCTGAGGGCCTCGAGGCACACATAGAATTTTTAGTTCATAATATTGCACTGTATAGCTGTATCATGATTTATTTCACCATAACCGTACTGCTGAATATGTAGAGTATTTGCTCACATTTAGAGGCAATGCTGTTGCCATCATTCTGTCTATACACATTTGTACATATGTCCACTTACTTAGAATATATTTCCAGTCATGGAATTTCTAATTCAGATGGTTTTATATATGTAAACTTTGATGCATATAACTAGTCTGACTTCTTTGAATGGTTGTGTCATTTCAAGTATCATCAGTAGTGCATGGAAAGTAAATGCTATGTATGCCACATCTAACACCAGTTCTAAGCATTGTCAAGTATGCTACAAATTAACATTCTGATAAATGAGATACAATATTTTCTTGTTGCTTTAACTAAAATATTTTAGATATACTTGGCAGGTATTTAATAAGTTTTGACATATGTATATAATACCATTTCCTCCAAATCCTTGCCAACACTTATTTTGTTTTTTTCCTTGTTATTTATAACCATATTAGTGAGTGAAAAGTGGTCTCATTGTAGTTTTGATTTGCATTTCCTCATTTGTGTTTAGTTGGCTTTTTGCAGGTGACATATTATATTTTTTCCTATTCTCTATATTCTATAGACATTTTGTTTGTGTTCACCATGCAGATTACCTAAAATATTTTAAAGTTATAATATAAAACCCATTTTAAGGTGATAAAAATAAATTTAAATTTCATGCAAAAATTCTACTCCCCTTATAACTCTGCCCTTGGCTTTATTGTTGATGTCACAAATTGCATATTTACATATTGTGTACCTTTTAACATAGATTTATAATTTTTATGCTTTTGCCTTTTAATCTTATGAAAAATTAAAGGTAAATTTACAAACCAAAATAATAATAATACAAGTTTCTGTATTTCCCCATACATTTATCTTTACTGGAGAACTTCATAAGTTCACATCATTTAAAATTAGTCTCTAATGAACTTTTCTTTCACATTAGAAAACTCCAAATAACATTTTTTGTAAGACTGTTCTAGCAGTAGTAAATTTCCTCAATTTTTGTTTACCCTGGAATATCTTAATTTATCCCTCACATTTAACCCTTTTAAATAGACTTTGTTTTTATAGGAATTTTAGGTTCACAACAAAATTGGGCAGATGGTCTAGAATCCACTGAACCACCACCTGTCAGGCTTAGTTATAATTTTCAATATTTTCCTGCTTATATTGGATTTAATTTACCCTTCTTTTTCTAGTTTTCTAATATGAAAGGTAATAGAATTTAGATCTTTTTTTCTAATATATGGATTTAATGCTATAAAACAATGTCTTTGTTGCATCCCACAATTTTTAATAAATTTTCTTTTCATTTCGTTATAAATATTTTTAAATTTCTCTTAAGAAATTTTTGTTGAGTCCAAGTGTTATTCAGAAGTGTGCTGTTTAACCTCCAAGTATTTTAAGGTGTTTTATTTTTCTGCTATTGATTTCTACTTTAATTCCATTGTGGTCTGAGAGCGTACTTTGTATGTTTTGATTTGTTTAAATGTGTTATTGTGTGCTTTATGGCCCCAAATGTGGTCTATCTTGGTATATGATTTGTGTGAACTTGATAAGAAAGTGTATTCTGCCATTGTTGGATGAAGTAGTCTATAGATGTTAATTATATCCAGCTGATTGATTCTGCTGTTAAGTTCAGCTGTGTTCTTACTGATTTTCTGTCTGCTATATCCATTTCTGATAGAAGGGAATTAAAGCGTTCAAATATAATAGTGAATCGTCTGTTTCTTCTTCAAGTTCTATCATTTTTTAAATTTTACTTCACAGATTTTGATGTCCTGTTATTAGATGCATATATATACATTGAGGATTGTTATTATTTTTGGAGTATTGATCCCTTTATCATTATGTAATGCCCCTCTTTATCTCTGATAATTTTCCTTGTTTGAATCTGTTCTGTCTAAAATTAATATAGGTATTCTAGGTTTATTTTGATTAATGTTAGCATTGCATATTTTTCTCCATTCCTGTACTTTTAATCTACATGTATCTTTATATTTAAAGTCCATATCTTATACACAATGATGGGGTTCAGTACAAACCAGCCCTAAAGATGACACCTTGGCATTTTGACTATTTTAACTTAAAAGAATTTGAGAAAACAACAAAATCAGGAAGGTCACTCTGACCTCTCTTTTACCCTTCTCCCACAAACAGGTCATAAATCCTCCTGTGTGAGAGATGCCCTTTCTATACAAGAAAAAAAGGGGCATCCTTATATCTGAAGACAAAGGGATGCCAAGAAATATACCTTGCTAAGTTTCCCCCACTTTACTATAGTTACCTTATACTCTTCAACCTATTATATTATAGTTCTACACAACTATCCACTCTTCATCAAACCTTGCATAAAAATACACAATTCTGTTTCTTTGGGTCTTCATTTCCTTATGAAGGCTTCTATATCATGATAAACTAATATTAAATAAATTTGTGTGCTTTTTTCCTGTTAATCTCTTTGTCAGTTTAATTTTTAGACCCAGCGATGATCCTTAAGAGGGTTGAGGAAAACTTTCCCTGCGCTACAACAACATGTGGTCAGATCTTGTTTTTTGATCCATTCTGAAAATCTATGGCTTTTAATTAATGTATTTATATCATTGATATTTAAATTGATTATTGATATAGTTGGATTAAGGTCTACCACACTTTTAATTGTTTTCTACTTATTTCAGTTATTCATTTTTCCCCATTTTTGTCTTCTACTATTTCTGCCATTTGTGGTTTTAATTCGTTCTATTTCTCACCTTTCTTTGCATATTAAATTTACTTATTTTAAAATTTAATTTATTGGTTGTCCTAAAGTTTGCTATATATACTTACCACTAATCCAAGTCCACTTTCAGATAACACTATACTCCTTCACCAGTAGTGCAAATACTTAAAATAGTAAAATAATCCTAATTTCTCTTTCTTATTTTTTGTATCATGCTGTTATTTATTTCTTATACATAAACTATAATCATCAAATACATTGTTGCATTATTATTTTGAACAAACTTATCATTAAATCAGTAAGAATTAGAAAAATATGTTTTACATATTCTTTCCTAATGTTCTTCCTTTCTTAATTTAGATTGGAATTCCTGACCTATACCATTTTCCTTCTCTCTGAAGATCTTCGTTTAACATTTCTAGCAAGGCAGATCTACTGCCACAAATTTCCACAAACTTTGTTTGTTTAAAAAGTTTTGAGAGAGCCTGACCTGTGGTGGCGCAGTGGATAAAGCGTTGACCTGGAAATGCTGAGGTCGCCGGTTCGAAACCCTGGGCTTGCCTGGTCAAGGCACATGTGGGAGTTGATGCTTCCAGCTCCTCCCCCCTGTCTCTCTCTTCTCTCTCTGTCTCTCTCCCTCTCTCAAATGAATAAATAAATAAATAAATAAAAATATTAAAAAATAAAAATAAAAAAAAATAAAAAGTTTTGAGAGAAATGATGTCAGAGTAATGGCAGTGTGAGAGATACTCCTGATCTCTCCCTTTGAAATCTCAACAAATTAAACAGCTATAACATAGCAAAGCAACTCCAGCTGGGCTTGAAGGTTTGCCTGAAAGATCCATGCACCAAATAGGCAAAAGGTGAGAAGGTTGAGAAGTGGGACAAAAGATAAGACACACTCGCCATTGGGCTGCAGAGAGAAGAGAGCCCTGGACTGTCCAGGATTTTGTCTGCAGGGGCTCCAGAGAGGGGAGAAACCCAGAATGACTGGGTTTTTCTCTGCTGAGGCTATGGAGAGGGGAGAAGCCTGAAGTGACTGGGTCTCCTTCTGCCAGGAAGAGCAGTGAGATTGAGGAGAAGAAAGGAAGATACTAAACCAAAGTGGTGGCAGAATGAGGGATCATGGCCAATGTTCCCGCAGTCTGCCTGCAGTCCACATTCAGTGCAGAAACTGAGAAAAACAAATTGTGGTCTCAAGACTCTCAGACCCTGCCTCCCTCAACTCACAGGTAACAAGATTAGCAAAGACAGACCACACAGCTAACTCTCCAGAACCACTGTGTCCCCTAGAGAATAGAGGTGCTCCATGTCTGCTCTACTGGTCTGTTAAGATATGGAGAGGAGTGCCTGGAGGCCTGAGATCACTATTGCTAAAGCTGTAAAGACCTCAAAACACTCTCTACCCACCTATGTGACTGTAGCCCTGTCAACATCACTGCAACACCAACCTCTCAAGAACAGTCAACCCAGGAATTTCAGAGCTAAAACCTGTAATACAACACTACCTATTGGAAAAACACAGAGCCACCACTCAAAACTGAATCCTTTTCTTCTTTTTTATCTCTTATTCTCTTTTGGATTTCATGTTCTTTAATTTACATATATATTATCACTATGTTTTTGTGGGTGTTTTGTTTGGTTTTGATAATAATTTTTGGTTTTTGCTTTTTGTTTTTTGTGTTTTTTATATATGTCATTATTTTTAAAACATTTATATTTTTATTGTATTTTTTCAATTTTATTTTCCATTTTTTAGTTGTTCTCTGTTAGCATTCTTGACAATACCACTCTCAAATGCTACCAAGGAAGAATAAATTGAATACAATGGCTACACAAGACAGACAAGTAGTTAAGAAAGAACATGAAAAGATCTCCAGAAAGCAATCTCAACCACTTGGAAACCTTATACTTAAATAATAGAGAATTCAAAATTGAAGTTCTGAAAATATTCAGTGAGATGTGAGAAAACACTGATAGACAATTTAATGAGCTGAAAAAATGAATTAATGAACAAAATGAGTACTACTTCAAGGAGACTGAAACCTTTAAAAACAACCAAACAGAGAAGAAGAACTAGACACATGAACTGAAAACTGAGGTAGCAAATTTAGCTAATAGAACAGGCCAGATAAAGGAGAGAATCAGTGGCATCAAAGACAGGAAACTAGAGATGTTACAGAGAAAAGAGAGACTCACGAATATAAAAAATTGATAGAGTTCTACAAGAATTGTCTGACTCCATCAAAAAGCAATATAAGAACAATGGGTATATCTAAAAAGAAGAGACAGAGAACAGAATGGAGATCTTATTCAAATAAATAATTGATGAGAACTTCCCAAGCCTATGGAAAGAGTTAGATCCTAGATCCTTGTATCTAAGAAGCAAACAGAATATTGAGATACCTCAGCCCAAACAGATCTACTTCAAGGCACATCATAATAAAATTGTCAAAAATCAATTACAAAGAAAGAATCCTCAAGGCAGCTAGGGAAAAGAACATAACATATAAATGAAAGCCTGTTAGGTTATCATGAGACTTCTCACCAGGAAATCTACAAACCAAAAGAGAGTGGACCCAAACATTCAAAGTTCTGAAAGAGAGAAATTACCAGCCAAGACTACTATATCCATCAAAGTTATCCTTCAGATATGAGGGAGAAATAAAAAACTTTACAGACATATAGAAGTTGAGATAATTTATCAGAAGAAAACCCCCACTGCAGGAAATACTAAGGGTAGTTATTTGACCAGACACAAAGAACAAAACAAATGAAAACTATAAGTAAAAGTCCAACAAAGTCACAATATAAACAAGCATAATCTGTGACAAAAACAACATAAAAGGAGAGGATAAAGATCTGCAGTAGCAAGGGAGTATGGAGTGCAGAAACACTCATAAGGAAAAGGACTCTTGTACATTTGAACATTCATCTCTTAATAACCTTATGGTAAGCACCCATGAAAAAGCCACTACTGAAACACATAGCTTAAAAAAAGAAGAAACAGGAGAAAGAAGTATGGAATCCACCAAACAAAAACAACTGACAGAAACAAAAAGAGAAGAACCAAAGAAGACAAGAGATACCAGAAAACAAAACATAAACTGGCTATAGGAAATCCTCAAACATCAATAATTACCCTAAATATAAATGGACAGAACTCACCAATAAGAAGGTGATTCATTTTTAGCAGATTGGATCAAAAAGCAAAACACAATTGTATGCTGTCTTCAAAAGACATAACTAAGCTGCAAGGAAAAAAGTAGATTCAAAGTAAAAGTTTAAAAAATGATTCTCCAAGCCAATAATACCCAAAGAAAAGCAGGTGTAGCCATACTAATATCTGACAGTGCTGACTTCAAGACAACAAAGGTAACGAGAAAACATAAACATTTCATAATGATAAAGGGACATAGTATCAAGAAGACATAACACTTGTTAATACATATGTACTGAATCAGGGAGCACCAAAATATATCAGACATGTACTAACTGGTCTATAAATAAAAACAGAAAAAAAAGTCATATCTGAAGATCTCAATACACTATTGATGGTTTAGATAAATCATCCAAACAGAAAGTAAGTAAAGAAATATCAGCCTTGCCTGACCTGTGGTGGCGCAGTGGATAAAGCGTCGACCTGGAAATGCTAAGGTTGCCGGTTCAAAACCCTGGGCTTGCCTGGTCAAGGCACATATGGGAGTTGATGCTTCCAGCTCCTCCCCCTTCTCTCTCTCCTCTCTCTCCCTCTCTGTCTCTCTCTCTCTTTCTGTCCTCTCTAAAAATGAATAAAATAAAAATATAAAATAAAAATTAAAAAAATAAAAAGAAATATCAGCCTTAAATGACACAGTGAACCAAATAGACATAATAGACACAGGACATTTCATCCAAGAATAATAGATTATACATTTTTTCTTCAATGTGCATGGCACATTCTCAAGGATAGACCATATGTTGAGCCACAAAAAATAATATAAATGAATTTAGGAAGATTGAAATTATACCAAATATATTTTCTGACCATAAGGCATTGAAATCAGAATTCAACTGCAAAGAGGAAGTAAAGAAACCCACAAAAATGTGGAAATTAAACAACATACTTCTAAAAAAATGACTGGGTCAAAGAAGAAATAAAAGCAGAGATCAAAAGATATATACAGACAAATGAAAATGAAAACATGACATATCATAATTTCTGGGGTACAACAAAAAACAGTAATAAGAGGAAAGTTTATATTAGTACAAGCTTATATAAAAGAAAACAAGCCTGACCAGGCAGTGACACAGTGGATAGAGCATCAGTTTGGGATGCAGAAGACCCAAGTTCAAAACCCCAAGGTGGCCAGCTTGAGTGTGGACTCACCAGCTTAAGTGCAGGTTCACTGGCTTGAGCAGGGGATAATAGACATGACCCCATCATCGCCAGCTTGAAGCCCAAGATAGCTGGCTTGAGCTCAAGGTAGCTGGCATGAGCAAGGGGTCACTGGCTCTGCTGTAGCCACTCCCTTTATCAAGGCACATATGAGAAAGCAGTCAATGAACAACTAAGGAGCCACAATGAAGAATTTTTTTTAGAGGTTTGTTTTTTTTTAATTTTATTTTTACTTTATTTATTCATTTTAGAAAGGAGAGAGAGAGGAGAGAGAGACAGAGAGAGAGGAGGGGGGGAGGAGCAGAATGCATCAACTCCCATATGTGCCTTGACCAGGCAAGCCCAGGGTTTCGAACCGGCAACCTCAGCATTTCCAGGTCGATGCTTTATCCACTGCGCCACCACATGTCAGGTCACAACGAAGAATTGATGCTTCTCATTTCTCTCTCTTCCTGACTGTCTGTCCCTATCTGTCCTTCTCTCTGTCTCTCTCTTTCTCTGTCTCTGTCATACAGACAAAAACTAAAATTAAAAAAGAAAACAAGAGAGATCTCAAGTAAACAACATAACATCACATCTTAAAGAACTAGAGAAAGAAGAAAAAGTAAACCCCAAGTAAACAGAAGAAAGGAAATAGTAAAAATTAGAGCAGAAGTAAATAAAATAAACAACAAAAATAGAATAGAAAAAATTGATAAAACAAAGAGCTGGTTCTTTGAAAAGATCAATAAAATTGACAAACCCCTGGCTAGATTCACTAAGGAAAACAGAGAAAAGACTCATAGGAACAAAATCCAAAATGAAAGAGGAGAAATTACCACAGACATCATTGATATACAAAGGATCATAGTAGGTTACTATGAAAAATTATATGCCACCAAATTCAACAATCTGGAAGAAATGGAGAAGTTCCTAGAATTCTACAATATTCCTAGTCTAAGTCATGAATATGTGGAAAACCTAAAAGTTTCTATAAGCAAGGAGGAAATAGAAACAACTATCAACAACCTCCTTCAAAATAAAAGTTCAGGTGCAGATGGTTACACGAGTGAATTCTACCAAACATTCTTAGAAGATTGGGTACCTAACCTTCTCAAGTCTTCTAAAAAATGAAACAAGAAGCAATACTCTCTAACATATTTTATGAAGACAACATAACCCTAATACCAAAACCTGGCAAAAACAACACAAAAAAAGAAAACTACAGACAAATATCTCTAATGAATACAAATTCAAAAATACTAAACAAAATACTAGCAAACTGAAAAAAACAAATTTAAAAAATACATCATGATCAAATGGGATTCATTCCAGGAACACAAGGATAGTTTAACATACAGAAATTGATCAACATAATACCCCACATAAACAAAGCAAAGAACAAAAGTTACATGATCCTATCAATAGATGCAGAAAAGGCATTCGATAAGATACAACATCTATTTATGTTTAAAACACTCAGTAAAATGGGTATAGAAGCAAATTATCTTAACATAATAAAGGCCATATATGACAAGCTATCAGCTAATATCACATTAAATGGTGAAAAAAATCAAGGCTTTTTCTCTAAAATCAAGAACAAGACAGGCTGCTCACGCTCTCCTCTCTTCTTCAACATGGTTCTGGAAGTTTTAGCCAGAGCAACTAGGCTAAAGAAAGAAATGAAACACACCCATATTGGGGGAAAAAAAAGTAAAGGTACCACTTTTTAAGGATGGCATGATCCTGTATATAGAAAACCCCAAAGATTCCACCCAAAAACTAATAAAAACAATAAACCAATACAGTAATGTCACAGGATAAAAAATCAATATACAAAATTCTACAGCTTTCCTATACACCAACAATGAAACTTCAGAATATGAACTAAAAAGAAAATTCTTTTTGCACTTGCAACAAGAACAAAAAATACCTAGGAATATACTTAATAAAGGATGTAAAGGACCTATATACTGAAAACTACAAAGAATTATTGAAAGAAATTGAAAAAGATGCAATGAAATGGAAAAAAATATTCCATGTTCATGTATTGGAAGAATCAACATAGTTGAAATGGCCATATTACACAAAGCAATATACAGATTTAATGCAATGCCTATTAAAACCCCAATGTCATTTTTTAGAGCAATAGAATATGAAATCACTAGGTTTGTATGGAATGCTAAGAAAACTCCAAGTAGCCAAAACAATCCTGAGAAAAAATAATGAAGCTGGAGGTATCACACTACCTGACTTCAAATTATACTCCAGATTCATGATAATCAAAACAGCATGCTATTTGCAGCAAAGTAGACATATAGATCAATGAAAGAGAATAAAGAGCCCAGAAATAAAACTACGTATATATGGACAAATAATCTTTGATAAAAGCCAAAATATAGAATGGAGAAAAAAAAAAACTTCTTCAATAAATGGTGCTGGGAAAATTATACAGCCACATGCTGAAGAACAAAACTTGACTACAATTTGTCCCATTGTAGAAAAATTAATTCAAAATGGATCAAAGACCTAAATATGAGATCTAAAACAATAAATCTCATAGAAGAATACATAGGTACTAAACTCATGGACCATAACTGTAGAGAAAAATTTATTAATTTGACTCTGAAGGGAAGGAAAGTAAAGGCAAAAACAAATGAATGGGATTATATCAAGCTAAAAAGGTTCTGCACAGCCAAAGAAAATGACAACAAAACAAAAAGACAGCCAATCAAATGGGAGATGATATTTATAAACAACAGCTTCAATAAGGGATTAACATCCAAAAAATATAAAGAACTCACAAAGTTCAGCAACAAACAAGCAAATAATCCAATTAAAAATGGAAAGAAGACCTGAATGGACATTTCTCTTAAGAAGACATACAAATGGTTAAAAGCTATATGAAGAAATGTTCATTTTACCTAGTTACTAGAGAAATGCAAATCAAAACTACAATGAGATACATCTCACAACACAATCAACAGTTCAAATGCTAGAGCTGTTTACCTTAAACCTATGTACTCTTATTGTTCAATGTCACCCCATTAAATTTAATTTTATAAATAAAAAAGGGAAAGAAAAATGTTAAAAAAGTCTTTATTTCCCTTAATTTTTTCTTTTTATTCTTTTTTAATTACAGGGGTTTAGCACAGTGGGGAGCCATTTATATAACTTACTAAATAATTACTCTTTTATCTGTAGTACCCACCTGGCACCATACACATTTATTAAAATATTATTGACTGTATTCTCTATACTGTATACTTTACATCCCAAATACTATTGTAGAGTACAGAGTTCTAGGTTGGTGGCTTCTTATTTTCTCTCAACATTTAGAATATTTCACTTCACTCTCTTCTTTTTGCATGGCTTCTGAGGAAACATGAGATGTAATTGTTACCTTTGTTTCTCTATAGATAAGGTGTATTTTTTTCCTGGCTTCTTTCAAGGCTTTTAAAAATATTTATCTGTAATTTGAAAATGTTATGCTTATATGTAGTGTTTTTTTTTCTTGGCATTTATCTTGCTTAGTGTGCTCTGAATTTCCTGGATATCTGATTGGGTGTGTGACATTAAGTTGATGAAAATTCTCAGCCATCATTGCCCCAAATATTGCTTCTGTTCCTTTCTCTCTTTATTCTCCTTTTGGTATTCCCATTATGCATATGTTACCCTCTTTTCAGTTATCTCATGGTCCTTGAATATCCTTTTTCTTTTTTTGTGTGACAGAGACAGAGAGAGGGACAGATAGGGACAGACAGGCAGGAAAGGAGAGAGAAGAGAAACATCAATTTTCGTTGTGGCTCCTTAGTCTCCTTAGTTGTTCATTGATTGCTTTCTCATATGTGCCTTGACCTGGGAGAGGGGGGCTCCTGCAGAGCGAGTGACCCCTTGCTCAAGCCAGCAATCTTGGGCTCAAGCCAGTGACCCTGGGTTTCAAGTCAGCGACCTTGGGCTCAAGCCAGCAACCATGGGATCATGTCTTCAATCCCATGCTCAAGCCAGCAACCCCAGCTTAACCGGATGAGCCATGTTCAAGCCAGTGACCCAGGTTCAAGTCCAAGTTGGATGCTCTACCACCTGCTCAGGCTTGAATATTCTTTTGTGATTTTTTTTGTCTTTTTAACTTTGTTTTTCAGTTTTTGAAGTTTCTTTTACATATCCTCAAGGTCAGAGATTCTTTTCTCAGTCATGTCCAATCTTCTAATGAGTACAACCAAGGCATTCTTCACTTCTGATACAGTGCTTTTTGATCTCCTGTGACTGAACTGCCCTGGAGTGTTTAACTCTCAGATTTATCCAGATAATTATCAATTTCAATTCAGGTTTTCTTACCCACATAGTGGTTCCCATAGTGGTTTTTATGTGTAGGCTTCTGTTCTTGAGAGTTATTCTCTGTATCTTCCTGTCTCTCTAATTTTAGGGTTATCAGTTTTCCCTGTGAATCGCTTCTCTGATGAATCTAAGACAACATGGATTTTTCAGTTTAATCATCCTTTTCTTACTGTTAGTATAGAGTTGAAATTTCTGAGTTCCTTACATGCTGAGCAGGAAACCAAAAAGTCTATTAGAATTTATTAATTAAATCCTGAAGTCTAGTTAACTGGAAGATCACTTCCTGATATTTCAAGCAAAATGCTGGAAATGAGCAGGAAAGAGATGCCAGCAGGATATAAGAATAAACTCATGGGGTTCTGGGAAATAGCAGTGATAGCTATGGAATCATATGAAGAAGGTAAGGGTGGAGGAGAAAAAGGGCAGAGAAATTATGAGGAACAGTTTAGAAATTGGAGACTCCCAGGGATGGTGGGGATAAAGATAACAAAATTATTTAAAGTAGTTAAAGAAGACATCTTATTAGGTTTTAAAGGTCTATACTACTATTTTCTTGCTGAGATGGATGGTTTAAAAAAATGGGTGGGGTCTGGATAGATGGAATACTGATGTATTGGTATGTATGTGTATATGTGTATATGAATATAGTGGAGGTAAGTGTTAGAAAGAAGCAGTGATAGGCAGTGGGACCTGAAATAGAAGGATGTTTGTATTTCTAGTATCTAACATTGTTCCTGGCTGCTCAATATATATTTTATGAATGAATGCATGAATAATTCCACAGAGATTTCTGAAAAGAATTTATAAATAAAAAGTTTAAATTAATTTGACAAAAATAAAAAGGAAACATCAGCTCTTGTTTATGTAAAAAGTTTTAATGAAAATGTAAAAGTAAACAGCCAGGCATGACCAGGCAGTGGTATAGTGGCTAGAGCATTGGCCCAGGATGCTGTGGACCCAGGTTCAAAACCACAAAGTTGCTAGCTTGAGCGTGGGCTCACCAGCTTGAGCATGGGGTTGCTGGCTTGAGTGTGTGATTATAGACATGACCCCATGGCCACTAGCTTGAGCCCAAAGGTTGTTGGCTTGACATGTAAAGTCACTGGCTTGAGCAAAGGATAAGTGGCTCAGCTGGAGCCCCCCAAGCCAAGGCACATGTGAAAAAGCAATCAATGAACAACTATGGTGCTGCAACTATGAGTTGATGCTTCTCATCTCTCTCCTTTCTTGTCTGTCTGTCTCTCTCCCGTTAAAAATACATACATACATGAATAAATAAATAAATAATAAAAATAAAATTAAGCAGCCAGGGTTATCTGTGTGGAAACCAGAATCTTGACCTCTAGAACACATAGGAATGCATTTTACCAACAACTTTATTCATCATTCTTTGGAATTAAGTTTTAATTTGGTTTAGCTCCTCAATCATTTTTCAAATCCCTTTCTTGCACAGTCATCCTCCTACTTCTATCCTTCCCTTTTCTTCTTTGCCTTTCTCCTCTCTCTACCTTATCTCTTACTCTGTACTTCTTCCTTTTCATCTTCACCCCTTTCCCTTTCTTTCTCTGTTCCTCACAGAACTTGATAGAAGCAATGAGAGTGGGTAGAAAAAAGTGATGATTTGGATATGAGGTAAAGGGAGATCAGCAACAGAGAGACAGTGAAATTTTATAAAAGAGTGGTTTAAAGGGACCATGTGGCTGGCGAAGGCTGGTTGGGGCAGAATTTATGTTTGAAAGCTGCCTTTATGTAACAAGCACTTATAACATACATTGAGTGCCATTTTGGGGTGAGATAATTGATGAAAATTATGCCACCCACTCCCAACTTCTTTGGAACTGCCACTGTAGGAAAATCACTTAGGGGGACATTGCAATTACCCAGCCAGGCATTATAACAGCTGGAACAAAAAAGCATCTGTAAAAATAGGAAGGAGCAGAAAAATTGTAGAATAGGACTAATGAGAAATGCAGAATTCTCAGCACATTACTTTGTCTAAACCCCTGCAACAAGAGACTTTCCATGCCCGTTGGATGACACCCCCCCATTTCCCCATTGATTCCAACCTTTCATTAAAATGCTTGTCTGAGAAAGCTCAACCCAGCAAGGAGAATTTACTCTTTGTTCTGGTCTGAGGGTAGGCCCCTGACCTGCTTTTCTCAGAGCACTTGTTAAAAAGGGCTTACAATTGTGAATATGTAACTCTTACAACTCAGGAGAGTCTTTCCCAAGAGCCTGACTCATTCCCTCCCATTGACCTGTAATCAGGAAGGTTAGGGCTTCTGCCTCCCACTATCTGTGGGAAGATAGACACCTAACTTTGATAAGTGCCCTCTAGCAGATACAAGTGGCTTAATTGCATTTATACTGACCGACTATCTGTAATTTTTCACTTCTTTGACCTCTAGCTGTCCCCCTTCCTCTTGTGCCTTTAAAATTCCCAATTACTTCTGTACAAATTGGAATGGAGCTCATCCCCCCCCCCACTGTCAATAGTTATTGAATGAAATCTGTTTTTGCTGCTTTAACTAGGGCTGTGTTTATTTTTTACTCTAATCTTGACTTCATCTCACTGTCTTGTATGGAGGGCAATGAATCTCAAGTGATATCCTTGTTTGGCACTTAGGGTCTTTCACAATTCAGAAAATAACAAGGAGCTGGTTTGGAGGCAACTGGTGGGAAGAAGGAAGTTGATTACTGAGTGATGAAGCTATGGAATCCTGTGATCAGAATAGAATTTTTTCTTAAATTGAGGTATGGCAGTTGTGGTGAGAAGGGATCATATAGGATGGCAGATGGGGAAGTCTGGGAGCAGGAAGCACCATGTTCCTATCCAGTTTCCCTTCTCTTCCCTCCTTTCCTTCCTCTCCTCCTATTCCCATCATTTTATTTTTTAACAAGTAATTCACAGGTGGTTTAAAAATATATGTGTAATTTCAGTATATACTCAACATATACATTTGTACATACTAAATATACAAAAGGGCTTAAGATGAACAAGAATAGTCTAACTTCGTATCTGCTGCCCCTCTTCAGAAGCAACCCCTTTGATCCCCTTTTGGCCATTTTTTTTCTGGTGGTCTCATTATCTAACTATAGTAAGTACATACCTATCAGTAGTCCTTCATTATCAATTTTAGACTTTATTGACTTTTTACTGTGGTATATGAGAATTTATTTCCCTTACTTCCAGTTTTAAACAAGTGGGGATATGCGTGTGTGTCCTCAAGTCCACGATGTAGACACAGTTGTTATTGCTTTAGATGATATTAACTAAGGTGACCAACTTTTTACAATGAAAAGGAGGAAAAAATAAATTGAAGAAAATATTGTAAACAAAAGAAACTATTTATTGCAATAATAATACACTGTAATATAAATGCATAATAAAAACACTTGTGATATTTTATATTGTAATTATGCTTACATGCCTATTTATTTTTAATAATAATTGTAAGAAAACAGTACTCATTTAGACACAAATACATCACATCACATGCAATGGATCGACTCTGCATGGATTAAATACAGACATTTACAGATCAGTCTTCCAATATCAAAAAGGAGGACATGTAGGAGGACACTTTTCAAGGGAGGATGGTACTTACAAAAGAAGGACTGTCCTCCCTAAAGGAGGATGATTGGTCACCTTATATTAACTCAATGAGAAGCTCCGTTACACTAACTAATAATAATAAAAGGACGGCAGAAACTTTAAAAAGCAGAAAGCTAAAACAATGCTGGGCCTTCGCCACCATAAATGTTAAGGGTGAAACAGTTAAAAAAAAATGGCTTTGAAGCACTGAAATTACAACCTTCTCCTTTAATTCCTTGTGTTGGGCGGGTCTTGCCCAGCTCGCCCACCAAGAAAGCTCCAGTCGGCTGGTTGGGCCCCCTGGGACACGGTGTAGTGAGAGCCAGGGCCACGTGACAGCGACAGGCGGCACTCTGTCTTTCTCAGAGCAGTCTCTGTGGTATTCTTCCCATCCCCAACCCCTTTGGTAACGGCAGTCACGTGACAGGCCCGGGAGTTTACGGCAGGTGCCCACGTGATCCGGCCTGCAGTCGGGTGGCTGCGGTGAGGTACCCAGGTTGCTGAAGGGCGGGCGGTTAAGTCGTAAACGTTGCCGCCAGCGGACTCTCCGGGTTGGGCGGTCTGGGGAACAAGGAGCTGGCTGCGGCTTTCATCGCTTAGTGCCTACAAGGGTCTGCTCTTTCTGCCAACTCTGCATTCGTCATCCCCACCTCTTTGCGGGTGAAGTCACCTTTGGGTTTCGAGACCTTGGGGCGTAAGGCCCAAACTCGAGACAGCACCCCACCCACACCCCCCTTTCCCTCTCACCCTCCATCTGCTCCCTTTGCTCCACTGAATCACCTAGCCTCTGAGCTGGCCAGCTCGGCTGTGCCTTGAGCCCAAGTTTGAGGTGATAAAGGCAACCGTGGGGAAAGCAACCCCCCAGTGGACAAAGGTAAAGGCAAGAATAGAGCAGGCCTAAGGGCCCCAGGCGATGAGAATAGGCGGCTGAGCTGGTGAACAAGGAAAAAAAAAAAAAAAAGAGTACTGCGGCTGTAGAAGGGACTGGAAAGGACTTGTTGCACGATGGAAGAATCTGACTCTGAGAAAAAGGTGGAGAAAGAGAATCTGGGGCCGAGAATGGATCCTCCCTTAGGGGAACCGGAAGGATCGATTGGGTGGGTGAAGAGTGTTATACCAAACCTGGAAGGGGGTGGGCTTCTGAGGAGAGAATTGTGAATTGGAACACCCCACCCATGATAAATGCTTTTATTTACCAGTTCTGTTGATTGGTATCGGGCTCTTGGCAACGGGATAAATTATAAAGAGGACTGGTTGGTAACTGGGCAGAAAAAAAACCCTTGGGACAGGAATGGACAGGCCTAATACCAGTCCTGGGAGGAGTGTTGTAAATGAGGTGATGGTTCTGAATTGCTTTGAATTATCAATAAAGGAAATTTGGCATCATATTGAGGATAAGAAGACTAAAAAGAGAGTTTTTATTTCCTGGGCAGAGATCAGTGGCTTGAGAGTGCTTTCTGTGCCAATTTGTACCTGAAATTTAATCTTGTATTTTGTATGCTTTTTGCCTGTAATGAGTGAAATATGACTTGGAAGAACAGCTGAAGGGCTAAAGGTACTACCAGATTTTTAAAATAGGAGGCTGGCTTAAAAAAAGGGGACATTTAAATATGACAATATTGTTTCGTTTATTAAAGCACTTGTATATACTGCTATTTTTTTAAGAGTGTGAAAAATTGAATCTTGAATTTTAACAGCTCATTTATATTCCTAAATAAATCTAACCAGGAGCTATCTCCTGAACATGTAATTAGGATATAGGGAGCATAAACCCAGTTTTATAATTTAGGAAAATGAGGCCTCTATTCAACTTAAGTCCCACACACAGTTATACTCAGCTGTTGTGCAAAACATGCTCTTTTGCATCTCTACATTTACTTGTATTTCTTGAATTCCAATTTCTAAGGCAACTGGGTCATAGAAACGCTGTCTTTTGGTTTATGCCTGCAGGTGGGTGCTGCCAAATACAGCCATGAAGAAAAAGGTAAGACGTGTTAGGTACATCAAAAACATGAAGGTAAAGGTAAGAAGTTACTTTCAGGAAATATGTTTCTGATGTGTATATACACCATCTTTCTTGGACTATTGCAGCAGCCTTCTAAGTGTTCTGCCTTTCTTTTTGTCCCTTTCTTTGCTACTTGATTTAATTTCTTCCAATATTTATATATAACTGAGTTATTTAAATATGTAAGAACTTTTTGTAATTTTCCAAAGTCCTTGGAATAAAATAAAAGTGATTTCATGACACAGAATGCCCTTTAAAAATTGATTTCTGCCCTGGCCAGTTGGCTCAGCGGTAGAGCGTCGGCCTAGCGTGCGGAGGACCCGGGTTCGATTCCCGGCCAGGGCACACAGGAGAAGCGCCCATTTGCTTCTCCACCCCTCCGCCGCTCCTTCCTCTCTGTCTCTCTCTTCCCCTCCCGCAGCCAAGGCTCCATTGGAGCAAAGATGCCCCGGGTGCTGGGGCTGGCTCTGTGGCCTCTGCCTCAGGCACTAGAGTGGCTCTGGTCGCAACATGGCGACGCCCAGGATGGGCAGAGCATCGCCCCCTGGTGGGCAGAGCGTCGCCCCCTGGTGGGCAGAGCGTCGCCCCCTGGTGGGCGTGCCGGGTGGATCCTGGTCGGGCGCATGCGGGAGTCTGTCTGACTGTCTCTCCCTGTTTCCAGCTTCAGAAAAATGAAAAAAAAAAATTGATTTCTGACTATGCCATTTGCCACACCTACGTACCTTATAGTAGCCATATAGAATTTGTCTTTCTCCAAATTTTCAAAGTAATTTGTATTTTGTGAAAGCCATACATACATAGTACTCAGGCCTCTGCCTGCACACATATTAAACCTAACTCAGTGTTACCACCGTAAGGTTTTTATATGAGTTTCTCCAGATGGAATTGAACACTTCTTCCTTTGTGCTCTATGGTAGCCACCTTGGGGTTTGGGCAGAATTGATAAAAGCACAGCTCTGGAGCAAATTTATGAACTGTTTGGGCTTCTATGTTTTTTATTTGTAAAATGGTGATAATATTACCTGTCTTATAGGGTTGTTAGGTGGTTTAAATGATCAAATACATGTAGACTAATTATATCAGTATCTAACGCAGTTAGCCTTGGTAAGCCTTTCATAAGCAATTGAGATAAGAGATCTTAAATTATAAGAAACAAAAAGAAATTATCGTATTTAGTTTTCATCTAATAATTCAGTTATATAAAAAACCCCAGGCCCTGGCCGGTTGGCTCAGCGGTAGAGCGTTGGCCTGGCATGCGGGGGACCCGGGTTCGATTCCCGGCCAGGGCATATAGAGGAGGCGCCCATTTTCTTCTCCACCCCCCTCCCCTCCTTCCTCTCTGTCTCTCTTCCCCTCCCGCAGCCAGGGCTCCATTGGAGCGGGCATGGCCCGGGCGCTGGGGATGGCTCCTTGGCCTCTGCCCCAGGCGCTGGAGTGGCTCTGGTTGAGGCAGAGTGACCCCCCGGAGGGGCAGAGCATCGCCCCCTGGTGGGAAGAGTGTTGCCCCTGGTGGGCATGCTGTCTGACTGTCTCTCCCCGTTTCCAGCTTCAGAAAAAGAAAATTAAAAAACAAAAACAAAAAACCCAGTTTGCAAAGTGAATGTTCTTCATGAGCCTGTCTAAAGTTGTTACAGACAGGGATGTCGAAAAAATATCAAAAATTTACTCATGAATAAGCATAAAAACAACACTTTTTTGTAACAACTTTAGACTGGCTCTGCAGTAACATGTCCTTAGTGCGGTAGTTATATAACTGACAAGCTAGATTACATTGAGCTTGAATGAAGTATACTTTCATTAATACTCCCTATATTTGTAATTAGAAACTTTTATAAATTATTTTAGGATTGAAGATACAATATGTACCTCCTTTCATTTGAAAAGCATGGTAATTTGAACTCTTTCATAAATCTGAAAGGACTATTAAAATTTGCTTTATCCAATTCCCTTCTAGTGCAGGAATCTATAGCATCTTTAATAGGTGTTTTTCTCTCTTCATTAAATTCTGACATTGACAGGAAGGCTATTCACCTTCATAAGGCCAGCCTTTCCATTGGCAAATTCTCATTGTTAATAAATTGCTTGTTTTATACCTTTGTTTTGATAGCTTGTTCATTCATTTGATGAATGTATTTTGAGCATCTATTATGTTAGACACTGGAGATACAAAGGGGATTCTGTCATTCAGGAGCACAGACCAAAAAAATGGATAACTGCAATGCATTATGGTCTTTGTGTCATGGGAAGAGAGAGGTGAGACATAATTAAGCCAACCTAGGGCATTGGGGTCAGAGAATCTTTTGATTGCTGAACGAAGCTTTGAAGGATGAGTGGAGCTTAGCTGAAGAAAGAAAATGGAAAGTTATTTGCAGAGACTACAATGAGAAACAAAGACGTAGAACAGGGGTCCCTGGAGATCTGGGTGCAATCAAAGGAACTACAGCAGTTCAGTTCAGTATGGCTGGACTCTAAAAGTTCCAGGTCAAGAGGGTCAGAAGATGAAGGCACAGGAGTAAATAAGGGTGTTTTATATAGTTTAAGGATTTGATGCTGTAAGCCATGGGACACTTTTGAAAAGAAAAAGAGACGGTAATTAATGAAACAAAATCATGGAGGTAAGTGGAAAGGGTAAGTAGCAGAGATGGAAAGATTGAGCAGGAGGAAGAATTTTCACTTATACTAAATCTCCTGTCCTGTCGTTCAGTGCATAAAACATTAAATTATGAGAGATCAAGGTTCAGTTTCCTCTCAGTTGGTATATCTCTAACATAGTTTGAATATATAATAGTGTAAATTAATAGCATAATAAATTTTCTGCATTTCTATTGCCAAGAGGATGTGTAACTCATGACAGCTAAGCACCTGGCCCCTGGAATTCTAGGTATCTCTGCCTTTACCGTTGGTTGAGGAATTAAATTACCAGTATCCACACCAGGTATTTGGTACTGTCACTTCAGTACAACATCAGGTCCAGAAGAGAAATAGATCCCTTTAGACTTCATTTGCTCTAGATTGCTAACCTTTTTTCATTCTTTTTTCCCCACTTTGTCCTTAGGTACTGTTGATGGGTAAAAGTGGGTCTGGTAAGACCAGCATGAGATCTATTATCTTTGCAAATTATATTGCCAGAGACACACGTCGACTTGGTGCAACAAGTAAGATGTTTTATCTTATTGTTAAGTCAGGTGATCTTAACTATTAATAATCTGCATAACACACTTGGTTGCAGTAACTTGGGGATGCAGAGGTTGAGAGATTTGTTTTGCAGCATGTTTGCCTTTTTTTCATTTGTTCTCAGAGCTGTGTGGCCTAATTCTGGTTACTACTGCTTGCTCTCTTGGGGTTTTTTCCTTTCTAGGTTGCTTACCAAGCGGGAGGCCCTTGTCCAACTTCGTTTTTATCCTGCTCTTTCTTTAACAAGCATAGGCACCGTTTTGTTTGTTATTTGGGGGGGGGGGAGGATGTTTGTTTTTAACTGTTATTGTATAAAGGGAAATTAACTGATAAGTATTAACAAGCATAACACTAAAATTGCCTAAGATTTTTTTTAAAGGAATAGTTAGTCTTAGTCTTCATTAAAAGGTTAATTTCTCGAGGCAAAGGTTGTGAGGTTAACCTAATCTATACTCTGCTGCTTCTTTTCCTGGATACACATCAATGTTCTCATTGGAGTTCCAGCTTTGACTTGAGAAATATTTTATTGCCCTTTATGGTTTGAAATGTAAATCTTTCTTAGTATGTGATAGCTGGGTGGCTAGTGGATCCATGCTTCTGAGAGACCCCTTTTATCTATAGGCTATAATGCCATTTCATTTTGCAGCATCCCAGCATTTCTGGATTCTGCCTTGGGCCTTGGCCCCTAGGTGATGAAACAGTTGCCCTCTCCAGCTTTTACAAATTCCTGATCTGGGCTTCTAGCATCTTGAATACTTTTAGGGAAAAGTCACCCACTGCTTCATAAGGTATCTCACTCTGGTTTCAAGAACAACAAACATTTTAAAACACCTTATGTTCCAGATGCTGGATACAAAGAAGAAAACCACATTTCTGTTCTTAAAGTACAAGAAGTGTAGTATAGGCTCTAAATTGGAGTAGCTCTAATGGTTAGAAAGCTATCTTTTAGTTATAGTTCCAAGTCTATTTCCCTTTATTTCTGCTCGCTGATCCTCTTTCCATTCTCTTGAGCCTCTACAAATATTTGATTATGATTAAAGTCTAAATCTATCCTATTCATCTCTTACCTCCTATCTTCTCTTCCTTAAGTTAAACATCTTCAGTTCCTCCGTCTATTCCTTATTTGATATCATCTTAAAGACTTTTTAAAAACTTGTTTGAACATGTATACATTTTTCTTTTAAAAAATTTATTAGTGAGGAGGAGAGAAAGAGAGAGAGAAAAAAGCATCAATTCACCATTACACTTAGTTCCGTTCAGTTGTACACTCATTGATTGCTTCTGTGCCCTGACCAGGGGTTGACTGCATGGCTTGGTATGATGGGACAATGCTTTATCCACTGAACCACCCAGCCAGGGCCTGTCTATATTTTTCTTAAAGTGCTGAGATTTGAATATCAGTGTGGCCTGATCAGGGCAGAGTAGGACTATTACATCTCTGGTTGTGGGTAGCACAGTCTAGCTCTCTTTTTGTGGAGTGACTTTTATTATACTGAGTCATACTAAAAACACCCAGTTTCTTTTTACATATATTATTATTAAAAAGCATATTCTCCGCCCTGGCCAGTTGGCTTAGTGGTAGAGCATCGGCCTGGCGTGCAGAAGTCCCGGGTTTGATTCCCAGCCAGGGCACACAGGAGAAACACCAATCTGCTTCTCCACCCCTTCCCCTCTCCTTCCTCTCTGTCTCTCTCTTCCCTTCCTGCAGCCGAGGCTCCACTGGAGCAAAGATGGCCTGGGCGCTGGGGATGGCTCCTTGGCCTCTGCCCCAGGCGCTAGAGTGGCTCTGGTCGTGACAGAGCGACGCCCCGGATGGGCAGAGCATCGCCCCCTGGTGGGCATGCCGGGTGGATCCCGGTCTTGCGCATGCAGGAGTCTGTCTGACTGTCTCTCCCCGTTTCCGGCTTCAGAAAAATGAAAATTAAAAATTAAAAAAAAGCATATTCTTCTTGTGATTCTTATGTAGTTAATATTTGAACCTAATGATAAATACTTACCTCTATTAAATTATTCAATTTTATTTGTTTTAGCCCATGATATGGCCCTGAACTCAGTGTTTGTTAACTGGAAGTCCAGGACAAGTCACTGTGTCACTGGGCCTCAGCTTCCTTATCTGTAGGAAAGAGGTTGGATCCTATTTTTATTTTAGCTGCTTATTCTCTCATCTGATATGTTAGCTATTCTTCCTAGCCTTTGTATGGTTTGTACATTGGATAAGCATCTCCTCTAGTTTTCATCTAAGTCATTCATCAAAACTTTTGGTCATGACATGGTCCTTTGGCCTGTCATGCCTCACGAGACTTCCTTCTAGAAGGTACCTGTCTAATTTTCTCTCTGTTTTGATTTCTTAAATTTTAATTTTTTCTGTTCTTCCAAGTTAAATATTTAGACCTAATAATCATATGGGTGTAGTAGATTAGAGGTAGTTAATGTTCACTGTGTGCTGTTTTATTTATTTACTCTTTATAGTAACTTCATTTTAATAGATGAAGAATGTATGACCTAGAAGTTAAGCTCACTCAACACGTAAGCATTAGAACTGGAATGTCAGTCTATCCCCCTGCTCTGGTCATTATGCTACAGTCACAGTTCCTGGAAAACTTCTTTCTCTTTGTGGTTTAAATTCTGCACATTTTGCCTGACCAGGCGGTGGCGCAGTGGATAGAGCGTCGGACTGGGATGCTGAGGACCTAGGTTCGAGACCCCAAGGTTGCCAGCTTGAGCGCGGGCTCATCTGGTTTGAGCAAAAAGCTCACCAGCTTGGACCCAAGGTCTCTGGCTCAAGCAAGGGGTTACTTGGTCTGCTGAAGGCCTGCGGTCAAGGCACATATGAGAAAACAATCAATGAACAACTAAGATGTCGCAATGCGCAACGAAAAACTAATGATTGATGCTTCTCATCTCTCCGTTCCTGTCTGTCTGTCCCTGTCTATCCCTCAATCTGACTCTCTTTCTGTCTCTGTAAAAAAATAAAATAAATAAAAAATAAAAATAAATTCTGCACATTTTATTAAATGACATTTTTTTCTAGACCAATTAATATTTTTGTTTTTAGCTAATTAGCAAAGTTGATGTACTACCCTGTTTAGTGAATAGTTTTGCAACCCAAATTTCAGATCTATTCAAGCTGCATAAAATAGTTTTTAAATAATATAGTAGCATCATTGAAAAGTTGTGAACAGTATGTTGCAAATTATATGACTCCATAAACATTAAAGCAGGCCAGGTGCCAGGTACTGTGAATGGGACAGAGCTCTTGCCCTTAAGGATATCTCAAGTGGGACCTTTATTGATAATACTTCATTAGCAATTACTGTATTTCCCTAAAGGTAGTAAAAGTATATTTTAAAATATTCTATTGGCTTAAATGGTTTAGTATATATCATTAGATAGTTTGTTATTGCTAAATAAAGATCTGGATTCTACTGCTTGACTTATAGATTCATTAAAATACATATAATACATTAATATTTTTACTTGCTATTCCTTCTTATGCAGTTTATTTTCTTTAAAAATAGTAAAAGAATACTTCAAAAATATAAGGTCTACCGGAAAGTTCTGTTCGTTTTTGGAATAAAACAAAATACAAATTTTTCTTACCATCAATAAACTTTATTAAATAATATATTTCCACACCAATCTTATCTTCCAAATATGGTCCGAAATGGTTTGCTGAACTGAATTAAACCTTTCTGCAATCTCCGATGTTGTCAGAAAAGGATCTTGCTCCAACATGGTCTTAACAACATCGTCATCGATCAAAGATGGTCGCCCAGAACGTGGCTTATCAGAAAGGTCGAAATCACCTGTTTCAAATTTTTCGAACCATCTTCTGCATGTCCTATCAGAAACTGTACCTTCACCAAACACTTTCAATAAATTTCTACATGCTTCTGTAGCATTTCTTCCTTGTTGAAATTCGTATACAATACAGTAGCGTAAATTAACTTTTATCAGTAGCCATGGGTGCACTATCGCTTCACACATAAGACTAACGTGAATCAACTTTGTTTTAGTTAATTTGCTACATCAGTATGTATACATTAAGTGATAAAAATAGGCACACATGTGCCAAATAAACAAGTGCTTACATGTCGAAACTTGTTGTGTTAGAAACGGACAGAACTTTCCGGTAGACTTTATACTACATTACCTATAATATTTAGTGTTTTTCTAGATTGTCATTGATGAAAAAGTCCAGTTTTATTTTGTTAAATTAGAGCCTACTTTGTTTTGAAATTTGAAGTAAGGATACATGATGATGGTATAATTTATTTGTTATAGGGCTGTTAAAATGTGTTTGTTGGAAGAGTAAACTTGTCAATAAAAATATGATTATGAAGTATTTTAGTTTAAAACACTGTTGACGGCTCTGAGATTTCCTACCTTCTCAAAATTCTCTGTTCCCTTGGCTTTTATTTAATGCTTTAGTGCCCTGGTTTTCTTCCTTTATCTTGAACCATCCCTCCCCCCTTTTTAAAGAATATTTTCTTCTTTCTGCCCCATAAGTGTATGTGATTTCCCGAAGCTCTGTTCTTAACTCTTTTCAGTTTCTCTTATAACAGCAAGACAGGAAGACTAGGAGAGCCAGGAGGCCATATAGGAGACGTGAGACGAGAGAGGGAGGCAGAAAGTTGGGGTTAAATCACTAAGTGCCATATAAGCCATGTCAAGTAGTTCAAAGTGGGAGTAGAGGGCAGCCCCTAGAGAATTTTAAACAGAAAGGTAACATGGTATTAGTTTTAATTCTCAACTCTAATGACAAAAGTAATACTTGTGGAAAATTCAAACATCATAGAAGTGTAGAAAATCTGTTCTTTTCCTTATTCTGAGGCCGACTTTGTAGGGACAGCCACCATTAGTAGTTTGAGGTTATCTGTCTGGCCTTTTTTTCCTGGGTATATACAATCATATATATAGAGAGATATGTTTTATTTTTCTTTTAAAAGAGTACTGGAATACAAATCTGTATTTTGGAGAGATTATTATGTCTGTAATAAGGAGGATAGATTGGGGAGGGAGGGAGGCAAGGGTAGAAACAAGTTAACAAATTAGGAAACTCTTTTAGTAGACCAGGTAAGAGATGAAAGGGACTTAACTTGGGTTAGGGTGGTGATCATAGATATGGTGAGAAGCAAATGGGTTTGGGATATATTTAAGAGGTAGAGTCACAATAGGATTTGCTGATAGGTGTGTGGGCAATGGTGTGGAAAAGAGTGGACTCAAGGATGAAACTAAAGTTTTGGTTTAGGCAACTGGTTAAATTCACTGTGATGGAGAATACTAAAAGGAATATATTTTGTGGGAAGAATTGAGTTTGGGATATTTGTGGTTTATTCAAGTGAAGCTGTCCAATATATGATTCAAAGATGGGGTAGAGAAATATGTATTAGGGATACATACTTATGAGTTACCAGTACCCAAATGGAAAATGAAATAATGTGACTAGATTGGCTTGCCTGGGAGAAGAGTATATATAGAGAAGAGTAGGTGGCCAAAGATGGAATCCTGAAGAACTCTAACATTTAAGGGACAGAAAGAAGAATAGGAGCCTGTGAAGGAGGGTCTGCCAGAGAGGTTGTAGGTATGATATCAGAGGCCAAGAGAAGAGAATTTTTTGAGAAGAGAGTAGTCAACAGTGTCATACTGTAGAAAGTAAGACAAGGACTAAAAAGTCCACTGGATTTGGCAATGGGGCCATTGGTCACCTAATGAGAACAATTACCTGTGATATGGGAATAGAAACCAGATTTCTGTTCCTTGTGCTCCATATCTAAATAATTACTGAATCCTGTCACTTTTGTTATTGTCTTTCCCTTTCTCAGTAGCACTTCTTTCCATTTTTTTTTTTAGTACTAGACCGTTTACATAGTCTTCAAATTAATAGCAGTTTGAGCACCTACTCTCTCGTAGACTCTGTTGGAAATACAAAGACATGTAAGATATGATTCCTTTTCCAAGGAGGGGGAAGTGAAGGGGAGAAGGGAAGTAGTTTGAGCACCTACTATGTGCCAGGCACTTCATGTATGATAACTCCTTTGATTCTCACAGTAATCCTGTGAGGTCAGTAGCATGCTTCCCAGCATTTTTAATAGAAGAAAAAATTAAGGCTTAGAGGTTAAGTGACTTGCCCAAGGTCACACAGAGAGGTAGAGCTAGTATTTGAACATAGAATTGTTTTATTCCAAAGCCCATTTTAAAAAAAACGCTTTGCTGCTTATGACTCAGTTTATGAGACCATAAAATTGTACAAAAGTTAGATAGCAATTGGTTTAAACAACAGCTTCCAGATAGTCATAGAAGAAACACCATTGTGTGACAGATTATCACATAAATTGTAAAAGTGATAGCTGCTGAACTTTGAGACATTTCCAGGATAAGAATTTTTATTTTTCCTCCTTGTGACTTTTAGTGCCTGGCAGAGAGTAGATGCTTAATAAATGTTTGAATTAATTCAGAGGGAGTGATGACGGTAAGTGGGGGTGACCAGGTAGGGCTTTTAGAGGAGGTGGGATTTTAGTTGGGTCTTAAAAGATGAGTCTAACTCTGAAAGAAAGGTGGGGAGGACTTTCTAGGCATATGGACAGAGCAGGCAGAATATAGGGGGAGTGGGGGGAAGTGTAAGGCAGAGGTCGCAAACAGGCAGCCTGTATACTGGATAAGGCCTGTAGATGTGTTTTGTTCAGCCTGTACAATGTTTTAGAAAAATTGGAATTAGTTATAAATATGTAAATGTTTCCATAAAAATCTGGATTTCCCACTACTGTTGAAAAATTGAAAGATCCGTTAATCTTGAACCCATGTTCTTGCATGGCTAGAGTAACTGTCACCCACTCCCTTTTCCACTTGGGAGAATGTTTATACTCCATAAATGATCAACTTTGCTTTTGTATGTTTACTGGCCTGGCCCCCTATTAGCAGGTTTGCGACCCCTGATGTAAGGTATTTTGGGCGTTGGGGAGGTAGTGGAGTTTAGGAGGACTATGAATAAACCAAATTGGACTGGAGCAAAAGGCATTATTAATGTATGTCATTGGGAAATATAAAGGCAGATTAGAAGCCAAATTCTGAAGAACCTTGAATGCCCTCCTATAGACATAGAGGAGCGATTGAAAGTGTTTTGAATGGGGAGTGACATGTTCAAAGTAGTGTTAAGAAGATGAACCTGGCAGTAGCCTGTAGGATGAAATAAAGTGGGTAAGCTTCCTGGTAGAAGGTAATCATGGAGCTATTGTAGTTATGTAGGCTTGAGAAGGTAAGGGCCTTCCTTAATATTAGTGGCAGGTTGTAAAATAAGGAGTGGAATTGAGGAAGATTACAAAGGAGTAGCTATGAATTAAACATGGACTGAGAAGTAAAAAAGGGACCTTTCCTCCAACCCCCATGTGAAATTGGTCGGGTCAGTAACCAAAATAAGGAAATAAATAGAGGCAGTGAATATGGTTATGTCATTATTTTGTTTTTGTTTTGGGGTTTTTTGTAAATTTTTGTTTTTTTTAATTTTATTTATCTTTTGTGGAGGGCATTGGTAGGGACAGGATGAGCTATTAAATGGTGTATGTCTCTGTCTTACATGTTGGAATTTTAACATTAGTATTACAATTGGAGGTTGTTTCTGCTCTAAGCACTAAACTACTAAAAAAATGACTTACATGAGAGACAGTTCTGTAGCTCAGGGTAGCTTGGGTGCCCACTTTGTCACTAAACCACGCTACTAAACTGAAAATCACCTTCTTGTGGCTTTGAGCATTTCACTCCACTTTGGTCCTTCTAAATTCCGGGGGTTAGTGCTTTGCTTATTTTGAATTTCATCTCGCATGCTACAATTACTAGATTTGTCATATTTATCTTCTAGTTGATGTAGAACATTCCCATGTTCGATTTCTGGGAAACTTGGTGTTGAACCTGTGGGACTGTGGTGGGTAAGTATCATCTGATTACTTGTTTGTGAGGCCAGTGGCAGTAGTGGCATCTAGTGTATTCAGCATAGAGAATACACTAGAGGAACTATCATTCATAATAGCTACATTGGATAAAATTTTCTTCAGAATTGGCATTTGATTAAATAAATATCTCTGACTTTTATTCATTAATTATCTCTAAACAGTCTACGCACTATAGATCAGACCTGAGCACGTCTCCTTCAACTGAGTTAACACTGTTGAAGGCATAGGAGACAGTCTTTCCTCTCATGGCCAAGGGAGCTCTGGAACATTGCATCACAGACGCACATCCCTGTGTTTGTATGCGGGTGGTGCTCCCTACTCTATGACCATTTGCGTCTGCGTGAAGCAGCAATGAGGAGTGTGGTGGTTAGAAGCCTAAGCTCTGGAGTTACATTAGAGTTTGCATCTCAGCACTGTTAGTTGTGTTATCTTGGATTGATCATTTAAACTCTCTGAGCCACAGTTCTTCATCTGTACAATAGGGATAATGATGGTGCCAACTCAGAGGGTTGTTTTAATGATTAAGTAGGATAAATAAAAATATATTGTTAACTCACTGTTTCCCCGCTCCTAGTATAAAAGCAGCCATGGAATAGGTGTTCAATGAGTGTTTGTTGAAAAAATAACAAAATAGCCAAATATTCCATAAGAAAACGACTCCAGTATTGTAGTATATGGACACTTAACACCCCAGCAGATTTCTTTCTTTATACAAATCCTTCCTCATTATCATTGCTTCCAATTCTGTAATCTGTGTTGAGATTAGTTCAAGTCCCTTACTTTTGAGCAATAAGATATTAGTGTCATTTTTACATATAGGGCAGCTGAGGTCCAGTGGAATTATGTATCTCCTAAGGTCACACAACCACCTAATAATAGCAAAGTGAAAGACTGGAAGCTAGGTTCATGATTTTTTCCATAACAGAATTCTGTTTTTTCTAGGCATCTGGTAATTGAGAACACACAGCTTAAGGAGCAAAGAGCAACGTTCTACTAAAACGTTATTTTGGAGTCATTTTCATATAGTTTAGAGTATTTGACTAGTTATTCATCAGTAAATAGTCACTGGACACTTATTTTATGGCATGCTCTATGTTAAAAGCCGGGAAACAATGGCAGACAGTAACAGATATGTTCCTTGCCTTGATGGAACTTTCTGTTTAGGAAAGTGAATGCCATTAATTAAAAACTCTTGTAAATGTGTAATATCACATTTGTAAATGTTAAAAAATAAGAACAGTGTTTTGGAATAAGGGCTTATAGTGCCTGGATTTGCCTGTCAGGGAAGGTCAGGGATGGTTTCTGTGAGGAAGTTTGAATTGAACTGAAATCTCAAGGGACAGCTAGGAGTTAATGAGATGCAGAGGTAAGGGCATGTGGGACACAATGAACAGTATGTGTAAAGGCCCCTTGGTGGATAAACCAAGGGCCACGAGAACCAAGGGCAGGTCAAAGTATGTTTGGAACACAAGGAGAAGGGTACAGGGTGGTGCAAGGTGAAACTCAAGAAGTAAGAGTTGAGACAAGACCGATTTACTATGGCTTGCCCTTTAATTTGACGTCTTAAGGTCATCCCTTACAAAGGATAGGTCATAAGTGAAAGTGACTAAACTGAGGACTTACTTACCACCTAGATTTTTCTTGCTACTAGACAGGACACCTTTATGGAAAATTATTTCACAAGCCAGCGAGACAACATCTTCCGAAATGTGGAGGTTTTGATTTATGTCTTTGATGTGGAGAGCCGCGAACTGGAAAAGGACATGCACTATTACCAGTCATGCCTGGAGGCCATTCTGCAGAACTCTCCAGATGCCAAAATCTTTTGCTTGGTGCACAAAATGGATCTGGTACAGGAGGATCAACGGGATCTGGTAAGGAACAGAAAGGGTACCGCTATAAATGGTGGGCATGCTTTGTAGAGGCATAGGTACATCACAGCAACATTCAAACTAGTGTTTGACCAAATTTCTGGGTGCTATGGCCTAGCCAAGTTGATACATAAAATTAACTATCACAGGGGGGTGAGGGTCTGGGTGTGAGGAGGTGGAGGGAGTGAGCAAACATGAAAAAAAATTACCATCATAGTGTGTACACAGACTCAATACACACTCACCCATTCATGGAAAATGTGTATATGTGTGTATATATTTTTATAAATAGATATTTTCCATATGTTTGTGGGCACATACATAGATACATATAATGAATAGATATATTATTTGGGGGGTGATATATTAATATAGCCAAATAAATACAACCGATACAGAACTATTATATGAGTGTATGCATATATGTGTGTGTGATAGAAAGATATCTACAAAGGTTAAAGTATTTTGATTCTAAAAGTTTGATATGCAATAGAGATCTTAAAATGATCCAGTTTGGGTGATTTAGAATGATGTTAGATGTATTTTTTTCAAACTCCTCAATATAGTAAATTTTATTTTTTACCATAAGGCTCTCAGTAAGTACTCAGCACAACCTGAAGAATTTCAGTATCTGTTGCTTTTTTAGACCTGACCTGAAAATATTTCTGTCATCCTAATTTCTGAAGTAGTGTACACATTGATAAATTCCTCCGAGGAAAGAGGAAATGCTTTCTGTTACAATATACTGAGATAATTATATCTCAGATTTTGCAAAGAAAGAGGAGAGCTGTATATTCTGATCAATGTGTTGGACTTTTTAATTCAGATTTTTAAAGAGCGAGAAGAAGATCTGAGACGTTTGTCTCGCCCATTGGAATGTTCTTGTTTCCGGACATCTATCTGGGACGAAACTCTCTATAAGGTGTGTGTTTCTCAGAGTTCCTTCATTTTAGAGTGTGAAAAAAAAAATCAGAAGAATATTATCAAAGCTAAAAGGTTTTAACATGTTGCCACTCTCAGGAAGAACCTTCTTCCCTCTTGTCATGTTAGCATGCACAGCCTTATTTATAAAGTAGTATTTTATAGCCATCTAAATATGTTGAATAAAAAAATTCTATAACAGAGTATCTAAAAAATATTAAGATTAACCTCAAGAGATTTTGGATTTGATCTTAGGTTGGGTCAACATACCTACCAACCACACTAAATTAACCAGTTTGGTCATGATTAATTTAATACTGATCTTTATGACAGCCGAGTTTTTACTGGCTGTCATCCATCTTAACTTGTGGTCTTAATGCTGATTGGAACTGTGTCTAATATTCAGGTACTTCTATAAGATAAATGCTAGTCTGAGTTTGGATGGCAATAGAAAAAAAATATGTAAGGGAGAGATTGGAGAAGGGATTATCAAAATGAGACATGTTATACGTAGAATTTGATAGCTTCCATTTTCATACCAAATGGAAACTATTATTCTTTCAACCAGAAAGATTGTTCCAGTTGCTGGAGTAGATATACTACACTGTTTGCAGAGTAGTAAAAGTTATAATAGCTGTGTTATGGATGAAACTGAAATTACCTTATTGGCACATAGGTTCCTTGTCCTGCTTCTTTCCTTCTACTGATCTAGTGATTTGGAAGACTGGCTTCTTTTGGTCTTCCTATGGTTAGACCTTTCCTTCAGACTGCTTCTGTATCTATTGTCAAGTCTGACTCTGGGTGGGAAAGCCTCCTTCTCTATCACTGGTAGCTACAGCGTCGGTTTCAACTGCATCTGCCAAGTATCTCCACCCAGAAGCACAGAAACCTGATTTGCCAAGGAGAAAAAACCAATGCACTTTAAAAATAGCCATTATTTTATTTTTTAACTAATTCATTTTTTCCCCAATATTATGTTGACCCAGCCTCACTCTAATAACAGATCATTTTTGAGATACCTGTCTAGGAAGTACTGTTCTAGATTAATTTGGGCCGAATTTCTCTCAAAGCCTTATTCCCATAGAACAGGTAACCGTGAATAAGGATGGACATGACGCACTGATAAGAACCAACTGCGGTGTGAAGGATGGCAATACATAACAGACCAAAGACAATTGGCTAATCACAACACTGCTGTGAGTGACAATGTCTCTGCTGTGGTTAGCTTTGGTGTCTTCTCCAAGGTAAATTCAGCAGTGACATTAACACCAACCTGAAAAGTTGGAACCTAAAACCCCATGCCTAAGTAATAAAACTAATTGGAACAGAGACATGGCGCTACTATATCTTACATAAATGCTGCATAGAGCTAACTTAAATTTTTATATTAAGCTTTATTCTATAAGCACTCATCACATATCTGCTTGATGCTATAGGACACACAAATGACTAAGACCAGGTTCCTGCCCTCTAATAGGTGAGAGAAGAGCATTATACACCTTTCCAGACAAATTAGAGTGAAATTGAAAGATTTATTATAATGGAAATTCAAATAAAAGCACCTTAAGAGAATAGAGGGGAGGGGATGGTTAATGTCAACTCCTTTCATTAGTCATACTTCTCTAGATGAAGTCAGTTTTAGGCAAATACACCAGTGTACTATTTTAAATTCAATAATTCATACAGCTGAAATTAGCCTTTTGAAATAATAATGCCACTAATTTCTCCTATACTTTCTTTTGTATGTTATCTCATTGTGGGGAGGGACCTTTTATCTATGTGGCTCTCATATTTTCACAAAACCAATTGTTAGATGCATTATTAGGATCTGATTTTTAATGCAATCTATACTGTTAGATTTAAATATTTGTTGAGAGACTGGATTAGAAGCTTTTTAGCCCAATAATAGATTAGAATTTTCAACTTTTCCTAAGATAACATGATAGAATTAAGTAATTTTTTATTTTTAATTATCAATGGAAAAATGTTTCTCCAGCATTTTGCAAAAGTGTTTGAATTTTTCTTAAAACCTCTGAAGGATAAATATCAAATATTAGCTTTTCTTTCTCATTTTGTTTGTTTTATATCATATCATATTTGTTACCAGTATTTGGGACTCAATTATCACATGTCCATATGTTGTAGCATAGTTACTCATTTGCAAAGGTCTGTCTAGGACTGCTACCTGTTAATAATATTACACTGTGCTTCTGTTCTGTTAGGCTTGGTCCAGCATTGTTTATCAGCTGATTCCCAATGTTCAGCAGCTGGAAATGAACCTGAGGAATTTTGCTGAAATTATTGAGGCTGATGAAGTGCTTCTATTTGAGAGAGCTACTTTTCTGGTAAGAACTTTCTGCTCTGTGGATATACTTCACACTTGCCTTCCTTTATTCATTAACAGAGAACAACATGTTGCCACTCTCAGGAAGAACCTTCTTCCCTCTTGTCACATTAGCATGCAGAGCCTTATTTATAGAGTAGTATTGTCAATAAGTGACCTGAAAGAAATCCTTTGGTTTGTAGCTCTTTAGTAGTTAGTAAAACTTAGATTTTTGTAGATATGCCTTACTACAGAGTTTAGGTTATTTCCAAACATTATTGTTTATTTGTGTTGAAGTATCCCTGTTTCGTATTGACTTTTATTATAAAATGAGGGTTATTTTCCTTTTGAGGAAACTTACATCCCACTCCTTTCTCCAAAAGACTGAGTTGGAAACGTTTAACAGGGAAGAGATGTAATGGTCAACTCAGTGACATGACTAAGAGTTCAGATGGAGAGGTGGAAGGGAAGAGTCATGTTAGTATTTTAATTTTTGTTATAAATTCAACTTATTAGAGCCTACTGTATATATGGCTCTGAGAGGCAGTGCAAACACCAATATTATATTTATAAGTAACAATTTTAAATAACAGTAATAGAAACTAATTTGAGATATCATGAAGACTGCCCAAGTAATTGCTGACCAGCTTAGTAAATGTAACTTTTCTTTTTCTTTTTAGAGTGCTTACTTGAGAGACAGACAGGAAGGGAGAGAAATGAAAAGCATCAATTCTTCGTTGCAACATCTTAGATATTCGTTGATTGCTTTCTCATATGTGCCTTGACTGTGGGGCTCCAGTCGAGCCAGTGACCCCTTGCTCAAGCCAGCAACCTTGGGCTCAAGCCAGTAATCTTGGGCTTCAAGCCCATGACCTTTGGGCTCAAGCCAGTGACCATGGGGTCATGTCTATGATCCCATGCTCAAGCTGCCAACCCTGTGCTCAAGCTGGTGAGCCCATGCTCAAGCCAGATGAGTCCGTGCTCAAGCTAGTGACCTTGAGGCCTCGAACCTGGGTCCTCAGCATCCCAGGCCAACACTCTATCCACTGCATCACCACTTGGTCAGACAGTAAATGTAACTCTTATAGTAAATAATTTGTTTCTGAACTCTACCAATGCTTGGTGATTTCAGACACTTTTTTTTAGGTGAGAGGAGAGGAGACAGTGAGGCAAACTCCTGCATGTCTATCCAGCAACCCCATCTGGGGCCGATGTTGAGTATTGAGCTACTTTAAGTAACTGAGGCTGATGTGCTCCAACAGAGCTATCCTCAGCACCCAGAGCCACTCTCGAACCATTGAGCCACTGGCTACAGGAGGGGAAGGGGGAGAGAAGGGGGAGAGAAAGGGGAGAGAAAGGGGAGAGAAGGAGGGGAGAAGCAGATGTTTGCTTCTCCTATGTGCCTTGACTGAGAATTGAACCTGGAATGTCCATACGTCAAACCAATGCTCTTATCCACTATGCCACTGGCCAGGGCCTTCAGATACATTTCTTCATCTTCCTGAGTTTGGTTCCTCTTCTCTAAAATGAAGATAAAAATATCTATATCATAGGTTCTGGCAAGTGACTCAGTTTTGTTTCCTACTAAAAAATTTACATCTGTATATCCAGTCTATAGGAAATGGTTGTCTGGTTTTATTAAAATATAAAAGTGTGAGAGAAAGTATTTTCAGCTGGTATGGCTGTCTATCTTGAATATGTTTAATTATAAATGGTCAGTTCTCAGAAGTTAGAATCATTTAGTTAAGGTTTATAAATATAATACCAAAAGCCATTTGGTTATAGGCTTCATTAAAATTAAATACAGTAAGTACAGCTCAAGGACAGCTAAGAATTTTGTATTTCTTTTTTGATTTGTACTATTTTTTTAATCAAAGACCATACTGTGAAATATTGATGAACATTTGATGATTAAAGTAAGTGATAAAGAACAGCAACAAACCAAAATAGATAAAACGTAAACTATCTAATAAAATTATAACCAAATGGTACTGGATGGGTCATCCATAAGGATGCTGAAATTATGCATAATGTTGGCAGCATATGGGACAGAGGAAAAGAGACAATAAATCAAGTGTCAAATCGGCCCTGAAAATCAGGTAGCCAAGAGACAGACAGATGCTTGCCTAGAGGAGTAGCAAAGAGTGATGTGACTACATTGCATAGATTTAAAGGGCATTGTTCTTTTTCATAGGTGATTTCACACTATCAGTGTAAAGAGCAGCGTGATGCTCATAGATTTGAGAAAATCAGCAACATTATTAAGCAGTTTAAGCTAAGCTGCAGGTAAGAGATCTTGTGTGATCTATTTATATCTGGAAAAAAATACTGTTATTTTTGAGAAGTTCAAAAAACTATACTGGGCCACACTTCTATATCTGGAATAGGTCCTTCAATTGAAAAGAGAGCTAAAATCTAAGGGAGCCTACCATTGGCGAGGTGAATAAAATTAATTGTCATTTAATGTAAACTCAAATGATATAGAAGTATATGAAAAATATCTAAGCAGAGTACACTTTTGAGGTGTTTGATCTTGTTTGGGAAGAAATAAAAAATGTTCAAGAGTTTTGAAAAAGAAGAAAGAAGGATAATTTTGCCCTACCAAATACCAAGGTTTTATGTAGAACTACAGTAATTAAAATTAGGAGGTACTGATTCAGAAATGATACAAAATAGACTAGAAATGTCTAATCATGTTGTCTTAGCTTTGATTAAATACAGTTTGAATTTTAGCATTGTGAATATAGGAATATGGAATGACTGAACACCATAATTTAGTAAAGATTTAAGAATCAAAATTCTTATCTTGGTAAAACTTTGATGCCCAAAGAATAAAATAGATATGTTTACTCATTTTATGCCTTAGTATAAAATGGCACTTTGAGACTTTTTGGCATGTTTAATGCTAACATTTTTAAGAAGAAATATTGAATGGCATGCAAATATAATTACCTAGTTTGTTTTCAAAGAACTGTGATCATTTCTTGAATTTCAATGTAACTAAAATTCAAAAGGTAACCTCAGTGACAGAGAAATTTCAACTTAAAAAGCTTCTTAAATATTAGAGAAGTCTTTTATAACATGAATTTTAACATGGATCTAAGTCTAAACCCACTTTCATTTCATAATGAAATCAAATCCTAATTCTCTAAGTCACTTTCCAAAACATGTTAAATTCAGCATTACAGTTTCCTTGGAAAACAAAGTAGAGTTAGTGATTAACTGTCTTAATGAAGTAGTAAATTGAGGTACAGTGCTATGAAAATGTTTAACCTGGAAGGTAAGAATTTCTTATTTTGCTATTATGTTATGTTCTTTACTCTTTTCTCTTTTCTCCTGTAGCAAGCTGGCTGCCTCTTTCCAGAGCATGGAAGTCAGGAACTCTAACTTTGCTGCTTTCATTGATATCTTTACATCCAACACTTATGTGATGGTTGTGATGTCTGATCCATCCATTCGTAAGTTTAAACTTAGCTTACATTTGGTCAAAGCAATATATTCTTTAAGGTAATTGCCCTAGAGGTATTACTTTATTAGATACTGAAAAACTATTTCGTAGTGAGGTTGGTTGCCCAACAGTGTGAATGTACTTAAGGCCACTGAGCTATATATTTAAAAATGGTTAAAATGGTAAATTTCTTGTTATGTATATTTGACCACAAAAGATAACTTCCTTGCTACTAGTAATAAATATGTACCATGTCCCAGTTTTTGTGTTATGGGCATAAGGGGAAGTATTTGGTGCTTCTGTGCCAAATAGTCATATCCATGAAATAAACGTTCCAGCAACATTTCCAGGATGTTCCCAGAAGTTTAAATGATCTCTGATCCGCTGCCTTTTTTTACCTTAAGTTAATATTAAAACAGAGCATAAGATAGTGGGTTTTATACTATTAGCCCCCAAATAAAATATTTTGAAATGTTATGTTGGAAATTTTGTTTAGAATATAAACACACCTTTTTTTTTTCAGAAAGATTAAACCGTGGTTTACTTGGGAACCCCTATTCCTGTATGTTGTCTGTGATCTGCTAGGTTGAGGGATTTGGTTCTCTCTTTTTGACTGCCTGTACTTACTTTAATGGGTATCTCCCCCACCCCTACCCTCAGCATCTGCAGCTACTCTGATCAACATCCGCAATGCCAGGAAACACTTTGAAAAGCTGGAACGAGTGGATGGACCAAAGCAGTGTCTTCTTATGCGCTAAACATTGCCAAATGTTTCAGGAAAAAAAAATTGAAACACTGTTTCTTAATATTAATGTTGTATTTGTATATGTTGGCTCTGAAAGGTTGTGATGCTTACCACTTCTGTATTTCTTCCCTACTCTCCAGTCTTAATGTTTAACTTAGAATGCTATTTAATCAAATACAAATAGCCAGTGAGAAATTAGATGAGCTGTTCATGACGTTGTGACATAAAATTAGATGATCTGTAAGTGTTCTGTTAAAACGGTTCAAATATTGTGTTCTGATAACCTTGTTCTAGTAGTTGTGTGTGCCAAAGCCCCTTCCAACATTGTCTTGTATTTCTTATCAGATAGTAACCTAGAAGTTTGGAATATTACTGTTTTCTCAGCATGAATTAAAAACATCTCTTAACTCCAATTGTGAATACTTTTGCTGTTAGGGATTCCAGTATCTCTTTTTCTTTTCCTTGTTTATTTAAGTTTTCCCAAAGAAAGAGAAAGTTAATTTCACATTTATCCTAGGGAAAGGGGACCTGTTCTTTGAGAAATAGTATAAAAGTTGGATATGAAGGATGGAGCCTGATTATAGCCTTAAATCTAGGCAGAGAGTTTAGATGTAATGCGATAGGAAATAATTGTAGGCTTCTGGGTGGGGTGGGGGTGGGGTTACATGAAGAGAACTGTGAGAGAAAATGAACTTAGTATGGATTGACTGATGGTAATGGGAAAGCTCTGGTAGTAAGCCGGGCCTGAGGTGTGTTGAAAGCCTGTTCCAGGATATAACTGGTGAAGGAATGAATAAAAAGTTGAGAGGAAATACTAGGATTGTGAGATGTACCTCTTCTTTCTTTGAGGTCTGGGAGTGGTGGGAGTTATATTTGACATCATCTCCAAAGGAAAACATGAAGCATTTTGAACTGGAAGAAATGGAGCTTGACAAGAATAACTAGAATTACTCAGAGCACTAACATTTTTAGTTTTTATAGATTGGATAACAAATGTGTTGTAGAATTGGGCACCTGAAACCTGTATAATTATGTTAACCAGTGTCATCCCAATAAATTCAGTAATAATAATTTTTTTTTGTATTTTTCTGAAGCTGGAAACGGGGAGAGACAGTCAGACAGACTCCCACATGCGCCCGACCAGGATCCACCCGGCACGCCCACCAGGGGCTACGCTCTGCCCACCAGGGGGCGATGCTCTGCCCCTCCTGGGCGTTGCTCTGTTGCGACCAGAGCCACTCTAGCGCCTGGGGCAGAGGCCAAGGAGCCATTCCCAGTGCCCGAGCCATCTTTGCTCCAATGGAGCCTTGGCTGTGGGAGGGGAAGAGAGAGACAGAGAGGAAGGAGAGGGGGAGGGGTGGAGAAGCAGATGGGCGCTTCTCCTGTGTGCCCTGGCCGGGAATTGAACCTGGGACTTCTGCATGCCAGGCCGACGCTCTACCACTGAGCCAACTGGCCAGGGCAGTAATAATAATTTTTAAAAAGCATTTAGGCCTGACCAGTGGTGCCACAATGGATAGTGCATTGACCAGGATGCTGAGGTCCCAGGTTCAAAATCTGAGAGCACTGGCTTGAGCACAGGCTCACCAGTTTGAGTGTGGGGTTGCCGACTTGAGCGTGGGATCATTGACATGATCCCATGGTAACTGGCTTGAAGCCCAAGCTCACTAGTTTGAGCAAGGGGTCACTGTCTGGGCTGGAGCCCTCCAGTCAAGGCATGTATGAGAAGCAATCAATGAACAACTAAAGTGACGCAACTACAAGTTGATGCTTCTTCTCTCTCTCCCTCTCCTTTCCTGTCTGTCTCTCGCCAAAAACAAACAAATAAACAAAGCAAATCCTGTAGAGAATCTACAGCACAGTAGATTCATCTCATTTCTTTTATCTCTGTCATGAAGGAACTTCTTCCAGACCACCAGAACATCAGAACCATTTTCCGTCTTATTCCCAGTTGAGAGACAGTTTTCACTGCACAGTCAAGAACATGTTTTTAGGTAGCCTACATTATATAGATTAACAATCTCAAGTCTTAAAATAACTGCATAGAACTAATTTATTCAACAGTTGTATCAATCTTCTGCAGGAGGAGAGTTTTTTAAAGTAGCTGTTCCAGATTTTTTATCCTGTTAACATCTAGGAAAATGAAAAGAGCAAATAAACCAGGGATCTGTTTTGTAACAAATAGGAATCATGATTTGGCATGTTCTAATTACTTTCAATATCTGGGGTGGGATTTGAAGGAGCCACCTGAAAGCATTTTTGTTTTTGTTTTTAAGTTGGATATACAGACGTGGATACAGACATTAAATTAGGTAAGCAGACACACACAAAACAATTTCATTACCCTGTTTGCTCTTGTTTCAACTGTTGCTCAGATTCTAGTTACAGCTTAGGTGCAGAGAATGTAAAAAAAGGATGAAAGGTTAGGAAAGAAAGGTAATAATTCAACATAAACCTTATGATAATGACCAACCTGTCTGTTTTAAGATGGAGCCTCTTAGAATCTGGAGTAAATGGAAGTACACACAGTGAAGGCATGTACACAAAAATGAAGAGAATTTAAAACCAGAGATGTGAAAATTATGGACTGGTGATAGAATGAGATGATGCTTTTTTATAGGCAATGTTACCTATGTCAGTAGGATAGGACAGTGGTTTTCTAATCTGAGTATGTATCAGAATAATTAATAGGGGGATTGTTAAAACACTGCTACCCCACTACTGCTGAGAGTAAGTCTGGGGTGGGGCCCATGAGTCTGCATTTTCAACAAGTTCCCAGGTGATGCTGATGCTGATCCTGCTGGTCCAGGGACAACACTTTAAACACCATTATTTTAGGAAAAAGAAGAGGAAATACAGATGTGGAAGCAGGATTGGGAAAACGTGTTCACCAGGTTTGCAAGGTGAATTGAAGTCATTATACCAAGTAAGATATACCGTATTTTCCCATGTATAAGACACACTTTAAAAAAAAATTGGGGGTCTAAAAACTGGGTGCATCTTATACAGTGGTTGTAGATTTTTTTACTTGCATTTCCCACTTTTTCGTGCTTGTCTTTGTGCTCATTGTTGAAGACAGTGGTTTGTCATCAGACACAGATGAGGACAAGCTAATGGATGGGAGTTTTGGCAATGAGGAGGAGCTGTCTTGAATTTTATGATGAATAAAAGTTGAGTTCAATAACTTTATGGAATACATTTTTTTTCAAATTTTGGGCCCCCAAATTAAGGTGCATCTTATACATAGGAGCGTCTTATACATGGGGAAATACAGTACATAGTTTAGGCCACTGATTCTCATAGTAATATAAAATTTTGTGAAGCACTGTTTAAGGCAAAAGTAATGATTAAGAAGCTATTTCATAATATGTTGAAAATGGAAACCATTGCTAGCGTAAAGAGTATGGATAGCGATTTATATAGGGACCTAGTTTTTTGCTAACCCAATAGAATATCATGAAAACTTAGAAAACGCTGCCTTTACTGTCTGACAGTTGAGTATTTACTGTCAGAAAGTAAGTGCTTTATAAGGATTATTGCATTTAATCTTCACAAGAACCCCCATGAGTTAGATACTATAACTATCCCATTTTTTTAAAATAAGCAAAGTGAGCCCAAAGAGGATAAGAAACTCGGATCTAGGTTCAGGTAGTAAACTCCAGAGCATGTCCACTTAACCTTAACCTTGAAGTTATATGACCTTCCTGAATTTAAAAGTTTATTTATGGTGGAGTGTTTGAGGTGCACCCAGATACGGTACCCAGCTTTGAGACTACCACTGTGTTGGCTACTATGGAAACAATAAACCAAACACTTAATCTATCTCACTCCTGTTTTCACTGGGGCTTTGCCACATGGAATAAAAAGCTTTACCACAGTAGGCAGTGAAAACCAGAGTCAATAGGAGAGAAGTATCTCCAGTTTGAGGGCTTTGGGTTAAACCTAAGCAGTTTTTCAGTATTTAAATTTTTTTTTTTTGTTCTTTTTTCCCCAGAACTGGGCTACTCTGAGTAGTTATAGCCTCTACTTATCTTGGGCCTTTTAAAATAAGAGGGGATCAGCGGTAGAGCGTCAGCCTGGCGTGCGGGGGACCTGGGTTCGATTCCTGGCCAGGGCACATAGGAGAAGCGCCCATTTGCTTCTCCACCCCCCCTCCTCCTTCCTCTCTGTCTCTCTCTTCCCCTCCCGCAGCCAAGGCTCCATTGGAGCAAAGATGGCCCGGGCGCTGGGGATGGCTCCTTGGCCTCTGCCCCAGGCGCTAGAGTGGCTCTGGTCGTGGCAGAGCGATGCCCCGGAGGGGCAGAGCATAGCCCCCTGGTGGGCAGAGCTTCACCCCTGGTGGGCGTGCTGGGTGGATCTCGGTCGGGCGCATGCGGGAGTCTGTCTGACTATCTCTCCCCGTTTCCAGCTTCAGAAAAATACAAAATAAAATAAAATAAGAGGGGAAAACTTTGTAACTTTCGTTTAAGCCTCCCGCAGTAATATTTTGCAAAGGCCAGTTTATGATTGTCCACTTACATTCCTGACTTCCTTATAAAGCTGGAAGGCAGTAGGTCTTTCTAAAGACTTCATTAACAAGCCTCGATGTGTGTAAATTTCCTATGTATATGGAGCACAATCAAATATTTCCCCCAACTTTATTGAGGTTTGACTGACAAAAATTGTATTATATATGTTTAGATTGTATATCATGTTTTTGGGTTTTTTTTTTTTTTTTGTATTTTTCTGAAGTTGGAAACAAGGAGGCAGTCAGACAGACTCCCGCATGCGCCTGACCAGGATCCACCCGGCATGCCCACCAGGGGGCGATGCTCTGCCCATCTGGGGCGTTGCTCTGTTGCAACCAGAGCCATTCTAGTGCCTGAGGCAGAGGCCATAGAGCCATCCTCAGCACCTAGGCCAACTTTGTTCCAGTGGAGCCTTGGCTGCAGGAGAGGAAGAGAGAGACAGAGAGGAAGGAGAGGGGGAGGAGCAGAGAAGCAGATGGGCGCTTTTCCTGTGTGCCCTGGTCAGGAATTGAACCTGGGACTCCTGCACGCCAGGCTAATGCTCTACCACTGAGCCAACCAGCCAGAGCTATCATGTTTGTTTTTTAAGGTGCACAATGATAGGATTTAATATACATATACATTATGAAACAACTACCACATCAAGTTAATTAACATTTCCATTACTTCATGTAGTTTGCATTTTTTATTCTGGTGAGAACACATAAAGTTTGTTCTCAGCAGATTTTAAGTATATAATACAGTATTGTTAACTAGACTCACCATTATGTAATTAGATTCCACAGAACTTATTTTTCCTATAACTGGGAGTTTGTACCATTTAAACAATGTCTCCCCATGTACTCCTTACCTGAACCCAGGAAACCACTGTTCTACTCTGCTTCTCTGAGTGCAGTGTTTTTAGATTCTACATATAAATGAGATCATAGCCTGAACAGGTGGTGGCACAGTGGGTAGAGTGTGGGACTGGGACGAGGAGGATCCAGGTTGGAAACCCCAAGGTTGCTGGCTTGAGCACTGGCTCATCTGGTTTGAGTAAGGCTCACCAGCCTGAGCCCAAGGTCACTGGCTTGAGCAAGGGGTCACTGTAGACCCTTGGTCAAAGAACAGATGAGAAAGCAATCAATAAACAACTAAGGTGCCACAATGAAGAATTGATGCTTCTCATCTCTCTCCCTTCCTGTCTGTCTGTCCCTATCTGTCCCTCTTTCTGTCTCTGTCACAAAAATAAATAAATAAATAGATAGATAGATAATTAAATAAGGTCATATAGTATGTGTTTTTCTGTGTCTGGCTTCTTTCACTTAACATAATGCCTTCCAGGTTCACCCATGCTGTCACAAATTATTGCAATTTGTATTGGAGTGGAGGATTCAAAAGCCACACTCTGGGCATGAAGAAAATGTGGATAATGAAGGAAAGAAGTGACAACTCCTTCAAGAAGTATAGCTATACAGGGAAGAGAAGAGGATGGCACCAGTATCCAGGGAATATTTTTTTGTATTTTTTTTTTTTTGCATTTTCTCTTGCATTTTTCTTAAGCTGGAAACAGGGAGAGACAGCCAGACAGACTCCCGCATGCACCCGACCGGGATCCACCCGGCACGCCCACCATGGGGCGACTCTCTGCCCACCAGGGGGCGACTATTTTTTTGTATCTTTTAGAATTCATTCCTTGGGCTAGAGTCTCATCCCAAAAGAAATTCCTCAGAAAGTCTGACCAGCACCTTCTGAGTGAAAGATTGCCTCATATATAATCTATTTTCAATACCACATATATGCTACTCTTGAGCACTTTTTGAAACTGGAGAGACTAAACTTAGTAAGAAGAGAAAACAGCCAAATTCTTACCCCATAGAAATAGAAACAGGAAACAATTTCTTTGAAGTAACTCAATTGGAAACAACTAACTTTTGGTACCTCCCTTTATTCTAGCTCCAGAATAACAATTATGATTTCCAACATTTATTGATTGCTTACCATGTATTATATACTTGTCTATGTGTGTATATATATTCATTTAATCCTCAAAAATTCCAGCAAATGAGCACTATTATATATGATAAAACTGAGGCACATAAAAGTTAGGTTATTTGCCTACAGCTCACATGAGTAGTGAATAACAGAGGCAGGACTTGAATCCAGGCAATCTAGTGTGTGCCACTAATTTCTCCTACTGTACTGCTGGAGTAGTAGAAAATATCTTAGAGAAAAAGATGCCTGTACCCTGTGTAGTTTAGGAACTTCATATTAAGGTGGATAGACCTGGATAGACACACTACTCTAAACTAGGTTGAAGATAAATTAGTCTCATAAGGTATCAATTCAAATTCTTCTTGGACCTGGCCGGTTGGCTCAGCGGTAGAGTGGCGGCCTGGCGTGCGGGGGACCTGGGTTTGATTCCTGGCCAGGGCACATAGGAGAGGCGCCCATTTGCTTCTCCACTCCCCCCCTCCTTCCTCTCTGTCTCTCTCTTCCCCTCCTGCAGCCGAGGCTCCACTGGAGCGAAGATGGCCGGGGCGCTGGGGATGGCTCCTTGGCCTCTGCCCCGGGCGCTAGAGTGGCTCTGGTCACGACAGAGCGACGCCCCGGAGGGGCAGAGCATCGCCCTTTGGTGGGCGGGGCGTCACCCCTGGTGGGCGTTCTGGGTGGATCCCGGTGGGGCACATGTGGGAGTCTGTTTGACTGTCTCTCCCCGTTTCCAGCTTCAGAGAAATACAAAAAAAAAAAAAAAAATTCTTCTTTATACACTAGCAAGCATTTATTGAGCAACCTCTGTGTTTAGCTCTGTTTTAGGCCCTGTGGTTGGATAAACAAAAAGTCTGCTTGCAAAAAAGACTTTCTAAAATATTGGAAAATACTTGAGAGCATAAACATGTCTATTTTTCCTCCCCAATAACTCTCCACAACATAGTACAGTGACTGATATGTCATAGGCATTCAATAAATAGTTGGTGAATGAATGAAGCTTCTCCTCTAGATAGTTTCAATTTTAGTAAATGAGTAAACAAACCTGGCTGGATTGAGCTGAAGACTACATCTAGAAAAATGGGTCCAAGACAGTGGCACAGGAGGATACTGAGATTGCCCCCTTCCAAGAACACATGGGATGTATACCTATATTTAAAACAATTTCATTTATCAATGTCACCTCATTAAAATTAATAATAAAAAAATAAAAAAAAACAATTTCTCCTCAGAGACTAGTGAGGGCGAATTAAACAGCTTCTGCACAAAAAACAAAAAAGAGATTTCATAGAGAGGGTTGGAGAACTGAGCTCTCTGGGAGCTGAGACACCTCCTGTACCAGAATAACCAGTGAGCACTATTGCTTACATTTCCCCTGCAATTGGACAGTGGGTGGGAGGTCTATCTAGGTTTTCTAGCTAACTTCTAGGATGCATCTGCAGCCACTCCTTCCAGAGTTAGCTCCAGCAAGAAAAGAAGAGTGCCATAACATGTGTTCACAGGGCACCTCCATCCAGAAATTGGCCCAGTGAGTACAACAGGGCACTTCCGTGCACACCCACTATGTTGTGTGCGTAAGGGAGGCTCTTGCACCTGGAGAGAGTGCAAAACTAACAGGATACAGTGCTGCCATATCCGGAGAAAGAGAGAAATCAGTAGGCACTGCTATGTTCACACAGAGCAGCTCTGCCAGACCAGGCTTAGGCAACAGATAAAGCAACAGGGTGGGACACACACATACCAGCAACCCTGACTGGATCAGAAGGGAAGAAAGTATGCACACATCAGCCAGCTCTGCCCCAACTTCATTCTAGCTATAGACAGCTAGAACAACAGAAAGCTAGTGCACACACGTGTACACCAGACTGCCCTACTTGTAACCTACTCCTTCTGGCAGCATGTGTGGTTGTCCTGAGTACAACTGGCATGCCAAAACCATTTGGCACACTGTCTACACAAAGGTCACTCCTACACGAGATCGATCACTTTTTCAAGATAGGTGAGAGACCTAGTTTATTGAATTCATAGGAATAAACACAGAAAGACAAACAAAATGTGGAGACCAGAGGAATATACCACAAAAGAAGGAACAAATAAAAAATAAACTAATGAAATAGAGAAAAGTAAATTTCTTAATAAAGAAGTCAAAGAAACAACATAAGGATGTTCAACAAACTTGAGAGTAGAATAGAGGAACTCAGATCGCTTCAACAAAGTGTTAGAAAATATAATGAACAGATCAGAGATGAACAATACAATAACTGAAGTGAATATAATAGAAGAAATAAATGGCAAATTAATAAATACAGAAGACCTCAGTGCCAGATTAACTATAACTACAATAAATAGGGGATACACAAAACAAAAGGATACAAAATATGACATAAGAACAAAGTTTGGGGGTAAAAAATGTGTTTTTAGAATGCGTTTGTTCTTTAGATGCTTATCAGTTTAAAATCAACTGTTATAGATATTGACTGATTATATATACATAAACCTCATGGTAATGACAAACCAAAAAGCTACAAAAAATACACAAAAGGAGACAGAAACCCAAATAAAATAAGAAAAAACAACAAATTAAAAGAAAGAGATAAAAAGAAGAAGAAAGGAGACTTCCAGTTGAGATGATGGCATAGGTAAACATAGTACTCACCTCCTCCCTTAAACACATCAAAAATACAACCACAGAACAACCAACATTCAGAACTGCCTGAAATCTGGCTGAATGGAAATCTACAACTAGGGATTTAAAAAAGAAGCCACATAAAGACTGGTAGGAGGGCCAGAGATGCAGAATGGGTTGTCCTACACCCATGTGTAGCATTTAAAAACTGAAAGGTACCCTGGCTGGACAGCTCGGTTGGTTAGAGCATTGGTCCAGAGTGCAGAGGTTGCCAGTTAGATTTCCCAGTCAGGGCACATACAGGGGCAGATCGATGTTCCTGTCTCTCTACCTGCCGCTCCAAAAAAAAAAAAAATTGGGAAGGGTATCTTGACTCTGGAGGTACCCCCTAAGGAAGGAGGGATCCCAACCCACACCAGAACCCCCAGCCCAAGGTTCCAATGCCAGGAAGAAAAGTCTCCATAACTTCTGGCTATAAAAACCAGCAGGGATAGAGGCTGAGGATGACTGAGTGCTGCTGGAGCCTCAGGCAGTTGCCCTTAAAAACTCTGTGCTCAGACTTACTTGGACTCACTCGCTCTGAGCTCTGATGCTGGGCAGTAGCTCAAAAGTCACTAGGGACATATGGGAAGGGAATGAATTGTCTGGCCTAAGAACAAGAGCTGGGGTGGCAGGTTTCTCCTAGAAAGAAATGCTGGAAGAGGCCATTGTTCCTCTGATGAGCACTTCCCCCATAGAGCCAGGAGGCAGGCACCATATCTGAGACTCCATCAACCTGGCTCACAGTTTGCCCCACCCTGGTAATTTTCTGAGGCTCCAGCCCACCAAAATTTGGGCCCACTCATGCTATTTCCAGTGGCTTTTCTGTATGAATGGTCTGTCTTGGCTCAGGCTTCAGACTTACCTAAAATCTCTCAAACAAGCAGCATCTGACTTCTCCATGTTCCGGACTTTTTGCTAAATCATCTCGGTCTTGGCAATAACAGCAGCCAGCCATGGTTCACAGCTTGGTCCCACTTGGGGAACTCCAAGCCCAGCACAAGCAATAGCCATTTGAAGATCACTTTGTAGGTAATGGTGGGTTGCCCCAGGCAAAACACAGGTGGCAGCTAGCCATAGCTTGCACTTCCCTGGAGGTCCCAGAACTGGCACACTCAGTGGACAACTTCAAACCACATCAAAGCACCACTACCCAACCACTTCCACAGGTGACACACTCAGTGGGCACCAGAGCCCCACTAACGTAAGTCCTGCACAGCTGATCCTCCGCGATTGGTCTGTGGTCACAACCAGTCCTTGCAACTAGTCTACTTGGGGTAAATCTCTCTCATTGATGTGACAACAGCAATTAAGGCTCAACTACAAGAAGAGGATGTATAAAACCAAAATGGGGGGTGCATCTCGAGTACCCACATTGGTTGGTGAGGAGACTGTGCCAGTGAACCCTACAGAATACCTACTACATTAGGCCACTCTACCAAACCTGGGAAATGTAACATCTCCAATAATATATAGAAACAAACACAGGGAGATTGTCAAAATAAGAAAACAAAGAACCATGTCCTCAATAAAAGTATAGGAGAAATCTCCAGGGAAAGAACTAAACAAAATAGAAGCAAGCAAACTACCAGATAGTTCAAAACAATGGTTATAAGGATGCTCAAGGAACTTAGTGAGGACATAGAAACCACAACAAAGAATGAGTCAGAAGTGAAGGATACATAACTGAAATGAAGAATAATTTACAGGGAATCAACAGTAGAATAGTGAAGCCAAAAATCAATCTGTGATTTGGAATAAGGAAGTAAAAAATTATCCAGTCAGATCATTTATAAGAAAAATGAGGATCATGCAAGGAGCCTCTGAGACAACTATAAGCATACCAACTTTTGCATCATGGAGGTGCCAAAAAGAGAAGAAATTGAAAATCTATTTGAAAAAATAATGACAGAAAATTTACTTTACTAAGACATACAAGTCCAGGAAGCACAGAGAGTCCCAAACAAGATGAACCCACAAAGGCCCACACCAAGACACATCATAATTAAAATGCAGAAGGTTAAAGACAAACAGAAAAATCTTAGAAACCACAAGAGAAAAGTAGTTAGTTACCTACAAGGAAGCTCTTATAAGACTGTTGGCTGATTTCTCAACAGAAAATTTCAGGCCAGAAAGGATTGGCAAAAATATTCAAAGTGATGTTGAAAAGAAAAACCTACAACCAAGGTCACTCTACTTAGAAAAGCTTTAATTTAGAATTGAAGGACAGACAAAGAACATTCCAGACAAGAAAAATATAAAGGAGTTTATCAGCCTGACCGGGCAATGGCGCAGTGGATAGAGCGTCGGACTGGGATGCGGAGGACTCAGGTTCGAGATTCCGAGGTCGCCAGTTTGAACGCAGGCTCATCTGGTTTGAGCAAAAAGCTCACCAGCTTGGACCCAAGGTCGCTGGCTTGAGCAAGGGGTTACTCGGTCTGCTGAAGGTCCACGGTCAAGGCACATATGAGAAAGCAATCAATGAACAACTAAGGTGTCGCAACGAAAAACTGATGATTGATGCTTCTCATCTCTCTCTATTTCTGCCTGTCTGTCCCTATCTGTCCCTCTCTCTGACCCTCTCTCTGTCTCTTAAAAAAAAAAAGGAGTTCATCACCACCAAATCAGTATTATATGTAACATTAAATGCTTTTCGTTAAGAACAACAACAAAAAAGGTAAAAAAAAAACCATGAATAATAAAATGGCAATAAATAGACTCAGATACAGAGAACATTCAGACAGTTACCAGATAGGAGGGCAGTTGGGGGATGGGTGGGAAATGGTGAAGGGATTAAGAAGTACAAATTGGTTGTTCTAGGATAGTCATGGGGATGCAAAGTACATCATAGGGAGTATAGTTAGTAATATTCTAATAACTATGTATGGTGTCAGATGGGTGTGAGACATTGAGGTGATCACTTAGTAAGTTATGTAATGTCTAATCACTAGGGTATACATCTGAAACTAATATAATAATGTATGTCAACTGTAATAAAAATACTGTAATGATTTAAAATAAAAAGGAACAGATAACTATAAAATCAACCAAAAATCAATTAACAAATGACAATAAGCACATACCTATCAACAATTATTTTAAATGTAAAATGGATTAAATGTGTCAATAAAATAACAGAAGGTCGTTGAATGCTTCAAAAAACAAGACCTATACTAACACTGCATAGAAGTGACTCATTTCAGATTGAAAGAGAGACACAGGTTAGAAGTCAAAGAACTGAAAAATACATTTCATACAAATGGAAAGAAAAAAACCCTAGGATAGCAATAATTATATCAGACAAAATAGACTTAAAAAAAAAGCTATAACAAGAGACAGAGAACGGCATTGCATAGTGATAAATGGATCAATCCAACAAGAAGATATAACTCTTGCAAACATCAACATAGAAACACCAAAATACATAAAACAAATATCAACAGACATATAGAAATAGACTACTAGAATGAATATAAGTGGGGAACTTTAACATCCCACTTACATCAATGAGTAAATTATTCAGACATAAAATCAACAAAGAAACAGTGGCCTTAAATCAGACCAGGTTAACTTGACAGATATTTACAGAATATTCCTTCCCAAGGCAGTAAAACACACATTCTTTTCAAAGGCACATGGAACATTTTCCAGCATAGACTACATATTAAGTTACAAAACAAGCTTCAATACATTTAAGACATTTGAAATTATATCAAGCATCTTCTCTGATCACAATGATATAAAACTAGAAATCAACTACAAGAAGAAAACTAGAAAAAAAAATCCCCAAAACACGTGATGGATAAACAACATGCTAAACAATCAATGGACTAATGAATAAAGAAGGAAATTGAAAGATATCTTGGGAGGTATGAAAATGAAAACAAAATTACTCAAAATCTATAGGACACAACAAATGCAATTCTAACATGGAAATTCATAGCAATACAGACCTACCTCAAGAAACAAGAACAGCCCTGGCCCGTTGGCTCAGCGGTAGAGCGTCGGCCTGGCGTGCGGGGGACCCGGGTTCGATTTCCGGCCAGGGCACATAGGAGAAGCGCCCATTTGCTTCTCCCCCCCTCCTTCCTCTCTGTCTCTCTCTTCCCCTCCTGCAGCCGAGGCTCCATTGGAGCAAAGATGGCCAGGGCGCTGGGGATGGCTCCTTGGCCTCTGCCCCAGGCGCTAGAATGGCTCTGATCGTGGCAGAGCGACGCCCCCTGTTGGGCGGAGCGTCGCCCCTCGTGGGCGTGCCGGGTGGATCCCGGTCGGTGACTGTCTCTCCCCGTTTCCAGCTTCAGAAAAATACAAAAAAAAAAAAAAAAAAAAAAAAAGAAACAAGAACAATTTTAAATAAGCAATATAATGTTACACCAAAATGAACTACAAAAAAATTGCCCACAATGGATAAAAGCAAGGAAATTATAAAGATCAGAGCAGAAATAAATAAAAACTAAAAAATAACAATAGAAAAGATCAATAAAACTAAGACCTGCTTCTTCGCAAGGATAAAATTGATACCATAATCTTTGTAAAAAACTCATTTTTAAAAAGGAGACATGCCTGACTGGTGGTGGTGGTGTAGTGGATAGTCAACCTGGGATGCTGAGGTCCCAGGTTTGAAACCCTGAGGTCGCTGGCTTAAACGTGGGCTCATCTGGCTTGAGCACAGGCTCACCAGCTTGAGTGCGGGTTGTAAACATGATCCCATGGTCACTGGCTTGATCCTAAAGGTTGCTGGTTTGAAGCTCAAAGTTGCTGGCTTGAGCAAGAGGTCAGTGACTAAACTGGAGGTCCCTACCCCATCAAGGCACATATGAGAAGCAATCAATGAACAACTAAAGTGACACAACTACGAGTTGATATTTTTCATCTCTATCCCGTTCTGTCTGTCTGTCCGTCTCTCTCTCTCTCTCTCTAACAAGAAAAGAAAAAGAAAAAGAAAAGGATGAAAAGAAAAAGAAAAGAAAAGACAGGGACAGACCATTCAAGATGGTGGAATAGGTAAATACTGTGTTGACCTACACCTATGACCACATCAAAATTCTAACTAGATAACAGAACAACCATTATTGAGAAACACCTGAAGACTACACAGAATCCCTTTAAGTAGGAATATAACAATGAAGCCATACTGAAACTAGTAGGAAAGGCAGATAGATACTCAGGAAGACTGGTCCCACCATCCATGGTATAGCAGTTAAGAAGTGGGAGGAATATCGCATCTGTGGAGGTTTTTGCCAAGGAGTGAATGGTCCCAGCCCCACACTGTGCTCCTAAGCCCAAGGATCCAGCACTGTGTAGAAAATCTCCCTTAATTTCTGGCTATGAAAATCAGTAGGGATTACAGCTGAGTGAGATATAGGGCTGCTGGAGGCCAAGGGACTGCAGGTCTTAAAGGAAACACACACAAACTCATTCACTCACATAATCATTCCTTCTGAGCTCCAAGGCAGGGACAGCAGCTTCAAAAGGACTAGGGAGAAACAAAATTGTCTAATTTCAGAGTGAAGACTGCTGGCAGGCACCACTGTTTCTTTGCTAAACTCTCTCTTGGCCCAGACAGAAGGTAAAGGCAGCCATCAAATCTGAACACTCTATTAACTTGGGTAACACTGTTCACCCTGCCCTGATGATTCCATGAGACCTCGCCCCACTCAACTAGCAATTGGCTGAAACCCTTTCAGCAGAGGTTCCACAAAACCTTCTGTCTTGGGTTCCCATTGTGGATTTTTTAAACATCTTTCAAAGGTTCACAAACCCCCCAAAAGCAGGGTCTGTTCTCAGTGTGCCCCATACCTTTTGCTAAGCTTCCCCAGGCTCTGCCATTGGCCTAGGTCTACAGCTTGGCCTTTCCCAGGTGGCAACTATCTTCATATCACTTTGTAACTCCTACCAGGTGACCCTAGGCAGAGCACAGGCAGCAGCTGACCTTCACCTGCACCAAATCCCCTCCCAAGAAGTCCTACAACCAACACATTCAGTAGCCAGCTTCAGATCACACCAGAGAATCACCCAACTAGCTTCACAAACAACACACCCAAAGGTGGACTATATAGGCACCAGAGTCCCACTAAAGTGACTCTTGGTCTGTAGGGTCTGCCCCTGCACCATAGCTTATCTGTGATAGTCACATCATTCTTCACAGTTAGTCAACCAGAGGATCAATATCTCCCACTGACATCACAACAGCAATCAAGGCTCAATCACAACAGGAGGTCACACACAACCCACACAAGGGCCGAACCTGCCACACTTAGCTAAACAAGATTGTGCCACTGAACCTCACAGTCACTTACTACATAAGGACACTCTGTCAAAACAAGGAGACACATCAGATCTACCTAATAAATATAAACAGTAAAGTTGAAGATTACAAAATCAATATACAAAAATCCACTATGTTTCTATATACTAAAAATAAAATTTCAGAAAAAGAAATGTAAAAAAGAACAAGTTCTTCTGCAATTGCAAAACTAAAGAATAAAGTGGCTAGGAATAAGCTTATCACAGGATAGGAAGAATCTATACACTGAAAATTAAAAGACATTAAAAGAAATTGAAGAAGACAACAAAATGGAAACATATTCTATTCTCAGGGACTGGAAGAATTGACACAGTTAAAATAGCCATATTACTAAAAGCAATATGCAGATTATTTTATTTATTTATTTATTTATTTATTTATTTTTTACAGAGACAGAGTGAGAGTCAGAGAGAGGGATAGACAGGGACAGACAGACAGGAACGGAGAGAGATGAGAAGCATCAATCATCAGTTTTTCGTTGCGACACCTTAGTTCTGTGATTGCCTTCTCATATGTGCCTTGACCGTGGGGCTACAGCGGACTGAATAACCCCTTGCTCGAGCCAGCGACCTTGGATCCAAGTCGGTGATCTTTGCTCAAACCAGATGAGCTCACACTCAATCTGGCGACCTTGGGATCTTGAACCTGGGTTCTCCGCATCCCAGTCCAACGCTCTATCCACTGCGCCACCACCTGGTCAGGCAAGCAATATGCAGATTTAATACAAGCCTTGGCAAGCAATATGCAGATTTAATGCAATCTTGACAAAACCCCATGACATTTTTAAGGAAATGGAACAAAAATTATCAGATTTGTATGAAATCACAAAGGCCCTTAATAGCCAAAGTAATTTGAAGAAAAAAGAACAAAGCCAGAGATATCACTCACCTTATCTTCAAATTATGCTAAAAAGTGACAATAATAAAAACAGTAGAGTATTTCCCTGGCTGGCTAGCTCAGTTGGTTAGAACATAGTCCTAAAGTGCAGAGATTACTGGTTCAATCCCTGGTCAGCAGATCACTGTTCCTGTCTCTCTCTCCCTCTTTCCATTCTTCTCTCTAAAATCAATACAATAAACATTTTAAAAAATACACATACAGTACAGTATTGGTAGAAAGACACACATACCAAAGAGACAGAATTGAGAGGTCAGAAATAAACCCAGATATATATAGGCAAAATTTTTTGGAGCAAGAAGCTGAAAACTTAAAATGTTGAAAAGAAAGCCTCTGCAATAAATGGTGCTGGGAGAATTGGAAAGCCATATGCAAAAGAATGAAACTAGACTGCTATATGTAACCATACACAAAAATTATCTCAAAATGGATCAAAGACCTAAATATGTGACCTGAAAAAAAATTCAGAGAGGAAAACATAGGTACCAAACATATGGACATTGAACTTAGAAAATATTTTATAAATTTGACCTCAAAGGGAAGGGAAGGAAGTAAAAGTAAAAATAAATCAACGGGACTATGTAAAATTAATAAGCTTCTGCACAGCAAAAAAAAATCATCAAAACAAAAAGGCAACCAACTAAATGGGAGAATATATTTGCAAACAACACCTCTGGTAAAGGATTAATATTCAAAAATATTTAAATAACTCATAACCACTCAATGGCAGCAATAACAACAAACAAATAATACAATTAAAAAATGTGCAGAGTCGGCCTAGCGTGCGGAGGACCCGGGTTCGATTCCCGGCCAGGGCACACAGGAGAAGCGCCCATTTGCTTCTCCACCCCTCCGCCGCGCTTTCCTCTCTGTCTCTCTCTTCCCCTCCCGCAGCCAAGGCTCCATTGGAGCAAAGATGGCCCGGGCGCTGGGGATGGCTCTGTGGCCTCTGCCTCAGGCGCTAGAGTGGCTCTGGTCGCAACATGGCGACGCCCAGGATGGGCAGATTATCACCCCCTGGTGGGCAGAGCGTCGCCCCATGGTGGGCGTGCCGGGTGGATCCCGGTCGGGCGCATGCGGGAGTCTGTCTGACTGTCTCTCCCCGTTTCCAGCTTCAGAAAAAAAAAAATGTGCAGAGGGTCTGAACAGACACATTTCCCAATGATACATACAAATGACCAACAGATATATGAAAAGATATTCAACTTCACTAGCTATTAGGGAAATGCAAACCCAACCACAATAACATACCACCTCATACCTGTTAGAATGGCTATTATTAAGAAAACAAGTAATAATAAGTGTTAGAGAGGTTGTGGGGAAAAAAGGAATCTTTATACACTGCTGGTGGCTTGTAGATTGGTACAGCCACTATGGAAAACATTATGGAGGTTCCTCAAAAACTTAAAAATAGAGTTACCATATGACCCAGCAATCCCTTTCCTGTTGAAATTTTTGAAAAAGAAATTGTAAAGATATACATACCCCTATGTTCCTTGCAGCACTATTCATAATGGCCAAGATATAGAAATAGCTGAAGTGACCTTCAATAGATGACTAGATAAATAAAAGATATGGTACAAATATACAATGAAATACTACTCATCCATAAGAAGAGATGAAATACCGCCATTTGCTACATGAATGGAGCTTGAAACATATAATGTTAAGCAAAATAAAGCATATGGAAAAAGTCAAGAACCATATGTAGGCTATAAAACTGAAAGTAACAAGTGAACAAACAAGACAAATGAACAAAAACTCATAAACACAGCAGTACAGTGGTTATCAGAAGGAAACAAGGACTGGTAGAAAATTTTAAAGGGAGTCAAAACACATGGTGATGGAAGGAGACAACTTTGGGTGGTAAACACACAATATACTATATAAATGTGTATTATAGAATTGAAAGTTATATACAGTTATTAACCAATGTCTTCCCAATAAATTGAATAAAATTAAAATTAAAAGGAAGCAAACACAGGAAGGTAGGAAAAATGAGAAGACAAACATGTCCCAAATGAAACAACCAGACAGAATTTCAGAAAATGTACTAAATGAAATGAAGGCTAAGAATATAACAGAAGCAGAATTTAAAACACTGGTTATAAGGTTGCTCAATGAACTTAAAAGGAGAGCAGATGAACATAGTGAGAACTTCAACAAAGAGAAGGAAAAATAAAAATGGAGATAAAAACATAAGAAAGTATTAGTTAGAAGTGTGCAATACAATAACTGAAGTAAAGAATATACTACAGGGAATCAACAATGATCTACTGATCTAGATGAATTAGAAAAAAAAGTATAAAAAATGAGGATACTTTAAGGGATTTATGGGACAACATCAAGTGTATCAACATTTGTATCATAAGGGTATGAGAAGGAAGGGAGAAAGAACAAAGGACTAAAACCTTATTTGAAGAAATAATGATGAAAAATGTCTTCATTATGGTGAAGGAAATAAATATGTAAGTCTAGGAAGCATACAGAGTCCCAAATAAGAAGATCTCAAAGAGGTCCACATCAAAAGACATTAAAATTAAAATGACAAAGGTTAAAGACAAAGAGAAAATCTTAAAAGTAGCAAGAGAAAAGAAGTGAATTATCTAGAAGAGAGCTCCCATAAGACTGCAAGCATATTTCTCAACAGAAAATGTGCAAGCCAGTAGGAATTAGCATTACATATTTAAAGAGATGATTGATATACATATGTTGAACAATCTTTGTGCTCCTGGATTGAATGCCAGTATTGTGATGTGTTATGTTTTAAATGTGTTGCATTTGATATGCTAGTATTTGATTTAGGATATTTGCAACTGTATTCATTAGAGATATTGGTGTGTTGTTTTCTTTTTTGTGTGTTGTCCTTGCCAGGTTTTGGTATCAGGGTTATGTTGGCCTCATAAAATGTGTTGGGGAGTGTTACTTCATCTTCTATTTTTTGGAAGACTGTGAGAAGACTAGGTACCCAATTTTCTTTGAATGTTTGGTAGAATTCATTAGAGTAGCCATCTGGTCCTGAATTTTGTTTTTTTGGGAGGTTTTTGATAGTTGTTTTTATTTCCTCCCTGTTTAAAGGTCTATTTAGGTTTTCCACTTCTTTTTGACTCAGTTTATAGTTCTAGAAATTTATTCATTTCCTCTAGGATGTAGAATTTGGTGGCATATTATCTTTTTTTTTTCAATTAAACAGTGACAAGTGACAGCACAGAAGAAATACAAAGGATCACAAAAGAATGTTATGAACAATAATATGCCAACGAATCGGACAATCTAGAAAAGTGAATAAGTTCCTAGAAATGTACAATCTTTCAAGACTAAATCAGAAAGAAACAGAAAATATGAATAGACTGATAACTATTGACAAAATTGAATCAGCAATCAAAAAACTCTTAGCAAACAAAAGTTGTGAATGAGATGGCTTCACAGTTAAATTTTACTAAACATTAATAGAAGAATTAGCATGTTTTTTTAAACTATTCCAAAAAAATTGAAGAGAAGGAAAAACTCCCAAGCTCAGTTTACAAAACCACCATGCAATTATTCCAAAGACAGACAAAGACATTGCAAAAAATGAAAATTATGGGCCAATAATTTTGTTGAACATATGTAAAAATCTTCAACAAAATATTTGTGATGATTCAGCAATACATTAAAAACATCATACACCAGGATCAATTGGGATATACTCCCTGGATCACAATGGAAATAATGTGATCCACCATATAAGCAAAATGAAAGATAAAAGTCATGATCATATCAATATATGAAGAAAAAACATTTGACAAAATCCAGCACCCACTGATAATATATACTCTTAGCAAAGTTGAAATAAATAGAACTTTCCTCATAATCAAAGTCACATATGACAAACCCACATCTAACATCATACTCAATTTTGGAAAGCTAAAAGCATTTGCCTTAAGATCCTGAACAAGACAAGGATGTCTACTTTTACCCAACCTTTTATTGGAAGTCTTAGCTACAGTAATCAGACAAATAAATGACAGACAAAAGTGGTCACTAGAAGAGGGTTTGGGGGGAGGGGAGTAAAGAAGGACAAACACACGATGATGGAAAATGACTTGACTTTTGGTGATAGGCAGACAACACAATCAACAGTTCAAACATTATAGAAATACTTTCCTGAAACCTATGTAATCTTATTGATCAATGTCACCACATTAAATTTAATATTCTAAATTAAATTTAAAAGAAATAAAAGGCAGTCAAATTTTAAAGTAAAAAGTACAACTGTCATTACTTGCAGATAACATAATATTATACAGAGAGAACCCTAAAAAGTCTAACAAAAACTATTAGAAGTGGTATATAAACTCAGTCAAGTAGCAGGATACAAAATTAATATTCAGAAATTGATTGCATTTTTATACATTAACAAAAAATCAGACATAAAAATTTAGAAAACAATCCCAGTTATAATTGTATAAAAAGTACCTAGAAATAAATTTAACAAAGGAGATAAAAGATCTGTACTCTAAAAACTATAAAACATCACAGAAAAAAATTGAAGATACTAAAAATCAAAGATATCATGCTCATGGATAGAAAGAATTAACCTTGCTAAAATATCCATACTGCTCAAAACAATCTATGGGGTCAAAATATCAAGGGTATTTTTTCACAGAATTAGAAGAAATAATCATAAATTTTACATAGAACCACAGAACACCCTGAATAGTCAAGGCATTCTTGAGAAAGAACGGAGATGTAGGTATCATGTGACCCAATATCAAACTATATTATGAGGCTATAGTAATAAGAACAGCATGATTACAGTATAAAAATAGACACATAGATCAATGGAAAAGAATAAAGAGCCCAGAAATAAATCCACACTTATATGCTTAATTAATCTATGACAAAAGAAGCAACAATATACAATGGAGTGAAGACAGTATCTTCAATAAATAGTGTTGGGAAATTGGAAAGACATATGCAAGAGAATTCAACTAGACTACTGTCTTATACCATACACCAAATTAACTTATAATGAATTAAAGATCAAATGTAAGACCTGCAACCATAAAGCTTTTAGAAAAATACATAGACAGTAAGCTCCTTGACATTGTTCTTGGTGATGAATTTTTGGAGATCTGAATCAAAAACAAAGGCATCAAAAGCAAAAAAAATAAAAAATAAAAAAGCAAAAATAAACAAGTGGGACTACATCAAATTAAAAAACTTCTACAAAGCAAAGAAAATCATCAACAAACTGAAAATGCAACCTACTGAGTGTGAGAAAATATCTATTGATCATGTGTCTGATAAGGGTATATTTAAAATTCTATAACTTGTACAACTCAATAGCAAAAAAAATATCTGATTTTAAAAATTGGCAAAGGATTTGAATATACATTTTTCCAAAGAAGATATACAGATGACCAACTTGTACATGAAAAATGGCTCAACATCACTAATAATCAGGCAAATGCAAATAAAAAACACAATAAGATATCACTTTACATTTGTTAGAGTGGTTGTTATTAAGAGACAAGTTGTAAAGTATTGATGAGGCTGTGGAGAAAAGAGAACTTTTGTGCACTGTAGATGGAAACATAAATTGATACAGCCACTATGGAAAACAATATGGAGGTACCTCAAAAAATTAAAAATAAAACTACCATATGATCTAGAAATTCCACTTCTGTGCATTTATCTGAAGAGAACTAAAGCACTAATTCAAAAATATATATGTTTATTGCAGCATTATTCAAAATAGCCAAAACAAGGAAACAACCTACATGTTCATCAGTAGATGAATAAATTAGAGAAATGTGACTAATTAATTAATTTATTTATTAAAATGTTTTTTAGCTATAAGAAAGAATAAAATTTTGCCGTTTGAGACAAAATGGATGGAACTTGAGGGCAGTATTCTAAGTCAAGTAAATTAGACACACACAGAAAAATGCCATATTGTTTTGCTTATATGAGGAATTGAAGAAAGAAACAAACAAATATATGAGTTTATACATCAAGAGAACATATTGATCATTGCCAGAGGTGGGAAGTGGGGTAAATAAAATGGGTGAACGGTGTCAAAAGGTACAATCTTTCACTTATAAAATAAATAAGTTTTAGTGATATAATGTACAGCATGGCAACTATAGTACTTACTGTATTGCACATTTAAAACTTTTAAAGATAATTTTAAGTGTTAAAGTTCATATTACAAGGAAAAATTCTTAAATATATAAGATGATGTATATTAACTAGAGTTATTGTGCTGATCAATATATAACATTTTGAATCTTAATGTTTTAAACCTGAAACTAATATAATATTGTATGCCAATTATACCTCACTTGGAATATTTAAAAGCACTTCAAATAATTTCCCAACCAGACAGGGGTAACACTTGGCTAAGACAGGGTGTTGCTTCTCACCTCAGGTCTCAGGGTACTCTTGTCCAATGTCATTCAGAAGCCTCATATGGTTTTTCATTATTTATAAAAAATTTTATGAGACCTATTTTGCTGTTTATGCTCTTGTGGAACAGAGAAGTGATATTGCTGATGTCTCATTCCTTTGAAAAATCTGTCAGGTTTCATTGATTCATTCAATAAATGTTTTTACTAATTAGAAAAACAAAAGTGTTGTTTTTCCATCTGCATCAATGAGGTTTCATCCCATCAATGAGTCTTTCCTTAGCTTATACTGATGATGTGTAGATCTTTTCTGGAACTTTCAGATGAAAACAAACATTATTTTTTTGGAAAATACTGAGTCAATAATCTGGTTGATTCCCAGATTAAAGCAAAATTATGTAGAAATTTCTATTAAAAACAGACCAGAGCCTGAACAGGCAGGTGCACAGTGGGTAGAGCGTCGGTCTGAGATGCAGAAGACCCAGGTTCAAAACCCCGAGGTCACCGGCTTGAGCACAGATCTATCTGGCTTGAGTGCAGATTCACCAGCTTAAGCATGGGGTTGCTGGTTTGAGTGGGGTCATAGATATGACCCCATGGTCACTGGCTTGAGCCCAAAGGTCATGGGCTTGAAGCCCAAGGTCACTGGCTTGAGCAAGAGGTCACTGGCTCGGCTGTCAAGGCACTCAATGAACTACTAAGGTGCTACAGCAAACAATTGATGCTTCTCATCTCTCTCCCTTCCTGTCTGTCTATCCCTATATGTCCCTCTCTCTATCTCTTTTTGTCTATGTCTCTCTCACTAAAAACAAAACAAAACAAAACAACAACAACAACAATGTAGAGGGCATCTGTTGATTAATAAGCCTTCTTCTGACAAGAATTTTCTCATCATAGAGGAGATTCTCATAGATGATCTAAACATAAGTCTGATTTGGAGATGTTCCTACTGACCAGAGGATAAAGGGTCTCAACTTTCCTTTTGGAGGGTGGACAATAGAGGGACAATCAAATCTAAGGATGGTGAGAAAAAATTCGGGCACAATCAAGGCTGTTATTAAAGAAGGGTATGATCTAAAGCGGGAGTTTAGAATATTGTGTTGGGATTTGTGTGGAACAGCTGTACTCATAGGAGAAAAACGAATCTTTATTAGAGAAGGCAATATCATAGAAGTCAAGAGAAATTTATGAACAAAGATCTACTCAAGGAGCTGAACTTCCCAGAACTTTACCAAAAATCTAAGTAAACATTTCCACTACCATCATCACCATCTTCAACCACCACAACTACTGCAAGTCATCACTATGACCACCATTCCATCATCACTATCATTATATACACAATTACATTATATACAGCAATCATCATCATCATTAGCACTATTAATCCTAGGGATTGCCCTTAACCCAATTCTATTCCACCAGCCAGATCATTGGGATGGCTTCTGAGAAGAAATACAAGGTGGAAGAAAATGGCAGAAATGAGATAAGTAATTTGGTTTCTAAACTTATTAGACAGGGCTCAGAGCTTAAGTATCCAGTTATTTCTTCTTAGCCTCATATTTGAGGGAAGAAGGATCACTTGGGTTGCTGCAGACTAATTCTTTCCCATGCTCTCAGGTCTTAATTACTCCTTAGGCACAGTATCCATGACAGCCATATATTATTCCCAACAGCAAATCATCCCCCTCTTGGTAGTGAGGAATAAACTTCTAAAAGCCATATTGGGTGGATTCTTACTAGTTCCAGTATTGCTGGTTATGGCAGAGCCTACAGCAGAATTGTAATAATAAAGATCTGGGGCAGGGTTGAGGCAGGATTTGGGCAGGGCTGGGCAAGGAAGGACTAACACAATATGAGATAAATAATCTTTCAACATAGAGATTTTAAAATATTATGAATTCCACAATTAGTCCCCAGAAGGTGTCACAGCATTCTTGGGATGAGGGAAGCCTCTATGTTGAACTCACTGGAATATATAAAATAAGCTGTTATATTCTTTGAAATAAAAGCTTTTGGGGACACACTGGAAAAAATGCAAGGACGATCAAGGAGATTCAAACCAGAAGATGCCATGGGTCATGATTTGGGGGACACCAAACAGAAACTGGTTAAACAGCATGTTATGAATTAATATTGTTCCAGGAATTCAGTCCAAGAATAATACAAGGACAAGAATCAACCCCATTCAAGACTGACAGAAACATGGTGAAAAGCAGCCAGGTAGCTGTATGGAAATCATGGTGAAACTCATCTTCAGGCATTAGTGCCCTAGAGAAGAATAGGAAAGCCCATGAGATAGTTGAAGAGCAGTGTAGTGTGGAACTTAGAGTAAGAGATGGAAGGCAGGGCATAATGTAGTTTGTTTGCATTAAAGCATTAACTAGTAATATCTGATCTACCACCAAGTTTACTGGCTTCAAGAGAGGGACACAGTCTGTAGATATTTTGTGTACATTCAGAACAGCTGGGATAGGTGTTGGAGTATGATGAGAGTCAATAGTTAAAATCAGCTCAAGTGAAGAAGAGGGCTGTCATGCAAACATAAAAAGTATATAAAAGAGGCATTGGAGTTTTTAAAAGTCTGGCAACTTTATACATTGGATCACTAGAACTGTATCAATATGTTCTGGCATAGTTTATCTGAGATATTCTATAGGGCCCTGCTATATCTTTTGTTCTTATTTTAAATTGGCCAAGTAAACCTTCAGAATGCTCAATGCCAAAATAACCCCTTCATTAAGCAACTATTTTATGCCATTAACTTATTCAACATTTGTTGAATGTCTGTATCTGTCACTAACATTGTTATAAGGATACAGATACAAATGGACATGGTCCCTACCCACAAGATATTTAAAGGCATATATGAGCATGCAAATTCAAAATTTGTCTCTATGTTTTTTTGGTTTTTTTTTTTTTTTGTATTTTTTCTGAAGCTGGAAACTGGGAGAGACAGTCAGACAGACTCCCGCATGCGCCCGGCACGCTCACCAGGGGCGACGCTCTGCCCACCAGGGGGCTATGCTCTGCCCCTCCGGGGCGTCGCTCTGTTGCGACCAGAGCCACTCTAGCGCCTGGGGCAGAGGCCAAGGAGCTATCCCCAGTGCCCGGGCCATCTTTGCTCCAATGGAGCCTCGGCTGCAGGAGGGGAAGAGAGAGACAGAGAGGAAGGAGAGGGGGAGGGGTGGAGAAGCAAATGGGCGCTTCTCCTGTGTGCCCTGGCCGGGAATCGAACCCAGGACTTCTGCACGCCAGGCTGACGCTCTACCACTGAGCCAACCGGCCAGGGCCCTGTCTCTATGTTTTAGAGGAAGAACTAATTGCAAATACTTATAATATAACATGAAAAGCATTATTATATGAGTCTGTATAAATCCTATGGTAGAATGAGGTAGAAGGAGCAACTCTAAATATGGGAAATAAGAAGCATCATAGTAAAGGTAGCAAATCTTGACATATGATTAAGAATTTGCCAAATGGCCCTGGCCGGTTGGCTCAGCGGTAGAGCGTCGGCCTGGCGTGTGGGGGACCCGGGTTCGATTCCCGGCCAGGGCACATAGGAGAAGTGCCCATTTGCTTCTCCACCCCCCTTCCTCTCTGTCTCTCTCTTCCCCTCCCGCAGCCAAGGCTCCATTGGAGCAAAGATGGCCCAGGCGCTGGGGATGGCTCCTTGGCCTCTGACCCAGGCGCTGGAATGGCTCTGGTCGCGGCAGAGTGATGCCCCGGAGGGGCAGAGCATCGCCCCCTGGTGGGCAGAGCATCGCCCCCTGGTGGGCGGAGCGTCGCCCCTGGTGGGCGTGCCGGGTGGATCCCAGTCGGGCGCATGCGGGAGTCTGTCTGACTGTCTCTCCCCGTTTCCAGCTTCAGAGAGGTGAAAAAAAAAAAAAAAAAAAAGAATTTGCCAAATGGAGGAAAAGTAAAGAGAACTAGAAGAACAGAAAACAATATGAGAAAAAGTATAAACACATAAAAGTGTTTGGTATGTTTGAAGAATAACAAGATGCTATGTATAGCTACAGTTCACAGAATTTGGGAAACAAATAAGAATAAAAATGTGAGTTGAAAATAAATCAATGACAATTAATATATGTAATTTTGAGGAGTTTAAATTTTGTTCCAAGAGTGGGGAACAACTTAAGAATTTTAAGGAAAATATCATTGAATTTTAGGACAATACAGGGAAGCAGTATGACACAGTGGTTATGAACATGGGCATTGGAGTCACATTGGTTTTGAGTTATAATGATGTCATCTAGTAGTGATGTTATTTTTGGCAAATAACCTCTCTGGGCCTTTTTCTAAATCTGAGCAATAGAATAAAAATAGAACCTAACTCCTAAGACTTTTGTGAAGACTAAATAAATTAATAAATGACATAATGCAATTAATGATATTAGCTCAGTGCCCAGTTCCTAGTAAGAACTCAGTAAATGGGGTTTATTATCATGACTGTGAATTCATTGTGGAATGTTGGCTGGAGTTAGAATTCTAAATACAGCTAAGCCCAGATGAGGAACAATGCAGACTTAAAAAAAATTTTTTTTGACAGAGACAGAAAGAGAAGAAGAGAGAGAGAGAGATGAGAAGCATCAATTTTTTGCTGCAGCTCCTTAGTTGTTCACTGATTGCTTTCTCATATGTGCCTTGACCAGGTGGCTACAGCAGACTGAGTGACCCCTTACTCCAGCCAGTGATCTTGGGTTCAAGCCAGTGACCTTGGGCTTCAAGCCAGTGACCTTGGGGCTCAAGCCAATGACCATGGGGTCATATCTATGATTCCACATTCAAGCCAGTGACCTCACACTCAAGCTGGTGAGCCTGCACTCCAGCTGGCAGCCTTGGGGCTTCAAACCTGGGACTTATACATCGCAGTCTGATACTCTATCCATTGCGTCACTGCCTGGTCAGGCTTCAGACTTGATTTTAAAGTATCAAAAGGACTTGGTGACTCATTGAATGTGAGAAATAAGGGAAAAGAGGACTTGACTTTTACTTCTAGGTTTGTTTATAGCTGAGGTAACTGGATGGTTGGTGCTGCCATTTCCAAAGATGGGAATTCAGGAGTGGCATTTTTGTGGTGAAGATGATTTTAGTTTGTAATTACAAGTTGGTTTTCCAGAGAACAATGAGTTGACAAAATCAAGGGTTTTAGTGTTTAAAACTAAAAGGCAGCTCTTGAACTTTTGAGTTTCCATCTTTCTGATCTATTTATCATTAGATCTCCAATTTAAATACACTTCTTGTTTAAATGTTACATTCTAAATGGTGTAGTATATATGAACAGTACTAAAAAATTATTTTGAGGAATGCGAGAGATGTTGTCAGACTAATGGCAGCATGAGAGATACTCCTGATCTCTTCCCTTGAAATTTCAATAAATTGAACAACTATAACACAGTGAAGGAAACACAATGGGCTCACAGGCACACCTGAAAGATCCATGCACTGAATGAACTAAAGGTGGAACAGGTTGAAAAGGGGGGGGGGTTGGAAGAATAAACACATTTGTGTTTGGCTCTGGAGAGGAGACAAACAGAGATTTACTGTGTTATTTTGTTCTCAGCCAGACTACGAAAAGAGGAAAGCTTGGGTTGTCTGGGCTTTGTTTGAGGGGTATGGAGAAAGAAGCCTGGAGTGACTGGGTCTCCTTATGCCAGAAGGAATGGTGAGATAGAGGGGCATAGTGAAAGATACTGAACCAAAGTGGTGGCAGAGCATGAGGTCATGATCAGTGTTCCCATAGTCTGCCTATAGCCTACACTGGTCAGAGACAGAGAAAAGTAAAGTACAGCTGCCCACCCTCCTAGATTCTGCCTCCCTCACCTTGTGAGTACAAACAGTGGCAGAGAAAAAGGCCATAGCTATCTCTCCAGAGCTAAATATATATATTTATATTATATATATATGTAAAAGTTAAGAAAAACCGCAGGAAACAGAGATTGAAATAAAAAATTAAAAACAAAACAACACCAGTCCTGGCTGGTTGGCTCAGTGGTAGAGCATCAGCCTGGTGTGCAAGGGGTCCCAGGTTTGATTCCTGGCCAGGGCACACAGGAGAAGCGCCCATCTGCTTCTCCACCCCTCCCCCTCTCCTTCCTCTCTGTCTCTTTCTTCCCCTCCTGCAGCGAGGCTCCATTGGAGCAAAGATGGCCCGGGCGCTGGGGATGGCTCCTCGGCCTCTGCCCCAGGCGCTGGAGTGGCTCTGGACGCCCTGGTGGAGCAGAGCATCGCCCCCTGGTGGGCATGCCGGGAGTCTTTCTGACTGCCTCCCCATTTCCAGCTTCAGAAAAAAAAAATTAAAACAACAACAACAAAAAAAACCTAGCCAAAAATAAAAGTACAGGAGTGTATGGTTACACCAGTGAATTCTACCAAAGATTCAAAAAAGATTTGGTACCTTTCCTTCTCAACATCTTCCAAAAAATAGAAGAAACAGTACTTCCCAAAATTTTTTATGACGCCAGCATAACCCTGATACCAAAACCTGGCAAGACAACACACAAAAAGAAAACTATAGACCAATATCTCTGATGAAGAGAGATGCAAAAATCCTAGAAAAAACACGAGCAAATAAAATACAACAACATATTCAAAAAATAATTCATCATGATCAAGTGGGATTCATTCTAGGAGTACAAAAATGTTTCAACATATGAAAATTGAAAAACCTAATACACCTCATCAACAAAATAGGAAAAAAAATCATATAATCTTATCAACAGATGCAGAAACGGTGATTGATAAGATACAAAATCCCTTTATGTTTAAAACAGTAAAATGTGTATAGAAGAAAAGTACCTCATAATATAGGCCATATATGACAAACCATAAGCTGATGTCATGCTAAATGTTAAAAAATGAAGGGTTTTCTCTAAAATCAGGAATAAGACACTCTCTCCACTCTTATTCAACATAGTTTGGAAGTTTTAGCCAGAGCAATCAGGCAAGAGAAAAAAATAAAAGTCATTCATCTCATGAAAGAAGAAGTAAAGGTATCACTTTTTGCAGATGACATGACCCTGTATATAAAAAAACACCAAAGACTTCACTAAAATACTATTAGAAACAATAAACCAATAGAGTAAAGGTGCAGGATACAAAATCAATATACAAAAGTCTATTGCTTTATTATACTCCAATGATCAAACTTGAGAAAATGAACTAAAAAAAAATTTCTTTTACAATTGCAACAACAAAAATCCCTTTGAATAAACTTAACAAATGACATGAAGTACTTATATACTGAAAACTATAAAGCATTATTGAAATAAATTGAAAAAGACACAATGAAATGGAAAAATATTCTAGGTTCATGGGTTAGAGGAATCAACATAGATAAAATGGCCATATTACCTAAAGCAATACACAAATTTAATACAATCCCAATGTCATTTTTTAAAGAAAGAACAAAAAAAAATCACCAGGTTTGTATGGAACCATAAAATATCCTGAATAGTTAAAGCAATCCTGAGAAAAAAGAATAAAGCCAGAGGTATCAGAGTACCTGACTTCAAAATATACTCCAGAGCTACGGTAATAAAAATAGCATGGTATTGACAGAAAAGCAGACATACAGACCAATGGAACAGAATCAGAAGCTCAGAAATAAAACCACATATATATGGAAAAAGAATCTTTGACAAAGAAGCCAAAAACACACAACGGAGAAAAGAAAGCCTCTTCAATAAGTGGTGCTGGAAAACTCAAAAGCCACATGCAAAAAAATAAAACTTCACTACAGTTTTTCCACCTGCACAAAAATTAATTTAAATTGGATCAAACACCTAAATATAAGATTTGAAACAATAAATAACACTGGGGAACAAAATTTTTGTTGCATCCACAAAAACACTTGTTCTTACCTAATTCGAGTGTGCTGATCTCAAATCGGACATTAGTTTTTCTCTGTAAGCTACAGTTTTTTTGCAATTCAAGATTTTAGGTTTTCATCTTATTGTAAATTTTTCAACATTTAGTTTAACATAATGAAGTAGAATGTCTTCTTGGGCATCATCTTTGTGAAAATATAATAATTTATATAATGCAGTAAATACACTAATACACTAAAAATATATGATTGCATCAGAGTTTGTCTGCAATTTTGAAATAGAACATGCTAAAACACTTATTTTAATCATAAAATTTGCGCAAAACTTATTTAAATTCTACTCAGGCAAAAATTTGCGTTTGTAGCTCTTGCGTCTGTGTACTTGTTGAGGACAATCTCGTTTGATGCTCCAGCAGTAGTCTGCTCATCACTAACATGTTGCTCCAAGATTATCGGGAAACTTATCAAGATGACTGCTCAGGAAGTAAATCTTAACGCTCATGTTACATCTAATGTTGTGGAAAGCCAACAGCATCTTTTGAATCAGAAGTTCATATTTTTCTGCTTTTTGGTTGCCAAGGAAGTTCTTTGTAACTGCCACAAAAGACTGTCATGCTACTTTCTCCTCCTTATTCATCTTCCTGGCACATTCTTCATCACGTATGAGGGTTTGAATTTGAGGTCCATTGAATACACCTGCTTTTATCTTCTCAAAAGACAAGGCAGGAAAAGCAGAAATAATATGTTGAAAGCATACACTTTCTCTATTCAAAGCCTGAACAAACTGCTTCATTAAGCCAAGTTTGATGTGAAGTGGGGGAAAAATGATCCTATCTCAATTAACTACAGGTTCATTCACAATATTTTGCATCCCTACTTCCAGAGCTTCACGTTTTGGCCACTCCTTCTGTGTCCAGTATTTCTTCCAAGCTCGGCTGTCCCACAAAGATACTTCATGAAACCTCTCTGTTGTCCTAGCAGGAAATTTATCATTTTAAGATCCACACAAATGATCCAGTTATGCTCCTCACACTTCAGAAAGTCGAGGACAATTTTTATGTCATTATAATCTTCTCGCAGATGAGTTGAATAACCAATTGGAACCGCTGCATAAACATTATCATTGTGTAGAGAACACATTTCAGACTCCATTTAGAACTGTCAAGAAATAGCCGCCATTCTGTTGGACTGTAAGTGGTAACACCTAGCTGGCTGAGAAGACTACTGATATCATGACAGTAAACAAAGTGTTTGTCTTTGGAAAAAAAGTCCACAAATATTTATTCATGCTTCCTGAAATGAGATACTTTAGCTGACCGGTGAAGTACATTCTTTTCTTGAAGCCTGGAGGCTAATAACTCAGCTGCTTTCTTTGATAGGCCCAAATCTCTTACTAAGTCATTCAATTCACGTTGGTTAAACTGCTGAGGGGTTAATGACTGCTTGGCATCAGAAGAAGACCCTTCAGATTCTACAACCATTTCCTCATGCATTTTATCAAAATACACTTGATCACCATGTTCATTTTCTTCATCCTTAGAAGAAATAAAGCCATTGAAAACTGGAACTGAAAGTGTTTCAGAGTGTGAGATAGGTCATATTGCTGAAGGGATATTAGATATGCGCTAATATGCTATTTTTTCTTGCCGATGTCCTTTGTATGGATTAGACAGAAATAACAGTCACTGCTGTGGTCCTTAGGTTCATGACAAACCATGGGAATACCAAAAAGCATTCCTTTGTGTTTTCCTTTTGTCCAATCACAAAGCATTTTCTCACAATTATGACACACAATATGAGGAGATCAATTCTTGTCTTGATCGCCAAGGGGAACTTGAAAATAGGCAATATATGCACGTGTCACAAATGATGAAATATTGCACCTTTGATGTTGAAGTGTGTAACAGCCACATATATAACAGAAGATAACAGGACAATTCTTACATTTACGTCTACTCAAAAAGCCATGATTCAATCTTAAAACAAAATAAGAGGGTGTTTTTATCAGATAATAATTTTTTATATTTAAAAACAACTACAACTATGTAAAAGTGATGTTTGTAAAACATTAATTGCCTTGTGGTTATGTTCAATCCAAGAGTCGTTACTCTTTAAGTCCAATTTAAAAACCAATGCATGCCATTAACTGTAACAAAAGAAATTAAAATTGCATAAAACCTAGAGCATGCACCAGAAAATGAATTTTAGATTTGGAATCAGCAATGCAGAAATATATAGAAAAAGTTCTAAAACCTCATGCAATAGAAAATGAAAAAAAATGTTCCCCAGTGTAATGTAGAAGAAAACATAGGTACTAAACTCATGGACCTTGACTGTAGAGAACAATTTATGAATTTGATCCCATAGGCAAAGAAAGTAAAGGCAAAAATAAATAAATGGGACTATATCAAGTTAAAAAGCTTCTGCATAGTAAAAGAAACTGACAACAAAACAATTAGGGCCTGACCTGTGATGGCACAGTGGATAAAGTGTCAACCTGGAACACTGAGGTTGCCGGTTCGAATCCCTGGGCTTGCCTGGTCAAGGCACATAGGGGAGTTGATGCTTCCTGCTCCTCCCCCCTTCTCTCTCTCTCTCTCTCTCCTTTCTTTCTAGAAACGAATAAATAAAATCTAAAAAAATATATATTAAAAAAAAACAATTAGGAAGCCATCTAAATGGGAGATGATATTTGCAAACAACAGCTTCAATAAGGGGTTCATATCCAAAATATATAAAAAACTGGCAAAAGTCAGCAACAAGCAAGCAAACAATCCAATTAAAAAAATAAGGAGTGGACCTAAACAAATATTTTTCCCAAGAGGACATACCAATGGCCAACAGATACATGAAAAGATGCTCATCTTCACTAGCTATTTGAAAAATACAAATCAAAACTACAAAGAGATACCACCTCACACCTGCTAGATTAGTTCTTATCAACAAGACATGTAATAAATAGTGTTTGTCAGGTTGTGGAGAAAAAGGAACCCTCATTCACTGCTGGTGAGAATGCAAATTAGTACAACCATTATGGAAGAAAATAATGGTTCCTCAAAAAATTAAGAATAGAACTACATATGACCCAGAATCCCTCCACTGGGTATCTACCCCCCAAACTCAAAAACATTGGTACGTAAAGACATATGCACCCCCAAGTTCATCACAGCATTATTCACAGTGGCCAAGACATGGAAACAACCAACGTGTCTTTTGATAGAGGATTGGACATCTAACATATGGCAAATACAATATATACAATGGATTATTACTCAGCCATAAGAAATGATGACATATTACCATTTATGACAATATTGATGGACCTAGACAGAAGTGGATTAATATCGGTTGAGGTCCTGGGCACAGAAGAAAATATTGGGTCCCTTACATTATAAAAAATGTAAAGTTGGGGATCTGCAGGGCCCTTCAGAAGTCGGGGCCTAGGGAGAATGCCCAGTGTGCCCGCCGTTAAAACCACTTTTGGACCTACAGAGCATTATATTGAGTGAAATATGTGAATTAGCAAAAACTAAAACTGTATGATTTCACACATAGGTTGGATATAAAATTGAGACTCATGGACATAGATAAAAGTGGTTACCAGAAAGAGGGAATTGGGTGAAAAAGGGGTTGTGAAGGTGAGTAAAATGAGGTATGTGGTGACGTAGTGTGATTTGACTTTGGGTGATGGGTACACCATACAATCATCAGTTCAAATGCTATAGAGTCATTTACCTGAAACCTTTGTATTCTCATTGATCAATGTCACCTTGTTAAATTTAATTTTCTAAATAAAAAATAAAAAAAATTGAAAAGAAGAAATGACTAAAATAAATAAAATCAGAAATGAAAGAGACATTACAACTGATATTATAGAAATAAAAACATTATAAGAGATTACTTTGAACAATAATAAGCAAAATCTGACAATCTAGATAAAATGAATAAATTCTTAGAAACATGCAACCTACCAAGACTAACTCATGAACTAATAGAACATTGGAATAGGCCTATAATTTCTAGGCCTATTGAATCAGTAATAAGCAATCTCCCAACAAAGAAAAGCCAAGATCAGATGGCTTCACTAGTGTACTCTTGTTTGATAAACAATTATACAGGAATTAACACTAATTCATCTTAAACTCTTCAAAAAAAATTGATGACAAAGGAACACTTCAAAATTCATTTTATTAGTTTAGCAGTATACTGACACCAATGCCAGAGAAGAACAAAACAAAAAAAGAAAATGACAGGCCAATATTTCTGATAAACATAGATGCAAAAAACCTCCATAAAATATTAAATTTACCAGCACATTCAAAGGCTCATATACCATGCCTAAGTGAGACTGACATATTGGGATGCAAAGATAGTTCAACATATAAAGTCAATACATTTCATATACTACATTAATAGAATTAAGAACAAAAATCATATGATCATCTCAACAGATGCAGAAAAAGCACTTGAAAAAATTCAACATCTCTCAACATAATAAAGGTCATAATGACAAGTCTATAGCTAACATTAAAATCAATGCTGAAAAACTGAAAGGCAGGAATACCCATTCTTTTTACTTTTTTTAAAAAGGTGAAATCAGGGTATTTTAATAATTTTGGTTTAAGAGAGAAAAGTCAATTATGTCTTCTATCTGACTCATTAATGCTAAGTAAAATACAAGTACACGTTTTATTTTTTATGATGTTTAAATTTGTTTTTTCAATGAAGAGATCTAATCTGTATTTTATAATTCTTTTTTTAATTTTATAATTTATTTAGACAATTAATTTTAACAGAGTGACATTGATCAACTAGAGTACATAGATTTAGAGAAAACATCTCCAGATCATTTTCACATTTGATTATGTTGTATACCCATCATCCAAAGTCAAGTTGTCCTCCGTCACCTTTTATTTCGTTTTCTTTATGCCCCTCCCCTCCCTCACTCCCTCCCTCTCCTCCCTTCCCCTCCCACTGGTAACCATTACACTCTTATCTATGTCCATGAGTTTCAATTTTGTGTCCCACCTATGAATAGAATCATACAGTCCTTAGTTTTTTTCTGATTTACTTATTTCACTTCGTATAATGTTATCAAGGTCCATCCATGTTGTCATAAATTACCTATGTCATCATTTCTTATGGCTGAGTAGTATTCCATAGTATATATGTACCACATTTTCTTTATCCAATCTTCTATTGAAGGGCTATTTGGTTGTTTCCATGTCTTAGCCACCATGAACAATGCTGTGATGAACATGGGGCTTCATATGTCTTTATGTACCAATGTTTTTGAGTTTTGGGAGTATATACCCAGTAGAGAGATTGCTTTAAAAATATTTTATTTATTTTAGAGAGGAGAAGAGAGAGAGAGAGAGAGAGAGAGAGAGAGAGAGAGAGGGGTAAAAGCAGGAAGCATCAACTCCCATGCCTTGCTCTTGACCAGGCAAGCCCAAGGTTTTGAACCGGTGACCTTGCATTCTAGGTCGATGTTTTATCTACCGCACCACCACAGGTCAGGCTCTTTTAACTTTTATTTAACATATTACTAGAAGTCCTGATAGAACAATTAGACAAAAACAACAAAAAAAAAGGTATACCAAACAGAAAGATAGAAACTAAACTGTTTGCAGACAACATGATCTTATAGACAAAAACTCTAAATACTCTACTAAAATATGTTGGAACTATTAAACAAATTCAGTAAAGTTGAAGTACACAAAATCAACATAAAAATCAGTTGTACTTTGATACACTAACAACAAAATATCTAAAAGTGAAATTAAGAAAAATCACATAACAATAGCATCAAGAACAATAAAATATTTAGAAATAAATTTAGAGAGGTAATAGAAATGTACACTAAAGACTATAAGACACTGGTAAAAAAAATTGATGAATACACAAATAAATAGAAATATTTTTGTGTTCTTGGGTTAGAAGAATTAATATTGATAAAATTCTTACAGCACCCAAAGCAATTTATAGATTCAATGCAAATACTATAAAAATTCGGATGACATTTTTTAGAGAAATAGAAAATATATCTTAAAATTTGTGTGGAATCCCAAAGACCTTGAATACTGAAAGTAATATTGAGCTATTCAATTTTTTGAGCAAGAAAAGCAAAGCTGAAAACATCACACTTTTGATTTCAAAGTACAGTGTGTTCGTTAAGTCATGGTGCACTTTTGACCGGTCACAGGAAAGCAACAAAAGAGGATAGAAATGTGAAATTGCACCAAATAAAAGGAAAACAGTTTCTGTAGGATGATGTGGCAGCATGTGCGCATGCGCAGATGATGACCTAACACTGTATACAGCGGAGCAGCCCACGGCCAAGGCAGTTGAGATGTGGACGGTACAGAGGAAAGTTCAATGTGTTCTGTGGCTCGCTAAATTCGAATCCGTGACCAAAGTGCAACGTGAATATCGGCACATTTATAACGAAGCGCCACCATATAGGAATAACATTACTCGGTGGGATAAACAGTTGAAGGAAACCGGCAGTTTGGTGGAGAAACCCCATTCTGATAGGGCGTCAGTGATGAGTCTGTAGAGGCTATATGGGATAGCTACCTAAGGAGCCAAAAAAAATCTGTGTGTGAGCCCACATCGAACTGCACTGAATAGGTATAAAACTGAGAGAGTTTTCCTTTTATTTGGTGCAGATTTCACATTTCTATCGTCTTTTGTTGCTTTCCTGTGACCGGTCAAAAGTGCACCATGACTTTACGGACACACTGTATATTATAAAAGTACAGTAATTGGCCTGACCACGCGGTGGCGCAGTGAATAGAGCATCGGACTGGGATGTGTATGACCCAGGTTCGAGATCCTGAGGTCACCAGCTTGAGCGCGGGCTTATCTGGTTTGAGCAAGGTTCACCAGCTTGAGCCCAAGGCCATTGGCTCGAGCAAGGGGTCACTTGGTCTGCTGTACCCCCCCCCCCCGGTCAAGGCACATATGAGAAATCAATGAACAACTAAGGAGCCGCAACGAAGAATTGATGTTTCTCCTCTCTCTCCCTTCCTGTCTGTCCCTCTCTCTGACACTCTCTGTCTCTGCCACACACACACACACACACAAAAGTACAGTAATTGGAACAGTAAGGGCACTGGTATAAAAAAGAGACATAGATCAAGTTATCATAATAGAGTGCACAGAAATAAATCTACACATATGAGGTCAATTAATCTTTGACATAGAAGCAAATAACACAAAATGAAAAAACAATAGTCTATTCAATAAATATTATAGAAACTGGATATTCATGTACAGAAGAATGAAATGGGATCCCTACCAGTCACAGAAATTAACTGAAAATGGATTGAAGACTTAAATGTAAGACCTGAAACCATAATACTCCTAGAAGAAAACAGAAGGAAAAAGCTCCTTGACAATGTACTTGTCAATGTTTTCATGAATTGACACCCAAAGCACAGGTAACAAAAGTAAAAAAATCAACAATTGGCACTATAACAAACTAAATAGCTTCTGAGTAGCATAAGAAACAATCAGCAAAATAAAAAGGCAACCTATGGAATGAGAGAAAATATTAAAAATCACATTTCTAATATAGGGTTAATATCCAAAATACATTGCTCACAAAAATTAGGTCAGGGAACGTGCAGATACTCCATCCAGTACTTTCATCCTTTTTTATAGTGCATTTTCACCAATGAAATAAAAGTTGGGTTTGCATCTCATTTGCATAACTGAACAACTTTCTTTGACTTGTCGTTTGCTTTTCTCTTGTTCTTGTTTAATGAAAAAAAATCAAATGTTTCTTTTTTATCACTTTTTGTGAGCATTATATATAGAGAACCACACAACTCAATAATAATGATGACGATGATGATAACCTGATTAAAACATGAGCAAAAGCCCAGAATTTTCTCAAAGAGTACATATAAATGACTATTAGGTACATGAAACAAGGCTCAATGTCACTAATCAACAGGGAAATGTAAATCAAAACCACAACGAGTTATCACCTCACATCACTGAGATGGCTGTTGTCAAAAAGACAAGGGAGGTATTTTTTTTTGTGATATGGTGAGGTTGGTGAGGATATGGAGAAAGGGGAATTTTTATACACTAATGTTAATTGGTACAGGCACTATGGAAAACAGTATGGACATTTATCAAAAAATTACATAGAACTACTATATCATCTAGAACTCTCATAACTAAGTATATATCCAAAGGAAACAAAATCAGTATCTTGGAGATATATCTGCACTTCCATGTTTATTGCAGCATTATTCATAATATCTAAAATACTAAAAAAAACTAAGTGTCTGTGGATAGTTGAATGCATAAAGAAAATGTTATATATATAAACACACACGTATGAACATAAAAAGAAAAAGAAATCCTGCCATTTGCAACAACATGGGTGAACTTGGAGGGCATTATGCTAAACCAGACAGAAAAAGACAAATGCTGTATAGTATTACCTATATGTGGAACCTGAAAAAATAAGTCAAACTAATAAAGAAAAATGTTGGTCAAAATATACAAACTGTCGGCCTAGCGTGCGGAGGACCCGGGTTCGATTCCCGGCCAGGGCACACAGGAGAAGCGCCCATTTGCTTCTCCACCCCTCCACCGCGCTTTCCTCTCTGTCTCTCTCTTCCCCTCCCGCAGCCAAGGCTCCATTGGAGCAAAGATGGCCCGGGCGCTGGGGATGGCTCTGTGGCCTCTTCCTCAGGCGCTAGAGTGGCTCTGGTCGCAACATGGCGATGCCCAGGATGGGCAGAGCATCGCCCCCTGGTGGGCAGAGCGTCGCCCCTAGTGGGCGTGCCGGGTGGATCCTGGTCGGGCGCATGCGGGAGTCTATCTGACTGTCTCTCCCTGTTTCCAGCTTCAGAAAAGTAAAAAAAAAAAATATACAAACTTTCAGTTATAAGATGAATAAATTCTGAGGATATAATGTACAGCATGTTGGCTCTTGTTAATAATACTGTATTTTATACTTAAATTTTTGTCAAGAAAGTAGATCTTAAACATTCTTACTACTAGAGAAAACATAACTATATGAAATTTTGTATGAGTTAATTAACTTGATTGTGGTAATAATTTCACAATGTGTACATACTTCAAATCATCATATTGAACACTTTAAACACGCAATTTTCTTTTGTTAATTATACCTCAATAAAGCTTTAAAAACAACACTTCCTTTAAGATGACTCATTTTCTCCATGTTAATAGCTATTTTTCTTAATATATATATATTTTTGTATTTTTCTGAAGCTGGAAACGGGGAGAGACAGTCAGACAGACTCCTGCATGCGCCCGACCGGGATCCACCCGGCACGCCCACCAGGGACGATGCTCTGCCCACCAGGGGGCGTCGCTCTGTCGAGACCAGAGCCACTCTAGCGCCTGGGGCAAAGGCCAAGGAGCCATCCCCAGCGCCCGGGCCATCCTTGCTCCAATGGAGCCTTGGCTGTGGGAGGGGAAGAGATAGACAGAAAGGAAGGGGGGGGGTGGAGAAGCAAATGGGCGCTTCTCCTATGTGCCCTGGCCAGGAATCGAACCCCGCCGGGAATCGAACCCGGGTTCCCCGCACGCCAGGCCGACGCTCTACCGCTGAGCCAACCGGCCAGGGCCTTTTCTTAATATTTATAAGAGCATTTTATATATTAAAGACATTAACCCTTTGTCGCATGTGTGGCATGTGTGCTTTCACCCAATTTGTCCTTTGCCTTTTCACTTTATTTATGGTATGTGGTGCAAGATTTAAATTTTGTTTTTTAACAAATCTGTTGACCTTTAACTTTATAGTTTTTATACTAGTGTCATGTTTTACAATAATTTTCCATTTTTTAAAATTACAGTTGGCATACAATATTATAATAGTTTCAGGTGTTCAACATAGTGATTAGATATTTATATACCTTAAAAAATAGGCCCTGGCCGGTTGGCTCAGCGGTAGAGCGTTGGCCTGGTGTGCGGGGGACGCGGGTTCGATTCCCGGCCAGGGCACATGTGGGAAGCGCCCATTTGCTTCTCCACCCCCCCTCCTTCCTCTCTGTCTCTCTCTTCCCCTCCCGCAGCCGAGGCTCCATTGGAGCGGAGATGGCCGGGGCGCTGGGGATGGCTCCTTGGCCTCTGCCCCAGGCGCTGGAGTGGCTTTGGTCGCGGTGGAGCGACCCCCCGGAGGGGCAGAGCATCGCCCCTGGTGGGCATGCCAGGTGGATCCTGGTCGGGCGCATGCGGGAGTCTGTCTGACTGTCTCTCCCCGTTTCCAGCTTCGGAAAAATACAAAATAAATAAATAAATAATCAATCACCATGGGCCCTGGCCGGTTGGCTCAGTGGTAGAGCGTTGGCCTGGCGTGCAGAAGTCCCGGGTTCGATTCCCAGCCAGGGCACACAGGAGAACCGCCCATCTGCTTCTCCACCCTTCCCCCTCTCCTTCCTCTCTGTCTCTCTCTTCCCCTCCTGCAGCCGAGGCGGGCGCTGGGGATGGCTCTGTGGCCTCTGCCCCAGGCGCTGGAGTGGCTCTGGTCGCGACAGAGCAACGCCCGGGAGGGGCAGAGCATCGCCCCCTGGTGGACAGAGCCGTCACCCCCTGGTGGGCATGCCAGGTGGATCCCAGTCGGGCGCATGCGGGAGTCTGTCTGTCTCTCCCCATTTCTAGCTTCAGAAAAATACAAAAATAAAAAAAATAATAATAATTATCACCATGGTAAATCTAGTAGCCACCTGGCACCATACATAGTTATTACAATATTATTGTCTAAATTGTTTATGCTATACCTTACATGGCCATGACTGTTCTTATAACTGGCAATTTGTATATCTTAAACCCTTCCCCTTTTCACCCCTCCCCTCAACCCTTTCTTATCTGGCAACAATTAAATTGTTTTCTGTATCTATGAGTTTTTTTCTCTTTTGTTTGTTCATTTATTTTGTTTTTTAGATTACACGTGCAAGTAAAATCATATGGTATTTGTCTCCTTCTCACTTATTTCACTTAGTCTCTTTTTGTCCTTTACAGTGTTTTTGAAACAGTGTTAATGGACTTCTGTTAGTAGACTTCATAATGATAATCCCTGGTTTCTTGACACAATATCATTATTGGTCATTTTATATCATTTATTTATTTAATGATATAAAAATATCAGTGAACCCATCTCTCAACCCCAAAGCTATTATATTACTAATAACTCATATCTACTCATGGGTATCTTTTCTATTCCAGTCTTCTTTTTTCTCAGAAGTAACCTGAATATTATATCTCTTTCTCTTACCTTATGAATAGATAATATGCTGCTTAGCTCTACTTTTTTTTAACTTCATAACTTGATATTAACTTATGTGCTGTATTTTGGGATTTGCTTTGTTCACTCAACATTTTTTATTAATATTTGTCCATTGTGTTTTATGAAGCTACAGTTAATTTTTACTTGAATAATTAATAAGAGCAAGCCAGGTAAAGGATGATTAGAAGAGTACTTCAGGTGGAAGTATAGCATGTGTTAAGGCCCTGAGATATAAAAAACCATGCCAGTCTTGAGAAATTATATACTCCAATGACTCTGGAATACTGAGACCTATGGGAAGAGTAATTAAAAATGAGTTAGGAGCAGCAGTCAAGGGCCAGACTACCCAGTGCCTGGGCTTTTTATCCTAAGTGCAATGGAAGTCATTAAACAGAAGAATGACATGGTCTGGTCTTTCATTTTATAAGATTAATCTGGCTACTCATAAAGAATAAATTAAGAAGAAGAGGTAGCGAGAATCCAATCTTGAGATGGGTGCTATTATTTTTCCTATTTTTACAGATGAAAAACTAAGGCTCAGAGGGAATTGATATGTGGACTCAGAGCTTAGAGAGGTTTGGTTTTGGAGAAATAAATTTTGGTGTTCATCAGCTTATAGTAAGAGCCACAGAGCTGAATAAGATCACCTACGGATAGAACATAGGAAAATAAAGAGTTAAAGATAAGCCTTGAGACACTCAAATCTTTAGACTTAATTAGAGGAAGGGCAAAGAGACTAAAATGGAGCAGTCACTGTGGTAAAAGTAAAACCATGGAATTATTTTTACCTAGAAGTCAAGAAAAAAAACACTGTTTCATGAAAGCAACAGTGGTCACCTATATTAAATGTTGCTGCAAAATAAGGTGAATTAAGAACTGAAAGTGGCCATTTGATTTAGCAACATGGAGGTGGTCAGTCTCTACTTCCTTAGCCATTTTGGAGCATGCACAGAGGAACTTGAGAAAAGTATTATTATTGTCTCCCACTTTTTTTGAGTGTGTGTGTGTAAAGAAGCTAGAGCTCAGTGGAGTTAGGTAACTTGCCTTAAGTAGAACAGCTAAAGAATGACAAAAACTTGGAACCAGAAGTCTTATTCAAAATCCAGTCTTCTTTCCACTACATCACAGTTTTTTTCATATCTGAGAAGTTGTCTGGTCTGCTACATGACTGACAGGTCTTATGTGTACTGCAGAGCTGAATTGATTTCAACATGCCTGGAATGTACATTATGTAAAAAACTCTGTGGCATTCACTACAAAAGATGAACAAGACACAGACCATAATCCAAAGGAACTTGTACAGTGTAGGAAAATAACATCTATATAACTATGTTCTAAGACAGGGATAGTCAACCTTTTTATACCTACCGCCCACTTTTGTGTCTCTGTTAGTAGTAAACTTTTCTAACCACCAACTGGTTCCACAGTAATGGTGATTTATAAAGTAGGGAAGTAACTTTACTTTATAAAATTTATAAAGCAGAGTTACAGCAAGTTAAAGCATATAATAATAATTACTTACCAAGTACTTTATGTCAGATTTTCCCTAAGTTTGGCAGAATAAATCTTTATAAACAACTTACTATAGTTAAATTTATCTTTTTATTTATATTCTGGTTGCTCCACTACCGTCCACCATGAAAGCTGGAATGCCCACTAGTGGGCGGTAGGGACCAAGTTGACTACCACTGTTCTAAGACAACATTGAAGTAAAGGAGGCATAAATAAGTGAGGATTTGGGTTAGGTCTGGACCAATGAGAGCTTGTTCATCTTATTCACTGCTATACACTCACTATGTGTTTGCAAAAAGTTGGGCTCAATAAATGCCCGTTATAACAAGTATTGAATACTAACTTTTTGACAGGCACATGGTGATTATATCGCAGTATATACTAAGGAGACTCTGGTTAGCATAAATAGTAAAAGTAAAAAAAAAGTGGAATAGAAAATGTATTTAAAAGATAGTAGGGTATCTCAAACTTAAGGGAAGAGTTGACTCAGAAAGGGCAGGAATAAGGTTAGCTCTGGGTTCAGAGCAATTTATAGATCTTCTCTCCAGCTTTAATGTTACTGCCTCTCACCTCTTGTAAACCCAAACTGTTTTCATTCAAAACACCATGTGCTTGAAAGAGAGAAATTGATTGCCCCAGTTTGGTCAGGAATCTTCTCTGGAATAAGTTATTATGGCCGACAGGGAAGGTTCACATATCACAACATCAGACATGGCCATTAGAGAACAACCTATGGTTTCAAACCACTTCCCAAGAAGGTAAACCCTTCTTAATTGGACATCTACTGTATCCCATGTGATATCTACTAAAATTTAATCAAAAGGAATGAGATTAAGGGAATGCGTTCACTTTTCCCAGAAGATTGATATTCTTAGTCATTTCTTGTCATAAGAACTTTCTAACATCAGTAAGCTGACCAAAGGGAACTAAAAGGGAATTTCTGAGATAGAAGGAGCCTTAGCAACCATTAATTCAACTTCATTATATGGTTGGAAATAAGAGGCCCTTGCATGTACTATTCACATAGAAAATAAATAGTAGTACTGGGTTATAGGTAACTTCTGAGCTTTAATTCTATGGGGTCTTTCTCTGCCTGTGCTCCACAGTGCTAAGCACTGTGCTGACAATATAACCATGGTATCATTGAAGCCTCCCCATGATATCATGCTCAGGTATAGGTAGCAACTTAGCAAGAGTTATCTGTCATCCATGGCCAGAAGTCCAGAGAATTTGGCCAAGCGGAGTAGGTTTTATGATCAGGCAGATAGGTGAGTTAGAACACACAAGAGTTAAACTAGAAAAGACATTTCAATGACAGCATCAGATAAGCCAAAAGGGCAGGATTTTTATCCTCCTGAGTTGTTTCTTCTTGAGGCTTAACAGCCCTAGACCCTTCCATTGGAAAAGGAAAGAGACTGTGTCATATGACTTGTATCAAGGTCATTGCTTACAAAATTGCTCAAACCACCCTTCTAGCTTTATGTAATAAGTGTCCCTAATTTCAGTGTCTTTCCTTCATCTTTAATTGATTAATATCCAGCGAACAGGGGAATCTGCTCTTCCCAATGTCATGACTGACCAGAAGATTACTTTAGGAAATACAGAGTCGTGGGAAAGTGTATATATCTGGAACTATACTACTTGGGTTCAAATCCAAGCTTTACCATTTCTTAAGGATGTGATTTTTGGCAAGTCACTCTATTGCCTTAGGCTTTTGTTTTATCACCTGTAAAATGAGGATACTAATAATATACAACTCATAGGGAGGTTGTGAGACTCAAATTAGATAATACATACTTGGGGGCATAAAAGCACATATATTGATATTCTGATTCCAAAGTAGAAACATATGTAGAAACAAAGATGCTGTTAGTTCAGATGACCAGGCCCTAAAGAACAATGATCCCTAGCACTAATTCGACAAAACTAAGGACAATTAAGTCAACCACCAGCAATTAACTGCAAACCCAAAAAGCCAATATAAAAGTACGCTGTCTCTATGTCACTGATCCAAATACCATTGCTAACTCAGGTCACAGGTAAGGTACCCAGATGGATGTTCTAAGGCAGCGGTCCCCAAACTTTTTACACAGGGGGCCAGTTCACTGTCCCTCAGAACATTGGAGATCCGGACTATAAAAAAAACTATGAACAAATCCCTATGCACATTGCACATATCTTATTTTAAAGTAAAAAAACAAAACGGGAACAAATACAATATTTAAAATAAAGAACAAGTAAACTTAAATCAACAAACTGACCAGTATTTCAATGGGAACTATGCTCCTCTCACTGACCACCGGTGCCCCTTCCAGAAGTGCAGTGGGGGCGGATAAATGGCCTCGGGGGGCCGCATGCAGCCCATGGGCCGTAGTTTGGGGACCCCTGTTCTAAGGAAAAATAGATGGGACAAATGGTTCATAACAGGTGTGTCTCTCTTTGTTGCCTTCTTTTTTGGTTTGATTGTTGTATAAAAAGTGATAACACCCAGATACATCCCAGAAGATACCACCTTCCATCATTTTTTCAACAAATATTAATTGAGCTCCTACTATATGGCAGTCATTGTTCAGTTGCTGAATTTAGAGCAGAGAAAAAAAATGTACAAAGTCCCTGCTCTTACTGAGCTTATATTCTAGTGGGAGAGATACTTCACCATAAAAACAAACACACATATAAGGTTGTTTTAGATTGTGAACATTGTTATGGATAAAAACAAAATAGAGTAAGGTCATAGAGAGTGACTTGGTCATAGGAGTTACTTTAATCTAGGTGGTCAGGGAAAGCTTCCCTGAAATCTAAATGATATTGGGGCCCACTATGGGTAGCACCAGATAGAAATAAAAGGAAGTGCAAATCTCTGAGGTCAGACACATCTTAGCATATAGGAATAAAAAGGAGATCAGTATGAGTAGTGGAAAGTGAACAAGGCTTTTATAAATCAAATCAAAGAGGTAGGCTGGGCCCTGGCCAGTTGGCTCAGTGATAGAGTGTCAGCCCGGCATGTGGAAGTCCCAGGTTCAATTCCTAGTCAGGGCACACAGGAGAGGTAACCATCTGCTTCTCCACCTCTCCCTCTCCCTCTCTCTCTCTCTCTCTCTCTCCTTCCCTCCTGTAGCCATGGCTCAATTGATTTGAACACCATTGGCCCCTGGCGCTGACTGCCACAGGCACTAATAATAATTCTGTCTGAGCATGGCCCCAGACGGGTAGAGCATCAGCCCCAGATACAGGTTGCCAGGTTGGATCCTGGTTGGGTGCATGTGGGAGTCTATCTCTCTATCTCACCTCCTCTCACTTGGAAAAGAAGAGGGAAAAAAATATGGTGGCTGGGGCCTGGATAGTAGTAGCAGAAATGGTGAGAAGTGGTCAGATTCTGAACATACATTTAAGATAAAGTCAACAGGATGTCTTGAAGAGTTGGATGTGAATATGAAAGAAAAAAGGGTAGTCAAGGATGGCTCAATGATTTTTGCCCTGAGCAATCAGTGTTGCCATTAGTTGAAATGAAATGTGGTATTACACATGATTTCTGACGGATCATTCTGTAATTATACTAAATGTGAATGGGACTTCAAGGCCCTTCTCTGTCTTCTTCTGGAGTGGGGTGGTGGTGTGTGACTGCTGTTTTGAGTTAGAGGCATGAAGCACATTTTTGGGAATTCCCACCTTCTCTCCCCCTATTCTAGTCCGAAATGTGGACACTTACACAGATGAGAGAGAAGACTGAGTTTAGCAGATCAGGCCAAAGCTAGAGGACCCAAAGACAGGGGATCTGCTACAGCCACTTCAATCCAGAAAGTGTAAGAAAGTGGGCGGTGCCAGCGAGGGCGCTGCAAAAACTTTCTTAGCTATCTGGCAGCCTAGAAAACCACTTTTTTTTCCCCCACTAGAAACAAAGTAAAGAAAAGAGATGGGGTTGGGTATGGCGTGGCCTGGCTAGCCCGGAAGGACTTTGGGTGGAGCTGACTGTGAAAGCTTCAGGGCAGGGGGGGGGAGGGGAAGATTCCACCAGCCACTAACCTCAGCTCCCTAAACTTAGCAGAAAGGTCGGACGAACTGCTGGAAAGGCCAGGAGCCCCATCCCATGATTCTGTCTGTTCGCAAAAGACGGACGAAAAACCAAGTAGTGCGATGCAGCTTTAAAGGGGCTGGTGATTGACAGAATGTGTAGCAGTGGATGGGGTGGAGCCGCTGGGTGGGGTCTGGGATCGGCAGCTGGGAGAAACCAAAAGGAAGAAAAAAAGAAAACCATTGCCCCTGATATCGCTAATGCCAAGCGGGAAAAGCTAGCCAGAAAGGGAGGAAAAGGGGGGTTTTAGAGCTCATCTTCATTCCTACCCACAGGCAACTCTCTCAAACCCCTCTGTCTCCTTTGGAGATAATTAAAATTGAGTATACACGGGCCCTCGTCGGTGCCCATTACCTCTAACTCTCCATTGAACTAGGTTGTAGTACGAGGGAGTGAGGACCCCGAGTCCATCAGCTCAATTCCAGCCCCGCCCCATTCGTTGGCTCTGGCCCCAGGCTGGGAGGAGAGGATGCCTTCGGAGGCGCAGAATCCGAAAGTAAGTCCGTTTCATTTTGTCTACCCACCCCCATTCCTCCCTTTTGCCCCCCTCACTGGGGTCTCCTCTGGGCGGCGAAGGATCCACCTTATAGAAGGAGACTCTTTCAAGGAGGATCCGGAGGGTGGAGCAGGGTGGGGTAAGAAAGGAGGGCAGGGGAGGAGGGGTGGCGCTAGGGGAGCTGCCACCCACGGAATAGGCGCGCTCGGAGTTTGATGTTTGTATGGTTAGAGCCTCGATTTCCCCTCAGGTCATTAGAGCCTTGACTTACTCCCTTCAGGTATTCTTCCCCCCACCCCCCCACACACACTCTAGCATCCTTATCAGGTTGCTTAAAGCCTCTAGCTGTGAGTTGGGAGGGCTCCATCTTGCCTGGCTTCTTAAAGGGACAGCGCACTAGTTCAACTGAGGGAAATCTGCACTGGAAATTCAATTTCGAGAAAGACGGCAGTAGCTCGCCTTGTTATAACACGATGAGTGTTGGGGGAATTTTTATTGAGAGGATAGCTTTCTCTCCCTCATACGAACCTCAAAACTTGATTCTAATATCCAGTTGATTCTCAAGATGTGCACCCTTGAGTTGCACATTAGTTAACTGCAGTCAATTAGCAGTTTTAGCTGAACGGAAAATTTTCTGCTTCCTAAGAGGTGCCATGACAGTGCAGATGACTTGAAAACATCAATTCATTCTACAAATACTTATTGAATGCTAACTTCATTGCATGTGACTGATCCCAGTGCTGAGTGGTGTCTATTAATGTCAAGACCATGTAGTGTGGTGTCACTGACTCCTTTCTTAACAGATTGATGGCCAGGGTTTCTTTTAGGATAGAGATGAATGTTGAATTTGATTCCAAACATTTACCAAGTGTCTGTCACATGAAAGTTCTAGTGGTTCCCATCTATTGTCTTTCCTTTAGTACCAGGCATCCATATGCCCAAGCCCAAGTAGCTGGGAGACCCAGCTGGAAGAGATAGGAACTCAAGTCAAAATGGCATGCAAAAGGAGAAGGGTGGCATGCTTTAATAGGGAAGCTAAGACCACTGTGGATGATATGCTATTCCCATGTCTATGTCCAGTCAGGAAGATTGTGTTGGGGAGGAGGGTTTCACAAGCTCCCTTCTGATGTTAAATAAAACTGGTGTGGTGGAGACTTGTCAAAAGGCCTCAGATTGACCAGTGATGTCTCTTTCATGTTTGTTTCTCTTATTTTTCTGCTTAGGGAGGCAGCAGGACTGGGTGGAGCCTAATGATATCCCCCAGGTTAAAGAGATGAAAACATGTTGTTTGAGGTTTTAAGGCGGGTATTTATTTTGAAAGTTCCTGTTCGGTCATTGGAATGCCACAGCTCTTAGTGCTCTGCAATTTACCAATTCAGCTGTTTCTGGTATTAAATGCAAGTAACAGAGCCCCTTCTTTCTTTACTGTGTTGGGTTTCATTGCTTACCCAGTGCCAACTCTCATCATGAGCAGGTGTTAGTTCTAGGTTCCTGGACAACATTTAACTAAAACACCTTCCTCCATCTCCTCTCTTCTCAATTGATTTTCCAAACCTCAAAGCGACCTTATTCTTAACAGCCATATCACTGAGTCTACTGGATTCAAATAAAGAAGAAAATCTCACTTAGGATTATTTCTCTCTAAAGTCACTAGCATATGGCTCCTAAAAACAAAGGAACCATGAATTCAACTGGAACTCTTCTGGTTACTTTCGTCAGTATGAGGTCAGTTTTGTCACAGAGCCAAGAATCACTTGTTCATATCACATCCACTGAACTCTGCTATCCACACCCTTGCATGGAGGGTGGAGAAGGAACTATGTGTTGGTATCATAGCCAGCCTCCTGCACTTGGTATGCATGGAATATGTTAGAAATTGCTATGCTTCCATTTTAACATTTGATTGTCCCTTTGTGTTTATGTTGGTTTGTTTTTTTTTTGGGGGGGAGTTTCTAGTTGTAGAAAATGGGAACTGGACACTTCTTAGCTGTCATAAAATACCATTGCTGAAATATGGTTATTTTCTTCCTAGGACAATGAAAGGTTTGTGAACCCACTAACAAGTATCACAGGCAAGCAATAGAAACCCTTTTTCAAGGGCTTTGAGTGGCTTCCCCAGAGCAATTTAAATTGGTTGCTGTCATTCATTGTGCTTCCTGGGATTGCAGAGAATTTTTGTCTACTTGGAAGCAAAAATGTTTTGTGAGGGATAATTGTGAGAAAGGACACTTTATGGTCTCTCTCTGTATGGTAAAGAGTAGAAGTAGTAGTTTTGGCCCCCAAGTTCCCTTCTCAAGTGCCTGTATAGAATGGACTAGGGTTGTTGTTGCCTAGAATAGAACAACTTGTCTGTGCATTTACTTTGGTTTGTTGCTCAGCCTTTAGGGATAAGGAACTCTGATAAACAAAGGTATCAACACAAAAGTATGTTGTGTTATGATGATCATAAATTCATTCATTCAACAAATACTTAGTAAGAATCTACTTTGTGCTATCACTGCACACATTGGGGAATTTTAGAAATGAAAGAACAAAGCCCCTGTTCTTTTGGAGATTATATTTTAATGAGGTGAGTTATGGAAGGGGAAAGCCAAAAACAATAAAGATATTTGTTGAATAGGGAAAAGGTTGGAGAAATAATATAAAGCACTTGAAATTGGGCAGATATATTTAATAAAGAGAAGTTAAAGAAAATTTCTCTGATATGGTGACATTTACAAATATATCTGAATGACTTGAGAAAGTCAGCCATGAGAATACGTACGGAAATGGTGTTTTAGACACAGGAAACAGAATGTGCATAGGTTTAGTGTATTCAAAGAATAGCAAGAAGGCCAGTATCACTGGAGTGGAGAAGAAGAGAATGGTAGGACATGTGGTCAGAGAGACAGAGAGGGCCTGATCATATAGCACCTTATAAAGATTCTGGCTTTTATTTTTTTTTAAAGAAAATAATAATGAACAATTATTTTACTTAAAATTCTACTTTAGTAAGGAGAATGAATCTTCAGTTGTTCATTTTAACACAATCAATATGCTTTTAATACAACGTTCTTTTAAAGAAAAAACTTAGTAAGCTTATTGCTAAATTAATGTCAACTAATACAATTTAATTTCATACTACCCATTGTTTTATAATGTAATTATCTGAAAAAGGTTTCAAACACATTTGAAGCTACTTAAATGGAAAGTCTTTTCAATGCACTTTAATAAAAATTACAATAAATTTATTAGCAGTAGAATAAGGTTTTCCCTTTTAAATAAAACATTACAGGATTCTGTAATATTGTTTTAGTCTGTCATGAAATTGTGAAGGTTATTTGCTTGAAACTTTTTTAAAAAAACTTTTAGTCTTTTGGCACACATGATTTGTTCTAAGCTATTCACTATCTTTCTTCTCAAAGTCCTTCCCAGAGGGGAAGTATGTTTCTTGTAATTTTTTTTTTTCATTTTTCTGAAGCTGGAAACAGGGAGAGACAGTGAGACAGACTCCCGCATGCGCCCGACCGGGATCCACCCGGCATGCTCTGCCCACCAGGGGGCGATGCTCTGCCCATCCTGGGCGTCGCCATGTTGAGACCAGAGCCACTCTAGCGCCTGAGGCAGAGGCCACAGAGCCATCCCCAGCGCCCGGGCCATCTTTGCTCCAATGGAGCCTTGGCTGCGGGAGGGGAAGAGAGAGACAGAGAGGAAAGCGCGGCGGAGGGGTGGAGAAGCAAATGGGCGCTTCTCCTGTGTGCCCTGGCCGGGAATCGAACCCGGGTGGGTCCTCCTCACGCTAGGCCGACGCTCTACCGCTGAGCCAACCGGCCAGGGCCTGTTTCTTGTAATTTTTACTTGATCTTAACAATAATCTTTTGAGGGAGACACTATTATAATCTCCATTTTATTGCAAGGAAACTGAGGCACATAAAAGTAAAGTACTTTATCCAAGGTCACACAACTAGTAAGTGAAAGAGGATTTATTCTCTTCTGTACTTTCTAAGAATTTTTTCCATTAGGTTCTTTCTCTCCTGTCTTAAATTTCTTTTTCTTCTGTGGTTCTCTCACCCATCCAACCATCACCACCTAATATAGCTAACATTTATTGAAGACCTACTCAGTGCCAAGCCCTCTACTGAACACTTTACATATATCAATTCATATCATACAATAATCCTAGCCAGTAAATACTATAATTTCTTCCATTTTTCAGTTACAGAAATTGAGGCACAGAAAAATCAAACAACTTGCCCAAGTTTGCAAGCCTGTAAGTGGCAGAACTAAGTTTTAAACCCAAGGCTAAAAAACCTATACCTTAATTATTATTCTATACTACCTAATCTTCAGCTTGCAGACGTATTCTTTCCCTGGTCTAAATCAATCTTTCTTTAACAACACTCATACAGATTACCACCCCATTTTCCTGCAGTTTTCATTTAAATCATTTATTGTAACAGCTTTTACAAAGTTACCTAAAGACCTCCTGTCATGTCCAGTGCCCTCTCTTTAGGTTTTTAACATATCTGACAAACTAGTACATTTGAGTTTATTGTATATTCCTTCTTTGTTTAAAATCTTCCTTTTCTTGTCTTTCCCAACAATATCTTGGATTACCACCTACCTCTCAGACTACTATTTTTATTCTTTTGCCACTCTATAATCTTTGTTTGGGCTATCTCATCCACTTAAGAGTTTCAACTGCCATTTAAATGCCTGTATGACAAATCTGCATCTCCAGGATGAATGTTTTTCCTGAGCCTTGACCCACCCATTCATTTGTTAACTGAACAACTTAACTTGACATGTCACACTTAATATGTCCAAAACTAAATTTATCATCAAACCATGCACTCCCCTTTTTATCCCTGACCAACAATCACATAACCAATCAAATTACTCTTTCTTCTCCTTCCTTTCCTCATTTTGCTTCTTGAATCTTTGTATCTTCCCCATCACTATTTATAGTATCTTTGCTTAATTTCTTATTATATTGGATATGGCCTATTAAAATAGTTCTTTTTACTGTTCTTTTTTTTTTTTTTGTATTTTTCCAAAGCCAGAAATGGGGAGGCAGTTAGACAGATTCCCGCATGCGCCCCACCGGGATCCACCAGGCACGCCCACTAGGGGGCGATGCTCTGCCCATCCAGGGCATCGCTCTGTTGCGACCAGAGCCACTCTAGTGCCTGAGGCAGAGGCCACAGAGCCATCCTCAGTGCCCCGGCAAACTTTGCTCCAATAGAGCCTTGGCTGCGGGAGAGGAAGAGAGAGACAGAGAGGAAGGAGCGGGGGAGGGGTGAAGAAGCAGATGGGTGCTTCTCCTGTGTGCCCTGGCTGGGAATTGAACCCGGGACTCCTGCACGCCAGGCCAATACTCTACCACTGAGCCAACCAGCCAGGGCCTTTACTGTTCTTTTATCTACTTTCAAAGTATGTTGGAGTCCTAGTTCCTGGTATCACAGTATGTGATTTTATGTGGAGACAGAGTATTTATGGAAGTAATCAAGTTTAAATAAAGTCATTAGGACAGAACCTAACCTAATATGACAATATGGTACCATATGAAAAGAGGAAATGTGGAAACAAAGGTAGGCTCCATGGAGGGAAGATGATATGAAGAGACACAGGGAAAAGGTAGCCACCTGGAAACCATGGAAGGAGACCTAGAACAGATACTTCCCTCATAGTCTTCAGAAAGAACTAACCCTACTAACACCTTGATTTTAGACTTAAAGCTACCAAATCTGTGAGATAATAAATTTGTGTTGTTTAAGCCATTCAATTTTTAGTACTTATGGCACCTTGAACAGGCTAATATAGAGTTCAAACTAGTTTACATATTAAGATATTCCTAAAATGCAAGTTTATATCTTGCCAGACTTGTGGTCCAGAGTTCTTCAAAGAATCCCCATCACTTACAGGATTAAATCCCTGTCTTTCAGTAAAATACTTTACAGTTTCTCCTTAATCTAGCTTTCATGTTTATTGCCTATAACTTTTCCTCGTCACAGGAGCCACATTAAACTAACTGCTACTACTTGAACATGCTGTGGTCTTTCACAAATACTATATCTTTGTTCATGCTATGAGGACTTCCAGAAATATCCTTCTCCTTTTTAAAATATGTACTACTCCACCTCTACCTTTCCTTCTGTTCCGTCCTCTTTTTGGTAAGCTCCTATGCATATGATGATATCTAATTCAAGTGTCATTTTCTCTGTGAAACCTAGTAGCACCTTGAAGTACAGGTAGGATTTGGATGGCCAGAGTGGAGCAGAAAGGACATTCTAAGCAGGAAGAATCATATAACCAAAGGCAGGTAATGAGTACCAGTATAATGTGGGCTTAGAGGGGGATATAATAAGATTAGGGAAGGGATGAAGTGAAATAACACTTTACTTTTGATGATAATATAGGCGGGGCAACATCAGCTTCTGGAGAAGCAGCAAAATCAATATTCTTCTATCTTGTCTTAGGGAAACAACTAGGTCTCAAAGAATATTATTATCTAATTAATGTTTCCTGATGCTGAGATGGCCTGTGTTCTGTTGTCTTTCTAATAGTTCCTTGAGCGAGGGGCACTTTTCCTGGTCAGTGATAGGTGGTAGCAGAGCAGAAGATATTTAAAAGAGTTTAGAGTGCTTTTCTGCTTTACCAGAATGTGACCTGCAGTTTTGGCTTATTTAAGCCTGGCCATATAGTGACCATTCCCACATATATAAGTCAGATAGTTTTGAAAAGGGTAAGCAATATTCATTCATTCATTCATTCATTCATCCATCTTATTAGCTTATTCAGCATCATATCCTGAGAACCCTCTATGTGGCCAGCTCTGTGCTACAAGCTGAGAATACAAAAATGTAAGACCTCAACTTTGCCCTAGACTCAGCTGAGAGACAAAGTTCTACCAAACATAGAGTATTTATTCATATACTATATGCCAGGGACCATGTTAAGCCCTTTGCGTATTTCTTATTTAAATTCATAGTAAGGTTATATTCATTTTATCGATAAGGACACTAAAGGTTACAGGGAGGCTGAATAAACTCAAGGAAGAAGGCATTAGAAAATTGACAAATAAGCAAATCATTAACATGAACAGGAAAGATGTGGGTGACATTGGGGGTGAAGAAGTCAGAGAAGACTTGTTAGAGGAGGTGATGGTTGAACCTTGAAGGATAAATAAGTTTTCAGGGTAGACAAGTATAGAAAGTAAGGACATGATAAGTGGAAAGAACATCATGTATAAATGAATAGAGGTTCCAGAGAGATGATGTATTTAAGAAATAGTATTTTATTATGTCTGAAGCATAAGGATGTCCTGGGTCAGTGGCAGGAATAAAGACTGGCAAGGTAGACATAATCAGTATGTAACCATAAATAAAGGATTCTCTGTGTTTTTTTTATAGGCACAGAATTAGGAGCACTTTTTCCAAAAATAATTTTTTTCTTTACTTTTAAAAGTCTTGCCCTGGCCAGTTGGCTCAGCGGTAGAGCGTCAGCCTGGCGTGTGGGGGATGCGGGTTCGATTCCCGACCAGAGCACATAGGAGAAGCGCCCATTTGCTTCTCCACCCCCCCTCCTTCCTCTCTGTCTCTCTCTTCCCCTCCCGCAGCCAAGGCTCCATTGGAGCAAAGATGGCCCGGGCGCTGGGGATGGCTCCTTGGCCTCTGCCCCAGGCGCTAGAGTGGCTCTGGTCGGGGCAGAGTGACGCCCCGGAGGGGCAGAGCATCGCCCCCTGGTGGGAAGAGCTTCGTCCCTGGTGGGCGTGCCGGGTGGATCCCGGTCGGGCGCATGCGGGAGTCTGTCTGACTGTCTCTCCCCGCTTCCAGCTTCAGAAAAACACAAACACGAAAAAAAAATCTTAAGGATTACATAAACAGCTGCTTTTAGTGCTACATAGAAAAATTAGAGACATCTTTAGTAGTGTATCATTCAACAGAGACCAGAAAAATTTCTGGGGCCATAAGGTAGACTCAAACCTGAGGACTCATTGAGCCCCAAGTGTCATTGTAGATCAGGGGAAAAAGGGTGAGACTTGTACTTCCTGGGAGACCGAATAATAGCTATGGCTGCTAGTCAGATATTCAATTAATATTAATAATAGTATAACAACAATAAAAATAATAAATGTGACAAGTATACTGTAAGCACTGAATTTATTTCCATTTTATAAATGGAGAAATGGCAGCACTTCAAATCTATGACCATAGCTGTAAAGAAACTGGGAAAATTCTGCTGATAATTGGCAAAACTTGAATTTGACCAGATAGTTTGGCTTCACAATCTACATTTTTAATCATTATGGTAGCTAGCTAGTCAGAAAAACCAAAAAGGAGGTAGGTCAAGGTGGGTCACTAAGTCTAAGCTCAGATATCAGTTTAATACAGTGTACAATGGGTACATATAAAAATATGGTAATAGATGAAAGATTTAAGAAGTAGGGAAGCAGCCAGTGAAACAGGAAGCTTGCTGACAGATGTCACAGTGCAAGAGGCCACAAGCCACATTCAGGCCACAGATATACTTCATATTGAACAGTGTTTTCCATAATCTGATTTCATTACCATTGTATAAAAGGTGAAATATTTCATGTAAAATAGAGGTCTGTAGATTTCTTGAAAAACTTGAAATATTTCACATCACTAGATCTATATATACTGCTGCATGATGAAAATCATGAGGAACTGAGCAGCAGCTGCTCCTTTAGACATCTTATTTATTCATTTCTATTCTTTAGTTGCAAAAAGGCGAAACTAGCTGGAGCCGGTTTAGAGCACAAGAGGAACATGACTGGATCTTGAGAATGAACTGGATTGTGGAAATAGAAAGTTGTTAGGAACCCAAGCTGTTTTCTTTTTGTGTCTCGTGTCTGCTTTCCTCTGCATAACATCTTATGTATTTATTTTTCTTTTTTAGCAAATTAGAGCATGGAGTAGGCAAGAGATAGCTCCTTTATCTCCTGTGTTCATATGTTACAGTTCAGTCACATAGAAAGGTACTGACTGGGCCCTCTTAGTACCCATTACCAAGCCACAGGGAGTGGGCACTGATCTATTTAGTTTGAGTCAGTTGCTTACCCCTAGATAAATGAACTTTGAACAGGAGGCGAAGGTTATGTGATATAAACTAGGGGCACACATTTGTAAATTAGGTAGGAGTTATTAAGAGGTCATTATGTGTGGAGCAGATACTTTCAAATGTATCCCTTGTACCAAGCATTATTTTGGTTCTACTCACTTTGTGGTAGCTTCTCATGTTCTCTTTAAGGTTTTTCAACCTATAGCCTAGCCTATCTGATCTGCTTGCAAAGTTATTTTGGGAGTGTGTAGGGTTGAGTATACCCCAACTGTTCCTATTACAAAGAAATTTGAGGCTAAAATTTCCAGAACATCCTACCCTGGCTTTCTTTTAGCACTTTGAATCCCACAGGGCTTCCTTCCTCTGGTAGCTTAAAATCACTTTATTGATACTTATAATGACCACTGAATAAGGCCTGGTTGAGTGCATTCTTAAAGAGTTAATAGCCCTGGATGAAAAGAGGGAAGGGAGGTCTAAAGGGGCACAGCTAATGGCGATGTGCTCAGGATTGAAGAATTAGCAAAAATTTCATTCATAAGCATAATGCCTGGGCTTTAGAATTAGACAGAATGACAGGGGTTTGCTATGTTTTTTCTTATTATATACCCTTGACTGAAAGGAGCTTTCCAAGTTTTGTGGTTGTCAGCCGAGGCTTTAGGTAATTCTTGTTTAATGATTTTTTTTTTTTTGACAGAGAAAGAGAGATAGAGAGAGAGGGACAGATAGGGACAGACAACAGGAAGGAAGAGGGATGAGACGCATCAATTCTTTGTTATGGCACCTTAGTTGTTCATTAATTGTGTTCTCATATGTGCCTTGACCGGGGGGCTACAGCAGAGCAAGTGACCCCTTGCTCAAGCCAGTAACCTTGGGCTCAAGCCAGTGACCTTTGGGCTCAAGCCAGGGACCACGGGGTCATAGATATGCAAGCTAGTGAGCCCGCGCTCAAGCTGGTGACCTCGGGGTTTTGAACCTGGGTCCTCTGCATCCCAGTCTGGTGCTCTGTCCACTGTGCAACCTCCTGGTCAGACCTCAGTGATTTTTTTCAATGACTTCTAAATTCCCTTCCTGATACTTTTTACAAAAGTAGCAGTTGATATTGAAGGCCAGTCCAAAGCTTTGGGGTACAGGGATTGCTAGTTCTAGAGAGTGTTGAGAGTAAATCTTTCCTCACTCCTCAAAGTACTAAAGTAAGCTGCTCTGGCTGAAACTATCTTCTCTCAAGACCATGGGATGGAATCCTTCCAAAGGAATTCTGTTTTTGTCCCAGTCCTGCAACCTCTTCTGGCATTTGCTTTTCCTTTTATAAATAGAATAGAATTATCCTGACTTCCTCAAGCTAATAGTTGCTTATTGCCCAGGGTAATACTCTGCATTCATCAGTGAAAAGAGGAAAGAACCCAGAGCCAAAGCCAGGAGACTTCCTAGAAAGAGAAATTTCACTTACGATGTTTGAAATCTGAGCAGACATTGGTTTGCTTTTACTTTCCTCTTTGTTGAAGTTAAAGTTGCAATGAAGTGCATATAGGATGTATCCTCTCTCTCCTTGCTCTAACTCTTTTGGTTGATAGTTTAAGATGGTATTTATTGTAAATTACAATAAAAGTTAACATTTATTGAGAAGTTACTATATGTAAGAGACTTCTAAATTCTTTTTTTTTTTCCTGTATTTTTCTGAAGCCAGAAACGGGGAGAGACAGTCAGACTCCCGCATGCGCCGGACCGGGATCCACCTGGCACGCCCACCAGGGGGCGACGCTCCGCCCATCAGGGGGCGATGCTCTGCCCCTCCGGGGCGTCGCTCTGTTGCGACCAGAGCCACTCTAGTGCCTAGGGCAGAGGCCGAGGAGCCATCTCCAGCGCCTGGGCCATCTTTGCTCCAGTGGAGCCTCGGCTGCGGGAGGGGAAGAGAGACAGAGAGGAAGGAGAGGGGGAGGGGTGGAGAAGCAGATGGGCGCTTCTCCTGTGTGCCCTGGCCGTGAATCGAACCCGGGACTTCTGCACGCCAGGCCGACGCTCTACCACTGAGCCAACCAGCCAGGGCCGAGACTTCTACATTCTTGACAACACCTATCTGGTAAAATTGTTATGATAATTATATACCACATAAAAGTACTTAGCAGATAATATTCAGTCAGTAAATTGTATTATTTATGTATTCACTATCCTCTCCTTTATCTTCTAAAAAAATACTTGGATTGGACTCACTGTAAGCACATGGCTTCCAGTCTCAGAGGGAAAATCCTGGTTGATTCACCATCCTTTCATCTAACCCCACAGAAACAGTTCCAAGACTTTTTCATACTTTTAAATTTCCCACTCATATCTACTCCCAGTTTGGGCCTCCATATTTTGCTGATAAAATTATATGAATTATCTCATTTTCCTTCCACTTCGTTTAAGTCAATGCTCAAACATCAGTGCATATATATCAACTGCAGATCTGCTTACAATGTAGGTTTTGAGTCAGAAGGTCTGGGCTGGGACCTGAGGGTATTTTATATTTCTAACAAATTTATGGATGATGCAGATACTGTTGGGTCGATAATATTTTGAGAATTGTGGATCTAAAGAAGATCAAAGTTCCTTATTTACTTTTTTACAGATGAAGGGATTGAGACTTAAAAATGTTAAGTGATTTTCTCAGGGTCATACAGCTAGTAAGTGGTAGAATGTAAACTCAAAGCCAACTCCTGATTCTTGTGCTGTACCTATACCCTACATTTCTGCAACTGTTTCTTGAAGCAATTCCTTGATGTTGACTTGCTTTTTCTACTTCACCTAAGTCTGTGGGCTTCTTCTGGGAACTTTATTTCTAATCTGTATACAGCTTTGCTTTGCCAAATTATTGCTATAGTTATTTTAAAGTTTTCTTGCAAACAGTTTTAAGTTATTTCAGCTGAAAATGTCTCATAACTAGTGCATGCAAGTTTTGAAGTGCTCTGAGGCAATCGATTCCAGCATTCATAGTTTTTATTAGCCCAAAAGGAGGATTAGGGTGAGGTGAGGGTGACTCAGATATTTGGGAGTAGTATTCAGAGTTGTTGGAGAATGAGAAATGAAAAATGTCAAGATATGTTACTACTTCTGGCCCTAAGTCACACCAGCTATATCTTTTTTTAGTTTTTTTTTAATTTATTCATTTTAGAGAGGAGAGGGAGAGACAGAGAGGAGAGACAGAGAGAGAGAAGGGGAGAGGAGCTAGAAGCATCAACTCCCATATGTGCCTTGACCAGGCAAGCCCAGGGTTTCGAACCGGCGACCTCAGCATTTCCAGGTCGACGCTTTATCCACTGCACCACCACAGGTCAGGCCACACCAGCTATATCTTAAGAATGACAACTTACTGGCTAGATAAGGTAGGAAATACAATGCTTTTTACAGAGAAATTTTTCAAACCATCTTGCCAGACACTAGAACTCAGTGTGCCTGCAGGTTGATGAGATTCCTTGGTATAATTTGATAGCCATAGACTCTATGATAGTTGAAAATTTTCAGGAGCAGATTCTTTTTTTTTTGAGAGACAGAGAGAGAAAGAGAGACAGACAGAGAGAGAGACAAGAAAGGAGAGAGAGAGGGCGGAAGAGTGTTACAAGCATCAACTTGCAGTTGCTTTCACTTTATTTGTGCATTGCTTGATTCTTGTATGTGCCTTGCCTGGGGATCAAAGGGGCTCAAACTGAGCCACTGTCCCCTTGCTCAAGCAAGAGACTCAATTTGGGCTTAAGCCAGCGACTTTGGACTTTTCACACCAGTGACCTTTGAGCTCAAGCTGGTGACCTTTGGGATTGCATGGGTGATCCCCCACTCAAGCCAACAACCCCTTGCTCCAGCTGAGGAGCCAGTGCTCAAGCTGACAAATTTATGCTCAAACTGGTAACCTCAGGGTTTCGAACTAGTGACCTCATTATTCTTCGTGGATGCTTAATCTACTGTTTCACCACTGGTCAGGCTGCAGGAATAGATTCTTAAGCATCATTAGAATTTACCCAGCTGTCTTTTTTGCAGCTGTGCAGTGGATGTAATAGTAGCCATAAACAGGAGTTAGTAATGCCTGATTGTATCTTAAACTTTCTTCAAGGCTTCCTCTGACTATATTGTCCTTAAAGGTAGATTTGTGACAGTGTGTTAAATTTTTCTTATTTTTATTAAAAATAAAGTCAAGAAATGTCATCCTCATAAACTAGGTAGGCTTGAACACAGAGTATCCTTGAGAATCTCAAAACTGGATTTTAAATTCTGTGACTTAGGCACCCTCTGTCAGTCACAAACAGTGCACCCCTATTGGAAAAAAAGTACTCAAGTAAAACAGCCACTTTGTACATATTCAAGGGACAGAAGGGAGCTGGCTTCTGAGTGCCTGTCACTCTGTTAGCCCAGTATAAATATTATTTTGCTGAATCTTTTTAGTAACGCTGTATGAAACATTTTACCCTCCCCTCTTTTTCTTACAAATGAAGAAATTTAGAATCAGAGAAATTAACTAACTTGTAGTCATACATCTAACATTTGGCATCTGGAATTCGAACTCATAAAAAAACTATAGCCCTTGCCTTTAAGTACCATGTAATGCTGTTTTCAAGTACCTAAATTAGGAAGGTGACAGACTCAGATGTCACAGCCCTCTCTTATAAATATTCTTCTTTTATTTACACTTTCACCTTTTCATTTTCTTACCTTGAATGGGAATAAAATCATAGAAATAACAAAAGTCCTGGATAAAAGTAAGTAGAAAATGGAGGTTGTTCCTACCTCAGGGTTTTCACAGCACTGGACCCACAGTCTAATGATGTCTTAGCAGTGTTTTTCCCTACTGCCTAGCACTTAGAAGGAGACCAGGAAATATTTGTTGAATGAGTGAGTGAATAAATGAGATTGGGGGGAATTATATACCTATTTTGAGACTTCCTGATAGATTAAACATCCTTTCACATATTCCTGGTCAACTAAATGTGAATTATGTATATAAGTACCCAGACACAGATACACATAATCATTTAGAAATTGCCAACAAACAACAAGTGTTGGTATTGATGTGGAGGAAAGGGAATCTCATGTAATGTTGGCGGGATTGTAAATTGGTACAGCCACTATGGAAAACTGTATGGAGGATTTTCAAAAAATTGAAAATAAAATTACCATATGACCCAGCAATTCTACTTCTGGGTATTTATCCAAAGAATGATTAACAAGAATATATGCACACCTATCTTTATTGCAGCATTATTTGCAGTAGCCCAGATAAGGAAGTAACCTATGTGTCTATCCATAGATAAATGGATAAAGAAGGCACATATGGACCTGACCTGTGGTGGCGCAGTGGGTAAAAGCATCGACCTGGAATGCTGAGGTTGCCGGTTCGAAACCCCAGGCTTGCCTGGTTAAGGCACATATGGGAGTTGATGCTTCCTACTCCTCCCTCTGTTCTTTCTATCTCTTTCCTTTCTCTGTCTCTTTCTCTCTCTGTGTCTCCTCTCTCTAAAAAAATGAATAAACAAAAATGTAAAAATAATAAAAAAATAAAAGAATAATTAAAAAAAAGAAGGCACATATGTATATATGATGGAATATTGCTTAGCAATAAAAAATGAAATCTTACCATTTACAACAACATGGATGGACCTAGAGTATATTATGCTAAGTGAAATAAGTCAGACAAAGAAAGAAAAATCCTATGTGAGTTCACTTATATGTGGAATCTAAAAAATACTAAGCAAAAGAGCAGACAAACAGAACAGAAACAGGCTCATAGATAGAATAAACTGATGGTTGCCAGAAGGGAGAGGTGTGAGGAGATGGATTAAAAAAGTAAAGGCGAATGAGAGAAATAAACTTTCAGTTATAAAATAAGTAAGCCATGAGGATGTAGTGTACAGCACAGGGAATATAGGCAATAGTATCCTAATAACTTTGACAGTGACAGATGGTAACTAGGCTTATTGTCTTGATCACATCATAAGGTATATAAATGTCAAATCAATATGCTGTACACCTGAAACTAATGTGATATTGTGTACCAACTATAATTTAATAAAAAAATAAAAATTTGCCAACCTGATATACATAGACTTATGGAGATATATCCCCTTATAAATCAATATTCAGTGTACTACTTTCTTGATGTAACACAGTACCAGTAAATGAGGGGCTTGAAACAACAAATTATTATTTTCTCACAGTTCTGAAAGTTAGAAGTATGAAATCAAAGTGTTGTCAGGACCTTGCTCCCTCAAAAAGCTTTAGGGGAATATCTTTCCCTGTCTCTTTTAGATTCTGGTCAACCAGACATTCTTGGCTTGTAGTAGTATAATTTCTTTCTCTATCTTCACATGTCTGTTTTCCCATGTGTATGTCTTACTCTCTTCAGAAGATATTTTATAATTCCTTTTTTTAAAAATCATCATTGGAAAAGTCCTTTTATTTTATTTTTTTACTTTAAATAATATTTTATTTTTCAATTACAGTTAATATACAATATTATATTAGTTTCAGGTGTATAATCCAGTGATTGGACATTATATAACTTAGTGATCATCCTGACACATCTTGTACCCACCTGGCACCATAAATAGTAATTATAATTTTTTTTTTTGTATTTTTCTGAAGCTGGAAACGGGGAGAGACAGTCAGACAGACTCCCGCATGTGCCCGACCGGGATCCACCCGGCACGCCCACCAGGGGTGACGCTCTGCCCACCAGAGGCCGATGCTCTGCCCCTCCGGGCCGTCGCTCTGCCGCGACCAGAGCCACTCTAGCGCCTGGGGCAGAGGCCAAGGAGCCATCCCCAGCGCCCAGACCATCTTTGCTCCAATGGAGCCTTGGCTGCGGGAGGGGAAGAGAGAGAGACAGAGAGGAAGGAGGGGGGGTGGAGAAGCAAATGGGAGCTTCTCCTATGTGCCCTGGCCAGGAATCGACCTCGGGTCCCCTGCACGCCAGGCCGACGCTCTACTGCTGAGCCAACCGGCCAGGGCCTAATTATAATATTATCGACTGTATTCCTTATGCTGTACTTTACATTCCTATGACTATTTTGTAACTATCAATTTGTACTTATCAATCCCTTCACTTTTTTCACCTATCCCCCAACCCACTTTTAAGTCCCTTCTGGCAACCACCAATTCCCTCTCTGTGTTTATGACTCTTTTTAAATTTTGTTCTGGAAAAGTCCATTTAGAGTTCTATTTTTTTTATACATCTCGTGTTTAAACTTTCAAATTGTCTTTTTTGGTACTTGTTTTAGATGAGTGTCTTTTAGCCAGGCTGGAGTAATTCTTGCTTAACAGGACAAGGCAAACAGATCAGGACATTGAGATTAGGCTAGAGAAAACATTACTGAATCAAATCAACCAATCATATACTGTATGTTTTATCAACGAAACAACCTAAGCTGCTTTCCCAGGTTGCAAGGAAAGTTGTTATAAATGCAGACTTCTCGGAGACATTACTATTTTTGATCTTGGCAAGCCTTTGTTTTTTTTTTTTTGTTTGTTTTTTATTTTTTATTTTTTGCTATCCTGAATTGGTAGGCACTGTTCAAATGGAGAGGGGAGACACTTTTAAAATATTCTGGTTGTTCAGCTTGAGTGAAGATGATTTAAAGAAAATAATTGGGAAGAGGCAGGTTTCTGGTGCATTTATTTGGTTTTGACCACAGACTAGGGAATAAGAAGTTTAGCTTTTGATGCTTTCTGTAGTACACTCTCTCACAAATGCAGCAAGATCCATATGTTTAAGATCGATATGGCAAACTTAACTTCCTTTTACTTTTTCTATTTTTTTTGTTTCAAACTTAACTTTCTTACCAAGAAGTAAGTAATTAATGTTTGAATAGCATAATAATATACCAATTATTATTATTATTTTTAATTTTATTTAGACAATTAATTGTAGTGAGGTGACATTGATCAATTAGAGAACATAGATTCACAGAAAAATCTCCAAATAATTTGACATTTGATTATGTTGTATACCCATCACCCAAAGTCAAATTGTCCTCCATCACCTTTTATTTGGTTTTCTTTATGCCCCTCCCCTTCCCTCCCCTCCCTCCCTCACTCTCCTCCCTTTTCATCCCTCTGGTAACCACTGCACTCTTGTCCATGTCCATGAGTCTCAATTTTGTGTCCCACCTATGTATGGAATCATACAGTCCTTAATTTTTTCTGACTTATTTTTTCACTCAGTATAATGTTATCAAGGTCCATCCATGTTGTTGTAAATCAGGGGTCCCCAAACTACAGCCCACGGGCCACATGCGGCCCCCTGAGGCCATTTATCAGGCCCCCGCCGCACTTCCGGAAGGGGCACCTCTTTCATTGGTGGTCAGTGAGAGAGCACAGGATGCATCCTGTGTGCTGTATGTGGTGGCGCCACAAAGCGCAGCGAAGCGGGACGCACGTGTCAGGGCTCCGGAAGTGCGTCATATCACTTGTTATGGCTAGCATTGACAAATATGGAACCAGACACTGACCATCTCATTAGCCAAAAGCAGGCCCATAGTTCCCATTGAAATACTGGTCAGTTTGTTGATTTAAATTTACCTGTTCTTTATTTTAAATATTGTATTTGTTCCTGTTTTGTTTTTTTACTTTAAAATAAGATATGTGCAGTGTGCTTAGGGATTTGTTCATAGTTTTTTTATAGTCCGGCCCTCCAATGGTCTGAGGGACAGTGAACTGGCCCCCTGTGTAAAAAGTTTGGGGACCCCTGTTGTAAATGATCCTATGTCATCATTTCTTATGACTGAGTAGTATTCCATAGTATATATGTACCACATTTTCGTTATCCAATCTTCTGTTGAAGGGCTTTATGGTTATTTCCATGTCTTGGCTACTGTGAACAATGCTGCGATGAACATGGGGCTCCATGTGTCTTTATGTACCAATAATTTTGAATTTGGGGGCATATACCCAGTACAGGGATTGCTGAATCATATGGTAGTTCTATTCTTAATTTTTTGAGAAACCACCATACTTACTTCTATAATGGTTGTACTACTTTACATTTCCACCAACAGTGAATGAGGGTTCCTTTTTTCTACACAGCCTCTCTAACAGTTGTTGTTACCTGTCTTTTTGATAATAGCTAATCTAACAGGTGTGAGGTGGTATCTAATTGTAGTTTTGATTTGCATTTCTCTAGTAGCTAGTGAAGATGAGCATCTTTTCATATATCTTTTGGCCATTTGTATTTCTTCCTGGGAGAAGTATCTGTTCATATCCTCTTCCCATTTTCTTATTGGATTGTTTGTTGAGTTTTGTGAGTTCTTTGTATATATTGAATATTAGGCCATTATCTGAGCTGTTGTTTGAAAATGTCATCTCACATTTTGTTGGCTGTCTGTTTGTTTTGTTGTCAGTTTCTTTTGCTGTGCAAAAAGTTAGTCTGATATAGTCCCATTCATTTATGTTTATCTTCACTTCCCTTGCCTTTGGAGTCAAATTCTTATAATGTTGTTTATGGCCAAGGTCCGTGGGTTTCATAAGTTTAGTACAAATAATGATCAACTTATGACCTATGCAACTTATGTCCATTCGACTTTATGACCACAATCGCTAGCCACAACTGCTCCATGTCTGGCAGCGCAAGCGTTGCCCAGCTGGGCGTACGACAGTGCAGACCAGCTTTTGGTAGCACTACCATCTCCGCGTGCACCATTTCAACTGTTATCCCAGACTCAGTACAGCAATTTGTGTAGTTGTTTTTTTTAATCTTATTTTTATTAATTTTAATGCAGTGACATTGATAAATCAGGGTACATATGTTCCAAGAAAACATTTCCAGATTATTTTGACATTTGATTATGCTGCAAATCCCTCACCCAAAGTCAGATTGTCTTCTGTCACCTTCTATCTGGTTTTCTTTGTGCCCCTCCCCCTCCTCCTACCCCTCCCTCTCCTTGCTCCCCCCTCCCCACCCCTCCACCCCACCCCCGGTTACCATCACATTCTTGTCCATGTCTCTGAGTCTCATTTTTATGTCCCATCTATGTATGGGTTCATATAGTTCTTAGTTTTTTCTGATTTACTTATTTCACTCCATATAATGTTATCAAGGTCCATCCATGTTATTGTAAAGGATCTGATGTCATCATTTCTTATGGCTGAGTAGTATTCCATAGTATATCTAAAGCTTTTTAATCCACTCGTCCTCTGATGGACACTTGGGCTGTTTCCAGATCTTTGCTATTGTGAACAATGCTGCCATAAACATGGGGGTGCATTTCTCCTTCTGGAACCGTTCTATGGTGTTCTCAGGGTATATTCCTAAAATTGGGATAGCTGAGTCAAAACGCAGTTCGATTTTTAATTTTTTGAGGAATCTCCATACTGTTTCCCACAATTGCTGCACCAGTCTGTATTCCCACCTGCAGTGTAGGAGAGTTCCCTTTTCTCCACATCCTTGCCAGCACTTATTCTGTGTTGTTTTGTTGATGAGCACCATTCTGACTGGTGTAAGGTAATATCTCATTGTGGTTTTAATTTGCATTCCTCTAATGATTAGTGATGTTGAGCATTTTTTCATATGCCTACTGGCCATCTGTATGTCCTCTTTGGAGAAGTGTCTATTCATTTCTTTTGCCCATTTTTTTATTGGATTGTTTGTTTTCCTGGTGTTGAGATTTACAAGTTCTTTATAAATTTTGGTTATTAACCCCTTATCAGATGTACTGTCAAATATGTTCTCCCATTGTGCAGTTTGTCTTCTTATTCTGTTCTTATTGTCTTTGGCTGTGCAAAAGCTTTTTAGTTTGATCTAGTCCCATTTGTTTATCCTGTCTTTTATTTCACTTGCCCGTAGAGATAAATCAGCAAATATATCACTGCAAGAGATGTCGGAGAGCTTACTGTCTATGTTTTCTTCTAAGATGCTTATGGTTTCATGCCTTACACTTAAGTCTATTATCCATTTTGAGTTTATTTTTGTGAATGGTGTAAGTTGGTGGTCTAGTTTCATTTTTTTGCAGGTAGCTGTCCAATTTTCCCAACACCATTTGTTGAAGGAGCTGTGTTTACTCCATTGTACGCCATTACCTCCTTTCTTAAATATCAGTTGTCCATACAGCTGTGGGTTTATTTCTGGGTTCTCTGTTCTGTTCCATTGATCTATGTGCCGGTTCTTATGCCAGAACCAGGCTATTTTGAGTACAATGCCTTGTAGTATAGCTTAATATCAGGAAGTGTGATACCTCCCCCTTTATTCTTCTTCTTTTTTTTTTTTTTTTTTTTTTTTTTTACAGAGGCAGAGATAGACAGGGACAGACAGACAGGAACGGAGAGAGATGAGAAGCATCAATCATCAGTTTCTCGTTGCGCGTTGCATCTTCTTAGTTGTTCATTGATTGCTTTCTCACATGTGCCTTGACCGCGGGCCTTCAGCAGACCGAGTAACCCCCTGCTGGAGCTAGCGACCTTGGGTCTAAGCTGGTGAGCTCATTGCTCAAACCACATGAGCCCGCGCTCAAGCTGGCGACCTCGGGGTCTCGAACCTGGGTCCTTCCGCATCCCAGTCCGACGCTCTATCCACTGTGCCACCACCTGGTCAGGCTATTCTTCTTTTTTAAGATTGCTGAGGCTATTCGTGTTCTTTTTTGGTTCCATATAAATTTTTGGAATATGTGATCTATATCTTTAAAGTAGGTCATTGGTATTTTAATTGGTATTGCATTGAATTTATAAATTACTTTGGGTAATATAGACATTTTAATGATGTCTATTCTTTCTAACCATGAGCATGGTATATGCTTCCACTTGTTTGTATCTTCCTTGATTTTTTTATCAATGTTTTATAATTTCCGAGTACAAGTCTTTAGTCTCCTAGGTACTTTATTTTTTTGGTTGTAATATGAAGGGAATTTATTCCTTAATTTCTCTTTCTAACTGTTCATTGTTGGTGTATAAAAATGCCTCTGATTTCTCAGTATTAATTTTATATCCTGCCACTTTGCTGAATTCATTTATCAAGTCCAGTAGTTTTTTTGACTGAGACTTTAGGGTTTTCTATATACAATATCACATCATCTGCAAATAATGATAGCTTTACTTCTTCTTTTCCAACTTGAATGCCTTTTATTTCTTCTTCTTGTCTGATTGCTGTGGCTAAGACTTCCAGGACTATGTTGAATAACAGTGGTGAAAGGGGGCACACCTGCCTTGTTCCTGATCTTAAGGGGATTGCTATTAATTTTTGCCCATTGAGTATGATGTTGGCTGTGGTTTTGTCATGGATGGCTTTTATCATGTTGAGGTATGTTCCCTGTTTTCCCACTTTGTTGAGAGTTTTGATCATGAATGGGAGCTGGATTTTATCAAATGCGTTTTCTGCATGTATTGAAATTATCATGTGGTTTTTCTCCTTCCTTTTGTTTATGTGATGAATCACAATGATAGATTTGCAAATATTGTACTAGTCTTGCCTCCCCAGAATAAATCCCACTTGATCATGGTGTATGATTTTTTCCATATATTGTTGGATCCGGTTTGCTAACATTTTGTTGAGGATTTTAGCATCTATATTCATCAGGGATATTGGCCTATAATTTTCTTTCTTTGTGTTGTCTTTTCCTGGTTTTGGAATCAGAATTATGTTCTCATAAAAGGAACTTGGAAGTCTTCCTTCCTCTTGAATTTTTTGAAATAGCTTGAGAAGGATAGGACTTAGTTCTTTTTGAATATTTGGTAAAATGCACTTGTGAAGCCATCCGGCCCAGGACTTTTCTTTCTTGGGAGTTTTTTGATAACTGTTTCAATCTCATTTGTTGTAATTGGTCTGTTTAGGTTTTCTGATTGTTCCACATTGATTTTTGGAAGATTGTATATTTCAAGGAATTTGTCCATTTCATCTAGGTTGTCTAGTTTTTTGGCATACAGTTCTTCATAGTATTTTCTTACAATATTTTGTATTTCTGTTAGGTCGGTTGTTATTTCTCCACTCTCATTTCTAATTTTATTTATTTGAGTCCTCTCTCTTTTTTTCTTGGTGAGTCTAGTTAAAGGTTCATCAATCTTGTTTACCTTTCCAAAGAACCAACTCCTAGTTTCATTGATCCTCTGTATTGTTTCTTTAGCCTCTATGTCATTTATTTCTGCTCTGATCTTTATTATTTCCTTTCTTCTACTACATTTGGGCTTTACTTGCTGTTCTTTTTCTATTTCTTTTAGATGCAGGGTTAAGTTGTTTATTTGAGCTTTTTCTAGCTTCTTAAAGTGTGCTTGTAGTGCTATGAACTTCCCTCTCAGTACTACTTTTGCTGTGTCCCATAAATTTTGAGTTGTTGTATGCTCATTATCATTCGTTTCTAGGAATTTTTTTATGTCTTCTTTGATCTCATTCTTAATCCATTCGTTATTTAAGAACCTGCTATTTAGTTTCCATGTGTTTGAGAATTTTTGAGCTTTTCTGTTGTGGTTGATTTCTAGTTTATGCCATTGTGATCAGAGAAAGTGCTCGATATGATTTCAATCTTCTTAAATTTGTTGAGACCATTTTTGTGCCCTAACATGTGGTCTATCCTAGAGAATGTACCATGAGCACTTGAAAAGAATGTATATTCTGCTGCTTTAGGGTGAAAGGTTCTGAAGATATCTATTAATTCGAGTTGATCTAGTATGTCCTGTAAGTCTGCTGTTTTTTGGTTAATTTTCTTTCTTGAGTATCTATCTAGTGATGTTAGTGGGGTATTAAAATCCCCTACTATTATAGTATTGCTGTTGATCTCACTCTTTATATCCATCAAAGTCTGCTTTACATATTTAGGTGCTCCTATATTAGGTGCATAGATATTTATAATAGTTGTTTCTTCCTGTTGGATTGCTCCCTTTACCATTATGTAGTGGCCTTCTTTATCTCTTACTATATTCTTAGTTTTAAAGTCCATTTTGTCTGATATAAGTATTGCTACCCCAGCTTTATTTTCATTACCATTTTCATGAAAGGTTTTTTTTCCATCCTTTTACCTTCAGTATGTGCATCGTTTGTTTTAAGGTGTGTCTCTTGTAGACAGCATATGTATAGGTCCTGTTTTCTTATCCATGCAGTTACCCTATGTCTTTTGATTGGATCATTTAATCTATTTACATTTAGGGTTATTATTGATATGTATTTGTTTATTGCCATTTTATTCTTTAAAGCTGTATTCTTCTTTTGCTATATTCTTTTTCCACTTTGATCTGTTTGTACCATGCCTCTTAACATTTCCTGCATCATTGGTTTGATTGTAATGAATTTCTTGAGGTTTTTTTTTTTTTGTCTGGGAAACTTTTTATTTCTCCTTCAATTTTAAATGATAACCTTTCTGGATAAAGTAGTCTTGGTTGTAGGTTCTTGTTCTGCATTACTTTGAATAGTTCTTGCCATTCCCTTCTGGCCTCAAGTGTTTCTGTTGGGGAGTCTGATGTCATCCTTATGGAGGCTCTTTTGTAGGTGATAGCTTTTTTTCTCTAGCAGCTTTTAATATTTTCTCTTTATCACTTACCTTTGGTATTTTAATTATGATGTGTCTTGGTGTAGGTTTCTTTGGGTTTCTCTTTAGTGGAATTCTTTTTGCTTCTTGAACTTGTGAGAGTTTCTTCTGCATTAATTTAGGGAAGTTTTCAGCTATGATATGATTGAACAATGTCTCTATCCCTTGTTCTTTATCTTATTCTTCAGGAACCCCTATAATGCGGATGTTATTTCTCTTTATGTTGTCACAGAGGTCTCTAAGAATTTCCTCAGACTTTTGAGTCTCTTTTCTTTTTTCTTCTCTGCTTTCATTCCCGTTGTCCTCCAACTCGCTGATTCGATCCTCAGATCTCCATCCTGTTTTTAATTCCTTCCATTGTGGTCTTCATTTCTGATATTGTATTTGTCATCTCCGACTGATTCTTTTTTAATATTTCAATATCCATTTTTATCCTTGCTATTTCTTTATTTAGGTATTTGTGATGACCATCCATTGTTGTTCTAAGGTCCCTAAGCATCCTTACAATCATTATTTTGAACTCTGCATCCAGAAGTTTGAGTATTTCCATATCACTCAGTTCATCTCTTGTAGGTTTCTCTTGTGGTTTCATTTGGATTGTACTTCTTTGTCTTCACATTATGTCTGTGTGTTTGGGTGTTTTGTTTGTAGAGCTGGTTGAGTCTAGGCTTGGTGTTGTCTGCCTCCAGTTTTCAATTGTGTTATTTCTAGGTTTTCTTGGGTTGGCATCAACTATTATTTGTAATTCACTTTCGGATTTGGGCCTCTTTGAAGTCTTGATTTGTTTGTTTTCTTAACAGGTGATTGTCTTGTTTGCTGATCTCAGCAGGGACTTATTTGAAACTGTATCCAGGAATGCCGTGGGTGTGACCTGAGGCTCTGAAGGCCTCTTCTGCCAGTTAATCTCTCTGGGGGCGGGTTGCTTTCTCAGCTTCAGTAGGGGGAGGTATATCTCAGATCTCCATGGAGACCTGAGTTACTGCCCCTCCTCCCCACTTCCTGTTTTCAGCTGTGTCTTGTTGCACTGATTGGAGCTGGAGAGATATCTGTATCTCTGTGACGTGGAAGTACTTTTGTATTTTGCTTTGTGGAAGGATCAGCCCCTCCCCCAGTTATGGCCGCCTCTAGCACTGAATGAGTCAGCTTTTCAGGTCCTCCCCTGCACTCCTCTCCCTCTCACCATCCGTCTCTCTCTCTCCTTTCTTTTTGGAAGACAAGCAGGCCCTTTCAACATACCTCGTTCCCTGGTCGCCTGGCTAGTGGCTGTGAGCAGTATTTCCTTCTCTTTTCCTTGGAGTGAGAGCCCAGCTTCATCCCCCTTCTAGTTCCTATAAGAAGGGGAGATTCAGGCGCACCCTACCAGGTTTGTTATGGCTTCTTCTTTGGTCCTTGGTTTTTCAGAGCTGTTCTTGTAGTCCAGATTTGGTTTTTTACACTGATTGTTCATAAATTCATTTATAATCCAGTTCGGTGGTGTGAGCTGGGAGTCTGTGCGTCTGCCTACTCTGCTGCCATCTTCAGGTCTCCAATTTGTGTTTTGTGTCTTGGATATTTTTCATCAAACCCCTCCCAAAATGTCTACCAAGAAGAAATTGTCTTTGCAAATATTAAACCAGTTGTACTGGTAATGCAGTGTTTTACTTGAACCTGATGAATGTAAAAATAAGAAATAAAATGGTGCAGATATGATACAAATGTCATAAAATGAACAAAGAAAATTATGATATATAATAATAGTGAAAGAAAATTATGATAAAATATGACTTAAATATTTTTATAACATCATTTCATAGTACTGTACATATATCCTACTCAACTTATGACCAAATCGTGTTACAACTGGTCTGTCGGAACCAATTGTGGTTGTAAGTCAAGCATTAGCTATACCTATGTTTTCTTCTATGTAATTTATTGTTTCAGGTCTTATATTTAGGTCTTTGATCCATTTTGAATTAATTTTGGTACAAGGGAACAGACTGTAATCGAGTTTCATTCTTTTGTATGTGGCTTTCCAGTTTTCCCAGCACCATTTATTGAAAAGGCTTTCTTTTCTCCATTGTGTGTTTTTGGCTCTTTTATTAAAGACAATTTGACCATATATATGTGGTTTTATTTCTGTGCTCTCTATTCTGTTCCATTGGTCTGTTTTTCTGTCAATACCATGCTTTCTTGATTATCGTGGCTCTATAATGTAATTTGAAGTCAGGTATTGTAATACCCCCAGCTTCGTTCTTTTTTTTTTTTTTTTTTTTTTTTTTTTACAGAGACAGAGTTAGAGAGAGGGATAGATAGGGACAGACAGACAGGAATGGAGAGGGATAAAAAGATTAATAATCAGTTTTTCATTGCGACACCTTAGTTGTTCATTGATTACTTTCTCATATGTGCCTTGACTGTGGGGCTACAGCAGACCGAGTAACCCCTTGCTCAAACCAGCAACCTTGGGTCCAAGCTGGTGAGCTTTTGTTCAAACCAGATGAGCCTGTGCTCTTACTGGCAACCCCAGGGTCTTGAACCTGGGTCCTCTGCATCCCAGTCCGATGCTCTATCTACTGCGCAACCTCCTGGTCAGGCCCCCAGCTTCGTTCTTTTTCCTTAGGATTATTTTGGCTCTTCAGAGTTTTTTATAGTTACATATAAACTTGATGATTTTTGGTTCTATTTCTTTAAAAAATAACTTTGGAATTTTGATGGGAATTGTATTAAATTTGTATATTGCTTTGAGTAATATGGTCATTTTGACTATATTTATTCTTCCTATCCAAGAACAAGGAATATTTTTCCCATTTTTTTTGTATCTTTTTTTTTTCTAGTATCTTTCTGAAGCTGGAAACGGGGAGAGACAGCCAGACAGACTCCCACATGCGCCTGACCGGGATCCACCCGGCATGCCCACCAGGGGCGACGCTCTGCCCACCAGGGGCCGATGCTCTGCCCCTCCGGGGCGTCGCTCTGCCGCGACCAGAGTCACTCTAGCGCCTGAGGCAGAGGCCAAGGAGCCATCCCCAGCGCCTGGGCCATCTTTGCTCCAATGGAGCCTTGGCTGCAGGAGGGGAAGAGAGAGACAGAGAGGAAGGAAGGGGGTGGAGAAGCAAATGGGCGCTTCTCCGTGCCCTGGCCAGGAATCGAACCTGGGTCCCCCGCACGCCAGGCTGACACTCTACCGCTGAGCCAACCAACCAGGGTCTATTGTATCTTTTTGATTTCCCTTAACAATGCTTCATTGTTTCATTATATAAGTCCTTTACATTCTTTGTTATTTTTATTCCTAGATATTTTATTTTATTTTATTTTTGTTGCAACTGTGAAAGGAATTATTTTTTTGAATTACTTTTCTGATGTTTTATTGTTGGCGTATAGGAAGGCAATAGACTTCTGTATATTAATTTTGTATACTGTGACCTTACTATATTAGTTTATTGTTTCTAGTAGTCTTTATGTGGAGTCTTTGGGGATTTCGACCTACAGGATCATATCATCTGCAAAAAATGAAACCTTTACTTCTTTTTTCCCAATATGAATGCCTTTTATTTCTTTCTCTTGTCGGATTGTTCTGACTGGAACTTCCAGCACTACGTTGAGTAAGAGTGGAGAGAGTAGGCAACCACCTTGTCTTGTTCCTGATTTTAGAGGAAAAGTCTTCAGTTTTTTGCCATTTAATATGAAGTTAGCTGATGGTTTGTCATAAATGGCCTTTATTATGTTGAGATATTTTCCTTCTATATCCATTTTGTTGAGTGTTTTAAACATAAAGTGATGTTGTATTTTATCGAATGCCTTTTCTGCAACTATTGATAGGATCATATGGTTTTTGTTCTTTGTTTTCTTGATATGGTGTATTATGTTAACTGTTTTATGTATGTTGAACCATCCCTGTGATTCTGCGATGAATCTCTCTTGATCATGATGAATTATTTTTTTAATGTGTTGTTGTATTTGATTTGCTAGTATTTTGTTTAGGATTTTAGCATCTGTATTCATTAGAAATATTGGTCTTTTTCTGCATTGTCCTTGCCAGGTTTTGGTATGAGGGTTATGTTGGTCTTATAAAATGTGTTTGGAAGTATTGCTTCTTCTTCAATTTTTGGAAGACTTTGAGTATAATAGGAACCAAATCTTCTTTGAATGTTTGATAGAATTCACTAGTATAGCTGTCTGGCCTTGGAATTTTATTTTTTGGGAGCCAATTATTATTATAAAATGACTATCTTTGAACTTTGGGAGTCAAAGTTTGATTTACTTATTTATTTATTTTAACAAACAAACATAATAAAAAGACATAATAAGAGAACAGACTGACAGCTCTCGGAGGGGAGAAGGTTGGTGGGCTGGGTAAAATAGGTGAGGGGAATTAATAAAAAAAACTTTATAAAGACAGAAAACAGAATGGTAATTACCAGAGGTAAAGGGGGGTGAGACAGGTAGAAAAGGGTAAAGGGGGGAGAAATGTTAATAGAAGGAGACTTGGCTTTGAGTGGTGAGCATACAATACAATATACAGATGATGTATTATGAAATTGTACGCTTGATACCTATATAATTTTATTAACCAGTGTCACCCCAATAAATTCAATAATTAAAGAAAAAAAGAAGTAAAAAATCATGACTGAAGAGAATCAGTGTCACCTGACCAGGAGGTGGTGTATTGGATAGATTGTCAATCTGAGATGCTAAGGACCCAGGTTTGAAACCTCGAGGTTGCCAGCTTGAGCACGGGCTTACCAGCTTGAGAATGGGTTCTGGGCTTGAGTGTGGGATCATGGACATGACTCCATGGTTGCTGGCTTGAGCCCAAAGTTGCTGGCTCAAATTCCAAGGTTGATGGCTTGAGCAAGGGATCACTGGTTCAGCTGGAGCCCCCTGGTCAAGGCACATATTTGGTAGCAATCAACACACAACTAAGGTGCCACATATATGAGTCAATACTTTTCATCTCTCTCCCTTCCTGTCTGTCTCTCTCTTGCTAAAAAATAAATAAAATAAAAAAATAAAAAGGAAAAAGGATAATCAGTGTCTTGCATGCAGGGCATCATGCAATGTGTAGTGGGTGTTATATTGAGTGGACCACTTGAAATCATGTCAACACAATAAATTAAAAATTAAAATTAGGCACTAGCCAGTTGGCTCAGTGGTAGAGCATTGGCCTAGTGTGTGGATACCCCGGGTTCAATTCTCAGTCAAGGCACGCAAGAGAAGCACTTTTCTGCTTTCCCACCCCTCCCCCTCTTGCTTCTCTTTCTCTCTTCCCTTCTTGCAGCCATGGCTCTATTGGAGCAAGTTGGCCTCAGGTGCTGAGGATGGCTCCATGGCCTCTGCCTCAGGTGCCAAGGAGAGCTTGGTTGCTGAGCAATGGAGCAATGCCCCAGATGGGCAGAGTATCACCCCCTTAGTGGGTTTTCTGGGTGGATCTTAGTTGAGGCACACACGGAAGTCTGTCTTCTCCTCCTCTCCTCTCACTGAGTAAAAAAATAAATAAATAAAAATTAAAAAAGATAATTAGTGTCTCTAATGTAACTTATACACCTACTTACTCTACTGGGCTCTAATTTTGTAATTGTCATGTTTTGGCTCTCTAATAATAGTCACTATGTACTTCTGCAGTGTTCCAGGGCAACTCTGCTGTCTAAAAGCTTGTCATCTGCTTGAGGACCTTCTGAGCTGAGAATTTGGCTAGATGAAACATGTGGTACACATGATGAAGAGAGAGGCCTATGGCTCACCAATAAGAGGTGGTTGTCATGAGTCAATTTCTGACAGAGAGGAGGAGATTTCAGTGTGGATGATTGCGGTATGTTCAGTTAGAAGGTCAGTTAGAGCATCAGGGGAAGCAACATAACGTAGCAATTAAGAGCAAAAGCGTAGGAGTAACATAGACAAACCTGGGTTCAGGTCCTACTTCTAATTTCTGTGTATGACCTTAAGCAGGTTGTTTAACCATTTGGAATCTCAGTCTCCTCATCTCTAAAGGAAAGATGATGATATTGTACCTAAGTCAATGTTGATAGTTGTGAGGATTAAGTGTGCTAATACATAAAAGGTTTTAGCAGAATAACACTAAATTACAGTTATTTTTTATCTTACAACAGTGTTCCCCACTTCCAGGTAGCTAAACCCTCTGGAATTTATTTTATTTTATTTTATTTATTTATTTTTTATTTCTGAAGCTGGAAACGGGGAGAGACAGTCAGACTCCCGCATGCGCCCGACCGGGATCCACCCGGCACGCCCACCAGGGGCCACGCTCTGCCCACCAGAGGGCGATGCTCTGCCCCTCCAGGGCATCGCTCTGCCGCGACCAGAGCCACTCTAGCGGGCAGAGGCCAAGGAGCCATCCCCAGTGCCCGGGCCATCCCTGCTCCAATGGAGTCTTGGTTGCGGGAGGGGAAGAGAGAGACAGAGAGGAAGGAGGGGGTGGGTGGAGAAGCAAATGGGCACTTCTCCTATGTGCCCTGGCCGGGAATCGAACCCGGGTCCCCTGCACGCCAGGCCGACACTCTACCGCTGAGCCAACCGGCCAGGGCCCCCTCTGGAAAATTTTTATAAATTCTGTAAGCCCTATCTCCAAGCTTTTCCTGATCCCCTGGTAGTACTTTGTATCTCTTTTATGACACTTATCCTATTTTTTTTTTTTTTTTGCTTTACAATTATAAATATACTTGCCTCATCCTCCCTTGCCAGACTGAAAGTATTTTGAGGGTAGAGATGATATATAAGTCCTCCCACAAAGACTAACAAAGTGCCCTTGCTATGATATGGTAGGCAATCAACTATGTTAAGCTGAGTTAAATTGAACTGATTTATATTTAAAATGTACTTACAAACAAGTACTAGTACTTGGTATCATGTTGTAACTCTGATTTTGACCTTTACCTCCCCTCTTTCCAGAGACACAGCACGTGTATCACATTGATTGTTCAAGGTTATTTGCCACAAATATGAGTTGGGAGTTTACAATTTCCAAGGAAGAACCTTTTCTGTAACACTCACAGCAGGTTATAGAGACCAAAATGGCACTGTCAGGTTAATTCAATAAATACTTAAGGGTATTCTATGTAAGAGATTGTGCTAGATCTATGGGGGTATGCAAATCTCCGGGGCAGAGGAGGAGTGGGGGGAGGTGTCAAGATACATAAATTCTGACTATTCTAAGGTCTGAATGTGACCTCCTCAAATCCATGTTAAAATTGTAAGCCTCAAAAGTAATGGCTTAAGTAGATGGAGCCTTTGGGAGGTACTTATGTCATTTAGATGGAAACTTCAAGAACAGGATTAGAGACCCTGCCACATAGTAAGTGCTCAATAAAAAGCTGTTGAATGGGGGTGGGGGAGAATAGGATTAGTGCTTTATAAAAGAGATTCATAGCCCTGTCACCATATGAGGACACAGGGATAAGATGCTAACTATGAATCTGGAAGAGGACTCTTACCTGATTATGCTGGCACCTTGATCTTAGGCTTCTCAATGTCTAGAGGAGCCTATGAGAAATAAATTTCTGTTGTTCATAAACTATGCACTCTGTGACATTTTGTTGTAGCAGCAGAATGAACTAAGACAGAATGAAAGAAATTATATATATATATAATTTTATATATAATTTATATATTTAACTTTAAACATTTTAGCTAGTGACTGAGGCTTCAAAAATTTCCAGGTCTGGGTAGCTAATGAGTGCTGTGTGTGATGTTGCTTTGGAGGGGTGAAGACTGCCTAAAGACCTTGGTAGACTTGATAAAAAAAACCAGTAAGAACAATGTTTTTCAGTCTTGGCTGTATTGTGGAAATATCTGGGAAGGGGATTTAAAAAATAGTGGTGTTTGGGCCCCAACCGTCAGATATTCTGATGCCATTGATCTGGGGTGCCTTTTGGGCACTGATAAATCTCCCCAGGTGATTCCAATGTGCAACCAAGATGGAAAATCATGACTTCAAAGTCGTGCTTCTGAGGGAGCACTAAATGGTTTACTTCAGGTCAGTACTTCTGGCTTAGTAAGCAAAAATTAGTCTAGTTATTTCAAGGACATTCCACAGTACTATTTAGTAATTATTTGTTGGAGGGAAAAATACTCTTTAATAACAGAATAATTATCATGATTCTCAGGCATTCATAATCACTTACTTATTCACTTATTCAGGAAACATTGAAAAGGACTGTATTAATTTCCTATTTCTGCTTTAATAAATCATTACAAACTTGGCTTATAACAACACAAATCTATTATCTTGTAGTTCTGGAGGTCAGAAGGTGTAAAATTAAAGTGTTGGCAAGACAGCATTGTTTCTGGATTCCCTGGTGAATAATTCATTTCATTATCTTGTCCAGCTTCTAGAGGCTGATAATATCCATTGGCTCATTACCCTATTTTTCCGACCTCTTCTTCTGTTGTCATATCTTTTCTGTATCTTATCTTTCTCTAATAAGGACTCTTGATTACATAGGATGCACTTGGATAATCCAGGATAATCTCGCCATCTCAAGATCGTTTTTTTTTTCCTGTAAAGATTTCATTTATTAATTTTTTTTGGAGAGAGGAAAAAGAGAGAGAGAAAGGTGTGGGGATGCAAAGTGTCAACTCAGAGTTGCTTCTCATATGTGCCTTGACTGACCAAGCCCAGGGTTTTGAACCAGTGACCTCAGTATTCTTGGTCAGTGCTTTGAACACTGCTCCGCCACAGGTCAGTCAAGATCCTTAATTTAGTCACAATTGCAAAGTTCCTGTGGTCATATAAGATAACATATTCACAAATTCTAGGCACTTGGATGTGAGCTTCTTTGGAGGATCCTCATTCAGCCTACTACAGGGACTAATGATTATAATCGCACTATGACTGTGAATATTTACTTATGTTCTCTCGTCCATATGACAAACAACTCTTCCTTCCCTCCCTCCTCCCCTCCCTCCCTTTCCTCCCTTCTTCTCTCCCTTCCCTCCTTCCCTCCCTCCCTCCATCTCTCCTCCTCTTCCTCCTCCTCCTACTTCTTCTTTTTCTTCATCTCTAAATGCATTAATGACTTTATTTTAGCTAATCTTAGAACATGGATACTAGTATTATCCTCATATTTCAGATAAGAAAACTGAGACAAATAAAGATTAAGTGGCTTGCTCAAATCATATAACATGGTGAAGCCAGATATCAAACCCACATTAGGTTCAGTAACCTAAAAATATAAGACACCTTCTTCTGGTACCCCCAGCTTTAAGGGCTTAGGTATTTATTCAATAAATATGGTAGTTATTTGAGAGCTTGCCCAGTACCAGACATCTTGTTACAATAGTAAACAAAACAATACCTATTTGACATCATGAACATATCACCCCAATGAGAGACTAAGAAGGCTGAGATACATAGAAATAGCCAAAAACAAGGAACAAAATCAGGAGTTACCAATATCAACAGTACAGTGGCAATGACATAGTTCCGAGTGGCCTGTTCTGTAGATGACCCCAGCAGCTTTCTACACTAAAACAACCCCCCAACAATCAGCACTATGATTACCTTGGATGCACTGCATATTTCACTGGATTTTTGCCCCACAAGAATTTATACTTCTAGACACCATCTGCCAGAGTCCATCTTGGAACTCTTCTACCTGGCATAGTTAGAACCCACACTGGTGGCAAACCCAGGCCTCTGAAGCTGTGGAGATGCTAATCTATGGCCTAGATCCCTGCTGCTGTTGCCCACTGACATGTACACATTTAGGGCTAGCCCTTTCAGCTCTGTACTTGCATGCCCCTGGCCTGACTCCCAACACTGGCTTCTACTGCCTTATGCCCATGGTGAGACCCAATAGTCACATTAGACTGATCTGACAACCAGTTCCCCCTAAGTTGAATTTTCACCCACAGTTGGCCCCAGTCCTTGCTGCCTGTCCTGGCCTCCACCACTATGTGTGTGTCTACTACACAGGTGCACAGGTGCCTGTAGCCGGCACCCACAGATGAGTGTACACACTGCCAACTCTAGTCACCATTATTTCCTGCTGTGGCCCTTAGCCAATGGATATGGAAGGTCCACATACCCCTGAACATGGCATCCTGCACCTTTTGACCTGAATTAATAGCTTGTTCTTGTTTGTCCCAACCTTCAGGTAAAGGTCTTTCCTTACTAAAGTCAGTCCATAAATTCTAGAAAAGGTAACTGCTTCCTTAGATGTTCAGACACCTATGCAAGCCTACAGGAATAATGAAGAATCAGGGAAATATGACATCACCAAAGCAACGCAGGAAATTTCCAGTAACTGATGCCAAAGAAATAGATATCTATAAATTGCTTGACAAATAATTCAAAAATTATTATTTTAAAGATGCTCAGAAAGCTACAAAGAACACCAATGAACAATGTAAAAAAATCAGTATATAATACAAAAGCAAAATAAATTTAACAAAGAAACAAAATATACAAAGCTTAAAATAGTAATTTTGGAACTGAACAATGCAATGACTAAACCAAAAAATTCAGTAGAGACCTTCAACAAAAGACCCAACCAAACAGAATAAAAACTAAGTGAGCTTTAAATACAAATGAATTGAAATGATTTAATAAGAGGAAATTTAAAAAAAGAGAGAAAAGTAATAATGAGTTAACAATGAGATCAAGAAATCAAAATTTACCTTGAGACAAATGAAAATGAACACACAACAACCTAAAATGTATGGGATGCAGTGAAAGTGGTCCTGAGAGGGAAGTTCATAGCAATATAGGCCTACCTCAAGAAGCAAGAAAAATCTCAAATAAACAATCTAATCTTTAAAGTCAAATAATTTTCTATCATCTTATATTTGTCCCTCTTTACATACTTGGGTGATGAATATACAACATAATCAACAGTTCAAATGCTATAGAGATGTTTACCTGAAACCTGTGTACTCTTATTGATCAATGTCACCCTGTTAAATTTAATTTTCTAAATAAAATTTTAAAAAGAAATAAAAGACAAACAAAAAACAATCTAATTCTACACCTAAAATAACTAGAAAAAGAACAGCAAACAAAGCCTAGAGTAGAAGAAAGGAAACTATAAAGGTCAGAGTGGAAATGAGTGAAATAGAGTGTAAAAAACAATACAAAAGGTCAGTGAAACCAAGAGTTGGTTCTTTGAAAAGATAAACAAGGTTGATTTTGTGCTCAAGGATAGGAAGAATTAACATCATTAAAATGTCTATATTACCAAAAGCTATCTATATATCAAACAAAATTCCTATCAAAATACCAATGGCATATTGCACAACTAGAACAAATTATTGAAAAATTTATATGGAACTACAAAAGACCCCACATAGCCTCAGCAATATTGAGAAGAACAAAGTTAGAGGAACGATACTACCTAATATCAAACTCTACTAGGCTGATGACTAGGTACAGAGAACTATTCATCTTGTTGCCACCCAAGGCAAGACTCATATGTAAGTTCCCTTGCTTTTTAAATCTGCCACCTATAGCCTGACCAGGCGGTGGCACAGTGGATAAAGCGTTGGACTGGGATGCCGAGGATCCAGGTTCAAGACCCCAAGGTCACCAGCTTGAGTGCGGGCTCATCTGATTTGAGCAAAGCTCACCAGCTTGGACCCAAGGTCGCTGGCTCAAGCAAGGGGTTACTCAGTCTGCTGAAGGGCCGCGGTCAAGGCTCATATGAGAAAGCAATCAATGAACAACTAAGGTGTCGCAATACGCAACAACAAAAAAATCTAATGGTTGATGCTTCTCATCTCTCCATTCCTGTCTGACTGTTCCTGTCTATTCCTCTCTCTGACTCTCTCTCTGTCTCAAAAAAAAAAAAAAAAAAAGAAAAGAAAAAAAATCTGCTACCTATAAAAAAATAAACAAAAAAACTCCAAACCAAAACAACCCCCCCTCCACTACAAGGCCATAATAATCAAAAGAGGCATACATATCAATGGGACAGAATAGAGAGTTCAGAAATAAACCCATGCTTCTGTGGTCAGTTAATCTATGACAAAAGAGACAAGTACATTCATTGGGATAAAGGCATTCTATTTGATAAATGGTGATGGGCAAGGGAAACAAAAGAAAAAAATAAACAAATGGGAGTACATCAAACTAAAATTTTTTCACAGCAAAGGAAATCATCAACAAAATGAAAAGACAACCTACTCAATAGAAGAATATATGCCCCAATGAGACATCTGATAAGGACTCAACATCCAAAATTTGTAAAGACCTAATACAACTCAACACCACAATAACAATCTAATTTTAAAAATATGGGCAGAGGACCTGAATAGTCACTTCTCCAAAAAAGACATATAGCTGGCCAATAGACATATGAAACGATGCTCAACATCACTAATTGTAGGAAAAATGCAAATTAAAACCATTATGAGCTTTCATCTTACTCCCATTTGAATGGCTATCATCAATAAAGCCACAAACAACAAGATTTGGCAAGGATGTGGAGAAAAGGGAACCCTTGTGCATTCTTGGTGGGATGCAGACTGGTGCAACCACTATGGAAAACAATATGGAGGGTCCTCAAAAAATTAAAAATGGATGTGTCTTGTGACCCAAAGATTACACTTCTGGAAATTTATCTGAAGAAACCCAAAACACTAATTACAAAGAATATAGGCACTCCTTTGTTTGTTGCAGCATTATTTGTAATAGCCAAGCTATGGATGCAACCCAAGTACCCATTAGATAAGTGGATAAAAAAGCTGTGGTACAGTTACACAATGGAATATTACTTGTCCCTAAAAAGGAAGGAAATTTTATCTTTTGAAACAGCATGGATGGACCTAAAGGGTATTATGCTCAGTGAAATAAGTCAGTCAGAGAAAGACAAATACCAGATAATTTCACTTATATGTGAAATCCAAAGAACTAAATAAATGAACAAACAAGGATTTTTTTTAATTTACTCATTTTTAGAGAGGAGAGGGAGAGAGAAAGAGAGAGAGAGAGAGAGAGAGAGAGAGAGAGAGAGAGAGGAGAGACAGAGAGAGAGAAGGGGGTAAGAGCTGGAAGCATCAACTCCCACATGTGCCTTGACCAGGCAAGTCCAGGGTTTCGAACCGGCGACCTCAGCATTTCCAGGTCAACACTTTATCCACTGCGCCACCACAGGTCAGGCCAATGAACAAACAAAACCGAAACAAACTCATATACACAGAGAGCAGATTGCTGGTTGTCAAAGGGGAGGGTGTTTGGGTGTGAAAGAAGTGAAAGTATTAATAAGTAGAAATTGATAACTACAAAATAGTCATGGAGATGTACAGCATAGGAAATATAGTCAATATAGTGATAACTATGGTGCCAGGTGGGTGCTGGAAATATTGGAGGGAAACACTTTTTTTAAATTTTTAAAAATTTCTTTATTCAGTGAGAGGAGGCATGGCAGAGAGACAGATTCCCGCATGTGCCCTGACCAGGATCCATCCAGTAAACTCACTAGGGGGCGATGCTCTGCCCATTTGGGGCATTGCTCTGTTGTTCACTCTAAGCCCTGGTCAAGGCACATATGAAATGCAATTACTAATGGATGCACAATTAACTGGAAGAACAAGTTGATGCTTCTCTCTCTCTCCTGCTCTCTCTCTCTCACTCTCTCTATAGTCTCTTCACTCAAAAACAAAGTATGACGTATTTATTCAAGTTTTGTTTTACTTTCTATAATAGCAGTTTAAAATTTGTGTATATAGGTCATGCATATTTATCTTTAGGCTCATTCTTGAGTTCTTCTATTTATTATATTACTAATGTGAATGAGATTTTTATTTTTATACTATTTTCCACTATTTTAAATGTAGATTTCTGATTTATGTATTTTCATTTTTGTAACAAGCTGCAATCACTTTTTCCATACAGTAATGTAAGAGTAAACCTTTCTAAGTGCTTTCTTAGTATTATGTCATTTGACATAAGTCACTTGTCTTTTGATTTTCAACTTTTGTGTAAATCATTGATAGCCATTGATGGATGTACAAAACAAAAATGGATAATATGATACTAAGAGGAAACACATGCTGCTTGTTTGTACAACCAGAGGTTCATTCCTGCCCACTTTAACTCAATTAACATATTAAGATATAATTCCTACATATTTGTAATTAAATATCTACATAAAGCCTATAAAATTTTGTTAATAATCTACTTCCTACAGAATCAGAATTGAAGGAAAGGGACCTCCAAACTCCTTTCAAGTGATGGAAAGGGGTGAAGACTGAGAATAAATGTTAATAAACTTAAACCCATTTTAGGAAGACCACAAGCCAGGGAAGCTTAGATTATTAATTAAGGAATAAAAATGATTTAATTAAAAATAATTAATAAGAATGACTTTGTTTTTCAGCAGTACGTGTTTATTCTTATATTCACAAATTCAGAAAATTTAATATAAAAATAAGAAATAACCATAAAACAGACGAGTAATATTAACTTTTTTATGTGGAAATTGGTCATTGACTCTTTTAATTTGTCATGACAGAAAACAAAACCTAATAATAAGTTTAAAAATGAATAGTGGTTCTTATTGATTCATAGAATCAAGCTGTGATTTGTTTACAAAGGCCTCAGAAGGGATACCAGATGTTATCATTTTTTCTTTGTGTATTATATATTTTTCTCTCTTGTTTATACTCTGTTACTCTTTTAATTTTTTTGTGCAGTAAAGTTCCCAAAATGTTTGGTCTTAGGACATTAACACTCAAAAATTATTGATGATGCCAAAGGATTTTGTTATGTGGTTTTTACTATTAAATTTACTGTGTTAGAAATTATTTTTTTAATTTTATTAAGACAATTAACTGTAACAGGGTGACATCGATCAATAAGAGAACATAGGTTTAAGGTGAATATTTCTATAGCATTTGAACTGTTGATTATGTTGTATACCCATCACCCAAAGTCACATCATTTTCTGTCACCTTATATATGTCTCTCTTTATAGCCTTCCACCCATACTTCCACCTGTCTCCATTCACTCAAGTCCCCTTTCCCCTCCCCCACATTCCTTCCTCCTGGTAACCACTCAGTTTTATAGCTGTCCATAACTCTCAGTTTTATATCCCACCCATGTGTGAAATCATACAGTTCTTAGCTTTTTCTGATTTACTTATTTCACTCAGTATAATTAGTTCTCAAGGTCCATCTGTGTTGTTGTTAATATCATTATGTCATCATTACTTTTTTTTATCTTATTTTTATTAATTTTAATGCAGTGACATTGATAAGTCAGGGTACATATGTTCTGAGAAAACATCTCCACATTATTTTGACATTTGATTATGCTGTATACCCCTCACCCAAAGTCAAATTCTCTTCCGTCACCTTCTATCTGGTTTTCTTTGTGCCTCTTCCCTCCCCCCACCCCCTTTCCTTCCTCGCCCCCTCCCTACCCCCCCACCAGCCCCTGTTACCATCACATTTTTGTCCATGTCTCTGAGTCTCATTTTTATGTCCCATCTATGTATGGGTTCATATAGTTCTTAGTTTTTTCTGATTTACTTATTTCACTCCATATAACGTTATCAAGGCCCATCCATGTTGTTGTAAAAGATCCTATGTCATCATTTCTTATGGCTGAGTAGCATTCCATAGTATATATGTACCAAAGCTTTTTGATCCACTCGTCCTCTGATGGACACTTAGGCTGTTTCCAGATCTTCGCTATTGTGAACAATGCTGCCATAAACATGGGGGTGTATTTCTCCTTCTGGAACAGTTCTATGGTGTTCTTGGGGTATATTCCTAACAGTGGGATAGCTGGGTCAAAAGGCAGTTCGATTTTTAATTTTTTGAGGAATCTCCATACTGTTTTCCACAGTGGCTGCACCAGTCTGCATTCCCACCAGCAGTGCAGGAGGGTTCCCTTTTCTCCACATCTTCGCCAGCACTTACTCTGTGTTGTTTTGTTGATAAGCGCCATTCTGACTGGTGTGAGGTGATATCTCATTGTGATCTTAATTTGCATTTCTCTAATGATTAGTGATGCTGAGCATTTTTTCATATGCCTATTGGCCATCTGTAGGTCCTCTTTGGAGAAGTGTCTATTCATTTCTTTTGCCCATTTTTTTATTGGATTGTTTGTTTTCCTGGTGTTGAGATTTACAAATTCTTTATATTAATAAATTTTGGTTATTAACCCTTATCAGACGTACTGTCAAATATGTTCTCCCATTGTGTAGTTTGACTTTTTATTCTGTCCTTATTGTCTTTAGCTGTGCAAAAGCTTTTTAGTTTGATCTAGTCCCATTTGTTTATCCTGTCTTTTATTTCCCTTGCCCGTGGAGATAAATCAGCAAATATATCGCTGCGAGAGATGTTGGAGAGCTACTGCCTATGTTTTCTTCTAAGATGCTTATAGTTTCATGCCTTACATTTAAGTCTTTTATCCATTTTGAGTTTATTTTTGTGAATGGTGTAAGTTGGTGGTCTAGTTTCATTTTTTTGCAGGAAGCTGTCCAATTTTTCCAACATCATTTATTAAAGAGGCTGTCTTTACTCCATTGAATGCCCTTACCTCCTTTCTTAAATATCAGTTGTCCATACAGCTGTGGGTTTATTTCTGGGTTCTCCGTTCTGTTCCATTGATCTATATGCCTGTTCTTATGCCAGTACCAGGCTGTTTTGAGTACAATGGCCTTATAGTATAACTTGATATCAGGAAGTGTGATACCTCCCCCTTTATTTTTCTTTTTTAAGATTGCTGAGGCTATTCGTGTTCTTTTTTGGTTCCATATAAATTTTTGGAATATGTGATCTGTATCTTTAAAATAGGTCATTGGTATTTTAATTGGTATTGCATTGAATTTATAAATTGCTTTGGGTAATATAGACATTTTAATGATGTCTATTCTTTCTAACCATGAGCATGGTATATACTTCCACTTGTTTGTATCTTCCTTGATTTTTTTATCAATGTTTTATAATTTCCAAGTACAAGTCTTTAGTCTCCTTGGTTAAATGTACTCCTAGGTACTTTATTTTTTTTGTTGCAATAGTGAAGGGGACTGTTTCCTTAATTTCTCGTCTGACTGTTCATTGCTTATGTATAAAAATGCCTCTGATTTCTGAGTATTAATTTTATATCCTGCCACCTTGCTGAATTCATTTATCAGGTCCAGTAGTTTTTTGACTAAGACTTTAGGGTTTTTTATATACAATATCATTATGAAGTGACCTTCTTTATCTCTTACTATATTCTTTGTTTTAAAGTCCATTTTGGCCTGACCTGTGGTGGCGCAGCGGATAAAATGTCGACCTGGAACGCTGAGGTTGCCGGTTCAGAACCCAGGGCTTGCCCAGTCAAGGCACATATGGGAGTTGATGCTTCCTGCTCCTCCCCCTTCTCTCTCTCTCCCCTCTCTCTAAAAATGAATAAATAAAAATCTAAAAAAAAAACACCTTTAAGTCCATTTTGTCTCATATAAGTATTGCTACCCCAGCTTTTTTCTCATTTCATTTTCATGAAAAGTTTTTTTCCATCCTTTTACCTTCAGTATGTGCATCTTTTGTTTTAAGGTGTGTCTCTTGTAGACAGCATATGTACAGGTCCTGTTTTCTTATCCATGCAGCTACCCTATGTCTCTTGATTGGATCATTTAATCCATTTCCATTTGAGGTTATTGTTGATATATAGTTGTTTATTGCCATTTTATTCTTTAAAGCGGTATTCCTCTTTTGCTATATTCTTTTCCTACTTTTATCTGTTTACACCATGCCCCTTAACATTTCTTGCAGCATTGGTTTGGTTGTAATGAATTCCTTGAGGTTTTTTTTTTGTGTGTGTGTGTGTGTGTGTGTCTGGGAAGCTTTTTATTTCTCCTTCAATTTTAAATGATAACCTTTCTGGATAAAGTAGTCTTGTTTGTAGGTTCTTGTTCTGCATTACTTTGAATAGTTCTTGCCATTCCCTTCTGGCCTCAAGTGTTTCTGTTGAGAAGTCTGATGTCATCCTTACGAGGGCTCTTTTGTAGGTGGTAGCCTTTTTTTCTCTAGCAGCTTTTAATATTTTCTCTTTATCACTTACCTTTGGTATTTTAATTATGATGTGTCTTGGTGTAGGTTTCTTTGGGTTTCTCTTTAATGGAGTTCTCTGTGCTTCTTAAACTTGTGAGAGTTTCCCCTGCATTAATTTAGGGAAGTTTTCAGCTATGATATGATTGAAAAGTCTCTATCCCTTGTTCTTTTTCTTCTTCTTCAGGAACTCCTATGATGTGGATATTATTTCTCTTTATGTTGTCACAGAGCTCTCTAAGAGTTTCCTCAGACTTTTTGAGTCTCTTTTCTTTTTTTTTCTCTGCTTTCATGCCTTCATTCCAGTTGTCCTCCAACTCACTGATTTGATCCTCAGCTCTATCCATCCTGTTTTTAATTCCTTCCATTGTGGTCTTCATTTCTGATATTGTATTTGTCATCTCCGACTGATTCTTTTTTAATATTTCAATATCCGTTTTTATACTTGCTATTTCTTTATTTAGGTATGTATAATGACCATCCATTGTTGTTCTAAGATCCCTAAGCATCCTTACAATCATTATTTTTAACTCCTCATCTGAAAGTTTGGTTATTTCCATATCACTCAGTATTTTCCTGGATGTTTCTCTTGTGTTTTCATTTGGATTGCACTTCTCTGTCTTATTATATCTGTGTGTTTGGGTGTTTTGTTGGTAGAGCTGGTTGAGTCTAGGCTTGGTGTTGTCTGCCTCCTGTTTTCAATTTTGTTATTTCTAGGTCTTCTTGGGTTGGCACCAGCTATTATTTGTAATTCACTGTCGATTTGGGCTGCTTTGAAATCTTGATTTGTTTGTTTTCTTAACAGGTGATTATCTTGTTTGCTGATCTCAGCAGGGGGCTTATTTGAAACTGTATTGAGGAATATGGTGGGTGTAACCTGAGACTCTGAAGACCTCTTCTGTCAGTTAATCTCTCTTGGGCCTGTTGCTTTCTCAGCTTCAGTAGGGGGAGGTATATCTCAGATTTCCATGGAGACCTGAGTTACTGCCCCTCCTCCCCACTTCCTGTTTTCAGCTGTGTCTTGTTGTGCTCATTGGTGCTGGAGAGATGTCTGGAGATCTGTGACCCGGAAGCACTTTAGTCTGTTCTTTGTGGAAGGATAAGCCCCTCCCCCTTCTATGGCCGTTTCCAGCACTGGATGAGTCAGCTTTTCAGGTCGTCCTCTGCCCCTCACCATCTGTCTCTCTCTTTCTCCTTTCTTTTTGGAAGAGAAGCCGGCCCTTTCAACACACCTCATTCCCTGGTCACCAGGCAAGTGGCTGTGAGTAGTATTTACTGCTCTTTCATTGGAAGGAGATCTTTTCTGGCCTCTCAGCCTCACCCCCCCTCTGTTCGTGTAAGCAGGGGAGATTCAGGTGCTACCTACAAGGTTTGTTGTGGATTCTTCTTTGCTCCTTGGTTTTTGAGAGTTCTTCTTGTAGTCTAGATTTGGTTTTTCACACTGATTGTTAATAAATTAGTTTGTAATCCAGTTCGGTGGTGTGAGCTGGGAGTCTGTGCATCTGCCTACTTGGCTGCCATCTTCTAGGCTCCTGCTCTGACCCTGGCGCCCATTTTGTTCCAGCGGTCCCGTGGTGTTGATATCATCATTTCATATGTCTAAAGTAGTATTCCATTGTATATATGCACCACAGCTTCTTTATCCAGTCCTCTATCATGGAACACTTTGTTTTTTTCCATTTCATTGTGTGATTTTCAATTTATTTTAGTAATGGTTTGTAGTTTTCAGAATATAGGTTCTTCACATTCTTTGTTTATTCTGAGGTATTTTGTTGTTTTTGTTGTTGCAATTATAAAAGGAATTTTTTTTCTTTTAGTTTATTTTCTGAAGTTTTATTGTTGGCGTATAGTAAAGTGATATTGATTTTGTATTTAGCAACTTTACTGCATTGGTTTATTGTTTATAGTTCTAAGAACTTATCCATTTTTTTAGATTGTTTAATTTGGTGGCATATAATCTTTCATAGTATTATAGAATGATGTTTTGTGTATCTATTATATGATGTCTGTGGTAATTTCTTCTCTTTCATTTCGGATTTTGTGTATGTGAGTCTTTCCTGTTTTTTCTTTAGTGAGTCTAGACAGAGTTTTGTCAAATCTATTGATCTTTGCAAAGAACCAGCTGTTTGTTGTAGTAATTTTTTGTATAGTTTTTTTGTCTCTTTCATGTAATTCTGCTCTAAGTTTTTATTTTATTTTATTTTTTTTGTTTTCTTTTACAGGGACAAAGTTAGAGTCAGAGAGAGGGATAGACAGGGACAGACAGACAGGAACGGAGAGATGAGAAGCATCAGTCACTAGTTTTTTCGTTGCATGTTGCAACACCTTAGTTGTTCATTGATTGCTTTCTTGACCGTGGGGCTACAGCAGACCAAGTAACCCATTGCTCGAACCAGCAACCTTGGGTCCAAGCTGGTGAGTTTTGCTCAAACCAGATGAGCCAGTGCTCTAGCTGGCGACCTCAGGGTCTTGAACCTGGGTCCTCCGCATCTCAGTCTGACGCTCTATCCACTGTGCCACCGCCTGGTCAGGCTGCTCTAAGTTTTACTATTTCCTTTCATCTACTGACCATGGATTGACTTTATTCTTCTTTTTCTAGTTCCTTAAGATGTGATGTTAGGTTGTTTTCTTGAGATCTCTCTTGCTTCTTGATATAAACCTGTGTGTATAAACTTCCTTTTTACTACTGCTTTGGTGCATACTGAAAATTTTGATATATCTTCTTGTCATTCTTGTTTGTATGTATCTTTTTTTTTTTGTATTTTTCCAAAGTGAGAAGCAGGGGGTGGCAGACAGACTCCTGCATGTGCCCAACCGGAATCCACCTGACATGCCCACCAGGGGGCAATGCTCAGCCCATCCGGGTCATTGCTTTGATGCAACAGGAACCATTCTAGAGCCTGAGGCAGAGGCCATGGAGCCATCCCTAGTGCCCGGGGCCAACTTTGCTCTGGTGGAACCTTGGCTGCAGGAGGGGAAGAAAGAGACAGAGAGAAAGGAGAGGGGGAAGAACGGAGAAGCAGATGAACACTTCTCCTGTGGGCCCTGGCTGGGAATCAAACCTCGGACTTCCACACCCTGGGCCAATGTTCCACCGCTGAGCCAACCAGCTAGGGCTGTATATATCTTTTGATCTCCTTTTATTTTGTCTTTGACCCAGTCATTTTATAGAAGTATATTGTTTAATTTCCACATTTTTGTGAGTTTCTTTACTTCTTCTTTTCCGTTTAATTCAAATTTCAATGCTTTATTGTTAGAGAATATGCTTGATATAATTTCAGTCTTCCTTATTTTGTTGATGTTAGGTTTGTGGCCCTACATATGGTCTATTCTTGGGAATGTTCCATGTATACTGGAGAAAAATGTATACTCTGAAAATCTGGGATGACATGTCTTGTAAATATTTATTATATCCATTTTGGCTAGTGTGTCATTTAAGGCCAATATTTCTTTATTGATTTTCTGTTTGGATGATTTATCTAAACTGTCAATGATGTGTTGAAATCTCTAAGTATGATTATGTTTTTGTCTGTTTTTATTTTTAGATCACTTAGTAGATGTCTTATATATTTTGGTGCTCTCTGGTTTAGTGCATATATATATATATATATATATATATATATATATATTAAGTGTGTTATATCTTCCTGATACAATATCCCCTTTATCATTATGAAATGACCATTTTTGTCTCTGGTTACCTTTGTTGTCTTGAATCCAGCATTGTCAGATATGAGTATGACTACAGCTGCTTTTCTTTGTGTTATTTTCTTAGACAAGTATTTCAAACCTTTCACTTTTGAGTCTACTTTGTTTTTTTGTTGTTTTTTTTTTTGTATTTTTCTGAAGCTGGAAACGGAGAGACAGTCGGACAGACTCCCGCATGCGCCCGACCGGGATCCACCCGGCACGCCCACCAGGGGGCGACGCTCTGCCCACCAGGGAGCGATGCTCTGCCCCTCCGGGGCATCGCTCTGTTGCGACCAGAGCCACTCCAGCGCCTGGGGCAGAGGCCAAGGAGCCATCCCCAGCGCCCGGGCCATCTTTGCTCCAATGGAGCCTCGGCTGCAGGAGGGGAAGAGAGAGACAGAGAGGAAGGAGAGGGGGAGGGGTGGAGAAGCAGATGGGCGCTTCTCCTGTGTGCCCTGGCTGGGAATCGAACCCGGGACTTAAGCACACCAGGCCGATGCTCTACCACTGAGCCAACCGGCCAGGGCCTTGAGTCTACTTTTGTCCTTGCACCATAGATATGTCTCTTGAAGGCAGCACATGGTTGTGCTTTACTTTTGGATCCAATCTGCTACTCTGTCTCTTTATTGGTGAGTTCAGTCAATTTACATTTAGGGTAGTTGTTGACACTTGAGGATTTTCTATAGCCATTTTATGCATTGCTTTCTGATAGCTCTCTGTCTCATTTGGTTCTTTTCTTTTGTTTTTCTGTTAGTTGTTTCTGTTTGGTGGTATTCTATACTTCTTTCCCCTGTTTCTTTTTCTTAAGCCATGTGTTTCAGTAGTGGCATTTTTTTTATTAAATTTAATGCAGTGACATTGATAAATCAGGGTACATATGTTGAGAGAAAATATCTCTAGATTATTTTGACATTTGATTGTGCTGTATACCCCTCCCCCAAAGTTAAATTGTCTTCTGTCACCTTCTATCTGGTTTTCTTTGTGCCCCTCCCCTCCCCTAACCCCTCTTTCCTTCTTCACCCCCTCCCCCCTCCCCCAACCTCCCGCCCCTGTTGCCATCACATTCTTGTTCATGTCTCTGAGTCTCATTTTTATGTCCCTTCTATGTATGGATTCATCTTAGTGTTTTTTTTTCTGATTTACTTATTTCACTCCGTATAATGTTGTCAAGGTCCATCCATGTTATTGTAAATGATCTGATGTCATCATTTCTTATGGCTGAGTAGTATTCCATAGTATATATGTACCAAAGCTTTTTAATCCACTCATCCTCTGATGGACACTTGGGCTGTTTCCAGATCTTCGCTATTGTGAACAATGCTGCCACAAACATGCGGGTGCATTTCTCCTTTTCGAGCCGTTCTATAGTGTTCTCAGGGTATATTCCTAAAAGTGGGATAGCTGGGTCAAAAGTGGCATTTTTGTGGTGGTTACCATTAGGTTGTTAAGAGAAAAATTGTCATATTTATAAGAGTCCTTTGTCTTATGAGTACTTCTGCACTCCATCCGCTTTTACTGCTGCTGATCTTTATCCTCTTGCCTTTTATGTTATTGTTGTCACAGATTATTCTTGTTTTTATTGTTACCTTGTTGGAGCTTTTACTCGTAGTTTTGTTTTGTTTTGTTCTTTGTATCTGGTCGGATAACCCCCTTTAGTATTTCCTGCAGTGGGAGTTTTCTGGTGATAAATTCCCCCAGGTTCTGTATGTCTTTAAAAGTTTTTATTTCTCTTTCATATTTGAAGGATAACTTTGATGGATATTCCTGGAAGGTAATTATTCTCTTTCAGTACTTTAAATGTTTGGGTTCACTCTCTTCTGGCCTGCAGAGTTTCTCCTGAAAAAAAATCTGATGATAACTTAATGGGCCTACTTTATATCTTACTGTCTTCTTTTCCTTATCTGCCTTGAGAATTCTTTCTTTTTCATTGATTTGTTACCATGTCATGGCTTTGTAGTTTTATGGCTCTAGCAATGGTGGTTTATGGTTCTGGGCTCTCATCTCCATGTCTTTAGAGAGCTTTTCAGCCTCCCAGGGGTGAGAGTGGCCACAGAGAGTCAGCTGTGTGGGGGTTCCACCAGTGCCACTCTTCAAACTGTGAAGAAAAGGAGGTGGGATCTGGGAGCCTGAGGGGCAGCAGTTTTATTCTCTCCAACACTGTGCAGAATGTGGGCTTTAGCGGTAGAGTGTGGGCTGTAGGCCAAGTGTGCCTGAGCATTGTGGGCTGAATGCCACATGTGCCAAATTACGTGGGCTAAATGCACGCTGAGTGAGCGAGCACAGCAGGCTGAGCGAGCACCTAGTGCAAGTCGAGGGACATGGGCAGTCCACAGAAACCCTGATCGTTTTCCTGCACTTGGTTGTACCCACCTTAGTTCGGCACCTTCCTTTCTGCCCTTCAATCTCTCCACCTCTCCTCACTCAAAACTCAAGCCACTGAGCCTTCCTGCCTCAGTCCAGCAAGGGAAAAGAAAAATCCATTCCTCTGGCTTCTTTCCTTTTCAGAGCCCACTGCAAAAACCTTTTATCTTCCAACCCCCTTTTCAACCGATCCCACTTTCAGTCCTTTCAATGTGCAGATCTTTCAGGCATGGCTGCGAGCCCAGCTGAGGTTTCTTTGCTATGTTGTAGTTGTTCAATTTGTTGAAATTTTAAGGGGAAAGATAGGAGTATTTCTCACACCACCATTACTCTGACATCACTTAAATAATTCTTTATATAAGATCATGTCAGCCCTGGCCAGTTGGCTCAGCGGTAGAATGTCGGCCTGGCGTGTGGGGGACCTGGGTTCGATTCCCAGCCAGGGCACATAGGAGAAGCGCCCATTTGCTTCTCCGCCCCCCACCCCCTCCTTCCTCTCTGTGTCTCTCTTCCCCTCCCACAACCAAGGCTCCATTGGAGCAAAGATGGCCTGGGCGCTGGGGATGGCTCCTTGGCCTCTGCCCCAGGCGCTAGAGTGGCTCTGGTTGCGGCAAAGCGACGCCCCAGAGGGGCAGAGCATCGCCCCCTGGTGGGCAGAGCGTGGCCCCTGGTGGGCGTGCCGGGTGGATCCTGGTCGGGCGCATGCAGGAGTCTGTCTGACTGTCTCTCCCCATTTCCAGCTTCAGAAAAGAAAAAAAAAAAGATCATGTCACCTGAAAACAAAGGCAATTTTACCTTTTCTCTGTCTTTTATTTATTTTTATTTAATTTATTGTGGTGACATTGGTTCAAAAACCATACAGATTTTAATTTTACAACTCAACAAATCATCACCTGCATACTGAATTATGCATCCATCACCCAAAACTGTCTCTTTTCATCACCATTTATTTCCTCTTTGACCATGTCCACCTACCCCCACATCCTTTTTCCTCTAGTTATTTATTACCAACCACACCGTTGCCTGTGTCTATGTGTTATATATATATGTTTTTTGTGCTTAATCTATTTACCTTCTTTTATTCAGCCTATTAAATACTCTCCCCTCTGACAACTGTTACTCTGTTCCATGGATCCATGCTTCTGTTTCTATTTTGTTTTTCAGTTTATTTTGTTAATTAGGTTCCACATATAAGTTAGATGAGACAATATTCATCTATCACTGGCTTATTTTACTTAGCATAATAATCTCCATGTCCATCTTGCTGTCATAAAAGGTAAGATTTCCTTTTTTTTTTTTACAGCCGAGAAGTATTCCACTGTGTAAATGTACCACAGCTGTTTTATCCACTCATCTGCATATGGGCACTTAGGCTGTTTCCAGATATTGACTATTGTAAATAATGCTTCAGTGAACATAGGGATGCATATTGTTTCAGATTTCTTTAGATATATTCCCAGAAATGTGATTGCTAGGTCAGAAGGCAGTTTCATTCTTCAGTTCTTAAGGAAATTCCATACTGTTTTCAACAGTGACTGCACCAGTCTGCTTTCCCAACAACAGTGCACAAGGGTTCCCCTTTCTCTAGACCCTCACCAACAGTCGCTGTTAGTTGATTTTTTTTTCTTTTTTTTTTTTTTTCATTTTTCTGAAGCTGGAAACAGGGAGAGACAGTCTGACAGACTCCTGAATGCGCCCGACCAGGATTCACCCGGCACGCCCACCAGGGGCGACGCTCTGCCCACCAGGGGGCGATGCTCTGCCCATCCTGGGGATCGCCATGTTGCGACCAGAGCCACTCTAGTGCCTGAGGCAGAGGCCACAGAGCCATGCCCAGCGCCCGGGCCATCTTTGCTCCAATGGAGCCTTGGCTGCAGGAGGGGAAGAGAGAGACAGAGAGGAAAGCGCGGTGGAGGGGTGGAGAAGCAAATGGGCGCTTCTCCTGTGTGCCCTGGCCAGGAATCAAACCCGGGTCCTCCGCACGCTAGGCCGACGCTCTACCGCTGAGCCAACCTGCCAGGGCTAGTTGATTTTTTGATGATAGCCATTCTTACAAGTGTGAGGTGCCATCTCATTGTGGTTTAATTTGCATCTCTTTGATGATTATCAACATTGAGCATTCCCCCCCCCCCATTTTTCTTTTAGCCATCTCTATGTTCTCTTTAGGAAATTGTCTGTTGAGTTCCTTTGCCCATTCTTAATTGGGTTGTTTGTCGTCTTGATGGTGAGTTATATAACTTCTGTATACTTTTTGGAAATTAATTCCTTAACAGAAGTATCATAGACAAATATGTCCTTCCATTCAGTTAGTTCTCTTTTCTTTTTTTTATAGTGGGTTATCAAATTGAGTTTTAATAAAGACAATTTAAAAATATTAACTTATTTAAGGGTGTAAAGTTTAAGTTTTTTTTAATAATTTTATTTTTTTAATGGGGTGACATCAATAAATCAGGATACATATATTCAAAGATAACATGTCCAGGTTATCTTGTCGTTCAATTATGTTGCCTATCCATCACCCAAAGTCAAATTGTCCTCTGTCACCTTCTACCTAGTTTTCTTTGTGCCCCTCCCCCTCCCCTTTTCCCTCTCCCTCTCCACCCTCCCCCCGTAACCACCACACTCTTATCAATGTCTCTTAGTCTCACTTTTATGTCCCACCTACGTATGGAATAATGCAGTTCCTGGTTTTTTCTGATTTACTTATTTCACTTCATATAATGTTATCAAGATCCCACCACTTCGCTATAAATGATCCGATGTCATCATTTCTTATGGCTGAATAGTATTCCATAGTGTATATGTGCCACATCTTCTTTATCCAGTCATCTATTGACAGGCTTTTTGGTTGTTTCCATGTCCTGGCCACTGTGAACAATGCTGCAATAAACATGGGGCTGTATGTGTCTTTACGTATCAATGTTTCTGAGTTTTGGGGGTATATACCCAGGAGAGGGATTGCTGGGTCATAAGGTAGTTCTATTTTCAGGTTTTTGAGGAACCACCATACTTTCTTCCATAATGGTTGTACTACTTTACATTCCCACCAACAGTGTATGAGGGTTCCTTTTTTTCCACAGCCTCTCCAACATTTGCTATTACCTGTCTTGTTAATAATAGCTAATCTAACAGGTGTGAGGTGGTATCTCATTGCAGTTTTGATTTGCATTTCTCTAATAGCTAAAGAAGATGAGCATCTTTTCATATATCTGTTGGCCATTTGTATTTCTTCCTGGGGGAAGTGTCTGTTCATGTCCTCTTCCCATTTTTTTATTGGATTGTTTGTTTGTTGTTGAGTTTTATGAGTTCTTTGTATATTTTGTATATTAGGCCCTTATCTGAGCTGTTGTTTGAAAATATCATTTCCCATTTAGTTGGCTGTCTGTTTATTTTGTTATCAGTTTCTCTTGCTGAGCAAAAACTTCTTAGTCTGATGTAGTCCCATTCATTAGTTTTTGCCTTCACTTCTCTTGCCTTTGGAGTCAAATTCATAAAATGCTCTTTAAAACCCAGGTCCATGAGTTTAGTACCTATGTTTTCTTCTATGTACTTTATTGTTTCAGGTTGAGTTCCCTTTTCATTTTGTTAATGGTTTCTATTGCTGCTGAGCAAAAGCTTCTTCATTTATTTTTTCTCATTGTTTCTCTTGCACATGGAGAGATGTCATCGAAAATACATTTATAAGAAGTGTTTAAAATTTTATTGTCTATGTTTACATCTAGAATTTTTATGGTTTTGCAACTTGCAATTAAGTCTTTAATCCATTTTGACTTTATTCTTGTGAATGGTGAATGTTGGTGGTCTAAATTAATTTTTTTTGCATATATTGTCCAATTTTCCCAACACCACTTTTTCAAGAGACTGTCTTTGTCCCATTATATGTTCTTGCTTTCTTAGTCAAATATTAGTTTACTATAAAGGCATGAGTCGATTCCTGTGCTCTTTATTTTGTTCTATTGATCTCTATGCCTGTTCTTGTGCCAATAGCATGCTGTTTTGATTAGTATGGTCTTGTAATATGATTTTTTATTAGTTCATATAATACCCTCTACTTCGTTCTTCTTTCTCAAGATTGCTGAGGTTATTTGGGTTCTTTTGTGGTTCCATATAAATTTTTGAAATATTTGTGATATATGCCATTGTTGCTTTAATAATAATTGTGTTGAATCTGTAAATTGCTTTGAGTAGTATGGACATTTTAATGATGTTAATTTATCCTGTCCATGAGCACAGTGTTTGCTTCTACCTATTTGTATCTTCCGCATTTTTCTTTCTGCAATATCTTATAATTGTCCAAGTACTAGTATTTTACCTATTTGGATAAATTTATTCTTAGGTACTTTATTTTTTTGTTGCAATATTAAATTGGATTATTTTCTTAATTTCTCTTTCTGATAGTTGATTATTGGTATATAAAAATGCCGCCTATTTATAAATATTAATTTTATATCCTGCTATTTTGTCATATTCACTTATTTAGTAGTTTTTTTGGGTGGAGTCTTTAGAGTTTTCTATGTACAATATATTTTTATGGTTTTTTAAAATTTTTTGATTGATTTTAATTTATTGTGCTTACATAGATTCAAGTGTCCCACAGAATATATCTCCCTCCCCCCAACCCCCATGTTCCCCTTGATACCACTTTTGGCCCCTCCCCCCAATAACCTCCTCCCTTTCCTTCAGGATTTGCTGTCCTGCTCTTTATAACACTATGAGATATATATATGTGTGTGTGTATGTGTGTATCACTAATCTCTTTCCCTTCTTCTATGTACAATATTATATCATCTGCAAATAATGACAGTTTTACTTCCTCCCTTCCAATTTGGATACCTTTTATTCTTCTTGTCTGATTGTTGTGGCTAAAACTTTTACTACTATGTTGAATAAGACTGGTGAAAGTGGACATCCCTGTCTTGTTTCTAATCTTGAAGGAAATACTTTTAGCTTTTGCCCATGAACATGATATTTTATGTGGGACTGTGATATATGGCATTCTTATGTTGAGGTATGATTCCTCTAAACCCATTTTGCTGAGAATTTGATGGATTTTATCAACTGCTCTTTTGGCATTGATTTATAAGCTCATGTGGTTTTATTTCTCATTTTGTTTATGTGGTGTATCATATTCATTGATGTGCATACATTGAACCAACCTTGGATCCCCAGAGTAAATCACACTTGATCATGTTGTATGATTTTTTTAATATATTGGTGGATCCAGTTTGCTAATATTTTGTTGAGGATTTTTGCAGCTATGTTCATCAGGAATATTGGCCTATAATTTTCTTTCTTCATAGTGTCTTTATCTGTTTTTTGAATTAGGATGATGCTCATCTCATAAAAAAGACTTGCAAGTCTTCCCTCCTCTTGAATATTTTATAATAGCTTGAGAAAGATAAGTGTTAATTCTTTGAATGTTTGGTAAAATTCTCCTGTGGAGCCATCAGGTCCAGGACTTTTGTTTGCTGGGAGTTTTTGATTACTGCTTCAAATTTGTTATAATTTGTCTACTCAGATTTTTTGTTTCTTATTGATTCAGTTTTGGAAGACTGTATGTTTTTGGAATTTATCCATTTTGCCCAGGTTTTTCAGTTTATTGGCATGTAGATATTCATAGTAGTTTTTTACAATCCTTTGTGTATCTGTGATGTCAGCTGTTAGTTCTACTTCATTTCTGATATTTTTATTTAGGTGTTCTATCTCTTTGTCTTTTAATATTATGAACTTCCTTATCAGGACTGCTTTCTCTGTGTCACATAGATTTGGGGTTGTTGTGTGTTCATTTTCATTTGCTTCCTGATAACATTTGATATATTCATCAACTCATTCTTAACCACTTAATTGTTTAATATGTTGTTTAACCTCCATGTGTTTAAATGTTTTTCTGTTTTTTACTGTAATTGATTTGTTTTTTATACTATTGTGGTCAGAGAAGATGCTTGATATGATTAAACTATTATTGCATTTATTAAGACTTATTCTATGTCCAAACATGTGGTCTTTGAGAATGTTCCATGTACACTTGAGAAGAATGCATATTCTGCTGTTTTGAGGTAAAATGTTCTGCAAATATCAGTTAAATCCATCTGATCCAGTGTGTTGTTTAAGGTCATTGTTACCCTGTTGATTTTTTTTTTCTCTGAAAGATCTATCCATTGATGTCAGTAAGGTCTTAAAATCTCCTACTATGTCTGTATTGCTGTCAATATCTCCCTTAATGCCCACCTAGATTTTCTTTATATATTTAGGTGCTCTTATGTGAGTGCATATAGGATTACAAGAGTTATATCCTTTCATTAATCAATCTCTTTAGTATTATAGTGATCTCTTTATCTCTTGTTATGACCTTGTTTTGAAGTGTATTTTCTCTGGAATAAGTTTTGCTATACAAATATTGATTGACTTACAACCTATGCAACTTATGACCATTCGACTTGACGACCATAATCGCTAGCCATGACTGCTCCGCATCTGGCAGCGCAAGCGTTGCCCAGCTGGGTGTACGACAGTGTGGACCAGCTTCCGGCAGCACTACCATCTCCTCGTGCACCATTTCAACTGTTATCCCAGACTTGGTACAGTAATTTGTGTTTTGTGTCTTGGATATTTTTCATCAAACCCCTCCCAAGATGTCTACCAAGAGGAAATTGTCTTTGCAAATATTAAACTAGTTGTACTGGTAATTCAGTATTTTACTTAAACCTGACAAATGTAAAAATAAGAAACAAAATGGTGTACAGATGATACAAATGTCATAAAATGAACAAAGAAAACTATGATATATAACAATAATGAAAGAAAATTATGATAAAATATGACTTAAAGATTTTTATAACATCATTTCAAAGTACTGTACATATATCCTACTCAACTTACGACCAAATCGTGTTATGACCAGTCTGTCAGAACCAATCATGGTTGTAAGTCGAGCACTAGCTGTACCAGCTTTTTAAAAAATCATTTCCATTTGCATGTAATATTATTTTCCATCCCCCTACTTTTAATTTGTGTGTCTCTTTTGTTGTGAGGTGGGTCTCTTGTATATATGGGTCATGTATTCTTATCCATTTAGCTAACCTATATATTTTGATTGGAGAATTGAATCCATTTACATTTAAGATTGTTATTGAGAGGTACTTATCTATTGCCATTTCACTGTTTATCCCTATGTTCGCTCTATTTATTACTTCTTAAAATAGGCCCTTTTACATTTTTTCAATACTGGTTTGGTGGTAATGAACTTCTTTAACCTTTTTTGTTTGTTTTTCTGGATAGCTCTTTATTTTATCTTCAATTTTAAATGATAGTCTTTCTGGACAGAGTAGTCTTAGTTGTAATTCCTAACTTTTCATTATTTTAAATACTTCATGCCAATACCTTCAAGGCCTAAAGTGTTTCTGTTGAGAGATCAGCTGACAGTCTTATGGGAGCTCCCTTGTACATAACTAACTGTCTCTCTCTTGCTGCTTTTAAGATTTTCTTCTTATCTTTAACCTTTGCATTTTGATTATGATGTGTTCTGGTGTATGTTTCCTTTTCTTTTTCTTTCTTTTTTTCCTTTTTTTTTGTGAGAGGAAGGAAGAGTGGCACCCTGACTAGGATCCACCCAGCAATGCCTGTCTCGGACCAATGCTTGGACCAAGTAAGCTATCCTCAGTGCCTACGGCCAATACTCGAATCAACCGAGCACTGGCTATGAGAGGGGAAGACAAAGAGAAGGAATAGAGGGAGGGGAAGAAAAGCAGATGGTCATTGCTCACGTGTGCCCTGACCAGAGCTTGAATTCTGCATGCCATGATGACACTCTATCCATTGAGCCAACCAGCCAGGGACCTTTGGGTTCATCTTAATTGGGACTCTGTGCTACCTGAATTTGTGTGACTTTTTCCTTCAACAGGTTAGGGAAGTTTTTACGCTTTGTTTCTTCAAACTGGTTCTCCATCCCTTGCTCATTCCGTTCTCTTTCTGGTGCTCCTATGATGCAGATGTTGTTATACTTGATGTCTTACAACTTTATTATATTTTCTTCATTTAAAAAAAATCAGTTTCTTTTTTTTTAATGCTCTGCTTGGGTGATTACTGTTATCTTGTCCTGTGAATCACTGATTTGACTCTCTGCTTTATCTAACCTGCTATTGCTTGCTTCTAGCATATTCTTTATTTCAGATATTGTAGTATTTATTTCTAACTGGTTCTTTTTTTATGGTTTCTTTGTCATTTTTAATCCTTACTATCTCTTAAGTTCTCAGTGAGATTATCTCTTCTTTCCCTAAGGTCCGCAAGCATCCTTATAACCATTGTTTTAAACTCTGCATCTGGTATCTTGAGTGCTTCCATTTTTCTAGGATTACTCTTGTTTTTTCATTCGGTGCATATTTCTTTGTCTCCCCATTTTGTCTCTGTTTATTAGATTGCTATGCTATGACTCCCAAACTTGTTATGGTATTTTTATAATGAAGGTGTCTTGTTGGACTCAGTGGTACAATCTTCTAGGTCACCTGAGCTTGGTGCTCCAGGGATGTTTCTTTTTCTTTTTTGTTTAAATGAGAAAGACAGAGAAAGGGATGGATAGGGACAGACAGATAAGAAGGGAGAGAGAGAAGCATCAGTTCTTCATTGCAGCACCTTAGTTGATCATTGATTGCTTTCTCATATGTGCCTTGATGGGGACTGGAGTTACAGCCAAACCAGTGACCCCTTGCTCAAGCCAGCAACCTTAGAATCAAACCAGCGACCTTGGGCTTCAAGCCAACAACCTTTGGGCTCAAGCCATCAACCATAGGGTCATGTCTATGATTCCCACTCTTAAGCCAGTGACCTCGCGGTCAAGCTGGTGAGCTTACACTCAAGGTAGATGAGCCCATGCTCACGCTAGCAACCTCAGGGTTTCAAATCTGTGTCTTCTGTGTCCCACTCCAATGCTCTATACACTGCGCCACTGCCTGGTCAGGCTCTAGGGATGTTTCTTGTGGGTTATGGTCACCTTCCTGTTGTAGTTATGTCTTGAGTGGTTTTTACCCTTTCATGGGTAGAGTTAACTCTTCAGGCTGGCTTAGCATAAGGATAAATGTCAATCAGTTTGTATGATCATTGTGCAGGGGCTGCCCCCCCAAAGCAGATTTGTTCTCTGGGGGTTTTGGTTCCTACCAGCCTCCCTCTCTGTGTTTTCTTCTTGTGTGACTATTTGAGTCATGCTCTAGTGTGGTCTAAAACCTACTACTGGTTGTGTTGGTTCTGGGTCCACTTGAGTGGGGTTCAGGTACAGTTTAGTGTCAGACATTGTGTGTAACTGGTTTAGGACTACCTGTCTGGAGCCAGCAACTATTTATTCACTGTTGTGGCTACATCCACTGGGCCTGGGTGTGCATGAGAGAGCCTATCTGTATACAAAGTTAAAATTCCTCCAGCTTATAGCTGGGTACTATTCTATAAGAGGTCTGAGGCTCCCTGAGATTCAGCTCCACCTATCAGCTATTTTGCCTCCCCCTGAGGTTGCCTGGTATTCCTCTAGAGCTTTCCAAATAAAGACTGTAAAGTGAGTCCAGGCTGGCCACCACCCACTATACTTTCCACAGCTTGTGAGCTCAGTATAATGGGGCAACTGGGATCAGAGGATTGGGCTAGTCCATCTCCTACTTGAAGGCTGCACAGTCCTACACTAAGTGAGAGGAAAATGGCTCTTACTCCAGAGTCATCACTCATTCTATGCCAGTGTCCAGCTTTAGCTCCCCCATGAAGAGCACATCACAGGTTCAGATTTGGTGCAGCCAGCTGTCCTTTTTTTTTTTCTCTTTTTTCCCCTCAGTTTCTTTTTTACTAATTGAGCTATAGAGAAAAGAAGAAGAAGAGAAAAGGGGGGCAGAAAAAGAGAGAGAATCATTAACTAGCTACTAGCTATTCCACTTAGTTGTATAGTCATTGATTGCTTCTCCTACATCCCTGAACAGGGACTGACCCCATGACTTCAGTACACCAGGATGATGCTTTATCCACCCAGCCAACCAGCTAGAGCCCCAGCTATCCTTTCTGTAGGAGCAAGCTCAGCAGTTGGAGCCACCAGGACTCGGGAGGACAGCTCAAAAGCTCAAAAGAGTCTCTTTAGGGTTAGGGTTAGGGTTAGAGTTAGGGTAAAAAAAAAGTGTCTCTTGTTGGGGGTGGTGCTAGTCAAACCCACAGGAGGGGTTTAAGCACTTCATCCCGGTCTCAATAGCCTCTTAGAGAGTCATACTTTGAATGTCTAAACTGTGAACAGCACTCCCTTCCCCCCTGCAGAGCTGAACTCAGCTGTGAGCTTGGCCGCTGGGACTATGGAGGGCAGATCCAAACAATCCCCTGTTGGAGGCAGTGCCAGCAAACCTGTAGGAAGCAGGTGGGCATTTTTTCCCTTACCTGGGCAAATGCCTCTAAACATGTCCCCAAGGTTGCAGCTTGGAGCAGCTCTCAGATCCCTCAACCGAGGTCAGCAGTGTGGGACCCCCATCTTCCAGAAAGGTAGGTCAAAATGAGTCTCTTTTTGTAGGAATAGTGTAGGCTGAGCTCACAGGAAAAATAAGAGTGGTCTCCCATGACAGACACACACACAGACACGCAGATGCTGTTTGTCTGATTCCTGGACAAAGCCCTCCCCCCTCCCCCACTTAATGCACTCTAAAAGTCCTAGCTTTGCACTGCACAATGATCTCCCTGAGGAACTGAACTTATCAGGACAGAGCCACAGTGAGTCGAAGGGCAAGGCAAGTGATTTAACAGATTGGGAGGGGGCATTGGCTGTGTGCTTGAGGTGGAGAAGAATTGTCCTCTTTGTAATGCTATACAGTTCCTTCACTATCTGAGTCTCTGACAAGAGGTTCTCCAGAAAAAGAGCTCCCCAAAGGCCCCTGATGGATACAGCCGTTACACACCACTGCAAGACCCAAGTATGGCACAGTGGTGTCACCAGTAGTTGGAGAAGTTGGCAGTGTGCTTTTGAGGCTGGTTCTATAATAAACAATAGGTGTGCTTGACCCTGAGAACATGGTGTCTGGGTCTCTAGCAGATTCTTTTCTCTTCTAGGTGGATGGATTCCCACTGAGTTTCACCACCAGATGGCCCCTCTTCCCCTCTGCCACTTTGAGTTGAGGATCTCTATGTTGAATTGAGACCCCTTGCTCCTGGGAAGAGGGAGTTTTGTAGTAGAGATATCTCTCTGACTTCTCAGGTGCCACATATGGGTGCTGGGGTCAGCCCTTTCTGCTTCTCTGCCTTCTTACCAGTCTCTATGTGACTTCTGTGTATCCTTGGTTACAATATTTGGTTCAGCTAGCCTTCAGTTGGTTACTCAGATTGATGGCTCTATATTTTAGTTGTAAATCTAGTTTGGTGTAGGGCAGGGGTCCCCAAACGTTTTACACAGGGGGCCAGTTCACTGTCCCTCAGACCGTTGGAGGGCCAGACTATAAAAAACTATGAACAAATCCCTATGCACACTGCACATATCTTATTTTAAAGTAAAAAAAACAGGAACAAATACAATATTTAAAATAAAAAACAAGTAAATTTAAATCAAGAAACTGACCAGTATTTCAATGGGAACTATGGGCCTGCTTTTGGCTAATGAGATGGTCAATGTGCTCCATTCATTGATCACCAATGAAAGAGGTGCCTCTTCCGGAAGTGAAGCAGGGGCCGGATAAATGGCCTCAGGGGGCCGCATGTGGCCCGTGGGCCGTAGTTTGGGGACCCCTGGTGTAGGGAGCAGGTGAGTGTAACTTCCACCTACTCTACAGCCATCTTGAAATCTGCCTTTTATTTCTTTTTCTTGCTTAATTGCTCAAGCTAGAAGATCCATTAGGCACCTTTGTCTTGTTGCTGATATTAGAGGAAAAGCTTTCAACCTGCCACCATTGCGTTCATTAGCAGTGAGTTTGTCACATAAAGCCTTTGTTGTGTTGAAGTAACTTCTTTCTGTATTTAATTGCATATGTGTTTTTTACATGAAATGGTGTTAAATTCTGTCAAATTCTTTTTCTTTATATGATTTTATATGAATAATTATGTAAATTTATTTTCAATATGATATATCACATTTATTGATTTGCACATGTTGAGCCCCTTTTGTACCCCATCGATAGATTCTACTTTATCATGATGCTTGTTCTTTAAATATGCTATTGAATTAAGTAGTATATATTAAATTTTAAAATATTATTTAGAAAATTAACTTTAACACAGTGACATTGATCAGTAAGAGTACATAAGTGTCATGTAAACATTTCTATAGCATTTATTTTATTTATTTATTTTTTTGTATTTTTCTGAAGCTGGAAACGGGGAGAGACAGTCAGACAGACTCCCGCATGTGCCCGACCGAGATCCACCCAGCACGCCCACCAGGCGACGCTCTGCTCACCAGGGGGCGATGCTCTGCCCCTCCGGGGCATCGCTCTGTTGCGACCAGAGCCACTCTAGCGCCTGGGGCAGAGGCTAAGGAGCCATCCCCAGTGCCTGGGCCATCTTTGCTCCAATGGAGCCTCGGCTGCGGGAGGGGAAGAGAGAGACAGAGAGGAAGGAGGGGGGCGGTGGAGAAGCAAATGGGCACTTCTCCTGTGTGCCCTGGCCGGGAATCGAACCCGGGACCCCTGCACGCCAGGCCGACACTCTACCACTGAGCCAACCGGCCAGGGCCTCTATAGCATTTAAACTGTTGATTATGTTATATACGCATCATCCAAAGTCAAATCATTTTCCATCACCGTATATTTGTCTCTCTTTACACCCTTACCCCGACCCCTTCCTCCACACCCCCCTCCTCCTGGTAACCACTGTATTTTAATCTATGTCAATGAGTCTCAGTTTTATACCTCACCTATGTGTGAAACCATAGAGTTCTTAGCTTTTTCTGATTTACTTATTCACTCAGTATAATGTTCTCAAGGTCCAGGATCAGTAGTATTTTGTTGAGAATTTTTGCATCCATATTCATAAAGGATATTGGCCTATAGTTTTCTAATAATGTCCTTATCTGCCCTCACAAAACTGAATTTAAGAGTCTTATAATTTTTTTCAATATTATGGAAGAATGGAAAAAGATTGACATTAATTCTTTTTTTAAATATTTGGTAAAATTCACTGGTCCTGGATTTAAATTTTCTGGAGATTTTAGATTATTGTTTCAGTCTCCTTACTCATTATTTATCTGTTCTTATTTTCTATTTGTTCATGATTAATACTTGATAAATTGTATGTTCCTAAGACTTTCTTTACTTCTAGGTTGTCAAATTTCTTGGTGTATCATTTTCATAGTAGTCTTTTATGATCCTTTGTATTTCTTTGGTACCAGTTGAAATATCTCCTCTTTCACTTTTAAATTTATTTACGTTTCCTTTTTTAATTTCTTGGTTATTATAGTAAATATTTGTCAATTTTATTTATATTTTTAAAGAGCTAACTCTGCTTTGTTAATCTATATTGTGTTCTTATTCTCTACATGCTATAACCTTTATTATTTATTTTCTTCTGCTAAGATTGGACCTAGTTTTTTTAAAAAAATATTTCTTTTAAGTACTATGTTAACTTGTTTATTTGATATATATTTTTTATTAATGTACACCTGTAGACTTTCTTTCTAAAACTGTTGTTGCTATATTTATAAATTTTGATATATTGTGTTTCCATTTTTATTTGTCTCAATATCTTTTTAAAATTTCCTTTTGGATGTATTCTTTGATCCATTGGTTGTTTCAGAGTGCATTGTTTAATTTCTTCATACTTATTAATGTTCTAGCTTTCCTACTATTGTTTATTTCTATCAACAAATGTATTTTTAAATTTTTCATTTTTAAAGAATAAAAGGGATTTGAGCTAAAAGGAGTTGCAGCCTGGGGACATATAGATTTAGGTAGCAACTAAAATTGTGTTCTATGGAGACAAAGGAAAGGCCATTTTTTATAGTAAAAGTTCTTGCCCAAGTTCTCAATTAAACCCATTTTATGCAAATAAGTTATCCAACTTGTGCAGTTCTGATTGGATGAGACAATCTCAGTCCGTTGGTAGAAGGACAAAACGGTTTCCCTGCAATGGTTGACACAGGTAGAATAAACAAATGGGACATAGTTCAGGAAGCTGAGAGTTCAGTCTAACATTCTTCCCAGTATGCAGAGTACATTAGGAACCCTTGTCTGCTAATAATTGCTAGGCTTTTATTATTTATAAAATTTGGGCCTTCATTTGATCATGGGGAGCCTATTACACCAGGTGAATGGCGAATTCTGTTTTGAGGCTTAATTCAAATTAATCTTTATTCTTAGAATCCACAGTTTCAATATTTCATTTTTACTAAAAAGCACTGTAGTAATCCGCATCCTTAAAACCAAGTGTATTATTAAGGTTCTACAAAGAAACAAAATCAGTAGGATATAAGTAATTGGCTGGTGCCATTATGAAGGCTGAAAAGACACACAATCTGCCATATACATGTTAGAGACCAGGAAAAATGATCAACAAATGTTTCTTAAATGAAAGATTATTTCTTTAGACTGTGGTATTTCTGTCTGAATCACTGCCAATAGGCCTTAAGTAACTACCTTTTCGCTTTCAAGTTCTTCATTTATCCAATTCTAAAACCAAAAAAAAGTATACTATATAAAAGGATGCTTCAAATCTAGTTTATGAGCAATGATGTAGAGTAGAAACATATGATGACCTTGGAGTGATAGACTCTCTGGCACTTGCCAGTGTAGTGTCATTCCTTGCAAAAAAAACTTTAAATTTTCTTAACCTCACCCATATAAAATGAAAAAAAGAAAGAAAAAATAATAACTTATGTTTTCTAGTGTTTGGGGAAAAATAAGATGATATAATGCATAAAAAGTTCCTATAGTACCTGATACTTGTTTTCTATTTAAAAAATTGTAGTACTTTTAAAATAATTGTTGTTACTAATTTTAGTTTTATAAAAGTTTTGTAATGAATGGTGCCTCAGAAAACACCAAAGCCAGGTAGACTTCATCTGGTTTTTAGAAAGACATGGAAACTTCTTATCTTCATCTATTTATCTTAACTTGTCCCATTCTTAACCTAGCCAAAGCACAACTCAAAGTTGCTGTGGCTATCACCAGCTTGCTTCTTCTAGACTTCTCCTGTTTAGCAACTTGCCATTTCTTTTAGTTCACCAGGCAAAACAAACAAACAAACAAAAAACATTCGAGTCATCATTATATCCCATATCTAATAAATGCTGTTAACTCTAACCTTATAAAACAGAATATCCTAAACCAACAAATTCTCACCACTTCCAACATACTACCCCTGGTTTGAGATGTTACCATCTAACCTCCTAGCCTCTTAGTTAGTCCCTCCTATTCTATCTTTGCCCCTAAGAATGTATTTTTAATAAATCATTCTGAGTGATACTGTTGTAACCTAAGTCAGATATATCAGTCCTCTGTCCAAAGCTCTCCAATGGCTTCCCATCTTATTCAAACTGAAAGCCAAAATCCATATACTGGTATGTAAGAAATGACATAATTTGTCTCCCTCTCCCTCTCTGACCCGGATTCTTACCCTATATTTCCAATCATTCACTCTGTTTAAGCCACAGGAACCTTTATTTTACCATTCCTTCTTGGAATCCTCTTTCTTGCAAAATCTATGTGGCTCCCTTTTTACTTTCTTTCAGGCGTCTGTTTAAATACCATTTCTGTAGAGAAGTGATATAAAATAATAACACCCTCTTCAGCACTACTGATCCCTACTACCCTCTTTTATTTTTTCTGACATATTCTATATTGCTTATTCATTTCTCCGACTAAAATTTATCCTTCATAAAGGACATTGTTTTTTCTCTATTTCCCAATGCTGAACAAATTAGTTGACAATTTACTAAGTGCCCACCATGTTAAAAACAACAACAACACTGTATGTAGTCCAAGGGCTTCATAAAACACATGAACTCAAGCCTTGAGGAGTTCACAAACTCAGGTATGATGAAATCCCTCAAAGGAATAATATAAATACACAATATTTATTATAATGTTAAGTGCTATACTAAATATCTTTACCAGGTGCTGTGGTAATTTAGAGGATGAAGCTTAACTGTGTGACAGGTTTCAAGGAAGTCTTCATTAAGAAGGTAATACTAGGCCCTGGCCGGTTGGCTCAGCGGTAGAGCATCGGCCTGGCGTGCGGGGGACCCGGGTTCAATTCCCGGCCAGGGCACATAGGAGAAGCGCCCATTTGCTTCTTCTCTGTCTCTCTCTTCCCCTCCCGCAGCCAAGGCTCCATTGGAGCAAAGATGGCCCAGGTGCTGGGGATGGCTCCTTGGCCTCTGCCCCAGGTGCTAGAGTGGCTCTGGTTTCGGCAGAGCGACGCCCCAGAGGGGCAGAGCATCGCCCCCTGGTGGGCAGAGTGTCGCCCCTGGTGGGCGTGCTGGGTGGATCTCGGTCAGGCGCATGCGGGAGTCTGTCTGACTGTCTCTCCCTGTTTCCAGCTTCAGAAAAATACAAAAAAAAAAAAAAAAGAAGGTAATACTAGAGGTAGAATTTGAGCTAAATTTTTTCTTAAATTTTTTATTGAATATATTAGGGTGACAATGGCTAATAAAATTTTATAAATTCTAAGTGTACAATTCTATAATACATCACCTGTATATTGTATTGTATATTTACCACCCTAAGTCAAGTCTCCTTCCATCAAAATTTATCCATGCTTTACCCTCTTCTAACTCCCCACCCACTCTCCCTCTGGTAACTACCATACTGTTGTCTTTCTACAATTTATTTATTTATGATTGATTTTTAGAGAGGGGGAGAAAGAGAGAGAAGGAGAGAGAGAGAGAGAGAGAGAGAGAGAGAGAGAAAGGGGAGGAGCAGGAAGCATCAACTCCCATATGTGCCTTGACCAGGCAGGCCCAAGGTTTCGAACCGGCAACCTCAGTGTTCCAGGTCGACGCTTTATCCCACTGCACCACCACAAGTCAGGCTACAATTTTTTTCATTTACCTAATCCCTTCACCTTTTTCATCCAACTCCCAACCCTTACCCTTCTGATAGCTGTCAGTCTGTTTTTTGAACTTATGAGTCTGTTTCTATTTTGTTAGTTTATTTTGTTCATTGTTTACAAATATAAGTAAAATCATATGGTACTTGTCTTCCTCTGACTGGTTTACTTCATTTAGCATAATGCTATCCAGGTCCATCAATGCTGACATAAAAGGTAGAATTTTCTTCTTTTTTACAGCTGAGGAGTATTCCATTGTATAAATGTATTATAGCTTTTTGATTTACTTACCTACTGATGGGGACTTGGGCTGCTTCCAAATCTTGGCTATTGTAAATAATGCTGCAGCAGACATAAGAGTGCATATATTCTTTTGAATTAGTGTTTTAAGTTTCTTCGGTTATATTCTTAGAAGCGGAATTGCTGGGTCATAAGGGAATTCCAGTTTTAATTTTTTTGAAGAAACTCAATACTGTTCTCCACAGTAGTGACACCATTTGCATTCTCACATCCAGTACCACTGAATGGGAGAACATATTCACCAATGATACATCTGACAAGGGGTTCATATGCAAAATTTATTAAAAACTTGTAAAATTCAACACCAAAAATACCCCAAACAATCCAATTAAAAAATGGGCAAAGGACCTCAACAGACACTTCTCCAAAGAGGACATATGTCAATAGACATATAAAAAAATCAACATGACTAATCATCAGGGAGATACAAATTAAAACCACAATGATATATCACTTCACACTTTATATTGGATATTAACTCCTTTCAGATATGTGATTTGTGAATATGTAGTTTGCAAATATTTTTTTTTATTTTCATAGGTTAAAATTTCATTGTGTTGATTGTTTGCTGTGCATAAGGTTTTCAATTTGAAGTAGTACCACTTGTTTTTTATTTAGTTTGTGCATTTGGTCTCATATTTAAAAAATCATTGCTGAGAGTAATGAGAGCATGAGAGATATCCTTGATCTCTCCCCGTGGATTTCAACAAATTGAATAGCTATAACTCAATGAAGGAATTCCATCTGGGCTCACAGGCTTGCCTGAAAAGATCCACAATGTTGAATCAACTGAAGGTGGAAAGGATAAAAGCAGAGAAGATGAGGGGAGCAGAATATAAGATGCACTTGCAGTGGAGCTCCAGAGAGGAGAGAAACAGAAACTATCTGGGATTTTGTCTTCTGCAGCTTTAGAGAGGAGAGAAACCTGGATTACTGAGTCTTCTGCTAGGAGGAGAGATAGGGAAGCAGTTGGAGAGATACCAAACCAAAGCAGTGGCAGAGTGTGGGGTCACTGCCAGTGTTCCCATGGTCTTCCAGCAGTCTACACTCAGAACAAAGATAGTGAAAAAGAAATGGCCCATCAGCCTCCCAGATCTTACCTCCCTCACCGTGAAGGGTTTGAAGAATGGCAGAGACATACCTCACAGCTAGTTCTACAGGGCCACTCTTTCTCCTGAAGAGGGTCTGTTCTCTTGGTCTGTTGAGACAGGGGAAACGTTTGCAGAGACCTGAGGTCACCATTGCTATCATCAAGTCTGCAGCTCATATCCATCATTGGACAGTAACATTTCAGCACAGGTCAGCCTTGGAATTACACAGAGTTACAACTTGTAATCCAGTCCCACCTACTGAAAAACAAAACAAAACAAATAAATAGAAAAACTTCTTGGAAGTGCAACACAAACACAAACCACTTTTTAATGGGTTTGGGAGTTTTGCTTTTTGTTTCTTTTTTCTTTTCTTTTTTAATGGAAGTTTTGTTTTTGATTATTGTTTTTGTTCTTGGTTTATTGTGTTTTTTTGGGTTTTTCCTTCATTACATACTAATATGTCACTTTGTTTTTATACATATATGTGTGTGTATTATATATATATATATATATATTTACTAAACAATACCATTCTCAAATGGCATCAAAGCAGAAAAGATCTAATACCATGGCTACCCAAGAAAGAGATGTGGTTCAGAAAGAAAGTGAAACATCTCCAGAAAGCAATCTCAATCACATGGAAACCGTGGAGGTAAATAATAGGGAATTTAAAATAGAAGTCCTGAAAATATGAGATGTGAGAAAACACTGATTGGCAATTAATGAATTCAGGAAAATAATTAATGAGAAAAACAAGTACTTCACCAAGGAAATTGAAACTTTAAAAACAAAAATGAATAACTCAATACACGAGCTGAAAAGCCAAGTAGCAAGTAGAGCTAATTGAACAGGCCAGATAGAGGAAAGAATCAGAGATATCAAAGACAGGCAACTAGAGATGATAGAGAGGGAAGAAGAGACTTGACTTTTTAAAAAATGGGAGAGCTCTATGCAAACTGTGTCTCCATCAGAAAGAGCAATATAAGAATAATGGGAAAAAAAGAATAATGTGTATATCAGAAGAAGAGAAGGAGAAGGGAATGCATAGCCTATTCAAACAAATAATTGATGAGAATTTCCTAAGCCTATGGGGAAGAGTCAGATCCTTGAATCCAAGAAGCAACCTGAACGCCTGTTACTTCCACACAAAAAAGCTTTCTCCAAGCCATATTGTAGTAATTAAACTGTCAAAAATCAGTGACAAAAAAAAGAATCCTCAAGGCAGCTAAGGAAAGGAACATAAACATAAAAGAAGGCTTATCAGGTTCTCTGCAGAAACTCTACAAGACAGAAGAGAGTGGACTCAAACATTCAAACCACTGAAAGCAAAAAGGCAGCCAACCTAGCCCTGGCCAGTTGGCTTAGTGGTAGAGCGTTGGCCTGGTGTGCAGGAGTCCCGGATTCGATTCCCGGCCAGGGCACACAGGAGAAGCGCCTATCTGCTTCTCCACCCCTCCCCCTCTCCTTCCTCTCTGTCTCTCTCTTCCCCACCCGCAGCCAAGGCTCCATTGGAACAAAGTTGGCCCAGGCGCTGAGGATGGCTCTATGGCCTCTGCCTCAGGCGCTAGAATGGCTCTGGTTGCAACAGAGCAATGCCCCAGATAGGCCAAGCATCTCCCCCTGGTGGGCATGCCGGGTGGATCCCGGTCGGGCGCATGCATGAGTCTGTCTAATTGCCTCCCCATTTCCAACTTCAGAAAAATACAAAAAAAAAAAAAAAAAAGGCAGCCAACCAAATGGGTGATAATATTTACAAAGAACAGCTTTTATAGGGTATTAATATCCAAGACTTATGAAGAACTCACAAAGCTTTGCAACAAACAAGCAAAGAATTCAACTAAAAAATGTATATAGGACCTGAACAGACATTTCTTGAAAAAAAAACATGCAAAAGGACAACAAATATATGAAAAGATGCTCATCTTTGCTACCTATTAGAAAACTGCTAATCAAAAGAAAAATAAGATACCACCTCATACCTGTTAGATTGGCTATTATCAACAAGACAGGTATTAACAAGTGTTGGAGAGCTTGTAGAGAAAAAGGAGAGCCCTGGCCGGTTGGCTCAGCGGTAGAGCGTCGGCCTAGCGTGCAGAGGACCCGGGTTCGATTCCCGGCCAGGGCACATAGGAGAAGCGCCCATTTGCTTCTCCACCCCTCTGCCGCGCCTTCCTCTCTGTCTCTCTCTTCCCCTCCCGCAGCCGAGGCTCCATTGGAGCAAAGATGGCCCGGGCGCTGGGGATGGCTCTGTGGCCTCTGCCCCAAGCGCTAGAGTGGCTCTGGTTGCAACATGGCGACACCCAGGAGGGTCGCAACATGGCGACGCCCAGGATGGGCAGAGCATCGCCCCCTGGTGGACAGAGCGTCGCCCCTGGTGGGCGTGCCGGGTGGATCCCGGTCGGGCGCATGCGGGAGTCTGTCTGACTGTCTCTCCCTGTTTCCAGCTTCAGAAAAATGCAAAAAAAAAAAAAAAAAGAGAAAAAGGAACCCTCATTCATTGCTAGCAGGAATGTAAACTGGTACAGGCATTATGGAAGAAAGTGTGTTGGTTCCTCAAAAAATTAAGAATAGAACTACCATATGACCTAGCAATCCCTCCCCTGGGTATCTACCCATAAAACTCGAAAACACCTGTACAGAAAGGCACATGCATCTCCCATGTTTCTTGCAACATTCTTTTACAGTAGCCAAGATATGGAGACAACTAACATGTCCTTCAATAGTGTTGTATAAAAAAGATGTGGTACATACATACAATGGAATACTTCTCAACCATACAAAATGATGACATATTTTCATTTATGACAACATGGATAAGCCTTGAGAACATTATACGTAGTAAAATAAGTAAAATCAGGAAAACTTAAGTACTGTATGATTTCACACATAGGTAGAATATAATAGTGAGACTCATGGACATAGATAAAAGTATAGTGGTTACCAGGGCATAAGGGGGATAGAGAGTGGCCATTGTTAGGAATGTGAGTAAAGACAGACAAATGTATAATGACAGAATATGATTTGACTTTGGGTGATTTGCACAAAACAGTTTATTTTTTAAAATTTATTAATTTTAATTTACTGTGTTAACATTGACTCGTGTCCCACTCAATATTAATTCCTTAACCCCACCCCTTGTCCCCTATTGCACCCCTTTGCTCCCCTCCCCTTAACTTCTTCCCCCCTTCACTCTGGGACTTGCTATACTGTTATTTGTATCTGTGTGTTCTGTATATATAATTTCAATAATTCCTTCACCTCTAGTCCCCTATCCTCATCCCCCTTCCCTCTGACAGCTGTGCCTCTACTCCCTGTTACCCTGCCTCTACCTCTATTCAGTTCCTCAGTTTACTTTGTTCATTAGATTCCATATATAAGTGAGGTCATATGATATTTTTCTTTCTCTGCCTGGCTTATTCACTTAGCACAATAATCTCCAGGTCCATCCATGCCATCGCAAAATGTAAGATATCCATCTTTTTCAAGGCTGCATAGTATTCCATTGTGTATATATACCAGTTTTTTAATCCACTTGTCCACTGATGGACACTTTGCTGTTTTCAGATCTTGGCTATTGTAAACAATGCTGCCATAAATATGGGAATGCATATCTTCTTTTGAATCAGTGATTTTGTATTCTTAAGATATATTCCTAGAAATTTGATAACTGGGTCAAAAGGCAGTTCTATTTATAATTTTTTTGAAGGAACTCCATACTGCTTTCCACAGGGGATGCACCAGTCTGCATTCTCACCAGCAGTGCAGGAGGGTTCCCTTTTCTCCATACCCTTGCCAGCACTTGTGTATTAATTTTTTAATGAGCGCCATTCTGACTGGTGTGAGGTGGTATCTCATTGTGGTTTTAATTTGCAATTCTCTGATGATTAATGACATTGAACATTTTTTCATATGCCTATTGACCATCTGTATGTCTTCCTTGGAAAAGGATCTATTCAGTCCTTTTGCCCATTTTTTAATTGGATTGCTCACCTTCTTAGTGTTGAGTTTTAGAACTTCTTTATATATTTTGGTTATTAACCCCTTATCAGATGTATTGGCAAATATGTTCTCCCATTTTGTGGGTTGTCATTTTATTTAGTTCATGGTGTCCTTTGCTGTGCAAAAGCTTTTTTAGTTTGATGTAGTCCCATTTATTTATTTTGTACTTTATTTCACTTGCCCATGGAAATAATTCAGCAAAAATATTGCTACGAGGGATATCGGAGAGTTTACTACCTATATTTTCTTCCAAGATGTTTATGGTTTTGCAACTTAACACTTAAGTCTTTTATCCATTTTGAGTTTATTTTTTAAAATGGTGTAAGTTGGTGGTCTAGTTTCATTATTCTGCATTTACCTGTCCGGTTTTCCCAACACCATTTATTAAAGAGACTATCCTTACTCCACTGTATGTTCTCACCTCCATGGTCAAATATCAATTGACCATAAAGGCATTGGTTTATTTCTGGGTTCTCTGTTCTGTTCCATTGAACTGTATGCCTGTTCTTACGCCAATACCAAACTGTTTTGATTACTATGGCAGTGTAGTATAACTTGATATCAGGAAGTGAGATACCTCCCACTTTATTCTTCCTTTTTAAGATTGCTGAGGCTATTCTTGATCTTTCTTGGTTCCATATAAAATTTTGGTATATGTGTTCTATATCTTTGAAGTATGTCACTGGTATTTTAATTGGTATTGCATTGAATTTATAAATTGCTTTGGGTAATGTAGACATTTAAATTATGTTTATTCTTCCTATCCATGAACACAGTATGTGCTTACACTTGTTTGTATCTTCCCTGATTACTTTTATCAATGTTTTATTATTTTCCAAGTACAAGTCTTTAATCTCCTTGGTTAAATTTACTCCTATGTACTTTTTTTTGTTGTTGAAATACTGAAGGGGATTGTTTCCTTAATTTCTCTTTTGGACAGTTCATTGTTGGTGTATAAAAATGCCTCTGGTTTCTGAATGTTAATTTTATATCTTCTAACCTTGCTGAATTCATTTATCAGGTGTAGTAATTTTTTTCACTGAGGCTTTAGGGTTTTCTATGTACAGTATCATGTCATCAGCAAATAATGATAGTTTTACTTCTTCCTTTCCAATTTGAATGCCTTTTAACTACACAGTGGGAGAACATATTCGACAATATGTCCGATAAGGGGTTAGAACCAAAATTTATAAAGAACTTGTAAAATTCAACACCAGGAAGACAAACAATCCAATCAAAAAGTAGGCAGAAGAAATGAATAGACACTTCTCCAAAGAGGACATACAGATGGCCAATAGGCATATGAAAAAATGCTCAGCATCACTAATCATTAGAGAAATGCAAATTAAAACCACAATGAGATATCACCTCACACCAGTCAGAACGGCGCTCATCAACAAAACAACACAGAATAAGTGCTGGTGAGGATGTGGAGAAAAGGGAGCCCTCCTGCACTGCTGGTGGGAATGCAGACTGGTGCATCCACTGTGGAAAACAGTATAGAGATTCACTAAAAAATTAAAAATTGAACTGTCTTTTGACCCAGCTATCCCACTTTTAGGAATATACCCTAAGAACACCATAGCACTGTTCCAAAAGGAGAAATGCACCCCCATGTTTATGGCAGCATTGTTCACAATAGCGAAGATCTGGAAACAGCCCATGCGTCCGTCAGTGGACGAGTGGATTAAAAAGCTTTGGTACATATATACTATGGAATACTACTCAGCCATAAGAAATGATGACATCAGATCATTTACAATAACATGGATGATCCTTGATAACATACTGAGCCTTTTATATCTTCTTCTTGTCTGATTGCTGTGGCTAGGATTTCCAGAACTATGTTGAATAAGAGTGGTGAAAGGGGGCACCCCTGCCTTATTCCTGATCTTAAGGGGATTGCTTTTAATTTTTGCCCATTGAGTATGATGTTGGCAGTGGGTTTGTCATACATGGCCTTTATTGTGTTGAGGTAAGTTTCCTGTATTCCCACTTTGCTGAGAGTTTAGATCATAAATGGGTGTTGGATTTAATCAAATGTTTTTTCTGCATCTATTGATATAATGATGTGATTTTTATTCTTCCTTTTATGTGGAGAATCACACTGATTCATCTGTGAATGTTGTACCAGCCTTGCCTACCCAGTATAAATCCCACTTGTTCATGATGTATGACTTTTTTCATGTATTGCTGGACCCGGTTTGCTAATATTTTGTTGAGAATTTTAGCATCTATGTTCATCAGGGATATTGGTCTAGAGTTTTCTATCTTTGTAGTGTCTTTACCTGGTTTTGGAATGAGGATAATGCTTGCCTCATAATAGCAGCTTGGAAATCTTCACTCGCTGAATATTTTGAAATAGCTTTGAAGGATAAGTATTAGTTCTTCTTTGAATATTTGGTAAAATTCACATTTGAAGTCATCTGATCCTGGACTTTTGTTTGTTGGGAATTTTTTGATAACTGATTCAATTTCATTTGTTGTAATCAGTCTGTTTACATTTTCTGATTCTTTCAGATTGAGTTTTGGAAGATTGTATGTTTCTAGGAATTTATCCATTTCACCTAAGTTGTCCAATTTTTTAGCATATATATCTTCATAGTATTTTTTTATAATCTTTTCTATTTCTGCAGTTTCTGTTGTTACTTCTTTTTCATTTCTAATTTTGAGTCCTCTCTCTTTTGTTCCTGATGAGCCTGGTTAAAGGTTTGTCAATCTTGTTTACCGTTTCAAAGAACCAGCTGTTGATTTCATTGTTTTTTTTTGTATTGTTTTTTGTATTTTTCCAAAGCTGGAAACGGGGAGGCAGTCAGACAGAGTCCAGCATGCGCCTGACCGGGATCCACCTGGCACGCTCACCAGGGGGCGATGCTCTGCCCGTCTGGGGCATCGCTCTGTTGCAACCAGAGCCATTCTAGCACCTGAGGCAGAAGCCACAGAGCCATCCTCAACGCCCAGGCCAACTTTGCTCCAATGGAGCCTTGTCTGTGGGAGGGGAAGAGAGAGACAGAGAGGAGGGAGGGGGGGTGGAGAAGCAGATGGGTGCTTCTCCTGTGTGCCCTGGCTGGGAATCGAACCTGGGACTCCTGCACGCCAGGCCGATGCTCTACCCCTGAGCCAACTGGCCAGGGCCTGTATTGTTTTTTTAACCTCTATGTCATTTATTTCCACTGTGATCTTTATTATTTCCTTTTTTTCTACTTCCTCTAGACTTTATTTGTTGTTCTTTTAGATGCAGGTTAAGTTGTTCATCTGAGCTTTTTCTTGCTTCTTAATGTATGCTTGTAACGCTATGAACTTCCCTCTCAGATCTGCTTTTGCTGCATCCCATAAATTTTGAGTTGTTGTATGTTTATTTTCATTTGTTTCAAGGAAATTTTTTATTTCTTACTTGATCTTATTGTTAATCCATTTGTTATTTAATAACATTCTATTTAGCCTCCAAGTGTTTGAATGTTTTTCAGTTTTTCTATTGTATTTTATTTCTAGTTTCATGCCATTGTGATCAGAGAAGATGCTTGATATGATTTCAGTCTTCTTAGATTTATTGAGACTTGTTTATTGTCCTAACATGTGGTCTATCCTAGAGAACATACCATGAGCACTTAAAAAGAATGTGTATTCTGCTGCTTTAGGGTGCATGGTTATGAAGATATCTATTAAATCTAGTTGATCTATTCTAGTGTGTCATTTAAGGCCTCTGTTTCTTTGTTAATTTTCTGTCTGGAGGATCTATCTAGAGATGTCAATGGGGTATTAAAACCCCCTACTATTATAGTATTGCTGTTGATCTCACCCTTTATGTCCATTAAAATCTGCCTTATATATTTAGATGCTCCTATATTAGGCGCATAAATATTTACAATGGTTATATCCTTTTGTTGGATTGTTCCTTTTATTATTATGTAATGGCCTTCTTATCCCTTACTATATAGCCTTTGTTCTAAAGTCAATTTTGTCAGATATAATTATTGCTACCCCAGCTTTTTTTTATTTCTATTTTCATGAAATACTTTTTTCCATCCCTTCAATTTCAGTCTACATATATCTTTTGTTCTGAAGTGGGTGTATCTTTTGTTCTGAGGTGGGTCTCTTGTAGACAGCAAATGTACGAGTCCTGTTTTTTTATCCATGTGGCTACCCTATGTCTTTTGATTCAGGCATTACACTACATTTACATTTAAGGTTATTATTGATATGTAGTTATTTATTGCCATTTTATTGTTTAAATATAGAATGCTCTTATTCTAATTTTTTTCTCCTTTGTTCTTTTTTACTGTAGGCCCCTTAACATATTTTGCAGTTTGGTTGTAATTAATTCAATGAGTTTTCATTGTCTGGGAAGCTTTTTATTTCTTCTTAAATTTTCAATGATAGCCTTTGCTAGATAAAGAAGTATTGTTTGTAGGTTCTTTTTTTGTATCACTTTGAATATTTCTTGCCAATCTCGGCCTCAAGTGTTTCTGTTGAGAAGTCAGATGTTATCTTTATGGGACTTCATTTGTAGGTAATTAACTGCTTTACTCTTGGAACTTTTAGTATTCTTTCTTTGTCTCTTAACTTTGGCACTTTAATTATGACGTGTCTTGGTGTAGACCTCTTTGGATTCCTCTTTAATGGGACTCTCTGTGCTCCTTGAATTTGTGTGACTTTTTCCTTCAACAGTTTAGGGAAGTTTTCAGCTATGATTTCTTCAAACTGGTTCTCTATCACTTGTTCATTCCCTTCTCCTTTAGGAACTCCTATTATAGGGGTATTGTTTCTCTTCATGTTGTCACAGAGCTCTCTGAGAGTTTCCTCAGTCTTTTTGTGCCTCTTTTTGTTTTGTTGCTCTGCTTCCATGCTTTCATTTATCTTGTCCTCTAAGTCACTGATTCGATCCTCTGCTTTATCCAGCATGCTGTGGATTACTTCTAGTGCAGTTTTCATTTCTAGTATTGTATTTGTCATTTCTGATTGGTTCTTTTTTATGTTTTCAATATCCATTTTTATGCTTGCTATCTCTTATTTAGGTGCTCATTATATCCATCCATTGTTACTCTAAGATCCTTGAGCATTCTAAAAATCATTATTTTAAACTTTGCGTCTGGTAGTTTGGTTACTTTTATTTCATTTAGTTCTTTTTCTGAGGATTTCTCTTGTTTATTAATTTCATTTGTTTATTCATTTCTCTGTCTGCCCATTTTGTCTGTGTATTAGGTGGCACTATATAACTTTGAAATTTCTGTGGTGTCTTCATGAGGAAGATGTGCTTGGTTGTACTGACCTCCTTAGCCACCTGTTCTTTTTGTTCTAGGAATGCTTCTTGAGGTTGCTATTTTCCCTCTTGTTGTATATGAGTATTGAATGCAGTTGGTCCTTTTGTGGGTACGACTATCCCTTCAAGCTGGCTGGATCTAAGTGTCAACCTTGATCATGTGTATTACACACTTTGCAATGTCTGTCCTGTTAGGCATATTTATTCTCTAGTCTCAGGTGCCTGCTAGACTCCTCCTTTGAGCATTCTGCTTATGTAACTATCTGAGTCTAGGGTTGCTGCTGTCTCCCACCTGCTATCAGTTGTGTTGTCTCTAGATCTTCTTGGGTTGGCATCAGCTGTTGTTTTTAACCCACTGTGTGCTACCTGTCTGCAGTTACTGAACTTTTTGCTGTTTGTGCCTGCATTTTGTGTGTCTGGGTAGTATGGGAGTGGACAACTTTTGTATAAAGGTCTTCTTCCTCCTGCTGAGAGATGACAGCAGCTTTGTAAAGTCCCAAGCTCCATAAGATTTGTGTCCACTTTTCAGCTTCTCCTCCTCTTGCAGCTGCATGGTTTTTTCACAAAGTCTTCTTAGAAAGACTGTAGTGTGGGCTCAGACTGGCCTCACCCAACCAACTTCTCTACAGATTGCATGCTTGGTGGCTTAGGGAAACTGTGGTTGTGAATATTAGTTAGTGGGACCTCCTACTTCAGTGGTCTCTTGGTCAGGAGCTCAGTACAGGGAATGTGGCCCCTACTCCAGAGCTTAATTCCTCAGCCTCTGCTGGATACTCAAATTTTAATTCTCCCCAACAAGGTGAGCAGTAGGTTCAGCCCGAGTGTGGCCGAGAGCCCTCTCTGCGGAAGTTCTTTCAACTGGTGAGACCTTGATCTCAGAGAGGAAGACTGAAAGAGTCCTTTCTTGGGGCTGACTGTGCCCTCCTCCAAAGATGGCTAAGCCCTTCAACCAGATCCAACAATAGGCTCACAAGGACGCACATGTTAAGTGTCCATGATCCAAGCCTCTCTCCCTTCCCCCTGTGGAATCTAGCCCTGCAGGGCAGGATATCCAGCACCTATGCCAGCTGACTGTGAAGCTCTACCCTATCTAATGCACATGAGCTGCTGTGCCAGTGCTGATCATAGAGAGTGGAATTTGCCTCAGGTGGAACAGGTGTGAGGAGCCTGTCCTTAGGATTGAAATCTAGCAAGGGTTGTTAGGTCCTGAATCAATGCTTTCTGCAACTGGCCCCTGGATGGGCCAGCCCTGGGCTTCCCTGGCAGGAACCTGGTGCAGACCAGTGGGAGACACTGCCCATGACTGGCCCTCAGCAATCTTCTTGGAGCTACAAGCAATCCAGAGTTTATGGCTGCCTCTGCTGTGCCCAGTTGCACATGGAAATACCAGCTGAACACCTAGGCTGGCTTTAACACACTCTGGGCCTGGGGGAAGGTTTGCATAAAAGGCCAAGGTTCCTTGAGTCCTGCTTCCTATAGCCTCTGTCTGCTGGCTACTTGTTGGGCTTTGCTACTGAAAAAAACCTCTGCTAGAGTCTAGAGCCTGCAGCAATTTAGGGATTAGGAAGGGTGGTGGGTGTGTCTCTGCCCCTTCCCCCCAGTTGTCAGCTGTCCAGACTTTTTTCAGAGACCTCAGTAGGGTGTGACCCCAGGAGCCTGGTGGGTGTGTCCTCTGAGATTCAGAGGCGTGATCTGCCTGCCTTCAGGACAGTTTGTACTGAGTCTCCTGTGAGGTAGAAGTTCCAGTCTTAGAGTCGGGAACATGTCGGGGAAAGCTTGTGCCTGAACAACAGAAAACTGAGTCACTGATGTACCCCCTGCTTCCTGACCTCTCAGAACAACCAGTTGCCATAACTGGGATAGGAGAGATTACCAAGGGTGAAGCAGTTGCTTTTTCCCAGGCTTATGCTTTCCAGAGGGTACTGCTCCACCTAAGAAAGATGGTGACAGCAGTATTGGAGAATGACTCAACACAAGGGTTCCAGTGGCCATCCCCCAGTATCTCTCCCTGGGTCTCCAACTTTACACTCTCCTCATATAACTCTAGTTGTCATACCTCTCTTTCCACCAGAGTCCTGGGTAAATGGCTGTGAATGAGATTTTCTGTGCAGGCTCTTTAAGATGGAACTTGTGTTTCCGAGAGCTCCATCCCTTTTTCTCAAACAGAAACCTGGCTATTTCCACATTGAAGTGCTGTGTGGGCACCTCTTCCAGGCTCTGGGGTTCTGGGATGAGGCTCCTGGCCTGGGACTGAGGACCCTACGCTCTTAGGTGACCCTCCCTGCAGTGAAAGTCTCTTCAGTCTCTCCACTGACACTCACTCCTGGGAGCTGGACAATCACACCCACATCTCCCCACCCTTCCTGCCAGTCTCAGTGTGGCTTCTTCTGTGATCCTTGGTTATAGACTCCTCTTCATTTATTTCAAAGTTGGTTTTTTAAGGTAATTGTTCTTAAATTAAGTTGTCATTTAATTTGGTCCTGGGAGGTAGCAATTGGATTGTCTGCCTACTCTGTTACCATCTTGGAATCCTCACAATACAACAGTTTAAATGTTGTAGAAATATTTACCTAAAACTTATGTACTTTTTAAAAATATTTTTCTGAAGTTGGAAACGGGGAGGCAGTCAGACAGACTCCCGCATGCGCCCGACCGGGATCCACCCAGCATGCCCACCAGGGGGCAATGCTCTTCCCATCTGGGGCGTTGCTCTGACACAACCAGAGCCATTCTAGAGCCTGAGGCAGAGACCACAGAGCCACCCCCAGCGCCCAGGCCAACTCTGCTCCAGTGGGGCCTCGGCTGCGGGAGGGGAAGAGAGAGACAGAAAGGAAGGAGAGGGGGAGGGGGGGAGAAGCAGATGGCCGCTTCTCCTGTGTGCTCTGGCCGGGAATCAAACCCAGGACTCCTGCACACCAGGCCAATGCTCTACCACAGAGCTAACCAGCCAGGGCCAAAACTTATGTACTCTTAATGATCAATGTCATCTCATTAAACTTGACTTTCTAAATAAATAATGACATAAACCATTCAAATATCTAAAAATGGAGAGATCCTGGAAAGCTTTTCCAGGTTAAACTCATGACCTTGAGGCATACTTGACTTGGAGAGGGACTTCTGGTTGCTACACTTTTCAATATTTTACTTCAGTTATATGACCATTTTCACCTCTACATCACAAAAATACATTCTTGTTTTCTTTTTCTTTTCTTTCTTTCTTTTTATTTTTATTTGGATTTTTCCAAAGCCAGAAACAGGGAGGCAGTCAGACAGACTTCCGCACGCGCCAGACCGGGGTCCACCCGGCACACCCACCAGGGGGCGAAGCTCTGCCCATCCACGGCGTTGCTCTGTTGTGACCAGAGCCACTCTAGCGCCTGAGGCAGGGGCCACAGAGCCATGCCCAGTGCCCAGGCCAACTTTGCTCCAATGGAGCCTTGGCCGCGGGAGGGGAAGTGAGAGACAGAGAGGAAGGAGAGGGGGAGGGGTGGAGAATCAGATGGGTGCTTCTCCTGTGTGCCCTGGCCTGGAATCGAACCTGGGACTTCCGCATGCCAGGCCGACGCTCTACCACTGAGCCAACCGGCCAGGGCCTGCATTCATCTTTAATATAAACTGTTTTATATACACCCTCCATCATGGGAGGATAGCATGAAAAGTCTTTGACTTGGTAGCAGGCTCTCACCTGACCATACTGGCTGCCTGATCTTGGACTTCCAACCTCCAGAACTGTGAAAAACTAAGGCAATAGAAATTAAGCAACTTGACTAAAATCACAGTGTGAAAGAAACAAGTTCTAAACAAAAATAAAGTTGGAAATCTCTTTTTCAAAAATGGTCTGAGGAAAGTAGAAGCTTCTGAAAGAGATATAACTTAAAGCCAGAGGCATAGAGACAAACATAGAATGTTGAGTATTTCAGGAGCAAGAAAAAGCTTGCTCCTGAAATTTTGACACCACCAAACCAGTATTATAATAAATGTTAAAGGGACATCTTTAAGAACAAGAAGGAATGCCCTGGCCTTCCTTTATTCAGGTGAGTCACTGAATAAAGCATTGACCTGGTGCTCCAGAGGTCATGGGTTCAAGCTGCAGTCAGAGCATGCATGAGAAGCAATTAATGATTTGCAAAGTTAAATAGAGCAATGAGATAATGAGATGATGCTCTTTCTTCTCTTTCTCCCTACGTTTCCCTCTCTCTCTATCAAATCAATGGAAACATTTTTTTAAGAAAAGAAAGAGCCTGAGCAGGCAGTGGTGCAATGGATGGAGTGTTGGATTGGGATGCAGAGGATCCAGTTCAAAACCCCGTGGTCACTGACTTGAGTGCAGGCTTATCCAGCTTGAGCATGGGCTAACCAATTTGAGCATGGGGTTCTAGCTTGAGCCCAAAGGTCGCTGGCTTAAAGCCCAAGATCATTGTCTTGAGCAAGGCATCTCTCTTTTTTTGTTGTTGTTGTTGCATTTTTCTGAAGCTGGAAACAGGGAGAGACAGTCAGACAGACTCCCACATGCGCCCTACCGGGATCCACCCGGCACGCCCACCATGGGGCGATGCTCTGCCCACCAGGGGGCGATGTTCTGCCCATCCTGGGCATCGGCATGTTGCGACCAGAGCCACTCTAGCGCCTGAGGCAGAGGCCACAGAGCCATACCCAGCACCCGGGCCATCTTTACTCCAATGGAGCCTTGGCTGCGGGAGGGGAAGAGAGAGACAGAGAGGAAGGCATGGCGGAGGGGTGGAGAAGCAAATGGGCGCTTCTCCTGTGTGCCCTGGCCGGGAATCGAACCCGGGTCCTCCGCACGCTAGGCCGACGCTCTACCGCTGAGCCAACCGGCCAGGGCCAAGGCATCTCTTGCTCTGCTGTAGCCCTCCCCCCCCCAGTCAAGGCACATGTGAGAAAGCAATCAATGAACATCTAAGGTGCCACAATGAAGACTTGATGCTTCTCATCTCTCTCTCTCTTCTTGTCTCTCCCCTCTGTCATTCTCTCTGTCTCTCTGTCTATCTCTGTCACAAAAAAGAAAGAAAAATATCAAAACTGTGAATAAGAATTCTGCAATGAAAAAAATTCCACTGACAAGGGGAAACACATAATAAAAGCAATGAATCAACTAAAAGTAGTGAAACCAGAAATATCAGTATTTGTGCTGCCTGTCACTACTTCCACCAAATAAATAGAAACATGGATTGAGTCTTTATGGGTGCTTTATTCAGATGGCCAGCAATCTGAGGAGTTGGGGATTACTTTCCTAAAGCTACCTCAACACCGTATCCCAAGCTAACCTTCTTAAAAGGGGGAAAAAGCATAGGTAAGGATTTTGGAATTTTAAAGGAAAGTTAATAATATCATAGTCAAAGTTAATTGGACCATAGTAATTAGGTGTTATACCCTTGGAGCACGAAATCTTTCATTGCTAATCTCTACTTGCAATCCCCTGGGGTAAAAAGATGGATTGCTCACAGATCTTGTAGGGCAGCGGTCCCCAACCTTTTTTGGGCCACGGACCGGTTTAATGTCAGAAAATATTTTCACGGACTGGCCTTTAAGGTGGATAAATGTACAAAATAAAATTATGTGACCGGCGTAAAAACTGTGGTATTTTAAAATATAATTGTCGAATTTATGAGACAAGCATCAAGAGTGAGTCTTATACGGATGTAATAGAGGGAATCTGGTCATTTTAAAAAAGTAAAACATTGTTCAGACTTAAATATAAACAAAATGGAAATAATGTAAGTTATTTATTCTTTCTCTGCGGACCAGTACCAAATGGCCCACGGCCCAGTACCGGTCCGTGGCCTGGGGGTTGGGGACCACTGTTGTAGGGCACAAAAATGAATTACTTGCAGATTCTCGTACATGTCTTAACTGGAGCTTGAACCCATGACCTCTCGTTAAGTCATGTAGGTCCTTTCAGGTATCCCACTTTCTGGAACAATTTTTTACTTGCATTAACCATTAAGCCTATTGATAATAACTAAAGCCACTATTACTCAAGCTAAAATTTTAACTCTTGAGTTTCTCCTATCATTAGTGCAAAGATTAAAAGGCAAAAGTAAGAAGATCATGCATAATTACAACAGTAAATTAATGGATACACACACACGAAGTAAAAATTAATGACAAAAACATAAATGAGGAAGAGGTTTAATAAATATGGTAGTGATTTTAGAATATTCGGACCTAAGTGACCATTAATTTAAAATATACTGCTATAAACATAGGTTGGTATATATCAGTGGTAGTCAACCTGGTCTCTACTGCCCACTAGTGGGCTTTCCAGCTATCATGGTGAGTGGTAGTGGAGCAACCAAAGTATAAATAAAAAGATAGATTTAACTGTAGTATGTTGTTTCATAAAGATTTATTCTGCCAAACTTAGCGAAAATCTGACATAAAGTACTTGGTAAGTAATTATTATTATATGCTTTAACTTGCTGTCACTCTGCTTTATAAATTTTATAAAGTAAAGTTACTGCCCTACTTTATAAATCACCGTTACTGTGGCAGTTAGAAAATTTTACTACTAACAGAGATACAAAAGTAGGCGGTAGGTATAAAAAGGTTGACTACCCCTGGTATATATGAAGCACATGGTAACCACAAACAAAATTGACATGAAGTACACAAGAAATAAAGATAAAGGAATCTAAGTGCAACACTACAAGAGAGAGAGCTGAAAGGCAGAAACTGTGGGCCTACTGAAAACATGAGGCTAGTGAGTTCCAAAAGGAAAATTTATTTGAAAAGTGCCTGGGTAGAAGCAGGCTGAGACCAGCAAAGGTGTCATTACTAAGTGAGGGATAAGGCAGGGTCTCTATGGATTAGTCAAAGGGCCTTGGACAAAGGCAGCTGACATTGCTGCATCTGACTCAACTGTCCATAATCAGCATCCAGCTGCAAGGGAGGTCTGAGTCCAGTTACTGATTAAGCAAGTCCTCTTCCTCCTCCAGGCCTGCATTGTTCTTAAGATGGTGGCTGAGTAGCCATTTTATCTATCATTCTCATCTTGTTCTAGTATTAAAAGCTGAGAGGTGTTGTTCTCTTAAGACTGCTTCAAGCTGAGAAGGGTCATTGTGGACACCTAAGGGAGAAAGCCTATACTTGCTGGTGTATTAGTTGGTATCGGTGCAAGGCCTGGAGGAGGAATAACTGGCCACCAATTTTAATGGTGAGAGTCTGGAGTTGATTCTGTATGAAGCACATGAAAATCCTGAAAAGACAGGGGCCAAAGAGAAGTGTTAAGAGGAGGGTTACTAGTAGGCCTATGAAAGATAAATAACCAGGTTAATTTCAGCAAAGCCTCCTATATAGCTGACCAGGTAGAGTCCTCAAGCCCTTCTTGGCTGAAAATTTTGAGCCAGGCTGCATTTTCTAAGATCCTTTGGGTTCTTCTATCTTTCCTGTGTAAAAACAGCACGAGGTGTTAGGGATCATACAGACTCCCACTTCTTCGGCTAAGAGAAAATCTAAGGCTATTTGATTGTACGACACCATGCAGGCAAAGGAGTCAAGGGTGCATGTAAGAAGCTGTAAATTCTCTCCTATATCCTGTCCCATGACACCCATGGTGACTATGATTGATTTTTTTTTTTTTTTTTGCAATTAGAACATTATTGGTAATATACCCTGTGAGGCTGGAAGCCATAGTGGCTGCAATGATTCTTGTGATTATTATTCCAACAGCATATTTTGATATATGTTAGTTTTAAGCTGAGAGGTTTATGTTGGGAGGTTTAAGCAAGAACACATGGATGGGGGTGTTTGCAGGAGTGGCATACCCAATCCGCCACAGACCACTATCAGTGGTAGGGTTGAGGCACTGTAAGGCAGCAGTGTGGGGATGCACGTCAAGATTCTGAAAAGATAGGGGCCAAAAATTAGTATGAAAAGTAAGGTTATCAATGGCCTTATTAAGGCTAGTAGCCAGGTTAGCTTGGGCAAGGGACTCCTGTATGGCTGACCAAATGGAGTTTTCAAGTACTCTTTTCACCTCTGTTTACTTTCTCGGTTTCTTTCTTTTTGTTTCTCCCACTTGCACATACGTTCTGCAACTTTCATAAACCTTTTTTTACCATTTAGAAATAACCAGCTTTCAGGACAACTTACTTTCTTCCTTTTACTTCAAAAGTACTTTTATACCTTATACCTTTTTATTATTAACACTGTATAATTTCTTTCAATTAATCAGAATTCTCAACTTCCAGAACCCCCATTTTTTTTGTATTTTCTTTTTTTATCTTATTTTTATTAATTTTAATGCAGTGACATTGATAAATCAGGGTACATATGTTCTGAGAAAACATCTCCAGATTATTTTGACCTTTGATTATGCTGCATACCCCTCACTCAAAGTCAAATCGTCCTCTGTCACCTTCTATCTGGTTTTCTTTGTGCCCCTACCCTCCCCCTACCCCCTCCCTCTCCTTTGGAGCCCCTCCCCCCACCACTCCCTGTTACCATCACATTCTTGTCCATGTCTCTGAGTTTCATTTTTATGTCCCATCTATGCGTGGGTTCATATAGTTCTTAGTTTTTTCTGATTTACTTATTTCACTCCGTATAATGTTATCAAGGTCCATCCATGTTATTGTAAATGATCCAATGTCATCATTTCTTAGGGCTGAGTAGTATTCCATAGTATATATGTACCAAAGCTTTTTAATCCACTCATATTCTGACGGACACTTGGGCTGTTTCCAGATCTTCGCTATTGTGAGCAATGCAGCTATAAACATGGGGGTGCATTTCTCCTTCTGGAACCGTTCTATGGTGTCCTTGGGGTATATTCCTGACAGTGGGATGGCTGGGTCAAAAGGCAGTTCGATTTTCAATTTTTTGAGGAATCTCCATACTGTTTTCCACAGTGGCTGCACCAGTCTGCATTCCCACCAACAGTGCAGGAGGGCTCCCTTTTCTCCACATCCTCGCCAGCACTCATTCTGTGTTGTTTTGTTGATGAGCGCCATTCTGGCTGGTGTGAGGTGATATCTCATTGTGGTTTTAATTTGCATTTCTCTAATGATTAGTGATGTTGAGCATTTTTTCATATGCCTATTGGCCATCTGTATATCCTCTTTGGAGAAGTGTTTATTCATTTCTTTTGCCCATTTTTGATTGGATTGTTTGTCTTTCTGGTGTTGAGATTTACAAGTTCTTTATAAATTTTGGTTATTAACCCCTTATCAGATGTACTGTCAAATATGTTCTCCCATTGTGTAGTTTGTCTTTTTATTCTGTTCTTATTGTCTTTGGCTGTGCAAAAGATTTTTAGTTTGATATAGTCCCATTTTTTTATCCTAACGTTTTTTTAATAATTTTATTTTTTAATGGGGTGACATAAAAAAATCAGGATACATATATATTCAAAGATAACATGTCCAGGTTATCTTGTCATTCAATTATGTTGCATACCCATCACCCAAAGTCAGATTGTCCTCTGTCACCTTCTATCTAGTTTTCTTTGTGCCTCTCCCCTTCCCCCTTGCCCTCTCCCTCCCCCCTTCCCCCTGTAACCACCACACTCTTATCAATGTCTCTTAGTCTCACTTTTATAATCCACCTATGTATGGAATAATGCAGTTCCTGTTTTTTTCTGATTTACTTATTTCACTTCGTATAATGTTACAAGATCCCACCATTTTGCTGTAAATGATCCGATGTCATCATTTCTTATGGCTGAGTAGTATTCCATAGTATATGTGCCACATCTTCTTTATCCAGCATCTATTGATGGGCTTTTTGGTTGTTTCCATGTCCTGGCCACTGTGAACAATGCTGCAATGAATATGGGGCTGCATGTGTCTTTACGTATCAATGTTTCTGAGTTTTGGGGGTATATACCCAGTAGAGGGATTGCTGGGTCATAAGGTAGTTCTATTTTCAGTTTTTTAAGAACACCATACTTTCTTCTATAATGGTTGTACTACTTTACATTCCCACCAACAGTGTATAAAGGTTCCTTTTTCTCCACAGCCTCTCCAACATTTGCTATTACCTGTCTTGTTAATAATAGCTAATCTAACAGTTGTGAGGTGGTATCTCATTGCAGTTTTGATTTGCATTTTTCTAATAACTAAAGAAGATGAGCATCTTTTAATATATCTGTTGGCCATTTGTATTTCTTCCTGGGAGAAGTGTCTGTTCATGTCCTCTTCCCATTTTTTTATTGGATTGTTTGTTTGTTTGTTGTTGAGTTTTATGAGTTCTTTGTATATTTTGTATATTAGACCCTTATCTGAGCTGTTGTTTGAAAATATCATTTTCCATTTAGTTGGCTGTCTGTTTATTTTGTTATCAGTTTCTCTTGCTCAGCAAAAACTTCTTAGTCTGATGTAGTCCCATTCATTAATTTTTGCCTTCACTTCTCTTGCCTTTGGAGTCAAATTCATAAAATACTCTTTAAAACCTAGGTTGATGAGTTTAGTACCTATGTCTTCTTCTATGTACTTAATTGTTTCAGGTCTTATGTTTAGATCTTTGATCCATTTTGAGTTAATTTTAGTACATTATCCTAACTTTTATTTCCCTTGTCAGTGGAGATAAATCAGCAAATATATCGCTCTGAGAGATGTCGGAGAGCTTACTGCCTATGTTTTCTTCTAAGATGCTTATGGTTTCACGGTTGACATTTAAGTCTTTTATCCATTTTGAGTTTATTTTTGTGAATGGTGTAAGTTGGTGGTCTAGTTTCATTATTTTGCAGGTTGCTGTCCAATTTTCCCAACACCATTTGTTGAAGAGGCTATCTTTACTCCATTGTATGCCCTTACCTCCTTTGTCAAATAACAGTTGTCCATAGAGCTGTGGGTTTATTTATGGGTTCTCCGTTCTGTTCCATTGATCTATGTGCCTGTTCTTATGCCACTACCAGGCTGTTTTGAGTACAGTAGCCTTGTAGTATAGCTTGATATCAGGAAGTGTGATACCTCCCCCTTTGTTCTTCTCTTTTAAGATTGCTGAGGGTATTCGTGTTCTCTTTTGGTTCCATATAAATTTTTGGAATATGTGTTCTATATCTTTAAAGTATGTCATTGGTATTTTAATTGGTATTGCGTTGAATTTATAAATTACTTTGGGTAATATAGATATTTTAATGATGTTTATTTTTCCTTACCATGAGCATGGCATGTGCTTCCACTTGTTTGTATCTTCCTTGATTTCTTATATCAATGTTTTATAATTTTCCGAGTACAATTCTTTAGGCTCCTTGGTTAAATGTACTCCTAGGTACTTTATTTTTTTGGTTGTAGTAGTGAAGGGGATTGTTTCCTTAATTTCTCTTTCTGACTGTTCATTGTTGGTGTATAAAAATGCCTCTGATTTCTGAGTATTAATTTTATATCCTGCCACCTTGCTGAATTTATTTATCAGTTCCAGTAGTTTTTTGACTGAGACGTTAGGGTTTTCTATATACAATATCATATCATCTGCAAATAATAATAGCTTTACTTCTTCTTTTCCAACTTGAATGCCTTTTATTTCTTCTTCTTGTCTGATTGCTGTGGCTAGGACTTCCAGGACTATGTTGAATAAGAGTAGTGAAAGGGGGCACCCCTGCCTTGTTCCTGATCTTAAGGGGATTGCTTTTAATTTTTGCCCATTGACTATGATGTTGGCTGTGTGTTTGTCATAGATAGCCTTTATCATGTTGAGGTATGTTCCCTGCATTCCCACTTTGCTGAGAGTTTTGATCATGAATGGGTGCTGGGTTTTATCAAATGCTTTTTCTGCATCTATTGAAATTATCATGTGGTTTTTTTCCTTCGTTTTTTTTATGTGATGAATCACATTGATTAGATTTGCGAATATTGTACCAGCCTTGCCTCCACAGAATAAATCCCACTTGATCATGGTGTATGATTTTTTTCTATATATTGTTGGATCCGGTTTGCTAATATTTTGTTGAGGATTTTAGCATCTATATTCATCAGGGATATTGGCCTATAATTTTCTTTCTTTGTGTTGTCTTTGCCTGGTTTTGGAATCAGAATTATGCTCTCCTCATAAAAGGAGCTTGGAAGTCTTCCTACCTCTTGAATTTTTTGAAATAACTTGAGAAGGATAGGAGTTAGTTCTTCTTTAAATATTTGGTAGACTTCACTTGTGAAGCCATCTGGCCCAGGACTTTTCTTTGTTGGGAGTTTTTTGATAACTGTTTTGATCTCAGTTGGTGTAATCGGTCTGTTTAGGTTTTCTGAATCTTCCAGATTGATTTTTGGAAGATTGTATGTTTCAAGGAATTTGTCCATTTCATCTAGATTGTCTAGGGTTTTTTTGTTGTTGTTTTTTTTGTATTTTTTCTGAAGCTGGATACAGGGAGAGACAGTCAGACAGACTCCCGCATGCGCCCAACCGGGATCCACCCGGCATGCCCACCAGGGGTGACGCTCTGCCCACCAGGGGGCGATGCTCTGCCCCTCTGGGGCGTCGCTCTGCCGCGACCAGAGCCACTCTAGCGCCTGGGGCAGAGGCCAAGGAGCCATCCCCAGCGCCTGGGCCATCTCTGCTCCAATGGAGCCTTGGCTGCGGGAGGGGAAGAGAGAGACAGAGAGGAAGGAGGGGATGGGGGTGAAGGAGCAAATGGGTTCTTCTCCTATGAGCCCTGGCCAGGAATCAAACCCGGGTCCCCCACATGCCAGGCCGATGCTCTACTGCTGAGCCAACCGGCCAGGGCTAGGTTGTCTAGTTTTTTGGCATACAGTTCTTCATAATATTTTCTTACAATCCTTTGTATTTCTGTTGAGTCAGTTCTTATTTCTCCCCTCTCATTTCTAATTTTATTTATTTGAGTCCTCTCTCTCTCTTTCTTGGTGAGTCTAGTTAGAAGTTCATCGATCTTGTTTACCTTTTCAAAGAACCAGCTCCTAGTTTCTTTGATCCTCTGTATTGTTTCTTTAGTCTCTATGTCATTTATTTCTGCTCTGGTCTTTATTATTTCCTTCCTTCTACTACATTTAGGCTTTACTTGCTGTTCTTCTTCTAGTTCTTTTAGATGCAGGGTTAAGTTGTTTATTTGAGCTTTTTCTAACTTCTTAAAGTGTGCCTGTAGTGCTATGAAGTTCCCTCTCAGTACTGCTTTTGCTGTGTCCCATAAATTTTGAGTTGTTGTATGATCATTATCATTCGTTTCTAGGAATTTTTTTATTTCTTCTTTGATCTCATTCTTAATCCATTCGTTATTTAACAACCTGCTATTTAGTTTCCATGTGATTGAGAATTTTTGAGCTTTTCTGTTGTGGTTGATTTCTAGTTTCATGCCATTGTGATCAGAGAAAGTGCTTGATATGATTTCAATCTTCTTAAATTTGTTGAGACCACTTTTGTGCCCTAACATGTGGTCTATCCTAGAGAATGTACCATGAGCACTTGAAAAGAATGTATATTCTGCTGCTTTAGGGTGAAAGGTTCTGTAGATATCTATTAAATTGAGTTGATCTAGTGTGTCTTTTAAGTCTGCTGTTTCTTTGTTAATTTTCTTTCATGAGGCTCTATCTAGTGATGTTAGTGAGGTATTAAAATCCCCTACTATTATAGTGTTGCTGTTGATCTCGCTCTTTATATCCATCAAAGTCTGTTTTATATATTTAGGTGTTCCTATATTAGGTATGTAGATATTTATAATAGTTATATCTTCCTGTTGGACTGCTCCCTTTATCATTATGTAGTGGCCTTCTTTATCTCTTACTATATTCTTTGTTTTAAAGTCCATTTTGTCTGATATAAGTATTGCTACCTCAGATTTTTTTTCATTTCCATTTGCATGAAATGTGGTTTTTTTTCATTCTTTTACTTTTAACATATGTGCATATTTTGTTTTAAGGTGTGTCTCTTGTAGACAGCATATGTAAGGGTCCTGTTTTCTTATCCATGCAGCTACCCTATGTCTTTTTGATTGGATCATTTAATCCATTTACATTTAAGGCTATTATTGATATGTTGTTGTTTATTGCCATTTTAGTCTTTATAGCTATATCCCTCTTTTGCTATATTCTTTTTTCACTTTGATCTGTTTATACCATGCTCCTTAACATTTCCTGCAGCATTGGTTTGGTTATAATGAATTCCTTAAGCTTTTGTTTGTTTTTTTGTCTGGGAAACTTTTTATTTCTCCTTCAATTTTAAATGATAGCCTTGCTGGATAAAGTAGTCTTGTTTTTAGGTGCTTGTTCTGCATTACTTTGGATATTTCTTGCCATTCCCTTCTGGCTTCAAGTGTTTCTGTTGAGAAGTCTGATGTCATCCTTATGGGGGCTCCTTTGTAAGTGATAGCCTTTTTTTTCTCTCATAGCTTTTAATATTTTCTCTTTATCACTTAGCTTTGGTATTTAATTATGATGTGTCTTGGTGTAGGTTTCTTTGGATTTCTTTTTAGTGGAGTTCTCTGTGCTTCTTGAATTTGTGAGAGTTTCTCCTGCACTAATTTAGGGAAGTTTTCAGCTATGATATGATTGAACATAGCCTCTATTCCTTGTTCTTTCTCTTCTTCAGGAACCCCTATGATGCGGATGTTATTTCTCTTTATGTTGTTACAGAGCTCTCTAAGAGTTTCCTCAGACCTTTTGAGTTTCTTTTCTTTTTTCTTCTCTGCTTTCATGCCTTAATTCCAGTTGTCCTCCAACTCACTGATTCGATCCTCAGCTCTATCAATCCTGTTTTTAGTTCCTTCCATTGTGGTCTTCATTTCTGATATTGTATTTGTCATCTCTGACTGATTCTTTTTTAATATTTCAATATCCTGTTTTATACTTGCTATTTCTTTATTTAGATGTTTGTGATGACCATCCATTGTTGTTCTAAGATACCTAAGCATCCTTACAATCATTATTTTAAACTGGGCATCGGGAAGTTTGATTGTTTCCATATCACTCAGTTCATCTCCTGAAGGTTTCTCTTGTGGTTTCATTTGGATTGCACTTCTTTTTCTTCTCATTGTGTCTGGGTGTTTGGGTGTTTTCTTTGTAGAGCTGGTTGAGTCTAGGCTTGGGGTTGTCTGCCTCCAGTTTTTACTTGTGTTGTTTCTAGGTCGTCTTGGCTTGGCAGCAGCTATTATTTGTAATCCACTTTCGGATTTGGGCCGCTTTCAAGTCTTGATTTGTTTGTTTTCTTAACAGGTGATTGTCTTGTTTGCTGATCTCAGCAGGGGGCTTATTTGAAATTGTATCCAGGAATATGGTGGGTGTAACCTGAGACTCTGAAGACCTCTTCTGTCAGTTAATCTCTCTGGGGGCGGGTTGTTTTCTCATCTTCTGTAGGGGGAGGTGTATCTCAGATCTCCATGGAGACCTGAGTTACTGCCCCTCCTCCCCACTTCCTGTTTTCAGCTGTGTCTTCTTGCGCTGATTGGAGCTGGAGAGATGTCTGTATTTCTGTGACCTGGAAGTACTTCTGTATTTTGCTTTGTGGAAGGATCAGCCCCTCCCCCAATTATGGCCACCTCCCGCACTGAATGAGTCAGCTTTTCAGGTCCTCCCCTGCATTCCTCTCCCCCTCACCCTCCATCTCTCTCTCTCTCTCCTTTTTCGAAGACAAGGGGGCCCTTTCAACACACCTCGTTTCCTGGTCACCAGGCAAGAGGCTTTCAGCAGTATTTCCTGCTCTTTTCCTTGGAGTGAGGGCCCAGCCTTACCAGCCCTTCTGTTCCTGTAAGCAGGGGAGATCTAGGTGCTCCCTACCAGGTTTGTTGTGGCTTCTTCTTTGCTCCTTAGTTTTTGAAAGCTGTTCTTGTAGTCCAGATTTGATTTTTCATGCTGATTGTTCATAAATTAGTTTATAATACAGTTCAGTGGTGTGAACTGGGAGTCTGTGTGTCTGACTACTCCACTGCCATCTTCTGAAGCCTTTTTTTTTGTATTTTCTGAAATTGAAAATGGGGAGGCAGACAGACAGACTCCCACATGTGCCTGACCGGGATCCACCCGGGATGCCCACCAGGGGGCGATGCTCTGCCCCTCTGGGGCATCGCTCTGCCACAATCAGAGCCATTCTATCACCTGAGGCAGAGGCCACAGAGCCATCCTCAGCACCTGGGCCAACTTTGTTTCAATGGAGCCTCGGCTGCGGGAGGGGAAGAGAGAGACAGAGAGTAAGGAGAGGGGGAGGAGTGGAGAAGCAGGTGGGCACTTCTCTTGTGTGCCCTGGCCGGGAATCGAACCTGGGACTCCTACATGCTAGGCCGATGCTCTACCACTGAGCCAACCGGCCAGCACAGAACCCCCAACTTTTAGTGAAGACTTAGCGATTTTAGATTGGTACTTCTATGAACATACTTTATGACCTTTTGAAATAGGTTCTTTCATTGGCAAATACACTTATATTTTTAAAAGATATAACAGAAATAACAGGAACGTTTTATAAACACAGGCAAAAAAAAATATATTTTCCATTTAGAACTTTAAAAGACATTAATGAAATTTAAACCAGTAGTATTATTAAATGCTTTTCTAGACTACTTGGTTAAAAAAAAAACTTGGAATAATTTTATATTTTACAGTATTAGTAATAGTTGCAGAGAGGGCAAGACTCCTTATCTGTCCTTGACAGCCTTCCAAGATAACTGAAGAAAGGGGAGGGGATGGGCTGCTGAGCTACCACTTGGATTTTAAAACTGCCCTTTTTCATTTTCCCTTACACTGAGGTCCTAGCATGACCACCCCCACTTTCACAGTCCAAACAGAGTCCAGAGAGGTGTTAATTCTTGTAAAGCCAGTAGCCACGACCACCATCACAGCCGCCTGGCCCGTGCAGTTTTGCATTTGATTCGGACAGACAGTAATGAAACAATGGAGCCAAGAACTGGTGGGCCATTAGCTTTAATCCTATCTCACACCCGGTGGGCAAGAATTACACACAGTGGGAAAACAATTTCCTTTTTCATTCAGGGCTCCCAAAGCCACTGACTCATCTGAGTTTTCCTAGAATCAAAGATTTCTACCTCACCAGCCTTATTCACCTCTGTTCCCCATCTTTTTCTCTCTGCACAAACTCTGCATCAATTGGCTTCTTCAGCACTCCACCATCTTGGCTGCTTCTCCTCTGCAATGCTAATTTCAGGAACTGAGAGAGTGAGCCCTTAGTCTCCCTTATTTTATAGTGTAGAAATTAAAGCCTTTAAGCCAGTATACAAATAAGGAAGTCTCTGATACAAAGCCACTTATCTGAGGCATAAATGGGATTCCTCATAAGAATGCACCACCCCACATCATGCAACAGTCAAGGGTGTGGGGAAAAGCTTAGTGTTGTGAAGATCTTTGTATTAAAAGGGTGGAAAGGCCTTATAGACTTAGGCTATAAGGACCCTTCCTGCTTACAGCCTGTCCCCCACACCCAATGCAAACTATAAGCAAGCAAACATATACATCATATTTGCAAACTTAATTGACCCACAATTCTCCTATTGTTTTCAGAACTACAGCAGCTTTCAGACATCCAAGAAGAGATTTTAAGATATTTAAATGACTTATTTTCTTTTTCCTTTTTTCTCAGTTTTACTGTCTGGAAAAGGGAGAGTGGGATCTTTTTCTCTTGAGCTTTGTAGGAGGAAAGCCTGAGCAGAATTAGGAGGGGGGAATTAAAAGGATTTTGGAGGTTATGGAAAGTAAGCATGGCATTTAATTTTGAGAGACAGTCTTGGCCCAGTAATGTGGTGGGACAGGAGGGGAGAAGTAAAAAAGGCATGTGTGAAAGTGAGGGATCCTAATCTGTACTATAGGAGTGTGGGCAACATAGGCTGGGAAATTTGGCCGTCATTTTCCACAACAGAGACCACAGACTTTGAAGGGAACCTTTATACTTTTATAAGGCAGAGTAGATTGCACTGGTATCTATAAAGAAAGAAATTGGCCTACCTGCCACCACCAAGTTTACCTGAGGCTCAGAAGATATGATGATCATTGGGGCATCTGTCCTCAGGCACCTTCAGTCCTCAGCAGCCAGGCTTATCTGCTCCAGCCAGCCTAGGAAGGAATGAGGTCTTACCTACAGAGTGCTGATCACAGTCCCACTTCCAATGGAGCCCCCTGCAAAGAGTGGGGGCAAAGCTTTGGGTACTGGCCTGGATTAGGGTACTTGTGGCCCAGTGACCTTCATTGCTACACTTAAAGTAAGCAGCTGGTGGAGTGTTAATAGGATAATTTTTGCTTTTTGGACCTCCCTTAGTGCTCTGGGATTGGGTCACCAGGCCCTTGATGACAGAAGCTAGCATTTGAAAGTGAGCTAGTTTTTGTTTGGGGAAGTCTTCATCCTTATTGTTAAAGACCTTGTCTGCCTGGTTTAAAAGACCACTTTGGGGGAGTATGAGGGCCGTTTTTCAGCTTTTGCAGCTTGTGCCTGATGTTGGGTGCTGATTGGGAGATGAAATTTATGTTAAGTACTAGGAAAATTTGGTGAGAAGAGCAGGAATCACAGAGAGAGGGTTGTGATCTGAGTGCAAAAAAGGCCTGGACATAGGGGACTTCGAACTAAATTTTATTTTGCCAATAGAAATTGTAAAGTGCTGTTTTCAGGCCATTGGGATGAATTTTCCAGTTCATATTGAGGCCAGGCTGTGTTACAGTAAAAAATAAGGTGTTAGCCCTTGCCTGTTGGCTCAGTGGTAGAGCGTCGGCCTGATGTGCAGGAGTCCCGGTTCGATTCCTGGCCAGGGCACACAGGAGAAGTGCCCATCTGCTTCTCCACCCCTCCCCCTCTCCTTCCTCTCTGTCTCTCTCTTCCCCTCCCGCAGCCAAGGCTCCATTGGAACAAAGTTGGCCTGGGCACTGAGGATGGCTCTGTGGCCTCTGCCTCAGGCGCTATAATGGCTCTGATTGTGGCAGAGCAACGCCCCAGAGGGGCAGAGCATTGCCCCCTGGTGGGCATGCCAGGTGGATCCCGATTGGGCGCATGCGGGAGTCTGTCTGACTGCCTCCCCATTTCCAACTTCAGAAAAAATAATAATAAGGTGTTTTGGCCTGAGGTCTGGTGCAAGACTGAGTGTTTTGAGGTTTTTTTAGGAAGCAACCCAAAGGGGTTGTCTTGGGGATGGTGGACTACGAGTTCCCCATGATGTGGTGGGTGAGCGTCCAGGGTCTACAAGGAGGGAATAGACAGTCCTGGATGGACAGTCCAGCTGAAGGCAAATCCCAGAGTACCCTTCTGACCAACATTGGATTTCTGAAAACCTGCCCCCTGGATAGATTTTAGGAAGAGTCAGGAAAGTTTCCAATTATAGATCCCCTAGATTCACTAACCTGAAAATGATTGTTGTCCAGCGTGGATGTGGTAAGGTGAAACAAGAGGGTGATAATCAGTCCCGGTGTCCAGTTTTCAGTTTATCTCCACACAGGGAAAATGAGTTTCCTTTCTCAGCAGATTCAGGAGGTATGTCCAGAGGGTCTGCGGGAACTAGTCCCACAACTCCATAGGCAAGGTGGCAAGATCCGGGAGTAAGCCTGAGATGAGCTGCTGCTGCTCACCACTCCCCAGGTAGCAAATCTCACCCCTCCCAGGGTTGGGTTTAGACTCGCAAATATTCTCCCACATATACACCTCCCAGAATGAAAGGCAGAAACCATGGGTCAAACTAAAAACATGAGACTAGTGTGTTCCAAAAGGAAAATTTATTTTAAAAGTGCCTGGTTGCAGCAAAGGGTGTCAGTCCTGAGGGAGGGATAGGGCAGAGTTTCTAAGGATTAGTTAAAGGGCCTTGGGCAAAGGCAGTTAATGTTTTTGCATCTGACTCAATAGTTCCTTAACAGCATTCAGCTGCAATGGAGGGCTGAGCTGGATTACTGAGCAAGCAAGTCCTTCCTTCTTCAGGCCTGCATTGTTTTTAAGATGGTGGCTGAGCAGCCATTTTATCTATTAAGAGCAAGAAATAAGAAAGGAATAGAGAACTACAAAAAGAATCCAAAAATAATTAATAAAATGATAATAACTGCATAGCTATCAATAATTACTTTAAATAAAAATAGATTAAGTGCTCCAATCAAAAGATGAGTGGAGAAAGAAAATGTACATATTACACAATGTAATATTACTCAGCCATAAAAAGAAAGAAAGCTTACCATTTGCAACAACATGGATAGACTAAAAGGGTAAGTGAAATAAGTCAGACACAGAAAGAAATACCATGTGGAATCTAAAAATTAAAATAAATGAACAAACAAAACAAAAAAATCATAGATACAAAGAAAAAACTGATTATTGCCAAATGGGAAGAAAGTTGAGGGACTGGGTGGAAAAGGTGACGGTGAAACAGAAAATATTAACATTCATGCTGCCTATCACCACTTCAGCCGAATAACTAGAGACAAGGATTGAATCTTTATGGGCACTTTATTCAGATATCTGGTAATCTGAGAAGACAGGGGTCATGTACTGTTGGTCAAATAAGTTTGTAAATATGATATATAGGTTTGCTCGCTTATAGTTTGCATTGGGTGTGGGGGACAGGCTGTAAGCAGGCAGGGTTGTTATACCCTAAGGCTTAGTTTTAAGAATAAGCCTTTCCCACCCTAAGTGACTTTGTATCAGAGACTTCCTTGTTTGTATATTGGATTAAAGGTTTTGATTTCCACACTATAAAGTGGGGCAGACCAGGAACTTGCTCTCTCTCTGGGTTCCTGAGATTAGCATTAGAGGGGAAAGCAGAGAAAGGCTACGTGGAGGAGAGGAGAGGCAGCCAAGATGGTGGAGTGCTGAAGGAGAAGCCAGTTAGTGCAGAGTTTGTACAGAGAGAAGGAGATGGGGAACAGAGGTGAATAAGGCTGGTGAGGTAGAACCTTTGATTCTAGGAAACTCGGATGAGTCAGTGGCTTCGGTAGCTCTGAATGGAAAGGGAAGTGTTTTCCCACTGTGTGTATTTCTTGCCTGCCGGGTGCAAGCTAGGATTAAAGCTAATGGCCCACCAGTTCTTGGCTCCATTGTTTCATTACTGTCTGTCCGAATCAAATGCAAACCTGCATGGGCCAGGCAGCTGTGATGGTGGCTGCAGCTACTGGCTTTACATGTACCCAAAGCTGCCTTTAATATCTCATGTCAGTCAACCTTTTTATAAGGTGAATAAAAGGGTAGGAATGGGGTTTGGAACTCAAGGGAAAGTTAATTATATCATAGGCAGCTGGCATTCAGTCCCTGGGGCACAAAAATCTGCTTGTAGACACCTGGAACACAACTGTGGATTGCTTTCTGCCCTCTGGGGCACAATGGGTGTATTGCCTGCATATCTCATTAAGTCACGTAGGCCTGTTCAGGTATCTCAGTCCCTGTAACAAAGCTTTTACTGTTGTAAAGTAGCATACCTTAATTCCACAGGTTTACATAGAGACACCAAGGCAGGATACAGAAGAATTTTTAAAAGGAGATTTTTGATTAAGCCGGCTGCATATGACTAACATGGGGTATAGCTGACCCAAATCGTGCAGTGTCAAATATAGCTCTGAGGCTGGTTATATACCCTTAACCGCATACAGGTTGGGGGAAAAGGAGGGGGAGCATGATACAATCATTAACAAGCTTATAACATTTGTCTAGAGGGTCTATAAAAAAACATTAAAACTTTCAAGGTAACACAATAGTGATGTTTTACATATCAAACATATTCACAAATCTTTTAGTGTTTAATCTTCCCTCCCTTTGCCTAGCAGGGGTCCCCAAACTTTTTACGGAGGGGGCCAGTTCACTGACCCTCAGACCGTTGGAGGGCTGCCACATACAGTGCTCCTCTCACTGACCACCAATGAAAGAGATGCCCCTTCTGAAAGTGCAGTGGGGGGCTGGATAAACGGTCTCAGGGGGCCACATGCGGCCCGCGGGCCGTAGTTTGGGGATGCCTGGCCTAGAGGTATATGTTACTCTCAGGATTCCAGGAAGGGAGGAAGAGTTAAAATCAGTGTAGAGTATGTAAATATTGTGTCTTATTGAAAGAGAAAGGAATAACCTTTATTCTATAGTTAAACTATATATTCAGATAACCTTTATTCTATAGTTAAACTAAATGACCCAGTCGTCCTTGAAAGCCAGAAAGCTTCTGCATTCTTCTTCCCCCATTATCTAAAGAAAGGATAGGGCAAGAAGCCGGACTTTTCCTCCGGAAATTAATATTAATATTTGCAATTTTTGGTACCTTACCACATTACTTTCATTAACCATTAAGTTTGTTGATTATAACTAAAGCTACTATTACTCAAGCTAAAATTTTTTTTTTCTTTTCATTTTTTTCTGAAGCTGGAAACAGGGAGAGACAGTCAGACAGACTCCCGCATGCGCCTGACCGAGATCCACCCAGCACGCCCACCAGGGGCGACGCTCTGCCCACCAGGGGGCGATGCTCTGCCCATCCTGGGCGTCGCCATGTTGCGACCAGAGCCACTGTAGCGCCTGGGGCAGAGGCCACAGAGCCATCCCCAGCGCCTGGGGCCATCTTTGCTCCAATGGAGCCTCGGCTGCGGGAGGGGAAGAGAGAGACAGAGAGGAAAGCGCGGCGGAGGGGTGGAGAAGCAAATGGGCGCTTCTCCTGTGTGCCCTGGCCGGGAATCGAACCCGGGTCCTCCGCACGCTAGGCCGACGCTCTACCGCTGAGCCAACCCGGCCAGGGCTCAAGCTAAAATTTTAACTCTTGAGTTTTCCCTATCAAAGGGATTAAGAAGTATAGATTGGTAGTGCAAACTAGTCATGAATGTAAAGTACAATTTAGAGAATATAGTCAATGATATTGTAATAACTATATGTGGCATCAGGTGGGTACAAGACTTGTTGCAGTATCACTTTGTAAGTTATATAAATGTCTAACCACTATGTTGCACACCTGAAACTAATATTGTATGTCAACTGTAATTTAAAAAATTAAAAACGAACAGTAAAAAATGGTTCAATATCCTTTCATGTACTGGAATCTAAGAGAAAACTTTCTAGCATTACTGAAAATAGTATTGGTTGGTGTTGGGCAGATAAAATGTATTATGCTCACTTTGTTAAGGATGACGCTGCCCACGTGGAGGCCGTTGCTCAGGTGATATTAATGTGTGTTGGGGGCTGGCTGTGGGCAGGCAGAATCCTTGTAGCCTGGGGCTTGGTTTTGGGATTGTTTCCCACCCTTTTTGATGTGGGGTGGTACAATCCCATCATGCCCCAGATAAGTGACTTTGTATTAGAGACTTCCCTACTTTGTATATTGGATTAAAGGTTTGGATTTCTACACTATAAAATCGGGGCAGAACGGGAGCTTGCTCTCTTGGTTCCTGAGATTAGCATGAGAGAGCATTAGAGTAGAGAGCAGAGTAAGGCCACGTGGAGGAGGCCAGGAGAAGCAGCCAAGATGGCGGAGTGTTGAGTGAGAAGCCAGTTTGGGCAGAGTTTGTGCAGGGAGAAGGAAGGAGATGGGGAACAGAGGTGAATAAGTCTGATGAGCTAGAAACCTTTGATTCTAGGAAACTCGGATAAGTCAGTAGCTTTGTGAGCACTGAATGAGTGGGTTTTGGAGCCCAGTGTGTGTTTTTATACTTGCCTGCCAGGAGCAAGCTAGGATTAAAGATGATGGCCCACCAGTTTTTGGCTCTGTTGTTTCTTTACCGACTGTCCGAATCCAATGCAAACCTACATGGACCAGGCTGCTGTGATAGTAGCCCTGGCTTCTGGCTTTACAGTTGGAGTATCGACAATCCTGTTTAGTAGTACTCCCCAAATTTTATACATTGAGATACTAACACTCTTCCATGACATAAAGTAATGATTTTCAAAGAATGCATAGAGTTATGCACCTGCCCATACAGTTCCATGTCAATACATTTTACATTGTAAGATGGGAAGATGGTAGAAAAACATGAATTAAGTAGTGAGTTCTTTATATAGAAACCCTACTACAGGGAAATTATTTCATTCAACATACGCATGTTACTTAATCCTGTCCTTTAGTTTCCTTCTCTGGTGAATGTGGATAGTAATAATACCTAGCCATGAGGCTGTTAGAAGGATTCGATGAGTATGCATATGTATATATTTGTGTGTAACTATTATTAATAATATTAACTTGCACACAGGTTACAGAAATGATAACAATTGGTGCCTAAACTCAGAGACTTTATGAAGAAGCAATTACATTAACAAATATACGTATGTCCTGAGGTTGAAAAGGTCACAGAGGAAGCAATGGTCAATTTTGTGTGAAAGAATTAAGTAAGGAGGGGATATAACTTTGACTTAATCCTTTCAAGAAGTATTAACAGACAGCTTGAGCCATTTCAAACTGAGAAGATAAGGTGAGCCACAGCATGGACAGGGAAACAGGCATTTTCAGGGATTTGTGTAATACAGCTTGAGAAAGCACCAAAATTTTTGCTTCTTCAGAGGTGGGCTGAGTCCAGATTATAATAGGTTACAGCGTTGATTTTCAACTGGTGCACTGTAAAAATTTTTATAACATGCAATACCTATTTAGTCAGGGACACTGACCTATATTCTCTTAGATTGTCAAGTCAAAAAATGACAAGAGCCAACACAACAATTGCCATTGATGTGAATGCCCTATGTTGAAACATAAGTATGTAGCTCATATAATAGAGTTGCATCTTATTGGTCACATCACATAATAAGATCGTGTCTGATAGGTTAATTCTTTTTACCAGAAATCCTTATGTACAAGTATAGACAGCTGATTTTTTTAAAAAAATGATTTTGGAGCAAAAAAGTAGGTAATTACTATTATTATTATTTTGTAAACCAATCAAAATTATGCCTATTTTTTATCAGATTGGCAATCAATTTATTATCTATTTTATCTACTACCTACCTACATACATATATATACCATATACGTGTGTGTGCTGCAGAATTTTAGTATTTAGTTTACATGTGCCATGAGATGAAAAACTTTGAAAATCACTGGGTCCCAGGATGAGTTTCAAGGTTTTGCTTTGGATGTTGGGGAACATAATGATGCTATTCAGGTAATTGCTGAACTATGAGAGGAAGAATGGCAACTTTGGAGTAGAGTAAGAGAAGAGAAGATGATTAGAGGACATTCAGGCTGAACTATCAAGCTAATAGTCATATATGCGTTGGGAAGTACTGGGCTTTGATCTTCAGTTTTCTTATTTTTTAAAGAGGGGCTTGGAGAGAATAATAGTGCCTACTTTCCAGGGTTGTTATTGGGAATAAGAAATGATGAATGCACCTGGCCCAGTGACTTGCCCATATTAGGTGCTGAATACACAGGAGCTGTTATTATTTCTCCTGTCTCTGTGCTCCCTCCCTCTGCTGTGTTGTCTTTCTGCTCTTTACTCCTCTGTAGAGGAACTGTGGTAGGGAAAAGGACCTGTTAAAGACCTGTGATTGCTTGAGATTTCCTGATATCCTATTAAAATGAGCTAGAAAAGGACTTTCAGGCAAGGGCAAAAAAAAAAAAATCCTGGAAATGTGGCTGTTATCCTATGGATTCAGCTCTACAGGAATCTTAGCAATGCCTGACTGAGAGATCTCAAGGATTCTTAGAAGTCTGGTATCTGGGAGACTAAAAGAGTCTTTCTATATTCACAATTCTTTTTTTTTTAAACATATTCCAGTACACTTTTTTTATTTTTTTAATTCATTTTAGAGAGGAGAGAGAAAGGGAGAGAAAGAGACAGAGAAGGAGAGAGAGAGGAGAGAGAGAGGGAGAAAGAGAAGGTGGGGAGGAGCTGGAAGCATCAACTCCCATATGTGCCTTGACCAGGCAAGCCCAGGGTTTCAAACCAGCAACCTCAGCATTTCCAGGTTGACGCTTTATCCACTGCGCCACCACAGGTCAGGCGATATATTCACAATTCTTTTAATTCCTGTTTTTTCTCCACACATTCTTTCACCCTTATCTTCCTTCCTTATCTTTTGCTAGAAGATGCTCCCAACTCCATTCCCCTTTGCTCTTAATTTCCTTCCTGAGAAGACACTGTGACCTCATTGTCCTTGCTGGTGTCATGCTGTTGCCATGGAGTGCTAGGAGGGTAAATATACTGCTTGTAAAAATTAGAGGATATTTCAAAATGAATATGAAGCAATAAAAAAAATTTGGTTCTTTTTTTATTAAACAAGAACATCATAAAAGCAAAAGAAAAGTCAAAGTTGTTTGATTATGCAAATGATATGCAAACCCAATTTTTATTTCATGGGTGAAATTGTACTATACAAAAGTCTGAAAGTGCTGGAGTATCTGTACGTTCCCTGATCCCCCAATTTTTGTGAGCAGTATATGATTCCAGTTGCCAACCTTGTATTTCCCTTTCCTCATTCTTCTCTTTGTAGATAGCCCCTAACCATAATCCCTGAATTCCATTCATCCTCCCCTGGTGAGTTTGCTTAAACCCTAATGGGTAGGTAACCAAACTGAGTACTTGCAAGCCTCTTCCTGGGATGAAAACAAAACAAAACAAAACCTGAAATTTTTTTTTTTTAATAAATTTTTATTAATGGTAATGGGATGACATTAATAAATCAGGGTACATATATTCAAAGAAAACATGTCTAGGTTATTTTGTCATCAAATTATGTTGCAAACCCCTCGCCCAAAGTCAGATTGTCCTCCGTCACCCTCTATCTAGTTCTCTGTGCCCCTCCCCCACCCCCTAACTCTCTCCCTCCCTCCCTCCCATGTCCTCCCTCCCCCCCCACCCTTGGTAACCACCACACTCTTGTCCATGTCTTTTAGTCTCATTTTTATGTTCCACCAATGTATGGAATCATGTAGTTCTTGTTTTTTTCTGATTTGCTTATTTCACTCCTTATAATGTTATCAAGATCCCACCATTTTGCTGTAAATGATCTGATGTCATCATTTCTTATGGCTGAGTAGTATTCCATGGTGTATATGTGCCACATCTTCTTTATCCAGTCTTCTATTGAAGGGCTTTTTGGTTGTTTCCATGTCTTGGCCACTGTGAACAGTGCTGCAATGAACATGGGGCTACATGTGTCTTCACGTATCAATGTTTCTGAGGTTTTGGGGTATATACCCAGTAGAGGGATTGCTGGGTCATAAGGTAGTTCTATTTGCAGTTTTTTGAGGAACCACCATACTTTCCTCCATAATGGTTGTACTACTTTACAGTCCCACCAACAGTGAATGAGGGTTCCTTTTTCTCCACAGCCTCTCCAACATTTGCTATTACCCGTCTTGTTGATAATAGCTAATCTAACAAAACCTGAAATTAACTTGAGTTATATACCTACTGGGGCTAGAGACTGAGAAAAGCTGCTGGGAGGGGCAAGGCCAGTGCTCTCTGCCCTGAACCCTTCCCCATCCCACCTTTCTCTTTCTCTGGTCTCAGCCACACCCTTTTTCACCTCTTCCCACTTTTCACTCTCTGGCAGATGTCTGTCCCTTTTAAGGAACTCCACCTGCAAGATAGTCACATCTTTTCTGGGTGTAATGGGGCTAGAGATGGAGTCACTCAACCCACTCACATTGCTCAGCTAACACTTTAGGGTCTGACCCACATGAATGTGAGGTCCTCAATAGGTGCCTCCAAGAAACCTTTCCACAGAGGACCCATAGGAGTTGTTGATTTTTTTTACTGAAGACCCTGACGTGGGCTGAGGATGCCTCTATGTTTCCACCAATTGCAGGCATTTGGCTCTCCCTTTTTTTCTTTTTTAGGAAGGTGCTGGGGGTGTGCTGCGGCCAAGCTGCCATAAAGATTTCTATTTTGAAGGAGTCTTCTTCCACTTCAACTTTAAATTCAAGTGTTGCTTTGAGGTCTGGGTTGGTTTTCTTAGGTCCAACCCCAGGCCTTTCCTCAACAGTGTGTAGAGTTCAGAGGATGGGTGGAGAGTAGGCTTGGGCAGAACTGCATTGGTGGAGCTGAAAGGGGAGTTGAGGATCCTCAGTGTTGGCCACTTGGACCCAGTGAACCCAGTTTGTATTTAACCGAGGAAAAGAGCTGCATTAACAGCAGGGGAAAGATTTTTTTAGGAAGTCTGCCTTGCTGGGCCCCCTGATTTGTGACCGGATAATTGAGAGATTTGTCTCCCTTGTTTTGAGGATGGCCCAGCTGGGTCTGAATCAATTTCCTCTGCCCTTGCCCTCCTCCCTATTTTCCAGCAAAGAGAAAAAGGGGAGGTAAGAGGTTGAAGAGGAGGCGAGAGGGAGTCACTATCAAAGAGGGGTGGTTGTTAAAGAAACAGTTGTCTTACAATAATACGAGGAGTATGAACCTCCAGAGGAGGGTATTAGGTTCAGACACTTCAGGAGTTCCCAGATAGTGGCATGGGCAGTAAGTGACTCTGGGATAAGAACCCACTCCCTCCCATATCCTCTGTCTAGAGTCAACCCTAACCTCACTTCTGTTGTTTAGGTATCAACAGTGGGGGAGAAGGGCATAGGTGGATTGGGGAGTAAGGGTACAAAACTTTGATAAAGAGCTGAGCAAAGAAGGGCTAAGAGGGTTGAGGAGCCATGTGGGAGAAATGAAGGGTGCAAAAACGGATGGCTTTGTCTAATTTAGTATACCTTTGCTCAGCACTTTCATTTTTCCTTAAACAATAAAGTTAGTCTTTGGCTTAATGCAACCCAACCAAAGCTGCAGCCAGAGAGAACAGGATTCAGAAGGCTAGCCCTCCCAGGAAAATACCCTAAGCAGTAGCAGGTACCTAGAGATGCTTCTAAAAGGAAGGAGAAGAGTTAAAGTTTGATCCTAGGCTATTGGGGACAGGGAGCTAGGCTATAAGGGGAGGAGCTGCTTTGGGTTTGCCTTCAGATTAAGGAGGGCCTGTGCATGGATGGAGGTAAGAGATTAGGCCTTGCTCTAGCTCAGGGGTCCCCAAACTTTTTACACATGGGGCCAGTTCACTGTCCCTCAGACCGTTGGAGGGCCGGACTATTAAAAAAAAACAAAACTGAACAAATCCCTATGCACACTGCACATATCTTATTTTAAAGTAAAAAAACAAAACAGAAGTAGTACTGTACGTGAGCAATGCCATTCTTTGGCAGCGCCGCCACATACAGTACTCCAGGAGCACAGGATGCATCCACATCCTGTGCTCCTCTCACTGACCACCAATGAAAGAGGTGCCCCTTCCAGAAGTGCGGCGGGGGCTGGATAAATGGCCTCAGGGGGCTGCATATGGCCCGTGGGGGCTGTAGTTTGGGGACCCCTGCTCTAGCTCTTTAAGTCATGCTCAAGGTAGTTGGTTCTTCTGTAAGTGAAAAGTTAAACCGAATTGCTGGAATTGTTGGAGTTAATTGACTTATAATGGTTGCTTGGAAGAGCTTTCTCTCCCCCCCCCCCCCCCCCCCCCCCCCCCCCCCCCCCCCTCCCCCCTCCCCCCCCCCCCCCCCCCCCCCCCCCCCCCCCCCCCCCCCCCCCTCCCCCCTCCCCCCTCCCCCCTCCCCCCCCCCCCTCCCCCCTCCCCCTCCCCCCTCCCCCCTCCCCCTCCCCCCTCCCCCCTCCCCCTCCCCCTCCCCCTCCCCCTCCCCCTCCCCCTCCCCCTCCCCCTCTCCCTCTCCCTCCCTCTCCCTCTCTCTCTCCCTCCCCTTCCCCTGTCTCTCTCTTTCTCTCTACATTTAATCCTAAGAGTTTGAGGAAAATTAAATCACAACCTAAATGAAATTTATTTTTTGGATAAATAAATCCAAACAGATGATGAAAGGAACAGTCCTTTATCTCCTTTGGTATTATGTTCATCTCAAGAAAAGCAGTTATTAAGCACTTGTCTGATGTCACTCAGGGTGATAATAACTAGGCAAGGAGAATAATCTATAAGTTTATATTTCAAACTAATGGAAACTATGATGGTATGTAATAACAGATATAACTGCTTTGAAACTCTAATATCGCCAATTACTAGCTAACATTACTCTAGACCAGGGGTCCCCAAACTACGGCCCGCGGGCCGCATGCGGCCCCGAGGCCATTTATCCGGCCCACACCGCACTTCCGGAAGGGGCACCTCTTTCATTGGTGGTCGGTAAGAGGAGCATAGTTCCCATTGAAATACTGGTCAGTTTGTTGATTTAAATTTACTTGTTCTTTATTTTAAATATTGTATTTGTTCTCATTTTGTTTTTTTACTTTAAAAAAAGATATGTGCAGTGTGCATAGGGATTTGTTCATAGTTTTTTTATAGTCTGGCCCTCCAACAGTCTGAGGGACAGTGAACTGGCCCCCTATGTAAAAAGTTTGGGGACCCCTGCTCTAGACATTGCTTTTCTCCTCTAGAGAATGTGGATTAATAATCTCATCTTGAGTCTTTTGACTAGATACTCAGTAAAGAAATTGCTGGGTCATATGGTAGGGTTATTCTTAATTTTTTGAGTAACCACCATACTGTACTCCATAATGGCTGTAACAGCTTACATTCCCACCAGCAGTGAATGAGGGTTCCTTTTTCTCCACAGCCTCTCCAGCCCTTGTTATTACCCATCTTGTTGATAATAATCAGTCTAACAGGTGTGAGGTGATATCTCATTGTAGTTTTGATTTGCATTTCTCTAATAGCAAAATGAGCATCTTTTCATATATCTGTTGGCTATTTGTATGTCTTCATGGGAGAAGTATCTTTTCATGTCCTCTCCCCATTTTTTAATGGATTCTTTGTTTGTTTGTTGTGGAGCTTTGTGAGTTCTTTATATGTTTTGGACATTAATGCCTTATCAGAAATAAAATTAACAAAGGATGTCAATGACCCAAATACTGAAAACTACAAAGCATTATTGAAAGAAACTGAAAAAGACAATGAAATGGAAAAACATTCCATGTTCATGGATTAGAAGAATCAACATAGTTAAAATGGCCATATTACCCAAAACAATATACAGATTTAAAGAAATCTACATTAAAATCCCAGTGTCGTTAAAAAAAATCACTATGTTTGTATAGAACCATAAAAACCTCCAAATAGCCAAAGCAATCCTGAGAAAAAAGGAATAAAGCTGGAGGTATCACACTACCTGACTTCAAATGATGCTACAGAGCCATGATAATCAAAACAGCATGGTACTGGCAGAAAAACAGACATACAGACCAATGTAATAGAATCGAGAGCCCAGAAATAAAACCACATACATATGGACAAATAATCTTCAACAAAGGAGCCAAAAACACACAATGGAGAAAAGAAAGCCTCCTTCAACAAATGGTGCTGGAAAAACTGGAAAGCCACATGCAATTTGAATGAAGCTTGACTACAGTTTGTCACCTTGCACAAAAATTAATTCAAAATAGATCAAATATCTCTAAATATAAGATCTGCAATTGTATATTTTGTAGAAGAAAACATAAATGCTAAGCTCATAGACCTTGGCCATAGAGAACAATTTATGAATTTGAACTCAAAGCAAGGGAAGTAAAGACAAAAAATAAATGAGACTATATGAAACTAAAATGCTTCTGAGCAGCAAAAGAAACTGACAACAAAAAATAAGAAGCCAATTAAATGGGAGATGATATTTGCAAACAACCTCTGAAAAGGGGTTAATACCCAAAATATAAAAAGAAATGACAAAACTCATCAACAAACAAGCAAATAATCCAATTTTAAAAAATGGGGAGAGAACCTGAACAAACACTTTCAGCAAGACATACAAACAGCCAACAGATATATGAAAAGATGCTCATCTTAACTAGCTATTTGAGAAATGTCAATCAAAACTACAATGAGCCTGACCTGTGGTGGCGCAGTGGATAAAGTGTCAACCTGGAAACACTGAGGTTGCCGGTTCAAAACCCTGGGCTTGCCTGGTCAAGGCACATATCGGAGTAGATGCTTTCTGCTCCTCCCTCCTTCTCTCTCTCTCTCTCTCCCCTCTCTATAATGAATAAATAAAATCTTTAAAAAAAAAAAAAAAGAAAAAAAAAAACTACAATGAGATACCACTTCACACATCTTAGCTTGGTTATTATCAACATGACAGGTAATAACAAGTGTTGGAGAGGCTGTGGAGAAAAAGGAATCCTCTTTCACTGCTATTAAAAATGTAAATTAGTACAACGATTATGAAGAAAGTATGGTGGTTCTTCAAAAAATTAAGAATAGAACTACCATATGACCAGACAATCCCTCCACAGAGTATTTACCCCCCCAAAACTTTAAAATACTGGTATTTAAAGACACATGCACCCCCATGTTCACAGCAGCATTGTTCACAGTGGCCAAAACATGGAAACAACCAAAGTGCCTCTAGACAGAGGATTGGATAAAGGAGATGTGGTACAGATATTCAATGGAATACTACTCAGCCATAAGAAATGATGACATAGTGACATTAACAACATGGATGGACCTTGATAACATTATACTGAGTGAAATAAGTAAATCAGAAAAAAGCTGAAAACTGTATGATTTCACACATAGGTGGGCTAAAAAACCAAGACTCATGGACACAGATAAGAGAGCAGTGGTTACCAGGGGAAGGGAATGTAGGGAGGGTAGGGGGGAATGGTGTAAAGAGGGACAAAAATAAGGTGATGGATTATGATTTGACTTTGGGTGATGGGTATACAACATAATCAACAGTTCAAATGTTATAGAAATGTTTACCTGAAACCTATGTACTCTTATTGATCAATGACACCATGTTAAAGTTAATTTTCTAAATAAAAAAAAATTTGGCTTGCTAAATATTAAAAGACACAGTTTTTAAAGTGGAGGTTATATACCCTTCTGATGGTTTTTTCTATATTCACTACTACCAACATTTAGAATGATATTCAGGGTTACCTAATGCTACTTCATTTGACTGTCTTTTGGGTGGGAGTGCAGTTAGCAAAAATGATTGAGACATTCCTAATTGTAAGCTTATATCATTTGACTAATTTACTTTTTTTTTTTTTTTTTGCCCGTGGTAGTAATTCTTTATAAATTACAACAAACAGTATTAGCAGTAACAGAATATTATCCATATAGATTTCTTTTTTTTCCCAAGTATGGGTTTATTTATTTAGTTATTGATTGATTGATTTAACTTCAAGATTTTTAAATCAAATTTTAATTTATTGTGTTTACATGGATTCAAGTGTCCCACTGAATATAACTCCCTCACCCATCCCTCTGTCCCTTTTTTAAATTTTATTTTATTTATTTATTTTTATTTATTAATTTTAGAGAGGAGAGGGAGAGACAGAGAGGAGAGACAGAGAGAGAGAAGGGAGGAAGGGCTGGAAGCATCAACTCCCATATGTGCCTTGAGCAGGCAAGCCCAGGGTTTCGAACTGGCGACCTCAGCATTTCCAGGTAGACGCTTTATCCACTGCGCCACCACAGGTCAGGCTCTGTGTCCCTTTTTATACCCCCTTTGTTCCCCTCTTTCTAACTCCCTTCCCCCTTCCCTCTAGGATTTGCTGTCCTGTTATCTATATCTCTGTTTTATGTATATGTAGTTTCACTAATCTCTTTACCTTCTCTGATCCCATCCCCCTTCCCTCTGACAGCTTTCCTTCTGCTCCCTGTGACCCTGCCTCTCCGCCTCTATTCCGTTCCTCAGTTCACTTTGTTCATTGGATTCCACATATATGTGAGATCATATGATCTTTTTCTTTCTCTGCCTGGCTTATTTCACTTAGCATAATAATGTCCAGGCCTGACCTGTGGTGGTGCAGTGGATAAAGCATCGACCTGGAAATGCTGAGGTTGCCGGTTCGAAACCCTGGGCTTGCCTGGTCAAGGCACATATGGGAGTTGATGCTTCCTGCTCCTCCCCCTTCTGTCTCTCTGTCTCCTCTCTTTCTCTCTCTCCTTTCTAAAATGAATAAATAAAATAAAAATAAAAAAAATAAAATAAGTTCAAAAAAAAATTAGAGAAATACAAATCAAAACGGCAATGAGATACCGCCTCACACCTGTTCGATTAGCTATTATTAGCAAGACAGGTAATAGCAAATGTTGGAGAGGCTGTGGAGAAAAAGGAACCCTCATACACTGTTGGTGGGAATGTAAAGTAGTACAACCATTATGGAAGAAAGTATGGTGGTTCCTCAAAAAACTGAAAATAGAACTACCTTATGACCCAGCAATCCCTCTACTGGGTATATACCCCCAAAACTCAGAAACATTGATACGTAAAGACACATGCAGCCCCATGTTTATTGCAGCATTGTTCACAGTGGCCAGGACATGGAAACAACCAAAAAGCCCATCAATAGATGACTGGATAAAGAAGATGTGGCACATATACACTATGGAATACTACTCAGCCATAAGAAATGATGACATCGGAACATTTACAGCAAAATGGTGGGATCTTGATAACATGATACGAAGCGAAATAAGTAAATCAGAAAAAACCAGGAACTGCATTATTCCATACGTAGGTGGGACATAAAAGTGAAACTAAGAGACATTGATAAGAGTGTGGTGGTTACGGGGGCGGAGGGGGGAATGGGAGAGGGCAAAGTGGTGGGGAGGGGCACAAATAAAACAAGATAGAAGGTGACAGAGGACAATCTGACTTTGAGTGGTGGGTATGCAACATAATTGAACGACAAGATAACCTGGACTTGTTATCTTTGAATATATGTATCCTGATTTATTGATGTCACCCCATTAAAAAAATAAAATTATTAAAAAAATAATAATGTCCAGCTCCATCCATGCTGTCACAAAAGGAAAGATTTCCTTCTTTTTTTTTTCTTTTTGTATTTTTCTGAAGCTGGAAACAGGGAGGCAGTCAGACATACTCCCGCATGCGCCCGACTGGGATCCACCTGGCATGCCCACCAGGGGGTGATGCTCCGCCTATTCGGGGCGCCGCTCTGCCGCAACCAGAGCCACTCTAGCGCCTGAGGCAGAGGCCACAGAGCCATCCTCAGTGCCCGGGCCAACCTTGCTCCAGTGGAGCCTTGGCTGTGGGAAGGGAAGAGAGAGACAGAGAGGAAGGAGAGGGGGAGTAGTGGAGAAGCAGATGGGCGCTTCTCCTGTGTGCCCTGGCTCGGAATCGAACCCGGGACTCCTGCATGCCAGGCCGACGCTCTACCACTGAGCCAAGCGGCCAGGGCTCTTCTTTTTCACAGCCATTTAGTATTCCATTGTGTATATGTACCACAGCTCTTTAATCCACTCATCCATGGACGGACACTTGGGCTGTTTCCAGATCTTGGCTATTGTAAAAAATGCTGCAATCAAAAAAAAAAAAATGCTGCAATAAACATGGGGGTGCATATCTTCTTTTGAATCAGTGGTTTGGTATTCTTAGGATATATTCCTAAAAGTGGGATAGCTGAGTCAAAAGGCATTTCCATTTTTAATTTTTTGAGGAAGCTCCATACAGTTCTCCACAGCAACTGCACAAGTCTGCATTCCCACCAGCAGAGCAGGAGGGTTCCCTTTTCTCCACAACCTTGGAAGAACTTATTGTGTGTTGTTTTTTTAATGAGTACCATTCTGACAAGTCTGAGGTGTTATCTCATTGTGGTTTTAATTTGCATTTCTCTGATGATTAATGTCCTTGAACATTTTTTCGTATGCCTATTGGCCATCTGTATGTCCTCTTTGGAGTACTGTCTCTTCAGTTCTTTTGCCCATTTTTTTAATTGTATTGTTCACCTTCCTGGTGTTGAGTTTTAGAAGTTCTTTATAAATTTTTATTATTAAGTCCTTATCAGATGTATTGTTGAATATGTTCTCCCATTGTGTGGGTTGTCTTTTTATTTTGTTCATGGTGTCTTTTGCTGTACAAAACTTTTCAGTTTGATATAATAGTAGTCCCATGTGTTCATCCTGTCCTTTATTTCACTTGCCCATGGAAATAAATCAAGAAAAATATTGCTATGAGGGATATCGGAGAGTTTACAGTAATTTACTTTTAATAGAAATCAGACAAGAAGTATTTTTCAGACTCCTTGGCTATTGCTATTTTAAATATTTATATTATTGATTATTATAATGTAGTATTGTTATTAAATAACCTTATCCCTTCCTGTCTGTTGCTATCTGTCCCTCTTTCTGTCTCTCTCTATCTCTGTCACAAAAAAAAAATAAAACTGATAATAGCTTGCCTACTATAATCTCTGATACATAGTAATTATACAATAAAGATTTGGTGAATGATGGATGTATATATACATGAGCAGTTCTACTCATATACTTGGGACAAAGAAAAGAAAATCTATTCACTTTGAGAAAAAAATTAGAGATATTTTAAATTGGTAAAATTCTCCAGACTCTTCATAGTATACCAGAGGTTTTCTCACAATCCCAATAGAAGATTCTATGTGTGATATTGCCATTTAATTATTACTGGTTTCCTTCATTCTGAGTTACTAAATGGAGGAATTGAGTTTAGGATTCTTTTACTTTTTGTGTGGCTATATTATAATATTTTGTTCCTGCTAATTGTGCATTTGTTGTATTTTAACTGTTGTATTTTAGGTCTTAAATGGCTAGTGAAAAGTGACCTGTAAATGAACATTTCTATAGGTAAATGTATTTGATGTTCAAGGCAATTAACTGACTTATGGACAGTCTTTTAAAATGCAACCAGGTCATAAATAAGGTACCTAATTTTTTGTGTGTGTGTGTGGCAGAGACAGGGAGAGTCAGAGAGAGGGACAGACAGGGAAAGACAGACAGGAAGGGAGAGAGATGAGAAACATTTTTTTCGGTGCGGTTCCTTAGTTCATTGATTGATTTTTCATATGTGCCTTGACTGGGGGGCTACAGCAGACTGAGTGACCCCTTGCTCGAGCCAGCGACCTTGGGCTCAAGCTGGTGAGCCTTGCTCAAACCATATGAGCCTGTGCTCAAGCTAGCGACCTCAGGGTCTTGAATCTGGGTCCTCCACATCCCAGTCCAATGCTCTATCCACTGCGCCACTGCCTGGTCAGGCTATAAGGTACCTAATTTTAATAGACTTGGAGACACTTAGTGTTATCTAAAATCTGACCAATTTAGTGAAAAACTTCCTTGCCCTGTATTTTCCTTTCTAGTGAGATTAGACTATAGATAGATCAAAGGAAATCTGGTTAAAGAGATGCTGGTATATGTTTCTGGTGGGATGTTTGTGATGGTGCAGGGCAGGTGAATGAGGCCACTAACTATTTTTTTCCATAGGAGGTAAAGCTATCTAACAGGGAAATAAAAGACTGTTCACTATATTTCCTCATGTATAAGACACAACCTTTTTCAAAAATTTTGGGGTCTAAAAACTGGGTGCATCTTATACAGTGGTTGTAGTGTTTCTTTACTTGCATTTCCCACCTTTTTCACGCTTGTTGTCTTTGTGCTCATTGTTTCACACTTGTTACCGGTATATTGCCGTAGGTTATGTTTTGCCATGTTCTACCCAGAAATGGCTCAGAAAATGTTTTTATAAAAAGTGATCCAGTTTGCAAAAGTGAATGAAAATCGTGCTGCTGAATATCAGTTTGGTCCTCCTTTAACTGAGAAATCAATCCAAGACTGGCTACAGGAAGAAGAAACCCTATTGAAAATGCCATGGCAAAACAAAGCCATGAGAGACAAGTCAGAAATTTGGCCTGATTTAGAGAGGAAATTGAAGATATGGATTGAAGAGCAAAAGGCAATTAGAATTCCTGTGTCCACAAAGATGGTTCAGCATGAGACAAGAAGAATTGCTGATGAAAAAGAAGTTACTGATTTCAAAAGAAGACACAATTGATGCTTCAGGTTCATGAAACGGAATGAGCTAAGCATGCATACATGCACCAGACTTGCCCAAAAGATGACTGAAAGCTATGAAAAGAAGGTGCTTGAGTTTCATCATTTTGTCATTCAATGTCAGAAGACACATCAGTTTGAGTTGGGACAGATTGCAAATATGGATGAAGTCCCCCTTCAATTTGATGTCCCAAGTAACAGAACTATTGATAAGAAGGGGGTGAAAACTGTAACTGTGAAGATAAGTGAACATAAAAAGAGCCATTATACAGTTGTTCTAGCTTGTTGTGCCAATGGAACCAAGCTGTCCTATGCTGATTTTCAAACGCAAAACAATGCCAAAAGAAAACATTCCTTGAGGAGTGATTGTCCACATTTATGACAAGGGTTGGATGGATCAGGATGAGATGAAAAACTGCTTTGAGAAAGTTTGGAGAAGGAGACCAGGTGGGCTCTTATGCAAACCTGCCCTATTGGTGTTCAATCAATTCAGAGTACACATAACAAAAAACACAAAGAAAAGTTCTGCTGAGCAAAAAAACAAAACTTGCCATCATACCTGGAGGCTTGACATCCCAGCTCCAACCACTTGATGCAGCATTAATAAACCCTTCAAAGCTGCCATGAGAGATGAATGGAACCAATGGATGAAGTCTTCTGGGGTAATTTGATACTAGCAGGGAGAGTGAAGAAACCAACTATTGGGGAAGTTCGTACCTGCGTGAAAAGATTCTAGGATAATATCAGGATTGAGATCGATTGTTGTCAAGTCATCTAAGAACTGTGGCACTTCAAACGCCATAAGTGAAACTGAGGACAAGGCAATATATGAAGACAGTGATTCATCATCAGACACAGATGAAGACAAGTTAATGGATGGGAGTTTTTTTTTTAATTTTTATTTATTTATTCATTTTAGAGAGGAGAGAGAGTGGGGAGAGAGAGAGAGAGAGACAGAGACAGAGAGAGAGAAGGGGGAGGAGCTGGAAGCATCAACTCCCATATGTGCCTTGACCAGGCAAGCCCAGGGTTTCGAACCGGCAACCTCAGCATTTCCAGGTCGACGCTTTATCCACTGCGCCACCACAGGTCAGGCTGGATGGGAGTTTTGACAGTGATGAGGAGCTGAATGACTTTTATAATGAATAAAACTTGAGTTCAATAACTTTATGTAATACATTTTTCCCCCAAATTTCAGGCCCCAAAATTAAGGTGTGTCTTATACATGGGAGTGTGTTATACATGGGGAAATATGGTATATTAACTCCACCTGGTTTGTATGTTTAAGAGAAGTAGAAAGATAAAATATTTCTTTAGAGAGAATTGGTGCTGATGTGTAAACAAGTTCATTAGGATAAATATCTATACAGGAACATGGAACTCCTTACAGTGAGAATTAGGCCAGGAAGGGGGACATTTTGGAAATTATGTAGTTATGTTGATATTCCTATAAATGTGGGTGGGTTGGAGAGGTTGGAAGAAACAGATTTCTATGCATACAGAACTTGAAGGCAGGTGGCAACTAATATTACTGGAAACAAGTCAAGTCCATCTTGAGGAACAGAACATATAAATTAGAATCTTGTCCAAATACTGACTTCTCAGTACCTAGTATGTTCTGAGAAATAATCTTTATAAAAGCACAAACAGGTATAACCAAGGGTAAGTGGCATATTTTATGAATATATAGTGAGTTAGATCTTATTTTAAAATTGTCATTTTCTTGTCTCTTTTCCAGATATGGATCAACTCATAAACAACTTGGAAGTCCATTCAGAAGGTAGCTCAATGAATGCATTCAAACAGGTCAGTTATCAGGAAGAATATATACTAATGTTGTGCAATAAAAGTGTTGAGTACCTTGTAATGATCATTGAGTGGAAAATCATTTTTCTTTCCAGCAACATGTTGAGGACTGAGAAAGGGTGAAGAAAAACCAGTTTCCAAGAAGCACTTGGATATTCGGGTTTCAGATTCAAATACAAAGTAGATGTGTACTAAAAGAAATATAGCCTCTGAGACCAAGGCAATACTGGCAGTATTAGACACTTCATAGAGTACAAGCATTTTTCTAGCACTATTCCATATTTCAGGCACTCTGAAGATTAAATTCATTGTTTTATTTAATCTTCACAATAACTGTTGGATAGTGTAATAGGGTTCTCCAGAGAAATGGAACCAACAGAATATTTGTCTCAATATTTCAATAGATAAATAGACACATAGATATAGATATAGATATAATTTGTTTTATATATATAGATCTATATATATAGATAATTTGTTTTATATATATAAATCTATAGATAATTTGTTTATCAATAAATCTATATATATAAACAAACTATATCTACATCTATCTATCTCTCTATCATCTAGCTATCTATAAAGTGGAGAAAGATTTTAAGGAATAGGCTCACATGATTGTCGAATCTCATTGAATCCAAAATCTAATAGGTAGGCTGGCAGACTGAAGAGCCAAGGTAAAGCTGGAGTTTGAGTTCAAGGGCAGTCTGCTGGAAGATTTCTTTCTTGCCTGAAGGAGGTCAGTCTTCAATACCTTCAAGTGATTGGATGAAGCCAACCCACATTATGAAGGGTGATCTTCTTTTAAAGTCTAATGTTTTAAATATTAATCTCACCAAAAAGTACACCTTCACTGAAACATTCAGAATAGCATTTGACCAAATATCTGGGCACTGTGGCACAGCCTAGTTGACACATAAAATTAACCATTACAGATAGGTACACTTAATGTTTCAATTTTACAGGTAAGAAAATTGTAAACTTGGACACTCCCTTAACAACGTTTCAAAACAGATTATGTAAAAAACAAACAAAAAACCAGGTAGGCACTATGTGTTAGATGTGGAAGTCTCGTTTTGCTCAGGTTTGAGTTCTAAAGTCATTGTATAAGTGAACCCCAAATACAATGAAAATTACCTTTGAAAATCTCTTAAACTGCTTATAAAATAAAGTGTACAGTTTTGTATTTACAGTACAGATATATATTTTTTTGCTCAAGTCACCAGATAAAGCATCTAGCATACATTAGGAGTCATATGTATTTTACAATAAGACTGTTTTTAATCATTAAATATTTTGCCCTTGGTATACAATTAAATTTGTTTAAGTTGCATGTGCATATGATAAGATTCCTTTGTACTGTTTTAATGATGTTAAAACCAATTTAATGTCTTTTTTACCTATTTGTACTTGTTGCAATTAGGGATTATTAGCATATCAAAATTTAATATCTACTGTTTGCTAATTCTTAGTCATAGCTAATACTAAAAAGAAACTGAGTATAAGGTTTAAATAAAAATCTATTGGACTTGTAATAAAAAAATACTCAGTGAAATGTCAAATATGCATTCTACATTATTTTCAAAACCCTGTACAACTAAGTACAGTTACAGAAAGGTTTTTTGAGGTATTAAATATACTAAAGTTCCAGAATTTGAAGCACCTTGAAATTGGTTCAATGTGTAGAAATTCTAGATAGTAGATTATTTTATTTTTTATTTTTTGTATGTTTCTGAAGTTGGAAATGGGGAGGCAGTCAGACAGACTCACGCATGCGCCCAAATGGGATCTACCCGGCATGCCCACCAGGGGGCGATGCTCTGCCCATCTGGGGTGTTTCTCTGTTGCAATCAGGGCCATTCTAGTGAGGCGGAGGCCATGGAGCCATCCTCATCACCCGGGCAAACTTTGCTCCAGTGGAGCCTCGGCTGTGGGAGGGGAAGAGAGAGACAGAGAGGAAGGAGAGGGGAAGGGGTGGAGAAGCAGATGGGCGCTTCTCCTGTGTGCCCTGGCTGGGAATCGAACCCTGGACTCCCGCACGCCAGGCTGACGCTCTACCACTGTAGATGGTAGATTATTTAAATACTTGTTTTTTGTTTCTTGCCATTTCTAAGATATACTGGTTTTAGTAAAGCTAAGGTGCTTGTGGTACATAGCCACAGTATACTGAACATGCCTCAGGAAACAAAATCCCAAAGCTTGTACTCTGTAACAGTACAATAGTAACAACGTCCTAGTGGACAGAAACCTGGTTTGGTTCAGTATATGGTTTATGTCATGAGGTAAGATTGGTAGGTGGATTTCTAGCTTAGTACACACATGCCACTCCTCTTTCTTTGAATTCTTACATCAGCATACCATGTAATAAATGAGCACTTGGTTGTCACCCGCCCTCTGTTTCTGATTATTTTCTGAAAGTACAATTTTTTGGAGCAAGTGTATAAGCAGCTGTAAGGTTCATATTGTAGTATACAGTGGTCCCTCGTCTATTACAGGGGTTCAGTTCCAGAACTCCCCATGATAGGTGAAAATCCGCAAAGTAGCAACCTTATATTTATTTTATTATTCATATATATTTAAAGGCTTTATAAACCCTCCTCACATGCTTATAAATGTTTCACACACTTATTAACATTTCCCACACTCTTTTTATATTGTTTTCAGTTTTTTAGGCTAGAAAATGCTTATTTTACTGTGAAAATAACTAAAATAATAAATATATAAAAATACCTACATACTGCAAAATCCCACAATTTAGCAAAAAATCCACGATGCAAAATTAGATATATACAATTTAAAAATCCATGATACAGTGAGACTGCAAAAAGTGAACTGCGATATGGTAAAGAATGACTAGTATATGTCTTTTCTTCTCCTATTTATTATTCTTAACATTTTGGTATATATTCTCACATTCTCATTTTCCCTCCCTCTCTCTTTCTCTCTCTCCTGACCTTTGAAAGTAATTTGTATCAAGAACTTTACCCTTAAATAATTCGGCATGCATCACCTATAAAACAGTGACTTAACTACATATTAACTAATCTCCTGCATAACTACATCAACACTATTATAGCCAAGAAAATTAACAATATCTCTATAGTATTATCTACTTGGTTCATACATTTCTAAAAGGTCCTTAGTGATATCTTCTCCATGCCATCCTTTCTGCACAATCAGTCTGCTTAACTTACCAAATCTTATACTTTCCTTAGAATCCAAATTGCAATTCCATTTCTTTCACAAAACTTTCACTGATTACCCTAACTCTCACTAATCTCTAGTACACTTGAGCTCCTGGAATGTTAAATTATCTGTATCAGTCACTCCTGTGTTTCTTCTTATTGCTTGCTCTCTAATTGTCAACTGTTTCATGTAAATATCTTTTGTTTTCACACAGTGACATTCTTTGTCTCCTAAACTTTAATTACTTAAATAACACCTTCACAATTCTTGTCATATCCTTATTATCAATATTCTTTACTTACTTTTTAAAAAGTAGTTCAGATAAACATAAATAAATTTCTATGTGCTTTTTGTCCTAAGCAATCTGGAGAATTAGGATTCGATGTAGAGTATTATTTCCCTAGGGTTACTGCAACAGAGTACCACAAATTGGGTGGCTGAAAACAAAAAAAATTTATTCTCTCACAGTTCTAGAGGCCAGAAGTCCAAAATCAAGATGTCAATGCCCCAAACTCTCTTGAGGCTCTAAGGAGAAATCTGTTTCTTGCCTCTTCTACCTTCTGATAGATGCAGGTGTTCTTTGGCTTGTGGCATCAGAACTCCAATATCTGCTTGTGTCTTTACATCACTCTTTCTTCTGTGTTTGTCTTCTGCATGCCTATTTTAAGGACATTTGTCATTGAATTTAGTCCCCCCTGAAATAATCCAGGATAATCTCTTCAAGATCCTTAATTTAAGTGTATTTACAAATAAGGTAACATTCATGGGTTCTCAGGATTAGGACATAGGCATATCTTTCTGGGGAACACCATTCATCCCAGTACAATGTGACATATATGTATTTTTATATAATAAATAAATATATAAAAAATTTAAATAAATAACTTATCCATGCACCACCCAAAAACAGTCTTAGATGTCTTAAGAAAAAGTGTCTCATCTTATTATTTTTCATATTTTCCATAGTTTCATGTCAGGTAATAATATTTCTGTATTTTATGGTAAGTACTAATTAAGTACCTAGTTAATGAATATATTTACTTATTTACATACATACACACGTACATACATACATACGTGTATAGATATGTATATATCTAATGTCATTTTGCCTGGATGTGGCTGCTACTATTTTTGACACTTTCTCCCAGTCCCTTAGGATTGTTCAGTTTATTAGTTTGTACAAATTGATGAATTATTTTGTTTTATATTACTCCATTTCTTGATACTATTGAGATAGTGGTGATAGAAGATTTTAAAGCCTTCTAGGTTTAGAGTAAATGTAGCTTTCTAATAATATCCAACTCTATCTCTTTTCCTGAATACCCAAATATCTAATGTCCTTATTAGAGAAAGATTGTAATATAAGAAGGTAAAACTTACTTTTTGTCTTAAACAGTGAATGTGCACATATATGATGTATATGTATAAATGTACAGCCAGGAATGAAAATATGAATCTAAATTCAGAGTGAAGAAGGAAGAGATTTTTGTACAAAAACAATTTTCCTCTTTCTTGTTGGGAGTAGCCTGGGCTTTATCTTATTACCATGACAATGCCCACTTCTCTCTTTTTCACCTAGTGTGCTTTCTGGAGTACTTTGTTATTCCATTTTTTCCCCCTACGCTTGCTTTCCCACCTTCAAGCTCTAAATTAAAACTACTTTTTAACAGTGGATCTCCCTGGCCCTTCATCTGCCAGAACCTTTCTATACATCTTCATCAAATGCTCAATAGCTTAAATATTTGTGAAACTGACTACATTTTCTCTGGGTTTCTTTCTAGAATTGAGAGTCATAGTTGCCTTTATTCATCTTCTTTGGTTATATATTAATAAAGAATTCTTTTTTGTCAACTCAGATTGGCTTAAAATATGATTAAGATTTTGAATATTTGAGCAGAAGAACTGTGGAAATTAAAACTTCTCTAAACCACTCCCAAGTGTCAGTATTTATTCATATACAACATTCTTCATAGACTCAAAAATCTTAGAACAGTGCAGCCTAAAACTTTAAAATAACAAAGGGGTAAAGTGGCTATTTTTTTTTATAAATAAATTTTTATTAATTTTAATGGGGTGATATCAATAAATCAGGGTACATATATTAAAAGAAAACATGTCCAGGTTATCTTGTCATTCAATTATGTTGCATACCCATCACCCAAAGTCAGATTGTCCTCCGTCACATTCTATCCAGTTTTCTTTGTGCCCCTCCCCCTCCCCCTTCCCCTTTTCCTCCTTCCCTCTCCCCCCCCCCCCCGTAACTACCACACTCTTGTCCATGTCTCCTAGTCTCATTTTTATGTCCCACCAATGCATGGAATCATGCAGTTCCTGTTTTTTTCTGATTCACTAATTTCACTCCGCATAATGTCATCAAGAACCCACCACTTTGTTGTAAATGATCCGATGTCAACATTTCTTATGGCTGAGTAGTATACCATAGTGTATATGTGCCACATCTTCTTTATCCAGTCTTCTATTTTCTTTTTTACAGTGATTAAAGCCTTTAAGCAAACTCTTGGCCAATACAGCAAGAATCCATAAAAGAGTAGTATCCTTAACATGTTCATCAAGTCCGAGTTGGCACCAACACCATTCCAAATCCCTGCAAATGCAACCCAACCCCAGTTCAGTCCATTAGGAGCTGTTACAAGGAGCAGGAGTCCAGGAAAAGTCCACATCCAGGGAAAGTCCACATAGCACTGGAATTGTCACAATTCTATACTTTGCAGCTCACGTCCAAGTCCCAATGACTGCTGTTTCTAGCTGGTAATGATTCAGGTAGACTGGAAAAGCCATCTCAGCATGTGTGGAGATGGAGCTTCTGTTCTCTTCTGCCTGGAGAGATGAGACCAGGTTGCTTTTCCCTGGAGCTCTGTGACTGTGGCATGATAAAGAGAACCTTGGGATACACTAAGCTGGATGGCAAAGGTAAATTCATAATAGAAGTTGGCAAAAGGGGGAAAGAGAGCTCTAAATTAGGAGTAGGTCCCAGCCTGAAACATGAGTGGGGCATTGAGGTAGGAGGAATAAAAAAAACACTGTATATTAAACAAAGCAGCAGAAAATAGGACTATCAACACCCACAACAGAGATCTTCAAGGGAAGAATAAAGAACGTTACTATTCAGTCAAGACATAGTTAAGTGGCCCTTGTGCAAATGAGATCAATTTACCTGCTTCTTGGAAGAAATACCCTAGGCTCGTCCACAGTGTTGTAGATGGGGCCGACGGCCCTGGGCACCTTCAGCCTTCAGTGGCAAACCCCAGCATTCTGGGCAAGGTTAGGTCATAGGTGGCTAGAGCAGGGCTGGAAGAGACTGAATGCTCCCTTAGAGGAGTGAGGGGGAAGCCTACCTTCCAGTGTCCCTTTTTCGTCACAGCAAAGGCATGTAAGCCTGGCAGGCTTTAGCTCAATGACCTTCCTATTCACTATTGAAGCAGGACCCGGATGGAATCCTTTGAGACTCTGTTGGGGCGTTGGAGCCTTTAAGTGCGTATCCTAAAAGCTGGTAGTTCACCTGATCTCTATTGGGCTTTTTCTGCCTCTTGGTACCTTAAAAGTCATGCTCAGAAGATCTCGCTGAGGGGTTTGAGGATCCCCATCCACCTATATAAACCTTTTCAGTATATCTGGAGCTATTTGGAAAAAGACAAAACAGTGTTTTTAGCTGGATCAAATAAAAGAAGGTAGAAGTTTGCAGGAGAAAAAGATTTGGCATCTCCTGTTCATCAGCATTCAAAAGAAACTTAAAATTTTTTTAAGTAAAAAGCATGATATGGTAGGTAGACCAGCTGATTTTAAGTTGACTGTTTTCAGTATAAAGTTGTCCATTGATATGCAAAAGCGATTTGCCATTTAGTGGAAGTTTCCCAGAGCCATTGTTGTTGATCCTTTGAAAAAAACAACAATAATTTTGAGGCTCAAAACCTATAAGCTGTAAGGGTCGCCTATGCCCCTTGATAATCCAGGAGCCAACAAGATCAAAATATGGAAGTGTATTCCATGGGCTATTAGATGGTTCAATGTGCCTAAGCTGTAGCTGCTCTTGTACCAATTGAGCAGCTGCCCTAAGTTTCTCCTGGGAAAGGGGCCATTGGTCTACCCATACAGGATTATTTGATTTCCAAGTAATTGGGTCTGCACAATGCATTATTGGGGTAGCAGGAGCTACCAAGGCCCCTATGCTAAATTTTGATATCCTAATCCACACCTTCTGGTATTGGGTGCCACTTCTATGGGGGTGAGAATTCCTTGCTGTTCTTTCCTTAGTCCCTTGGTGGGCAAAAATCCCCGATCAAGCATCTGAGTACTGAATAAACCATTAGGACTGATAAGCACGCTCCGTATTTTTCGAAACATCTCTACCCCACAAATTAACTGGCCATCCAGGGAGCACATAAGGCTTAAAAAATCCAGAATGACCTTCTTAATCTTTCCAATGTAAAAAACTAGAACTTTGTTGAGGGGATTTACTCTGCCCTCTACCTTGTAATTCTGTGGCTGCTGCATGAGTGGGCCAGGAAGGAGGCCAATGTAGCTTACAATAACAGATACATCAGCTCCAGTATCTAAAAGTCCTTTAAATTTATGCCCATGTATTGTTAGTTCCATTTCAGAGTGTTCCTGACCTATTATTTTAAAGCCTATTGGCAAAATCAGAGGAGCCAAATCACCAATTTTCTTGGGATGTGGCCTGAGAAGCAGAATTAGCATCCTTATACTATTCTTCTAACTGCCTGAATTAGCCGTGAGACAAATTCTTTTTTTTTTATTAATTTTAATGGGGTGATATTGATAAATCAGGGTACATATGTTCAGAGAAAACATCTCTAGATTATTTTGACATTTGATTATGCTGCATTCCCATCACCCAAAGTCCAATTATCTTCCGTCACCTTCTAACTGGTTTTTTTGTGCCCCTCCCCTCCCCCAACCCCCTCCCTGTCCTTCCTCCCACCATGTAACCCCCACACTCTTGTCTCTGAGTCTCATTTTTATGTCCCACCTATGTATGGAATCATATAGTTCTTAGTTTTTTCTGATTTACTTATTTCGCTCAGTATAATGTTATCAAGGTCCATCCATGTTGTTGTAAATGATCCGATGTCATCATTTCTTATGGCTGAGTAGTATTCCATAGTATATATGTACCAAAGCTTTTTAATCCACTCGTCCTCTGACGGACACTTGAGCCGTTCCCAGATCTTCGCTATTGTAAGCAATGCTGCTATAAACATGGGGGTGCATTTCTCCTTCTGGAACCGTTCTATGGTGTCCTTGGGGTATATTCCTAACAGTGGGATGGCTGGGTCAAAAGGCAGTTCGATTTTCAATTTTTTGAGGAGTCTCCATACTGTTTTCCACAGTGCTGCACCAGTCTGCATTCCCACCAGCAGTGCAGGAGGGCTCCCTTTTCTCCACATCCTCGCCAGCACTTATTCTGTGTTGTTTTGTTGATGAGTGCCATTGTGACTGGTGTAAGGTGATATCTCATTGTGGTATTACTTTGCATTTCTCTAATGATTAGTGATGTTGAGCATTTTTTCATATGCCTATTGGCCATCTGTATGTCCTCTTTGGAGAAGTGTCTATTCATTTTTTTTTGCCCATTTTTGGATTGGATTGTTTGTCTTCCTGGAATTAAGTTTTACAAGTTCTTTATAAATTTTGGTTATTAACCCCTTATCAGATGCATTGTCAAATATATTCTCCTATTGTGCAGTTTGTCTTTTTATTCTGTTCTTATTGTCTTTAGCTGTGCAGAAGCTTTTTAGTTTGATAAAGTCCCATTTGTTTATCCTGTCTTTTTTTTTCACTTCCTGTGGAGACAAATCAGCAGATATATTGCTGCGAGAGATATCAGAGAACTTACTGCCTATGTTTTCTTCTAATATGCCTATAGTTTTAAGGCTTACATTTAAGTCTTTTATCCATTTGAGTTTATTTTTGGGAATAGTGTAAGTTGGTGGTCTAGTTTCATTTTTTTGCAGGTAGCTGTCCAATTTTCCCAACATCATTTGTTGAAGAGGTTGTCTTTACTCCAGTGTATGCTCTTACCTCCTTTGTCAAATATCAGTTGTCCATAAAAGTGTGGGTTTATATCTGCATTCTCAGTTCTGTTCCATTGATCTATATGCCTGTTCTTATGCCAGTATAGGCTGTTTTGAGTACAATGGCCTTATAATATAACTTGATATCTGGAAGTGTGATACCTCCCACTTTATTGTTCCTTTTCAAGATTGCTGAGGCTATTCGTGTTCTCTTTTGGTTCCATATAAATTTTTGGAATATGTGATCTATATCTTTAAAGTGTGTCATTGGTACTTTAATTGGTATTGCATTGAATTTATAAATTGCTTTGGGTAATATAGACATTTTAATGATGTTTATTCTTCCTAACCATGATCACGGTATATGCTTGCACTTGTTTGTATCTTCCCTGATTTCTTTTATCAATGTTTTATAATTTTCCCAGTAAAAGTCTTTAATCTCCCTGGTTAAATTTATCCCTAGGTACTTTATTTTTTTGTTTGCAATGGTAAAGGGGATTGATTCCTTAATTTTTCTTTCTGACAGTTCATTGTTAGTGTATAAAAATGCCTCTGATTTCTGAGTATTAATTTTATATCCTGCCACCTTGCTGAATTCATTTATCAGGTCAAGTAGTTTTTTTGACTGCGACTTTAGGGTTTTCTATATACAGTATCATATCATCTGCAAATAATGATAGTTTTACTTCTTCTTTTCCAATTTGGATGCCTTTTATTTCTTCTTCTTGTCTGATTGCTGTGGCTAGGACTTCCAGAACTATGTTGAATAAGAGTGGTGAAAGGGGGCACCCCTGCCCTGTTCCTGATCTTAAGGGGACTGCTTTTAATTTTTGCCCATTGAGTATGATGTTGGCTGTGGGTTTGTCATAGATGTTGAGGTCTTTATCATGTTGATGTATGTTCCCTGTATTCCCACTTTGCTGAGAGTTTTGATCATGAATGGGAGCTGGATTTTATCAAATGCTTTTTCTGCATATTGAAGTTATCATGTGGGTTTTCTCCTTCATTTGTTTATGTGATGAATTACATTGATTCTTTGCGAATATTGTACCAGCCTTTCCTCCCCAGAATAAATCCCACTTGATCATGGTGTATGATATTTTTCATATATTGCTGGATCAGGTTTGCTAATATTTTGCTGATGATTTTAGCATCTAAATTCATCAGGGATCTTGGCCTATAATTTTCTTTCTTTGTGTTGTCTTTGCCTGGTTTTGGAATCAGAATTATGCTCGCCTCATAAAAGCAGCTTGGAAGTCTTCCTTCCTCTTGAATTTTTTGAAATAGCTTGAGAAGGATAGGAGTTAGTTCTTCTTTGAATATTTGGTAGAATTCACTTGTGAATCCATCAGGCCCAGGACTTTTCTTTTGGGGGAGTTTTTTGATAACTGTTTCAATCTCATTTGTTGTAATTGGTCTGTTTAGGTTTTCTGATTCTTCCAGATTAATTTTTGGAAGATTATATGTTCCAAAGAATTTGTCCATTTCATCTAGGTTGTCTAGTTTTTTGGCATACAGTTCTTCATAGTATTTTCTTACAATATTTTGTATTTCTCTTGTGTCAGTTGTTATTTCTCCACTCTCATTTCTAATTTTATTATTTGAGTCCTCTCTCTTTTTTTCTTGGTGAGTCTGGTTAAAGGTTCATTGATCTTGTTTACCTTTTCAAAGAACCAGCTCCTGGTTTCATTGATCCTCTGTATTGTTTCTTTAGCCTCTATGTCATTTATTTCTGCTCTGATCTTTATTATTTTCTTCCTTCTACTAGCTCTGAGCTTTACTTGCTGTTCTTTTTGATGTAGGGTCAAGTTGTTTATTTGAGCTTTTTCTAGCTTCTTGAGGTATGCCTGTAATTCTATGAACTTCCCTCTCAGGACTGCTTTTGCTGTGTTCCATAAATTTTGAGTTGATGTATGCTCATTATCGTTCATTTCTAGGAATTTTTAAATTTCTTCTTTGATCTCATTTTTTACCCATTCGTTATTTAATAACATGCTATTTAGTTTCCAAGTGTTTGAGTATTTTTCAGTTTTTCTGTTGTGGTTGATTCTAGTTTCATGCCATTGTGATTAGAGAAAGTGCTTGATATGATTTCAATCTTCTTAGATTTGTTGAGACTGCTTTTGTGCCCTAACATGTAGTCTATTCTAGAGAATGTACCATTAGCACTTGAAAAGAATGTATATTCTGCTGTTTTAGGGTGAAAGGTTCTGAAGATATCTATTAAATCGTGTTGATCTAGTATGTCCTTTAAGTCTGCTGTTTCTTTTTTATTTTTCTTTCTTGAGGATCTATCTAGTGATGTTAGTGGGGTATTGAAATCCCCTACTATTAGAGTATTGCTGTTGATCTTGCCCTTTAAATCCATCAACGTCTGCTTTATATGTTTAGGTGCTCCTATATTAGGTGTGTAGATATTTAAAATGGTTATATTTTCCTGTTGGATTGCTCCCTTTATCATTATGTAGTGACCTTCTTTATCTCTAACTATAGTCTTTGTTTTAAAGTCCATTTTGTCTGATATAAGTATTGCTACCCCAGCTTTTTTTCATTTCCATTTGCATGAAATATTTTTTCCATCCTTCTATATTCAGTCTTTGTGCATCTTTTGTTTTAAGGTGTGTCTCTTGTAGACAGCATATGTATGGGTCATGTTTTCTTATCCACACAGCTACCCTATGTCTTTTGATAGGATCATTTAATCCATTTACATTTAAGGTTATTATTGATATGTAATTGTTTATTGCCATTTTATTCTTTAAAACTGTATTTCTCTTTTGCTATATTCTTTTTCTCCTTTGATCTGTTTACAACAGGCCCCTTGGCATTTCTTCCAGCCTCAGTTTTGTTGTAGTGAATTCCTTGAGTTTTTTTTGTCTGGAAAGCTTTTTATTTCTCCTTCAATTTTAAATGACAGCCTTGCTGGATAAAGTAGTCTTGGTTGTAGGCTCTTGTTCTGCATTACTTTGAATATTTCTTGCCATTCCCTTCTGGCCTCAAGTGTTTCTGTTGAGAAGTCAGAAGTCATTTTTATGGGGGCTCCTTTGGGTGATAGTCTATTTTTCTCTAGCAGCTTTTAATATTTTCTCTTTATCACTTAGCTTTGGTATTTTAATTATGATGTGTCTTGGTGTTGATTTCTTTGGGTTTCTTTCTCTTTAATGGAGTTCTCTGTGCTTCTTGAACATGTGAGATGTTTTCCTGCCTTAATTTAGGGAAGTTTTCAGCTATCATATTCTTGAACAAAGTCTCTATCCCTTGTTCTTTCTCTTCTTCTTCAGGAACTCCTATGATGTAGATGTTCTTTCTCTTCATGTTGTCACAGAGCTCTCTTAGAGTTTCCTCAGACTTTTTGAGTCTCTTTTTTTTCTGCTCTGCTTCTATGCCTTTATTTATCTTGTCTTCTAACTAGCTGATTCAATTCTCAGCTTCATCCATTCTGCTTTTAATTCCTTCCATTGTATTCTTCATTTCTGATATTGTATTTGTCATTTCTGACTGATTCTTCTTTATTATTTCAATGTCCTTTTTTATATTTGCTATCTCTTTTTTTAGGTGTTCATAATCACCATCTTTAGTTGTTCTAATATCTTTGAGCATCCTAACAATCGTTATTTTAAACTTTACATCTGGTAATTTGCTTATATCTGATTCATTCAGGTCCTTTTGGGGGGATTTCTCTTGATTCATTTGTGTTGCATTTCTCTGCCTTCTCATTTTCCCTGTGTAAAGGAAGATTTTGGCCACTGGAGTCCACTGGTTGTGGCCTCTGTTCCCAAGTATGGTCTGCCTGCAGGCCCACCACCCCCTCTGCTGTTGCTGCCTAGGGCGTTTGGGTATGGGCGTTGCCGGTGCCTGCCCACTGGGGCTGTTGCTGTGGTTTCCGCCTCTCCTTCATGGGAGTGGCTGTGATCATGTGCTAGGATGTACAAGCCTTGGTGGCTTTGGCCTTTGCTCCACCCCCATGGGTGGCGTTATGCTTGGCCCTGAGTTGCCGTGGTGAGCACCTTTGTTCAGTTGTGGGTCTCTGCCTGTTTCTGGGCTTTTGCCCTGCCATTGCAGGAGGAACCCACTCGTGGGATGGCTGCAAGCCTTGGCTCCACAGGCCAGGCAGCACTGCGTGTCCATGCTCAGTAGCGGGACTCTGCCTGTTCTGGGCTTTTGGCTCCACCCCCGCAGGAGGAGCCGGCTCCCAAGTCAGGCCACAAGCCTCAGTTCCGTGGGTGGGGCAAGGCTGTACTCCTGCGCCCTTGCTTAAGGGCTGGTCTCCACCTCTTCCGGGGTTCCCGCCCTTCTCCCACAGGCTGTATTGCAGGCTGCCTGCAGCTGAGCTTTACTGGTTTTTCACACCCCCTCCTCCCCAGCCAGGGAGAATGAGCTCAGACTTGGGTCCAGTGGTGGCCAGCCGGCTTCTGCCCTTGCTGACAGAACTGCGCTTCCACATCCCACCGTTGCCTGTCCTCTGGCGAGCCCTCAGCTGTGTGGGGTGCGGGCGCTGCAGCTCAGACCCTAACACTCACTACTGTAGTCTCGAAAGCTCCCTCCTTCTAAGCGACTCTGCTCTGAGTGCTGTGGGAGAGCTTGTTTGGCTGGTGTTCTGCTTCCCTTTGCTGGTATTGCTGTTTCCAGGGGAAATATTCACTTCATATTTGGAGAGTGACTCGTCCCAAGCATTAGGGTGGCTGTCTCCCAAAATGTTTCTCCCTGTGCCTCCTAGATTACACTCTCTTCCTGCTACTCCGGTACTCTCCTCTCTCCCCATCTCCCGGAGCCCCAGGTTAGTGGTTGTGAGAGAGGTGTTCTGCGCTGTCCCTTTAAGAAGAATCCTGTATCTGAGAAATCACTCTCTTTCTCACAAACAGTATCCTGACTTGTTTCCAGCTAAATACTGTCCATACGGCTCTTCTAGGCTATGGGGCTACAGGCTGGGACTTTGTTCCTGGGACTCAGGATCCTCCCCTCTCTGCTAAACTCACTTTCTGCCACGTGAGTCTCTCCCAGCTGCCGTTCGCTCTGGGGAGCTGGGCAACCCTATCCACGTTTCTGCTTTTCCTACCAGTCTCGGTGTGGCTTCTTCAGTGTTCCTTGGTTGCAGAGTCCTCTTAGTTTAGTCCAAAATTGGTTTTTCCAGATGATAGTTCTTATAATAATTTTTTAATCTACTTTGGTTCTGGGAGTGGATGTTGGTACATCCGCCTACTCCAGCACCATCTTGTCTTCTCTGCTATTTTATTTCTTTCTTTTTTTTTTGTATTTTTCTGAAGCTGGAAACGGGGAGAGACAGTCAGACAGACTCCCGCATGCGCCCGACCGGGATCCACCCGGCACGCCCACCAGGAGGCGATGCTCTGTCCCTCCGGGCATCGCTCTGCTGCCACCAGAGCCACTCTAGCGCCTGGGGCAGAGGCCAAGGAGCCATCCCCAGCACCCGGGCCATCTTTGCTCCAATGGAGCCTTGGCTGCGGGAGGGGAAGAGAGAAACAGAGAGGAAGGAGGGGGAGGGGGTGGAGAAGCAAATGGGCGCTTCTCCTATGTGCCCTGGCCGGGAATCGAACCCGGGTCCCCCTGAATGCCAGGCCGACGCTCTACCGCTGAGCCAACCGGCCAGGGCCGCTGCTATTTTATTTCTTGAAAACAATAGTAACTAATGACAGGGCACTTAAAAACTGAAACTATTTGAATACTGTTGAAGATGAAAAGAGGTGGTTTAAAGTGAAATCTCTGACCTCACAGCTTTAAATCAATCCACAGATGAGCTTCCAAAGCTGTGGTAATTATATTTAATGAAACTTAGAGCTGGTTATTTGAAAAGATAAACAAGATCAATAAATCTTTAATTGGACTCATCCATCAAGAATCAAAGAATAAAGACCCAATAAATAAAATTATAAATAAAATAGGAGAAGTAACAACACCACAGAAATACAAAGGATTTTAAGAAAATATTATGAACAGACAAGATCGAGCACGGTCAGAGTGGTATGGCCACAGATGAAAATGTTATAAACAACTATATACCAACAAGTTGGACAATCTAGAAGAATCAAATAAATTCCTAGAAACATAGCCTCCAAAACAGAATCAACAAGAAACAAAATCAATTACAACTAATGAAATTTAAACAGTAACCAAAAGTCTTTCAGCAAACAAAAGTCCTGGGTCAGTTGGTTTAGGTGAATTTTACCAAACATTTAAAAAAATTTAACACCCATCCTTCTCAAAAAATTACAAGAGGAGAGAGGATTCCCAAGCTTTTTTATGAGGCCAGAATTATCCTGATTCCAAAACCAGATAGCACCAGTACAAAGAAAGAAAACTGTAGGCTAATATCCCTGGTGATCATAGATGTAAAAACCTTAACAAAATATTAGGAAACCAACTCCAGTAGTCCTTGAAAAAAGTCAAACACATGATCAAGTGGGATTTATTCCTAGTATGCAAGTTTGGTACAATATCTTCAAATCCATTAATGTGGTACATCACATAAACAAAATGAGGGATAAAAATTATGTGATCTTACTAATACATGCAGAAAAAGCATTTGACATAATCCAGCACCCATTTATGATAAAAACCCTGAACAAAGTGGGAAGAGGAGGATCATACCACAACATAATAAAGTCCATATAGACAAACTCACAACCTGCATCATACTTAAGAGGTAAAAACTGTCTGTCTGTCCCTATCTATCCCTCTCTCTAACTCTCTCTCTCTGTCTCTGTAAAAAAAAAAGAAAAGAAAAAGAAATTACCATTAAAACAATAAAACCTGAACAACTGGCCTTGCAACGTTTCAGTCTTATGATGATGGAAGAAGAGGAGTAATGATTAAATTCTATTCTTTCATAGAGTTTTTATGAAGTATTGGTAGACCACAAGGCCGGTTTAGTCTACAGAAGGACATCTCATGATGCCTTCCTGAATTACAATCCTGTGATCTCTTATTTCATCAAGAAAATAAGAATATTCTATATGTTCTTCAGTTCTATACTTTCATTGGTCAGTTTCCATTTTGGATTTTCCTGAATAATATATTTTTTCTTTTGTTTTTATTTAGAAGATCAAATTTAACAGGGTGAAATTGATCAATAAGACTATAAATAATTTTGGATCAAGTACCAGTGAAGCTCAAGGTCTTTAACTAATAGCCTTATTCCAGGCAGCACTCAGGGTCTTAAATATGGCACCTGTTTAACAAAAGACAGTAAGTTTGTCAAAGTAGTATTTATTTTATATTTAGAATTCAGAACTTCAGCTTCTTTAGTTCCTGGGCCTAAAGCATAGAGTCCAGAAAGTCTCTATAAATGTAACTAGATTCTTCTTAATGTATATTGGCAGACTTGGTGTTTATTTCTACATCTACTCCTACAGTCTATATTCTTATAGAACATGATTACATTTAACCTCTTCTTATGCTTACTGTTGTAACTTTATTTCTCAATGTTATTGACAACCACAATAGATTATAGAAAGAAGTACTTCTTCCTGTTCCTTCTTAGAGATTCCTTGCATTCTGCCTCTTCAATCTGGAAAGGGAACTAGCAAGGTAAAGAGATACATAGGATATATAGCAAAAACAGGAGCTTAAGTTGATTTGAGGATTCAGAGGACAAGGAGTGTTTAAGTTCAGCAGAGCCATTTTTTACTTCCTCTCCCTATTCTCCCTCCTCCCCACCAGCAATAGGATTCTACTGCCTCCTTACTTGGATGGAGTGTATCCACCCATGGGGGATGGACTACTTTAGAAGTATGTGAAACAATGGGACAAATCATGGAAGCCATGTTTTAGAAAAGCAGAGTGAAGCAATATTTAGATCCCAAACAAGGCCTGAATTGAGGTGGGAAATTATTAAAAAAAAAAAAAAAGACAGGAGTGTCATAGCAGAGGGAGAAAGCAGATAGCAGTCTGATTAAATTACATTAGATGAAACATGGTGCCTTTTTAATGAATAAGGTTTCTTGGTGCCTTTTTAAATGAAGCCACAACAAAAGAACATTGATTCTCCATGACCCTCATTATTCTCCATGAACCCCATTATTATCTTTCACCTAAATTTAAAAAAAATCATAACTATAATTATCTAACTTTGAAATATTAATAATTTATTAATATTATGCAATATTCAGTTTTTCCAATTGTCTCATAAATGTCTCACCGAGAATTTTCCTCTTGCTTCCTTTTTGGTCTCTTTGCATCTAGTCTAATCCCTTCTTCAATCTATCCTCCATTGAGGAGCTAGTTAAATCTCACAAAAATAGCTTTGCTTGTATCACTCCCCTCCTCCAATCAACTATATTTTATCATCCAACCTTTCCTTCACATTCCAAATACACAAAAATAAAGTATAGTTGTATTTTGTGTAAGAGATGCATTTCTGAACATGTCTCATACAGCAAAACTCCCATAATTCAAAAATAATCCTGAAAGAGTATAAAGTCTTGCTTTGTTTACTGGCTAAAATAACACCACCATCCTAGGCCACCTTCAAGGTCTAGTTGTCTGGCAATGGCATACACAGTTCACAATACCCTTGACCTTTGAATTAATGGAATTCTTAAAAGTATTTTTTTAAAGTCAGAGTAGGGGAGATACAGAGCCAGACTCCCGCATACTCCCTGACCAGGATCCATCTGGCAACCCCCATCTGGGGGCTGATGCTCTGCCCAGTGGGGCCTTTCCAACCAAGCTATTTTTAGCACCTGAGGTGGAGGCTAGCTGGAGCCATCTTCAGTGCCTGGGGCCAACGTGCTTTTATCAATCGAGTCATGGCTACAGGAGAGAAAGAGAGAGAGGGAAGGGGAAGAAGACGGGTTGGGGGAGGAGCAGATGGTCACCTCTCCTGTGTGCCTTGACCAGGAATCAAGTCTGGGACTTCCACACAGCAGGTCGATGCTCTACCACTGAGCCAACCAGCCAGGGCCAAAAGTTTTTTTTTTTTTTAATTAAGTTGAGGTTTTATGTTCTTTTATATATCACCTATGAAGTTCTTATTTAATCAGTATTTTTATGTGAAATTTACACAGTTCAGTTTTGCATATAATACAACTGTCTGTATTGCATCAATATTTCCTAAGCATAATATCTTTTGTTAAGTCTCTGCAGATAGGAATGTCTTTCTTACCCATTCTCTGCCTAAAGAATTCATATCAATTATCTAAGACCCATCTAAAATCCAATTCTTCCTTGAAGCCTTTCCTGATCCTCGACAGAATAAATCATTCTATTTTCTTTTTCCACAACACTGCCTATATGGCTGCTGCATGACTTATTATGGCATGACTTATAAACTACTCACATAATTCTATTATTATAGTTAGTATATTAGTATGCACTTTGTGGCTATATTTTATTCATATGTGCCCTTCCCCTCTGGGCTTCAGACAGTATTTGTAGTGGATACATAGAGTGTTGACTTTAATTAATTTTGCAGAATTATTGTAAAGATTAAATAAAACAATTTGTAGCATTGCCTGGTACAATGTATGGTATTGATGCTAAGTAAAGTTTCCTTTCCTTTTTCCTGTTTTGTGTACTCTTGCTTCATTTCTTTCAACTCCTTATGTATTCTGTTCATGAGGAGAGAATGGAAATTTCTTTCTTTCATTGCCTGCATGTCTGTTCTTCAGGACAATAGCACTGACTCTTCTGCATCTCTCATTTGTTTATTAATTTATTTTAGGTCACTGGCTCTGTCCAGATAAGAGACCCTCCAAAGACAGAAGACAAAAGTTGTATGACAGCTCTACCACTTCTGGATGCCAACCCCATGGAGAACCCAGCACTGTTTAGTGACATCAAGATTGAGCCCCCAGAAGAACTTCTGGCTAATGATTTCAACCTGCCCCAAGTGGAACCAGTAGATCTGTCTTTTCATAAGCCCAAGGCTCCCCTCCAGCCTGCCAGCATGCTGCAAGCTCCAATACGTCCTCCCAAGCCACAGCCTACTCCCCAGACTCCTGTAGTATCCACTTCAACGTCTGACACAAGCACTTTAGCTAACATCCCTACAGTTCTAACACCAGGCTCTATTCTGGCTTCTTCTCAGGGCACTGGTGGCCAGCAGATCTTGCATGTGATTCACACCATCCCCTCAGTCAGTCTGCCAAATAAAATGGGTGGTCTGAAGACCATTCCAGTAGTGGTACAGTCACTGCCCATGGTGTATACTGCTTTGCCTGCAGATGGGAGCCCTGCAGCCATTACAGTCCCACTCATTGGAGGAGATGGCAAAAATGCTGGATCAGGTGAGCATCATTATGGCCCTTTCCTGGGCTTCACCTTCATCCATCTATTCTCTTTTCGAGTTGTCCTATCTCCTATCTCTTATTACCCCAGTTATCCTTGCATACAGCTCCAAGCATAATCTTTTATAAACACTGTTTTTATTATGTTTTTTTTCAATGTTTAAGAATATATAGCCGGACTAGGCAGTGGCGCAGTGGATAGAGCGTTGGACTTGGATGCGGAGGACACAGGTTCGAGACCCCGAGGTTGCTAGCTTGAGTGCGAGCTCATCTGGTTTGAGCAAAAAGCTCACCAGCTTGGACCCAAGGTTGCTGGCTCGAGCAAGGGGTTACTCGGTCTGCTGAAGGCCCACGGTCAAGGCACATATGAGAAAGCAATCAATGAACAACTAAGGTGTTGCAACGCGCAACAAAAACCTAATGATTGATGCTTCTCATCTCTCTGTTCCTGTCTGTCCCTGTCTATCCCTCTCTCTGACTCTCTCTCTTTCTCTGGAAAAAAAAATATATAGTGACTCTCTTTTGTTAATCTATGCTTCTCAAACTGAAATATGCTTTACTTTGAGTAAAATACTATATATCTTCCTAAAAGCTATATATTATTTTAGGGTAATTTTAAACATTTTGTATTTTTAAAATATGATTTTATTAAAGAGAAAAAATATAAAATTTGAATAACATTTTAAGATAAAACACTAACTTCAAACATATTTTTAAGCTTACTAAAGCTTGAGGTTTTTTTCAGGAAAGTATTTTTATTCTTTTATGCCATTAGGAATGCTTTGGTGGACAAGTTGAGAATATTTCTAGCCCTACATAGTTAGCCAGACTTAGCTCCTACCTTTCCTAACACTATACTCTTTTTCTTCCCTGCAAGTAAAAGTCTTCTTTGAAATATTGCTATTTTCCCTGTGTTCCTCCTTATTTAACATCCATCACTCTCTGATTTATCTTTAATTTTTTAGTAAGAGAGAGACAGAAACAGACAGACAGGGAAAGAGATGAGAAGCATCAAGTCTCAGTGGTGGCACTTAGGTTGTTCATTGATTGCTTTCTGATATGTGCCTTGACTGGGGAACTCCAGCTGAGCCATTGACCCCTTGCTCAAGCCAGTGACCTTGGGCTCAAGCAAGCGACCTTTGGGCTCAAGTCAGTGACCATGAGGTCATGTTTATGATCGCATGCTCAAGCCACAACCCCATGCTGAAGCCAGATGAACCCATACTCAAGCCAGGGATTTTGAGATTTTCATCCTGGGTTCTCAGCATCCCAGTTCAATGTTCTATCCACTGCACCACCACCTGGTCAAGATCTATTTTTTTTCCTTGCGTGTATCACAAGTATATGGGCATTTTTCCTAACTAAATTATAAATTCCTCAAGGACAAAACTGTATCTTATCTTTCTTTGTGCATCTCCAGAGAACCTAACACAGTCATAGATAGTAGTTGTTTAGCAACAAATAATTTGATGAACAAACTTGAAAATTTGTCCGAGAGAGTTTATATGATGTGAAAGTTTTTTTTTTGTTTAATTTTTAAGATGAGTTTAGAATTCTAAAAGGTATAAAACAAATCTCCCTTTCACCACTATCCCCAACTATCCAGTTCCCCTCCTGGAAGTATATCCACTTTAATTTGTAATTGGAAATGATCAAAGAAAAATATATGGCTTCTTGAAGTGTTTCAAAGTATTTAATTTAACCATATCTGTAGCATTTTAATCAGTTTGGGATGGTATGCCATAGGAAGGATGTTGGGAAATTGGAGTATAATTAGAAGAGAGAGATTAGGATGGTGTAAGGACTCAAATCCATGTCAAATTGGGAGCTGATAAATGTTTAGCATGAATTTAAAAGACCAAAGGGAAACAGACATGTGAGTGGAAATGCCTAAGAATCAAATTTCAGCTCTCTCTCTATAAACTTTCTAAGGGTTTTCAACCTTTGAAATCTAATGCCTTGTGATTATTCCATCACTAAATATGGGGGATATAGAAAAACAACATACTAAGTATCAATTTGCTAAGACTCTGCAGTGTTCTTTTGAATAAAAATGCCATCATTGACTAGTTTTGCTAATGATAAGTATTCATAACAATTTTTTGAGATCTCTTGGGGAGGTTAATTAAAATACGGTTTTATGCCTGACCTGTGGTAGCACAGTGGATTAAGTGTCTACCTGGAATGCTGAGGTTTCTGGTTCAAAACCTTGGGCTTGCCTAGTCAAGGCACATATGAGAAGCAAATACTATGAGATGATGCTTCCTGCTCCACCCCCACATTTCTCTCTCTCTCTCTCTCTCTCTCTCTCTCTCTCTTTCCTCTCTCTAAAATCAATAAGTAAATCTTTTTAAAAATCCATGTTGACATGGGGGAAAATATGGTTATCAATTCTTGTATGAGGATAGAGAGCCAAAACCCCCCACCCCCAAAAAAACAAAATTGGAAAATAAAATTTGCTGTATGAGAATTTACTATTGCCAAGACGATACTAGCACCCAGGATTGGTTTGAAGGGGCTTTGAATATCCATCTGACCACCACAGCCACTCTAAATAAACAATAAAATTTAAAAGTGTTTTATGTAGTTTCAAGCTAAGCTAAAATCATTAGCCCAGTATCCTCCCAAATGGTATGATGGTATTCTAACACTTTAGATGAGATAGGTGCAGAAAACAATTGGAGCTTGAGAAGAAATTATCAAAATTTTTATTTGTATTTTCTCACTCCGTACAGGTTATTTTTTGGTTTATTTTCATAATGTACACAAAATTTTAAGGTACTAGTACATTTATATCATACACACACACACATGCACACACACATATTGAGATGCATGCTTAAAACTTTTTAATGATACACAATGTATAAAGGCGACTGCACTTGCCAGGTCCTCTCCCATTCAACTGTAATATCAGCTTCTTTAAGTTTCTTCTGTATAGAAGTATTAAAGCTTTACTTAGAGCTAGAAGACTGTTGACCACAGGATTGAGTTCTATTAGGTGTCAGAAACTTAAATAATTGATAATAAGAAATACTTGAGAACTTCCCTAACATAAAGGAAAGGGAAAGATGTAACATATATCAAACATGTTTCATCTCATTGGCTTGTTTTCATTTATGAGCACAAAAGCCAAGGGATGTGTTCTCACCTCTGAGGTGAGATTAGGCATTTATCTTAGGGTAGACAGTGAACTATTCAGACAGTTTGATTCAGCAAACACATACTAAATCTGACTTTTCAGCAAACCCTGTTCTGGGGGCTGGAGATAGAGAGTTGAATCATAACCAGACTCTATCCTAGACAAACCCACTATCCTGAATCACTATCTTAGAGAAGCTCATCCTAGTGATACCAGGATGTTCCTTACTGTCTTCCCTCAAAGGAATTTTTGTTTCTGGCTATGCTAAATTTTTTAAGTATTCTTCTCTTTCTTCCATACAAATATACTTCTTCTATCTTTGCTTTTTTTTTTTTTTTTTTAATTTCTCTTTCTGCTACTTCTAACTGTGGGCCAATCTGGGAATCCTGAAAATGATAACAGAGGCACATATATTTGTAGCCCACTCTGCTCCTTTTCTTTGCTTTTAGTGAAAGTTGACCCCACCTCCATGTCTCCACTGGAAATCCCAAGTGACAGTGAGGAAAGCACAAATGAGATAGGATCTTTGGCCTTACAGGGACTACAGCAAGAGTGAGTACTTTTGTCTTTACTTCAGTTCCTTTTTGTATATACATATATGTGTCTGTGGTAGAAATGGAATAAATTCTCAGATACAATAGTAAGAATTTGTGGACAACGAAATATAGGAAAACTGTCTTCTTAGCAAGGGTATGAGTTTGTGTGCATACATGTACAGAGACATGCATATTATGGCAGAGTTATGTTCTAATAGTAGATCACCAATTTTACCCTTGAAATATCTTCAAATTTCCTATAAAGTACAATTGCATACTGTTTATTTCTGTAAGTTTAAAGCAGCCATTTATTTGTGTTGAAACTAGTAAAATAGTTGGCTTGTGTTTTAGCAACCATGTCGTATAAAAATACATTTCTTTAAATACAAGAATGAAACTTATTAGAGTAAAATACTCACACTGGGAACAGAAACCACCCAAGGGAATATTGCCATTTCTTAGAACCTGCATTTACTCCAGAATGGGCTAGTTGAGGGAATTGCTTATGCTATTTCAATTACTTCTTCCAGGGCCTAGGGTTGAATTTGTATAAATTAAATGCATGTATGAGGTGGTCCCATTGTATGTACATCTTTAGACCTATTTCTCTCTCTCTCTTTCTATGTCTCTCTCTCTCTCTCTTTCTCTCTCTCTTTTGTTCAGACCAGCAGCAATGAGCCAAATGCAGGGAGAAGAGTCCCTTGACTTGAAGAGAAGACGGATTCACCAATGTGACTTTGCAGGATGCAGCAAAGTATACACCAAAAGCTCTCACCTGAAAGCCCACCGCAGAATCCATACAGGTCTGCCCACCCCCAACACACGCGCGTACACACAAACACACACATACACACACACACATGAGTTTCTGACAGATAGGAAGAGAAGAATGTCTTCAAAGACTGATCCATTTATACTCATGGGTACAAGCTCCATTTATGGCTTTTACTCCTATGTCTTCCTACTCTAAGGTAGCTTTTATAAAATCAGCTTATGAATACACTAAGCCTGGTGTCTTCTGAATAGTCATCATCCCCATTTATCACCTGTGGGTCTTTCTAATTGGGAAATCATAACACTTATGCAGACATCAAGGCAGCTAAGTCATCACTGTCTCTCTTGCTACCAGAGCCCCACAGGTTTTATGAGTACTGAAAAGCTCAAAGGCAGTTTAAGTGAAAGTAAATCAAGCATTTGGAGCTCAGCACCATTTACCAACCTATAGCATACATTTGTTCACATTAGAAAAAAAGTGCACATTAAAAAAAAATAAGTAAAGCAGAGTGTGTCCCATCTGGAGAACTGTTACTCAACTCCAAATAAGAATTAGCAAATTTCCCAAATTTAACAACAAGCAGAAAAATCAAGATTTTTATGTGAAATGTCCTAGATTTTTAATTTTGGCACATAAGTAATAATTTCATATAACAGCATAGATTCAAGGAAAACTGCCTCTGTACCAGTTATAGCTTGCTAGTCATCAGTTTATGCCCTCTGCCTGGGATACTCCTCTTCCCAAATCAACTCCAGCTCAGAATTGAAACTTGAGTACCCTAGACAAGAAAGGGACTCTTTTCTTGGTGACATAATACTGTGTTACATTTGTCATGTTAGGATTTGCATATAAGGATCCAGAGTTCTAGTCACTGTTCCCTGAAGATCTGAACAGGTGATTGATTTTCAGGTTGCATTGTATCAATATTTCCATGACTCTCTTCTTACTTATTGATGTTTTGTTTGCTTCTCCTCATGTTGTGTTCTTGAATAGGGTCTTATGCTACTGACTATATATGTATATAGTTGAAGATGTGAGGTAGGAGTAAGCTTGCCTCGTTCTAATGACAAAAGTCTAGCATACCTAGAACACGTTGCATGCAGTGACTGGTGGTAGACACATTGAAGTGCAAGGATGGGAAGGGGAAGAGCACTTAAGAGGCTACTAGATTCGATTTCTTAGTATTTTGTTTAGGATATTTGCATCTGTATTCATTAATGATATTGGTCTGTAGTTTTATTATTTTTGTGTTGTCCATGCCCTGTTTTGGTATGAGGGTTATATTGGCCTCATAAAATGCATTAGGGAGTATCAATTCTTATTCAATTTTTTGGAAGACTTTGGAAGACTTTTGGAACTAAGTCTTCTATTAATTCTTGGTAGAATTCACTAGTATAGCCATCTGGTCTAGACTTTTGTTTTGGGGGGAGGTTTTTGATAGCTGTTTCTATTTCCTCCCTGCTTATACCCCAAAACTCAAAAATATTGGGTCATAAAGACACATGCATTCCCACGTTCATCACAGCATTATTCAACAGTGGCCAAGACATGGAAACAACCAAAGTGTCCCTCAGTAGAGGACTGAATAAAGAAGATGTGGTACATATATACAATGAAATACTACTCAGCCATAAGAAATAGTGACATAGTGACATTTATGACAACATGGATGGACCTTGAGAATGTTGTACTGAGTGAAATAAGTAAATCAGAAAAAACTAAGAACTGTATTATTTCACACATAGGTGGGATATAACCTGAGACTCATGGATATATATAGAAATGAAGTGGTTACGAGGAGGAAGGGGATGTGGGGGAGGGGAATGGAAGAGGGTTTAGGGGAAGGGTGTAAAAAGGGACAAATCTAAGGTGATAGAAGATGATTTGACTTTGGTTGATGGGTATGCAACATAATCAATAGTTCAAATACTATAGAAATGTTTACCTGAAACCTGTATACTCTTATTGTTCAATGTCACCATGTTAAAGTTAATTCTCTAAATAAAAATTTAAAAAGAAACAAATATATATGAAAAAAAGGCTACTGTAGTGACCTAGGCCACGGATAGATAGATACATAGATAGATAGGTAGGTAGATATTAGATAGATATTCAGATATTCAGCTGAATTTTCAAAGTGCAAAAGTAGAATGATTTACTAGAGTCAAGTTTATACCTCACCCAACTTCAACAATTGGTTCAGTAGATGGCCAGTTTGTTTCTTCTACATCCCTACAATTTCCACACTCCACACTATGATTTTAAAACAAATTTCAGACATCATATTATTTTTGTTTAGGAATATATTTTAAAAGACAAAGACATTTAAAAATAAGCATGAAGGCAGTAGCAAGAGATATTTAAAGTGCTCAAAGAAAGGAATCTAAAAATTCGTTAATATCAAATTTCCCCAGTTGTCTAATAAATGCTTTTTAAAAGTTTGTTCAAATAAGTAGGCTCTTACATTGGACAACATAGTCAATATGAAAAGGAGCTAACTATGCCTAAAGCTTGAGAAAAGTATTAATCTTCTTTTCTAGGCAGAGTATAAAAGCTGTGAGATGGGAATAAACTTGCCTTGTTCTAATAACTGACAGAAATCCAGCATTGTGAAGGCATTTAGGTGCAAGAGCGGAAGGGGGAAAACCACTTAATAGGCCACACAAAAAATGATGAGAGCCTAGCTAAGATGTTGAGAGTGAATGTGAGGAGAAGGAAGTGAATTAGTGACTGAGGGGATACTGATGACTCTCATATTTTTGTTTTGGGTGACTGGGTGCATGGAGGTTCTATTTACAGAGATAATGCATTTTCCAATGATTACACAATTAGTAAATGGAAAAAGTCCTCTGTAATCACACCTTGGTATACAACCTAGGTATACTTTTCTCTATTGCTGGTACTCCACAGGTACTTTGGAACTGAGATAGTTACAGATCTGCCTGCTTCACTGCCTTCAAATATTGTTATAATTCATTCCAAAGGGTCCCAAAGAGTGCTTTCCTTATCTCTGGTAGATATTCTCTCAGCAGAGAACCATTCTCTCAGCTTATCTGGATCCTTCCTCTAGCTTGCAGTGAAGCTGTTTATCTCCTCTGAGCTGACAAGCATTTGAAGCATATAATACAGATACAACAATTGCCATTAAACATAGTGTCAGATAGAGACAGACTTATACATAGAGAGCAGGCTGGCAGCTGTCAGAGTGTCTGGGTGAAGAGGGTGAGGGGATTGAGCAAAAAAGGACGAAAAAGGGCAACAGTGTGGTGATTGCTGGAGGACAGGTGAGGTGGAGGAAGGTATGGCAGGATAAATGGTCATAGACAAAGACTTGACTTGCAGGGAGGGGTAAACACAGAATGTGATGTTCAAAGATGTGTTGCAGAATGGGGCATCCAAAGCCTGTATAATTATGTTAACCAGTGTCACCCAAAAAAATACAATTTAAAAAAATACTTTCAAGCACCGGTTTTTAATAATGACATCACCCGTTCACCCAGACTCAAAATTTATCATTGGTTGTTAACATTCTCTTATGCCCTTAGTTATTTGTTTCTAAAGTTCTATTATTTCTTTCTTTAAATAGCTCTTTTATTGAGGATGAAGATATAATTGCAAAGAACATATATTGTGAAAATTTACTGTCTGGATTTGACATCCCATTCTTCACATTTCTTTATTTTTGCCTCAGTTTCCTTATGTATGAATATTAATGGTGCAAAAACATTTAATATAATATCTGGCATATAGTAAACATTCAGTAAATGTTAGTTATTATTAATGTTCTTTAAATTCCAGTTTCACAGCCACCCCTTTAAGCTTTTGTCTTAATTTATTCTTCCCCCAACTTTATTGAGTTGTAGTTGACCATTAAATTTGTATATATTTAAGTTTTAGAATTTAATAATTTGTTATATGTATACATTATGAAACATTCACCACAATAAAGGCAATTAGCATGTCCATCACCTCACATAGTTACCTTTTTAAAATTTTTTCGGAGGGAGTGAGAATACCTAAGATCCACTCTTCTAGACAATTTGAAGTATAGTGGTACAACATCAACAACTATAGTCACATTGCTGTATTAGATCTCCAGGACTTATTTATATTGCAAAACTGAAACTTCATACCCATTTACCAGCATCTTCACATGCCCTAGTCCCAGCCTCAGGTAATCACCATTCTATATTCTGTTTCAATGAGTTTGATATTGTTATGTTCTACATATTTCATGGGATCATACAATATTTGCTTTCTGAATCTATTCCACTTAGCCTAATACTTTCTAGGTTCATCCATGTTGTTATAAATTAAAAGGTTTTCTTTCTTTTTTAAGGCTGAATAATATTTCATTGTATTTAATCTTCCTTATGCATTCATCCATCAACAGACACTTAGGTTTTCCCCCAAATCTTGGCTTTGTGAATAATTCTGTAATGAACATGGGACTACATATATCTCTTTGAAATATTGATTTTATTTCTTTGGATATATACCCAGATGTGGGATTTCTGGATTATATTGGCAGTTCTATGTTTAATTTTTTGAGGAAACTTCATACTTTTTTATAGTGGCTATACCAATTTATATTCCCACCGACTGTATACAAGGATTCCTTTCACATTTTCTCTAATATTTCTCTTTTATCTTTCTAATAATAGCCATTTTATCAGGTATGAGGTAATATCTCATTGTGGTTTCTATTTGCATTTCCCTGATGATTAATGAAGTTAAGTATATACCTGATGACCTGCTCCTCTTATTTTGAGAAATTTCTATTCAGATCCTTTTTTTTTTCTTTTTCTTTTTTAGCTATTGAACTGTATGAGTTCACTTATTTTGTATATCAACTCTATGAGATACGTCATTTACAAATATTTTCTCCCATTCCATAAGTTGCCTTTCATTCTGTTGATTGTTTTACTTCCTGTGCAGAAATTTTTTAGTTTGATGGAATCCCATTTGTCAACTTTTGTTTTTGTACCCGTGCTTTTAATATCTTATCCAAAGAAAAGCATTGCCCAGACCAATGCCAAGAAGTTTTGCCCCTATGTTTAATAGTTTTATGATTTTAGGTTTTACTTTTAAGTCTTTAATTTACTTTGAGTTAACTTTTGCATATTATGTAAAATAAGGGTCCAATTTCATTCTTCTGCTTATGAATATCCAGTTTTCTTAACTCTGTTTACTTTTATTTTTATTTATTTATTTATTTTTGTATTTTTCTGAAGCTGGAAACGGTGAGGCAGTCAGACAGACTCCCACCTGCGCCCGACCGGGATCCACCCGGCACCCCCACCAGGGGGAGATGCTCTGCCCATAGCGGGCGTGGCTCTGTTGCAACCAGAGCCAGTCTAGCACCTGAGGCAGAGGCCATGGAGCCATCCCCAGAGCCCGGGCCATCTTTGCTCCATTGGAGCCTTGGCTGCGGGAGGGGAAGAGAGAGACAGAGAGGAAGGAGAGGGAGTGGGGTGGAGAAGCAGATGGGCTTCTCCTGTGTGCCCTGGCTGGGAATCGAACCCAGGACTCCTGCATGCCAGGCCGACACTCTACCACTGAGCCAACCGGCCAGGGCTTCTTAACTCTGTTTATGGAAGTCTATCCTTATCCCGTTTTTTCTTATTGGCATGTTATTGAAAATCAGTTGAGTGGAGATGCATGCATTTATATCTGAGCTCTCTTCGTTGGTTTATACATCTGTTTTTATATCAGTAATACACATTTTTTATTACTATAGCTTTGTAATATATTTTGAAATCAGAAAGTCTGATGCCTACAGTTCTATTCTTGCTCAGAATTGTTTTGGCTATTCAAGGTCTTTTGTGCTTCCCTTTTAATTTTAGGATTGTTTTTTTATTTATAAAGAAAACCAGTGGGATTTTGATAAGAATTACATTGAATCTGTAAGTCACTTTGGGTATAATGTATATTTTAACAATATTAATTTCTAAACCATGAACAGGGGATGTCCCTCTGTTTATCTGGATCTTTTTAAAATTTTATAATTTTCTATGTACAAGTCTTCTACCTCATTAGTTAAATTGATTTCCAAGTGTTTCATCTTTTGTGCATTGATATTGTAAATGGGATTTTTAAAAATTTTCTTTTTAGATACGTTTTATTTGTGTGTGGAAGTGTTATTAATTTTTGTATGTTGATTTTGTATATTGCAGCTTTAATGAATTTTTAAAATCAGTTCTAATAGGTTTTTTGTTTAGTATTTAGGATTTTCTATGTACATGATTATGTCATCTACAAATGTAGATAATTTTACTTCCTTCTTTTCAATTTGGATGGTTTTTATTTATTTTTTTTCTTGTCTAATGTTTAAGCTGAGAGTTCTAATACTATGGTAAAAAAAATAAGTAGAGTTGGTATCCTTACCTTGTATTGGATATTAAGGGGAAGCTTTCAGTTTTTCCTCATTAATTATGATGTTAGCCATGGGTTTGTCACATACAGTTTTTATTGTGTTAAGGTAAGTTCCTTATATACCTATTTTGTTGATAGTTTTAATTATGAATGGATGTTGGAACTTTGTTAAATGCTTTTGCTGCAGTGGATTTAACTTTGTTAATGTGTTGAATCACATTGATTTATTTGAGTATATTGAACCTCCATTTCATCACCCCAAGGATAAATCTAACATGGTCATGGTGTATGATCCTTTTAACATACTGTTGAATTGAGTTTTCTATATAGTACTATGTTGAGGATTTTGCATCTATGTTCATTAGGGATATTGATCTATAGTTTTCTTGTAGTTCTTTGTCTAGCTTTGGTATGAAGGCCATGATTTCCTCATAGGATGAGTTTGGAAGCATTACTTCATTTTCCAATTTTTGAAAGAATTAAAAAATAATTAGTATGAATTATTCTTTGAATATCTTGAAATTCCCCATGAAGCCTTATGGTCCCGGAATTTTCTTTTTTGAGAGATTTTTCCGAGATCAGAGAGATTTTTGATTACTGATTCAATCTTCTTCTTTGCTACTGGTCTGTTTAAGCTTCCTATTTTTTTTTTAATTTAACTTTGGTAGGCTGTATGTTTCTAAGAAACTCAATTTCTTTTAAGTTATCTAGTTTTGGGGTATATAATTGTCCCTTATGATATTTTCATATCTGAGGCATCCATTGTACTGTTTTTCTCTCATTTATGATTTTATATTTATTTGAATCTCTTGTTACATGTATTATTTTTTATTGAATTTATTGAGGTGACACTGGTTAACAAAACAACACAGGGTTCAGGTACACAATTCCACAGCAAATCATCTGTACACTGTATTATGTGCTCACCATGCTGAGTCAAGTTTCTGTCCATTACCATTTATCCCACCTATACCCTCCTCCACCTTCTCTAAAATACCCCTCCACCCAGCAACCACCACACTGTTGTCCATGATCATGACAAGTGTTGGCGAGGATGTGGGGATGGTACATCCTTATGACCTAGCAATTCCACTTCTGGGAATTTATCTCAAAAAACTCAAAACACTAATTCAAAAGAATATATGCAGTCCTATGTTAATTGCAGCATTATTTATAATAGCCAAGATTTTAAAGCAGCCCAAATGTTCATCAGTAGGTGAGTGGATAAAAAAAAACTGTGGTATGTTTACACAGCAGAAAAAGAAGGAAATCTTACCCTTTGCAACAGTATGGATGGACCTGGAGAGCATTATGCTAAGTGAAATAAGCAATCAGAGGAAGACAAGTACTGTTTTCTGGTTTTAGTGAGGTAACTCCATACCACTTTCAACAATGGCAGCACCAGTCTGCATTCTCACTAATAGTGCACAAGGATGCCCTTTTCTCCACATCCTCATCAACACTTCTCATGATCACAAACAACAGTGTGGTAATTGCCTTGTGGAGGGTTAGTTTAGGGAAGGTGGAGGAGGGTTACCCTAATTCCCTCCTCCTAATGAATAGGGCTCCTATTCATTTTAATTCATCTTGCATACCATCACTAGATCATTCCAATCTACAACTTTTACTCTTGAGATAAAAGGTTGTCACTGTTACTCATACCTCCTTGAAAATAGTTTTGTTAGGCTTGCTCACTTGCACTTTGCATGATTAGTGCATGAGCACATAGCCTATGTAAGGCTACGGGTGCTTTCCCTTGGCACAGATTGCTTGTCCACCACTGTGATGGACCGTTTGTCAGATCACTTGCCTGCCACTATGAAAAGCAGTTTTTCACTGCTTGTTTGCTTGCCTACCATTGTAAGCATCTAATAAATGGGAATGGCCCAACACTTTCTGGCTCCACCGTTCCTCTGCTGTCTTGCCAAATCCAATATGAAATTGCCGGGCATTGGCTGCCAGCATTACATCTGGCATAATGAGCAGGATTTGAATCAGATCCGTATGGAGCTCCCAACACCCTTGAAGGGTAGAATAGAGGAGTGGCTGTTCTTGAGCATGTGGTTCCCTATGGCTACCCTGTTTGGGGCTGAGGGATGGGTATTTTTTACAGCCCTGTGAGAAGAAACTGAAAACTCTCCAGGAGAGGCTGCACGAGGTCAAACACTCCAGGATGAGCTGCAAGCTGAGTGCCAGCAGTGGCAGGTGCTGGGACAGTTGCTCTGAGTTTGAGAATTCTACTACAAGCTGGAAGCTGAACACTGGCAGCAGCAGTTGTTAGAGAAACAGCTGAAGATTTGAGAGCTCCAGTTTTAGCTTCAGGCTGAGAGCTGGCAGCTGCAAGAGCCAAAGCGGTTGCTGAAGAAGGAGCTACATTTTTGCCAGCGGAGTGGCTGTGAGTCAACAGTAGTAGTCGTTTCCAACTCCTCCTCCTCTGTGGAGGAAGAGCTTTGGGTTGAAACTGCCATTGGCAGACTCAGAGCCCAGCCGTCAGCAGACTCAGAGCCCAGCTGGTGTTCACCCAGAAGGTAAAAAACCCAGCATCAAAAAGTGTCTCAGGGACAGGCACAACCCCCTCTGCAAGTAGTTAAATACTCTGTGGTCCAGCACTACACCCACACAGAGTTGATGCAGTTAGGGGCAAAATTCAGGCAGAAACCTACTGAGCCCCTGGCAGCTTGGTTGCTGCAGTTGTGGGACATAAGGTTAATGGCATCATGCTCTCTGGAGCAGAGATGGAGAAATTAGTCACCATTACCATGCACACCTCCTTGAGACAGTGTGTTCAGAACTGCCAGGACAACCCAGAAAAACATACCTTATTAGAGTGGGTGATGGCTGCCATTTGTATGGTCTGGCAGAATGCTGGAAACTTGACAGAGGCAGTGAGTTGATGGCAGTCATATACTGAGCTGCAGCAGGTCCTCCAGGAACTAGGTATGAAGAATGCTGCTTTCAACCTGAGGTCCCATGGGCCAGATGAGGAAATATGTATGGTAGGAATGAGGGACCTTATTTTCTGTAGTGCCACATCAGCCCTTTTTGGGTCACTAGTGGCTATCTTGGACCCCTATGTGGGGCAACCCATCAGTGCTGACACATGGATGGTGGCAGATTTGGGGGAGGCAGAAACAGCATGGCATCATAAGGGTGTGCAGGCTGTTGCAGGTACTACTCCTGCCCCAGACTAACAAGAGGAATGGGCCTTTAAAGGTTACCTGAACACAGATGTGGGTAAATTTGATTGCAGCCAGGGAAAATAGATAGCAGGTCTAATAGAGTCCTGTCAGAGCCTTGGCAACAGCTTAAGCTTTGGGGAAGTGGGTAGCCCCAGCAGCTGCCAAGAAAATGGCTAGAGTGAGCACATGGCAAAACCACATGTGTATAGCCTATGTAAGTCTACAGGTGTGTTCCCTTGGTGCAGATTGCTAGCTCACCACTGTGAGGGGCTGTTTGGTGGATCACTTGCCCACCACTATGAGAGGCAGTTTTCTCCTGCCTGTTTGCTTACCCATTGTTGTAACAATCTAATAAATGGGAATGGCCCAATATCTTCCAGCTCTCTAGTTCCTCTACCATTTGCTTGAATCCAATGTGTACTTGCCTGGCCTTGGCCACTGGCATTACACCTCCCCACCACCGTTGCCTTCAGGCAGTGGTGTACCAAGAAGGAGAAGGCTATGGGATCTGTCTGTCATGACAAGAAAGAGGTTTTTATTACTGATATGTTTACCATTGTAACATGATGATAACAAAGATAAAGCTAAATATTCTCTGTAATTATTATTTTAAAATTCTTTGTATACCAGTGCATTTTTTGCCTGCAATATTGATTGTTTATTTTTAAATTTAAGTTATTAATTTTATAGAGAGAAGAAGGGGGAAAAGAGAGAGAGAGAGACATTGATTTCCACTTATTTATGATCAATTGGTTGATTCTTATATGTGCTCTGACATGGGATGGAACCCACAATCTTAGTGTATTGGGATGATGCTCTAACCAACTCAAATACCTGGCCAACATTATTGATTATTTATGATTACAAAATAATACATGTTCATTGTTGAAGGTGGGAAATAAAGACATGCATTAAAAAGAAAACAAACAAGCCCTGGCTGGTTGGCTCAGTGGTAGAGCATCAGCCTGGCATGTGGAAATCCTGGATTCGATTCCTGGCCAGGGCACACAGGAGAAGCACCTATCTGCTTCTCCACCCTTCCCCCTCTCCTTTCTCTTTATCTTTCTCTTCCACTCTCACAGCCAAGGCTCCATTGGAGCAAAGTTGGCCAGGGTGCTGAGGATAGCTCCATGGCCTTCACCTCAGGTGCTAGAATGGCTCCGGTTGCAACAGAACAACACCCCACATGGGCAGAGCATTGTCTCAGGCGCTAGAATGGCTCCGGTTGCAATGGAACAAGACCCCACATGGGCAGAACATTGCCCCCTAGTGGGCATACTAGGTGGATCCTGATATGGGTGCATGCGGGAGTCTGTCTCTCTGCCTCCCCGCTTCTCACTTCAGAAAAAAATGCAAAAAAAAAAAAAAAGAAAAGAAAACAGTTACTAGGTTTAATGTGGTGATCACATTTAAAGTAGATAAATATTGAATCATTATGTTATACACCTGAAACTAAGATAATATTGTATGCCAACTATATTTAAATAACAAAGAAAAGAAGCATTACCCTAATCATATGACCTAGATTTAACCTCAGTTAATATTTTTTCTCAAATAGCTTCTTATTGTTTCCTTTTAAATTTTTGATGGGATTGTAAACTAGTGTAGCCACTATGGGAAAAAGTATGGAGGTTCTTCAAAAATGTTAAAAGAGAACTACGATATTACCCCAAAATCCCACTTCTTTAGGTATTTATCCAAATAAATTAAAAACACTAATTCTAAAAGATAGGTGTGCCCCTGTGTTCATTGCATCATTATGTACAATAGACAAGATATAAAACCAATTAAGTGTCCATCAATAGATGAATGGATAAAATGACATGATTATATATATATAATATACGCATGTATGTATAAATAAATATATATATATATACACACACACAATAAATTGTCACTCATCCATAAAAAAAGAATGAAATAGTGCCATCTGTGACAACATGAATGGACCTAGAGGGTATTATGCTAAGTGAAATAAATAAGACAGACAAATAAAGATGTCATTACATGTGGAATTTAAAAAACAAAACAAATGAACAAATAAAACAAAACAAAAACAAATACATAATTACAAAATACAAACTGATGGTTGCCAGATGAGAAGGGGTAGTGGATGGGTGGGAAAAAATGAAAGGGACTAAAAAGTAAAAACTCAGTTATAGTATAAGTTATGAGGATGCAATGCACAGCTTTGGGAATATAATGAATAATATAATAATTGTGTCAGATGGTTACTGTACTTACATGGTGATTATTTCATAGGTTTATAAATGGCTATTCGCTATGTTGTACACCTGAAACTAACATAATATTTTATGTTAACTATAATTAAAATAGATTTAAAACAAAGAATATAAAATTTTATTATAAAGTACAATATCATGGTTTTTTTTATAAGCTAGAAGCTTTCAGTAAATTTGGTACGGAAATATTGAAGACAGGTCAGGAATTGAGAACAAAAACAAAAGAAAAAGCAGAGGTTAGGTAGCCTGGCCTGGAAACTTTGTCTGGCAGCAAAAAGTTCTAAGTTATTAAGAGAATTCACTACCCTCAGTACCCACTATGTCCTCAAATATAGATTGGGATCTAGCTTGTGTAGGGTACCTATGTTTGATGGATCAATTTAAGACTCCCAGAAATTCCTTAACAATATCCATTCTACCAATGTCTAGCTATTCTCTTGACTGAGAAATGACATGAGCCTATCTATTGTTATCTCTACAATTTTTTTTAATTTAGAAGTTAAATTTAATGGGGTAACATTGATCAATAAGATTACATAGGTTTCAGGTAAACATTTCCATGACATTTGAACTGTTGATTGTGTTGTGTGCCCATCCCACAAAGTCAACTCATTTTCTGTCCCCATGTATTTGTCCTCTCTTATTTCCCTCCTCCAGTAACCATTTCAGTTTTGTCTATGTCCACAAGCCCACCTATGTGTGAAATATATATAGTTCTTAGCTTTTTTGGATTTATTTATTTCGCTTAGTATAATGTTCTCAAGGTACATCAATGTTGTAAATGGCAATATATCATCTTTTTTTTTTTTTTTGTAAGAGAGGCTGGGAGAGAGATATAGGATAATCAAGCTGTATGTACCCTGACTGGGGAATTGAACAGGCAACCTCCACGCTCTGGGATGATGCTCAAACCAATTGAGTCTGAATTTTTATTGATTTTTAGAGAGATAGAGAAAGGAAGGGATATACAGGGGAGGGAGAAGAGAAGCATTTGTTTGTTGTTTCACTCAGTCCTACATTCATTGGTTGCTTCCCATGTGTGCCCTGACTTCAGATTGAACCCACAACCTTGCTGTTTTGGGATGACACTCTTAAGCTGAACTAAATGGTCAGGGATATCATCATTTCTTATAGCTGAGTGGAATTTCATTCTATCTATGTACCACATCTTCTTTATCCAATCCTCTATCAAAGGACACTTTGGTTGTTTCCATGTCTTGGCCACTATGAATAATGCTGCAATGAACATGGGGGTGCATGTCTTTTTGCATACCAATATTTTCAAGTTTTTTGGGGTAGGTACCCAATAGAGGGATTGATGAGTCATATGGTAGCTCTGTTCTTAATTTTTTGAGATAACCACCATACTGTCTTCCATAATGGCTATATGAGTTTACATTCCTCCCAGCAGTGAATGAGGGTTCCTTTTTCTCCACAACTTCTTACCTGTACTATTGATAACAGCCAATCTAACAGATGTGAGGTGGTATCTCATTGTAGTTTTGATATGAATTTCTCTGATAGCTAGTGAAAATGAGCATCTTTTCATTTATCTGTTGGCCATTTATATATCTTCTTTGGAGAAGTGTCTGTTCAGGTCTTCTCCCCATTTTTTAATTGGATTGTTTGCTTGTTTGTTGCTGAGCTTTATGAGTTATTTATATATTTTGGATAATAACCCCTGCACTTATCATGGTGTTCACTTCATAAGGCACATAAATTCCTAATTACTATGTTGTACTAATATAATATTGTTTGTTAACTATAATTAAAAATAGATTTAAAACAAATATTATAAAATTTTATTATATGAGACAATATCATGATTATTAAAACATACAAATGATTCAGAAAAGTGAAAAGTAAAAAGAGAAAGTGCTCTTCCTCCAGTTTTCATCCTCGCTTTCCAGATATTCACTCACTGTTAATAATTTCTCTCAAAATTTACATTTAAGTATATTGATATTGCCTTTATTCTGAGTATATAAACATGTGGTGTATGATCTGTACACCATAATGGGATCATTTTGTGTTAATGTATTTTATATACTTTTCTTAGCCTTTTTATCTAGAGTATGCATATTCCATAGCCCAGATGCAACCTGGGGATACTGAACGTGGACTATTTCAAAAAGTTTGACTTGATGCTTCTCCTCACCCCATTCATTCCATGCCCTTTAATTTCTGATCTTACAGAAAGGAAAACCTGTAGCCTGAGCTGAAGGCTCATTCTTGTGAATTACAAATTCCTTCTGTGTATATGACTCTATTTTCAACTATTTATTCAGAGGTATTAGAGGAGAGGATATGGTTGCTACAGTGTAGAGTGTCAAAGACCTCAGTGTGGATCCCAGGTTTATCATTTACTAGCTGTGTTTAGAAAAGAAAATGTGTCAAACAACCCTGTGAGATATTTTATCTGCCTTTAGAGATAACTAAACAGAGAGCCAGCCTGGGATAAGTTACTTATTTAAGGTCACACAGCTTGTATGTAGTAGAGTCAAGATTCAAGCAACGGCCTGTTTGAGCCAGCACCTACATGTTTTCACTCTATCATCTGAGTTTCTCTTTAGCACTTCTGTAAAAATGAAGAAGAGCATATCTTCATAGTGATTGCTTCACCTTTTAAGCAAAGAGATTATCTACTGTTATCTTTTAAGTATCCAGACATCTCTTCTCTGATTTCTTTTGTTTTTCCATATTCTCTTTTTAGGAGAGAAGCCTTATAAATGCACCTGGGATGGCTGCTCCTGGAAATTTGCTCGCTCAGATGAGCTTACCCGCCATTTCCGCAAGCACACAGGCATCAAGCCCTTTCGGTGCACAGACTGCAACCGTAGCTTTTCTCGCTCTGATCACCTGTCCCTGCACCGCCGGCGCCATGACACCATGTGAGCTCCACAGTCGCACTAGAAGAGCTGCACTGGTCTCATTTGTATATGTGTGTGTGTGTGTGTGTGTGTGTGTGTGTGTGTGTGTGTGTGTGTGTGTTTTGAAGTCATGACCATCTTTTCCTCTTTGACTTCAGCTTGCCTCTGGGATGGGGTTAGAGCAGCTCACTGAGCCAGGTTGATGAGAATAGAGGAAAAGATAACTGATTTCCCATGGAGGCTCCTCATATTCCATCTTCACCTCTCCACTGTCCACTCCCCAGTTATATCAACTTCTGCATAGGTTGAATAAAAAGTGTGGCACCCATGGTTGGAGATGGGACATTTTTTCCTACAATAACAAAACAGGAAGGCTGTGAACAAACATATGCTGCTTTCTTCCTGTTTTTCCCCCCTTTTCTTCTAGAATTCTTATCTACTTTTTTTTTTTTTAAATCAGTACTTAAAAGTGGTTGGTAGTGTTTTAAAATGACTTTTTTATTTTTCAAGTTCCTAGACAGAAGAGAGCATAACAGTGTAGTTCATTGATAGAATGGATTTGGGTCATTAGCATAAGATACATTCTCAGTGAATAAACTGAGTCCCATACAAATCTCAAGGGTTTTGTAAATCTAATCCTATTTGTTCTACAGTTTGGTTTTGAGACAATGAGGGCGCTTCTGCTTCTTATGTCCATAGAGGAAAATGAAGGGATCATTTATCCATGTCCTTCTTCTTCTTTTCTTCCTCCTTCAAGATTAAAGATTTTACAGCACAATTGCATTCCTTGTTAGGTTAAATATTTGTTAGGACAAATATTCAAAGCACACACAGACATGCCAGTTAGGTAAAAAGTGTTTCAGGAGAGTATGTTGGACCATGACAGAAAGAAGCAGAACCAGGATAATCCTGAAAAAGTTGAGGGGGACTTTCATTTGGATAGGATAATAAAAGTGCAATAATCACAAACCTCATTAAAATGGCAGCCTGTTGAGACATTGTATTGAGAGGCTGCACTGTACTGTTTATTCTTTTGTTTACATAAAGCAACTATTATGAGTATAATGCATGATGAGAAATCATACACTGAGGCCATGTTATAGAGAGATGAGGGGTTATAAGAAAATATTTGTTCATTCCATGACATTATTGGCTGCATTCCTGTATTTCAGTTGGAATATAAGGATCTTTAGTGAAAACTGAAATACAAAAAGAAATTCAATACTCTGCAACTGCTATGAACGCCGAAGCCATTTCTTTTAGCCATTACAGCATGTTGCCTACTATACACATTTGGTTACCAAATCTGACTGTTTCATAATAGTCTGTGAGACATAAAACCCTGTGTTCCAAGTTCTGGACCTCAGATCTACCTCCACATGGCATATTTCCTTTCTCCAAAGGGAGGGAGAGTTTGCATCACTTAACTTTGGACTCAGCCTCTCTTCTAAATGTTGTCTTCATATTGAACTCATTTTCCATGGCAGATATTCAGCCAGTTCCCGCTTAAATACTTTAAGTTACTACCTCCCAAGGTTTATCCATTATGAATGAATCATATAATTCTAGCACCAATAAGAGATTTTATTAACCATCTACTCCTAACCATCTATTCATATTTTACAGATGAGACAACTACAGGTCAGATTCTTTTCCCAGATTTCCTTGAGGCCTTATAGACCTGCACAGCCATTCTCCCAAGGATCATATTATTAAACCAAATTAGAGAAGACTTTACATGATTAGTTGCAGTATTTGTTCAAATTTATATGTTATACTTCAGAAAACTTTAGATCATTCACAAAATCATTTACAGTTGTTTAAATAGTAAATAAAGTGTGCTTGTAATCGTTGACATATAACATTAGGCACAGAATTTTTTTCTTTTAACACTTTCTGTATCTCAATTGATTTACCTCATTTAAACATAAATGTCTATATCATAAACCTTTGTAAATTCAAAGCTTGCCTGTATTGTTCAAATGATATGTGGATTTTTACTTTTCTCAATGTTATTTTGATATATACTTTTCTGTGACTTTTTGGTGTGTAAGTTCCACACTGTAGACTGAAAGAAAACTTTTTTTGTAGCTTTAAGAAAGATTGTTTAAGGTGAATTTACATCATACATATTGGTTTAAGCTTATAATTGAGTAGTTGATATGGTATTTCGCAGTATAGTGCAAAGACTTACCCATTTTCTCTAGAGTTTGGATACTGAGACTTCCTTTTCCAGAGTTCATAACTGTCTTGTGCCCCACCCTCAGACCTCAGGATCATTTACATTGGAACATTTAATCTATTAATAAATAAAGGCTTTCAAAAATACTATTATACTAACTAAAATGATAAAATTAAAATTCCAGATATTGACATCTCTGACACTCCTAAACCTTTATTCAATTTTTTTTCCCTGCAAAGTAATGAGGGAATTTGTTACTGCTTTAATTGTCTATCATCAGGAAACAATTTTAGTCCTATTCTCATTGTCCTCTCCCCTCCAAAACTGAGGGGATAATTCCAATCATTACATATACTTTTAAGAAATGTATCAAAATTTATTAAAAACATTTCATAGCACACAGGGATTCAAATACAGTACAATACAGCACTGCACCAGAAGCACATAGAATTTTGTTAAATAGACAGTGAGATGAAAATGAACTGTATCTCTTTAGTATTTGGGATTAATTGAATACGCTGTGCTCAATCAGCAAAGCACCATTGTGTGGACAGTTGTGTAGGGAATGGAAAATGACCTTGTTTGATGAGGTTGAATAATATTCTGGGATTTATTGCAGTTTACATAATTGTCAGTTGAACATAACTATTGACAGTTATGATTGGAAAATTCAGGAAAATATGAACTGGTTGGGTAAATTAATTGTGGACAAGATAGTAAAGTTTGTGAGGGTAACTTCTTTTTAAATAAAATGTTTATTTTAGAACAGTTGAAGATTTACCAAAAATTTGTGATGATTCTATAGTTTCCCTATACCCTACATCTAGTTTTCCCCTTTTATTAACATCTTTCATTAGTATGGGACATTTGTTATAATTAATGAAGTAATACTTATACATACTAAAGTTCAAACTTTATTCCAATTTTCTTAATTTTTACTGGACGCACGCACGTGCATGTGTGTGTGTGTGTGTGTGTATTCCAGCATCCCATTCAGGATACCACATCACTTTTATTGGTCATATATCCTTAGGCCTCACTTGATTGTGGCAATTTCCCAGATTTTCCTTTTTTCCTACGACCTTGACAATTTTGAGGAGTATCTCCCTCAATTGAGATATGTCTGATATTTTTCTCATGATTAAACTAAAGATATAGATTTTGGGAGGAAAACCATAGAGGTAAACTACTATTTTCATCACATCATATTAACATGACTTATATATTTGATGCTAACCTTGATCACCTGGCTGAGATAGTGTTTGTCAGTTTTCTCCTCTGTAGTCTCTCCTTTACATTCCATACTGTATTCTTTGGAAGGAAGTCACTATGTGCAGCCCACACTTAAGGAGTGGTGAGTTGTGCACCACATCCTTGAAGGTGAGTATCTACAAAACAATATTTGGAATTCTGCACAGGAGATTTGATTCTTCTCCCTCATTTATTTATTTATGTAATTATTTACTTATATCAGTATGGACTCACATTTACTTTATACTTTGGGTTATAATCTAATAAAACTTTATTTTGTATGCTCAGATTTTTTCAGCTTTGGCCATTGGGTGACCTTTTGGGTCAACTCCCAATCCTTTTGAAATACCCTCATCATTTTTTTTTTAGCATATACTTATTTGCTAGCACTACAAGATGCTCCAGGTTTATATGGTATAATTATTTGTCCCACTCCTCTAATCAGCCATTTCTTTAAAAAATCCTGGTTCCTTTTAAAGGAGAATTGTATTAGTAACCAGAATTTGGGCATTAGGTATGCTTGTTGTCACTTGGGTATTGTTTCTAGGTCATTTCAGTTGACAGAGCAAGAAAATACATGTGTGTACACTAACTCATGTACATATACACATATCTAAAAATACTTCTATATGTAATCTTACAACTTCTTATTAAGCTAAACATGAGTTCATACTAATGTCTCCAACATCAATCCATTACCAAATGGATCATTCTAGCCTCTTACCTTTGCTTATCTGTAAATTCCCATTCAAACAGCGAGAAACCTGTCTCCCACACTCTGAAATCTATTTGCTTAATTGTAAAATTCTAGTATAAATGTGAAACAGTATTTGAATTGTTAATTTGTACACTGTAGATAACAACTGGAACACAGTGCTTATGTGTATGATAATAACATTTTAAAAACTCCAACAGCTCTTTGAAACAAAGTGATTGGCAAAACTTAGAAATTAGGGAGTTTCTGTGATCTTGGTTCCAGGAATTTGAGAGTATGTCCTACCCCAAAATAAAGTTTCCTCAAGAACCAAACCACTAGGAATTGACCTAACCTTGAATAAGGCTAGGGAAATTATTAATCCCCCATAATGTGCTAATACCTACATAAAGAGATGGACACAGAAGAAAGTGGATGTGCCCAGTTTAAATAAGAACATAGCACTATCCTTTCTTGCTGATATATGTGGCTCTCTGACAGTAAGGGTGCTATCTTAAGTTACCTCTCTACCATATTTTCCCATCTTTTACTTTGTTGACTTTAGGCAAGTCACATAACCTTTCTGTGCCTCAGTTAACCCATCTGTAAAATGGGGATCTAAATATCTACCTCACAGGAATGTTGTGAGGATTCTTATTAATGGATGTTGGCAAAAATGATGGGAGATCCTTAAAAAATAAAAAGTATTATGATCATCATTATGATAATTATAATACCCTATATTTATCCTATAAAAAGGAGAGGATTAGGCTTTCTAGGTAATATAAAGCTAAATTTGATTCGGTAACAATGATAATTGAAAAGTCACTGAAAGCAATGTTATTTTCTTTCCTACTCCAACATTTCCTATATTCTCTTTGTTACTAACTATAGTATTCTCATCTGTTTCCAGTCTCAAAATATGTTAGGGCCTAAAGATATAGGTAGGCAAAAATCTATTGTTTCAAAAGCTGTATTCTTCCCCTTTCTTCATTCTGCCTGGACCACATTACATATCACTCTGTCAGAAGCACAAAGGCAATTTCCCAGAGCCCTTCAGACATTGGCCAGTTCAACCTCGGCAGTTACATTTTATTTTTTCCCACTTACAGTACTCAGAGTAGTGTAAGTAAGAGGGAAGTGAGCTGGGCTTTTTGGGGTGGGTGTGAGATGGAAGAGGATGCAATTTATACAAGTGGAAGAATATGTCATTGATTCTCAAACTCTGGTTTCACCTTCCATTTCCTTTTCTGGTGATGTGTCATGGGCAGGGGGAGAGATATTTTGTTAACTGTTAAGAAACTCTACTCGTGTTGGACATTACTTTTTAACTATGTTGTATGCAGTGCTGTTTTTATTGTATTTCTGAATAAAAAGAGGAAGAGAATCCCTAGTATTGGTCATCCCTCTTTTTTAGCAGGAGGGCACAGCAGGAGAACAGTCCCAGAAACTTACTTTTTTATATGTTGGAGAAAAGAGCCCACAGTGAAGGGACTGTTTAAAAATTTTTTGTCATTGTTAGTTTGTTTAAAGAAATTACAAAATGGTATATAAACTTCAGTCTCTATAACTCTTATGCTTTTGCTTTGTTATTTCAGTGCTTTAGAGCAGCACCCCATTTTCCCTCTATTTTATATCAGTTCTTACTACAGAGATATAGCTTTGAGGCTAGGATCATGCACCTGGAAATATTCAAGAATTTCCTCAGTTAGCATGACCATTTCAGTGGTTACTCTGTTCTAACCTAATGAGACTCTCCCTCTGTGGCATCCAGGTAGGGTGTGTGCTGAGCAGTAAACAATCTTGTTATGTTTGATTATTGTACTTTTTTATTAATAAATTATTTTAAACTTCAGATACCATGGATATTATTTTGACTTTCTTTTATGTTTACTCCACATGACATGACATGAGTGGATAGTTTTTTTCCCTCCCTTAGCTAGGTAAAATTGTAATGAAATTATTGTTTACTAGCATGATGCAAGAAAGGAAGCTGGTCTGTCTTAAACACAATAATTTTTCTGTTTAAGCACACAAAGCTCTACCCATTCTTGATAATCTAGTCAGAAATGTCCCTGAATGGGGCTTTATGAAGACTGTGTGCTCTGTTTTGTATATTTCTTACAAAAACACCCACAAGAATTTGTGGGATACTGATTCGGCTTTTCCTGTCCATCCTTCTTCTCTCCACCATTTTTTTCTAAGAATGATGTGGGAGAGGAGGGTGTATGGATAGCTTTAAATTCAAAAGCTACTTCATTACAAAGTAGAAAGTGCTAATCCTGTGAGAAAGATTCAAAACAAGATCTAGAAAGACTGATTGGCAGATTCTGGGGCTGCCGGGAAAGGATTGTTTAAAAAATTATAAATGAGCCTGACCAGGCTGTGGCTTAGTGGATAGAGCACCGGACTGGGACCCAGAGAACCCAGATTTGAAACCCCAAGGTTGCCAGCTTGAGTATGGGTTCATCTGGTTTGAGCAAGGCTCACCAGCTTGAGCCCACGATCACTGGCTTGAACAAGGAGTCACTGTGTCTGCTGTAGCCCCCCGGTCAAGGCATATATGAGAAAGCAATCAATGAACAACTAAGGTGCCACAACAAAGAGATGATGCTTCTCATCTCTCTCACTTCCTGTCTCTCTGACCCTATCTGTCCCTCTCTCTGTCTTTCTCTGTCTCTGTCACAAAAAAAATATATAAATGATATAAGCAAGAATTCTCAGAGCTTATAGGTTTCCCAGTAATATATCTTTACTCATTTCTTTATTCTAAGAGTCATTTTCATACCTTTGGGTTAAAAACATAATCAATTTGATGCTACTAATATTGACTGAAAAGTTACCAATATTCCAGACTCTCTACTCATTGCTATGGAAATGAATAAAACACAGCTACTCTCAAGAAATGTACTTCCTAATGGGGGATACCAGAATGAAAACAAACACAATAATGTATTTTTTTTAGCGAGATTGAAAGAGAGAGACAGACAGGAGGGAGAGAGATGAGAAACATCAACTCATAGGTGTGTCACTTTCGTTCCTCATTGATTGATTCTCTTATGTGCCTTGAACTAAAAGGCTCCAGCTGAGCCAATGTCACCTTGCTCAAATGAGTAACCTTGAGTTTCAAGTCAACTGCCTTTAGGCACAAGCCAACCACCATGGGATCATGTCAATTATCCCACGCTCAAGCTGGCAAGCTTGTGCTCAAGCTGCATGAGCTGATGCTCAAGTCTGTGACCTCACAGTCTCAAACCTGCAACCTCAGCATCTCAGGTTGACAAGTCTATCCACTGCGCCACAACTAGTCAGACCCACAGTAATTTCTTAAGTGTCATAATAGATATATGTTCAAAATTTCTGAAAATTAGAAATACATGAACAATACAGTATACCATAATTTTTATTATATAGTTTTCAACTTTTTGTTAAAATACAGTCCCATGTATAACACAGGATTTGTATCCAACATATATAATAAAAAACATACAAATAATAAAAAACAATATAAAACATGAATGAAAATTAACAAATAATTTACAAATAGATTATATGTAGTCAATAAATATAAAAATATATTCATCCTCACTACTAATCATGGAAATAAGATTAAAATAACTGTTTTTTATTCATTTTAATGGCAAATATTACAAGTTTTATAAGACCAAGTGTTAAGAGTATGTACAGAAATGGACAATTATAATACACTACTGGTTGGAGATAAAAAGTGGTAGTCATATTGGAGGGAAATTTTCCAGTATTATGCTCATATACCCTATATCCCAGAAATTCCACTTTTTGGCATCTGCAATAGAGAAACTCTCATATATGTAAAGGTTGGTATATATACAAGAAAGGTGTTCATTTCATCAATGAATATTATCATGAAAAGATATAGACAACCTAAATGTCTATTAATAGGGGATGACAATAAATTATGGTATAAATTTGCTGTGGAATACTATGAAGCAGTTAATTCGAATGAGGTAAATCTGCATTAACTTACATGAAATGATCTTTAAACCATATTATTTTGGAAAAATCCACACCAACTAGATTACTGTACCTTTGTATTGAGAGAAATGTGGACCTGAATTTGAGGATTTAAAGTAGGTCTATGAGAATGCAGGAAAGAAACAACTTGCAGGGCTGGCAGAGAATATGATCAAGGAAACAATTTATACAAAAACAACTCTCATAAATTATTTTATTAAAAAAATAACAGGAGTTACTTGGGAGAGTAAATATATAAATTCGTATTTGAACAACCACAAGTACATTATTCTGACTCGTTTATCAGACTAGGTACAATCACTGGTCAGAGAATGAGGGGGGATAAGTCAGAATGGGACCAGGTACATTTCGAGAAGAATTCAAGTCACTCAGCAAAGAGAAGGTGCACATCTTGGTGAAACCAAAGCAAAGAATCATTGCATCTTGACCAGAAGATCCTAAGAAGTCAAACAGCTGAGTGTAAATAGCCAAAATACAGGGTTTTAACCCTTCTCATGAGGTGAAGGGTGAAAGGAAAGCTGTTCTTGGATTGCTTGGATCCTCATGCTGAATATCTGAAGCTTTTGTTTTAATTCCATTAGTAGCCATTTTCCCTCAGCATTTTCTCATAATTATATTTCTTCTACCTGTTTTGTTGATTTATAATTAATAACTGTATAATGTGAAGATTTGACACATGTATATTGTGAAATTTACTGCAATTAAGTTAATTAACACATCCTTCACCTCACATAATTATTATTTTGTTGCTGGTATGATTAGAACATTAAAACTCCACTCTCATAGAAACTTTCAAGTATACAATACCTAACTGTACTGTTATCTATAGTCACCACCACATTTGTTCATCTCATAACTGAAAGTTCTTACTCCTTTGACTACCATCTCTTTATTTCTCTCATCACTCAACCCTTGTAAATAAAATTCTACTATTTCTCTAAGTTTGATATTTTTAGATACCACTTATCAGTGAGACCATACAGTATTTGTCTTTCTCTGTCTGACTTATTTCACTTAGCAATGTGCCTGTAAAAATCTATCTTCTTGCAAATGGCAGGATTTACTTTTTGATGGTTGCATAATATTCCAGTATACATATATTGGAATATTGTAATAATTTATATATATATATATATATATATATATATATATATATATATATATATATATATATATATAATCTCCACATTTATAATCCATCTATCCATAAAATGAAACTCAGGTTGTTTCTATGTCTTGGCTATTGTGAATAATGCTGAAATAAATATGAGGTGCCCATATTCAAAAGAATTCAGGAGAGTGAATATATCTCTTTTAGAAATGGTACTGTTGGATCATATGGTAATTCTACTTTTATTTATTTAATTTTTTTTACAAAACTTCATATTGTTAACCAGGAATCTGTACCCATTTACATTACCACCAACAGTGTACTAGAGTTTGTTTTTTTCCCACATCTACACCAGCATTTGTTATTGCTTAATTCCTTGATTGTAGCCACCCTAAGTGGCTTGAGGTGAAGTGACATTTCATCATGGTTTTGATTTGCATTTCTTGAATGATAGTGCTGTTGAGCACATTTCATGTACTTTTGGGCCATTTTTATGTCTTTGGAAAAATATCTACTTAAGCCCTCTGCCCATTTCTTAAATCAAATTGTTTGGGATTTTGCTTTTGAGTTGTATGAGTTTCTTTTATATTTTAGATAACCCCTTATCAAATACATGGTTTGCAAATTTATTTTCCCATTTTGTAAGTTACATTTACATTTGGTAGATCACTTTCTTTTGCAGTGCAGAAGCTTTTTAGTTTGATGATGTCTCATTGTTTATTTTTTATTTAGTTGCTTGTACTTTAGTGTCATATCCAAAATTATTCCCAAGACCTATGTCAAGGAAATTTTTTCTTGTTTTCTTCTAGTATTTTGTGATTTCTGGTCTTACATTTAAGTCTTTGTTACAATTTGAGTTAATATTTATGAGTATTGTAAAATAGGAATCTAGTTTTATTCTTTTACATGTGAATATCTAATCTTCCAAATACCATTTCTGAAGACTATCTTTTTTCCATTGAGTATTCTTGGCTCCCTCGTCAAATATTAGTTGATTATATATGACTGAGTTTATGTTTGAGCTCCAAATTCTGTTTCATTGCTCCATGTGTCTTATTTTATGCCAGTACCATTTATTAACAAAGAGCTTTATAATTTAGACTAAAATCTGGAAGTGTGATACCTCCAGCTTAGTTCTTTTTTTTCTCAGGATTCCTTTGGCTATTCAGTGTCTTTTATGGTTTCATATAAATTTTAGAATTTTTTTTACTTCTCTAAAATATGTCATTGAAATCTTGATATGTGTTGCATAAAATCTACAGGTGGCTTTAAATAACAGATATTTTTAACAATAATAAATTTCTGATCCATAAACGTGAGATACCTTTCCATTTATTTGTGTCTTCCTTCATTTGTTTCATTAATGTCTGTGGTTTTCGAGGGGTGAAAGTACAGCATAGGAAATAGTCAATAATACTGTAATAATTATATATGGTGTCAGGTAGATACTAGACTCATAGGAGAATCACTTCATAAGTTATACAAATGCCTAACCATTGTGCGGTACACTAAAACTAATATACTATTGAATGTCAACTGTAATTGAAAAATGAAAAAAAATTAAAAATATCCTGCATTTTTCACTGTAGAGGTCTTCCACCTCTTGTGCTAAATTAATTCTAAGTATTTTATTGTTTTTGATGCTATTTTAAGTGAGATTTTTTTTCTTTTTCAGATAATTCATTGTTATTGTACTGAAATGCTACTGTTTTAAACATTGATTTTGTTTTTTTCAACCTTACTAAATTTGTTGATCAGATCTAACAGCTTTTTTATTTTTTGGTGTAGTCTTTTGGATTATTTATAAATATAAAATCATCTTCTATGCAAGTAGAAACAATTTTACTTCTTTATTTCCAATTCTGATACCTTTTATTTATTTTTCTTGCTTGATTGCTTCAGCTAGGACTACCAATACTATGCTGAATAACACTGTTGAGAGTAAGCATTGTTGTCTTATTCCTGGTCTTGAAGAAAAAGCTTTCAACCTTTCACCACTAAATATGATGTTAACAGTGGGCTTGTCTATATGACTTTTATGATGCTGAGGTACATTTCTTCTATACCTAAATTGTTCAGAATTTTTCTCCTGAAAACACTGAATTTTGTTAAATGTTTTTTTATCTACTAAAATAATCATATTTTTCATGTGATTAATGTGATGCATCACATTTATTTATTTGCATATGCCAAGCCAACCTTGCCTCCCAAGGATAAATCCCACTTAATCAAGATGAATGAGACTTTTAATGTGCTGCTGAATTCAGTTTGCTAGCATTTTAACCTTTTGACTTCCTTTATTCATTACTCTCTTCCCCATGCCCTGACTCTGGTGTCTGGTGACCACGAGTATGATTTCTGTATCTATGAGTTCTTTTTTTTTTTAGATTCCACTTATAAGAGAGAGTATATGATATTTGTCTTTCTCTGTCTAACTTTACTTAGCATAATGTTCTTAAATTCTATCCATGTTGTCTCAAATGGACAGATTTCTTTTTTTATGGCTGAATAATATACAGTGGTACCTTGAGATACAAGTTTAATTCGTTCTGTAACCGAACTCGTAAGTCAGTCAACTTGTATATCAAATTTCTCCCATTTAAAATAACTGAAATAGATTTAATCTGTTCGAACCCTGTGAAACATCCCCAAACCATCCTAAATTATAAAAAAGACATGTTTTTAATTAAGAAACACACATATATACTTTACCAATACATAACAAAATATATGAAATAAAAGAAAAAAGTGTTATTTATTACTGTATTCTTACCTTGGAGACAGACGAGTGTGGCTAATGGACGTGAATGGCAGAAGGGAGGGAGGGAGGAAGGGATGCAGGCATTGTAGACACGTAAACTAAAACTGCACTTTCTTAACACTAAATGTAAACTAAAACTGCACTTTCTTGCCTGACCAGGCGGTGGTGCAGTGGATAGAGCATCGGACTGGGATGCGGAAGGACCCAGGTTCGAGACCCTGAGGTCGCCAGCTTGAGCACGGGCTCATCTGGCTTGAGCAAGGCTCACCAGCTTGGACCCAAGGTCGCTGGCTCAAGCAAGGGGTTACTTGGTCTGCTGAAGGCCCGCGGTCAAGGCGCATATGAGAAAGCAATCAATGAACAACTAAGCTGTTGCAATGTGATTGATGCTTCTCATCTGTCTGTTCCTGTCTGTCTGTCCCTATCTATCCCTCTCTCTGACTCTCTGTCTCTCTAAAAAAATAAAAATAAAAAAATAAAACTGCACTTTCTTTACTTAAAATGAAACCACAAAAACTTAATTGTAAAAAAAATGCACTTTCTTAACTTTAAACTTAACCTAAGCTTAACATTATGTATTTTTCATTTAATTATCACCTGTTTTTGCCTTTTTGGCTGCACTTTCAGCACTTTCACTTGCAGGACTTTTGAATAAAAATCTATCCAAAGAGGTTTTCTTTTGCCTGCCTTTTAAAATGTTATGGAAATGTGACAAACAAATGTCATTAAAAAGTGCTGCAGCATGACCAGTTGAAACTTTTTCTGGGTGTTTATTTTCAATAAAACTTGAAAGCTTCTCCCACATTGCCAGCATGTCTTTAATTTCACTTGTAGAAATTACTTCCTCCGACTCTAACTCCTCCTCACTACTAATCTCTTGCAGAAGCTCCATATGTTGCATCATCTGTAGCTCCTTCAACTCCTTGAGAGTTGAAGTTCTTGAGTTGAGAGTTCTTCCTCATGTTCCTCGACGAGCTCATTTACGTCACCCTCATCTACCTCCAGACCCATCGACTTTCTGAAGGACACAATCTCCTCCAATGCTTCTACCTTGGTGTTGGTCTCTGGTTCGAATCCTTTGAATTCCCTGTCTGCAACAACATCAGGCCATCATAACTTTTTCCATGCCAAGTTCAAGGGTCTTCTTGTAACCTCTTGCCATGCCAAGTCAATAATGCATAAACATATCATGATGTTATAGTGATCTTTCCAAAACTCTCAAAGGGTTAGAATTGTATTTTCAGTCATCTCAAAGCAGCAGCAGAACAGGTGCTTTGTGTAAAGCTTTTAAAGTTGGAAATGACCTGCTGATGATCCATAGGTTGCAAGATTGAAGTTGTGTTGGGTGGGAGGTAGAGGACTTTCACGAATTTGAACTCATTAAGAATGTCATCTTCAAGACCAGGTGGGTGGGTTGGAGCATTATCAAGGATTAGTAATGCTTTCATTGAGAGTTTATTTTCTTAAAGATATTTCTTCACTCCAGGACCGAAGACGAGATTTACCCATTCAATAAAAAACTGCCGCGTAACCCATGCCCTAGCATTGGTGTGCCACATAACCTGCAGTTTTTCTTTAAGAATCTTGTGAGTCTTAAAGGCTCAAGGATTTTCAGAATGATACACTAGCAGTGGCTTTACTTTATAATCACTACTAGCATTTGCACACAATACAAGGGTCAGATGGTCCTTCATGGGTTTATGGCCTGGCAGCTTCTTCTCCTCTGCAGTGATGAAAGTCCTCTGGGGCATTTTTTTCCCAAAACAATCCTGTTTCGTCAGTTGAACACTTGGGGGATGTAGCCTTCCTTTGCAATAAGTGCAGCAAAAGTTGTGATGTACTCCTCAGCTGCCTTAACGTCAGCACTCGCAGCTTCACCATGCCTCACCACTGATTGGATGCTAGATCTCTTCTTGAAATTTTCAAACCAGCTGTGATTTGCCTTAAATGTATCTTCTGCTGCCTCTTTTGAGGTTGATGGTTCTTTCTTCTTCAAGTCACCATAAATGATACGTGCCTTTTCACATATTACAGTCTCTGTCACTGTATCTCCTGCCAGCTCTTTCTCTTTCACCCACACCAGCAGAAGCTTCTCCATTTCTTCACAGATATTAGTCCTTAATTGGGACAGAATTATAGTTCCTTTTGCTGAATTTTCACTTTTGATGGCATCCTTTTGTTTAAGAATGGTACAAATTGTAGATGTATTGCAGTTGTACAGCCTTGCCAGTTCAGTCACTCGTACACCACGCTCATGTTTTTCTGTTATTTCTTGCTTTACTTCTATCAACATCATTCTCTTCTTCTCACCACTGTCCTTTACACTCACTTTCTTCGTCCCCATGATAACACACAAAAAAAGTTAGTAAAAAATACAAAAATGATGCAAGAATGAGTACAGCGCACGAGATTTGACTTGATTCTGCGAGTAACACATGAGAAAGAACGAGATACTGGTGTTGTGCTGCCGATACTGGACCCATGAGCCAACGTGCCAACTAGCAGCAGCTTCCCAAATCACGATTTGTATCTCAGAATTCTCTCAGATCTCAAACAAAAGTACGGACCGAGTCGCAGCTCGTATCTTAAATAAAATAAAAAAAAGTTGGTCTGCTCATATCTCAAGGTACCAATGTATGTGTGTGTGTGTGTATGTATGTATGTATATATATCTCAGTTTATCCATTAATCCATTGATGGACACTTAAATAATTTCCATATTTTTGCTATTGTATATAGTGATGCAATGCTATGTACATGGGAGTGCATATATCTTTTTAGTTAATGTTTTTTGTTTTCTTTGGATAAATAAACAAAGGTAGAAATGTATCATATAATAGGTCTATTTTGAATTTTTTAGGAAGCTCCATATTGTTTTCCATAATGACTATACTAATGTGGCTTGCTAGCACTTTACTGTGAATTCTTGCATCTATATACATCAATGAATGATACTGGCCTCTCATTTTCTAGCAGTGTTATAGTGTTTTTACCTTGCTTTAATAGCAAGATAATGCTAGACCAGTAAAATGAATTTGAAGATGTTCATCCTTTGACTTTTTTGGGAAAATTTGATATCATATATCAGGCTGGCCACCTCACCCTCTGAGTGAAACCCCCGCTCGCACGGAAAAGTTCCAGTGTTGGAATTGGCTCGCGCTCCCTCCCCGTGCGCGGCTCCCTCAGGGCACTGGGGTGGCCTGGAGATTTCGCTTTCGGCCCACACAAAGGCCCCTGACTCTGCCCCTCTGTGGGGTAACATGAGCGCCCACTGCTGAGGCACTCGGAGGAATCTCTCACCTACTATCTGCGCGCGCCGACCAGGAGATCAGGGAAAATGGCTGCCTCACTTGTCTTTCTTTGTCTGGGTTTGGCGCGAGTGTTAGCTTGTATTGCCCGGGTTGCAATAAGTTTTTCCTCAGCTTCGATCTCCGTGCCACAGCCTGGTTCGGCCATTTGTGCCGCGGCCTGGATCTATTCACCCCCTTTGCCCGCCTCAGTTTCTATATTCTCAGTTCCCAGTGAAAGCCGCTCTGTTTAGGTTAGTGAGGAAAGCGGAGCATTTCTTACTTTCTATTTCCTTCGGAGTTTGATTATATATTTAGCCAATTTTTTGCTTGACCATACCTTCGGGTGTATTGCGAAACATCTGGAGGCTCCAAGGATAGGTTTTTCTGTTTCTGGTTGAAGATCTTGTTGAGTTTTGGGGGAGATTTATCGGTATCGCTTCCTACCGCACTATTACGCTGACGTCATCTCGGAAAAATTTGAAAAGCATTTAAGAATGTATTATTAAATCTATTTTTGTTGTTAAACAAGCATTTTATTTATTTTTTTGCATTGTATATCTTCTTTAAAAATGTTTTTTAATTTTTCAATTACAGATGACATTCAATATTATTTTGTATTAGTTTTAGGTGTAGAGAATAGTGGTTAGACTTTTATATAACTTATGAATGGTCCCCATCTGCTACCATACATTATTTTTATATTATTGACTATATTTCCTATGTGGTACTTTTCATCTGTGACTATTTTAAAATTACCAATTTGTACTTTTTAATTCCTTCACCTTTTTCACCCAGTTCCCCAACCTCCTCCCATCTGGCAATCATCAGTTCGTTTTCTGTATCTGAGTCTATTTCTGTTTTGTGTGTTTATTTTTTATTTAAATTTCAAATATAAGTGAAGTAATATGGCATTTGTCTTTTCCTGTCTGACTCATTTCACTTAGAATAATACCCTCTAGGTTCATCCATGTTGTCACAAATGGTAGGATTTCAATCTTTTTTGTGGTCAAGTAATATTCCATTATATTGATAATGCCATATCTTCTTTATCTAATCCTCTGTTGATGGACAATTAACTTGCTTTTGTAACTATTATAAATAAGATTGTAATAAATATAGGGGTTCACATATATTTTGAGTTAGTATTTTTGTTTTCTTCAAATATATGCTCAGAAATGGAAGTTCTGGGTTGTATTCTTGTATTTAAGTGAAGTTTTGGTTTGTGGTTTCCTTGAGGTTTATATATAGCCATCTACATCTACAGAGGTCTATTTTAAAATGAAAGGCATTTAAGTTTAAATGCATTGTAAAAGCTCTATATTTTACTAGCTCACCCATTCTTTATGCTTTTGAAATTTTTTTGTATGGTTGGTTTTGTGTATCCCCTAAAAATTATAAGTTGATTTTGGTACTTTTGCTTTTAACATTCATATTAACTACTTAAGTGGTTGATTTACTAAGTTTGTTTTATACTGTATTTGCCTTTACCAGTGAACTTTTATTTCTTATATTTTCTTTCTTTTTTTCTGATTATGTCATTTTCTGTTCTGAGTAAAGAAGACCCTCTAACATTTCTTCTAAAGTTTGTTTAATGGTGGTAATCTGTTTCTATTTTTGCTTGTCTGGTAAACTCTTTTTTTAATTCTCCTTCAATTCTGGATAATAACCTTGCTGGGTATTGCATTTTAGGCTGTAGGTTTTTTGTTTGTTTGTTTTGTTTTGTTTTAGCATTTTAATTATTACCTGCCACTTCTTTCTGACCTGTAAATTTGCTGCTGATAAATCAACTGTTAGCATTACAGGGTTTTCCTTGTATGTCACTTATTTATTTATTTACTTACTTATTTTTGGCTTTCTTCAATATTGTCTTTTCAGCTTTAACTTTGTCATTGTTATTACAATATGTCTTAGTGTGGGCCTCTTTGTCTTCATCTTGTTTGAAACTCTGTGTACTCCCTGGACCTATATGTCTGTTTCTTTCCCCAGGTTAGGAAATATTTCAGCCATTATTTTTTTTTTAAATATACTTTCTGCTCTTTTCTCTCTTTCTTGTTCTTATGGAAACCCTATGCAAATATCAGAGGTCTCTTATACTAACTACCCTTCTTTTCAAAAATTCTTGCCTGACCAGGCGGTGGCGCAGTGGATACAGGATCGGACTGGGATGTGGAGGACCCAGGTTCAAGACCCACGGTCGCTAGCTTGAGCGCAGGCTCATCTGGTTTGAGTAAGGCTCACCAGCTTAAGCCCAAGGTCGCTGGCTCAAGCAAGGGGTCACTCAGTCTGCTGTAGCCCCCGGTCAAGGCATGTATGAGAAATCAATCAATGAACAACTAAGGAACCACAACAAAGAATTGATGTTTCTCATCTTTCTCCATTCCTGTCTGTCTGTCCCTATCTGTCCCTCTTTCTGACTCTCACTGTCTTTGCCAAAATAAAATAAAATAAAGAAAGATACTAATCTTTAAAAACAAAAAAAGAACAAAAATTCTTGTTTTCATTTTGTTATTCTATTGGGTGATTTCCACTATTTTGTCTCCAGGGTTGCTAATCTGGTCTTCTGTATTAACTAACCTACCATCATTCTTTCAAATATATATTTTTTTATTTCAGTTAATGTCTTCTTCATTTCTGATTGATCCTTTATTATATTTTCTAAGTCCTCCTTAAAGTTATCTGCACTCCTCTATGCTACTCTCAACTTCGTTAAACATCCTTATGACTGTTTCTTTGAATTCTTTTTCAGGCAAAATACTTGGCTTCATTAGAGCTTTTCTATGGAGCTTTTCTTCTTTCATTTGAGGCATAGTCTTTTGTCTCCTTAATTTGTTTTATTTTTTTGTGTTTGTTACTATAAATTAGATGAATAGCTATCTCTCTCAATTTGAAAAATGTGGCCTCCATGTACCCCACTTGCCAGGTGGTTGCAGGATGTTTATAGTCACAGTAGGTATGTGGTGTCTTGTTTGCTGACAGGCAAGAGGAGTGGGTTTGGTCGGGGCAGTCTCATGTAAGATAGCTCCTTGTTTTTCTGGCTGTCTGCTGTCTGAAGGAGTCAGAGTGGTGCAGCCTATGTGTGTGTGCTTTCTTGACATTCTGATCTTGGTGGGGCTACCCTAAACACACACATCACAGTATCTCTCTCTGTATGGGGCAACCCTGTGTGTGTGCACCATTACACCTGCTTGCACAGCAATACTACCTGCTCATACAGCAGCACCCAAACAATTCTGCAACCTCTCCTGGTGGGGTAGCTCTGTGTGCACTCACAGCAGTGCCTCACTTCTTCCACACTTTTTACAGATAGGGCAGCCCTTTGTGCTTGCAACACTCTTCTAGTTCTGCACTTTCTCCAGGTAGAAAGTTTTATGTACTTGCTCAGAAGCACCCCACTGTCATTGCACTTTTTATGGACAGAGCAGTGCTACATGTGCTTACCCTGGTGCTTTACTAGTTTCACCTTATATTTGATCTGGGGAGTTCCACTTGCACACGCAACACAGTGGGTGTGTGCAGTAGCATGGGGCCATATCCACTGAATCATTCTCTGGATAAGGAAGCCTCATGTGCATGGGCTATGGTACTCTCCTGTCCCTGTTGGAACTAGCTCTGGAGGGATGATCAATCCTTCGTGTCAGTTATAGAACCTGGATGCAGCTCTCTCCTGGTATCTAAGTTCAGGAAATTTAAACAAATTGTGCTCACCATTTCCTCCTTTCATATAGAGTTCCCTCAGCTCCCAGAGAGCTCTCATGACTCCCCATACTTATTTATGTACTATCTTTCTTGTTTGTTGATTGAAAGCTGCTCAATTGGCTCTCAGTTGTCTCTCAGGACGAATTGTTCCAAATATAAGTGTACATTTGTTGTGTTCTTGGGAGGAAGCAAGCTCAGTATCCTCCTAAGCCACTATCTTGTACTCAACCTTTTAGTAGTTATTTCAACTTGTTTTGGAGAAAGTCTTTTGACATTGAGATAATAAGGAACCTATTAGGTTTGTGTACATGAGTTTCCAAATTTTTCCCCAGGATTGGGAAAATTCAACTGTCATTTCTTTTCATAAAATTTCTGCCACCTACTCCTTCTGTTCTCCTTCTGGAATCCCCATTATTTTAACATTTTTTTTGTTTGATACTCATAGATTATAAGGATTTATTTGCTCTATTTAATTTTTTTCTTTGTTTACTTCTAGCTGTGTTATTTAAATTTTTCTATCTTCTAAGTTATTTATTCTATCATTTACCATCTGCTCTGCTCTATTGCAGATTCTCTCTATTGAACTATTCATCTCATTCATTGAAGTTTTGATTTTTAAATGATTTTTAACTCTTTAGTAAGGAGCTTATTTTGTTTATGTATTTTTCTGATAAAATTGAACTTTCTTTTTGTGTTTTCTTGTAGATTTTTGAGTTAGTTATACATTTATTTGAGTTCTTTATCAGCTAGATCGCAGTATTCTATAGGTTTAAGCTTAGTTTTTGGAGAATTATTGATATATTTTGGGGGCAACATATTAATATTTTCTTGATTTTTAATATTTTATTTTTGCACTGTTGTTTTCTCTTTGAAGTGGTAGACACCTCCTTAAATCTTTATTAGTTGCCTTCAGATAGGGTACTAATTATTAGTGTTGCTATATCTTTGGTTTCCTCAGCTTTTCTGTGGGCAGACCTACTCTATTCTTTTTGTTTCCTCTTATGACAAAATTCTGAAGCTTTTATATAAATTTTTGGGATTTATAATTCATCAGTCTGGCTACAGGAAACCTCTATCTTACTTTCCAGAAGGTGGTGCTATAACTCCAGTTTGTTTCCCCTTTGCCCACATGCCCCTATCTGTATTTCCAAGACACTGATCACTGCACTTGTTCTGGCTTCTGTACTTGGAAACATGTACAAGCATCTCACCACATAAAATAAAGAGGTATAGGTTAAGCACTTAGAGATAGGGGTGCCTGCTAATCCAGTGGAGAGATTTTTGACTAGGACATTCTCAGAGGCTTGTGGGCTGACTTTTTGCTGAAATCCTGAGGCATCCAGTAGGAACCAAGTTTTGCGGTTGTTTTTTTTTTTTTTTTGTATTTTTCTGAAGCTGGAAACGAGGAGGCAGTCAGACTCCCACATGCGCCCGACCAGGATCCACCTGGCACGCCCACCAGGGGGTGATGCTCTGCCCATCCGGGGTGTCGCTCTGTTGCGACCAGAGCCACTCTAGTGCCTGAGGCAGAGGCCATGGAGCCATCCCCAGCACCCGGGCCATCTTTGCTCCAATGGAGCCTTGGCTGCGGGAGGGGAAGAGAGAGACAGAGAGGAAGCAGATAGGCGCTTCTCCTGTGTGCCCTGGCCGGGAATCGAACCCAGGACCTCCGCACACCAGGCCGATGCTCTACCACTGAGCCAACCGGCCAGGGCAGAACCAAGTTTTTTAATACCTTTTGATATTATTTTCTACTCCCTTCCCTTTCTCATTCCTTTGCCCTCATCTCCCCCCCCTTTTTGGAGGTTCCTTCTTATTTTTTATTAAATGTATTAGGGTGACATTGATTAATGAGACTAAATAGGTTTCAAGTGTACATTTCTATGATATATGATCTGTATATTGCATTGGTGGCAGTAAAGGGTAAATTGGGTCAAATATATGGTGATGGAAGATGATTTAACATTGGGTGGTAGATGGTGGTGATTGGAGTATTTAATCCACTTATATTTAATGTAAAATGATATTTAAGGACTTAATACAAATTTACTGTTTTCTGGTTGTTTTATGATTCTATTTTTACCTTTTTTTCTCTCTGTGTTTATTTGTGGTTTGTTGCTGCAGTATGATTTAATCCTTTTCTCTATCTTTTCTGTGTCTAATAAAAGATTTTTTTGTGGTTACCATGAAATTTACACAAAACACCTCCTAGTTATAGCAGTCTATTTTAAACTGATTATAACTTATTTTTAATTGTATGTAAAAGCACTACCCTTTGATTTCTCTTTTCACAACAATTTATATCATTTTATACTGTTCATTAATAAAAACTATTGTAGCTATAGTTACTTTAAATAATATTTTTTAAACTTTTATACTGAATATAAAAATTATTTATCTCTGTCTTTATGCTTTGAGGAGATAAAAATGTAAAGCTTTAATATGCATCCAAATTTAACTTGTCAGGCAATTGTTAGATCTCTATTTTACTTGAGTCAATCATTGCTTCTTCATTTTGTTCTTTTGTTGGTGTCATTCTTACCTGACTTTTCATGATACTTGCAATCTTACACTGCTGCCTATGTATTTGAAGAAGCAGTCATCTCTTTCTGTCTGCAAACTGGCTTCATCCGGTAAGCTCTTTCTCAGTCATTTGGCCAGAGATTAAGTGTGGGCTAGTTGTGGAACCGCTGGCTCCTCTGGAACCCCCTGGCCAAAGCACATACAAAAAAGCAGTCAGTGAACAACTAAAGTGACTCAACTATGAGATAATGCTTCTCATCTCTCTCCCTTCCTGTTTGTCTTTCCCTGTCTGTCCTTCTCTTTGTCTCTATCTCACAAAAAGTAAATAAATAAACCAATTCTTATGCTGAGTTTGTTCTCCATCAAACCTTGCCTTTTGTTCATGAATTATATTGGGGAAGTGGTAGGAGATATAATATTTTTTGCAGCAACAAAAGACTGAATAACTTAAGAGTTGCTTGTTTCTTGTCACACTATTGCCAATCAATACAATCTTTGTGAAGAGGAACTGAAAAATAATTTTGAAAATGCTTTCAATGGCAAGAGACATATAAGCTTAGGAGTAATGATGCTTGTTAAATAAGATGAAGATCCTGAAGTCTAAAGATTTCTTTTTATGGAGGTTAAGAGAACTATTGATGGGATCTGATTAACAGGTGGTGGAAGAAGAAACATAATATGAATACAAGTTATCACAGCCATCATTAAAAGCAAGAACAAAGTTGTATCTCCACATACTTTTTGGGGAATCTAAAAAAATATTGTCTAAATTGGTTATGACACACCTCAAGGAGTATTATTTCAATCGAGTAGCTATCTTTCAGCTCTAAACTTCACTTCCACCCCATAATACTTTTTAAATTAATTTTTAAATTTTATTTAGAAAAATAAATTTAACAATGTGGCTTTGATCGATAAGAGTACATTGGTTTCAGGCAAACATTTCTATAGCATTTGAACTATTGATTATGCTGTATACCCATCACTGAAAATCAAATCATTTCCTGTCACCATATATCTGTCCCTCTTTACTCCCTTCCCCCTCCCCCACACCCCCTTCCCCCTAGGAACCACTTCACTTTTACCTATGTCCATGAGTCTCAGTTTTATATCCTGCCTATGTATGAAATCATTCAGTTCTTAGCTTTCTCTGATTTACTTATTTCACTCAGTGTAATTTTCTCAAGGTCCATCCATGTTGTCTTAAATGTCAATATGTCATCATTTCTTATGGCTGAGTAGTATTCCATTGTACATGTCTCACATCTCTTTTATTCATTCCTCTATCAAGGGACACTTTGGTTTTTCCTTTGTCTTGGCCACTGTGAATAATGTGATGATTATGGGGATGCATGTGTCTTTACATACCAATGTTTTTGTGTTTTGGGGGTAGCTACCCAGTAGAAGGATTGCTGGGTCATGTGTTATTTTTATTCTTAAGTTTTTGAGGACTCACCACACCTTTTTTGGGTTGTACTAATTTGCATTCCTAATACTTTTAATGCCAGAGTAATCTTTCTAAAACCTGCCCCTAATAATATCTTCCTTTTTAAAAGTTTTCATTTGTCCCATTTTTTAACTTAGCATTCATAACTTTAAATAATTACCCCAATTAGACAACTTCTTTCTCTTCTACATACATACTCCACTGCATCATGTATGTTGTTGCATTCTTTTCAGAACACAGCATATTTATTTCCATGCCCTACATCTGTTTATGTTGCCACTTCTGCCTGAAAAGTGCGCTCTTATTTGTCTGCTTTACTAACAAAACCATCTTTATCCTTGAAGACCTAACCAAATTCCTGAATTCTCTCTGAAACTTTTTCTAACTCCTCCAATCCAACTGGATATGGATTTGTTTCTCTGGAAACTTATTTTCTCTTAAGAGCCTTGTTTTCTGTTTATTAGTTTTACTTCTCCAATTGAGAAGTAAACTCCTTGGGGACAGAATTTTTGACTTAGTTGGATTTTTGTTTTCATTTTTCTCTTGCTACACTGAGAAGAGGCGGTTCCCTATATGTAGATTGACTAAATCAGGTTTATGTATCAGAGGATTAGGACTGGCTGGTTAAAGGAAAGGAAGAAATTGAAGATGACATCAAGGTTCTTATGCTTGAGTAACTAAAACAATGGTGTGACCATCTGCCAAAAAATGTACAGTCAGTACATAGTGAAATAAGAAGAGGCTACTTCCAAGTAGAAGATTCTTTGGGAATAGAAAGCTAGCTGGAGGCAGGCAGATTCATTTAACCTTCTCTTTATACCTCAATTTTCTCATTCTTTGTCATCTTTTCATCTGTATCATCTGTCTCATACTTCATAGATTGAAGTTAAACCAGTACTTAGACCCCAACAACAGCAAATTGTTAAAATAATTTGTTTTCCACATCTTAGCCATAGAACTCAAAGCACTTCTTTCCATCCTACTAAAGAAAATTATATTTTTTATTACCTGATATTATCATTTGTGCTAATTTCTCAATTATGTTCAGCAAAATTCCCTAAAGAACAACAAAACATTCATGGTAAGAATACTTCCAAGTAGATTTAATACAAGTTGGCCTGGAGCACCTTTTTCAGCCTGTAACCTAGGTCCATTTTTTTCTGCTCATCTGTGTACAGGTGAGAAACTATATAAATGCACTTGGGATGGGTATCGTTGACATTTTGTTCATTCTAATAAATTCACCAGAAACTACCAAAAGCACACTGGAGCTAAGTCCTTTAGATGTATAACTTGTGGCTGCTGCTTTTCCTACTCTGACCATCTGGTACCACACATATAAAGGCACCCCAATTAAGTGATCCACCTTCTGCTTTTCCCACTTCCTCTCATGACATATATATATATATATATATATATATATATATATATATATATATATATTCGGTGCTAAATGAACTCAATCCAGAACTAACCCAAGCTCCTATTCACTTGAGCCACCACTTCTTTTGGGTAGGCTGGATGAGTGCATGTAAATTAATTTACCAGTGCTTTTGTTCATTAATGCTGTGCTGCTCTTTGTCCTGCTATGTGTATATTTGTCAAAAAGACCTTCAAGACTATTGACTGGCAAAGATTTTATTTATTCAGAGTCAAATCAACTTTGAAGCTTTTAAATTGCAAGGCACCAATGTGTTCTTTCTTTTGTGAAGATAAGTCTTTCTCTTCACTTTAAGCTACCATCAATCATATTTTTCATAACCAACAGTTATAATTATCCTCAAGGTAGGATTGCCATATTCATCAAATAAAAATATAGGACACACAGTTGAATTTAAATTTCAAATAAATAATAAATAGTTGTTAGCATAAGCATGGAGAAATTTAGAGATGTCTTCATGTAGACAAGTCTTGACCCTTTAGCCAATGTCTAAGCATTCAGTACAGGGACAAAGATTTTCCCAAGAAGCAACTATCATTACAGGTAATTTAGAGATGGCATAAGGGACCATTCATAGGGGGTTGATTTCTCTCTTAAAATGTTCCTTTCCTACATGTACACCTAATTTCTAAATTGTTTTTATTTTAATTTTTCTAAAGTGGTCATTTGGGAAAGAACAAGGATAGGAAGAATACCTTTTAATAGTCACCCAATGAGATGCATTTGGGCAAAATTGGCCCTTGAATAAGCCTTTGATGCTCCTAGACTAAGAACATACAAACCATTGCATTATTTCAGTGCGATGTTCAGGCTTATCAGCTAGATACATTCCTTTTGGAATTTGGTGAGGCAGTGGGAGGATAGGAAAGAAGTAGAGATGAAAGTGCTCCTAGATTGTTGAGCCTGGAACAAATCCATGTAGCTTCCAAATTTGGCAATCAGGCCTTGTTGGGACGATTCTAAATATTTGTAAGTCTTTGACATGTTTCAAGGTGGGAAGCGGGGGTGGGATGAAAAAAAAAGAATTTAAATAGCTTAGAAATGAGAACTTCTTCATGTCTCAGAATATCTCCCTCTTCCTCTCCCTTTCCTGGAAAAACAGCCCTAAGACTAGAGTGACAAAACTTGATTGTAAAATCACAGTTGCCCCTTCCTTCCTATGGTTGCAGCTGTTCTGAGCACCATCACATTCTGGCTGCCAAATTAGTAAATTTAACACTTGCCTAACAGTATGATTCAGAAGAATTGGCTCTCACGTCAGCTTCAGCTTGTGTCTTCCCACCTATGGAGTCTTCAACTCAATTGCATCTGTTCCTGTTAAGGCTGAGAGCAAATTAAAACATATGGAAACCGTATGAAAAAAATGATGTTACAGTTAAACCTCATGAATTTGAACCTTCTGATTAAGTATTGTAAAATCCAGAACCAGGTTGGGATGAATTTAACTGGTATGGTATATATGATAAAACATTTGCATTTGTCTATATCCATTAGTCTCAGTTAAAAGTTAAGTAGTTACCAGGGATGGGGGGGGAGGGGAGGGGAGTAAAGAGGGACAAATATGATATATATATATCCCATATAGGTGGAATATAAAACCCAGATTCATGGACATAGATAAAAATGAAATGGTTACCCATGGGAGGAGATTGGGGGAAGGGAGTAAAGAAGAACAAATATATGGTGATGGAAAATGATTTGACTTTGGGTGATGGGCACACAACGCAATCAACAGTTCAAATGCTATAGAAATGTTAACCTAAAACCTGTGTATTCTTATTGATCAATGTCACCGCATTAAATTTACATTTCTAAATCAAAAATTTAAAAATCACTTTAAAAAAACTAAAAAAGATGGTAGAGGTATGTCAGGCAAATGACAAAATATTCCTGTTATTTTTTCCAGATTTTATGGTATTTGCAATACTTTTACATTTGTAACTCATTACAATTTCCTCATTCTAAGTAAATACTCACTTACATACCTAAAAAAGTTGCTAAACACCCATGTAAAAATGCAATTGGTGCACTGGGTATAAATGCTTATCTGTCAAGTCCTGATGTCTTTATAAACCAACTCTTTGTTATCCAGTTGGTTATAGTATTTGTTTTGAAAATTAACCTGTGTATCTCTTTAAATATCAAACTGGTCACTAGTTCACATTGCTTTTCCTTCTTCTGTTAAAATTCAGGTTTGACTGTTTCAAGCAACCAAAAAAGTCTATTTGGGTTTGTTAGTAAGAGAAACCAGCTTTAAAGCTGCTCCAACATTTTCCTTGGCACCCATACAACAATTATCATGAGTATACTCCAATAAGACCTGATCCTTTTCATATACACTAAGAATGTAACTTTGATGGAGTATTGACAAAGGTAAACTAATTTTGTAATTTATTTTTAAAACTCCAGTACTTCTGGCCCTGGCCGGTTGGCTCAGCGGTGGAGCGTCGGCCTGCCGTGCGGGGGATCTGGGTTCGATTCCCGGCCAGGGCACATGGGAGAGGCGCCCATTTGCTTCTCCACCCCCCTCCCCTCCTTCCTCTCTGTCTCTCTCTTCCCCTCCTGCAGCCGAGGCTCCATTGGAGCAAAGATGGCCTGGGCGCTGGGGATGGCTCCTTGGCCCCTGCCCCAGGCACTGGGGTGGCTCTGGTCGTGGCAGAGAGACGCCCCGGAGGGGCAGAGCATCGCCCCCTGGTGGGCAGAGCGTTGCCCCTGGTGGGCGTGCCGGGTGGATCCTGGTTGGGCGCATGCGAGAGTCTGTCTGACTGTCTCTCCCCGTTTCCAGCTTTGGAAAAGTAAAAAAAAAAAAAAAAAAAACAACTCCAGTACTTCTGTACATCATAATCAGTTTTAATCCTTAGTAGCCAAGTGCTCATGCATTGAAAAGAAGTTTAGAAAAGGTATCAGACGTAAAGACACATGTAGCCCCATGTTCATAGCAGCACTGTTCACAGTGGCCAAGACATGGAAACAACCAAAAAGCCCTTCAATAGAAGATTGGATAAAGAAGATGTGGCACATACACACTATGGAATACTACTCAGCCATAAGAAATGATGACATTAGATCATTTATAGCAAAATGGTGGGATCTTGATAACATTATACGGAGTGAAATAAGTAAATCAGAAAAAAACAAGAACTACATGATTCCATACATTGGTGGAACATAAAAACGAGACTAAGAGACATGGACAAGAGTGTGGTGGTTACCAGGGGTGGGGGGAGGGAGGACGCAGGAGGGAGGGAGGGAGAGATTTAGGGGGAGGGGGAGGGGCACAGAGAAAACTAGATAGAGGGTGACGGAGGACAATCTGACTCTGGGCGAGGGGTATGCAACATAATTTGGTGACAAGATAACCTAGACATGTTTTCTTTGAATATATGTACCCTGAATTATTAATGTCATCCCATTAACATTAATAAAAATTTATATATATAAAAAAAAGTAAAGGTATCAGAAAGCATGCTCAGCAAGGTCTCTGCTCCTAGTAGGAAGCATGTTGGCAGGCGGGATAATAATTGCAATTTAACCCTTCAATTATACTCCTAATTTGAACAATAAGAATGATTCAAGAGAAAGTGCCCTCAATCCCAAGAAAAAACTTTGATTTAAGTTTTTTTAAAAATTTAACTTTGATCCAAGTTAAATTTAAAAAGTCAGGGTCATTAAAGTGATAGACTGGCACTGGCCCTTTGGTGTAATAACAGGACTGTGTGCAGCATACAGTAAATCCTTTGTTCTGACAAATCAGGACCATATCTAAGTTTGCCCAACACTTTCCTGGACTGCTACTCTTTCCTATTGCTGTATTTTTGAGTGGAACATATTTTTTGCATTTTATTTTTTTATATTTATAACATTTATTTTTTTTTCAATTTTATTAATAAAACTAAATTTAACTGAATGACATTGATCAATGAGTGCATAGGTTTCAAGTAAATATTTCTATAACATTTGAACTATTGTGTTATGTGCCCATCACCCAAAGTCAAATAATTTTCCTTCACCATATATTTGTCCCTCTTTACTCCCCTCTCCCACAACACCCTCCACCTAGTAACCATTTCACTCCTATCTATGTCTATGAGTCTCATTTTTATATCCCCTCTATGTGTGAAATTATGTAGTTCTTAACTTTTTATGATTTACTTATTTCACTCAGTATAATGTTCTTAAGTTCCATCCATGTTGTTGTAAATGGCAGTATGTCATCATTTCTTATGGCTGAATAGTATTCCATTGTATACATGTACCACATCTTCTTTATCCAATCCTCTATATAAGGGCACTTTGGTCGTTTCCATATCTTGGCTACTATGACTAATGCTGTGATGAACATGGGAGTGCATGTGTTTTTGCTTACTAATGTTTTTGAGTTTTTTGGATAGACACCCAGTAGAGGGATTGCTAGGTCATATGGTAGTTCTATTCTCAATTTTTTGAGGAACCACCACAGTTTTGTCCATAATGGTTGTACTAGTTTCCATTCCCACCAGCAGTGAATGAAGGTTCCTTTTTCTCCACAGCCTTTCCAATACTTATTATCTGTCTTGTTGATAACAGTCAGTCTAACAGGTGTGAAGTAGTATCTTATTGTAGTTTTGATTTTCACTTTTCATAGCTAGCGAGTGAAGAGGAGCATCTTTTCATAAATCTATTGGCCATTTTATGTCTTCTTTGGAGAATTGTCTTTCAGGTCCTCTCCCCATTTTTTAATTAGATTGTTTGCTTGTTTTTGTTGAGCTTTTTGAGTTCTTTACATATTTTGGATATTAACTCCTTATTGGAGCTGTTGTTTTGCCTTTTCCTTAGAGATGCTTTTAATCTAAAAAAAAAGCCTGACATTTTGGCCTATTGTTGATTGTATGGAAGATTCAGAACTGTTTAAACTTTTTAAAGTTTTTCAGTTTATTAGGAGGTAATGAATAGCAGGGTATGATGACAAGTAAAATCACTATTCTTCCTTTCATGCCTTAACTATGGAAAAGAGATTGAAGGTTAATTATGTGTAAAAACCATGTGAGAAACAAGATAATAAAAAGACTAAAATATTCAAGTATTATACACAAAACTTTTGTATGTATTTGTTATACTAAGATGGAAACCACTTAAAAATGATAAGATACACATTTTTAAAACAACATCAAAATAATGAAACAAATAATTGTATGTATTGTGATGCTTTTTTTGGAGTGACATTGGGCTATCCCTTGGGAGTTATCAGAGAACAAATTATCCATCTGTATGAAAAAACAACTTAGAAATATAATAATTAATTTTAGGAATTATCATTTTGAGATATTATAATATTATTTATTATTTCCTGATTTCCAACTATGTGTCAAGTTCAGTGTTATGTATTTTTACATCTACTATCTCACATCTCAAAAGCAAGGTGTGAACACGTATTATTGCCATTTCATGGATGAAGACATTGTGGATTATAGAGGTCAAGTAATTTTCTTTAAGTCACATTGAAAGAGCTAGTTAATTCTTTCTTTTTTACAATCAGACTAGTTTTCCTAGAAAATGTAAGTGTTCACAAGCAATTTACACACTTGTGGGACTTGTATGTGCCATTTCCACTGAGACCTCAGGAATTTCAAAATTTATATTTCAAAGATCTTTAATTACCTATAAAATTGGACCTTTCTTGTCTCAAATTTAGTAATACCCAAGCTTTTTAAAAAAATTGAGAATTCATTCATCAAATATATATCAACTGCCAACGTAACACTGAGGAGTCAATGATAGGAAAAATGGACATACTCTCTGTCCTCATACATTTGGTATTCTAATAGTGAAAATGGTCAATAAACAGATAAATGAATAAAACAATGTATAAATGTGCTATGAATTAAAAGAAACCAAGGCAATGGATGAAATTTCCAGGAGTTGTTATTTTATATTGGATGATCAAAGAAAATTTTTTGAGGAAATACAAACTGAACATAGTTCTGAGAAAGTGCAAACTGAGCAGAGTCCTAAATAAAGTAAAGGAATGAGCCATAAGGAAACCTGATAAATACCCATTTTAAACAGAAAAAAAAGAAAACAAAATAGCAAGTGCAAAAGTCCTCAGGCAGGAATGTGTTTACTGTCTTCAAAAAAAATAAGGAGGCCAGTGTACCTCCAGCTGAATGAGTGATTTAAAAAATGATTAACAGCATATATTTCCAATGTATAGTCATTTATTTATAAATTATGTACATGCACTATAGTACAAATATATATTTTGTCCATTATAAAACATTCACAAAAATACAAATTGTATAAACATGAAAGAAGAAAATACAAATACAAGTTTAAATGTTTTCTTCACATAATTCAGCAGATCATGTTATACTTCCTTCACTGGGCTGTAGACAACCTACATAGGAGACCATTGTCATAACAACTGGAAAACAGAGGCATGACTTAATATCAATCATTTGTATCTATGATGTCTACCAAACATGCAAATATTTCCTTCTCAGCTCTAATATTTTTTTCAGTACAACATGACCGTGTGTCATTTCTCTACCTTAATATCAGCAATTAACACTTAAAATAAAGGGTTTGCCACAATGTGGCAAATGTAAATTTCAAGGCTATAAAAACCACTATTATTCTTCCAGTCCCTTCTAGAATAGTAATTTTACCAGGTATTGAACGTCCTTTATTTTACATATTCCTTGCAGCATTTATGAATTGGGACATTATTCCAATGCTACAAATGAAGACCCAAAGTCTAAGAAGAACAAAGTACAGTAACTGGTTTGCCCAAGATTTCAAAGCTAGTAAAATAGTAAGAACTAGGTCTCTAAATTCTGTGTTCCTTATACCACAACCTCTAGTGGACAGGGTAAATCCTATGAATTATTAAATGGCTGAACAGTATTTGAAACCACTTTTCTCTGACACTATAGTCTACACCTGTTCCACCAAACCATGTAGCTCCTGGTAAGGTTATCTGTGTGTTGTGTGTCTTCATCTTTCTTTCGCTAAGGAAATTGGGTTTTTAGTGCAGGGCTAATTTATGAAGAAATAACTACTTTCAAATGTTTGGGGAATTTGGGATTCCTTTTAAAAAAAGAGGAAAGAAGACATGGGATGTGTTGAGGTAGGACCAACCCCACTAATACACTAATAATTGGTAATCTTAAATACAGAAATCCAGCTGTGGGTCAAATGAATGGTGAAACAAATTTAATCTATAAAAATTTTCATTGTAAAATATGCAAATAAACATGAATAAACATACATACATACATACATACATAAAATTTTACTGCAATGAGGCATCAGGGATTCATTAAATCAACAGATATGTTTTGACAAGTTATTGTGTATCAGGCACGATAAACTAGCATTTATTGTATGAGCAACACCAATGAAGTCCAATTATGGAGGATGTAATTGTAAGGTAATATCTCCAAGTGTTGAGTGACTTCCATATGCCTAGAGTCTTTATGTAAACATTATTTCTAAGGTTCACAGCAGTTATGCAAGGTAAGTATCATTATTTTTTATTGCTTTTACAGGTTTAGAAAATGAGAGTCGAGTTCTAATTACAAAGTTTATGGTTTCATCAAAAAAAACCCCACAAAAACAAGCTAAAGCTACACGCTTAACAAAATTCCTCGCTATAGCTTGCTAAGCCATGAGAGTATTGCTTAAATCCCTCCTTTCTCTGAGAGCAATAGACTCTTTCTATAGCTATAATGAGTCTCTTACTTTAGTTATTAAATGTTGTGACCTTTGTTACTACCAAAGAGCTCCAGTTAGATGGTATTATAAAGGCAGTAATGTGAGTTGTCTCTTTTTTTAGTGGAAAAAATAAATAGATGATCTCTCCCTTGGTTACAGATTAAAAAGCAAATTTAATGTTCTCTTTCACTCTTCTCTGGCAGCTGAATGTAATAAGTTTTATAGAGTGCTGGGTTTTTTTCAGAAAAAATTACAGTCTTATGTAAATACACACTGCTTCCCTACTTCAGCTGCTAATGTTTTTCATTAAAGCAAGTGCTCTGCTGGTATTTTTTAAAGTAAATCACAGAAATCTCATTGAAAACCAAGAACTGTAAAAGTTCCTTTTCACTAGCCTTAAAAATTCTGTATATGCCTCGATGTTCTAAACCTGTATCCAGTAGAGTCTAGAAAGGCAGACTAATCTAATGATCTCCTTCCTATTCCTGAACTCTGTCAATACACATAACTGAAACTCCTAAATATCCACTTGAGTGGTCATTCTACTCTGTTCTGAAATCAAGCAGCCTTTTATTCTAAAGACTTTTAAAAAGTCCAATTTATAACTTGCTAATTTATAATCCAGTCTTTATTCATAATAACAAAACACCTACCAATATTCCTTTCAGTTTTATTGAGATATAATTGATATACAGCACTGTATAAATTTAAATGATGTATCATAGAGTTATACAATTGAAACCTATGTAATCTTATTAACCATTGCCACCCCAATAAATTTAATGAAATATAAATACTAGCATTGAAAAATAAAATGTAGTTTGATGACTTGACATATACTGTGAAATAAGTATCACAGTAAGTTTACATTCATCATCTCACAGATAACAGAAAAATAGTTCTTTGTGATGAGAACTTTTAGGATTCATTCTCTTAGCAACTTTTAAATATATACTATAAAGCAGTGTTAACTATAGTCATCATGTTGCACATTACTTTCCTAGTTCTTATTTATCTTCTAACCAGATGTATGCACCCTTTGACCACATTCGTCCAATTCTTTCGACCCCAATTAATTCCTGCCTCTGGTAACCACAGATCAGATCTCTTTCTCTATGAACTTTTTTTTTAATTTTTAGATTCTGCACATAAGTAATATACAGTATTTCTCTTTCTATCTCTGACTTATTTTACATGATATGATGCCATCAAAATCCATGTATTTCATCATCAATGGAAGCAATTTTTTTCTTTTTATAACTGAATAGTATTTCTTTTTAAATTTTATTTAGAAAATTAAATTTAACAGGATGACATTGATCAATATGACTACATATGTTTCAGGTAAACATTTATATAATATTTGAACTGTTAATTATGTTGAATACCCATCACCCAAAGTATAATCATTTTCCATCAAATATATTTGTCTCTCTTTACAACCTTTCCCCAACACTTTCTCCCAAGGCTGCCCCCACCCTGTAACCAGTTCACTTTTATCCCTGTCCATGAGTCTCAGGTTTACATCCATCTATGTGTGAAATTATACAATCCTTAGGGTTTTTTTGTCACTTATTTCACTCAGTATAATGTTCTCAAGGTCCATCTATGTTGGTGTAGATGACAATGTTACAATTTCTTATGGTTGAGTAGTATTTCATTGTATATATGTATCGCATCTTCTTTATCCAGTCCTCTATCGAGGGAGACTTTGCCTTATTTTCATACCTTGGCCACTGTGAATAATGCTTCTATGAACATAGGGTGCAGGTGTCTTTAAGTACCAATATTTTTGAGTTTTGGGGGTAGATACCTGTTACAATTTCTTTTATACGGTTCAGACTCGCAAGGAATAAGACATATCAGATGAAAGTAGTACAAGAAGAGGGCTGAAACTCAGAAGCGGAATCAGCCCCCGAAAACTGCGCCACTGCATATCTGTTGAGTTCCAAAAGCCACCGCTCAGCAGATAAAACTAGAAAGCTACAAAAGCCTTTTTTCCCATCCATACCATCCCCAATCCTGCACGTCTACTGTTTCTTTCATGATCAAGGACACAAGAAGAGCCAGAGTCTCCAAGTTTATCAACCATAAAGGACATCTGGTTCTTGGAGGCATTCCTCCAAGAATCCTGTGTACTTGCATTCAAGTAACCTCAGGCCAGTCTCCTGTTATGGTTAACACACTCCAAGATCTCCTGTCTCCAAGTAACCCCTGCTCTGAAGTTAACTGTCGTTTATATTTCTGCAGGGTCTTTCCCTTCATATACCCAGTAGAGAGATTTCTGTGTAACATGGTAGTTCCATACTTAGTATTCTGAGGAACCACTATATTTTCTTTCATAATGGTTGTACTAATTTGCATTCCCATCAGAAATGAATGCAGGTTCCTTTTTTTCCACATCCTCTCCAGCACTTGTTATTACATGTCTTGTTTACAGTAGACACATTGTAGTTTTGATTTGCATTTCTAAAATAGTAAAGATGAGCATCTTTTCATAAATCTGTTGGCCATTTGTATGTCCTCTTGGGTTCTACTCTGTTTAGAACTTCTCCCAATTTTTTAATTGGATTGTTTGCTTGTTTTGTTGCTGAAATCTGTGAGTTCTTTATATATTTTATATATCATATTAACTCCCTATCAGAGCTGCTGTTTACAAATATCATCTCCCATTTAGTTGGTTGCCTATTTGTTTTGTTGTCTGTTTCTTTTGCTGGGCAGAAACTTTTTAGTTTGATATAGTCCCATTCATTTATTTTTGCCTTTACTTCCCTTGCCTTTCGAGTCAAATTCATAAGTTGTCCTCTACTGCCAAGGCCCATGAGTTTAGTATCTCTGTTTTTTATCTATTTAATTTATTAGTTTCAGATCTTATATTTAGGTTTTTGATTCATTTTGAATTAATTTTTGTGCAGAGAAACAATCTATAGTCAAGTTTCATTCTTTTGCCTGTGGCTTTCCAATTTTCCCAGTACCATTTATTGAAGAGGCTTTCTTTTCTCCATTGTGTATTCTCAGCTGCTTTGTCAAAGATTATTTGTCCATATATATGTGGTTTTATTTCTGGGATCTCAATTCTGTTCCATTATTTGATATATCTGTTTTTCTGCCAATATCATGTGGTTTTGATTATAGTGGTTTTATAGAATAATTTGAAGTGAGGTAGTGTGTTACTTCTGGCTTTATTACTTTTCCTCAGGATTGCTTTGACTATTTGAGGATTTTTATAGTTCCATACAAACCTGGCAATTTTTTGTCCTGTTACCTTAAAAAAATGACAGTGGAATTTTGATAAGGATTGCATTAAATTTATATATTGCTTTGGGTAGTATAGCCATATTAACAATGTTGATTGTTCCCATGCATGAACATGAAATATTTTTTTTCTATTTCATTGTGTCTTTTTCAATTTCATTCAATAATGTTTTATACTTTTTATTATATATGTCCTTTACCATATTTTTTAAGTTTGTTCCTAAGTATTTTTTTTTGTTGTTGTTGTTATTGCAATTTTAAAAGGAATTTCTTTAGTTCATTTTCTGAAGTTTTATTGTTGGCATATAGAAAAGCAATAGACCTTTGTATATTGATTTTGTATCTTGCGATTCACTGTATTGGTTTATTGTTTTTAATAGTTTTTTGGTGGAATCCTTGGGGTTTTCTGTACATAGGATCATGTCATCTGCAAAAAGTGGTACGATTACTTTTTATTTTCCTATAAGGATGCCTTTTATTTCTTTCTTTTGCCTGACTGCTTTCAGACTTCCAGAACTATGAAGAATAAAAGTGAAGAGAGTTAGCAGTCCTGTCTTGTTTTCAGTTTTAGAGGAAGACCCTTCATTATTTGATCATTTAGTATGATATTAGCTGGTGGTTTGTCATATAGGTCCTTTATTATTTTGAGGTACTTTCCTTCTATTCCGATTTATTGAGTGTTTAAAACATAAAGGGATGTTGTATCTTATTAAATGCTTTTTCTGAAACTGTTGATAAGATCATATAATTTTTGTTCTGTTGATGTTGGTTGGTGTATTACATTGATCAATTTCAGTATGTTGAACCATCCTTGTGCTCCTAGAGTGAATCCCACTTTATCATGTTTTTTTTTTATTTTATTTTTTTAATGGGGCGACATCGATAAATCAAGATACATATATTCAAAGATAACAAGTCCAGGTTATCTTGTCATTCACTTATGTTGCATACCCATCACCCAAAGTCAGATTGTCCTCTGTCACCTTCTATCTAGTTTTCTTTGTGCCCCTCCCCGAACCCCTTTCCCTCCCCCTCCCCCTCCTTCCCCCCGTAACCACCACACTCTTATCAATGTCTCTTAGTCTCACTTTTATGTCCCACCTACGTATGGAATAATGCAGTACCTGGTTTTTTCTGATTTACTTATTTCACTTCTTATAATGTTATCAAGATCCCACCATTTTGCTGTAAATGATCCGATGTCATCATTTCTTATGGCTGAGTAGTATTCCATAGTGTATATGTGCCACATCTTCTTTATCCAGTCATCTATTGATGGGCTTTTTGGTTGTTTCCATGTCCTGGCCACTGTGAACAATGCTGCGATGAACATGGGGCTGCATGTGTCTTTATGTATCAATGTTTCTGAGTTTTGGGGGTATATACCCAGTAGAGGGATTGCTGGGTCATAAGGTAGTTCTATTTTCAGTTTTTTGAGGAACCACCATACTTTCTTCCATAATGGTTGTACTACTTTACATTCCCACCAACAGTGTATGAGGGTTCCTTTTTCTCCACAGCCTCTCCAACATTTGCTATTACCTGTCTTGTTAATAATAGCTAATCTAACAGGTGTGAGGTGGTATCTCATTGCAGTTTTGATTTGCATTTCTCTAATAGCTAAAGAAGATGAGCATCTTTTCATATATCTGTTGGCCATTTGTATTTCTTCCTGGGAGAAGTGTCTGTTCATTGTTAAGGGAAATAAAAAAAGATATAATGAGATGGAAGAATATTCCTTGTTCTTGGTTAGGAAGAATAAATATAATCAAGATGGCCATATTACCCAAAGCAATATACAAATTTAATGCAATTCCCATCAAAATTCCAATGACATTTTTTAAAGAAATGGAGGAAAAAATCATCAGATTTATATGGAACTATAAAAAACCCCGAATAGCCAAAGCAATCCTAAAGAAAAAGAATGAAGCTGGGGACATTACAATACCTGAATTCAAACTATATTATAGGTCCACAACAATCAAAACAGCATGGTATTGGCAGAAAAATAGACACTCAGACCAATGGAACAGAATAGTCAAATATATAGACTATATATAGTCAAATAATTTTTGATAAAGGGGCCAACAACACACAATGGAGAAAAGAAAGCCTCTTCAATAAATGGTGCTGGGAAAACTGGAAAGCCACATGCAAAAGAATGTTTTATTTTTTTAATGTGTTGTTTTATTTGATTTGCTAGTATTTTGTTTAGGATTTTTGGATCTGTATTCATTAGAGATATTAGTCTGTAGTTTTCTTTTTCTTTGTTGTTCTATCAGGTTTTGGTATGAGGGTTATGTTGGCCTTCTATAATGTGTTAGGCAGTATTGCTTTTTTTCCATTTTTTGGAAGATGTTGAGAAGGATAGGTACCAAATCTTCTTTGAATGTTTGGTAGAATTCACTAGTATAGTCAACTGCTCTTGGACTTTTGTTTTTTGGGAAGTTGTTGATGTTACTATTTCTTCCCTGCTTATAGGTCTGTTTTGGTTTTCCACTTATTTATGACTCAGTCTAGGAAGATTGTATAGTTCTAGTAATTTTTTCATTTCTCTAGGTTGTTGAATTTGGTGGCATATAATCTTTCATAATACTCTACTATGATCCTTTGTATATCTCTGATGTCTGTGGTAATTTCTTCTTTTTCACTATAAATTTTGTTTATATGAGTCCTTCCACTGTTTTCCTTAGTGAATCTGAACAGCCGTTTATTGATTTCATTAATTTTTTCAAAGAACCACCTCTTTGTTGTATTAATTATTTTTATAATTTTTTGTTTTCTATTTCATTTATTTCTGCTCTAATTTTTACAATTTCCTTTCTTCTGCTGACTTTAGTTTGCCTTTGTTCTTTTTTATTATTTTCCTACGGTTTGATGTTAGGTTATGTACTTCATATCTTTCTTGTTTCTTGATATAAGCCTTTAATGATATAAACTTCCCTCTTATGACCTTTTTCGCTGCATCCCAGAACTTTTAATACGTTGTGTTGTCGTTTTCATTTGTCTTTATATATCTTTTCATCTCTGCCTTTATATCCTTTTTTGACCTAGTCATTTTTTAAAACTATGTTGGTTAATTTTCACATTTTTGTTGGTTTTCTCACTTCGTTAAGGCAGTTGAATTTTAATTTCAAAGCCTTATGTTCAGAGAATTTGCTTAGTGTAATTTCAATCTTCCTGAATTTCTTGATGTTAGTTTTCATGCCCAATATATGGTCTATCTTTGACAATATTCCATGCATACTGGATAACAATGTATACTCTGATGTTCTGGGATAAAATGTCCTATAAATATCTATTCTGTCCATTTCCTCCAGTATGTTTTTTGTTTGTTTGTTTGTTTTTGTTTTCTTTTTTTGTGACAGAGACAGAGAGAGAAAGAGAGAGGGACAGATAGAGACAGACATACAGGAAGGGAGAGAGATGAGAAGCATCAATTCTTCATTGTGGCACCTTAATTGTTCATTGATTGCTTTCTCATATGTGCCTCAACTGAGGGGCCACAGCAGACCGCATGATCCCTTGCTCAAGCCAGCAACCTTGGGCACAAGCTAGTGAGCCTTGGTCAAACCAGATAAGCCTGTGCTCAAGCTTACGACCTCGGATCAAGCTCCAGTATGTTGTTTAAGGCTGATATTTTTTTACTGATCTTCTGTTTGGATGATCTATCTAAAGCCATAAATGGTATGTCAAAATCTCCAAGGATCATTGTGCTTTTGTCTGCTTCTATTTTTAAATCAGTTAGTAGATGTCATATATTTTGGTGCTCCCTGGTTTGGTACAAATATATTAAGAAGTGTTATATTTTCTTGTAACAGTGTTCCCTTTATCAATTATTATAAAATGTCCATCTTTGTCTCTGGTTACCTTTGTTGTATTGAAGTCAGCATTGTCACATATGAGTATGGATACACCTATTTTTCTTTGGATATTATTTGCTTTGAGAATCATTTTCCAACCTTCTACTTTGAGTCTGCTTTTGTCCTTGAAGCTTAGATGTGTTTCTTGAAGGCAGCATATGGTTGGGTTTTGTTTTTGTTTTTTTATCTAATCTGCCACACTGTGTCTCTTTACTAGTGAGTTCAAGCCATTTACATTTAGGGTAATTACTGACACTTGAGTATTTCCTATAGCCATTTTATGTTTTGTTTTCTGGTAGCTTTGTGTCCTGTTTGGGCCTTCTCCTTTGTGTTTCTGTCAGTTGTTTTTGTTTGATGATATTCCTTACATCTTTCCCCTCTTCTTTTTTTTTTACACTGTGTCTTTCTGTAGTGTGTGGTTACTATTAAGTTATTAAGAGAAAAAATATTCATATGTACAAGAGTCCGTTATGTTATGAATACTTCTGCACTCCATCATCTGCTACAGCAGAGCTTTATCCTCTCCTCTTTTGTGTTATTGTTGTCACATATAATCATGGTTTTTATTGTGATTTCGTGGGAGCTTTTGCTTGTAGTTTTTTTTTGTGTGTGTTTGATTATTTTGTTCTTTGTATCTCATCAAAGAACCCCCTTGAGTATTTCCTGTAATAGAGGTTTTTCTAGTAATAAATTCCCTCAGCTTCTGTATGTCTATAGAAGTTTTTATTTCTCCTTCATATTTGAAGGACAATTTTGATGGATATAGTATTTTGGGCTGGTAATTCCTCTCTTTCAGCATTTTGAATGTTTGGGTCTACTCTTTTGGCTTGTAGAGTTCCTGATAAGAAATCTGATCATAACCTATGAGCTTTCTTTTATGTTATGTTCTACTTTTCTCTAGATGCCTAAAGGATTCTTTCTTTGTCATTGATTTTTGCCAAGTTTATTAAGATGTGTTTTGGAGTAGATCTGTTTGGATTGAGGTAACTCAGCATTCTGTTTGCTTCTTGGATTAGAGGCTCTAAATCTTTCCATTTGCTTTGGAAATTCTCATCAATTATTTGTTTAAATAGGCTCTCCATTTCCTTCTCCCTCTCTTCTTCTTCTGATATACCCTTATATCAGATATAATCTTATATTGCTCATCTGATGGAGTCAGACAATTCTTGTAGAGCTCTCTCAGTTTTGTTCTAATTTATGAGTCTCTCTCCTCTTCTCTTGGTAACATCTCTAGTTACCTGTTTTCAATTTTTTCCTCTATCTGGTTTGTTCTATTAGCCAAACTTTTTATCTTAGTTTTCAATTTGTGCATTGAGTTCTTCATATCTGTTTTAAAGTTTCAATCTCTTTGGTGAAGCATTCCTTTTGTTTTCTGAACTCAGTAAGTTGCCTATTGGTGTTTTTTCATATCTCGTTGATTATTTCTTAGAAGTTCAGTTTTGAATTTTCTATCATTTAATTTTAAGTGTTTCATGTGATTGAGATTTTTTTCTGGAGATTTTTCATTTTCATTCTGAACTATATTTCTTTCTTGTGTAACCATGGTATTTGATTTCTTCTTCCTTGATTGCATTTGAAAGTGGTGTTCTTAAGAACCCTTAACAACAACAACAAAAAAACTAAAGAAATTTAAAAAAATTAAAGACACAATAAACATATAAAAGTTTAAAAAATTATGACATGTAAAGAAAAAAAAAACCACAGAACAAATTATTGAAACCACAAAAATCAAAACACCCAGAAAGTAATAAGAATGAAGTATATAAAAACTAAATAAAATGAAATTCAAAAAAAATGCAGAAAAGAAAAAGAAATTTTGGTTTTGAGAGGTTTCTTCCTATAGGTTTCGCTGCATTACAACTTTTAGCTCTGTGAAGTTCCTGGATTCTCCTCTGCTGAGATGTTGCTGTTATAGTGATGTAGGCGGGGCTGCAGTGACATTGGTGGGTGGGACGTGTTGTGAGGGCTCTAAGGCTTTGAATCTTCAGCTTCAGCTTTCTAGCTTTATGGCTTTAGCTATGGTGATCTCAGGCTTTCAGGCACTCTTCCCCATGTCTCAGTAGACCCAGGGACTAGACATACAGTGCCTCTGTTCTTCAAGGGAGGGAATGGCTCTGGATAACTAGCTGTGAGGTTTGTCTCTGCCACTCTCTGTACTGAGAGGTGAGGGAGGCAGGATCTGGGAGGCTGGGGGCTGCATTTTAGTTTTCTCTGTTCCTGCCAAGTACAGGCTGCAGGAAGACCGCAAGAACCCTGGCCATGACCCTGTGCTCTGGCCACATTGTTTTATCTCCCCCTCTGCCTTTCTATCTCCCCACTCCTCCCAGCAGAAGAAGACCCAGTCACTCTGTGATTCCCTCTCTGTACCCTGCAGACAAAATGCAAACAGCCTGACCTCCCCTCCTTCCTATAGTCTGGCAGAAAAAAACAAAAAAAAAATCTGTCACTCTGTGTTTGTTTCCTCTCCAGACCCATGAGTGCATTTTATCTTCTGCCCCTTTTTTTACTTAGTCCCACCTTTAGTCCATTAAGTGTGGGATATTTCAGGCATGCCTGTAAGCTCAGCTGAGGTTCTTTTGCTATTTTATAGTTTTTTAATTTGTTAAAATTTCAAGGGAAGAGATCAAGAGTATCTCATGCCACCATTACTCTGATGTCATAGTCTTTTGATCCATTAAAAAAAATTTTTTTTGCATGGGGACAAGGTGTAGTCAAGTTTCAGTCTTTTGCCTGTGACTTTCTAATTTTCTCAGCATCATTTATTGAAGAGGCTCTCTTTTCTCCATTGTGTGTTTTTGACTCCTTTGTGGAACATAATTGTCTATATGTACAAGGGGTCCTAGTTTATGGCAGAATTCTGTTTCTACAACCATGACATAACTCGAGTTTTGGTCTAAGTTGAAATACACCCTAGCCTAAGTCACTTATCTATCCTAAAACAGTTCTAAAATCATAATCTAGAACATGAAAATACAACTGAGCCACAGAAAAGGAAAAGAACATAAATGTACTATACCAGGGGTCCCAAACTACGGCCCGCGGGCCACATGCGGCCCCCTGAGGCCATTTATCTGGCCCCTGCCGCACTTCCAGAAGGGGCACCTCTTTCATTGGTGGTCAGTGAGAAGAGCATAGTTCCCATTGAAATACTGGTCAGTTGGTTGATTTAAATTTACTTGTTCTTTTTTTTAAATATTGTATTTGTTCCCTTTTTTTTTTTTTTTTTTTTTTTTTTACTTTAAAATAAGATCTGTGCAGTGTGCATAGGGATTTGTTCATAGTTTTTTTATAGTCTGGCCCTCCAATGGTCTGAGGGACAGTGAACTGGTCCCCTGTGTAAAAAGTTTGGGGACCCCTGTACTATACTGTACACTGTACTGTTGTAACAAAAAATGACAAAAAATAAATGTAAAAAAATTCTTTACCTTTACTCCTATGGTTGGCTTGCACACTGGAAGGGGCATTGCAAGGTGGGAGAGAATGACCTATTAGGAAGAGGAAGCTGGAGAGGCAGGAGAACCTACAAAAGTTGCTGGAGATACTAGGTCAGGTGAATTAAGATTGCCTAAAGAACATGCAGGGACACTGGACATAATTCTACCTTTACTACAGGAGTTTCATCTCAATAGTGCCGGATCTCTTGCAAACCTCTCTATCTTCTTAAATAATTGTTCCAGGCTAGTCTAGAACTCCCACATTGTCCATAAATGCAACACTAACAGTGTAAGCCAAAACACTAATGATTCAATTTTTTAAGCTTTTATGAGAATGAGCTTTGTAAATTCAAAACGTTATACATCAAGACTGTCATAACACGACAACCCCCTGTATGTGGTTTTACCTCTTGGCTCTCAATGCATCTGTACTCATTGAAGATATGGGTCTGTAGTTTTCTTTTTCCATGTTGTTCTTTCTAGGTTTGGTTTCAAGGGTATGTTGGCCTCATAAAATGTGTTAGGGAGTATTGCTTCTTTTACTTTTTGGAAGATTTTTGAAAATGATAGGTACCAAATCTTTTTTGAATGTTTGGTAGAATTCATTAGTGTAGCCATCTGGTTCTGGACTTTTATTTTGGGGGATGTTTTTCATAGATGTTTTTATTTCTTCCTGGCTTTTAGGTCGATTAAGGTTTTTCACTTCATGACTCATTCTAAGAATATTGTATAGTTTTAAGAATTTATTAATTTCCTTTAGATTGTCACATTTTGCTGCATATAATCTTTCATAATATCTAGTGTAATCATTTGTATATCTATAATGTAAGTGGTAATTTCTCCTCTTTCATTTCAGATTTTGTTTATATGAATCTTTTCTCTTTTTGCCTTATTGAGTCTAGCCAAGGGATTGTCAATTCTATTGATATTTTCAATGAAACACTTCTCTGCTTATTGACTTTTTTTCTATAATTTTTTATCTCTTTTATTTAGTTCCCTAATTTTTAGTATTTCCTTTCCTTTACTGACTTTAGGTTGCCTTTTCTTTTTCTATTTCTAGTTCTTTCAGATATAATATTTGGTTGTTTAACTGGGATCTTTGTTGTTTCTTGATATAAGACTGCAATGATATAAACGTTTTTATTTTACTGCTTTTCTTACATCCCAGAAATATAGAAATGTCATGTTGTAATTCTTGTTTGTCTGCATATATACCTTTTTTTTTTGTATTTTTCTGAAGTTGGAAACGGGAAGGCAGTCAGACAGACTCCCGCATGCCCACCAGGGGGCGATGCTCTGCCCATCGGGGGCATTGTTCTGTTACATCCAGAGCCATTCTAGTGCCTGAGGCAGAGGCCATAGAGCCATCCTCAGCGCCTGGGCAACTTTGCTCCAATGGACCCTTGGCTGCGGGAGGAGAAGAGAGAGACAGAGAGGAAGGAGAGGGGGAGGGGTGGAGAAGCAGATGGGTGCTTCTCCTGTGTGCCCTGGCTGGGAATCGAACCCAGGACTCCTGCACACCAGGCCGTTGCTCTACCACTGAGCCAACCGCCAGAGCTATAACTTTTTTTTTTTTTGATAAATCAGGGTACATATGTTCCGAGAAAACATCTCCAGACGATTTAGACCTTTGATTATGCTGCATACCTCTCACCCAAAGTCAAATTGTCTTCTGTCACCTTCTATCTGGTTTTCTTTGTACCCCTACCCTACCCCAGCCCCATCCCTCACCTTCCTCTCCCCCTCCCCACTCCTCCACCCCACTCCCTGTTACCATCATATTCTTGTCCATGTCTCTGAGATTCATGTTTATGTCCCATCTATGCACGGGTTCATATAGTTCTTAGTTTCTTCTGATTTACTTATTTCACTCTGTATAATGTTATCAAGGTCCACCCATGTTATTGTAAATTATCCGATGTCATCATTTCTTATGGCTGAGTAATATTCCATAGTATATATGTACAAAAACTTTTTAATCCACTCATCCTCTGACAGACACTTGGGCTGTTTCCAGATCTTCGCTATTGTGAACAATGCTGCTATAAACATGGGAGTGCATTTCTTCTTCTGGAACCATTCTATGGTGTTCTTGGGTATATTCCTAAAAGTGGGATGACTGGGTCAAAAGGCAGTTCGATTTTCAATTTTTTGAGGAATCTCCATACTGTTTTCTACAGAGGTTGCAACAGCCTGCATTTGCACCAGCAGGGTAAGAGGGTTCCCTTTTCCCCACATCCTTGCCAGCACTTATTCTGTGTTGTTTTGTTGATGAGCGCCATTCTGACTGGTGTGAGGTGATATCTCATTGTGGTTTTAATTTGCATTTCTCTAATGATTAGTGATGATGAGCATTTTTTCATATGTCTATAGGCCATCTGTATATCTTCTTTGGAGAAATGTCTATTCATTTCTTTTGCTCATTTTTTGATTGAACTGTTTGTCTTTCTGGTGTTGAGATTTACAAGTTCTTTATAAATTTAGGTTATTAACCCCTTATCAGACGTACTGTCAAATATGTTCTCCCATTGTGTAGTTTGTCTTTTTATTCTGGTCTTATTGTCTTTGGCTGTGCAAAAGCTTTTTAGTTTGATATAGTCCCATTTGTTTATCCTGTCTTTTATTTCCCTTGCTCGTGGAGATAAATTAACAAATATATCGCTGCAAGAGATGTCAGAGAGCTTACTGCCTATCTTTTCTTCTAAGATGCTTATGGTTTCACGCCTTACATCTAAGTCTTTTATCAATTTTGAGTTTATTTTTTGTGAATGGTGTAAGTTGGTAGTCTAGTTTCATTTTTTTGCAGGTTGCTGTCCAGTTTTCCCAACACCATTTGTTGAAGAGGCTGTCTTTACTCCGTTGTATACTCTTTCCTTCTTTGTCAAATATCAGTTGTCCATAGAGCTGTGGGTTTATTTCTGGGTTCTCCGTTCTGTTCCATTGATCTACGTGCTGCTCTTATACCAGTACCAAGCTGTTTTGAGTACAATGGCCTTGTAGTATAGCTTAATATCAGGAAGTGTGATACCTCCCCCTTTATTCTTTTTTTTTAAGATTGCTGAGGCTATTCGTGTTCTCTTTTGGTTCCATATAAATTTTTGGAATATGTGATCTATATCTTTAAAGTATGTCATTGGTATTTTAATTGGTATTGCATTGAATTTATAAACTACTTTGGGTAATATAGACATTTTAATGATGTTTCTTCTTCCTAACCATGAGCACGGTATATGCTTCCACTTGTTTGTATCTTCCTTGATTTCTTTTCTCAATGTTTTATAATTATCTGAGTACAGGTCTTTAGTCTCCTTGGTTAAATGTACTCCTAGGTACATAATTTTTTTGGTTGTAATAGTGAAGGGGATTGTTTCCTTAATTTCTCTTTATGACTGTTCATTGTTGGTGTATAAAAATGCCTCTGATTTCTGAGTATTAATTTTATATCCTGCCACTTTGCTGAATTCATTTATTAGGTCCAGTAGTTTTTTGACTGAGACTAGGATTTTCTATATACAATATCATATCATCTGCAAATAATGATAGTTTTACTTCTTCTTTTTCAACCTGAATGCCTTTTATTTCTTCTTCTTGTCTGATTGCTGTGGCTAGGACCTCCAGGACTATGTTGAATAAGAGTGGTGAACAGGGGCACCCCTGCCTTGTTCCTGATCTTAAGGGGATTGCTTTTAATTTTTGCCCATTGAGTATGATGTTGGCTGTGGGTTTGTCATAGATGGCCTTTATCATCTTGATGTATATTCCCTGTATTCCCACGTTGTTGAGAGTTTTGATCATGAATGGGTGCTGGATTTTATCAAATGCTTTTTCTACATCTATTGAAATTATCATGTGGTTTTTCTCCTTCCTTTTTTTTATGTGATGAATAACATTGATAGATTTGTGAATATTGTACCAGCCTTGCCTCCCCAGAATAAATCCCACTTGATCGTGGTGTATGATTTTTTCCATATATTGTTGGATCTGGTTTGCTAATATTTTGTTGAAGATTTTAGAATATATATTCATCAAAGATATTGACCTATAATTTTCTTTCTTTGTGTTGTCTTTGCCTGGTTTTGGGATCAGAGTTATGCTCGCCTCATAAAAGGAGCTTGGAAGTCTTCCTTCCTCTTTAATTTTTTAAAATAGCTTGAGAAGGATAGGAGTTAGTTCTTCTTTGAATATTTTGTAGAATTCAATTGTGAAGCCATCTGGCCCAGGACTTTTCTCTGTTGGGAGTTTTTTGACAACTGTTTTGATCTCACTTGGTATAATCGGTCTGTTTAGGTTTTTTTGATTCTTCCAGATTGATTTTTGGAAGATTGTATGTTTCAAGGAATTTGTCCATTTCATCTAGGTTGTCTAGTTTTTTGGCATACAGTTCTTCATAGTATTTTCTTACAATATTTTGTATTTCTGTTGTGTCAGTAGTTATTTCTCCCCTCTCATTTCTAATTTTATTTATTTGAGTCCTCTCTCTCTTTGTCTTGGTGAGTCTAGTTAAAGGTTCATCAACCTTCCGTCCCTGGCCGGTTGGCTCAGTGGTAGAGCGTCGGCCTGGCGTACAGAAGTCCCGGGTTTGATTCCCGGCCAGAGCACACAGGAGAAGCGCCCATCTGCTTCTCCACTCCTCCCCCTCTCCTTCCTCTCTGTCTCTCTCTTCCCCTTCCGCAGCCAAGGCTCCATTGGAGCGAAGAGGGCCCGGGCGCTGGGGATGGCTCCTTGGCCTCTGCCCCAGGCACTAGAGTGTCTCTGGTCGTGACAGAGCGATGCCCCCTGGTGGGCGTGCTGGGTGGATCCCGGTCAGGCACATGCGGGAGTCTGTCTGACTCTCTCTCCCTCTTTCAAGCTTCAGAAAAATACAAAAATTTAAAATAAAAAAATAAAATAAATAAAAATAAAGGTTCATCAATCTTGTTTACCTTTTCAAAGAACCAGCTCCTAGTTTCATTGATCCTCTGTATTGTTTCTTTTGTCTTTATGTCATTTATTTCTGCTCTGATCTTTATTATTTCCTTCCTTCTACTACATTTAGGTTTTACTTGCTGTTCTTTATCTAGTTCTTTTAGATGCAGGGTTAAGTTGTTTATTTGAGCTTTTTATAGCTTCTTAAAGTGTGCCTGTAGTGCTGTGAACTTCCCTCTCAGTACTGCTTTTGCTGTGTCCAATAATTTTGAGTTGTATGCTCATTATCATTCATTTCTAGGAATTTTTTTATTTCTTCTTTGATCTCATTCTTAATCCATTTGTTATTTAACAACCTGTTATTTAGTTTCCATGTGTTTGAGAATTTTTGAGCTTTTCTGTTCTGGTTGATTTGTAGTCTATGCCATTGTGATCAGAGAAAGTGCTTGATATGATTTCAATCTTCTTAAATTGATTGAGACTACTTTTGTGCCGTAACATGTGGTCTATCCTAGAGAATGTACCATGTGCACTTGAAAAGAATGTATATTCTGTTTTTTTTCATTGTGACACTGTTTTTTTAATAATTTTATTTTTTTAATGGGGCAACATCAATAAATCAGCATACATATATTCAAAGATAACAAGTCCAGGTTATCTTGTCATTCACTTATGTTGCATACCCATCACCCAAAGTCAGATTGTCCTCTGTCACCTTCTATCTAGTTTTCTTTGTGCCTTTCCCCCTCCACTTTCCCTCTCCCTCTCACCCCTCCCCCCATAACCACCACACTCTTATCAATGTCTCTTAGTTTCACTTTTATGTCCCACCTACGTATGGAATAATGCAGTTCCTGGTTTTTTCTGATTTACTTATTTCACTTCGTATAATGTTATCAAGATCCCACCATTTTGCTGTAAATGATCCGATGTCATCATTTCTTATGGCTGAGTAGTATTCCATAGTGTATATGTGCCACATCTTCTTTATCCAGTCATCTATTGATGGGCTTTTTGGTTGTTTCCATGTCCTGGCCACTGTGAACAATGCTGCGATGAACATGGGGCTGCATGTGTCTTTATGTATCAATGTTTCTGAGTTTTGGGGGTATATACCCAGTAGAGGGATTGCTGGGTCATAAGGTAGTTCTATTTTCAGTTTTTTGAGGAACCACCATACTTTCTTCCATAATGGTTGTACTACTTTACATTCCCACCAACAGTGTATGAGGGTTCCTTTTTCTCCACAGCCTCTCCAACATTTGCTATTACCTGTCTTGTTAATAATAGCTAATCTAACAGGTGTGAGGTGGTATCTCATTGCAGTTTTGATTTGCATTTCTCTAATAGCTAAAGAAGATGAGCATCTTTTCATATATCTGTTGGCCATTTCTATTTCTTCCTGGGAGAAGTGTCGGTTCGTGTCCTCTTCCCGTTTTTTTATTGGATTGTTTGTTTGTTGTTGAGTTTTATGAGTTCTTTGTGTATTTTGGATATTAGGCCCTTATCTGAGCTGTTGTTTGAAAATACCATTTCCCATTTAGTTGGCTGTCTGTTTATTTTGTTATCAGTTTCTCTTGCTGAGCAAAAACTTCTTAGTCTGATGTAGTCCCATTCATTAATTTTTGCCCTCACTTCTCTTGCCTTTGGAGTCAAATTCATAAAATGCTCTTTAAAACCCAGGTCCATGAGTTTAGTACCTATGTCTTCTTCTATGTACTTAATTGTTTCACGTCTTATGTTTAGTTCTTTGATCCATTCTGAGTTAATTTTAGTACAGGGGGACAGACTGTAGTCCAGTTTCATTCTTTTGCATGTGGCTTTCCAGTTTTCCCAGTACCATTTATTGAAGAGGCTTTCTTTTCTCCATTGTGTGTTGTTGGCCCCTTTATCAAAAATTATTTGACTATATATATGTGATTTTATTTCTAGGCTTTCTATTCTGTTCCATTGGTCTGAGTGTCTATTTTTCTGCCAATACCATGCTGTTTTGATTGTCGTGGCCATATAATATAGTTTGAAGTCAGGTATTGTAATGCCCCCAGCTTCATTCTTTTTCTTTAGGATTGCTTTGGCTATTCGAGGTTTTTTATAGTTCCAAATAAATCTGATGATTTTTTGCTCCATTTCTTTAAAAAATGTCATTGGAATTTTGATGGGAATTGCATTAAATTTGTATATTGCTTTGGGTAATATGGCCATCTTGATTATATTTATTCTTCCTAACTAAGAACAAGGAATATTCTTCCATCTCATTATATCTTTTTCAATTTCCCTTTACCATTGTTTATAGTTTACATTATATAAGTCCTTTTCATTCTTTGTTATGTTTATTCCTAGGTATTTTTTTGTTGTTGTTGCAATCGTGAAGGGGGTTATTCTTTTGAGTTCATTCTCAAATGTTTCATTGTTGGCATATAGAAAGGCTATTGACTTCTGTATGTTAATTTTGTATCCTGCGACCTTACTGTATTGGCTTATTGTTTCTAGTAGTCTTTTTGTGGATTCTTTGGGGTTTTCGATGTATAGGATTATATCATCTGCAAAAAGTGATACCTTTACTTCTTCTTTTCCAATATGGATGCCTTTTATTTCTGTATCTTTTTTGATTGCTCTGGCTAGAACCTCTAGTACCACATTAAATAAGAGTGGAGAGAGTGGACAACCCTGTCTTGTTCCTGATTTAAGGGGGAAAGCCTTCAGTTTTGTGCCATTTAATATGATGTTAGCTGATGGTTTATCATATATGGCCTTTATCATGTTGAGATATTTTCCTTCTATACCCATTTTGTTGAGAGTCTTAAACATAAAATTGTGTTGTATTTTATCGAAAGCCGTTTCTGCGTCTATTGATAAGATCATGTGGTTTTTGTTTTTTGTTTTGTTGATATGGTGTATTACGTTAACTGTTTTACGTATATTGAACCATCCTTGAGATTCTGGGATGAATCCCACTTGATCATGATGTATTATTTTTTTAATATGTTGTTGTATTCGATTTGCTAGTATTTTGTTTAGTATTTTAGCATCTGTATTCATTAGAGATATTGGTCTGTAGTTTTCTTTTTTTGTGCCATCCTTGCCTGGTTTTGGTATGAGGGTTATGTTGGCCTCATAAAATGTGTTTGGAAGTATTGCTTCTTCTTCAATTTTTTGGAAGACTTTGAGTAGAATAGGAACCAAGTCTTCTTTGAATGTTTGATAAAATTCACTGGTATAGCCGTCAGGGCCTGGACTTTTATTTTTGGGGAGGTTTTTAATGTTTTTTTCTATTTCTTCTCTACTGATAGGTCTGTTTAGGCTTTCTGCTTCTTCTTGACTCAGTCTAGGAAGGTTGTATTGTTCTAGGAATTTATCCATTTCTTCTAGGTTGTTGAATTTAGTGGCATAAAGTTTTTCATAGTATTCTACAATAATTCTTTGTATATCTACGGTGTCCGTGGTGATTTCTCCTCTTTCATTTTGGATTTTGTTTATATGAGTTCTTTCTCTTTTTTCCTTGGTAAGTCTTGCCAAGGGTTTGTCAATTTTGTTGATCTTTTCAAAGAACCAGCTCCTTGTTCTATTAATTTTTTCTATAGTTTTTCTGTTCTCTAATTCATTTATTTCTGCTCTGATTTTTATTATCTCCTTTCTTCGGCTGGTTTTGGGTTGTCTTTGTTCTTCTTTTTCTAGTTCCTTAAGGTGGGAAGTTAAGTGGTTCACTTGGGCTCTCTCTTGTTTGTTCATATATGCCTGAAGTGATATGAACTTCCCTCTTATCACTGCTTTTGCTGCATCCCATAGATTCTGATATGTCGTATGTATTGTCATTTTCATTAGTCTGTATATATCTTTGATCTCTGCACTTATTTCTTCTTTGAGCCATTCATTTTTTAAAAGTATGTTGTTTAGTTTCCACATTTTTGTGGGATTTTTTTCCTTTTTTGCAGTTGAATTCTAGTTTCAAGGCTTTATGATCAGAAAATATGCTTGGTACAACTTCGATTTTTCTGAATTTGCTGATGTTGTTTTTGTGGCCCAACATATGGTCAATTATTGAGAATGATCCATGTACACTGGAGAAAAATGTATACTCAGTCACTTTGGGATGAAATGTCCTGTAGATGTCTATCATATCCAGGTGCTCTAGTGTTTTGTTTAAGGCCACTATATCTTTGTTGATTCTCTGTTTGGATGACCGATCTAGAGCCGTCAGCAGTGTATTGAGGTCTCCAAGTATGATTGTATTTTTGTCAGTTTTTGTTTTAAGGTCAATAAGTAGCTGTCTTATATATTTTCGTGCTCCTTGGTTTGGTGCATATATATTAAGAATTGTTATGTCTTCTTGATTCAGTGTCCCCTTAGCCATTATGGTTTCTTTTTAGTGGAGTTCTCTGTGCTTCTTGAATTTGTGAGAGTTTCTCCTGAATTAATTTAGGGTAGTTGTCAGCTACGATATGATTGAACAAAGCCTCTATTCCTTGTTCTTTCTCTTCTTCTTCAGGAACCCGTATGATGCGGATGTTATTTCTCTTTATGTTGCCACAGAGCTCTCTAAGAGTTTCCTCAGACGTTTGAGTCTCTTTTCTTTTTTCTTCTCTGCTTTTATGCTTTCATTCCAGTTGTCCTCCAACTCGCTAATTCGATCCACAGCTCTATCCATCCTGTTTTTAATTCCTTCCATTGTGGTCTTCATTTCTGATATTGTATTTGTCATCTCTGACTGATTTTTTTTTAATATTTCAATATCCTTTTTTATACTTGCTATTTCTTTATTTAGGTGTTCGGATGACTATCCATTGTTGTTCTAAGATCCCTAAGCATCCTTGCAATCATTATTTTAAACTCTGCTTCTGAAAGTGTGATTATTTCCATATCACTCAGTTCATCTCCTGAAGGTTTCTCTTGTGGTTTCATTTGAATTGCACTTCTTTGTCTTCTCATTGTTTCTGTGTGTTTGGGTGTTTTCTTTGTAGAGTTGGTTGAGTCTAGGCTTGGTGTTGTCTGCTTCCAGTTTTCACTTGTGTTTCTATTAGGTCTTCTTGGGTTGGCATCAGCTATTTTTTGTAATCCATTTTCAGATTTGGGCCGCTTTGAAGTCTTGATTTATTTGTTTTTTTGTTTTTGTTTTTGTATTTTTTCTGAAGCTGGAAACCGGGAGAGACAGTCAGACAGACTCCCGCATGCGCCCGACCGGGATCCACCTGGCACGTCCTCCAGGGGCGACACTCTGCCCCTCCGGGGCATCGCTCTGCTGAGACCAGAGCCACTCTAGCGCCTGGGGCAGAGGCCAAGGAGCCATCCCCAGCGCCCAGGCCATCTTTGCTCCAATGGAGCCTTGGCTGCAGGAGGGGAAGAGAGAGACAGAGAGGAAGGAGGGGGGGTGGAGAAGCAAATGGGCGCTTCTCCTATGTGCCCTGGCCAGAAATCGAACTCGGGTCCCCTGCACGCCAGGCCGACACTCTACCGCTGAGACAACCAGCCAGGGCCTTATTTGTTTTTTTTTAACAGGTGATTATCTTGTTTGCTGAGCTCATCACGGGGCTTATTTGAAACTGTATCCAGGAATGCAGTGGGTGTGACCTGAGGCTCTGAAGTCCTCTTCTGCCAGTTAATCTCTCTGGGGGCAGGTTGTTTTCTCAGCTTCAGTAGGGGAAGGTGAATCTCAGATCTTAATGGAGACCTGAGTTACTGCCCCTCCTCTCCAGTTCTTGTTTTTAGCTGTGTCTTTTTGCACTGGTTGGAGCTGGACAGATGTCTGTATCTCTGTGACCTGGAAGTACTTTTGTATTTTGCTTTGTGGAAGGGTCAGCCCCTCCCCCAATTATGGCCACCTCCAGCACTGAATGAGTCAGCTTTTCATGTCATCACCTATATTCCTCTCCCACTCACCATCCATCTCTCTCTCTCTCCTTTCTTTTTGGAAGACAAGCGGGCCCTTTCAACACACCTCGTTCCCTGTTCACCAGGCAAGTTGCTGTGATCAGTATTTACTGCTTTTTTTCTTGGAGTGAAAGCCCAGCCTCACCACCACCCCCCCCCCGTTCCTGTAAGCAAGGGTGATTCAGGCACTCCCTACCAGGTTTGTTGTGGCTTCTTTTTTGCTCCTTGGTTTTTGAAAGCTCTTCTTGTAGTCCAGATTTGCTTTTTCATGCTTATTGTTCATAAATTAGTTTATAATCCAGTTCGGTGGTGTGAGCTGGAAGTCTGTGCATCTGCCTACTCCACTGCCATCTTCAGGTCCTTGCATATATATCTTTTGAACCCTGATTTTACTTCTTCTTTGGCCCAGTCCTTTTTCAAAGTGTGCTGTTTAATTTTCACTTTTTTGTGGGTTTCTTTACTTCCTTTTTGCATTTCAAAACCTTATGGTCAGAGAATATGCTTAGTATAATTTCTATCTTCCTGAATTTATTAATGTCAGTTTTCTGACCCAACATGTTGTCTATCATTGAGAATGTTCCATACACATTGGAAATGTATGTATAAACTTATGTTTTGGGATGAAATGTTCTGAAAATATCTATTATGTTTATTTGGTCTAGTGTGTTGGTTAAGGCCGACATTTCTTTACTGATTTTCTGTTGGAATGATCTATCTAAAGCATTCAATGGTTTCTTGAAATTTCCAAGTATGATTGTGCTTTTGTCTGCTTCTATTTTTAGATTAGTTAGTAGATGCCTTATATATTTTGGTGCTCCCTGGTTGGAGCATATATATTAAGAAGTGTTATTTTTTTATACAGTCTCCACTTAATCTTTATTAAATGTCCATCTTTGTCTCTTGTCACCTTTGTTGTCTTGAATTCAGTATTGTCAGATATAAGTATGGCTACATCTACTTTTCTTTGGGTATTATTTGATTTGAGGAACAATTTGCAACATTTTATTTTGAGTCTATATTTGTTCTTTCCCCTTAGATTTATCTCTTGAAGTCAGGATATGTTTGGGTTTTGTTTTTTGATCCAATCTGCTATGCTTTGTCTCTTTATTGGTGAGTTCAGTTTATTTACATTTAGGGTAATTATTGATGCTTGAAAAATTCCTGCAGCTATTCTATGTTTTGTTTTCTGATAGCTCTGTGTCTCATTTGGTTCCTAACTTTTGTGTTTCTGTCAGTTATTTTTGTTTGGTTGTATTCCACACTTCTATCCCCTGTTTCTTCCCTTTTTAAGGTATGTCTTTCAGTAGTTGCTTTTTTTGGGTGGTTACCATTAGGTTATTAAGAGAAACTTTTTTTTTTACAAGATTCTTTTGTCTTATGAGTGCTTCTGTACTCTATTCTTCTTTGCTACTGCAAATAATTATTCTCTCTTCTTTTATATTATTGTTGTCATTAATTGTGTGTTATTTTAACATCATTAGATATTTTACTTGTAGTTTTAATTTTTTTGTTCTTTGTGTCTGGTTGAATAATTTCCTTGAGTATCTCCTGAAATGTGGGTTTTCTGAATATAAATTTCCTCAGCTTCTGTATGTCTGGAAAAGTTTTTATTTCTCCTTTATATTTGAAGGACAACCTTGGTGGATATATTATTCTTGGCTGGAAATTCCTCTCTGTTGGTGAAATAACTTTGTAAATATGATATATAGGTTTGCTCGTTTATAGTTTGCATTGGGTGTGAGAGACAGGCTGTAGGCAGGCAGGGTTGTTATACCTTAAGTCAGGGGTCCCCAAACTATGGCCCACGGGCCACATGCGGCCCCCTGAGGACATTTATCCGGCCCCCGCCGCACTTCTAGAAGGGGCACCTCTTTCATTGGTGGTCAGTGAGAGGAGCATAGTTCCCATTGAAATACTGGTCAGTTTGTTGATTTAAATTTACTTGTTCTTTATTTTAAATATTGTATTTGTTCCCGTTTTGTTTTGTTTTTTTTACTTTAAAATAAGATATGTGCAGTGTGCATAGGGATTTGTTCATAGTTTTTTTTATAGTCCGGCCCTCCAACAGTCTGAGGGACAGTGAACTGGCCCCCTGTGTAAAAAGTTTGGGGACCCCTGCCTTAAGTCTTAGTTTTAAGACTAATCCTTTCTCACCCTAAGTGACTTTGTATCAGAGACTTTCTTATTTGTATATTGGATTAAAGGTTTTGATTTATACACTATAAAATGAGGCAGTGGAAAGCCAGTAGACATGGCCACCATCACAGCTGCCTGGCCCATGCAGGTTCACATTAGATTCGGATAGATGGTAATGAAACAACGGAGCCAAGAACTGGTGGACCATTACCTTTAATCCTAGCTTGCACTGGCAGGCAAGTAAAAACATACACTGGGCTCCAAAACCCACTCATTCACTATTCACAAAGCTACTGATTTATCTGAGTTTCCTAGATTCAAATGTTTCTAGCTCACTAGCCTTATTCACCTCTGTTCCTCATCTCCTTCTCTCTCCACAAACTCTGCAAAAACTGGCTTCTCCTTTCCTCCACATGACCTTTTTCTGCTCTCCTTTCTCTGCTTTCTCCTCTTATGTTAATCTCAGGAACTGAAAGAGAGCAAGCTCCCAGTCTGCCTCACTTTATATTATAGAAATCAAAACCTTTAATCCAATATACAAACAAAGAAGTCTCTGATACAAAGTCACTTATCTGAGGCATAATGGGATTCCTCATGAGAGTGCACCACCCTACATCAAAATGGGTGGGAAAGGCTTAGTCTTAAAACTAAACCTTAGACTATAAGAATCCTGCCTGCTTACAGCCTGTTTCCCCACATCCAATGCAAACTATAAGTGAGCAAACATATATATCATTATTTACAAACTTATTTGACCAACAGGCAGACCAGGAGCTTGTTCTCTCTCAGTTCCTGAGATTAGTATTAGAAAAGAAAGCAGAAAAAGGAGAACAGAGAAAGGTCACATGGAGGAGAGGAGAAGCAGCCAAGATGGCATAATGCTGAAGGAGAAGCCAGTTTGTGCAGATTGAAGGAGATGGGGAACAGAGGTGAATAAGGCTGGTGAGGTAGAAAAATTTGTTTCTAGGAAACTTGGATAAGACTGTTGTGAAGATAAAACATATTATGCTCACTTTATTAAAGATGGCACTGCCCACGTGGAGGCCATCACCCAGGTGATATTAATGTGTGTCTCTGTGGGCTGTGGGCAGGCAGGATCCTTGTAGCCTGGAGCTTGGTTTTAGGATTAAGCCTTTCCCACCCATTTTGATGTGGGGTGGTATAATCCCATCATGCCCCAGGTAAGTGACTTTGTATTAGAAACTTCCCTATTTTGTATATTGGATTAAAGGTTATGAATCTACACTATAAAATGGGGGCAGAACAGGAGCTTGCTCTCTGGGTTCCTGAGATTAGCATGAGAAAGCAGAGAGACCACAGCAGAGAGCAGAGAAAGGCCACGTGGAGGAGGCCAGAAGAAGCAGCCAAGATGGTGGAGTGTTGAGTGAGAAGCCAGTTTGTGCAGAGTTTGTGCAGGAAGAAGGAAGGAGATGGGGAACAGAGGTGAATAAGTCTGGTGAGCTAGAAACCTTTGATTCTAGGAAACTCGGATAAGTCAGTAGCTTTGTGAGCATTGAATGTGAGTGGGTTTTGGAGCCCAGTGTGTGTTTTTACTTGCCCACAGGGTGCAATCTAGGATTAAAAACGATGGCTCATCAGTTTTTGGCTCCATTGTTTCTTTACCAACTGTCCGAATCCAATGCGAACCTGCATGGGCCAGGCTGCTGTGATGGGCCTGGCTACTGGCTTTACAAGACAGTGGCTTTGGGAGCCCTGAATGGAAAGGGAAGTGTTTTCCCACTGTGTGTATTTCTTGCCCGCCGGGTGCAAGCTAGGATAAAGATGATGGCCCACCAGTTCTCGGCTCCATTGTTTCATTATCATCTGTCCGAATCAAATGTGAACCTGCATGGGTCAGGCGGCTGTGATGGTGGTCGCGGCTACTGGCTTTACACTCTCTTTCAGTACTTTGAAAGTTTGGGTCTATGTTGCAGGAAGAGTATCTTATTTGGGGAATGGATGGAGTGCACCAAGGGCCTTAAAGAGCTGGCCTCACAATCCCTTCTCCAGGTTTCATGAGAACAGCCCTGACCCCTAGTTTTTACATATATTTATTGATATACACAAATAGAAGCAGAGAGAAGAATGAGGAAGTCAAGAAAGGGAACTTCTTTAGAGAAGACAAAAGAGCAAAAGAAGTAGCTCAATTTTAAGATAACTACCTCACCTATCAATTAATCAAAATTGTTGATTTTATCCCTATTGTGTGCTGTTTTCAGCACATACTGTGTACAATACTTTCCGTCAGTGATGCCACTATAGCTTTTGCTTCAGAGCACGGACTGTGTCCTTGTTCTACATTTCTATTCTAGGCCTCTACATCTCCCCTCCTTTTTCAAGCTGTCTAGCAAAGGTTCAAATATTCAGTACATTTAGGAGAACATTTTTCTACAAGTGGATTTGGTTGCCGTGGATAGTGAAGGGCAAGCATAGAGAGAAACAGGTTTTTAGGGTGTTGGGCGGATAAAATGTATTATGCTCACTTTGTTAAAGATGCCGTCGCCCAGGTGATATTAATGTGTGTTGGGGGCAGACAGGATCATTGTAGCCTGGGGCTTGGTTTTGGGATTAAGCCTCTCCCACCCGTCTTGATGTGGGATGGTACAATCCAATCATGCCTCAGAGAAGTGACTTTGTATTAGAGACTTCCCTATTTTGTATATTGGATTAGAGGGTGTGAAGCTACAGTATAAAGTGGGGGTAGAATGGGAGTTTGCGCTCTGGTTCCTGGGATGATTAGCATGAGAGAACAGAGAAAGGCCACGTGAAGGAGGCCAGAAGAAGCAGCCAAGATGGTGGAGTGCTGAGTGAGATGCCAGTTTGTGTAGAGTTTGTATCTGGGATAAGGAAGGAGATGGGGAACTGAGGAGAATAAGGCTGGTGACCTAGAAACCTTTGATTCTAGGAAACTCGGATAAGTCAGTGGCTTTGTGAGCACTGAATGTGAGTGGGTTTTGGAGCCCAGTGAGTGTTTTTACTTGCCCGCCGGGTGCAAGCTAGAATTAAAGACTATGGCTCACCAGTTTGTGGCTCCGTTGTTTCTTTACCGACTGTCCGAATCCAATGCAAATCTGCATGGGCCAGAAGGCTGCTGTGATAGTGGCCCTAGCCCTGACTACTGGCTTTACATAGGGGTCACAGGCATGTCTGCATTTTGCAAAACTTCTTCAGCATGCCTGGTTAGATGGTTAAAAGTGTCCAAAATGTTGTCAGGCACTCCCTAAGTGCTAAGGAGTGAGTTAGATCTTCTCCTTTTTTTTTTGGTTTCATTCCTGTGGTGGACTCATTGTCAGCTTCTAGAGCTCTGGACCTGGGTTGCTGCCTAGGGGCTGATGCTGCCTCATGATAAGACTTCAAGTTCCTTGCTGGTATCCAAAAAGGACTTGTTGACAACAAAATTACAGCATATCCTTGCCCTTAAATAAGCAATTTGACCAGACCTTGCCACTCAGGGTCAGCAAATACATCCTGGTACAACATGAGAGGCTTAGGCTGTTGTTTGGCTCCTATAAAATGCCTCTTGGCTACAGTAAATCCAGATGAGGAAATGTACAATAATTAAGAATAAAAGGAGCCTTATACAATAGTTCTTGTTTGGTGACTCCTCTGGACTCTCCCTTTTTTGTTTGTGCAGTTGGTGCTTAAAAAGACCATTGGCTCTTTCTGCAATACTTTCAAGTTTGGGTAAATTTCTCAAGCTTCTAAAGCTCCCAAGAATGTCTTAAGGTTCTTTTTTATTTTCCTTTCATCAAGACAATCTTTCTTCTGAAGTCCATTCTTCCTCTCTATTTCTCACCTTCATTCACTTTATCAGTTTCTTCTCTTTTTGTTTCTTCCTTCTGCACAATCTCCAACTTGCACAAACCTTTTCTGACTTACAGAAACCTTCTTCTTTATTCAGAAATAACCAGCTTTCAGACCAGCTTACTTTTTTAGTTTTCCTTTCAAAAGTACTTCATACCTTATACCTTTTATCATTAAAACCACACAATTTATTTCCAATTAAACAATTCTCAATTTCCAAAAACCTTAACTTTTAGTGAAGATTAAGTTAATAATTAGCAATTTTAGATTGATACTTATATAACATTTTATGAGCTTTAGAAATAGGTTATTTTATTGGCAAACAAACATGTAATTTCAAAAGATATAACAGGAACCTTTTGTCCAAAACATTCAAGAAAATCAGAAAATTTCAGGATCTAGTCTCATTTCTGATATTCAGAACTGTGGAATGGATTTTACTGAAATATAATTTTTCTCCCTAAAAATTACCCTCATTTTTTTTTCTTTTTTACAGAGACAAATGGAGAGTCAGAGAGAGGGATAGACAGGGACAGACAGACAGGAAAAGAGGGAGATGAGAAGCAACAATCATTAGTTTTTCATTGCGACATCTTAGTTGTTCATTGATTGCTTTCTCATATGTGCCTTGACCTTGGGACCAGAGCAGATCGAATAACCCCTTGCTCGAGCCAGCAACCTTGGGTACAAGCTGGTGAACTTTGCTCAAGCCAGATGAGCCCACGCTCAAGCTGGTGACCTCAGGGTCTCGAACCTAGGTCCTCTGCATCAAGGCTGATGCTCTAACCACTGCGCCACTACCCAGTCAGGCTACCCTCAGTTTTTTTAAAGAGTCAAATTAAGATTATCATAGTTACAGTATTAAGTCCAGTTTTAACTTGGCTTCATAATTTGCATAAACACAGCACATAGTAATTGATCATGTTGGCTTTTCACAATCTACTTTGCTGAAACTGTATAAGAAATTTTTAGATTAAGTTTTAATTAGCCCCTCAGGGTATACACAAAAGCTAAGCTATACAGTTGCCATTATGCTCTGCCTGCAATCTTTCTGAAAATGTCCTTCTTTGCCACAATGAAAACATGTCTGTAGTTGTATGTGGCAGCCAAGACCTGGGCCTTGTGTATTTCTGTTCCTACGTTTTAACACGCTCTAATCATTTCTGCTATATTAGGGTGCTTCGCTTTAAGAGGAGCCAAGACCTTTTGGCAATCAGCATTTGCATTCTCATAAGCCAACTATAGGGTCAGCACTTTTGCTGCTTGTTCATTATCTACCTGTCATGAGATGACAGTTTGCATGTCATTAATGAAATTATTATAGGGTTTGCTAGGTCTCTGATGGATGCTTGCAAAAGAGTCTATCTGGGCCTTAATATCTAGAATCCAAACTCATGCCTTAAAATTCGACATAAAAACCTGAGAAAAGTTAACATGGTTCATGACAGCCTCAACCTGGGGAGCATCATAAGCCCCAGCTCTTGTGAACATATCAACACCAATTGGAACTCCCACATTCAGATGCTCTACAGACTGTGTCTGAGCTGCATCCTGGTATTCTTGTAGCCATACACTGTATTGAGCAGTGGTGGTTACTGCTTTCACTAACCCCTTCCAGTCCCATGAGGTCATCTCATACCCTGTACCAATTGCCTAAACCATTCCCTTGGTAAATGTGCTTTGTAGCCCATTTTTGAATATACTTTTCCTGAATTCCTTAAAGACCTGGAATGGGAGAGTTTCATATCATGCAGGCTTTCCTGGAGTTCTTAATATGGGGAAAGCCTAAATAAATTATCCACCTTTCTGTCAGACTTCCCTTAGATTCTTTTCATCCTTACTTTTATATAGAAGTAGGGGGTGGGAGAATTGTATCTGGAGTGAGGGTCTTGGTAAGAGTTGACTGATTGGTGAGATTCTCATCAGGAGAGGGCTGCTGCTTATCTTTCTCCTGGATGGGATGGAGTGGTAGCTGGTATGAGTTCCAATCAGTAAGGTGTTGTATGGTAACTGGCCCGATTAAACTATGTAACCATCTCTCAATGCCTTCCCAATCTTCTAAGTCTAGGCTACCTTCATGAGAATACCAAGGATATTGTTGCTGAATAACTAAGAGTAAATCAGTGAGATGTTTGTCTGATATGCTACATCCAGCTGCTCATATAAGGTCCTGTAATTAGAGCTTATGGTTTTGCTGCTCTGGGCACAGAGAATCCTTTATAATGTTCAGGGGAAATAAATGGGGAAAGGGAGGGCAAAAATGGGGAGTCCCTTGGTCTGAAAGCTATTGACCTCACCATAGATGTTTGGAGGCTATTCCTTTGTCATCTGTGTCCCACTCTCCAGGGTGTGTTGGACGTTCTTTCACTTTTCTAGGCTTTGGGGGGTCATTTTGTTACCATTTCTCACATAGGGTACCACTTGGCATGGAGACAAAAACTACTCAGTGACCAGATGGAGTGCAATGAAGGAGCTAGAAGAGATGTCCTCACAATGCCATATACAGCTTTCATGAGAATGGCCCTGACCCCCAGTCCCAATGGGTCTTTATTGATACACATAAGTAGAATAAAGAAGTTGGGAAGGGAAACTTCTTTAGAGCATTCAAAAGTGAAAAAGAAGTAGCTCACTTTTGAGATATCTACCCTGCCTATTGATTAACCAGAATTGCTAATTCTATTCCTATTTTATACTGTGGTCAGCACATACTGCGTTCGGTACTTTTCATCAGTGAAGCCAGTGAGGCTTTTGCCTCAGGGCATTGAACTGTGTTCCTGTTTTATGTTCTTATTCAGGGCCTCTACAGGTCCAGTCTCTTCTGACTTTTAAAGTTTCTGCTGAGAAGTATGATGATAACTTAATAGACCTTCCTTTATATGTTCTTCTTTTCCCTAAGTGCCTTGAGGATTCATTCTTTGTCATTGATTTTTGACAACTTTATTACAGTGTTCCTTGGATAAGTTCTGTTTGAGTTGAGGTAACTTGGCATTCTGATTGCTTCTTGGATTTGAAGCTCTAACTCAGGGGTCCTCAAACTTTTCACACAGGGGGCCAGTTCACTGTCCCTCAGACCATTGGAGGGCCAGACTATAAAAAAAACTATGCCGGTTGGCTCAGTGGTGTGCGTCGGCCTGGTGTGCAGGAGTCCCGGGTTCGATTCCCGGCCAGGGCACACAGCAGAAGCGCCTATCTGCTTCTCCACTCCTCTCCCTCTCCTTCCTCTGTCTCTCTCTTCCCTTCCCGCAGCAAAGGCTCCATTGGAACAAAGTTGGCCCGATTGCTGAGGATGGCTCTGTGGCCTCTACCTCAGGCGCTAGAATGGTTCTGGTTGCAACAGAGCAATGCCCCAGAGGGCAGAGCATCACCCCCTGGTGGGTGTGCCAGGTGGATCCCGGTCAGGCGCATGTGGATGCGCTTCTGGAGCCATGACATGTGCATCCCGCATCACTGGAAGTAGTATTGTACGTGAGCAACGCTGTGCTTTGCAAATGCATTCTATGCTCCTCTCAGTGATCACCAATGAAAGAGGTGCCCCTTCCGGAAGTGTGGCAGGGGTCGGATAAATGGCCTCGGGGGCCGCATATGGCCCATGGACCGTAGTTTGGGGACCCCTGTTCTAACTTCTTCCATAGGCTTAGTAAGTTCTTATCAATTATTTGTATGAGTTGGCTCTCCACTGCTTTTTCCCTCTCTTCTTCTTCTGATATACGCATTATTATTACATTGCTCTTTCTGATAGAGTCAGACAATTCTTTTTATTTACTTATAATTTTTTTGGTGAGAGGAGGGACAATAGTGAGACAGACTCCAGCATGTGCCTTGACCAGTATCTACCCAGCAACCCCATCTGAGGCAGATGCTCAAATCAAACTAGCTATTTTTGGCACCTCAGGCTGACAGCACTAGGCACCCACGGTTTCACTCAAACAAATCAAGCCACTGGCTGTGGGAGAGAAAGAATGATAGAAAGAGTAGAGGGAAGGGGGAGCAGCAGATAGTCACTTCTTCTGAGTGCCCTGACCAGGAATTGAACCCTGGATGTCCATATGCTGGGCCAATGCTTTATCCACTGAGCCACCAGCCAGGGCCAAGTCTGACAATTCTTGTACATTTCTCTCATTTTTTTAAATTTCATGAGTCTTTCTCTTCCCTTTGTATAATCTCTGGTTGCCTTTTTTTGATATCACTGATTCTTTCTGCTATCTAGCCTGTTCTATTAGCTAAACTTGTTAACTCATTTTTCAATTCATGTATTGAGTTCTTATTTCTCTTTTTTTTAAGTTTCAATCTCTTTGGTGAAGTGCTCATTTTGTTCATTAATTCATTTTATGAGCTTCTCAAATTGCTTATCAGTGTTCTTTTCACATTTCATTGAGTGTTTCAGAACTTCAATTTTTAATTCTCTATTGTTTCACTCCAAGATTTCCATGTAATTAAGATTGCTTTCTGGAGATTTTTTATTTTCTTTCTAAACTATGTCTCTGTCTTGTGTATCCATAGTATTTGATTTATTGCTCCTTAATGGCATTTGAGAATGGTATTAAGAACTCTAACAAAAAAACTAAAAAAAGAAAAATTAAAAAATACAATGAAAGATATAAAAAATTTTAAAATAATGACATTTTAAAAAGAAAAAACAGAAAATAAACAGTGAAAAGAAAAAACAATTAAATACAAACAAAACAACAAAAAATAAAAATTTAAAAATGAAATTTAAAAGAGAAAAATAAGTAAAAGAAAAATATTTTAGTTTTGAGAAGTTGTTGTGTTTTCTTCCAGTAGGTAACACTATTATAAGTTTTAGCTCTGTGAAATTTCTGGGCTGACCTCTACTGAGATGTTGCTGTTGCAATGATGTAGTCAGAGCTGCAGTTGTGCTTGTGATGGCTTTAAGGATTTACAACTGTAGTAATGGCGATCTCAGGCTTCTAGGTGCTCCTTCCCAAGTTTCAACAGACTAGGGGACAAGATATAGAGCACCTCTGTTCTTCAGGGGAATGTGTTGCTCTGGAGAGTTAGATGTGGGGTTTTTTCTCTGCTGCTCTCCATGCCTGTGAATGAGGGAGGCAGAACCTGGGAGGCTGTGGAATTGCACTTTGCTTTCCTCTGTCTCTGCACCAAGTGCAGGCTGAAAGTAGACCAAGAGAACACTGGCTATGATCCCTAATCCTCCGATGCTTTGGTTTAACATCTCCCTGACTGCCCCGAAATCTCTCTGCTACTCCTGGCAAAATGAGACCCAGTCACTCCAGGATTCTCCCCTGTCTGGAGCCCTTTCAGATAAAACCCACAGAGGTCAAGCTTCCCTCATCTCTGAAGCCAGAGCAGAAGAAAGCAACAACTACAATCACTCAGGGCTTCTATCCTCTCTGGAGCCCCTGCAGGCAAAACCCCAGATAGTCCAGGCCTCTCTCATCTCTGGAGACAAACATGAGTCTATTTTATCTCCCAGCCCCTTTCTCAACCCTTTCCACCTTTAGTTCATTTGATGTGTAGATCATCAGGCAAGTCTGCGAGCCTAGTTTTCAGAAATTGACCTCCTTATTCCTTTACTGCATTATAGCTGTTCAATTTGTTGAAATTTCAAGTGGGAGATATCAGGAGTATCTCTAATGCTGTCATTACTCTGATGTCATCAAATATTATTTTTCTTAATAAAAACATTTATTACTACAACTTTCCATCTTAGAACTGTATTTGCTGCTTCCCACAGGCTTGGTATATTATGTTTCCATTTTTGTCTGTTTAAAGCCATATATTAATTTCCATTTTGGTTTTTTTTTTCTTTGACCCATTGGTTGTTCAGGAGTGTACAGCATATAATTTCTACACATTTATGAATTTTCCAGGTTTTTGCCTGTTCTTGATTTCTGGTGTCATATCATTTTGTCATAAAAGATACTTGGTATGATTTAAAGCTTTTTAAATTTGCTAAGATTTTTTTGTGACTTAATGTATGATTTATCTTGGAGAATGTTTTCTGTGTACTTGAGAGGAATGTGTATTCTGCTGTTGGATGGAATGTTCTGTATGTCTGTTTGCTCTACAGTTTCCTTAATGATGTTCTGTCTGGGTAATCTATTTATTGCTGATAGTGGGGTATGAGGACTTCTATTATTACTGTATTGTTTTCTATTTCTCCCTTCCTATTGGTTAGATTTACTTATATATTTAGATGCTTCAGTGTTTGGGTACATATATTTACATTTATAATTATTATATCTTTTTCAGAAATTGACCTCCTCATTCCTGTATAATTATGTTTTTGTATCTTGTTTCCTTTTTGTGACTTAAAGTCTATCTTCTCTGATATAAGTAAAGCTCTCCTTTCTTTTTTGTGGGTTTTGTGAGTGTATGTTTTCTATTTGCATGGAATATTTTTTTTTATTTTTCATTGCTTTACTTTGACCCTATATTTACCTTTAAGTTGAAGTATGCTTATTGCAGGCAATATATAATTAGGTCTTTCTATTTATCCATTAAACTATTTCATGTTCTATATTGGAGAATTTAAGCTATATACATTTAAGTAATTATTAATAGGTAAGGATGCCATCTTATTTTTTCTGTCTGTTTTTCAGTTTCCTTTTACCTTTCTTCTACTCTTCTTGTTTTCTTTTGTGAATTGCTGGAAGAGGTCACTGCTTCTTCGAATGTGCAGACAACTATGCAAGTTTACAGGGATCCTGGATAGAAAGAAAGAAACAGGACTATGACACCACCAACAGGAACAGTAAAACAGTAAACTTTCAGTATATGACACCAAAAAAGTGTTGATGCATAGATTGTCCAACAAAAATTAAAAATACTTTTAAAATCTGAAAATCTGCACAGAGAGCTACACAGAACACATGTAAACAAGCAAATACAATCAGGAAAACAATACAAAAACAAACTGAGAAATTCAACAATCAGAAAATATACAAATGAGCCAATTTTTGGAGCTGAATAATACAATGATTGAACTAAATAATTCAATAGGATGTCAACATAAGATTCTACCAAACAGATGAGAGAATCAGTAAACTCAAAGAGAGAATAGACACTGGAAATTATCCAGTCAGAAACAAAAGAAAAGAAAAAATAAAAAAGAATAAATAAAACCTTCAGAATTTATGGGACAGAATTAAAAGAAACAATCTTGCATTATTAGAGTTCCACAAGGACAAGTAAGAGAAAGAACAAAAAGCTTATTTAAGGAAATAATGGCTGAGAATATTCAAAATCTTGTGAGAATTTAAGAAATCTGAGTTCATGAGCTTTATAGGTTCCCAAACAAATTAAATCTACAGAGATTTTTTCCAACACATATTACAGTAGAACTGTCAAAAATCACAAAGAGATAATTTTGAAAGCCACAAGAGCAAAGAAACTTGTCACTAACAAAGGAAGCCCCTGAAAACTGTTAGAAGATTTCTAAAACAAAAACAAACAAAAAAAACCCACAGTGTAAGTCAGGACAGAGTGGGATGATATATTCAAAACTGCAAAAGAAAAAAAAATATATAACTTCCAAACCAGGCTACTTTACATTGCAAAGTTATTGTTCAGAAATGAAAGTGAGATAAAAACTTTCCAAGACAAACAAAAGCACAGGTAATTCATTAACATTGGATCTGCATTACAAGAATTGTTGGAAAGAGTTCATCAACCTGAAATGAAAGTATCATGGAAACATGAAAATATAAAAAATACTGGTAAAGGTAATTATAAGGGCAAATTTAAAATACTCTACTACTATAATGTTGTGGTGTGGTAATCACTGTAGAGTATAAAGATTGAAAGACAGAAATCTTAAAATAACTATTGCTACAATAATTTGTTAATGGATATATATAATATAAAAACATGTAAATTGTGATATAAAAACAAAAATGTGATGTAAGTAAAATATATGCAACTGAAGTCAAGTTGTTATCAATTTAAAATAGACTGTTATACCTGTTTTATCTAAGATTGTAGTAACTATAAAAAAACTACAGTAGATAAATAAAATATAAAGAGAATATTACCAAAGCAAATTACCACAGAAAATCAGGGGTCACTGGCTTATCTGGAGCTTCCTGGTTAAGGCACATGTAGGAAAGCAATAAATGAATAACTATGGTACCACAATGAAGAATTGGTGCTCCTCATCTCTCTCCCTTCCTGTCTATCTGCCCCCATCTGTTTGTCTGTCTATCTCATGCATATGTGCTAAATAAATAAATAAATAAAATAAAGCAATTCCAATTAAAATTTCAATGTCATTTTTTTTAAAAATAGAACAAAAAGTCACTAGGTTTTTTAAAGAAATAAAACAAAAAGTCACCAGGTTTTTATGGAACCATAAAAAAGCCCAAATAGCCAAGTCAGTCTTGATATAAAAAAATGAAGCTGAAGGTATCTCACTACCTGTCTTCAAATTACACTACAGAGCCATGATAATCAAAACCACATTATATTGGCATAAAACTAGACATACAGACCAATAGAACATAACTGAGAACCCAGAAATAAAACCACATATACATGGACAAATAATCTTTGACAAAGGAGTCAAAAACACACAAATGGCAGCATTGTTCACAATAGCAAAGATCTAGGAACAGCCTAAGTGTCTGTCAGTGGACGAGTGGATTAAAAAGCTATGGTACATATATACAATGGAATACTATGTGGCCATGAAAAAGAAGAAAATCTTACCTTTTGCGACAACATGGATGGACCTGGAAACTATTATGTTAAGTGAAATAAACCAGGCAGAGAAAGAAAAATATCATATGACCTCACTCATTTGAGGAATCCAATGAACAATGTGAACTGAGGATGGAATTGAGACAGAGGAGAGATCAAAGAGACCAGAGGAAAAGAGGACAGAGGGAAAGGGGATGATAGGATGAGATAAACCTGAAGGGAAGGGAGGAGGGCGCTATGGGGAGGAGGGCAAGGGAGATGTTAAGGGGAATACGAGGGAGGGGGATGCATTCGGGGCAACACTAGAATCTATGTAAACACAATAAATTAAAATCAATTTAAAAAAGAAAAAGAAAAAAAAATTTTTAAAAGCAATCCCAATTAAAATTTCAATGTCATTTTTTAAAGAAATAGAACAAAAAGTCACAAGGTTTTTATGGAACCATAAAAAAGCCCAAATAGCCAAGTCAGTCTTGATATAAAAAAATGAAGCTGAAGGTATCTCACTACCTGTCTTCAAATTAAACTACAGAGCCACGATAATCGAAACCACATTATATTGGCAGAAAATCAGACATACAGACCAATAGAACAGAACTGAGAACCCAGAAATAAAACCACATATATATGGACAAATAATCTTCGACAAAGGAGCCAAAAACACACAAATGGAGAAAAAAAAGCCTCTTCAATAATGGTGCTGGGTAAATTGGAAAGCCACATGTAAAAGAATGAAACTTGACTACACTTTTCTCTGCACAAAAATTAATTGAAAATGGACCAGAGACCTAAATATAAGATGTGAAACAATAAATTACATAAAGGAAAACATAGGTACTACACTTATGAACCTTGGCCATAGAGAATAATTTATGAACTTGACCTCAAAGTCAAGGAAAGTAAATGCAAAAATAAATCAAGGGAAGTATATCAAACTAAAAAGCTTCTGCACAGCAAAAGAAACTAACAACGAAACAAAAAGGCAACCAACCAAATGGGAGATGATATATGCAAACAACAGCTCTGATAAGGGGTTAATATCTTAAAGCTTAGCAACAAACAAGCAAAAAATACAATTTAAAACAGAAAGAGGCAAGCATGGCCCTAGATGGGCAGAACATTGGTGCTGGATGGGGGTTTCTGGGTGGATCCTAGTCAGGGGGCATGCGGGAGTCTGTCTCCCTATATCCCCTCCTTTCACTTGAAAAATAAAAAATAAATTAAAAAATTTTAAATGGGAGAGGACCCGAACAGACACTTTCCTCAAGATGCAAATCTTCACTAGCTATTAGAAAAATGCAAATCAGAGCTGACATGATATATCACATGGTTATTATCAACAAGACAGGTAATACCAAGTGTTGGAGAGGCTGTGGAAAAGGAACCTTCATTCACTGCTGGTGAAAATGTAAGCTGGTACATTCATTATGTAAGAAAGTATGGTGATTCTTCAATAAATTAAGAATAGAACTACCATATGACCCAGCAATTCTTTTTTGGAATCTTCCCACAAAACTCAAAAACATTACTATGTAAAGAGACATGCACCCATATGGTCATCACAATATTATTTACAGTGGCTGAGACATGGCAACAACCAAAGTGTCCTTTGATAGAGGATTGGATAAAGATGTATTCATATGTGATGGAATACTACTCGACCATGAGAAATGATGACATATTGCCATTTATGACAACATGAATGGACCTTGAGAATATTATACTGAGTGAAGTAAATAAATCAGAAAAAGCTAAGAACTATATGTAAGGCCAGGAGCCGCCATCATGGCCATTCATATGCAAGTTCCCATTGGATTCGGGCAGACGATAAAGAAATGGCGGAGTCAGAGGATGGGGGGCCATCCTATTTATTGGTGTCTCACCAAGACAGGCAAACCACAAAAGAAGACAAGGGAAAAGCAGAAAACCAGCTCTTCCCATGAAGGGCAAGGGATTAGGGAAGCCCCTGCAATTGTGATAGCAGGAACTGACTGAGCCAGCTCCTGGTCTGTCCCACTTTATAGTGTAGAAAACCAAAATCCCTTAATCCAATACAAACAAGGAAGTCTCTGATACAAAGTCACTTATCCAGGGCATAATTGGATTCCTCATGAGAGTGCACCACTCAGATCATACAATCAGTCAAGGGTGTGGGGAAAAGCTTAGTCCCAAAACCAAACCTTAGGCTACAACGACCTGGCCTGCTTATAGCCTGTCCCCCACACCCAATATAAGTCACAAGCGAGCAAACATATATATCATATTTACAAACTTATTTGACCAACACTATATGATTCCACACATAAGTGGGATATAAAACTGAGACTCATGCAAATAGACAAAAGTGAAGTGTTTATTCGGGAGGAGGTTTTGGGGAAGGGGAGTAAAGAGAGATAAGTATGTGGTGTAGGAGGGTGTTGGAATTCATGGGAGTCCGAAAGACCAGAATAACAGGCTTTATTGAAAGGAAGAAAGGAACCCTGCCGGGCACTTCTCCTGGGGAGAAGAGCACCGGTTACAGACTAGGGACAAATTTTATAGCGTTTTGGGAGATCCTGAGGGGGTACTGAGTCAAAGGTTCTGGTATGTTCTTTTTTATGGTTTTAGGATTTAAGCTTTTTTGAATGCTCCTTCTTGGGCAGTTGATCAGCTTTCTGGAACTTTTCTGCCTCAGGGACGATCATCCAGTAAGCAAGGGTGAGGTCAGGCAGCCAGGTGGGACAACAAAAGGGCTGTTGGAGTTCCATATATCTATCAGAGGGTAATTTGACCTTGGGTGATGGCTACACAACATACTCAACAGTTCAAATGCTATAGAGATGTTTACCTGAAACATGTGTGCTCTTATTAATGTCATGTTGTTAAATTTAATTTTCTAAACAAAGAAAAGTCTTTTGATCTCTCATGCTCCAAGATCATTCCAGAATGAAAGTAGCTATCCATCCCTAAGATCGAGTCTCCAGAGGGTTACTGTGAAGAGGCTGAGTCATACGATATGTTCCTCAATTAGGATGGAGAGGTTGTGAGCAGCTCCTATGAGTCCTATGATGAGGAGGAAAGTAACAAGGGCAAGTCAGTCTTCTATTAGTGGCCCTCACCAGAGGTTAGCATCGAGGTGATGCATAAGGCCCATGTCTTTGCCATCCTGTGGCACAGGACTGGCTGGGCAGTGGGCCTGTGTTAACAAGAACACCAGACTCATGTGTTGCAAATTCTCTAAGGACCAAAGCCCTCAGCTGGATGTAAATTTGCAGGGCACAGTGTCGTACTCAAAAACAATCAAGTGTGGAAGAAAAAACTCAAGCTGACGATAATGTTGATGAATGCCCATGTCCACATGATTAAGCTGGTCTTATAGAGCAAGGACCAGGTCAAGTGCTGTGGTCATTCAGGAGGTGATGACCTGCCTTCAGAAGGAAAGTCTAAGGGAAACCAGTACACCCCAGATGCCCAACACGAACTGTCAGAATACAAATATAACTGAGAAGTGCCTGTCAGCCTCAGACTGTGGAAGCTCCTTATTTGGACACCCAGAGGTCCCATAGACCAAAGATATCAAAAACAAATATTCTGAGCTTCCGGTGACAGGGTCTGGGGAAAGGGCAGCAGGCGCCATGTCTGGCCGTGAAGGTGGCAAGAAGAAGCCCCTGAAGCGGCCCAAGAAACAGGCCAAGGAGATGGACGAGGAAGATAAGGCATTCAAGCAGAAGCAAAAAGAGGAGCAGAAGAAACTTGAAGAGCTAAAAGCGAAAGCCGCGGGAAAAGGCCCTCTAACATCGGGTGGAATTAAGAAATCTGGCAAAAAGTGAGCTGTTCCTTGAGCCTGGGGCAATGGTGATGATCCTTAATTCCATTCCTATTTTAACATCTGGATTCCCTGTCATAACATCTCTTGCCACGTATAGCTAGAATGAAGTGTTGTCTGGAAGCCTATTGTATATTTAAGAATAAACTTTTGTAAAAAAATGATAATAACCACCATGTAGTGGCTAGCTCATCTCTTTAGTTCTCACTCTGCCATTTCAGCCTTAGCTGTGCGGTCAGAGCAAACCCAGCCAGAATCCTGTCCAAGTGTGTTCTTAGTCTGTACTGCCTCAAATTCTGTATACCTGAATTAAACCAACTCATTTGAAAAAAAACAAACAAAAAACAAATATTCTGCTGGCCTCAAACTGAGCAACTTAATGAACCTGGGCAGGAAGAACTCTGTTTTGCTGTAGTCTACAGAGATGCCCCTTGAAACATTTAGTTACCTGAAATATGTTGGCAAACAGCCAGAGGAAGTCACATTTGTGCTCTGTCAGGGACAGTCACCTGCACTTCTACCAGGACCAGAATTGAAGCAAGGTTGCTGAGTAGTCCCTAATCCTAATGCGCTGTGAGATAGTTCCAAATCTGAGTCCAGACCACCTCTACTCTTTCCACATCCTTCACAATGGCAAGAAGCTGGCCAAGATTGAGACTGTCTTTAGAAAAAATGTACCACTTTTTAGGCCCTCTGCTCTCCAGCTTCTGCTCCAAGACAGACCCAGAATACTTTATTCACCTACATCTATGTGGTCACAATTAGAATTTCCTATATTGTGAGTGTGGCCAATAACTCTGTTACTGAAACACAAAACATTTTCAGAGTCAGAGATGACGTCAGAGTAATGGCGGGGTAGGAAGCGATACCGATAAATCTCCCCCAAAACTCAACAAGATCTTCAACCAGAAACAGAAAAACCTATACTTGGAGCCTCCAGATGCTTTGCAATACACCCAAAGGTATGGTTGAGTGAAAAATTGGCTAAATATATAACCAAACCCCGAAGGAAATAGGGAGTAAGAAATGCTCCGCCTTCCTCACTAACCTAAACAGGGCGGCTTTCTCTGGTAACTGTGAATATAGAAACTGAGGCGGACAAAGGGGGTGAATAGATCCAGGCCGCAGCACAAACGGCCGAACCAGGCTGTGGCATAGAGATCCAAGCCGAGGAAAAACTGATCCTGTGGCAACCCGGGCAATACAAGCTAACACTTGCGCCAAACCCAAAGAAAGACAAGCGGAGTGGCCATTTTACCCGGTCTCCTGGTCAGCGTGCGCACAGTTAGTGGGTGAGAGATTTCTTCCTAAGCCCCGGAAGTGGGTGCCCGTGTTGCCCCACGGAGAGGCAGGGTCAGTGGCCTTTCTTTGGGCCAAGGGCAAAGTCTCTGGGCAGCCCCAGCGCCCTGGGAAAGCTACGCACGGGAGAGAGTGAGAACTAATTCCAACGGTGGAGATTTTCCGTGCTGGAGGGGGTTTCACTCAGAGGGAAACGCGGCCAGCCTCATATCCTGGTTTGCGCACGCAGATAGTGAATGAGAGATTCCTCCGAGTGCCTCGGCAGTGCGCGCCTGTGTTATCGCACAGAGGGGCAGAGTCAGGGGCATTTGTGTGGGCCAAAGCGGAATCTCGGGCCGCCCCAGTGCCTTGCAAAAGCTGTGCACGGGGACGGAGCGAGACTCAATTCCAACGCTGCAACTTTTCCCTGCGGTTGGGGGTTTCACTCAGAGCGTGAGACTGCTGGCCAGATATCCTGGTTGCAGACAGTGAGAGAGAGTTTCCTCCAAGCGCCCCGGAAGTGGGCACCCGCCTGTGTTACCGGACAGAGTGGCAGAGCCAGAGGTCTTTGAGTGGGCGGAAAGCCCTCCTGATTATGCTAGCAGCTCTGACTGACTGAGCCTTACCCAGAGCCCTGTGCTGAGTGGAAATAGAGTGGGGAGTTGCCAGCTCTTTGAGCCTCTTACTATCCAGGCAGAGGCAGCAGCAACCCCATAGCTGGATTATCAGGCTACTAATTGAGGAAAGAAAGACTAGGAGAAAGGCTCCAGGAACACGGACTCTCTCACTGTCGGAGCCTATAAATGCTAATGAGCCTCGACTGCCAACGAGACTAAAGCACAATACATGACATTGCCATAGAGACTTATCAACTGCAAACCTCTACCTGAGCGTGCCAAAGGGGCAGAACCTGGGGTACAGAGTCACCGACCAGGAAGAGGGAGAGAAAAGAAAAAGCAAGAAGATAACCTCTCAAAATCAAGAATAATCTGAAGACTTTATAACCTATCCCATTTTATTATATTTGTTCGTTTGTTTCTCTTATCTTCATTCTTGATACTTTTTTTCCTCCTCCAATTTGGTCGATTAACTCCCTGCCGGTCTTACTCTCTCCTCTCCTTGAACTACACTACCCATAAGTGTTACATCTCCCATTATCTTTTCTCTTCTCTTCCTTTCTCTCTATGAGGGTTGCACTCCAAAACCCTTAACTCTATCTCTCTCTCTCCTTTCTTTTTTCTTCTTTTAGTGGTTCCCTCTTTTTTTCTTTCTCTCTCTTTCTTTTCTCCCTCTATATTAGTTTCTTCCTTTCTCCTTTACATCTCCTCTCATTCAAACCTCAATAACAAACAAATTATCTGATCTGGGACTCAAACTTATGTTTGTGGCATTTTGGGGGTTTTTTACTTCACCTTTTTAACTCACTAGCAGTGCTCCCATCCCTGGCTCTCCATATTATCTAGTTCTTGTTCCACTAAATACAATAGTAATTTTTTAATTTGTCCCCCCATTTTTCCGTTTTCCTCTTATTCCTCTCATCATAAGTCTTAGACAACCAACACCTAAAAGCAAATCATTTTATTCTTGACCCAAATTTTTTCCTTATTTGCTTTTTGTGGGTCCATACGCTCTTTTTTTTTTCTTTTTTCTTTCTTTTTTGTTTTTTGCCCCTTTATTACTTTTCCCCAATTCAGGCCCTCCATCACAGGCATCGTTTGTTATAATTCACAGTTCACCACAAGATTTTCTCAAGAAAGAGGGGAGAGGAGAGGAGAGGAAAAAAGGAGGGGGGATAATTTCCTTTTTAAAAAAATTTTATTTTATTTTATTTTCCTTTATTTCATTATTAATTTTTTTAAAAAAAACAACTCTTTTCGATTTTTTATTTTTTTATTATTTTTTTATTTTTTTAACTTTTTATTCTTTATTAAATTTCATTAATACTATCAACAAAACCATCCTCAGATGCCATTAAGGAAGAGAAAATCGAATATCATGGATACAAAAGAAAGAGAGGTAACACAGCTAGATGAGGAAAAATCTATGGAGAAAAAATTTAATATATTGGAAACCTTGGAGCTAAATGACAGAGAATTCAAGATAGAAATCCTAAAAATCCTCCGAGATATACAAGAAAACAAAGAAAGGCAATTTAGGGAGCTCAGAAAACAACTCAATGAACACAAAGAATATATGTCCAAGGAAATTGAAACTATAAAAACAAATCAAACAGAGATGAAAAACTCAATTCACGAGCTGAAAAACGAAGTAACAAGCTTAGCTAATAGAACAGGTCAGATAGAAGAGAGGATTAGTGAAATAGAAGACAAGCAACTTGAAGCACAACAGAGAGAAGATGAAAGAGACTCAAAAATTAAAAAAAATGAGATAGCCCTACAAGAATTATCTGACTCCATCAAAAAGAATAACATAAGAATAATAGGTATATCAGAGGGAGAAGAGAGAGAAAATGGAATGGAGAACATACTCAAACAAATAATAGATGAGAACTTCCCAAGCCTGTGGAAAGAACTAAAGCCTCAAGTTCAAGAAGCAAACAGAACTCCGAGTTTTCTTAACCCCAACCAACCTACTCCAAGGCATATCATAATGAAATTGACACAAACCAACAGCAAAGAAAAAATTCTCAAGGCAGCCAGGGAAAAGAAGAATACAACATATAAAGGAAGGCCCATTAGATTATCATCAGATTTCTCAGCAGAAACTCTACAAGCTAGAAGAGAGTGGACCCCAATATTTAAAGTCCTGAAAGAGAGGAACTTTCAGCCACGAATACTATACCCATCAAAGCTATCCTTCAAATACAAAAAAGAAATAAAAACATTCACAGATACAGAAAAGATGAGGGAATTTATCATCAGAAAACCCCCACTCCAGGAATTACTAAAGGGGGTTCTCCAATCAGATACAAAGAACAAAAAAAAAAACAGAGCCACAAGTAAAAGCTCCAAGAAGAACACAATAAAACCAAATTTAAACTGTGACAACAACAAAAAGAAAGAGGGGGAGAAGATGGAGATTAACAGTAGCAAAGGACAATGGAGTGCAAAAGTATTCACAAAATAGTTCGCTACAATGAACAGAGTAGGGACCCTTTTCATTACTCAAAGGTAACCACCATTGAAAAAACCACCACAGAAGCACATGAGATAAAAAAGATAGCAACAGAGGAAAGATGTATGGAATACAACCAAATAAAAACAAAAGATAGAAAAACAAAAGAGAAGGATCAAACAAGACACAAAACTAACAGAAAGCAAGATATAAAATGGCAATAGGGAACTCACAAGTGTCAATAATTACACTAAATGTAAACAGATTAAACTCACCAATAAAAAGGCACAGAGTAGCAGAATGGATTAAAAAAGAAAATCCAACTGTATGCTGCCTACAGGAAACTCATCTAAGTAACAAGGATAAAAACAAATTCAAAGTGAAAAGCTGGAAAACAATACTCCAAGCAAATAACATCCAAAAAAAAAAGCAGGTGTAGCAATACTCATATCGGATAATGCTGACTACAAGACAGGAAAAGTACTCAGAGACAAAAATGGCCATTTCATAATGGCTAAGGGGACACTGAATCAAGAAGACATAACAATTCTTAATATATATGCACCAAACCAAGGAGCACCAAAATATATAAGACAGCTACTTATTGACCTTAAAACAAAAACTGACAAAAATACAATCATACTTGGAGACCTCAATACACCGCTGACGGCTCTAGATCGGTCATCCAAACAGAGAATCAATAAAGACATAGTGGCCTTAAACAAAACACTAGAGCACCTGGATATGATAGACATCTACAGGACATTACATCCCAAAGTGACTGAGTATACATTTTTCTCCAGTGTACATGGATCATTCTCAAGAATTGACCATATGTTGGGCCACAAAAACAACATCAGCAAATTCAGAAAAATCGAAGTTGTACCAAGCATATTTTCTGATCATAAAGCCTTGAAACTAGAATTCAACTGCAAAAAAGAGGGAAAAAATCCCACAAAAATGTGGAAACTAAACAACATACTTTTAAAAAATGAATGGCTCAAAGAAGAAATAAGTGCAGAGATCAAAAGATATATACAGACTAATGAAAATGACAATACATACGACATATCAGAATCTATGGGATGCAGCAAAAGCAGTGATAAGAGGGAAGTTCATATCACTTCAGGCATATATGAACAAACAAGAGAGAGCCCAAGTGAACCACTTAACTTCCCACCTTAAGGAACTAGAAAAAGAAGAACAAAGACAACCCAAAACCAGCCGAAGAAAGGAGATAATAAAAATCAGAGCAGAAGTAAATGAATTAGAGAACAGAAAAACTATAGAAAAAATTAATAGAACAAGGAGCTGGTTCTTTGAAAAGATCAACAAAATTGACAAACCCTTGGCAAGACTTACCAAGGAAAAAAGAGAAAGAACTCATATAAACAAAATCCAAAATGAAAGAGGAGAAATCACCACGGACACCGTAGATATACAAAAAATTATTGTAGAATACTATGAAAAACTTTATGCCACTAAATTCAACAACCTAGAAGAAATGGATAAATTCCTAGAACAATACAACCTTCCTAGACTGAGTCAAGAAGAAGCAGAAAGCCTAAACAGACCTATCAGTAGAGAATAAATAGAAAAAACCATTAAAAACCTCCCCAAAAATAAAAGTCCAGGCCCTGACGGCTATACTAGTGAATTTTATCAAACATTCAAAGAAGACTTGGTTCCTATTTTACTCAAAGTCTTCCAAAAAATTGAAGAAGAAGCAATACTTCCAAACACATTTTATGAGGCCAACATAACCCTCATACCAAAACCAGGCAAGGATGGCACAAAAAAAGAAAACTACAGACCGATATCTCTAATGAATACAGATGCTAAAATACTAAACAAAATACTAGCAAATCGAATACAACAACATATTAAAAAAATAATACATCATGATCAAGTGGGATTCATCCCAGAATCTCAAGGATGGTTCAATATACGTAAAACAGTTAACGTAATACACCATATCAACAAAACAAAGAACAAAAACCACATGATCTTATCAATAGACGCAGAAACGGCTTTCGATAAAATACAACACAATTTTATGTTTAAGACTCTCAACAAAATGGGTATAGAAGGAAAATATCTCAACATGATAAAGGCCATATATGATAAACCATCAGCTAACATCATATTAAATGGCACAAAACTGAAGCCTTTCCCCCTTAAATCAGGAACAAGACAGGGTTGTCCACTCTCTCCACTCTTATTTAATGTGGTACTAGAGGTTCTAGCCAGAGCAATCAGACAAGACAAAGAAATAAAAGGCATCCATATCGGAAAAGAAGAAGTAAAGGTATCACTTTTTGCAGATGATATGATCCTATACATCGAAAACCCCAAAGAATCCACAAAAAGACTACTAGAAACAATAAGCCAATACAGTAAGGTCGCAGGATACAAAAATAACATACAGAAGTCAATAGCCTTTCTATATGCCAACAATGAAACAACTGAGAAGGAACTCAAAAGAATAATCCCCTTCACGATTGCAACAAAAAAATAAAATACTTAGGAATAAACATAACAAAGAATGTAAAGGACTTATATAATGAAAACTATAAACCATTGTAAAGGGAAATTGAAAAAGATATAATGAGATGGAAGAATATACCTTGTTCTTGGCTAGGAAGAATAAATATAATCAAGATGGCTATATTACCCAAAGCAATATACAAATTTAATGCAATTCCCATCAAACTTCCAATGATGTTTTTTAAAGAAAGAGAGCAAAAAATCATCAGATTTATATGGAACTATAAAAAACCCCGAATTGCCAAAGCAATCCTAAAGAAAAAGAATGAAGCTGGGGGCATTACAATACCTGACTTCAAACTCTATTATAGGGCCAAGACAATCAAAACAGCATGGTATTGGCAGAAAAATAGACACTCAGACCAATGGAACAGAATAGAAAGTCCAGAAATAAAACCACATATATATAGTCAAATAATTTTTGATAAAGGGGCCAACAACACACAATGGAGAAAAGAAAGCCTCTTCAATAAATAGTGCTGGGAAAACTGGAAAGCCACATGCAAAAGAATGAAACTGGACTACAGTATCTCCCCCTGTACAAAAACTAACTCAAAATGGATCAAAGATCTAAACATAAGACCTGAAACAATTAAGTACATAGAAGAAGACATAGGTTCTCAACTCATGGACCTGGGTTTTAAAGAGCATTTTATGAATTTGACTCCAATGGCAAGAGAAGTGAAGGCAAAAATTAATGAATGGGGCTACATCAGACTAAGAAGTTTTTGCTCAGCAAGAGAAACTGATAACAAAATAAACAGAAAGCCAACTAAATCGGAAATGATATTTTCAAACAACAGCTCAGATAAGGGCCTAATATCCAAAATATACAAAGCACTCATAAAACTCAACAACAAACAAACAAACAATCCAATAAAAAAATGGGAAGAGGATATGAATAGACACTTCTCCCAGGAAGAAATACAAATGGCCAACAGATATATGAAAAGATGCTCATCTTCTTTAGCTATTAGAGAAATGCAAATCAAAACGGCAATGAGATACCACCTCACACCTGTTCGATTAGCTGTTATTAGCAAGTCAGGTAATAGCAAATGTTGGAGAGGCTGTGGAGAAAAAGGAACCCTCATACACTGTTGGTGGGAATGTAAAGTAGTACAACCATTATGGAAGAAAGTATGGTGGTTCCTCAAAAAACTGAAAATAGAACTACCTTATGACCCAGCAATCCCTCTACTGGGTATATATCCCAAAAACTCAGAAACATTGATACGTAAAGACACATGCAGCCCCATGTTTATTGCAGCATTGTTCACAGTGGCCAGGACATGGAAACAACCAAAAAGCCCATCAATAGATGACTGGATAAAGAAGATGTGGCACATATACACTATGGAATACTACTCAGCCATAAGAAATGATGACATCGGAACATTTACAGCAAAATGGTGGGATCTTGATAACATGATACGAAGCGAAATAAGTAAATCAGAAAAAACCAGGAACTGTATTATTCCATACGTAGGTGGGACATAATAGTGAAACTAAGAGACATTGATAAGAGTGTGGTGGTTACAGGGGGGAGGGGGGAATGGGAGAGGGACAGGGGGTTGGGAGGGGCACAAAGAAAACAAGATAGAAGGTGACAGAGAACAATCTGACTTTGGGTGGTGGGTATGCAACATAATTGAACGACAAGATAACCTGGACTTGTTATCTTTGAATATATGTATCCTGATTTATTGATGTCACCCCATTAAAAAATAAAATTATTATTAAAAAAAACATTTTCAGAGTCAAACACTTATAGCAACAGCTTGTACATCAAAGATAACCAAGATCTGCTTTATGACAACATGGAAGTATCACAGCTGACAGTCTCTGTGGACTTTAGGAAACCACCCTTGCCATAGAAACTCCAAAAGAGGCTTATCCCAACCACATGTACCTGGACCTCATACCCATTAAATCCTTCCTGCATAGCCTAAGAGGCAGCCAGGCCCAGGCCCACTCCCCCACATAGCCCTGCCTGGACCTTACAATCAAGGCCCTCCCTGCAGACCATGTCCCCACCCAAGATGACTGCAGGGACTCCTGATTTGCAACACATGCAGCAGGAGAATCACTACAGCGAAAATCCAGAAGAACAGCAGAAAATCTCCTTCCCACTAAACCTCCCTGATGCTGTGACTGTCACCCCAGCTTAGGCAGCACACTTGTAAAGATAAATTGAGGGTGACCTCTGAAGAAATCAAACTTGGCAAGAACAGGTCAGAATCCAAGTTGTAGCAATACACAGAAGAGGAGAGGCTCAAGAAGAAAAAGAAATGCAGGGGCATCTGGCTCAGAAAGAGAAACAAGAGCTAAAAGAGACCATGTTAAAATGTACAGACAATGGAATCCAGCCTGGAGTACAAACTGAAGGAAATTGGGGAGAGGTGCAGGATGCAGGAGAGCAGGCATGTGGACCTCAAGCCCAATATCATGGAGGTGAGGACAATCTGAAGAAGGCTGAAGCTGGGCCCATCACACTAGGCACCACTGTGGAGAACCCTCCCTGGAGAACCCCAAATCTGTCACCTACACCCTTTCCCAGGACTGTACCCCAGTTATCTCTTCAACAGTGGTGAAGAACAGACTTTTTTTCATCATGGTCACAGGCAAAGCCACTGTTCTCAGAAAGCCGAGGAATGAGAGAAGGAAAGAAGAATTTAGAAAGCAAGCTTCATCTAAAGACTCTCCTGTCAATATGACCCTTGGTGACAATCCTGCTGCATTGAAGTCTTCCTAAAAGCAGCAACTCTGTAAAACTATGAGTCTGTTTAGAAGGAAAAGCAAGGATTGGGGTACTGCGAATGGAGAACTTTGACTAAGAGGATGCTCTGTCTCTTTTCAGAGCCAAACAGAAATAGAACAAAAGAAGAGTTGTAATTTTAAACAGCATTGATACCACCTATAAAATACCATCTATGACAATTGCTTAAATTTATTGGGTACAAGTTCAAGTATGAAACTCAATAAAACATCAGCTGCACACTACATTGTGTGCCCATGACTCCAAGAAAAATCTCTTTTGCCCCCACTTTTCCCCCTTTTCCCACTTCCACCTACCCTAGCCCCCTTCCCCCCTTTCTCTCTGGTTATCACCACACTGTTGTCTGTGTCAAAAAATTGCACGTGTGTGTGTGTGTGTTTATTTAATTCATTCACCTTCTATCATCCAATCCCCTAATCCTCTTCCTTCTGACAGCTGTCAGTCCGTTCCATGTATCCATATCTTTGTCCTTATTTTGTTCATCAGTTTAATTTGTTCATTAGATTTTACATATAAGTGAGGTGGTAACAGAGGAGAAAATATTTGGGCCAAGCTGAGGTACTTTTAAAATTAAGGACTTTTAAAAATGATTCATTTTTGGGTTCTCCATTTTGTTCCATTGATCTATGTGCCTGTTCTTATGCCAGTACCAGGCTGTTTTGAGTACAATGGCCTTGTAGTATAGCTTGATATCCGGAAGTGTGAAACCTCCCCATTTATTCTTCTTTTTTAAGATTACTGAGGTTATTCATATTCTCTTTTGGTTCCATATAAATTTTTGGAATATGTGTTCTATATCTTTAAAGTATGTCATTGGTATTTTAATTGGTATTGCATTGAATTTATAAATTGCTTTGGGTAATATAGACATTTTAATGATGTTTATTCTTCCTAACCATGAGCACGGTATATGCTTCCACTTGTTTGTATCTTCCTTGATTTCTTTTATCAATGTTTTATAATTTTCCAAGTACAAGTCTTTAGTCTCCTTGGTTAAATGTACTCCTAGGTACTTTATTTTTTTGGTTGTAATTGTGAAGGGGATTGTTTCCTTAATTTCTCTTTCTGACTGTTCATTGCTTGTGTATAAAAATGCCTCTGATTTCTGAGTATTAATTTTATATCCTGCCACCTTGCTGAATTCATTTATCAGGTCCAGTAGTTTTCTGACTGAGACTGTAGGGTTTTCTATATACAATATCATATCATCTGCAAATAATGATAGCTTTACTTCTTCTTTTCCAACTTGAATGCTTTTTATTTCTTCTTTTTGTCTGATTGCTGTGGCTAAGACTTCTAGGACTATGTTGAATAAGAGTGGTGAAAGGGAGCATCCCTGCCTTGTTCCTGATCTTAAGGGGATTGCTTTTAATTTTTGCCCATTCAGTATGATGTTGGCTGTGGGTTTGTCATAGATAGCCTTTATCATGTTGAGGTATGTTCCCTGTATTCCCACTTTGTTGAGAGTTTTGATCATGAATGGGTGCTGGATTTTATCAAATGCGTTTTCTGCATGTATTGAAATTATCATGTGGTTTTTCTCCTTCCTTTTGTTTATGTGATGAATAACATTGATAGATTTGCGAATATTGTACCAGCCTTGCCTCCCCAGAATAAATCCCACTTGATTATGGTGTATTATTTTTTCCATATATTGTTGGATCTGGTTTGCTAATATTTTGTTGAGGATTTTAGCATCTATATTCATCAGGGATTTTGGCCTATAATTTTCTTTCTTTGTGTTGTCTTTGCCTGGTTTTGGAATCAGAATTATGCTTATCTCATAAAAGAAGCTTGGCAGTCTTCCTTCCTCTTGAATTTTTTGAAATAGCTTGAGAAGGATAGGAGTTAGTTCTTCTTTGAATATTTGGTAGAATTCACTTGTGAAGCAATCTGGTCCAGGACTTTTCTTTGTTGGGAGTTTTTTGATAACTGTTTTGATCTCATTTGGTGTAATCAGTCTGTTTAGGTTTTCTGAAATAAACCTACAGCTCTATGGACAACTGATATTTGACAAAGGAGGTAAGGGCATACAATGGAGTAAAGACAGCCTCTTCAACAAATGGTGTTGGGAAAATTGGACAGCAACCTGCAAAAAAATGAAACTAGACCACAAACTTACACCATTCACAAAAATAAACTCAAAATGGATAAAAGACTTAAATGTAAGGCATGAAACCATAAACATCTTAGAAGAAAACATAGGCGGTAAGCTCTCCGACATCTCTCGCAGTGATATATTTGCTGATTTATCTCCACGGGCAAAGGAAATAAAAGACAGGATAAACAAATGGGACTATATCAAACTAAAACGCTTTTGCACAGCCAAAGACAACAAGAACAGAATAAAAAGACAAACTACACAATGGGAGAATATATTTGACAGTACATCTGATAAAGGGTTAATAATAAAAATTTATAAAGAACTTGTAATTCTCAACACCAAAAAGACAAACAATCCAATCAAAAAATGGGCAAAAGAAATGAATAGACACTTCTCCAAAGAGGACATACAGATGGCCAATAGGCATATGAAAAAACGCTCAACATCACTAATCATTAGAGAAATGCAAATTAAAACCACAATGAGATATCACCTCACACCAGTCAGAATGGCGCTCATCAACAAAACAACACAGAATAAGTGCTGGCAGGGATGTGGGGAAAAGGGAACCCTCCTACACTGCTGGTGGGAATGCAGACTGGTGCAGCCATTGTGGAAAACAGTATGGAGATTCCTCAAAAAATTGAAAATCGAACTGCCTTTTGACCCAGCCATCCCACTTATAGGAATATACCCCAAGAACACCATAGAACGGTTTCAGAAGGAGAAATGCATCCCCATGTTTATAGCAGCATTGTTCACAATAGCGAAGATCTGGAAACAGCCCAAGTATCCATTAGAGGACAAGTGGATTAAAAAGCTTTGGTACATATATACTATGGAATACTACTCAGTCATAAGAAATGATGACATCGGCCTGACCTGTGGTGGCGCAGTGGATAAAGCGTCGACCTGGAAATGCTGAGGTCGCCGGTTCGAAACCCTGGGCTTGCCTGGTCAAGGCACATATGAGAGTTGATGCTTCCAGCTCCTCCCCCCCTTCTCTCTCTCTGTCTCTCCTCTCTGTCTCTTTCTCTCCTCTCTAAAATGAATAAATAAATAAATAATTAAAAAAAAAAGAAATGATGACATCGGATCATTTACAATAACATGGGTGGACCTTGATAACATTATACACAGTGAAATAAGTAAATCAGAAAAAAACTAAGAACTATATGAACTCATTCATAGATGGGACATAAAAATGAGACTCAGAGACATGGACAAGAATGTGATGGTAACAAGGGGTGGGGTAGAGGGGTGGGGAGGGGGCAAGGAAGGAGAGGGAGGGGTAGGGGGATGGGAGGGGCACAAAGAAAACCAGATAAAAGGTGACAGAAGACAATTTGACTTTGGGTGAGGGGTATGCAGCATAATCAAAGGTCTAAATCGTCTGGAGATGTTTTCTCGAACATATGTACCCTGATTTATCAATGTCACTGCATTAAAATTAATAAAAATAAGATAAAAAATTAAGTAAAATAAAAATGATTCATTTTTTTCTGTCAATTTCATTGATTTATCTCTGTGTGTATGTGTGTGTGTATTTTTCAGAAGTGAGAAGTGAGACACCTGCATGTGCCCCACTGGAATGCCCACTAGGGGTGATGCTCTGCCCACCTGGGGTGTTGCTTTGTTGCAACAAGAGCCATTCTAGCATAGGCTAAGCCATTCTAGCTAAGGCCATGTAGATATTCTCAGCGCCTAAGCCAACTTTGCTCCAATGGAGCTTTGGCTGTGGGAGAGAAAGAAAGCGATAGAGAAAAAGGAGAGGGGAAAGGGTTGAGAAGCAGATGGGCACTTCTCCTGTGTGCCCTGGCCTGGAATCAAACCTGGGACTTGCACACGCTGGACCAATGCTCTACTACTGAGCCAGCCAGCCAGGGCCTCTACTTATCTTTAGTATTACTTTTCTTCTGCTTCTTTTGGGTTTAATTTTTCTAGGTTTTGGAAAAAAAGAACTTCAATCATTGATTGTTCTAATGTAATTAGTGCTATAACTTTCCCCTCAAATCTGAGTATTTTATTTTCCTTGAGACATCCATATTGACCCATATAAGTGTGTTGTTTAATTTCCAAATGTTTGGAGATTTTTCTGTTGTTTTTGTATTGTTATATTTTATCTTTATTTAATTGTAGTCACAGATTATTCTTTGTACAATTTCAAGTATTTTAAATTTGTTCATGGCCTAGAATATAGCTTGTTTTGTTTGGGGAAAAAAATGTGCTCTACTGTTAATGAGTGGAGTGTTCTATGTATGTCAACTAAATCCTGTTGGTTTATTCTGTTGTTCAGTTCTATAGTCATTCTAATTTTCTGTCTAGGGGCTCTTTCAATCATTCTGAGTGGAGTACTTCAACATATGTTACAGTTACTGGTTTGTCTATTTTTTCTTCCACCTTTTTCAGTTTTAGCTTTACATATTTCAAGGCTCTATTGTTTTGTATATACATATTTAGGGTCATTTTGTCCTTCTGATTAATTGATTATTTTATGATGTAATGTACTCCTTTGTTACTAGTAATTTTCTATGCTGTAAAATCTACTTTATCTGATATTAATATAGCAATTCTTGCTTTAAAAAACACACACACAATAATGTTTACACAGCTATCTTTTTCGATCCTCTTACCATACATAGCATATAGATGGATCAGGTTTTTTAATCTACTATGCCAATATCTGTACTTTAATTGATGCATTTAGAGTATTTCCACTTAAGTAATTATTTATATGTTAGGTTTTAAGTTTACTATTTTCTTATGTTTTCTGTTTGTTTCCTTTGAATTTTGTTCTTCTGTTTTATTTTTATTGTCTTCCCCTGAGTATTTTTAATATTTCTTTTTGACTTAGATATAGTTTTTAGTATGTCATTTTAAGTAGCTTTACTACTTAAAAAACACACACACTTAAAAAACTTTTACTACTTAAAAAACCGCCTCTACCCCTTCTCTACATCCCTCCACTCTACTCAGCAATCATCACGTTGTTGTCTATGTCCATGAGATTTTAGCACCACATCAAATGGTGTTATAATTTTTGCTTCAACCATTAAGTGTGATTAAATAAACTCATTCTCACTATTTTTTACTTATTTTGTTGTTCATCTTTCTTTTATGAAGGCATGAACCTTCTGTTACCCTTACTTTCTGTCTGGGTAAGTGTGCTATTGACAAATTCTATTATTTTTCTTCATCTGAGAATATTTTATTTCCCCTTTATTCCTTTTATTTTAAGATTTTATTTATTGACTTTAGAGAGAGAGAGAAATGGGGGAGGAATGGGACGCATCAACTAATAGTAGTTGCTTCTTGTATGTGCCTTGACTGGGCAAGACTAGGGTTTTGAAATGGTGACCTCAGCATTCCAAGTTGATGCTTTATCCACTGTGCCATCACAGATCAAGCTAAATCATTACATTTATATTTTTTGTTAAAAATGAGGAGTTTGAAGCCATTATTTTTAGAATACGTTTTCAGTTATTCTCTCTCTCTCTCTTTCTCTCTCTTCCCCTTTCCTTCTGGGATCCTGATGATATGAATGGAATCCCATTGGAGGTGGACTCTAAAGGTTCCTGGTCAGCTCACTGACACAAAGGTAAAAAAGAAGTGAAGTACTATTAGCTATACCTCACACAATCTCCTTCATTGATTCCAGATTTCCAGATGAGAATCAGGGCTCAGCTCTCCACCTGACCCTGTTGTAAATGGTGGTGGGTTGAGAGTACAAGTTATGAATAGCCCTGCATGACACTACCTAGTTCAATCTTCTAGCTACTGAGTGGGTGTCAAAGTTCACCTCCCCATTGGACCTACTTACACCAGGGATGGGGAGAAAGTGAAATGTTGATTAGCCCTGACTTAGACAACCTTGCTCAATCTCATTAATGCACAGTGAAGGTGGAGGATCAGTTTACCACTGAACCAAGTTGACACTGCCCTGTCTGAGGAATCAAAAGCACCTCTTGATTCCACTGGTGGCAATCTAAGATCAGATCTCTGCTTATACCTGAAAACCCTAGCCATGAAATGTAAATGAAGCGCTGGATAGGGCACAGAAGACTAGCTCTCTGCTTAGTCTGCCATAACCACTTGGCTAGGTAATCAGAGTGCTGACTGGTTCTGTAAGGAGATATAATATCAGGTTCTTAATTATCTCTGCAAAACCACCTAACGATATATAGAAATGCCATATGGTTCCATGGATAAGGGAGGGAAATCAGCTCACAACTTGATGTTAAATCCACTGGGAAAAGTATGTCTGGGGGGGGGGTCAGTGCCACTGGTGTTTGGATGAAGTAGAGTGGCTATTGTCAAAAAGCATTTCTGTTTGATTTAGGCCACACTTTTCTCAAGGATTTGGCTAGATTAAATATGACTTTCTTAGAGTTTTCTGTTGTATTTTTTCTCATCTGTGCCTGTTGGTGATTCCAGGTTGGAAGCTACCGCAGTGCCTTATCCGGTATGTGTGGTAGGCAGTAGGAAATCCCAGGAAAATTGCCACAATGTTATTCTTCAAGTCCTGAAGTCTCTAGACAATCTACCTTCTTTCTTTTCACTTTTTAGAGACTTCCAATGTCTGTTTGTTGTGTTGCTTCCAGAGGTTTTTAAGAGTATAGGTTGTAAGAAGGAAGCCTTGTGAAGGATGTGGCCAGAATGAAGACAGAACTAAAAAAGTGCCATCTGTGTTTCATCAATGCAGCCAAAAGATTCTGATGCACATTAAAGTTTGAGAACTTCTGGAGTAGCCTAGAAAATGTGGTTTCTAGAAAGATAAAATACCTCAGAAAAGGCAGAAGCATTGAATAGTTGATAAGTATTGAGGGGTAAATTTGATGAGAATACAGGTTATAGAGTAAGGAGTAGGAGCAGGTACACCTCACTACAAAGAATATGAAAATACATGTACAGAGAGATTAGGTTAGTTCCAACGTTAACAAAATGAAGCTCACTTGAAGTGTTTTTTTAAGCAAGTATCTGACATATTGGCTGAGAGTGTTGTGGTTATACAATAATGCCAAACATCCTCTGTTCAAATCCCAACTCTTCTCATTTCTAGCTATAAGAACTTTGGGCAATTTACTTACCTCATATGTGCTTTTGTTTCCCAAACTATAAAATAAGAATAATAAAGGGACCTATTTTAAAATGTTGTAAGGATTATATGAGGCAGTATATAAAATATCTATCCAAGTGATAGGTTCATGCTGTGTGCTTAATGCACGGTAGTTGTTAAATTTTCAGTATAATTTCATAAAAATGGTTCATTTAGCTAGAATTCATATTATTTAGCAATCAGTTCTGGTGAACCTCTCTTTCAGGGGCAGGCTGTAAAAGTTGTGAAAGAGCTGTTGTGTTTGCTAAGGTGACCTTTGTATGTAATGTTTAACCAGCAGGTAGAACATTGTTCTGAGAGACGATCTTTCACATTTCTTTCCAGACCTGACAAAGTCTAGTTTTTATGTGTTATTTTCCTTTGCTTTTGGTTTTGTTTTGAGCAGAACTGACATGTGGGGGGGCTACATCATGGAAAAAACAATATGGAAACATATTGTTTTTTCTCATGGAAAACTAGATAAGAAAAGAAAATCAGGAGATAACCTATACATTAGCAGAGAGAGAATTAACATTATTATTTGATATATTAGGTAATTTAATCTTCACAACAGCTCCATGAGGTAGATATTATCATTGGCCCCAATTTGTAGGTGAAGGTTAAAGGCTTTATACAACTTTCCCAGAGTTTCAAAGGTAATAAATGATCTGACCAACTAGGACTTGAACTCAGGAGTTTGACTCTAAAACCCATCTTCTTCCTTTGTACAATAGCCTGCTAATCACAGGGAAACTTTCTCACAGCCTTTCTTCTTCTTTTTTTTTGGAAGGGGGGGTGGAGAAGCAAATGGGCGCTTCTCCTATGTGCCCTGGCCGGGAATTGAACCCGGGTCCCCCGCACGCCAGGCCAACGCTCTACCGCTGAGCCAACCGGCCCACAGCCTTTCTTCTTATGTCTTTCTTTTTTTCTATCTTCTGCAATTTCATCCTTAAAGTGAGCTGAGAGAGGAGAGAATAGATTTAAAACTTAAGATTTAGAAAACCACTAAAAAGCATAAAATCCTACAAAAACAAAAAACAAAACATTTGCAGGAACTCCAAAACTACATCAAGGTTAATAGAATATGAGGTTGGAAAAGAGGAAAATATACATTATCAGTACCAATTATCAGTGACCTGGGGATGGGATCCATCCACAATCTAATTTATTCCTGCACTCAATTGATATTTATTGACCTACTATGTTTTTAGTTCTTTTCTAGGTACTGGTCATCTAGTGGAGAACACAACAGAAATGGTCCACCAGGGTGGAACTTCCATTCCAGTGTGGAAAAAATATAAACAAAAACCAGCACATATTGTTAATTACTAACAAAAAATTATAAAGTAGTATAAGAGAATAGAGAGTGATAGCACAGGTTCTAGTTCAGTTAGGGTGGTCAGAAGAAACTTCTCTGAGACATAATCTTTAAGTAAAATTTATAGATTGACAACCAAAACCAGTAGATTCTTAGAGCTTATTTATTTGAGACATTTAATCTAAGAAAAATGTGGTGAGGATAAATTTAAGAGTGCAGATGAGAAAGTGTGAGAGATATTTGAATGAGATACTAACTTAAGAAACATCAAACCTGTAGTAATTTTTATGAGTTTATTTGAGCCAAACTGACAATTGCCGGGAAGCAAAATCTCAAGAGATTAAGATAAACACTTTGAAAAGTGACTATTTTACCATTTATTTTATACATCAGAATCAAAAGAAAAGATGTCAGAGGGTTACATGAAATTCATTGGTGATAGATTAGGGAGGCTGGTGAAAGCCAAGTGGGGAAATCTCTGGGATCTGGTAAAAAGTAAAAGGAATAGACACATACTTCTTTTACATAGGCAGGTATAAATAGTTAACAATTAGCATGATAATAATGTAAATTAGGGGATTTGTGGTCTCTGCTTTGGTGTTGTGGTTTGTGCCCTGAGGGGTTTGGAAAAGAAGATTACTCTTAACATTTCAAAGGCACACTACTCTTACATTTTAAAGGCATATTATCAGGTATGTTACTGTAGGTGCAAAAGACAACAGACAGGCTCAGTTAAAGTAAACATTGACTTTTGTTAAGGAAAAATACCACCCTAGGACATGACTACCCACCAGGAACTGCTTTCAGTTAGAAAGTTTTAATTTCAAACCATCCTATGTGGTTACTTTAGATCTCTGAATTTTTAAGGCAGCCATATAGGCCTCCCCTCAGCTTGTGGCCACTTTTTTGTCCACAGAGACATGGATCTTTCAACAATTTCATTCAAATAGGTTAAAGTCAAACAGGGCCAAACCCAGTTCAGTCCTGTAATACATAGGAAGGGTGACAACAAATGGTAGTAGGCCATGTTCTGTTTACTGTGGTTTTGAAACATTTCTCTCCTGGATGCCAGTGCTTTGGAGGGAACTGGGAGAGGTGTACTTGGTAGACAACTTTGTTACTATTAGTGATATTGTTGGTGAGAGGGGAGGCATTGTCACTGATGATATTGCTAAAGTTCTTGGGTCTCTCACATCAAGAAAAATGCAACCTATACCCTCGCCTAAACCTTACTGTTACAGAAGCCAACAACTCTTAATATTTAGTCCAGCAGTTTTAAGGATTGTTAGTCAGACAAACCAAAAAAAACAAAAGATGGCTGAGGATAATTGAGCTTCCCTAATATTTTAAAGTCATGGACAAACAGAGGACTGAATAAAAATCAGTTTTCTGAGAGCTATAATTACATTAGTATATTCTTTAGAAGAGTGAGGTATTAAGGAGTAGGAATCATTGAGAGATGTAGGGAGAAAGAGAATATTAACAAATAAAAGAAGGCTGGCTACACAATTTGATGGTGAAAGCCTACACTTGAGTTCTGTGCCTCTTTCAGTACAATATGCCAGCATGTCTCCAATATTCCTCCACAGCAGGGAAAGTGGCCTTCCAGGATTTTTCGTGACCATAGACATGGCTTAGGTGGGGTGTTACTGTGTTAAGCTTGCAAATGTTCATGTAATTTCCAGGAAATTCATTATAAGAAAATGATCCTACCTCATTTCAAGCCCCTGCTGTCATGATACAAAGTTAATTACTTTCTTTTTCTCATATCCAATTACACTCACATACAAGCACAGTTTAATAAACATGGTAGAGTCAATTCCTAAAACAGTTCATCTTTAATAAATCTGTGGTCTATATTCTATGGACCTATATTCATAGACCTATATGTCTATGGTTATAATGTAGCATAGATAGAAATCTCTGGTAACATATGTATTAAATGATATAATGACAATGATCCAGGTGGAATGGCTTTGCTGAAAGCCTGTATGGGATTCTTTACTAATTAAATTTGCATAAGCTGGCCCTGATTGTGAGTCAACCAACGACTCAAAATAGCAATTCCTCTTTAGTTTATAGGTCTCTCAGCTTTCTGCAGATTTCTATATCCAAATTCAGATATAGAATTGTTAAAATAATCTTGTCACCTGACAGGATATTAATTTAAAATCAATAATGACTTAATCTCTGACCTTCCTGGCAACCCACAATGCTAGTTTCTTTTACTTTATATTTTGATCATTAAATTCTTTTTAAAAAATATTTATTTTATTGATTTGAGAGAGAGAGAAAGGGAGAATGAGACGGGAACATCAAACTATTTCTGTACATGACCTGACGGGGGATCAAACTGGCAACCTCTGAATTAAGCTATCCAGTCAAGGTTTGATCATTAAATTCTAATTGGGAATATTAAATATGCACGTGAAAAGGTAAATAGTCACAAAACAGAGAAAACAACTGCTAACTATCTGTATGACTTTCAACAAGTTTTACAATTTCTCTAGCTAAGCTAGGAAAGTAATACCGATTGGACATGTGATTTGTAAACAGCAAGGTTATGTGTTGTCAGAGGCTGAATTCATTGGTATAGTAATTTATTCATTTACTTAATTAATTAATGTTCATAGAGCACCTACTACATGATGGCTACTTTGCAAGGTTCTATAAGCAAAGTTATAAATTGGGTAACACCAGGCTTCAAGAAATTTACAGTCTAAAAGAAAGAGAGGGCTAAATAAAAAAATAAGGTCAATAATGTGTTATGATGCCATTATGGAAATATATATGTAGCAATAATAAAAATTATGGCTACTATTTATTAAGTATTTACTACATAAGAAGTATAGTACAAATGCTAGGTGCTAAGGGTAGTAATGCCAATAGCTAAAACATTATGTGTGCTATTTAATCTTTACTTCTGAAATAAGTGCTATAATTATTTTTATTTATAGTTGGAGAAACTGAATCACAGAAAGGTTAAACAATTTGCTTTAGGTTGACAAGCAAGAAATAGTGCAGAAATAATTTTAACCTAAAGATTTGGGCTCTAAGGTCTGTGAATTAGCCTAAGAAAGTCCTGGCATTAACTACTAAAATTGCTCAGATAATGTTTTTAAAGACACTATAATTGTGGTAACTTCTAACAGTAGTGATAGAAAACATATATGGATACTTTGAAGTTTGCCCTGGGTGAAGCAAAGAAGAAAGGGTGATCATTTTCTTGTAGAATCTTGAGGAAACAACAAAACATAAAAGGATCTTCTCTGAGTCTCCAAGTTACTACTCTGAAAAATTATGGAGGTGTGGGGGATAGATATTTTCAATTTTATTCCAGATTTAAAATTTCAATTGTAACATTGTATTCAATTTGAAATAGTATGGAATATTGATGGCTTTATGTTGTTTTGGATTATCGAGTTAAAATTTCAGAGCAATAGAGACCTTAAAGTTTATCTTATCCATCCACAAATCTAACTCTTTAATTCTCACAGCAACTCCATTTGTTCATACATTCAAATGCCTTCAGTGGCCAAATAGGTGACTTAAGTTAGTGAAGAGAAGGTACACTACAAAAGGGAATACTAAAGAAGATCTGAGCCCATTATTAACCAAAGAGCAACAACATACCTAGGTTAAGAATGTAGGCTCTTAAACCAGATTCTCTGAATTTGAATCTTCCATTTAATACTTCTGTGACATAAAGTTAGTCATTCAGCCTCTCTGTTTCAGTTTCCTCAATTCTAAAATAATAATAATAATAATAATAATAATAATAATGGTGTCTTCTACATGGACTTTACATGAGGTTTTAGTTAATTTGTACTAAAGAGATTAAAAAATGTAACTGGCACACAATAAGTATTCAACACATATGTTTACAACTATTAATTTTTACTAAATTTCTTAAGGTCTACCAAAACATGTCCATATGCCAGATTCACCCACTCAAGGTTTTGCTTTGCATACCAAGGCCACTGGCTCTCCCCTATTTATACATTGGATGATGATTCTACACTAAAAGGACAATAAGAGTCTCTTATTTTGACATATTTTCCCCACCATCTCCTTTTTACTCCATCATATGCAGCATATTTCCCTCCTCCAGCATCAACCTCCTATACATTGCCCTTTGCTCTTTACACTTTGCCCTTCCATCTCAGATAGTTATTGCCTCATGCATATACACATATCATCAAGCACCTAATTTTTTCCAATCAAGGTAAGATGCAGAAATGAGGGTCCTGTATACTCAACATTACATTTTGAGATACATTAGGAGAAAATGTGAAAAGAAATTGGAGATTAACAATAAAATAAATTATTTATACTCCATAATAAAGTAAGAACTTATAAATACCAATTCAAAAAAGATAAAATTCAAAGAAAGAAAATCCAGAACTACATTAGAAGAATAATATGCCATGACCAAATGAGATTATTTTTCTAGTTATAATAAAATTACACAGCTAAAATTCACAAATCACAAATTGGCACTCAACACTGCTTGGCATCCTATTATGTTTCTCAATAAGTCAGCTTACCCACTTTTGTCAAATACTGTATCTTCCTTCTCATTCATTCTCAGCTGAGGCTACCTCACATTTTATTGAGAAAATAAAAATAACAACACATCAGCAGAACATCTTTACACCCTCAAATTGAATCTCTAAACCTACTACAACCCATCTCCTATTCTCTTATCAAAGAGTCTCACACTTGTATTCTGAATCCTGTATACTCTTATCTTCTCAAGGATTTCACTTTTTAAATTAATCTCATTCTTTCTAAAATCACCATTCTGTTCCTCTCTCCTGTGGCATTATTACTAGCCTATAAATATGATTTAAAATTTTCTATCTCACCAAAAAATATTTTTTCTTCCAACTATGTAAACTACTTTATATTCTATTCTATTTCTTTAAATACTAAAAAATTATTTCTACTTCCTGCTTTACTTCATTGCCATCGACACCTTCAATCCACTCCAGTCTGGTTTCCTTACTAATTACTCCATTGAAACCATTCTGGGAAAGCTCATGGATGACCTCTACATTGCCAAACATACTGGTGAATTTCTTCTTCATCTTACATGATTAGAAACATTCCTTATGGTGGCTCATTCTCTCATTCTTAATCTCTCTACTGTCTTGGTTTCTGTAATAACTTACTTTACTAGTTTTCTACCTACTACCTTGGCCACTGCTAAGTCAATGCTAACTCTCCTTCTTCTTCTAGACTTCTTATAGTGCATTACAATTCAGTTCTGAGGGTTTACTTCTCTTCTATTCTCTTTACTCTCTTTCTTTCCTTTCCCCTTTCTTTATACTATTTCTCTAGGTGAACCTAGCCAGTTATTTGGCTTTTAAATATCATCTATAATCATGCTGATAGTGCTGAAATACATATTCTTAGACTTTCTTTCTTTTTTGAGCTCCAGATTTGTGTATCCAACTGCCCATAGGACTTCAATGTCTAACATTCAGAATGACCATATAGAACTTTTCATTTTCACCCTATCTTCATTTCCATCTAACATCTGACACCATATTCCTCATCTTCCTGAATCACACATTATACATCCAGTTGCTTAGTAGTTATTCTTGATTTTTTAAAATTCCCTTTGACCCCATATTCAACCTACATGTAGCCCCTATCAATATCTACCAACTTTTATTTTGAAATTTCAAGCCTACCAGAATACCAGAAAAATAATAAAATGAACGTTATACACTATTTAGATTCACCAACTGTTAATTTGAATTAAACTGAAAGAGGTGCTGTAGATGGCTGTGTAGCAGGACATTGAGCTTGTCCTCTCCCAAGAACACATCAAATGTACTCCTCTATTGAGGGTACTTTTTCTTGAGAGAAAACTGAGGGACAGTTAAACAACTTCTGCACAACAAACAAGAGAGAGAGACCACATAGAGAAAGTTGAGAAACTATGAGAGCTCTCCAGGAGCTGAAGGAACTATCTAGAACCAGAGGAACTAGTGAGCATCACTGTTTACATTTTCATTGCACTTGGATAGTGGGGAGAAATGTTACTCAGATTCTCTGGCCAACCTACAGGGCTGTTGTGGTATGTTCCCAGCCAGCCCACCTGGAGCTAACTCCAATAAGAATAGAAGGGTACTATAACGTTGTACACATGGCCTCACCATCCAGAGATTGTCCTAGTGAGTGAGTACAACAGGAAGCTGCTGCATACACCCAAAGGCTGCACATGCATAAGGTGCTCCCACATCTAGAGAAGGTGCAAAATTAGCAAAGCATGAGATGCCCTACTTGGAGAAACTGTGAAACTAGCAATGTAGTGCACAGCACACACACAGGGCTGGCCCATACTGAGAAGGTGTGGAAATAGTGTGATGCTGCTATAAGTGCATCTGTGGCTTCCCCACTTGGAGAAGGGGCAGAAAAGGCGGGGCACTGCTGCATGAATGTATAAGGCTACCAAGTCTAGACAAAATGTGGAACTACCAAAGTGTGTGGTGCCTGCACACAGGGCTGCACCATCTGAAGGAAATGTGGAACTGATAGGGTGCTGCAACATAAACACACTGGGCAATCCCATGCAGATCAGAAGGGTTAGAAAGTGTGCCCATATCAGACTACAATGTCCCAACCCTTTTGTGGCCATGGACAGCCAAAACAACAAGGAGTTACAATACACACATGTGTAACAGGCTGCCACGTCCAGAATCCACTCCTGGCTAAGCAGCACACCAGGCAATGCATGCACCTACCCTACTACTGGCTTGTCCAAATCATCTGGCATATAGTCTGTTAAAGTGCTGAAAGAATGGAACATAAAATCTATAATCCTATACTTGTCAAAGTTTACCATTCAGAATCAGAGAGATAGTTTCCCAGAAAAACAAAACTAAAAATACTCACCACAACTAACTAACTTAACAAGAAATGTTAAAGTGTCTCCTTTATGCAGAAAAGAAAAGGTTCAATAGTGAATAGGAAGGTCATTGAGCTAAAGCCTGCCAGGCTTACATGCCTTTGCTGTGACGAAAAAGGGACACTGGAAGGTAGGCTTCCCCCTCGCTCCTCTAAGGGAGGGTTCAGTCTCTTCCAGCCCTTGCACAAGGGCCACTTAACTATGTCTTGCCTGAATAGTCAGCTTTTTTATTCTTCCCTCGAAGATCTCTGTTGTGGGTGTTGATAGTCCTATTTTCTGCTGCTTTGTTTAATATATAGTGTTTCCTTTATTCCTCCTACCTCAATGCCCCACTCATATTTCAGGCTGGGACCTACTCCTAATTTAGAGCTCTCTTTCCCCCTTTTGCCAACTTCTATTGTGAATTTACCTTTGCCACCCAGCTTAGTGTATCCCAAGGTTCTCTTTACCACGCCACAGTCGCAGAGCTCCAGGGAAAAGCAACCTAATCTCATATCTCCAGGCAGAGAACAGAAGCTCCATCTCCACACATGCTGCAGATGGCTTTTCCAGTCTACCTGAATCATTACCAGCTAGAAGCAGCAGTCATTGAGACTTGGACGTGAACTGCAAAGTATAGAATTGTGACAATTCCAGTGCCATGCGGACTTTTCCTGGATGTGGACTTTTCCTGGATGTGGACTTTTCCTGGACTCCTGCTCCTTGTGACAGCTCCTAATGCAACTTGGGTTGCATTTGCAGGGATTTGGCATGGTGTTGGTGCCAACTTGGACTTGGTGAACATGTTAAGGACACTACTCTTTAATGGATTCTTGCTGTATTGGCCAAGAGTTTGCTTAAAGACCTTAATCACTGTAAAAAAATAGAAGACTGGATAAAGAAGATGTGGCACATATACACTATGGTATACTACTCAGCCATAAGAAATGATGACACCGGATCATTTACAACAAAATGGTGGGATCTTGATAACATTATACGGAGTGAAATAAGCAAATCAGAAAAAGCCAAGAACTGTATGATTCCATACATTGGTGGGACATAAAAACGAGACTAAGAGACATGGACAAGAGTGTGGTGGCTACGGGGGGGGGGGGGGGAAGGAGGGAGAGGGGGAGGGGGACGGGGAGGGGCACAAAGAAAACTAGATAGAAGGTGATGGAGGACAATCTGACTTTGGGTGATGGGTATGCAACATAATTGAATGACAAGATAACCTGGACATGTTTTCTTTGAATATATGAACCCTGATTTATTGATGTCACCCCATTAAAATGAATAAAAATGTATTTATAAAAAAAAAGAAAAGGTCATAACAAAAAAGAAAATATAAAAAAGAAAAAAATATCTTACTTGTAAAGTGAATCTACCACTTAAAAAGATAATATGAAAGTTAAAAGACAAAAGTACCAAGTCAACTATAACTACAATAAATAATCAGGGATACCAAAACCAAGAATATAAAACAAACCAAAGCAAAACAAAAAACAAAAAAAGACACCATAAACATAAAGAATGGAAGGGGTAGTAAAAATCTAGTGCTTTTAGAATTCATTTGAACATAAATGCCTATCAGCTTAAAATAGACTTCCATAGATAGATGAATACATATAAACCTCATGGTAACCACAAACCAAAATTTCATAAAAATTCACAAAAAAACTGAAGAAAAAAACCCCTAAATAAAACCAGCAAATTAAAATAAAGAGTCAAGAGAAAAAGAAAAGAACAGAGAAAAACAAAACTAACAACCGAAACCAATTAACAAAGTGGCCATAAGCACATACTGTATTTCCCCATGTATAAGACGCTACCATGTATAAGACCCACCTTAATTTTGGGGCCCCATATTTGAAAAAAAATGTATTACATAAAGTTATTGAACTCAATTTTATTCATCATAATATTCATACAACTCCTCATCACTGTCAATACTCCCATCCATTAGCTTGTCCTAATCTGTGGCTGTTGATGAAATACTGTCTTCATATATTGCCTAGTCCTCAGTTCTGTCTATGGCATTTGAAATGCCACACGTTTACAACCACTGTATAAGACGCACCCAGTTTTCATACCCCAAATTTTTTGAAAAAAGGTGCATCTTATACATGGGGAAATATGGTATGTATCAATAATTTAAATGTAGATGGACTAAATGCTCCACTGTAAAGACACAGAGTGACTGAATGGATAAAATTACAGAACCTTTAAGATCAAAACACACACAGATGGAAAGTAAAGTGGTGGAAAAATATATTCCATACACACAGAAATGGAAAAAAAGCTAAAGTAGCAATTTTCATATTAGACAAATTAGACTTTAAAACAAGCTTGTAGCAAGAGACAAAGAAGAGCATTTTATAATGATTAAGGGATTCATCGATAAAGATGATATAACAACTGTAAATATTTACGTACCCAACAGAGGAATACCTAAGTATATAAAGCAAATATTAATAAACATAAATGAAGAATTTACCAGTAATACAATAATAGTTGGGGACTTGAATATCTCACTTACCTCAATGGATAGATCATCTAGACAGAAAATTAATATGGAAATGATGACCTCAAAAGTCACATTAGATCAGATTGACTTGTTAGACATTTATAGAACATTTCATCCCAAACTTCAGAATACACATTTTTCTCAATTTTAAGACCCAAGGAGTTGTTTTGCAAAATAATCCAAAATTTAGATTAATTTGATTATTTCACCAGATTTAGATAATCTTGTCAGTTATACCCCCATCATACATCTCAAATCTGTCTACTAATTTTTGTCTATATTTCTGTTATCTGAACCCAAGACCCAATTATTTCTGATCTATACTGATATGAAGTTTCCAATTATTTATTTTTCTGTACTTAAAGCTCATCAGTAGCTTCTATTCCTCAAAAAAAAAAAATCCAAACTTTTTAACCTGGCCTTTAGAGTCCTGTATAATGTCATTTTCACTCATCTCTCTGACTTTATTTTTCCACTCTGCACAATCACTAGATACATTTTACACACAATTCCTCTCCTGGGACTCCTTGCCCATTTTGAGATAAACTAGTTTATCTGCTTTGGGACTTTTTCATGTGCTGTTCATTTCTTCTGAAATGTTCTTCCTCCTGTTTCTCCTGTTTTGTTTTTTGTTTTTAACCTGGACATCTCTTACTCATCACTTATATCTTACCTTAAATATATACATATATTTAGAGAAGACTTTTGTGACCACTTAGTGCAAAGTAGGCATGCTGTGTGACTCATTTTCATAGCCTGTCTTTTCCTTAATACCCTAATTGTAATTTGTATTTCTATATTTGTTTGTTTAATGTGTATTACACGAAGACAGGATTTGTGTTTTATTCACTACTGTATTCCTATTGTTAGCCACTGCCTAAGACATAGTCGGGAACTTAGTAAATATTTCTAGAATGAAAAAAAGAGCTTTCTGGGAAAGTTTATGTACCCTCAGACTACATTTAAACATACATTTACAATTTTACATCATCAATTTGTCCATTAGGCAGAAATGCTAGAAGAGTCTTGTTAATATATCTAGACTTTCCTATCTCTCTCTCTCTCTCTCTCTCTCTCTCTCTTTTATAATTAACTCAGACCCCCAGTTACCATTGCAAACCAGAAGACCTACTTGGGTTATATCTATATCTGTTTTTCAAAACCTTTCATGTGACTTGCAGACCTCTTAGGGCAGGGTCTCTCAATCTTAAATAATGTATGGAGTCCTTTATAACGGAAAAAATGTTGGATCCCTACAGTTGATTTAAATTATTTTTATTATGATGGTATTTAAATATGTACAAACATGAAACTATATACAAACTTTATGTTTATAGTCCTTCTGAAATTATAAATCAAAACATATTTCCCAATTAAATAAAACCTTCTCAACTAATAGAGTTCAAAATAACAATATTTTTTTGTCACAAATAATTTGTCACTTGCAACATGAATATGTTACTAACTACTTTGAGGCATATTATTTTAAATGTTCATGTCTATATTATCATGCACTCTGAGATGCAATTCTCCCACATTTTTCTATTCCAGCTACTATGGAGCCAGAACCTGTATAGCCAGCCATGATGTCATTTAGCCTTCCCTTGGTGATGATATGTTATTTACATATTAATTTAACTGCCATTCTGCTCTTATTCTACTATAATTAAACTATAGACATTGGGGAAGTGACTTGACATCTCTGCACCTAATTTTCCTCATTTATCAAAAGAGAATAATGAGTATCTATTTGTGGAAATGCAATAAATTAAATGTCATGCCTTAGCTAATAATCACCAAAGCAACATATTTATCCTCGTAATTATTCACATAACTCTATTTCCAGTAAAACAATTGCTGTCAACAGACATATTTTCAACTTCCTGCATGGACAGACAGTCATGTCTTCAAGGAAGTAATGCACAATATTTCCAAATTCCTGTAAGCGCAACTATGGGAAAATCCTTAGGTTTTGAAGCAATGTTGTCTGTACAATTGTTTCTTCAACTAATTTCTAGAGAAAGTTATAAATGGGATAATCCACAGAATATATGCATACCCATAAATTTTTATCCCTAAGGATTTTTTTAACAAAATCATTCTTTGATCTACTACCAATATCACGCTTGTCCAAGTCACAAAAGATATCGTCTCATTTCTCAGCCTCATCACTTTACTATGAGACATAATCGAAATTTCCTCTCAGAAATAACTTGATTTTCCCTGTGCTCAGTTGAATGACTTAATACTTGAATTAAGTAGTGTTTCTCCCGCCATGTTGGCTTCATTTTTATGAGGCATTATTATTCAGAAAATGCATTTTCCCTCTCCTCTACACATCAAAAATCACTCAGGTCTGTTTTCCATTCTTACTTTTTTATTTTTTTTTTAGCAAGACCAATAAAAAAAAAACTAAAAAAAAATTCAACAACAAACAAAAATTAAGTTGTTTTCTTTATCTAGTGACCAATAGAAAGTCTCCAAATCAGAATGTGGTAGAAAATTTTATTACCTATTTGTATTAAACCTGCTTTCTTGTATCAGAGCAAAACCTATTTCCTCTTCTCTCAGAATCCTAAAGGTCTCTCTCAATCTAGAATGTTCTGTTTATATCATGCTTCAGGCTTTGTACTATTTCTTTGTCTCCTCTTCCATTTCATGACTTTTGGTATTCATTCTCCATCACTTTCTGCCCGTGTCATCACCATCCAATACAGTTGTCTCCTTGGCTAATGTCTCAGGTTCCATTTCCTCATTAAAACTCGCATTTCCAATCTTCTCTTTTTGATCCTTCATAGTTTTTCCTCACTTCAGCCAGATTTATGCCCTCTTCCATCTTCTTTCCAACTTTTGTGATACAGTTTTTCTTTTTAATTATATCTGTATATTTTGAGTGGTTGTTATACCATACAGTAAATTCTCATCTACCTGTGATGAGTCTGTCTATATATGTAACTATCTATTCCATCTGACAACATTATACTGTGAACTTCTACAATGATATGTTACCAATTTATTGATTTTAACTGGAAAATACTGTACTTAACTATTTCATTGATGTTGCTCTTCCTGAGCAGCATCGTCAGTACTAGAAATTACAAAGAGCTTCCTTTCCACTGCATCTTACCTAAAAAAAAAAACTACAGGTGAAGGGGTCTTTGATTGCCATTTGATAATTATGTTGCAAAATTTGCACATCATTAATCAAAGAAAAGAGATTCAAAATGATCTGAGGAGACAGAATGACTCTCAGGCCCCGAAAGCATAAGTGTACTATGACCTGATTGACTGTATTAGCATCTTAAGAAAGAATGAGTGAATGTTGAAGGGACTGGAGATATTGCTCAGCTACAAAAGCATTAAGGAAAGAGAATCATTGAAGTACACTGGTAGTACCAATGGGTGAAAGGTGGTTTATGGCTGAGTAGTATTCCATCGTATATATGTACCACATCTTCTTGATCCAATTCTCTATCGAAGGACATTTTGTTTCCATGTCTTGGCCACTGTGAATAATGCCGTGATAAACATGGGGGTACATATATGTCTTTATGTACCAAAGTTTTCAAGATTTGTGGGTAGATATCCAGTAGAGGGATGGTTGGGTCATATGGTAGTTTTATTCTTAATTTTTTGAGTAACCACCATGCTTTCTTCCATAATGGTTGTACTAATTTACCTTCCCACCAGTAGTGAATGAGGGTTCTCCACAGCTTCTCCAACACTTGTTATTACCTGCCTTGTTGATAATAGTAAAGTTAAGAGGTGTGAGGTGGTATCTCATTGTAGTTTTGATTTACATTTCTCAAATAGCTAGTGAAGATGAGCATTATTTCATATATCTGATGGCCATTTGTATGTCCTCTAGGGAGAAGTGTCTGTTCAGATTCTCTCTCTATTTTTTAATTGCATTGCTTGTTTGTTGCTGAGTTTTGTGAGTTCTTTATATATTTTGGATATTAACCCCTTATCAGAGTTGTTGTTTGCATATATCATCTCCCATTTAGTATGCTGTCTGTTTTGTTGTCAATAGTATCATTTACAACAACATGAATGGACCTTGATAACTTTATACTGAGTGAAATATGTAAATCAGAAAAAGCTAAAAACTGTATGATTCCACACATAGGAGAGATACAAAATTGAGACTCTTGGACATAGATAAGAGTGTAGTGGTTTCCAGGAGGAGAGGGATGTGGGGGAGGAGAGGGGAGAGGGGTTGAGGGAAGGATATAAAGAGGGACAAATATAAAGTAACAGGATGATTTGACATTGGGTGATAGATATACAACATAATCGACTGTCCAAATGATGTGGAGATGTTTACCCAGATCTACGCACTCTTGTTGATCAATGTCACCCTGTTAAATTTAATTTTCTAAATTAAAACAAAGGTGGCTTAGTCATTAGATTTCCAGTATTTCTAAACTTATGAGCAAGACTACCTCTTTTGAAGGATAGATGTGCAGTACTTCTGTGGATTTATACCAATAAATATTTGATTTATTACCTTTTTTTGTATTTTTCCAAAGTTAGAAGTATGGAAGCAGTCAGACAGACTCCAACATGTGCCCGACCAGGATCCACCTGGCATGTCCATGAGGGGGTGATGCTCTGCCCATCTGAGGCGTTGCTCCATTGCAGCCAGAGCCATTCTAGCACCTGAGGCCGAGGCCATGGAGCCATCCTCAGCACCTGGGCTAACTTTGCTCCAATGGAGCCTTGGCTGCAGGAGGGGAAGAGAGAGATAGAAAGGAAAGGGGGAGGGGTGGAAAAGCAGATGGGCACTTCTCCTGTGTGCCCTGGCTGGAAATCGAACCGGGACTCCTGCACGGCAGGCCAACACTCTACCACTGAGCCAACTGGCCACAACCTGGTTTATTATCTTATATATTACAGTTCACCTAACAACCATCTTACAACATACCATCATATATCCTTTAGATAATTTTGCCTGTGTCTTCTCTGATTAACAATGTACTAGGCTTAAAATTTATACTCAAAGGACAATCAAATCAACAATCCCTCATTTTCTTCTTGTGATTTTTATTTGGCTTTTCATTTAGCTTTGCAGAGGCTAAATGTGCTGAATGAATAGGTTTGAGTACTTCCAGTAGGTGTGAAAAGGCTATTTCTCACTGGAACTTAATAAATTGGTGTTCTTGTGTATATCTCAATATTATTTGCTTTGTAATTTATTTATTTTATTTATTAATTTATTCTTTTTAGAGAGTGGGGAGAGAAAGAGAGAGAGAAAGGGGAAGGAACAGGAAGCATCAACTCCCATATGTGCCTTGACCAGGCAAGTCAGAGGTTTTGAACCAGTGACTTCAGCATTCCATGTTGACACACTATCCACTGCACCACCACAGGCTAGGCCTGTTTTATCATTTTTGTGAGTGAGTCTCTAAAGGCCTTAACCATCTGGACACTTACAAGGGTGAGTCTTTGGGCTTTCAAAGCAGATGACCAAAGGTAGAAGGTGGCCCTAAATCAGAAATCTTCAAATGTTTTTGCTCATGTTCTCTTATAATAGAATCTTGAACCACTGCATACACCTGACACATATTTAAGCTAACATCTAAAATTTATTATTATATATTTAAATAATGACAAAAGTGTAATTTCTGAGTATTACAAATATTCAAATGCTGAAATAAACTGTCACTCTCTTAAAAATATTCATCAGAATTTAAATACTGTAGTAATTTGAGATACACCATCATTTGTTTTTAAAATATATTAACAGAATCTTTTTAACAATTACATAACTTATATTTTTGTTTTTCCTTTGATGTATATTTTTATGTATCATAACTATAAAAGTTTTGTCTTGGTTTTATATATTTTTGTATTAAGGAATTTTTCATTGATTATCCTATTGTGCTTCCTCACCACTAAAATTATATAAATTAAAATTAATTTTAAGGGTTAAAAATTGTTCTGTATTATTATTGTGATTATTGATCAAATAATATAAATACATCACTAACTTTAATAAATATTAACTATGAAAAGGTAAAATTTCATTGTAAATTTATTTGAGGGTTTACCCCCATTAGTTTATTCATCCAAGCATTCATATTACTTACTGCTAACAAGTATTTTCCTTTTATTTGTTTTTATAAATATGTACACAAATATATATAATAAATAAATGAATAGATGGGAATCGAAGGACTTTGTTATAGTAATTTTTTCCATTTTTAAGTTCTTTCCAAACAATGTGCAAAAATAAAATAATGATCTATCTTTATAAATTTTCTTAATGACCTATCATCTGACAATTCAATTCGGTCCTTTTTTAATTTTGTCCAAGGCAAAGAATTGGAAATTATGAACTTACAAAATGTTTCATTACTTATATATTAGTTTCTCAACATGGACAACACTATATATTTGAAATTATCCTTTTGTTGATTCAAGGCTTTTATACCCAGAGGCAATGCAACAGTAAAATCTTAAATGTGGGCCTGACCTGTGGTGGCGCAGTGGATGGAGCGTCGACCTGGAAATGCTGAGGTCGCCGGTTCGGAACCCTGGGCTTGCCTGGTCAGGGCACGTATGGGAGTTGATGCTTCCAGCTCCTCCCCCTGTCTCTCTCTCCTCTCTCTCCCTGTCTCTCTTTCTCTCTCCTCTCTAAAATGAATAAATAAAAAAATAAAAAATAAAATAAATTAAAAAAAAATCTTAAATGTGTGCCAAAAGTATGACTTTATTTTGGGAAGTAGAAAAAGATCAATTGCAAAAGGGGATGTCCTGACCTAAAAAATATTTTCTGGAAGTTCAGTTTTAAAAAAGATCTATGGAAATCAAGTAGCTAGAAATTGATTCCTTTTAAACTGTCTTTATCTTCCTACTATTTGAAAAGACTTTGTATAGACAAACTTAAGTTTGAAGACTTTCCTGGTATAATACTGCCACAACTTCTGTATGTCTTGTCACAATTGATATTTACCATCAACAATAGACATTGCCTCTGTAAGAGTTTGACCTTTCCTAACTCTAGTATCTTTGTTTTACCCTTCATCTTCTATAGACCACGAGACTTTTTCTATGAACTTTGCATTATCATTTGATTTGTACTTGGGCATTTTCAATGTCTGATAGGATTAGAATGCAAAATCACAATTCATCAACAGATTTCATCAGTGAATGCTAACCTGAGGACTTTGGGCTATTAAAAGTAAATATCAGCAGTCCTATTTATTTATTATACAGATATGCCAATGAAGCAGTTACCTTGAAAAGAGATTTGTTTTACATTTCAACTCACTTTATGTCTCTGTTGCCATTGGAGATTTCTGAGTACTGATAGCTATAGTCTTGGGAATCCACATGCAAATGCATGTGGAGGAAGTATTTCCTCTCAATGCTGCCAGTTGTATTTTTGTTAGTATTCTGATTTGCATGTTGGAAGCAGTATTACATATGGTGTTTTCAATGATGACACATTCTCATTTGACTATAGTGTAGCTAACTTCAAGTCTTGGCCATGCTGCAAATTAAATAGGCTACATAGACTTATCTTGGAAATGTAAGGTCTGTTTTATGAAAGTATTTGAATGTTTATAGAGTTGTGTTAGTCACAGAGCATTTTTTTTTTTTTTTGGAATATGGAACCTTTTATTTCTGTTTATTTTATGTTATCTAATGACTGTAAGGTTGTTTGGGCTCAGAGATGCTTTTCTTTGAAGATGTATTTATTGGGGAAAATGATTTGGGGGGAACTTTTGTGAGTCACAGAGCATTTTTAATGACTACAAAATCCCCATGCCCAACATTTTATTTTTAAGGAGATTAAGCTTTGATGGCCTCTAAAATAATAAGTTCAATTTCTCCTGAAACTTTCACTTTGTCATCAACTCTACCTTATTGGTATGAATGAGATTGAAGTAGCAGTTGTTCTATTCTACATTCTGATGAAATACCTACTCTCTTGTTTTTCTTTTCCATATTCAGTCTTCCATATTATCTTTAATTATACCTGAGTAATTTTCTCCAACCTCTCATTTTACTTTTACTTTTATAGATTTTATATATCTAGAAGGGATTTGGTTCTTCTAAATGTCTTTGAAAGGAATTCATAAAATGCAAATTATGCCACAGTTTATAACATAAAATTTCACTCAATCCAGCACGTGAGGCAGACTTTCACTCTCATCTCATATCCTTCTCAAGGCCCAGTTTTTAGTTGCAAGTCCCTTAAGGTCATATAACTCTGATGCTAAAATGCATAAAAATATAAAAGGAAGAAAAAGTATTAGATGCTATCCTCCTACTCCTCCACCTCCTCTTCCTCCTCCTCATCAGAGTGTTTGCCCCTATAGAGACATACTAACACCCCACCCAGAGTGAAGACTTCACCTTCTAATACAGTGACTCAAGCGTATTACCAGTCTTTCCCTACTCCCTTCAGTGCTTCCAAGTTTCTACTATTCAGGAGATACAGTGAGGGAAGGTGAAACTTGAACTTCTCAATCAAGGGTCAGAAACTCCAATGCCTGTGGAACCAACTAGATAAGAAAATGAATAAAGTGAATTTGATAGAATCAGAATGCATACCTTATCTAAAATGGATGACCACTACTAAACTGCAGTCAAATTGTGTCCCTCCAAGTAAATAAGCTTAATGTAGCCATATCATCCAATTTTGAAAAAGAAACTTGAAATCTACATTTGCTTGGGAAATATATCAAGTTTTAGTTGTTGAAAAGCCAAAGCCAGCCTATGAGTTGCTAGTTTGTAATTTATGTACTAGAGGTTAAAGTGGGTATCTAGCATTAGAATTTCTGGATATTCAAAAAAGACTGACTTCAACATTCTTTCTTTATAGGCAACCTAAATGAAAAAAAATTAAAAATATATTAGAAGATCTTAGGGAGCATGGAGTCAGGGCAAAAACTATATATACTTTGAACATACATCTTTAGAGCAGAATATATATCTGCCAGGTATATTGTATCTCTGCTCTGATTCTTTACTTTTTATTATTATTATTATTATTTCATAGTTGAACTTACCAATGATAAATATTTTTCAGGTGTTTCATTTTTGGTGGAGAGGAAGTATCAGAGTAATTAATGTCTCTCTCATATATTTACTGACTGTAACTACAAGAATAAAGTGTATGCATATTAATCCCATTTTAGCTGATGAAGAAACTAAGGTTCAGAGAAATGAAATGAACCACACTAAAGTCATATATCCATAAGTAGCCAAGCTGCAGGTAAAATTGGCCTTTTTGGCTCTATTTTAGTCTTGCCACTATACTGCTCTGTCTCTTCTAGTCTTGACTGTATTATATGTCCCTCTGTGTATCCATAGAAATGGGATATAATCGTGGAATTTTTCTAAGCTTATGTAGATGGATCCTAGGAAGACAACACATTTAAAATAGTACAGTCACCTCAAGAACTCAACAACCTAGAATTGCTTCCTCCGGATAAATTCCTAAAAATAAAATTCCTCAGTAAAATTGAACATTTTATTAAGCTTTTGGTGTTTATTAGGAAATTGTCCTTCATATAAATTGCACCTACCAAGTAACCTAATTTCCAGCAGAATATGAAGTACCTGGTTATTCTACTAATGATAACAATAATATTACTCATATATTGTTACTATGAATATATCACTGTTCAAAATGTTTGAAATATGTTAATTCATGAATTTATTTGATTCCCAAACTGCCTTTCATTTCAGAGATAAAAAAGATTGAGGTGCAGAGAGATTAAGTTACTTGCCCCACACCATGCAGCTAATAAAAGGAAGTGGTGGAGCCAGAACTTGTACCTAAACAGTCTAGATCTATTATGTCAACACTGGATATTATAATGGTCTCTTTAATTTTATAGACAAAAATATTTCATTATTTTAATTTTTATTTAAAGAAGAAAAATGCTTTCCTTCCTTTCCTCCCTCCCTCCCTCCCTCCCACCCTCCCTCCTTCCTTATTCCTTCCTTCCTCCCTCCCTCCCTCCCTTCCTTCCTTCCTTCCTTCCTTCCTTCCTTCCTTCCTTCCTTCCTTCCTTCCTTCCTTTCTCTCTGAATGTTTTCTCTCTTTTGTAATATTAACATATTAGTTCATATATTTTGTCTATTTTCCCCTTCAGGTGCTCATTTTAAAAACTTGATTTGAAAGAAGTACATTATGTCAGGGATACTAAAACCTCATGTGTTATAAATGTTATAACTTTTTAAAATCTGACTTTAACCTTTTAATTTTATTACATTCTTGACATATAGAAGTTTTAAAAGCTTTGTTTAATGAAATATATCAATCTTCCCATTTATGATTTTTCTTGGTTGTTTTATAAAGGTCATTACCATGCTTAGGTTATATAAATATTTGCTGTAATATTTTTCTGCAAATTTTATGATTTCATTTTTTATCTGGAATTTATTTTGGTATTTAACATGAAAATTCATGGATGGCACTTTTTCAACTTTCCAACATTGTTAGATATACATAATTCTTCTCATGTCATTTCAATCAATTCAATGGATTTGGTAAAGAGAAGATGTAAAAACATAAGCTCAGCCACAACCTTTATCAAGAAAGCTAATTTTTAAAATTGCTCATTTTTTAATTTGTTATTCTTATTTATACAAGTATTTTACAGAATATGTTAAAGATTTTTACATCTTGAATATATACTGCACACAAAAATTAGGGAATACTTCAAAATGAATATGAAGCAATAAAATATCCCCTAATTTTTATGAGCAGTGTATTTTGTTCATGTATATCTTTCTAGAAAATTTATACAATAATGCACTTTTCTTTGTTATTAGCAAATATTTTTACAAAGTACATTGAATGCAATAGTACAGTTCCATCAGAAAAGATCAAATACTGCCATTTGAAACAACATGGAGAGATCTTGAGAATCTCATGCTAAGTGAAATAAGTCAGAGAGAAAAAAATCAAGGACCATGTGATTTCATTCACATGGAATATAAAACTGAAAGCAACAACAACAACAAAAAACTAGACAAACAAGAACTCATAGACACAAATAACAGTATGGTGGTTACCAGAGGGAAAGGGGGTAGAGAGGTAGTAAAGGGTGAAGGGGGCCAAATATATGGTGATGAAAGGACATGTGACTTTTGATGATAAACACACAATGCAATATAAAGTTGATGTATCGTAGAAATGTATATTTGAGACATATAATTTTATTAAGCAATGTCATCTCAATACATTTTTTAAAATAAATTTTTGTTAATTTTAATGGGATGACATCAATAAATCAGGGTACATATGTTCAAAGAAAACATGTCCAGGTTATCTTGTCATTCAATTATGTTGCATACCCATCACCCAAAGTCAGATTGGCCTCCATCACCTTCTATCTAGTTTTCTTTGTGCCACTTCCCCTCTCCCTTCCCCTCTCCCTCCTTCCCTCCCCGCCCCCCCCCCAACCACCACACTCTTGTCCATGTCTCTTAGTCTCGTTTTTATGTCCCACCTATGTATGGAATCATGCAGTTCTTGGTTTTTTCTGATTTGCTTATTTCACTCCGTATAATGTTATCAAGACCCCACCATTTCGTTGTAAATGATCTGCCATCTTCATTTCTTATGGCTGAGTAGTATTCCATTTAAAAATAAAATAAGAAGAATTCCCTTCATCTGTGATTAAATCTACTAATCCAATCTCAGTTTTTATATATTTATCTTGTTGCTCTTTTCTTAAATTTTAGGATTAAGATGAAGCTAATTGATATTATGCTTCTCAGTAGCAAAGACATGTTCATTCAACCACTTAAAATGTTAATTTTATTTAGTTATAATTAATTTAAAACATTAAAATGGATACATTTTGGAGTAAAATGGAAAATATCACATTACTTATAAAATTAAGGATAAAAACTCAAGGAAATGTGCTTTTGGTGAAACTCATAAACAGAGAGTACAGTAATGGTTTCTAGGGGTTGGAGATGGGGGAAAATAAGGAGATATTGGTCAAATGTACAAACTTCCAGTTATAAGATGGATAAGTTCTGGGGCTCTAATGTACAACATGGTAATTATAGGTAATAATGTTGTATTATATACTTGAAAGTTGCTAAGAAAGTATATTGTAAATGTTTTCCCCACAATAAAAAAGGTCATTATGTGATGTGATGGAGGTGACAGTTAAAGCTATTGTGGTCATCATTTTTCAAAATACTATATAAATGTATCAATCAATGAGTAGTACATCTTAAACTTATACAATGTTATATGGCAATTATATTTCAATAAAGCTGGAAATGGAAGGAAAACAATAAAAGCCAAAACTATAGTAAGTATTTGACATTGTCTACTAAACTTAAACTGGGGTTTTCCCATGAGGAGACACTCTTTGACAAGTCTTTAGTTCCTTAGAAACTATCCTTCTGTGGAAGAACTAAAGGATGGTTGCTATTTCTTCTTACTTCTGCTCTGTAAAGAGTTTCTAGTTGATAGAGGATTGGATAAAAGTGATGTGGTACATATATATAATGGAATACTACTCAGCCATAAAAATGATGATATATTGCCATTTACAACAACATAGATGAACCTTGAGATATAATGTTACGTGAGATAAGTAAATCAGAAAAAGCTAAGAAGGATATGATTTCACAAATAGGTAGGATATAAAACTGAGACTCATGGACATAGACAAAAGTGAAGTGGTTACCAGAGGGACGGAGTTGGGATGAAGGGGAGTAAAGAGGGCCAAATACAGGGTGATAGAAAATGATTTGACTTTGGGTGATGGGCACACAATGCAATGAACAGTTCAAATGCTATAGAGGTGTTTACCTAAAACCTACATGTTCTTAAGGACAAATGTCACCCCATTCAATTTAATTTGTAAATAAAAATAATATAATACATAATAATGCTACTAGGAAAAAAAAGGTTTACAGTAGAAAAAATAACATGCTTTTGGTTGAGTGGGAAGAGGGTGACTCATGTTCTTTGGTGAGAGACTTATAATAGAATTAACTAATTCTTAATTAGGTATTTAACTTGCTTCTCCAAATAACTTCCTTGATTTCCTCAACAAATTTTAGTTTTCTGTTAATTCATTAATGTTTGTTTTTATTATTTTGTGGTCAGCACCTGCTTGCCTCTTTTATGTTTTCCTATTTAATTTGAAAAATTAATTCATTTATTTGCACTTTTTTTGGACAGATCCTGCCTCAGTTTATTTGTACAAACAGCACAGGATTACACCAGCTCCATGCAGACAGCAACCCAGGGGTCACTCCCGTCCTTCCATCCTCATATAGGTGGACAGAGGACTCTACTCTGGAGCCCCCATGGGGGATTGGGCACCTTCGGGAGCCTGAGCCTGTGCTGGAGTCTGAGTCAGAGGTGCAGCCACAGGCACAGCTTGGGCCTTGGTTTGAGCCTTGGCCTTGACCTTGGCCCAATAGAGCCTGAAACCCTTGGTGATGTGGGCACCCGAGCTTCGGTGAGAGATATAGGCAAGTTGTTTGAACTGTGGCTGCTGACCTTTGGGATGTTTGGCTTGACCTCCTTGGACTTTATGAGGATCTTGACAGCCTTGGCATGTGCACCTATTGCTTGGTATCCTCTTCAGGTCCTTCTTGTTGAGCTTCTTGGCAAAGTGCTGTTGCTCAGGAACTTGAGGTCTACCCCTTTAAGAGATTCATATTGTTGAGTTCAGGGTTTCTAGATGCCATTTCTGTGCCATTTTCTGGACTGGTTGTGCATAGAATGGTTCCTGGACTTGACTCATATCTGCACAAAAGTGCCTGGGACGAGAGAGCTATTTTCATTTTTAATTGGTTGGTATTTAAGGTCTGTGTGTATGTAAATTTGACTCTGAGTTCCATCACATACTATCTGGTAAACCAAATACCATTAAACTGGAGTTTGATAAGAATGCAGATTCCTGAGCATCACCTGTTTTTATAGGTTTGTAGTGGTGCTTAGATTTGCATATTTTTTAAACAATATCTTCAGACCACACATAGGGAAATCGCATCATAATTATTGATATATATGTTCTCATTATCATTGTTTTTCTAAATTCACTCTAATACAAATTTTGATTTGAACTTCCCTTCAAAATGTGTAATTCTGCTTTAATTTTCAAGTGGCTGAGGTTTTCATTCACACTTTCATTATTAATATCTAGATTGTTCTATTGAAATCATTAGGATGATGTGATATTTTAATTTTTTTTGAGAAAATTAAAAATCTCCCCAAATACAACAGTATTATAACAAATACCTGTACTCATATCCCTACCATCTAACATTAACTATTGCTATCTTGCCATATTTGCTTCCATTTTAAAGATGAAATTCATTTTTACAGATTTAATTCAATCTCCTTTTACTCACTATCGTGTTATCTATTCTATTTCCTCTTCCTTATAGGTGCAAGTTTAGTATAAATCACTTTAATATACTGCTCACAAAAATTAGGGGATATTTCAAATATAAAGCAATAAAAAAAGAAGCATTTGATTTTTTTTATTAAATAAGAACATTAGGAAAGCAAACAACAAGTCAAAGAAAGTTGTTCAATTATGCCAAACCAACTTTTATTTCATCGGTGAAAATGCACTATACAAAAGGCTGAAAGTACTTTCCCTGACCCCCTAGTTTTTGGGGGCAGTGTATATTGCCAATAGCTTCACATACATATGAATATAAACCATACAGGGTTGTGTTTATCAGTTTTTTGGAGATCTGTACATATTAACATATTTAGATCTAGTTCATTCTTTTTATCTTCTGTATTCTATTAATCATATTAATCATATTTTAACTTATTCCCCTATCAATAGATATTACATACTCATATTTTTTTATAGTGAGATTTATTAAGGCATTTGTGGCCTAATGACATTCAAATGCTGCTAAATGCTGGCTGGTTATGGGGGGAGTATTGTTTGCATAAGTATAAATCAGTTAGAATTTATACATAAATTTAAAATCATTTGTTCTATTTTTCAAGTGTTACATTTTATTTCCCCTACTTATCTGTAACTAAATTAGATAAATGTTAATGTCTGACACTGCTATTTTGTGCCTGTCGATATCTACCTATCATCTCCCCCCAAAATGACTTCTGATTTTTAAAAATATTATAAATGCAATGCGTATTTACAAAAGCCATCAAAATGTTTAAATATAAAAATACAAAGAAAAGTTAATAATTTTAGGACTAAGTAATAACCACTATTAACATACGTACAGCATTCCAGATTTCTTTTTACACATACACTTAAAGACAATTTACATATATAAGCTATTTAAAAAGTTTTGAAATAAAACATATTTATTGTATTTTTGTATTGAAATATACAAGCTTGTATAATTCTATTACACATACATATATAAATATAGCTGAAAATAAAAATATTCTGTGATTCCCTATAACTACTGTTTATTTCATGTATAGCTTTAAAGCTACTTAATGTCACATAAATTTTTTAACATAATGTGTATTATTTAATTGCATGGCAATATCATACCATAGTTGACCAATTTTGTTTAAATAGATACTGATTACCTTTTAAAATATATCTTTTTAAATGCTGCAGTGCATATATATTTTATACATTATATATATTTGCATCCTTATCTATTTTTATAGGCAAGGTCTCTGAATGAGACATTTCTAAAGAAAGGTAGAAATATTTAAAATGTTTAGATATATTTTCAAATTGTCTTATGATTACAATAACTTACACTTCAACTGGCATGACGGTGCATATTTTCAGCTCTCTGTAAGGTTTACCATTTTTCATTTTTGCCAATATGATAAGGCAGAAGTAGAATCTTATTGTATTAATCTGTATTTTTTTTATTACCAGTGACCTTAATTGTCGTTTTATATGTCCATTGGCCATTTGCACTGATTTTGTAAAATACCAGCTTCTGCCCGTCTCTCATTCCCATATTGGGGATGTTAATCTTTTCCTTTTTGCTTTGTCAGAATTTTTTTTTTTTTTGTCTTTTACATGGGGTTTGGTTCAGGCTTTCATTCTTTCACTGCCTTATGGACTTCAATATATATAATTATAAATATACATAATATTCATATATATATTTAGGTAGATAGATAGATAGATAGATACAGATAAAGATCCCCCATTGGTCTTTCAATGCTTTCTACAGAAGCTGGCTCCCTTTCCTTTCTCTCTCCTTCCTTCTCTTTTTTCTATCTTCTCGTTTCCCTTTGTTTATTTCCCTCCACGTTTCGCTCCTTCTCCCTCCGTTTTTTCATTACAGAGGCTTTTAATTTTGACCTAGTCGCAGCTATCATTCTGGGCCTGGCGCCGCGTCAGCAGAGGTGGGGGGAGGGGAGATGCGCACGGCACTGGGGGAGGGGAAGGGGCGGGGAGGAGCAGGCAGAGCGGCTGCGGGAGTTGCTGGGAGTGCGCGCGGTGGGATCACACGGCGGTGGCGGTGGTGGCGGCGGCGGCGGCGGTGGTGGCGGCGGCGGTGGCGGATTCTCTGAGACCTGAGTGCTGAGATCTCGGCCTCGGCCTATACGGAGCAATCTCTCCACCGGAGGATCAGAAAACCGCAGTCTTCATTACAGAGGTACTGTGCTCTGCGCTCCCCACCCGACCCGGCCCAACCTGCTGCGGCGGCGGCGCCTTCTTTTTCCTTCTTCCCTCGCTCTCTCTCTCGCCCGTCCGCCCGCGCCTTCTCTGTCTGCCTGCGTCACCGCGGCCGCCATGGCTGAGAACGGCGAGAGCAGCGGCCCCCCACACCCCTCTCGCGGCCCGGCTGCGGCCCAAGGCTCTGCTTCTGCCCAGGCCGAGCCCAAAATCATTAAAGTCACTGTGAAGACTCCCAAAGAGAAAGAGGAGTTCGCGGTGCCCGAGAATAGCTCAGTGCAGCAATTTAAGGAAGCGATTTCGAAACGCTTCAAATCCCAAACGGATCAGCTAGTGCTGATTTTTGCCGGAAAAATCTTAAAAGATCAAGATACCTTGATCCAGCACGGCATCCATGATGGACTGACTGTTCACCTTGTCATCAAAAGCCAGAACCGACCTCAGGGCCAGTCCACTCAGCCCAGTAGTGCCGCGGGAACTAATACTACTACCGCGTCGACTCCCAGGAGTAGTAACTCCACACCTACTTCCACAAATAGCAACCCGTTTGGGTTGGGGAGCCTGGGAGGACTTCCAGTCCTTAGCGGCCTGGGTTTGAGCTCGACCAATATCACTGAGCTCCAGAACCAGATGCAGCAGCAGCTCCTGTCCAGCCCTGAGATGATGATCCAGATCATGGAAAATCCCTTTGTTCAGAGCATGCTTTCGAATCCCGATCTGATGAGGCAGCTCATTATGGCTAATCCACAGATGCAACAATTGATTCAGAGAAACCCAGAAATCAGTCACCTGCTTAACAACCCAGATATAATGAGGCAGACCCTCGAAATAGCCAGGAATCCAGCAATGATGCAAGAGATGATGAGAAATCAAGACCTGGCTCTCAGCAATCTGGAAAGCATCCCAGGTGGCTATAATGCGCTACGGCGCATGTACACAGACATTCAAGAACCCATGCTGAATGCTGCACAAGAGCAGTTTGGGGGTAACCCATTTGCCACCGTGGGGAGCAGTTCCTCCTCTGGGGAAGGTACGCAGCCATCCCGCACTGAAAACCGAGATCCGCTACCCAATCCATGGGCACCACCACCGGCTACTCAGAGTTCTGCAACCACCGGCACAACCACGAGCAGTGGCAGTGGGTCTAGCAGTAGCTCCAGTAATGCTACCGGGAACACGATGGCTGCAGCCAATTATGTTGCCAGCGTCTTCAGTACCCCAGGAATGCAGAGCTTGCTGCAACAGATAACTGAAAATCCCCAGCTGATTCAGAATATGCTGTCTGCTCCTTACATGCGAAGCATGATGCAGTCACTGACCCAGAATCCAGATTTGGCTACACAGATGATGCTGAATAACCCGGTGTTTGCTGGAAATCCTCAGCTGCAGGAGCAGATTCGTCCACAGCTTCCAGCGTTCCTGCAGCAGATCCAGAATCCAGATACGCTGTCAGCTATGTCAAACCCAAGAGCAATGCAGGCTTTACTGCAGATCCAGCAGGGGCTACAGACATTAGCCACTGAAGCGCCCGGCCTCATTCCAAGCTTCACTCCAGGTGTGGGGGTGGGGGTGCTGGGAACCGCTATAGGCCCTGTAGGCCCTGTCACACCCATAGGTCCCATAGGGCCCATAGTGCCGTTTACCCCCATAGGGCCTATTGGGCCCATTGGACCCACTGGCCCTGCAGGTCCCCCTGGCTCCACCGGTTCTGGCAGCACCACTGGGCCCACCATGTCTAGCTCTGCACCCAGTGAAACCACAAGCCCCACATCAGAATCTGGACCCAACCAGCAATTTATTCAGCAAATGGTGCAGGCTCTGGCTGGAGGAAATCCTCCGCAGCTGCCAAATCCAGAAGTCAGATTTCAGCAACAACTGGAACAGCTCAACGCAATGGGGTTCTTAAACCGTGAAGCAAACTTGCAGGCTCTAATAGCAACAGGAGGCGACATCAATGCAGCCATTGAAAGGCTGCTGGGCTCCCAGCCATCATAATTACATTTCTGTACCTTGAAAAATGTATCTTATTTTTGATAATGGCTCTTAAATCTTTAAACACACACAAATCATGCATTACTTTCATTTTGATTCTTTTACATCTCTTTAGTTATACATTTTAAGGTCGAGTCCATACCTACTCCTTCCCTCGCTCCCTCCCTCCTTCCCTCTCTCTTTTCTTTCATTTCCTTCCCCTCCCTCTTTTCTTCCATTTCCTTCCTTGTCTTTTTGAATGGTGGGAATCAATACTGTTTTACTCAAAAGTGTTGCATGCAAACACTTCTCTTTATTCTGCATTTATTGTGGTTTTTGGAAACAGGTATCAAACTTCACAGTTGGGTGAACGAGTTTTGTTCTACAGATGTCCAATTTGTTTGCATTTTAAACATTAGCCTATGATAGTAATTTAATGTAGAATGGAAATAATAAAACCAGAAGCAAATTATTTGAAGCTCTCTAATTTGTGGTACAATATTGCTTATTGTGACTTTGGCATGTATTTTTGCTAGCAAAATGCTGTAAGATTTATATTATTATTTGATTTTTTGCTATATTTGAATACAGTACAGTAAGCACAATTGAAACTGTACATCTATCTAGAAATGTGACAACAGAATTTCTGAGCAGAATATGTGTAATCAGAATGAGAAAGAATATAAGAAATATTTCTGAAGCTAGGTATGTAACAATTTTGTAGAATCTTACAGCATCTTTGATCAACTTCTCAGTGAAAATGTTGGCTAGGCAAGTTCAGTTAAAATATAGTAGAAATGTTTATCCTGGTATTTCTAAGTATACATTTAATTGTACAGAAAACTTACTGTGTGAAATTGTGTCAACATTTGCCAATTGACTGTATATGACCTTAATCTTTGTGCAGCCTGAAGGATCAGTGTAGTAATGCCAGGAAAGTGCTTTATACCTAAGATTTCCTTACTGTCTCTCATAAAGAGACCCTAATTATACACATTTTGATTTGTAATTGGAAATGTAACTTTCACTGAAAGTGTCATGTGATGTTTGCATTACTTTGAACTGCTATGTGTAAAGGAAACTGTATCTTTTGACTCTATCAGTTATTTCTCTTATGCACAGGGAAAAATGCATTAAAATGACTAAAAAAATAAAAAAAATTAAAAATGGATAAATGTTTTCTTTTTTGCCTTTTGGCCCTATGATAATATTTAGAAGGATTGCTCCACCTCAAGGTTTGCTCCTTTGCAATTATTTTGATTAAAGGGTTTAGGGGTTCTAATTTTTCTTTCTCCCAAAAGGTTAGCCAGTTGTTAGCCAGTGTACTCCCCCATTTGAAACATCATACATATAGATACACTTTTAGTGTTTGAATTCTGTTTAGTGCCACTGAATATTGTAGCCTCAGTATACCAGCCTGTAGTTATTAAAATAGAAATATGACTTCATATCTGTTAGGACAGGTCCTCCTATTGATCTTTTTTATTTTTCACAATTTCTTATGATTCTGACATTTATTTTACCAGATGAACTTTACAATTAATTGATTTCCCCCGAAATAAGTTGGAAATTTGGTTGGGACTGCCTTAAATTGATATGATAGTGAGAACTACAGAATCACAATGCTTCCCAGAAACATGATATGTTGCCTCATTTTTAAAGAAAACTTTTACATCCTTTAAGGGAGTTTTATTTATTAAAATCCTGTATAATTTGTGACAAATGTATTCCTTGGTAATACAAACATAGAGGAAATACACTGAGAATGGGAGCTCTTATTCAGTTTGTTACCTGTGTGGTCATTTTTGCTATACAGGATAAGAATGTACTTTCATAGAATAATTTTAAATTGACAATTCACTAAAATATATTAATTTCAGAGATGCACATTTTATGTTTTTGAGTTTTTCCTGGTAAGCAGTCATATCAGTGATAAGTTAAAATAATATGTGCTTTTCAAAATTTATAATATAGTTTATGACTGCATGAGTGAAACACTTCTAGAACAGTCTAAATAATAACTATGCAGTGTCATTCCTGTATTGATTTTTATTTTAACTAGACTATGTTTGCTATAGCAATTCTAAATTGCAGTTTTGAAAAAATACTCCTCTAGGAGATGTTCAGATAAGTTTGCAAAATGCTATATACGCTAGGTCTTCTTGAAGAGTCATGGTGTAGTAACTATTGACTAGTATTTTTTTTAAAGAATTAAAACTATTTAACTTCCTTTAGTTCAGCACTTCCCAAACTTATTTGAGTAAAAACACACATTTTTTTCCTTTGAACACACCTGATAACATTTTCCCTATCAGAGTTATTCAGAACACCAAGTTAGGAAATGGGATTTATTTCACTGCTATATGATGCTAGGTGTTTGAGATAATTATCAAGACAAAGTCTTCCATAAAAATCCATAAAAATTTAAGGATTTTAATGAATGACATGGATGCTTTTATAGGGAATAAATACTGAAATAAGTCAGTGGTATAGAAAACAGCAATAAATCAGTAGCCACAGGAAAAACTGGATTTTATCTGAGGCCTGGCTCAATTTAGCAGGTAAATGTCTTTCAAACATTCAAGGAACACAGAATTCCTTAATGACGCTTGCCAAATATTTGTCTGTTTTTAAATACATTTTTTTAGGTCTTTATCAATTCTCCTGTTTTTGTTGTTGTTGTTGTGTGTGTGTGTGTGTGTGTTGCTTTCTGGTTCTTTTATAACTTTATTAACTCTTTAAAATCACTTTTAACTGTTCCTCCTACATGATGTATTTTTTTCCTATTATTTTGCAAGTTCTTTTCCCAAGTTCTGTTTTTGTGTTTTGTTTTATTTATCTACAGTACATTTACAATTTATCCATTTATTCAACATTGAATCAAGAAGGGTACATCCTGACCTGCCATTCCTTTTCAGTAAGAATGTGGCAGTTCTTATATGCTTTCATTATGTACTTGATGGTCACCTCCCACAAGCTTACCATGGACTGCTGGATGGTGTAAGTTTACATTACTGGCACTGGGACCTAGCAGGACTAGGTAGTGGGGAGGGAGCTATGGTCTTGGGCAACTCCAGCAGGTTTCACTTCAAGATGGGTTTTTCTCATTTGCTCAGGTATGTGGTTGGTATTTTTTTTAATTATTTATTTGTTTTTAGATTTTATTCATTTGAGAGAGAGGAGAGAGAGAGAGAGAGAGAGAGAGAGAGAGAGAGAGAGAGAGAGAAGGGAGAGGAGCAGGAAGCATCAACTCCGATATGTGCCTTGACCAGGCAAGCCCAGGATTTCGAACTGGTGACCTCAGCATTCCAGGCCGACACCCTACCCACTGCGCCACCGCAGGTCAGGCTGTGGTTGCTATTATATATACTGTAACCCTTTTTGTGTATGTGTGTGTGTGGGGGGGATTGGTTTACAACCTTGAAACAAACCCTGCTGGTTCATTAAAGAGGACTCATATCAGGTTGAGACCACTATGTTTATTGAAAAACAGCAGTCGGAGACAATGTCTTGCCCTCTGAGAGTGATCAGCCTGCTCCAAATTCTCTTGATCTGAAGTGTTATAATAGTAAATGGAGTAATTCTAATCAGGGCCTAGCTCAGGGATTGGGTTTAAGAATCTAGAGAACCATCTGCCTGTGTCTCACATTCATAAAAGGACTCAAATGTGGAATTTTGACATTATTCTCAAATGGTTACACAGAGTCTGACAGACCTGATTGAAAATGTTCATCATACAGCTTAATTTAATAAATCTAATTTTTTTAACTCTATAGCAATTTTGATATTTTTAATTTGGCATTATTTTATTTAAAAATATACATGGAGATTTAAATGAAATGGAAGTTACTCAGGTTTCTTTAAACTTATGAGAAGTTCTCATCTCAGTGTTTTTCACTGCCCCTACCTTTAGTCCTTGCTTTAGATAGATAGATGATAGATAAATAGATGGTGATGGTAGATGATAGATAGATAAATACATAGATAGATAGATGATAGATAAATCTTTGACAAACATTGCACTTATTTTTGGAGAGTATTATGCTGACAAATAAACCAGTCAGAGAAAGACAAATACTATATGATTTCACTTATATGTGGAATCTAACGAACAAAATAAACAAAATAGAAACAGACTCATAGATACCACACTGACAGCTGTTATAGGGGAGGAGGGGTTGAAGGCTGGGTGAAAAAGGTGAAAAGGATTAAGCAAAAAATAAAAAAAACCCACTTAGACACAATCCTTGCTTTTTAAAGTTAGATGATATTAGAGGTTTTCTGCCAGGATTTTCTTGATTGTCAGTATATCACATAACTTCATATTGGTGATATGCTTCAGTATGGCCCCATCGACATCATGTGTTACAGAAATTCCTTGAGGGTTCTGGCACCCTCATTGTACATGTGTTGCTCATTTTTTCTCTGTGGTCATTTCTGTTGATTACTGGGAGAAAGAGAAGAAGAATTGGGGACCTGTTCCAATGCTACCATCTTTGCAGAAGTCTGTTAAAATACCTAAGGGAGGGAAGCATTTTTTTAAGTAGAAATAAGAAGCATGATTTAGAAAACATAAGCTGAAGCCACCCCAAAAAGCAGCTTCATCAGATTATGTATATGCTTACCTAGGTTTTAGACTCCTTGATGATAGGTAAAAACCCTTGGCAAAAGCTGCTCTACATCAACAAACTTAAGCGTTTGGGTAACCTGCCCTCAAATAAGGAGTTGTTTGTTCTGACATACATGAGCAACATTACTTATCGAATGGATATGTGTTGAAGCATAGCTCCAGCTATACTCTGAGGTATCTGAGCACAGATTTGGGCTAAGACAGTACTTTCAAAATCCAACTTCAGAACTTGGTTCAATGTTTAGATTAGCAAATTTAAGGTAATTTCAGGATTCTATAATTCATTATTTAAAGAGTTGTTGATGAACATGAAAAAAAGTAAAAGACTATTACTTGGCCCTAATGTGAATTTTATAAGATTGTCTTGCCAGACTAAATTAATTTCTGTGTGAGATTGGGATATCAATACTAGCTAATGTGTTCATGGTTATATTCAATTTTCATAACAACCGTATAAGATAGTACTATTGTTTACATGCAAGTTAACATGCAAGGAAATAAGCTAAAACAGATTAAGTAATTTTCTAGAGTGACACTGCTATTAAGCAACAGTGTCAAAATTTGAACTCACTTCTGACATTTTAGGGGTGTCCACCTATAAACAGTACACTATTCTGCTTCCCTCTGAGTCTATTATATAATACTAGTCTATCTATCATAGAGGTTTTATAATAAAGTATGTACTAGCTGGCCCCTTTGGTGTTGAGGTGACACATTAGCTTTATTTATTTATTTATTTGTTTGTTTACAGAGACAGAGCAAGACAGAGAGAGGGATAGATAGGGACAGACAGACAGGAATGGAGAGAGATGAGAAGCGTCAATCATCAGTTTTTCGTTGCGACACCTTAGTTGTTCATTGATTGCTTTCTCATATGTGCCTTGACCGTGAGGCTACAGCAGACCAAATAACCCCTTGCTCAAGCGAGTGACCTTGGGTCCAAGCTGGTGAGCTTTGCTCAAACCAGATGAGCCTGCGCTCAAGCTGGCGACCTCGGGGTCTTGAACCTGAGTCCTCTGCCTCCCAGTCCGACGCTCTATCCACTGCACCACCGCCTGGTCAAGCCTTTTTTTTTTCACATTAGCATTAGCTTTTTTTTTTTTTTTTTTTTTTTTTTTTTTTTTTTTGTATTTTTCTGAAGTTGGAAACTGGGAGGCAGTCAGACAGACTCCGCATGCGCCTGACCAGCTTTTTTTTTTTTTTTTTTAAATGAATACATCTCTGCCGCTGTTTACCCTGGAACAGGTTGCATAAAATGCATACGTTAGGATCAGTTCTGTCAGTCAATAAATGCAATTTGGCCTTTGCTTTTCTGATATTTAAGTTGTAGCTAATATTTGAAACTGTCCTTTAATACATCTGTCCCCAGTGGCTTAATACGTATGGTATGTTTCCAAATTGGCAATCACATGGGCCACTTGTGCTTCAGCTGCTCTGGAGGATGCCTGCCTGTTTATTGAGCTGCCTCAGAGTCCTCAGAAGGCAATAAACATTATGTACCTCACCATGGTATTTGGCAGTTACTCAAAATGTCCTTGAGAATAAAATGGAGTAACATGAACTAGATGATAATGACAGGACAGTAGATAGATTAGTAATTTGATTTGACAGTGTTCAAAGTGGTGTCAGTGTGGACAGTTTTCCAACCTTAGTTCTATACCATCAAAGTTATTTTGCAATGACTAACATGAAAACAAAATAGTTTGCCAATCCCATTGCAAATTGTAAAGTATTAGAAAGTAGAAAAAATGCACTGGATATTAATAGCACGATCCAAAACATCCTTAGTAGGCTAAAGGAAAAAAAAAATCTAAATCTAGCAGGATTAAATTGAATAGGATAAAATGTGAAGTTCTATACCTGTGTCAAAAATTTAGTTACCTGCCTGACCAGGCGGTGGTGCAGTGGATAGAGCATCGGACTGGGATGCCGAGGATCCAGGTTCGAGACCCCAAGGTCACCAGCTTGAGCGCGGGCTCATCTGGTTTGAGCAAAGCTCACCAGCTTGGACCCAAGGTCGCTGGCTCAAGCAAGGGGTTACATTACTTGGTCTGCTGAAGGCCTGCAGTCAAGGCACATATGAGAAAGCAACCAATGAACAACTAAGGTGTGGCAATGCGCAAGGAAAAACTAATGATTGGCCCTGGCCGGTTGGCTCAGTGGTAGAGCGTCGGCCTGGCATGCAGAAGTCCTGGGTTTGATTCCCAGCCAGGACACACAGGAGAAGCGCCCATCTGCTTCTCCATTCCTCCCTCTCCTTCCTCTCTGTTTCTCTCTTCCCCTCCCTCAGCCAAGGCTCCTTTGGAGCAGTTTGCCCAGGCGCTGGGGATGGCTCCACGGCCTCCGCCTCAGGCACTGGACTGGCTCTGGTTGCGACAGAGCGACGCTCCGGATGGGCAGAACATCACCCCCTGGTGGGCGTGCCGGGTGGATCCTGGTCGGGCACATGCGGGAGTCTGTCTGACTGCCTCCGCATTTCCAGCTTCAGAAAAATACAAAAAAAAAAAACCACAAAAAACTAATGATTGATGCTTCTCATCTCTCTCCCTTTCTGTCTGTGTGTCCCTGTCTATCCCTCTCTGGCTTTGTCTATGTAAAAAAAAAATTAGTTACCAAAGGTGAGTGGTTTTGTGGCTTAAAAATAGCATATTTTAAATACCCAGTGGTTTTAAATTACTCTAATTTTAACATGAGTCAACCATATGAATTTATAATGCACACACATGCAATGAAATCTTAGGTTCCATTAATAGAACCATGGTATCCAAAACAAGGAAGTCTTTCATAAAGTGTTATTTTGTATTTGATAATTTATGTTGGGAAATTTGTATCATTTCAGAGTGCCACAATCAATATTGTCAAAAGCAACATGGAAAGTGACCAAGATGGTGACTTATTTACAAATAGACAAAGAAATATTATGAAAATAGTTAAGAATGCTTTAGTCTAAAGACGGGTTTGTGGATATTTTATTCAAATAATAAATGGCTTTGTCAGATAGAAGAAGGGTAATCTATACTTGGGTAGCTCCAGAGGGCAGACCAATTCAGATTTGAAGAAGTTAGAACTTGGGCTTACTGTTAGGAACTTTTTAAAAAAAATTATTCATTTTAGAGAGGGGAGAGGGAGGAAGGGTGTGAGAGAGAGAGAGACAGAGGGAGAAAGAGAGAGAGGAAAGAGGGAAGAGCAGGAAGCATCAACTCCCATATGTGCCTTGACCAGGCAAACACGAGATTTCAAACAGGCGATCTCAGCATTTCAGACCGACTCTTTGATGCTTTATCTACTGCACCACACAGGCCAGGCAAGACCTTTCTGTCAATTAACTGAATCTAACGCTCCTTTTTTGGAATGTTTAAACAGAAACTTATTTGACAGAAATGTTCAAGAATAGTTTCATGCATCAGGTAGAAACATGAATTAGAAGACCTTCAAAACTTCCTTCCAAAGCTAATAATTTTCTAGTAGACTTTGCTACTTCTCACTGAAGTTGCAGTCTGGGATGAAAGTTGTTCCAGAATGAAGTCATGTGAACAATTTCTGTCTTCCATTTCCCAGTTTAATAAACATCATCTCAGAAGTAGACTGCACACCTTTGTTTACATAAGTTATAGGTAAATTCAGTATTCATTTTATTTCTTGATGCTACAAATGGAAAAAGGAATCAAATTACAAGATCCTAAACTGAATGGCACAAAGTGCTGAGAATTTGGGAAGAGGTCAAAACTCTGGTTTGAGGTTTAAGGTTACAAGGCTACTCTGACCTGTTTTTCTTAATGTTTTCCTATCCTCTCATTCACAGTGGTGGTTAAAGTGGTGGAAAGAAGCTAAACTCAGAATGAGATGTAAGATATGATGACAGACCATATATATACTGCTCACAAAAATTAGAAGCTATTTCAAAATGAATATGAAGCAATAAAATATCCCCTAATTTTTGTGGGCATTGTATATATAGTGGGGTGAAAGTAGATTTACAGTTGTGAATACATGAGATAGTTTATTCTTGTATTATTATTTATTATATTTTTCATACAGACAATTATAAACATATTTTTGGCCCACCCTCTCTATATATTTATTCCATACATAGTTTTGTGTGTGTGTGTGTGAGAGAGAGATAGAGACAGAGACAGACAGGAAGGGAGAGAGATGAGAAGCATCAACTCGTGGTTGCGGCACTTTAGTTGTTCACTGATTGCTTCTCTTACATACCTTAATGGGGTGAAGGGGGCTCCAGCTGAGCCAGTGACCCCTTGCTCAAGCCAGAGACCTTGGGCTTAAGCCACAGGCCATGGGGTTATGCCTATGATCTCACACTCAAGCCGGTGACCCCATGCTTAAGCTGGTGAGCCTGCGCTCAAGCTGGATGATCCTGTGCTCAAGCCGGCCTCACGTTTTGAACTTGGGAGTTCAGCATTCAGGCTGATGCTGTATCCACTATGCCACCATCTGATCAGACTCCATATATAGTGTTTTAGAGTGAGCCCTTTGAAGCAGAAGAAAAGTTTTTGCCTGGGTTTCATTACATCAAATAAATTTACTTCTGAGTCATTATGCTGCATACTTTTTATAAGTTTCCATAGGACTCCAAAGAATCTGGGAAAGAGCATTTTGGTACTGGGGACAGGTTGAAACATCAATTTCCTATTGGAGGAATATAAACTGAATCTCAAATATGTATAGGAGTATGTGTGTATGTGTGTGCATCCATGTGTGTGTTTGTGCAACTTTGATTTTGCCAGATAAATCAAGGTCCCTTCCACATAAGCTTATACTGATGAACCTCCCTCATACATTCTTCATGTAAATATTCACTTACAGCCCTTCTTCCATTTCTTGATATATTTCTTTGTCTAGATGACCTCAGCTCCTTTGACTTATTTTTAAATAAACCTTTTATTTTAAAATAGTTTTAGATATACAGTACAGAAAAGTTGCAAAGACAGTATAGAGAGTTTCCATATACTCCACACAAAGTTTCTCCTATTTTTTTTTACATCTTACATTAGTATGGTATATAGTGGTACCTTGACACACGATTACTTGAAATCATGAGCAATTTGAGAGATGAGCAGTCTCTCGTGGGATTTTTTGCTTTTAAGTCAAGAGCAGATATTTGAATCACGAGTGTTGGACAAATGAGTTTGTAAAATTTGTGTTTTTTGAGTTTGCTTTTATTGTTAAAAATTATGCTGGGCAGCTGTCTGTGAAATTCCTAATTACCTTCCTGCTTGGGAAAGGCAATTATTATGCTAATGTCTCCTCCCCCTCTGCCAGAATCTTCGTCTGACCTTGAAGGTAAATACACTTCTTAAACCAGTTTATTTCTTTACATTCTCTCTTATTATGTGTGTGTGTGTATATATATATATGTATATGTATGTATTTGTTACTTATAAAGTACATTTTCTTATTTAAAAGCATATAAAACAAAAAATTCATGTGGTTTTGGGGAGCCAGAACAAATTAATTGCATTCCCATTAATTTAAATGGGGAAATTTGATTTGACACATGAGCAAATTGAGTCACGAGCTTGGCCATGAAATGAATTAAACTCGTGTGTCAAGGCACCACTGTACTTGTTACAATTAATGAAGCAATATAACATAAATCCATACTTCTTTTAGATTTTCTTTGTTTTTGCCTAATGTCTTATTTTCTGTTCCAGTTTTTCATCCAGGATACTACATTACATTTAGTCATCATGCCTCCTTAGGCTCCCCTTAGCTTCTCAGAACATTCCTTGTTCCTGGTGGTCTTGATAGATTTGAGCAGTACCAGTCAGATATTTTGTGGAATATCACTAAATTGGAGTTTGTCTAATATTTTCCCAATTATTAAACGAGTACAGATTTTGGAGAGGAAGATCGCAGCGATAAATTGCCATTTTTATTACATGTCAGGAATACCTATTATTAACATGACTTATCATTATTGATGTTAACCTTGAAATTACTTTGAGATGGTATGTATCCATTTTATCTACTGTGAAATTACTTTTTTTTTGTATTTTTCCAAAGTGAGAAGCTGGGGGTGGGGTGAAGGAGGCAAACAGATAGACTCCCAAATGTGCCCTACCAGGATCCACCCGGCATGCCCACCAGCCTCTGGGGCGTTGCTCCGTTACAACCAGAGCCATTCTAGCACCCGAGGCAGAGGCCATGGAGCCATCCTCACTGCTCAGGCAAACTTTGCTCTGATAGAGCCTTGGCTGTGGGAGGGGAAGAGAGAGAGATAGAGAGAAAGGAGAGGGGGAAGGGTGGAGAAGCAGATGGGTGCTTCTCCTGTGTGCCCTGGCCAGGAATCGAACCCAGGACTTCCATACGCCGGGCCGACGCTCAACCGCTGAGCCAACTGGCCAGGGCTTTACTTTTTCCACCCATCTTTTAATACTGTACTCTGTGGAGGAAAGATATTATGTGCAGCCCACATTTAGGAAGGAAGTTATGTTCCCTCCCCCCCCCCAGGGGGAAATATCTATATAATGTATTAGGAATTCTTCTGCATGATTTTTCTTTCCCTCATTTATTCATTTAATAATGTGTATCAGTATAGACCAGGGGTCCCCAAACTACGGCCTGCGGGCTGCATGCAGCCCCTTGAGGCCATTTATCCTCCCCCGCCGCGCTTCCAGAAGGGGCACCTATTTCATTGGTGATCAGTGAGAGAAGCATAATTCCCATTGAAATACTGGTCAGTTTGTTGATTAAATTTACTTGTTCTTTATTTTAAATATTGTATTTGTTCCCGTTTTGTTTTGTTTTGTTTTTTACTTTAAAATAAGATATGTGCAGTGTGCATAGAGATTTGTTCATAGTTTTTTTTTATAGTGCCCTCCAACGGTCTGAGGGACAGTGAACTGGCCCCCTATGTAAAACGTTTGGGGACCCCTGGTATAGACTGATGTATATTGATTTTATACTTTGGATTATAATCCAATACTGCATTTATTTTTTTGCTCAAATTGTTCTAGCTTTGACCATTGGATGCTCTTTTGGGTTGACTTTCAAGGCCTTTTGACATACCTCCATCTTTTTTTTTTTTTTTTTTTTTTTTTAACCATTCCCTTACTTTCTGGCAGGGCAAGATGCCCCATGCTCATTTATTTATTTCTTGGCTCACTTTTTCTCCTAGGAGCCATAGTTACATTTATTAGAAAATGGTGTTGGAAACTATGACCTGGATACTAGATGAGCATGCCACTACTGAAACTTCACTGTTCCAAGGCCCTCTCAGCTGATAGAGCAAGGAAATGTATGTTTGTGTGTATAGTAAATTATCCATGTATAACATGTATCTACACATGTTATCTTGTTTACATTTTCGAGAGAACCATCTCTTAGTTTTATTGACTTTTTGTACTGCCTTTTAGCCTCTATATCATTTATTTCCACTCTGATCCTTAATATTTCCTTCCTGCTACTTCCTCTGGGCTTTGTTTGTTGTTCTTTTTCTAGTTCTTCTTTTAGCTGCATGGTTAGATTGATTATTTGTGCTTTTTCTTGCTTCTTAAGGTGTACTTGTAGTGTTATGAACTTCCCTCTCAGGACTGCTTTCACTGTATCCCATACATTTTTGGTTGTTGTGTGTTCATTTTCATTTGTTTAAAGGAAATTTTTTATTTCTTCCTTGATATAATTGTTAACTCATTTGTTATTTAGTAACCTGCTATTTAGACTCTAAGTGTTTGAATGTTTTTCAGTTTTTCTATTGTAGTTGGATTTCTAGTTTCATGCCATTGTGGTCAGACAAGATGCTTGATATGATTTCAATCTTCTTAAATTTATTGAGACTTGTTTTGTGTCCTAACATGTGTTCTACCCTAGAAAATGTAACATGAACACTGAAAAGAATGTATATTCTGCTGCTTTGGGGTGAGATATTCTGAAAATATCAATTAAATCCAATTGATCTAGTGTGTCACTTAAAGCCACTGTTTCTTTGTTAATTTTCTCTCTAGAGTATCTATCCATTGATGTTAGTAGGATATTAAAAGCCTCTACTATTATAGTATTGCTGTCTGCCTCATCCTTTATGTCCATCAGAATCTGCTTTATATATTTAGGTGATACTATGTTGGATGCATAAATATTTACAATGCTTAATCTTCCTGTTGGATTGCTCTCTTAATAATTATATAGTGGCCTTTTTCCCTTACTATAGCCTTTGTTTTAAAGGTTATTTTGTCAGCTATTAGTATTGCTACCCCAGCTTTATTTTTATTTGCATGAAATATTTTTTTCCATCCCTTCACTTTCAGTCTATTTGTATCTTTTGCTCTGTGGCGGGACTTTGATAGACAGCATATATACAGGTCTTGTTTTCTTATCCATGTAGCTACCCTATGTCTTTTGATTGGACCATTTAATCCCTTTACATTTAAGGTTATTATTGATATATATTTTTATTGCTATTTTATTTTATTTTATTATTTTAGTGAAAAGAAGGGAGGAAGAGAGACAGACTCCCACATGTGCCCCAATTGGGATTCACCTGGCAAGCCCACTAAGGGGTGATGCTCTGTCCATCTGGGGTTATTGCTACATTGCTCAACAACTGAGCTTATATTAGTGCCTGAGGAGGCCATAGAGCAGGGGTCCCCAAACTTTTTACACAGGGGGCCAGTTCACTGTCCCTCAGACCGTTGGAGGGCCGGACTATAAAAAAAAAAAACTATGAACAAATTCCTATGCACACTGCACATATCTTACTTTAAAGTAAAAAAACAAAACGGGAACAAATACAATATTTAAAATTAAGAACAAGTAAATTTAAATCAACAAACTGACCAGTATTTCAATGGGAACTATGGGTTTGCTTTTGGCTAATGAGATGGTCAATGTGCTCCTCTCAATGACCACCAATGAAAGAGGTGCTTCTTCCAGAAGTGTGGCGGGGCCGGATAAATGGCCTCAGGGGGCCGCATGCGGCCTGTGGGCCATAGTTTGGGGACCCCTGCCATAGAGCCATCCTCAGTGCCTGGGGCCAACTTGCTCCAACCAAGCCATGGCTGCAGGAGGGGAAAAGAGAGAGAGAGAGAGAGAGAGAAGGGGGAGAGGTGGAGAAGCAGATGGTTGCTTCTCCTGTGTGCCCTGACTGATAATCAAATCCAGGAAATCCATACACCAGGCTGTCACTCTACCAGTGAAGCCAACAGGCCGGGGCCACCATTTTATTCTTTAAACCTATAATTCTTTTTTCTCAATTTCTTTTTTCCTTTCCTATTCCTATAGCAGGCCCTTTAACATTTCTTGTAGTACTGGTTTGGTGGTAAGGAACTCCTTGTGCCTTTTTTTGTTTTTTGTGTTTTTTTGTCTGAGAAGCTCTTTATTTCTCCTTCAATTTTAAATGATGGCTCTGCTGGATAGAGTTGTCTTGGGTGTAGGTTCTTGTCTTGCATCACTTTAAATAATTCTTGCCAATCCCTACTGGCCTGAAGTGTTTCTGTTGTGAAGTCAGATGTCATCCTTATAGGGGCTCCTTTGAAGGTAATTAATTTCTTTTCTCTTGCAGTTTTTTTTTGGTAACAGACAAAGAGAGAGAGATAGAGAGAGAGACAGATAGGGACAGACAGATAGGAAGGTTGAGAGATGAGAAACATCAAGTCTTGGTTGCAGCACCTTAGCTGTTCATTGATTGCTTTCTCATATGTGCCTTGACTGGGAGGCTACAGCATAGTGAGTGACCCCTTGCTCAAGTCAGCAACCTTGGACTCAAGCCAGCAACCTTGGGTTCATGACTATGACCCCATGCTCAAGCCAGCAAACCTGCACTCAAGCTGGTGAGCCCACACTCAAGACGGCAACCTTGGGGTTTTGAACCTGGGTCTTCTGCTTCCCAGTCCAGTGCTCTGTGCATTGCTCTACTGCCTAGTTAGGCTCTTGCAGCTTTTAGTATTCTTTCTTTGTCTCTTAATTTAGATATTTTAATTATGATATGTCTTGGTGTGGGCCTCTTTCAGTTCATCTTTAATGGGACTCTCTGTGCTTCTTGAATTGTGTGACTTTTCCTTCTTCAATTTAGGGAAGTCTTTGGCTATGATTTCTTCAGACAAGTTCTCTATTCCTTATTTGTTCTCTTCTCTTTTCTTTTGGGAACCTGTATGATGAAGATGTTCTTTCTCTTCATGTTTTCACAGAGGTCTCTGAGTTTCCTCACTTTTTTTTTTTTTTTTTGCTGCTCTGCTGCATGCTTATGTTTATATTTCCCTCTAAATCACTGATTCCATCCTCCACTTCATCCAGCCTGCTGTTGATTCCTTCTAGTGCTGTCTTCATTTCTGATGCTATATTTGCCATTTCTGACTGGTTCTTTTTTATGATTTTAGTTTCCTTTGTAATACTTACTATCTCTTTGTTTATGTTCTCATTGTTATTGTCCATTCTCTAACATGTTTGAGCATCCTAATAACCATTATTTTAAACTCTGCATCTGGTAGTTTGGTTACTTCTGTTTTATTTAGTTCTTTTTCTGGGGATTTATCTTATTGATTTATTGGGGTCATATTTCTTTGTCTGCCCATGTTGTCTGTGTATTAGGTAGCTCTGTTTTGACTTTCAAATTTGTTGTGGAGTCTTTATGAGGAAATTGGCTCAGTAGTATTGACCTTCAGGCTATCTGAGTTCCCTGCTCTAAGAATGCTTCTTGAGAGTTATATTTACCCTCCTGTTGTATGTGAGTCTTGCGCTCAGTTGGATTTTTCATGGGTAGGGTTATCCCTTCAGGCTGGCTAGCTCTAAGGGTAACCTTGATCACATGTATTAGACTCTGCAATGTCTGTCCTGTTGGGCATATTCTTTCCAGAATCTGGTGCCTGCTGTACTCTTCCTTCAGGCAAGCCACTTGTATAGCTAGCTGAATCTAGTTATAGTGCAGTCTGCCACTCACTACTGGTTGTGTGATGGGGTTCAGGTATGGGGTGGTGTTAGCTGTTCTCTGTAACCCACTGTGGGCTACCTGTCTGGAAATATTTCTCTGTTCACTATTTGTGTCTGCATATTCTGTGTCTGGGTAGTGTATGTTGGGGCATCTTGTATATAAAGATCAGCTTTCTTCTGCTTAGAGCTGACCATAGTTTCATAAAAGGGCTCAAGCTCCATAAGATTTGCCTCCATTTTTCAGCTGCTTCACCTCCTCTTACAGCTGCCTGGCGTTCCCATAGAGTATTATGTAGAAAGACTGTAGTGTGGGCTTAGCCTGGCCACACCTCATCAACCTCTCTATAGGTTACAAGCTTGCTGGTTTGGGGAGGTTGAGGTCAGGGTGCCAACATTAGTGGGACTCCCTACTTTGGGGATCTCTTGGTCAGTAGCTCAGTATGTGAAAAGTGGCCCCTATTTCAGAGCCTAATCTCTCAGACACTGCTGGATAATCCACTTCTATTTATCCCCAGCAAGGTGAGCAGCAGGTTCAAATTGGGTGGAGTAGAATGTGCCCTCTGCAGAAGTCCTTCTGGCTGAGGAGCCCCTAGTCTAAGGGAGGAAGACTGAGAGAATCCTCCCCTGGGGCTGACTATGCCCCGTCCAAAAAAGTGGCTAAACTGCCCGACATGTCCCAACAATAGGCTCCAGGGAACCCACACCTTGTATGTCAATGCTCCAAGCCTGTCTCCATTACCCCTGTGGAACCTAGCCCAGTGAGGCAGGATATCTGGGACCCAGTCCAGGACAGTATGAAGTTCTATGCTGTACAATGAATGCATGAGCTGCTATGCAGGTGCTGACCACAGAAAGTGGAACTTGCCTCAGTTGGGCCCAATGTCTGCCAAGCCCTCCCTTTGGACACACTGCCAGCAAGGGTCATTGGATCCTGTTCTGATGCTCTCTGCAGCTAGCCACTGGATATGCCAGCCCTGTGCCTCTCCGGAAGAAACCTGGCACAGACCAGTGCAGGACACTGCCCATTACTGGTCCTAAGCAACCTTCTCAGAACTACAAGCAAACCAGTGTTTATGGTTGCCTCTGCTGGGATCAAGTGCACATGCAAATACCAAGCCACACACCTAGGCTGGCTTTTACCCACATTGGATTTGGGGGTAAGTTAGTAAAAGGCCTAAGGCTCCCTGAGATTTCCTCCCTCCTGCCTCTGTTGCCTGTTGGGTTTGACCATTGAAAAAAACACTCATAGAGTCTAGAGTCTGGGGCAACTCAGGGGTTAGGAAAAGTGGTGGGTATGTCTCCCAATCCCAATCCTGGGCCTCAGGCTTCAGTCTGTCTTAACTTTTTTCACAAACTTCAGTAGAGTTTGGCCACCAGGAGTCTAGTGGGTGTGGACTGTGGAACTCAGAGATGTGGTCTGACTACATTCTGGACCATTTCTACTGTATCTCCAGGGAGGTGGAATCAGCAGTCATTCTCAGGAGAGTGTGGGAAAAACCTCCAGCCTCAGTGTCAGAAAGCTGAGTCACTGACACACACCCTGCCTCCTAGTGTACATCTCAGAATGGCCGGATCTCCATAGCTTGGGGCAAGACAGATTTCCGAGGGTGGGGCAAGAGAGATTTCCCCCAGGCTGATGCTGCACAGAGGGGACTGCTCCTCCCAGGAATGATGGTAAGTGCAGCAAATAAGAATGACTCAGCATAGGGGTTCCATTAGCCATCCCCCACACTATCTCTCCCTGGGCCACCAACTTCACACTCTACACATGCTAGTCTAGTCCTCACAGCTATTCCTTCACTGGAGCCCTGGGTAAGTGGCTGTGAATGAGATTTTCTGAGTTGGCTGTTTAAGATGGTGCCTGTGTTTCTGAGAGTTCCTGTATCTTTCTTGCAGACAAAAACCTCACCTCTATTCACTGCCAAATGCTTTGTGGGTTCCACCTCTAGGCACCAATGCTCTAGGCTGGGAAGCCTGGCCTGGGTTTTAGGACCCACGCCTTTCAGGGCAAACCTCCCCACAGCTGAGAGTCCCTCTGGACCCTCAGCCTCCATTTGCTCCTGGGAACTGGGCAGCCCTTTTTGCATTTCTGCCCTTCCTGGTCTTAATGTGACTTTTTCTGTGACTTCTTGGTTATGGACTTCTATTTATTTCATTCAAAGTTGCTTTTTCAAAATGACACCTTGTACCCCATTACACCCCTTTTGCCTTCTCTCCCCCTACCTCCCTCCTCCCTTCTCTCTAGGTTTGCTTTCCTGTCATCTGTATCTATGTGTTATGTATATATAATTTCAATAATTTGTTCACCATTTCTGATCCCATCCCCTCATTCCCTTTCCCTCTGACAGCTGTACTGTACTCCCTGTGACCCTGCCTCTGCCTCTATTCCATTCCTCAGTTCACTTTGTTTATAAGATTCTAAATAAAAATGAGATAATATATTTGTCTTTCTCTGCCTGGCTTATTTCACTTAGCATAATAACCTCCAGGTCCATCCATGCCACTGCAAAAGGCAAGATTTCCTGTTTAAGTGCTGCATAGCATTCAATTCTGTATATGTACCACAGCTTTAAAAATTTTTTTTTTTATTAATTTTACTAGGGTAACATCAATAAATGAGGGTACATATATTCAAAGAAAACATGTCCAGGTTATCTTGTCGATCAATTATGTTGCATACCCATCACCCAAAGTCAGATTGTCCTCCGTCACCTTCTATCTAGTTTTCTTTGTGCCCCTCCCCCTCTCCCTTCCCCTCTCCCTCCCCCCCCCCGTAACCAACACACTTTTGTCCATGTCTCTTAGTCTCGTTTTTATGTCCCACCTATGTATGAAATAATGCACTTCTTGTTTTTTTCTGATTTACTTATTTCACTCTGTATAATGTTATCAAGATCCCACCATTTTGTTGTAAATGATCCGATGTCATCATTTCTTATGGCTGAGTAGTATTCCATAGTGTATATGTGTCACATCTTTAACTCGTCTTCTATTGAAGGGCTTTTTGGTTGTTTCCATGTCTTGGCCACTGTGAACAATGCTGCAATGAACATGGGGCTGCATGTGTCTTTACGTATCATTGTTTCTGAGTTTTTGGGGTATATACCCAGTAGAGGGATTGCATCATAAAGTAGTTCTATTTCAGTTTTTTGAGGAACCACCATACTTTCTTCCATAATGGTTGTACTACTTTACATTCCCACCAACAGCATATGAGGGTTCCTTTTTCTCCACAGCCTCTCCAATATTTGCTATTACCTGTCTTGTTAATAATAGCTAATCTAACAGGTGTGAGGTGGTATCTCATTGCAATTTTGATTTGCATTTCTCTAATAACTAATGAAGATGAGCATCTTTTCATCTAGGAGAAGTGTCTGTTCATGTCCTCTTCCCATTTTTTTATTGGATTGTTTGTTTGTTTGTTGTTGAGTTTTATGAGTTCTTTGTATATTTTGGATATTAGGCCCTTATCTGAGCTGTTGTTTGAAAATATCATTTCTCATTTAGTTGGACGTCTGTTTATTTTGTTGTCAGTTTCTCTTGCTGAGCTAAAACTTCTTAGTCTGATGGAGTCCCATTCATTTATTTTTGCCTTCACTTCCCTTGCCTTTGGAGTCAAATTCATAAAATACTCTTTAAAACCAAGGTCCATGAGTTTAGAACCTATGTCTTCTCCTATGTTCTTTATTGTTTCAGGTCTTATATTTAGGTCTTTGATCCATTTTGAATTAATTTTAGTACAAGGGGACAAACTGTAGTCAAGTTTCATTCTTTTGCATGTGACTTTCCAGTTTTCCCAGCACCATTTGTTGAAGAGGCTTTCTTTTCTCCATTGTGTGTTGTTGGCCCCTTTATCAAAAATTATTTGACCGTGTATATGTGGTTTTATTTCTGGACTTTCTATTCTGGTTTTGGGTTGTCTTTGTTCTTCTTTTTCTAGTTCCTTAAGGTGTGAAGTTAAGTGGTTCAATTGGGCTGTCTCTTGTTTGTTCATATATGCCTGAAGTGATATGAACTTCCCTCTTATCACTGCTTTTGCTGCATCCCATAGATTCTGATATGTCATATTGTCATTTTCATTAGTCTGTATATATCTTTTGATCTCTGCACTTATTTCTTCTTTGAGCCATTCATTTTTTAAAAGTATGTTGTTTAGTTTCCACATTTTTGTGGGATTTTTTCCCTCTTTTTTGCAGTTGAATTCTAGTTTCAAGGCTTTATGATCAGAAAATATGCTTGGTACAACTTCAATTTTTCTGAATTTGCTGATGTTGTTTTTGTGGCCCAACATATGGTCAATTCTTGAGAATGATCCATGTATTCTGGAGAAAAATGTATATTCAGTCACTTTGGGATTGAATGTCCTGTAGATGTCTATCATATCCAGGTGCTCTAGTGTTTTGTTTAAGGCCACTATATCTTTGTTGATTTTCTGTTTGGATGACCGATCTAGAGCTGTCAGCAGTGTATTGAAGTCTCCAAGTATGATTGTATTTCTGTCAGTTTTTGTTTTAAGGTCAGTAAGTAGCTGTCTTATATATTTTGGTGCTCCTTGGTTTGGTGCATATATATTAAGAATTGTTATGTCTTCTTGATTCAGTGTCCCCTTAGCCTTTATGAAATAGCCATTTTTGTCTCTGAGTACTTTTGCTGTCTTGTAGTCAGCATTATCAGATATGAGTATTGCTACGCCTACTTTTTTTTAGATGTTATTTGCTTGGAGTATTGTTTTCCAGCATTTCACTTTGAATTTGTTTTTATCCTTGTTACTTAGATGAGTTTCTTGTAGGCAGCATACAGTTGGATTTTCTTTTTTAATCCATTCTGCTACTCTGTCCTTTTTATTGGTAAGTTTAATCTGTTTACATTTAGGTACCATAGCTTTTTAATTCACTCATCCACTGATGAACACTTGGCCCGTTTCCAGATCTTGGCTATTGTAAACAATGCTGCAATAAACATGGGAGTACATATCTTCTTTTGAATCAGTAATTTGATATTCTTAGGATATATTCCTAAAAGTGGGATAGCTGGGTCAAAAGGCAGTTCTATTTTTAAGTTTTTGAGGAAACTCCATACTGTTTTCCACAGTGGCTGTACAGGTCTGCATTCCCACCAGCAGTGCAGGAGGGTTCCCTTTTCTCCACAACCTCGTCAGCATTTATTGTCTATTGATTTGTTAATGAGGACCATTCTGACAGGTGTGAGGTAGTATCTAAATGTGGTTTTCATTCCATTTCTCTGATAATGATGTTGAACATTTTTTCATATGCTTATTGGCCCTCTATATGTCCTCCTTGGAGAAGTGTCTATTCAGTTCTCTTGCCTTTTCTTTTTTGTATTTTTTGAAATGAGAAGTGGGAAGATAGAGAGACAGACTCCTGCATGTGCCCAACTGAGATCCACCGCAAGCCCAACAAGGGATGATGCTCTGCCCACCTGAGGCAATGCTCCATTGCAACCTGAGCCATTCTAGCACCTGAGGTGGAGGCCATGGACCCATTTCCAGCTCCCAGGCCAACTTTGCTCCAATGGAGTCTTGGCTGCAGCAGGGGAGAGAAAGAGATAGAGCGAAAGGAGAGAGGGAAGGGTGGAGAAGCAGATGGGCGCTTTTCCTGGGTGCCCTGGACAGGAATCAAATGCAGGACTTCCACATGCCAGGCCGATGCTCTACCACTGAGCCAACCAGCCAGGGCCATATTTTGCCCATTTTTTCATTCGATTATTTTCCTTCCTGGTGTTTTAGAAGTCCTTTATAAGTTTTGGTTACTCAGCCCTTATCAAACATATTGAAGAATATGGTCTCCCATTGTGTGGGTTGTCTTTTTATTTTGTTCATGGTGTCGTTTGCTGTGCAAAAGCTTTTTAGTTTGATATAGTTCCATTTGTTTATTTTGTACCTTATTTCATTTGCCTGTGGAGATAAATCTGCAAAAATATTGCTATGAGAGATACTGGAGAGTTTACTGCCTATGTTTTCTTCCAAGATGTTTATGGTTGTGCAACGTACATTTAAGTCTTTTACCCATTTTGAGTTTATTTTTGTGAATGGTGTAAGTTGGTGATCTAGTTTCATTATTTTGCATGTATCTGTCCAATTTTCCAAACACTGTTTATTAAAGAGACTGTCTTTACTCCACTGTATTGTCTTACCTCCTTTATGAAATATCAATTCACCATAAAAACAGGGGTTTATTTCTGGGTTCTCTGTTCTGTTCCATTGATTTGTATGCCTATTCTAATGCCAGTACCAAGCTGTTTTGAGTACAATGGCCTTGTAATATAACTTGATATCAGGAAGTGTGATACGTCCCACTGTATTCTTCACTTTCAAGATTGCAGAGGGTATACGTATTCTTTTTTGGTTTCATATAAATTTTTGGATAATTTGTTCTATAGCTTTGAAGTGTACCATTGAAATATTTACAAGAATTGCATTGCATTTATAGATTGCTTTGGGTAATATTGACATTTTAATGATGTTTATTCTTCTTATCCATGAACACAGAATATGCTTCAACTTATTTGTATCTTCCTTGATTTCTTTTTAAAATGTCTTATAATTTTCAAAGTACAAGTCTTTTACCTCCTTGGTTAAATTTAATCCTAGGTGCTTTATTTATTTATTTATTATGTTGCAATAGTGATGGAGATTGTTTGTTTACTTTCTCTTTCAGACAGTGTATTGTTGGTGTATGATACTGTCACTGATTATTGAATATTAATTTTATGTCCTGCTATCTTGCCAAATTAATTCACCATGTCTAGTAGTTTTTTTGACTGAGACTTTAGGGTTTTCTATGTACAATATCATGTCATCAGGAGATAATGAGAGTTTCACTTCTTTTTCAATGTGGATGCCTTTTATTTCCTTTTCTTTTCTGATTGCTGTGGCTAAGACTTCAAGAACTATATTGAATTAGAGAGGTGAAAGGAGGCAACCTTTCCTTGTTCCTGATATTAAGGGGATTGCTTTTAATTTTTACTCTTTGAGTATGATGTTGGTGTTGGGTTTATAATAAATGGCCTTTATCATGTTGAGGTATGTTCCCTGTATTCCTACTTTGCTGAGAGTTTTGATTATAAATAGGTGCTGGATTTTATCAAATGCTTTTTCTGCATCTATTGATATAATCATGTGATTTTTATTCTTCCTTTTGTTTAGATGATGAATCACATTGACTGCTTTGCAAATATTGTACCAGTCTTGCCTCCCCGGAATAAATCCCACTTGATTATGATGTATGACTCTTTTAATATATTACTGGATCCAGTTTGCTAATCTTTTGTTGAGAATTTTAGCATCTATATTCATTAGGGATATTGGTCCATAGTTTTTTTTCTTTGTAGTGTTTTTATCTGGTTTTGGAATGAGGAAAATGCTTGCTTCATAAGAGGAGCTTGAAAATCTTCCCTGCTCCTCAATTTTTTTGAAATAACTTGTGAATGATAGGTGTTACTTCTTTGAATATTTGGTGAAATTTGCCTGTGAAAACATCCAGTCCAGGACTTTTGTTTTCTGGGTATTTTTTTATCACTGTTTCAACTTCATTTGTTGCCATAGATCTGTTTAGATTTTCTGATTCTTCCAGATTGAATTTTGGATGATTGTATGTTTCTAGAAATTTATCGATTTCACCAAAGTTGTCCAATTTTTTGGCATATAGAGCTTAAGAGTATCTTGTTACAATCCTTTGTATTTCTGTGGTGTCAGTTAATACTTCTCCATTTTCATTTCTAATTTTATTTATTTGAGACCTCTCTCTTTTTTTCTTGATGAATCTGGTTAAATGTTCATCAATCTTGTTTACCTTTTCAGGGAAACCACCTCTGGTTTTCATTGATATTTTGCATTGTTTTTTACCCTCTATGTCATTTATTTCTGCTTTTGTTTTTATTATTTCCTTCTTTCTACTTCATCTGGCCTTTATTTGTTGTTCTCTTCCTAGTTCTTTTAGATGCATAGTTAAGTTGTTTATTTGAGTTCTTTCTCTTGCTCTTTAAGGTATGCCTGTAATGCTATGACCTTCCCTCTCAGGACTGCTTTTGCTGTGTCTTATAAATTTTGAGTTGTTTAATATTAATTTTCATTTGTTTCAAGAAAATTTTTTATTTCTTCCATGATCTAATTGTTATCCCATTCATTATCTAATAACATGGTATTTAGCCTCCAAGTTTTTGAATGTTTTTCAGTTTTTCTGTTGTAGTTGATTTCTAGTTTCATGCCTGTGTAATCAGTTGCTTGACATGATTTCAATCTTCTTAAATTCATTAAAACTTTTTTTGTATGTCCTAACATGTGGTCTCTTCTAGAGAATGTACCATGAGCATTTGAAAAGAATATATATCCTGCTGCTTTGGGGTGGAAGGTTATGAAGTTATCTATTAAATCTCGTTGATCTAATGAGTCATTTAAGGCCTCTGTTTCTTTGTTAATTTTCTTTTTGGATGATCTATCCATTGATGTTAGTGGGGTGTTAAGATTCTCTAGTATTATAGTATTGCTATTGATCTCACCCTTTATGTCCATCAAAATCTGCTTTATATATTTAGGTGCTCCTATATTAGTCAATTAAATATTTACAATGGTTATATCCTCCTGTTGGATTGCCCCCTTCATCATTATGTAGTGACCTTCTTTATCCCTTACTACAGCCTTTGTTTTAAAGTCTTATTTTGTCAGATATATGTATTGCTACCCCAGCTCTTTTATTTTTATTTCCACTTGCATAAAATATTTTTTTCAATCCCTTCACTTTCAGTCTATATTTATCTTCTGTTCTGAGGTGGGTCTCTTATAAACAGAATATATACAAGTCCTGTTTTCTTATTCATGCAGCTTCTCTATGTCTTTTGATTGGAGAATTGATTCATTTACATTTAACATTATTATTGATATGTCGTTATTTATTGCCATTTTATTCTTTAAATTCTTTTTCTTGATTTTGTTTCCCTTTGCTCTTTTTACAGCAGGTCCCTTAACATTTTTTGCAGTATTGGTTTGGTTGTAATGAATTTCTTGAGGTTGTTTTTTGTCTGGTAAGATTTTCTTTTCTTCTTCGTTTTTAAATGATAGCCTTGCCGGATAAAGAATTCTTGGTTGTAGGTTCTTGTTTTGCATCACTGAATATTTCTTTTTTTTTTTTTTAATAAATTTTTATTAATGGTAATGGGATGACATTAATAAATCAGGGTACATATATTCAAAGAAAACATGTCTAGGTTATTTTGTCATTAAATTATGTTGCATACCCCTCGCCCAAAGTCAGATTGTCCTCTGCCACCCTCTATCTAGTTCTCTGTGCCCCTCCCCCTCCCTCTAACTCTCTCCCTTCCTCCCTCCCATGTCCTCCCTCCCCCCACCCCTGGTAACCACCACACTCTTGTCCATGTCTCTTAGTCTCGTTTTTATGTTCCACCCCTCCTGGCCTCAAGTGTTTCTGTTGAGAAGTAGGATGTCACCTTTAGAGGGGCTCTTCTGTAGGTAATCAACTGCTTTTCTCTTGCAGCTTTTAGTATTCTTTCTTTGTCTCTTAACTTTGGCACTTTTATTATGATGTGTCTTGGTGTAGGCCTCCTTGCATTTCTCTTTCATGGGATGCTCTGTGCTTCTTGAACTTGTGTGACTTCTTTCCTTCATCAATATAGGGAAGTTTTCAGCTATGATTTCTTCTAAAATTTCTCTATCCCTTGTTCATTCTCTTCTCATTTAGGAACCTCTTCATGTTGTCACAGAGGTCTCTTAAGAGTTCCCTCAGTCTTTTTGAGCCTCTTCTTTTTGCTGCTCTGCTTCTGTGATTTCATTTATCTTGTCCTCTAAATTACAGATTCAATCCTCTGATTCATCCAGCCTGCTATTGATTCCGTCTAGTACAGTCTTCATTTCTGATATTGTATTTTTTATTTCTGACTGGTTCCTTTCTATAATTTCAATGTCCTTTTTGATGCTTGCTATCTCTTTACTTAGATGCTCATTATGTCCTTCCAATGTTGCTCTAAAATCCTTGAGCATCCTAAAAGTCATTATTTTAAACTCTGCATCTGGTAGTTTGGTTATATTCATTTCATTTAGTTCTTTATCTGGGGATTTCTCTTGTTGATTCATTTGGGTCACATTTCTCTGTCTTCCCATTTTGTCTGTGTATTAGGTATCATTGTCAGACTTTGAAATTTTTGTGGTATCTTTATGAGGAAGATGGGCTCAGTGGCACTGACCTGCATGCCACCTATTTTTCTCATTCTAGGAATGTTTCTTGAGGGTATAATTTTCTCTCTTGTTGTATGTGAGTATTAAATGCAGTTGGTCATTTTGTAGGTATGGTTATTCCTTCAGGCTGGCCCACTCTAAGGGTAAACCTTGATCATGTGTACTACACACTGTGCAATGTCTGTCCTGTTGGGCATATTTATTCTCCACAGTGTCTGGTGCCTGCTAGTCTCCACCTTTGGGCATGCTGCTTGTGTAGGTAGCTGAGACTAAGGTTGGTGTTGTCTGCCACCTACTACCAGTTGTGTTGGCTCTAGATTTTCTTGGGTTGATGTCAGCTGTTTTTGTAACTTGGTATGGCCTACATGTCTGACACTACTGCACTTTTTGCTGTTTGTGTCTGCGTTTTCTGTGCCTGTGCAGTTTGGGAGGGGCCAACCTTTGTATAGGGATCAACTTCCTCCTGCTTACAGATGACAGTATCTCTATAAAGGCACCCAGCTCTGTAATATTTATCTCCACTTTTCAGCTCCTCTTCCTTCTCTTGCAGCTAGCTACCTGGTCTTCACACAGAGTCTCCTGTAGAAAGACTGTAGTGGGGTCTCAGGTTGGCCTCACCCAACCATCCCCTCTACAGGTTGCATGCTTGGTGGGTTAGGGCAGCTCAGGTTGTGAATACAACATTAGTGGGAACCCCTCTATCAGGGGTCTCTTGGTCAGGAACTTGGTACAAGGAATGTGGCCTCTACTCCAGAGCTTGATCCCTCAGCCACTGCTGGATACTTAAATTTTATTTTTTCACAACAAGGTGAGCAGCAGGTTCAGGCTGAATGTGGCTGACAATCCCCTCTGCAGAAATTCTTTCAGCTGGTGAGACACTGGTGTCAGAGAGAAAGACTGAGAGAGTCTTTTTCTGGGGCTGACTCAGCCCCCCCCCCCAAAGTGGCTAAGCCCTTCGACCAAACTGAACAATAGACTCAGAAGGAAACACATTTTAAATGTTCATACTCCAACTCTTTCTCCCTTTCCCCTGTGGAATCGAGCCCAGCAGGGCAGGATATACAGCAATTGTGCTGGCTGACAGTGCAGCTCCACCTGATCCAATGCACATGAGCTGCTTTGCCATTGCTGATCACTGAGAGTGGAACTTGCCTTAGCTGGGCCAGCTGAGAGACTTTCCTTAGGATACCACTCTAGCAAGGATTATTAGGTCCTGAACCGATGCTTTCCACAGCTGGCCCCTGGATGTGCCAGCAAGAACTCAGTGAGGACCAGTGGAAGACTGCCCATGATTGGCCCTCAGTGACCTTGGAGCTACAAGCAATTCAGAGACTGTGGCTGCCTCTGCTGAGCCCAGGTACACAGGGAAATACCAGCTGCATACCTAGGCTGGCATTTAACCACTCTTGGCCTGGTTGAAGGTCCGCTTAAAAGGCCAAGATTCCCTGAGTTCCACCTCCTGCAGCCTCTTGTCTGCTGGCTGCTTGTTGGGCTTGGCTGCTGAAAAAACCTCTGCTAGAGTGTGGAGCCTGCAGCAATTCAGGGATTAAGAAGGTTGTTGGGTGTGGCTCTGCCCCTCTGCCCCAGGTGTCAGGCTGTCCAGACTTTTTGCACAGACTTCACTATGGTGTGGCCTCAGGAGGAGTCTGGTGGGTGTGACCTCAGACCCATAGGTGTGGTCTGCCTATCCTCTTGACAGTTTCTACTGAGTCTCCTGTGAAGTGGAAGCACTTGTCTTAGACTTGGGCATGTGTTGGGTAAAGCTTTGGCCTCAACACCAGAAAACCGAGTCACTGATGCACCCCCTGCCTCCTGGCTTCTTAGCACAACCTACTCGCCGTAACTGGAACAGGAGAAACTCCCGATTTTGGAGCAGTTGCTACTCCACAGGCTGGTGCTGCTCAGAGGGGATGCTCCCCCCAGGAAAGATGCTGACTGCAGTACTGGAGAATGACTCAGCACAGGGTTTCCAGTGGCCATCCCCCACAGTGTCTCTTCCTGGGCTTCCAACTTTACATTCTCCTCTCACAGCTCTAATCCTCTCAGATCTCCATCCACCAGAGCTCTGGGCAAGTAGCTGTGAACAAGATTTTCTGTGCTGGCCCCTTGAGATGGAGCCTGCCTCTCTGAGAGCTCAGTCTCTTCTCGCAGAGAGAGACATGGCTCTTTTCACTGCCAAATGCTATCTGGGCACCTCTTCTAGGTTCTGGGGCTCTAGGCTGGGGCTATGGGCCTGGGGATGAGCACCCATACCTCTCAGGGCATCCCTACCTGCAGTGAGAGTCCCTCCAGACCCTCAGCCACCACTTACTCCTGGGACCGGGGCAGCCCTTTCCGCATCTCCACCTTTCCTACCAGTCTCAGTGTGGCTTCTTCTGTGATCCTGGGTTATAGAATCTTCTTCGTTTATTCCAAAGTTAGTTTTTCAAGATGACTGTTCTTAAATTAAGTTGTTATCCAATTTGGTCCTGGGAGATGGCAGTTAGAATGTCCGCCTACTCCGTTGCCATTTTAAAATCTTCCATTTGATCATGATTTTTTAATTCCACTTTGCTATTCTATTCCTTTAGATTGGATAGTGTAATCCTGCAATATTTAATGCAACTACTGATACCTAAAAAAGTCTGTCATTTTCTGATTGTTTTCTTTTTCTTTTAAAGTATAAAAATAAAATTTATATTCACTCATCAAGTGCCTGTGTGGTCGATAGATGACACTCTTGAGCCATGGAATGTAAATGGGTTTCCTCCTACCAGCCCTCAAACTTATATATTGTGAAATATAACACTTATAGAAAAAGTACACAGGGCCCTCACTAAGTTGCTCAGTTGGTCAGAGTGTCATCCCAATATGCCAAGGTTGTGGACACAATTCCTGGTCAGGGCACATGTATGAATCAACCAATGAATGCGTAAGTAAGGTGGAAAAAACAAGTCGATGTTTATTTCTGCCCCCACCTCTAAAATCAATTTTAAAACATAAAAATGAAAAAGTACTCAGGACAGAGTTTTGTGACACCATGAATTTTTCGACAATAATCACATGTCCCCATTCCCAAGTCTGGTAAAATAATACACTTTAGTGTAGCCAAGGGTATTTGTATGCTTCTTCCATCACTATCCTCTCTCTTTCCCCTAAATGTTATTAGCACAACTCTGTGTGTAACAATAAAATTTAATTGTAGCCATTTCTGGACCATATATATATATATATATATATATATATTCATACACTAGATGTTCTTAGATATCTTCTCTAAGATATTTGTCAGATTTAACTAAGTTGGTGCATGCAGGTGTCATTTGGTCATTTTCATTGCTTTTTGGGGCTCGAATATTTCATATATTGTGTTGATGGACATTTGTATGACTGCTGGTTCGACACTGCTGTAAACATTCTTGTGCATGTTTATACTCAAGTCCATGCCTTTCCGTCCACTGCACATGCAGACCTAAAACTGCGGTGTCAGAGAATCTGTATGTGTTAACCTTCAGTAGATACTCTGCTAGCTATAGCTGGTCAATTTCCATTTTGAGCAGTAGTGAGTGGCTGTTGCCACATATCTTCCATCGAAAACTTAGTTGTAAATGTTTTTTTTGTTTTTATTTGATTTTGGAGAGAGAGAAACACTGATTTATTGTTCCACTTACTTATGCATTTATTGGTTGACTCCTGCATGTGCCCTGACCAGGGATCAATCCTGAAACACTGGCATATTAGGACAATGCTCTAATGTTTTTTAAAAAATTAAATTTAACAAGGTGACATTGATCAATAAGAGTACATAAGTTTCACGTAAACATTTTTATAGCATTTGAACTTTTCTTTATGTCTCACAGATTTTTATTTAATCTTTATCCAATGTTTACTCTCATAGGTTATTTGACCCTTATTTTCTCAATTTCTACCTTCTTTTATAATTAGTTAATTTTTTGTGATGATACATTTTATAATTTTCTCATTTCCAGTGTCTGTATGTTTTAGATATGTTCTTTATGATTACCATAAGGATTACATATGCTATGCTACAGTTAAAACTGTCTAATTTCAATTGATAACAACTTAATTTCAATTAAACAACAGGGTACAAAATCACTACTGCTTTAAAGCTCATCTTACTTCTGTTAAAGATATCATCAAATTACAACTTTATGCACCATTTGCCAAATAAAATAATATAGATTCTTTTTTTAAATTTTATTTTTATTTATTCATTTTTAGAGAGGACAGAGAGAGGGAGAGAGAGAGACAGACAGGGAAAGAGAGGAGAGAGAGACAGAGAGAGAGAAGGGGGAGGATCTGGAAGCATCAACTCCCATAAGTGCCTTGACCAGGCAAGCCCAGGGTTTCGAACTGGCGACCTCAGCATTTCCAGGTTGATGCTTTATCCACTGTGCCACCACAGGTCAGGCTAGATTCCTTTTTAAATTGAAGTTTGTTGAGGTGACTGGTTAACATAATTTTACAGGTTTCAAGTGCCCATTCCTAAAATACATTCCTGTACACTGTTTTGTGACAGCTCCCCAAGTCATGTCTTTGTCCATCACCGTTTATCCTCTCATACCCTTCTACACCAGCCCTGGGAAGTCAGTGCATTGTTGTTTGTGTCCATGAGATTTTTTTTTGTCTTTTTGCTCTGTCCCTCCACTTCCCTCACAGCCCTTCCACCACAAATGCTGTCAGCCTGTTCTCTATGTATAAGTCTGTTTCTGTTTTGCTACTTAATTAATTTTGTTCATTAGTTTCCACATATTGGTGAAATCATATGGTACTTGTCTTTCTCTGACTTGCTTATTTCACTTAGCTGAATGATCTCCAGGTTCATCCCTGTTGTCGAAACTGAAAGATTTTCTTTGTTTCTGTGTAGTATTCCATTGTGTAAATGTACCACAGCTTCTTTTTTCTTAAATTTTATTTAGAAAATTAAATTTAATGGAGTGATGTTTATCAATTAGAAGACATAGGTTTTAGGTAAACATTTCTATAGCATTTGAATTATCAATTATGTTGTATACGCATCACACAAACTGAAATCATTTTTCATGATGGTGTATTTGTCCCAGTTTACTCTCTTCCCTCTAACCCTCCTTCACATCCCCCTCATGCTGGTTACCTCTTCACTTTTATCTATGTCCATGAGTACCACTTTTATATCCCTCTTATGTGTGAAATAATACAGTTCTTAGCTTTCATTGATTTACTTATGTCAGTCAATATAATGTTCTCAAGGTCCATCCATGTTGTAAATTCTAATATGTCATCATTTCTCTTTTGTGACAGAGACAGAGAGAGGGACTGATGGGGACAGACAGGAATGAAGAGAGATAAGAAGCATCAATTCTTTGTTGTGGCTCTGATAGCTTCTTAATTGTTCATTGATTGCTTTCTCATATGTGCCTTGACTTGGAGGGCTACAGCAGAGCAAATGACCCCTTCTCAAGCCAGTGACTTTGGGCTCAAGCCAGTGACCATGGGGTCATGTCTATGATCCAATGCTCAAGCTAGCAACCCTGTGCTCAATCTGGTGAGCCCGCACTCAAGCCGACAACCTCGGGATTTTGAACATGGGTACTCTGCCTCCCAGTCCAATGCTCTATCCACTGTGCCACTGTCTGGACAGGCTGTCATCGTTTCTTATGGGTGAGTAGTATCTCATTGTATATATGCACAACATATTTTTATCCAATTTTTTATTGAGGGATACTTTGGTTGTTTCCATCTTGGTCACTGTGAATTGTTACAATAAACATGGGGTAATAATGTATCTTTACAATACCAAAGATTTTGAGATTTTAGGGTAAATACCCAGTTGAGAGACTACTGCATCATATGGTAGTTCTAATCATAACTTTTTGAGGAACCAGCATACTTTCTTGAATAATGGTTGTACTAATTTGCATTCCCACCAGCAGTCAATAAGGAAGGGTTCTTTTTCTTCAACATCCTCTCCAACACTTGATATTACCTATCTTGTTGATAATAGCCAATCTAACAGGTGTGAGGTGGTATTTTATTGTAGCTTTGATTTACATTTCTTGAATAGCTAGTGAAGATGAGCATCTTTTTATATATCTGTTGGCCATTTGCATGTCCTCTTGAGACAAGTGTCTGTTTAGTTCCTTTCCCCATATTTTTTTTGTATTTTTCTGAAGTCAGAAGCAGGGAGGCAGAGAGACAGATTCCCATATTTGCCCAACCAGAATCCAGCTGGCAAGCCCACTAGGGGGCAGTGTTCCACCTATCTGGAGTGTTGTTCTTTTGCAACTTGATCCATTCTAGCGCCTGAGGCGTAGGCCATGGAGCCATCCTCAGCGCCCCGGCTAACTTTGCTCCAATGGAGCCTTGGCTGCAGGATGGGAAGAGAGAGACAGAGAGAAAGGAGTGGGTAGGGATGGAGAAGTAGATGGGCAGTACTCCTGTATGCCCTGGCAGGGAATCAAACTGAGGACATCCACATGCTGGACTGACCAGCCAGGGCCGGGTCTTTTCCCCATTTTTTTAGTTGGATTGTTTGCTTAATTGTTGCTGAGATTTGTGAGTTCTTTATATGTTGTGGATACTAATTCCCTATCAGAGCTCTTGTTTATAAATATCTCCCATTTAGTTGGCTGCCTATTTGTTTTGTTGTCAGTTTCTTTTGCTGTACAGAAGCTTTTTACATTGATATAGTTCCTTTCATTTATTTTTGCCTTTAATTCCCTTGCCTTTGAGGTCAAATTCATAAATTGTTCTATATGGCCAAGGTCCATAAGTTTAGTACCTATGCTGTCTTCTATGTAATATATGGTAGGAGATCTTAATAAGGTCTTTCTTCCATTTTGAATTAATTTTTGTGCAGGGGAACAAGTTGTAGTCAAGTATCATTTTTTTGCATGTGGCTTTCCAATTTTCCCAGCACCATGTATTAAAGAGGCTTTCTTTTCTCCACTGTGTGAATTTGGCTCTTTTGTCAAAGATGATTTGTCCACATATATGGGGTTTTATTTCTGGGCTCTCAATTCTTTTCCATTGGTCTGTATCTCTGTTTTTCTGCCAGTACCATGCTGTTTTGATTATTGTGGCTCTATAGTATAATTTGAAGTCAGTGTGATACCTCTGGCTTCATTCTTTTCCACAGGATTACTTTGGCTATTTGGGTATTTTTATGGTTTCATACCAACCTGGTGATTTTTTGTTCTATCTCTTTAAAATAATTCCATTGGTATTTTGATGGGGATTGCATTAAATTTGTATATTACTTTGGGTAATACAGACATTTTAAATATGTTGATTCTTCCAATTTATGAACATGGATAATTTTTCCATTTCATTTTATCATCTTTTTTCAATTTCATTCATTAATGTTTTATAGTTTCAGTATATAGATCCTTCACAGTCTTTGTTAACTTTATTACTGGATATATATATTTTTGTAATTGTAAAATGAATTGGTTTTTTGTTTGTTTGTTTTTTAATTCATTTTCTGAAGTTTTATTGTTCATGTATAGGAAAGCAATCAACTTTTGTATGTTGATGTTGTACCTGTAACTTGTATTGATTTGTTTCTAATAGTTTTTTTATGGTGTCTGTGGGGTTTCTATATACAGGATCAGGTCATTTGCAAAAAGTGATACCTTTACTTCTTTCCTGACATGGATGACTTACATTTTTTTCTCTTGCCTGATTGCTCTGGCTAAAACTTCCAGAACTATTTTGAATAAAAGTAGAGAGAGCAGGCAGCTTTTTCTTGTTTCTTATTTTAGGGGAAAATTTTTTATTTTACAATCATTTATTATGATGGTTTGTCATATATGACCTTAATTATGCTGAGTTACTTTTCTTCTATTCCCATTTTATTAAGTGTTTTAAACATAAAGGGGTGTTTTATCTTATTGAATGTCTTTTCTGAATCAATTGATAGGGTCATATGATTTTTTTCTTTGTTTTTTTGATGTGGTGTATTACATTGATTTATTTATGTATGTTGAACTATCCTTGTGCTCCTGGAATGAATCCCACTTGATCATGATGTATTCTTTTTTAATATGTAATTGTCTTTGATTTCCTAGTATTTTGTTTAGGATTTTTGCATCTGCATTTGGTAGAGATATTGGTCTGTAGTTTTTTGTTTGTTTGTGTGTGTGTGTGTGTGTGTGTGTGTGTGTGTGTGTGTGTGTGTGTTGTTCTTACCAGGTTTTGGTGTCTGGGTTATATTGGGTTTATAAATTGTGTTAGAGGGTATTGCCTTTTCTTCTATTGTTTTTGAAGACTCTGAAAAGGATAGGTACCAAATCTTCTTTGAATGTTTGGTAAAATTAGTTTACCCATCTGGTCCTGGACTTTTATTTTTGGGGGAACTTTTTTATAGTTGTTTATATTTCTTCCCTGCTTACGGGTCTATTTAGGTATTCCATTTCTTCATGACTCAATCTAGAAAGATTGTATAGTTCTATGAATTATCTATTTTCTCTAGGTTTTTAAATTTGGTAGCATATAATGTTTCACAGTATTCTTATATGATCATTTGTAGATCTATGATGTCTGTGGTTATTTCCACTTGTTCATTTTGGATTTTGTTTATGTAAGTCCTTTCTATTTTTTCATTAGTGAGTCTAGCCAGGGGTTTGTCAATTTTATTGATTTTTGCAAAGAACTAGCTGTTTGTTGTATTAATTTTTATAGAGCTTTTGTTTTCTATTTCATTTAGTCCTGCTTTAATTTTTACTATTTCCTTTATTCTGCTGACTTTGGGTTGCCTTTATTTTTCTCTTTCTAGTTTCTTAAGATGTGATGTTAGGTTGTTTACTTGGGATCTCTATCATTTCTTGATATAAGCAGGTAATGACAATAAACTTCTATCTTATTACTGCATTTGATGCATCTCTGAAATTTTGTTATGTCGTTTTTGTTTTCATTTGTTTGTATATATCTTTTGATATCTACTTGTATTTCTTCTTTGACCCAGACATTTTGTAGAAGTATGTTGTTTAATTTCCACATTTTTTGTGGGTTTCTTTACTTCCATTTTACAGTTGAATTCTAATTTCAGAGCCTATGGTCAGGAAATATGATTAGTATAATTTCAATCTTCCTGAATTTTTTGATGTTAGTTTTGTGGCCTAACATGTGGTTTATTTTTGAGAACATTGCATGCGCACTAGAGAAGAATGTATGTTCTGCTGTTTTGGGATGAAATGTCCTGTACATGTCTATTATATCCATTCAGTCCAATACATCCTTTCAAGCCAATATTTCTTCATTGATCTCTGTTTAGATGATCTAAAGCTGTCAATGGTGTGTTGAAATCTTCAAATATGATTGTGTTTTATTCTGCTTATATTTTCAGATCAGTTAGTAGATGTATATTTTGGTGCTTTATGGTTTGGTGCATATATATTAAGAAGTGTTAGGTCTTATTGATGCCAAGTCTCCTTTATCATTATGAAATGTCCATCTTTTTCTCTGGTTACGTTTGTTGTCTTGAAGTCAGCATTGTCAGATATGAGTATGGCTGCATCTGCTTTTCTTTGGTTATTATTTACTTGGAGAATCGTTTTCCAACCTTCCACTTTGAGTCTACTTTCATCCTTGTAGCTTAGATGTGTCTTTTGAAGAGTTTTGCTTTTTGATAGAATCTGCTATCCTGTGCCTCTTTTTTTGATGAGATCAGTTTATTTATATTTTGGGTAATTGTTGGCCCATTAGGATTTCCCATTTTATGTTTTATTTTTGGTAGCTTTTTAGTTCATTTGATTCTTCTCTATATTGTGTCTGTCAATTGTTTTGTTTGTTTGTGTGGGTTTTTTTGGTGGTATTTTATACTTCTTTATGTTGTATTTCTCTTTTTTAACTGTATTTCAGTAGCTTTTTTGTGGGTGGTTGCCATTAGGTTATTAAGAGAAAAATGTCATATGGACAAGAGTTCTTTGTCATATGATTGCTTCTGTACTTCATCCTCCTTTGCTACTGCAGATCTTTATCCTCTCCCCTTTTAAGTTATTGGTGTCACAGATTATCCTTGTTTTTATTTGTGACATTGTTGGACCTTTTACTTGTAATATTGATTTGGTTATTTTCTTTGTATCTGGTTGGATAACCCCCTTGAGTATTTCCTGCAGTGGGGGTTTTCTGGTGATAAAATTTTCTCAGCTTCTATATGTCTGCAAAAGTGTTTATTTATTCTTCATTTTTGAAGAACAACTTTGAAGAATATAGTATTCTTGGCTGTAAATTCCTCTGTTTCAGTTCTTTGAAAGTTTGGATCCATTCTCTTCTGTCTTATAGAGTTTCTGCTGAGAAGTGTGATGATAACCTAATGAACCTTCCTTTATAGGTTATGTGCTTCTTTTTCCTAGCTGCCTTGAGGATTTTTCTCTGTCATTGATTTTTGACAATTTTACTATGATGTGCCTTAGAGTAGGTCTGTTTGGGTTGAGGTAACTCAGTGTTCTGTTTGCTTCTTGAATTCAAGGCTCTAACTCTTTTCATAGGCTTAGAAATTCTCATCAGTTATTTGTTAGAATAGGTTCTCCATTCCCTTCTGTTTCTCTTCTTCTTCTTATATACCAATTATTTTTATATTGCTCCTTCTGATGGAGTCAGACAATTCTTGAAGTGCTCTCTTGGTTTTTTTTTTTTCTTAATTTAGGAGTATCTCACCTCTTCCCTCTGTAGCATGTCTAGTTACCTGTCACTGATTCTTTTCTCTCTCTGGCTTGTTCTATTAGCTGAACTTGCTACCTCTGTTTTCAATTCATGTATTGAATTTTTCATCTGTTTTAAAAGTTTCAATCTCCTTGATGAGCTTATTAAGTTGCCTATTGGTATTTTCTTACATCTTGCTGAGTGTTTTAAGAATTCCAATTTTGAATTCTCTGTCACTTAACTCCAAGGTTTCTCATGTGATTGAGATTTTTTCTGGAGATTTTTTTTTCTTTCTGAACTATGTCTCTGTCTTCTGTATCTATGGTTTTTTATTTCTTCTTCTTTGATGACATTTATAAGTGTTATTATGAGCTCTAACAAAAAATTAACTAAAATTAATATAAAATAAAAATACAATGAAATAATAAAAATTTAAAAGTAATGTCAATTAAAAAAGAAAAACCACAGATAAAGAAGATTGAAAGCAAAAAAAAATCAAATACAATCACAATGCCCTCATAAAAATAAGATTAAAAATATAGAAATTAAGAAAATGACAGTCAAAAGAGGGAAAAATTTTTAAAAAAGGTAGAAAGGAAAAAAGGAAAAGTAAATTTTGGTTTTGAGAGGTTAACTCTTTTCTTCTATAAGTGTATTATAAGTTTTAGCTCTTTGAAATTCCTGGGATGTCCTATGCTGAGATGTTTCTGTGGCAATCATGTAGATGGGTCCACAGTAGTGTTGGTTGTTGGAGTGTGTTATGAAGGCTTAAGTCTTCATTTTTCTAGCTTTATGGCTCTAGCCATGGCAATCTCAAGCTTCCTGGTGCCCTTCTTTATGTCTCAATAGACTAGGGGCCAGGACTGGAGCTCTTCTGTTCCTCAAGGTAGCGAGTGGCTCTGGAGAGCTAGCTGTGGGCTTTGTCTCTGCCACTCCCCATACCCATGAGCTGAGGGAGGAAGGATATGGGAGGCTGGGGTACCTCACTTTAGTTTTCTCTGTCTTTGCTGAGTTTGGGCTGCAGACAGACTGCGGGAATACTGGCTGTGACCCCATGCTATGCCACTGCTTTGGTTCAGTATCTCCACTTCTGCCCATCTACCTCACTGCTCCTCCTGCCAGAAGATGACCCACTCACTCTGGGTTTTTCTCTCCATAACCCTCAGAGAAAACCTAGACAACTGAGATCCCTCTTCCTTGTAGTCTGGCAGAGAAAAAACAAAACAAAAAACAATCACTTCAGGTTTGTCTCCTTTCCAGAACCAACCAAGAATGCAGTTTATCTTCTCACCCCCTTTGCAACTTTTTCTACCTTTAGTCCATTCTGTGCACAGACCTTTCAGGCACATCTGTGAGCCCAGCTGGATTTCCTTCAATGTACTGTAGTTGTTCACTTTGTTGAAATTTGAAGGGTTGAGATCAGGAGTATCTGTCACACTGCCATTACTCTGACCTCACCACAGTTTTTTAATTCATTCTTCTACTGATAGGCACTTGGGTTGTTTCCAGATCTTGGCTATTGTAAATAATGCTGCATTGATCATAGGGGACCCTCTATTCTTTTGCATTAGTGTTTTAGTAGTCTTAGGATATATTCTTACAAGTGAGATCACTGGGTCAAAAGGCAGTTCCATTTTTAATATTTTGAGATAACTCCATATTGCTTTTCACAATGGCTGTACTAATCTGTATTCCCACCAACAGTGCATGAGGATTTCCTTTTCTTTACACCCTTACCAACACTTGTTTGTTAAGTTATTGTGATAAACATTCTGATGGGTATGATGTGATAACTCTTTGTGGTTTTAATTTGCATTTCTCTGATGATTAAAAATGTCAGCATTTTTTCATATGTCTATTGGTCATCTGTATGTCCTCATTAGAAAAGTGTGCAAGCCCTGGCCGGTTTGCTCAGTGGTAGAGCATCGGCCTGGTGTGTGGAAGTCCCAGGTTCAATTCCTGGCCAGGGCACACAGGAGAAGCACCCATCTGCTTCTCTAACCCTCCCCCTCTCCTTTCTCTCTGTCTCTCTCTTCCCATCCTGCAGCCAAGATTCCATTGGAGAAAAGTTGGTCCAGACACTGAGGATGGCTCCATGGCCTCCACCTCAGGTGCTAGAATGGCTCAGGTTGCAATAGAGCAACACCCCAAAGGGGCAGAGCATCACCCCCTAATGGGCTTGCCACATGGATCCCGGTTGGGTGCATGCAGGAGTTTGTCTCTCTGCCTCACCACTTCTTACTTCAGAAAAATACCCCCCAAAAGAAAAAAATTATTATGATGTCAGCCTGCCTAATGGTAGTGCAGTTGATAAGAGTATAAACCTGGAATGCTGAGGTCCCAAGTTCAAAACCCCAATGTTGCTGGCTTAAATTTAGGCTCACCACTTTAGTACAGGGTCACTGGCTTGAGTGTGGGATCCTCTCTACATGATCCCATGCTCACTGGCTTGAGTCCATAGTCTGTGGCTTGAGCCCAATGTCACTGGCTTGAGCAAGAAGTCACTGGCTTGACTGGAGCCCCTTGGTCGAGGCATGTATGACACACAGTCAATGAACAACTAAAGTGCTGCAAATACAATTTGATGTTTCTCATCTCTTTCCCTTCCTCTCTCTCTCATTCTGTCTATCTATCTATCTATCTATCTATCTATCTATCTATCTATCTATCTATCTATCTATCATCATCTATCTATCCTCTATCTAATTCCAGATTATTTTATCACCCCAAATTGAAATACCATAATCATTAAGCAGTTAGTCCCCATTCACCTGTGCTCCCATCTCATGGAAACCAGAAATTTGCTTTCTGTCTCTAAGGAATTGCTTATTCTGGATGTTTCTTATGAATAGAATCATATAATAATATGACCTTTGTGTCTGTCTTTTTTTCATTCAGTATAATTTATCCATAGTCATTCATATTGTAACATCTTTTTTCATTGAAAAATATTTTATTTTGTAGAGATACTACATTTTTTTTTTACTCATCCATTGGTGGACATTTGGATTGTTTCCACCTTTTGGCTGTTGTGAATAATGCTGCTTTGTATACTCATGTACAAGTATTTATTTGAACATTTCTTTCCAATTGTTTTGGTAAATCCAGGAGTGGAATTGCTGGATTATATGATAATTCTATATTTAACTTTTTAAGGAACTGCCAAAATATTTTTCCTTTTACATTTCCACCAGTAATGTATGAATGGTGCCAGTTTCTTCACATTTTGCCTACACTTGATTTTTTTTAAACTATAGCCATTCATCTGTACATGAAATGTAATCTCACTGTGATTTTGATTTACATTTCTCTAATGACAAATGACATCATTTTTTATGTAATTGTTGGTCATTGTATAGCTACTTTGAAAGAGTGTCTATTCATATTCTTTTTTAATGTTCAGTTGTTTTTTGTAGTGGTTGAATTGTAAGAATTTTTAAATACATTCTAGATGCTGGACCTTTCATGTGCTTTGAAAATGCTTGCTCCCATTTTGTGGGTTTTCTTTTCATTCTCTTGACAGTGTCCTTTGATGTACAAACTCTTTTAATTTTGATGGAGTCCAATTTACCTATTTTTATTCATTTTTATTTATTTATTTATTTGTATTTATATATCACCTGATATTTATTTTTTTTCATTTTTATTTTTCAATTACAGTTGACATGCAATATTATATTAGTTTTAGGTATACACCATAGTGACTATACATTATATAAGTGATCATTTCAATAATCCTTGTACACATCTGACACCATACATGATTATTGGAATATTATTGACTATATTTTCTATGCTATATTTTACATCCCTGTGACTATTCTGTACCAAACCCAAACAATTTGTACTTCTTAATTGCTTCACCCTTTTCATCCATCTCCCCAAACCCCCTCCCATCTGGCAACCATCAAAATGTATCTGTTAAGTCTGTTTCTATTCTGCTTGTTTATTTATTCCGTTTTTTAATTCAATTGTTGATATGTATTTATTGTGTGTCCGTTTTTTCTCTTCATTCTATCACATATTATTTCATTAGTTTGTTTTGTACTTTGAGCCACCTTTATATTCTTGGAAAAAGTTGCATTTAGTTATATAACTCTTTTTATAATAATGCTGTTGCATTGGATTTGCTAGTACTTTGTTCAATATTTGTGCGTTTATATTTGTCAGAGGTATTAGTATAGTTTTCTTGTGATGTCTTTGTGGCTTTGATATTAGAGTAATACTAGCTTAATAAAATTAGTTAGAAAGTGTTTCTGTTTTTGGAGTTATTTGACAAGAACTGGTGTTAGTTCTTCTTTAACTATTTGACAGAATTCTACAATGAAACAATTTAAATCTGGACTTTTATTGTTAGGAGGTTTTTGATTACTGACCTAATCTAGTGTTATAATGTATATCTATATACACTTTTATTTCTTCTTCAGTCAGTTATGGTAGTCCATGCATTTCTAGGAATTTGTTCCACTTTTCTACATTAACTAATGTGTTGTTATACAATTATTCACAGCAGTCTTTTGTAATTATTTTTATTTCCCTAATGTTGGTAATAATGTCTCCAGTTTCATTTATGATTTAATAATTTTAATCTTCTCTCTTCATTCTCAGTCTAGCTAAAGTTGATCAATTTTGTTATTTTTTTAAAGAACAGACTTTCCTTTTTGTTGATTTTTTTACTCACCTTTCCTTATTTTGTTTATCAATTCCAATCTTTATTATTTACTTCCTTCTGATTACTTTAGATATAATTTGCTTTTTTTCTACTTCCTTTAGGGATAAAGGTAGATTACTGATTTGGAATTTTCTTAATGTAAATGTTTACGGATACATTTACATTACACAGTACACAGACACATATCCCTCTGAGTATTGTTTTCCCTGTATCTCATAAATCTCATAAGTTTTGATACATTTTATGTCTCTTTTCATTTGTCTTAAATTATTTTCTAATTTTTCTTGTGATTACTTCTCTAATAGGTGGTTTAAGAATGTGTTGTTTGCCTGACCAGGTGGTGGCACAGTGGATAGACTGTCAGTGTGGGATGCTGACGACCCAGGTTTGAAACTCCAAGGTCACTGGCTTGAGTAAAGAGTCACTGGCTTGGCTGGAGCCCCCCGATCAAGGCATATGTGAGAAAGCAATCAGTGAACAGCTAAGGTGCCACAACTATGACCTGGTGCTTCTCATTTCTCTTCTCTTCCTGTCTGTCTATCCTTGTCTCTCTTGCACATGCTAAAGATAAATAAATAAATAAATAAATAAATAAATAAAATGTGTTGTTTAATTTCTACATATTTGTAAATTATGTGTCATAATTAGAATATGGGTCTTGAATCCAGATTGACTGGGTTGGATTCACTGCTCAACTATTTACTGGCTGTGTAACTTTGGAAAAGTTATAACCTTTTTGTATTACAATTTATTTGTGTAAATTAGATAATTGAATACTTTCTTCAGTGTATTGTTTTGAGGATTCAACAAGATAATCCATAAGGCACTTAGGACAGTATTAGGTAAATGGTAGGTGTTTAATTATTACAGTTACATAAACTTGAAGTAGTAAAAACTAATTGATAAATTCTAGGGGCAAATATAGACATCATTTGGAACATAATTATTTTGGTAACTGTGGCCAGGTATTCTTTTTTTTTTAACTTAAAAGTTGGTATGATGATACACCATACCTCACCATGTTAAATTCAGGAAAATTAAAGTTATTGGATATTGTAGTTACATATCATTGAACTAGTTTTACCAGCCATTCCCATGGAATACATTCCATTTTTTACACCAGGCGAGAGAAAGTGAAAAATATAAAAATCTGTGCTCAAAAATTAAGGGAGACTGAAGTGATAGCTTAGCAATGAATGGGAAACTGGCGGGTTCAATGGGGTTTCATAATGAACTTAACATTTTGGAGTATATTCCTCCATATGCAGGTATAGGCTACACAAAGTTCTAATGCTATTAGAAATGGGTTAAATAAGTCACAGGTGAGAAAAAGAGTAGTTGCAGTGCAATGTCCTCAGAATATGCTTCAAAGCCAGTGGTAGTATCATTAGTGGATCAAGGCTTTGTGCTCCATAAAAATTTCAAGACATTCAAAGCCTCTATCAGAGCAGTATTATAAGGACTAGAATAATCACAGTATTATCAGCAGCTTGATATGCTTTTTATTTTTTTAAAGAATTTTAGAATTACAAGTAATGGGGGACTGTTTTTGTAGAATTCCAATTGGGTATATTGGATTATTTTACTGGAGACATTTATGAAGACATACCATACCAAGTATGGCATTGAGGAGGTTGAATTTTTCTTCAGTTTGAAAGCAGAGCAACCATCCGTTTATGTTTTCTTTCTAAGGACAGAATTCTAGGAGAGGCTCATAAAGTTGACATTCTCAAGAAGTCATAATCTTAGAACCTGAGATAATTCAGTTTATCACTATACTTCTCAGGGTTAAAGTTGGCTACTTTCTTTTATATAGGTGAGATTCTTGCCTGGAAAGAGAATTTGTTTTGATAGATAGCTTAGACTATGAAGTCAGTTGGGGTTATGGGGACCACACAATAAGAAAACTGAGACCAAGTTGGATATTAGAGGGAAGCCACTGTGATACAGCTTTTGATTGTTCTGATGACATTTTGAGACTCAATTGCTCATGGCTTTGTACAAACTGAAAAATTTTTTTAAATTAATTTTTGGAATTAGCCAAATCCTGATTTATTGAGTCACATCCATCCTAAACAAGACCTTCCCATTTGGGAAATTCTCCTACTGTGAAGTCAGAAATAGCTCTGATATATGTTGCTGCAGACTGTTATTTTTTTAATCTAAATATCTTTAGTCAGAGTTCAGAACCCCTACTTTAATTCATTGTGAACTTTGCATATCTATGTTATGTGTTCTATTCCTGAAGTCACTGGAGTTTAAGAAACATTTAAGCTCTAAGAACTAAGTAAAAATCATGTTTAAGTCTTCACCCTTTGATGTATTTCCTATGTGACAGGTAGAAAAATTAAAGAGAATGAACTGGGGCAGGAACACACCACTGTCTCTTGTACTGACATACAGAGAGAGACAAACTATTATCAGTTACAGTCATGACTGCTAACTATTCTATTTGTTACAAAACAAATTCTACAGTTTGAAAGCATCTCAGAATAAATTTAGCTTATACTTTCTGGGCATTTGAGATACCTTCTTGGGAAGAGGACTTGTATTGAGAGCTATAAGAGTGATTAAGGCATTAATCTTTGAGCATCACTGACATAATCAAGGAGGATTCTGAAGTCTCTTTGATAATGTGGTCTTGTATCCTTTGAGTATTGTAGAAGTGGGTGAGCTACAGATGCTTATTGCTCTGCTATATGCATTCTAAAAACAGGCTAATTTAAATCATCTGGTTCTATTCCCCTGTAGAACTCATATTACTGATAAATAATTATTATATAAATAATTTTAATAGGCATTTTTGGATCATAATTAATTGAAAAACATGGTGAGAATTACAAAGAATTATCACGATGGCTCCCATTAGCTAGAAACTTTCCATCTCTAATAGGAAAAATGCATATAAAAATATCCAGCACATCAAAAGTCAAAGTTTGTTTAATGGTGTGGCAAATGGTTGGCCTTTCTTCTCTGTGGAGTATGTAAGACCCCTAGTTGTGCTAGGAGAAGCGACACTCTACTTCAGTGTTTCTCTAACTGATCTGATCATAAGAATTACAAGGGATATTTGTTTAAAATAATATTTCATAAGCCCCACTTAAACCTACTAAATCAGGATATCTAGGTAGAAAAAGGAAGCTTTATTCCTAGTAACTACTTTGTATGATGTTCATGATAGGGTAACTTTTGGGAAAATGGGAATAGTGGGTAGAGCAAAGGTTTTAGAAAAGTTTTCAGCCTCAGCTAAACATTGGTATTATGTAGGGAATATATAAAATTGAAAAATGCTGGTTCCTGGAATCCACAACTCATACCTTCCACACATATTCTGATGTAATTGGTCTGGGCACTGGTCTGAGCATCTGTATTTTTTAAAGCCCCCTTAGCTGATTTAAATATGTAATAACATTCAGAACCATTTACTTAGAGACAGAGATATCTGGGTTTATATTCTAGATTGTTTACTAGTTGTATACCATTAGACAAATTGTTATACATTCTGACCCTCAGTTAATGCATCTGTAAGATGTGGTTAATAAAACCTATCTCATAGGTTGAAATGCATTAAAAGATTATATGAGACATAAAATGCAAAGTGTATAGGAGAGTGTATAAGAAGTGCTTTATAAAATTGCTATTATCCTATATCTTGGCCGGGACAAAAAGATAGTATTTCTGTGCATACCCAAGATAGAAAACAAATTTTTGATGGAAAAGTGATTGGGATTCCTGATCCAGCTAAAATTAGGTTTATTTAACTGAACCCAAATTGTAATCAATTCCAGTTTTCCCCTCAGTGATGGCTTCTGCTTGGGATCTTTCTGCTTATCTACGAGGAGCAGCAGCAAAGAGACCATTCTGAAGAATATTTTATTGTGACAGGGAAGTGTTTTGATTTTCTACCTCATTGATTTCCTGCAGAAACCTGCAAATGTCTCCACTGAACTCTTTGCCAGCTTCATATTTTATTAACCCTGGCAGCTGCACCTGGCATGTGGTACCATGTAGGGACTCTTTAGAAGTCTGGGGCAGTTGGAAGTATTAATTACAGACAAAGCTGTGGAAAATTTCAGAGGTTAAAGGTACATAAAACAAATGGTAAGTGATCTCAGTAGCCTACTTATTACTTTTCAAAGCTAAAAAGTAATTTTAAATTCTTTAGTTAACATGTCAGTAGAAAGACAAAGTTATACAAACTGTTTCATTCTTAAATGTCTTTTATTAATTATGCTGAAGGGACATAATAGTGTTATTAGGCTGTATAATTGCCTAATTGCTTTGTTCCACTATCCTCTTATTCTTAACTTTGCAAATAAATCCCTCAGGAAAGGGATCCCAACTGTTATGCAGACCTCTCCTCTTCTGGGGAAAAAAGAAACAATTGAGACCTAAAGGAATATGTTAATTCATAAATATACAATTAGCTAATTTTATTATTGAGTAAAACAAACTAGATACATGCGGGTAACCAGCAAGTAACTATACAAAGTTTTAGTGAATTTTAAGTTCTTTATATAGAATTAAAATTGCAGTTGTTATATATCATTCCTTCTTGTAGTAAATAGTGAGGTACTTAATTTATATCAGAAGTTATATTTAGCTTATTTTGCAGCCCTGTTTTTCATAAATTTGTTATCAGGCAAACTCAAACATTTTATTCTCATAATTCTTTATCACTGCCTTCTACACTTATACCTTACACTGTATCTACCACATATCATTAGTTACATCCTTTTACATTCCTCAGTAAGTTTAATCAAGTTTAGTTTTTTCACAATTATTCCTCCTTGTAATATAATCTGATAAGTGTTTCATACAATTTGTATTAGAGCAATGATTTCTTCTTGAGATGTTCTTAATTTATTGTATATCCAACAGGTCTAAAGCAACATAAATAACAAAGTAATTATTAACATTATGAAAGAGTATTTTTAAAAGAACATTAGTTTTGATGATGACATCAGAGGAATGGTGGCATGAGAGATACACTTGCAATTTCAACAAAAAGATCTGAATCAATCAACTAAAGGTAGGAAGGGTAAAATATGGGGGTGGAAGATAAGACCCATCTCAGTTGGCTGGGGAGAAGAGAAAGGCCCGGACTAGCTGAACTTTCATCCAATCAGACTCTAGAGAGGAGAGAAAACTGGAGCGACTGGTTTTCCTGCCAGGAAAAGTGGAGAGAAGGGGGGGAATTTGGTATGATACTGAACCACAGCAACAGAATGTGTGTCACTGCCAGTGTTCCCAGGGTTGGCTGCAGCCTGCACTGGGACAAAAACACAAAAAATAAAAATTGTGCTCCCCTAGCATCCCAGATACGGCCTCCCTCACCTCACAGGTGTGGAAATTGGCAGAGACACGTGGCACAGCTGAGAAACAGGTGTTCTGTTCAGAAACAGGGATGAGCACCAAAAAGTCTGAGATCACCTTTGCTAAAGTCCTAAAGCCCTCACAAGTTTCACCCATCATTGCGACCATAGCCCCACCTCCACCTTTAAGAGGGCTGCTTTTCAGCAGAGTTTAGCCTGGGATTTTTGTCTAAAACTTGTAATACAATGCCACCTCCTGGAAAAAGAAAAACTTTGAGAATATTTTATTCTAATTTTTTTCTTTAGTTCTTTTAGTGGTTATTATATCACTTGTGTTTCATTTCTTGTGTGTGTGTTTGTTTTCTGCAATTTGATCTTTAATTAAATTTTATTTTAAATTTATTTTATACATTTTTGTTCTTTCCTTTTTTTTTCTTTTTTTTTTGTATTTTTCTGAAGCTGGAAATGAGGAGAGACAGACAGACTCCTGCATGCACCCAACCGGGATCTACCCGGGACGCCCACCAGGGGGCGATGCTCTGCCCCTCCGGGGCGTCACTCTGTTGCGACCAAAGCCACTCTAGCGCCTGGGGCAGAGGCCAAGGAGCCATCCCCAGCGCCCGGGCCATCTTTGCTCCAATGGAGCCTTGCTGCCGGAGGGGAAGAGAGAGACAGAGAGGAACGAGAGGGGGAGGGGTGGAGAAGCAGATGGGCACTTCTCCTGTGTGCCCTGGCCGGGAATCGAACCTGGGACTTCTGCACGCCAGGCTGACGCTCTACCACTGAGCCAACCGGCCAGGGCCTGTTCTTTTCTTTTTAACAAAAGACTTTCAAATGCCCTCAAGGCAGAAAAGAAGGTATACCATGACCTCCTAAGAAAGAGACATAGTTCAGACCAAAAATGAAAAATCACCAGAAAGCATTCTCAAATCACATGGAAACCTTGGAGATAAACAACAGAGAATTCAAACTGAAGTTCATAAAATATTCAGTGAGATGCAAGAAATTATCAATAGGCAACTTAATGAGCTCAGAAAACAAAATGAATACCTCACCAAGGAGATTGAAACTTTAAAAACAAGGATAAAAAACTGAATCCATCAGTTGAAAAATGAGCTGACAAGTTTAGCTAATAGAATAGGCCGGATAAAGGAGAGAATCAGTGACATCAAAGACAGGGAACTAGAGTTGATACAGAGGGAAGAAGGGAGAAACTCAAGAATTTAAAAAAATAAGAGAGCTCTAGAAGAATTGTCTGACTCCATAAGAAAGATAAATATAAGAAAAATGGGTATATCAGAAGAAGAAGAAAGGGAGAAGGGAATGGGGAACCTATTCAAATAATTAATAAGAAATTCCCAGGCCTATGGAAAGAGTTAGGTCCTCCAATCCAAGAAGCAAACAGAACACCTAGTTACCTTAACCAAAACTGGCCTTCTCCAAGGCACATTGTAATAGAAACGTCAAAAATCAGTGACTAAGAAAGACTCTTCAAGGAAGCCAGGGAAAAGAATAACAATATAAAAACAGGCCCAACAGGTTATCAGACTTCTCAGTTGAAACTTTACAGGCCAGAAGAGAAAGCACCCAAACATTCATAGTACTGAAAGACAGGAATTACAAACCAAGGATAGTATATCATCAAAGTGGTCCTTTAGATATGAAAGAGAAATAAAAACTTTTCCAGACATACAGAAGCTTAAGGAATTTACCAACAGAAAACCCTCATGGCAGGAAATACTTAAGAGGGTTAGGTTATTCTACTGGAAGCAAAGAACAAAACAAATGAAAACTACAAGTAAAAGCTCCAAGTTACAGTAAAAACAAGGATAATCTGATGACAAAAACACAAAAGGGGAGAGGGTAAAAGTCTGAAGTAGCAAAGGAGGATGGAATGCAGAAGCAGTCATAAAATATCACTCTTCTATATATGAAACTTTTATTCTCAACAACCTAATGGTAACTACTCATGAAAGAAACAAAACTGAAATACATAGCATAAAAAGAAATAGAGGAAAGAAGTATGGAATACCACCAAACAAACACAACTGACAGAAACACAAAAGAAAAGAAAAAAGGACCAGACAACAAAACATACAATGTCTATAGGAAATCTTTATATGTCAATAATTGCCCTAAATGTAAATGGACTGAAGTCACCAATAAAGGGGCACAGAGTAGTAGATTGTATCAAAATGTAATACCTAATTTTATGCTTCCTTCAGGAAACACATCTAAGCTACAGGGACAAAATTAGACTTCAAGGGAAAGATTGAAAAAAAAAAATCCTCCAAGCAAATAAAACCCAAAGAAAAGCAAGTGTAGCCATACTTGCATTTGAAAATACTGACTTCAAGACAGAAAAGGTAACAAGAGACAAAGATAGACATGTCATAATGATAGAAAGGACACTATATCAAGAAGATATAACACTTCTTAATATACAGTCAACCTTCACCATATCATGGTTCACTTTTCAAAGTCTCACTTTATCATGAATTTTTAAATTGTATATATCTAATTTTGTATCGTGGACTTTTTTTCTTTTCTCTTTTTTTTCCCCAAGGACAGAGAGAGAGATAGATAGGGACAGACAGACAGCTCCAGAGAGAGATGAGAAGCATCAATTAGCAATTTTTCATTGTGACACTTTTGTTCATTGATTGCTTTCTCATATGCACCTTGACCGTGGGCCTTCAGCAGACCGAGTAACCCCTTTCTTGAGCCAGTGACCTGGGGTCCAAGCTGGTGAGCTTTTCGCTCAAGCCAGATGAGCCCACGCTCAAGCTGGCAACCTTGGGGTCTCGAACCTGGGTCCTCCACATCCCAGTCTAACACTCTATTCACTGTGCCACCACCTGGTCAGGCTGTATCATGGATTTTTTGCTATATCATGTGATTTTGTGGTATAGAGATATTTTATATATTTATTATTTTAATTATTTTTGTGGTAAAATAAGCATTTTCTGGCCTATAAAATTTAAAACAATATAAAAAGAGTGTGAGGAAGGTTAATAACAGTGTTGGAACAGTTTATAAGAGTGCGGGAGGGTATTTAAAGCCTAAAAGATGAAATAAATATAAGATCGTTACTTCATGAATTTTTGCCTGTCACGGGGGGTTCTGGAACCTAACCTTTGCAATAGACAAGGAACCACTGTATATGCACCGAATCAGGGAGCACCAAAATATATATAGCATCTACTAACAGATCTAAAAATAGAAACAGGAAAAAAGCAATCATAGTTGAAGATCTCAATACTTTATAGATAGTGTCAGATAGATCATTCAAACAAAAAAAATTAATAAAGCAATGTTTGTCTTAAATGCACATTAAACAAAGTGGACACAGTAGATATTTACAGAACATTTTATCCCCAACCATCAGATTATACATTTTATTTCCTCTGTGCATGGAACATCTCAAAGATAGATCATATGTTGGGCCAAAAAGATAAGATCAAAAGATTCAGGAAGATTGAAATTATACCAAGCATATTCTCTGGCCATAAGCTTTGAAATTAGAATATAACTGCCAAAAGGAAGTAAAGAAATCCACAAATATGGAATTAAAAAACATACTTTTTAAAAATAACTAGAACAATGAAGAAATAAAAGCAGAGATCAAAACATATATACAGAAAACCAAAAATGAAACAAGACGTACCAAAAATTATGGATGCCACAGAAACCTTAATAAGAGAAATGTTTATATCATTCCAGACTTGTATCACGAAACAAGAGAGATCCAAAGTAAAAAACCTTATATTACATCTTAAAGAACTTAAAAAAGAACAAAGTCAACCCAAATTCAGCAAATGAAAGGGATAGTAAAAATGAGAGCAAACTAAGTGAAATGAAGAACATAAAAAGTATAAAAAAATTAATACAACAATAAGCTGGTGCTCTAAAAAGATCAATAAAACAAACCTCTGGGTATACTCACTAAGGAAAAGAAGGGATTATATAAACCAAATCTAAAATAATACAGGAGAAATTACTACAGACAACAAAGATATACAAAAGATCATATTACTGTATTCCCTCATGTATAAGATGCAGCTTAATTTTGGGGCCTGAAATTTGGAGGAGAAAAAGTATTACATAAAGTTATTGAACTCAAGTTTTATTCATCATAAAATTCATACAACTCCTCATCACTGTCAAAACTCCCATCCATTAACTTATTCTCATCTGTGTGATGAGAATTGATCTGTGATTTGATGACAAATCACCGTCTTTATATATTGCCTATTCCTGAGTTGTTTCATCTATGGCATTTTAAATGCCATACTTCTTAAATGACTTGACAATGATCTCAATCTTTATACTATCCCAGGCTCTTTTCACTCAGGTACAAACTTCTCTTATAGTTGGTTTCTTCACTCTTCCTGCTGGTGTCAAATTGTCCCCAGAAGACTTCATCCATTGGTTCCGTTCGTCTCTTATGGCAGCTTTGAAAATTTTGTTAATGCTGACATCAAGTGGTTGGAGCTGGGTTGTTAAGCTTCCAGGTATGATGGCAAGTTTATTTTTTGCTCTGCAGCAATCTTTCTGTTTTTTGTTATGTGTGCCCTGAACAGATTGAGCACCAATAGGGAAGGTTTCCATAAGAGCCCGCCTAATGTTCTCCAAACTTTCTCAAACCAGATCTTCATCCTATCCTGATCCATTCAACCCTTGTATTGTACATGGACAATAACTCCTCCAGGATTGTCTTCTTTTGGCATTGGTTTGCGTTTGAAAATCAGCATAGGTGGCAGCTTGGTTCCATCAGCACAACAAGCTAGAACAACTGTATAATGGCTCTTTTCATGTCCACTTGTCTTCACAGTTACAGTTTTCACCCCTTTCTTATCAACAGTTCTGTTACTTGGGACATCAAATTGAAGGGGGACTTCATCCATATTTGTAATCTGTCCCAACTCAAACTGATGAGCCTTCTGACATTGAATAACAAAATGATGAAATTCAAGGACCTTCTGCTCATAGCTTTCAGGCATCTTTTGGGCAAGTCTGGTGCACATATCCATGTTTAGTCCATTTCATTTCATGAACCTGAGGCACCAATTGTGTCTTCCTTTGAAATCAGTAACTTCTTTTTCATCAACAATTCCTCCTACTTCATGCTGAACCATCTTTATGGGCACAGGAGTTCCAATTGCCCTTTGCTATTCAATCGATATCTTTAATTCCTTCTCTAAATCAAGCCATTTTGCTGTCTTCCCTCTCATGGTCTTCTTCTGCCGTGGTGTTTTCAGTAGGGTTTCTTCTTCCCATAGCCAGTCTTGGATTAATTTCTCAGTTGAAAGAGGACCAAACATATATTCAGCAACACAATTTCCATTCACCTTTGTAAACTGAATCACTTTTAACTTGAATTCAGCACTGTATGAAAATCTTTTTTGAGCCATTTCTGGGCAGAATGTGACAAAATGTAAACTGCCATAATATACCAATAACATGTGCGAAACAATGAGTGCAAAGACAACAAGCACAAAAAAGCAGGAAAATGCAATTTTAAAAAAATCTACAACCACTGTATAAAACACACCCAGTTTTTAGACCCCACGTTTTTCAAAAAATAGTGCATGTTATACATGGGGAAATATGAGGTAGATACTATAAAAGATTATATGCCACCAAATTCAACAATCTAAAAACAGTGAATAAATTCATAGAACTATACAATCTTCCTAGATGTCAAGAAGAACTGGAAAACCTAAATAGACCCATAAGCAGGAAGAAAATAGAAACAACTATCAAAAGCTTTCCCAAAAATAAAAGTACAGTACCAGATGGCTATTCGAGTGAATTCTACCAAACATTCAAAAAAGGTTTGAGCCTGACCAAGCAGTCAAGCAATGGATGGAGCATCTGACTGGGATGCAGAGGACCTGGGTTTGAGGCCCTGAGGTCACTGGCTTTAGCATGGACTCATCTGGCTTGAGCAAGGGCTCACCAGCTTAAGTACAGGGTCACTGGCTTGAGCATGGGATCTTATACATGACCTATGGTGGCTGGCTTGAGCCCAAGGTTTCTGGCTTGAGGAAAAGGTCATTCGCTCTGCTGTAGCCCCCTGATCAAGGCACATATGAGAAAGCAGTCAGTGAACAACTAAAGAGCTGTAATGAAGAATTGATGCTTCTCATCTCTCTTTCTTTCTGTTTCTCCCTATCTGTCCCTCTCTCTGTCACACACACAAAAAGATTTGATACCTATCCTTCGCAAAGTCTTTCAAAAATATAAGAAACAATATTTCCTTACATATTTCTTAAGGCCAACATAAACCTGATACCAGAACATGGCAATATAATACAAAAAAAGAAAAAAAAAGAAAACTAGAGACCAATATCTCTACTGAATACAGATCCAAATTCCAAAACAAAATTCCAGCATATTGAAAAAAACAACACATTAGAAAGATAATACATCACAATGAAGTGGGATTCATTCCAGGAGTGCAAAGATGGTTCAACATACAGAAATTGATCAATGTAATACACCAAATCAATAACAGCAACAACAAAAAAACACAAAAATTATATGATTGTCAATAGATGCAGAAAAATTATTTAATAAGATAAAACATCCATTATATGTTTAAAACCTCAATAAAATGGGTATAAAAGAAAATTACATCAACAATATAAAGGCCATATATGTCAAACTATCAGCTAATAATATACTAAATAGTGAAAAACTGAAAGCTTTTATTCTAAAATCAGAAACAAGACTGGGATTCCCACTCTCTCCACTCTTACTCCACATAGTACTGGAAGTCTTAGCCACAACAATAAGGCAAGAGAAAGAAAGGAAAGGCATTCATATTAGAAAAGAAGAAATAAAGGTATCACTTTTTGCAGATGACATGATCCTGTTTATAGAAAACCCGATAAACTCCACAGAAAAATACTAGAACTGATGAGCAAATACAGTAATGTTGCAGGATCCAAAACCAACATACAAAAGTCTACTGCTTTCCTATACACCAACAATGAAACTTCAGAAAATGAATAAAAAAACAAATTTTTTAAATTTCAAGAAAATAAAATCAATAAAATGCCTAGATACAAATTTAACAAAGATATGAAGGAACTATACTGAAAACTACAAAGAAGTATGGAAAGAAATGGAAGAAGACACAATAAAATGGAAAAATATTTCATGTCAATGTAATAGAATAATCAACATAGTTACCATGGCTATATTACCCAAAGCCATATACAAATTTAATGCAATCCCCATCAAAATGCCAATGTCATTTTAAAAACAAATTGAACAAAAAATCACTTGGTTTGTATGGAAACAAAAAAACTCGGAATAGCCAAAGCAATCCTAAGAAAAAAGAATGAAGCTGTAGTGATTACACTACCTGACTTCAAATTATACTATAGAGCCTCAATAATCAAAACATTATGGTATTGGCAGGAAAACTAATAAATGCTGCTCAGAAAATTGGAAAGTCACACGGAAAAGAATGAAACTTGACTACAGTTTTTCCCCATGCACAAAAATTAATTCAAAATAGATCAGAGGCCTCAAACACTAAACCACAGAGAAGAAAACATAGTTACTAAACTGTTGACAATTGGCTGCAGAAAACATTTTATGAATTTGACCCTAAAGGCAAGGGAAGTAAAGGCAAAAACAAGTGAATGCAGCTATGTCAAACTAAAAATCTGCAGAAAAAAAGAGACAACAGAACAAAAAGACTATCAACCAAATGGGAGATATATTCACAAACAACAGCTCTAATAAGGGGTCAATACCCAAAATATATAAAGAACTCACAAAGCTCAACAATAAACAAGGAAGCAATTCAATTAAAAAAAAATGGGGAGAGGACCTGATCGAACACTTCTCCCAAGAAGAATACAGATGACCCACAGATATATATGGAAAAAATGCTAATATTCACTAACTATTAGAGAAATGCAAATCTCTTGCCTGATTGCTTTGGCTAAAACACTATGGAATACTACTCAGCCATAAGAAATGATGACATCGGATCATTTACAGCAAAATGGTGGGATCTTGATAACATTATACGAAGTGAAATAAGTAAATCAGAAAAAAACAGGAACTGCATTATTCCATACGTAGGTGGGACATAAAAGTGAAACTAAGAGACATTGATAAGAGTGTGGTGGTTACAGGGGGAGGGAGGAAAGGGAGAGGGAAAGGGGGAGGGGGAGGGGCACAAAGAAAACTAGATAGAAGGTGACAGAGGACAATCTGACTTTGGGTGATGGGTATACAACATAATTGAACGACAAGATAACCTGGAGTTGTTATCTTTGAATATATGTATCCTGATTTATTGATGTCGCCCCATTAAAAAAATAAAATTATTAAAAAAAAAACAACAAAACTTCCAGAGCTATGTGGAATAAGAGTTGAGAGAGTAGGCAGCCTTGTCTTGTTCCTGATTTTAGAGGAAAAGCCTTCATTTTTTTTGTCACTTACTATGATATTAGCTGATGGTTTGTCCTTTATTATCGTGAGGTACTTTCTTTCTACTCCAATTATAAAATTGTTTTTATAATTTTAAAAGTATGTGTTTAAAACACACCCCTTTTTGTGCTTTAAACATAAAGAGATGTCGTTTTAAAACGATGTCAATCTTAACTGAATTCCTTTTCTGCATCTACTAATAGGATTATGTGATTTTTCTTTATTTTGTTGATGTGGTGTATTACATTGATTGATTTTCATGTTGTACCATCCTTGTGCTCCTGGAATGAATCTCACTTGATCATGATGTATTGTTTTTTTAAATGTGTTGTATTCTATTTGCTAGTATTTTTTATGGATTTTTGCATCTGTATTTATTAGAGATATTGTTCTGTAGTTTTCCTTTTTTTGTGTTGTCCTTGCCAGGTTTCAATATGAGGGTTATATTAGCCTCATAAAATGTGTTAGAGAGTATTGCTTCTTCTTTTATTTTTTGGAAGACTTTGAGAAGAATAGGTACCCAATTTTCTTTTAATGTTTGGTAGACTTCACTACTGTAGCCATCTGGTTCTAGACTTTTATTTTGGGGTAGGTTTTTGATAGTTGTTCTATATCCTCCCTGCTTATAGGTCTTTTTCAGTTTTCCACTTCTTTGTGACTCAATCTAGGAAGATTGTGTAGTTCTAGGAATTTGTCCATTTCCTCTAGGTTGTTGAATTTGGTGGCAAATAATCTTTCATAGTATTCTACTATGATCCTTTGAATATCTATAATGTCTGTGATCATTTCTTTCATTTCAGATTTTGTTTATATGAGTTATTTCCCTTTTTCTTAGTGAGTCTACCCAGGGTTTTGTTAATTTTATTGCTCTTTTCAAAAAACCGGTTCTTTGTTGTGTTAACTTTTTCCTATAGTTTAATTTTTTCATCTAGTTCTGCTCTAATATTTATGATTTTCTTTATTCTGTTAATTTTGAGTTGCCTTTTTTTTTCTTTTTCTAGATCCTTAAGATGTGATGTTAGGTTGTTTATTTGGGTTCTCTCTTGTTTCTTGATATAAGACAATAATGATATAAACTTTTCTCTTATTACTGCTTTCACTACATCCCAGAAATTTGATGTGTGATATTGTTATTTTCACTTGTCTGTATATGTTTTGATCTCCAATTTATTTCTTCATTGACCCATTCATTTTTTAGAATTATGTTGTTTAATTTCCAGATTTTTGTGGGTTTCTTTATTTTTTCAGTTGAATTCTCATTTTAAAGCCTTATGGTCAGAGAATATGCTTGGTATAATTTCAATCTTCCTGAATTTGCTGATACTGGTTTTGTGGCCCAACATTTGGTCTATCATTCAGAATGTTTCCTGGACACTGGAGAATGTATAATCTGATGCTTTGGGATAAAATGTTTTGTAAATCTATTATGTCCATTTGGTCTAGTTTGTCATTTAAAACATACATTTAAAAAATTGATTTTATGTTTGGATAATATATCTAAAGCCATCAACAGTGTGTTGAAATCTCCAAGTATGATTGTGTTTTTGTCTGCTTCTATTTTTAGATCAGTTACTACATGTCATATATTTTGGTGCTTCCTAGCTTGGTGCATATATATTAAGAAGTGTTAGATCTTCTTGATGCCAAGTATTTTTTATCATCATGAAATGTCCATCTTCGTCTCTGGTTGCCTTTGTCATCTTGAAATCAGCATTGTCAAATATGAGTGTGGCTACGCCTGTTTTTTTTTTTTTTTTTTTTTTTTTTTTTTTTTTTTCTTTTTTCTTTTTTCTGAAGCTGGAAACAGGGAGAGACAGTCAGACAGACTCCCGCATGCGCCCGACCGGGATCCACCCGGCACGCCCACCAGGGGCGACGCTCTGCCCACCAGGGGGCGATGCTCTGCCCATCCTGGGCGTCGCCATGTTGCGACCAGAGCCACTCTAGCACCTGAGGTAGAGGCCACAGAGCCATCCCCAGCGCCCGGGCCATCTTTGCTCCAATGGAGCCTTGGCTGCGGGAGGGGAAGAGAGAGACAGAGAGGAAAGCGCGGCGGAGGGGTGGAGAAGCAAATGGGCGCTTCTCCTGTGTGCCCTGGCCGGGAATCGAACCCGGGTCCTCCGCACGCTAGGCCGACGCTCTACCGCTGAGCCAACCGGCCAGGGCCCTGTTTTTCTTTAGGTATTATTAGCTTGGAGAATCATTTTCCAACCTTCCACTTTGAGTCTATTTTTGTCCTTGTGGCTTAGATGTGTCTCTTGAAGGCAAGATACTGCTGGGTTTTTCTATTTTACTTTATCTGCTATTCTATGCCTCTTTATTGATGAGTTCAATCTATTTACATTTAGGAAAATTTTTGATGATTGTGGGTTTTCTCTAGCCATTTTATGTTTGTTTTCTGGTAGCTCTGTGTCTCATTTAGTTCTTCTCTTGTTTTTGTGTGGTGGTATTCCATACGTCTTTCCCTGTTTTTTGTTTTTTCTTATTTTTTTAAGCAATGTTTTTCAATAGACACTTTTTCATGCATGGTTACTACTAGGTTATTATGAGAAAAATTGTCATATGTATGAGTGTTTTGTCTTATGAGTGCACTTCACACTTCTTTGCTATTGCTTATATTTCTCTTTTCTCCTTTTATTTATTGTTGTCACAGGTTATCCTTGTTTTTATTGTGACCTTGTTGGAGCTTTTAGTTTTAGTTTTAACTTGTTCTTTGTATCTGTTCAAATAACCCCCTTGAGTGTTTTCTGAGGTGGGGTTTTCTGGTGATAAATTTTTTCACGTTCTGTATGTCTGCAAAAATTTTTATTTCTTCTTCATATCTGAAGGATGGCTTTGATGGATATAGTATTAGAGGCTGGTAATTCCTCTCATTTAATACTTTGAATGTTTAAATCCACTCTCTTCTTATAGACTTTCTGCTGAGAATTCTGTTGATAACCTAATGGACCTTTCTTGATAAGTTATAGTCTTCTTTGTCCTGACTGCCTTGAGGGTTCTTTCTTTGTCATTGATTTTTGAAAATTTTATTACAATGTGCATTGGAGTAGGTCTGTTTAGATTGAGATAACTTGGCTTTTTTTTTTCTTCTTGGATTCTAGGCTATAACTCTTTCCATAGGCTTGAGAAATTGTAATCAATTATTTATTTGAATAGGTTTTCCATTTCCTTCTCCCTCTCTTCTTCTTATATACCTATTATTCTTATATTGCTCTTTCTAGTGGAGTCAGACAATTTTTGTGAAGCTCTCTCACTTTATTAAATTTGTTAGTCTTTCTCCTCTCTGTAGCATGTCTAGTTGCCTGTCTTTGATATCACTGATTCTTGTCTCTGTCTGGCCTGTTTTTTTTTTTAGCTAAACTTGTTACCTTATTTTTCAACTTATGTATTGAGTTCTTTATCTCTAGTTGTCTTTCTTTTTTTGACAGAGACAGAGAGAGTCAGAGAGAGGGATAGTAAGGATCGACAGACAGGAAGGGAGAGAGATGAGAAACATCAATTCTTTGTTATGGTTCCTTAGTTGTTCATTGATTGATTTCTCATATGTGCCTTGACTGGGGAGGGCTACAGCAGACTGAATGACTCCTGCTCAAGCCAGAGACCTTGGGCTCAAGCTAATTAAAACATTAAAAGTATATTAAATTGAAATAAAATACATAGCATACAGCGGATTAGCAGACAAAGACTCACATGTATGGAAAACACAGCTATGGCCACTTTTGCTTGAGCTAGTTTGCCCACGTGAGATCATACACAGAACACTATTGATTGGGAAACTACCAACCAGAGCACTGTGTTCTATATATATAAATAATAAAATAAATATAAAGTTACTACTTCATAGATTTTTGCCTATCATGGGGGGTCTAGTACTTAACCCCTGCAATAGACAAAGGACCACTGTACTGATATTTGTGAAAAAGTTTTCAGCTTTTCACATTGGAGTTTGATGTTAAGTATAGGATTCTCCTATTAATGGCCTTTATTTTGTTAAGATGTGTTCCTTCTATACCTAATTTGTATATATATCAGATGCTCTTTTTGCACCTATTGAGACATACATTTTTATCCTTCATTGTAAGGAATAACTCATCTAATCTTAACCCTTTATTACTTGGATTGGGGAACTTTCATTAAAAGCTCTGAGTAAATGTCTCTTGGATACAAACACCAAGAAAGTGTGAGTAGGTGACCTTTGTGCAGACACAAAGGAATGCATGTGAACAGACTTTAGAAAATTAGCCTAGAGGTTCTGGATTTCCCCTTCCTTTTACCTTGTTAATTAACAAAAGAAAAAGAATATTCTGACCAAATTAGCCCTTTCTCCATGTCAGCAAAATGTCCATTAGTCATTCTTCCTTCTTGTCACCTGACCTCCCTCCCTTGTAATCCTGTTACTTCTGCTCTGTTTCTGATCAATAAAAGCTAAAGGAGAAGGAGATTCAGGAGATCTCTCTTTGCCTCCCTTGGCAGGCCTCCCTCTCTCTTCCTCTTGACAGAAGTTTGTGTCTTGATTAAGTTTTTTCCACATAACACCGGTAGTTCCCAGTGGGCTGGAGTACTACAAGTGCTGACCCTTGATGTGATCGTGTGGAATCCATGCATAAAGTATAGTTTAGTGGCTGCATCTTACAGGGAATTCCAGTAAGTAACAGTCCCTACTCACCTTGAGGAAAGGACTGATGCACATAGGTCAGAAAGAGATTCCCTCATGGGTCAAAAACTCAGCTAGCAACAGTGAATTTACATTAGAAATTTACAACACTTGCTCCACACTGCTGTACAAGAGTACTGCCCATGGTTCCCAATGAGGGAACCTTAGATTGTGAATTATGGGAGCAAGCAGGTAAAGTTTTGAAAAAATGTGGTTTGAATGAGGATTAAGGGTTTCTGTTCCTCTTTTTACAACGTGACAGAAAGTAAAAGAGAAATCTCAGCATACTCAATCTGAACCGCCAGTTACAGCAACAATGAGATTTGAGGAGGCTGATAAGGAGGACAAAACACCTTTTCCTCCTCTCTTGCTTCCTGAGGATCCTTTGGCTCCTTGCTACCATCCACTTCTTCCTCCCAGGACCTGAGAAGAATCAGACTCCTTCCTTAATGGAAAATTGTCTCTGAGAAGAATTAATGTTAGGAAACCCAGATACTATTAAAGCTACAGCTCTCCCTGCTATTGTACAATCCTGAGTTTTTCTGATTTTTTTAATGTTTTAGCTATAATCCTCTGACCTATCATTTTGTTTCTTCCCTATTCTTTGCCTTGAAATTAGTCCCAGACTAAGGGACCCTGAAGGATCTGACTACAGTATTTTTCAAGCAGTTGCGAGTGTAATTACTCAGGAAGGTTCTGCTAATTCCATCCTCCCAATGCCCCTGTTACAAAAAGCCCTGACTCAGATCAAGCAGGCATCTTTCTGGTCTGATTGTGCACTGAAATCCTGGGTTCCTCTCTGGTTTGTGTGATTCTGGTTTCTGTTTAGTTTTTGTCTGATATTGTAACAGAATGGATAACACCCTGTCCATTCTTAAGAATAGTCCCCCTGGGGTGAATTGTGACTAATTGGTAGACCTATGTTTATAAATCTATAAAATAATATCAACTGAAAATAGCCAAAATATGACTTTTTTGAGGCTTGAATTAAGTTCTTGCTAGCAAAAATGGGAAATGTTGGCTCTACTATTGAACTAAATAAAAGTTTCATTCCTGCATTGTTGCTTTAAAATTGAAATATGTAAAGAATTCTCATTTAAATTTAAATAGAATCTAATCCAAAACTTATTTCTTGGTTTGGAGTCTGTGAGGTCTTGCCATGCTCTGTTCTTTGACCTCAGAGTTCGGGAAAGTAGCAACTCTGCTATTAGAATTAATCAGATTATTTATGTGTCATGCTCATGTCTCTCTACCATAATTGTCTTATTTGTGTGTAAAACATAGAACAGTTTATGGCTGGTTTTTAATTTTGGCCTTTTTCAATTGGAACTACTTAACTGAGAGTCTGAACAAAGAAAACCTTTACTGGATAAATGAGAGCCTGAACTCATTCAGCTCTGAAGATACAGGGCACTTCCTCCCTTCAGCCCAAATCTCGGGTATTTTTAGGTAACTAAGAACTTTGTGCAGGTGTCGAGAGGGCTTTCCTCATGACATGTAGGTTACCCCATAGGGACTTCCAGATTTAACTGTAATTTAAAAATTGACTCGTCCAGGGATGCACATATAAAGGCTGGTTACCTAGCACTCCAAGTCCTCATGGCTGTATTAGGAATCCAGGGAGAGAAACCGAGACACATAAGAGGGTTTGAGATGACTGGGGAGGTAAAATTCCCTTGGAGCTCAACCTACAACCAGCACACTTAACCCACTATACTATATCCCTAGAAATTTGTTCAGACTTTGCAGATATACAAAGAAAACTAAAATAAACATGGGAAATAGTACCTTTAAGGTTGACAAGCCCCAAGGACACCAGCCCCCCATTAATAATCCTGCAGGTTAACTTGCAAGTATCTACTGAGGTGAAAAAAAAATTCAGCTTGAAGTGGCCAAAAGTAATGACCTTCTGATCTCACCTAAGTGATTTTTTCTGTGCACTTAATTAGATCATTTAATATCTAAAACACATTGATTGGTCAAGATCTGGTAACAGGGTAAATGGGTTCAAAGGGTTATATAACCTAAAACAATATTAGCATCAGATTATAAGTCTAACCTGGTAGTACACTGACAAGATTGTTCTCTGAATTTGTAAAATAGGTATATGTAAGTAAGGAAAATATTCCAGAGTCAAAGCCTGCAACTTTTCAGTCAAAAGAGTGGCTTTTGATTGGTTCATCAACATTCTAACATTCCCCAGAACAACAGAATTTAATAAGACAGACAAGTAACCCCATACCAGGGCTTAATTTTTGAGTAAGCACACTAGCATCTCCCTAATTCTCATGACAGAAAATTGAATGCTTTATCAAAGCTTGACTGACAAAAATGGGAGAAACAATAATTACCTTGAGTATTTGAAAGACTTCTTCAACTTCTTTTGATCACATAAAGATTAATGTAACATGTCAGTGAATATTTGACTTCTTCAGAAAACGTAGATCTTTTGCCTGCAATACCCAACCAAAACCCATAATTGTCAGAGTTATTTTCTTATGCTTTGTTGCTTCATTTGTAAAATAGGCTGACTTTGAAATGGAAGTATTTTTAATTCATATAACCAATATTCTATTTACTAATCTTCAGTTTGGCAATATTGTAGTTTATCTAGGAAAGATCTATGTCCTTAGGAGACTAAATTGTTTTTATTATTGTTAAAATATGCATGTAAGTTCTTTATATTCATATAAGATATTAACATCTATCACAACTAATCCAAATATTGGGTTAAGATGTACACTAAGATAGGGAAATACTGTAAGTTCTTTTGTAAATAACTGCAGAATATAGTAAATAAATCCATTACAACAAATATTGAATATTTTTGTGGTGAATGCATAGAGGAATTGATTTCTTGACTAAAGGTATGGAACAGAAAACTGAATATTATTATATTATAGAAAAATAATTAGCTTATGCAGCTATACAGGGTAAGATATTAGCAGAGTTGAGTACCACATGTGTCAGAGAAATAACACATTTTTTCAGATATTTAATAAGTCTATAAACAGGTCAACTTCTCTCATAGGTAATATTAGAACATTAAATGAAGAATCTCCCTTCATTTTTATGACTTACTCTTCTAGTTCTCTCAATATAAGCTCTAGCCCTTGTATTTGAGCTGCAGAGATGTATGTCATTTTACATAAGGCTATGGTTTTGCATACTTCCATGTTTTTTCTTCATTGTAAGCTATAACAACAGGGCAAAACATTTATTAAACTTTTATCATTTGTTCCTAAAATACTGAAAGATGGTATTTCCCTTGTAATTCTGAGTGATTTCTGTCACAAGGTGAGACTGCCACTCTCTCTCTGTCCCCCTTTTGTTTCAGAAGACACTTATTCACCAACTTAAATGCCTTGCCTCCCTAGAGCCCAACAAATGCTCTATCTGGACTAAAGAGTGTGGTAGCCCTTAGTTTACCCTACAGATACTTTCTGAACAGGTTAATATAGCACTAGAAAACAAGACAAAAACATGCTAATCAAACACAAGACTTATTTCCATGGGAAATTCATAGTGAATGAGTAGATAGAAAGTTGTCTGGAGATACTCACAACTTGGATGTTTTTCTGAGTTGGACATGAGAAAAGTCAGTAAAAATTAGAGACTATGTGCCTCTAGTATCCACGAGCAAAGGGCAGGAGACAAATAGACAAGAAAAAAAGACACATAAGGCTCTCCCATTCCTGGCTTCTATGTTCCCCAATTATGTCAATTCAGATTATTAGTTTCTGCCATTTGTAAATGATTTCCTGGGTAGTGAGCTTCAGCATTAAATTTCATCCTTTGCACCTACCTCAATTTTTGCTCACATTCCTTTATCCACTATCTTGACTTTTTACAATAGTGATATTTTTGCTTTATATTAAGAAGTTTCCTCTTATTTGTTGATGGCCCCAGAAAAGTATGTTTCCTTACCTAGGAAGCTAACACTGCAGTCTTAAGTTTATTTTTGTTTTTGTATTTCTCCACATTTTTCAAAAACTGGTTGCTGCTGCCAACACCTAAAAAAAGTGTCCTAGCCTGGGAATGAATTACCTGTTTATAAAATTTTAGGCTTAAATTTTTTTTTATTTAAAAACTTTCAAACCATTGCCAGTGAAGATAGCTAGTGTCACTTAGAAGTTTGTTGACATTGCCATTCCTGTAAATTAAGAATATAGAGCAAATGTACATTCATACATTTTTTGAATGTGCATGCAAATGTCTTTAAACACTGATCTGCAGAATGGTATTGAGTGATGCCAGAGTAATGGTGGTATGAGAGACTCCTGGTTTTTCCCCTTGAAATTTCAACAAATTAAACAACCCTAGCTGGGCTTGCAGGTGTGCCTGAAAAATCCACACACCCAATGGACTAATGGTGGTATGGGTTGAAAAGGGGGTTGGAATATAAAATGCACTCAACATGAGCACTGGAAAGGAGACAAACCCAGAGCAACTGGGTTTTTTTTCTATACTGGACAATAGGGAGGAGGGAAACTCAAGCTGTTTGTATTTTGTCTGAGGAGTACAGAGAGCGAAACCAGAGTAATTGTGTCTTCTTTTGTGAGGAGGAGCAGTGAGAAAGTGGGGCACAGGGGGAGATAAACCAAAGCTGCAATAGTGCAGGATCAATAGCCAGTGTTCCCATGGTCTGCCTACAGCCCACACTAGGCAGAAACAGAGAAAACTAAAGTGTGGCTCTCCAGCCTCCAAGATCTTGCCTCCCTCATCAGATAATAAGGGGAGTGGCAGAGAAACTCCACAGCTAGCTCTTGAGATCCACTCTCACCTGAAGAACAGAGATGCTCAATGTCTGATCCCCAGGTTCATTGAGATCTGGGGAGGAGAACCCAGAGGCATGAGGTCACCATTGCTAGAGCCATAAAGCTGGAAAACTGAAGCTATAAAGCCCTCACAAAATGCCCCACCCATTGAGAATGTGGCCCTGCCTACATCATTTAGACAGCAACATCTCATCAAAGGACAGCCCAGGCACTTCACAGAGCTAAAGCTTGTAATGTGCTGACACCTGGAAGAAACCTCTCAAAACTAAAATTTATTTATTTTTCTATTTTTCCTTATTTTGTTGAGAATATTTTTTCTTTTTAAAATTTTATTTTCTTTCATTTTTATGTTTTCATTCTTATATTTTTGTGGGTAATTTGTTTTTTTTGTTTTGTTTTTGATCACTTTTCTCTAGTTTTTCTTCTTTACTTGTCATAATTTGTAAAATATTATATTTTCTTAATTTTAATTTTTTATTTTTAACTACTTTCTTTGGTTGAGGTTCTTCAGACTACCACTCTCAAATGCCATCAAGGAAGAAGAAATCAAATGCCATGGTTACACAGGACAGAGACATAGTTCAGAAGAAAATTAAAAAACTCCAGAAAAAGAATCTGAATCACATGAAAATCTTGGAGTTAAATAGTACAGTATTCAAAATTAAAGTTATGAAAATGCTCCACAAGATGGGAGAAAACACCAATATATAACACAATGAGCTCAGAAAACAAATTAATAAACAAATACCTCACCAAGGATACTGAAAATTTAAAAACAGATGAAGAACTCAATACATGAATTGAAAGCTGAGGTAACAAGTTTAGCTAATAGAACAAGCCAGATAGAGGGAATAATCGGTGACTTCAAAGACAGGCAAATAAACATGCTTCAGAAAGAAGAGGAGAAAAACTCAGAAATTAAAAAAACTGACAGAACTCTACAAGAATTGTCTAACTTCATTAGAAAGAGCAATATAAGAGTAATAGATATATCAAAAGAAGAAGAGAGGGAGAAGGAAATGGAGAGCCTATTCACACAAATAATTGAGAATTTCCCAAGCTTATGAAAAGAATTAGAGCCTTGAATCCGAGAAGCAAACAGAATACCAAATTTATCTAAACCTAAAAAGACCTACTCAAAGGCACAGACACATAAAAAAACTGTCAAAAATCAATGACAAAGATTCCTCAAGGAAACTAAGGAAAATAAGATAACATAAAAAAAATCTCATTAGGTTACCATCTGATTTCTCAGCAGAAAATCTACAAGCCAGAAAAGAGTGGACCCAAACATTTGCAATAATGAGAGAGAGGAATCACCAGCAAGAATACTATATCTGTTGAAGTTATAGTTTAAATATGAAAGAGAAATAGAAACATTTGCAGACATACAGAACCTAAGGGAATTTGTCACCAGAAATCCCCCACTGCGGGAAATATTCAGAAAGATATTAACTAGACATGAAGAACAAAACAAATAAAACGTACCAGTAAAATTGCAACCAGGTCATAGTAAAAATAAGGATAATCTGTGACAAAATAAAGACGATAAAAATCTGCATAGCATGGCCCTGGCCGGTTGGCTCAGTGGTAGAGCGTCGGCCTGGCATGCAGAAGTCCCGGGTTCGATTCCTGGCCAGGGCACACAGGAGAAGCACCCATCTGCTTCACCCCTCCCCCTCTCCTTCCTCTGTCTCTCTTCCCCTCCCGCAGTGAGGCTCCATTGGAGCAAAGATGGCCCGGGTGCTGGGGATGGCTCCTTGGCCTCTGCCCCAGGCGTTAGAGTGGCTCTGGTCATGACAGAGTGATGCCCCGGAGGGGCAGAACATCGCCCCCTGGTGGGCAGAGCGTCACCCCCTGGTGGGCGTGCCGGGTGGATCCCGGTCGGGCGCATGCGGGAGTCTGTCTGACTGTCTCTCCCCGTTTCCAGCTTCAGAAGAAAAAAAAAAATCTGCGTAGCAAAGGAGAATGAAGTGCAAAAACACTCTTAAGATAAAATACTCTCTTGCCTGACCTGTGGTGGCGCAGTGGATAAAGTGTCAACCTGGAAACACTGAAGTCGCCAGTTTGAAACCCTGGGCTTGCCTGGTCAAGGCACATATGGGAGTTGATGCTTCCTGCTCCTCCTTTCTGTCTGTCTGTCTCTCTCTCTCTAAAATGAATAAATAAAAAATATTAAAAAAATAAAAAAAGATAAAATACTCTTGTATATATGAACACTTTTCTCTTAATAACTTAATGGTAAACCCCCTCAAAAAAAGCCATTTCTGAAATACACAGCTTAAAAAAAGAAACGGGGAAAATTATAGAATACCACCAAACAAAAACAACTGAGAGAAACAAAAAAGCAAAGAATGAAACAAGATAAAGAGCTACCAGGAAAGAAAACATAAAATGGCTATAAGAAATCCTCAAGTGTCAATAATTACCATAAATGTAAATAGGCTGAACTCACCAATAACAAAGCACAGAGTAGCAGATTTGATCAAAAAGCAAAAGCCAACTATATGTTGCCTTTAAGAGATACATCTCACCTGCAAGGACAAAAGTAGACTCAAAATGTAAGATTGAAAAATGATTCTCCAAGTAAATAATATCCAAATAAAAGCAGGTGTGGCCATACTAATATCTGACAATGCTGACGTCAAGACAACAAATGTAACCATATACAAAGATGGTCATTTCATAATGAAAAAAAGAGACATAGTATCAAGAAGATATAACACTTTTTAATATAAATGCACTGAAACAGGGAGCACCAAAATATATGACATCTACTAAATGATCTAAAAATAGAAGCAAAAAGAAACACAATCATACTTGGGATTTTAACACACCATTGATGGCATTAGATAGATCATCCAAACAGAAAATCAATAAAGAAATTTATGCCTTAAATGACACACTGGGACAAATGGACATAATAAACATTTACAGGGCAGTTTATCCCAAAATGTTAGGTTATACCTTCTTTTTCAGTGTGCATGAAATATTCTCAAGGATAAACCATATGCTGGGCCACAAAACTAGCATAAACAAATATAGGAAGATTAAAATCATACCAAACATATTTGCTGATCATAAGGCTTTCACATTAGAATTCAACTGTAAAAAGAAAGTAAGGAAAACCATAAAATATGGAAATTTGGAATCAACATACTTATAAAAAATAACTGGGTCAAAGAAAAAAATAAAAGCAGAGATCAAAAGATATATACAGACAAATATAAATAACACATGACATATCAAAATTTTTTGGATGCAGTAAAAGCAATAATAAGAGGGAAGTTTATATTATATAGGCATATATCAAGAAATAAGAGAGATCCCAAGTAAACAACCTAACATCACATCTTAAGGAACTAGCAAAAGAAGAAAAAAATGCAAGCCAAAATCAGCAGAAAAAAAAGAAATATAAAAATTAGAGCAGAAGTAAATGGAATAGAGAACAAAAAATATAAAAAAAAAATAATACAACAAAGCTGGTTCTTTGAAAAGATCTATAAAATCGACAAACCACTAACTAGCTAGACTCACTAAGGAAAAAGGAGGAAAGACTCATATAAACAAAATCCTAAATGAAAGGGAGGAATTACCACAGATATCATAGATATACAAAGGGTCATAGTAAAATATTATTTAAAAAAATATGCCACCAAATTTAACAATGTAGAGGAAATGGCTTAATTCCTAGAACTATACAGTCCTCCTAGACTGAGTCATAAAGATGTGGAAATTCTAAATAAAGCTTTAAGCAGGGGTGAAATAGAAACAATTATCAAAACCTCCCAGGCCCTGGCCGGTTGTCTCAGTGGTAGAGCGTCGGCCTGGTGTGCGGAAGTCCCGGGTTCGATTCCCAGCCAGGGCACATAGGAGAGGCGCCCATCTACTTCTCCACCCCTCCCCCTCTCCTTCCTCTCTGTCTCTTTCCCCTCCTGCAGCCGAGGCTCCATTGGAGCAAAAGTTGGCCCGGGCTCTGGGGATGGCTCCATGGCCTCTGCCTCAGGTGCTAGAGTGGCTCTGGTCACAACAGAGTGACTGCCCCGGATGGGCAGAGTATCGCCCCCTGGTGGGCATGCCAGGTGGATCCCGGTCAAGCGCATGCAGGAGTCTGTCTGATTGCCTCCCCGTTTGCAGCTTCAGAAAAATACAAGAAAAACAAAAACAAAAACAAAAAACCTCCCAAAGGGCAAAAGTATAGGACCAAATGTCTCCAGTAGTGAGTTCTACCAAACATTCAAAGATTTGATAGCTATCCTTCTCAAAGTCTTCCAAAAAATAGAAGAAAAAATACTCCCTAACACATATTATTAAGCCAACATAACCTTCATACCAAAACCTGGCAAGGACAACACACACACAAAAAATACTACAGATCATTATCCCTAATGAATACAGATGCAAAAATCCTAAACAAAATATTATTAAATTGAATACAGCAACACATTTAAAAAATAAAACATCACTATCAAATGGTATTCATTACAAGAGCACAAGGATGGTGCAACATAATACACCACATCAACAAAACATAGAACAAAATCATATGATCCTATCACTAGATGTAGAAAAGGAATTCATTAAGATACAACTTTGCCTGACCAGGTGGTGACACAGTGGATAGAGCATCAGGCTGGGACATGGAAGACCCAGGTTTAAAACCCCGAGGTTGCCGGATTCAGCATGGACTCATCTGGTTTGAGCAAGGCTCACCAGTTTGAGCCCAAGGTCGCTGGATTGAGTAAATGGTCACTTCAATGGATTGAGTGGTAGTCCCTCAGTCAAGCCACATATGAGAAAGCGATCAATGAACAACTAAGGTGCTGAAACAAAGAATTGATGCTTCTCATCTCTCTCCTTTCCTGTCTGTCTAACCCTATCTGTCCCTCTCTGTGTCTCTCTCTGTCTCTGTCACACACACACACAAAAAGATACAACATCACTTTATGTTTAAAATGGTCAATAAAATCAAAATAGAAGGAAAGTACCTCAACATTAAAAAGGTCAAATATGACATACCATCAGCTAATATGTAGTATATGGTGACAAAATGAAGACTTTTCCTCTAAAATCAGGAGGAAGACAAGGCTGCCAACTCTCTCCAATCTTATTTAACATACTTCTGGAAGTTTTTACCAGAGTGATCAAGAAAAGAAAAATAAATAAAAGGCATCTATACAGGGAAAGAAGGAGTAAAGGTATCACTTTTTGCAGAAGACATGATCCTGTATATAGAAAACTTCAAAGGCTCTACGAGAAACTTAGAAACAATAAACCTATACTGTAAAGTCACAGGATACAAAATCAATATACAAAAGTGTATTGCCTTCTTATTTGCCAACAATAAAACTTATAAAAAATGAACTAAAAAAAAACAATTTCTTTTATTATTGTAACAAAAAGTTTACCATACTTAACAAAGATTCTGAAAAATCTATATACTAAAAACTACAAAGCATTATTAAAGGAAATGCAAAAGACACAATGATATTGAAAAATATTCCATGTTCTTGGGTTGGAAAAATCAACATAGTTAAAATAGCTATATCATCCAAAGCAATATACAGATTTAATGCAATCTCCATCAAAATACCAATAATAATTTTAAAAGAAACAAAACAAAAAATTACCAGGTTTGTATGGGACCAGAAAAAAAAACCAAATAGCCAAAGCAATCCTGAGAAAAGAGAATGAAGCCAGAGATATCACACTACCTGTCTTTAAATTATACTGTAGAGCCACAATAATCAAAACAGCATGATATTGGCAGAAAGACAGACATGCAGATCAATGGAAGAGAATTGAGATCCCAGAAATAAAACTACATATATATGGACAAACCATCTGCAACAAAGTAGCCAAATGCAAAAGAATAAAACTTGGCTACAGTTTGTCCCCCTGCTCAAAAATTAATTCAAAATGGATCAAAGCCCTAAATATAAGATCTGAAACAATAAATGACATAGAGGAGCATATGAGGTAGAAAACAATTTATAAATTTGACCCCAAAGACAGAGAAGGCAAAATAAATGAATGGGACTGTATCAAACTAAAAAGCTTCTGCACAGCAAAGGAACCTGACAACAAAACTAATAGACAACCAAGTAAATGAAAAATGATATTTGTAAAGAACAACTGACATATTCAGAATAAGAACTCACAAAGCTCAACAACAAACAAGCAAATTAAGAAATGGGGAAAGGACCTAAACAGACACTTCCCCCAAGAAGATATAGAAATGGCTAACATATATGTTTTTAAAAATGCTCATCTTCACTAGCTATTTGAGAAATGCAAATCAAAATGATAATAAGATATCACCTTACCCCTGTTAGATGGCCTATTATAAACAAGACAGATAATGACAAGTATTAGAGAGGCTGTGGAGGAAAAGGGACCCTCATTCACTGCTGGTGGTAATGCAAATAAATACAACCATTATGGAAGAAAATGTGGTGGTTACTCAAAAATTGAGTATAGAACTACCTTATCACCTAGCAATTCCTCTAATGGGCATTTATCTCAAAATCTCGAAAACATTGGTATGTAGAGACACATGCATCCTCATGTTCATTGCAACATTATTCACAGTGGCCAATACATGGAAACAACCAAAATGTTCCTGAATAGAGGATTAGATAAAGAAGTTGTGATACATATATGTGGAATAATATTCAACCATAAGAAATGATGGTATATTGCCATTTATGACAACATGAATAGACCTGAGTGAAATAAGTAAATTAAAAAAAAGAACTATATGATTTCACACATAGGTGGGGTATAAAACAAAACAAAATAAAACAAAACTGAGACTCATGTACACAGATAAAAGGGAACTGATTACCATGGAAAGGGAGATATGTGGAGGGGGAAATAGAGTAAAAGAACAAGGATACAGTGGCTGAAAATGATCTGACTTTGGCTCTTGTGTATACAATATTATGTTTAAATGATATAGCAACTTTTTCCTAAAACCTATGTACTCTTATTGATCAATATCACCCTGTTAAGTTTAATTTTCTAAATAAAATAAAAAGAAATTTCTAAAAATCTCATTCATAATTGCATCAGAATATCTAAGAATAAATTTAACTATGATGTGAAACACCTGTACACTAACTAATACTATAAGGCAGTGATGAAAGAAATTGACAGGGCGCAAGTAAATGAAAAGATAATTTGTGTTTATGGATTTCAAGAATTAATATTTTTTTTAGGGAATGCCATTGAGAATAGGCTAGTTGCCAGATACCCCTTTGGACAGAAGCCCAGTGCTGGGACAAAATTCTAGGGCATCTCTGAAGTTTGTACTGAAAACAGTACATGCTGAAAACGGCAAAACAGGGTGATAAGAGCAAGAAAACAGGATGTAACAAGCACAAAATTAACCTCAGAAGTCAATATCGTCCTTGCCCTTCCCTTTACCCCTCCACTGAAAACCTCCTGCTGTTGTTTGTTTCCAATAATAAATATTTGAGCAAGACTTTGGTTTGGGATTCTGTCTGGATCCTCTACAAGAGGTCTGAGTGGTTGCCTCCCCTTGGTCCCTCAGTGCAGCTCATCTGATCTCTGAGTAGTCATTGTTCACTATGTGACAAATATTGTTAAAATATTAACAATAATTGCCAAAATAAATCTATAGATTCAATCTAAACCCTATTAATGTTTAATTACATTTTTCACACAACCAGAATTAAAATATTCTCAAATTTGTATAAAACCACAAGAGACCCTGTATAGTCAAAGCAATCTTGAACAAGGAGGACAATGCTGAAGGCATCACACATTCCCTAAGCTAGTTTACAAAGCTATAGTAACCAAAACAATATGTCACATAGTTCAATGGAATGGAATAGAGAGCCCTGAAATCAACAATATATGGTCAATTAATTTATAACAAAGGATTCCAGAATATACATTTGGAAAACTCTTTTCAATAAATGGTTTTTGGGAAACTCAAAAGCTACACACAGAAGAACAATAATGGATCATAATCTTGTACCGCACAAAAATCTTACTCAAAATGGATTAAAGACTTAAATGTAAGATACCAAAGTATAAAACTCCTATGAGTAAACATAGGTAGTAAACTTCTTTTTCCTTTAATTAAGTGAGGGGAGGGGAAGCAGAGAGACAGACTCCTGCGTGTACCCTGGCAGGGTCTACCCAGCAAGCCTCCTAAGAGTAATAATCTGGCCATCTGGGCCATTGCACTGTTTCTCAGCAACAAAACTATTTTTAGTATCTGAGGCAGAGGCCATCTAAGCCATCCTCAGTGCTCAGGGCTGGAACCATCAAGCCATGGCTACAGGAGCGGGAGTGAAAGGGATGTAAGGGATGAAGAAGCAAATGGTCACTTCTCCTGTGTTCTCTGACCTGAAATTGAACCCAGGACATCCACATGCCAGGCTGACATTCTACCACTGAGCCAACCAGCCAGGGCTGGTAGCAAACTTATTGACATTTGTCTTATTGATGACTTTTTTGGATTTGACACCAAAAGCAAAGACAACAAAAGTAAAGATAAATAAGTGGGACTATATCAAACTAAAGAGATTCGGCACAACAAAAGAAACCATTAACAATTATTTTGGGCACCCTAATGAAATGTTTGCAAATCATGTCTCTGATAAGGGATTAATATCCATAATATATAAAAACTCACATCTCACCTGACCAGGTGGTGGCGCAATGGATAGAGCGTCGGACTGAGATGCAGAAGACCCAGGTTTGAGACCCCGAGGTCGCCAGCTTGAGCGCGGGCTCATCTGGTTTGAGCAAAGCTCACCAGCTTGGACCCAAGGTCACTGGTTCGAGCAAGAGGTTACTCGGTCTGCTGAAGGCCCACAGTCAAGGCACAAATGAGAAGGCAATCAATGAATAACTAGGGTGTTGCAATGAAAAACTGATGACTGATGCTTCTCATCTCTCTCTTTTCCTGTCTGTCTGTCCCTGTCTATCTCACTCTCTGACTCTCTCTCTAACTCTGTAAAAAAATAAAACAAAACAAAACAAAAACTCACATCTCAATAACAACAACAAAAACAACAATCTTGTTAAAAAGCAGAGGATGTGATAAGTGTTTTTCCAAGGAAGACTTAAAGCTGGGCAATGGGTTTATGAAAAAGTGCTCAATATCACTAATTGTCATGGAAATGCAAATAAAAATCCCAGTAAGATATGACCTCACACTTTTTAGAATGTCTGTTATTAAAAAGACAAGAAATAAACACTGGCAGTGATGTAAAGGAAATGTAACCCTTGTGCACTGTTGGTGGTAATGTAAATTGCTGCAGTTACTAAGGAAAACAGTATGTAGATTCCTCTAAAAATGAATGGATTAAACCTCAAAGGAATCTATGAAGCTAAGGGAGTCATAGTGGTAGCAGCAGCAGTGGTCACACTAGTGACCTTTCTTACAGATGAGGTGGAAAGTGAAAGTATTGAGTAAAAGTCTGCCCTGCTGTTTGGGCTACAGCCGGAGGGACTCATCGCTTTTTTTGATGAGAGAACTTCAGGAATGGGATGAGGGAAAGGAAAGGAAAGAAGGGAGACAAAGAGAACTGATGAAATTTGACTCCGCTCTATGCCCAGGATTTCAGCAAAAAGCCTACCCACAGACCTCTGAGACAACCAGCTTGAAGATTCCCCTACTAGGCATTGGGCATACTCAGAGACCCAGATATTAAGGTCATACTTTGTCCCACTGTTCAGTTAGCTTTAAAAAATAAATAAATTTTAAAAAGCTAGCTACTTTATAGCACAGGATACCACATGTAGTAGCCATATTGCTCTGGTAGGAGAAATAAAAGACTTGTGCTATAGTGCCATCTTCTGGGAAACCAAGTAAAGGTTTCTAATTGCCAACCTGTAGAACTATTAGAATAAAAGTAGCAAACTCTTAACTAAATAATATTGTATGTCAACTCTAATAGCAAAATCAATTTAAAAAATAAATAAAAAGAGAAAAGCCACAATACCATCCAATATTTTCATATATACATGGCAATAGTTATAATATAAAAATCCCAAGGTCATCTCTTCTAAAACAACCTTACAGTACAGAATATGCATATAGATATGGAATTATTTCAAACTTCCAAAAATAAAAATAAAAAAGAGACATATTCACTACTTCAAATGCAAAAACAGAAGCACATTTAAACAAACACTATGAAAAACCATGGTAATACAGTATCACCACATAAGGATAATTCTTGAGCAACAAAAAAAAAAACCCACAGAATATTGCAAACTAACTGTTAAAGAATTCAAAACAGCTGTTATGAAAAAATTCAACAACTGAAAGAAAATTCATAAAAGCAACTTAATGAACTCAGGAATAAAATTAATGAACATAAGAAGTATTTTATCAAAGTAATGAAAGTTATAGAAAATAACCAAAAAAAGTTCTAGAGTTGAAGAAATAAATAAATAAGTTAAAGAATGCATTAGAAAGCATTGGAAATAGAACAGATAGATGAAAGATAGCCTAAGCAGACTATAGAGTAAGAACTTAGAAATGCTTCATATGGAAGAGGAAAGAGAGAAGATTTGACAAAAGTGAGGAAACATGCACGAATGGTCAAATTCCACTTAAAAAGCCAAGATGAGAATAAAGCATATAGCAGAAGGAGAAGAGAGGGATAAGGGGAAAGAATATATTTAAGAAATAATAACTGAGAACTCTCTAAATCTGCGTAAGAACCATAAAGGTAATAAAACCCTTTATTATCCCAATGCAATAAAAACTTTCCCAAGACACATTATAATGAAACTGTCAAAAGTCAATAATAAAGAATTTTCAAAGCAACCTGGAAGGGGAGGGGATTAACCTATAAAGGAACCCCCATTAATCTATAAACAGATTTCTCAGCATAAATTCTACAGAACACGAGAATGAAGTGATGTATCAACGTGTTGAAAAGTATAACTTGCTAGCCAAGAATAGTCTATTTAACAAAGTTATCTTTCAGTAATGAAGGAGAAATTAAGGCTTCTTCAAACAAACAGAAGCTGTGGAGTTTACTACTATTAAAACTGAACTTGCAAGAAATGTGCAAAGAAGTCTTTAAAGCTGAAACAAAAAGATGATAATTAGTGAAATATTTTATAAAATGAAAATACACAAAACTCTGATAAAAGTAATAAATAGAAGTAGAAAATCGTAACTATTTTAGAATAGTGCACTAAATATTTAAGTTTATCATCAAATCTGAAAGAAAATACCACTAAAAATAACTACAGCTAGTATAATTTTTTTTAATTTTTTTCTGAAGCTGGAAACAGGGAGAGACAGTCAGACAGACTCCCGCATGAGCCCCACCGAGATCCACCCGGCACACCCACCAGGGGCGACTCTCTGCCCACCAGGGGGTGATGCTCTGCCCCTCCGGGGCATCGCTCTGCTGTGACCAGAGCCACTCTAGTGCCTGGGGCAGAGGCTAAGGAGCCATCCCCAGCGCCAGGGCCATCTTTGCTCCAATGGAGCCTCCGCTGTGGGAAGGGAAGAGAGAGACAGAGAGGAAGGAGTGGGGGTGGAGAAGCAAATGGGCGCTTCTCCTATGTGCCCTGGCCGGGAATCGAACCCGGGTCCCCCGCACGCCAGGCCGACACTCTACCTCTGAGCCAACCAGCCAGGGCCTAGTATAATTTGTTAACAATATTTAGCATCAAAAAAGGTAAATTGAGAGGATGACGTCAGAGTAATGGCGGGGTAGGAAGCGATACCGATAAATCTCCCCCAAAACTCAACAAGATCTTCAACCAGAAACAGAAAAACCTATACTTGGAGCTTCCAGATGCTTCGCAATACACCCAAAGGTATGATTGAGTGAAAAATTGGCTAAATATATAACCAAACCCCGAAGGAAAAAGGGAGTAAGAAATGCTCCGCCTTCCTCACTAACCTAAACAGGGCGGCTTTCTCTGGTAACTGTGAATATAGAAACTGAGGCGGGCAAAGGGGGTGAATAGATCCAGGCTGCCGCGGCACAAACGGCCGAACCAGGCTGTGGCACACAGATCCAAGCCGAGGAAAATCTGATCCTGTGGCAACCCGGGCAATACAAGCTAACACTCGCGCCAAACCCAAAGAAAGACAAGCGGAGCGGCCATTTTACCCGGTCTCCTGGTCGGTGCGCAGTTAGTGGGCGAGAATTTCTTCCTAGGCCCCGAGAGTGGGTGCCCGTGTTGCCCCACGGAGAGGCAGGGTCAGAGGCCTTTCTGTGGGCCGAGGACAGAGTCTCTGGGCAGCCCCAGTGCCCTGGGAAAGCCACGCACGGGAGGGAGTGAGAACTACTTCCAACGGTGGAGATTTTCCGTGCTGGTGAGGGTTTCACTCAGAGGGAACCGCGGCCGGCCTCATATCCTGGTGTGCGCGCGCAGATAAGGAGTGAGCGATTCCTCCGAGTGCCTCCGCAGTGCGCGCCCGTGTTATCGCAGAGAGGGGCAGAGTCAGGGGCCTTTGTGTGGGCCAAAGCGGAATCTCGAGCCGCCCCAGCGCCTTGCAAAAGCCGCGCACGGGGACGGAGCGAGACTCAATTCCAACGCTGCAACTTTTCCCTGCGGTTGGGGGTTTCACTCAGAGCATGAGACTGCTGGCTGGATATCCTGGTTGCAGACAGTGAGTGAGAGTTTCCTCCAGGCGCCCCCCAGAAGTGGGCGCCCGCTTGTGTTACCGGACAGAGTGGCAGAGCCAGTGGTCTTTGAGTGGGCGGAAAGCCCGCCTGATTATGCTAGCAGCTCTGACTGACTGAGCCTTACCCAGAGCCCTGTGCTGAGTGGAAATAGAGTGGGGAGTTGCCAGCTCTTTGAGCCTCTTACTATCCAGGCAGAGGCAGCAGCAACCCCATAGCTGGATTATCAGGCTACTAATTGAGGAAGGAAAGACTAGGAGAAAGGCTCCAGGAACATGGACTCTATCACTGTCGGAGCCTATAAATGCTAATGAGCCTCGACTCCCACGAGACTAAAGCACAATACATGACATTGCCATAGAGACTTATCAACTGCAAGCCTCTACCTGAGCGTGCCAAAGGGGCAGAACCCGGGGTACAGAGTCACCGACCAGGAAGAGGGAGAGAAAAGAAAAAGCAAGAAGATAACCTCTCAAAATCAAGAATAATCTGCAGACTTTATAACCTATCACATTTTATTATATTTGTTCGTTTGTTTCTCTTATCTTCATTCTTGATACTTTTTTTTCTTCCTCCAATTTGGCCGATTAACTCTCTACTGGTCTTACTCTCTCCTCTCCTTGAACTACACTACCCATAAGTGTTACATCTCCCATTATCTTTTCTCTTCTCTTCCTTTCTCTCTATGAGGGTTGCACTCCAAAACCCTTAACTCTCTCTCTCTCTCCTTTCTTTTTTCTTCTTTTAGTGGTTCCCTCTTTTTTTTCTCTCTCTTTCTTTTCTCCCTCTATATCAGTTTCTTCCTTTCTCCTTTACATCTCCTCTCATTCAAACCTCAATAACAAACAAATTATCTTATCTGGGACTCAAACCTATGTTTGTGGCATTTTGGGGGTTTTTTACTTCACCTTTTTAACTCACTAGCAGTGCTCCCATCCCTGGCTCTCCATATTATCTAGTTCTTGTTCCACTAAATACAATAGTAAGTTTTTAATTTGTCCCCCCATTTTTCCATTTTCCTCTTATTCCTCTCATCATAACTCTTAGACAACCAACACCTAAAAGCAAATCATTTTATTCTTGACCCAAATTTTTTCCTTATTTGCTTTTTGTGGGTCCATACGCTCTTTTTTTTTCTTTTTTCCTTTTTTTTTTCTTTTTTTCTTTTTTTCCCCTTTATTACTTTTCCCCAATTCAGGCCCTCCATCACAGGCATTGTTTGTTATAACTCACAGTCCACCACAAGATTTTCTCAAGAAAGAGGGGAGAGGAGAGGAGAGGAAAAAAGGAGGGGGGGAATAATTTCCTTTTTTTAAAAATTTTTTTTTTATTTTATTTTTCTTTATTTCATTATTAATTTTTTTTTAAAAAAACAACTCTTTTCGATTTGTTATTTTTTTTTAACTTTTTATTCTTTATTAAATCTCATTAATACTATCAACAAAACCACCCTCAGATGCCATTAAGGAAGAGAAAATCGAATATCATGGATACAAAAGAAAGAGAGGTAACACAGCTAGATGAGGAAAAATCTATGGAGAAAAAATTTAATATATTGGAAACCTTGGAGCTAAATGACAGAGAATTCAAGATAGAAATCCTAAAAATCCTCCGAGATATACAAGAAAACACAGAAAGGCAATATAGGGAGCTCAGAAAACAACTCAATGAACACAAAGAATATATGTCCAAGGAAATTGAAACTATAAAAACAAATCAAACAGAGATGAAAAACTCAATTCACGAGCTGAAAAACGAAGTAACAAGCTTAGCTAATAGAACAGGTCAGATAGAAGAGAGGATTAGTGAAATAGAAGACAAGCAACTTGAGGCACAACAGAGAGAAGAAGAAAGAGACTCAAAAATTAAAAAAAATGAGATAGCCCTACAAGAATTATCTGACTCCATCAAAAAGAATAACATAAGAATAATAGATATATCAGAGGGAGAAGAGAGAGAAAATGGAATGGAGAACATACTCAAACAAATAATAGATGAGAACTTCCCAAGCCTGTGGAAAGAACTAAAGCCTCAAGTTCAAGAAGCAAACAGAACTCCAAGTTTTCTTAACCCCAACAAACCTACTCCAAGGCATATCATAATGAAATTGACACAAACCAACAGCAAAGAAAAAATTCTCAAGGCAGCCAGGGAAAAGAAGAATACAACATATAAAGGAAGGCCCATTAGATTATCATCAGATTTCTCAGCAGAAACTCTACAAGCTAGAAGAGAGTGGACCCCAATATTTAAAGTCCTGAAAGAGAGGAACTTTCAGCCACGAATACTATACCCATCAAAGCTATCCTTCAAATACGAAGGAGAAATAAAAACATTCACAGATACAGAAAAGATGAGGGAATTTATCATCAGAAAACCCCCACTCCAGGAATTACTAAAGGGGGTTCTCCAATCAGATACAAAGAACAAAAAAAAAAACAGAGCCACAAGTAAAAGCTCCAAGAAAAACACAATAAAACCAAATTTAAACTGTGACAACAACAAAAAGAAAGAGGGGGAGAAGATGGAGATTAACAGTAGCAAAGGAAGATGGAGTGCAAAAGTACTCACAAAATAGTTCGCTACAATGAACAGGGTAGGGACCCTTTTCATTACTCAAAGGTAACCACCATTGAAAAAACCACCACAGAAGCACATGAGATAAAAAAGATAGCAACAGAGGAAAGATGTATGGAATACAACCAAATAAAAAAAAAGATAGAAAAACGAAAGAGAAGGATCAAACAAGACACAAAACTAACAGAAAGCAAGATATAAAATGGCAATAGGGAACTCACAAGTATCAATAATTACACTAAATGTAGACGGATTAAACTCACCAATAAAAAGGCACAGAGTAGCAGAATGGATTAAAAAAGAAAATCCAACTGTATGCTGCCTACAGGAAACTCATCTAAGTAACAAGGATAAAAACAAATTCAAAGTGAAAGGCTGGAAAACAATACTCCAAGCAAATAACATCCAAAAAAAAGCAGGTGTAGCAATACTCATATCGGATAATGCTGACTACAAGACAGGAAAAGTACTCAGAGACAAAAATGGCCATTTCATAATGGTTAAGGGGACACTGAATCAAGAAGACATAACAATTCTTAATATATATGCACCAAACCAAGGAGCACCAAAATATATAAGACAGCTACTTATTGATCTTAAAACAAAAACTGACAAAAATACAATCATACTTGGAGACCTCAATACACCGCTGACGGCTCTAGATCGGTCATCCAAACAGAGAATCAACAAAGACATAGTGGCCTTAAACAAAACACTAGAGCACCTGGATATGATAGACATCTACAGGACATTTCATCCCAAAGTGACTGAGTATACATTTTTCTCCAGTGTACATGGATCATTCTCAAGAATTGACCATATGTTGGGCCACAAAAACAACATCAGCAAATTCAGAAAAATTGAAGTTGTACCAAGCATATTTTCTGATCATAAAGCCTTGAAACTAGAATTCAACTGCAAAAAAGAGGAAAAAAATCCCACAAAAATGTGGAAACTAAACAACATACTTTTAAAAAATGAATGGGTCGAAGAAGAAATAAGTGCATAGATCAAAAGATATATACAGACTAATGAAAATGACAATACGACATATCAGAATCTCTGGGATGCAGCAAAAGCAGTGATAAGAGGGAAGTTCATATCGCTTCAGGCATATATGAACAAACAAGAGAGAGCCCAAGTGAACCACTTAACTTCCCACCTTAAGGAACTAGAAAAAGAAGAACAAAGACAACCCAAAACCAGCCGAAGAAAGGAAATAATAAAAATCAGAGCAGAAATAAATGAATTAGAGAACAGAAAAACTATAGAAAAAATTAATAGAACAAGGAGCTGGTTCTTTGAAAAGATCAACAAAATTGACAAACCCTTGGCAAGACTTACCAAGGAAAAAAGAGAAAGAACTCATATAAACAAAATCCAAAATGAAAGAGGAGAAATCACCACGGACACTGTAGATATACAAAGAATTATTGTAGAATACTATGAAAAACTTTATGCCACTAAATTCAACAACCTAGAAGAAATGGATAAATTCCTAGAAAAATACAACCTTCCTAGACTGAGTCAAGAAGAAGTAGAAAGCCTAAACAGACCTATCAGTAGAGAAGAAATAGAAAAAAACATTAAAAACCTCCCCAAAAATAAAAGTCCAGGCCCTGACAGCTATACCAGCGAATTTTATCAAACATTCAAAGAAGACTTGGTTCCTATTCTACTCAAAGTCTTCCAAAAAATTGAAGAAGAAGCAATACTTCCAAACACATTTTATGAGGCCAACATAACCCTCATCCCAAAACCAGGCAAGGATGGCACAAAAAAAGAAAACTACAGACCAATATCTCTAATGAATACAGATGCTAAAATACTAAACAAAATACTAGCAAATCGAATACAACAACATATTAAAAAAATAATATATCATGATCAAGTGGGATTCATCCCAGAATCTCAAGGATGGTTCAACATACGTAAAACGGTTAATGTAATACACCATATCAACAAAACAAAGAAAAAAAACCACATGATCTTATCAATAGATGCAGAAAAGGCTTTCGATAAAATACAACACAATTTTATGTTTAAGACTCTCAACAAAATGGGTATAGAAGCAAAATATCTCAACATGATAAAGGCCATATATGATAAACCATCAGCTAACATCATATTAAATGGCACTAAACTGAAGGCTTTCCCCCTTAAATCAGGAACAAGACAGGGTTGTCCACTCTCTCCACTCTTATTTAATGTGGTACTAGAGGTTCTCGCCACAGCAATCAGACAAGACAAAGAAATAAAAGGCATCCATATCGGAAAAGAAGAAGTAAAGGTATCACTTTTTGCAGATGATATGATCCTATACATCGAAAACCCCAAAGAATCCACAAAAAGACTACTAGAAACAATAAGCCAATACAGTAAGGTCGCAGGATACAAAATTAACATACAGAAGTCAATAGCCTTTCTATATGCTAACAATGAAACAACTGAGAAGGAACTCAAAAGAATAATCCCCTTCACGATTGCAACAAAAAAAATAAAATACTTAGGAATAAACATAACAAAGAATGTAAAGGACTTATATAATGAAAACTATAAACCATTGTTAAGGGAAATCGAAAAAGATATAATGAGATGGAAGAATATACCTTGTTCTTGGCTAGGAAGAATAAATATAATCAAGATGGCTATATTACCCAAAGCAATATACAAATTTAATGCAATTCCCATCAAACTTCCAATGACGTTTTTTAAAGAAATAGAGCAAAAAATCATCAGATTTATATGGAACTATAAAAAACCCCGAATAGCCAAAGCAATCCTAAAGAAAAAGAATGAAGCTGGGGGCATAACAATACCTGACTTCAAACTCTATTATAGGGCCACGACAATCAAAACAGCATGGTATTGGCAGAAAAATAGACACTCAGACCAATGGAACAGAATAGAAAGTCCAGAAATAAAACCACATATATATAGTCAAATAATTTTTGATAAAGGGGCCAACAACACACAATGGAGAAAAGAAAGCCTCTTCAATAAATGGTGCTGGGAAAACTGGAAAGCCACATGCAAAAGAATGAAACTGGACTACAGTCTCTCTCCCTGTACAAAAATTAACTCAAAATGGATCAAAGATCTAAACATAAGACCTGAAACAATTAAGTACATAGAAGAAGACATAGGTACTCAACTCATGGACCTGGGTTTTAAAGAGCATTTTATGAATTTGACTCCAATGGCAAGAGAAGTGAAGGCAAAAATTAATGAATGGGACTACATCAGACTAAGAAGTTTTTGCTCAGCAAGAGAAACTGATAACAAAATAAACAGAAAGCCAACTAAATGGGAAATGATATTTTCAAACAACAGCTCAGATAAGGGCCTAATATCCAAAATATACAAAGAACTCATAAAACTCAACAACAAACAAACAAACAATCCAATAAAAAAATGGGAAGAGGATATGAATAGACACTTCTCCCAGGAAGAAATACAAATGGCCAACAGATATATGAAAAGATGCTCATCTTCTTTAGCTATTAGAGAAATGCAAATCAAAACGGCAATGAGATACCACCTCACACTTGTTCGATTAGCTGTTATTAGCAAGTCAGGTAATAGCAAATGTTGGAGAGGCTGTGGAGAAAAAGGAACCCTCATCCACTGTTGGTGGGAATGTAAAGTAGTACAACCATTATGGAAGAAAGTATGGTGGTTCCTCAAAAAACTGAAAATAGAACTACCTTATGACCCAGCAATCCCTCTACTGGGTATATATCCCCAAAACTCAGAAACATTGATACGTAAAGACACATGCAGCCCCATGTTTATTGCAGCATTGTTCACAGTGGCCAGGACATGGAAACAACCAAAAAGCCCATCAATAGATGACTGGATAAAGAAGATGTGGCACATATACACTATGGAATACTACTCAGCCATAAGAAATGATGACATCGGAACATTTACAGCAAAATGGTGGGATCTTGATAACATGATACGAAGCGAAATAAGTAAATCAGAAAAAACCAGGAACTGTATTATTCCATACGTAGGTGGGACATAATAGTGAAACTAAGAGACATTGACAAGAGTGTGGTGGTTACGGGGGGGGAGGGGGGAATGGGAGAGGGAGAGGGGGTGGGGAGGGGCACAAAGAAAACAAGATAGAAGGTGACAGAGGACAATCTGACTTTGGGTGGTGGGTATGCAACATAATTGAATGACAAGATAACCTGGACTTGTTATCTTTGAATATATGTATCCTGATTTATTGATGTCACCCCATTAAAAAAATAAAATTATAAAAAAAAAAAAAAAAGAAACAGAAAAAAAAAAAAGGTAAATTAAGGCATCAATAATATAAAAGGAGAGGTATTATAAAAGGTGGAAGCTTTTTAGGAAAATAAAGATAAGTGGGTATCAGGATTAAAATGGACTATTTTATATAAGTTTCATGTTGACCTCAAGGTAAAACTTGATAGAGATAAACAAATCAAAACAAAATAAAACAAAACAAAAAGGTGAGGGTAGACTGAAAATCAAGAGGTGACATAAGAAGATCTTGAACTCACCGCCTTTCATTTACATATCAAATTAACAAGTATATATGGAATCGTTTCATTTGCAAAAGACTGGAAAAGTAACTGAACATCTCTGTCATATCAACAAAGTAAAGAGCCAAATTGAGGTGGGTAGAGAATGTGGTATTGCCATGCACCCCACCTCTGGTGTGATGTCTCACAACTGGGATGAAAATCACAAAATTGAAACTTCTGTCTGAAGAAAAAGGGTTCATAACCCACATAAGGCACTCCCAACTTTTAAGACCTGATCCTGAGATAGGAGCTCCCAAAACATTTGGTTTGAAAACAAATGGGGCTTGTTTTCATGAGACCGAAAGGTCTGTAGGGAACTAAGAAACATCTCTTTAAAATGCCTCAAGCGAAAAACTATATGCCACCAAATACAACAATCTAAAAGAAATGGATAAATTCCTAGAACAATACAACCTTCCTAAACTGAGTCATGAAGAAGCAGAAAACCTAAACAGACCAATCAGCAGGGAGGAAATAGAAAAAACTATTAAAAACCTCCCCAAAAATAAAAGTCCAGGCCCAGACGGTTATATTAGTGAATTCTATCAAACATTCAAAGAAGACTTGGTTCCTATTCTACTCAAAGTGTTCCAAAAAATTGAAGAAGAAGCAATACTTCCAAACACATTTTATGAGGCCAACATAACCCTCATACCAAAACCAGGCAAGGATGGCACAAAGAAAGAAAACTACAGACCAATATCTCTAATGAATACAGATGCTAAAATACTAAACAAAATACTGGCAAATCGAATACAACAATATATTAAAAAAATAATACATCATGATCAAGTGGGATTCATCCCAGAATCTCAAGGATGGTTCAACATACGTAAAACGGTTAACGTAATACACCATATCAACAAAACAAAGAACAAAAACCACATGATCTTATCAATAGATGCAGAAAAGGCTTTCAATAAAATACAACACAATTTTATGTTTAAGACTCTCAACAAAATGGGTATAGAAGGAAAATATCTCAACATGATAAAGGCCATATATAATAAACCGTCAGCTAACATTATATTAAATGGCACTAAACTGAAGGCTTTCCACTTAAATCAGGAACAAGACAGGGTTGTCCACTCTCTCCACTCTTATTTAACGTGGTGCTAGAAATTCTGGCCAGAGCAATCAGACAAGACAAAGAAATAAAAGGCATCCATATCGGAAAAGAAGAAGTAAAGGTATCACTTTTTGCTGATGATATGATCCTATACATCGAAAACCCAAGGGACTCCACAAAAAGATTACTAGAAACAATAAACCAATACAGTAAGGTCGCAGGATACAAAATCAACATACAAAAGTCCATAGCCTTTCTATATGCCAACAATGAAATATTAGAAAATGAACTCAAAAAAATAATCCCCTTCACGATTGCAACAACAAAAAAAAAATATCTAGGTATAAACATAACAAAGAATGTAAAGGACCTATATAATGAAAACTACAAGGCATTGCTAAGAGAAATAGAAAAAGACTCAATGAGATGGAAAAATATTCCTTGTTCTTGGATAGGAAGAATAAATATAATTAAAATGGCCATATTACCCAAAGTAATATATACATTTTTTTTAATAAATTTTTATTAATGGTAATGGGATGACATTAATAAATCAGGGTACATATATTCAAAGAAAACATGTCTAGGTTATTTTGTCATCAAATTATGTTGCAAACCCCTCGCCCAAAGTCAGATTGTCCTCCGTCACCCTCTATCTAGTTCTCTGTGCCCCTCCCCCTCCCCCTAACTCTCTCCCTCCCTCCCTCCAATGTCCTCCCTCCCCCCCCACCCTTGGTAACCACCACACTCTTGTCCATGTTTCTTAGTCTCATTTTTATGTTCCACCAATGTATGGAATCATGTAGTTCTTGTTTTTTTCTGATTTGCTTATTTCACTCCTTATAATGTTATCAAGATCCCACCATTTTGCTGTAAATGATCTGATGTCATCATTTCTTATGGCTGAGTAGTATTCCATAGTGTATATGTGCCACATCTTCTTTATCCAGTCTTCTATTGAAGGGCTTTTTGGTTGTTTCCATGTCTTGGCCACTGTGAACAGTGCTGCAATGAACATGGGGCTACATGTGTCTTCACGTATCAATGTTTCTGAGGTTTTGGGGTATATACCCAGTAGAGGGATTGCTGGGTCATAAGGTAGTTCTATTTGCAGTTTTTTGAGGAACCACCATACTTTCCTCCATAATGGTTGTACTACTTTACAGTCCCACCAACAGTGAATGAGGGTTCCTTTTTCTCCACAGCCTCTCCAACATTTGCTATTACTCGTCTTGTGGATAATAGCTAATCTAACAGGAGTGAGGTGGTATCTCATTGTAGTTTTGATTTGCATTTCTCTAATAACTAATGAAGCTGAGCATCTTTTCATATATCTGTTGGCCATTTGTATCTCTTCCTGGGAGAAGTGTCTCTTCATGTCCTCTTCCCATTTTTTTATTGGATTGTTTGTTTGTTGTTGAGTTTTATGAGTTCTTTGTAAATTTTGGATATTAGGCCCTTATCTGAGCTGTCGTTTGAAAATATCAGTTCCCATTTAGTTGGCTGTCTGTTTATTTTGATATCAGTTTCTCTTGCTGAGCAAAAACTTTTAATTCTGATGTAGTCCCATTCATTTATCTTTGCCTTCACTTCTCTTGCCATTGGAGTCAAGTTCATAAAATGTTCTTTAAAACCCAGGTCCATGATTTTAGTACCTATGTCTTCTTCTATGTACTTTATTGTTTCAGGTCTTATATTAAATTGAATGCAATTCCCATCAAAATTCCTATGACATTTTTAAAAAAATGGAACAAAAAATCATAAGATTTATATGGAACTATAAAAAACCCCAAATAGCTAAAGCAATCCTAAGGAAAAAGAATGAAGCTGGGGGCATTACAATACCTGACTTTATATTATAGGGCCACAATAATCAAAACTGTATGGTATTGGCAGAAAAATAGACACTCAGACCAATGGAACAGAATAGAAAGCCCAGAAATAAAACCACATATATATGGTCAAATAATCTTTGATAAGGGGGCCAACAACACAAAATGGAGAAAAGAAAGCCTCTTCAACAAATGGTGTTGGGAAAACTGGAAAGCCACATGCAAAAGAATGAAACTCGACTACAGCCTGTCCCCTTGTACTAAAATTAATTCAAAATGGATCAAAGACCTAAATATAAGATCTGAAACAATAAAGTACATAGAAGAAGACATAGGTACTAAACTCATGGACCTGGGTTTTAAAGAACATTTTATGAACTTGACTCCAATGGCAAGAGAAGTGAAGGCAAAGATAAATGAATGGGACTACATCAGAATAAAAAGTTTTTGCTCAGCAAGAGAAACCGATATCAAAATAAACAGACAGCCAACTAAATGGGAACTGATATTTTCAAACAATAGCTCAGATAAGGGCCTAATATCCAAAATTTACAAAGAACTCATAAAACTCAACAACAAACAAACAATCCAATAAAAAAATGGGAAGAGGACATGAACAGACACTTCTCCCAGGAAGAAATACAAATGGCCAACAGATATATGAAAAGATGCTCAGCTTCATTAGTTATTAGAGAAATGCAAATCAAAACTACAATGAGATACCACCTCACCCCTGTTAGACTAGCTATTATCAACAAGACGGGTAATAGCAAGTGTTGGAGAGGCTGTGGAGAAAAAGGAACCCTCATACACTGTTGGTGAGAATGTAAAGTAGTACAACCATTATGGAGGAAAGTATGGTGGTTCCTCAAAAAACTGCAAATAGAACTACCTTATGACCCAGCAATCCCTCTACTGGGTATATACCCCAAAACCTCAGAATCATTGATACGTAAAGATACATGTAGCCCCATGTTCATTGCAGCACTGTTCACAGTGGCCAAGACATGGAAACAACCAAAAAGCCCTTCAATAGAAGACTGGATAAAGAAGATGTGGCACATATACACTATGGAATACTACTCAGCCATAAGAAATGATGACATCAGATCATTTACAGCAAAATGGTGGGATCTTGATAACATTATACAGAGTGAAATAAGTAAATCAGAAAAAAACAAGAGCTACATGATTCCATACATTGGTGGAACATAAAAACGAGACTAAGAGACATGGACAAGAGAGTGGTGGTTACCAGGGGTGGGGGGAGGGAGGATGCAGGAGGGAGGGAGGGAGAGAGTTAGGGGGAGGGGGAGGGGCACAGAGAAAACTAGACAGAGGGTGACGGAGGACAATCTGACTCTGGGTGAGGGGTATGCAACATAATTTAATGACAAGATAACCTAGACATGTTTTCTTTGAATATATGTACCCTGAATTATTAATGTCATCCCATTAACATTAATAAAAATTTATTTTAAAAAATGCCTCAAGCACAGACTCACTCATCCCAGGGACTGGCATAGAAACAACATTCGAAAAATGCCCAGACATTGTGAAATATATTTGTTTGCTAATTTTAAAATATGTAAGGTAAGGAATCTATTGAGATACTCTAGATCTGAAATAGGGACAAGGATGGAAGTACTCTTCCTCTACCTTGCTAATGCCAATGACCACATTTATTTATTTATACTCAAGATATTTTTTTTCCTCTGTGGGTTCCATCTTTGTTTTCTCTCTGTCATGCTTCACAGTGCATTTTTCCCATAGTGAAACTTTTAAACATATCTGGTGCCCCAGCTTTTATGTCTGATGCCTTAATTTTTGTGTAGGCAGCCCAGGGGATAGCCCTTGATTACCTAACTCTGGAGGACAGGTGGCCTTGCATTCCTGGGTTGCATGGAACTATAAAAATCGGAGAGATGGTTCTTGAAAGTCTATTACGCTCAAGGTTCTACACATATAGCAGACTGAAAAGCACCCTAGTCTTTTTGTGAAAAAGGCCTATTTGATTTTCCAGGATTTTTGGTCTAAGGAGCAGGCTTCTGGACTTTTTTTCTTAAAGAGTCTGGCTAAAAGTTTATGAATTTTGCTTTTTTTTTTTTTCCAAAGAACTATCTTTTAGATTCATTGATTTTTTGTATTCCTTTTTTAGAGTCTATTTTGCTTATTTCTGCTTTGGTATTTATTATTTTCCTCTTTCTATTTACTTTGGGATTTCTTCTTTTCTAATTTCTTTCGGTGTAAGGTTAGAGTGTTTATTTGAGATATTTCTTGTTTCTTTTTTTTTTTTGTATTTTTTCTGAAGCTGGAAATGAGGAGGCAGTCAGACTCCCACATGCGCCCGACCGGGATCCACCCAGCATGCCCACCAGGGGGCGATGCTCTTCCCTCCGGGGCATCGCTCTGTTGCATCCAGAGCTACTCTAGCGCCTGAGGCAGAGGCCATGGAGCCATCCTCAGCGCCTAGGCCATCTTTGCTCCAATGGAGCCTCGGCTGCGGGAGGGGAAGAGAGAGACAGAGAGGAACGAGAGGAGGAGGGGTGGAGAAGCAGATGGGCGCTTCTCCCGTGTGCCCCGGCCGGGAATCAAACCCAGGACTTCTGTACGCCAGGCCGACACTCTACCACTGAGCCAACTGGCCAGGGCCAGATATTTCTTGTTTCTTGAGATACGCCTGCATTGCCATAAATTACTTGCTTAGAACTGCTTTGGCTGTGTCCCATATATACGAGGTCATGATATTCTCATTTTCATTTGTCTGAAGTTATCTTTTGATTGCTTCCTTGATCTCATTGTTAATCCATTCATTGTTTAGTACCATGTTATTTAGCTTCCATGTGTTTTCCAGTTTTCTTCTTGTAATTGATAGCAAGTTTCACACCACTATGATTGGAAAGATGTTTGAGATGATTTCAGTCTTCTGAAATTTATTGAGACTTGTTTTGTGGCCTAACATTTAGACTCTCTTGGAAAATGTTCCATGTGTACTGAAAAAAAAATGTTTATTCTGCTAGTTTTAGATTAAATGTCCAAAAATACCAAACTAAGTCCATTTAGTCTAATTTGTCATTTAAGCCCGCTGTTTTCGCTGGATGAAATATCAGTTGATGTCTGTGGGGTGTTAAGTCCCTTACAGTGACTATATTACTGTCTAGTGCTCCCTTCATGTCAGTTAATATTTGCTTTATATGTTTAGGGACTCCTATTTTGGGTGTATCATTATACACAAGAGTTATAGTTTCTTGTTGGATTCATCTTCTTACAACCCTTGTTTGAAAATCCATTTTGTCTAATATAAATAAAGTTATCCTAGCTTTTTAGTTTGTTTCCATTGTGTGAAATATCTCTTTTCATCCCTTTACTTTCAGTCTGTGTGTCTTTCTATCTGAAATGAGTGTCTTGTAGGTAACATGTGTATGGGTTGTTTTTGTTTGTTTGTTTGTTTTTTCTTTATCTATTCAGTCCTCATATGTCTTTGATTAGAGCATTTTATCCATTTACATTTAAAGTGATTACTGGTAGGTATGTCGTTTTTGCCCTTTTGTTAATTTCTTTTATTCTTTTTGTAGTTCTTCCCTGACTAGATTCTCTTTCTCTTTTGTCTGTTGATGACTTTCTATACTGTTGTATTTGTACTGCTTTAACTTTATTTCTTGTATATCTCTTATATATTTTCAGTTTGTGATTACCATATGCTTTATATGTCAAGCAATGTTTATAGTGGTCTATTTTTAAGTTGAAAGTTGCTTAGGTTCAAACATCTCAAATAAATACATTTTTGTCACCTTCTCTGTGTTCATGTATTTGTCATTATTTTTAACTTTTTTGTGTTTATGTGTATTCCTTAATTTATTATTGTAATTAATTATACACGATGTTCCTACTTTTGCAACCTTCACACTAGCTGTGTAGATGCTTAATCCAGTGCATTTATTAAATATTTGCCTTAGTCATTGAGAATTTTTTCTTTTCTGTATTTTATTCATATTTTAATTTTTTACTTATAGAAGTCCTTATTTATTTATTTATTTATTTTTAATTTAGTTAGAAAATTAAATTTAACAGGGTTATATTGATCAACAAGAGTATGTAGCTTGACCAGGCATTAGCGCAGTGAATAGAGCATTGGACTGGGATGCAAAGGACACAGGTTTGAAATTCCAAGGTTGACTGCTTGAGCATGGGCTCAAGACCCCTGGCTTGAGTGCAGGGTCACTGGCTTGAGCATAGAATCATAGACATGACCCCATGTCACTGGCTTAAGCCCAAAGGTCATGGACTTGAAGTTAAAGGTCACTGGCTAGAGCAAGGGGTCACTTGCTCAGCTGTACTCCTCCAGTCAAGGCACATATGAGAAAGCAATCAGTGAAAAACTAAGGAGCTGCAATGAAGGATTGATGTTTCTCATACTCTCCCTTCCTGTGTGTTTGTCCCTATCTCTCCCTCTCTCTGTCTCTCTCTGTCACAAAAACAAAAACAAACAGAACAGTGAGTACATAGATTTTGGGTAAACATCTACACATCATTTAGACACTCAATTATGTTGTATACACATCATCCAAAGTCAAATCATCCTCTGTAACCTTATATTTGTCCCTCTTTATATACATTCCCCTCCCCCTTCCTGCACCCATCCTCCACATCCCATTCCCTCTGGTTACCACTGCACTCTTATCTATGTCCATGAGTCTCAATTTTGTATTCCTCCTATGTGTAGAATCATGCAGTTTTTAGCGTGGTGTGTGTGTGTGTGTGTGTGTGTGTGTGTGTGTGTGTATGCTTTTTTGAAGTGAGAAGCAGAAAGGCAGAGAGACAGATTCCTGCATGCACCCGACTGGAATCCATCCAGCATGCACATTAGGGGGCGATGCTCTGCCCATCCGGAACGTTCCTCCCTTGCAACTGGAACCATTCTAGTGCCTGAGGCAGAGGCCATGGAGCTATCCTCAGTGCCCAGGCCAACTTTGCTCCAATGTAGCATTGGGTATGGGAGGGGAAGAGAGAGATAGAGAGAAAGGAGAAGGATAGAGTGGAGAAGCAGATAGGCGCTTCTCCTGTGTTCCCTGGCCAAGAATCGAACCCAGGACTTCACCACGCCATGCCGACACTCTACCGCTGAGCCAAACTGTTCAGGGCCTTAGCTTTTTTTAAAATTTACTTATTTCAGTCTGTATAATGTTATCAAGGTCCATCCATGTTGTTGTAAATGATACTATGTCATTGTTTCTTATGGCTGAATAGTATTCCATTGTATAGATGTACCACATCTTCTTTAGCCAACTGTCTATTGAGAGGCACTTTGGTTTTTTCCATCTCTTGGCCACTGTAAACAATGCTGCAATGAACATGGGGCTGCATGTGTCTTTATGTACAAATGTTTTTGAGTTTGGGGGGTAGATACCCAGTAGAGGGATTGGTGGGTCTTATGGTTGTTTTATTCTTAAGTTTTTGAGGAACCACCATACTTTCTTCCATAATGGTTGTACTAATTTAAATTGCCACCGACAGTGAATGAGGATTCCTTTTTCTTCATAGCCTCTCCAACATTTGTTATGACCTGTTTTTTTTTTTTTTAATAATAGCCAATCTAAAAAGTATGAGGTGGTTTTCTATTGTAGCTTTGATTTGCATTTCTTGAATAGTGAATTTGAGCATTTATTCATTTATCTGTTGGCTATTTGAATTTCTTGGGAGAAGTGTCTGATCAGGTCCTCTGCCTCTTTTAATTGGATTGTTTGCTTGTTTGTTGCAGAGCTTTGTAAGTTCTTTATATATTTTGGATATTAACTTCTTATCAGAGTTGCTGTTTGCAAATATCATCTTCTAATTAGTTGGCTGTCTGTCTGTTTTGTTGTCAGTTTCTTTTGTTGTGCAGAATCCTTGTAGTTTGATATAATCTCATTCATTCAGTTTAGCCTTTACTTCCTTTGCCTTTTGTTCTTTATGGCCAAGGTCCATGAGTTTAGTACCTATGCTTTCTTCTATGACAGTGGTCCCCAACCTTTTTTGGGCCATGGACCGGTTTAATGTCAGAAAATATTTTCACGGACCAGCCTTTAGGGCAGACGGACAAATGCACAAAATAAAATTATGCAACTGGCGTAAAAACTGTGGTATTTTTAAATATAATTGTCAAACTTACAAGACAAGCATCAAGAGTGAGTCTTAGATGGATGTAACAGAGGGAATCTGGTCATTTTAAAAAAATAAAACATCGTTCAGACTTAAATATAAAAAGAACGGAAATAATGTAAGTTATTTATTCTTTCTCTGCAGACCAGTACCAAATGGCCCACGGACCAGTACCAGTCCGCGGCCCCGGGGGTTGGGGACCACTGTTCTATGTAACTTACTGTTTTAGTTCTTATTTAGGTCTTTAACCTATTTTGAATTAATTTTATGCAGGGGGACAAACTGTAGTCAAGTTTCATTCTTTACATGTTATTTTTCAATTTTCCCAGCATCATTTATTGAAGAGGATTTCTTTTTTCCATTGTGTGTTTTTGGCTACTTTTTTGAACATAATTTGCCCATATATATGTGAGTTTATTTCTGGGATCTTGATTCTGTTGCATTGGTCTGTCTGTTTTTCTGCCATAACCATGCTATTTTTACTCTTGTGGCTCTGTAGTATAATTTGAGGTCAGGTATTGTAATGACTCTATCTTCATTCTCCCCCCCCCCCCCCAGTATTGCTTTGGCTATTTGGATTTTTATGCTTCCATACAAACCCGGTAATTTTTTGTTCCATTTTTTAAAATATGACATTGGAATTTTTATGGCAATTTCATTAAATTTGTATATTGCTTCACGTAATATAGCCATTTTAACTATATTTATTCTTCCTATCCAGAAACATTGGATATTTTTCCATTTCATTGTGTCTTTTTTGAGTTTCTTTAATAATGCTTTGTAGTTTTCAGTATATATATTCTTAGATTGTTTTAAGTTTTTTCCTAGGTATTTTATTTTATTTTATATTTGTTGCAACTGTAAAAGGAGTTATTTTTTAGTGCATTTTCTGAAGTTTCATTGTTGGTGCATATGAAAGCAATAGAATTCTGTATATTTTGTGTCCTGTGATCTTACTGTATTGGTTTGTTTCTAATAGTCTTCCTGTGGAGTCATTGGGGTTTTCTATATACAGGATCATGTCATCTGCAAAAAGTGAAACTTTTACTTATTTTTTTCTAATATGAATGCCTTTTATTTCTTCCTCTTGTATCATTGCTCTTGCTAAAACTTCCAACACTATGTTGAATAGGAGTGGAGAGAGTGAATGGCCTTGTCTTCTTCCTAATTTTAGAGGAAAAGCTTTCATTTTTTTCACCATTTAGTACGGTATTAGCTTATGGTTTGTCATATATAGCCTTTATTATGTTGAGGTATTTTCTTTCTATTCCATTTTATTGAGTGTTCTAAACAAAAACAGTTGTTACATCTTATTGAATGCCTCTATGCAATTATTGACATAATCATATGATTTTTGTTCTTTGTTTTATTGATATGGTATATTACATTAATTTATTTATGTATGTTGAACAACTCAATATAACTCCCTCACCCCACCCTCTGTCCTCCATTATTCAACTTGCCCCTCTCCCCCTAACACCCTCCCTTCTCCCTCTGATATTCTCTGTCCTATTATCTGTATCTATATGTTATACATATATATAATTTTTAAAATTGCTTCACCCACTCTGATCCCATCCCCTCAACCCTATTCCTTCCTATAGTTGTTTCTCTGCTCTCTGTGACCCTGCCTCTGCCTCTAATCTGTTCCTTAGTTCACTTTGTTCATTAAATTCCACATATAAGTGAGATCATATGATATTTGTCTTTCTCTGCCCAGCTAATTTCACTTAGCATAATAATACCCAGGTCCATTCATGCCATTGAAAAAGGTAAGATTTCCTTCTTTTTCATGGCTGCATAGTATTCCATTGGGAATATGTACCACTGCTTTTTTTTTTTTTTTGAATGGGGTATTTTTTTTTAATAATTTTATTTTTTTAATGGGGTGACATCAATAAATCAGGATACATATATTCAAAGATAACAAGTCCAGGTTATCTTGTCATTCAATTATGTTGCATACCCACCACCCAAAGTCAGATTGTCCTCTGTCACCTTCTATCTTGTTTTCTTTGTGCCCCTCCCCACCCCCTATCCCTCTCCCATTCCCCCCTCCCCGCCGTAACCACCACACTCTTATCAATGTCTCTTAGTTTCACTATTATGTCCCACCTACGTATGGAATAATACAGTTCCTGGTTTTTTCTGATTTACTTATTTCACTTCGTATCATGTTATCAAGATCCCACCATTTTGCTGTAAATGTTCCGATGTCATCATTTCTTATGGCTGAGTAGTATTCCATAGTGTATATGTGCCACATCTTCTTTATCCAGTCTTCTATTGATGGGCTTTTTGGTTGTTTCCATGTCCTGGCCACTGTGAACAATGCTGCAATAAACATGGGGCTGCATGTGTCTTTACGTATCAATGTTTCTGAGTTTTTGGGATATATACCCAGTAGAGGGATTGCTGGGTCATAAGGTAGTTCTATTTGCAGTTTTTTGAGGAACCACCATACTTTCTTCCATAATGGTTGTACTACTTTACATTCCCACCAACAGTGTATGAGGGTTCCTTTTTCTCCAAAGCCTCTCCAACATTTGCTATTACCTGACTTGCTAATAACAGCTAATCGAACAGGTGTGAGGTGGTATCTCATTGCCGTTTTGATTTGCATTTCTCTAATAGCTAAAGAAGATGAGCATCTTTTCATATATCTGTTGGCCATTTGTATTTCTTCCTGGGAGAAGTGTCTATTCATATCCTCTTCCCATTTTTTTATTGGATTGTTTGTTTGTTTGTTGTTGAGTTTTATGAGTTCTTTGTATATTTTGGATATTAGGCCCTTATCTGAGCTGTTGTTTGAAAAAATCATTTCCCATTTAGTTGGCTTTCTGTTTATTTTGTTATCAGTTTCTCTTGCTGAGCAAAAACTTCTTAGTCTGATGTAGTCCCATTCATTAATTTTTGCCTACACTTCTCTTGCCATTGGAGTCAAATTCATAAAATGCTCTTTAAAACCCAGGTCCATGAGTTGAGTACCTATGTCTTCTTCTATGTACTTAATTGTTTCAGGTCTTATGTTTAGATCTTTGATCCATTTTGAGTTAATTTTTGTACAGGGGGAGAGACTGTAGTCCAGTTTCATTCTTTTGCATGTGGCTTTCCAGTTTTCCCAGCACCATTTGTTGAAGAGGCTTTCTTTTCTCCATTGTGTGTTGTTGGCCCCTTTATCAAAAATTATTTGACTATATATGTGGTTTTATTTCTGGACTTTCTATTCTGTTCCATTGGTCTGAGTGTCTATTTTTCTGCCAATACCATGCTGTTTTGATTGTCGTGGCCCTATAATAGAGTTTGAAGTCAGGTATTGTAATGCCCCCAGCTTCATTCTTTTTCTTTAGGATTGCTTTGGCTATTCGGGGTTTTTTATAGTTCCATATAAATCTGATGATTTTTTGCTCTATTTCTTTAAAAAATGTCATTGGAAGTTTGATGGGAATTGCATTAAATTTGTATATTGCTTTGGGTAATATAGCCATCTTGATTATATTTATTCTTCCTAGCCAAGAACAAGGTATATTCTTCCATCTCATTATATCTTTTTTGATTTCCCTTAACAATAGTTTATAGTTTTCATTATATAAGTCCTTTACATTCTTTGTTATGTTTATTCCTAAGTATTTTATTTTTTTTGTTGCAATCGTGAAGGGGATTATTCTTTTGAGTTCCTTCTCAGTTGTTTCATTGTTGGCATATAGAAAGGCTATTGACTTCTGTATGTTAATTTTGTATCCTGCGACCTTACTGTATTGGCTTATTGTTTCTAGTAGTCTTTTTGTGGATTCTTTGGGGTTTTCGATGTATAGGATCATATCATCTGCAAAAAGTGATACCTTTACTTCTTCTTTTCCGATATGGATGCCTTTTATTTCTTTGTCTTGTCTGATTCCTTTGGCTAGAACCTCTAGTACCACATTAAATAAGAGAGGAGAGAGTGGACAACTCTGTCTTGTTCCTGATTTAAGTGGTAAAGCCTTCAGTTTAGTGCCATTTAATATGATGTTAGCTGATGGTTTATCATATATGGCCTTTATCATGTTGAGATATTTTGCTTCTATACCCATTTTGTTGAGAGTCTTAAACATAAAATTGTGTTGTATTTTATTGAAAGCCTTTTCTGCATCTATTGATAAGATCATGTGGTTTTTTTTCTTTGTTTTGTTGATATGGTGTATTACATTAACCGTTTTACGTATGTTGAACCATCCTTGAGATTCTGGGATGAATCCCACTTGATCATGATATATTATTTTTTTAATATGTTGTTGTATTCGATTTGCTAGTATTTTGTTTAGTATTTTAGCATCTGTATTCATTAGAGATATTGGTCTGTAGTTTTCTTTCTTTGTGCCATCCTTGCCTGGTTTTGGTATGAGGGTTATGTTGGCCTCATAAAATGTGTTTGGAAGTATTGCTTCTTCTTCAATTTTTTGGAACACTTTGAGTAGAATAGGAACCAAGTCTTCTTTGAATGTTTGATAAAATTCGCTGGTATAGCCGTCAGGGCCTGGAGTTTTATTTTTGGGGAGGTTTTTAATGGTTTTTTCTATTTCTTCTCTACTGATAGGTCTGTTTAGGCTTTCTGCTTCTTCTTGACTCAGTCTAGGAAGGTTGTATTGTTCTAGGAATTTATCCATTTCTTCTAGGTTGTTGAATTTAGTGGCATAAAGTTTTTCATAGTATTCTACAATAATTCTTTGTATATCTACGGTGTCCGTGGTGATTTCTCCTCTTTCATTTTGGATTTTGTTTATATGAGTTCTTTCTCTTTTTTCCTTGGTAAGTCTTGCCAAGGGTTTGTCAATTTTGTTGATCTTTTCAAAGAACCAGCTCCTTGTTCTATTAATTTTTTCTATAGTTTTTCTGTTCTCTAATTCATTTATTTCTGCTCTGATTTTTATTATCTCCTTTCTTCGGCTGGTTTTGGGTTGTCTTTGTTCTTCTTTTTCTAGTTCCTTAAGGTGGGAAGTTAAGTGGTTCACTTGGGCTCTCTCTTGTTTGTTCATATATGCCTGAAGTGATATGAACTTCCCTCTTATCACTGCTTTTGCTGCATCCCATAGATTCTGATATGTCGTATTGTCATTTTCATTAGTCTGTATATATCTTTTGATCTATGCACTTATTTCTTCTTCGACCCATTCATTTTTTAAAAGTATGTTGTTTAGTTTCCACATTTTTGTGGGATTTTTTTCCTCTGTTTTGCAGTTGAATTCTAGTTTCAAGGCTTTATGATCAGAAAATATGCTTGGTACAACTTCAATTTTTCTGAATTTGCTGATGTTGTTTTTGTGGCCCAACATATGGTCAATTATTGAGAATGATCCATGTACACTGGAGAAAAATGTATACTCAGTCACTTTGGGATGAAATGTCCTGTAGATGTCTATCATATCCAGGTGCTCTAGTGTTTTGTTTAAGGCCACTATGTCTTTGTTGATTCTCTGTTTGGATGACCGATCTAGAGCTGTCAGCAGTGTATTGAAGTCTCCAAGTATGATTGTATTTTTGTCAGTTTTTGTTTTAAGATCAATAAGTAGCTGTCTTATATATTTTGGTGCTCCTTGGTTTGGTGCATATATATTAAGAATTGTTATGTCTTCTTGATTCAGTGTCCCCTTAGCCATTATGAAATGGCCATTTTTGTCTCTGAGTACTTTTCCTGTCTTGTAGTCAGCGTTATCCAATATGAGTATTGCTACACCTGCTTTTTTTTGGATGTTATTTGCTTGGAGTATTGTTTTCCAGCCTTTCACTTTGAATTTGTTTTTATCCTTGTTACTTAGATGAGTTTCCTGTAGGCAGTATACAGTTGGATTTTCTTTTTTAATCCATTCTGCTACTCTGTGCCTTTTTATTGGTGAGTTTAATCCGTTTACATTTAGTGTAATTATTGATACTTGTGAGTTCCCTATTGCCATTTTATATCTTGCTTTCTGTTAGTTTTGTGTCTTGTTTGATCCTTCTCTTTTGTTTTTCTATCTTTTGTTTTTATTTGGTTGTATTCCATACATCTTTCCTCTGTTGCTATCTTTTTTATCTCATGTGCTTCTGTGGTGGTTTTTTCAAGGGTGGTTACCTTTGAGTAATGAAAAGGGTCCCTACCCTGTTCATTGTAGCGAACTATTTTGTGAGTACTTTTGCACTCCATCGTCCTTTGCTACTGTTAATCTCCATCTTCTCCCCCTCTTTCTTTTTGTTGTTGTCACAGTTTAAATTTGGTTTTATTGTGTTTTTCTTGGAGCTTTTACTTGTGGCTCTGTTTTTTTTTTGTTCTTTGTATCTGATTGGAGAACCCCCTTTAGTAATTCCTGGAGTGGGGGTTTTCTGATGATAAATTCCCTCATCTTTTCTGTATCTGTGAATGTTTTTATTTCTCCTTCATATTTGAAGGATAGCTTTGATGGGTATAGTATTTGTGGCTGAAAGTTCCTCTCTTTCAGGACTTTAAATATTGGGGTCCACTCTCTTCTAGCTTGTAGAGTTTCTGCTGAGAAATCTGATGATAATCTAATGGGCCTTCCTTTATATGTTGTATTCTTCTTTTCCCTGGCTGCCTTGAGAATTTTTTCTTTGCTGTTGGTTTGTGTCAATTTCATTATGATATGCCTTGGAGTAGGTTTGTTGGGGTTAAGAAAACTTGGAGTTCTGTTTGCTTCTTGAACTTGAGGCTTTAGTTCTTTCCACAGGCTTGGGAAGTTCTCATCTATTATTTGTTTGAGTATGTTCTCCATTCCATTTTCTCTCTCTTCTCCCTCTGATATACCTATTATTCTTATGTTATTCTTTTTGATGGAGTCAGATAATTCTTGTAGGGCTATCTCATTTTTTTTAATTTTTGAGTCTCTTTCTTCTTCTCTCTGTTGTGCCTCAAGTTGCTTGTCTTCTATTTCACTAATCCTCTCTTCTATCTGACCTGTTCTATTAGCTAAGCTTGTTACTTCGTTTTTCAGCTCGTGAATTGAGTTTTTCATCTCTGTTTGATTTGTTTTTATAGTTTCAATTTCCTTGGACATATATTCTTTGTGTTCATTGAGTTGTTTTCTGAGCTCCCTAAATTGCCTTTCTGTGTTTTCTTGTATATCTCGGAGGATTTTTAGGATTTCTATCTTGAATTCTCTGTCATTTAGCTCCAAGGTTTCCAATATATTAAATTTTTTCTCCATAGATTTTTCCTCATCTAGCTGTGTTACCTCTCTTTCTTTTGTATCCATGATATTCGATTTTCTCTTCCTTAATGGCATCTGAGGATGGTTTTGTTGATAGTATTAATGAGATTTAATAAAGAATAAAAAGTTAAAAAAAATAATAAAAAAATAAAAAATCGAAAAGAGTTGTTTTTTTTTAAAAAAATTAGTAATGAAATAAAGAAAAATAAAATAAAAAAAAAATTTAAAAAAGGAAATTATTCCCCCCCTCCTTTTTTCCTCTCCTCTCCTCTCCCCTCTTTTGTACCACTGCTTTTTAATTTATCCGTCTACTGATGGACACTTAGGCTGTTTCCAGATCTTGACTATTGTAAACAATGCTGCAATAAACATGGGAACACATATCTTCTTTTCAATCAGTGATTTGGTATTCTTAGGATATATTCCTAAAAGTGGTATAGCTGGGTCAAAGGGCAGTTCCAGTTTTAATTTTTTGAGGAATCTTCATACTGTTTTCCACAGTGGCTGCACCAGTCTGCATTTCCATCAGCAGTGCGGGAGGATTCCCTTTTATGCACACCCTCACTAGCACTTATTGTGTTTTGATTTGTTAGTGACCTCCATTCTGACAGGTGTGAGGTGGCATCTCACTGTGGTTTAATTTGCATTTCTCTGAATATTAATGACATTGAACATTTCTTCATATGCCTATTGGCCATCTGTATGTCCTCCTTGGAGAAGTGTCTATTCAGTTTTTAGCCTATTTTTTAGTTGGATTGTTTACCTTCCTGGTGTTGAGTTTTAGAAGTTCTTTATAAATTTTGGTTATTAACCCCTTATCAGATGTATTGGAGAATATGGTCTCCCATTGTGTGGGTTGTCTTTTAATTTTGTTCCTGGTGTCTTTTGCTGTGCAAAAGCTTTTTAGTTTGTTATAGTCCCATCTGTCTATTTTGTCCTTTATTTCACAGGCCCATGGAGATAAATCAGCAAAATATTGCTATGAGAGATATCAGAGAGTTTACTGCCTATATTTTCTTCCAAGATGTTTATGGTTTCATGACTCATATTTAAGCCTTTTATCCATTTTGAGTTTATTTTTGTGAATGGTGTAAGTTGGTGGTCTAGTTTCACTTTTTTGCATGTACCTGTCCAATTTTCCCAACACCATTTACTAAAGAGACTGTCTTTACTCCATTGTATGCTCTTACCTCCTTTGTCAAATATCAATTGACCATAAATGTTTGGGTATATTTCTGGGTTCTCTGTTCTGTTCTATTGATCTGTATACCTGTTCCTATGCCAGCACCAAGCTGTTTTGAGTACAATGGTCTTGTAGTATAACTTCATATCAGGAAATGTGATACCTCCCACTTTATTGTTCATTTTCAAGACTGCTGAGGCTATTCGTGTTCTTTTTTGATTCCTTATATATTTTTGGATAATTTGTTCTATATCTTTGAAGTATGCCATTGGTTTTTTAATAAGAATTGCATTGAATCTATAGATTCCTTTGGGTAATATAGGCATTTTAATGATGCTTATTCTTCCTGTGAATGAACAAGGTATAGGCTTCCACTTGTTTTTATCTTCCTCGATTTCTTTTTTAAATGTCTTATAATTTTTCAAGTACAAGTCTTTTACCTCCTTGGTTAAATTTACTCCTAGGTACTTAATTTATTTTTGTTTCAATTAGGAAGCAAATTGTTTCCTTAATTTCTCTTTTAGATAGGTTATTTTTGCTGTATAAAAATGCCACTGATTTCTGAATATTAATTCTCTATCCTGCCACCTTGCCAAATTCATTTATCAGGTCTAGTAGTTTTTTGACTGAGACTTAAGGTTTTCTATATCATATCATCAGCAAGTACTGATAGTTTTACTCTTCTTTTTCAATTTGGTTGTGTTTTATTTTTTTCTTATTGTATGATTGCTGTGGCTAGGACTTCCAGAACTATATTGAATAAAAGTGGTAAAAGGGGGCACTCCTGCCTTGTTCCTGATCTCAAGGGGATTGCTTTCAATTTTTGTCCAATGAGTATAATGTTGGCTGTCGGTTTGTCATTGATGGCCTTTATTATGTTAAGGGATGTTCCCTGTATTCCACTATGCTGAGAGTTTTGATCATAAATGAGTGCTGGAATTTATCAAATGCTTTTTCTTCATCTATTGATATAATCATGTAATTTTTATTCTTCTTTTTGTATATGTGATGAATCACATTGTTTGATTTGCAAATACTGGACCAGCCTCACCTCCTCGAAATAAATCCCACTTGATCATGACATACGACTTTTTTAATGTATTGCTGGATCTGGTTTGCTAATATATTGTTGAGAATTTTAGCATCTATGTTCATCAGGGATATTGATCTATAGTTTTCTTTCTTTGTAGTATCTTTACCTAGTTTTGGAATGAAGATAATGCTTGCCTCATAAAAGGAGCTTGGAAGCCATTCCTCCTCTTGAATTTTTGAAATAGCTTAAGAAGGATGGATGTTAGTTCTTCTTTGAATATTTGGTAATTTTTTTTATGAAGCCATCTGGTCCAGGACTTTTGTTTGTTGGCAGTTTTTTGATACCTGTTTCAATTTCATTTGTTGTAATTGTACTGTTTAGGTATTCTGATTCTTCCAGATTGAGTCTTGAAAGACTGCATGTTTCTAGGACTTTATCCATTTCACCTAGGTTGTCCAATTTCTAGGCATACAGATCTTCATACTACTTTCTTACAATCTTTTGTATTTCTATGGTGTCAGTTGTTACTTCTCCACTTTCACTTCTAATTTTATTTATTTGAGTCCTCTCTTTTTCTTGATGGATCTGTTTAAAAGTTCATCAATCTTGTTTACCTTTTCAAAAAACCATCTGTTGGTTTCATTGATCAGTTGTATTTTTTTTATCCTCTATATCATTTATTTGTGCCCTGATCTTTATTCTTTCCTTCCTTTGGGCTTTATTTGTTCTTTTCCTAGTTCTGTTAGATGCAGTGTTAAGTTGTATATTTGAGCTTTTTCTTGGTTCTTAAGGTATGCCTATAATGCTATGAAATTCCCTCACAGGACTGCTTTTCCTGTGCCCATTAATTTTGAGTTGTATGTTCATTTTTATTTGTTTCAAGGAAATTTTTTATTTCTTCCTTGATCTCATTGTTAACCCATTCATTATATAATAACATGCTATTTAACCACCAAGTGTCTGTATATTTTTCAGTTTTTCTATTGTAATTGATTTTCTGTTTTGTGCCATTGTAATCAGAGAAGATGCTTGATATGATTTCCATCTTCTTAAATTTATTGAGTCTTGTTTTGTGTCCTGACATGTGGTCTTTCCTAGAGAATGTACCATGAACACTTGAAAGGAATGTATATTCTGCTGCTTTGTGGTGAAAGGTTCTGAAGATAATCTACTAAATCCTGTTGATCTTGTGTGTCATTGAAGGCCACTGTTTTTGTTTTGTTTTTTTTTTTTTTGTTAGTTTTCTGTCTGGAAGATCTATTTATTTATTCTAGTGGGGTATTAAAATCCTCTGATATTATAGTATTACTGTGAATCTCACCCTTTATGTCTATAAAAATTTGCTGTATATATTTAAGTGCTCCTGTATTAGGCACATAAATATTTACAATGGTTGTATCCTCCTGTTGGATTACTACCTTTATCATTATGTAGTGAACTTCTTTATCCCTTATTATAGCCTTTGTTTTAAAATCTATTTTGTCAGATATGAGTATTGTTATCCCAGCTTTTTTTTTCATTTCCATTTGCATGAAATACTTTTTCCCATCTCTTTACTGTTAGTCTATGTGTATCTTTTGTTCTGATGTGGGTCTCTTATAGACAACATACATATGGGTCCTGTTTTCTTATCCATTTAGCTACCCTATGTCTTTTGATTGGAGCATTTAATCCATTTACATTTAAGGTTATTATTGATTTGTATTTAATTATTGCAATTTTATTCTTTAAATCTGCCACCCACTCTTTCTAGATGTTTTTCCCTTTGCTTTTTTTCCAGCAGGGCCCTTAACATTTCTTACAGTACTTGTTTGGTGCTAATAAATTCCTTGAGTTTCTTTTTTTCTGACTGGGAAGCTTTTTATTTCTCTTTCAATTTTAAATGATAGCTTTGCTGGATAAAGAAGTCTTGGTTGTAGCCTGATCAGGTGGTGGTGCAGTGGATGGAGTGTCAGACTGGGATGTGGAGAACCCAGGTTTGAGACCCTGAGGTCGCCAGATTGAGCACAGGCTCATCTGGTTTGAGCAAGGCTCACCAGCTTGAGCCCAAGGTTGCTGGCTCAAGCAAGGGGTCACTCAGTCTGCTGTAGCCCCCCGGTCAAGGCACATATGAGAGATCAGTCAATGAACAACTAAGGAGCCATTAGAAAGAATTGATGCTTCTCCTCTCTCTCCCTTCCTGTCCCTATCTGTCTCTCTCTCTGACTCTGTCTCTGCCACAAAAATAAATAAATAAATAAATAAATAAATAAATAAATAAATAAATAAAAATTTTAAAAAGAAGTCTTGGTTGCAGGTTTTTGTTTTGCATCACTTTGAATATTTCTTGCCAATCTGCTCTGGCCTCAAGGGTTTCTGTTGAGAAGTAGGATATCATCCTCATTTGGGCTCCTCTTTAGGTAATTTACTGTTTTTCATTTGCACCTTTTAGTATTTTTTTCTCTGTCTCTTAACTTTGGCACTTTAATTATGATTAGTCTTGGTGTAGGCCTGTTTAGGTTTCTCTTTCATGGGACTCTCTGTGCTTCTTTAACTTGATGACTTTTTCCTTCATCAATTTAGGGAAGTTTTCAGCTATGATTTCTTCAAACAGATTCTCTATCCTGTTCATTCTCTTCTCCTTCAGGAACCCCGATGATGCAGATGTTGTTTCTCTTCATGTTATCATAGAACTCTCTTAGAGTTTCCTCATTCTTTTTGTGCCTCTTTTTGTTTTGCTGCTCTGCTTCTGTGCTTCTGTTTATCTTGTCTTCTAAATCACTGATTTGATCATCTGTTTTATTCAATTTGCTGTTGATTCCTTCTAGTGCAGTCTTCATTTCTGATATTGTATTTGCATTTCTGACTGGTTCTGTTTTTATTATTTCAATCTTTTTTTAAATGCTTGTTATCACTTTATTTAGGTGCTCATTATGTCCATCTATTCTTGTTCTAAGATCCTTAAGCATCTTTAAAATCATCATTTTGAACTCTGCATCTGGTAGTTTGTTTACTTCCATCTCATTCAGTTCTTTTACTGGGGATTTCTCTTGTTGATTCATTTGGGTTGCATTTCTCTGTCTGCTCTTTTTTTTCTGTATATTAGGTAGCACTGTCTGACTTCAATGGTTATCCCTTCAGGCTGACTGGCTCTAAGGGTCAACTTTGATCATGTGTATTACACACTGTGCAATGTCTGTCCTGTTGGGTGTATTTATTTCCCACAATGTCTAGTGCTTGCTAGACATCACATTTGTGTGTGCTGCTTATATGGGTAACTGAGTCTAGAGTTCGTGTTGTCTGCCACTCACTACCAGTTGTGTTGGGTCTAGATCTTCTTGGGTTGGCATCAGCTGCTGTTTGTAATCTGCTATAGGCTACATGTCTGCAGCCTGCACTTTTTCCTGTTTGTGTCTTTGTTTTTTGTGCCTGGGTAGTGTGCGAGGGGCCAACCTTTATATAAGAATCAGCTTTCTCCTGCTTAGAGTTGACAAGAGCTCCATAAAAGCCCCAAAATGTGTAAGATTTGTCTCCACTTTTCAGCTGCTCCTCCTCCTCTTGTACCTGCCTGGTCTTCCCACAGTTTTCTGTAGTAAGACTATAGCGTGGGTTCGGATTGGCTTCATTCAAGTCACCTCTCTACAGGTTTCATGCTTGGTGGGCTAGGGCAGCTCAGGTTTTGAATACAATGTTAGTGAAACCCCCTACTTCAGGGATATCTTATATAAGAGACAAGTACAGGGAATGTAGCCCCTACTCCAGAGCTTAATTCCTCAGCCACTGTTAGATACTCAAATTTTATTTCTCCCCAACAAGGTGAGTGCAGGTTTAGACCAAGGGTGGCCAACAGTCCCCTCTGCAGAAGTTCCTTCAGATGATGAAACCCTGGTCTCAAGATGAAAGACTTAGAGAGTCTTCTCCTGGGGCTGACTGTGCCCCTGCTGCAAATGGCTAAGCCCTTCCACCAGACCCAAAATACACTCATTTGGACACACACATTAAAGTTCTATGCTCCAAGCCTTTCATCCTTCCGCTTGTGGAATCTATCCTTGCAGGGCAGGATATCCAGTGCCCAGGTCAGCTGACTGTGAAGCTCTACTCTATCCAATCCACATGAACTGCTGTTCTCATGATGATGACAGAGAGTGGAACTCACCTCAACTGGGCCAGACGTGAGGAGCTTTTTCTTAAGAAGGGTTGTTCCACTCTAGCAAGGGTTGTTAGGTCTTGAAACGATGCTTTCCTCACCTGGTCCCTGGATGTGCCTGCCCTGGGCCTCCCTGGAGTCACCCAGCATAGACCAGTGGGAGACACTGCCCATGACTGGCCCTCAGCAACCTTCTTGGAACTACAAGCAATCTAGAGTTTGTGACTGCCTCTGCTGGGCCAAAGTGTACATGGAAATACCAAGCTGCACACCTAGGCTGGCTTTTACCCACACTGTGCCTGAATGAAGGTCTGCTTAAGAGGCCACATGTCCCTGAGTCCCGCCTACTGCAACCTCTGTCTGCTGGCTACCTGGTGGGTTCAGCTGGTGGAAAAAACTCTGCTAGAGTCTAATACAGGGGTCGGGAAACTTTTTGGCTGAGAGAGCAATGAACGCCACATATTTTAAAATGTAATTCCATGACAGCCATATAACGACCCTTGTACATTATGCATTATCCAATAAAAATTTGGTTTTGTCCTGGAGGACAGCTGTGATTGGCTCCAGCCATCCACAACCATGAACATGAGTGGTAGGAAATGAATGGAATATATGTAATACATGAGAATGTTTTATATTTTTAATGTTATTATTTTTTATTAAAGATTTGTCTGCGAGCCAGATGCAGCCATCAAAAGAGACACATCTGGCTTCCGAGCCATAGGTTCCCAACCCCTGGTCTAATGACTGCAGCAATTCAAAGATTAAGAAGGTTGGTGGGTGTGGCTCTTCTCTTCGGACCCAGGTGTCAGTCTGTCCAGACTTTTTTTCACAGAGCTCAATAAGGTGTGGCCCCAGGAGTCTACTGGGTGTGGCTTCTGAGACCCAGAGGTGTGGGTTGCCCGCACTGTGGACAGTTTCCACTGTGTCTCCCATGAGGAAGAAGCACCAGTCATAGAATTGGGACAGTGTGGGGTAGAGCTCCGGGCTCATCACCAGAAAACTGAGTCACTGATATGCCCTCTGCTTCCTGGTCTCTCAGAACGACCTGTTGCCATGACTGGGGTAGGAGAGTCTCCGAGAGTGAAGCAGTTGCTTTCCCCCATGCTGATGCTGCACAAAAGGGACTCTCTGCCCAAGAAAGATGGCAGCCACAGTACTGGAGAATGACTCAGCACAGGGTTTCCGGTGGCCATCTCCCACAGTATCTCTCCCTGTGCCCCCAACTTCAAACTCTCATCATGCAACTCCAGTCCTCTCAGCTCTCCCTCCACCAGAGCCCTGAGTAAGTGCTGTGAGTGATATTTTCTGTGTGGACCCTTAACACAGAGCCTGCATCTCCGATAACTCTGTCTCTTTCTCACAGACAGGAGAAACACTGCTCTTTTCACTGCCAAATGCTGTCTGGGTGCCTCTTTTAGGCTCCGGGTCTCTAGTCTGGGTCTCCGGGCCTAGGGCTAAGCACTCACATCTCTCAGGGTAACCGTTCCCATGAAGAGAGTTCCTCCAGACCCTCAGCCTCCATTCATTCCTGGGAGCGAGGCAACCTTTTCCGCATCTCTGCCTTTCCTATCAATCTCGGTGTGACTTCTTCTGTGATCCTTGGTTATAGAGTCTTCTTCTTTTAGTCCAAAGTTGGTTTTTCAAGATGATTGTTCTTAAATTAAATTATAATCCAATTTTGTCCTGAGAGCTGGCTGTTGAAATATCTGACTACTCTGTCGCCATCTTGGAATCTTCCCAGTGGGGTTATTTTTTCATTTTGTTGATAGTTTCAATTGCCCAAGAAGCTATATATATATAAAAAATTATGAGAAATGTCTGAGGTTTTTACTGCCGATATTTTCTTTTAGGAATTTTATATTTTTAAGTCTAAAATTTAAGTCTTTTATCTACTTTAAGCTTGTTTTTCTGTATGAAGTAAAAAGGGGATCTAGTTTTATTTTCTTGCATTTATCTGTCAAATTTTACCAAAATAATCTATTGAGTAAACTGTCTTTACCCCACTGTAGGTTCTTGCCATCTTTGTCAAATATTAGTTGAGTATGAAGGTATCAGTTTATTTCTGGTCTTTCTATTCTGTTACACTGATCTAAATGTCTTTTTTTATGTCAGTACCATGCCGTTTTGACTACTATAACCTTGTAATATAGTTTGATATCAGGCTAGGTGATTCCTCCAACTTTGTTCTTTTTTCTCAAGATCGCTATTGCTATTCAGGGTCTTTTGTGTTTCTATATAAATATTTTTAACACTTGTCTTAGTTCTGTGAAATACAAGATGGTATCTTGATAAGAATTGTGTTGATTCTGTAGACTGCTTTGGACAGTATGGACATTTTAATGATGTTAATTCTTTCTATTTGTGAACATAGTCTATTCTTCCACTTATTTGTCTATTCTTTAATTTCTTACTTCAGTGTCTTATGATTTCTGAGTACAGGTCTTTTACATCCTTGGTTAAATTTATTCCTAGGTATTTTATTCCTTTTGAAGCAAGTGAGAATAAATTTATTTTCTTAGTTTCTTTTCTGATAGTTCATTATTGGTGCATAAAAATGCAACTAATTTCTAGATATTTATTTTGTATCCTGCTACTTTGCTGGATTCATATATCAGTACTAGTAGTTTTTGGTGGTATCTCTAGGGTTTTTTTTCAGGTCATCTGGAAATAACTTCTGTTTCACGTCTTCTTTCCCAATTATGATGACTTTTATATCTTCTTCTTGTCTGAAAGCTGTGGCTAAGACTTTCAGTACTATATTGAACAGGAGTGGTAACAGTGGACATTTCTGTCTTCTTTCTAATCTTTAGAAAAAATCTTATAGAATTTCCTCATTGATTATGCTGTTGGCTGTGGATTGTCATATATGACCTCTATTACATTGAACTATGATCTCTCTATTCCCAGTTTTCTGAAACATTTTACCATATGATGGTGCTGGATTTTTTCAAATTATTTTTCTGCATTTATTGATATCATGTAAGTTTTATCCTTCATTTTGTTTATGTGGTATATCATGTTTATTGATTTGTGGATGTGCCAACCTTGCATCCCTGGAATAAATCCCATTTATGCTCTTTTTAATGTACTGCTGGATCTGGTTTACAAATATTCTGTTGATGATTTTAGCATCTATATTCATCAGGGATATTGACATATATATATATATATTTAATTCTTTATTATTTTTAAATATTTAATTTATTGTGTTAACATGGTTTCAAGTGTCTCACTTAATAAAACACCCTAATCCCCCACATTGTGGCCTTCCATGCAAAATCTTTTTATTCTCAGTTCATCTCTTTTGCCCCCCTCCCCCTACCTCCATCCCCCATCCTTCTGAGGATTGCTACCCTTTTATCTGTAACTATGTGTTATGTATATATAATTTGGCTAATCCCTTCACCTTTTTTAATGCATCCCCTTATCTCCCTTTCCTCTGACAGCTGTCTATCTGTTCCTTGTGAACCTGCCTCTGTTTCTATTTTGTTCCTCAGTTTATTGTGCTCATTAAATTCCACATATAAGTGAGATCACATGGTATTTGTCTTTCTCTTCCTGGCTTATTTCACTTAGAATAATAATCTCTAGACCCATTTATGTCATTGCAAAAAGTAAGAGTTTGTTCTTCTTTATGGCTGTGTAGTATTCCCTTGTATATATATATACCACAGCTTTTTTATCTACTCATTTACTGATGGACACTTGGGCTTCTTCCAGATCTTGGCTGCTGTAAACAATGTTGCAATAAACATGGGGGTGTGTAGCTTCTTTTGAGTTAGTGTTTTGGGATACTTAGGATCTTTTATAAAAGTGGGAAAGCTGGGTCATAACACAGTTCCATTTTTAACTTTTTGAGAAAATACCATACTGTTTTCCACAGTGGTTACACAAGTCTGCATTCCCACAAGCAGTTCAGGAGGGTTCCCTTTCTCCACACCCTTGCCAGCACTTGTATTTGCCAATCTGTTAATGAAAGTCATTCAGACAAATGTGAGGTGATATCTCATTGTAGTTTTAATTTGCATCTCTCTGATGATTAGTGACATTGAGCATTTTTTTCATATGCCTATTGGCCATACATATGTCTATCCTCTTTGGAGAAGTTTCTATTCAAATCTTTTGCCCATTTTTTAAATTGGATTGTTTATCTTCCTGATGTTGAGTTTTAGAAGTTCTTTATAAATTTTGGTTATTCACCCTTAATCAGCAAATACATTATCCTATTGAGTGGGTTGTCTTTCTATTTTGTTAATGGTGTCTTTTTTTGTGCAAATGGTTTTTAGTTTGTTATAGTCTCATTTGCTTATTTTGCCCTTTATTTCATTTGCCCATAGAGATATGTAAGCAAAAATATTGCTATGAGAGCCTGACCAGGTGGTGGCGCAGTGGATAGAGCATCAGACTGGGACTTGGAGGACCCAAGTTTGAGACTTTAAGGTTGTCAGCTTGAGCACAGACTCATCTGGTTTGAGCACAGCTCACCAGCATGAACCCAAGGTCACTGGCTTTAGCAAGGGGTCACTTGGCCTGCTGGAGCCCCCTGGTCAAGGCACATATGAGAAAGCAGTCAGTTAGCAACTAAGGTGCTGCAACAAAGAATTGATGCTTCTCATCAATCTTGCTTCCTGCCTGTCTGTCCCCATCTGTCCCTCTCTCTGTCTCTCTCACAATATATATATATTGCTATGAGAGTTATTGGTGTCTACTGCCTATGTTTTCTTCCAGGATTTTTATGGTTTCACAACTTTATATTTAAGTCTTTTATTCATTTTGAGTTTGTTTTTGTGAGTGATATAAGTTGGTATTCTATTTTCATTTTTTGCATGCACCTGTTCAATTTTCCCAACACCATTTATTAAAGGGACTGTCTTTACTCCATTGTATACTCTTGCTTTCTTTATCAAATATTAATTGACTGTAAAGGTGTGGGTTTATTTCTTGGTCCTCTGTTCTGTTCCATTGGTCTGTTTGCCTGTTTTTATGCCAGGAGTAAGCTGTTTTGATTACAATGGCCTTGATATCTTGATCTCAGGAAGTGTGATATCTCTCACTTTATGCTTCATTTTCAAGATTGCTGAGGCTATTCCTGTTCTTTTTTGGTTCCATATAAATTTTTGGAATATTAGTTGTAGATCTGTGAAATATTTCATTGGTATTTTAATAAAAATTTCATTGAATCTATAGGTTGTTTTAGGTCATATAGACATCTTATTATGTTAATTCTTCCTATTCATGAACACAGTATATGTTTCCACTTATTTGTATCTTCTTCAGTTTCTTTATTCAATGTCTTATACTTTTCTGTGTACAAGTCTTTTACTTCCTTAATTAAATTTATTCCTAGGTACTTTGTTTTTGTTACAATAGTTCAGTTGATTGTTTTCTTTTTTTTTTTTTTTACAGGGACAGAGAGAGAGTCAGAGAGAGGGATAGATAGGGACAGACAGACAGGAACAGAGAGAGATGAGAATATCAATCATCAGTTTTCCGCTATGACTCTCTAGTTGTTGATTGATTGCTTTCACATATATGGCTTGACTATGGGGGTACAGCAGACCGAGCAACCCCTTGCTGAACCAGTGACCCTGGGTCCAAGCTGGTGAGCTTTTTGCTCAAGCTAGATGAGCCCGCGCTCAAGCTTCTGACATCAGGGTCTCGAACCTGGGTCCTCCACATCCCAATCCGACGCTCTATCCACTGTGCCACCACCTGGTCAGGCTGATTGTTTTCTTAACTGCTCTTTCTGACAGTTTATTGTTGGTATATAAATATGCCACTGATTTTTTAATATTAATTTTGTATTTTGCCACCTTGCTGAATTTATTTATCAGTTCAAGTATTTTTTATGGCTGAGATTTTTATGATTCATGTACAGTATCATGTCATCAACACAAAACTCTGATAAAAGTGATAAATAGAAGTAGAAAACTGTAACTCTGTTTTATACTAGTGTACTAAATATTTAATTTTAGCATCAAGTGTGAAAGAAAAGACCATTACACATAACTATAGCTAGAAGTAAATGAGATTCCAAGATGATGACAGTAGGTGGACATTCCAACTGCCACCTCCCAGGACCAAGTTGGATTACAACTTAATTTAAGAACAATCATCTTGAAAAAACAACTTTGAACTAAACAAAGAGGAATATATAACCAATGGTCACAGCAGAGGCCACATCAAGACTGGTAAGAAGGGCAAGACATGAAAAGGGATGTCCTGTATCCAGGAGCAAGTGGTGGCTGAGGATCTGGAGGGACTTTCATTGTGGGGAACGTTTCCCTGAGAAGAAAGGGTCCAAATCCCCAGGCTGATGCCCCAGCCTAGAGCCCCAGAGTATGGAAGAGGTGCCCATGTAGCATTTGGCAGTTAAAAGAGCTGAAGTTTTTGTCTGCAAGAAAGACACAGAGCTCTCAGAGATACTGGCTCCATCGTAAAGTGCCAGTACAGAAAATCTCATTCACAGCCACTTACCTGGGGCTCTAGTGTGGGGGAGAGTTGAGAGGACTAGAGTTGCGTGAAGAAAGTGTGAAGTTGGTGGCCCATGGAGAGATGGGGGATGGGCACTGGAACCCTTGTGCTGATTCATTCTCTAGTACAGTAGTCGCTATGTTTCTTGGGTGAAGCAGTCTCCTCTGTGTGGCATAAGACTGGAGGAAGGCAAATGCACCACTCTTGGGAATCCCTCCTGCCCCACTTATGGAGTCTGAGCCAATCTGAGAAGTAAACCAAGAAGCAGGGAACATGTCAGTGACTCAGTTTTCTAGCATTCAGGCTGGAAATTCCCTTTCACTTTGCATGCTCCCAAGACTATGACTGGTGCTTCTACCTCATGAGGTATTCAGAAGAAACTGTCCAGAATGTGGGCAGACTACATCTCTGGGTATCAGAGGCCATACTCACTGGATTCCTGGCTGCAGCAACACCCTACTGATGTCTGTGAACAATGTTTGGGGAGACTGACACCTGAGGCCAAAGGGCAAGAGCCAAACCCACCACCATTTCTTATCCCTGAATTACCTCAAGCTCTAGACTCTAGCAGAGTTTTTATTTCAGTTGCTGAGCCCAACAAGCAGCCAGCAGACAGAGGCTACAAGAGGTGGGACTCAGTGAACTTTGGCCCTTTGTGGCCTTTCCTCAGACTCAGTGTTGGTAAAAGTCAACATTGTTGTGTGGCTTGGTATTTCCATGAGTACCTGGACCCAACCACAAACTCTGAATTGCTTATAGTTCCAACAATTTTTCTGAGGGTCAGTCATGGGCATTATCCCCCACTGGTCTATGTTAAGTTCCCTCCAGGAAGGCCCTGGGCTGGTACATCCAGTGGCCATTGTGAAGAGCCTTGGTTCAGAAACTAACAATCCTTGCTGGTGGTGTGTCTTAAGAGAGGCTCATCACGCTGAGCTCAGCTGAAGCGAGGTCCACTTTCTGTAACAAGCCCTGGCAAAAGGGCTTTTGTGCATTGAACAGGGTAGAACTCCACAGTCAGTGAGCCCTGGTACTAGATATCCTGGCCTGTGAAGCTAGGTTCCAGGAAATAAAAGGGAAGAGGCTTTGAGAGTGGACACTTAAAGTGTGGGTCTCCATGAGCCTATTGTTTGGTCTGGTTGCAGGGCATAGCCATGTTCAAGGGGGGCACAGTCAGCCCCAGGGGGGGACACTCTCAGCCTTCCTCCCTGAAACTACAGGCTCACTACCTGGAAGAAGTTCTGCAGAGGGGATTTTCATCCCCACCCAATCTGAACCTGCTGCTTACTCTGCTGGGGAGAAATAAAATTGTAGAATCCAGCAGTGTCTGAGGAATTAGGTCCTAGAGTAGGGGCCACTTTTGTTATACAGAGTTCTTAACTAATAGATCCCTGAAGTAGGTGGTCCCACTAACATTGTATCCTCAACCTCAGCTGCCCTAACCCATCAAGCTTGCAACTTGTAGAGGGGTTGCTAGGGTGAAGCCATTATGAGCCCACACTACAATCTTTCTACAAAAGACTCTACAAGAAGGCCACACAGCTGCAAAAGGAGGTAGCACAGCTAAAAATTGCAGGCAAATTTTATGAAACATGGGGCTTTTACAGAGCTGCTTTCATCTTTAAGCAGGAAGAATCTGATCCTTATACACAGATTGGCCCCTCCTATAATACCCAGGCACAGAAAATGCAGACATTAACACCAAATAGAGCAATAGCTCCAGGCTGTCATCCCATCAAAAGTTACAAACAATGACTGATGCTAACCCAAGAAGACCCAGAACCAACACAACCAGTAGTGGGTGGGAGACAACATGAAACCTAGACTCAGCTAGGTACACAAGCAGCAAACCCAAAGGAAGAGTCCAGCAGGCACCAGGCTCTGGAGAATAAATATGCCCAACAAGACAGACACTGCACAGTGTCTGATACACATGATCAAAGTTGATCCTTACAACCAGCCAGCTTGAAGGGATAATGACACTCACAAAAGGGCCAACTGCATTTAATATGTGCATACAACAGGAGGGTAAATACAACCCCTTAAGAAGCATTCCTAGAGCAAGGAACTCAGGTGACCTAAAAATCAGTACCACTGAGCCTATTTTTCTCATAAAGACACCACAACAAATTTCAAAGTCAGACAGAACTACCTAATATACAGACAAAATAGGCAAACAAAAAATATGATCAAAATTAATCAACAATTGAAATCCCCATAAAAAGAACTAAATGAAATGGAAGTAACCAAACTACCAGATGAAGAGTTTAAAATAATGATTTTTAGGAAACTCAAGGATCTTAGAGCAACAATGGATGATTACATTGAGAACTTAAGTGAAAAGGTAGCAAGCATCAATAAGGACATTGAAATCATAAAACATAATCAGTCAGAAATGACAAATACAATATAACAAATGAAGACAATAAGCTGGATGAAGCAGAGGATCAATCAGAGATTTAGAGGACAAGGTAAGTATCAGCACAGAAGCAGAGCAGCCAAAAAAAAAAAAAGGCTCAGGCTCAGAAAGACTGAGGAAACTAAGAGACCTCTGGGACAAAATGAAGAGAAACAACATTTGCATCATACAGGTCCCTCAATGAAAAGAGAATAGAAGAGGATACAGAACTAGTTTGAAAAAAATTATAGTTGAAAATTTTCCTAAATTGATGGAAGAAAAAGTCACACAAGTTCAAGAAGCATAGAGTGTCCCATTAAAGAGGAACTCAAGGAGGCCTACACCAAAACACATCATAATTAAAATGCCAAAGTTAAGAGACAAAGAAAAAATACTAGAAGCTGCAAGAGAAAAGCAGTTAGTTACCTACAGGGAAGCCACCATAAGGATAACACCTGACATCTCAACAGAAACACTTCAAGCCAGAAGGGATTGGCAAGAAATATTCAAAGTGATGCAAAACAAGAACCTACAACCAAGACTACTTTATCCAGCAAGGCTATCATTTAAAATTAAAAGAGAAATAAAAAGCTTCCTAGGCAAAAACAAAACAAAAATTAAAAAAAAAAGAAAAGAAAATCTTAAGGAACTCATTAACACCAAACAAGTACTGCAAGAAGTGTCAAGGAGCCTGCTATAAAAAGAACAAAGAGAAAAAATTGAGAAAAGAAGATTGTAGGTTCAAAGAATGAAATGGCAATAAATAACTACATATCAATAATAACTTTAAATGTAAATAATTTAAATGCTCCAATCAAAAGACCTAGGGTAGCTGCATGAATAAAAAAACAGAACCTATATATGTACTGTCTACAAGAGTCCCATCTCAGAACAAACAATACACATGGACTAAAAGTGAAAGGATGGAAAAAATATTTCATGCAAATAGAAATGAAAAAAAAAGTTGGGATAGAAATACTTATATCATACAAAACAGCATTTAAAATGAAGACCATAGTAAGGGATAAAGAAGGTCATTACATAGTGATAAAGAAAACAAGTCAAATGGAATATGTAACCATTTTAAGTATTTATACCAAATATGGGAGCACCTAAATATACAAAGCAGATTTTAATGGACATAAAGGGAGAGATTAAGAGCAATACTATAATATTAGGGGTCTTTAATACCCCACTAACATCAATGAATAGATCCTCTAGACAGAAAATTAACAAAGAAACAGCAGCCTTAAATGACACACTAGATCAACTAGATTTAAGTAACATTTTCAAAAGCTTTCACTCCAAAGCAGCAGAATATAAATTCTTTTTAAGTGCTCATTTTACATTTTCTAGGGTAGGCCACATGTTAGGACATAAAACAAATCTCACTAAATTTAAGAACATTGAAATCCTATCAAGCATCTTCTCTGATTATAATGTCATGAAATTAGGAATCAACTGCAATGGGTTAACAATGAGATCAATTAAGGAATCAAAAATTTCCTAGAAACAAATGAAAATGAACATACAACAATTCAAAAATTCTGGGACAAGATGAAAGCAGTCCTGATAAGGAATTTAATAGCAATACAGGCATACCCTAAAAAGCAAAAAGAAAAAATTAAATAACAACCTAAACCTGCACCAAAATGAACTAGAAAATGAACAAGAAATAAAGCCCAGAGGAAGTAAAAGGAAGGAAATAATAAAGATAGTAGTAGAAACAAATGACACAGAGGCTAAAAACAATGAAGAGATCAATGAAACCAAGAGCTGGTTTTTGAAATAGTATACAAGATTGACGAAACTTTAACCAGACTCATCAAGAACAAAAGAGATGATATCAAAATCCAGACAGGGCCCTGGCCGGTTGGCTCAGCGGTAGAGCATCGGCCTGGCCTGTAGGAGTCCTGGGTTCGATTCCCGGCCAGGGCACACAGGAGAAGTGCCTATCTGCTTCTCCACCCCTCCCCCTCTCCTTCCTCTCTGTCTCTCTCTTCCCCTCCCACAGCCGAGGCTCCATTGGAGCAAAGATGGCCCAGGCGCTGGGGATGGCTCTGTGGCCTCTGCCTCAGGCGCTAGAATGCCTCTGGAGGCAACAGAGCGATGCCCCAGAGGGGTAGAACATTGCCCCCTGGTGGGCATGCCGGGTGGATCCCGGTCGGGTGCATGCGGGAGTCTGTCTGACTGCCTCCCCATTTCCAGCTTCGGAAAAATGAAAAAAAAAAAAAAAAAAGGGAGCCCAAATAAATAAAATTAGAAATGAAAGTGAAAAATTAACAACTGACACCACAGAAATACAAAGGATTGTTAGAAAATATTATGAAGATCTATATGCCAAAAAATTGGACAGCCTAAGTGAAATGGTTAAATTTTTAGAAACATGCAATCTTCCAAAAAAAAATCTGGAAAAATCAGAAAACCTAAACAGACTGATTACAAGAAATGAAATTGAAACAGTTATCAAAAAAGTACCAGCAAACAAAAGTACTGGACAAGATGGCTTTGCAGGCAGATTGTACCAAACATTCAAAGAAGAAAAAAACCTATCTTTCTCAAGCTATTCCAAAAAATTCAAGAGGAGGGAAGATTTTCTAGCTCATTTTATGATACAAACATTAATCTAACTCCAAAACCAGGTAAAGACACTACAAGGAAAGAAAACTATAGGTCAATATCCCTGATGAGCATAGATGCTAAAATTCTCAGCAAAATGTTAGCAAACCAGATCCAGCAATACATTAAAAAGATCATATATCATGATCAAGTAGAATTTATTCAAGTAGAGTTGCCAGGGAGGCAAGTCTGTTACAATATTTGCAAATCAATAAATGTGACCCATCACATAAACAAAATGAAGGATAAAAATCATATGATTATATTAATAAATGCAGAAAAATCATTGATAAAATCCATTTCCCTTTTGTGACCAAAAGTTTGAGCAAAGTGGGAATACAGGGAACACACCTCAACAAAGTAAAGGCTATAGATGACAAACTGGCTGTTATCATCATACTCATTGAGCAAAAATTTAAAGCAATCTCTTTAAGATCAGAAACAAGACAAGGGTGCTCCCTTTCACCACTCTTATGGAACATAGTTATTGAAGTCCTAGCCACAGCAATCAGACAATAAGAATTAAAAGACATCCAAATTATAAATAAGAAGTAAAACTGTCAATATTTGCTGATGACATGATAATGTACATAGAAAATCCTAAAGTCTCAGTCAAAAAAACTACTGGACCTGATAAATGAGTTTGGCAAGGTGGCAGGATATAAAGTTAATATTTAGAAATCAGTGGCATTTTAATACACCAACATTAAACTCTCACTAAAATAAATTACGAAAACAATCCCCTTCTTCACTCTTGCAACAACACCAACAAAAATAAAGTACCTAGGAATAAATTAACCAAGGAGGTAAAAGACTTATACTCAGAAAATTATAAGACATTGAAAAAAGAAATCAAGGAAGATACAAACAAGTGGAAGCATATACCATGTTCATGAATAGGAAGAATAAACAATATTAAAATGTCTATACTACCTAATGCAATGTATAGATTCAATATAATTCCTATTAGAATACCAATGTCATACTTCACAAATCTAGAGCTAGTAGTCCAAAAATTTATATGAAACCAAAAAAGAACCCAAATAGCCTCAGCAGTCTTGAAAATAAAGGACAAAGTGGGATATATCATGCTTCCTGATATCATTATACTACAAAGCCATTGTAATCAAAACTGCTTGGCATTGGCATGCATATCAGTAGAACATAACAGGGAATCTAGAAATAAACCCATGCCTTTATGATCATTTAATATTTGACAAAAGAGGCAAGGCAGTGGAGTAAAGGCAGTCTCTTTAATAAATGGTGTTGGAAAAATTGGTCAGGTACATGCAAAAAAATGATGCTAGACCACCAACTAACACCATTCACAAAAATAAACTTAAAATGAATAAAAGACTTAAATGTAATTAACAAAGCCATAAAAATCTTGGATGAAAACGTAGGCAGTAAACTTTGACATATCTCATAGTAGTACTTTTGCCAATATATCTCCTTGGGCAAGTAAAATAAAGGAGAAAATAAACAAATGTGATTATATCAAACTAAAAAGTAGCCTGACCTGTGGTGGCGCAGTGGCTGAAGCATTGACCTGGAATGCTGAGGTCACCGGTTCAAGACCTTGGGCTTGCCTGATCAAAACACATATGGGAGTTGATGCTTCCTGCTCCTCCCCCCTTCTCTCTCTCTCTTTCTCTTACTCTCTTTCTCCTTTCTTTCTAAAAATGAATAAATAAAATCTAAAATAAAATTGAAAAGAGTGAATTAAAAAAAAAGAAAAAGTTTTTGCACAGCAAAAGACACCATAAACAAAATAAAAATACAACCCACACAATGAGAGATCATATTCTTTGATATATTTGATGATGAGGTTAATAACCAAAATTCATAGTTTCTAAAACTCAACACCAGGAAGGTAAACAATCCAATTAAAAAATGAGCAAAGCAACTGAATAGATACTTCTCCAGAGAGGACACATAGATGGCCAATAGGCATATGAACAAATGTTCAATTCACTAATTATCAGAGAAATGGAAATTAAGCCCACAATGAGATACCACCTCACACTTGTCAGAATGGATCTCATTAACAAATCAACACACAAGGAGTGCTGGCGAGGATGTGGAGAAAAGGGAACCCTCCTGCACTGTTGGTGGGAATGCAGACTTGTGCAGCCACTGTGGAAAACAAATGGTGTTTCTTCAAAAACTTAAAAATGGAATCACCTTTTGACCAAGCTATCCCACTTTTAGGAATATATTTTAAAACCTACAATCTTCCAAAACACTGATTCAAAAGAAGATATGCAACCCCACATTTCTTGCAACATTGTTTACAATAGCCAAGATCTAGTAACAGCCCAGGTGTCCATCAGTAGATGAATGGATAAAAAAGCAGTGGTACATATACGCAGTGGAATACTCCATAGCCATGAACAAGAAGAAAATAGTACCTTTTGCAATGGTATGGTTGGACCTGGAGATTATTATGCCAAGTGAAATAAGCCAGGCAGAGAAAGATAAACATCATGCGATCTCATTTATATGTAGAATCTAGTGGACACAGTGAACTGAGGAACAAAATAGAGGCAGTTGCAGGGTCATAGGTAGCAAAGGGACAGCTGTCAGAAAGAAGGGGGGTGAAGGGATAGGTCAAAGAAAGTGAAGGGACTAGCCAAATTAAACAGAAATTTACAGATAACAGAACAGCAAATCCCAGAGGGAAGAGGAAGAGGGAGTTGGGGGAAGGGGGCAAAGGGGATGTCATGGGAGCACACTGTTGCGGTTGAGGGTATTATATTGGGTGGGACATTTGAATCTATGTTAACACATAAACTAAAATTTAAAAACTAACTTAAAAATAAATAATTGTTTAAGTAAAAAAATAAAACACAACAAACTATAGCTAGTGCAATTCGTTAGCAATATTTAACCTCTTCCAAAAATGACCACCGCGTGTCTGCAATGTCCCCTGCCTTATCTCTAGGTTTCACCTCAATGAGAGACAAATTTTCAAGGATGTATTTTACTTTTACCACTCCTATTCATCAGGTCACAGTGTGAGAGCTGCATCCCAATTCTTCCACTGCTATCAGGAGCTGCAGCATGCTCTGAACTGTATCTGCTGCCCAAATTTCTGTTTGTCTCCTCCATCCATCTCCTCTGCCCATTCCAATGCTCCCACCATTAGGTGTCCCAATATGTGGATCTCTCAGTTGTTTGTGTGTTGAGCAGAGGATACTTTTTTGTATTATAGTTATGCAACTTCTTTTTTTCTTATTTTTATTAATTTTAATGCAGTGACATTGATAAATCAGGGTACATATGTTCCGAGAAAACATCTCCAGATTATTTTGACATTTGATTATGCTGCATACCCCTCACCCAAAGTCACATTGTCTTCTGTCTCCTTCTATCTGGTTTTCTTTGTGCCCCTACCCTCACCCTACCCCCTCTCTCTCCTTCCTCGCCCCCTCCCCACCCCTCCACGACACTCCCTGTTACCATCACATTCTTGTCCATTTCTCTGAGTCTCATTTTTATGTCCCATCTATGTATGAGTTATATAGTTCTTAGTTTTTTCTGATTTACTTATTTCACTCCGTATAATGTTATCAAGGTCCATCCATGTTATTGTAAATGATCCGATGTCATCATTTCTTAGGGCTGAGTAGTATTCCATAGTATATATGTACAAAAGCTTTTTAATCCACTCATCCTCTGATGGGCACTTGGGCTGTTTCCAGATCTTCGCTATTGTGAACAATGCTGGCTATAAACATGGGGGTGCATTTCTCCTTCTGGAACCATTCTATGGTGTTCTTGGGGTATATTCCTAAAAGTAGGATGGCTGGGTCAAAAGGCAGTTGGATTTTAATTTTTTTGAGGAATCTCCATCCTGTTTTCCACAGAGGCTGCACCAGTCTGCATTCCCACCAGCAGTGCAGGAGGGTTCCCTTTTCTCCACATCCTCGCCATCACTTATTCTGTGATGTTTTGTTGATGAGCACCATTCTGACCAGTGTGAAGTGATATCTCATTGTGGTTTTAATTTGCATTTCTCTAATGATTAGTGATGTTGAGCATTTTTTCATATGCCTATTGGCCATCTGTATGTCCTCTTTGGAGAAGAGTCTATTCATTTCTTTTGCCCATTTTTTGATTGGACCGTTTGTCTTTCTGGTGTTAAGATTTACAAGTACTTTATAAATTTTGGTTATTAACCCCTTATCAGACGTACTGTCAAATATGTTCTCCTATTGTGTAGTTTGTCTTTTTATTCTGTTCTTATTGTCTTTGGCTGTGCAAAAGCTTTTTAGTTTGATATAGTCCCATTTGTTTATCCTGTCTTTTATTTCCCTTGCCTGTAGAGATAAATCAGCAAATATATCCCCATGAGAGATGTCAGAGAGCTTACTGCCTATGTTTTCTTCTAAGATGCTTATGGTTTCACGCCTTACATTTAAGTCTTTTATCAATTTTAAGTTTAGTTTTGTGAATGGCATAAGTTAGTGGTCTAGTTTCATTTTTTTGCAGGTTGTTGTCCAATTTTCCGAACACCATTTGTTGAAGAGGCTGTCTTTACTCCGTTGTATGCCCTTAACTTAACTCCTTTGTCAAATATCAGTTGTCCATAGAGCTATGGGTTTAGTTCTGGGTTCTCTGTTCTGTTCCATTGATCTATGTGCCTGTTCTTATGGCAATACCAGGCTGTTTTGAGTACAATGGCCTTGTAGTATAGCTTGATATCAGTAAGTGTGATACTTCCCCTTTTATTCTTCTTTTTTAAGATTGCTGAGGCTATTCGTGTTCTCTTTTGGTTCCATATAAATTTTTGGAATATGTGATCTATATCTTTAAAGTATGTTGTTGGTATTTTAATTGGTATTGCATTGAATTTATAAACTGCTTTGAGGAACATAGACATTATAATGATGTTTATTCTTCCTCACCATGAGCACGGTATATGCTTCCACTTGTTTGTATCTTCCTTGATTTCCTTTATCAATGTTTTATAATTTTCCGAGTACAAGTCTTTAGTCTCCTTGGTTAAATGTACTCCTAGGTACTTTATTTTTTTGGTTGCAATAGTGAAGGGGATTGTTTCCTTAATTTCTCTTTCTGATTGTTCATTGTTGGTGTATAAAAATGCCTCTGATTTCTGAGTATTAATTTTATATCCTGCCACCTTGCTGAATTCATTTATCAGGTCCAGTAGTTTTTTGACTGAGACTTTATGATTTTCTATAAATAATATCATATCATCTGCTTTACGTCTTCTTTTCCAACTTGAATGCCTTGTATTTCTTCTTTTTGTCTGATTGCTGTGGCTAGGACTTCCAGGACTATGTTGAATAAGAGCAGTGAAAGGGGCACCCCTGCCTTGTTCCTGATCTTAAGGGTATTGCTTTTGATTTTTGCCCATTGAGTTGAGTATGATGTTGGCTGTGGGTTTGTCATAGATGGCTTTTATCATGTTGAGGTATGTTCCCTGTATTCCCACTTTGCTGAGAGTTTTGATCATGAATGGGTGCTGGATTTTTCAAATGCTTTTTCTGCATCTATTGAAATTATCATGTGGTTTTTCTCCTTCCTTTTATTTATGTGATGAATAACATTGATAGATTTGCAAATATTGTACCAGCCTTGCCTCCCCAGAATAAATCCCACTTGATCATGGTGTATGATATTTTCCATATATTGTTGGATCCGGTTTGATAATATTTTTTGAGGATTTTAGCATCTGTATTCATCAGGGATATTGGCCTATAATTTTCTTTCTTTGTGTTGTCTTTGCCTGGTTTTGGAATAAGAATTATGCTCGCCTCATAGAAGGAGCTTGGAAGTCTTCCTTCCTCTTGAATTTTTTTTTTGTTTTATTTTATAATTTTAATTTTTAATGGGGTGACATCAATAAATCAGGATACATGTATTCAAAGATAACAAGTCCAGGTTATCTTGTCGTTCAATTATGTTGCATACCCACCACCCAAAGTCAGATTGTCCTCTGTCACCTTCTATCTTGTTTTCTTTGTGCCCCTCCCACCCCCTATCCCTCTCCCATTCCCCCCTCCCCCCCGTAACCACCACATTCTCATCAATGTCTCTTAGTTTCACTATTATGCCCCACCTACGTATGGAATAATACAGTTCCTGTTTTTTTCTGATTTACTTATTTCGCTTCGTATCATGTTATCAAGATCCCACCATTTTGCTGTAAATGTTCCGATGTCATCATTTCTTATGGCTGAGTAGTATTCCATAGTGTATATGTGCCACATCTTCTTTATCCAGTCATCTATTGATGGGCTTTTTGGTTGTTTCCATGTCCTGGCCACTGTGAACAATGCTGCAATAAACATGGGGCTGCATGTGTCTTTACGTATCAATGTTTCTGAGTTTTGGGGATATATACCCAGTAGAGGGATTGCTGGGTCATAAGGTAGTTCTATTTTCAGTTTTTTGAGGAACCACCATACTTTCTTCCATAATGGTTGTACTACTTTACATTCCCACCAACAGTGGATGAGGGTTCCTTTTTCTCCACAGCCTCTCCAACATTTGCTATTACCTGACTTGCTAATAACAGCTAATCGAACAGGTGTGAGGTGGTATCTCATTGCCGTTTTGATTTGCATTTCTCTAATAGCTAAAGAAGATGAGCATCTTTTCATATATCTGTTGGCCATTTGTATTTCTTCCTGGGAGAAGTGTCTATTCATATCCTCTTCCCATTTTTTTATTGGATTGTTTGTTTGTTTGTTGTTGAGTTTTATGAGTGCTTTGTATATTTTGGATATTAGGCCCTTATCTGAGCTGTTGTTTGAAAATATCATTTCCCATTTAGTTGGCTTTCTGTTTATTTTGTTATCAGTTTCCCTTGCTGAGCAAAAACTTCTTAGTCTGATGTAGTCCCATTCATTAATTTTTGCCTTCACTTCTCTTGCCATTGGAGTCAAATTCATAAAATGCTCTTTAAAACCCAGGTCCATGAGTTGAGTACCTATGTCTTCTTCTATGTACTTAATTGTTTCAGGTCTTATGTTTAGATCTTTGATCCATTTTGAGTTAATTTTTGTACAGGGGGAGAGACTGTAGTCCAGTTTCATTCTTTTGCATGTGGCTTTCCAGTTTTCCCAGCACCATTTATTGAAGAGGCTTTCTTTTCTCCATTGTGTGTTGTTGGCCCCTTTATCAAAAATTATTTGACTATATATATGTGGTTTTATTTCTGGACTTTCTATTCTGTTCCATTGGTCTGAGTGTCTATTTTTCTGCCAATACCATGCTGTTTTGATTGTCGTGGCCCTATAATAGAGTTTGAAGTCAGGTATTGTTATGCCCCCAGCTTCATTCTTTTTCTTTAGGATTGCTTTGGCTATTCGGGGTTTTTTATAGTTCCATATAAATCTGATGATTTTTTGCTCTATTTCTTTAAAAAATGTCATTGGAATTTTGATGGGAATTGCATTAAATTTGTATATTGCTTTGGGTAATATAGCCATCTTGATTATATTTATTCTTCCTAGCCAAGAACAAGGTATATTCTTCCATCTCATTATATCTTTTTCGATTTCCCTTAACAATGGTTTATAGTTTTCATTATATAAGTCCTTTACATTCTTTGTTATGTTTATTCCTAAGTATTTTATTTTTTTTTGTTGCAATCGTGAAGGGGATTATTCTTTTGAGTTCCTTCTCAGTTGTTTCATTGTTGGCATATAGAAAGGCTATTGACTTCTGTATGTTAATTTTGTATCCTGCGACCTTACTGTATTGGCTTATTGTTTCTAGTAGTCTTTTTGTGGATTCTTTGGGGTTTTCGATGTATAGGATCATATCATCTGCAAAAAGTGATACCTTTACTTCTTCTTTTCCGATATGGATGCCTTTTATTTTTTTGTCTTGTCTGATTGCTCTGGCTAGAACCTCTAGTACCACATTAAATAAGAGTGGAGAGAGTGGACAACCCTGTCTTGTTCCTGATTTAAGGGGGAAAGCCTTCAGTTTAGTGCCATTTAATATGATGTTAGCTGATGGTTTATCATATATGGCCTTTATCATGTTGAGATATTTTCCTTCTATACCCATTTTGTTGAGAGTCTTAAACATAAAATTGTGTTGTATTTTATCGAAAGCCTTTTCTGCGTCTATTGATAAGATCATGTGGTTTTTGTTCTTTGTTTTGTTGATATGGTGTATTACGTTAACCGTTTTACGTATGTTGAACCATCCTTGAGATTCTGGGATGAATCCCATTTGATCATGATGTATTATTTTTTTAATATGTTGTTGTATTCGATTTGCTAGTATTTTGTTTAGTATTTTAGCATCTGTATTCATTAGAGATATTGGTCTGTAGTTTTCTTTTTTTGTGCCATCCTTGCCTGGTTTTGGTATGAGGGTTATGTTGGCCTCATAAAATGTGTTTGGAAGTATTGCTTCTTCTTCAATTTTTTGGAAGACTTTGAGTAGAATAGGAACCAAGTCTTCTTTGAATGTTTGATAAAATTCGCTGGTATAGCCGTCAGGGCCTGGAATTTTATTTTTGGGGAGGTTTTTAATGGTTTTTTCTATTTCTTCTCTACTGATAGGTCTGTTTAGGCTTTCTGCTTCTTCTTGACTCAGTCTAGGAAGGTTGTATTGTTCTAGGAATTTATCCATTTCTTCTAGGTTGTTGAATTTAGTGGCATAAAGTTTTTCATAGTATTCTACAATAATTCTTTGTATATCTACGGTGTCCGTGGTGATTTCTCCTCTTTCATTTTGGATTTTGTTTATATGAGTTCTTTCTCTTTTTTCCTTGGTAAGTCTTGCCAAGGGTTTGTCAATTTTGTTGATCTTTTCAAAGAACCAGCTCCTTGTTCTATTAATTTTTTCTATAGTTTTTCTGTTCTCTAATTCATTTATTTCTGCTCTGATTTTTATTATCTCCTTTCTTCGGCTGGTTTTGGGTTGTCTTTGTTCTTCTTTTTCTAGTTCCTTAAGGTGAGAAGTTAAGTGGTTCACTTGGGCTCTCTCTTCTTTCTTCATATATGCCTGAAGCGATATGAACTTCCCTCTTATCACTGCTTTTGCTGCATCCCATAGATTCTGATATGTCGTATTGTCATTTTCATTAGTCTGTATATATCTTTTGATCTATGCACTTATTTCTTCTTTGACCCATTCATTTTTTAAAAGTATGTTGTTTAGTTTCCACATTTTTGTGGGATTTTTTTCCTCTTTTTTGCAGTTGAATTTTAGTTTCAAGGCTTTATGATCAGAAAATATGCTTGGTACAACTTCAATTTTTCTGAATTTGCTGATATTGTTTTTGTGGCCCAACATATGGTCAATTCTTGAGAATGATCCATGTACACTGGAGAAAAATGTATACTCAGTCACTTTGGGATGAAATGTCCTGTAGATGTCTATCATATCCAGGTGCTCTAGTGTTTTGTTTAAGGCCACTATGTCTTTGTTGATTCTCTGTTTGGATGACCGATCTAGAGCCGTCAGCGGTGTATTGAGGTCTCCAAGTATGATTGTATTTTTGTCAGTTTTTGTTTTAAGGTCAATAAGTAGCTGTCTTATATATTTTGGTGCTCCTTGGTTTGGTGCATATATATTAAGAATTGTTATGTCTTCTTGATTCAGTGTCCCCTTAGCCATTATGAAATGGCCATTTTTGTCTCTGAGTACTTTTTCTGTCTTGTAGTCAGCATTATCCGATATGAGTATTGCTACACCTGCTTTTTTTTGGATGTTATTTGCTTGGAGTATTGTTTTCCAGCCTTTCACTTTGAATTTGTTTTTATCCTTGTTACTTAGATGAGTTTCCTGTAGGCAGCATACAGTTGGATTTTCTTTTTTAATCCATTCTGCTACTCTGTGCCTTTTTATTGGTGAGTTTAATCCATTTACATTTAGTGTAATTATTGATACTTGTGAGTTCCCTATTGCCATTTTATATCTTGCTTTCTGTTAGTTTTGTGTCTTGTTTGATCCTTCTCTTTCGTTTTTCTATCTTTTGTTTTTATTTGGTTGTATTCCATACATCTTTCCTCTGTTGCTATCTTTTTTATCTCATGTGCTTCTGTGGTGGTTTTTTCAAGGGTGGTTACCTTTGAGTAATGAAAAGGGTCCCTACCCTGTTCATTGTAGCGAACTATTTTGTGAGTACTTTTGCACTCCATCGTCCTTTGCTACTGTTAATCTCCGTCTTCTCCCCCTCTTTCTTTTTGTTGTTGTCACAGTTTAAATTTGGTTTTATTGTGTTCTTCTTGGAGCTTTTACTTGTGGCTCTGTTTTTTTTTGTTCTTTGTATCTGATTGGAGAACCCCCTTTAGTAATTCCTGGAGTGGGGGTTTTCTGATGATAAATTCCCTCATCTTTTCTGTATCTGTGAATGTTTTTATTTCTCCTTCGTATTTGAAGGATAGCTTTGATGGGTATAGTATTCGTGGCTGAAAGTTCCTCTCTTTCAGGACTTTATATATTGGGGTCCACTCTCTTCTAGCTTGTAGAGTTTCTGCTGAGAAATCTGATGATAATCTAATGGGCCTTCCTTTATATGTTGTATTCTTCTTTTCCCTGGCTGCCTTGAGAATTTTTTCTTTGCTGTTGGTTTGTGTCAATTTCATTATGATATGCCTTGGAGTAGGTTTGTTGGGGTTAAGAAAACTTGGAGTTCTGTTTGCTTCTTGAACTTGAGGCTTTAGTTCTTTCCACAGGCTTGGGAAGTTCTCATCAATTATTTGTTTAAGTATGTTCTCCATTCCATTTTCTCTCTCTTCTCCCTCTGATATACCTATTATTCTTATGTTATTCTTTTTAATGGAGTCAGATAATTCTTGTAGGGCTATCTCATTTTTTTAATTTTTGAGTCTCTTTCTTCTTCTCTCTGTTGTGCCTCAAGTTGCTTGTCTTCTATTTCACTAATCCTCTCTTCTATCTGACCTGTTCTATTAGCTAAGCTTGTTACTTCGTTTTTCAGCTCGTGAATTGAGTTTTTCATCTCTGTTTGATTTGTTTTTATAGTTTCAATTTCCTTGGACATATATTCTTTGTGTTCATGGAGTTGTTTTCTGAGCTCCCTAAATTGCCTTTCTGTGTTTTCTTGTATATCTCGGAGGATTTTTAGGATTTCTATCTTGAATTCTCTGTCATTTAGCTCCAAGGTTTCCAATATATTAAATTTTTTCTCCATAGATTTTTCCACATCTATTTGTGTTACCTCTCTTTCTTTTGTATCCATGATATTCGATTTTCTCTTCCTGAATGGCATCTGAGGGTGGTTTTGTTGATAGTATTAATGAGATTTAATAAAGAATAAAAAGTTAAAAAAATAAAAAAATAACAAATCGAAAAGAGTTGTTTTTTTTAACAAAAATTAATAATGAAATAAAGAAAAATAAAATAAAATGAAAATTTTTTTTTAAAAAAAGGAAATTATTCCCCCCCTCTTTTTTTCCTCTCCTCTCCTCTCACCTCTTTCTTGAGAAAATCTTGTGGTGGACTGTGAGTTATAACAAACAATGCCTGTGATGGAGGGCCTGAATTGGGGAAAAGTAATAAAGGGGCAAAAAAGAGAGAAAGAAAAAAAAAAGGAAAAAAAAAAAAGAAAAAAGAAAAAAAAAAGAGCGTATGGACCCACAAAAAGCAAATAAGGAAAAAATTTGGGTCAAGAATAAAATGATTTGCTTTTAGGTGTTGGTTTTCTAAGAGTTATGATGAGAGGAATAAGAGGAAAATGGAAAAATGGGGGGACAAATTAAAAACTTACTATTGTATTTAGTGGAACAAGAACTAGATAATATGGAGAGCCAGGGATGGGAGCACTGCTAGTGAGTTAAAAAGGTGAAGTAAAAACCCCCCAAAATGCCACAAACATAGGTTTGAGTCCCAGATAAGATAATTTGTTTGTTATTGAGGTTTGAATGAGAGGAGATGTAAAGGAGAAAGGAAGAAACTAATATAGAGGGAGAAAAGAAAGAGAGAGAGAGAAAAAAAGAGGGAACCACTAAAAGAAGAAAAAAGAAAGGAGAGAGAGAGAGAGAGTTAAGGGTTTTGGAGTGCAACCCTCATAGAGAGAAAGGAAGAGAAGAGAAATGATAATGGGAGATGTAACACTTATGGGTAGTGTAGTTCAAGGAGAGGAGAGAGTAAGACCGGTAGAGAGTTAATCGGCCAAATTGGAGGAGGAAAAAAAAGTCTCAAGAATGAAGATAAGAGAAACAAACGAACAAATATAATAAAATGGGATAGGTTATAAAGTCTGCAGATTATTCTTGATTTTGAGAGGTTATCTTCTTGCTTTTTCTTTTCTCTCCCTCTTCCTGGTCGGTGACTCTGTACCCCGGGTTCTGCCCCTTTGGCACGCTCAGGTAGAGGTTTGCAGTTGATAAGTCTCTATGGCAATGTCATGTATTGTGCTTTATTCTCGTTGGGAGTCGAGGCTCATTAGCATTTATAGGCTCCGACAGTGAGAGAGTCCGTGTTCCTGGAGCCTTTCTCCTAGTCTTTCCTTCCTCAATTAGTAGCCTGATAGTCCAGGTATGGGGTTGCTGCTGCCTCTGCCTGGATAGTAAGAGGCTCAAATTGCTGGCAACTCCCCACTCTATTTCCACTCAGCACAGGGCTCTGGGTAAGGCTCAGTCAGTCAGAGCTGCTAGCATAATCAGGCGGGCTTTCCGCCCACTTGAAGACCTCTGGCTCTGCCACTCTATCCGGTAACACAAGCGGGCGCCCACTTCCGGGGCGCTTGGAGGAAACTCTCACTCACTGTCTGCAACCAGGATATCCGGCCAGCAGTCTCACGCTCTGAGTGAAACCCCCAACCACAGGGAAAAGTTGCAGCGTTGGAATTGAGTCTCGCTCCGTCCCCGTGCGCGGCTTTTGCAAGGCGCTGGGGTGGCCCGAGATTCCGCTTTGGCCCACACAAAGGCCCCTGACTCTGCCCCTCTCTGCGATAACACGGGCGCGCACTGCCGAGGCACTCGGAGGAATCGCTCACTCCTTATCTGCGCGCGCAAACCAGGATATGAGGCCGGCCGCGGTTCCCTCTGAGTGAAACAGCCTCCAGCACGGAAAATCTCCACCGTTGGGATTAGTTCTCACTCCCTCCCGTGCGTGGCTTTCCCAGGGCGCTGGGGCTGCCCAGAGACTCTGTCCTCAGCCCACAGAAAGGCCTCTGACCCTGCCTCTCCGTGGGGCAACACGGGCACCCACTTCCGCGGCTTAGGAAGAAATCTCTCTTCCACTAACTGCGCACCGACCAGGAGACCAGGTAAAATGGCCGCTCCGCTTGTCTTTCTTTGTTTGGGTTTGGCGCGAGTGTTAGCTTGTATTGCCCGGGTTGCCACAGGATCAGATTTTCCTCGGCTTGGATCTCCGAGCCACAGCCTGGTTCGGCCGTTTTTGCTGCGGCGGCCTGGATCTATTCACCCCCTTTGCCCACCTCAGTTTCTATATTCACAGTTACCAGAGAAAGCCGCCCTGTTTAGGTTAGTGAGGAAGGCGGAGCATTTCTTACTCCCTATTTCCTTCGGGGTTTGGTTATATATTTAGCCAATTTTTCACTCAATCATACCTTTGGGTGTATTGCGAAGAATCTGGAAGCTCCAAGTATAGGTTTTTCTGTTTCTGGTTGAAGATCTTGTTGAGTTTTGGGGGAGATTTATCGGTATCGCTTCCTACCCCGCCATTACTCTGACGTCATCCTGAATTTTTTGAAATAGCTTGAGAAGGATAGGAGTTAATTCTTCTTTGAATAGTTGGTAGAATTCACTTGTGAAGGCATCTGGCCCAGGACTTTTCTTTGTTGGGAGTTTTTTGATAACTGTTTCGATCTCATTTGGTGTAATCGGTCTGTTTAGGTTTTCTGATTCTCCCAGACTGATTTTTGGAAGATTGTACGTTTCAAGGAATTTGTCCATTTCATCTAGGTTGTCTAGTTTTTTGGCATACAGTTCTTCATAGTATTTTCTTACAATCCTTTGTATTTCTGTTGTGTCATTGTTATTTCTCCCCTCTCATTTCTAATTTTATTTATTTGAGTCCTCTCTCTCTTTTTCTTGGTGAGTCTAGTTAAAGGTTCATCAATCTTGTTTCATTGATCCTCTGTATTGTTTCTTTAGACTCTATGTCGTTTATTTCTGCTCTGACCTTTATTATTTCCTTCCTTCTACTACATTTAGGCTTTACTTGCTGTTCTTTTTCTAGTTCTTTTAGATGCAGGGTTAAGTTGTTTATTTGGGCTTTTTCTAGCTTCTTAAAATGTGCCTATAGTGCTATGAACTTCTCTCTCAGTACTGCTTTTGCTGTGTCCCATAAATTTTGAGTTGTTGTATGCTCGTTATCATTCATTTCTAGGAATTTTTTTATTTCTTCTTTGATCTCATTCTTAATCAATTCGTTATTTAACAACCTGCTATTTAGTTTCCATGTGTTTGAGAATTTTTGAGCTTTTCTGTTGTGGTTGATTATTAGTTTCATGCCATTGTGATCAGAGAAAGTGTTTAATATGATTTCAATCTTCTTAAATTTGTTGAGACCACTTTTGTACCCTAACATGTGGTCTATCCTAGAGAATGTACCATGAGCACTTGAAAAGAATGTATATTCTGCTGCTTTAGGGTGAAAGGTTCTGTAGATATCTATTAAATCGAGTTGATTTAGTGTGTCCTTTAAGTCTGCTGTTTCTTTGTTAATTTTCTTTCTTGAGGATCTATCTAGTGATGTTAGTGGGGTATTCAAATCCCCTACTATTATAGTGTTGCTGTTGATCTCGCTCTTTATATCCATCAAAGTCTGCTTCATATATTTAGGTGCTCCTATATTAGGTGCGTAGATATTTATAATAGTTATATCTTCCTTTTGGATTGCTCCCTTTATCTTTACGTAGTGGCCTTCTTTATCTCTTACTATGTTCTTTGTTTTAAAGTCTATTTTGTCTGATATAAGTATTGCTACCCCAGCTTTTTTTTCATTTCCATTTGCATGAAATGTTTTTTCCATCCTTTTAGCTTCAACCTATGTGCATCTTTTGTTTTAAGGTGTGTCTCTTGTAGACAGCAAATATACGGGTCCTGTTTTCTTATCCATGCAGCTACCCTATGTCTTTTGATTAGATCATTTAATCTATTTGCATTTAGGGTTATTATTGACACGTATTTGTTTATTGCCATTTTATTCTTTAAAGCTGTATTTCTCTTTTGCTATATTCTTTTCCCATTTTGGTCTGTTTACATCATGCCCCTTAACATTTCCTGCAGCATTGGTTTGGTTGTAATGAATTCCTTGAGTTTTTTTTTTTGTCTGGGAAACTTTTTATTTCTCCTTCAATTTTAAATGATAGCCTTGCTGGATAAAGTAGTCTTGGTTGTAGGTTCTTGTTCTGCATTACTTTGAATATTTCTTTCCATTCCCTTCTGGCCTCAAGTGTTTCTGTTGAGAAGTCAGATGTCATCCTTATGGGGGCTCCTTTGTAGGTGATAACTTTTTTTTCTCTTGCAGCTTTTAATATTTTCGCTTTATCGCTTAGCTTTGGTATTTTAATTATGATGTGTCTTGGTTTAGGTTTCTTTGGGTTTCTCTTTAATGGAGTCCTCTGTGCTTCTTGGACTTGTGATAGTTTCTCTTGCATTAATTTAGGGAAATTTTCAGCTATGATATGATTGAACAAAGTCTCTATCCCTTGTTCTTTTTCTTCTTCTTCAGGAACCCCTATGATGTGGATGTTATTTCTCTTCATGTTGTCATAGAGCTCTCTAAGAGTTTCCTCTGACTTTTTGAGTCTTTTTTCTCTTTTCTTCTCTGCTTTCATGCCTTCATTCCAGTTGTCCTCCAACTCGCTGATTTGATCCTCAGCTGTATCCATCCTGTTTTTAATTCCTTCCATTGTGGTCTTCATTTCTGATATTGTATTTGTCATCTCTGAGTGATTCTTTTTAATATTTCAATATCCTTTTTTATACTTTCTATTTTTTTATTTAGGTTTCATACTGACCATCCATTGTTGTTCTAAGATCTTTAAGCATCCTTACAATAATTAGTTTGAACTCCACATCCAGAAGTTTGGTTATTTCCATATCACTCAGTTCATTTTCTGGATGTTTCTCTTGTGGTTTCATTTGGATTGCACTTCTCTGTCTTATTATATCTGTGTGTTTGGGTGTTTTGTTTGTAGAGGTAGTTGAGTCTAGTCTTGGTGTTGTCTGCCTCCAGTTTTCAATTGTGTTATTTCTGGATCTTCTTGGGTGGGCATCAGCTATTATTTGTAATCCACTTTTGGATTTGAGACGCTTTGAAGTCTTGGTTTGTTTGTTTTCTTAACAGGTGATTGTCTTGTCTGCTGATCTCAGCAGGGAGCTTATTTGAAACTGTATCCAGGAATGCAGTGGGTGTGACCTGAGGCTCTTAAGTCCTCTTCTGCCAGTTAATCTCTCTGGGGGCGGGTTGCTTTCTCAGCTTCAGTAGGGGGAGGTGTATCTCAGATCTCCATGGAGACCTGAGTTACTGCTCCTCCTCCTCACTTCTTGTTTTCAGCTGTGTCTTGTTGTGCTGATTGGAGCTGGAGAAATGTCTGTATCTCTGTGACCTGGAAGTACTTTTGTATTTTGCTTTGTGGAAGGATCAGCCCCTCCCCCAGTTATGGCCACCTCCAGCACTGAATGAGTCAGCTTTTTATGTCATCACCTGCATTCCTCTCCCCCTCACCATCCGTCTCTCTCTCTCTCTCTCCTTTCTTTTTGGAAGACACATGGGGCCTTTCTTTCTTTTTTTATAAATAAATTTTTATTTTAATGGTGTGACATCAATAAATCAGGGTATATATATTCAACGTAAACATGTCCAAGTTATCTTGTCATTCAATTATGTTGCAAACCCATCACCCAAAGTCAGATTGTCCTCCATCACCTTCTATCTAGTTTTCTTTGTGCCCCTCCCCCACCCCCTCCACCTCTCCCTCCTTCCCGCCCCCCACCCCCCGTAACCACCAAACTCTTGTCCATGTCTTTTAGCCTCATTTTTATATCCCACCAATGTATGGAATCCTGCAGTTCTTGTTTTTTTCTGATTTACTTATTTCACTCCATATAATGTTATCAAGATCCCACCATTTTGTTGTAAGTGATTCAATGTCATTATTTCTTATGGCTGAATAGTATACCATGGTGTATATGTGCCAGATCTTCTTTATCCAGTCTTCTATTTTTTTTATAGTAATTAAAGCCTTCAAGCAAACTCTTGGCCAATACAGCAAGAATCCATAAAGAGTAGTGTCCTTAACATGTTCACCAGTGCAAGTTGGCCCCAACACCATGCCAAATCCCTAAAAAATTCAACCCAACCCCAGTTCAGTCTGTTAGGAACTGTCACAAGGAGCAGGAGTCCAGGAAAAGTTCACATCCAGGAAAAGTCCGCATGGCACTGGAATTGTTGTCACAATTCTATACTTTGCAGCTCATGTCCAAGTCCCAATGACCACTGCTTCTAGCTGGTAATGATTCAGGTAGACTGGAAAAGCCATCTGCAGCATGTGTGGAGATGGAGCTTCTGTTCTCCTCTGCCTGGAGAGATAAGACCAGGTTGCTTTTTTCTGCAGCTCTGTGAATGTGGTGTGGTAAAGAGAATCTTGGGATACACTAAGCTGGGTGGCAAAGGTAGATTCATAATAGAAGTTGGCAAAAGGGGGAAAGAGAGCTCTAAATTAGGAGTAGGTCCCAGCCTGAAACATGAGTGGGGCATTGAGGTAGGAGGAATAAAGGAAACACTATATATTAAACAAAGCAGCAGAAAATAGGACTATCAACACCCACAACAGAGATCTTCGAGGGAAGAATAAAAAACCTGACTATTCAGGCAAGACATAGTTAAGTGGCCCTTGTGCAAATGAGATCAGTTTACCTGCTTCTTGGAAGAAATACTCTAGGCTCATCCACAGTGTCGTAGATGGGGCTGACTGCCCTGGGCACCTTCAGCCTTCAGTGGCAAACCCCAGCATTCTGGGCAAGGTTAGGTCATAGGTGGCTGGAGCAGGGCTGGAAGAGACTGAACCCTCCCTTAGAGGAGTGAGGGAGAAGCCTACCTTCCAGTGTCCCTGTTTCCTCACAGCAGAGACATGTAAGTCTGGCAGGCTTTAGCTCATTGACTTTCCTTTCCACTTTTGAAGCAGGACCCAGATGGCATCCTATGAGACCCCTTTGGGGCATTGGAGCCTTTAAGGGTGTATCCTAAAAGCTGGTAGTTCCCCTGATCTCTATTGGGCTTTTTCTGCCTCTTGATATCTTAAAGGCCATGCTCAGAATATCTCGCTGAGGGGTTTGAGGATCCCCATCCACTTATATAAATCTTTTCCATATATCTGGAGCTATTTGGAAAAAGACAAAACAGTGTTATTAGCTGGCTCAAATAAAGAAGGTAGTAGTTTGTAGGAGAAAAAGATTTGGCATTTCCTGTTCATCAGCATTCAAAAGAAATTTAAAACATTTTTAAGTAAAAAGCATGATATGGTAGACCCGTAGTCATTCCAGGATATGAATCCCCCCTTTTAAATTTTTTTAAATTGACCTTAAAATATTTTCTGGGTACACTTTAATAATACCTTGACTTTAAAGATTGTAAGAATGACAAAATACGGTAAATGCTTTTGCTACATATGCAGGAGCATTGTCAGTTTAACCAGTTTAAGAAATCCAATAATAGAACAGTGCATACAGACAATGAGCTATAACATGCTTAGCAGCCTCTCCTGTTCTGACAGAGGTTACTATAAATCCAGAATATGTATCTACTGTAACATGGACATAGGACTGTTTGCCAAATGATGGTATATGAGTAACATCCATTTGCCAAAGTTTTCCTGGTATGGGTCCTTGAGGGTTAACTCCAAATGAAGGGGCAGATTATAGTATAGGACCCCTTAGATGGGATTTCCCAATCTGCCATGCTGCCTCCCGAGAAAGTTGAAACTGTTTACAAAGGGCTGCAGCGTTCTGGTGATGAATAGTATGAGACTGAATTGCTCGATCTGTCATGGTTGCTCGAAATAATTTTCTTTTGGGTAGCTTGATCAACAAGAGCATTCCTAAGCCCTGGCCAGTTGGCTCAGTGGTAGAGTGTCAGCCTGGCATGCAGGAGTCCCGGGTTCGCTTCCCAGCTAGGGCACACAGGAGAAACACGTCCATCTGCCTCTCCACTCCTCCCCCTCTCCTTCCTCTCTGTCTCTCTCTTCCCCTCCTGCAGCCAAGGCTCCATTGGAGCAAAGTTGGCCCGGGCACTGAGGATGGCTCTGCAGCCTCTGCCACAGGTGCCAGAATGACTCTGGTTACAACAGAGCAACACTCCAGATGGGCAGAGCACCCCCCCCATAGGTGTGCCGGGTGGATCCCGGTCAGACGCATGCAGGGAGTCTGTCTGACTGCCTCCCCATCTCCAACTTCAGAAAAATACAAAAAAGGAAAAGAAAAGAAAAAAGGGACACATTCCCTTGTGCTAAAGCTCCAGGGAGCATGGAGTGAGCTCGAGTATGTCCTATGAAACATGGAGCTCTATGTTGACTTACAAGTCTCTGAAGATGGAGGAACTGCTGAAATAGTTCATCAGCATTTGTCCCTAAGACAGCAGTCTTTATAGTGGAAACACCCTAGGTAAATATTTGTTGTCTGTATATAGATTAAAGGGAGAATATGGCAAATGCTGAAAAGCCATGATCATGGCGTATAATTCTAGACTTTGAGCTGATTTTATGTTGGCAGTTTCAGTATAAAGTTGTCCATTGATTTGCAAGAACAATTTGCCATTTAGTGGAAGTTTCCCAGAGCCATTGTTGTTGATCCTTTGAAAAAAGGAACATAATAATTTTGAGGCTCAAAACCTATAAGCTGTAAGGGTCGCCTATGCCCCTTGATAATCCAGGAGCCAACAAGATCAAAATATGGAAGTGTATTCCATGGGCTATTAGATGGTTCATTGTGCCCAAGCTGTAGCTGCTCTTGTACCAATTGAGCAGCTGCCCTAAGTTTCTCCTGGGAAAGGGGCCATTGGTCTACTCATACAGGATTATCTGATTTCCAAGTAATTGAGTCTGCACAATGCATTATTGAGGTACAAGCGTGCCCTTTCAACACACCTCGTTCCCTGGTTACCAGGCAAATGGCTGTGAGCAGTATTTACTGCTCTTTTCCTTGGAGTGAGAGCCCAGACTCATGCCCCCCCCTGTTCCTGTAAGCAGGGGAGATTCAGGTGCTCCCTACCAGGTTTGCTGTGGCTTCTTCTTTGCTCCTTGGTTTTTGAGAGCTGTTCTTGTAGTCCAGATTTGGTTTTTCACACTGATTGTTCATAAGTTAGTTTATAATCCAGCTCAGTGGTGTGAGCTGGGAGTCTGTGCATTTGCCTACTCTGCTGCCATCTTCAGGTCTGAGTTATCCAACTTCTTGTAAGTTTAAGAGAAGATACAAAGGAGTCCTTACACTGCCGTCATTCTGCTCTCACCCCTCACAAAAGTTTATTATTATTATTATTATTATTATTATTATTTGAACCAAGAACTGGAGAGAACAACTTGGTAGAAATTAGTTTTCTTAATGAGTTTGTTAATTATACTGCTCACAAAATTTAGGGGATTCTGTATTTTAAAATGAATATGAAGCAATAAAAAAGCATTTGATTTTTTTTATTAAACAAGAACATCAGAAAAGCAAATAACAAGTCAAAAAAATTCTATTATGCAAATGAGATGCAAAACAAAGTTTCATTTTATTGGTGAAAATTCACTATACACAAGGCTGAAAGTACTGGAGTATCTGCACATTCTTTGAACTCCTAATTTTGTAAGCAGTGTATTTTAATACTTTGAAGTATTAATTTATTAATTTCATAATTATATATGCCATAAATCTATCAGGTAAGTCATCTGTTCCATTTTTCTTATTATAATAATAATACCATTTGTAGCTACTATTTATTGAACATTTATTTTAAGATAATGTTGAACCATAAGATATATCTTATTTAATCCTTGTCAGCTAGCATCATGTGCTTGAATATAAGGAGGTACATTTTTAAAATACATTTATAATTCTCTTTGCTTCAATATTTTGTGATCCATAGACTAGGTGTCATTGGTTAACCCAGTTAGATTCTGACCTCACTCCAAAACGCAGAATTTATATGCTGATACTCCCTGATTTCACCAGGAAAGAATCAGTTATTATTATTTTTTTGCTTGCAATCACCATCTTTTTTATTGCCTTTCTCTCTTCCAGTTGTCTTTCCCCAGACATCTACAACTCTCTTTTTCTTTTTTTTTTAGGTCAAGTTTAATTTTTAACCTCCAATAAAGCTTTATATTTTTAATAATTGGCAGATCCTCTGGATTTTCAGTACAATGATTATGACCTGATGTTACAAACGTGCCAGTTTGAAAGAAGAGAAAAAAGGTCAGTCACTCTCCTTTTGCATCAGTGATGCCCTAAGGATGAGAAATGGAAGACTCTGTCAGGCAGCAGCTTTGAATATGTTAGTTACATTCTTAAGCATTACATGTTCCACTTTCTCTGTCTTATTTTCAGAGTAAGAATGACTCCAATTATAGAAAAAAGATGGATGGTGGTTTCTAGTCAGCTGTGATCTTTGCTTTCAAGTATAAATGGAAATTATGACAGTAGAATCATTTATGTCAAGGCAACTAAAATGGAGCCAGAAGGTCACAAATAGGTTTGCTTTATGCTCCTTCCACTTATGAACTTAAAAATTAGTTGTGATTCCATGCACCTCCTGAATTTTACTTTCTCTTCACCATAGCAAGCAGAGCATCCTTACTCTTCATCTTGAAAGAAGTCAGTCTGGTTAACCAGCTAACACCATTCTTTTGCATAAAAGACATAAATGAAGTTTGAATTCTTGGATATTTGTGCTTGCTGTAGAAGCACATCCTGAAATGTACTTATCTCAGAACCTCACTACTCATACCTGAAAATTATATTTGAACAAGCCATCACACCATGTCAGACAACCAATAGGGAAATTTTATATATATATATAAATTTATATATATATATTTATAAGTTTATATATATATAAATAAACTTGTTGTTTTTGCCTTTCTAAAGTCTGGATTTCTTTGTCTTTTCCAGAACAAGTTTCAGGTTCCTCTTGAATCTGTGTCATCCAGATTTAAGTTCAATAAGACCTCAAATAATATTTTATTTGTTTTACAGCCTCAGATATTTATTGGTCAACACAAAGACAAACTGACTTAATGAATACATGAAAAATAAATTTTAAAGTAGGTATTTTGGTTTTATTTCAAAGGACTGAGAAAGCTGAAAATATGGAGTGGGGAGATAATTAAGAAAGTGTTCTAAAAAAGTGAATCTCACAGACAAATTTGTGACTTTTTACTTATAAAAAGAATTTTAGGGAATTATGGCATTAGCAGTTTCTGGGTTTTCATAGAAATATCTATTTACAGAAAATTTGTTGTGTGTGTGTGTGTTTGTGTGGCCACTGGCAAGCTTCATTCTCCAGCTCTTTAATTTTAAAGGACATTTTGTCATGTATTTATGTAAGGAAATGTGATTGTTCTTCAAGTTTATGGCACCCTTCAAGTATCCTGAATATTGAAGAGCAGTACATTTTTATCAAATTCAGATTAAAAAAATAATTTTAGGCCTTAAGTAAGTAAGATGGATATCACCTGTCATGTCTACCTGCAAACAATGAAAAAATCCAACTTCATTGCCTCACTTAATCACAATATTACAGCTGAAAAAGAGACAAAAGTTATTGAAATTTTACTTTAGCCTACTGATAATATGTAGATAGGCATACCCATAATCTGTAGGCTTATAGGTTGTCTCTATATATTTTTTATTATATATTAGAATTGTGGTGGCATATATAATCTTGGTGTGTTGGATAAGATTCTGTGCCTTGTATTTGGCTCCCTACTAAAGTCAGCTAGCTGATAAAGACTGAGAATAGAGACAGAAAGCCTAAACCAGACAGAAAGCCTGAGAATGCCTGGGCAAGTCATCAAAAACTATTTCCTGCAATAGAATTGGAGTCATGGGTGCGGGCATAATTAGATACTAAGCCAGCTGAACTAGAGATGGCAATTCTAAGCAGGAAAAATACTTAAGAGTGTGAGTAAATCTGAGACTAAATATGGAAGGCAAAAATAAGAAGGTAAAGTATAGGGCAAACGTCAACCACAGGTCAAATCTATTTCACTGATACATTTTTTTTCCCTCTACAATATTGGCCAATATAGTGTTTTAAACTACAGTTGCCAATATTTTAAATTGAAGATATATGACATAAAAATTATGTTTCTCTTAAATTATTTGACAAGGCTGAATTGTATTTCTACTTGGAAACAGTAAGAGGTGAGAAGTATCCTTAAAATGGCTCTCTCAGGTGGGTGCTATTACTACTGTTTTAAATGTAAGTTCTAGCACAGAGCTGTGATCATGGGCACGTTACCTGTGAGGATCCACTTTTATAATATTAAGTGGAAATACTACTAATCACTTGGAATTTCACAGGCCATTAATAACTATGTGAATGAATGAATGAATGAATAAATGTATGAATAAGATTGTTCTCAGAAATAATATAAATTTATGTAAAGACAAAGCATGTGCTTAATAAATCCTCTTTAGAATAATTGATAAGCATATGGATTTGTAGTTAGAACTGTGTTTGAGTTCCTGAGCTGTATCATACTAGCTGTATGTCTCTTTTCTTCCTTATCTGTAAAATGGAGATAATAATATGTTACATATCGGGTTGTTGTGAGATTAAATAAGATAAAGAATGAAAACCATTTAGTACCTAGGTCTAGCACATATGCTAAACAGATGTGAAGTACATGGAAAAATAATTAGCTAGCCATTCTTGTATTTTTATTATTCAATTAGATTATTTATACACCAGGCATTTGTTTGTCTGTATAGCTTAATTTGGTTGATACATTTTTGTGTGTCATTAGAGCTATATTTTTACAATAATACACACCATTTTGGTTACTTTCTCACCATTATATCACCCAGACCACCTTTGAACCAATATTTGAAAAATAGTTAGTGTTAAATATACTGTCTACAACAATAAAACATAGAAAAGTTAACAAGTTCAAACTCAAATTGAATTTAACACATATTATAGTGACAATACAATTAGCAGCTTCACTAAATTTGTCTGCCCACAAACTTTTACTGAACATTTGAGCACCTTCTCACCTATATGTGGGATGGTGGGGCAAAAGTCGAATTATGATTGTGATACAAGAAACAGATTTTATTTTTGTATTATTATTAATTATTGTATTTTTTCCATATGAATAACTGTAAACCTACTTTTGTTCCACCTTATATTTATCTAGACCTATAATAAGAATAGGAAGAAAAAAATACAAGGAACAATAACTGCAGCCTTAGCCTTGAAGAAACTATTTGAGGAGATAAAGATAAACTATTGGAGACTAAACAGCATATAATACTGTGGACATTCCTACATATGGTTCATTGATTTCTAGACAGTTATCTCAAATTATTAGAACTCAAATCTTTATTTCCTATAGGCTCACTGTTCTAAATTGTATTTCCCTCCTAAAAATGAATCTCATAAAAATACTAAAGTTCGAAAAAAATACCAAAGTTGGTTTAATATAAAATAGTTAAATAAAAATGTGCAGTCTTAAAAACATATGTAAATCATAGTTACTGTACAAAAGGCATGATTTAATGTTCCTTTAAAATATTTAAAGCATAAGGTAGATTTAATAAGCATATTAAAATACAAATACAAAAACATATAGACTAAAAGTACTCTCTTTTCCTAGTGAACCTTCCTGTAAAAAACATAGGCATTTGAACATGGGGCTACATGTGTCTTTACGCATCAATGATTCTGAGGTTTTGGGGTATATACCCAGTAGAGGGATTGCTGGGTCATAAGGTAGTTCTATTTGCAGTTTTTTGAGGAACCACCATACTTTCCTCCATAATGGTTGTACTACTTTACATTCCCACCAACAGTGTATGAGGGTTCCTTTTTCTCCACAGCCTCTCCAACATTTGCTATTACCCGTCTTGTTGATAATAGCTAATCTAACAGGGGTGAGGTGGTATCTCATTGTAGTTTTGATTTGCATTTCTCTAATAACTAATGAAGCTGAGCATCTTTTCATATATCTGTTGGCCATTTGTTTTTCTTCCTGGGAGAAGTGTCTGTTCATGTCCTCTTCCCATTTTTTTATTGGATTGTATGTTTGTTTGTTGTTGAGTTTTATGAGTTCTTTGTAAATTTTGGATATTAGGCCCTTATCTGAGCTGTTGTTTGAAAATATCAGTTCCCATTTAGTTGGCTATCTGTTTATTTTGATATCAGTTTCTCTTGCTGAGCAAAAACTTTTAGACATGGAAACAACCAAAAAGCCCTTCAATAGAAGACTGGATAAAGAAGATGTGGCACATATACACTATGGAATACTACTCAGCCATAAGAAATGATGATATCAGATCATTTACAGCAAAATGGTGGGATCTTGATAACATTATACGGAGTGAAATAAGTAAATCAGAAAAAAACAAGAACTACATGATTCCATACATTGGTGGAACATAAAAACGAGACTAAGAGACATGGACAAGAGTGTGGTGGTTACCAGGGGTAGGGGGAGGGAGGATGTAGGAGGGAGGGAGGGAGAGAGTTAGGGGGAGGGGGAGGGGCACAGAGAAAACTAGATAGAGGGTGACGGAGGACAATCTGACTCTGGGCGAGGGGTATGCAACATAATTTAATGACAAGATAACCTAGACATGTTTTCTTTGAATATATGTACCCTGAATTATTAATGTCATCCCATTAACATTAATAAAAATTTATAAAAAACATAGGCATTTTTCATTGCTCCAAGAATTTTTCAATTAAGTCGGAAGTTAAGGTTATATGTCTAAAAAAGTGCCTATTTGATGTACAAGAATACCTCTAAAAGCTTTGAATAACAAATGGTGAGAAAGGGTCTGTTTCCATGGTGATGTCTTCAATAACACTGAGGACCAAAATTTTTGTTGCATCCACAAAAACACATGTTCTTACCTAATTCAAGTGTGCTGATCTCAAATCTGACATAAGTTTTTCTCTATAAGCTACAGTTTTTTGCAATTCAAGATTTTAAGTTTTCATTTTATTGTAAAATTTTCAACATTTAGTTTAAAATAATGAAATAGAATGTCTTCTTGGGCATCATCTTGTGAAAAATAATAATTTATATAATGCAGTAAATACACATACACTAAAAGATATGATTGCATCAGAATTTGTCTACAATTTCAAAATAGAACATATTAAAACACTTATTTTAATCACAAAATTTGCACAAAACTTATTTAAATTCTATTCAGGCAAAATTTGCGTTTGTAGCTCTTGCATTTGTGTACTTGTTGAGGACAATCTCGTTTGATGCTCCAACAGTAGTCTGCTCATCACTAACAGCTCCAAGATTTTCAGGAAACTTATCAAGGTGACTGTTCAGGAAGTGAATCTTAACGCCCATGTTACATCCAATGTCACAGAAAGCTAACAGCAGCCTTTGAACCAGAAGTTCATAGTTTTCTGCTTTTTGGTTGCCAAGGAAGTTCTTTGTAACTGCCACAAAAGACTGACATGCTGCTTTCTCCTCCTTATCCATCTTCCTGGCATATTCTTCATTACACATGAGGGTTCGAATTTGAGGTCCATTGAATACAACTGCTATTATCTTCTCGAAAGACAAGGCAGGAAAAGCAGAAATAATATGTTGAAAGCATTCACTTTCTCTATTCAAAGCCTGAACAAACTGCTTCACTAAGCCAAGATTGATGTGAAGTGGTGGAAAAATGATCCTGTCTCGATGAACTGCAGGTTCATTCACAATATACTGCATCCCTACTTCCAGAGCTTCACGTTTCAGTCACTCCTTCTGTGTCCAGTGTTTCTCCCAAGCTCAGCTGTCCCACAAACACAGAAAGCAAGGATACTTCGTGAACCCTTTCTGTTGTCCTAGTAGGAAATTTACTATTTTAAGATCCACACAAATGATCCAGTTATGCTCATAATGCTTCAGAAAGTCAAGGACAATTTTTATGTCTTCTCGCAGATGAGTTGAATAACCAATTGGAACCGCTACATAAACATTACCATTGTGTAGGAGAACACATTGCAGACTCCGTTGAGAGCTGTCAAGAAATAGCCACCATTCTGTTGGACTGTAAGTGCTAACACCTAGCTGGCTGAGAAGACTACTGATATCATGACAGTAAACAAAGTGTTTGTCTTCGGGAAAAAAATCCACAAAAATTTGTTCACACTTCCTGAAATGGGATACTTTAGCTGACTGGTGAAGTACATTCTTTTCTTGAAGCCTGGAGGCTAATAACTCAGCTGCTTTCTTTGATAGGCCCAAATCTATTACTAAGTCATTCAGTTTGGGTTAGCTAAGCTGCTGAGGGATTAATGACTGCTTGGCATCAGAAGACGATCCTTCAGATTCTACAACCATTTATTTCCTCATGCATCTTATCAAAATGCACTTGATCACCATGTTCACTTTCTTCATCCTTAGAAGAAATAAAACCATTGAAAACTGGAACCGTGAGTGTCTCAGAGTGTGGGATAAGTTGTATTGCTGAAGGAATATTAGGATATGTGATCATATGCTGTTTTTTCTTGCCGATGCCCTTTGTATGGATCAGACAGAAATAACAGTCACTGCTGTGGTCCTTAGGTTCATGCCAAACCATGGGAATACCTAAAGGCATTTCTTTGCATTTTCCTTTTGTCCAGTCATGAATCATTTCTTCACAATTATGACACACAATATGAGGAGCCCAATTCTTGTCTTGATCGCTAAGGGAAACTTGAAAATAGGCAATATATGCACGTGTCACAAATGATGAAATATTGCACCTTTGATGTTGAAGCGTGTAACAGCCACATATATAACAGAAGGTATCAGGACTATTCTTACATTTATGCCTACTCAAAGAAACCATGATTCAATCTTAAAACAAAATAAGAGGGTGTTTTTATCAGATAATAATTTTTTACATTTAAAAACAACTACAATTATGTAAAAGTGATGTTTGTAAAACATTAATTGCCTTGTGGTTATGTTCAATCCAAGAGTCATTGCCCTTTAACTCTAATTTAAAAACCAATGCATGCCATTAACTGTAACAAAAGAAATTAAAATTGCATAAAAACTAGAGCATGCACTGAAAAACGGATTTCAGATTTGGAATGAGCAGTGCTGTACTATATAGAAACAGTTCTAAAACCTCAAGCAACAGACAATGAAATAAAAAATTTCTTCCCCAGTGTAATCCTTTGCTCTTTTATTTCTTCAAGAGTCAGTCATCCTATTTGATATTGTCAATTGAGTGGACAACTTAGCATACTATTGATGTTGGTTTATAAATTGTCATAAATATGAGGTATAAGAATTAATATGGTATTCTTATTTAACATAATAATTCTTAAATATTTTAAAAGTGGTAGACTGTCACAAAAAAGAGAAAGCTAAGGCAATGTGACAACTAAATGCAATTTCGGTCCCAAGATGGAATCTTGGAGTGGAAGAAAGAATAGCAAATAAAAACTAAGAAAATCTAAATAAAGTGTGGACTTCAGTTAATAATAATGTATTAATTTTTTGAAGAAACACCATACTGTTTTTCACAGTGGCTGCATGAGTCTGAATTCCCACCAGATTATTATGCTAAGTGAAATAATCCAGGCAAAAAAAGACAAATATCATATGATCTCACTTATATGTGGAATCTAATGAACACAATAAACGGAGGAACAAAATAGAGAGTCAGAGTCACAAGGAAGAGACAGACAGCTGACAGAGTAAAGAGGGGAGGGGATCAAAGAAGGTGTAAGGATTAGCCAAATTATATATACATAACAGATAGATACAGATAACAAGTTACCAATACCAGAGGGAAAGGGAAGATGAAGGTGGGAGGAGGGGGGCAAAGAGGGAGAAATGGGAATGGAAAGGGACTTTTCATGGGGCATGGGGGCATGATGCAGAGGAGTTGAGGGTGTTATATTGAGTGGGACACTTGAAACCTTATCAACACAATAAATTAAAAAGAAAAAAGTTAGAAACAAATAATAATAATAATGTATTAATATCAATTTATGACTTGTGAAAATATACTAATGTGAGACAATTGTTATACATAAAACTTAGTTTAGGGTATGCAAAAATTCTGCAATTTATTTGTAATTTTTTTGTAAATATCAATCTATTCTAAATTTTTTTTATCCTTTTCTTACATTTTATTTAAAAAATTAAATTTAACAATGTGACATCGATCAATAAGAGTACATAGGTTTTAGGTAAATGTGTCTCTACAGTATTTGAACTGTTGACTATGTTGTATACATATCACCCGAAGTCAAATAATTTTTCATCACTGTATATTTGTCCTTCACTCCCTTTGCCCCAGCCCCTCTGCCTGGTAACCACTTCAATTTTAAGTCCATGAGTTTCAGTTTTATATCCCACCTATGTGTGAAATCATCCAGTTCTTAGCTTTTTCTTATTTATTTGTTTCATTCAGTACTTTTAAGGTCCATCCATGTTGTTGTAAATGGCAATATGTCATCAATTCTTATGGCTGAGTAGTATTCCATTGTATATATGTACCATTTCTTCCTTACCCAGTCGTTTATTGAGGAACACTTTGGTTGTTTCCATGCCTTGGATACTGTGAATAATATTGTGATAAACAGGGGGGGTGCATATATCTTTATGTACCAATGTTTTTGAGTTTCTGGAGTAGATACCCAATAGAAGGATTGCTGGTACCACATCTTCTTTATCCAGTCATCTATTGAAGGGCTTTTCGGTTGTTTCCATGTCCTGGCCACTGTGAACAATGCTGCAATGAACATGGGGCTGCATGTGTCTTTACATACCAATGTTTTTGAGTTTTGGGGTATATACCCAGTAGAGGGATTGTTAGGTCATATGGTAGTTCTATTTTTAGTTTTTTGAGGAACCACCATACTTTCTTCCATAATGGTTGTATTACTTTAAATTCCCACCAACAGTGGATGAGGGTTCCTTTTTCTCCACAGCCTCTCCAACACTTGCTATTACCTGTATTGTTGATAATAGCTAATCTAACAGGTGTGAGGTCGTATCTCATTGTAGTTTTGATTAATAAAGAAGATGTGGTACATATATACTATGGAATACTACTCAGCCATAAGAAATGATGGCATTGGATCATTTACAACAACATGGATGGATCTTGATAACATTGTACGGAGTGAAATAAGTAAATCAGAAAAAACTAAGAACTATATGATTCCATATATTGCTGGGACATAAAAATGAGACTAAGAGACATAGACAATGATGAGTATGCAACATAATTAAATGTCAAAATAACCTGGAGATGTTTTCTCTGAACATATGTACCCTGATTTATTAATGTCGCCCCATTAAAATTAATAAAAAAAGAAGGATTTCGGGGTCATATGGTAGTTCTATTCTAAACTTTTTGAAGAATTATCATATTTTTTCCAAAATAGTTGTACTAATTTTCATTCCCACTAGCAGTGAATGAGAATTCCTTTTTCTCCACAGCCTCTCCAACACTTCTTATTACCTATCTTGTTATTTAGCCAATATAACAAGTGTGAGATCATATCTCATTTTAGTTTTGATTTACATTTCTCAAATAGCTGGCAAAGATGAACATCTTTTCATATATCTGTTGGCCATTTGTATGTCTTCTTGAGAGAAGTGTCTGTTCAGGTTCTCTCCCCATTTTAAATTGGATTGTTTGTTTGTTTGTTGTTGAGCTTTGTGAGTTCTTTATATATTTTGCATATTAACCCCTTATGAGAACTGTTGTTTGCAAATATAAACTCGCATTTAGTTGTCTGCCTATTTGTTTTGTTGTTAGTTTCATTTGCTGTGCAGAAGTTTTTGTTTAATATAGCCCTATTTATTTTTGCTTTTACTTTCCTTGTCTTTAGGGTAAACACCATAAAATATTCTCTATGACTAAGGTCCATGAGTTCAGTACCTATGTTTTCTTCTATGTAATTTATTTTTCAGATCTCATATTTTTTGATCCATTTTGAAATGATTTTTGTGCATGGGGACAAACTATAACCAAGTTTTATTTTTTTGCATGTTATTCTAAAATTTAAAAAGGTTATTTGAAAAGAAGTGGTGGAGAAAGTAGTTATTCCAACTCTGATAAACAGCATTGCCTATAATAGCTAAATGATATGGTAATCTAATTCTGTGACACAGCCACTGTTTTGAGTAAATATATGAAGAGAGTAAAGAACTGTTTTCCTGTTTACATGCAGCTTCTGGCCCCAGCCTAAAGATTCAAATGGATGAATGAGAAGGTAGAGGTGGTGAAAGAGGAAAAGAAAAAAGAGAAAGAAAAATAATTTCCAGATCAAAACAAATCAATCACAATGTTATTGACCACTATTTAGTAAGTTGGGTATCAGATGCATGTCTTTTTGAATAAAGCAGTGAACAATTATGCTCCAGGGAAGTCCTTGGTGTCCCCAACAAAAGTATATGTTATTGGTATCCTGACAAAGAAGAGGAAGAAGCACAGGCAGTCGAACAATGTATAGAGTGAAAACTAGTGCTAGATGTCTTATTTATTCCTCACAATAACTATGTAAATTAGGGATTGCCTCCATTATTTTATATATGTGATAAATAAAGTTAAGTGACTTGCTTAAGGTTGTACAGCTAGTCTGTGTCAGAGTCAGCATTTGAAATCAGGTTGTTGGAATACTAATTCCATCAATTCCAATTACATGGTCATTGCTAAGTTTTCACTTCACTTTGGATAGTTAAGATATAGCATCTACCTATGACTACATGTATAAATTGTAGAAATGCCAAAACAAGAATAACAATCCCTTGCAGATGTATACTTTTTAAAATTTCTAGGGCTTTTAATGACACCTTAAGGCAAATAGACCAAAGGACTTCACCTTGGCCAGCAGTCCTCAAAGTATAGTTCCCAAACCAGTATCATCAGCATTGGCATCACCTGGGAACTTCTTAGAAATGCAATTTATCAGGTTCCACACAGACATATTGAATCAAAAAATGTGAGTATGAACCTCAACAATCTCTGTTTATGAGTTCCCCCATGTGATTCTGATATACACTAAAGATTAAAACCTACTGGCATAAATTGATTGTTTCTGGAACATCTTATTCTCAGAGCCATCTAATTGCCATGTGACCTCTACATTTTTACAGCCAACAAAGACTCTCAGTAACTTTTCATATTTTTAGAGTCAATGGTTTTTAGGAAGGTGCAAAAAAAAAAGTTTCCTGTCAGGAGTTGTTTTTTGTTGTTGTTTATTTTGTTTTGTTTACCCTAAGTCAGTGGGAGATAATACAATTCTTCACTTCTAAATCTAATACGAGTTTTACCAAAACCTACCTGCTTTCTTATTTGTAGATCATTAATTGAAGCTACATTTAAATTTAACACCAAGCCCTTAGATTCCAACAATAACTATATTCATATACAAGATAACTATTTAAAAATTGGTTTGTCTAACAAACATTGAAACATAATATACTTTACAGTATGTGACTTAATTTCTTCAACAGATAAATGACAAGAAAAAGTAAAAGAGAAATATGGAATTTATAGAGACCTATGAGATATTATTAACCACATGTTGATTCTGTTTGTACTTTCATTTTTAAAAAGCACATGTAAAAAGACATTTATAACACACTAAAAAAATTTAGGATGCTGCCTGATTATTTGATGATATTGTTGGTTTCTTTTCAAAGGTGTAATAAATGTATCATTAGTAGAATAAAATGAGTCACTATCAAACCCAAACAGATCACTAAAGAAAACTAGTAAACCAAAAAGAACAAGATCAAAAGAAGAGACAGAGAACTATAAAAAAACTAAAACATAATTAACAAAATGGTAATAAGCACATACCTACCAATTATTAAATTAAATGTAAATGAACTAAATGTTCCAATCAATAAACATAAGGTCACAGAATGAATTTCAGAAAAGACCCATTTATATGCTAACTACAAAAGATTTACTTTAGATTGAAAGACACCCAATCTGAAAGTGAAGGAATGGACAAAGATATTGCATGCAAAATAATGAAAAGAAAATAAGAGTAGCATATTATATCAGTCAAAATAAACTTTAAAACAAATAATGAACAATGAGACAAAGAAGGACATTACACAATGACAAAAGGAACAATCTAAGAAGAGAATATACAGTTGTATCTATATATAAACCCAATATAGAAACACCCAATATACAAGCAAACATTAATGGGCAGAAAGGCAAAAATTAACAGTAAGACAAAAAAGTTGAAGACTAATACTCCACTGATCTCAGTGTATAGATCATTCAAACAGAAATTTAATAAGGAAATAATGATCTTAAATGTCACATTAGACTAGATCTACTTAAAAGATATTAATGGAAAATTTTATCTCAAAACTGCAGAATACATATTTTTCTCAAGTGCATATGGAACATTTTCTAGTACAGACTACATATAAAGTGACAAAACAAACATCAATACTGACTAAGATTGAAGGATATCAAGCATATTTTCTAACCATAATGACATGAAACTAAAATCAACTACAGAAAAAAAATACTGGAAAAACCAAAAATACATGAAATTAAACAGTATGCTCTTAACAAATGATGCATTAAAAAGGAAATAAAAAGCTTTTGCACCAAATGGAAATAAAACACAACTTAAAATTTATGATATGCACCCAAAGAAATTCTAAGGGGAAATTATATAACTCTACAGGTCTACCTCAATAAACAGGAAAAATCCCATATAAGTAATTCAAATTCACACATAAAGGAACTAGGAAATTAAAATGAAGCAAACCCAATGTGAGCAGAAGGAAGTGAATAAAATAAATATCAGACCAGAAATAAACAAAGTAGAGACAAAAACAATAGAAAAATAAACAATGAAACTAAAAACTGGTTCTGTGAAAAAATAAAATTAACAAAACTCTAGCCAGACTCATCAAGAAAAAAAAGAGCACAAATAAAATCAGAAATGAAAGATAAGGAATTATAACCAACACCACAGAAATACAAAGAATCATTAAAGAATTCAACCAAATATTTAATGCCCCCAAATTGGACAGCTTAAAGAGAATGAATAAATTTATACAAACATAACCTTCCAATACTAAACTAGGAAAAAAAAAAAAAAGAATCTGAAGAGAATGATTACTAGCAATGAAATGTAAGAAGTAATTTTAAAAATTCCAACAAACAAAACCCAGAAGCAGATAACTTCATAGGTTCATTCTACCAAACATCTACAGAAGAATTAAGACTCATCTTTTTCAAACTACTCCAAAATATTAAGGAAATAATATTGAGAAAAAACTTCCAAACTAACTCTATGAGGTCAACATTACACTGATACCAAAATCAGACAAACACTATAAGAAAATTATAAGCTAATATCCCTGATAAACATAAATGCAAAAATTCCTAATACTAGCAAACTGAATTTAACAATATATTATAAAAATTATACATTATAACCAAGTAAGACATATCAAGAATGCTGGGATAATTTAATATTCACAAAACAGTTAATGTGATACATCAACAAAAACAAAAAAAACCCCTTATGATTGTCTCAATAAATGCAGGAAAAGCATTTAAAAAATTTAACATATCTTTATTATGAAGATGCTCAGAATGTATTTAATACTGAAAAGCTAAGAGCATTTTCTCTCAAATTAATGACAAGACAAGGATGCTTATTGTCACTACAATTATTCAAAATAACATTGAAAGTTCTAACCACAACATTTAGGTAAAAAAAAAAAAAAGAAGAAGAAGAGAGTGACTGACCAGGTGGTGGCACAGTGAATAGCATGTTGGACTGGGAAGCAGAGTACTCAAGTTCAAAACCCTGGGGTCGTCAGCTTGAGCAAGGGGTCACTCACTCTGCTGTAGCCCCCCAATCAAGGCACACATGGGAAAGCAATCAATGAACAACTAAGGTGCTGCAACAAAGAGTTGATGCTTCTTATCTCTCTCCCTTCTTGTTTGTCCCTATCTGTCTCTCTCTCTCTCTCTGACACAAGAAAAAGAAGGAATAAAAGTAATCCAAATTGGAAAGATAAAAATGTCACTTTTTGTGGGTGACATGATATTATACATATAAAAATCTAAAGATTCCATCAAAAATAATAAATGAATTTAATAAAGTAACAGGATACAAAACGAATGTACAGAAATCCACTGTGCTTCTATACAGTACTAACAAACAATCAGAAAGAAAGTTAAGGAAACAATCACATTAAAAAGAATAAAATACTTAGAATAAAATTAACTAAGGAAGTGAAAAACCTGTACCCCAAAGAAAGAAATATGGCCATACTACTTGAAGCAATTCAAAAAATAAATGCAATCACTATCAAAATACCAACAGCATCCACAGAACTAGAACAAATATTTCGAAAGTATATGGATTCAAAAAAGACCATGAAACACCAAAACAACTTTAAGAAAACACATAGAGGTATCATACTCCCTGATTCCAAATTATAGTATAAGGCTATAATAATCAAAATAGTATGATACAGGCACACAAACAGAAACACAGATCAATGAAACAAGATAAAGTGTCTATAAATAAACCTTCGGATATAAGTTCAATTAATCTATGACAAAAGATGCAAGAATAATCAATGGACAAATAATAGTCTCTTCAAAAAGTTGTGTTGGGAAAACTGGACAGATACATGCAAAAAATAAAAATGGGCATTCCTTTATACCATTTACAAAAATAAACTCAAAGTGAATTAAAGACAAATTTAAGGCCTGATTAATAAAAATCCATAGAAGAAAATATAAGTACTAAACTAGTCTACATTAGTCTAAATCTAAGTAGTGTTTTTGATATGTCTCCTCAAGCAAGGGAAACAGAAGCAAAAATAACCAAATGGGATATCATCAAACCAAAAAGTTTCTTTATCATGAGGGAAACCATTACAAACAAAATGACAACCTACTAAATGGAAGAAGATATTAAAAAACGATATATTATATAACGGTTGGATATTCAAATATATAAAAAACTCATACTTGTCAATAACAAGAAAATAAACAAATCAATAAAAAAATGGACATGAACAGAAATTTCTCCAAAGAAAACATACAGATTGCCAACAGACATATGAAAAGATACTCAACATCTCTAATCATCATGGCAATGTAATCAAACTACAATGTAGTGACACTTCACATCAGTTAGAATGGTTATTACAAAAAAGTCAATGAATAACAAATGCTGGTAAGTTTGAGAGGAAAGGGGAACCCTTTTACACATTTGATGGAACTGCAAATTGGTTCAACCACTATGGAAAATCGTACAGACATTTTTCATAAATGTAAAAATAAATCTACCATTCAGCTCAAGAAAAAAGTGAAAACATTAATTTTAAAAGATATAAGAAAAAAAGGTAAGCCAAATCCAGTAGAAGGGAAATAATAAAAATAAAAGCAGAAATAAATAAAACAGAGAGCAAAAAACTACAGAAAAATTAGTACAACAAAAAAACTGTTTCTTTGAATAAATCAAACAATAAAATTGACAACTCCCTGACTAGATTCATTAAGAAAAAAAGAAAAATTACTCATATCAACAAAATCTGAAGTGAAAAATCTTACCAAAAACATCATAGATATACAACGGATCATACTGGAATACTATGAAAGGTTTTATGCAAACAAATTCAACCATATAGAAGAAATGGATAACTTCTTAGAACTATCCAATTGTCCTAGGCTGCTTCACAAGAAGTAGAAAAATCTAAATAGACCTATAAGCATATAAGCAGAGAGGAAATAAAAACAACTATAAAAAAAACTCCAAAAATAAAAATCCAAGACTAGAAGTCTACACTAGTGAAATCTACCAAACATTCAAAAAATATTTGGTACCTATACTTTTCAAAGTCTTCCAAAAAATAGAAAAAGCAATACTCCCTAATACATTTTTGAGGCCAACGTTACCCTGATATGAAAACCTGGCAAAGACATCACACAAAAAAGAAAACTACAGACCAGTATCTCTAATGAATACAGATGTAAAAATTCTAAACAAAATACTAGCATGTTGAATATAACATTACACTTAAAAAATACATCACAATAGAATGGGATTCATTCCAGGAGCACAAAGATGGTTCAACAACGCAAATCAATCAATGTGATACACCATATCAACAAAACAAAGAACAAAAATTATATGATCCTATCAATAGATGCAAAAAAAAGGCATTTGATAAGATACAACATTACTTTATGTTTAAAAAACTCAATAAAATGAGTATAGGAAGAAAGTACATTGACATAATAAAACCTATGTATGATAAACATTCAAGAAGTAACATACTAAATGGCAAAAAACTGAAAGTTTTTCCTCTCAAATAAAAACAAGACAAGGATGCACACTCTCAATACTTTTATACAATATAATACTGGAAGTCTTAGCCAGAGATATTCAGCAAGAGAAAGAAATGAGGCATCCAAGTTGGGAAAGCAGTAAAAGTATCACTTTTTGCAGATGACATGATTCTGTATGTAGTAGAAACTAAAAACTGCACTGAAAAACTACTAGACAAAATAAAGAACACAAATAATTTGCAGGATAAAAAAATCAATATTCAAGAGTCTAGTGTTTCCTATATGACAACCATGAAACCTTAAGAAATTATTTTTAAAAATATCTTTTGCAATTATAACACCAACAACAAAAATAAGCTAATTAGATAAATGTAACATAGGATGTGAAGGACCTATATACTGAACATTACAAAACATTATTTTAAAAAATTAAAAAGACACAATAAAATGGAAAAATATTCTGTGTTTGTGAATTGGAAGAATCATCATAGTTAAAATGAATATATTACCCAAAGCAATATACAGATTTAATGCAATCCACATTAAAATTCCAATGTTATTTTTTCTTAAATTATGGGATTTGTATGGAACCACAAAAGACAAGAAACTGTCAAGGCAATCCTGAAATAAAACAAAAAAGCCAAAAGTATCACACTATTTGACTTCAAATTAACTACACAGCCATGATAGTCAAAGCAAAATGGTATTAGCAGGGAAAAAAAGACAGAAGGAACAGAAAAAAAGGCCAATGGAACAGAAATAAAACCACATATATAGAGGCAAATAATCTTTGACAAAGAACACAAAAACACGCAATGAAAAAAAGAAAACCTCTTCAATAAAAGGTGCTTGGAAAATTAAAAAGCCATATGCAAAGAATGAAACTGGATTACAATTTGTTCCCCCACACAAAAATAAATTCAAAATGGATCAAAGACCTAAATATAAGATCTGAAACAATAAATTATTTAGAAAAAATCATAAGTACTAAACTTATGAACTTTGGCCATAGAGAACAATTTATGGATTTGACCACAAAGACAAGGAAAGTAAAGGCAAAAATAAATGAATGGAAATATATCAAACTAAAAAGCTTCTGGAAAGCAAAAGAAAGTGACAAAAAACAAGCATCCAACTAAGTGGGAGTTGATATTCACAAACACTCTGAGAAGCAATTAATATCTAAATATGTATAGAACTCACAAAGTTCAGCAGCAAACAAGCAAACAATCATATTATAAAATGGGAAGAGGAGCTGATAAACACTTCTCTTATAAAGATATACAAACAAAAAACTCTCTATATTTTAAATACTCATCTTAACTAGCTATTAGAGAAATGCAACTCAAAACTACAATGAGATATCACCTCACACCTGTTAGATTGGCTATTATCAACATGACAGGTAATAAGTGTTGGAGAGTCTGTGAAGAGAAAGGAACTCTCATTCCCTTCTGGTAGGAATGTAAAATGGTACAACCATTATGGAAGAAAGTGTGGTGGTTTTCTCTAAAAATTAATAATAGACCCAGCAATCTCTCTACTTGTTATCCACTTAAAAACCTTGAAAACACTGGTTTTTGAAGACACATGCACCCCCGTGTTTATTGCTGCATTATTCTCAGTGGCCAAGACATGGAAACAATCAAAGTGCTTCTGGATAAAGGATTGGATAAAGAAGATGTGGTACATATACACAATAAAATACTACTCAGCCACCAGAAATGATAACATATTGCCATTTACAACAACATGAATGGACCTTGAGAACATTATACTAAGTGAAGTAAGTCAGAGAAAGCTAAGAACTATATGATTTCACATATAGGTGAGATATAGAAATGAGATCCATGGATAAAGATAAAATTGAAGTGGTTACCAGGGGAAGGAGGTAGTGCGGGAGGGGAGTAAAGAGGGACAAATATATGTTGATAGAAAGTGATTTGACTTTGGGCAATGCAAATACAAATATTTACCTGAAACCCATTAAATTTAATTTTCTAAATAAAATTTTTTTTAATTCAGAAAGTAAAAAAATAAATTTCTTACAATAGTTTTAAATAATAAACTGCTTATTTTCTTTCTTCCATTTTTCTCTAGGATAGTGTTTATCACAATGTGCTCCAAAGACCCCAGCAATCTATCAAGTCATTTGCTAGTGGTTTTCTGATTTCAGTGAATAGTAGTTTTTCATTTTCCTTACAAAAATAAATTGTGAGATTATTTGTGATTTTTCCTAGGATTTATTATGTTATTAAAAATCATTAAGCTCTGGTCCTGGCCAGTTGGCTCAGTGGTAGAGCATCGGCCCAGCATGTGGAAGTTCCAGGTTTGATTCCCAGCCAGGGCACACAGGAAAAGTGCCCATCTGCTTCTCCACCCCTACCCCTCTCCTTCCTCTCTGTCTGTCTCTTCTCCTCCTGCAGCCAAATCTTGATTGGAGCAAAGTTGGCCCAGGTGCTGAGGATGGCTCCATGGCCTCCACTTCAGGTACTGAAATGGCTTTGGTAGCAATGGAGCAACACCCTAGATGGGAAGAGCATCGCCCTCTGTTAGGCTTGCTGGCTGGATCCCCGTCGGGTGCATGTGAGAGTCTGTCTCTCTGCCTCCCCATTTCTTACTTCAGAAAATACAAAAAAAAAAAAAGAAAGAAAATAAGAAAGAAAGAAAATGAGCAAAAGACCTGAATAGACACTTCTCCAAATAAGACATACAGACTGCCAATATACATATGAAAAAATGTTCAACATCACTAATCATCTGAGTAATGCAAATTAAAACTACAATGAGATATCACCTCACTCCTGTCAGAATGGAACTCATTAATATATAAACAGGCAATAATTGCTAATGATGGAGTGGAGAAAAGGAACCTTCCTGCACTGTTGGTGAGAATGCAGACTTGTGCAGCCACTGTGGAAAACAGTATGACGTTTCCTCAAAAAAATAAAAATGGAAGTGCCTTTTGACATAGCTATCCCACTTTTAGGAATATATTCCAAGAATACCAAATCACTGATTCAAGAGAAGATATGCACCCCATGTTTATTTCAGCATTGTTTACAATAGCCAAGATCTGGGAACAGCCCAAGTGTCCATCAGTGGACAAGTGGATTAAAAAGCGTGATACATACACAGAATGGAATACTATACATCTGTGAAAAAGAAGGAACTCTTAGATTTTGTGGTGGTATGGATGGACCAGGAAATTATTATGCTAAGTGAAATAAGCCAGGCAGAGAAAGACAAATATCATATGATCTCACTTATATGTGAAATCTAATGAGCAAAGTGAACTGAGGAACAGAACTGAAACAGAGGTGGGGTTACAGGGACCAGAGTGACAGCTGTCAAAGGGAAGGGGGGTGGGGGATGGGATCAAAATAGGTGAAGGGATTAGTGAAATTATATATACATAACATAGATACAGATAACAGGACAGCAAATCCCAGAGGGAAGGGAGAGGGAATTAGGGGGAGGGGGACAAAAGGGGTGTAAATAGGCCCATGGTGGTAGGGACTGAGGTTGTTATTTTCAGTTTGACACTTGAATCCATGCTAACATAATAAATTAAAATTAATAAAAATCTAAAAAAAACACTGTAGAGAAAAAGAAACACTCATTCACTGTTGGTGGGAATGTAAATTAGTACAACCATTATGGGGAAATGTATGGTGGTTTCTCAAATAATTAAGAATAGAACTAATGTGTGACCCAGCAATCTTTCTACTGAGTATCTAACCCCAAAACTCGAAAACATTGGTACGTAAAGACACATGCATCCTTATGTTCATTGCAGCATTGTTCATAATGGTCAAGATGGGAAACAACCAAAGTGCTCCTCAATAGAGGATTAAATAATGATGATGTGGTAATTTATATATTGAAATACTACTCAGCCAAAAGAAATGACAACATAAGGTCATTTATGACAATATGGATGGACCTTGAGGACATTATACTGAGTGAAATAAATAAATAAGAAAAAGAAGCTAAAAACTGTATGATTTCACACATAGGTGGTATACAAAACTGAGACTCATGGACATAGATAAGAGTGCAGTGTTTACCAGGAGGGAGTGTGATGTAAGGGGAAGAATTTGGGCAAGGGGAAGGTATAAAGAGGAATGAATATAAGGTGATCGAAAATGATTTGGCATTAGGTTATGAATATACAACAGAATTGACTAATCAAACCATGGAGTGATGTTTGCCTGAAATCTATGTACACTACTAATTGATCAATGTCACCCTGTAATATTAATTATCTAAATAAATAAATTAAAGAAATAAAATAAATAGAAATTCAATAAATACTGTGAAAAAGTAATAATTCTAGAAATAATGATAACTACAAAAGAAAAACTACAGAAAACAAAAAACCATAACTGAGAAAAAAAGGATAAAAATGAAATAAAAAACAAACCAAACACCAGAAAAAATGAGCAAAAAATATAAAAAATTGAAGAAAAATTGCGATTCATATGAGAAAAAGAAAAAGAATAGGGAAGAAAGGTAAAAGAATAAAAGGAAAAGTATCAAAAATAAAACACAAAAAATAAAAATATAAAGATTAAGGATAATGAAATTCAAATGTGAAAAGGAGAAAGGAAGAGTCCCTGGCTGGCTAACTCAGCTGTAGAGCATCGGCGCAGCATGTGGAAATCCTGGGTTTGATTTCTGGCCAGGGCACACAGGAGAAGGGCCCATTTGCTTTTCCACCCCTCCTCCTCTACTTTCTCTCTGTGTCTCTCTTCCTTTTCTGTAGTCAAGGCTCCATTGGAGCAAAGTTGGCCTGGGCACTGAGGATGGCTCTATGGCCTCTGCCTCAGGTGCTAGAATGGCTCTGGTTTCAATGAAGTAACAACACCCCAGATGGGCAGAGAATTGCCCCAAGTGGGCATGCTGGGTGGTTCCTGGTCAGGTGCATACAGAAGTCTGTCTCTGCCTCCCTGCTTCTCACTTTGGAAAACTACAAAAAAAATGGAAAAAGAGAAGAGAAAGAAGAAGAAGGAAAAAAAAGTGAAAGAAGAAAAAGAAAATTTTTTTTTCAGTTTTGATAGATGTTTTTTTCTGGTAGGTGTTGCTGTACTACAAATTTTGGCTCTTTGAAATTCTTGGGCAGAAATTCGCTGAAAGATTGCTGCTGTTATGATGTAGGCAGGGCTGCAGTTTCATTTGTTAGGAGTGGGTGTTGTGAGGACTTTACAGTTTCATCTTTATGGCTTTGTGATTTTTATGGCTCTATCAATGGCAGTATCAGGTCCCCATGTGCTTTTCCCCATGTCACCACAGACCAGGGTATCAAACGTGGAGCACCTCAATCTCTCAGGGGAGAGAGTGTCTCCAGAGCAACATCTGTGGAGTGTCCACCACTGCCACCCTTCTTACCATGAGGGAAGGAAGGTGGGATCAGGAAGATTGGGAGGCTGCATTTTGGTTTTCTCTGACATAGTGTAGAGCAGGGGTTGTCAACCTTTTTATACCTCCCGCCCACTTTTGTATCTCTGTTAGTAGTAAAATTCTCTTAACTGCCCACTGGTTCCACAGTAATGGTGATTTATAAAGTAGGGAAGTAACTTTACTTTATAAAATCTATAAAGCAGAGTTACAGCAAGTTAAACCATATAATAATAATTAACAAGTACTTTATGTAGGATTTTTGCTAAGTTTGGCAGAATAAATCTTTATAAAACAACTTACTATAGTTAAATCTATCTTTTTATTTATACTTTGGTTGCTCCACTACCACCCACCATGAAAGCTGGAACGCCCACTAGTGGGCAGTAGAGACCAGGTTGTCTACCACTAGAGTAGGGTGTAGACTGTGAGTAGAGCAGGGGCTGCCTGTTGTGGGCCTAGCGCCCTTGAGTGCTGTGGGCCAAGCACCTTTTGAGTGGGCCAAGCTTCTTAGGCTAAGCGCTCATAGATTAAGTGTGCTTGAGAGCTGAACTTTATGGGTCAAGCATACATCAAGCATACCTGATCCAAGTGCCGTGTGGGCAAAACTCTGAGGGCCGTGTGCATGTGAATTCAGTGAGTGCTGCTGGCTGTGCATACACCAAGTGCAGCCTGATCTCAAGGCCAGCAACTCAGGCAGACCATGGGGCTATGGGCTGTGACCCTTCATTCTATTGTAACTGCCTTAGTTCAGCTCCTTCCCCTTTGTTTATTTTGTCCTTTATTTTATGTGCCCATGGAAGTATATCAGCAAAATTATTGGTACGAGAGATATTGGAGATTTTACTGCCTATGTTTTCTTCAAAGATTTTTATGGTTTTGTGACTTACATTTAAGTCTTTTATTCATTTTGATTTTTTTTTTACTAGTGTATTTTGGTGGTTTAGTTTCATTTTTTTGCATGTACCTGTCCAATTTTCCCAACTTCATTCATTTATTAAAGAGACTGTCTTTACTCCACTTTATGCCTTTGTCTCGTTTGTTATCAATTAATCCAATTTATATGTGAGAGTTTATTTCTGGACTCCCTAATCTGTTTCATTAATACTTGTGTCTTTCCCAGCAATCCCTCTACTGGGTATATACCCCCAAAACTCAGAAACATTGATATGTAAAGACACATGCAGCCCCATGTTCATTGCAACATTGTTCACAGTGGCCAGGACATGGAAACAACCAAAAAGCCCTTCAATAGATGACTAGATAAAGAAGATGTGGCACATACACACTATGGAATACTACTCAGCCATAAGAAATGATGACATTGGATCATTTACAACAAAATGGTGGGATCTTGATAACATTAAACGAAGTGAAATAAGTAAATCAGAAAAAACCAGGAACTGCATTATTCCATACGTAGGTGGGACATAAAAGTGAAACTAAGAGACACTGATAAGAGTGTGGTGGTTACGGGGGGAGGGGGGAGAGGGAGAGGGAAAGGGGGAGGGGGAGGGGCACAAAGAAAAGTAGATAGAAGATGACAGAGGACAATCTGACTTTGGGTGATGGGTATGCAACATAATTGAACGACAAGATAACCTGGACTTGTTATCTTTTAATATATGTATCCTGATTTATTGATGTCACCCCATTAAATACCAATGTCTTTAATACCAGTCCCATGCTATTTTGATTATTATAGCCTTGGAATATTGTTTGATATCAGGTAGCATAATATCTCCAATGTTGTTCTTTTTTTTAAGATGGTTTTGACTATACAGGGTATTTTGTGGTTCCATATAAATGTGAGAGTTGTTCTTTTTTGTGAAGAAGGCTATTGCATTTTGATATGGATTGTATTGAATATGTAGACTGCTTTGGGTAGAATGGATACTTTAATGATGTTAATTCCTCCTATATGTCAGTGTGGTATATATTTCCATTTGTTTGTATCTTCTTAAGTTACTTTTTCCAATGTCCAATAGTTTTAAAACTGCAAATATTTTACCTCTTTAGTTAAATTTATTCCTATAAATTTTATTCTTTTTTCTTTTTACAGAGACAGAAAGAGATAGAGAGTCAGAGAGAGGGGTAGATAGGGACAGACAGACAGGAATGGAGAGAGAGATGAGAAGCATCAATTATCAGTTTTTTGTTGCAACACCTTAGTTGTTCATTGATTGCTTTCTCATACGTGCCCTGACCTTGGGCCTCCAGAAGACCGAGTAACCCCTTAGTCAAGCCAGAGACCTTGGGTCCAAGCTGGTGAGCTTTCCTCAAACCAGATGAGCCTGCACTCAAGCTGGCAACCTCGGGGTCTCGAACCTGGGTCCTTTGCATCCCAGTTTGATGCTCTATCCACTGTGCCACCACCTGGTCAGGCTAAATTTTATTCTTCTTGATGTAATTGTAAATGGGCTTTTAAAACCATTTTCTCTCTGATAGTTTATTATTAGTATATTAAAATGAAACAAATTTCTAAATATTAGTTTTGTATCTTGCTATTTTGCTGAATTCATTTATTAGTTCTAACAGTTTTTGGTGAACTCCTTAGGGCTCTTTCTATTTAATATCATGTCTTCAGCAAATAATCAATTTTACTTCACTCTATCAATTTTGGATGCCTTATATTTATTTTTCTTGTTTTATTACCATAGCTAGAAATTCCAATGCTATGGTAAAATGGATATTTTTCTCTTGTTCTTAACTTTAAAGATAAAGCTTTTAGTTTCTTTTCTTTTGAATATATTAGCTGTGAGTTTGTCATATATAAACTTTACTGTGTTTAGGTACGTTTCCTCTATCTCCATTTTTCTGAGAATTTTTATATTGAATGCATGTTATATTTTGTCAAATCCTTTCTGCTGTCTATCTATTTTATTATATGATTTTTAGCCTTCATTTCATTTATGTGGTGTATCACAATTAATTTGTGGATATTGAACCAACCTTGCATTTTAAGAATAAATCCAACTTGATCATTGTATGATCATTTTAACTTGTGGCTGAATTTGATTTTCTAATATTTTCTTAAGAATTTTTGCAGCTTGTTTATTTAGGATATGGAATGATAATTTTCTTTTTTTAAAAACTATTCTCTTTTGTTTTGGAATCAGGGTAATGCTAGCTTCATGGAATGAGTTTGGGAGTCCTTCATCCTCTTCAATTATTTAGAATAGTTTGAGAAGGATAAGTAAATTTTAATTTTTGGTAAAAATCACCTGAGAAGCAATCTGGTCCAAGGCTTTTGTTTGTTGAGAGTTTCTTGATTACTGATTTGATTTCATTAGTAGTTTCCAGTCTGTTCATTTTTTTTCCTTTATTAAGTCTTAGAAGAATTTTTTTTTCAGTGGAAGAGAAAGAGAAAGACAAACATACAGATAAGGATAGACAGACAGGAAGGAAGAGAGATGAGAAACATCAACTCATAGTTGTGGCATCTTAGTTGCTCCTTGATTTCTTTTTCATATGTGCCTTGACAAGGAGATTCCAGCTGAACTAGTGACCCCATGCTCAAACCAGTGACCTTGGACTCAAGCCAGTGATGCTGGAGTCATGCCTATGATTCCAGCTCAAGTTGGCAACTCCGTGCTCAACCTGATGAGCCTGCACTCAAGTCAGATGAGCTCATGCTCAAGCTGGTGAACTTGGGGTTTCAAAACTAAATCCTTAGCATCCCTGGCCAATGTTCTACTCACTGAGCCACCACCTGGTCAGGCAAGACTATATATTGCTAATGGATTTATCCAGTTCTTTGAGGTTTTCCAATTTGTTAACATAGAATTGTCTGTAGTATTTTCTTATAATGCTTTGTATTTCTGTGGTGTTGTCACTTGTCTTTTATTCCTAATTTTATTTATTTGGATCCTATCTCATTTTTCTTGATGAATCTGGCTAAGGGTTTATTTATTTTGTTTTTCTTTTCAAAGAACCAGCTCTCTGTTTTATTTATTTTTCTTTCATTTTCTTTAGACCCTATATCATTTATTTCCTTTTGTGCACTTTGGTAAGAATGCAGATTGGTGCAGCCATTATAGAAAACAATGTGGAGGTTCATCAAAATATTAATGCCTATGATCCAGTAATTCTATTTTTGGTATATATTTGAAGAAACTCAAAATACTAATTTAAAATACTATATGCATCCTATGTTCATTGCAGCATTATTTATTATAACCAAGATATAAAAACAACCTAAGTTCCCATCAATAAACAAGTGTTGCCTGACCTGTGGTGGCGCAGTGGATAAAGCGTTGACCTGGAAATGCTGAGGTCGCCGGTTCGAAACCCTGGGCTTGCCTGGTCAAGGCACATATGGGAGTTGATGCTTCAAGCTCCTCCCCCCTTTCTCTCTCTCTCTGTCTCTCTCTCTCTCTGTCTCTCCCTCTCCTCTCTAAAATGAATAAATAAAAAATTAAAATTAAAAAAAAGAAAAAAAATAAAAAATAAAAATAAACAAGTGGATATAGATAGAAGTTGTGGTGCATATGTATAATGGAATAGGTCTTGGCCATAAAAAAGAAGAATGAAATCTTACTTTTTATGACAACATGGATAGACCTAGAAGGTATCCATGACAACATGGATAATCCTAGAAGGTATTACGCTAAGTGAAATGTCGGACTCAGAAAGGCAAATATATAATTTTATTTATATGTGGAATCTAAAGTGTAAAGTAAATAAAAAAACAAAATAGAAAGACTCATAGATAGAGAAAACATACTGATGATTTCCAGATATAGGGGACTGGGGTGCTGAGTGAAAAAGGTGAAAACTTTAAGAATTACAAATTGTTAGTCACAAAATAGTCCTAAGGATGCAAAATACAGCATAGAGAATATAGTCAATAATATCATAACTATGTATGATGTCAAGTGGGTGATCATTTTATAAAGTACAATATATAATTTTCTCACTACTATACTGTACTTGAAACTAATACAAAATAATATTGAATGTAAACCTGGCTGGTTGTCTCAGTGATAGAGCATTGACCTGGCCTGGGAAGTCCTGGGTTTGATTCTCAGCCAGAGAACACAGGAGAAGCGCCCATCTGCTTCTCCACCCTTCTCCCTCCTTTCTCTCTATCTCGCTCTTCCCCTCCTGCAGCCAAGGCTTCAATGGAACAAAGTTGGCCCAGGCACTGAGGATGGCTGTGTGGCCTCTGCTGCTAGAATGGCTCCAGTTGCAATGGAGTAGCAACCCAGGTGGGCAAAACATCACCCCCTAGTGGGCTTGCTGAGTGGATCACAGTAGGGCACATGTAGGAGTCTGTCTCTCTGCCCCCCTTATTCTCACTTCAGAAAAATTTAAAAAAAATTGAATGTAAACTGTAATTGGAAAAGAAATTTAAGAAATGTATTTTAAAATCTTATTAAGGCCTATACCTTTTTTTTTTAATAAATTTTTATTAATGGTAATGGGATGACATTAATAAATCAGGGTACATATATTCAAAGAAAACATGTCTAGGTTATTTTGTCATCAAATTATTTTGCAAACCCCTCGCCCAAAGTCAGATTGTCCTCCGTCACCCTCTATCTAGTTCTCTGTGCCCCTCCCCCTCCCCTAACTCTCTCCCTCCCTCCCTCCCATGTCCTCCCTCCCCCCCCACCCTTGGTAACCACCACACTCTTGTCCATGTCTCTTAGTCTCATTTTTATGTTCCACCAATGTATGGAATCATGTAGTTCTTGTTTTTTTCTGATTTCCTTATTTCACTCCTTATAATGTTATCAAGATCCCACCATTTTGCTGTAAATGATCCGATGTCATCATTTCTTATGGCTGAGTAGTATTCCATAGTGTATATGTGCCACATCTTCTTTATCCAGTCTTCTATTGAAGGGCTTTTTGGTTGTTTCCATGTCTTGGCCACTGTGAACAGTGCTGCAATGAACATGGGGCTACATGTGTCTTCACGTATCAATGTTTCTGAGGTTTTGGGGTATATACCCAGTAGAGGGATTGCTGGGTCATAAGGTAGTTCTATTTGCAGTTTTTTGAGGAACCACCATACTTTCCTCCATAATGGTTGTACTACTTTACAGTCCCACCAACAGTGAATGAGGGTTCCTTTTTCTCCACAGCCTCTCCAACATTTGCTATTACTCGTCTTGTTGATAATAGCTAATCTAACAGGAGCGAGGTGGTATCTCATTGTAGTTTTGATTTGCATTTCTCTAATAACTAATGAAGCTGAGCATCTTTTCATATATCTGTTGGCCATTTGTATCTCTTCCTGGGAGAAGTGTCTGTTCATGTCCTCTTCCCATTTTTTTATTGGATTGTTTGTTTGTTTGTTGTTGAGTTTTATGAGTTCTTTGTAAATTTTGGATATTAGGCCCTTATCTGAGCTGTCGTTTGAAAATATCAGTTCCCTTATAGTTGGCTGTCTGTTTATTTTGATATCAGTTTCTCTTGCTGAGCAAAAACTTTTAATTCTGATGTAGTCCCATTCATTTATCTTTGCCTTCACTTCTCTTGCCATTGGAGTCAAGTTCATAAAATGTTCTTTAAAACCCAGGTCCATGATTTTAGTACCTATGTCTTCTTCTATGTACTTTATTGTTTCAGGTCTTATATTTAGGTCTTTGATCCATTTTGAATTAATTTTAGTACACGGGGACAGGCTGTAGTCGAGTTTCATTCTTTTGCATGTGGCTTTCCAGTTTTCCCAACACCATTTGTTGAAGAGGCTTTCTTTTCTCCATTGTGTGTTGTTGGCCCCTTTATCAAAGATTATTTGACCATATATATGTGGTTTTATTTCTGGGCTTTCTATTCTGTTCCATTGGTCTGAGTGTCTATTTTTTTGCCAATACCATGCTGTTTTGATTATCGTGGCCCTATAATATAGTTTAAAGTCAGGTATTGTAATGCCCCCAGCTTCATTCTTTTTCCTTAGGATTGTTTTGGCTATTCGGGGTTTTTTATACTTCCATATAAATCTGATGATTTTTTGTTCCATTTCTTTAAAAAATCTCATAGGGATTTTGATGGGAATTGCATTAAATTTGTATATTGCTTTGGGTAATATGGCCATTTTGATTATATTTATTCTTCCTATCCAAGAACAAGGAATATTTTTCCATCTCATTGTATCTTTTTCGATTTCCCTTAACAATGCTTTGTAATTTTATTATATAGGTCCTTTACGTTCTTTGTTATGTTTATTCCTAGGTATTTTATTTTTTTTGTTGCAATTGTAAAGGGGATTATTTTTTTGAGTTCGTTTTCTAATATTTCATTGTTGGCATAGAGAAAGGCTATGGACTTTTGTATGTTAATTTTGTATCCTGCGACCTTACTGTATTGGTTTATTGTTTCTAATAATCTTTTTGTGGAGTCCTTCGGGTTTTCGATGTATAGGATCATATCATCAGCAAAAAGTGATAGCTTTACTTGTTCTTTTCCGATATGGATGCCTTTTATTTCTTTGTCTTGTCTGATTGCTCTGGCCAGAACTTCTAGCACCACGTTGAATAAGAGTGGAGAGAGTGGACAACCCTGTCTTGTTCCTGATTTAAGGTAGAAAGTCCTCAGTTTTATGCCGTTTAATAGGATGTTGGATGATGGTTTATCATATATGGCCTTTATCATGTTGAGATATTTTCCTTCTATACCCATTTTGTTGAGAGTCTTAAACATAAAATTGTGTTGTATTTTATCAAAAGCCTTTTCTGCATCTATTGATAAGATCATGTGGTTTTTGTTCTTTGTTTTGTTGATATGGTGTATTACGTTTACCGTTTTGCGTATGTTGAACCATCCTTGAGATTCTGGGATGAATCCCACTTGATCATGATGTATTATTTTTTTAATATATTGTTGTATTCGATTTGCCAGTATTTTGTTTAGTATTTTAGCATCTGTATTCATTAGAGATATTGGTCTGTAGTTTTCTTTCTTTGTGCCATCCTTGCCAGGTTTTGGTATGAGGGTTATGTTGGCCTCATAAAATGTGTTTGGAAGTATTGCTTCTTCTTCAATTTTTTGGAAGACTTTGAGTAGAATAGGAACCAAGTCTTCTTTGAATGTTTGATAGAATTCACTAGTATAACCGTCTGGGCCTGGACTTTTATTTTTGGGGAGATTTTTAATAGTTTTTTCTATTTCCTCCCTGCTGATTGGTCTGTTTAGGCTTTCTGCTTCTTCATGACTCAGCCTAGGAAGGTTGTATTGTTCTAGGAATTTATCCATTTCTTCTAGATTGTTGTATTTGGTGGCATATAATTTTTCATAGTATTCTACAATAATTCTTTGTATTTCTATGATGTCTGTGGTGATCTCTCCTCTTTCATTTTGGATTTTATTTATTTGAGTCCTGTGTCTTTTTTCCTTGATGAGTCTTGCCAAGGGTTTGTCAATTTTGTTGATCTTTTCAAAGAACCAGCTCCTTGTTTTATTGATTTTTTCTATAGTTTTTCTGTTCTCTATTTCATTTATTTCTGCTCTGATTTTTATTATCTCCTTTCTTCGGCTGGTTTTGGGTTGTCTTTGTTCTTCTTTTTCTAGTTCCTTAAGGTGTGAAGTTAAGTGGTTTATTTCGGCTCTCTCTTGTTTGTTCATACAGGCCTGAAGTGATATGAACTTTCCTCTTATTACTGCTTTTGCTGCATCCCAGAGATTCTGATATGTCGTATTTTCATTTTCATTTGTCTGTATATATCTTTTGATTTCTGCACTTATTTCTTCTTTGACCCATTCATTTTTTAGAAGTATGTTGTTTAGTTTCCACATTTTTGTGGGTTTTCCCCCCTCTCTTTTGCAGTTGAATTCTAGTTTCAAGGCTTTATGATCAGAAAATATGCTTGGTACAATTTCAATTTTTCTAAATTTGCTGATATTGTCTTTGTGGCCCAACATATGGTCAATTCTTGAGAATGTTCCATGTACACTAGAGAAAAATGTATACTCTGTCGCTTTGGGATGAAGTGTCCTGTAGATGTCTATCATATCCAGGTGTTCTAGTATTTCGTTTAAGGCCACTATATCTTTACTGATTCTCTGTTTGGATGACCGATCTAGAGCCGTCAGCGGTGTATTGAGGTCTCCAAGTATGATTGTATTTTTGTTAGTTTTTGTTTTAAGGTCAATAAGTAGCTGTCTTATATATTTTGGTGCTCCTTGGTTTGGTGCATATATATTAAGGATTGTTATGTCTTCTTGATTCAACTTCCCCATAATCATTATGAAATGACCATTTTTGTCTCTGAGTACTTTTTCTGTCTTGTAGTCAGCATTATTAGATATGAGTATTGCTACGCCTGCTTTTTTTTGGGTGTTGTTTGCTTGGAGTATTGTTTTCCAGCCTTTCACTTTGAATTTGTTTTTATCCTTGTTGCTTAGATGTGTTTCTTGTAGGCAGCATATAGTTGGATTTTCTTTTTTAATCCATTCTGCTACTCTGTGTCTTTTTATTGGTAAGTTTAATCCATTTACATTTAGTGTAATTATTGACACTTGTGGGTTCCCTACTGCCATTTTATAAATTGCTTTCTGTTAGTTTTGTATCTAGTTTGATTCTTCTCTTTTGTTTTTCTATCATTTGTTTTTGTTTGTTTGTGTTCCATACTTCTTTCCTCTGTTGCTACCTTTTTTAAGTCAAGTGTTTTTGTGGTGGTTTTTTTAAGGGTGGTTACCATTAAGTAATGAAAAGGGTACCTACCATATTCATTGTAGTACCCTATCTTATAAGTATTTCTGCACTTCATCGTCCTTTGCTACTGTTAATCTCCATCCTCTCCCCCCTTTTTTTCCTTTGTTGTCACAGTTTAAGTTTGGTTTTATTGTGTTCTTGGTGGAGCTGTTACTTGTGGTGTTGTTTTCTTTTGTTCTTTGAATCTGGTTGGAAAACCCCCTTTAGTATTTCCTGGAGTGGGGGCTTTCTGTTGATAAATTCTCTCATCTTTTCTGTATTTGTGAATGTTTTTATATCTCCTTCATACTTGAAGGATAGCTTTGATGGGTATAGTATTCTTGGCTGAAAGTTCCTCTCTTTCAGGGCTTTAAATATTGGGGTCCACTCTCTTCTAGCTTGTAGACTTTCTGCTGAGAAATCTGATGATAATCTAATAGGCCTTCCTTTATATGTTGTACTCTTCTTTTCCCTGGCTGCCTTGAGAATTTTTTCTTTGTCATTGGTTTGTGTCATCTTTATTATGATGTGCCTTGGAGTGGGTTTGTTGGGGTTAAGAAAACTTGGTGTTCTGTTTGCTTCTTGAATTTGAGGCTTTAGTTCCTTCCACAGGCTTGGGAAGTTCTCATCTATTATTTGTTTGAGTATATTCTCCATTCCATTTTCTTTCTCTTCTCCCTCTGATATACCTATTATTCTTATGTTATTCTTTCTGATGGAGTCAGACAATTCCTGTAGGGCTTTCTCGTTTTTTATTATTTTTGAGTCTCTTTCTTCTTCTCTCTGTTGTGCCTCAAGTTGTTTTTCTTCTATTTCACTAATCCTATCTTCAATCTGGGCTGTTCTGTTAGCTAAGCTTGTTACCTCGTTTTTCAGCTCGTGAATTGCGTTTTTCATTTCTGTTTGATTTGTTTTTATAGTTTCAATTTCCTTGGTAATATATTCTTTGTGTTCATTGAGTTGTTTTCTGATCTCCCTATATTGCCTTTCTGTGTTTTCTTGTATATCTCTGAGTATTTTTAAGATTTCTATTATAAATTCTCTGTCATTTAGCTCCAAGGCTTCCAATATGTTAAGTCTTTTCTCCATAGATTTTTCCACATCTATTTGTGTTACCTCTCTTTCTTTTGTATCCATAATATTCGATTTCCTCTTTCTTATCGGCATCTGAGGGTGGTCTTATTGATAGCACACAGGCGCACTTCCTTGCGGTTTGAAAGAACGTCCCTGTGGTCGATTCCTCCACATTCTCGTCTCTCAGATTCAAGTGATAACAGTCCTTTCGCTATCAGTTTGTGTGGAACTCCAGAATGCTCCGAGGATAAATTTTTCTGTTTCTAGTTGATAAATTTGTTGTGATTTAGGGGAGAGCTGTCGGACGCGCTGCTCACGGCGCCATTTCCGTGACATCACTAAAGGGCCTATACCTTTAATTACAACTACAAAGTTCTATTTGCTAGGTAAAGTAGAACATTTACAGGTGCTGGGGATTAATGCATGGATATTTTTCAGAATCATATTGGCCTTGTCACACTGAAAAAATAGAATTCGCTCTATTTTTTTATTATTAATAGATACCTGTAGTTTGTAGACTATCTGATTATGCTATTTTTGCTTGATTTGGTATGAATTGCACTTCAGAAGGTATACAATTAGAGGACATTTAGATCATATTATGATTTCTTTGTCTCTACTTCAAGTACTAAAAAATTCTGAATTAAAATTTTAACAATTCTTTCTCTTTATAGATAGATATATAGTTAGATAGTAGATAGATGATAGATAGATAGATAGATAGATAGATGATAGACAGATAGAATGCTTTATACTGATAATATAGCAAGACTCTAATCATAACTATTTAAATATTATTTACTACATATGTAAATTTTACCAGGTGGCCTAATATTTTTGTACCTCAATTTTTTCACTTATGTAATAAAGGAAATATTGGTAAACTTAATATGGTTGCTGCTTGTTAAATGAATTAGAAACATATGTAAGGTACTTATTAGAGTACCTGGAGCATGATGCATACTAAAATAACCTTTTGTTGTTGGATATAAATTCAGTTTTAATAGACTTTTCTGACATTAAAAGTATATATACAAAAATTAATATATTGAAAAATAAAGATCATCCATAATCTAGTGTGACTCACAGATATGTTCATTTTCTTGTGACAGAGAGAAGGATAATAGGGACAGACAGAATAAAGAGAGAGATGAGAAGCATCAATCCTTCATTGTGGCTCCTTAGTCTCCTTAGTTGTTCATTGATTGCTTTACCATATGTGCCTTGACCACAGGGATACAGCAAAGCGAGTGAGACCTTGCTCAAGTCAGCGACCTTGGGCTTCAAGCCAGAAACCTTTGGGCTCAACCCAAGGACCATGAGGTCATTTCTATGATCCCACGTTCACTCCAGCAATAAATACTGCACTCAACCTAGATGAGTCTGAGATAAAGCCAGCAACCTCAGGGTTTCAAACCTGGGTTCTTTGCATTCAGTTCCAACACTCTATCCACTGTGCCACTGCCTAGTCAGGCTAGATATGTTCATTTTTATTTAATAATTTTAAAATTAAACTTATTGTGATGACATTGATAAACAAAATTATGTAAGTTTCAAATGTGTAGACAAGGCCCACTGGGGGTGAGGACGATGGAGACACAGAGACCCGACTCCAGAGACCAGATTCAGTGACGTAGATATGATTTATTCAGGAAGTAAGCTAGCTTATATACACAGGTTCAGCCTATAGGGTGTTACAGCATTTTCTTCAAAGTCAATGGCTGAAAAGGTCAGGGAGCTGCCTGGTTAGTGCTGAGTCACTTCCTTACAGCAGGCGAGCTCCCTCCTGAGTGTGCCTAGGAGGGTTCAGGTGCTGGAGTGTTCTCACAGCATTGCATTAGCCACAGCTGTTAGGAATGCACTCTGCATTCCACCCACAATTCCCCCTTCTCTTTTAATTAGGGCCAATTGGACTTGACGAATGACAGCTTGGTGTTGTTGTCTCTATGGGCAGGATAATGCCAGGGTGGGGAAAAGCAGCCCAGACGTGGGGGTCAGTCCGTGTTTGAGAGTCAGCAGTCACTATAGCACACACAAGCAAGAACAGAGCACCAGGGCCTGGGGGCCCATCAGGGACAATTCTCTGGGCCCACCCCGCCAAAGCCTCCACGTCCCCCTAGGTGATGGGGCACACATGCTGGCCACGAGGTCTTCTTCTGGAGCACTGAGGACCTCTTCCCCTTAGGCATAGTCAGTGTGGAGAAGGCCATGGCTGTGGCTTTGGACAGGTGAAGACTGAACCATTTAGTGGGTGCCCAAGAAACCCTGTCAAGCAGGCTAGGGGGTTCTTGGGATCCAAATTGGCTGAAAAACACAAGCATAACCTCTCCCTTGCATTAGAAGAGGGTGTGATCCCCACCACTGTGCTGTGACTGGGTCCTTCCAGCGTCATTTCAGAGAGAGGGGCAGGGGAGAGAGAGAGTGAGAGATACAGAAAAATGGACAAGACAGACAGAAAGAAAAAAGACACATGGGAGCGTATAGGCTGGCCCATGGGTCTGCAGCAGGAACACGTGTTGGAGTTAAAGCTGGGGTAGAAATTGGTGTTTGAGAGGTCGGGATGGGGCACTGAGCCCCAGCAGGAAATGTGGAAGTAGCAACTTCTGCTTTTTTCAGTGGCAGAGCTGATGGCACAGTTAGCAATTTGGTTGGTTTCATTTTTGCGTGCTCAGTCGCGATTTTGTCAAACTCAGAGGCTAAACTACTTTCCTCCTCAATGGAGGGGGGAAAATAGGAAAGTGGGGTCTCCCCAGAGAGAGGGATAGCCTGTAATATTTTTGGCACTGGCAGAAGGTCCCCAGCAGGAGCAATGGTCAGGTAGGTATGAATCGCTAGCAGGGCAGGAATGAGGCTGAGAGGGAAGGTTTGTCCCCCATGTACTTCGGCCAAACGGATGCTCCAGAAAGCTCGGGCCCAAGTATTGAAGTCTCAAAAAGGCACGTCCTAGAGCCAAGGGTTGAAACCTGAGAGGATTTCCAAGTACAAAGATCCTTTTCACTAACTTTAACTTGCCTACTCTGCAATAGGGCATAAAGGGCTCAAGCTTGCAGGGCTTGGGAGTGAGGGAGAAGGTTTCCCATTGCAGAGGGTCACTCACCCATCCTTTGGATGCCAGTTAGGTCCCTGTCCAGGTGCCAGTTGTGGACAAGTTCTGCCGGGGGTGAGGATGATGGAGACGCAGAGACCCGGCTCCAGGGACCAGGTTCAGTGATGCAGATCCAATTTATTCAGGAAGTAAGCTAGCTTATATACACAGGTTTAGCCTATAGGATGTTACAGTGTGTTCCTCAAAGCCAATGGCTGAAAAGGTCAGGAAGCACCCTGGTTAGTGCTGAGTCACTTCCTTATAGCGGGCACCCTTCCTGAGTGTGCCTAGAAGGGTTTCAGGTGCTGAAGTGTTCTCACAGCATTGTATCAGCCACAGTTGTTAGGAATGCACTCTGCACTCCACCCACACAAATGTACAATTCTATGATACAGTATCTCTATATTGCATTGTGTGTCAAATCTTCTGTCACCATATATTTGATGCCATTTATGTTCAATTTACAAATAATTTTACATTTTAGTGGCCTAATTTGACAGAACTTCATGAAAATACTCTACTTTGAGATAATCTAAGATTCTATGGCATGGTTTAAATAAGATCTGTAACATGTAGTTCTTCCAATTGTATCACCTATTTTCATACAGAAACCCTATTCAAATAATAATGAGGTATGGAGGAATAGAGGAAGCATTCTACCATCCAATGTTTAGGTCTCAATCTTTTGGTGATCTAGTACCTAGTGCCTCCAGGCTATTACCTTCACAAGTGATTTGCAGTTTTGTTTTTCCTTAGATGATACAGAAATGTTGGAGGAAGCTGGAGTTGTGTATTTCTTTTCCAAGTTTGTTAAGCTATAATCAATAAGTTTTCTAGAGCACAGGACTTTTTAAGGAGAACAGGATGCTCTGAGTATATTACAAAATAGTTGTCCTCCTGTCTTTGCTAGGGGCAAGACGAATCTTTCTCTGCTCTTCACTATGAGAACTTGATAGGGCTCTTTGAGGTAAAACTTACAAATTTATAGGATGCCCTGTATAACTGAGGTTTACTGAAATTTTAACCTCAAACTTGTTTACACTGAGCATCCAGCAATTCAATCATTTCAGTTTAGGTTTTTCTATTCAGGTATGGGTTCCTGTGAAAGTTTCTGCTCTAATAAGTTGTGATTCTCTGTATCTACCTGTCTATCTCCTCAATTTTAGTAACAGTTGTTTTCCCAGCATACTCAATTAACTGTTGAGTTGTTATTTTGTTATATGAGTTGTTCATTTTCTGTTGCCCCAGACATTGGTACTTTTATCTACAAATGGGAATAATAACTTTTTACTTGCCTGAGGCTACAGACTAAGCCAGTGCCCTCTTGAGAACATCCCCAGTCCTTGAATCTAAGTTTCTAGCACTCTGCTTTACTTTTCATTGGCTGTCTTTTCTATATTTAGTACCAGAAGTTTTCAACTCCAGGAAGTGTTACTCCAACACACAATAATAAAATATGAACTTTATCCTTCCTTGGGTCTCATGAGCCAAACTAAACTATTTCAAACATACAAGGAAGGGGAAGATAATAATAAATCTATATTTTTTAAAAGAATGACTCATAAGACCAAGAACACAAACAACAAAAAGAAAAAAAATAAAATGGACTTCATAAAAATTAAGAAATTTTGTGCACCATAAAACAGTATTAAGAAAGAAAAAAGATAACCTCCTGAATAAGAGAACATTTGCAAAACATATATCTGGTAAAGGATTAACATCTAGTATATATACAGACCTCTTCTAGCTCAATAACAAGAAAAGAAAAAAAGAAAGAAAGAAAGAAAGAAAGAGAAAGAGAGAGAGAGAGAAGGAAGGAAGGAAGGAAGGAAGGAAGGAAGGAAGGAAGGAAGGAAGGAAGGAAGGAAGGAAGGAAGGAAGGAAAAAAGAGAAAACAACAAAAACAACTCAATTCAAAAATGATCAAAAGACTTTCTAGATCATTATAAATATCAAAGTATATATTTATCTCAAGAAGATATTCAAATGTCTAATAAGTACATGAAACTGTACTCAATATTATTAATCATTAAATAAAAGAAAATGAAAACCACAATGAGATACCACTTCATGCTCACAAGAATGGCTATAATAACACTTTTTAAAAATCACAGAAAATAACAAGGGAAGGAGGAATGTCAAAACTAAAACCCTTGTGCACTGCTGGTGGGAACATAAAATGTTACAGCAACAGTGGAAAAACAATTTAGCCAGTTTCTCAAAAGGTCAAACACAGAATTACCATATGACCCAGGAATTTGACTACTAGGTACATGTCTGAAACAACTGAAAGCAGGGACTCAAACAGATATCCAATGTTGATAGCATCATTAACAATAGCTACAAAATAGAAACAAACCAAATGCCTATCAACAGATGAACAGATTAAAAAATGTAGTATATACATACAAGAGTATTTATTATTCAACAATAAAAATAAAAATTTGATATATATGCTATAATATGGATGAACCTTGAAAACATGCTTAGTATAATAATATAGACACTGAAGAACAAATAAATATTGTGTTATTTTACTTCTATGAGGTACCAAGAATAGGCAAATTCCCACACAGAAAGTATAATAGAGGCTACCAGGGATGAGGAGAGAGGGGAACTGTTCAATTGTTTAATAAGTCATTGTTGAATAGGAATAGAAATTTTGTTATATTTAAATCTAATTTTTTTTCAGAAAATTAAATTTAACAGGGTGACCTTGCTCAATAAGAATACATACACTTCAGGTAAATATTTCTATACCATTTGAACTGTTGATTATGTTGTATACCCATCACCCAAAATCAAATCAGTTTCTGTCACCATATAGTTCTTTCTCTGTACTCCCAATCCCCGCTTCCTCTCCAATATCCCCCTCTGGTAGCCACTTTATTTTATCTATGTCCAATAGTCTCAGTTTTATATCCCACCTATGTGTGGAATCATACAGTTTTTAACTTTTTCTGATTTACATTTTTCATTTAGTATAATGTTCTCAAGGTTCATCCATGTTGTAAATGGCAATATGTCATCATTTCTTATGGCTGAGTAGTAATCCATTGTATATATGTACCACATCTTCTTTATTCAATCCTCTATTAAGGGGCACTTTGGTTGTTTCCATGTCTTGACCACTATGAATAATGTGGCAATGAACATGACAATGCATGTGTCTTTATGCATCAATGTTTTTTAGTTTTAGGGGGAGATAACTTGTAGAGGGATCCTGGATCATATGGCAATTGTATTTTTTTTTTGAGGAACCACTGTACTTTCTTTCATAATGATTGTACCAGTTTACATTCCCACCAGCAGTGAATGAGGGTTTATTTTTCTCCACAGCCTCTCCAACACTTGTTATTATTTGTCTTGCTGATAATAGCCAATCTAACATGTGTATGGTAATATCTCATTGTAGTTTTGATTTGTTTTTTCATAATAGTGAAGTTAAGCATCTTTTCACATATCTGTTTGCCTTTTGTGTGTTTTCTTGACAGAAGTGTCTATTCATATCCTCTGTCCATTTTTTAATTGGAGATATATATATATCTCCAATATATATATATTGGTGTTATTGTATGAGTTCTTTATATATTTTAAATATTGACCCTTTGTTAAAGCTCTTGTGTGCAACTATCTCTCATTCAGTTTGTTGTATTTTTGTTTTGTTGGTGATTTACTTTGTTGTCAGAAGCTTTAAAGTTTGATATAGTCCTATTAATTTACTTTTACCTTTACTTACCTTGCCTTTAGGGTCAAAACCATAAAATGTTCTCCACGATCAAGGGCCAAGAGTTTAGCAGCTATGCTTTTTTCTATGTAATTTCTGGGTTCAGATTTTATACATTGCTCACAAAAATTAGGGGATATTTCAAAATGCACTTTCAAGATCAGGGAATGTGCAGATACTCCAGTATTTTCAGCTTTTTGTATAGTGCATTTTCACCAATGAAATAAAAACTGGTTCTGCATCTTATTTGTATAATCAATCAACTTACTTTGAGTTGTCGTTTGCTTTTCTGATTTTTTTGTTTAATAAAAAAAATCAAATGCTTCTTTTTTTATCATTTCATATTAATTTGAAAATATCCCCTAATTTCTGTGAACAGTATATTTAGGTTTTTGATCCACTTTGAATTAATTTTGTGCAAGAGGATAAACTGTAGTCAATTTTCATTCTTTTGCATGTGGTTTTCTAATTTTCCCAGCACCATTTATTAAAGAGGCTTTTTTTTTCTCCATTGTGTGATTTTGGCTCCTTTGTTAAAGATGATTTGTTCATATACATGTCATTTTATTTCTGGGTTCTTTATGTTGTTCTATTGTTTTGTACATCTATTTTTCTGCCAATATCATACTGTTTTGATTTTTGTGGCTCTGGAGTATAATTTGAAGTCATGTAATGTTGTCCAGCCTCATTCTTTTTCCTCAGGATTGCATTGGTTATTTGGGTTTTTCTATGATTCCATACAAACCTGGTGATTTTTTTATCTGTTTCTTTAAAAAATGACACTGGAGTTTTGATGGAAAATGCATTAAATTTGTACATTGCTTTGGGTAAACTGACCATTTTAACTATGTTGATTTTTCCAACCCATGAACATGAAATAGTTTTCCATTTCAATGTGTCTTTTTCAAGTTCTTTTAATAATGTTTTATAGTTTTTAGTATATAGATCTTTTGTTAAGTTTATTCCTAGGTAGTTTAATTTTTGTTCAATTTTTGTTATTGTTTAATACACATAGAGTTTTTGTTGGAAACAATGAAGACATTTTGAGTATGGGTAGTGAAGATGGTTACACAACATTGTGAATATATTTAATGTCACTGAATTGTACACTTATAAATAAGAAAAGTGATAAATATTATGATATATATTATATATTTTACCACAACATAAAAATTAGTTTACCCCCAAATCAGGCCACACAAATGATGGTATTTTCCATTCCCTGAGTATTTCTTGAACTGTGGAAAGGGATAATTTTAGACCATTTTGCACCAGGCATAAGAATATTGTTGATTAATGATAATAGATATAGCCACTAAATTTAATGAGGGAGAGATAGAGTGAAAATAGTAGACTACTACAGATAGTATTTCAGTTAGGATATGGATAAAGAAATGTAGTGCCTATATTCAATGGAATATTAAAAAGCAATTAAAAATTAAATCAGCATGAATAAAGCTCAAAATAAGAATTTTGAATAACAAGGTAAAAAGAATAACATGCACAGGAAAATACTATTTTTTAAAAACACGTGAAACAATAATATGTTTCACAAACAAACAAAACATAACCATAGAACCAGAGATATGATTGTCAGAGGAGAAGGGGATGTAAGGATGGGTGAAAGGTGAAGGGGAATAAGGTAATAATATTATGACAAGTACATGGTGACAGATAATTACTAGAATTAGTGGGGTAATCATATTAGAAGGAATAAAAAGTCAAATCATTACATTGTGCATCTGAAACTAATATAATTAATATAACATGGTATACCAACTATATTTATGTAAAAATAAAGACATCTCCATATAATGCAAAAGAAATATAGAAACTTAAAATCTGATTGATGTTGAAAAAAATTTTTTTTATTTTTCAGAAGTGAGAAGCGAGAAGGCAGAGAGATAGACTCCTGCATGCACCCAACTTGGATCCATCTGGCAAGCCCACCAGGGGACGATGCTCTGCCCATTGGGAGTGTTGTGCAGTTGCAACCAGAGCCATTCTTGTACCTGGGGCAGAAGCCATGGAGCCATCCTCAGCACCCGGGACCAACTTTGCTTCAGTGGAGCCTTGGCTGGGGAGGGGAAGAGAGAGATAGAGAAAAAGGAGAGGGGAAAGGGTGGAGAAGTAGATGGGCCCTTTTCCTGTGTGCTCTGGCCGAGAATCAAACCCGGGACTTCCACACACTGGGCCGACACTCCACCACCGAAACAACTGGCCAGGGCCGATGTTGAAAATATTTTGAAAAACATGCCCAAAACTTAAAACACATAATTATGATTACTTCTGGTTGGCAAAGGATGAGGGAAAATCAGCATGGAAGTTAGCTGTCAAAAGGAGTTTTGGCTTTATCTGTAATATACTAATTTCAAAAGAAGAATGTATTTATCTATTACTTGTATAATTTAACTAAATAAAGGAAAATACTCAAAGAACAACAACAACAAAAAAAACCTTTCAACTGTTCATTATTGTTTCCTAATACACTTCTCTATTGTTATACATTTCTGGAAAGAAAGAAAATATTATTATAGAAATTCTGCATAGTTCAGTGGTTAATTGAAGATAACCAAATATCCACTTTAGCTAGATTAGGCATAACAAACTTTCATAGAAGAAATTAAATGTTTATTTGCTTGTTGAAAGCTCTGGAGGAGTAGGTTCTAAGCTTCTTTGCTTCAAACAACAAATTCAAGCCACCTAAGGCACAAAACCCTGGCTTAAATTAAGAAAGCTCATCCAAGTATTAAAGAACCTCACAATTTGGATACTACATCCTAAATTTTGAAGCTACCATTATGACCACATCAGCACTACCACAATTTGCATTAGTAAAATAAATACTTCCCATCTTGCCCCTCACTTAACATGACACATTGCTGAATCAGTCTCACAGATGTATATCTGATTTGTAAAATCCAAGTTGGGTACTGAACTTTAGCTGTAAGGGAATCTAGAGAATGTAGTGTTATTATTAATATTATTAACATTAACTTTCTAGCCTCTGCATAATAGAGGAAGTTAGGATGAATATTAAACAAGCCAATCCACAATACCTTCAATGGTCATTTTGAAAATTACAAGACCATAATCAGATTACTGATATTTAGATATAAGCTGATACATAAATACATGTTATCATTTTCAGCAACTTATAGACAGAAATCATCATAAAGCTGAAATTATATTGCAAAAATGAGCTATCAAGCTCTGAGAAGATGTGGAAGAACCTTAAATGAGTATTACTAAATGAAAGAAGCAAATAAGAAAAGGCTATATGCTAGACGACTTCAACTTTGTGACATTATGGAAAAGGTAAAACTATGAAAACAGTAAAAAGATGGGTAGTTGCTAATAATTTGGGGAAATGGAAGAATGAATAAGTGGAAGGAAGTAAAGCTATTTTATATAATACTATACTGGTAGACACATGTCATTATACATTTGTCCAAACTCAGAAATATGCAATACTAAAGTGAGCTCTGATGTAAACTGTAGGTTTGGAGTAATAATGGTGAATATTAGTTCATTAGTTGTAATAAATATACAGCTCTTGTATGGGATGTCAAAGGTGGGGGTGTGTGGAAGTGGTAGGTACATAGGGTAACTCTGGACTTTCCACTCAATCTTGCTATGAACCTAAAACTGCTCTAAAAATAAAGTCTATCATAAATCAGGAAGGTCATGATAGACTCTTCTATGACTAAGCAATTAGAGTATTTCTCTCCTTTATCTTTTCAGCAACTAGTAAACAAATATCTTTTTAAGAATAACAAACATTTATTTAGAAATGAATAAGTAACAAGGTCCCTTCCATCCCTTAATGCCTCTTCCTCTCTTTTTTTTTTAAAGAAATGAGACACAGATAGGGAGTGCAAGGGCATGGGAGGTGATGAGGGACACAATTATTGATTAGTCCATCACCTTCTCCCTGTTTCCTGAAATAACATCTTATAGAGCAGGGGAGACAAACAGGTTCCACCCTACAATGTGCCACGTGGTTATTCAGAGGACCAGGTCCACATGACCAGATAGCTGCAGCTGGCCCAATGAAACTCTGGTAACCAGAGCAGTCTGTCATGGGACTGGAGGGAGAGAGGACAATAAAGTTATGCATTTAGGAGATTTACCATCTATTCTGAAAGCAGACTCCAAGCAGTGACCATACTGTGTTCAGGACTTGAAAAACAAGGTCTTAATGTCTTTACTGCTCTCTTGAGCTAAGAAGGGGGGAATTGTTTGCATTCGTTCACAAGGGAAGAAGGGAACAAAAATTGCATTTTTAAAAGAACTGGAAAGTGGAACACCATTCCTTGGACTTCTCAGGTTTGGGCAACCTCAGAGTTAGAATACTGAGCTGGATTAAAACCCTAAGTTTTTCTTGCTTGATAGATTTAACTCTGTGGAAATATTAGGTTTTAGGTTTTTCTTCACTGGGCTGGCCCCAAGCAGGTCATGAGAGATTCTTAGTATCTCAGATTCCCTTTACTTTCTAGGTTTGTGCCTTTCATAGCATTTGCAAATGATTCTGTAGAATTCCCAGAATCTTGCTTCCCAACTCTCCAACTGTGTCATACTGGCACCCTTTATAGTTTTAACAAACTGGTGGGAGACTGAAAATGACTCTGGGGCAATGCTGTCTTGATATTTCAGGGGCTTATCCTGTGTTCTATAGTTTTTTCCCAACTCCCTGGAATAATGTTAAGGGAATAACCCACCAGTTACTTTGAAATACTGTTTTGTTTCTCAACTACCTCTCCACCACCCGCCATTATTCTCCCTCCACTGCTAACGCAGGAAAATAGCTCTCTGGTCGTGAACAAGTGGGTCACTTACATTAGTGGAGACAATGCTGGATATATGCCTCTACTCATACCTGATTTATCCTGTATACATCTGAACCCAGAAAAGAAGAGCCAAGAGCAAGCCAAGATCTCCCCTTTTTATACTCCTCCAAATTCACATTGTCACAGAATTAGTGGAGAATTCACACTGACACCTAAAACCAGGGTGTGACGAGTGCTGGTCTAGTTAGAATGGAAAAGCCTAGCAGTACAGGTTCTCCCAGCAGTGAAAACCATAATCCAATAAAGCTGGGGTGGAGCACTCAAATAACCCAAGGGGAAAGGAAAATGTGACTTCTCAAGATTTAGTCTGGGCTTCTGAGACAGCATAAGCTCCTCAAGTCAAAGTTGAAGTAAACTCTTCCTAACAAAACACTTGTCACAGAACATTCTCCATACCAGATTAGTTTGAAGCCAGATGTGATGAAAAGACAAGAGGCCTGTGACTTGATCCCTACCCAGACCATTGCCATTGACTAGCTAGGTAAGTAGCACAGCTCTGGAGCTGACCTGACTCCCATTCTTTGCCTAAAACCTTTTTTTTAAAAAAAAAAGGGGGGGAGAGAAAGCAACCCTTCACTACTGAAGAATGCAATGTCCTTCCAACAGTCTCTATCCTGTATTCCATGGAGCCACAAGAAAGCCTTGCAGAAAATTTAGGGCACCGTTTCCAGGAAAGAAATCAGTTTGTTACTGAGGTTAGGGAAAGAGACACTCTGTGCAATGCAAACCTGTCTTGATGAGGAGGTGGAGGAAAAAGAAACACATTATGGGAAATGTTAACGTACAGAAGAGCACACAGTAGAACACATCATAAAAAAGCATGTTTATCCAAGGAGGAAGCTCTCTACTTCCCACTTAGGGGCCTCCAGCCCATAAGTTTTGCTTTACAAAACAGAGCCATCCTCGTCTGTCCCTATTTCTGACTGCCTCACTACCCCTCTCAAAGTTTAATTTTGAATTCTGTGGGTTGTGTGGTCAAAGAGGCCTCTGAGACCTAAAGAATCCCTTCGTGATGGTGCTAGGATTCACTTTGGCTGGAGGATTGGATGGGGAAGCAGAGTTCACTATGAAAGATAGCTCACTTCTTTTTCAGGTGTAGCAGGATGGGCTGGTCTGAGGATATAATGCTCCCATTCATGTGAAGGTTGCACATTGTTGATTGCCCTTACAAACACTGGTTGTTATACTTCCCTCTTTTTATTTTTTCTTCTTTTCCAAGTAAGAGGAAAGGAGATAAGAGAGATAGACACCCAGTGCCTAGACCAGGATCCACCAACCAAACCCCATATGAGGCCAGTACTCTGCCCATCAGGGGCTATGCTCGCAACTGAGCTATTTTTATTTCCTGAAGCAGAGGCTCTGTGGAGCCATTGTCAGTGCCCAGAGCACACTTCAACCAATCGAGCCATGGCTGTAGGAGGGAAAGAGAGAGAGAGAGAAAGAGAGAGAGAGGAGGGGAAGGGTTGGATAAGCAGATGGTCGCTTCTCCTGTGTACCCTGACTGGGAATCAAATTGGGACATTCACACACTGGAGTTGCTGTACCACTGAGCCAACCAGACAGAGCTGTATTTCTTTTAAAAAATTTATTTTTTATTTTTCTGAAGTGGGAAACAGGGAGGCAGAGAGACAGATTCTCACATGCACCTGACCAGGATCCATCAAGCAAGCCCACTAAGCAATGATGCTCTACCCATCTAGGGTATTTCTCTGTTTCAATCAGAGCCATTCTAGCACCTGAAACAGAGGCCATGGAGCCATATTCAGTGTCTGGGCCAACTTTGCTCCAATGGAGACCTGGCTGCAGGAGAGGAAGAGATAGAGAGGAAGGAGAGGGAGAAAGGTGGAGAAGCAGATGGGTGCTTCTCCTGTGTGCCCTGGCTAGAAATTGAACCTGGGAATTTGAAATGCTAGGCTGACTCTACCACTGAACGAGCCAGCCAAGGCAAGGCTGTATTTCTTTTCTTTTATCTTTTTTTTTGTGACAGAGATAGAGAGAAACAGAGAGAGGGACAGAGAGGGGCAGATAGACAAGAAGGGAGAGAAATGAGAAGCATAATTTTTTTTGTTGCAACACCTTAGTTGTTCATTGATTCCTTTATCATATGTGCCTTGACCAGGGGGCTACAGCAGAGTGAACAACCCCTTGCTCAAGCCAGCAACCTTCAGTTTAAGCTGGTGAGCTCTGCTCAAACCAGATGAGCCTGTGCTCAAGCTGGCCAACTCAGGTTTTTGAACCTGGGTCTTCTGCATCCCAGTCTGACACTCTATCCACTGCACCACCACCTGATCAGGCACAGGGCTGTATTTCTTATACACATTGATGGACATAGTCCTTCTAAACAAAGAACACTTTTGCTACTCCAGCCCAAAAGATAAGTATGTTTGATGATTTGAGAATAAAGTTCCTTTATGTTTAAAACACTCAATAAAATCAGAATGGAGAAAATACTTCAACATAATAACGACCATATATAAAAAACCATCAGCTAATATCATACTAAATGGTGAAAAAATGAAGGTTTTTCCTCTAAAATAAGAAACAAAACAAGGTTGCCAATCTCTCCACTCTTATTCAACATAACACTAGAAGTTTTAGCCAAAGCAATCAAGTAAGAGGAAGAAATAAAAGGCATCCATATCAGGAAAGAAGAAGTGAAAGTATCATTCTTTGAAGATGACATAATCCTGTATATTGAAAACCCCAAAGACTAGAACAAAAAACTATTAGAAACAAAAAATCAATACAGTAAAGTCACTGGATACAAAATTAATACAAAAAGTCTATTGCTTTTCTACATGCCAAAAATGAAACTTCAGAAAATGAATTCAATAAAACAATTCCTTTTACAAATACAAAAAAAAAAATAAATACCTAGGAATAAATTTAAGAAAAGATGTAAAGTACCTATATACTGAAAACAACAAAACATTATTGAAAGAAATTGAAAAAGATAGAATGAAATAAAAAAAAATTCATATTCCATGTTCATGGATTGGAAGGAACAACACAGTTAAAATGGCCACATTACCCAAAGCAATATAAAATTTTAATGCAATCACCATAAAATTTCTAATGTCATTTTTTAAATAAATAGAACAAAAAATAACTAGGCTGGTATGGAATCATAAACAACCCTAAGTAGCCAAAGTAATCCTGAGCAAAAATAATGAAGCAAGAGGTATCACACTAGATGACTTCAAATTATACTACAGGCCATGTTCAGTTGCCTCAGTAGTAGAGTGTCAGACTGGTGTGTGGATGTGTTGGGTTTTAGGGAACACAGAAGTGACCATCTGCTTCTCCACTTCTCCCCCTCTCCCTTTCCTTTATCTATCTCTCTCTTCCTCTCCTGAAGCCATGGTTCAGTTAGAACAAGTTGACTCTGGGTGCTGAGGGTGGCTCCATGGCTTCCCCTAAGGTGCTAAAATAGCTCTGTTGCCAAGCAATAGATCAATGACTCCAGATGGGCAGAGCATTTCTCCATAGGGGGCTTGCAAGGTAGATTGCTGTAATGACACTTGCAGGAGTCTCTGCTTCCCCAATTCTCATTTAAGAAAAAAAAATTAAATTATACTACAGAGCTATGATAACGAAAACAACATGGTGTTAGACATACAAGATTGTAAAATTTGTATTTTTTGAGTCTGCTCACATTTACTATTTTAAAATGGCACTAGGGCCCTGGCTGGTTGGCTGAGTAGTAGAGCCAACTCAGCATCCACTCAGCATGTGGATGTCCTGGGTTCGATTCACACTCAGGGCACACAGGAGAAGCAACCATCTGCTTCTCCTAACTATCCCATCTCCTTTCTCTCTATCTCTCTCATCCCCTCCTGCAGCCAAGGCTCTATTGGAGCAAAGTTTACCTGGGCACTGAGGAAGGCTCAAAGGCCTCCACCTCAGGTGATAGAATGGCTCCAGTTGCAATGGAGCAATTCTCCAGATGGTTTGAACATCATCCCCTAGTGGATATGCTGGGTGGATCCCACTTGCATACATGTGGGAGTCTGTCTCCCTACCTCCCCGCATCCACTTCAGAAGAATAAAAAAAAGAGAGACCTGAAGATGGCAGTGGAGTAGACAGACACACAGACTTCCAGCTCACACCATCAAGTTGGATTACAAATTAATTTAGGAACAATCGAGTGAAAAACCAACTCTGGACTACAAGAACAGCTCTCAAAAACCAAGGAGCAAAGAAGAAGTCACACCAAGCTTAGTAGGGAGCACCGAGGAGCAGTGAGTCTCCCCTGCTTACAGGAACAGAGAAGGGGGTGAGGCTGAGAGCCTCATTCCAAAGAAAAGAGCAGAAAATATCACTCACAGCCACCTGCCTGTGGACCTAGGAATGAAGTGTGTTGAAAGGGCCAGCTTGACTTCCAAAAAAGAAAAGGGAAAGAGAGAGACAGATGGTGAGGGGCAGAGGAATGCATAGGAAGATCTGAGAAGCTGACTTATCCAGTGTTTGAGGTAGCCAAAGCTGGGGGAGGGGTTGATTCTTCCACATAACACAAGACTAAAGTGCTTCTGGGTCACACATCTCCAGACATCTCTCCAGCTCCAATCATCACAATAAGACACAGCTGAAAACAAGAAGTAGGGAAAGGGGCAGTAACTAAGGTTCCCATGGAGATCTGAGGTACACCTTCCCCTTTTGAAGCTGATAAAACACCTCACCCCCAGAGAGAGTAACTGGCAGATCAGGCCTTCAGAGTCTCAGGTTACACCCACTGCATTCCTGGATACAGTTTCAAATAAGCCCCCTGCTGAGATCAGTAAACAAGACTACACCTGTTAAAAAAAAACTGAGAAGAAAACAAACTAATCAAGACTTCAAAGCAGCCCAAATCCGAAAGTGGATTACAAATAACAACTGGTGCCAACCCAAGACCTAGAAATAACACAACTGAAAACTGGGGGCAGACAACATCAAGTTTGTAGACTCAACCAGCTCTACAAACAATACACCCAAACACACAGAAATAATGAGAACTGCAATCCAAATGAAACCACAAGAGAAACCTTCAGGAAATGAATTGAGTGATATGGAAATAACCAAACTTCCAGATCCAGAATTTAAAATAATGATTGTAAGGATGCTCAGGGATCTTAGAACAACAATGGATGGTCATTATACACACCTAAATAAAGAAATAGCAGGTATGAAAAAGGACATTAAAATATTAAAAAAGAATCAGTCGGAGGTGACAAATACAATATCAGAAATGAAGACCACAATGGAAGGAATTAAAAACAGGATGCATGAAGCTAAGGATTGAATCAGCGAGTTGGAGGACAAGTTGAACGAAGGCATGGAAGCAGAGCAGAAAAAAGAAAAGAGACTCAAAAAGTCTGAGGAAACTAGTAGAGAGCTCTGTAACAACATGAAGAGAAATAACATCCGCATCATAGGAGTCCCTGAAAAGAAGAGAAAGGACTAGGGATAGAGACTTTGTTCACTTATATCATAGCTGAAAACTTTCCTAAATTAATTCAGGAAAAACTCTCACAAGTACAAGAAGCACAGAGAACTCCATTAAAGAGAAACTCAAAGAAATCTACACCAAGGCACATCATAATTAAAATACCAAAGCTAAGTGATAAAGAGAAAATATTAAAAGCTGCTAGAAAAAAAAAAGGCTATCACCTACAAAGAAGCCCCTATAAGGATGACATCCAACATCTCAACAGAAACACTTGAGGCCAGAAGGAAATGGCAAGAAATATTCAAAGTAATACAGAACAAGAACCTACAACTAAGACTACTTTATCCAGCAAGGCTATTATTTAAAATTGAAGGAGAAATAAAAAGCTTCCCAGACAAAAAAAAAAAACAACCAAAAACTCAAGGAATTTATAACAACCAAACCAATGCTGCAGGTAATGTTAAGGGGCCTGCTGTAAACACATCAAAGTGGGAAAAGAATATAACAAAAGAGGAATACAGCTTTAAAGAATAAAATGGAAATAAACAACTACATATCAATAATAACCTTAAATGTAAATGGATTAAATGATCCAATCAAAAGACATAGGCTAGCTGCATGGATAAGAAAAGAGGCTCCCGTACATATGCCGTCTACAAGAGACACACCTTAAAACAAAAGATGCACATAGACTGAGATAAAAGGATGGGAAAAAATATTTCATGTAAATGGAAATGAAAAAAAAGCTGGGGTAGCAATACTTATATCAGACAAAATGGACTTTAAAACAAAGAATATAGTAAGAGATAAAGAAGGCCACTACATAACGATAAAGGGAGCAATTGAACAAGAAGATATAACTATTATAAATATCTACGCACCTAATATAAGAGCAACTAAATAGATAAAGCAGACTTAAATGAATATAAAGGGTGAGATCAACAGCAATACAATAATAGTAGGGGATTTCAATACCCCACTAACATCACTAGATAGATTCTCAAGAAAGAAAATTAACAATGAAAAAGCAGACTTAAAAGACATACTACACCAACTGGATTTAATAAATATATTCAGAGCCTTTTACCCTAAAGCAGCAGAATATACATCCTTTTCAAGTGCTCATGGTACATTCTCTAGGATAGACCACATGTTAGGGCACAAAAGCAGTCTCAACAAATTTAAGAAAATTGAAATCATATCAAGCACTTTCTCTGATCACAATGACGTGAAACTAGAAATTAACCACAACAGAAAAACTCAAAAATTCTCAAACACATGGAAACTAAATAGCAGGTTCTTAAATAACAAATGGATTAAGAATGAAATCAAAGAAGAAATAAAAAAAATCCTAGAAACGAATGATAATGAACATACAACAACTCAAAATTTATGGGACACAGCAAAAGCAGTACTGAGAGGGAAGTTCAAAGCACTACAGGCATACTTTAAGAAGCTAGAAAAAACTCAGATAAACAACTTCACCCTGCATCTTAAAGAACTAGAGAAAGAATAGCAAGTAAAGCCCATATGTAGTAGAAGGAAGGAAATAATAAAGATCAGAGTGAAAATAAATTACATAAAGGCTAAAGAAACAATACAGAGGACCAATGAAACCAGGAGCTGGTTCTGTGAAAAGGTAAACAAGATCGATGAACCTTTAACTAGACTCACCAAGAAAAAGAGAGAGAGGACTCAAATAAACAAAACTAGAAATGAGAGTGGAATAATAACAACTGACAGAACAGAAATACAAATGATTGTAAGAAAATACTGTGAAGAACTGTATGTCAAAAAAACTAGACAACCTAGATGAAATGAACAAGTTCTTTGAAACATACAATCTTCCAAAAATCGATCTGGAAGAATCAGAAAACTTAAACAGACCGATTACAACAAATGAGATAAAAACAGTTATGAAAAAACTCCCAACAAAAAAAAAAGTCCTGGACCTGATAGCTTCACAAGTGAATTCTACCAAATATTCAAAGAAGAACTCACTCCTATCCTTCTCAAGCTATTTCAAAAAATTCAGGAGAAAGGAAGACTTCCAAATTCCTTTTATGAGGTGAGCATAATTCTGATTTCAAAACTAGGCAAAGATAACACAAAGAAAAAAATTGTAGGCCAATATCCTTGATGTTTATAGATGCTAAAATCCTCAACAAAATATTAGCAAATTGGCTCCAACAATATATGAAAAAAATCATATACCATGATCAAGTGGGATTTATTCTGGGGAAGCAAGGCTGGTACAATATTTGCAAATAAATCAATGTGATTCATCACATAAACAAAAGGAAGGAGAAAAACCACATAATAATTTCAATAGATGCAGAAAAAGCATTTGATAAAATGCAGCACCCATTCATGATCAAAACTCTCAGCAAAGTGGGTTACAGGGAACATACTTCAACATGATAAAGGCCATCTATGACAAACCCACAGCCAACATCATACTCAATGGGCAAAAATTAAAAGAAATCCCCTTAAGATCAGGAACAAGTCAGGGGTGTCCCTTTCACCACTCTTATTCAACATAGTCCTGGAAGTCGTAGCCACAGCAATCAGACAAGAAGAAGAAAGAAAAGGAATTCAAATTGGAAAAGAAGAAGTAAAACTATCATTATTTGCAGATGATATGATATTGTATATAGAAAACCCTAAAGTCTCAGTCAAAAAACTACTAGACCTGATAAATGAATTCAGCAAAGTGGCAGGATATAAAATTAATACTCAGAAATTAGAGGCATTTTTATACACCAGCAAAGAACAGCCAGAAAGAGAAATTAAGGAAACAATCCCCTTCACTATTGCAACCAAAAAAATAAAGTACCTAGGAGTGAATTTAACCAAGGAGATTAAAGATTTGTACTTGGAAAATTATAAAACATTGATAAAAGAAATCAATGAAGATACAAACAAGTGCAAGCATATACCGTGCTCATGGTTAGGAAAAATAAACATGTATATTACCCAAAGAAATTATAAATGCAATGCAATACCAACTAAAATACCAATGACATACTTCAAAGATATAGAACACATATTTCAAAAATTTATATGGAACCAAGAAAGAACACGAATAGCCTCAGCAATCTTGGAAAGGAAGAATAAAGCAGGAAGTATCACATTCCCCATATCAAGTTATACGACAAGGCCATTGTACTCAAAACAGCCTGGTACTGGCATAAGAACAGTCATATAGATTAATAGAGCAGAACAGAGAACCCAGAAATAAACTCACAGCTTTATAGGCAACTGATATTTGAAAAAGGAGGTAAGAGCATACAATGGAGTAAAGACAGCCTCTTTAATAAATGGTGTTGGGAAAATTGGACATCTACCTGCAAAAAAATAAAACTATACCACCAACTTACACCATTCATAAAAATAAACTCAAAATGAGTAAAAGACTTAAATGTAAGCCGTGAAACCATAAGCATCTTAGAAGAAAACATAGGCAGTAAGCTCTCTGACATCCCTCGCAGCAATATATTTGCTGATTTATCTCCACGGGCAAGGGAAATAAAAGACAGGATAAACAAATGGGACTAGATCAAACTAAAAAGCTTTTGCACAACTAAAGACAATAAGAACAGAATAAAAAGAGAAACTACACAGTGGGAAAACATATTCGACAATATGTCTGATAAGAGGTTAATAACCAAAATTTATAAAGAACTTGTAAAACTCAACACCAGGAAGACAAACAATCTAATCAAAAAATGGGTGAAAGAAATGAATAGACACTTCTCCAAAGAGGACATACAGATGGCCAATAGGCATATGAAAAAATGCTCAACATCACTAATCATTAGAGAAATGCAAATTAAAACCACAATGAGATATCATCTCACACCAGTCAGAATGACGCTCATCAACAAAACAAAACAGAATAAGTGCTGGCGAGGATGTGGAGAAAAGGGAACCCTACTGCACTGCTGGGAATGCAGACTGGTGCAGCCACTGTGGAAAACAGTATGGAGATTCCTCAAAAAATTAAAAATCGACTGCCTTTTGACCCAGCCATCCCACTTTTAGGAATATACCCTAAGAACTCCATAGAACTGTTCCAAAAGGAGAAATGCACCCCATGTTTATGACAGCACTGTTCACAATAGCGAAGATCTGGAAATACCGCAAGTGTCCGTCAGTGGACGAGTGGATTAAAAAACCTTGGTACATATATACTATGGAATACTACTCAGCCCTAAGAAATGATGATATTGGCTCATTTACAATAACATGGATGGACCTTGACAACATTATACTGAGTGAAATAAGTAAATCAGAAAAAACTAAGAACTATATGAACTCATACATAGATGGGACATAAAAATGAGACTCAGAGACATGGTCAAGAATGTGATTGTAAGAGAAGGGGGGTAGGAGGGGGAGGAAGGAGAGAGAGTGGAGTGGGGGGAGGGGAGGGGCCCAAATAAAACCAGATAGAAGGTGATGGAAGACAATTTGACTTTGGGTGAGGGGTATGCAACATAATCAAATGTCAAAATAATCTGGAGATGTTTTCTCTGAACATATGCACCTTCATTTATCAATGTCACCACATTAAAATTAATAAATTTAAAAAAAAAGAATAAAAAAAGAAAGAAAAACAAAAGAAAATGGTGCTGGGCAGTGCCAGGTATGTATGGTCTCTGAAATTGCACATTATCTTCTCCCTTGGGAGAGGCTATTGATTTGCTAATGTTTGTTGAATGAGAGGCCTTTGTGGACCCCAGCCAGTTTTGCAGAGAGAGCAGAGAGAATGCAGAGTGCTGAAGAAGAAGCCAATTGTGCAGAGAGAAAGAAGGTGAGCAGATGGGGAACCAGAATGAGGAGCTTTGGTAACCCTACTGAGGCTTATGGGGTCCTTTGATTCTAGGAAGAATAGGAGAACATTCGCCGGTTGCAGAACTGAGAATGCTCCAGGGTTTTGGGAGCCACTGAATGAAAGGGAAGTGTATTCATTGCCTGTTTGTTTGTCGGCTGGTGGACGACTTTAATAAAAGAATGGCCCATCATTTTTTCACGCCACTGTTTCCTTACTGTTTGCCTGAATCCAATGAACCTGCATGGCCATGACAGCTGCAGCCTCTGGCCCTACACATGGTATTGGCAGAAAACTAGACATACAGACCAATGGAACAGAATTGAGAACCCAGAAATAAAGCCACATGTATATGGACAAGTCATCTTCAACAAAGAGTCTAAAAACACATGATGGAGGAAAGAAGGCCTCCTTCAATAAATGGTCCTGGGAAAACTGGAAAGCCACATGCAAGAAATGAAACTTGACTACAGTTTTACCCCTTCACAAAAAGCAAGTAAAAATGGATCAAAGACCTAAATATAAGATCTGAAGCAATAAGTTACAGAGAAGAAAATATAGGTACTAAATTCATGGACCTTGGCCGTAGAGAACAATTTATGAATTTGACCCCAAAGGCAAGGGAGGTAAAGGAAAAAATAAATGACTTGGATTATATCAAACTAAAAACCTACTGCACAGCAAAAGAAACTTATAACAAGATAAACAGGCAGCCACCTAAATGGGAGATGACACTTGCAAATAACAGCTTTGATAAGGGGTTAATATTCAAAATATAGAAAGAATTCACAAAGCTCCGCAAAAAAGAAGTAAACAATTCAATTTAAAAAGAGGAAGAAGCCCTGGCCAGTTGGCATAGTGGTAGAGCGTTGGCCTGGAGTGTGGAAGTCCTGGGTTTGATTCCCAGTCAGGGCACACAGGAGAAGCGCACATCTACTTCTCCAACCTTCTCCCTCTTCTTTCTTTCTATCTCTCTCTTCCCCTCCTGCAGCCAAGGCTCCATTGGAACAAAGTTGACCTGGGCACTGAGGATGGCTCCATGGCCTCTGCCTCAGGTTTTAGAATGGCTCTGGCCACAAGAGAGCAATGCCCCAGATGGGCAGAGCATTACTCCCTGGTGGGCTTGCAAGGTGGATCCTGGTCGGGTGCATGCAGGAGTCTGTCTCGGCCTCCCCGCTTCTAATTTTGGGAAAATTCAAAAAAATAAAAATAATAAAAAAAGAGGAGAGAAGACTTGAACAAATACTTCTCCCCAGAAAACATATAAGTGGCTACAGATATATGAAAAGATGCTCATCTTCAGTAGCTATTAGAGAAATGCAAATCAAAACTACAATGAGATACCACCTCACACCTGTTAGATTGATTATTATCAACAAGACCAATAATAACAAGTGTCAGGGGGCTGTGGAGAAAAGGAACACTCATTCACTGCTGGTGGGAATGTAAACTGGTAAAGCCATTATGGAAGAAAGTATTTTGGTTTCTGAAAAAAAACTAAGAGTAGAACTACCATATGACCAAACAATCCCTTTACTTGGTTTCTTACTCGAAAACATTGATAAGTAAAGACACATGCACCCCCATGTTCATCACAACAGCATTATTCACAGTGGCCAAGAGATGGAAACAATCAAAGTGTCTCTTGATAGAGGATTGAATAAAGATGATGTGGTACATATATACAATGGAATACTACTCAGTCGTAAGAAATGATGACATAGCGACATTTACAACAACATGGATGGACCTTGACAACATTATACTGAGTGAAATAAGCAAATCAGAAAAAGCTAAAAACTATGATTTCTCACATAGGTGGCATATAAAACTGAGATTCTTGGACATAGATAAAAGTGAAGTGATTAGGGGAATGTAGGGGAGGAGGATGGGGGAAAGGGTGGGGGAAAGGTGTAAAAAAGGACAAACATAAGATGATGGAAAATGATTTGACTTTGAGTGATGGGTACACAACATAATCAACAGTTCAAATACTATAGAAATGTTTACCTGAAACCTATCTACTCTTATTGATCAATGTCACTCTAATTTATTTTTTTAAATAAAAGTTTAAAAAAGTTTGAAACACATAATGCAATATATAAATGTATTATAGAATTGTACACATGACACCTATAATTTCTTTAATGAAAACCACCTCAATAAAGTCAATAAAAAAGAAAAAAAAGAAAATGAATATTAATTTTTTTACCATGTTTGAGACTTTTCTACAACTAGATTTGACTCTCAGAAGGCACATGTTGTTACCGCAGCCCAAATTTGCTTTTAGAAGCTGAAATTTCTTGTGCAATCCTGATAACCTAGTTTCTTAAGCCAAAATCTTACCTATAAGCAGAAAGGCCACACAATGAGTTTCAGTCTCATCCACAAGCTAAAGTGAGCTTTGAGTCATGTACTATGTGTTTATAGCTAGTCATCAGCAACCTTTCTTTTAGTATTCACCCATTCTATTCAAGTGTAATATAAAGAATATATATTCTGAGGTCATAGAAGCTTGGTTTGAATTGCAACCATATACATATTAACTGCATGGCTGTGTATTTTACTTAATCTCTTTGAATATCCATTTTCCCATCTGTAAAAAAGAGAAATTAATTCCAGAGAGGATGGATATGGAAATTAAATGGAGTAACGTGTTAAAAGCATCTATTAGTGTCTAGAATACAACAGAAGCTCAAACTCAAACTAAGTTAATTTCCTTCCTTCTTCCTTCCCTCTCCTTCCCTCCCACTTTCCTTCCCTCTCTCTTCTCTCTCTCCTTTTCTTCCCTCCTTCCTTCCTTTCTTTCTTTCTTCCTTCCTTCCTTCCTTCTTGCCTTTATCCCTCCCTCCCTCCTTGCTTTTTTCCCTTCCTTCCTTCCTTCCTTCCTTCCTTCCTTCCTTCCTTCCTTCCTTCCTTCCTTCCTTCCTTTTTTTCTCTTTCTTTCTTTCTTCATTTCTTTCTCTATCTCTCTTTACTTATTTTTTCTCTCTTTATTTTATTCTTTCTTTCTTCCCGTCCCAGATCCATCTGTCCATCTTCAGACTGAGCTTATAAACTATACCGGAAGAAATCTGTCTACTTGATAAAGTCTTTTACCCACCTGCGCCAATCCTCCTTGTCCAATTGTATACAACTCCAATCCCTATAAATCCAAACTGCACAAATATTTGAAAATGCTGTGAACCACTCTATGCATTCACTTAATTCTCACATGTGTGTCTTCTAATCTGTATTTTAAGTGGCAGAAAAAGCTTGTTTAATCCTAAACATTTCCAGTGCCTTAAAACTCCAGGATTGAATGCACAGAATTATGGTATCAAAAGACAAACAATTAGCCTCTGGGATTTGGGCTATACATGAAGTGGGGAATAAGGGGCAGCAATAATAAAGACTTCACTTCTAGGTGAAAACAAAACAAGAGAAAGAAATAAGAGGGCCCTTTGGCTATTAAAGGTAAGAAACTCACACACTGTGGTCAGATCACAACTATGCAAAGTCACCTTAAATATCTAGTAACTTCTAAGCAACAACAAGCCTTGACTAAAATAGAGAACCTATATAGAGAAAAAAATCATTAATCAGAGGGTGATAATACAAGTTTTGACATATTAAATCTCAAATCAGAAATGCAAATACAGACAATATTTAACAAATATAAACAAAAAGAAAATGGTGCTGGGCGGAGCCAGGTAAATATGGTCTGTGAAATGCAAATTACCTTCCATGCTTGGGAAGACCATTGTTTTGCTAATGTTTGCTGGAGGAGAGGTTTTCATGCCAGAAAGCTTTGAAAAGAGAGAGAAGAAGGAGAAGGGAGAAGGAGGCCATGTTGGCAGGGAAAGAGAAGGAGTGTAGATGGGGAACCAGAGCTGAGGGGCTTTGTGAGCTCTGCTAAGACTGGCACGGCCTTTGATTCTAGAAGAAACCAGAGAAGATTCTCCTGGTTGTGGAACTGGAGAACGTGTCAGTGGCTTTGGGAGCCCTGTGTGTTTGCTTGTCAGCTGGTGTGAGACTTTAATAAAGGACAATTTTTTAGCTCCACTATTTCTTTATCATCTGCCTCTATTCGATGAGAATCTATATGTTAATGGCCATGACAGCTGCAACTATTGGCCATAAAATGGGAATAGTTTGTGGTAGGATTCGGATCAGATCAGTATGGAGCTACCACCACCCTTGAGGTGTGGGGTAGAGGATTGGTTATTGTTATGGTTTCCCATGGCTGTCCTTTTGGGGACTGTGGGCTGGCTGTTTTTTACAGCCCTTAAGAGAGGAAACTGAGAGCTCTGTGTAAGAGGCTTCCAGAGGCCTGAAAACAAAAGAGCAACAGTTGGAATGGCCATGGGAGAAAGATATGCAGAGCCTGGAACTGGAGTAAGCACTAAAAAAGGAGGCCACATGGGTTCATGAGTTTCAGTTTGCCCTGAAAGTTGAATGTTGACAAAAGCAGTTGTTGGAGGAACAACTGTGGGTTCAACTTCACAAGAGCTGGCAGCCACAGGAGCCTAAGATGGAGCTGTGTTGGCAGAGTGGCTCTGAGACTGTGAAAGCAAGGTTTTCCAGCTCCTCTTCTGAGGATGAGGAGACTTGGGCTAAAACTGTCATCTGCAGAATCCAGAAGGTAAAAGCCCAGCAGCAAAAAGTCCAAGTAAGATCCTGGTTGGTTTGCTGCAATTGTGAAACATAGGGAAGGATGGCATCATGCTCCCTGGAGCAGAGATGGAGATGTTGGCCACCATTGCCATGTGCTCCTCCTTGGGGCAGTGTCTTCAGAGCTGCCATGATGACAAGGATGAGGGCGGAGGCCTGAGGTTCCATGTGTATGGACTGATTCTTGGACTGTGACCAGAGGGGTTGCCAGCTCCCATGTTGGATGGACATGTGGCTTTTGGATAATATGAAAGATTCTGGTGGGGAGCAGCTCTGGTGGAGGCTCTTCTGCACCAGGAAGCTTTTCATCAAGTTGGAGAGAAGCTCCAAGGACATTTTGCACTTTAGGCAAAGTGCTCAGAAAGACATTGTGAAGGGCACCTTTGTAATTGTTGAAATTGTATGACTTGTATTGTTACTGTAATTTGTATAATGTGCCTCATTACTTGCACAGGAATGCCTGTGGTATGGATTGCAAGGTGAGCAAAAAGGGTGAAATGCTGGTCAAATAAGTTTTTAAAATATGATTTTTATATTTCTTCACTTATAGTTTGCTTTGGGGGCTGAGCATTGCCAGCTAAATGTGGTCTGTGAAATTGCAAATTACCTTCCATGCTTGGGAAGGACCATTGTTTTGCCAATGTTTGCTAGAGGAGAGATTTTCATGCCAGAAAGTTATGAAAAGAGAGAGAAGAAGAAGGGACAAAGAAGCCATGTTCGCAGGAAAAGAGAAGGTGTGTAGATGGGAAACCAGAGCTGAGGGACTTTGCGAGCTCTGCTAAGACTGGCAGGGCCTTTGATTCTAGAAGAAACCAGATAAGATTCTCCTGGTTGTGGAACTGGAGAATGTGTCAGTGGTTTTAGGAGCCCTGTGTGTGTTTGCTCATCAGCTGGTGTGAGACTTTAATAAAGGAATGGCCTACCATTTTTTAGCTCCACTGTTTCTTTGCCATTTGCCCAAATTCAACGAAAACCTGTATGTGAATGGCTGTGACAACCATGACCCCTGGCCATACAGGGACAAATTAGTCAAGTTTCATTCTTTTGCATACATGCATATATTCTTTTAAATTATTACTTTGGGTTTCTTTGGATAAACTCCAGAAGTGGAAAAACTGGGTCATAAAGCAGTTCTGGTTTTTTTGTTTGTTTGTTTTTTATTTTTTGTTTTTTCTGAAGCTGGAAACAGGGAGGCAGTCAGACAGACTCATGCCCACCAGGGGGCGATGCTCTGCCCATCTTGGGGCATTACTCTGCCGCAATCAGAGCCCTTTTAGCGCCTGAGGCAGAGGCCACAGAGCCATCCTCAGCGCCCGGGCAAACTTTGCTCCAGTGGAGCCTTGGCTGCAGGAGGGGAAGAGAGAGACAGAGAGGAAGGAGAGGGGGAGGGGTGAAGAAGCAGATGGACGCTTCTCCTGTGTGCCCTGGCCGGGAATCAAACCCGGGACTCCTGCACGTCAGGCCGACGCTTTACCACTGAGCCAACCGGCCAGGGCCAAGGCAGTTCTATTTTTAATTCTTTGAGGTAACTCCATATGGCTTTTCATAGTGGCTTCATCAATCTGCATTTCCATCAGCAGTGCACAAGGGTTCCCTTTTTTCAACTACCTTGGCAACACTTGTTTGTTGACTTATTGATGATAGCTATTTTGACAGGTGTGAGGTGATATTTACTTGTAGTTTTAGTTTGTATTTCTCTGATGATTAGTAACTGTTAAGCATCTTCTTTTAAAATTTATTTATTGATTTTAAAGAGAGAGACAGAAACATTGTTCTGTTCCTGTATATGCCCTGATCGGGGTAAAAAAAAAAAAAGGAGCAAGCTTTGCATATTAGAATGATGCTATAACCAACTGGGCTATCAAGATAGGAAAAATTGAGCATCTTTTTATATGCTTATTGGCCATCTGTTTGTCTTATTTGAAGAAGTGTCTATTCAGGTCCTTTGCCCATTTTTAATTGGACTTCCTTGTTCTAGAGTTTTATAAGTTCTTTATAAATTTTGGATATTAACCCTTTATTAGATATATTGGTGAATATGTTCTTTCATTCAGTGGGTTGTCCTTTTTCATTTTGTTGATTGTTTCTTTGGCTGTGCAAAAACTTTTTTTTTTAATTTTATTTTTTTAATGGGGCGACATCAATAAATCAGGATACATATATTCAAAGATAACAAGTCCAGGTTATCTTGTCCTTCAATTATGTTGCATACCCATCACCCAAAGTCAGATTGTCCTCTGTCACCTTCTATCTACTTTTCTTTGTGCCCCTCCCCCTCCCCCTTTCCCTCTCCCTTTCCCCCCTCCCTCCGTAACCACCACACTCTTATCAATGTCTCTTAGTTTCACCTATGTATGGAATAATGCAGTTCCTGTTTTTTTCTGATTTACTTATTTCATTTCGTATAATGTTATCAAGATCCCACCATTTTGTTGTAAATGATCCGATGTCATCATTTCTTATGGCTGAGTAGTATTCCATAGTGTATATGTGCCACATCTTCTTTATCCAGTCATCTATTGACGGGCTTTTTGGTTGTTTCCATGTCCTGGCCACTGTGAACAATGTTGCAATGAACATGGGGCTGCATGTGTCTTTACGTATCAATGTTTCTGAGTTGCAAAAACTTTTAATTTGAAGTAGTTCCATCTATTTATGTTTTCTTTCGTGTCCCTTGCCTGAAGAGACATATCAAAACAAATATTGCTTTGAGAAGTGTTGAAATTTTACTGCTTACATTTTCATCTAGGATTTTTATGGTTTAACGTTTAACATTTAAATATTTTCTTCATTTTGAGTTTATTCTTGTGTATGATGTAAGAAGATGGTTTGGTTTTACTTTTTTGCATATCTTTCCAACACCATTGATTGAATAAAATATCTTTATTCCATTGTATATTTTTTCCTCTTTTGTCAAATATCAATTGAGTATAAAGGCATGGGTTTATTTATGGGCTCTCTATTATGTTCAATTGATCTATGTGTCTGTTTTTATGCTGGTGCTAATGTGTTTTGATTACTATGACCTTGTAGTATAGTTTTTATCAAGTATCATGATTCTTCCAACTGTTTTGTTTCTCAAGATTGCTGTAATTATTCAGGGCCTTTAATGGCTTTATATAAATTTTTGGATTATTTGTTCCATGTATGTAAAGTATGCCATTGGTATCTTAGTAGGAATTACATTGAATTTATAGATTGATTTGGGTAATATAGACATTTTAATGATGTTAATTCTTCCTATCCATGAACACAGTATATGCTTTCACATATTTGTATCTTCTTCAAATTTTTGGCGTAATTTTCCAAGTATAGTTCTTATATATCCTAGTTTAAATTTACACCTAGGTATTATATTATTTTTGAAGCAATTGTGAATGACATTGTTTCCTAGTTCCTTTTTCTGATAGCTCATTATTGGTGTATAAAAATACAACTGACTGGATATTAATTTTGTATCCTGCTACTTTACTGAATTCATTGATCAGTTCTAGTAGGGTTTTTTTTTTTTCCGAAGCTGGAAACAGGGAGGCAGTCAGACAGACTCCCACATGCGCCCGACTGGGATCCACCCGGCATGCCCACCAGGGGCTCTGCACCTCTGGGGCATCGCTCTGTTGCATCCAGAGCCATTCTAGCATCTGAGGCAGAGGCCACAGAGCCATCCTCAGCGCCCAGGCCATCTTTGCTCCAATGGAGCCTCGGCTGCAGGAGGGGAAGTGAGAGACAGAGAGGAAGGAGAGGGGGAGGAGTGGAGAAGCAGATAGGCGCCTCTCCTGTGTGCCCTGGCTGGGAATCGAACCAGGACTCCTGCATGCCAGGCCGACACTCTACCGCTGAGCCAACAGGCCAGGGCCTCTAGTAGGTTTTTGATGGAATCTTTAGGGTTCTCTCTAAACAGTATCACATCATGTGCATGTCACCTTCACTTCTAATTTGGATGCTTTTTTCTCATGTTTTTGTCTAATTGCTGTGGCTAGACCTTCCAATACTATGTTGAATAAGATTGGTGACAGTAGACATCCTTGTCCTGTTCTGGATCTTAAGGGAAATGCTTGTAGTTTTTGCTCATTGTGTATGACGCTGCCTGTAAGTTTGTCATAAATAGCCTTTATTGCATTGAAGTATGTTACTTCTAGCCCCACTTTGCTGAGAGTTTTTATCTTAAATGGGTGCTGGGTTTTATCAAATGCTTTTTCTGCATCTATTGATATGATCATGTAATTTTTATCCTTAATTCTGTTTATGTGGTATATCACACATATTGATTTGAGAATATTGTACCAACCTTGCATTCCTGAAATAAATTCCACTTGATCATGGTGTGTGATCTTTTTAATGTATTGCTAGATCCAGTGTGCTAATATTTGTTTAAGGATTTTAACATCTGTGTTCATCAGGAATACTGGCTTATCATTTTCTTTCTCTGTAGTGTCTTCATCTGGTTTTGGAATTAGGATAATCCAGCCATTGTGAAATAAGCTTAGGGGTCCTCCCTTATCTTGAATTTTTTTGAAAAATTTGAGGATAGGTGTTAGTTCTTCTCTGAATGTTTGGTAAAATTCACCAGTGAAGCCATCTGGTCCAGAACTTTGTTGGGGGTTTTTTGATTACTTTGATTTAACTAATTATATAATATGACTATTTGGATTCTCTGATTCTTCCTTATTCAGTTTTTGAAGATTGTATGTTTGTAGAAATGTATCAATTTCATCCATACTTTCCAATTTGTTAACATATAGTTGTACATACAAGGTCATGTTCTTAAGGGGAAGATGCTGGCTCTCCTGTTTCTTCTTCCCAGTTTCTTTATCTAAGATGTGTTTATCTTGGTCCATGGAAATTTAGAGAATATTGCGATAATAGCAATGTAACACAATAATAGAATCTTGGTTACTGGCCTTTGCAGAGCAGCATAATATTACAATTTGAAAATACTTTGGAATTTTAGCCATTATTTTAAGTTTTCTCTTATGTGCAACTGAACCTATATCCTAATTATATGAATAGTAAAGTAAACCTCTCTAGTTTCTCTCAACATATTGGTGCCAGAATAACTTAAATTCTAATTATAAATTTCTCACCTATAAACTCAACAACTCTCAACAAATTCCCCCCTCAGAGCCTCAACTTATGCATTTGTAAAATAGAAATAAAAATATTTATAATATGCAGTCAATCTCTCTCTTTCTTAGTACTTCTGTTTGGGTCTTTAAAATAGAAATATCAGTCTTCTATATAAGACTTTCTTTCATCCCCTTATTTACTCCTCATCATAGGAGAGAAAGTCATTATCAGTTTGGTGATATTAGAGAAAGGGTCTACACAGGCATAATCTGCCTTCTTTCTTTCTCAAAGTAATCTGTTCAGACAATGTTTGAGTAATCAACATAACCTTAATCAATTTCTACTCATGCAGAGAGTGGACTGCAAATCTAGTTGCTCTGCTGGTACCTGGTACAAAAATTTAATTTTGGAACAAAGAATTAGGAAGCTACATTGTGGTCACAGATTGAAGCTACATTCTCTAAGTCAGCTTTAACAGATATAAAACTGATGTTTTGATCTCCATCTAACTGTCGTGTCTTTTTTTAACTAGTTCTGAATTCACAGAAAGATGTTAACATGTGATGTCACCTCAAATTTTATAACAATACTTTATTAAAGATCAAAATTAAATAATTCATAAAATGTGTATGAGACTCAATTAGTGCTCAATAAATGATAATATTCTTCCTATACCTATAATTTCCTCAAATTACTGATGATAGTACCAATTTATTAACTTTATTGTGGAGATTAAATGAAATAGCAGAAGTAAAGCATTCAGGACCAAACCACTTCATAAATGAGTTAGTACTAGGTAAGTACTATAAGTAGGTCAAATTATTAGTTGTAAAAGTGATTATTTTCTCATTAAAACTCAAAATTAATTGCTTCAATGATGGAGTTCTCTCCCACTATGGAAACTTAATTTAAGGGTTTCTCACCAGTTCTACACTCAAATTCTCCACTTCTCCCCTCTTATAGCACTAACATCTTTGACTTCAAAGCCGTTATTCTCCAATAATGCTCCGATAAGACTCCAACATTCCCAGAGGTATTTCAAGGATTCCACAAATAAATATAAAATATTGTATATTATCTAAGTCATACATATGTCACTTTTATTTGGTTTATGTAACAGAGCTCCATGTAAGAATTTATTCTTTTAAAATTTACATTAGGAAAGTTTGAAAACCACTAGCTTAAAACAGTGACTCTTAGAATATTCTTGTTAAACTGTAACTTTGCTACTTAGCTGAAATAACACATTAATAGTCTCTCATTTGATTTTTGTTAAACTAATGCAAATTCTTAAAACTAACTCAAAGACCTAGAACCATTGATTATATATTTTAATTAAAAAGTCAGCTAACATTGATAATTGTATGTTTCCATCATATAAATGAAAGAGTATATGGTTTAGTTTTATTTTTTCCACTTCAGTTAACTTTCTTCTGACTCTGAAGTAGATATATATTACCTTTATGGTCATGTAGCATATAAAAAAATGTTCTGCTTTGGCAGAATCTTGTATTTTAGGAGCCTGCTTCCCATGTAAAAAATGCCAGACACTTTCCTATATTACCTTAAATTTTTACTGTGCTGTCATGCATGCTTGCCCTGAGTGATAAACCAGTAGCAGAAAGAATTGGGGATTTCACAAAATTCATTGTGATCATAGGTGGTGGTCAAAGTAGCAAGGTGCAGAGGCTCTAAATGCAGTAACACTAGTGTCCAGTGCTACTGGGGTAGACAGTAGAAGTTGCAGTATCACTAGTGCCCAAGAATCACAATATTGAATTCCTTAGAGTAGTTCTACAGTTTAATTTTGGACGTTGTTCCTGGCTTTGTAGCCTCTGCAGATATTCTGAAATTTAACTAGTTCACAGAATTTCTGGAAGGATAATGCTGTGAACTTGGTAAATTTCTTTTCTGTAGCTATCAACCAGATTTAATTTCTGATGCGTCCAACAACAGCCTTGATAGAAAGTCATTTATGATTTTAATTATAGTTTGAACAATAATTTATGAACATCTACCACACTAGTGACTCCCAAATGAAAACAAAAATATAATTATTTTCCTCTCCAGTTAAATATTTCCTTATTTAGCCTGTGAACACTCGTATGTTCTAACTTCTTAATGTAGTGGGTCTGAGAGATTATTATAATTTATTTTCTCTCTTTTCCTCATTTATTGCTAGATGATAGGAGAGTAATATTACCTAGCTAATATATTTATAATTTGAAGAACAAATGATACAGTGTTTTGGAATTAATTTGAACCCAAGAGGACAGTGAATTGATTACAGAATAAAAGTGAGTAGAGCAATAGTCCTGGCTCTAAGTGGGGTTATGAATCTTCTACAAAACAAGCTAAGTACAGTTCTAGGAGGCCAAGACAAAGGTATGAAGCAATAGGTCACCACTACATATCTCCCTATCCTTATGGCTTAACTGTAGTATACATACAACACAGAACAAAAGATAACCTACTCTTTACTGCACAATGAAGCCATTGATACGTACAGTATGCCAAAAGTATGTCAGAGGGGATGGAGCTATTAAACATATATAAGTAAAAGTAAAAATAAACTTATTAACTCACTTTTTAAAATATTAGATTAATAATGCATGAGGGATATGAAAATGGTATGAACCATGAGAATGGTACATAACTAACTGAGTTTAGGAAACTCTCCATAGCATCTAAAATGTTGCCCCTCTAGGGCAGTAACTTATCAGAAGGGTATTGGAAAAGCTAAACTGGAAGACCATGAAAGATGATCCCTGATTACATCCTAAAACTATCACTTTTATTAACAGTCAATCTGGACTCTGAGACCTTTGGAAATACTAGTCATCAGATAGTCTTACATGTTACACACTTATTGCTTACTATGTGTCAGGCACAGGTAATAATTCATTTAGAAATGTTGATAACAGTCTCTTGTTGGAGTTTTGGTTGCCAACACTCACAACACTTTTTCCCTTTGAGATCCTCCTTGTTAAGCTACAACTGATAGGGATTTTTTTGAAGAAGGTATTACTAACAAAGTTAACTATGAAGAATGGCTGAAAATTCATGCTTGTTGAAGGGTTGACATATCTTTTACAGCATGTACAAGCTGAGAAAAAGAAGATGATACTAAGATGTGGAGAGAAAAATATGGACCTGACAGATTCAGTTGATCAAAGAAGTCCTATGGCTTCTGACAGACAAGAGAGAACATCAGTTCTTGACATCTTCCCAGATCATTTGATACTTTATTGGACTTTAATTTTTGCCTTTGGATTCAACAGGACAGGTGCATTTATAAAATGTCCACCCACTTGCATCCCTGACACATGTACTTTTTATTTTTCTCAAGACACATTAGGGCAGGCAGTGGATAGAGTGTCAGACTGGGAAGTGGAGGACCCAGGTTCGAAACCCCGAGGTCATCAGCTTGAGCGCAGGCTCATCTGGTTTGAGCAAGCTCACCAGCTTAAGCCCAAGGTTGCTGGATTGAGCAAGGGGTCACTCAGTCTGCTGTAGCCCCCCAGTCAAAGCACATATGAGAAAGCAGTCAATGAACAACTAAGGTGCAGGAAATTATGCTTCTCATCTCTCTCCATTCTTGTATGTCCGTCCCTCTCTCTGTCTCTATCACACACAAAAAAACACATTAAATGGATTTTTGTCCTTATAACCCAGAGTCCCAACTAGAAAATAAATCAAAAGATAATAAGTACAATACAGACATGGGGTAAATATCAAGGAAAGAAAAAAGAAAACAGAGGATCATTTGGTCATTGGGTTTCTGTAAAGTTATTCAGAGATATTTTTTTAATGAGCCTTTAGTATTTTTTTTACTTGTCTCATATTCTCTAGCAATCCAATTATTTGTATTAAACTCTGATATTTTCATATCGGGCTTTTCTTTCAATCCGTGCAATAAAAGTTATTAGTAAGGATTTCAGAAGGTGATTTTTTATTTCTTTTTTTGAAAGTCTTCCTTTTGTTCATCTTCCTCTTCATACTTCTCCCTCTCCAACCCCAGACACCCGCACACACACATGCACACACATGTAGTTCAGTAAAAGTCAACAGTTAACATACATTCAAATATTGACTTTGTGAAAACCAAAGTACTACATATATGTATTTACAAAAAACAATTTTTTGCTTACCCTTTCCTTAGCTACAGGCTCTTGTGTTTCAATTCTAATTTTTTAAAAAAGATATTTTGACAGTTTTTTAAAGTGAAATACCTGCCTATGCTTATGTAATAGTCATGCTGTTGACCCTCACTATCTTTTTCAACTAAAAGCAATTCGAATGCTAGGCCTCTTATTTTTTGCAGTAATTGCTTAGGTTGGCTGTTTTCTTTGCATTCATCTTCTAATAAGAATAATTAGTAAGTATAGAATTAATTGGCCTTTCTGTGAACCTCCTGGAGGATGTTTGTCAGTTTCTCCCATTTTGTCTGGATTAAAAGAATAGCAATAACAGTACAAAGCATATTCATATTTACTGTAGAGGTCTCAAGTTCGGAATAAGTATACATGGGGTTTTCCTTAAGAAAATACAAATAGCAAAGTATATAAAAACCTCCAAGATGAGGTGGACAGTATTAGTTTGGAAACCATGGCTTAACATTTCTCACCTACCTCTTCTAGGTTTAGCAAACTGCATTCACTCAACAAATACATCCCTACTATATGTAGTGAAGTGCATGTACATATACTTACACATTAAATACATTTCCTGAAAAGACTTCCAACTCCACAATTCAAGGCAGGTTGAAAGCCAAATAGAATAGAATGTGTGAGAAGGAAGTTACCAAAAAAGGTTCAACTGGTTATGGTTAAGAGGGTGGTGTTGTCCGATATTTAATAGATCCAAAATTAATGTGTTTATTTCTAAAAGGGAGAGTTGACACAGGAACAGAGAAGGGAGAGTGAGTTGGCTACTTGGTTTGTATTTTATGGTTGATTTTTTTAACTATCACTCCCGGAAGAAAACATATTCAGTGTAAGAGGTCCAGATCCTGTCATCTTTCTGGTCATGGGTGATAGTGCAGGTGCCAGTGGAGTTGCATGTTACCATGTGAAAGCCAGCATTAGCTAGTTTGTCAAAGGCTTGTTCCAGAAAGGTAAATTTGAGATAATATCGAGAAGTGTATTGCTCAGGAGGACGGTCAGGGTCTCTGCTCTCATTTAGAGTATCTCCAAATACTTCTTTGGCCAATGAGATCTTACCACACACCATGATTCGAGCCACACGGCGGAATTTAACATCTGTTTGGCTATCCCGACCCAGAGCATAAGAACCTCGATATCCAATGGTGATGAAACCTGCCTTTTTGAGGTCAGAATTAATGTTTGCTGTCAGAGCTGGGGGATTATCATGGCCACTAATTTGGATGTTATTTCTTGAAGAGAAATTATATGTTATGTCAATGTTGGTGGAAAGCTCTTCTAAATCACTTTGGCATAAATCATTGCCAACTGAGTTGATCTTGTTGATTTTAGGAGCCAACATCTTCACTAACTCTGGTAGCTTGAAGTATTCTGCTTCTCTCTGGAGCCTACCACACTCTGGAAAGTGGTCAGGAAGCACTAGTTTCTGGTCTCTCATGTAGTCTAGCACATAGCGAAAGAGGAAACCATCTCGGTCTACAAAGAATCTCCCTTTGTTGTCCTGGATTAGGGAACAAGGAGTCTTTTCCATGAACATTTCCCAGAGTAGGGAGCCAGGAACACTGACCAATGTAGGATAACGAGTGATGTACACTTGACCACCCACATTGAGTTCAATAATCTCAGGAAAATGACTGAAATCCTCACTTGGTTTAGTGAAAGTTGATTTCTCTGGCATGGCCATATTGATCTGCAGAATAAAAAACATTGGTTCTAAGTAAATGTTTACAGTATGGGGATTCTGTTTATAAACATTATTTTCTGCACTCATACATACCACATACCAAGAAAATCAAGCAAACCATAACCTTTTTCAAATTAACTTTTTTTAAAGAGAAGAGGGGCAAGAGATGAGAAGCATCAACTCATAGTTGCTTTACATTAGTTGTTCTATTGACTGCTTCTCATTTGTGCCTTGACAGAAATGCTCAACCCAGTAACCTTGGGCTTCAAGCCAAATTAACTTGAGAATTGCAGAATATAAAAATCGTACAGAATTTGACTTTACAATTATATTTTTAATGTCTTTCTGAATGTTGGGTGCATCAAGTGATCACAATTTTCAATTCATGGCATCTTATCACAGTCCATGAAAGTCCCCCTTTTCTTGTAGTGTTTATTTGTTTTTGGTTATTCTATTTTACTGTCATATTCCATTCCCATTCCTATCCCATCAGAAGTTACCATTCTTTCAGGTTTAGTGTGTATTTTTTGTGTATGTATATCCTTGAGAAGTGAATTTTGTTGTTTTAAATAGATGTATGTTATTGTGTTATATATTTCAGTCTTAATTGATACATATTTATATGTTTTTCTCTCAGCACTATATTGCTCAAATTCCTTCATGTTGTTATGTGTTTATCTAATCTCCTGCTTCTACTCATGACATAATACTCTGTGGCATGAGCCCACTATGTCTTTCTATCAATTCTCCCAGTGAGCAACACCTAGATTTCCTTTAACTCCCTGCTCCAATTTGCACTCCTGTACATGTTTCCTATGGACCTGTGGCAGAACATTTTTAGGCTGTATGTCTAGCAGTGGTATTTTGAGTCACACTGTATGCATATACCTAACTTGACAAAGTAATAACATACTGCCCTCTAAAATGTCCCTTGTCTGCATTCCCATTTAATCCTCATATACCTACCACAAGTTTTCATTATCCAGATTTCTAAATTTTTGCCACTCTATTGTGTGTAAGGTGATACTTCATTGCAATATGAGAAAATTAGCTATAAAACAAAGGATATAGGCAACAATTAAAGACCATAACTTAGTTCCTTTTTACTGTCCACTCATTCTTTTCCTTTTACACCCCAACACTTGCCTTTACTAAAAACACTGTTTCCAACATAAAACAGTATGCTTATCACCTTTCTTTTCCTCTCATTCCACTTTATATCATTCAAGATTATTGTCCATATTAGACTTTGCTGAGTCTCTTTTTACTTCATGGTCCATTCTAATTTCATCTCTGTCACTGGTTTCTTTCTTCTCAAACGATCTTAAACTGGAATTGTACAATCCTCAAAACTGTGCTTTTGGCTTTCTAATCTCTCTTTCAGAAAACTCATTCTCTTAAGCTTTTCCAACTATTATGTTTACATAGATTATTACTAAATCTTAGTCTTTTTTTAAAGTTCAGTTCGCTATTGTCAACTACTTCCTGAATGTGCCAGTAGTACTTTGAATTCATCATTTTCCAAACAACACTCATGTATTTGAAAGTGTTTTGTAGAATCTGTTGTTTTAATTATTTTTATCTTTATTTTTACAACCTAAACAGATCATGTTTTATGACTTTTTTATGTCAATGATGCTCACAAGTTTTCTAATCATTTAACCTGAAGATTTAAAAACTTCAGAGTCATCTTATTAACTTATTTATCTACCTGATGCGTACTCCTCACTCTCCTAGAAATTATTTCTTCATGATGTCTCTTGTAGACATTATTACTACTGCTTCTTGTGTTCTTTATTCTGTACTAATTGATCTGAACATCCAAATTGATCTGTCCATCTCTAGTTGAGATCCATCAACATTTGTCTTACAGCCTACACCCACTTTCAATAAATGATCCTACCTGCTATTATCAGATTATCATATCAACTTCTTCTCTGTTTAAAAATTATCAGTGACTCCACTTTGCCTAAAGATAAAATCTAAAACTCTTACCCTGGAGCTCAAAGTGATTTTATAAGCTAGTCCTTTTCTCTCTTTCGTATAAGAATACTTAGCATTACAGAAGACTTACTATGTGCCAGACATTGTCTTTAGCCAATAAAGTGAGTATGAGCATTATCCTCATTTTGCCCATGAAGAAACTGGTAAATAACTTGTCCAACATGAAACTAATAAGTGTCTGAGGTGGTATTCATACTCAAGCAGTAGGACTCCAGTGTCTATGTTCTTAATTGACTATATCTGTCAAGACTTCTTAACATATACAAAAATGGTGTAAGCATTATTGTTTGCCTGTGAAATGTACATTTCTTGTTACCTTTGCCCATACTTTTTCCTTTCTAAAAAGGAGCATTCTACTTTCTTGACATCAAGGACTGATTCATGTCCCAGTTAAGATTATCCTTTTTCTCATAGTTTTATATTAAAATTGAAAATTTTATTTCATTTTTTATTCTTTGGTTTCTTACTTGTTTATATAACATAATAACAATAGTAGCAGTAACATTGTAACAATAGCTAACATTTATGAAACACTTATTGTATGCCAGCTTTTTTGGATCTCTTTTAATGTAATGACAATATTTTTAAAAATCCAATGAAGTAAATATTATTGCAATCTTTATTTCTCAAAGGAATAAACAAAGACATAGTTCATTATTATTTCTTATAGAAACTAGTGTTTTTAGTCTCAATTTAATAATCTACCTTTCATATTTAAGCTAGAATTATTTTTCTAAAATGTAAAACTTATTATAGACTTCCTTGCATAAACACTGTCAAAAGTTTCTTAAAGTCTAGAGAAAGAAATTCAAACATGTTAAATACAGTATATGAAAAGTTTCAAACCAGTCTTTGCTTGTTCTTGGGTTTTGATTCCAATTATCTTTCCCTTTGGTACCTTCAAAATGACTCTAAATTTTAGATACTGAATTTAAACCCAGTTCACCAGACTCATCTACTTTTACATGCCCACCTTGCTTTTAATTGTGATTCTTTTTGTGCCAAAAATATCCTCTTTTACTCTACCTATGCTCAATTTCCCTGTCCCTTTTTGAGAAATATTATAACATAGTGGTTTGGGGAAAGTCTAAGTTTGAATTCACCTCTGTAATTTACTACCTGGGTAACTGTGGAAAAATTACTTATTCCTATGAGCCTCAGTTTTCTTATCCAGAAAATAGATTAACAAAAATGCATAAGATAAAATTATGTATAATGTATATAAAGTACTTAACACAATGCTTATATAATAAGTGCTTAATGGATGGTTAGCTACATTGACCTCCTTAGCCTTACATTGGGACAAGCAGTGAAAGATTGCAACCCACCAGCTGATTACGGCACTACAAATCTTACAGTGATCCATTAAGAGTCCAGTAAAATAAACATCTTTTCCGACTGCTCACTTCATCTCTCCATATTCTTATTTTATCATTTCATATTGGAAATACCTCTTAGAGTATTTATTATACAACACACCTTAATTATTTATATGGGTTTTTTTGTCCCAAATAACCTCTAAGATAAATAGTAATCTTGACTTAAAAATCTTTGTATCCTCACCACTGTGAGCCTAGCAAGTAGTAAGTTTATGGTAAGCAATTATTGAATGATAACTAAATCACCAACAAACAAATGTGATACCAATTTTATTACTTTCATAATCCCAAAGTATATAAAAAGAAATCGATTTATAGAAATTCATTTTTAATACATGTGAGTATATAAACAAGAAATATACATATACTAGATGTTGCAGATTTCTGAACACAAAAACAAAATTTGTTATATATTCCCTTTTAAAAACCCATAAAAGATAGTTGTTTCCTATTGTACAAAAAGATAATTTTATAACACAATTCAGCAGGTGAAAAATAGTAATGAAAATTTGATACCTTCTTATTTCAGGTTTTTCTTTCTTGATTCTTTAGAGTTACTTCCTTTGCTCAAGTCAACTGATGATTTAAAATCGTAGGATTCTGAGTCACATTCAGCTTGTGAAGTAGACAGGAGTAGTCTCACGTTAGGATAGGATCTTTAGCTAAATCCTAAGGGCAGAACCTTCATTTCTGGAGGAGGAAGTCAAAAGGGGAAATTTTAGGACTGGAACTGCAGTAGATTCTCAACTGCCATACCCTTCTGGCACAACCACAGCCATATTTTGAGACATAAATAGGAATTTTACACTGAAAATTCTTGGTAAGACTACTCCTGAAAACTAGGAATTTCAAGTTACTTTAAAGAAATAAAAACGGATGTAGTTGCCCCCAATAGTGAAAAAGTGAAAGAGTCCCTGATATATTATCATAACATGAAGTCAGGAAAGGCAATTTCCAAAAAGGAAGATTTCTCATCTGTTTTGCATGCATTTGTAATGTAAAATTTATTTTTCATATAAAATCCTTTAGGTATGCCCCCTCCCTCACTTCCCCATCTCAGTGTTTCCTGTTTAGCTAGCTTGCTCAAGAGGAAGCGGGGGAGGGGGGTGTTCAATCAAGTTAACCATTCCTCTGTTTTTTCAATTATTTTTTAGGGGGATATAGTCCTATAATGTCTCATTTTTTCTCTCCTGTACATAAACCTCAGGTTTATAAGGGCTTGTGGTTGGCTGCCCTCAGTAAATCAAAGAAATAAAGGTCTCTGCAGGAGGAAATTAAAGGAGACAATGTGAAAGTAAATAGTATAAATCAAAGGATGAAATGTTCAATCCAGCTGTATGCTGTAAGTCTGGAATTGTTGAACTTCACATTTCAATGTTTTAAAGGCACTAAAGAATGTAGCTAGCACATCATTTTCTGTTGTCAAAAAACCCTGCAAGCAAGATGCAGTATTTAAAACAACAGCAATTAACAAAGTCAGACACATCAAAACCCCTGATTTCTACCCTAAAACTAGAGAGAAGTACTTTCTAAGGAAATCAGCTTATAAAATACCAATTTCTAATTTTATGAAACTTGATATCTTTGTGTTCTAATATCTCTTCTGTTTTCTCTTCTTCTCCTCACTCTCTACTCTTTTTGACCAGTCTGTCTTAAAAATACACTTTTAAAAATTAACATATCAATATATATTTGAAATATGATTCCCACTTTTTATGGTTAAGTTCAAAGAAATTCAAGACAGCTAAGTAGGTAACAGCTAAACTGGAAGTGTAAGCAAAAGGAAAAAACAACCTTAAGTAAGAATTAGAAAATAGTTTTGTTTTGTTTTTTTCTACTTGAAGTAAGAAAGCCTTGGCAACATTCCCAGCCCCTACTAGTAGCTTGGATCTATGGCTTTTTGTCTGCTCATAAAATAAAATGCAAAAATTAAATAAATTTAAAAAAATAAAATGCTAGTACCAAGATGCTTAAAATTCAAAATAAAGAAAATAATCACATGAAGAAAGGCAGTTTGAATTTTCAGAATTCCCTTCCAGGAAATTACTTGCCTGCTTTTGGATCTCTAGGCAGGTTTCACGTACAGTCCTCTCTCAGTACACAGAAAGAACACACGGAGACATACACATCCCCCACTCAAATGTAGAAGCTTCTGAATACCAGAAGCAGTGGACCAGAAAGGTAAGGAATCAACAGAACAGTTACCTTGAATCTCTAGCCACTCAAATAGGCACAGCCTTCAGCCCCTCACTGCCTCATCGCAGGCTTGACTCAGCTTGTGAACTGGCTTCTTGCTTTCTTCCCTCTCCTTTGTTGTGCTCTTTGGTGCTGTCTGAACTTCTTTTTATACTAAGAAGCATGTAGCCTCTCCCTTCCTGCTATGACTTACTTGGCTCTCTCCCCTGTCAGCCTTTCAGATGGAAAAGACGAACTTTATACTTCGTAGTCTGAGGAAGAAACAAAGTCCAGAAAGGATGAAGATGATGGTGGTATTAATAAAAATAACATTATTTAGGAATAAGAGAAATTTTTCTAAAAAATTTTTAAATTTTTATTTAGAAAATTTAATTTAATGGGGTGAAATTGATCAGCAAGGGTACATAGGTTTCAGGTAAACATTTCTATAAATAAACCTTCAGCAGCTGCAAATTAATTTAATGTTTTTCTTTTCATTTTCATTTTTTAATGTATTGTGTTGATATGGTTTCAAGTGTCCCACTCAATTTAACACCCTCTACACCCTGCATCATGCTCCCATGCCCCAAAGTCTCTTCCCAACCCCCATTTCTTTTCCTTTGCCCCCTCCCCTTAGCTCCACTTCCCCTTTCCCTCTGGCTATTGTTAGCCTGTTGTCTGTGTATATGTGTGGTGTGTACATATTTTTGGCTATTCCCTTCACTGTCTTTGATCCTGTACCCTCGTCCCCCTCCCTCTGACAGCTGTCCATCTGTTCCCTGTGAACCTGCCTCTGTTCTATTTTCTTCCTCAATTTATTGTCTTCATTACATTCCACATATAAGTGAGATAAAATGGTATTTATCTTTCTCTGCCTGGCTTATTTCACTTAACATAATAATCTCCAGGTCGATTCATGCTATTGCAAAAGGTAAGATTTCCTTCTTTTATAACAGCTCCATAGTATTCCATTGTATACATGTACCACATCTTTTTTATCCCCTCATCCATTGATGGGCATTTGTGCTGTTTCCAGATCTTGGCTATTTCAAATAATGCTGCAATGAACAAAGCAATGTATATCTTCTTTTTAATTAGTGTTTTGGAATTCTTAGGATATATTCCTAGAAATGGGATAGCAGGGTCATAATGTAGTTCCATTTTTAATTTTTTGAGGAAATTCCATACTGTTTTCTACTGTTGCTGAATGATTCTGCATTCCTACCAGCAGTTGAATGTGTGTTTTTTTATAAATAAATTTTTATTAATTTTAATGGGGTGACATCAATAAATCAGGGTACATATACTCAAAGGAAACATGTCCAGGTTATCTTGTCATTCAATTATGTTGCATACCCATCACCCAAAGTCAGATTGTCCTCTGTCACCTTCTATCCAGTTTTCTTTGTGCCCCTCTCCCTCCCCCTATATACTATTGGTTATTTCAGTAAATAAATGACATCATTGAGGACACCTTCCAGTATTATGTTCAACTATCTTTGTCATGTAAACAACACCCTCCTCAGTTACAAAATGTCTTTAGCAACTACAAATAATGTAATGTTACACAAATACTTTCTAAAACCCTGGAAGTGAAAAAAAAAGAGCTATCCTCTCCAAGAGCTCTCTCTCCCCCTCTTTTCTGTCCCATTTTAGCAGTATTTAATTAATGACAAAACAAAAAAGGATATATGCAGTATTATCTATTATCAAATAGTATTTAAGAACTAATGCATTTGGACTCTTTAATTACAAGATATTATAATCAATAGACCTTCAAATATTCATTTTTAAGGTAAGACAATCATTCCCAGAAGCACTACCTTTTTCCTCAGTAGATATTATCACATATTACATTGGCCCTGATTGGACCCTATGCCTACCAATAAACCAATCACTGGTAAGGAGATTTAGATAGCAATTATAGGATTAAATCAATATATATTTTAAATCTTTTATTAAATTTAATGCAGTGATATTGGTTAATACAAGTATATGTTTCAGGTGTATAATTCTATAATACATCATCTGTATATTTTATTGTGTGTTCACCATTCCAAGTCAAGTCCCTTCCATAACCATTTATCTCCTATATATACTCTTCTACTTCGCCCCACCCCCATTAACCTCTTTTAATTTCAGTATCTCTATCTGTGTATACTATAAGGATTTTTTTTTTGCTCAATTGTTTCAACTTTTTCACCCAATTCTGCAACCCTCTTCCCCTCTGACATCTGTCAGTCTGTTTTCTATGAGTCTGTTTCTATTTTGTTTCTTAGTTCATCTTGTTCATTAGATACCACATGTGAGTGAAATCATATGGTACTTGTCTTTCTTTGACTGGCTTATTTCACTTAAAATAATGTTCTGTGGGACCATCCATGTTATCACAAAGGGTAACAGTTCCTTCTTTTTTACAGCCAAGTAGTATTCCACTGTGTAAATGTACCACAGGTTTTTATCCACTCACCTACTGATGGGCCCTTGGACCACTTCCAAATTTTAGCTATTGTAAATAGCACTACAATGAACATAAGGGTGCATATATATTTTTGAATTAGTGATTTGGGTTTCTTCAGATATATTACCAAAAGTAGATACACTGAGTCATAAGGCAGCTCTATATTCAATTTTTGAGGTAACTCCATATTGATTTCCACAGTGACTGTACTAATTCTGCATTCCCAACAATAATGCACAAGGATTCCCCTCCTCAACATCATGGATGGACAACACTTCTTTGTTGATTTATTGATGATAACCACTCGGACAGGCGTGAGGTGATATCTCATTGTGGTTTAATTTGCATTCCTCTGATGATTAGTGACCTTAAACATATTTTCATATCTATTGGTCATATCCTTGTCTTTTTTAGAAAAGCGTCTATTCAGGTCCTTTGCACATTTTTAAAAAGATTTTATTCTTTCTTTCTTTCTTTCTTTCTTTATTTATTTATTTATTTTACAGAAGGGGAAGAGAGTGAGAAAATGAGAGAAAGAAGAGGTGGAGGAGCAGGAAGCATCAACTCCCATATATGCCTTGACCAGGCAAGTCCAGGGTTTTGAACAGACGACCTCAATGTTCCAGGTTGACACTTTATCCACTGAACCGCCACAGGTCAGACTGCCCCCCCCTTTTTTAAAGATTTTATTTATTCATTTTAGAGAGAGGAGACACAGAAAGAGAGAGAGACAGAGAGAGAGAAAGGGGGAGGAGCAGAAAACATCAACTCCTATATGTGCCTTGACTAGGCAAGCCTGGGGTTTCGAACTGACGACCTCAGCATTCCAGGTCAACGCTTTACCCATTGTGCATCACAGGTCAGGACAGGCTGCCCATTTTTTAATAAGGCAGTTTTTTTTTTCCTTTTGTTTCCATTGCCTGAGGTGATATTTTTTTTAAAAAAACAAATATTGTTAGTAGGAATGCCTGAAATTCTATTGCCCAAGTTTTCTTCTAAGATTCTTATAATTTCAAGGCTATCATTGAAGTCTTTATTCCATTTTGAGTTTATTCTTGTGTATGGTGTATAAAGATGGTCTATTTTCATTTTTTGTACATATTTGTCCAATTTTCCCAACATCATAGACAATCTTTGCCTGATTGTAAGTTTCTGCCTCCTTTATCAAATATTAATTGACCATAAAGGCATGAGTTTATTTTAGTGGTCTCTGTTCTGTTACATTGATATATATGTTTGTTTTTATGCCAGTACCATAATGTTTTGATTGGTATGGTTTTTTAGTATAGTTTATTATCAGGTAGCATTATTGCTCCAACTTTGTTCTTCTTTCTCCAGATTGCTATTGCTATTCAGGGTCTTTTGTGCCTCCATATATATTCTTGGAATATTTGTTCTAATTCTCTGAAATATGCCATTGCTATATATATTAAAATTGCTTTGAATTTATAGATTGCTTTGGGTAGTATGGACATTTCAATGATGTTAATTCTTCTTATATATGAACATAACTTATGCTTCCACTTATTAGTATCTTATTCAATTTCTTCAGTATCTTATAATTTTCCAAGTACGGGTCTTTTATAACCTTGGTTAAACTAATTGATAGATATTTTATTCTTTTTTGAAGCAATTGTGATTGAGATACTTTTTTTGGTTTTTCTTTGTTTTTAGTTTCCCTTTCTGATTGTTCATTATTGTGAAAAATACATCTGATTTTTAGATATTATTTTGTACCATGCTACTTTACTAATTTATTTATCAGATCTGGTAGTTCTTTTTTGCTGTTGCTGTTTGGTTGGTTGGTTGGTTTTTGCTTGTTTTGTGTGTGTGTGTGTAATCTTTAGGGTTCTCTATATACAGTATCATGTCATCTGCAAATAATGGCAGTTTTACTTTCTCCTTTCCAATTTGGATACCTTTTATTTCTTCTTCTTGTCTGATTGCTGGGGTTAGGACTTCCAGTACTATATTGAGTAAGAGTGGTAAAAGCAGACATCACTACCTCATTGCTGATTTTTTTTTCTTTTTCTTTTTTATTTTATTTTATAATTTTATTTTTTTAATGGGGTGACATCAATAAATCAGGATACATATATTCAAAGATAACAAGTCCAGGTTATCTTGTCGTTCAATTATGTTGCATACCCACCACCCAAAGTCAGATTGTCCTCTGTCACCTTCTATCTTGTTTTCTTTGTGCCCCTCCCACCCCCTATCCCTCTCCCATTCCCCCCTCCCCCCTGTAACCACCACACTCTTATCAATGTCTCTTAGTTTCACTATTATGTCCCACCTACGTATGGAATAATACAGTTCCTGTTTTTTTCTGATTTACTTATTTCGCTTCGTATCATGTTATCAAGATCCCACCATTTTGCTGTAAATGTTCCGATGTCATCATTTCTTATGGCTGAGTAGTATTCCATAGTGTATATGTGCCACATCTTCTTTATCCAGTCATCTATTGATGGGCTTTTTGGTTGTTTCCATGTCCTGGCCACTGTGAACAATGCTGCAATAAACATGGGGCTGCATGTGTCTTTACGTATCAATGTTTCTGAGTTTTGGAGATATATACCCAGTAGAGGGATTGCTGGGTCATAAGGTAGTTCTATTTTCAGTTTTTTGAGGAACCACCATACTTTCTTCCATAATGGTTGTACTACTTTACATTCCCACCAACAGTGTATGAGGGTTCCTTTTTCTCCACAGCCTCTCCAACATTTGCTATTACCTGACTTGCTAATAACAGCTAATCGAACAGGTGTGAGGTGGTATCTCATTGCCGTTTTGATTTGCATTTCTCTAATAGCTAAAGAAGATGAGCATCTTTTCATATATCTGTTGGCCATTTGTATTTCTTCCTGGGAGAAGTGTCTGTTCATATCCTCTTCCCATTTTTTTATTGGATTGTTTGTTTGTTTGTTGTTGAGTTTTATGAGTTCTTTGTATATTTTGGATATTAGGCCCTTATCTGAGCTGTTGTTTGAAAATATCATTTCCCATTTAGTTGGCTTTCTGTTTATTTTGTTATTAGTTTCCCTTGCTGAGCAAAAACTTCTTAGTCTGATGTAGTCCCATTCATTAATTTTTGCCTTCACTTCTCTTGCCATTGGAGTCAAATTCATAAAATGCTCTTTAAAACCCAGGTCCATGAGTTGAGTACCTATGTCTTCTTCTATGTACTTAATTGTTTCAGGTCTTATGTTTAGATCTTTGATCCATTTTGAGTTAATTTTTGTACAGGGGGAGAGACTGTAGTCCAGTTTCATTCTTTTGCATGTGGCTTTCCAGTTTTCCCAGCACCATTTATTGAAGAGGCTTTCTTTTCTCCATTGTGTGTTGTTGGCCCCTTTATCAAAAATTATTTGACTATATATATGTGGTTTTATTTCTGGACTTTCTATTCTGTTCCATTGGTCTGAGTGTCTATTTTTCTGCCAATACCATGCTGTTTTGATTGTCGTGGCCCTATAATAGAGTTTGAAGTCAGGTATTGTTATGCCCCCAGCTTCATTCTTTTTCTTTAGGATTGCTTTGGCTATTCGGGGTTTTTTATAGTTCCATATAAATCTGATGATTTTTTGCTCTATTTCTTTAAAAAATGTCATTGGAATTTTGATGGGAATTGCATTAAATTTGTATATTGCTTTGGGTAATATAGCCATCTTGATTATATTTATTCTTCCTAGCCAAGAACAAGGTATATTCTTCCATCTCATTATATCTTTTTCGATTTCCCTTAACAATGGTTTATAGTTTTCATTATATAAGTCCTTTACATTCTTTGTTATGTTTATTCCTAAGTATTTTATTTTTTTTGTTGCAATCGTGAAGGGGATTATTCTTTTGAGTTCCTTCTCAGTTGTTTCATTGTTGGCATATAGAAAGGCTATTGACTTCTGTATGTTAATTTTGTATCCTGCGACCTTACTGTATTGGCTTACTGTTTCTAGTAGTCTTTTTGTGGATTCTTTGGGGTTTTCGATGTATAGGATCATATCATCTGCAAAAAGTGATACCTTTACTTCTTCTTTTCCGATATGGATGCCTTTTATTTCTTTGTCTTGTCTGATTGCTGTGGCGAGAACCTCTAGTACCACATTAAATAAGAGTGGAGAGAGTGGACAACCCTGTCTTGTTCCTGATTTAAGGGGGAAAGCCTTCAGTTTAGTGCCATTTAATATAATGTTAGCTGATGGTTTCTCATATATGGCCTTTATCATGTTGAGATATTTTGCTTCTATACCCATTTTGTTGAGAGTCTTAAACATAAAATTGTGTTGTATTTTATCGAAAGCCTTTTCTGCGTCTATTGATAAGATCATGTGGTTTTTGTTCTTTGTTTTGTTGATATGGTGTATTACATTAACCGTTTTACGTATGTTGAACCATCCTTGAGATTCTGGGATGAATCCCACTTGATCATGATGTATTATTTTTTTAATATGTTGTTGTATTCGATTTGCTAGTATTTTGTTTAGTATTTTAGCATCTGTATTCATTAGAGATATTGGTCTGTAGTTTTCTTTTTTTGTGCCATCCTTGCCTGGTTTTGGGATGAGGGTTATGTTGGCCTCATAAAATGTGTTTGGAAGTATTGCTTCTTCTTCAATTTTTTGGAAGACTTTGAGTAGAATAGGAACCAAGTCTTCTTTGAATGTTTGATAAAATTCGCTGGTATAGCCGTCAGGGCCTGGACTTTTATTTTTGGGGAGGTTTTTAATGGTTTTTTCTATTTCTTCTCTACTGATAGGTCTGTTTAGGCTTTCTGCTTCTTCTTGACTCAGTCTAGGAAGGTTGTATTGTTCTAGGAATTTATCCATTTCTTCTAGGTTGTTGAATTTAGTGGCATAAAGTTTTTCATAGTATTCTACAATAATTCTTTGTATATCTACGGTGTCCGTGGTGATTTCTCCTCTTTCATTTTGGATTTTGTTTATATGAGTTCTTTCTCTTTTTTCCTTGGTAAGTCTTGCCAAGGGTTTGTCAATTTTGTTGATCTTTTCAAAGAACCAGCTCCTTGTTCTATTAATTTTTTCTATAGTTTTTCTGTTCTCTAATTCATTTATTTCTGCTCTGATTTTTATTATCTCCTTTCTTCGGCTGCTTTTGGGTTGTCTTTGTTCTTCTTTTTCTAGTTCCTTAAGGTGGGAAGTTAAGTGGTTCACTTGGGCTCTCTCTTGTTTGTTCATATATGCCTGAAGCGATATGAACTTCCCTCTTATCACTGCTTTTGCTGCATCCCAGAGATTCTGATATGTCGTATTGTCATTTTCATTAGTCTGTATATATCTTTTGATTTCTGCACTTATTTCTTCTTTGACCCATTCATTTTTTAAAAGTATGTTGTTTAGTTTCCACATTTTTGTGGGATTTTTTCCCTCTTTTTTGCAGTTGAATTCTAGTTTCAAGGCTTTATGATCAGAAAATATGCTTGGTACAACTTCAATTTTTCTGAATTTGCTGATATTGTTTTTGTGGCCCAACATATGGTCAATTCTTGAGAATGATCCATGTACACTGGAGAAAAATGTATACTCAGTCACTTTGGGATGAAATGTCCTGTAGATGTCTATCATATCCAGGTGCTCTAGTGTTTTGTTTAAGGCCACTATGTCTTTGTTGATTCTCTGTTTGGATGACCGATCTAGAGCCGTCAGCGGTGTATTGAGGTCTCCAAGTATGATTGTATTTTTGTCAGTTTTTGTTTTAAGATCAATAAGTAGCTGTCTTATATATTTTGGTGCTCCTTGGTTTGGTGCATATATATTAAGAATTGTTATGTCTTCTTGATTCAGTGTCCCCTTAGCCATTATGAAATGGCCATTTTTGTCTCTAAGTACTTTTCCTGTCTTGTAGTCAGCATTATCCGATATGAGTATTGCTACACCTGCTTTTTTTTGGATGTTATTTGCTTGGAGTATTGTTTTCCAGCCTTTCACTTTGAATTTGTTTTTATCCTTGTTACTTAGATGAGTTTCCTGTAGGCAGCATACAGTTGGATTTTCTTTTTTAATCCATTCTGCTACTCTGTGCCTTTTTATTGGTGAGTTTAATCCATTTACATTTAGTGTAATTATTGATATTTGTGAGTTCCCTGTTGCCATTTTTTATCTTGCTTTCTGTTAGTTTTGTGTCTTGTTTGATCCTTCTCTTTTGTTTTTCTATCTTTTGTTTTTATTTGGTTGTATTCCATACATCTTTCCTCTGTTGTTATCTTTTTTATCTCATGTGCTTCTGTGGTGGTTTTTTCAATGGTGGTTACCTTTGAGTAATGAAAAGGGTCCCTACCCTGTTCATTGTAGCGAACTATTTTGTGAGTACTTTTGCACTCCATCGTCCTTTGCTACTGTTAATCTCCGTCTTCTCCCCCTCTTTCTTTTTGTTGTTGTCACAGTTTAAATTTGGTTTTATTGTGTTCTTCTTGGAGCTTTTACTTGTGGCTCTGTTTTTTTTTGTTCTTTGTATCTGATTGGAGAACCCCCTTTAGTAATTCCTGGAGTGGGGGTTTTCTGATGATAAATTCCCTCATCTTTTCTGTATCTGTGAATGTTTTTATTTCTCCTTCGTATTTGAAGGATAGCTTTGATGGGTATAGTATTCGTGGCTGAAAGTTCCTCTCTTTCAAGACTTTAAATATTGGGGTCCACTCTCTTCTAGCTTGTAGAGTTTCTGCTGAGAAATCTGATGATAATCTAATGGGCCTTCCTTTATATGTTGTATTCTTCTTTTCCCTGGCTGCCTTGAGAATTTTTTCTTTGCTGTTGGTTTGTGTCAATTTCATTATGATATGCCTTGGAGTAGGTTTGTTGGGGTTAAGAAAACTTGGAGTTCTGTTTGCTTCTTGAACTTGAGGCTTTAGTTCTTTCCACAGGCTTGGGAAGTTCTCATCTATTATTTGTTTGAGTATGTTCTCCATTCCATTTTCTCTCTCTTCTCCCTCTGATATATCTATTATTCTTATGTTATTCTTTTTGATGGAGTCAGATAATTCTTGTAGGGCTATCTCATTTTTTTTAATTTTTGAGTCTCTTTCTTCTTCTCTCTGTTGTGCCTCAAGTTGCTTGTCTTCTATTTCACTAATCCTCTCTTCTATCTGACCTGTTCTATTAGCTAAGCTTGTTACTTCGTTTTTCAGCTCGTGAATTGAGTTTTTCATCTCTGTTTGATTTGTTTTTATAGTTTCAATTTCCTTGGACATATATTCTTTGTGTTCATGGAGTTGTTTTCTGAGCTCCCTATATTGCCTTTCTGTGTTTTCTTGTATATCTCGGAGGATTTTTAGGATTTCTATCTTGAATTCTCTGTCATTTAGTTCCCAGGTTTCCAATATATTAAATTTTTTCTCCATAGATTTTTCCTCATCTAGCTGTGTTACCTCTCTTTCTTTTGTATCCATGATATTCGATTTTCTCTTCCTTAATGGCATCTGATGGTGGTTTTGTTGATAGTATTAATGAGATTTAATAAAGAATAAAAAGTTAAAAAAAATAAAAAAATAACAAATCGAAAAGTTTTTTTTAAAAAAAATTAATAATGAAATAAAGAAAAATAAAATAAAATAAAATTTTTTTTTTAAAAAAAGGAAATTATTCCCCCCCTCTTTTTTTCCTCTCCTCTCCTCTCCCCTCTTTCTTGAGAAAATCTTGTGGTGGACTGTGAGTTATAACAAACAATGCCTGTGATGGAGGGCCTGAATTGGGGAAAAGTAATAAAGGGGCAAAAAAGAGAGAAAGAAAAAAAAAAAGGAAAAAAAAAAGAAAAAAGAAAAAAAAAAGAGCATATGGACCCACAAAAAGCAAATAAGGAAAAAATTTGGGTCAAGAATAAAATGATTTGCTTTTAGGTGTTGGTTTTCTAAGAGTTATGATGAGAGGAATAAGAGGAAAATGGAAAAATGGGGGGACAAATTAAAAACTTACTATTGTATTTAGTGGAACAAGAACTAGATAATATGGTGAGCCAGGGATGGGAGCACTGCTAGTGAGTTAAAAAGGTGAAGTAAAAACCCCCCAAAATGCCACAAACATAGGTTTGAGTCCCAGATAAGATAATTTGTTTGTTATTGAGGTTTGAATGAGAGGAGATGTAAAGGAGAAAGGAAGAAACTAATATAGAGGGAGAAAAGAAAGAGAGAGAGAGAAAAAAAGAGGGAACCACTAAAAGAAGAAAAAAGAAAGGAGAGAGAGAGAGTTAAGGGTTTTGGAGTGCAACCCTCATAGAGAGAAAGGAAGAGAAGAGAAATGATAATGGGAGATGTAACACTTATGGGTAGTGTAGTTCAAGGAGAGGAGAGAGTAAGACCGGTAGAGAGTTAATCGGCCAAATTGGAGGAGGAAAAAAAAGTCTCAAGAATGAAGATAAGAGAAACAAACGAACAAATATAATAAAATGGGATAGGTTATAAAGTCTGCAGATTATTCTTGATTTTGAGAGGTTATCTTCTTGCTTTTTCTTTTCTCTCCCTCTTCCTGGTCGGTGACTCTGTACCGCGGGTTCTGCCCCTTTGGCATGCTCAGGTAGAGGTTTGCAGTTGATAAGTCTCTATGGCAATGTCATGTATTGTGCTTTATTCTCGTTGGGAGTCGAGGCTTATTAGCATTTATAGGCTCCGACAGTGAGAGAGTCCGTGTTCCTGGTGCCTTTCTCCTAGTCTTTCCTTCCTCAATTAGTAGCCTGATAGTCCAGGTATGGGGTTGCTGCTGCCTCTGCCTGGATAGTAAGAGGCTCAAATTGCTGGCAACTCCCCACTCTACTTCCACTCAGCACAGGGCTCTGGGTAAGGCTCAGTCAGTCAGAGCTGCTAGCATAATCAGGCGGACTTTCCGCCCACTCGAAGACCTCTGGCTCTGCCACTCTATCCGGTAACACAAGCGGGCGCCCACTTCTGGGGCGCTTGGAGGAAACTCTCACTCACTGTCTGCAACCAGGATATCCGGCCAGCAGTCTCACGCTCTGAGTGAAACCCCCAACCGCAGGGAAAAGTTGCAGCGTTGGAATTGAGTCTCGCTCCGTCCCCGTGTGCGGCTTTTGCAAGGCGCTGGGGCGGCCCGAGATTCCGCTTTGGCCCACACAAAGGCCCCTGACTCTGCCCCTCTGTGCGATAACACGGGCGCGCACTGCGGAGGCACTCGGAGGAATCTCTCGCTTACTATCTGCGCGCGCAAACCAGGATATGAGGCCGGCCGCGGTTCCCTCTGAGTGAAACAGCTTCCAGCACGGAAAATCTCCACCATTGGGATTAGTTCTCACTCCCTCCCGTGCGTGGCTTTCCCAGGGCGCTGGGGCTGCCCAGAGACTCTGCCCTCAGCCCACAGAAAGGCCTCTGACCCTGCCTCTCCGTGGGGCAACACGGGCACCCACTTCCGTGGCTTAGGAAGAAATCTCTCTCCCACTAACTGCGCACCGACCAGGAGACCGGGTAAAATGGCCGCTCCGCTTGTCTTTCTTTGTTTGGGTTTGGCGCGAGTGTTAGCTTGTATTGCCCGGGTTGCCACAGGATCAGATTTTCCTTGGCTTGGATCTCTGAGCCACAGCCTGGTTCGGCCGTTTTTGCTGCGGCGGCCTGGATCTATTCACCCCCTTTGCCTGCCTCAGTTTCTATATTCACAGTTACCAGAGAAAGCCGCCCTGTTTAGGTTAGTGAGGAAGGCGGAGCATTTCTTACTCCCTATTTCCTTCGGGGTTTGGTTATATATTTAGCCAATTTTTCACTCAATCATACCTTTGGGTGTATTGCAAAGAATCTGGAAGCTCCAAGTATAGGTTTTTCTGTTTCTGGTTGAAGATCTTGTTGAGTTTTGGGGGAGATTTATCGGTATCGCTTCCTACTCCGCCATTACTCTGACGTCATCTCCTCATTGCTGATTTTAAGGGAAACATTTGTAGGTTTTACCCATTGAATATGATGTTGGCTGTCTGTGGATTTGTCATATATGGCCTTTATTATATTGCGTTATATTCCCTCTATTACCCCATTGCTGAAAGTTTTTATTATAAATAGGTGTTGGATTTTATCAAATTCTTTTTTTCTGCATTTATTGACATGAACTTGTGGCTTTTATTCTTCATTTTGCTTATGTGCTTTATCACATTTATTGATTTGCAGATATTGAACCAACTTTGTATTCCCAGAATAAATTCCACTTGATCACGGTATATGATCTTTTAAATTTATTGCTGTATCTGATTTGCTAAAATTTTGTTGAGGATTTTAGCTTCTCTGTTCATTAAAGATATTAGCATACAATTTTCATCTTTGTAGTGGTTTTGAAATTGGGATAATGTTGACCTTGTAATATAAGTTTAGAGTATTTCCTCCTCTTTATCTTTTTGGGATAATTTGGGAAGGATAAGTATTAGTTTTATTTGACTGTTTGGTAAAATGCACTTGTGAAGCCTTCCCATCCAGGACTTTGTTTTGTTGGGAGTATTTTGATTATTGCTTTAATCTCACTAGTTGTAATATGTCTGTACAGGTTTTCTGATTCTGTCTGATTCACTTTTAGCAGCTAATATGTTTCTAAGAATTTACCTATTTCACCCAAGTTTTCCAATTTGTTAGTTCTTTATACTTTCTATATATTTATTATCCCTTGCTGGATATACTAGTTGCAATTGTTTTCTCCTATTATTTAAATTATATTCTCACTTTCCAGATAATGACTTTAGCACACAAAATTTTAATTCTAAGAAAGTATAATTTATTTGTGTTTATTTTGTTTTCCATGCTTTCATTGCCAAACCCAAAATTCCATTGCTAAATCCAAGTTCATAAAAATTTTAGGTCATAAAGATTTTAACTGTTTTGTTGGCTTTTCATTTGAACTAATTTAATTAAAATCTACAAAGCACTAGTTACTGAAACATCAAGATTTCTCTTACTTTATTTTTTATTATTTCTAACTTATTGAGATATAAATGACATAGAACCTTGTAGAAATTAAAAGTGTACAATGTAATAATTTGATAACTGTATTTATTATGAAAAGGATACCACAATGTGGTTAGTTAAAATCTACATCATCTGGCTCTGGCTGGTTGGCTCAGTGGTAGAGCGTTGGCCTGGTGTGCAGAAGTCCCGGGTTCGATTCCCGGCCAGGGCACACAGGAGAAGCGCCCATCTGCTTCTCCACCCCTCCCCCTCTCCTTCCTCTCTGTCTCTCTCTTCCCCTCCCGCAGCAAGGCTCCATTGGAGCAAAGATGTCCCGGGCTCCTTGGCCTCTGCTCCAGGCGCTAGAGTGGCTCTGGTCGCAACAGAGCGATGCCCCAGAGGGGCAGAGCATCGCCCCCTGGTGGGAAGAGTGTCGTCCCCTGGTGGGCATGCCGGGTGGATCTCGGTCGGGCGCATGTGGGAGTCTGTCTGACTGTCTCTCCCCGTTTCCAGCTTCAGAAAAATACAAAAAAAAATCTACATCATCTCACATAATTACCTTTCTTTGTCTGTGGTGAGAACATTTATGACCTACTGCCATTACAACTCTCAAGAGTATAATACATTGTTAACTATAATCACCATGCTACACATTGGTCCCCAGTATTTATTCATCTTATAGCTATATGTTTGTATCTTTTTACCAATATCTGCCCATTTCTCCCAACACCCAGACTCGAAACCAATATTCTACTTTGTTTTTTATGGATTTGGTTGTTAGATTATCTATATAAGTGGGATTGTAGATTGTTTGTCTCTCTCTCTGATTTACTTCAATTAGCATAATGCCCTCCAGGACCATCTATGTGTTTGTAAATAGTAGGACTTCCTTCTTATTTATTTATTTTTAGATTTTATTTATTCACTTTAGAGAGGAGAGAGAGAGAGAGAGAGAGAGAGAGAGAAGAAGAAGAAGAAGAAGAAGAAGAAGAAGAAGAGGAAGAAGAAGAAGAAGAAGAAGAAGAAGAAGAAGAAGAAGAAGAAGAAGAAGAAGAAGAAAAGAAGAAGAAGAAGAGAGCAGGAAGCATCAACTCCTATATGTACCTCGACCAGGCAAGCCCAGAGTTTCTAACCAGTGACTCAGCATTCTAGGTGTATGGTTTATCCCCTCTGCCACCACAGGTCAGGTTTCCTTCTTTATCATGGTAGAAAAATAGTTCATTTGACATATACACCACGCTTTTTTATCCATTCATACATATATGGAAACAATATTGTTTCTATATCTTGGCTGATGTGAATAATGCTGTAATAAACACAGGGTTAATATATTGTGAAATTGATTTCCATTTCTCTAGATATATACACATACGTGGGACTATTAGATCAAAGGATTGCTCTTTTATTAATACTCTGAAAAATCTCCAGACTACTTTATTTTTTAAAGTGGATGTAATCATTTATACTCCCAACAATAGTGCTGTACGTACATGTGATCCTTTTTCTCCACATTCTCAAAAACTCTTATTTATTGTCTTCCTGATAATTGCTATTTTTACAAGTGTGAGTTAAGATCTTACTGAGGTTTTGATCTGCATTTCCCTGATAATTAATGATGTTGATCATTTTTTTCATGGGCCTATTCATGATTTTTATGTTTTAATTGAGAAAATGTCTATTCATGTCCTCTGACCACTTTAAAATTTTGATTATTTGTGTTTTTTCCTATTGGGTTGTATGAGTATTGTATATACATTGGATGGTATCTCCTTTCAGATAGATAATTTGAACATTTTTTTTTCATTTTCCATAGGTTATCTTTACATTTTGTGATTGTTCCCTTTGCTGTGCATAAGCTATTTACTTGAAACAGTCCTACTTATGTATTTTTATTTTGTTTGTGCATTTGGTGTAATATTAAAAAAATAATCTCCATGATAATGTCAAGAACGTTTTTCTCATCTACTCTTCTAAGATTTTTATGGTATAAAATCTTATGATCAAGTTTTTAAACCATTTAGAAATAATTTTTAAATTTAATTTAGTAGATTAAAATTGGTTAATAAGATAATATAGATTTCAAGTGTACATTTCTATGATCTGTATATTGCTTTGTGTGCCTACCACCCACAGTCAAATCACCTTGTCACCATATATTTAGCCCTCTACCCCCTTTACTACACTCCACCCACTTCCTTCTGATAAAAATCATACTGTTATCTATGTCTGTGAGTTTCAGTTTTATATCTCACATATGAGTAAAATCAAATGGTTCTCAGATATTTCTTTATTCTCTGAATAAATTCTTTTGCTTCATGTTATATTCTCAAGGTCCTTCCATGTTGTTGCAAATGGCAGTATTTCACCTTTTCTTATGGCTACATAACAATATTTCATAATATATATGTACCACACCTTCTTTATCCAGTGCTCTATCAAAGGACACTTTGGTTGTCTCCATGTCTTAGCCATCATGAATAATGCTGTATTGAACAAAAGGGTGCACATATCTTTGCAAATAAATGTTATTAAGTTTTTTAGCTAGACACCAAGAATGTTGAGGCATATGGTAACTCTATTCTTAATTTTTGAGGAACCATCTTACTGTTTTCAATAGTGACTGTACCAGTTGACATTCCTACCAGCAGTGAATTCAGGGTTTTTTTCTCCACAACCTCTCTAACACTTGTTATTACCAGTTTTGTTGATATTAGCCATTCTAACAGATGTGAGGTGGTATCTCATCGTATTTTGATTTGTATTTCCATATTAGTTAGTGAAGTTGAACATCTTTTCACATATCTGTTTGCCATTTGTATATTTTCTTGAAAGAAGTGTCTATTCATATTCACTGACTGTTTTTTGATTGGATATTTGGGATTTTTTGTTGTTGTTTTTTGGTGTTGAGTTGTATGAGTTCTTTATATATTTTAAGTATTGAAAATATTGACTCCTTGTTAAAGCTTTGTGTGCAACAATCTCCCATTCAGTTATTTGTATTTGTTTTGTTGGTGATTTACATTACTGTTCAGAAGCTTTAAAGTTTGTTATAGTCCCATTTATTTACTTTTGCCTTTACTCCCTTGCCTTTGGGGTCAAATTCATAAATTATTCCCAATGTCCAAGGTCCATAAGTTTGGTAGCTATGTTTATTTCTCTGTAATGTATTATTTTAGATCTTTTTTAGGTCTTTGATCCATTTTAAATTAATTTTTTGTTCATGGAACAAAATGTAATCTAGTTTCATTCCTTTGCATATAGCTTTCTAACTTTCCCAGCACCATTTACTAAAGAAGATTTCTTTACTCCATTGTGTGTTTTTGGCTCTTTTGTCAATATGCGTTTGCTCATAGATGTGCGATTTTATTTCTTGATTCTCAATTCTGTTCCATTGTTCTGTGTGTCTGTTTTTCTTGTCAGTACAGTAAAATGCTGTTTTGATTATCATAGCTCTTTAGCATAATTTGAAGTCAGGTAGCGTGATATCTCAGGCTTTTTTCTGTTTTCTTTTGATTGATTTGGCTATTCAAGGTCTTTTTTGGTTCTATATAAACCTGATGATTTAATATTCTATTTCTTTTTAAAACTGACATTGAGATTTTGATGGAGGTTGTAATAAATCTGTATATTGCTTTGGGTAATATGGCCATTTTAACTATGTTGATTTTTTCCAATCCATGGACACCAAATATCTTTACATTTTATTGTGTCTTTTTCAAAATCTTTTAATAATGAATGCTCTGTTGTTTCAGTATATAGGTCCTTCATATCTTTTGTTAAATTCATTCCTAAAGTGTTTATTATTTTGTTGCTATTGCAAATATAATAGTTATTTTTCTGAAATTTTATTGTTCTTATAAGAAAGCAATAGATTTTTGTACATTGATTTTGTATCCTGCAACTTTATTGTATTTGTTGTTTCTAATAGTATTTTGGTCGAGTATTTAGGTTTTGTATATGCATAATTATGTCATCTGCAAAAAATGACATTTTTACTTTTTCATTCTCAATTTGATGTTTTTAATTTTTTTTCCTCTTGCCTCATTGCTCTTGTTAGGACTTCCAGAACTGTTGTGATTAAGAGTAGTGAGAGTGGGCATTCTTGTTTTGTTCCACATTTTAGAGAAAATGTTTTCAGTTTATCATCATTGAGTGTCATGTAGGTTGAGAGTTTCTCATGTATGGTGTTTATTATGTTAAGATACATTCCTTCTCCAGCCATTTTATTGAATGTTCTAATCATTAATGGATGTTGTATCTTAGTAAATGCTTTATCTGCATCTATTAATCAATCATATGTTTTTTATCCTTTGTCTTGGTAATGTGGTGTGTTACATTGACTGATTTGTATATGTTGAATAATCCTTATGCTCCCGGAATGAACACTATTTGATTGTGAAATATTCTTTTCTTAATGTACTGTTGTATTCAATTTGCTAGTATTTTGTTTGGGATTTTTGCCTCTGTATCCATCAGAGATACTGGTCTATAGTTTTCTTTTTTTGTGTTATCCTTTCAAAGTTTTATGTTTGGCTCATTAAATATGTTCAAATTATCCTTTTTCTTAATGTATTGGTAGTGTTGAAGAAGAACAGTTATCAAATCTTCTTTGAATGTTTGATAGAATTCATTAGTAAAGCCATCTGGTCTTAGATTTATATATTTTTTAGAGGTTTTCAATGATTGTTTTAATTTCCTCACTGTTGATAGGTCTATTTAGATTTTCCAGTTCTTCATGATTCGGTCTAATAAGCTTATATGTGTCTAAGAATTTATCCATTTCTTTGAGGTTATTGAATTTGGCAGAGTATTCTAGTATGATCTTTTTTATATAAATTTTTATTAATTTTAATAGGGTGACATCAATAAATCAGGGTACATATGTTCAAAGAAAACATCTTCAGGTTATCTTGTCATTCAATTATGTTGCATACCCATCACCCAAAGTCACATTGTCCTCCGTCACCTCAAGATCCAACCATTTTATTGTAAATGATGTGATGTCATCATTTCTAGTATGATCTTTTGTATATCTGTGACGTCAGTCATAACTTCTTTTATTTCTGATGTTGCTTATATGAGTATTTTATCATTTTTAAGTGAATCCAGCCAAAGATTTGTCAATTTTTTAATAAATCTTTTCAACTTACCACCTTTTTTGTGTTAAATTTGTATATTCTGTTTGCTTCCTATTTCATTTAAATCTGTTCTAATTTTTATTATTTCATTTCTTCTGCTGACTTACAGCTGCTTTTGTTATTTCTTTTCTAATTCTTAAGATGTATAAAAGTGAGACTTATGGATATAGATAAAAGTGAAATAGTTACATTGGGGAGGAGCTGGGGGAGGGGATAAAAGAGGGACAAATGAATGATGATGGAAAATGATTTGACTTTGGGAGATGGGTATACAAAATAATCAAGAGTTCAAATGTTATAAAATATTTACCTGAAACCTATGCACTCTTATTGACCAATGTCATTAAATTTAATTTTCTAAATAAAAATTTAAAAAGAATGATATAAGTTGTAAAATGAAGGAATGATAGAAAGATACTATCTAAAATGCACGCATCAAAGGAAAGCAAGATGGTTCTGCAGCTTTGGAGAAGTTGGCAGTTCCTCAGAAGATTCATATAGTTACCATTTGAGCTAACATCTAGGTACCAATAAAAATAAAAATATATAGCCACACATAAAACTTTATAAGGATGGGTACAACAGCATTATTCATAATAGCAAAAAATGGAAACAACCTAAATGTACATATACTGGTAAATAAATAAACAAAATGTAGTATAGCCATACAATGAAATATTATTTGGCCATAAAAAGAACTAAGTACTGAAACATGCTACAGCATTGATGAACCTTGAAAATACTATGCTAAGTGAAAGAAGCCACTCATGAAAGAATTCATATTATTTTATTTATATGAAATATCAAGATATAGAAAATAGACTAGTGGTTTCCAGGGGCTGGAAGATAGAAGGAATTGGGAGTGACTGTTAATGGATATAAAGTTATTTGGGGGGTGATGAAAATAATCTAAAATTAAATAGTAGTGAAAAAAAGATGTTAAAGCATTAACTTGGGACTTCTCTTGATTTTAGAGAAGGGCTTATAATAATGTAATATTCCTTCTTATCAGTGTTTTTGCTTTCTCCTAGAAGTTTTGATATGTCATGTTGTCATTCTCATTTGTCTCTCTCTATATTTTTATCTCACCTTTCATTTTTCTCTGACCCAGTCATATTTGAGTAGTATGCTGCTTAATCTCCACATAATTTTGGGTTTCTTTACTTACTTTTTGCATTTGATTTCCAATTTCAAAGCATTGTGGTCAGAGAATATGCTTGGTATGATTTCAATCTTGAATTTGTTGAGGTTAATTTTTTGACCCAACATGTGGTCTATCTTTGAAAATGTTCCATATGCATGGCAGAAGAATGTATAATCGGGTGTTCTGTGATGAAAGGAATGGACTAAATGTCAATTATTCCATTTTGTCTAATTTGACATATAAAGCCAGTATTTCTTTATTGGTTTTCTGTTTGGATGATCTATCTAGAGCTGTCAGTAGAGTATTAAGATTCCCAAATATGAGTGTGTTTTTGTCTGTTTCTCTCTTCATTTCTGTTAGTAATTGCTTTGTATATTTTGGTGTTCCCTGATTGGATTTATATATATTGAGAAGTGTTCATTCTTCTTGATTTAGTGTCTTCTTCATGATTATAAAATATCCATCTTTGTTTCTTATTACCTTTCTTATCTTGAAATATATTTTGTCAGATATAAATATGGCTACACCTGCTTTTCTGTGTAGAGTTCTTTCATTTATTTTATGCTCATGTCTCTCTTCTCTCCTCTGCATCATTTCTAGATTTCTATTTTCAATATCACTATTTCAGCCTGACCAGGCGGTGGAGCAGTGGATAGAACATCGGACTGGGATGCGGAAGGACCCAGGTTCGAGACCCCGAGGTCGCCAGCTTGAGTGCAAGCTCATCTGGCTTGAGCAAAAAGCTCACCAGCTTGGACCCAAGGTTGCTGGCTCGAGCAAGGGGTTACTCGGTCTGCTGAAGGCCTGCGGTCAAGGCATATATGAGAAAGCAATCAATGAACAACTAAGATGTCGCAATGAAAAACTGATGATGATGCTTCTCATCTCTTTCCGTTCCTGTCTGCCTGTCCCTATCTATCCCTCTTTCTGACTCTCTCTCTGTCCCTGTTTTAAATATATATATATATATATATATATATATATATATATATATATATATATATATATATATATATATATATATCACTATTTCATTCTTCCATATGGACAGCTCTATTTCTTTTGTTTTTTGTTTTTTTGTTTTTTTTTTTCATTTTTCTGAAGCTGGAAACAGGGAGAGACAGTCAGACAGACTCCCGCATGCGCCCCACCGGGATCCATCCGGCACGCCCACCAGGGGTGGTGCTCTGCCCCCCAGGGGGGGATGCTCTGCCCATCCTGGGCATCGCCATATTGCGACCAGAGCCACTCTAGCGCCTGAGGCAGAGGCCACAGAGCCATGCCCAGCGCCTGGGCCATCTTTGCTCCAATGGAGCCTTGGCTGCGGGAGGGGAAGAGAGAGACAGTGAGGAAAGCGCGGCGGAGGGGTGGAGAAGCAAATGGGCGCTTCTCCTATGTGCCCTGGCCGGGAATCGAACCCGGGTCCTCCGCACGCTAGGCCGACGCTCTACCGCTGAGCCAACCGGCCAGGGCCCTTGGCCAGGTCTATTTCTTAAGTTTATTTGTTAATTTTTTATCTCTATTATTGAGTTCTTCATCTTCAGAATTCTTTTAAGTTTCAATCTCTTTTGTAAAGTAGATATTTTGTTCATTGATCTGTTATCTCAGATTATTAAACTGTCTGAGTGTATTTTATGTCATCTTGTTGAGTTTTTCAGAAGAGTAATCTTTAATTTTCTGTTATTTATATCATGTATTGCCATGTCTTTAAGTTTGTTTTCTGGAGATTTTTAATTTTCTTTCTGAGTTGCCTCATTACTTTGGTTATTCGTGGTATTTTATGAATTCTTTCACTGCCTAGGCCTCTATGTATGAGTGACAGTTCTCTAATACCTAAAGATCTTTCTATTATTTTCTAGTAGGTAGTGATAAATCACAAGTTTTATAGCTTACTTGCATTTCAGTAGCTTTTCAGATATCTGAGAGGTGCTATTCTCTGGGTAAATGGTTTCCTCCCTGTGGTCTTTTTTTTTCCTTAGCCCCAGGGTACCAACCCAACAGGAGAATGCAGTGGATGACGATACTCCAAATTTGTGAGTCTTAGCGCTGTCTTCTACACTTTGACACTGATGTCAGTATAGTAAGCATGTGTGAAGGAGGGTGGATTGGAGAAACCTGGTAGGCTTTTCTGTTGTTTTGCTTTCCTTGTAATAGTGACATTGGACCTCCATGGGTTCCTCCTGCACCCTGACCTTAGGACCAGTCACAGAGTGCAACCGTTGATTAGGGGGAAAAGCAATTCTGTAGTACCCAAAGGCAAAAAGCAGTGAGCTCTGGGAGGTTTGGGGGTGGCTAGAGTTTATGTCTATTTTCTTTCTAATGCAGATTACCTGACAACTGTGACCAAATCTTTATGCTATTCTTGCTCAGGTTTCTGGGCTCAGCCACATCTTATACTGCCCACTCCTGTAGAAAGTCCCCTGAATCTCTTTGCTCTTCTCAGCTAAAGAGAGTGCAGCCACAATCCTATTCCTTTTCTGTACAAGTTGAACTCTTCTGTAGCTCTTAGCTGTCAGGCTGTGTCCCTGGCTCACCTCAGCTCTTCTCTTTTCACTTCCGTGTCTCGCTCCTACTCTCCCACCTTTAGATGTTTCAATATGAGGATCTTTCAGGCATGTTTTTGTTCTGTTCAGAGAATCTTTTTTTGAGCTATACCTGTTCAAATTTTGAAACTTCAAGGGGGGAGACTAAGGAGATCTCTCATGCCACCATTCCTCTGATATCACCCATTTGAATTAATTTTTATGACTGTTTCTAGATATAGATTCACTTTTATTCTTCTGTATGAGATTATCCAGGTTTTTATCACCATTTACAGTATTAAAGAAACTATTTTACATGGACTGTTCTTCGATAACATCAAATGTTAGTTGAACATATATAAGAGGGTTTATGTCTTGTTTCTCACTCTGTTCCTTCGGTATCTGTGTCTATTTTTATGCCAGTACAATACAGTTTTGATTGTAATATTGTTTCAAATAAGAAAGAATAATGTTTGCAGCTATGTTGTTTGTTCTCATAATTGTTTCAATTATTCACATTCATTTGTGGTTCTTTGTGAATTTAAGTTTTTTTATTTCTGTAAAAATGTCATAGTAATTTTCAAAGATATTAAATTGAATGTATTGAAAACTTTGAAAAGTAAGGACATTTTAATAACCTATAATCTTTCTTATCTACTAACATAGGTTATATTTCCATTTATTTGTGTCTCTATTGATTTCTTTAATAAAAGCCTTCAAATTTTAAACATACACACATTTCACTTCCTTGGATAAATTTATTCTTAGAAAATGTATTGTTTTTGATGCTATTGTAAACATGATATCAGGTAGAGTTGCAGAATTAATTTTGTGCACATTCATATACATTTTTCTTAAATTATTTATTGAAGGGACTGTTATTTTTCCCATTCTGTCTTCTTAAAAACACTGTTGAATATAATTTATTCATAAATGTGTGGGTTTATTTTTTGGTTCTTTATTACATTCTACTCTTTTCTATATATGATTCCTTTATTTTTATTTCTATTTGAAAAATTAAATTTAATAGGTTGACATTTATCAATAAGAGTACATAGGTTTCAGGTAAAGATTTCTATAGCATTTGATTATGAAATGTACCCATCACCCAAAGTCAAGTCATTTTTTGTCATCATATGTTTGTCTGTCTTTACTCTCCTCCCATCACCACTCTCCCTTAAAGCCTCCTGTTCCTGCTAACCACTTCACTTTCATCTATGTACATGAGCTTCAGTGTTATATCCCACCTATATGTGAAATCATATAGTTCTTAGCTTTCTCTGATTTACTTATTTCACTCAGTATAATGTTCTCAAGGTCAATCCATGTTGTCATAAATGGAGCTATGTCATTTATTATGGTTGATTAATATTTCATTGTATATATGTGACATATCTTCTTTTTCCAATCTTCTATGAAGAACACTTTGGTTGTTTTCATGTCTTGGCCACTGTGAATAATGTTGTGATGAACATGGGAGTTCATGTGTCTTTACATACCAATGATTTCACGTTTATTTTAGTAGATAACCAGTAGAGGGAGTGCTATGTTATATCATTGTTCTAGTCTAAAACTGTTGAGGAACCATCGTATTGTCTTCCATAATTGTTGTACCACTTTATATTCTCTCCAGCAGTGAATGAGAGTTCTTTTTTTCATAGCCTCTTCAGCATTTGTTATTACCTGTCTTGTTGATAACAGCCAGTCTAACAGATGTAAAGTGGTGCCTATTTGTAGTTTTGATTTGCATTTCTTAGCTAGTAAAGATAAGCATTTTTATATATCTGTTGGCTATTTGTATGTCTTCTTCGGACAAGTGTCTGTTCAGGTCCTCTCTTCATTTTTTAATTGGATTGTTTGCTTGTTTATTGCTGAGTTTTATAAGTTCTTTATATATTTTGGATATTAACCCCTTATTGGAACTATTATTTGTAAATATAATCTTCCATTTGGTTGGTTATCATTGTTTTTCTGTGCAGAAGCCTTTTAGTTTGATATAGTCTTGTTAATTTATTCTTCCATTTACTTCTTTTGCTTTGGGGTCAAATTCATAAAATTTTCTATATGGCTAGATTCCATAAGTTTAGTCCCTATGCTTATCTATATCTTATTTATTATCTCAGATTTTATACTTAAGTCTTTGATCCACATTGGTTTAATTTTTGTGTATGGGAACACATTGCAGTCATGTTTCATTTTTATCCATGTGGCTTTCCAATTTTCTCAGTACCATTTTTTGAAGAGGTTTTCTTTTCAATGAAAAACTTCACATCAATGTTTGACTCTACTAAAAATGGATACATAAGGATAATAGATATCCCAGAAGAGGAAGAGATGGATAAGAAAACAGAGAGTCTATTCAAAATATGATTAATGAGAAATTCTAAAATCTTGGGTAAGATCTGTTAAAAGAAGCACAAGAAACTAACAGAACATAATTCTCTCAACTTAACAAGACCTTCTCTAAGCACATTATATTAAAACTGTCCGATGTCAATGATAAAGACAGAATTATAAAATCAGTTTAAGAGAAAAAAGGACTAAAACTGACAAAGGACACCACATCAGGTTATCATCAGATTTCATCAGAAACTCATTGGCTAAGAAATAGTGGAATTATATATTCAAAATATTAAAAGATAAAAATCAAAAGCCAAGAATTCTATTTCCAGGAAAGTTACCACTTAGGTATGAAGAATAAATTTTTCCCACATAACAGAAGCTAAAGTTAGTTACCACCACAAGAACTGCATTATAAAAATTTAAAAAATATATTATATTATCTAAAATGAAGTGTACTAAACTTTGGGTAAGGTGACAGACATAAAAAGAAATTTGCAACATGTCAGAATAAGTTGTTTAATAATTCTGACATAAAGGTTAAAATGGGAAGACATTAAACACAACTATCATACATTAATATGGTAAATAACACAGAATGTAGAAAGCAATAATTTGTGACAACAAAAATAAATGATGAGGAGAAAGACAGATTTCCACAAGAAAATGAAGATAAGATGCTATCAAAACAAAAATGACTAGTTTATTTACTAGACATATTATATGAACCTCATGGAAAACAAAAATACAGATCTGAGACACAAAACATTTAAAGAAAAGAATACAGACAATAAAATCACCAATCTAAAATAGCAGACACAAACATAAAGGGAAAGAACAATAGAGAAAGCAGAAAACAAAAGCTAAAATGGCTATAGTAAGTACTTATATATCAATAATCATTATAAATTACAGTGATTCAGGGGCGGCAAGATGTCGATGGAGTAGGCAGACATTCCAACTTCTACCTCCCAGAACAAATGTGGATTACAACTTAATTTTAAGAACAATCATCTGGAAAAACCAATGTTGGGCTAAACCAAGAAGAATCTATAGCCAAAGAACACTGAAGAAGCCACACTGAGACTGGTAGGAAAAGCAGAAATGTGGAGAGGGCTGCCCAGCTCTCAGGAGCAAGCAGCGGCCCAGAGATACTCGCGTAGTGGTGGGGTTTTACCTGAGAGTGGAGGGTCCTGGGCCCCAGCCTGCAGCCTTGAAGCCAAGAGGAGGCATACAGACAGTATTTAGCTACAAAACAAGTCAGGATACTGTTTGTGAGAAAGAATCAGATTTCTCAGACCTAGGATACATCTTAAAGGAACTGTGCAGAAACCTCTTTCACAACCACTCACTCAAGACTCCAGAAGACAAGGAGAGTTGAGAGGACTGGAGTAACAGAAAGCAGGAAGAGAATGTAATCTAGAAGGCATAGGGAGAAACACTTTGAGGATCAGCCACCCTAACCTCTGGGCTGAATCACTCCCCAAATCTAAAGTGAATATTTTTCCTGGAACAGCAATATCAGCAAAGGGAAGCAGGTCACCAGCCAAATGGAAGCTCTCCCACTACACTCAGAGCAGTGTCACTTAGAATCAGGAAGCCTCTCAGAGATACGATGTTGAGTGCTGAGGTCTGAGCTACAACACCACCCCCACACTGCTGAGTGCTCACTAGAGAGTGGGCAGGTGGTGGCTGGACATGGGAGCGTGGTCCCATCCATGGGGGTGGAAGCTGGCTGCAGCTGCCACCCAAAAACATGAACACAGTCATGCCTGCAGGGGTGGAGTGAATGCCTGGGAACCGGCCTGAGCTGGCAGCCCAGGCATGCCAAAGCAGCCTGCAAGGGCAAGGGAACTGGCTCAGGCTTGCAACCGTGGCATGTGAAAGCAGTCTTGCCTGTGGGGGCAGGGCGGAAGCCGGGGGCTGACCAAGGCTTACAGACCAAGCACACATGTGCAGTCCCACCTGCAGAGGCAAGGCAGAAGCTGCAGCCACCACAGTGGTGGACCAAAGCTGGTAACGCCTATGTCTGAATGCCCGAGGCACAGTAGTGGTGGGGTCAGGTCTGTGAATAGACCACACCTCGGGAACACAAAGGTTACACCCACTGGAATCTTGCGGTTACACCCTTCTGAGGGCTGAAAAGAGAAAAAAGTATAAAATAAAATGAAATAAAGTAAAAATGAAGGTTGGATAGAACAACACTTGAGGCTAAGGGGCAAACCACATCCAATACCTATGTAACCCCTGATTTATACTACTGAGCCCAACAAATAGCCACCAATAAGAGGTGGCAGAAATCGTATCTCAGGAGAATGTGAACATTTAAATCAGGGGTCTCCAAACTTTTTACACAGGGGGCCAGTTCACTGTCCCTCAGATCATTGGAGGGCTGCTACATACAGTGCTTCTCTCACTGACCACCAATGAAAGAGGTGTCCCTTCCAGAAGTGTGGCAGGGGGCCAGATAAATGGCCTCAGGGGGCCACATGCAGCCCGCTGGCCATAGTTTGGGGATGCCTGATTTAAATGAACATCCTACAGACCAAAAGTAGATAAAAACCAGACTAAGTAGATATTAATAATGGAACCTGGGCTCAGTAGAGGCAGTCACAGGATCTGTGTTAGAGTGACATCTTAAGAAAGGGCTCCTCAGCCCTGACCCAGTTAAGATAAGAAAATGGAAAATTGGCTCTACTAGTTAAGGAGACCAGAACTTGAATAAGCCTGCAAACCACAAACAGAAATAATGGAAAGACAGAGGAAAGTAAGCCATATGAATCAACAAGAAAAATCCCCAGAAAAAGACCTGAATGAAATGTAAGAAATCAAATTACCGGATGCAGAGTTTAAAATAATGATTGTTACAATGCTTAAATATCTCAAAGCTGCAATGGATGGACTTAATAAGCACCTAAATAAACAAATTGTAAGCATCAAAAAGGACACTGAAATCATTAAAAAAAAAGCCCAGACAGAAATGACAAATACAATAAAAGAAATGAAGACTAAACTAGAAGGAATTAAAAGCAGGCTGGATAAAGCAGATGATCGAATCAGCAACTTAGAAGACAAGATAAGGGAAAGTACGTAAGCAGAACAGCAAAAGGAAAATAGTATCAAAAAGTCTGAGGAAACTCTAAGGGAGCTCTGTGGCAACATGAAGAGAAACAATATCTGCATAATAGGGGTTCCTGAAGGAGAAGAAAAAGAACAAGGGATAGAGAACCTGTTTGAAGAAATTATAGCTAAAAATTTCCCTAAATTGATGCAAGAAAGAGTCATACAGGTTCAAGAAGCAGAAAGAACCCCATTAAAAAAGAACCCAAAGAGACCTACACTGAAACACATCATAATCAAAAGACCAAAGCTGAGAGGTAAAGAAAGAATACTAAAAGCTACAATAGAAAAATAGCCAATCACTGACAAACGAGTCCCCATAAGGAAGACATCCAACTTTTCAACAGAAACACTTGGGGGGGGGGGGACAAGATGGCGATGGAGTAGGCAGACATACCAACTTCCACCTCCAAGAACCAAAGTAGATTACAACTTAATTTTAGGAACAATCTGAAAAAACCAACTTTGGACTAAACTAAAAGGACTCTTTAACCAAGGATCACTGAAGAAGCCACACTGAGTTTGGTTTGAAAAGTGGAAACATGGAGAGAGTTACCCAACTCCCAGGAGCAATCAGTAGCCCGGAGGGACTTGCGTGGTGGGAAGTGAGTTTAGCGGAAAGGGAGGGCTCTGGGCCCCAGGAATGAAGCCTCAGCCTGCAGTCCCAGAGTTAGAAGAGGCATACAGATAGTATTTAGCTGTGAAACAAGCCAGGATACTGTTTGCAAGAAAGAGACAGATTTCTCAGACCCAGGATTTATCTTAAAGGAACAGCACAGAAAATCTCTTTCACAACCACTCACCCTGACTCCAGGGGATGGGGAGAGATGAGAGAACCTGAGTACCAGGAAGAGAGTGTAATCTAGGAAGCACAAGGAGAAACACTTTGAGGAACAACCACCCTAACCCCTGGGCTGAATCACTCCCCAAATCTGAAGTGAATATTTTTCCTGGAACCAGCAATACCAGCAAAGGGAAGCAGGTCACCATCCAAACAAAAGTTCTCTTGCTTCACTCAGAGCAGGGTCACTTAGAAGCAGGGAGCCATCAGGGAAACAGTATTGAGTGCTAAGGTCTGAGCTGCATCACCCCCCTATACTCACTGGAGAGCGGGTGGTGGCGGGACACAGAAGCGCAGTCCCATTGGTGGGGGCAAAAGCCAAGGGTTGGCCATGGCTGTGGTCTGGGTGTGAGAGCAGTCCTGCCTGTGGGGGCGGAAGCTGGGTCCGGCCATGACTGAGGCCTGGCTTGAGCACAGTCCGACCAGTGGGAGCAAAGGCCAAGGGCAGCTGTGGCAGTGGAAGGGATGCACAAAAGCGGTCTGACCCACAGCTGTAGGCCAAGTAAGTGAGAGCTGTCTGCCTGCAGTCCCACCTGCAGGGGCAAGGTGAAAGCCAGGGAACCAGATGAGACCTGAAGCTGAATGCAGGTGCGCAGCCCCACCCATGGAGTCGAGGCTTGTGGTGCCAGCACACGAGCACAGTCCCATCTGCGGGTGCAGGGCAAAAGCTGGAGAACCACCTGAGACCTGCAGCTGAGCACAGGTGCACAGCCAAGCCTGTGGGGCTGAGTTTTACAGCCCTGGTGCTTGAGCGCAATCCCACCTGTGGGGGCAGGGTGAAGGCCAAGGCCAGCCAAGGCTTGTAGCCCTGGCACGTGAACACAGTCTTACTTGCGGAGGCTAGGCGGAAATGGCAGCGATCTCTGCAATGGGCTGGTGCAGAAAATGCCCATACTGGAATGACCGAAGTGGTGGCAAGCCTGCAGAAAGATCACACCTAGGGAACACAGAGGTCACACCTATTGGTCTCCAGTGGCCACACCCTTCTTGTACACAGATAAAATGAAAGGCAGAGAAATGTAACCCAAATGAATCAAAATAAATCCCCAGAAAAGGCCTTGAGTGAGTGGGAAATAACCAAATTATTGGATGCTGAGTTTAAAATAATGATTGTTAGGATGCTCAAAATTAGAACAACAACAGATGGACATAATGAGCACTTAAATAAAGATATAGAAAGTATAAAAAAGGACATTGAAATAATTAAAAAATCAGTCAGAAATGACAAATATAGTATGAGAAATAAAGAGCACACTAGGACTTAAAAGCAGGATGGGTGAAGCTGAGGATCAAATCAGTGAGTTAGAAGACAAGATAATCGAAAGCAAGGAAGCAGAGCAGCAGGAAAAAAAGAGGCTCAAAAAGTCTGAAGAAAATCTAAGAGAGCTCTGTGACAACATGAAGAGAAATAACATCTGCATCATAGGGGTTCCTGAAGGAGAAGGGAAAAAAACAAGTTATAGAGAATTTGATTGAAAAAAAATCATAGCTGAAAACTTCCCTAAATTGAAGAAGGAAAAAGTCACACAAGTTCAACAAGCACAGAGAGATCAATTAAGGATGAAATCAAAAAGGCCAACACTAAGATACATCATAATTAAAATACAAAATTAAAAGATAAAGAATGAATACTAAAAGTGTAAGAGAAAAGCAGTCTATTACTTACAGAGGAGCCCACATAAGGATGACATCTGACTTCTCAACAGAAACACTTGAGGCCAGAAGCGAATGGCAAGAAATATTCAAAGTAATGCAGAACAAGAGCCTACAACCAAGACTTCTCTATCCAGCAAGGCTATCATTTAAAATTGAAGGAGAAATAAAAAGCTTTCCAGACAAAAAAAATCTCAAGGAATTCATTACAACCAAACCAATGCTATAATAAATGGTAAGGGGGCTGCTGTAAACAGAACAAAAGGGGAAAAAATCTAGTAAAAGAGGAATTTTGATTAAAAGAATAAAATGTCAATAAACAACTACATATCAATAATAACCTTAAATGTAAATGGATTAAATGCTCCAATCAAAAGGCATAGGGTAGCTATGTGGATAAGAAAACAGGTCCCATACATATGCTGTCTACAAAAGACACACCTCAAAACAAAAGATACACATAGATTGAAAGTAAAGGGATAGAAAAAAATAGTTCATGCAAAGGAAAATGAAAAACAAAACTGGGGTAGCAATACTTATGTTAGCCAAAATCGACTTTAAAGCAAAGGCTATGAAAAGATAAAGAAGGCCACTACAGCCCTGGCCGGTTGGCTCAGCGGTAGAGCGTCGGCCTAGCATGCGGAGGACCCGGGTTCGATTCCCGGCCAGGGCACACAGGAGAAGCGCCCATTTGCTTCTCCACCCCTCCGCCGCGCTTTCCCTCTCTGTCTCTCTCTTCCCCTCCCGCAGCCAAGGCTCCATTGGAGCAAAGATGGCCTGGGCACTGGGGATGACTCTGTGGCCTCTGCCCCAGGCGCTAGAGTGGCTCTGGTCACAACATGGCGACACCCAGGATGGGCAGAGCATCGCCCCCTGGTGGGCAGAGCGTCACCCCTGGTGGGCGTGCCGGGTGGATCCCGGTCAGGCACATGCGGGAGTCTGTCTGACTGTCTCTCCCTGTTTCCAGCTTCAGAAAAATGAAGAAAAAAAAAAAGAAAAAAAGAAGGACACTACATAATGATAAAGGAAGCAACCCAACAGGAAGATATAACCACTATAAATATCTATGAACCTAATATAGGAGCACCTAAATACATAAAGCAGATTTTGATGGGCATAAAGGGTGAGATCAACAGTAATTATATAATAGTAGGGGATTTTAGTACTTCACTAACATCACTGGACATATCCTCAAGAAAGAAAATTAACAAAGAAACAGCAGACTTAAAGCACAGACTAGATCAACTGGATTTAATACATATCTTCAGAACCTTTCACCCTAAAGCAGCAGAATATAAATTCTTTTCAAGTGCTCATGGTACATTCTCTAGGATAGATTACATGCTAGGACACAAAACGAGTCTTAAAAAAAATTAAGAAGTTTGAAATTATATCAAGCACCTTCTCAGATCACAATGGCATGAAACTAGAAATAAAATACAATAGAAAAACTGAAAAACTCTCAAACACTTAAAAACTAAATAGCATGATATTAAAGAACAAAGGAGTTAGCAATGAGATCAAGGAAGTAATAAAAAATTTCCATGAATTGAACATAAAACAACTCAAAACTTATGAACACAGCAAAAACAGTCTTGAGAGGGAAGATCATAGCACTATAGGCATACTTTAAGAAGCAAAACAAAGTCAAATAAACAATTCAACACTGCATATAAAAGAACTAGAAAAAGAACAGCAAATAAAACCCAGAGGTAGTAGAAGGAAGAAAATAATAAAGATCAGAGCAGAAATAAACAACATAGATGCTAAAAAAATAATACAAAGGATCAATGAAACCAAGAGCTGCTTTTTGAAAAGGTAAACAAGATAGATGAACCTTTAAGCAGACTCACCAAAAAGAAAGAGAGAGGACTCATATAAATACAACTAGAAATGAGAGTGGAGGGAGATGACCTCAGAGTAATGGCGCGGTAGGAAGAGATACCAATAAATCTCCCCCAAAACTCAACAAGATCTTCAACCAGAAACAGAAAAACCTATCCTTGGAGCCTCCAGATGTTTCGCAATACACCTGAAGGTATGGTCGAGCGAAAAATTTGCTAAATATATAATCAAACCGCGAAGGAAATAGGGAGTAAGAAATGCTCCGCCTTCCTCACTAACCTAAATAGGGCTGCTTTCACTGGGAACTGAGAGTATAGAAACTAAGGCGGGCAAAAGAGGTGAATAGATCCAGGCCGCGGCACAAACGGCCGAACCAGGCTGTGGCATGGAGATCCAAGCCGAGGAAAAACTGTTCCTGTGGCAACCCAGGCAATACAAGCTAGCACTCATGCCAAACCCAGACAAAGAAAGACAAGTAGGGCAGCCATTTTCCCCGATCTCCTGGTTGGAAAGCGCAGATAGTGGGCAAGAGATTCCTTCAAAAGCCCCGGGAGTGGGCGCCTGTGTTATCCCACAGAGAGGCACAGTCAGAGACCTTTGTGTGGGCTGAAAGCGGAATCTCCGGGCCGCCCCAGCGCCCTGAAAAAGCCACGCACGGGGAGGGAGCAAGAGCTAATTCCAATGCTGGAACTTTTCCATGCATTTTTCACTCAGAAGGTGAGAGATGGCCGGCCTGATACCCTGGTCTACGCGCACAGAGAGTGAGCAAGAGATTACTCCAAGCACCTCAGGAGTGGGTGCCTGTGTTATCCCACAGAGGGGCAGAGTCAGGGGCCTTTGTGTGGGCCAAAAGCGGAATCTTCAGGCCGCCCCAGTGCCCTGAAAAAGCCGTGCACAGGGAGGGAGCGAGAGCCAACTCCAACGCTGGAACTTTTCCGTGCAGGCGGGGGTTTCACTCAGAGTGTGAGACTGCCGGCCTGATATCCTGGTCTGCGCACACAGATAGTGAGCGAGAGTTTCCTCCAAGCACTCCGGGAGTGGGCGCCCGTCCGTGTTACTGGACAGAGTGGCAGAGCCAGAGGTCTTTGAGTGGGCAGAAGCCCTGCCTGATTATGCTAGCAGCTCTGACTGACTAAGCCTTACCCAGAGCCCTTTGCTGAGTGGGAATAGAGTGGGGAGTTGCCAGCTCTTTGAGCCTCTTACTGGATATCCAGGCAGAGGCAGCAGAAACCCCATAGCTGGGTTATCAGGCTACTAATTGAGGAAGGAAAGACTAGGTGAGAAGCTCCAGAAACACGGACTCTCTCACTGTCAGAGCCTATAAATGCTAATGAGCCTCGACTGCCAACGAGACTGAAGCACAATACATGACATCGCCATAGAGACTTATCAACTGCAAACCTCTACCTGAGCGTGCCAAAGGGTCAGAACCCGCGGTACAGAGTCACCGACCAGGAAGAGGGAGAGAAAAGAAAAAGCAAGAAGATAACCTCTCAAAATCAAGAATAATCCGCAGACTTTATAACCTATCCCATTTTATTATATTTGTTCGTTTGTTTCTCTTATCTTCATTCTTGATTTTTTTTTCCTCCTCCAATTTGGTTGTTTAACTCTCTGCTGGTCTTACTCTCTCCTCTCCTTGAACTACACTACCCATAAGTGTTACATCTCCCATTCTCTTTTCTTTCCCTTCCTTTCTCTCTATGAGGGTTGCACTCCAAAACCTTAACTCTCTCTCTCTCTCTCTCCTCTTTTTTCTTTTTTCTCCTTTAAGTGGTTCCCTCTTTTTCTCTCTCTCTCTCTTTCTTTTCTCCCTCTATATTAGTTTCTTCCTTTCTCCTTTATGTCTCCTCTCATTCGAACCTCAATAACAAACAAATTATCTTATCTGGGACTCAAACTTATGTTTGTGGCATTATGAGTTTGTTTGTTTTTTACTTCACCTTTTTAACTCACTAGCAGTGCTCCCATCCCTTGCTCTCCATTTTATCTAGTTCTTGTTCCATTAAATACAATAGTAATTTTTAAATTTGTCTCCCCATTTTCCTGTTTCCCTCCTATTCCTCTCAACATAACTCTTAGTCAACCAACACCTGAAAGCAAATCATTTTATTTTTGTCCCAAATTTTCTCCTTATTTGCTTTTTGTGGGTCCATACCCCCTTTTTTTGCCCCTTTATTACTTCTCCCAATTCAGGCCCTCCATTACAGACATTGTTTGTTCTATTTAGTACAATATAATTCACAGTTCACCACAAGATTTTCTCAAGAAAGAAGGGAGAGGAGAGGAAAGGAAAAAAGGAGGGGGGGAATAATTTCCTTTTTTAAATTTCTATTTTATTTTATTTTTCTTTATTTCATTATTAATTTTTTTAAAAAAAACAACTCTTTCAATTTTTTATTTTTTTAACTTTTTATTCTTTATTAAATCTCATTAATACTATCAACAAAACCACCATCAGATGCCATTAAAGAAGAGAAAATCGAATATCATGGATACAAAAGAAAGAGAGGTAACACAGCTAGATGAAGAAAAATCTATGGAGAAAAAATTTAATATATTGGAAACCTTGGAGCTAAATGACAGAGAATTCAAGATAGAAATCCTAAAAATCCTCTGAGATATACAAGAAAACACAGAAAGACAATTTAGAGAGCTCAGAAAACAACTCAATGAACAAAAAGAATATATGTCCAAGGAAATTGAAACTATAAAAACAAATCAAACAGAGATGAAAAACTCAATTCACGAGCTGAAAAACGAGGTAACAAGCTTAGCTAATAGAACAGGCCAAATAGAAGGTAGGATTAGCGAAATAGAAGACAAGCAACTTGAAGCACAACAGAGAGAAGAAGAAAGAGACTCAAAAATTTAAAAAAATGAGATAGCCCTACAGGAATTGTCTGACTCCATCAAAAAGAATAACATAAGAATAATAGGTATATCAGAGGGAGAAGAGAGAGAAAATGGAATGGAGAACATACTCAAACAAATAATAGATGAGAACTTCCCAAGCCTGTGGAAAGAACTAAAGCCTCAAATTCAAGAAGCAAACAGAACTCCGAGTTTTCTTAACCCCAACAAACCTACTCCAAGGCATATCATAATGAAATTGACACAAACTAACGGCAAAGAAAAAATTCTCAAGGCAGCCAGGGAAAAGAAGAATACAACATATAAAGGAAGGCCCATTACATTATCATCAGATTTCTCAACAGAAACTCTACAAGCTAGAAGAGAGTGGACCCCAATATTTAAAGTCCTGAAAGAGGAACTTTCAGCCATGAATACTATACCCATCAAAGCTATCCTTCAAATATGAAGGAGAAATAAAAACATTCACAGATACAGAAAAGATGAGGGAATTTATCATCAGAAAACCCCCACTCCAGGAATTACTAAAGGGGGTTCTCCAATCACATACAAAGAACAAAAAAAAAAAACCACAGGTAATAGCTCCAAGAAGAACACAATAAAACCAAACTTAAACTGTGACAACAACAAAAACAAAGGGGGGGAAAGGATGGAGATTAACAGTAGCAAAGGACGATGGAGTGCAAAAGTACTCACAAAATAGTGCACTACAATGAACAGGGTTGGAACTATTTTCATTACTTAAAGGTAACCACCATTGAAAAAACCACCACAGAGGCACATGATTTAAAAAAGATAGCAACAGAGGAAAGATGTATGGAATACAACCAAATAAAAACAAAAGATAGAAAAACAAAAGAAAAGGATAAACAAGACACAAAACTAACAGAAAGCAAGATATAAAATGGCAATAGGGAACTCACAAGTGTCAATAATTACACTAAATGTAAATGGATTAAACTCACCAATAAAAAGGCACAGAGTGGCAGAATGGATTAAAAAAGAAAATCCAACTGTATGCTGCCTAAAGAAACTCATCTAAGTAACAAGGATAAAAACAAATTTAAAGTGAAAGGCTGGAAAACAATACTCCAAGCAAATAACATCCAAAAAAAAGCAGGCGTAGCAATACTTGTATCTGATAATGCTGACTACAAGACAGCAAAAGTACTCAGAGACAAAATGGCCATTTCATAATGGCTAAGGGGACACTGAATCAAGAAGACATAACAATTCTTAATATATATGCACCAAACCAAGGAGCACCAAAATATATAAGACAGCTACTTATTGACCTTAAAACAAAAACTGACAAAAATACAATCATACTTGGAGACCTCAATACACCACTGATGGCTCTAGATTGGTCATCCAAACAGAGAATCAACAAAGATATAGTGGCCTTAAACAAAACACTAGAGCACCTGGATATGATAGACATCTACAGGACATTTCATCCCAAAGTGACTGAGTATACATTTTTCTCCAGTGTACATGGATCATTCTCAAGAATTGACCATATGTTGGGCCACAAAAACAACATCAGCAAATTCAGAAAAATTGAAGTTGTACCAAGCATATTTTCTGATCATAAAGCCTTGAAACTAGAATTCAACTGCAAAAAAAGAGAAAAAAAGTCCTACAAAAATGTGGAAACTAAACAACATACTTTTAAAAAATGAATGGGTCGAAGAAGAAATAAGTGCAGAGATCAAAAGGTATATACAGACAAATGAAAATGACAATACGACATATCAGAATCTATGGGATGCAGCCAAGGCAGTGATAAGAGGGAAGTTCATATCACTTCAGGCATACATGAACAAACAAGAGAGAGCCCAAGTGAACCACTTAACTTCACACCTTAAAGAACTAGAAAAAGAAGAACAAAGACAACCCAAAACCAGCCGAAGAAAGGAGATAATAAAAATCAGAGCAGAAATAAATGAAATAGAGAACAGAAAAACTATAGAAAAAATTAATAGAACAAGGAGCTGGTTCTTTGAAAAGATCAACAAAATTGACAAACCCTTGGCGAAACTTACCAAGGAGAAAAGAGAAAGAACTCATATAAAAAAATACAAAATGAGAGAGGAGAAATCACCACGGACACTGTAGATATACAAAGAATTATTACAGAATACTATGAAAAAGTTTATGCCACTAAATTCAACAACCTAGAAGAAATGGATAAATTCCTAGAACAATACAACCTTCCTAGACTGAATCAAGAAGCAGAAAGCCTAAACGGACCTATTAGTAGAGAAGAAATAGAAAAAACCATTAAAAACCTCCCCAAAAATAAAAGTCCAGGCCCTGAAGGCTAAACCAGCAAATTTTATCAAACATTCAAAGAAGACTTGGTTCCTATTCTACTCAAAGTCTTCCAAAAAATTGAAGAAGAAGCAATACTTCCAAACACATTTTATGAGGCCAACATAACCCTCATACCAAAACCAGGCAAGGATGGCACAAAGAAAGAAAACTACAGACCAATATCTCTAATGAATACAGATGCTAAAATACTAAACAAAATACTAGCAAATCAAATACAACAACATATTAAAAAAATAATACATCATGATCAAGTGGGATTCATCCCAGAATCTCAAGGATGGTTCAACATACGTAAAACGGTTAACGTAATACACCATATCAACAAAACAAAGAACAAAAACCACATGATCTTATCAATAGATGCAGAAAAGGCTTTCAATAAAATACAACACAATTTTATGTTTAAGACTCAACAAAATGGGTATAGAAGGAAAATATCTCAACATGATAAAGGCCATATATGATAAATCGTCAGCTAACATTATATTAAATGGCACTAAACTGAAGGCTTTCCTCTTAAATCAGGAACAAGACAGGGTTGTTCACTCTCTCCACTCTTATTTAATGTGGTACTAGAGGTTCTAGCCACAGCAATCAGACAAGACAAAGAAATAAAAGGCATCCATATCGGAAAAAAAGAAGTAAAGGTATCACTTTTTGTAGATGATATGATCCTATACATCAAAAACCCCAAAGAATCCACAAAAAGACTATTAGAAACAATAAGCCAATACAGTAAGGTCACAGGATACAAAATTAACATACAGAAGTCCATAGCCTTTCTATATGCCAACAATGAAACATTTGAGAACGAACTCAAAAGAATAATCCCGTTCACGATTGCAATAAAAAAAATAAAATACTGTCTGACCTGTGGTGGTGCAGTGGATAAAGTGTCGACCTGGAAATGCTGAGGTCGCTGGTTCAAAACCCTGGGCTTGCCTGGTCAAGGCACATATGGGAGTTGATGCTTCCAGCTCCACCCCCCTTCTCTCTCTCTGTCCCTCTCTCTCTCTCCTCTCTAAAATGAATAAATAAAATAAAAATAAATAAATAAAATACTTAGGAATAAATATAACAAAGAATGTAAAGGACTTATATAATGAAAACTATAAACTATTGTTAAGGGAAATCGAAAAAGATATAATGAGATGGAAGAATATTCTTTGTTCTTGGTTAGGAAGAATAAATATAATCAAGATGGCTATATTACCCAAAGGAATATACAAATTTAATGCCATTCCCATCAAAATTCCAATGACATTTTTTAAAGAAATGGAGCAAAAAATCATCAGATTTATATGGAATTATAAAAAACCCAGAATAGCCAAAGCCATCCTAAAGAAAAAGAATGAAGCTGGGGGCATTACAATACCTGACTTCAAACTATATTATAGGGCCACAACAATCAAAACAGCATGGTATTGGCAGAAAAAAAAGACACTCAGACCAATGGAACAGAATAGAAAACCCAGAAATAAAACCACATATATATAGTCAAATAACTTTTGATAAAGGGGCCAACAACACACAATGGAGAAAAGAAAGCCTCTTCAATAAATGGTGCTGGGAAAACTGGAAAGCCACATGCAAAAGAATGAAAGGTGCTCATCTTCTTTAGTTATTAGAGAAATGCAAATCAAAACTGCAATGAGATACCACCTCACACCTGTTAGATTAGCTATTTTTAACAAGACAGATAATAGCAAATGTTGGAGAGGCTGTGGAGAAAAAGGAACGCTCATCCACTGTTGGTGGGAATGTAAAGTAGTACAACTATTATGGAAGAAAGAATGGTGGTTCCTCAAAAAACTGAAAATAGAACTACCTTATGACCCAGCAATCCCTCTACTGGGTATATATTGCCAAAACTCAGAAACATTGATACGTAAAGACACTTGCAGCCCCATGTTCATTGCAGCATTGTTCACAGTGGCCAGGACATGGAAACAACCAAAAAGCCCGTCAATAGATGACTGGATAAAGAAGATGTGGCACATACACATTATGGAATACTACTCAGCCATAAGAAACGATGACATCAGATCATTTACAGCAAAATGGTGGGATCTTGATAACATTATACGAAGTGAAATAAGGAAAAGTCAGAAAAAAACAGGAACTGCATTATTCCATACGTAGGTGGGACATAAAAGTGAAACTAAGAGACATTGATAAGAGTGTGGTGGTTATGGGGAGAGGGTGGAGAGGGAAAGGGGGAGGGGGAGGGTCACAAAGAAAACTAGATAAAAGGTGACAGAGGACAATCTGACTTTGGGTGATGGGTATGCAATGTAATTGAATGACAACATAACCTGGACTTGTTATCTTTGAATATATGTATCCTGATTTATTGATGTTGCCCTATTAAAAAAATAAAATTATTAAAATATAAATATTAAATCACCTAAAAAAAAAGAAATGAGAGTGGAGAAGTAACAACTGAAACAATAGAAATACAAAGGATTGTAAGGAAATACTATGAAGAATTGTATACCCCAAAATTATACAATCTAGGTGAAATGGACAAATTCCTTGAAAATATAATCTCTCAAAAATCAATCTGGAAGAATCAGAAAATCTAAATAGGCCGATTACAAAAATGAGATCAAAACAGTTATCAAAAAACTCCCAACAAACAAAAGCCCTGGGCAAGATGGCTTTCACAGGTGAATCCTACCAAACATTCAAAGAACTAACTCCTATCCTTCCCAAGCTATTTCAAAAAATTCAAGAGAAGGTAAGACTTCCAAACTGCTTTTATGAGGTGACCGTAATTCTGATTCCAAACTCAGGCTAAGACAACACAAAGAAAGAAAATTATAAGCCAATATCCTTGATGACTTTAGATGCTAAAATCCTCAATAAAATATTAGCAAACCAGATCCAGCAATACATGAAAGAAATCATACATCATGATCAAGTGGGATTTATTCTGGGAAGGCAAGGCTGGTACAATATTCACAAATCTATCAATGTGATTCATCACATAAACAAAAGGAAAGAAAAAGACCACATGATAATATCAACAGATGCATAAAAAGCTTTTGATAAAATCCAGCCTACATTTATTATCAAAACTGTCAGCAATGTGGGAATACAGGGAACATACATCAACACGATAAAAGCCATCTTTGGCAGACCAACAGCCAACATCATACTCAGTGGACAAGTTAAAAGCAATTCCCTTAAGATCAGGAACAAGGCAGGGGTGCCCCCTTTCACCACTCTTATTCAACATAGTTCTGGAAGTCCTAGGCACAGCAATCAGACAAGAAGAAGAAATAAAAGGCATTTAAATTGGAAAAGAAGTAAAACTATCATTACTTGCTGATGATATGATACTGTACATAGAAAACCCTAAAGTGGCAGTCAGAAAATTACTGGACCTGATAAATGAATTCAGCAAGGTGGCAGGATATAAAATTAATATTCAGAAATCAGAGGCATTTTTATACACCGACAATGATCTGTCTGAAAGAGAAATTAAGAAAACAATCCCCTTCACTACTGCAACAAAAAAAAGTAAAGTACGTGAGAGTAAATTTAACCAAGGAGATTAAAGACTTAAACTCGGAAAATTATAAAACATTGATAAAAGAGATCAAGGAAGATATGAACAAATAGAAGCATATATAACGTGTTCATGGATAGGAAGAATAAACACCATTAAAATGTCTAAATTACTTAAAGCAATCTATAAATTCAATGCAATTCCTATTAAAATACCAATGACATACTTCAAAGATATAGGACACATTTTCAAAAATTTATATGGAACCAAAAAAGAACACGAATAGCCTCAGCAATCCTAAAAAAAGAAGAAGAAAGTGGGAGGTATCACACTTCCTGATATCAAGTTATACTACAAGGCCATTGTACTCAAAATAGCTTGGTACTAGCATAAGAACAGGCATGTAGGTCAATGGAACAGAACAGAGAACCCAGAAATAAACTCACAACTTTATGGTCAGTTGATATATGACAAAGGAGGTAAAAGCATAAAATGGTTTAAAGACAGCCTTTTTAACAAATGGTGTTGAGAAAATTGGACAGGTACTTGCAAAAAAATAAAACTAGAACACCAACTTACACCATTCACAAAAATAAACTCAAAATGGATAAAAGACTTTACTCTAAGTTGCGAAACCATAAACATCTTGGAAGAAAACATAGGCAGTAAACTCTCCGATATCTCTCATAGCAATATTTTTCCTGATTTATCTCCACAGGCAAATGAAATAAAAGACAGGATGAACAAATGGGAGTATATGAAACTAAAAAGCTTTTGCACAGCAAAAGACACCATGAACAAAATAAAAACACTTCCCACACAATGGGAGAACATATTTGCAAATAAGTTTAATAAGGGCTTAATAATCAAAATTTATAAAGAATTTTTAAAACTAAACCCCAGGAAGGTAAATAATTCAATTAAAAAATGGGCAAAAGAACTAAATAGACAGTTCTCCAAAGAGGACATACAAATAGCCAATAGGCATATGGAAAAAATGTTCAAGGTCACTAATCATCAGAGAAATGCAAATTAGACAACAATGAGATACTACCTCACACCTGTCAGAATGGCACTCATGAACAAATCAACACACAAGGAGTGCTGGTGAGGGTGTGGAGAAAAGAGAACCCTCCTGCACTGCTAGTGGAATGCAGATTTGTACAGCCACTGTGGAGAACTGTATGGGGTTTCCTCAAAAAATTGAAAATGGAACTGCCTTTTGACCCAGCCATCCCACTTTTAGTAACATATCCTAAAAATACCAAATTACTGATTCAAAAGAAGAAATGCACCCCCATATTTATTGCAGCTTTCTTTACAGTAGCCAAGATCTGGAAAGAGCCCAAGTATCCCTAAGTGGACTAGTGGATTAAAAAGCAGTGGTACATATATATAATGGAATACTATGTGGAAGGAAATACTACCTTTTGTGACACAATGGATGGACCTGTAGATTATTATGCTAAGTGAAATAAGCCAGGCAGAGAAAGAAAAATATCATATGATCTCACATATATGTGGAATCTAATGAATAAAGTGAACTGAGGAATGGAATAGAGGCAGAGGTGGGGTCACAGGGACCAGAGGGACAGCAGTCAGAGGGAAGGGGGATGAAGGAATGATATTAGAGAAGGTAAAAGGATTCGTGAAACTATATATACGTAATACAGAGATATAGATAACAGGACAGCAAATCCTAGAGTAAAAGGAGGAGGGAATCAGGGGGAGGGAGGTGAAGAGTGTATAAAAAGGGACACAGGGGTGGAGGGTGAGGGACACACCCTCACCCTCCTTTCAGTGGCACACTTGAATCCATGTAAACACAATAAATTAAAAATTAATAAAAATTAAAAGAAAAAGAACAATGTTGGAGGTATAGCATTACCTAACATCAAACTAACTGTGGTACAAGGCTATAGTACTCAAAATAAAATTGTACTGGCACAAAAATTTGTACATAGATTAATGGAACAGAATAAAGAACCCTGAAATAAATGCTCACATATAGGGTCAATTAATCTATGACAAATGAGACAAGAATATACAGCAGGGTAAAGACAGTCTCTTCAATAAATGGTGTTGTGAACCAAGAATGATATATGCAAAAAATAAAACTAAACAACTTTCTTATACCATGCGTAAGAAAAAACTCAAAATCGATTGAAGACTTAAATGTAAGACCTGAAACCATAAACATTTTAGAAGAAAACATAGGTAGTGAATTCTTTAAATTTACTTTTAGAAATATTTTTACATGTGTCCTCAGGCAAGGGAATCAAAATGAAAAACATAAGGAAATAAGGCTCATGAAACATAAATAAATAGATCCACAGTGAAGGAATCTGTCACACAAATGAGAAGACATCCTACTGCGTGGGAAAAGATATTTGTCAAGACACATCCAATAAGGTATTAATATAGAAAATATATAAATACCTCACACAACTTAACAGTAGGAAAACAAACAATCTGATTAAAAAATGGCAAAGCACTTAAATACACATTTCTCCAAAGAAGACATTCATTGGCTAACAAACATATGAAAGCATGCTCAATATCATTAATCATCAAGGAAATACAAATTAAAACAAGAGTGAGATATCACCATACACTTGTCAGAATAGCTAGCATCAGTATATCAACAAACAACAAATGTTGGTAAGGATGTTAAAAAGGGGAACTCTTTTATGCTGTTGGGAGACTATAAATTGTTGCAGCCACTATGGAAAACAGAATGCACTTTCCTCAAGTATTAAATATAGAATTACCATCTGACCCAGTAATTCCACTTCTGCGTTTTTATCTGAAGAAATCCAAAACACTACTTCAACAATGTTCATAGCAACACTACTTACAATATCTAACATATGGAAGCAACTTATTTGTTCATCTGTAGATGAATGGATAAAAAAAATGTGACATATAATTACAATGGCATATTACCAGCCATAAAAGGAATGAAATCTTGTCATTTTTGTGATAATAAAAATAGACTTAGAAGGTATTATGTTGTGTGAAATAACTCAGACAAAAACAAATCTTATGTGCTTTCACTTATATATGGAATTTAATAAGTTAATTAATTAATTAAACAGAAACAGTCTGATAAATATAGAGAACAATTTGATGGTCACCAGATTGGATTGGTGTGAGAGGATGGATAAATGAATGAATGGAATTAAGATGTACAATTTGCCAGTTATAAAAATAAACATTGCAATGTAAAGTACAGCATAGGGAATATAGTGAATAAAATTGCAATAACTATTTATTATTCCAAATGGGTACTAGACTTATTGAGTGATCACTTTATAAGTTATTTAAACATCTAATCACTATACTGTATACCTGAACCTCAAGTAATACTCTATTTCAAATATAATGTAAAAATAAACTTAAAACAAAAAATTTAAAGATTGAAATCATTTGAAGCATACTTTCTTACCACAACAGTATGAGTCTAGAAAGCAAGTAAAAAGAAATCTCAAAGAAATCACATTTGTAGAGTTCAAATAGTTTTGTTTGCTACTAAATAAATATTGAGTCAATTAAAAATAAAAGAAAAAACCTAAAATTACATAGATTCCTGAAAATGAAAATATGACATTCCACAATCTTCAGGGTAGAGCAAAAGAAATACTACCTCAAAAAACAAGAAAAATTTCTTGTGAACAGGTGGTGGCACAGTGGATAGAGAATTGACCTGGGATACAGAGGACTCAGGTTTGAAACCCCCATGTTTGAAACCCCAAGGTCACCCGCTTGAGAGCGGGCTCATCTGATTTGTGTGAGGGCTCACCAGCTTGAGCACAGAGTCTCTGGTTTGAGCCCAAGGTCGCTGACTTGAACAAGGGGTCACTTGGTCTGCCATAGCCTCCCCCCCATCAAGGCACATATGAGAAAGCAATCAATCAACAACTAAGGTGCCGTAATGAAGAATTGATGCTTCTCATCTCTCTCCCTTCTTGTCTGTCTCTGTCCCTGTCTGTCCCTCTGTCTGCCTCTGTCTCTGTCTCTCTCTCACTTAAAAAAAAGAAACAAGAAAATTTCTAAAAGATAATTTAACATTATGCCTTAAGGAACTAGAAAAAGACAAAGCCATAGTTGTAGGAGTTTGGGGAAAATAACAAAAGTAAACAAAATTGACAAACCTTTAGCTAGACTCACTAAGAAAAAAGAGAGAAGACTGTAATTAAAAAAAATCAGAAATTAAAGAGAAGTTACAACAACTACTACAGAAATACCAACTATTATACAATAATACTGTAAAAGATTATATGTCACCTAATTGGACAACCTAGAAAAAATAGATAAATTATTAGAATCATACAACCTTCCTGGGCTGAATCATGATGAAATAGGAAGCGTGAATAGACCAGTTACTAACAATAAATTGAAACAATAAAAATTCCCCCAAATCAAATCTCCAGGGCCAGGTATCTCCACTGGTGAATTCTACCAAACAATCAAAGAAGATTTAAAACCTATTTATCTCAAATTCTTTCAATAAATTAAAGAAGAAGAAATGTTTCCTACTTCATTGTATGAGGCCAATATTGCCCTAATAACAAAATCAGGGAAAGACATCTATCTCCCCAAAAGGAAATTACAGGCTAATATGTCTGATGAACATAGATAGAAAAAATCCTCAACAAAATCAAATATAATTACATTAAAATGATCATACACTATAATCAAGTTTGATTCATTCCAAGGATGCATAGATGGTTCAACATCTACAAATCAATCAATATGATACACCACATTAACAAAATGAAGAATGAATAGCAGTCATCTCAGTAGATGCTTAAACCACATTTAATAAGATATAACATCCATTTATAATAAAAATTTCAATAATATTGCTATAAAAGAAAAGTACATAAATGTAATAAAAGCCATGTATGAAAATCCTACAATTAACATTATATTCAATACTTAATGGTGAGAAATTGAAAGCTTTTCCTCTAAGATCATGTAAAAGACAAGAATGCTCATTCTCACCACTTTTATTCAATATAGTAGTTTAAGACCCAGCTAGAGCAATTAGGAATAAAACAAAAACAATATACAGATGATGAATTGTAGAATTGTGCAGCTGAATGTCACCCCTATAAATTCAATTAAAAAATTTAAAACTAAGTAAAAAAACTATGAACACCTCATAAAATTCTTAAAAATTTCTAGTTAATTAGCACATCAAAACTAAATAAAACAAAAAACATACACAATGGAATACTACATGGCCATGAAAAAGAAGGAAATCTTACCTTTTGCGACAACATGGATGGACCCGGAAACTATTATGCTAAGTGAAATAAGCCCGGCAGAGAAAGAAAAATATCATATGACTTCTTTCATTTGAGGAATCCAATGAACAATATGAACTAAGGAACAGAATAGAGGCAGAAGCAGGATCAAAGGGACCAGAGGGAAAGTGGACAGAGGGAAAGGGGATGAGAGGATGGGATCAGAGAAGGGAAAGAGATTGGTGAAATTATATATACATAACACAGGGTTATAGAGGGCAGAAAAGCAAATCCTGGAAAAAAGGGAGGAGGGCGTTGGGGGGAGGGGGCCAAGGGGGTGTTGAGGGAAACATGGGGGTGCGGGATGTATTCTGTGAGACACTTGAGTCTATGTAAACACAATAAATTAAAATAAATAAAAAATAAAATAAAAATGCATATGTGTATTCCCTAAACCATTTTTATTTTTCACTTTATGAGAATGTTACAAAAACTCCATGATTCTTGCTTGTCCTTATATATGTACTTAAAAAACAATGAACAGAGCAGCCCTTTATATTTCCACATGGAAGAGAAAAATTCTCGACCTTTATTTGAAAGCTCATTTCTAAAAGAAATCAGAATAAATCAAGCAACTTCTCAATTTAAAATAAAAACATAAATGAAAACATGTTACTATTACTCAGAGGTAGGTTTTGTTCTTTGTTTTTGTTCTTTCTTTGGGCACTTTAAATTCTGAAAGAAATTGAGAACTACAGCATTTTTAAAATCTGGTCCTTCAACCTAACAGTGCCCTCTTCTGGTTCCATGATTCAATTCACATTCAGTTAATTAATTCATCAATGGTGAGGAGAAAAAAAAAAGGTTAACTTGGTAAAGGTGATGGGGAAAAAGACATTTTGAAACATAGAAGTAAAACATTTTAGTTTTCCATTTTACTATGACAAAAATAAAAGAACAAAAATCCAGTTGCAAATATAATGGTAGTTGCCAAAGGCTGTATAGAGGGGAAGATGGAAAGCTATGTTTAATGTATATGAAAAATTTCCAGAGACTGTAGAACACTGGGAATATACTTTATACTACTAAACTGTACACTTAAAATTGTTAAGGAGTTAAATTTTGTTATTTTCATTTTACCACAACTAAAAATAAAAATAAATAAATTCCAGGAGAAAAAGAAAAAGTCCAGCTTGATGACAGTAGCTCTAAATTGAGACTCTTTTCACCTCAAGTCAAATGTTTACAATAAATCAAAGCCACTTGGATTTGATATAATTTTTATCCCTATCATTTTACTAAAATAAGCACATATTTCTCTTAATTTACTAATACTATAAAATAACTTCAACTTTTATTATTAAAATGTTTAGTCTTATAGATTTAGAGACATGTGTAAAAAGATTGCAAAAATGTTCCATTTACTTTAGGATATAATAAAATATTCTTCAATATCAAAAAAATATAAAGACTCTAAGATTTGACTTCTACTGGGTAGAAGGAATGACATTCACTGAGATGAAAAACACTAAGAAAGGAACAAGTGGGGTTACTACTGGCCTGGGTTTGGATACTGCCTAATATCCTGCAATGCACAGGACAATCTCCCCCTCCCCTCCCCAAGAATGATCTGGCCTTAAATGTCAATAGCATCAAGAGTGAGAAATTCTGAGTTACAATTCACTCCTCCAATTTTGGCCATTTTTCTTAGCCTTTGTAGCAGGTTTCTCTTCTTCTGTCTCTAATTACTCACTGTTCTTTCTTGAGCCCACTTCTCTTTTCTCTATATTTTCTCTTGGAGATATTATCCATTCTCATGACTTCAATTACATCTGTGCTATTGATTCCCATACCTACATGCCTAGTTCCAACCACCCTCCTAGGTCTAGAACTTTGTTTCTCTTGATTTCCTTTCACATATTTCTATTAACCTACTGTAATATTCCCGTTTTTATTAGTAGCATCTGGTAGAAAGCCACAGAGTCATTTATATGTTCAAAACATTTTCTGAATATCTACTTTGCAATAAAGGGCGGGGCTGATACTTGGAGGAAGGTAGTGATGTTGAAGATGAGAGGCAGTCATGGTTAATAGCGCTTTAATTGCATTATCCCTGGCTATGACAATAGTTCTGCAAGGGAAATAAATTATGTTTTAGAAACTAAAGCTCAAATTGTTTAATCAGCTACTTAAATATCCCACAGCTTGCATTTAGCAGAGTATTTCAAAAGTCAGCTATATTTTGATATTAAGGATTGAACTATCTTCATTTTTATAATTCAAAAATAAAGGATGACAATGCTGGAAATGTGTGGTCTAGTTTGGTTATCACCAAAGGAAAATGGGTGTGAGTAATGAAGATCCGGTAGCCTTTTTTTCTAAGCCTATTTGCACCCTCTTCTGGTTATTTACCACATATCATAGAATATAATGCACTTGTGACATAAGATGAATAATTATTTTTCATAACTCTAGGAAAACCATCAATTATCTAAGATTTCCTAGATGTTCAAACATTTTTTAAAAAGATAAGCCTTCAAAGGTTTCCAATTTGTTAAAATATGAAGAAAAACGTGATCTTAGATTCTATGACGTAAGGTGAATTTATCTTCCCCATTCAATTTCCAAGGTCAGCGCTAGTGTGCAATTTTGCACTTTAGTCAACTAACACGTTTATATGTTGTCTTTTAAAGATAGTTACATAGCTTTGTGTTGTGTATCTGCAACTCAATCTTAAAGCCTTTGGCTCTTCAGTAATTTCTTTGTTCTCCCTCCCCGCCCCTCACACACCGCGCCATTCCACAATCTATGCTGAGTTTACCATTTAGGAATAAACCTGAATTTCTTCTAATCATAAAATTGCATAGATCGTGTAAGATTGTGCATAGATTTAGTTACACTGGGGGTGGGGGGAGAGGATGGAAAAATACTATCTTATATACACGCATCTTTTTTAAAAGACCCATCCTCGTAAAAACGTTAAAATGGGGTGGGGTAGGGAACTGGGGCGGAGGCAGAGAGGGGATATACGTCTCAGGATACAGGAAATACGGTAAGAGAGAGACTGGGAGGAAGCTGTGTCTAGAAGGGACCCGCCGCCATCTCAGGTCTCTTTGCCTTGCTAGGGCCCACCAGAGAGAGCTAACGCCAGGTCCTATAATCCTTATGGGGGACCAACCTTGTAGCTCCGGGAGATCCACTCTCCCACCTGGAAACACGCGGGAAACCAAGCCTCCAAAAAAGCGTTGCCTCCTAGCTCCACGGTGGGATTATCCGGAAGGGACCCCCAACGGAGGCAGTACCTCTCTCCCCTCCGCACCTCCTTCTGCATCATCCGGCCTGAAGTCGCATCCTCCTCCTCCGGAGAAGTAGTAGAATATACTTCTTCCACCTAAAACAGGTCAGATTCTTTTTCATCTGGGACATACTGGCTCTCTGAAACTTTACGCATTTCCCAGATAGCCTTCCTGTTTTGCCTGTTCTCTCCACGATTTTAAAATTGAAAAAAAGAATATGCAGGCATTAAATAGCTTGTATGAAATTTTGGGTATTTAATAACATTACATAATTATTTTTAATTTATTAGTTGTGATCATTGCGGGTTATATTTTTAAGAAGTAGACTTAAATCTTTTTATGTGCTTGAAGGTAATTTATTGGGGATGAGGTAGGGTGTACAAATAAAAGGTTCATGAATTGATAACTGTTATATCTGGGTGATGTGTCCATGGTGATTCATTATAATGTTCTCACTACTTTTGTGTACCCTTGAAACTTTTCAATTTCAAAATGCATTGTTCAAGATTAATAACAACAATATATTCAAGACCAAATTCTTATGCCTAACACTATGCGAACAGAAGGTATTTATAAGGTGAATTACAGAATTGTGTGTGTTTCTCTGTGTCTGATGGAAGAATTTAATAAGTAAAAACAAAGTTACAATATGTAAATCAAATCCAAGTCCCAAAATGTTTGCTTGTTCAAGGTGTTCAAGAAGCATCCTAAGATGGACCAAGTAATTCTGCCAGGAAGTAATTATGAATGTTAAAAGAGGAAAAGGGAAATTTGGGTGGGCTCTAATGGATGAATTGCATTTGTCATGTAGATGAGGAGAGAATGTTTTTCTGGGCTAATGTTTCTAGAGCAAAAGCTCCAAGACAGGATTGTTCTGGAAAAGCTTGGTTATAATTCTGAAATCTATGAGAAGGATTAGGAAGTGAGATGGAGTCTATCAAGGCCTTCAGTGTTATGCTCAAGAGTATGTACATACATACTATTTTAATCCATAAACAGTGGGAGCCATTGAAGATTTTCAAGCAAGTGATGTATTTTAGGAGTCCAGTTTTTACTATCAGAGAAACAATCTTTTATTTACTTGAGGTTATAGAATGCAAAAAGTAAAACTAAATCTGATCTAAGCTTCACAAATCATTATAATAAAAAGTAGACAGGGTATCCTTTCTTAATTTATGCAATAAACCTATGAAACCCTTGCATTGGACTAGGCATTGTGCTAAGAGCTGGAAGGGATGGAGGACCAAGACATAGTGCCTGGTACGTAGTAGAAGTGAAGTAGATATTTGAATGAATAAGTCAATGAATGATAGGACAACAGTAGCAAATAAGGGGCTTCTGGATTTAGGGCTTGGTGGTAGTGCATAGAAAATGAATGAACTCTATTTCACTTAAAAGCATTGCCAGATCATTCCTTACAACCTGACTTCCCACAACTTTACTTCTGTGTCCAAACAGTGCATGAAGTAGTAGAGGTGGTGAGTGGGAGAACCTATGGATAGCAGTGTTCAGAGAGAAAACAAAGGAGATAGTATAGGGCAAGAAGTATAAGAGCTATACCATTTCTTCAGTGATTCAAATCACTGAAAATTGTAATAAGAGTAAATATTTACTGAACATTTTTATATGTCAGATAGTGTTCTAAAGGACTTCTATAGTCTATCCTTATTATTAAGCTTGCTATTAGTTTTACTAATTATTATTGACATGCAATAAACCCTTTCTAATATTATTGATATAACTGTTTTACAGGAATATATCTATATAATTGAAATGGGAGAATGGTGGAGCATAACGACTTGCGGAGGCCAGGGAAAGATATAAACAGTAACAGAAAAAAATGATTTTACTTTATTTTCCTATTTTTCAGGCTTTTAAGTGATTGCAGTATGTCTCCATTTTCTTGGTGCATTAGTAAAATAGTATATCCAGTGAAGACAATGAAGATTATTGACAATGATATCCTGCTCTTACTGTTGTCTTGCACTGGGAAGTTGTGATTTTCAAGGTAATGTCATTACCAAAAACTTATTAAGGGGGAAGAAAAATATGAGTTATGACATTAAATTGATTGACATTACAAATGACTAGCCGTACAAAAACCAAAAATCTATCACCAAATAATAAAATTGAAACCCTTTTCTATACTATATGAAACCATATATACCGCATAATAATGTAATCTATAAGCTGTTTTGTTAGATTAACTTTTAATTACCTTACAGTTTCCCTTGTTACTGTGAAATGTATCTTTTAAACCACATTTTCTGATTATTTCTGGTAAATGAGAACATGGTTGATATATTTACATACTGATTTCATATGCTGCAACCTTTCTGAATTCTATTTATTCTAATAATTTATGAATTCTCTGTTAATTAATTATATTAGATAAAATGGTAATTTCTTTCCAATATTTTTTAGCTTGTTTTGCTGTGCTAGCTAAGATCTTCAGTACAACAAAAAAATAGAAGTGATAGAGAATTTCCTTGTCTTGCTACTGATTTTACAAGGAAATTTTACAAATGTTTATTTTTAGTAGATTTTTTTTCAGCTTAAGGAAGTTTCTTTCTATTCTTAATTTGCTGAAAGTTTGCATTATGAATTAGTACAGAGTTTTTCTCCAGATACTTTGTATTTATAGCCATGACTATATGTTTTTTTCTCCATTAATATGACAGTGTTACTGTGTGATAAATTGTTGTAATCAATTTTTAATAATTTTTTTGCTTTTAGCTTCATCAGCTATCACCATTGAATATTTTGTTTTCTATTTTAATAATTTTTGCTTCTTTTTCTTTATTTTCTGTTTTTGCTCTTTTTCTAATTTATTTATTTGAATCTTTAGCTCAGTAATTTCAATTTACTAGAAATTTCTATAAAATTTTCACTATGTACCATTTTAGAAGAATCTCACGGGTTTTTATATGTAGTTATTATTATTATTTTAAATTTTTTCTTATGTTTCTTAACACTTTTTTTACTCACGACTTATTTGATATTTTAAATTAACAAATATGTGTCTCTTTTTAAAAATATTGTGAAATCATTAGTTTAATTACAGATGAACTTCATCTTATTTTCTGCTCTGAAATGTTTAATGTTTTTTTATATTTCTGGTAACAAATATCAAAACTACACGTTGGCACCTCATCCTAGTAGATTTTGACAATATCAAACTTACTTTATTACATACATAAGAAAAGTGTGATTGTACTATTCAGTGGTGGAATTATTTCTGATATTTGTGCTTGCATTTTTAAGCATTTTTATTTTGATCCAACACTACACTTAAAGAAAATTTGTAAGAATATTACAATGAACTTGCCTATATCCTTTACCTGGATTCATCAATTAAAACATTATCATGTTTGCTTTATCATTTTCTACCTCATTCTTTATTTCTATTGCATTCTTTATCATTTCCAATCATTCTGTTCCTCCTCTTCCCTTTTTTCTTCTCCCACCCATTCCTGTCTCCTCCACTTCCCCTCTTCCTTCTTTTCTCTCTCCCTTTTTCTGTCTTTGAAATATTTGAGAGTAAGGTACAGGCATCATATCCCCTTACCTGTAAATACTTCAGTGCATATATCCTCAGAACAATGTCTTTCTCTTACACAACCTCAGTATATGTGGCAAAATAAAAAATTGACATTGTTCCATAAACTTTTATTGTCAAGATCATATACTCATACTTACTGAAAAGGGAACAAGTTTGGGAAAATGTATTTCAGATAGACAATGTAAGCTGTATTCTTTTTTTTTGTCAGATTTGTTGCAATTTATTTAACCTATGATATTTCTGTAAATTTAATATGTTAATTTGTTACACATATATATCACAGAATGATTAGCACTATAAGGTTAATTAACAGTCATCCCACATAGTTACCGTTTTTTTGTGTGTGGTTAAAGCATTTAAGATCTACTCTCTTAACTTTTATATATACAATACAATATTGTTAACTATAATCACTACTCTGTAGTATAATACTATACTATAACTATAGTTACATAACTATATAGAATTAAATATAATATAAATAGTGTTAACTGTAGTATAATATGCATCATGCTGTACATTAGAACCTGAGAACTTGTTGTAATTGAAAGTTTACACCTTTTGACCAACTTCATTCATTTTCCCCACCCTTCCACCCCAGGAAACCACTAACCTAACTCTTTGTTTCTATGAATTAGGCTTTTTAAAATTTCATGCAAAAGTGAGATTAAACAGCATTTCTCTTTCTCTTTCTGAATTATTTCACTTAGCCTAAGGTCCTCAAGATTTATCCATTATGTCAGAAATTACAGGATTACCTTATATATGGCTGAATAATATTCCATTGTATATATGTATGCCACATTTTCTTTGTCCATTTATCTATATGTGGACACTCAGTTTGTTGCAATGTCTTGGTTACTATAAATAATGATGCAGTGAACATAGAGGTACAGATATCTCTTGGAGATAGTATTTTCATTTTCTTCAGCTATATTCCCATAAGTGGAATTGCTGAATCATATGGTAGTCCTATTTTTAATTCTTTGAGGAACTTCCATACTGTTTTCCATAGTATGTGTAACAATTTACATGCCTCCCAACAGTGTACAATGATTCTTTTCTTTTCACATCCACGCCAGCATTAGTTATCTCTTGTCTTTTTTATGATAGTCATGTATAGGATATCTCATTGTGGTTTTGATTTGCATTATCTTCATGATTAGTGATGCTGAACAATTTTTCATGTACTTGTTGGTCACGCAGATATCTTCTTGGAAAAAATATCTAATCAGACTGTGTACTATTTTATATTGGATTACTTTTTTATTCCCACTGAGTTTTATGAGATCCTTACATATATTTTGGATATTAATTTCTTATCAGATAAAGTGTTTTGCAATTATTTTCTCTTATTACATAGGTTTTCTTTTAAATCTGTTAATCATTTATTTTGCTGTGTAGAGCTTTTTAGTTTGATGTAGTCCCTCTTGTTTATTTTTTTCTCTTTTATTGCTTTTTCTTTGGGTGTGGTATCTATAAAACTATTGCAAAGACCGAAGTCAATAAGTTTTTTCATTATTTTTTCTAAGACTTTTACAGTTTCTTGTTTTACTTTAATTCTTCAATCCATTTTGAATTAGTTTTTGTGAGTGGTGTAAGATAGGGCTCCAGTTTTATTCTTTTTCATGTGAATATCCAGTTTTCCCAGCATTATTTATTGAATAGGTTATCTTTTCTCCACTGAGGACTCTTGACTTCCTGGTCAAATATTAGGTGAGCATACATGTCGGGGTTTACTTCTTGGCTCTCAATTCTGTTCTGTTGATCCAAGTGTCTCTTTTATGCCAGTACCATACTGTTCTTTTATATAAATTTTTGTGAAAGCATAGTAGCCATGCAATATTATATTAGTTTCATGTGTACAACATAGTGATGTAACATGTATACACCTTACAGTGTGATCATTACATTGAGTCTAGTAACAATCTGTCACCACACAAAGTTATTACAATGTTATTGACTATATTCTCTGTGTTGTACACTATATCCCCATGGCTGATTTATTTTATAACTGAAATTTTGTATCTCTTTTTCCTCTTCACATTTTCACCCATCCCTCAACTACCCATCCTTCTAGCACCCATAAGGTTATTCTCTGTATCTATGAGTCTGGTTTTTTGTTTTGTTTTGTTTTTTAGATTCCACATATAAGTGAAATCGTAAGGTATTTGTCCTTGTCTGACTTATTTCACTTAGCACAGCACTGTCTAATTCTATTCATGTTATAGCAAATGACAAGATTCATTCTTTTTATGATGGAGTAATATTCCATAATATGTGTGTGTGTATCACATCTTCTATATTCATTCATCTTTTGATGGACACCTAGGTTACATACGTATCTTAGACATTGTAAGTAATGCTGTAATGAACATGGAGCTGCATATATCTGTTCAAATTGGTGTTTTTGTGGGCTCTTTTTTCTGATAAATTTCCAGAAGTGAAATTGCTGAGTTGTATGGTAGCTTTGTTTTGAATTTTTTGAGAAATCTCCATGCTGTTTCCCATAGAGGTTACATCAATTTACAATCCTACCAGCAGTGAGTGTCGGTTCTCTTTTCTATACATCCTTGCTCACACTTGTGTGTTGATTTATTGATAGCCATTCTGACACCTGTGAGGTAATATTTTATTGTGGTTTTGATTTACATTTCTCTAATGACTAGTGATGTTGAGAATTTTTACGTATGTCTGTTGGCCATCTGTATGTCTTCTCTAAAGAAATGTCTCGTGTCTTTTGCTCACTTTTTGACTGGGTTGTTTATCTTTTCTATTATTGAGTTGAATGAATTCCTAATATAGTTTGGATATCAACCCCTTATTGGATATACCATTTGTGCATATCTTCTCCCTTTCAATAAGTTGTCTTTTTGTTTTGTTGATGGTTTCCTTTGCTGTGCAGAAGCTTTTCAGTTTTACAAAGCCCTACTTCCTTTTTTTTTTTTTTTGCTTTTGTTTACCTAGCTTGAGGGGACATATCCAAAAAGATGTTTTTATGACTGATGTCAAATATTATACTAATATTTTTTCTAGAAGTTTTATGGTTTCAGGGCTTACATTTAAGTATTTGATCTATTTTAAGTTTATATTTGTATATGATATCAGAAAGGAGTCCAGTTCCTTTTATTTCATGTATCTGTCTAGTTTCCCAATGCCACTTTTTGAAAACACTTCTCCATTGTATGTTCTTGTCTCCTTTCTCTCAGGTTAGTTGACCATATATGCAAGAGTTTAGTTTTGGGCTGTCTATTCTGTTCTATTGATAAATGTGTCTGTTTTTCTGCCAGTACTGTATTATTTTGATTATTATAGCTTTGTAGTATAGTTTGAAATCAGGGACTGTGATAACTTCTTCTATGTTCTTTCTCTAGATTGCTTTGGATCCCTGGCTGGTTGGCTCAGTGGTAAAGCATTAGCCTGGTGTTTGGATTTCCAGGGTTTGATTCCCAGTCAGGGCACACAGGAGAAACGCCTATCTGCTTCTCTACTCCTCCCCCTCTCACTTCTCTCTCACACTCTTTTCCTCTCCTGAATCTATAGCTTGATTGGAGCAAGTTGGCTCCAGGCACTAAGGATGACTCTATAGTCTCCACCTTAGGCACTAAGAAGAGCTTGGTTGCTGAGCAACGGAGCAGCGACCCCAGATGGACAGAGCATCCCCCTGTAGGGGGCTTGCTGGGTGGATCCTGGTCAAGGTGCATGTTGGCATCTATCTTTCAGCTTCCCCACCTCTCACTTAAAAAAAAAAAGATTGCTCTGGCTATTTGTAGTCTTTTGAGGTTCAATATAAATGTTAAGATTCTTTTTTCTAGTAATGAAAATGATGTTATTGGTGTTTTTATGAGGATTACATTGAATCCATAGATAGTAGTAGTACTATCTTTGGGTAGTTTTTTTTTTTTTTTAGTGACAGGTGGAAAGGTTGAGAGATCAACTCCCACATACACCCAACCGAGATCCACCCAGCAAGCCCCCTACAGGGTGATGCTCACCCCTTCTAGAGACATTGCTCTGTTGCTTGGCAACCGAGCTATTTCAGCCCCTGAGGGGAGGCTGTGGAGCCATCCTCAGCACCCTGGGCCAGCTTGCTCAAATCATTCAAGCCATGGCTACTGGAGGGGAAGAAAGACAGAGAAAGAGGGAGAGAGAAGGGGGGAGGGGTGGAGAAGCAGATGTCACTTCTTTTGTGTTCCCTAGCCAGGAAATGAACCAGGGGCTTCCACACGCTGGCCAAATGCTCTACTACTGAGCTAACCAGCCAGGGCCAGTGTGGTCCTTTTAACAATATTTATTCTTCTAGTCCATGAGGATGATATATTCTTCCATTTATTTGTGTGCTTTTTCTTTTTTCAATGTCATATAATAGTGCAGATCTTTTACATACTTGGTTAAATATATTCTTAGGCATTTTATTCTTTTGGATACTATTGTAAATGGGATTATTTTCTTAATTTCTCCTCTGATCGTTTGTTATCAGTGTATAGAAAAGTGAATACTGATTTCTGTATCTTTCTGCATAACTGAATTCACTTATTAATTTTATTAACTTTTGGTGGATTCATTAGGATTTTTATATATAATGTAATGTCATCTGCAAATAATGACAGTTTTATACTTTCCTTTGCAGTTTGGATACCTTTTATTACTTTTCTCATTGTTATGGCTAAAATTTCCAATATTATATTGAATAATTGTGATGAGAGTGGACATTGCTGTCTTGTTCCTTGTCTTAGAGGGAAAGCTTTGAGTTTTTCACCATTGAGAATGATGTTATCTAAGAGCCTCTCATATATAGCCTTTATTATGTTGAGGTACATTCCTTACATAGCAACTTTGTTGAGAGTTTTTATCAAAAATGAATGTTGAATTTTGTGAAATACTCTTGCACCCATTGAAATGATCATATTACTTTTTTTGTTGCTGTTGTTGATGTAGTGGGTCACATTGTTTTTTAGACACTGATCCACTCTTACATTCCGGGAATAAATCCTACTTGATCATGGTATAAAATCCTTTTAATGTTGAATTTGGTTTGCACGTATTTGTTGAGAATTTTGACATCTATATTCAACAGGAGTATTGGCCTAATTCTTTTTTTTGTGTTGTTGTTTTTTTTCCTCCTGTATTTTTTTAATAGAATAATCTTGGCCTCTTACAAGTTTGGAAACATTCTTTCACTTCAGGTTTTGGGAATAGTTTGAAGAGGATAGGTATTAATTCTTCTTTAAATGTTCAGTAGAATTCACCTGTGAAGCATTCTGTTTTGGGCTTTGGTTTGTTAGGAAGTTTTGATTACCACTTTAATTTCATTGCCAATAATTGGTCTGTTCAGATTCTCTGTTTCTTCCAGGCTTAGTCTTGGCAGGTTTTATGTTTCTAGAAATCAGTGTATTTCTTCTAGATTGCTTACACTGTTAGCATGTAATTCATAGTATTTTTTAATCAATTGAACTTATCTGGACCACATTGTTTTGCAAAACCATACAGGTTTCCAGTGTACAACTCAGTATGACACCATCTGCATACCATTTTATGTACCCTTCATCCTAAGTAAAGTCTTTTTTGTCCTCATTTGCCTTCCTTCACCTTGCTCCCACCCCTATTTCTCTTTGGCTGTTGACACTGTTGTCTGTGTCTGTGTGGTATGTATATATGTTTTTTGGCTAATTCCTTAACCTTCTTTCATCCAGTCCCCACACACCCTCCCTTATGACCACAGTTCATCTGTTCCGTGTGTTCATGCTTCTTTTTCTATTTTGTTCATCGGTTTATTGTGTTCATTAGATTCCACATGTAAGTGAGATCATATGGTATTTGTCTTTCTCTGACTGACTTATCTCACTCAGTATAGTAATATCCAGGTTCATGCATGTCAAAAAAGGTAAGATTTCTTTCATTTTTATGGCTGCATAGTATTCCATTGTGTAGATGTACCACAGTTTTTTAAGCCACTCATCCTCTTATAGGTTCTTGGGCTGTTTCTAGATTTTGGCTATTATAAATAGAGCTGCAAGGAAACTGTGGGCCATGTATGACAGACAGACCAATACCCAACATCATGATCAATGGACAGAACATAAATGTGTTTCCCTTGAGATAGGACCAAGATAAGGTTGTCCACTTTCATCACTCTTATTCAACATAGTACTAGAAGTCTTAGCCACAGCACTCAAACAAGAAGAAGAAATAAAAGGCATCCAAGTTAGAAAGAAGAAAGTAAAACTGTCATTATTAACTGAAGACATGATATTGTACATAGAAAAACCTAAAGACTCCACCAAAAAAAACAAATAAATGAATTTGGTGAAGTAGCAAGATAAAAAATTAATATTCAAGAATCAGTGGCATTTTTATATACCAATAATGAACTATCAGAAAGAGAAATTATGGAAACAACCCCATTTACTATTGCAACAATAACAGAAATAAAGTACCTATGAATAAATTTAACCAAGGAGGTAAAAGGTTTGTACTTGGAAAATTACAAGACATTGAAGAAAGTAATTGAGGAAGATACAAATAAGTGGAAGCATACATTGTGCCATGAATTGGAAGAATTAACATCACTAAAACTTCTATACTACCTAAAGTAATCTATAGATTCAACCCAATTTCTATTAAAATAGCAATAGCACATTTCACAGATCTAGAACAAATATTCCAAAAAAATATATGGAATAATAAAAGACTCCAAATAGCCTCAGCAATCTTGAGAAAGAAGAACAAAGTTAGAGGTATCACACTGCTTGATATCAAACTATATTACAAGGCTATTATAATCAAAACAGCCTGGTACTGGCATAAGAACAGGCATATACTATAATTCATAATATTGTTGAATGATCCTTTGTTTTTGTTGTGTCAGTTGTTATCTTCATTTATTTCTGATTTTATTTATTGGGCTCTTTTCTAGATGTGTCTTGGTAGAATGTCAATTTTATTTTCCTTTTCAAATGTCCAACTTTTAGATTCATTAAACTTTCTTATTGCTTTGTAGGCTCTATTTTGTTCATTTCAGCTGTGAACTTGAGTTTTTCTTTCTATGTACTTTGGATTTTAATTTTGCTTTTGTTTTGTTTTGTTTTTTGTATTTTTCTGAAGCTGGAAACCGGGAGGCAGTCAGACAGACTCCTGCATGCGCCCGACCGGGATCCACCCGGCACGCCCACCAGGGGGCAATGCTCTACCCATCTGGGGCATCGCTCTGTTGTGACCAGAGCCTGTCTTGCACCTGAGGCAGAGGCCATGGAGCCATCCCCAGCGCCCGGGCCATCTTTGCTCCAATGGAGCCTCGGCTAGGGGAGGGGAAGAAGGAGACAAAGAGGAAGGAGAGGGGGAAGGGTGGAGAAGCAGATGGGCGCTTCTCCTGTGTGCCCTGGCCGGGAATCGAACCCGGGACTTCCACACGCCAGGCCGACGCTCTACCACTGAGCCAACTGGCCAGGGCCTGGATTTTAAATTTTTTTTATGAATTTCTTTAGGTGTAAAGTAAAATTGTTCATTTGGGATTTTTTCTGCCTCTTCAGGTCAGTCTGTATAGCTATAAATTTTTGCTTTTTCTGCACCTCATGAATTTAGTAAGGTTGTGTTTTTTTCATTTTCATTTGTCTTGAGACAGTGTTTTATTTCCTGCTTAATTTCCACTGTAGTCTATTATTTTAGTGCTATGTTATTTAATCTCCACATATTTGGTTTGTTTGGGTTTTTTTTTTTTTTTCAGTTTTCCTCTACTAGTTGATTTCTAGTTTCAAGACATGGTCAGAAAATATGTTTGATATAATTTCAAACTTCTTCAGTTTATTGAGCCTTTTTTTTTTCTTTTCTTTTCTTTTTTTTTTTTTTGGTGGTGGTGGTCTAATATGTGGTTTATCCTGGAAAATGTTCCGTGTACACTTAAGAAGAACGTGTAATCTAAAGTTTGGGGATGGAATGTTTTATAAATGTCTATTAAGTCATTCTGGTCTAATGTGGCATTTAAGATCTTTATTTCCTTATTAAATTTCTATCTGGATTATCTATCCATTGAGGTAAGTAGGGTATTAAGTCCTCAACTAATGTATTATTGCTTATTTTCTGCCTTTATGTCTATTAATATTAGCTTTATGTACCTGGTTGCTCCAATATTACATCCATAGTACAATTCATATATCCTTTTTTAGGATTGAGCCCTTTATCATTATGGAAAGTCCTTCGTTGTCTCTTTTTATATTGTTTGTTTAAAGAGTATCTCATCTGATATGAATATGCTACCCCAGCTTTCTTTTTCTTCTGTTTGCATGGAGTATCTTTTTCTATCCCCTCCTTTTCAGTCCATTTGAATCTTTCATAGACAGCATATACGTGGGTCTTGTATTTTTATCCATTCTGCCACCCTGTCTATTGATTGGAATATTTAGTCCATTTATATTTAAACTAATTATTTATAGGTATATGCTTATTGCCATTTATTTATTGTTTTTTGGTTGTTTTTGTTGTTCTCTGTTCCTTTCTAATTTGCTATTTTATTTTTTCAGTGTTTTTTTGGAGTTCTTATTTCTATTTTGGATATTTTTTTGTACTTTTTGGTTTGTGGTAACTGTGATGTTCATAGATATCAATCTATATTTATAGAATTTCAGTTCAAGTTTTTAGAAGTTTGAGTTTGGGCACATTTTAATAGAACTGCATTTATACTCTCATTTTTTACTTTATGGTTTTGATGTCACATTTTAGATTTTTTTGTTTATTGTATCCCCTAAATACTTTATTGTAGCTATAGTTAATTGTATTGCTTTTTTCTATTAATCATCATTTTTTATTTTCTTATTTTGTGGTAGAGTATTCTAGAAAGTAAGTTCCTTTTTTCTAGTACTTTAAATACACTGCTCATAAAAATTAGGGGATCAGGGAATGTGCAGATATTTCTGTACTTTCAGCCTTTTGTATAGTGCATTTTCACCAATGAAATAAGTTGGTTTTGCATTTCATTTACATAATCAAACAACTTTCTTTGACATGTCGTTTGCTTACCGATGTTCTTGTTTAATAAAAAAAATCAAATGCTTCTTTTTTTATCGCTTCATATTCATTTTGAAATATCCCCTAATTTTTGTAAGCAGTATAAATCTGTCTTCTTCTTTCTGGCCTGTAGAGTTGCTTCTGAGAAGTCAACTAGATAGCCTTATGGAGCTTCCTTTGTATGTAACTTGTTTCTTCCCTCTTGCTGCCTTCAAGGTTATCTCTAGCCTGACCAGGTGGTGGCACAGTGGATAGAGCATCGGACTGGGATGCGGAGGACTCAGGTTCGAGACCCCGAGGTCAAAAGCTTGGACAGAGGCTCATCTGATTTGAACAAAAACCTCACTAGCTTGGACCCAAGGTCTCTGACTTGAGCAAGGGGTTACTTGGTCTGCTGTAGCCCCACGGTCAAGGCACATGAGAAAGCAATCAATGAACAACTAAGGTGTAGCAACGGAAAACTAATGATTGATGCTTCTAATCTCTCTCCATTTCTTTCTGGCTGTCCCTATCTATCTCTCTATCTCTGTTAAAAAAAAGATTGTCTCTATATCCTTAACTTTTGTCATTTGAGTTATAAAATCTCTTGGTTGGCCTCTATGGGTTCCTCTTTTTTGGAATTCTGTGTGCTTTCTGGACCTGGATGTTTTGTTTTCGTTTCTGTTTTTCTACCACAGGTTAGGTAAGTTTTTTTTTATTTTATGAATTTAATATTTAAATAAAAACAACAAAACAGGTACACAAAACTAGATTGTTATAAGAATTTTAAAATATTAATGAAAAATATTAAATAATGCCTGACAAAAAACAATAAAACGGTTATTTAAGATATTTCCATATTGCTTCTTTTTTTTTTTTTCATTTGCAGCGGGGTTTTTCTTTTATTAATTTTAATGGGGTGACATTGATAAATCAGGGTACATATATTCAGAGAAAGCATCTCCAGATTATTTTGACATTTTGTTATGTTGCATACCCCTCACCCAAAGTCAAATTGTCACCTTCTATCTGGTTTTCTTTGTGCCCCTCTCCTCCCCCCACCCCCTCCCTCTCCTACCTTACCCCCCCCCCTGTAACCATCACATTCCTGTCCATGTCTCTGAGTCTCATTTTTATGTCCCATCTATGTATGGAATCATATAGTTCTTAGTTTTTTTTTTAATTTACTTATTTAACTCCATATAATGTTTTCAAGGTCCATCCATGTTATTGTAAATGATCCAATGTCATCATTTCTTATGGCTGAATAGTATTCCATAGTATATTATTGTACCATACTACAATACTATTACATGTACAATACTATTATTGTACAATACTACTATTGTACCATAGCTTTTTAATCCACTTGTCCACTGATGGACACTTGGCCTGTTTCCAGATCTTCGCTATTGTGAACAATGCTGCCATAAACATGGGGGTGCATTTCTCCTTTTGGAACAATTCTATGGTGTTCTTAGGGTATATTCCTAAAAATAGGATAGTTGGGTCAAAAGGCAGTTCGATTTTTAAAATCTTGAGGAATCTCCATACTGTTTTCCACAGTGGCTGCACCAGTCTGCATTCCCACCAGCTGTGCAGGAGGGTTCCCTTTTCTCCACATCCTCGCCAGCACTTATTCTGTGTTGTTTTGTTTTTTGTTTTTTGTTTTTTGATAAGCGCCATTCTGACTAGTGTGAGGTGATATCTCATTGTGGTTTTAATTTGCATTTCTCTAATGATTAGTGATGTTGAGCATTTTTTCATATGCCTATTGGCCATCTGTATGTCCTCTTTGGAGAAGTGTCTATTCATTTCTTTGGCTCGTTTTTAGATTGGATTGTTTGTCCTCCTGGTGTTGAATTTTACAAGTTCTTTATAAATTTTGGTTATTAACCCCTTATCAGACATATTGTCGAATATGTTCTCTCATTGTGTAGTTTGTCTTTTTATTCTGTTCTTGTTGTCTTTAGCTGTGCAAAAGCTTTTTAGTTAGATATAGTCCCATTTTTTTTTCCTGTCTTTTATATCACTTGCCTAAGGAGATAAATCAGCAAATATATTGCTGCAAGAGATGTTGGAGAACTTAGTGCCTCTGTTTTCTTCTAAAATGCTTATGGTTTCATGGCTTACATTTAAGTCTTTTATCCATTTTGAGTTTATTTTTGTTAATGGTGTAAGTTGGTGGTCTAGTTTCATTTTTTTGGAGGTAAATGTCCAATTTTCCCACCACCATTTATTAAAGGGGCTGTCTTTACTCCATTGTATGCTCTTACCTCCTTTGTCAAATATCAGTTGTCTATAAAGCTATGGGTTTAGTTCTGGGTTCTCTGTTCTGTTTCATTGATCTATATGCCTGTTCTTATGCCAGTACCAGGCTCTTTTGGGTACAATGGCCTTGTAATATAACTTGATATCGGGATGTGTGATACCTCCCACTTTATTCATCCTTTTCAAGATTGTTGAGGCTATTCGTGTTCTTTTTTGGTTCCATATAAATTTTTGGAATATGTGTTCTATATCTTTGAAATATGTCATTGGTATTTTAATTAGTATTGCATTGAATTTATAAATTTCTTTGGGTAATGTAGACATTTTAATGATGTTTATTCTTCCTAACCATGAGCACGTTATATGCTTTCACTTGTTTGTATCTTCCTTGATTTCTTTTATTGATGTTTTATAATTTTCCAAGTAAAAGTCTTTAGTCTCCTTGCTTAAATTTATTTCTAGGTACTTTTTTTTTTTTGGTTGCTATAGCGAAGGAAATTGTTTCATTAATTTCTCTTTCAGACAGTTCATTGTTGGTGTATAAAAATGCCTCTGATTTCTGAGTATTAATTTTATATCCTGCCACCTTGCTGACTTCATTTATTAGGTACAGTAGTTTTTTGACTGAGACTTTAGGGTTTTCTATGTATGGTATTATATCACCAGAAAATAATGATAGTTTTACTTCTTCTTTTCCAATTTGGGTGCCTTTTATTTCTCCTTCTTGTCTGATTGCTGTGGCTAGGACTTCCAGAACTATGTTGAATAAGAGTGGTGAAAGGGGGCCCCCCTGCCTTGTTCCTGATCTTAAGAGGATTGCTTTTAATTTCTGCCCATTGAGTAGGATGTTGGCTGTGGGTTTGTCATAGGTGGCCTTTATCATGTTGAGGTATGTTCCCTGTATTCCCACTTTGCTGAGTTTTGATCATGAATGGCTGCTGCATTTTATCAAATGCTTTTTCTGCATCTATTGAAATTATTATGTGGTTTTTCTCCTTCCTTCTGTTTATGTGATGAATCACATTGATTGATTTGCGAATATTGTACCAGCCTTGCCTCTCCAGAGTAAATCCCACTTGATCATGGTGTATGATTTTTTTCATGTATTGCTGGATCCGGTTTGCTAATATTTTGTTGAGGATTTTAGCATCTATATTCATCAGGGATATTGGCCTACAATTTTCTTTCTTTGTGTTGTCTTTGCCTGGTTTTGGAATCAGAATTATGCTCTCCTCATAAAAGGAGTTTGGAAGTCTTCCTTCCTCTTGAATTTTTTGAAATAGCTTGAGAAGTATAGGAGTTAGTTCTTCTTTTAATATTTGGTAGAATTTACTTGTGAAGCCATCAGGCCCAGGATTTTCTTTGTTGGGAGTTTTTTGATAACTGCTTCAATCTCATTTGTTGTAATCAGTCTGTTTAGGTTTTCTGATTCTTCCAGATTGATTTTTGGAAGATTGTATGTGCATCTTTTGTTTTAAGGTGTGTCTCTTGTAGACCGCATATGTAATGAGATCTGTTTTCTAATCCATGCAGCTACCCTATGCCTTTTGATTGGATCATTTTTTTATTATTTATTTATTTCAGAGACAGCACGAGAATCAGAGAGAGGAATAGATAGGGACAGACAGACAGGAACGGAGAGATGAGAAGCATCAATCATCAGTTTTTCGTTGCGACACCTTAGTTGTTCAGTGATTGCTTTCTCATATGTGCCTTGACCATGGGCCTTCAGCAGACTGAGTAACCCCTTGCTGGAGTCAGTGACCTTGGATCCAAGCTGGTGAGCTTTTTGCTGACACCAGATGAGCCCGTGCTCAAGCTGGCGACCTCGGGGTCTCGAACCTGGGTCCTTCCGCATCCCAGTCCGACGCTCTATCCACTGCGCCACCACCTGGTCAGGCTGATTGGATCATTTAATCCATTTACATTTAAGGTTATTATTGATATGTAGTCGTTTATTTTCATTTTATTCTTTAAAGCTGTATTCCTCCTTTGCTATATTCTTTTCCCCCTTTGATCTGTTTACAACAGGCCCTTAACATTTCCTGCAGCAGCACTGGTTTTATTTTAATGAATTCCTTCAGTTGTTGGTTTTTTTTTGGGGGGGGGTTGTTTGTTTGTTTGTTTTTTGTCTGGGAAGCTTTTTATTTCTCCTTCAATTTTAAATGATAGCCTTCCTGGGTAAAGTAGTCTTGGTTGGAGATTCTTATTCTGCATTACTTCAAATATTTCTTGCCATTCCCTTCTGGCCTCAAGTATTCTGTTGGGAAGTCAGATGTCATCCTTATGGGGGCTCCTTGTTAGGTGATAGCCTTCTTTTCTCTAGCAGCTTTTAATTTTTTTCTTTATCACTTAGCTTTGGTATTTTAATTATGATGTGTCTTGGTGTAGATTTCTTTGGATTTCTCTTTAAAGGAGTTCTCTGTGCTTTTTGAACTAGTGAGAGTTTTTCCTGCATTAATTTAGGGAAGTTTTCAGTGATGATATGATTGTACAAAGTCTCTATCCCTTGTTCTTTCTTCAGGAACCCTTGTGATGCAGATGTTATTTCTCTTCATGTTGTCACAGAGCTCTCTAAGAGTTTCCTCAGATTTTTTGAGTCTCTTTTCTTTTTTCTGCTCTGCTTCCATGCCTTCATTCAACTTGCCCTCCAAGTCGCTGATTCAATCCTCAGCTTCATCCATCCTGTTTTTAATTCTTTCCATTATTGTCTTCATTTCTTTTATTATATTTGTCATCTTCGACTGATTCTTTTTTAATATTTCAATGTCCTTTTTTATACTTGCTATCTCTTTATTTAGGTGTTTGTGATGACCATCCATTGTTGTTCTAAGATCCCTAAGCACCCTTACAATCAATATTTTAAACTCTGCATTCGGAAGCTTGGTTATTTCTATATCACTCAGTTCATTTTCTGGAGGTTTCTGTTGTGGTTTCATTTGGGTTGCAGTTCTCTGTCTTCTCACTATGTCTGTGTGTTTGGGTGTATTGTTTGTAGAGCTGGTTGAGTCTATGCTTGGTGTTGTCCAACTCCAGTTTTCAGTTGTGTTATTTCTAGTTCTTCTTGAGTTGGCATCAACTGTTATTTGTAATCCACTTTTGGATTTGGGCCCCTTTGAAGTCTTGATATGTTTTCTTCTCAGTTTTCTTAACAGGTGTAATCTTGTTTACTGATCTCAGCAGGGAGCTTATTTGAAGCTGTATCCAGGAATGCGGTGGGTATAACCTGAGACTCTGAAGGCCTGATCTGCCACTTACTCTCTCTGGGGGCAGGGTGTTTTCTCAGCTTCAGTATGGGGAGGTGTATCTCAGATCTCTATGGAGACCTGAGTTACTGCCTCTCCTCCCCACTTCTTGTTTTCAGCTGTGTCTTGTTGCGCTGATTGGAGCTGGAGAGACATCTTGAAATGGGTGACCTGGAACCACTTTAGTCTTATGTAGAAGGATCAACCCCTCCTCCAGCTATGGCCACTTCAAGCACTGGATGAGTCAGCTTCTCTGGTCCTCTCATGCATTCTTGTGCCCTTCATTGTCTATTTCTCTCTCCCCCCTTTCCTTTTTGAAGATAAGCCAGCCCTTTCAACACACCTCATTCCAAGTCCTCAGGCAAGTGGCTGTGATTGATATTTTCTACTCTTTTCCTTGGAATCAGAGCCCTTCTGGGCTCTCAGCCTCACCCCCCCCCTCCATTCCTGTAAGCAGGAGAGACCCACTGCTCCTTGGCTCTCCCTACCAGGCTTGGTGTGGCTTCTTTATTCCTTGGTTTTTGACAGCTGTTCTTGTAGTCCAGAATTGGTTTTTCACACTGATTTTTCCTAAATAAATTTGTAATCCAGTTTGGTGGTGTCAGCTGGGAGTCTGTGCATCTGCCTACTCCACTGCCATCTTGGAATCCCTAGGAAAGTTTTCAGGCATTATTTCTTCAAATAAACTTTCTTTCCTTCCCTTTCGTCTCCTTCTAATATTCTTATAAGTAAATTTTTGTGTGCTTAATGTTGTCCCAAAGTTGCACCCTCTTTTTTTTTCATTTTTTGGTGCTCAAATTGGGAGATTTCCACTATTCTATTTACCAGGCCACTAATTTTTCTGTATTATCTTTTCTTCTGTTGATTCTTTTTAGTGTATTTTTTTCATTTCAGTCATTATATTCTTTAGTCCTTACTGGTTCTTATTATATTTTCTAATTCTTTGTTGAAGTTCTCTCTAAATTCCTATATTTTACTCTCAGGTTTGATGAGCATCCATTGAATTCTTGATCAAGTAATTATCTCTCTTTCATTAGGGCTTATTTCTGTACTTTTTTCGTGTTTTATTTGAAACATAATCCTATGTCTTATCATTTTCTTTGATTTCATTTTTTTCATTGATGTTGACTAATTTTGTTGAGTCTTTAAAAGACATTTTAAAGAGCAGGTTAAAGTTCACAACAAAACTAAGAGGAAGGTATGGAGTTTTCTCATCTTTCCCTGCCTCTACACATGTGTAGTCTGCTCTATTAATAACTTAGGCTACCAGAGTGAGACAAATGATGTCATAATTGATGAGCCTGCTTTGACAGATAATTACCCAAAGTTCATAGTTACATTATTATTCACTCTTGGTATTATACAGTCTATGGGTAACAAATACATGCTGTAATGATATATTGATCATTATAGTATCATACAGAGTATTTCATCCCTTGAAAATTCTCTATGCTCTGCCTATGCATCCCTCTCCTTGCAACCCTTGCCAACCACTGACCTTTTTACTGTCTCCATAGTTTTATCTTTTCCAGAATGTTCTGTAATTGGAATCATACAATTTGTAGCCTGTTAAGATTTTTTTTCATTATTTTATTTCCATTTTAGAGCAGGAGGGAGAGAGAAAGAGAGAGAGAGAGAGAGAGAGAAAGAGAGAAGGTGGGAGGAGCAGGAAGCATGAACTCTCATATGTGCCTTGACCAGGCAAGCCCACTCTTTCGAACTAGTGACCTCAGCATTCCAGGTCAATGCTTTACCACTGCACCACCACAGGTCAGGCCCAGATTGGTTTCTTTTCATGTCTTGATAGCTCATTTTTTAGGTCTATATAACATTTCATTGGCTAAATTGTACCAATTTATTTAACTATTCACCTGCTGATGAAACATCTTGGTTGCATCCAAGTTTTGGCAATTATGAATAAAGCTGTTATAAACATCCATGTGCAGGTGTTTGTGTGGATATAAGATTTTAATTCCTTTTAGTAAATATCAAGAAACACAATTGTTTATGTTTATATATTTATATAAACATGCATGTATAAATAGATATATACATATACATTTTTCTGAACCATTTAACCATAAGATACCTCATGATTATTTAATATTTTAGCATGTGCTTCCCAAAGACCTTATTTATTTTCACCAGTTGAGCCAATAAATGTCTTTTAGACTCAGTATAAAAAATAAAAGAAAATTAATCCAGGATCCAATCCAGAATCATATGTTGCATTTAGCTATCATGTCTGTTCAGTTTTCTCAAAATCTGCAATAGTTTCTTAGACTTTCATTTTCTTACAAAAAAAAATACTTTGAATGTGATAACACAGTTTCTCATAAAATGTCCTTCAAATTTAGTTTGTCTGGTGTTTTCTCATGATTAAATTTAGCTTATAAACTTATTTCAAAGAATACCACTGAAATAATGTTTTGTTGCTTTAGAGTGTATTTTATCAGGAAGCACATGGTGTCAAATTGCTCTATTATTTGAAATTTTAATTTCTCCTTACAGAATGCTATTTCAGAGAGATTTCAGAATATAAGGCTTTGAAACATTTTGGTGACTTAATAGATAGTTAGGCAGGAACTCACCCCCCCCCTCCATTAAGAAATAGTCACCTTTTTTTTTGGACACAGGCAGAATTATGCTTTATAAATAGCACCACATTCCTTGTCTAGGTTACTTGTTCATAGAAGTACTCATCATTAAAGAAGTGCTTCTGTCTGTTATGCCATCATATTTTCCTGCCTCAGAGCATTTACTAGCCTGACTGGTTGGCTATTTTTCTCTTTCAGAAGAGTTTTTTCAGCACCTTCATCTGGAGAGTCTTCTTAACCATCTGTCTCTCTGAGGTTAGCCAGTTTTTTTCTGTCACATTGCATAGGTCCTTTCTACATTATGATAGATTGATTTTCTTTTTAAATTTAGTGAGAGGATGGGAGGCAGAGACAGACTCCTGCATGTGCCTCAACAGGGATCCACACAGAAAGCCCACTAGGGAGTGATGCTCTGCCCATCTGGGTCCCTTGCTCTGTTGCAACCAGAGCCTTTTCTTTTTTAGCAACTGATGCGGATGCCAGGAAACTATCTTCAGTGCCCAGGGCCAACTCACTCCAATCAAGCCATGGCTGTTGGAGGGGAGAGAGAGAGATAGAGAGAAATGGGAGGGTAAGAGGTGGAGAAGCAGATGGGCACCTCATCTGTGTGCCCTGACTGGGAATCAAACCCAAGACATACACATGCTAGACCAAAACACTACCACTGAGCCAACGAGCCAGAGCCAGACTGATCATTTTAAAAGGAAAACATGATATGATTAAGTGCCTGTTATGATAATCTTATGACTTTTTATCATATTATCTCAGTTCTTTATTTTTCTTGGAAGTTCACCAACTTTTGTTACATTGATTCTGTATGTTTTCTAATATTGCCATAGTACATTTACCATGAACTTAAGGGCTTAAAACAACAAATTTATCTTACAGTTCTGCAGATCGGATGTCTGGTATGGATCTCATTAGATGAAAATCAGGGTGTTGACAGGATACATTTTTTCCTGAGGTTCAAGGGGAAATTTTGTATCTTACCCATTTGGTTGTTGGCAGAATTCTGTTTCTCTCTGTTTCCTTGCTGGCTGTTCCCAGCTTCTAGAGGCCAACTGCCTTCTTTGGCTTGTTGTGCCTTACTTTCATTTTCAAATTCAACAACTGCAGAATGAGTCCTCATGATAGAATTTTTCCACTTCCTTTTTTCTGAGAGATAATGGCTTTAAAATTTTACACAACCTAGGATATGTGTGTATCTTTGAATAGCATTGCATTAAAAAAGATATATAGGCATACTAAGAGAGTGTAACTTTTTTTAGCGTGCGAGAGGGACAGACAGACAGGGAGAGAGATGTGAAGCATCAATTCTTCATTATGGAACCTTAGTTGTCATCAATTGCTTTCTCATATGTACCTTGACTAGGGAGGCAGGGCCACAGAAGAGCCAGTGACCTTTGGGCTCAAGCCAGTGACCATGTGTTCATATATATGATCCCATGCACAAGCCAGTAATCCTGCATTCAAGCCAGTGACCTTGATGTTTCCAACCTGGGTTCACTGCATCCTGGGCTGACACTGTCCACGGCATGACTGCGTAGTCAGGCAACATTATTTTTCTTTTAAAGACTATGGTTATGAGACTCATTTTTAAGGAAAATTGACATTTACTGGAAGTATTTTATGTTGTTATAAGATAATCTTTTCTGAAATCACAAAACCTGGGTTCAAATATAATTTCTTTATTTTCTGATTAAATTACCTGAACTTCTGAGTCCAATTTTTATCTCTGTAAATTAGGATAATAAATATCTGTAACATTTTACTCATAAGTTGTTATAAAGGTCAAGTGACATGAGTAAAATAAAAGAACTATATATGTGCATGGAACAATATAATATATATATTAAGATAAATCTATTATAATTTTAGTTTTGGCAGAATTTTCAAATCATATATATCAACTCCTCCAAGCTTCCAAAGTCAGCCATGACACCAGCAAAAAGGTGAATGAAAGCCAGTTGTGTGACTATTAGTCTCAACCATAAAGAGCATATATAAGGGTCTGCATGGGTATAACATGCAGAAAATTTTCTGCAACTGGACTATATGTACCACATACCTTCTAATAAAAGAGGGAATTAATATTTTTATTATAGTTAGTATTTGTTTATAACATTATATAGGTTTCATGTGTGCGATATTTATAATTCAACATCTGTATTTACTACATAATGCTAACTACCAAAGTATAGTTTCCAATCCCCACTGTAAAATCGACTCTTTATCTGATTCACATTCCCTCCATTCCGATTTCATCTCTGCTAAAGAATAATCTATTGTCTGCCTCTATGAATTTTGTCTTATATACCACACAGTGGTATGGTGCAGTGGTATGGTATTTATGTTTTTCTCCCTGACTTATGTCACTGAGCATGATACCCTCAAGGACCATACATGTTTTCACAAATGGCAAGATATCACCTTTTTATGGCAGAATAGTATTTCCATGTGTGTGTATGTATGATAATGATATATCCTTTTTTTTTTGACAGAGACAGACAGTCAGAGAGAGAGAGACAGATAGGAACAGACAGGAAGGGAAAGAGATGAGACACATCAATTCTTTGTTACAGCACCTTAGTTGTTCATTGATTGCATTCTTATTTGACTGGGTGGCTATAGCAGAGCAAGTGACCCCTTGCTCAAGCCAGCGACCACGGGATCATGTCTATGATCCCATGCTCAAGCCATCAACCCCACACTCAAGCTGGTGAGCCCACACTCAAGCTTGCAACTTTGGGGTTTCGAACCTGGGTCCTCCACGTCCCAGTCTGACACTCTATCCACTGCGCCACCACCTGGTCAGAATGATGGTGATATATCTATCACTTATTGACTTACTTGTCGATAAACCTTTATATTGTTTCTATATCTTGGCTATTATAAATAATGCTGCAATGAACAGGGGTGCATATATGTTTTCATATTTGGTTAAATACCCAGGAGTGGTATAGGTGGATCATATGGTAGTTTTAGTCTTTTTTTTCTTTTTCTTTCTTTCTTTTTTTTTTTTTTTTTTTTTTTGTCACTCCTACATGTGCCTCGACTGGGATCTACCCCGCAACCCCTCTCTTAGGCCAAAACTCAAGTACCAAGCTATTTTTAGCACCTGAGGCTGATGTGCTTGGCCCAAGGGAGCTATCCTCAGTGCCTGAGGCCATACTCTAACCTAGGGGTCCCCAAACTACGGCCTGCATGCAGCCCCTCGAGGCCATTTATCCGGCCCCGCTGCACTTCTGGAAGGGGCACCTCTTTCATTGGTGGTCAGTGAGGAGCATAGTTCCCATTGAAATACTGGTCAGTTTGTTGATTTAAATTTACTTGTTCTTTATTTTAAATATTGTCTTTGTTCCCGTTTTGTTTTTTTACTTTAAAATAAGATATGTGCAGTGTACGTAGGGATTTGTTCATTGTTTTTTTTATAGTCCGGCCCTCCAACGGTCTGAGGGACAGTGAACTGGCCCCCTGTGTAAAAAAAGTTTGGGGACCCCTGCTAACCAATTGTGCTGTGGGAGGGATAGAGGGAGAAAAAGGGAAGATGGAGGGTGAGAGAAGCAGATGGTCACTTCTCTGTGCACTGGCTAGGAATTAAATCCAGGACATCCATATACCAGGTCAGTGCTCTATCCACTGAACCACCAGCCAAGACGTAGTCTTAAATATTTTTGAGCATCTTTCTACAGTTTTTCATAGTGGCTGTACATTCCCACCAGTAGTATACAAAGGTTCATGTTTCTCTGCATCCTCTCCAGTACTTATTTCTTGTCTTTTTTATTATAATCATTCTAACAGTGAGGTGATATCTCATTGTGGTTTGGATTTACATTTCTCTAATAACTAGTGATGTTGAACATCTTTTCATATGCCTGTTGACCACCTGTACATCTTTAGAAAAATCTCCATTCAGATCTTTTACCCATTTTTAATAAGATCATTTGGGTTATTTTGTTATTTTTGAGATGTATGAGTTCTTTATATATTTTGGATTTTAATCCTTTATTGGTTGTATGGTTTGAAAATACTTTCTTTTTATTTGGTAGGTGGCATTTTTCATTTTATTGATGATTTCTTTTGCTAGGCAAAATATTTTTAGTTTGATGTAGTCCTATTATGTTATTTTTGCTTTTGAAATCTAATCCACACTTCTGAGACCAGTGTCAAGGAACTTACTGTCTATGTTTTCTTCTATGTGTTTATGGCTTTAGGCCTTTTATTAAATACTTGAATCCATTTTAAGTTTTCTTTTGTGTGTATGGCATAAGATAGTGGTTCAGTTTCATATTTTAGCATGTGAGTATACAATTTTCTCAACACAATTTATCTTTCCTCGTGTATACAGTATTCTTGGCTCCTTTGTTATAAATTAATTGAACATATATGTCTGGTTTTATTTCTGAACTCTGCATTTTTTTACATTGATCTATGTGTCTGTTTTAATGTCAGTACCATAGTTTGATTAGTATAGCTTCATGATAAAGTTTGAAATCAAGATTTTTTTCACTTTCTGAAGATTGCTTTGATTTTGGGTTTTTTTTTGTTCTATACAAATTTTAGGATTTTTTTTCTATTTTGTGAATAATGCCATTGGATTTCTGCTAAGGAATGCATGGAATCTATAAATTGTTTTGGTAGTAAGGATATTTTCACAGTATTTTTTTTCCATCCACGAACATAGATATATCTTTCAGCAATGTCTTATGGTTTTCAGTGTATAAGTCTTTTACTTCAATTATTTTTCCAATATGTTTTATTTTTTTGATGCTTGTAAATGGTACTATTATATTAATTTGCTTTTCTGATATGTCATTATTAGTGTATAGAAACAATAGATTTTGTGTATTGATTTTGTGTTCTGCAGCATTATTAAATTTGATCATTAGTTCTAAAAGTCTTATAGTGTAGTTTTTAAGATTTTTTTATTTTAATTTTTTATTAACACATAATTGACATACAATATCTTAATTTGTTTCAGGTGTACATCATAGTGAATGATATTTATATGCATTCTGTAATGATCCTCATGGTAAGTCTAGTTACCATCTGTCACCATACAAAGTTATTATAGTATTATTGACTATATTTCCTCCATTGTACTTTATATTTCCAAGACTTATTTATTTTTTAAGCTAAAGTTTGTACCTCTTAGTCCCTTTATCTTTTCACTCACTGCCTAACCTCTTTCCCTTTTAGTGACCACCAGTTTATTTCTCTGTATCTATAAGTATATTTCTGTTTTGTTTTGTTTATTCATTTGTTTCACTTAATAAGTGAAATCATATGGTATTTTCTTTGCCTGACTTACTTCACTTAAAATAATACTGTCTGGGTCCATCCATGGTACCACAACTGGCAAGATTTCATTCTTTATATGTCTAAGTGTATTATATACATATATATATATATATATATATATACATACATATATACACACGTGTGTGTATGTAATCTTCTTTACCCATTAGTCTATTGATGGACACTTAGGTTGTCTCTATATCTTTGCAATTTGTAAATAATGTTACAGTGAATGTAAGGGTATACATAACTCTTTGATTTTGTTTCTTTGCAAAAATGGAATTAGTGAATTATATAAGATTTTCTTTGCTTTGTTTTATATTTTTATAACATTTTTTAAAATTAAGTGAGAGACAGGGAGGCAAACACACAGACTCCCACATGTGCCCCAAATGGATCCTCTTGGCAAGTCCTCTACAGGGCAATGTCCTGCCCATCTTAGACCACTGTTTTTGTTTCTTGGGCAACCGAGCTATTTTAGCACCTGAGGCGAGGCCATGCGGCCATACTTAGCGCCCAGGGACAACTTGCTTGAACCATTTGAGCCATGGCTGTGGAAGGGGAAGAGAAAGAGAAGGGGAGAGGGAATCATGGAGAAGTAGATGATCGCTTCTCTGTGTGCCCTGATCAGGAATCAAACCTGGGACTTCCACACACCGAACCAATGCTCTACCACTGAGCAAACCAGCCAGAGTCTAAAAGTTTCAGTTTTCATTTTTTGAGGAATCTCCATACTGTTTTTTGTAGTGGCTGCACCATTTTACATTCCCACCAACAGTGTATAAGTTTTACCTTTACTCCATATCATTGCCAACACTTGCTATTTTTGTCTTTTGGATAATAGCCATTCTGACAGATATGATGAAGTGATACCTTGTGGTTTTGATTTGCATTTCCTTGATGATTAGTGATGTTAAGCATCTTTTCATGTGCATGTTGGCCATTGTATGTTTTCCCTGATAAAATGTCTATTGAAATCATTTGCTTTCTTATTTTTAACAGTTTTTTTATATTAACATTTGTAAGTTTTTTTTATAGATTTTGAATATTAACTTTTTATAAGGTATATGACTTGCAAGTATATTTTTTCATTCAGTAAGTTACTTTTTTAACTGTACAAAATATTTTATTTTGATGTAATCTCATTTATTTATTTTTGTTGTTGTTACCCTTGTCTGAGCAGACTGGTACAAAAAATATTGCTAAGACCAAAGTCAAATAATATATTGCTTATATTTTTTTCTAGTAGTTTTATGGTTTCAAGTCTTACATTCAAGTCTTTATTTTGAAATTGCATTTATATATGGTATAAGATAATATTCCAGTTTCCTTTTCTTGCATATATATCTCCAGTTTTTCCAACTATTAAACAGACTGTTTTTGCCTTATTGGATAGTCTTGCCTCCTTTGTAATTGATTAAATGACCATATACATATGGGTTTATTTCTGGGTTCTCAATTCTACTCCATTGCTCCATATGTCTTTTTTAATGCCAGAACATACTGTTTTGATTACTGTAGCTTTGCAGTATAGTTTGACACCAGGGAATACGATATTCCTACCTTTGTTTGTCTTTCTCAGAATTTCTTTGGTGTTCAAGGTTTTGTGTGTGTGTATGTGTCTGTGTGTGTGGTTCCATACAAATTTTAGAAATTTTGTTTTAGTTCTGTGAAAAATACTATTGATATTTTGATGGGTATTGCGTTAAATCCGTAGGACCTTTTGGGTAGTAAGGACATGTTAACAATATTAATTCTTCTAATCTGTGAATATGGTATATCTTTCCATTTATTCATATTGTCTTCAATTTCTTCAATTGCTCACGGTTTCCATATAGAGATTTTTCGCCTCCTTGGTTATATTTCTCTTCATGTATTTTATTCTTTTTAATGCAGTTGTAAATGGGGTTTTAAATTTTTATCTTTCTGATACTTCCTTACTGTATAGAAAGGAAGCCAGTTTCTGTATATTAATTTTGTATTCTATAATTTTACTCAATTCATATATTTGTTCTAGTAGTATTTTAGTGAAGCCTTTAGGGTTTTCTGTACAATATATTAGATCATTTGCAAACAGAGATGGTGTTACTTCTTTATTTTTCATTTGGATGCCTTATTTCCCCCCAAGTAATTGCTGTAGCTGTGACTTCCAATATTATGTTCAATAAAAGTGGAAAGAGTGGATATCCTTGTCTTTTTTTCTTTTCTTTTTAATATTTTATTTATTTATATTAGAAAAGAAAGAGACAGAAAGAGATAGAGAGGGAGAGAAGGGGGAGGAACAGGAAACAACTCCCATATGTGTCTCGGCAAGCCTAGAGTTTCAAACCAGTAACCTCAGCAATCCAGGTCAATGCTTTATCCAGTGCACCACCACAGGGCAGGCATTATCTTCTTTGTGAGTTTAGAGGAAAATCTTTCAACTTTTCATCATTGGGTTTGATATAAGTTACAGGTTTTTAATCTATGACCTTTAATATACTGCTCTCAAAAATTAGGGGATATTTCAAAACTAAATATGAAACTGTAAAATATCCCCTAATTTTTGTGAGCAGTATATTTTGAGTTATATTTCTTCCATACCCACTTTGTTGAGAGATTTTTTAATCATAAATGGATGTTGAATTTTTGATATGGTTTTTCTGCATCTGTTGATGTGATCATGCGATTTTTATCCTTTGTTTTGTTAATATGTATCACATTTATTTATTTGTAGATTTTGGACCATTTAGGGTTTTTTATATATAATATATAATCTGTAAACAGAGATATAGTTTTACTTATTCCTTTCTAATTTGAATATATATATTTTTTGCCTAATTATGCTATAGGTCTGATGGTACTAAGTTCAAAGGAAGTGGCAAGGGGTAGGCATCCTTGTGTTGCTTCTGATGTTAAAAGAAAAGCTTAGCTTTTCTCTGCTGGATATGTTAGCTGTGAGCTTGTCCTATACTGCGTTTATTATATGGTGGTATATTTGCACTATATCCAATTTGTTGAGAGTTTATTTTCCTTTATCATAAACATACGATTAGTTTTGTCTAACTTTTTTGCATCTATTGAGATGATTATTTGATTTTTATCCTTTCTTTTGTTAGTGGTGCATCATACTGTTGTGTGTGTGTGTGTGTGTGTGTGTGTGTGTGTGTGTGTGTGTGCTGAATCATCCTTGCACCTCTGAAATAAGTCTGTCTGATCCTACCATATAATCACTTTCATGTGCTGTTGAATTCAGTTTGCTAATGTTTTATTGAGAATTTTAGTAAGTATTTTCATTGGGGATACTTGGTAATTCTAGTCTTGCAAAATGAGTGAGAAAATGTTTGCTCCTCTTCTGTTTTTTGAAAAGTTTAGGAAGGATTTGTAGTAGTTATCTTTTACTTTTTGATGGAATTCGGCAATGAAGCCATCTTGTTTTGGACTTCTGTTGGGAACCTTATTATTACTGATTCAGTCTACTTCACAGTAATTGATCTGTTCAAATTTTGTATTTCTTTTCATTCAGTTTTGGAAGGGCATATGTTTTCCAGCTTTTTTTCATGTGTAACTGTACATAGTAGCCTCTTATGTTTCTTTGTATTTCTATAGTAAGTGCTGTAATGTGTTCTATTTAATTTCTGTTTTTAATTTTAATTTGTAATTTACTGTTTTGACATGGTTTCAAGTGTCCTACACAATGTCACAACTTCTACACACCACATTGTGCCCCCCATGCCCCATGCAAAGTCTCTTTCACCCTCATGTCCCCTAAACTCCTCCCACCCCATGCCCACTTCCCTGCTTCCCCTCTGGCTATTGCTACCCTGATGTTTACATATATGTGCTATGTATGTATGATTTTGTCTAATGCCTTCACCTTCTTTGATTCCATCCCCTCTATCCCCTGCCCTCTGACAACTATCCACCTGTTCCCTGTTACCTTACCTCTGTTTCTACTTTGTTCCTCATTTTATGGTGTTTATTAGAGTCTACATATAAGAGAGAGTCCATGATATTTGTCTTTTGCTGCCTGGCTTATTCCACTTAACATAATAATCTCCAGGTCCAACCATGCTGTCGCAAAGGGTAAGATTTCATTCTTTTTTACAGCTGTATAATATTCCATTGTGTAAATGTATGGTAGCATTTTTATCTACTCATCCACTGGTGAACACCTGGGCTGTTTCAACATCTTGGGTATATCAAACAATGCTGCAATGAACATAGTGGTGCATACCTTCTTTTGAATTAGTGTTTTGGGATCTTTAGGACATATTACTAGAAGTGGGATAGCTGAGTGGAAAAGCAAGTTTTACTTTTCTTTTTTTTTTTTTTTTTGAGGTATCTTTATACTGCTTTCCACAGTGGCTGGACAAAGCTCCATTTTCACCAGTAGTGCCAGAGAATTCCCTCTTTTCCACAGCCTTGCCCACATTTATTGTGTGTTGATTTGTTAATGAAAGCTATTCTGGGAGGTGTGAAGAGATATCTCTTTGTTGTTTTAATTTGCATTCCTCATTTTTTAAAAAATTTTATTTATAAAATTAAATTTAATGGGGTGAATTTTATCAAACTGTGTACATAGATTTCAGATAAACATTTCTATAACATTTGAACTGTTGATTATGTGGTATACTCATCACTCAAAGTCAAATCATTTTTCATCACCATGTATTTGTACTTCTTTCCATTATTACCCGGACTTTCTCCCCCCATGTCTCCATCTCCCTAGTAACCACTTCACTTTTACCTATGTCTGCAAGTCTCAGTTTTATATCCCACCTATGTGTGAAATCATACAGTTCTTAGCTTTTATGATTTACTTATTTCCCTCAATATAATATTCACAAGGTCCATCTATGTTGTCATAAATGGCGATATGCCATCATTTCTTATGGCTGAGCAGTATTCCATTGTATATATTTACCACATGTTTTTTGTCCAGTCTTCTATCAAAGAACACTATGGTTGTTTCAGTGACATGGCCACTGTAAATAATGCTACAATAAACATGGGAGTGCATGTGTCTTTGTGTACCAATGTTTTGAGGTTTTGGCGTCGATAAAAAGTTGAGGGATCACTGGTTCATAATGGTAGTTTAGTTCTTAATTTTTTGAGGACCCACCATGCTTTCTTCCATAATGGTTTTACTAAGTTGTATTCCTACCAGCAGTGAATGAGGGTTCCTTTTTCTCCACATCCTCTACAACACTTGCTATTACCTTTCTTGTTGATAATAGCCAATCTAACAGGTTTGAGGTGGTATCTCATTGTAGTTTTGATTTCCATTTCTCAAATAGCTAATGAAGATGAACATCTTTTCATATATCTGTTGGCCATTTGTATGTCCTCTTGGAGAAGTGTCTGCTCAGGCCCTCTCCCCATTTTTAATTGGAATGTTTTTGTTTGTTGCTGAGCTTTGTGAGTTCTTTTTTTTACTTTTTTCTTTTTTTCTGTATTTTTTTGTAGTGAAGTGGGGAGGCAGAGAGACAGACGCCCGTATGCGCCTGACTGGGATCCACCTGAAATGCCCACCAGGGGGTGATGCTCTGCTGCAATCAGAGCCATTCTAGCACCTGAGGTGGAGGCCATGGAGCCATCCTTAGCACCTGAACCAACTTTGCTCCAGTGGAACCTTGGCTATGGGAGGGGAAGAGAGAGACAGAGAGAAAGGAGAGGAGAAAGAGTGGAGAAGCAGATGGGCGCTTCTCCTGTGTGCCCTGACCAGGAATTAAACCCAGGACATCCACATGCTAGGCCAATGCTCTACCACTGAGCTAGCCATCCAGGGCCATGAGTTCTTTATATATTTTGAATATTAACCCCTTATCAGAGCTGTTATTTGCAAATATCATTTCACATTTGATTGTCTGCCTGTTTGTTTTGTTGTCAATTTCTTTTGCTGTGTAGAAAATTTTAAGTTTGATATAGGCCAGTTTATTTATTTTTGCATTTATTTCCCCTGCCTTTGGGGTCAAATTCATGAATTGTTCTCTATGGCCAAGGTCCATTATTTGGTATCTATATTTTATTCGATGTAATTTATAATTTCAGAACTTATATTTAGGTCTTGATCCATTTTGAATTACTTTTTGTGCAGGGGAACAAACTGTAGTCAATATTCATGTTTTTGCTGTTGCTTTTCAATTTTCCCAGCACCATTTATTGAAGAGGCTTTCTTTTCTCCATTGTGTGTATTTGGCAAAATTATTTGTCCATTTATATATAGGGTAATTATTGACAATTGAGGATTTCCTATAGAAATTTTATGTTTTGTTTTCTGATAGCTTATGTCTCCTTTGGTCCTTCTCTATTGTGTTTATGCCAGTTTGGTGGTTTGTTGTGTTTTTTTTGGTAGTATTCTATCTCTCTCTCCCCTGTTTCTTCATTTTTTAAGCTGCATATTTTAGAAGTGGCTTTTTGTGAGTGGTTGCCATTAAGTTATTAAGAGAAATATGTTCATATGTATAACAGTCCTTTGTTTTATGAGTGCTTCTACACATTGTCCTCATTTGTAACTACAGATCTTTATCCTCTCCCCTTTTATGTTATTGTTGTCACAGATAATCTTTGTGTTTCGTTTTTGGTTTTTTTTACAGGAACAGAAAGAGGGACAGACAGACAGGAATGGAGAGAGATGAGAAGCATCAATCATCAGTTTTTCGCTGCGACACCTTATTTGTTCATTGATTGCTTTCTCATATGTGCCTTGACCGTGGGCCTTCAGCAGACCGAGTAACCCCTTGCTCAAGCCAGCGACCTTGGGTCCAAGCTGGTGAGCTTTTTACTCAAGCCAGATGAGCCCGCGCTCAAGCTGGCAACCTCAGGATCTTGAACCTGGGTCCTCTGCATCCTAGTCCGACACTCTATCCACTGCACCACCGTCCAGTCAGGCCGATAATCTTTGTTTTTATTGTGACCTTATTGGAGCTTTTACTCGTAGTTTTGATATGTTTTATTCTTTGCGTTTGGTCAAATAACTCCATTGAGAATTTCCGGCTTTGGTATGTCTATAAAAGTGTTTATTTCTCCTTCATATTTGAAAGATAACTTTGCTGGATATGGTATTCTTGCTTGTAATTCCTCTCTTTCAGTACTTTGAAAGTTTGGGTCCACTGTCTTCTGGCTTGTAGAGTTTCTGCTGAGAATTCTAATGAAAATCTAACAGGCTTTTCTTTTTATGTTATGTTCTTTTCCCTAGTTGCCTTGAGGATTCTTTCTTTGTCTTTGATATTTGACAATTTTATTACAATACGCCTTGAAATAGATCTGTTTGGGCTGAGGTAACTCAGCATTCTGTTTACTTCTTGGATATGAGGCTCTATCTCTTTGCATAGGCATGGGGAATTCTCATCAATTATTTGTTTCAATTTGCTCTCTATGACCATCTTCCTCTCTTCTTCTGATATACCCATTATTCTTATCTTGCTTTTTCTGATGGAGTCAGATAATTCTTGCAGAGTTCTACTTTTTTGCTTAATTTTTGCGTGTCTCTCCTTTTCTCTCTGTAGCATCTCTAATGACCTGTCTTTTTTTTTGTGCAGACACAAAGAGAGGAACAGATAAGAACAGACAGGAAGGGAGAGAGATGAGAAGCATCAATTCTTCATTATGGCATCATAGTTGTTCATTGATTGCTTTCTCATATGTGCCTTGACCCAGGGGGCTACAGCAGACCGAGTGACCCCTTGCTCGAGCCAGTGATTTTTGCCTCAAGGTGGTGAGCCTTATTCAAACCAGATGAGCCTGAGCTCAAGCTGGCAACTTCAGTGCTTTAAACCTGGGTTCTACGTGCCCCAGTCCAGTGCTCTGTTGCCTGCACCACCACCTGGTCAGGCTCTAGTTGCCTCTCTTTGATGTCACTGATTCTTTCCTCTCTCTGACTTGTTCTATTTGATAAAAATGTTACCTCAGTTTTCAAATCATGTATTGAGTTCTTCATCTCTGTTTTTAAAGATTCAATTTCATTGCTGAGCTCATTAAATTTTCTGTTGGTGTTTTCTCACATCTCACTGAGTGTTTTCAAACCTTCAATTTTGATTTCTCTATCATTTAACCCCAAGGATTCCATGTGATTGAAATTTTTTCCTGGAGGTTTTTCATATTCTTTCTGAAGTATATTTCTGTCTTGTATAGCCATGGTATTTGATTTCTTCTTTGGTGGCATTTGATAGTGATATTGTTAAGAACTCTAAAAAAAAAAGCTAAAGTAATAAAAATTTAAAATTAAACAATACAATAAAGTGTATAAAAATTTAAAAATTAGTGACAGGTAAAAAGAAAAACAACAGCCCTGGCCAGTTAGCTCAGTGGTAGAGCATCGGCCTGGCGTGCAGGAGTCCCGGGTTCGATTCCCGGCCAGGGCACACAGGAGAGGCGCCCATTTGCTTCTCCACCCCTCCCCCTCTCCTTCCTCTCTGTCTCTCTCTTCCCCTCCCACAACGAGGCTCCATTGGAGCAAAGATGGCCCGGGCGCTGGGGATGGCTGTGTGGCCTCTGCCTCAGGCGCTAGAATGGCTCTGGACGCAACAGAGCGACACCCCAAAGGGGCAAAGCATCGCCCCCTGGTGGGCATGCCGGGTGGATCCCGGTCGGGCGCATGCAGGAGTCTGTCTGACTGCCTCCTCATTTCCAGCTTCGGAAAGATGAAAAAAAAAAACAACAACAAAAAAAAGAAAAACAACAGAAAACAGATCAAAATATAAGAAAAAAGGAAAAAAATTAAAAAAATAAATTTTGGTTTTGAGAGTTTACTGTTTTCTTTCAGTAGGGTGTTTCTGTCTTACATGTTTTAGCTCTTTGAAATTCCTGTGCTGTGTTCTGCTGAGATGGTGCCATCACAATTATATAGGATGGCTGCAGCTGTGTTGGTGAGTGGGGCATGTTGTGAGAGCATCACATCTTTGGCTGTCCAGCTTTTCGGCTCTAGTAATGGTGATCTCAGGCTTCCAGGCGCTCCTCCCCACGTCTCAACAGACCTGGGGACCAGATATAGAGCACCAGTTATTCAGGAGAGAGAGTGGTTCTGGAGAGTTGGCTGTGGGGTTTGTCTCTGCCCACTCTCTATACCCGTGAGTTGAGGGAGGTGGGATCTGGGATGCTGGCGGGGCACACTTTAGTTTTCTCTTTCTTTGAGGAGTGCAGGTTTCAGGCATCTCCCCCTCTGCCCCTCTTATCTCACCCCTCCTCCCTTCAGAAGGAGACCCAGTCACTCTAGGTTTCCCTCTACCTACCCCTCAGAATAAACCCAGACAGCTTGAGCCTGCCTCCTCTCCATGGTCCAGCAGAGAAAAAAAAAGCCCAGTCATTCTGGGTTTGTCTCCTCTCTAGAGCCCACCACAAATGTGTTTTATCTTCAGCTCCCCTTTTCAGCCCATCCCACTTTAGTCCATTTGATGTGTACATCTTTCATGTGCACCTGTGAGCCCAGCTGGAGTTCCTTCACTGTATTATAGTTCAATATATTAAAATTTCAAAGGGAGAGATCAGGTGTATCTCTCACACTACCATTACTCTGACATCATCCTAATTAGCATTTTTCTGATGATTAGTGATATTGAGCATTTTTCATATGCCTATTGGGCCATCCCTGTGTCCTCTGGGGAACTGTCTCTTCCGGTATTTTGCTTTTTGTTGTTTGTTTGTTTTCTTACAGAGACAGTCAGAGAGAGGGATAGATAGGGACAGGCAGACAGGAAGGGAGAGGGATGAGAAGCATCAATTATCAGTTTTTCGTTGTGACACCTTACTTGTTCATTGATTGCTTTGTCATATGTGCCTTGACTGCGGGCCTTCAGCAGACCGAGTAACACCTTACTCGAGCCAGCAACCTTGGGTCCAAGCTGGTGAACTTTGCTCAAACCAAATGAGCCAGCACTCAAGCTGGCAACCTTGGGGTCTCAAACCTGGGTCCTCCGCATCCCAATCCAACGCTCTATCCACTGTGCCACCGCCTGGTCAGGCTATTTTGCTCTTTTTATAATTGGATATTTTGTCTTCCTCGTATTGAGTTTTATGAGTTTTTTTTTTTTTTCCGAAGCTGGAAACGGGGAGAGACAGTCAGACTCCCGCATGCACCCGACCGGGATCCACCCGGCACGCCCACCAGGGGGCGATGCTCTGCCCCTCCGGGACGTCGCTCTGCCGCGACCAGAGCCACTCAAGCGCCTGGGGCAGAGGTCAAGGAGCCATCCCCAGCACCCCGGCCATCTTTTGCTCCAATGGAGCCTTGGCTGCGGGAGGGGAAGAGAAAGACAGAGAGGAAGGGGGGATGGGGATGCAAATGGGCGCTTCTCCTATGTGCCCTGGCCGGGAATCGAACCCGGGTCCCCTGCACGCCAGCCCGACGCTCTACCGCTGAGCCAACCGGCCAGGGCCGAGTTTTATGAGTTCTTTATAAATTTTTGTTATTAACTCCTTATCAACTGTATTGGTGAATATGTTCTCCTATAGAGTGCATTGTCTTTTAATTTTGCTAATAGTGCCTTTTGCTGTGCAAAACCTTTTTAGTTTGATATAGTCTCATTTGTTTATTTTTGTCCTTTATTTAGTTGCTTGAAGATATATATTGACAAAAATATTACTACAGGAAATGTCTGAGGGTTTACTGCCTGTTTTTTCCTAGAAGTTTTATGGTTTCATGATTTACATTTAAGCTGTTTATTCATTTTAAGTTTATTATTGTTAATGGTGTAAGTTGGTGGACTAGTTGCATTTTTTTTGTATGTACTTGTCCAATGTTCCCAACACTATTTATTAAAGAGATTGTCTTCACTCCATTGAACACCCTTGCCTCTTTTGTCAAATATTAATTGACTATAAAAGCGTGGGTTTATTTCTGGGTTCTCTATTCTGTTCCACTGATATGTAAGCCTGTTCTTATGCCAGTAGTAGGCAGATTAGATTACAATGGTCTGGTAACATAGCTTGATACCTCCCATTTTGTTCTTTTCAAGATTGCAGAAGATATTTGGGTTCTTTTTTGTTTGCATATAAATTTTTCGAATATTAGTTCTAAATTTATGAAGTGTGCCATTGCTATTTTAATAAAAATTGCATTGAATCTTTAGTTTGCTTTGGGTAGTGTGGACATTTTAATGATAATTCTTTTTATCCATGAACATGGCATATGCTTCCACTTGTTTGTATATTTCTTAATTACTTTCTTCAGTGTCCTATAAAATTCCAAGTGTAAGTCTTTTACCTCTTTGGTTAAATTTATTCCTAGGTGTTTTATTTATTCCTAGGTGTCTTTTTTATTGCAATAATGAATGGGATTGTTTCCTAAATTTCTCTTTCTAGCAGTTCATTATTGGTGTATAATAATGCCACTGATTTCAGAATATTAATTTTATATCCTGCCACTTTGTCAAATTCATTTATTAGACCTAGTAGTTTCTTAGTGGAGACTTTAGGATTTCATGTCATCAGCAAATACAAAAGATTTACTTCTTCCTTTCTCATTTGGATGCCTTTTATTTCTTCTTGTCTGAGTGCTATGGTGAGGACTTCCAGTACTATTTTGAATAAGAATGGTGAAAGGGGAGACTCCTGTCTTGTTCCTGATCTTAAGGGGATTGCTTTAATTTTTGTCTATTGATTATGAAGTTGGGTATTGGTTTGTCATGCATGGCCTTTATTTTGTTGAGGTATGTTCCCTCCATTCTCACTTTGCTGAGATTTTTTTGGTCATAAATGAGTGCTGGATTTTATCAAATGTTTTTTCTGCACTTATTGATATGATCGTGTGATTTTTATCTTTCATATTGTGTATGTGATGAGTCACATTTATTGATTTACAAATATTGTACCAGCCATGCCTGCAATAAATCACACTTGATCATGATGTATGATCTTTTTAATGTATTGCTGGATTCAGTTTGCTAACATTTAGTTGAGAATTTTAGTGTCTATGTTCATCAGGGATATTGGCTGATAGTTTTCTTTCTTTGTATTGTCTTTACTTGGTTTTGGAGTTAGCTTATGCTTGTCTCAGGAAATGACCTTGGAAGTGTTCCTTCCTCTTTAAATTTTTTGGAATAGCTTGAAAAAGATAGGTGTTAGTTCTTCCTTGAATGTTTGGTAAAATTAATCTTTGAAGCTATCTGGCCCATGGCCTTTGTATGCTGGGAGGTTTTTGATAAATATTTAAATTTCATGTGTTATAATCGGTCAACTTAGTTTATCTGATTCTTTCAGATTCTATTTTGGAATATTGTATATTTCTAGGAATTTATCCATTTCATCCAGGTTGTCCATTTTTTTGGCATCTAGTTCTTCATTGTATTTTCTTATAATCCTTCGTAATTTTGTGATTTCAGTTGTTACTTCTGCCATTCATTTCTAATTTTATTTATTTGGGTCTTTTAATTTTTTTCTTGTGATGACTCTAGTGAAAGACTTGTCAGTCTTGCTTACCTTTTGAAATAACCAGCTCTTGGTTTCCTTGATCATGTGTATTATTTTAGCCTCTATATCATTTATTTCCTCTCTGACCTTACATATTTTTTCTTCTACTTTCTCAGAGATTTTTTCATTGTTCTTTTTCTAGTTATTTTAAGTGCAGGTTTAGATTGTTTATTTGAGATATTTCTTGGTTCTTGAGGTATGCTTGTAATGCTATGAACTTCCATCACAGGACTGCTTTCACTGTGTCCAATAGATTTTAGGTTGCCATATGTTCATTTTCACTTGTTTCAAGGAAATTTTTTTTCAGTAAGAGCAGAAGAGAGAGAGACAGACTCCTGCATGTGCCCAGACTGGGATCCATGTGACAAGCCCACTAGAGGGCAGTGCTCTGCCCATCTGGGGCATTGCTTCATTGCTCAGCAATCAAACTCATCTTAGTGCCTGAGGCAGTGGCCATGGAGCCATCCTTAGCGCCTAGCACCAAGTCAATCTGATCAAGCCATGGCTGCAGGACAGAGAGAGAGAGAGAGAGAGAGAGAGAGAGAGAGAGAGAGAGAGAAATGAGAAGGGGTGGGGTGAAGAAGCAGATAAGCACTTCTCCTGTGTGCCCTGACTGAGAATCAAACCTGGGAAATCCACATACCTGATCAGCCAACACTCTACCACTGAACCAACCAGCCAGGACCTCAAGGAAATTTTTTGTTTCTTTTTAGATCTCATTGTTAATTTATTTGTTATTTAATAACATGCTATTCAATCTCAAGTGTTTGCATGTTTTTCAGTGTTTCTACTGTAGTTGATTTCTAGTTTCATGCCATTGTGGTCAGAGAAGATGCTTGGTATGATTTCAATCTTAAATTTATTGAGACTTGTTTTGTGTCCTAATATGCAGAGTATCCTAGAAAATGTTCCATGCACACTTGAAAAGAATGTACATTCTGCTGCTTTGGGGTGAAATATTCTGAAGATATCAATTAAATACAGTTGATCTAGTGTGTCATTTAAGACTACTGTTTCTTTGTTGATTTTTTTGTTTGGAGGTCCTATCCATTGATGTCTGTAGGATTTTAAAATCCCACTCTGACTGCTTTGGTGTCGATCACTCACTTTATGTGTCCACCAAAGTCTGCATTAAATATTTAGGTGCCCCTATACTGAATACATAAATATTTACAATGGCTATATCTACTTGTTGGATTCCTCCCTTTATCATTATGTAATGACCTTCTTTGTCTCTTACAATAACCTTTGTCAGATATAATTATTGCTACCCCAACTTTTTTTTAATATCCATTTGCATGAAATATTTTTTTTATTGCTTTACTTTCAGTCTATGAGTATCTTTTGTTCTGAGTTGGGACTCTTGTAGACAGCATATACATGGGCCATGGTTCTCTTATTCATTCAGTGACCTTATGTCTTCTGATTGTAGTATTAAATCCATTTACATTTAAGGTTATTATTGATATGTACTTATTTATTGGCATTTTATTCATTAAACTTATTTTCCCCTTCCTCTTGATTTCTTTTTTATTTTCCTCTTATAGCTAGCACTTTAACATTTTTTGCAATGCCGGTTTGGTGGTAATGAACTACTGGAGTTTGTTTTTTTGTTTTGTTTTGTTTTGTTTTTTTTGTCTAGGAATCTCTTTATTTCTCCTTCAATTTTAAGTGATAGCTTTGCTGGATAGAGTAGTTTTGGTTGTATTTGTAAGTTCTTGTTTTGAATCACTTTGAATATTACTAATCCTTTCTGACCTGAAGTGTGTCTGTTGAGAAGTCAGATGACAGCCTTATGGGGGCTCCATTGTTGGTAATTAACTGCTTTTCTCTTGTAATTTTTAAGATTTTTTTCTGTCTCTTATCTTTGGCATTTTAATTGTGTCTTAGTGTGGGACTCTTTGAGTTTATCTTGAATGGGACTCTTTGTGCTTCTTGAACTTATGTGGCTCTTTCCTTCATCAGTTTAAGAGGTTTTCAGCTATGATTTCTTCAAACAAGTCTATACCTTTTGTTCTCTCCTCCTTCAGGAACCCCTCAGATTTGGATGTTGTTTTGCTTGTTGCTGTTACAGAGATCTCTTAGAATTTCATCAGCCTTCCTGAGCCTCTTTTCTTATTGCTGCTCTGCTTCTGTGATCACATTTATTTTGTCTTCTAAATCACTGATTTGAGCCTTTGCTTCTAATCTGCTGTTGATTCCTTCTAGTGCAGTCATCATTTCAGATGTCATATTTGCTATTTCTGACTGGTCTCAGAGAAGAAGATTGAGAGAGTTTTCTTCTTGGTCTGAATTGTGACCTTTCCCCCAGAAGGTTTCTAAGCCCCTCAACAAGTCTGAACAATAAATTCCAAGGAACTCACACTTTGAATATCTGAGCTCTAAGCCTCTCTCCTTTCCCCTGTGGAACTTAGCCCAGTGTAGTAGAGTATCTGGGACTTCAATCAGCTGACTATGAAGCCCTAACTTGTTCAATGCATGCATGGGGCTGACCACAGAGAATGGAATATGCTTTAGCTGGATTGTTTTGCCTGCTGGGCTCTCCATTTCAATATGCTGCTAGTATTGCTGGTTGTATCCTCTGATGCTGTCTCTAGCTGACCACTGGATGTGTTGGTTCTGGGTCTCTCTTAGAAGAGAACCTGGTGCAGTTCAGTGTAAGACAGTGCCTGTGCCTGGCCCTCAACAATCTTTTTAGAGCTATAAATAATCAGAGTTGGTGGCTGGCTCTGCTGGTTCTAGCTGCACAAGAAACTAGGCTACATACCTAAGTTTGCTTTTACTAGCACCAGACATGGAGGCAGGTCAACAAAAAACCCAAGATTCCCTGATATCCACCTCCTGCTTCTTTCTGCTGGCTGCCTGTTAGTTTTGGTCCCTAAAGAAAACCTTTAGTGAAGTGTAGAGGCTGGAGCTAATCAGGCATCAAGAAAGGTTATGGGTGTGGCATACACCCTAAGGCCCCAGTTGTCAGTCTTTCCTGAATCTTTTCACAGATCTCAGTAAGATGTGTCCAGTTGTAGTATGGTGGGTGTGGCCTCTGGAACCCAGAGATTTAGTCTGCCCCCAGTCCTGAAAGTTTCTACTGAATCTCTCATGGAGCGGAAGCACTGGTCATATTTTCAGGAAAGTGGGAGTAAAAGTTTCAGTTTCAATGTCAGATAGCTGAGTCACTGTCATCCCCTGAGTATTTTCAGCCTGCTGCTTCCTGGCTAAGGTTCATCACTTCTCAACAGGACCCAATCTCCATGAGTTGGGCAAGAGAGATTCCCGAAGGTAGAGCAGTTACTTTCACCCAGGCTGATGCCTCATGAGGGGTTTACTCTTCCCAAGAAAGATGCAGACTGTGGTATTGGAGAATGATTTAGCACAGGGATTCTGGTGGCTGTCCCCCACTGTGCCTCTCCCCAAGTCTGCCAATTTCACACTTTACTCACACAATTCTAGACCTCTTTGCCCTCCCTCCACCAGATCCCAAAGTAAGTGGCTTTGAACGAGATTTTCTGTATTGGCCCTTTAAGAAGGTTACTACATCTCTGGGATCTCCCATCTGTTTCTCACAGACTGAAACCTCACTTATTTTCACCACCAAATGCAACTCTCTTAAGGTCTGGTGCTTTAGGCTAGGTCACCCAGCCTGCGGCTTAGGACCAACTCTTCTCGGGGAAATACTCCCTGAAGCTGAGATGTCCCTCTGGACCCTCAGGCTCCACTTGCTCCTAGAAGCAAAGGCAGCCTTTTTACATTTCTGCACTTCCTAAAAGTCTCAATGTATCTTCTTCTGTGAATTCTTGGTTATAGACTCCTCTTCGTTTAGTCCTGAGTTGGTTTTACAGGATGATTGTTCTTAAATTTAGTTATAACTCCAGCTTAGTCCTGGAAGGAGGTGAGTGGAGCATCTTTCAACCTTTAATGTTGCCATCTTGGATTATTTTTTCTTTTTTATCAGGTAAATCACTTACCTCTTTATCGTTAGTTCCCCCTCCCCAGGGAATTTTCTTGTTCCTTCATTAGAAATATTTTCTTCTGTCTTCTCATTTTGTTTGGCTTTCTATGTCTGTTTATATGAATTAAGCAAAGTAGTTATCTCTTGACAACTTGAAAAAGTCTTGAAAAAATGTCCTTGTGTTGAAGTGACCTCTGTGTAGACTGTATCTCCTGGGTTGTTTTGTTCTATCCATTGCAGCCACACATAGAAGGAACCTGCTATAGGGCACTGGATGTGGGTTGGTGAGGCACATGGGTCATTGTGGTGTGCATTGTTCAGTTCAGGCAGTTCAGGGGATCTGTGGGTGAGGCTTTCCCATAGTTCCCTTAAAGGCACTTTTGTTCCTGCATGTATGTGGATGTGTTTTTTTTTTCTTTTTGCAGTGTAACATAAGTTAAGAATGTCTTATACTTCATTTTATTTACATTAAAACTAATTATTGATATGTAAAGATTTACTGTTATGATTTTAAAAATTGGCTCAGCAGTAGAGCATCAACCTAGTGTGTGTAAGTCCCAGGTTTGATTCCCAGTTAGGGCACACAAGAGAAGCAATCATCTGCTTCTCCCCCACCATCTCTCTCTCTCTCTTCCCCTCCTACAGCTATGGCTCAAATGGTTCAAACAAAGTTGGCCTGGGTGCTGAGGATGACTCCACAACCTCGCCTCAGGCACTAAAAGAGCTCAGTTGCCGAGCAATGGAGCTGAGACCTAACCAGGCAGAGCATTGCCTGGTAAGGGACTTGCCAAGTGGATCCCCACCAGGGCATATGCAGGAGTCTGTCTCTCTGCCTTCCCTCCTCTCACTTAATAAAAAAATTAATTTAGGACTTGTAGTTTCTCTCATCATTTTGTCTTCATTTCTGGTTTGATGACTTTTAGTTGTATATTTTGATTCCTTTCTCTTTATTTTTTTAAATCTACTACAAGTTTTTTAATTGTCATTACTATGAGTTTAAATAAAATATCTTATAAATATAAATTTATTTTAAGGTAATAAATTCAACTGTGTATAAAAACTCTACAATTTAAATTATCTTCCTCCCACAGTTTATGTTTAACATCTTTTATGTATGATGTATTCAATAACACATTATTATAGCTTAATTTTTAGTACTTTTTAAAATATTACCTTTATACCAGAGGTAAAATTGATTTGTGTACTGCCATTACAATATTTGAATATTCTGATTTTGACTACAGTTATGCACTAGTTAAAGAGGAGTACTTTTTGAGAAATGCATTGTTGGTCACCATGGTGTGAACATCGTAGATTATACTTATACAAACCTAGATGTACAGTCTACTACACACCAGGTTATATGGTATAGCCTATTGTTTCTACTGTACAAGCCTGTAATAGCTTAATAATGTATAAAATGACACAAGAGTAAATTAAGCACAAGAGAAAATGAGGCAATTAAGTGATATGATATGATAACTGCAAGATGAATGAGGTTGCTGCTGGCGTAATATAGCATACTGTTTGACAGCATTTTTTTTATAATTGGAAAGAGTACACTCTACAATAATCATATATAAACCAATAACATATCTGTTTAACATTATCAAGTATTAGGCATTATACATAATTTGTACATGCTATACTTTTATATGACTGTCAGTGCAGGTTTGTTTATACCAGCATCCACAACTACATAATGTATTGCATTACGATGTCATTATGCATACTACTTTGCAATAGAAAATTTTCAATTCCATTATAATCTTATGTTACTGAAGTTGAATATGCAGTTTGTAGTTGATTGAAAAGTCATGATGTGGCACATGACTGTATATTCTTCCCTTTACAGTTAGTTTTATACTTTCATTTGTTGACATGTTATCATCTTTTCATTTCAACTTAAAGAACTTCCTTTAGCATTGTTTGTAAAGCGAATTTAGTAGTAACAAACTCCCACATCTTTTCTTTGTCTGGGAAAGTATTTCTTCTTCATTTCTGAGACAGCTTTGCCAAGCAAAGTATTCTTGGTTGTCAGGGGAGGAGTTTGTTTGTTTGTTTTGTTTTTTCAGCACGTTGAATATGTTATTCCATTCTCCCATGGCCTGCAAGGAGAGCGGAATAATAGCCACCTTATCGTGGCTCCCTTGTATGTAAGAAATTTTTAATTCAGTTTATGCTTTTAAAGTTGAAACTTTTGAGGGCATTATGAGCTTTATGAACTTGAGTGTCCAAATCTCTTTCTAGATTCAGAAAGTTCTCAGCCATTATGTCTTTAAATAAGCATTCTCCCTTGTTCTTCTCTTCTCCTTCTAGGACTAAAATAATAAGTGGATTGTTTCTTTTAATAGTATTCCTTAATTCATAAACATTCTTTGCTCATTTTTATTCTTTTTTTCTTTTTTGCTTCTTGCTGGAAATTTTCAAATATTTTATATTTGAGTTCACCAATTCTAGTGCTTCATTGGGTCTGATGTTTACACTCTGTTGAATTCTTCTTCAGTCACTGTATTATTTAACTCTAACCTTCCTGTTGCTTTTTAATGGTTTCTGTTTCATTGTTGAAATTCTCATTTTGTTCATGAATTATTTTCTTAACTTTGTTTACCTTTCTGTGTTTCCTTGTAGTTCACTGAATTTCTTTAAGATGATTTTTTCTGAATTCTTTTTCAGAGATACTAAATCTCCATTTCTTTAGAATCACTTATTGAACCTTTATTAGTTTCTTTTGCTGGTTTTATATTTTATTAATTATTAGGGATTCACATGGCCTTGCATTGGTGTTCCCAGTGATTGACCTGGAGCTTGTGTCTTTGGAGAATAGTCTTGGATGAGAGGATTGGGCTTGGTGCCAAAATCCGTAGGGATGAGCTTGGGCCTTGTGTTTGTGAGAGTCAGCTAGGAATTGTAGTCCACAGGAATTATTCTGGAAATGAGTCTGCGGTGTTTTGTTTGGCACTGAGGTGGACCATGAGCTGGTCTGTGGCAGTTGGCTTGGAGCCTAAGGCTTCTGGGATAAGTTTGATTCCGGAGTTATCCTGAAGTCACAAAGTCAACCAAGAGGCTAGAGTCACAGAGTGTCAGTTCAAAGGGTTGATCTGCAAGGACAAGCCTGGTGCTAGGCTGGATCCTCAAGATTTGGCCTAGAAGCTGGGTCTTCTAGAGTCTGGTGTAATTGTAGATTTGAGGTCAGGATCCAGAAGAGCCTCCCAGGAGACAGATCTCATGAGGCCATTCTGCCTCTGTGGCAGGGTTTTAGGCTGAATTTCTGCCATCTAGGCTGGCACTGGGGAGGTCAGGTGCCTAGTCCATGGAAATCTGTCTGATGCAGGGGCAAGCCAGATGTCTGGTTTTGCAAGTTCTTGTCTCGAAGCTGGTTTGTCAGAGCTGGTGTAGAGACTGGGCCTCTATTACTATGCAGGAGCCAGTCAGATGCTGGGGGGGGCAGGATCCTGGCTCTGTAGGAACTTGTCTGGTACAAACTGGCTTCTGCTTCCATTTTGACACTGGGTGTGTCAGGTCCTAGGGTTTTTAGAGTCGGCCTGGAGGTTGGGGTTATGAGGGGAGCACTCAAAATGCCTGTACCAACATCTTGCTAATGTCACTATCACCTCAGGCTATTAATATCTGTTAACCTTTGTTAACTTGGAATGAAGATTATTAATATAATCTGTATATATTTCCTTTGGTTTTCTTTATTTTCATGTCTATTACATATGCAAATAAACTATTTTCATATAAAACATTCAATATGATGAAAGATATACACATATTTAGAAGACAACTGATGTACAATGTGATAAAATTTAAGACATACAATAGACAAATTGTTACTTCCTGGAATATATAAAACACTTGTATATAGTAATGTGAAAACACTATTCTGATTGAAAAATGGTAAAAAGAACACAGTTCTCCTAGACATAATGGAGATGGTCAATAATTATAATAAATTAAGTTGACTTTGTTATTACTCATGTTAATATAATTCAGTATGAGACACTATTTTAGCCCATCATGTTTGCAACAATAAAAATTCCACAAACTTCAATTTTAATAAGGCTGTGATGAAATGTTCACTGTTTTTGATACTGAAAATTTTTTGTATTATTTTAGCATTTATAAAAAGTATGTACTCTTTATAAATATTTCATTTATGAAGCCTATAGAGATACTCCCACATATGAACAAATATGCTTCATAGTTTGTAATAAAAAAAGATACAAGGATACTAAGTACTTTTAAATAAATGAACAACTAAATATATTATCACTCAGATTGTCTCTTGCCATATGGTATGTGTTATGTATATATTTTTATTGTTTTTGTCAGTATTATTTTAATGTTATTTTCTGTTTCTTGCATTTGAAAGCAGATTTGCAAACTTTCTGAAGTCAGAAGCATTGTTTATGTTTCTTTTTATCTTGAGTGATAAGAATAATGTTCTGTATGTAATATATATTCAGAAAAGTAATTAGTAAATTAACCAACTATTAAATGAACACCTGCTATGATACAAAGGCACTTTTCAGGTTTGAGAGCATAAAGATGAATAAAACAGCACTTTTGAAGGAAGAAAATTATTCTGTTATACAACATAATATCATGAAGCAGTTGAAATATTGGGATAGATCTATTTCAATATAAAAAAGTTATTAAGACATTAAGTGGATTTTTAAAAATGCAGAATAGTATATATGGTATGATATAATTTATATTCAAAACTTCTTATCTAAAACTATATTACTCAAAGTACTTATTCTGTATACATATATATATATATACATAGCAAAAGGTCCAGATATAACTGATACTTGTGGTTTTTCTAGAGATAGGATGACTGAAGAAAGACAAGTTTGGTGGCAAAAGTAATTTTGCCTATGTTGTTTAGATTATTTGCAGTTAAATTATAATCATGTGTTTGTGTAAATAAATAAATATAATTTTTTTCTAAATAATGTAAGAATGTGTTCAGGTGTAATATGGGCAGAAATGGACCCATGACCAATTATGAAGGCCTAGGGGAAAAAAAACACGAAGGTAGACATCCCAACACTTTTCTCAGGGAAAGATGCCTAGGATGATGGAAATAACTGATTTACATGAAAGATCTTCATTGTGTAGGCAAATACATCAAATATAAATCACAAAGAGCCAGTTATCAGCATCTTATGATTTTAACTTAATGTTCAAGAAGAAATGCTCTACCTGACAAGGCAGTAGTGCACTGGATAGAGCATTGGCCTGGGATGTAGAGGACCCAGTTTTGAAACCCTGAGGTCACCGGCTTGAGTGTGAGCTCATCTGGCTTGACCTGAGCTAACCAGCTTGAGCTTGGAGGTTGCCGGCTTGAGCATGGGATCATGACCCCCATGGTCTCTGGTTGCTGACTTGATCAAGATATCAGTGGCTCAGCTGGAGCCCCCAGGTCAAGGCACATATGAGAAAGCAATCAATGAACAACTAAAGTGCCACAACAAAATCTTGATGCTTTTCATCTCTCTCCCTTTCTGTTTCTCTCTCTCTCTCTCTCTCTCTCTCTCTCTTTCTCTCTCAAAAGATAAAAATAAAAGCTTAATAATTTTACTTCCATCAAAATCTGCCTAACAGAAAGTGACATGTTACCTTTTTAACTGATATAGCTAAGACTATACTTTCTGGGATCATTTCTATAGTTTGTTAACTGATATAGCTGATGTGTATGATGATTGCCTTTCTCAATTTAAAGTAATAAATTGTCCTTCTCATTTTATGTTTTTCAGTATTATGATATAATCAGCATAGTTCCATCTCCTGATTTGGATGAATTCTGGGACAAGATCAGGCTGTAGACCTCTAAGACTGGAGGCCATGACCTGGATCATGGTGAACTCACCAAAGCAAATAATGCCTGGGAGATGGCCCTACAGCAGCCAAGCAGTGCTCTCTTTTGGTGACACCCAGTCCCTACTATATAACTTTGAATTTCTATAAAACCATTAAGGTCACAATAAATTTTATCTCTCATTGCTGTTAGTTGTGTATGACTACTACCTAGTAAATGGTGAATTTTTACAAAATGTTTCGTAATAACTCCCAATATAAAATGTTGCTAAAATATGTGTCAAAATTTGATCTTCTTCCTACTACAAAGGACCATTCACTTATACGTTGCAGTATGGAAATACCAGGAAAGTGTATGTGGAGGGATAAGGGGTAAAATTTGAAAAAGAATAAATTTCCAGACTATCGTTTCACTTTACTCAATTTTTCTATGGTATTTATGTGTTCTATGATATGTTCTATGATAGTTCTTATTCTACATCTTAACTGTTCTTCTAGTCAAGATGGTTGGTGTGCTTATTACTTGTAATTTCCCAGTTCATTTATAAAATATATCAAATAAATGGGATATCTTAATTAAAAGCATTAATAAAAATTATGGTGAAAAATATAAGAATGGGAAAATCTCAGTCGGCAACTTTCAATATTTCACATAGTTCAAAATTGTTCAGAAATTCAATGAAAAATTAAGAATAATTTTGGGGAGATCTTTATGTACATTAAATAATACAGTAGAGATACATTGACTACACTATGTATTACTGTCATAGAAATATATACACAAGTCAGTGTAACAAGATATAAAACCCAAAAACAGATTTAGGCTTTACCTAAGAATTTAAAGGTAGCATTTCAAATTAGTAGGGAAGGGCTGAATTATTAATTAGATTGTGTTAAGAACATCTAGCTGATCATATGGGAAAAATTAGACCTTTGTACCATAAATTTAAATGATACATCAAATCATAAAAAAATACTAGAAGGAAACTTTGTTAAATATTTATATTATTGTGGAATGGGTATAAACCCATAGATAACAATAATTCAGTCTTTCAAAACTTATTGATTAAATACTTATGATGTGACATCTGGTATACCAGGTACTGTGAATATCATGGTGAGTAAGCTAAATCTAACCAGGAAGACCGATCATTGAACAAGTTATAAGAGCATGGCTGCTGGTTCTATGTGCTCAAGTTGCCTTTAGACATCTCTCTTCACGTATCAGGTCAGCTTTTCTTCACTTACTTTATTTTTAGCCAAGCCATCTTCATATTGAGAAAGATGGCACCCCAGAACCTTCAGGATTACATTACATTAAGATCACACATTCAGGACAGAGGAGCTCTTTTCCAGTTCCCCATATAAATAACTAAAAAAAAAATACTTAATTTGACTCTGTTTGGATCACATATCAATTTATGGATGAATCACTTTCTGCCATAGGAGGTGCTCTGATTGGGCGAAGACTATATGCTCACCACTAAAGAGAGAATGGTGAGGTTCTTTGACAACCTCAGCAGAGTCATACTGAATCAGGGAGATATAATTCCTAAAAAAAAAAAAAAAGGAAAACAGGACAGTTTACTATGTAACATGTTCACTATAAAGCTGAAGAATGTAACTAGGCAAACAGAAAGGGATAGAAGATGTCCATAAGAACAACCATGTGAAAGCCCAAAGATGAGAAAACATTGCACATTTGAAAAATGTAAAAAGTAGATGCAGTGGTGAGGGGTCATGCAGAAGAGATAGGTAGAGGAGATCATAAGGAGATAGGCAAATTGTATCACAAAATTTATACTTTATACCAAAGGCTTTTTATTGCAGTAAAATATACATACTTATAAAACATTTTAACCATTTTAAGTGCATATTCACATACACTTAATGTACAACCATCAACATAATGCATCTCCAGAACATTTTTATCTTCCCAAATTGAAACTACCCATTAAGCAACAACTCGTTTCTTCCCCCATCCTCTGAACACCAATCTACTTTCTGTTGATATGAATTGAACTACTCTGAGTATCTTCTATCAATGGAATTATATATTTGTTGTTGTTGTTGTGGTGGTGGTGTGTATAGCTTATTTCACTTAGTATAGCATCTTCAAAGTTTGTTCATGTAACAATGTATTAAAGTTCCCTTCCTGTTTAAACTTTGCTAACATGAACATAAAATTTACTATATTAACTATTTCTGACTAAACAGTTCAGTAGTGTTAAGTATATTCACATTATTCAGTCAGTCTCCTTTTGATCTAGCAAAACTAAGATTATATAAACATGAAGCTATTCATTTCCTCCTCCTGTCAGCCACTGGTAGACAGCTTTCCACCTTCTATTTCTGAGTTTGACTACTCTAGAATCATGGTATTTCTGTAATTGTGCTGTTTCACTTAGCGTAATGTCCTCAAGGTAGCATGTGATAAGATTTTCTTCCTCTTTGATTTTTTTATTTATAAAATTTTAGAACCATTTTAGGTTCACAGAAATATTGAGTGTAAATACAGAGTTCCCATATATATGCATAGACTCCCCTATTATTTATGTCGGCCAGCAGGGTGGTATACTTGTTAAAATTGGTAGACCTATATTGATCAATTATAACCACCCAAATTTCACAGTTTATGTTATGATTAACTGTTGATGTTTTACATTCTATGGATTTGGACAGATGTATAATGACATATGAACATGATTATGGTATTATACAGAATATCTTCACTGCAATAAAAATCATGTGCTTCACCTATTCTCCCTTTCCCAACCCCCAAATCTTGGCAACCAAATCACTGATCTTTCTATCATCTCCATAGTTTTGCCTTTTCTGAATACCATTTAGTTTGAATCATATAGTATGTAACCTATTCAGATTGGATTCTTTCATTTGGTACTATGCGTTTAAGCTTCCTCCATGTCTTTCCATGGCTTGATAGCTAAGTTACTATTAGTGCTGAATAATATTGTGTTGTATGGATGTACCACAATTATAAACCCATTCACCTACTGAAAGACAACTTGTTTGCTTCCAAGTTTTTGGCAATTATGAATAAAGCTGCTATAAACATCTATGTGTAGATTTTTGTGTGGACATGTTTTCAATTTTTTTTTGGCTAAATACCAAGGAGCAAAATTACTGGACTGTAGGGTAAGAATTGGTTTAGCTTGGTAAGAAATCACAAACTATCTTCCAAAGTGGTTGTACCATTTTGCATTTTAAATAGTAATAAATGGAGTTCTTTTAGAACTCCATTGCTCCATATTCTAGGCAGCATTAACTATTGTCATTGTTCTGAATTATGGTCGTTTTAATACGTGTTTCTGGTATCATTGTTGCTTGAACTTGTATATCCTTGATGACATATAATGTGGAGTATTTTTCTATATGCTTCTTTGTAGTGTATATCATCTTGGTGATCTGTCTGTTCAAGTCTTTGGCTCATTTTTAAATCAAGTTGGTTGTTTTCTTATTGTTGAGTTTTAAGAATCCTTTCTATATTTTTGAATAACTGTCCTTTTACAAATATTTTCTCCTCAGTCTGTCACGTTCTTTCATTCTTTCGAAATTATATTTTGCAGAGCAGATGTTTTAAATGTTAATGAAATCCAGCTTATCAGTTATTTCTTTCATGAATCATGCATGCTTATGGTGTATCTAAAAAGTGGTTTATCTTATATGATCCCTTAGGAATCTTACAGTTCTGTGTTTTATATTTAGGTCTGTGGCCTTTTCTGACTTAATTTTTTTAAAGACTGTAACTATTGTGTCTAGAAACGTGATTGTCCAGTTTTTGTGACATCATTTGTTGAAGAAACTCTTGTTTCATTGTATTGCATTTGTTCTTTTGCCGAAGATCACTTGCTTATATTTATCTAGGTCTAATTCTTGGCTCTCTATTCTGTTCAATTTATTTATTTGTCAGTTATTTTACCAATATCACACTGTCTTTATTATTGTAGCTTTATAGTAAGTTTTGAAGTCAGGTAACATTGGCCTTTCAAGTTTGTTTTTCTTCAAAATTATGTTGACTATACTGGGTATTGTGCTTCTCCATATATTAGAATCACTTTGTTGATATTTATTAAAAATATCTTCTTGGGCTTTCATTAAGATTGCATTGAATTTATAGATCAAGTTAAGAAAAACTGACATCTTGACAATATTGAATCTTTATCCACAAGCATGGAATATCTCTATTTATTTAATTCTTTGGTTTTATTTGTTAGACTTCTGTAGTTTGCCTCATATAGATCTTACACATATATTTATAGATTCATGTTTAAGTATTTTATTTATTTTTCTGCAATGTAAATGTCATTGTGATTTTAATTTAAAATTCCACATGTTCATTGTTGGTATATAAGAAAGCAATTGACTTTTTTTTTAATTTTTTGACAGAGAGTCGGAGAGAGACAGATAGGGACAAACAGAAAGGGAGAGAGATGAGAAGCATCAATTCTTTGTTGCAGCACCTTAGTTCACTGATTGCTTTCTCATATGTGCCTTGACCAAGGGACTACAGCAGAGTGAGTGGCCCCTTGCTCAAGCCAATTATCTTTGGGCTCACTCTAATGACCATGGAGTCACGTATATGATCCTACCCTCAAGCCAGCAACCTTGTGCTCAAGCTGGTGAGCCTGTGCTCAAGCTGGCAACCTTGGGATTTTGAACCTGAATCTGGGTCCTCCTCATCCCAAGCCAATGCTCTATTCACTGCGCCACTGCCTGGTCAGGCAAAAGCAATTGACTTTTGTGTATTACCCTTGTACCCTGAAAACTTGCTATAATCACTTATTAGTTCCAGGTAAGATTTTTTTTGTTTGTTTCTGTTTTTGTTTTGCTTTTGTTGTCAGTTCTCTCAGGTTTTCTGCATAGACTATTAGATCATCTGCAAACAAAGGGAGTTTTAAATAGTCGTTCCAAATATATACACATTTTATTGTCTTTTCTTGTTTTATTGCATTAGCTAGTACTTCCAGTACAATGTCGACAAGGAGTGGTAATAGGGACATACTTATACTAGGATAAGATTTTTAGTTTCTCACCATTAAACATGACATTAGCTGTCAGGTTTTTTGTAGATATTTATTTTCAAATTGAGGAAATTCCCCTTTATTCCTAGTCTATTGAGAAGGTTTATCATTCTCAATAGGTGCTGGACTTTGTCAAATGCAATTTCTCGGCATTTATTAATAAGAACATGTATATATTTTAGCATATTCATGTAATAGATTACATTATCTAATATTTGGATGTTGAGTCAACTTGCATATTTGAGATTAATCCCACTTGATCTTGGTGTAAATTTCTTTTCATACATTATTGGATTCAATTTGCTTATATTTTATTGAAGACTTTTGCGCCTATGTATACAAGAGATTTTGGTTTGTAATTTTCTGATCATGATATTGTTTGCTTTTTATATTAGGGTAATAATATTTTGTATAATGAGTTGGGATTTATACTGATTTTAGAAAAATAATATAATTCTTTTTTAAAAAATTTAATACACTTCACCAGTGAACCCATATGGACATGGAGCTTTCTCTTTTGGAAGATTATTAATTATTATTTCAATTTCTTTAATCTATATAGGCTAATTCAGTCTATTTATTTTTATATGACTTTGGGCAAATACTATCTTTCAAGCAACTGGTCTATTTCATTTATAAAATTTGTGTACCTAAAGTTGTTCATACTATTCCCTCATTATTCCTTTAATATCTGTAGGATCTGTAGTGATTTTCCCTCTTTCATGTCTGATATTAGATATTTGTGTCCTCTTAGTTTATTTCTTAATAGTGTAGCTAGAAGCTTACCAATTTTATTGATGTCTTCAAAAGAACAGCTTTTTTAAAATGTATTTTTTAAATTTCTTTTCCAACTTTATTATAGTAGACTAACAAAAATACTTTGTGATGATTTAATCATCACATGCATGTTGTGATAGGATTATGACAATCAAATTCATTAATATCCATTCATATAGTTACATTTTTGTTATTGTGGTAGAATACACATAACAGAACTTACTATCTTAATCATCTTTAAGTGTACAGTTAAATGATATTGAATTTTATATGATTATGCAATCATCACCACCATCCACCTGTCTAATACTTTCATCTTACAAAACTCATTCAATAATAACTCTTTTTCACTCCATCTTCCTAAATTCTAGCAACCAGCATTCCCTTCTCTTTCCTCCCACAACTCAGCCTCTGATGATGTTGCTATAAGTATAAGTTTGGGCACTTATAACAGAGATTATGTAACATTTGTCTTTCTGAGTCTGGCTTCTATAATTTGCATAATGTACTCCAGGTTCTTTTATGCTGTTGCAAATGGCAGGATTTTGTTCTTTCTCTTGAGTTAATAATACTATTATATATATTTATATATATATATGTGTGTGTGTATATATATATATATAAATCATGTTTATACACTCCATCAATGGACATTTAAGTTGTTTCTATTATTTTGGTTAATGTTAATATTGCTACAATGAAGATGGGAATGCAGATATCACTTCACAATAGTGATTTTATTTCTTGGATATATTTCCAGAAGTGGGATTTCTAGATCAAAGGATTTTTTATTTTTAAAGAACCTGCATTCTATTTTCAAAAATGGCTGTATCAGTATACATTTTCATCCACAGTCAATAATAGTTCCCTTTTCTCCACAATCTCATTAACAATCATTAGATTTCATTTTTTTTTGTTTAATAGCCATTCTATCAGATCACAGGTGATATCTCATTGTGCTTTTGACTTGTAGTTCCCTGATGATTATTGATGCTGAACATCTTTTCATATACATATTGTCATTTTTATGTATTTGGAAAAATATGTATTCAGGATTTGTTTTCTGTTTCTTTTGCCCATATTAAACTGGATTATTAATATTTGGAGTTTTTAAAGTTTCTTATATTTTTTGTTATTAATCCATATTGTTTATATGGCTTTCAAATATTTTCTACCATTCTGTGGGTTGTCTTTTCATTTTGTTTCATTTGCTTTACATAAACTTTTTAGTTTGATATAGTACTACTTGTTTGTTTTTTCCTTTTGTTGCTTGTGCTTTTGCTATCTTATATATATAGCCAAGACTTATATGAAAGAGCTCTCCTGTTTTCTCCCAGTAATTTTATGTTTTCAGATATTATATTTAAACTTTATCCATTTGAGTTGACATTTATGTATCGTTTAAGATAAATTTCAGTAATTTGTATGTGGATATTCAGTTTTCCAACAATATTTATTGAAAAAAAAGTCCCCATTATGTATTCTTGACACCTTTGTCAAAAATTAGGTGTCCATATATGCATGTTTTGTGTGTGTTTGTGTGTGTTCTCTATTCAGTTTTACTTATGTGTTGTTTTTATGCTAACACTTTTTTGTTAACTATAGCTTTGAAATATAGTTAAAAATCAGAAATTGTGATGCTTCTAGCTTTGCTCTTCTTTCTCAGAAGTGTTAGAGCTATTTGGGGTATTTTATGTTTCCATATGAATTTTAAAATTGTTTATTCCATTTAAGTAAAAAATGCCATTGGAATATTGATGAAGATTGCATTTAATCTGTAGATTGCTTGGGTAGTATGAACATTTTAACTATATTAATTTTTTTCAATCCAAAAATAGAGATACTGCTTGACCAGGTAGTGGCGCAGTGGATAGAGCATCGGACTGGGATGTGGAAGACACAGGTTCGAGACTCCGAGGTCACCAGTTTGATCGAGGGCTCATTTGGTTTGAGCAAAAGCTCACCAGCTTGAGCCCAAGGTTGCTGGCTCGAGCAAGGGGTTACTTGGTCTGCTGAAGGCCCATGGTCAAGGCATGTATGAGAAAGCAATCAATGAACAATTAAGGTATTGCAACATGCAACGAAGAACTAATGATTAATGCTTCTCATCTCTCTGTTCCTTTCTGTCTGTCCCTGTCTATCCCTCTCTCTGACTGTCTGTCTTTGTAAAAAAAAATATAGATAGATATAGATATATAGATAGATTTTTTTTATTTATTTGTACCTTCATCAATTTCTTTCATTATTGTTTCTCAATTTACACTGTATAGATATTTCACTGCCTTGGTTAAGTTTATTTCTAATTTTTTTGATGCAACTGTAGATGGCATATTTTTCTTAAATTTTTTCAGGTAAGTCATTGTTAGTGTATAAAATATGGGTTTTGTATGACTTTGGTATATTGATTTTTTCATCTTGCAACTTTACTGAATTGTTTTATTCAGTTTAATAGTTTCCTTGGTGGGGTCTTTAGGATTTTCTACGTATAAATCATGTCATTTGCAAACAGGAACACTTTTACTTTTTTCCCCCCAGTTTGGTTAATATATATTTGCTTAATTGCTGTGGCCAGGACTTCTACTAATATGTCTAATAGAAGTGGTGAGAGTAAGTTTTATTTCATCTTCTAGTAGAACAAAGTTTGTTGTTTTTTTAATTGTTCTTAATTAGATATTGTGAAAAGTTTTCTGCCAAGGAAGTAATAATTCTCTGTTCTACAAAATTATTTTCTGTATTTTAAATCATTTTAATCAGGTCTTTGGTTACTTAATAAAACTGTATCATCTTACTAGTCAGAGTTAACCTTCTGTGTTTGTCTTTGAGATATTTTATTTTTACTTTAATTCCTTAAGCATCATTTCATAACAAGCTTTGTCAAAATATTAAGCCTTCTATATGTTGTGTCTGTATATGTGTATAAGTGTTCCAGAAAATGTGTGAAACTCCTGGAAGTCTGATATGTTCTTGCATAAGATGTTGTTTGTCTTAAAAATCAAGGCTCACACTAAAAGGACTGAACCTGGGGAACAAGAAAATGCCCTAGCTGAATTTCATGTAAAGGTAGAAGCAATCAAATCTATAATGATTGTGGCACATGTGGATGAAGTCCATTCTGCTTTTACAAAAACAACCCTTCAGTGCCTGACTATCTTTTAACATGGCAGCAGTTTGTTACTAAACCAGATAAACTATGACAGGTAAACAATAGCTGTAAACTAATTAATACTATGGAAAACCCTAAACAGCCAATTAGTCCTTCAAGGCTCTTTGGCAAATGCACCTTTTATTTGTATTTTTTTCATTCTTTCATTTTCCATAGTGCATTTAAGTTGACCTTCATTCAACTGCCACCATGATAGGTTTTGGATACATTTTTACTGTATGTATGTTTTTCAAATGGGTTGAAAGATTCACCCAAAAGGCTAACGTCCTCACAGTGGCAAAGAAACTTTTAGAAAATGCGTTTCCTAGTTGTGATATACTTTCAACAAATTCTAGTATTTGAGACACCCCTTTTACTAAGTAAAATATATAAACCTTGATGGAAAGCCTTGAAAACTTCTTGTAATTATCTATCACTAACCCCAATACCCTCAATCATCAGGCATGGTCAAAAGTCTTAATGGGAAAATTGGATTAAAAAGTGCTATTAAAAAATATCAAGCGCAACAACAGCAACAAAAATAAGAGGACTGATGAGTTAATACAGATGATGATAATTTCTATGAATTTTGTTTGAAATATTACTGGTTCTTTAATCTTTTCCTGCTGTAAGAAAACTGTTTCTCTTAAGCTACCTATTACTTAGCACATTTTGCTAATTTATACCTTTGCGAGCAATATTGAAATATTTACTTTTTTCTCCCTACTTGATTTCTCCAGAATTCAGAAACTCTGTGTGAGTATTCTACTTATATGGAAATATTGTTATTTACATAAGTTTAATAAGAATCGGTTTTCTTTATAACAGGAGATAATTGGAAACTAGTTGTATTACAAAAGCTTTTACTGGAATATCATCTTTAAAAGAGACATGCATAGATTCAGATATGACCAAATAGTTGAAAGGAACTAAGTTTGACTTACGTAGACCAGTAAAGCCCTTACAGACACAGTGTATCCACCTGGTCACTTCCTTACAGGATCCCCAGCAACCTTACCAAGTGAGTAAGAAAGGCCACTTCTTGGCAGATACAGGAAAGTCAAGATATTCAGGGATCTTGAGAGGAAGGGAATTCAAGCTAATCTGTAGGTATTAGGGTAAAAGTCTAATGGCAAGTCCTTGCCTTCACTTTTCTTGCGTCAAGGGGCCTTTGAAAATTCAGTCTGAAGATAACTTATGAAAAATTTTAGCAAAGCAGATTTAAAAACATTTAAATTACTAATTTTGATGCATCTATGTAAATAGGAAAAAATTAAAAATAGACTTGTTTAGGAAAAACTTCAGTCTTAATTTGGCTCTCTCTTGTAAAAATGAGAGTGATTTTGAAAAAAATATGTACCTTTTTGGGCATTAGATTCTGCTGCTGTTTGCTATCTTTTGAAATTTGTTTATTTTTTCCTACCTATAAATTAGACTGGATCTATAATTCTTATATCCTGCAACATATGGCTGACTCTCTAAACTAACATTTTTAATGTTTCTCCCACACTTATGACTTACAATCAAGAACTAAAAAAAAACTATCCTTTTTCAAAAGCCATGCAAGCAAATGTGGGCAACTTAATATAAACTTCAGAAAATTTACAACTCGTATATGGACAATCTCTATGCTTGTTGCAGAAAAATCACCAGAGACATTCAATCTGCAATCTATCAGGTTGTAACTTCCTCCTTAGATCCCAGCAGAAGAATCTTCAAATGAGACATCTAAAAATCTTTTCAAATGGCTGGCTTCTCAAATGAGAAACTGAGATTATAATTTGCATCACTAATTAACCATTGCTTATCTTTTTGTTTTCATAAGGATATCTCTTAGTAAAAACCAAATTACTTGTACCATAGGCCTAAATTTGGGAACAACCTGCATCATTACCTCCTGAAATGAGAGGTAACTGCTTAACTGAACTTACTTATTTTCAAATCTGAGATTGGTTTTAAAATAAATATTGTCCTAGCCGGGAAGCTAAATTAGAGGATCATCCCAATACATCAAGGTTGTGGGTTCAATTCCTGATCAGGGTATATATAAAAAAATCAACCAGTGAATTTATAAATAAATGAAACAACAAATCAAAGTTTCTCTTTCTCATATCAATAGATAAAAGATCTTTAAAAAATATCAAAAGACATAATAATGGCCTAATTGGGATTTTTCTAAGGTTTCAACATATAAATTCACACAACTATTGAACTGAATAAAAACTATATATGGCAACCATGACTCTTGCTCTTATCACCCCCCCCTCCAAAGGACACAGTGAACCCAAGAAAGGCATTGTCAAGTTGGCATCAAGGGACTTTGTTTTTTTAAAAGACTGTTCATTCATTTTAGATATGGGAAAGAAAGAAAGAAGATGAAGAAGGAGGGGGAGGAGGAGGAGGAAGCATCAACTCCCATATGTGCCCTGACTGGACAAGCCCAGGATTTCGAAATGGTGACCTCAGCATTACAGGTCAACACTTTACCCACTGTGCCACCACAGGTCAAGCTCAAGGGACTTTAAAATGTTATGTTTCTTTTTTTTTCTGAAGTTGGAAATGGGGAGGCAATCAGACAGACTCCCGTATGCACCCGACCAGGATCCACCCAGCATGCCCACCAGGGGGTGATGCTTTGCCTATCTGGGGCGTTGCTCTGTCACAACCAGAGCCATTCTAGCGCCTGAGGCAGAGGCCATGGAGCCATCCTCAGCGCCTGGGCCAACTTTGCTCCAATGGAGCCTTGGCTGCGGGAGGGGAAGAGAGAGACAGAGAGGAAGGGGGGGTGGAGAAGCAGGTGGGCGCTTCTCCTGTGTGCCCTGGCCAGGAATCAAACCTGGGACTCCTGCACACCAGGCCAAAGCTCTACCACTGAGCCAACTGGCCAGAGCCAAAATGTTATGTTTCATCAATGATAGTTTCTCAGGGAAAAATTCTGATCAAGAGGGGAAAATTTAAATTGGAGGAAGGGTTAAAGAGGGACAAATATAAGGTGACAAAATGATTTGACTTGAGATGATGAGTATAAAATATAATCAACAGTTCAGATACTACAGAAATGTTTTCCTGAAACATGTATGCTTATTGATCAATGCTACCCTGTTAAATTTAATTTTCTAAATAAAATTTAAAAAAAGAATGAAGTCTCTATAGTCAAGCTGTTAAAATGCTAACATCAAGTAGGTTTACATATGAGAAAACTTTTTTTGTGTGTGTGAGAGAGAGGCAGGAATAGACAGACAGGAAGGGAGAGAGAGAGAGATGAGAAGCATCAATTCTTTGTTGTGGCACCTTAGTTGTTCATTGATTGCTTTCTTATATGTACCTTGACCAGGGGCTCCAGCCGAACGAGTGACTCCTTGCTCAAGCCAGCAACCTTGGGCTCAGCCAGCAACCTTGGGCTTCAAGCCAATAACCTTTGGGCTGAAGCCAGTGACCATGGAGTCATCCTTATGATCCTCTGTTCAAACTGGTGACCCCCATGCTCAAACTGGAGAGTCCATGTTCAAGCCATCGACAGTGGGGTTTCAAACCTGGGTCCTCAGTATGCCAGGCTGAAGATCCATTCACTGCGCCACCACCTGGTCAGGCAAAATTATTCTATTGTTGTTTTAACTAGGCTGAGAACTTAAAAGTTATGAACCTTCCAGTCCTATATCAATGCTTGCATATACATCAAAGCTCCAGATAAACCTTGGTTAACCCCTGAAAGGTTAAGAAACAAATTTTATGTATCCAGATCTTATGATATCTAGTATTCACACTTCTGGTAATGTAAAGAATTACCATCTTGGACCAATCCAAAGCCTAAGAATGCAGTACTAACTTTTCTAAAGAGTATACTTTTTTATGGTGGTTCCTCAAAAAACTGCAAATAGAACTACCTTATGACCCAGCAATCCCTCTACTGGGTATATACCCCAAAACCTCAGAAACATTGATACGTGAAGACACATGTAGCCCCATGTTCATTGCAGCACTGTTCACAGTGGCCAAGACATGGAAACAACCAAAAAGCCCTTCAATAGAAGACTGGATAAAGAAGATGTGGCACATATACACTATGGAATACTACTCAGCCATAAGAAATGATGACATCAGATCATTTACAGCAAAATGGTGGGATCTTGATAACATTATAAGGAGTGAAATAAGCAAATCAGAAAAAAACAAGAACTACATGATTCGATACATTGGTGGAACATAAAAATGAGACTAAGAGACATGGACAAGAGTGTGGTGGTTACCAAGGGTGGGGGGGGAGGGAGGACATGGGAGGGAGGGAAGGAGAGAGTTAGGGGGAGGGGGAGGGGCACAGAGAACTAGATAGAGGGTGACGGAGGACAATCTGACTTTGGGCGAGGGGTTTGCAACATAATTTGATGACAAAATAACCTAGACATGTTTTCTTTGAATATATGTACCCTGATTTATTAATGTCATCCCATTACCATTAATAAAAATTTATTAAAAAAAATAAATAAATCAATAACAAATATAATAAAAAAAAGAGTATACTTTTTACTATAAGAATCCTTAGCTTTTCCCATATTAAAATTTTTTTGGAAGACTAAGGCTATTGCTTAGCTGTGTTTCCACTTTGAAAACACTAAGACCCTTGAATAAATCATATTAATTATTTCTAGTAAAGCCTCCAGACTCTGAGTTTATTCAACAGGGACAGCTCTAGGGGCCACATTGGGGGTTTCAGTGATCCTGAATTTGAGGTAAAAAAGAAGAAGGAAGGAAGGAAGGAAAATAGGAAGGAAGGAAGGAAGGAAAAAGGAAAGGGAAGGGAAAGAGGAAAAAGAAAAGGAGCTGGGAAAGGTCATAATAAGAGTTTATTAGCCCACACAGTTCTTTTTCTATCTCAATCTTGCCCTATTTGTTCTAGGGAAAATATTCATTATTATTTTAAAAACATCCATTCTCAGGTACATACAATTCTGCTTTGCCTTGTCAAGGTTATTTTGTAATTCATGCCCACATTGGAGGCCTAAATTTCACCCAAGATCAGATTTCCTGGTGAAAGTATGTTGGTGGCCACCATCCAAGTGAAAATGAGAAAATTATAAGGTGTTCCAAATTAAATTACAGCTGGCCAGAAGGTCAAGGGAAGAGACAACAGAGATTACTCAGTTAAAAAGTGGATGGCAAGAGGGAAAGGAGGTTGCAGGACTGAGTGAAAATGGTGAAGGGATTGAAAAGTAGAAATTGGTAGTTACAAAGAGAAATTGGAAAGTCATATATAGCATAGGGAATGTAGTAAATAATATCGTAATATATTGTGCTGGGTAGGTACTGAAAATATCAGAGGAGAGCACTTTGTAAAGCATATGATTGTCTAATCATTGTGTTGTACACCTGAAATTAATACAAAATAGTATTGAATGTAAACTGTCATTGAAAAATAAAAGTCACATGACATCAGAGTAATGGTGGCATGAGAACTACACCAAACTCTCCCTTTGTAATTTCAACAAATTGAACAGCTATAACTCAACAAAGCAACCCCAGCTGGGCTCACAGATGTGACTGAAAGATCCATGAACCAAGTGGACTAAAGGTAGGACAGGTTGAGAAGGGGTGTAAAAGGTAAGATATTCATGAGCAGCTTCAGACAGAAGAGAACCCCAGACTCTTGGATTTTGTTTACTGGGGCTCCAGAGAGGAAGGAAGCCCAGAATGACTAGGTTTTCTTTTCTGATAGGACTATGGAGAGAAAGGATGCTTGGGCTATAAGAGTTTTGTCTGCTGGGGCTCTGGAAAGGGGGAAAGCCTGGAAGAACTGGGTCTCATTCTGTGAGTAGGAATGGAGAGATTGAGGGACAGAGAGGGAAATACTAAACTAAAGTGACAACAGTACACAGCCAGTGTTCCTGTGGTCTGCCCACAGCCTGCACTCAGCACAGAGACATAAAACCAAAGTGTGGTCCTACAGTCTCCCAGATCCCTCCTTACTGACATGGCAGGGTATGGAGACTGGCAGTGGCAGACTCCACAGCTAACTCTACAGAGACACACTTTCACCTGAAGATCATAGGTACTCTGTATCTGGTCACCTGGTGTAATGAGACATGGGGAGGAGCACTCGGAGGCCTGAGATTGCCATTGCTAAAGCTATATATAAGCCATAAATCCCTCAAAACACACCCTAACCTCCAATGAGACTGTGACCCTACCTACATCATTGTGACAACAACTCAGTGGCGGTCAGCACAGGAAGTTCACAAAGCTTGTAACATAGTGGAACCTATTGGAAGAAAACAAAAAACTTTCTCAAAACATATTTTTTCTCTTTTTTTCTTCCTATTTTGAATGTCATTTTATTTCATTTTTATATTATTTTATTTGTTGTGGGTACTGTATTTGCTTTTGATTTATTTTCTTTGTTTTTTGTAGTTTTTCATTTTTACTTATCATTTTCTTAAAATTTTCTTTACAAAATAAAACTTAATAGAGTAACATCAATCAATAAGGGTACATAGGTTTCAAGTAAGTATCAATAGCATTTGAGACATCAGAGAAATGGCGCCGTGAGGAGGGCTCCCAATACCTCTCCCCGAAAAGTCAACAAGTTCGACAACTAGAGACAGAAAAACGATCCCAGGAGCATCTGAAATACACATAAACTGAACAAAGGTATGATTGGGCAAAACGATAGCTAAATATATAATTTACCCTGAAGGAAATAAGACAGAGCACTCCGCCTTCCTCACTGACCTGAGCAAGGGCTGCTTTCACTTGGAACTTAGAGAAAGTGAGGGCTGGGGGCGTGGAAAAAGCTGGGCTGGGGCAGAGATGTTCAAGCCAAAGAGAGAGTATACCTGTGGCAGCTCAGCCCATGTGAGCTAACGCTGGTGGCAGGTCCCAGCAGAGGTGGGCGAGCAGTTGCCTTCTTTACTCCCAATATCCTGGTGAGTGAGCATGGACAGTGTGTGAGTGGTTCCTCCTAGCACCCTGGGAGTGGGTGCCCGTGTTTCTGGACAGAGGGGCAGGGTTGGAGACTGTCAGCAGTAGCCTTCTGCATGGACTGCAAACCAGAGTTGATGTAATCCCTGTTCCCCGAACAACAGCGCATGAGGAGTGTGTGAAAGCCGACTTCTCTACACCCAGATTTCTCTGGGTGGGTGGGGCACCTCCGCCAGCCATACAGGCTAACAAAGCACATTCCAGGGAATAAAAAATACAGAAGTGCTAGGGGGAAGGGCACACAGGCAGCTTACAGACACTCTCTAGAGCAGATTCTCAGATCCAATCACTGAAATTAGCTTAACCCACAGTCTGCTCACTGCCCAGCTGGAATATGCCGGCAGCAGTTCTGGCTAACAAAGTCTTCTCAGGTCTGCGATCTAAGAGAACCCAATGGAGAGATGTGATTTTTTTAGGACCTCTTGCTCTGCATGCAGTAGCTGCGGTAACTTCCTGCCAGCCGATACAGGGTGAAGAACACATTCCTACCGAACAGACCTCATAGAACACTGCAGAAGTTGGGCAGGCTAGGCAGTAGGCTTTTTAACAAGGGAGAAACTTGCAGAGAGCAATCCCATGGAACACAAAGGCAAATTTAACTAGATATACCCAGGTAACCTTAGAAAGGAGCCTGAACAGAAGTCAACTTGCCCCCCTCCTTACTTAAGCTGGTGTCTGTGGTTGGCAGAGCTTTCATACTCAGGGCTGTGCTCTAAAAAAACTAGGAGGAAGGACTTGGCAGCTTTTAAGACCTCCTGTTCTGCAGGCAGTGACTAGGGCATCTTCCTGCCAGCCAGTACAGGTTACAAAGTGCAAAAAACCTGGGGAAAGTGGTCCTGCAGAGTGCTGAGGCATACTGGACATGCCTGGAGGCTCATAGAAAGACACCTGGAGAGCAATTGGCTCCCAGCCCTGCCTAATTACGCTGGTGGCTCTGGCTGGCAAAACCTTACCCAGAGCCCTGCATTGACTGGGGATAGAGTGGGGATTTGCCAGCTCTTAGGGCCTCTTACTCTCCAGGCAGTGGAAGGGGAAACTTCACAGCTGGGTCACCAGACTGCTGGTTCAGGAAGGAGAGACTTAGAGGGAGGCTTTGGGAAAACGGACTCTCCCATTGTTGGAGCCTAAAAACGCTAACAAGCCCCAACTACCAACAAGACTGAGGCCTAGTATATGTCATTGCCATAGCAACACATCAACTGCAAATCTCTACCTAAACGTGCCACAGGGGCAGAACCTGGGATACAGTGCCACCAACCAAGAAGAGAGAGAAGAAGGAAAAAGGAAGACAATAACCTCTCAAAATCAAGAATAATCAACAGTCTTTATAACTTTTTCCACTTTTTTCTTTCCCTTATTTATCTTTATTTTTTTTCCTCCACCTTGGTCCTTTTATCCTCTTTTCGTCTTTTTCTTTTCTCCTCATCTTGATCTTCATTACCCATAGGTGTTATATTCCCCATTCTTTTTTTTCTTCTTTTTTCTTTTTTCTTTCTCTCTATGAGGGTTACATTCCAAAACCTTAATTCTCTCCCTTTTTTTCCTTTTTCTTTTTTCTTCCTCTCTCTTAGTTTCTTCTTTTCTCTTTCACTTTTCCTCTCATTTGATCCTCAAAAACAAATTATTTTATTTTGGATTCAAATTTTTTCTTTGTGGCATATTGTGTGCTTTTTACTTTGCTTTTTTAACTCATTAGCATTCCTCCCAACCCCAGCTCTCCATTCTCTGTAGTTTTTGTTCCACTTAATACAATACAATTTTTTATTTTTCTTGTTTTATTCTTTTTTTTTTCTGAAGCTGGAAACAGGGAGAGACAGTCAGACAGACTCCCGCATGCGCCCAACCGGGATCCACCCGGCACGCCCACCATGGGGCGACACTCTGCCCACCAGGGGGCGATGCTCTGCCCATCCTGGGCGTCGCCATGTTGTGACCAGAGCCACTCTAGCACCTGAGGCAGAGGCCACAGAGCCATCCCCAGCGCCCAGGCCATCTTTGCTCCAACGGAGCCTTGGCTGCGGGAGGGGAAGAGAGAGACAGAGAGGAAAGTGCGGCGGAGGGGTGGAGAAGCAAATGGGCGCTTCTCCTGTGTGCCCTGGCCGGGAATCGAACCCGGGTCCTCCGCACGCTAGGCTGACGCTCTACCGCTGAGCCAACCGGCCAGGGCTTCTTGTTTTATTCTTGTCTCTTTCACTATATCTCTCATTTGACCATCATTTACAAGCAAATTATTTTATTCTTGATCCAAATTTTTTCCTTGTAGTATTTTGTGAGTCTTTGCCTCATTTTTTTCACCTTTGTCACTTCTCCCCAACTCAGGCCTCCTGTTCTAGGTAGCTTTTGTTTCATTTAGCACAATATAATTTTTAGTTTTTCACAGTATTTTCTCAAAAAAATAATAAGATTTTAAATTATTTTTTATTCTTTATCAATTCTTATTAGTGTTATTAATGAAACCACCCTCAGATGCCATTAAGGAAAAGGAAATCAAATATCATGGATACAAAAGACAGAGATGTAGCACAGATAGATGAGGGAAAATCTATAAAAAAATTTTAATAGATTGGAAACCTTGGAGTTAAATGACAGAGAATTTAAAATAGAAATCCTAAAAATACTCAGAGATATACAAGAAGGCACAGAAAGGCAATTTAGGGAGCTCAAAAAACAACTCAATGAATACAAAGAATGTATTACCAAAGAAATTGAAACTATGAAAATGAATCAAACATGAAAAACTCAATTCATGAACTGAAAAATAAGGTAATAAGCTTAGCTAATAGAACAGGCCAGATAGAAGAGAGAATTAGTGACATAGAAAACAGGCAACTAGAGGCACAACAGGGAGAAAAGGAGAGAGACTCACGAATTTAAAAAAAAAAATGAGAAAGCCCTACAGGAATTGTCTGACTCCATCAAAAAGAGCAACATAAGAATAATAGGTATATCAGAAGGAGAAGGGAGAGAAAATGGAATGGAGAACATATTCAAACTAATAGATGAGAACTTCCCAAGCCTATGAAAAGAACTAAAGCCTCAAATTCAAGAAGCAAACAGAATGCTGAGTTATCTTAACCCCAACAGTCCTACTCCTAGGCACATAATAATGAAATTGGCACAAACCAATGACAAAGAAAAAAATTCTCAAGGCAGCCAGGGAAAAGAAGAATACAACATATAAGGAAGGCCTATTAGATTATCATCAGATTTCTCAGCAGAAACTCTACAAGCTAGAAGAGAGTGGACCCCAATATTTAAAGTTCTAAAAGATAGGAACTTCTAGCCAAGAATACTATACCCATCAAAGCTATCCTTCAAATATGAAGGAGAAATAAAAACATTCACAGATACAGAAAATATGAGAGGATTTATCACCAGAAAACCCTCACTTCAGGAAATACTAAAGAGGGTTTTCCGACCAGATACAAAGAACAAAACAAAACAAAACCACAAGTAAAAGCTCCACCAAGAACACAATAAAATCAAATTTAAACTGTAACAACAAAAACAAAACGGGGAGAGGATGAAGTTTAACACTAGAAAAGGAGGATGGAGTGGAGAAGCACTCATGAGATAGTGTACTACAAACGAACATGATAGGTACCCTCTCCACTACTTAATAGTAACCACCCCTGAAAAATTCACCACAGAAGCCCATGACTTGAAAAAAGAAGTAACAGAGAAAAGAAGTATGGAATACAAACGGACAAAAACAAATGATAGAATAACAGAAGAGAAGAATCAAACAAGATACAAAATTAACAGAAAGCAATATATAAAATGGCAATAGGAAGCCCTCAAGTGTCAATAATTACACTAAATGTAAATGGATTGAACTCACCAATAAAAAGACACAGAGTAGCAGAATGGATTAGAAAAGAAAATCCAACTGTATGCTGCCTACAAGAAACACATCTAAGCAACAAGGATAAAAACAAATTCAAAGTGAAAGGCTGGAAAACAATACTTCAAGCAAATAACATCCAAAACAAAAAACAAAAACAAAACAGGTGTAGCAATACTCAAATCTATCGATTCTGACTACAAGACAGCAAAAGTAATCAGAGACAAAAATGGTCATTTCATAATGATTAAGGGGACACTGAATCAAGAAGGCATAATACTTCTTAATATATATACACCAAACCAAGGAGCACCAAAATATATAAGACAGCTACAGACTGACCTAAAAACAAAAACTGACAAAAATACAATCATACTTGGAGACCTCAATACACTGCTGACAGCTGTAGATCTTTCATCCAAACAGAAAATCAATAAAGAAATATTGGCCTTAAATGAAACACTAGAACAATTAGATATGATAGACATCTATAGGATATTTCATCCCAAAGTGCCAGAGTATACATTTTTCTCTAGTGTACATGGAATATTCTCAAGAATTGATCCTATGTTGGGCACAAAAATAACATCAGCAAATTCAGAAAAATTGAGATTATACCAAGCATATTTTCTGATCATAAAGCCTTGAAACTAGAATTCAACTGCAAAAAAAGAGGTAAACAAACCCACAAAAATGTGGAAACTAAACAACATACTTTTAAAAAATGAGTGGGTCAAAGAAGAAATAAGCACAGAGATCAAAAGATACATAAAGACAAATAAAAATAACAATACGGCATATCAGAATCTCTGGTATGCAGCAAAGTCAGTAATAAGAGGGAAGTTCATATCACTACAGGCCTATATGAACAAACAAGAGAGAGCCCAAGTAAACCACTTAACTTCACATCTTAAGGAACTAGAAAAAGAAAAGCAAAGACAACCCAAAACCAGCAGAAGAAAGAAAATAATAAAAATCAGAGCAGAAATAAATGAAATAGAGAACAAAAAAAAACTATAGAAAAAATCAATAAAACAAGGAGCTGGTTCTTTGAAAAGATCAACAAAATTGATAAACCCTTGGCAGACTCACCAAGGAAAAAAGAGAAAGGACTCATATAAACAAAATCCAAAATGAAAGAGGAGAAATCACTACAGATATCATAGGTATACAATGAATTACTGTAGAATACTATGAAAAACTTTATGCCACTAAATTCAACAATCTAGAAGAAATGGATAAATTCCTAGAATATAATCTTTCTAGACTGAGTCATGAAGAAGCCTAAACATACCCATAAGCAGGGAGGAAATAGAAAAAACTATTAAAAACCTCCTCAAAAATAAAAGTCCAGGGACAGATGGCTATACTAGTGAATTCTATCAAACATTCAAAGAAGACTTGGTTCCTATTCTACTCAAAGTCTTCCAAAAAATTGAAGAAGAAGCAATACTTCCAAACACATTTTATAAGGCCAACATAACCCCCATACTGAAACCTAGCAAGGATGGCACACACACAAAAAACTACAGACCAATATATCTAATGAATACAGATGCTAAAATACTAAACAAAATACTAGCAAATCGAATACAACAACATATTAAAAAAATAGCATTTGAACTATTGACTATGTTGTATACCTATCATCCAAAGTCAAATAATTTTCTGTCACCTTTTAAACTGCTCACAAAAATTAGGGGATGAGAGAATGTGCAGATACTTCAGTACTTTCAGCCTTTTGTATAGTGCATTTTCACCAATGAAATAAAAGTTGGTTTTGCATTCATTTGAAAAATCAAACAACTTTCTTTGACTTGTTTGCTTTTCTGATGTTTTTGTTTAATAAAAAGAATCAAATGCTTCTTTTTTATCACTTCATATTCATTTTGAAGTATCCACTAATTTCTATGAGCAGTATAGTTTTATGTATTCCCACTCATTTATTTTTTCCTTTACTTTCCTTGTCTTTGGGGTCAAATTCATAAATTGTTTTCTACTGTCAAGGACCTAGGCTTTCTTCTATGTACTTTATTGTTTCAGATATTAAATTTATGCCTTTTATCCTTCAAAAAACAAACATCATACAATCCTATCAATAAATGCAGAAAAGGCATTCAATTAGATACAACATTCTTTTATGTTTGAAATACTCAGTAAAATGGGTATAAATGGAAAGTACACCAACAGAATAAAGACCATATATGACAAACTATAAGCTAATATCATACTAAATGGTGAAAAACAAGGCTTTTTTTTCTAAAATCAGGAAAAGACAAGGGTGCCCACTCTCTCCACTCTTATCAAATAGTTTTTGAAATTTTAGCCAAGGTAATCAAGCAAGAGAGAGAAATAAAAGGCATTGATATGGGGAAAGAAGAAGTAAAGATATCTTTTTTTGCAGATGACACGATTCTGTATATAGAAAACCCCAAAGACTCCACCAAAAAAACTATTAGAAACAATAACTCAATACAGAAACATCATAAGATACAAAATAAATATACAAAAGTCTATTACTGACCTATACATCAATGATTACATTTCAGAAAATGAACTAAAAAACACAATATATATATTTTTACAATTGCAACAACAACAATGAATATCAAGCAATAAACTTAACAAAGTATGTGAAGGAACTGTATACTGAAAAATACAAAATAGTATTTAGTACAATTGTAAAAAAAACAAAAAATGGAAATATATTTCATTTTCATGAATTAGAAGTATGAATATAGATAAATCAACATTTTACTGAAAGCAATATTTTTTAAATTGTTTATTTTTCATTGTATGTTTTACCTTTCCTTTTTATTTCTTTTTATTTCTGAACAATACCCTCTCAGATGCCATCAAGGATGACAAAATCAAATACCATAGCTACACAAGACAGAGACATAGTTTAAAGTAAAAATGAAAAAAAAATCTCAATCACATATAAATCTTAGAGTTAAACAATAGAAAATTCAAAATCGAAGTTCTCAAAATACTCAACAAAATGCGAGAAAACACTAATAGGCAAATTAATGAACACAGAAAACAAAACAAATACATCACCAATTAGATTGAAACTTTAAAAACAGAGGTGAAGAACTAAATGCATAAATTGAAAAACTGAGGTAGTGAGTTCCACTAATAGAACTTACCAGATAGAAGAAAGAACCAGTGACATTGAAAACTGGCAACTAGAGATGTTACAGAAAGAAGAAGAGAGAAATTCACAAATTAATAAAAAAAGAGAGAGCTCTACAAGATTTGTCTGACTCCATCATAAAGAGTAATATGAGAATAATGATCATATCAGAAGAAGAAGAGAGGGAGAAGGGAATGGAGAATCTATTCAAGCAAATAATTCATGAGAACTTCCCAAGCCTATGCAAAAAGTTAGATTGACAAATCTAAGAAGCAAACAGAATGCTGAGTTTCCTAAATGGTAACAGATATCCAAGGGACATCATAATAAAATTGTCAAAAATCAAAGACAAAGAAAGAATCCTCATGTTAGCTAAAGAAAAGAATGTCATAACATATAAAGGAAGGCCAATTAGGTCATTATCAGTTTTATCAGCAAAAATTCTAAAGGTAGAAGGAAGTGAACCCAAAAATTCAAAGCACTGAAAGAGTGGAATTACAAGCAAGAATATTATATTTATTAATGTTATCCTTCAAATATGAAAGAGAAAATAATTCTTTGCATATATACAGGAACTGAAGAAATTTTCACCAGAAGACCCTCACTACAGGAAATACTGAACAAAGTTATGCATTCACATACAAAGAACGAAACAAATCAAAACTACAAGCAAAATCTCGAACGAGGTCACAACCAAAACAAGGATAATCTGTGACAACAATAACATAAAGGGGCAGAAGATAAAAATCTGCAGTAGAAAAGCAGAATGGGGGAAAGAAGCACACAGAAGACAAAGGCTTCTTATACATATGACAATCTTTCTCTTAATAACCTAATGGTAACCACCCAACAAAATGGCACTACTAAAACACACAGCTTAAAAAAAAGAAGATAACAAGGGAAAGAAGTATGGAATGCCACCAAACAAAAACAACTGACAGAAACAGAAAAGAGGAGGACCAAACAAGACACAGAGGTACCAGAAGACAAAACATAAAATCGCTATGAGAAATCCTCAAGAGTCAATAATTACCATAAGTGTAAATGGACTGAACTCCCCAATATGGAGGTACAGAGCAGCAGATTGGATCAAAAAGCAAAACACCAATGGTATACTGCCTTCAAGAGACACATTTAAGCTACAAGGACAAAATTAGATTCAAAATGAAAGATTGGAAAACAATCCTCCAAACAAATAATACCCAAATAAAAGCAAGTATAACCATACTGATATCTGGCAATGCTGAATTCAAGACAACAGGAGACGAAGGTATACATTTCATAGTGATAAAGGGACATTATATCAGAAAGACATAACATTTCTTAATATATATGCACTGAACTAGGATGCATCAAAATATGAGACATGTACCAATGAATATAAAAGTAGAAAGCGACAAAAACAGAATCATACTTGGAGATCTCAACACACCATTAATGACTTTAGATATATCATCTAGATTCTAAACAAAATTAATAAGGAAATATCAGCCTTAAATAGCAAAATAAACGAAATGGACATAATAGACATTACTGGACATTTGATCCCAGAACATCAGATTATAAATTCTTTTCCAGTGTGCACTGAACATTCAAGGATAGACTATATGTTGGGCCATAAAACTAACATCAACAGCTTGACCTGTGGTGGTGCAGTGGATAAAGCGTCGACCTGGAAATGCTGAGGTTGCCGGTTCGAAACCCTGGGCTTGCCTGGTCAAGGCACATATGGGAGTTGATGCTTCCAGCTCCTTCCCCCTTCTCTTTCTCTGTCTCTCTCTCTCCTTCTCTCTCTCTTCTCTAAAAATGAATAAATAAAATAAAATAAAATTTAAACTAACATCAACAAATTCAAGAAGATTGAAAATATACCAAGTATATTTTCTGACTAGAAGACTTTGAAATTAGAATTCAACTGCAAAAATGAAGTAAAGACACCCACAAAAATTTGGATATTAGACAACATAATTCTAAAAAATGACAAGGTTAAAAAAGAAATAAAAGCAGAGATCAGAGATCAAAAAATATATACTGACAAATGAGAATGACAACACAATATATCAAGAATTCTGGTATGCAGAGAAAGCAGTAATAAGGAAGTTTACATAATTCCCAGCTTATGTCAATAAACAAGAGAGATCCCAAGTAAACAACCTAGTATCACATCTTAAAGAACTAGAAAAAGAAGAACAAAGAAAACCCAAAGTCAGCAGAAGAAAAGAAACAATAATTAGAAGAGAACTAAATTAAATAGAGAACAAAAAATTATAAAAAAAAGTTAATTCAACAAAGAGCTGGTTTTTTGAAAAGATCAATAAAATTCACAATCTCCTGGCTATACTCACTAAGGAAAAAAGAGGAAGGACTCATGTAAGTAAAATCAGAAATGAAAGAAAAGCCTGACAAGGCTCAGTGAATAGAGTATCAGACTGGGATGGAGAGGACACATGTTTGAAAGCCTGAGGTTGCTGGCTTGAGTACGGGCTCATCTGGCTTGACTGAGCACGGGCTCACGAGTTTGAGCATGGGGTTGCAGTTTGAGTGTGGGACCATCGACATGACCCCATGGTCGCTGGTTTGAAGCCCAAGGTCTTTGGCTTGAGTGCAAGGTCACTGGCTTCAACAAGGGGTCACTCACTCTGCTGCAACTCCCTGGTCCAGGCACATAGAAGAGAGCACTAAATGAACAACTGGGGAACCGCAATGAGGAATTGATGCTTCTCATCTTTCTCCCCTCTGTCTGTTTATCCCTATCTGTCCCTCTCTTTGTCTCTCTCTCTCTCTGTCTGTCACAAAAAAAAGAAACCTCAGACATCAAAGATATTCAAAGATATTCTAGAATACCATGAACAATTATTTGCCACCAAATTTAAAAATCTTGATGAAATGGATAAGTTCCTAGAACTATACAATCTTTTTTGACTGAGTCACAAAGTGAAAAACATGAATAGACTTATAAGCAGGAAGGAAATAGAATCAACTATCAAAAACTTATCTCTCATAATCTGAAGCTATGGTTACAGCTCAAAGACTCTGGAAATATGATAAACTTCCATGTTGAAATCTTTGTGTAACTGCACACATATCATATATGTATACAACTATGTTCCTTTTTTAACTTTAATAAAACTCTAGAGTTTTATTTATATCACAGAAAAATCCCACTTTAATGCCTCACAATATTTGAAATAGGTTTTTTAGCCGGCATTTTTCTAATTGCTCCCAAGACCATCAAAGCTCTGTTAATGTTCGTAAATTCTAGTTTTTAAAAAATACTACAGTATTTTTTTCTAAGACATTTTTATGAACATATAAGAAAAATTTTGGTTATTGGTGGTGAGAAAACACAATAACAATCTGACTTGAAGTAAATGTGCTATTCTTACGATAATAAAAAAATATTCTGTTCTATTAGATCTTTAAAGAAAAAAGTGATTTACTTTTGTTATAGAAAGTTTAAAATCGAATGATTATATATCTAGCTTATTTGTGCAGCAATTCATTAATCTTTGAAGCCACAATTTGCTGTTAACTTTAATCTAAATTGCCTGTTAGCATTTTACTGTAATCTTAAGAATGCTCTGTGTAGCCTGACCAGGCGATAGCGCAGTAGATAGAGCGTTGGACTGGGACACAAAGGACCCAAATTTGAAGCCCCGAGGTTGCCAACTTGAGTGTGGACTCATCTGGTTTGAGCACAGCTCACCAGATTGAACCCAAGGTCACTGGCTTGAGAAAGGGTTAAGTCGGTCTACTGTAGCCCCACACACACACCCCCACCCCATCAAGGCACGTATGAGAAAGCAATCAATGAACAAATAAGGTGTTGCAATGAAGACTTGATGCTTCTCATCTGTCTCCCTTCCTGTCTGTCTGTTCCTGTCTCTTCTTCTCTCTGTCTCTCTCTGTCTCTGTCACCAAAAAAAAAATAAATATGTGAGATATATATGGGATAGCTGGCTCGAAAGATAGTTCTACTTTATTTTTTTTAGGAAATGTCATACTGTTTTTCAGAGTAGCTGCACAAGTCTGCATTCCCACTAGCAGTGCAGGAGGGTTCCCTTTTCTCTACACCCTCGCCAGCACTTATTCTGTGTTGACTTGTTAATGAGTGCCATTCTGACAGGTGTGAGGTGGTATCTCATGGTTTTAATTTGCATTTCTCTAATGATTAGTTTGAACTTTTTTTTTATATGCCTATTGGCCATCTGTATGTCCTCTTTGGAGAAGTGTCTATTCAGTTCATTTGCCCATTTTTTTAATTGGATTACCATCCTGGTGTTGAGTTTCAGAAGTTCTTTATAAATTTTGGTTATTTATTTCTTATCAGACGTATTGGCACACATGTTCTCCCATTGTGTGGGTTGTCTTTTAATTTTGTTCATGGTGCCTTTGCTGTGCAAAATCTTTTTGGTTTGATGTTAGCCCATTTGTTTATTTTGTCCTTTATGTCACGGGTCCGTGGAGATATATCGGCAAAAATATTGCTACGAAAGACATTGGAGAGTTTACTACCTATGTTTTCTTCCAAGATGTTTATGGTTTTGTGACTTACATTTAAGTATTTTGTTCATTTTGAGTTTATTTCTGTGAATAGTGTAAGTTGGTGGCCTAGTTTTATTTTTTTGTATGTACTTGTCCAATTTTCCCTACACAATTTATTAAAGAGGCTGTGTTTACACTACTGTATGCCCTTACCTCTTTTGTCAAATATGAATTGACCATAAAGGCGTGGGTTTATTTCTGGGTTCTCTGTTCTGTTCCACTGATCTGTATGCCTTTTCTTATGTCAGTACCACAATGCTTTGAGTACAATGGCCTTGTAGTACAACTTGATATCAGGAAGTGTGATACCTCCTACTTCATTCTTCATTTTCAAAATTGCTGAGGCCATTCATGCTCTTTTGGTTCCATATAAATTTTTTTTTTGTATTTTTCTGAAGCTGGAAACGGGGAGAGACAGTCAGACAGACTCCCGCATGCGCCCGACCGGGATCCACCTGGCACGCCCACCAGGGGCAACGCTCTGCCCACCAGGGGGCGATGCTCTGCCCCTCCGGGGCGTCGCTCTGCCACGACCAGAGCCACTCTAGCGCCTGGGGCAGAGGCCAAGGAGCCATCCCCAGCGCCCGGGCCATCTTTGCTCCAATGGAGCCTTGGCTGCAGGAGGGGAAGAGAGAGACAGAGAGGAAGGAAGGGGGGGTGGAGAAGCAAATGGGCGCTTCTCCTATGTGCCCTGGCCGGGAATCGAACCCGGGTCCCCCACACACCAGGCCAATGCTCTACCGCTGAGACAACCAGCCAGGGCCCCATATAAATTTTTAAAATATTTATTCTATGCCATTGTAATTTTGATAGGAATTGCATTAAATTCATAGATTAATCTGGGTAATATAGACATTTTAATGATGTTTTTTATTCCTACCCATGAACACGGTATATGCTGCCACTTGTTTGTATCTTTCTTGATTTCTTTTATCAATGTTTTATAATTTTCTGAGTACAAGTCTTTTACCTACTTGGTTAAATTTACTCCTGGGAACTTTATTTATTTATTTCTGTTGCAATAGTGAATGGGATTGTTTCTTTAATTTCTCTTTCAGACTGTTTATTTTTGGTGTATAAAAATGCCACTAATGCTTGACCTGTGGTGGCACAGTGGGAAAAAATGTCAAACTGGAACACTGAGGTTGCCGGTTCGAAACCCTGGGCTTGCCTGGTCAAGGCACATATGGGAGTTGATGCTTCCTGCTCCTCCCCTTCTCTCTCTCTCTCTCTCTCTCTCTCTCTCTCTCTCTCCCTCCCTCCCTCTTTCTCTGTCTCTCTGTCTTTCTCCTCTCTGAAAAAAATTGAATAAAGTCTTAAATATGCCACTGATTTTTGAATATTAATTTTATATCCTGCCACCTTGCTGAATTAATTTATGAGGCCTAGTGGGTTTTTGACTGAGACATTAGGGCTTTCTATGTCCAGTATCATGTCATCAGCAGATAATGATAGCTTTACTTCTCCTTTTCCAATTTGGATGCCTTTTATTTCTTCTTCTTGTCTGATTGGTGTGGCTAGGACTTCCAAAGCTATGCTGAATAAAAGTAGTGAAAGGGGGCACCCTTGCTTTGTTTCTGATCTTAAGGGTATTGCTTTTAATTTTTGCCCATTGAGTATGACGTCAGCTGTTGGTGTGTAATACATGGCCTTTATTATTCTGAGATATGTTCCTTGTATTCCTACTTTGCTGAGAGTTTTGATCATAAGTGGGTGTTGGATTGTATCAAATGCTTTTTCTGCATCTATTGATATAATCATGTGATTTTTATCCTACCTTTTGTTTATGTGATGAATCACATTAATTGATTTGCAAATATTGTACCAGCCTTGCATTCCCGGAATAAAGTCCACTTGATCATGATGTATGATATTTTTAATGTATTGCTGGATCCAGTTTGCTAATATTTTTTTGAGAATTTTAGCATCTAAGTTCATCAGGGCTATTGGCCTAGTGTTTTCTTGCTTTGTAGTGTCTTTGCCTAGTGTTGGAATGAGGGTAATGCTTGCCTCATAAAAAGGGCTTGGAAGTCTTCCCTCCTCTTGAATTTTTTGAAATAGCTTGAGAAAGATAGGTGTTAGTTCTTCTTTGAATGTTTGGTAAAATTTGCCTGTGAAGGCATCTGATCCAGGACTTTTGTTTGCTGAGAGTTTTTTGATAACTGTTCAATTTCATTAGTTGCAATTGGTTTGTTGAGGTTTTTTGATTCTTCCAGATTGAGGTTTGGAAGATTGTATGTTTCTAGGAATTTATCCATTTTGCCTAGGTTGTCCAATTTTTTTGGCACACAGATTTTCATAGTACTTTCTTACAATCCTTTATATTTTTGCAGTGTCAGTTGTTTCTCCTCCACTTTCATTTCTAATTTTATTTATTAGAGTTCTCTCTTTCTTTCGTGATGACTATGGTTAAAGAATCGTCAATCTTGTTTACCTTTTCAAAGAACCAGCTCTTGGTTTCATTGATCTTTTGTATTGGTTTTTTTTTTTTTTTTAGCCTCTATGTCATTTATTTTCACTCTGACCTTTATTATTTCCTTTCTTCTACTTTATCTGGGCTTTATTTGTTTATCCTTTTCTAGTTCTTTTAGGTGCATGGTTAAGTTGTTTATTTGAGCTCTTTCTTGCTTCTTAGGTATGCCTGTAATGCTATGAACTTCCCACTCAGGACTGCTTTAACTCTGTCCCATAAATTATGAGTTTTTGTATGTTTATTTTCATTTGTTTCAAGGAAATTTTTTATTCTTCCTTGATCTCATTGTTAAACCATTTGTTATTTAGTAACATGCTATTTAGCGTCCAAGTCTTTGAATGTTTTTCAGGTTTTCTACTCTTGTTTGTTTTGTAGTTTCATGCCATTGTGATCAGAAAAGATGCTTGATATGATTTCAATTTTCTTAAATTTATTGAGACTTGTTTTGTGTCCTAACATGTTGTCTATCCTAGAGAATGTACCATGAGCACTTGAAAAGATTGTATATTCTACTGCTTTGAATTGATGGGTTCTGAGGATGTCAATCAAATCCAGTTAATTTACTGCGTCATTTAAGGCCCCTGTTTCTTTGTTTATTTTCTGTCTGAAGGATCTATCCAATGACATTAGTGGGGTATTAAAATCCCCTACTATTACAGTATTGCTGTTGATCTTGCCCTTTATGTCCATCAAAATCTGCTTTATATTTAGGTGCCCCTATATTAGGCACATAAATATTTACGATGGTTGTATCCTCCTGTTGCATTGCTCCTTTTATCATTATGCAGTGACTTTCTTTCTCTCTTTCCTTAGCTTTTGCTTTAAAGTCTGTTTTGTCACATATAAGTATTGCTACCCCTGCTTTTTTTTCAATTCCATTTGCATGAAATACTTTTTTCCATCCCCTTACTTTCATTCTATGTGTATCGTTTTTTCTGAGATGGGTCTCTTGTAGACAGCATATGTATGGGTCCCGTTTTCTTATCCATGCAGGTATCTTATATCTTTGATAGGAGTATTTAATCCATTTACATTTAAGGTTATTTTTAAAAATTAATTTTAATTGGATGACATTAATCAATCAGGGTACATAGATTCAGAGAAAACATCTCCAGGTTATTTTGAAATTTGATTATGTTGCACACCCATCACCCAAAGTCATATTAGTCTTCTGTTACCTTCTATCTGGTTTTCTTTGTACTCCTCCTCTCCCCCCACCCGTCCCTTTCTCTTCCCACTCCCAGTAGCCACCACACTCTTGTCCATGTCCCTGAGTCTCATTTTTATGTCCCACCTATGTATGGAATCACATAGTTCTTAGTTTTTTTCTTATTTATTAAGGTTATTATTGAATATACTTTTTTATTATCATTTTATTCTTTAAATCTACATTCCTCTTTTTCAAGATTATTTTTCCCTTTACTCTTTTTACAGCAGACCCCTTAACATTTCTTGCAGTACTGGTTTGGTTGTGATAAATTCCTTGAGTTGGTGGGGTTTTTTGTTTTTGTTTTTGTTTTTGTCTAGGAAACATTTTATTTCTCCTTCCATTTTAAATGATAGCCTTGCTGGATAAAGTAGTCTTGATTTTAAGTTCTTGTTTTGCAACACTTTGAATATTTCTTGCCAATACCTTCTGGCCTCAAATGTTTCTGTTGAAACGTCAAATGTCATTTTTATGGAGTCTCCTCTGTAGGTAATTAACTGCTTTTCTCTTGCAGCTTTTAGTATTCTTTCTTTGTCTCTTAACTTTGGCATTTTAATTATGATGTGTTTTGGTGTGCATCTTTGAGCAAATTCTTTGTAGAGCTGGGTAAGCTTCAGCTCTGATATGGCCCTATCACCAAAATTTAATTTTTATGGTGGTCTAATTAATGAGATTTTTTTCCTTACACAAACACAGTGTTTGCACTTCTGAACAATATTCTTTTTTTAATTTGGTGATCTTGGAAAGAAGTAGACTGACAGGTGGACAACAGTGCCAGAGCTGGGTTAGATTACCTCAATTCATTCATTTACCAAACACTCTTTAAACACCACGTACTCTGGACTGGCATGGTGAGAGGATACAAAGATAATAACATAAAAACACCTGCTCATTAGGAGCACACAGGCTATGATGGAAAATAAAACTGTCAAACAAAGGGTTGCATGTACAAGGTAGAAAAATGAGGATTAGCCTGTAAAAGGATCCAGGGCCTCAAAGGATGGAATTGCTCTTCCAGCTCGGGGGTTTTTATATTCATCACATGTCTATGGGGGACTTCTCAGGTGCCAAGCATAGTACTAGGACTGGGAAAATCCTAGGAGCAGCCAGATATGGTCCATAATCTCACGAACTTTACAGTCTAACAAAAAGACAATGTAGAAAAAGGGAATTACAATGCAGCATAAAGGTGTGCTGGCTTGGATTACAGAGATTTGGTATTATGCACACACTTCACTTAGGCAAGCACTATTGTATTTGTCTGGAAAAAAATATTTTCATTGTTCATAATAACCAAATTTTGGAAACTTCAAATTTGTATCAACAAAGATTTGTCAAAGAAATATGCTTTATTTATATAATGGAATGCTGAATAAAATGGTAACTGCATAAAATAACCTAAAATTATATCTAAATTATACTGAGTGGAAAAAACAAGTTACTTGTTTTTGGTAAATATGGTTCCATTTTTTTTTGGTAAATTTCTACATGTATATATACATAGATTCATTTTATGTACAGTTTTACATATATTTACTCTTTGTCTTTTTCTCCCCAGACACACAAAACAAAGGACGATGAATGCGATTGGATTTCTATCCTTCATTTGTTATTGTTTAAGGTCTATCAATTATCTTGGGCTTGCCACAGTCCCAGCTAGACCAGGCTGTTGATGACCTACATATAATGTAAGAAATGTATTGATATTGTGCAGTTGTCTGTTTTATACCATAAAATTGAACAACAGTACAGCATGTGAGATTGCTATATCCTCCACAGGGGATAAAGTAATCACTGTCCATCTTACTAGAAAGAAGTTAATGTAAGAATAGGAAATAATGACCCAAGAGGCAGACTTTATACTGAACTGAGAAATAAATTCTCCTTCTACTGTCTTGAATTCTTTTTTAAATTTAGGCCCAATCTAGAGGTATTGGTAATGCTGTGAATATGTAGGGTAGTTGAATGGTAAGCTGTCTTAAACCAAATGGAAGCAGGAGCAGAGGAAGACAGCCTGGTAAGAAATTCTAGGATAAGTCTATGCCAAAATAGTTGTATTTATTCACAAGTCTACATTAAAATTTCATAAGTGCTTACATTGTGTTCACACTCAGGGTTAAATAGAAAAGAGGCTATATAGCATTGATGTCACAGCAGTCTCTCCAGGAAGACATCTGTTCCTACCACAGAGTTGATAGTCCAAGGATTAGCATCATCAGAAGTAGGCACAGCATGTGCTACTGTGACAAGAACACTGGAGCTGAAGAACTCAAGAGCTTGTTCTTGAGTACAAGTGAAAGGTAATAGCATTAAGGATAAATAATTGAAAGTTTATAAGTAAAAAGACTTTTATCTATCATTATTTACTGAAAGACAACTTATTGAGTTTCATATACTTTGATATAGTCTTGTAATAATTTTATCTCCCAGTCTTTAACCATGCCAGTCCTAATCAATCTTTTAGAATGCCCCTAGTACTTTTAAAATTTGCATCTAATCTTGAAATTCTGCTTAAAATTATCAATAATGTCTATTCTTTCTATTAGATCGCCAAATTCTTAAGAATTCATTAAAAGGTCACATAATCCAAGCCTATTTCTTTTGTTTGTTTATTTTTAATTTTATTTAGAAAATTAAATTTCACAGGGTGACATTGATCAATAAGAGTGCATAGGTTTCAAGTTAACATATCTATACACTTGAACTATTGATTATATTGTATACTCATTATGCAAAGTCAAATAATTTTCTGTCCCTGTATATTTGTCCCTCTTTACACCTTTTTTCTTCCAAATCCCTCCCCCTGGTAATCACTTCACTTTTATCTATATCTTTGAGTCTCCGTTTTATATTCCATTTTTGTGTGAAATCATACAGTTCTCATTTTCTGATTCACTTATTGAGTATAATGTTCTCAAGGTCAATCCAGAGGTGGATTAAGGTCTGTTGAGGCCTCGGGCACAGAAGAAAATATTAGGCCCCTTAGAAAAAAGAGGGAAAATAAAAATACATGTTAACCATATTTTTAAGTAAATAAATAAATATTATGTACTATTAATGTTAAAATTGCACATATGAAACCAAACTTGATGTCATTAGAAAAAAAGCGTAAAGTTGGGGTTTTGTGGGATCCTTCAGAAGTTGGGGGCCAGGGTGCGCACCTGGTGTGATCACCATTAAATCTGCCTCTGGGTCCATCCACATTGTTATAAATGGCAATATGTCATCATTTCTAATGGCTGAGTAATATATTCCATTGTATATATGCACCACATCTTCTTTATTCAATCTTTTATTGTCTACGGCCATACCACCCTGAACGCGCCCGATCTCGTCTAATCTTTTATTGAGGTACACTTTGGTTGTTTACATGTCTCGGCCACCATGAATAATGATGTGTTGAACATGGGGATTCATAGGTCTTTGCATACCAATGTTTCAAGGTTTTTGGTAGATACTTAGAAGAAGGATTGCTGAGTCATATGGTAACTCTATCCTTAATATTTTGAGGAATTGCCATATTATCTTCCATAACAGCTGTACCAGTTTACGTTCGTTCATTCATTCATTCATTCATTTAATTCAGTGAGAGGAGGAGAGGCAGGCAGACTCTCACAACACCCTGTCCAACTAGGATCCACCTGGAAAGCCCACTAGGGGGCAATGTTCTGCCCATCTGGTGCCATTGTTCCATTGCTCAGCAAAGAAGCTCTTCTTAGTGCCTGAAGCAGAAGCCATGGAGCCATCTTCAGAGCCTGGGGCCAACCTACACCATCGAGTCATGACTACAGAAGGGAAAGAGAGTGAGAGAGAAACAAGAAAGAGAGGAGTGGAGAAGCAGATGAACACTTCTCCTGTGTGCCCTGACTGTGAATTGAAACTGGGACATCCACACCCTGGGCCAATGCTCTCCCGCTGAGCCAACTGGCCAGGCCCCTGGCTTTCATTAGTACTCCCTTTTACATTATTGATATCACAATTTACTACTTAATGCTATGTATTTTTCAACAATTTATACTAAACATATTATTTTTAGTATTCTTGTCCTTTGTTATAATATAGTTAAATTATTAACACAGCATCTTTGTATAAGTATAGTTGCAATTTTATAAGCCTGATTGCATATTTTGACATTGACCAGTATGTTGTACATTTTTAGGTTTTCATTTTGCTGATTAGTATCTTTGAATCTCAGCTCGAAGAACTTTACATATTTTGTGCAAAGTTAAGTGTAGTCATGCAAAACTTCCTCATCTTTTAATTGACTAAGAAAATACTTCTTTTTTCATTTATATCTGAAATGTAGGAATATGCTATGAAGACATGTAGAGTAGGAAAACAATTAGAGACAGTAAGGCACCCTAAGGCAAAAGCTCTGAGCAGTTAAGAGGCCCCCATGGGCCTCTCTGACCCTGTACTGGAAACAGCAAAACAGCAGGATAAGATTCAGTCACAGAAATGTTTAGGTTCTCAGAACAAAGATTAGGAGTCAGCATGTTCCTTGTCCTTTACTTCACCCCCTGGAAACTTCTGCTGTCTGCTTCCTTGAGTTATTTGTAGTGCTTAATAAATATCTAATTCAGGTTTGGGATGAGGCTTCAGTCCTTCGGTCTGCTGACCAGGGCTGTTGTCTCCCCTTAGCCCCTCAGAGCATGTCATCTGGTCTTTGGGTAGTTCATTATTGCCATAAGAAGTGGTGCCCCGCGTGAGGAACAGGAACCAAAAAACAAGTTTGTTACCCCAAGTAGTTCATTGTTGCAGCAACAAGTGGTTCCCCATATGAGAAACCAGACTAAATGACCTCCCAAAGCCTGGCAAAGGAAAAGGATGTCCGCACATCCCATTTGGTAAGGGACACAAGCAGCAGGGGAATAGCCCTTGAATACTTGTGGTTAGGTCACTTTTATCGATCAGGCCAGGGGATTTCTCTTTCCCTTCATCTCTCCTTTATCATGGGGAATTCCCTTCCCCTGAGCAGCAGAGTCTCAAGTTACAGCTATGGAGACTCCTTCAAGCTGCAGGATATTGAATTGGAATTTAACTACCCTCTTGCTCAAGATCTGACAACAATGCCCTTAGTACTGAAGGGGAAATTCAGACTTAGAAGATTGGGAAAGCATTTTTACCTAGGGGATGGTTGAAGCAATCAGGATGGGATATGTAATATGACCCCTTAGGATTGTTCTCATCATCTAGCCTGAACCTCAGACCAGCCGGCACTCCTAGATATTTCACCGACCCTAACCAGCAGAAAACAAGACCTTTGCCTCTTTTCCTTAAACAGCAAAAAGATACAATGTTAGGTTTGGGTCCAGGGCTCCTTTAAATCCAGAGTGCCTTTAAAAACTCAAATTAAACACACACACACACACACACACACACACAAACTCAAGTTCCCCTCACCCAACCCTCTACTTCCTTTAAGCGACTCCTCCCACATTGAGAGGTTTCTGGGAAGTGTCCTTGGGACAAGGTCTTCAGCAGCAACCTAGTGGTTGGGAAAAGGAGACAGTCTGTGCCCAAGGCCACAAAGCTGTTACAACTGTGGGAAAGAAGGACATTTTCAGAACTATTATAGGCAGAGCCCAATAGCAACTATGTAGCTTGGCTTTTGTATGTGCCCTATGAGGCTAAATAAAACTCAGTCTAAAAATTCCTTATAAAGTTCCAGAAAAGCAGATTGTAAAAAGCCAATTTGATCAATTAATATTATTGTTGTGTTTATGCAAATCACCAGGCCAAGTTAAAACTAGACTGTAACTAAAATAATCTTAATTTGGCTCTCTAAAAAAATAATAACTAAGGGTAATTTTAGAATGAAAAGAAGAGAAACCAGGTTATTTAAATATCTTAAAGCTTTCTCCTAGAGACCTGGAAACTACTGTAATCCTGAGAACAATAGGAGAATTAATACCTCTTAATGGGAGGGGTCATGCCAGTACCTCAATGAAAACAGAAGAAAATAAAAAGGGGACACTTTTAAAATCCAAATGGCTCAGCAGCCCCTTCCATCCTTTCTTTTCAGTCATCTTGGAAGGCTGCCAAGGACAAATAAAGAGTCTAGCCTTCTCTGCAACTATTAATAATACTGTAAAATATAAATTTATGCCAATTTTTTAACCAAATGGACTAGAAAAGCATTTGATATTACTGCTAGTTTAAACTTGATTAATGTCTGTTGAAGTTCTTAACCAAAAAAATGTTTGTTTTCTCTAGGTTTACCAAAGGTTCCTGTTATCTCTGTTATGTCTTCTAAAATATGAGTTTGTTTACCAATGAAAGAACTTGTTTCTAAAGCTCACAAAATATGTTCATAAAAGTATCAATGTAAAATTGCTTATTACTGACTTAGTTGTCACTGAAACTTGAGGTTTTTAGAAGTTGAGAATTCTGATTAATAAGAAAAATTGTACAGTTTAATAATAAAAGGTATAAGGTATGAAGGTACCTTTGAAAGGCAAAGGAAGAAAGTGAATAAATTCTGAAAGCTAGTTATTTCTGAATAGATAAGAAAGTTTATGAAAGATGCAGAAGGTTTGTGTAAGTTGAAGGTTTGTACAGGTTGTGGAAGGTTTTTACAGAGGAAAAAAAAGTCTGATAAAGTAGAAAAAGGGGAGAAATGAAGGACTTTAGAAATAAAATTGTCCTGAAAGAAAAATTAAAATAAAAAAGTAGAAAATTCTTAGAGACTTCAAGAACTTGAGAAATTCACCCAAATTTACAGGTACTACAGAAGGAGCCACTAGCCTTCTTAATCCCCAACTACACAAAGAAAGGAGGAATCAGTAGGAGAGACTCACCCCACAAGAACAATTGTATAGCCCTGGCGGGTTGGCTCAGCGGTAGAGCGTCAGCCTGGCGTGTAGGGGACCAAAGTTCGATTCCCGGCCAGGGCACATAGGAGAAGCACCCATTTGCTTCTCCACCCCCTCCTCCTTCCTCTCTGTCTCTCTCTTCCCCTCCCGCAGCCAAGGCTCCATTGGAGCAAAGATGGCCCGGGCGCTGGGGATGGCTCCTTGGCCTCTGCCCCAGGCGCTAGAGTGGCTCTGGTCGCGGCAGAGCAACGCCCCGGAGGGGCAGAGCATCGCCCCCTGGTGGGCAGAGCATCGCCCCTGGTGGGCGTGCCGAGTGGATCCCGGTCGGGCGCATGCGGGAGTCTGTCTGACTGTCTCTCCCCGTTTCCAGCTTCAGAAAAATACAAAAAAAAAAAAAGAAAGAAAAAAAAGAACAATTGTATAAGGCTCTTTTTACTCTTAATATTTTAACATTTCCCCGTCTGTACTTACTGCAGCTAAGAGGCATTTTATACTAGCTGAGCAACGACCTAAGCCTCTCATGTCATACGGGGATATTAGCTGGCCCTGAGTGGCAGAATCCAACCAAAGTACTAACCTGGGTGTGAGACCCTAGGGAAAAAGCCTTGAGCAGATGAAAGTCCAGGGGCCTCTCTGACCCATACTGGAAACAGTGCATGATGGAAACAGCAAAACAACAGGATAAGATTCAGTAACAGAAATGTTTAGTTTATCAGAACAAAGATTAGGACATGTTCCTTGTCCTTTACTTCACCCCCTGGAAACTTCTGCTGTCTGCTTCCTTGAGTTATTTGTAGTAGTTAATAAATATCTGATTCAGGCTGGGGATGGGGCTTCAGTCCTTCAGTCTGCTGACCAGGGCTTTGCCTCCCTTTGGCCCCTCAGAGCATGTCATCTGGTCTCCAAGTAGTTCATTGTCACCGCGACACTGAAATATAACATTGATGGATAAAGTATTCTTGGCTGAAAATTTTTACCTTTGAACATTTAAAAAATTTAATTATATTTGTTATGCAATCTTATATTGGTTATATTAGTCTCAGGTGTACAATATAGTGATTTGACTTTTTTATGCCATACAGTTGATCAACCCACTAATTCTAGTAATCATCTGCCACCATGTAAACTTATCACAATATTGTTCACAATATTCCCCTTTCCCTTTTCACACGTTGCTCCACCCATGTCATTTTGGTAACCATCACTTAGATCCTTCTTTCTATGAGGTTTTGTTTGTTTTGTTTTTAGATGTACATATGAGTGATACCATATAGCATTTGTCTCTCTGCCTGACTTATTACATTTAGCACAAATGACAAGATTTAATTCTTTTTTATTGCAGCATAACACTTCATAGTATATTTTTACTGCTGTGTACCATTCCATTCCACATCTTTATCTATTCATTAATTAATGAATGCCTAGGTTGATTCCATACCTTGGCTATTGTAAATAATGCCGCAGTAAACGTAGGGTTGTGTATATATTTTCAAATTAGTGTTCTCATATTCTTTTGATAAATATCTAGACAATGAATTGCTCAATCATATGGAATATCTATTTTTGTTTTTTGAGGAATCACCATACTGCTTTTCATAAGGGCAGTGCCAGTTTTCAGTACCACCTATAGTGTACAAAGGATCTTTTTTCTCCACATCCTCACCAACATATGATTTGTTGACTTTGATATTAGCTATTCTGCTTAGTGTGAGATGGTATCTCATTATAGTTTTGATTTGCATTTCTTTGATGCTTAGTGATGTTGACATCTCTTCATATGTCTCTTGGCCATCTGTATTTCTTCTCTAGGGAAATGCCTTTTCACGTCTTCTGCCCATTTTTCAATTGGATTGTTTTCTTATTATTATTGAGTTGTATGAATTTCTTATATTTTTGGATACCAACTCCCTATTGGCTAAATCACTTATGAATGTATTCTCTGCGTCAGTAAGTTGCCTTTTTGTTTTGTTGAAGGTTTCCTTCTGCTGTGCAGAAGCTTTTTTAGTTTGATGTAGTTCTATTTATCTTTGCTTTTGTTTCCTTTGTGTAAAGGGACATGCCCCAAAAGATATTACTTAGCCTGATGTCACATAGTTTACTTCCTATATTTTCATCTATGTTTTATGGTTTCAAGCCTTACATTTAAGTCTTTGACCCACTTTGAGTTTATTTTTGTATGTTGTGTAAGAGAGTGGTCCAGTTTCATTCCTTTGCATGTATCCATCTAGTTTTCCCAAGACTGCCCACTGAAGAGACTATCATTATTCCAGTGTATATATTTACCCTTTTTTTCACAAATTAATTTACCATCTAAGTAAAGGTTTTAATGACAAGCCCACAGCTAATATTACACTCAACAGTGAAAAGCTAAAAAGTTTTCTTGTAAAATTAGGAACATGTCAAGAATAACCACTTTTACACTATTATTCAACATATTACCAGAAGTCCTAGACACAGCAATCAGAGAAGAAAAAAAAGGCATCCAAATATGAAAGAAGTAAAACTGTCACTATTTGCAGATGACATAGTACTATATATAGAAAATACTAAAAAGTACACCAAAAATAATTGAATTAATAAAAGAATTAATGAAAGTAGCAAGATAGAAAATTAATATACAGAAATCAGTTATGTTCCTGTACATTATTAACAAACAATTGGAAGGAAAAAATGAAGAAAACAATCCTATTCACAATTGCATCAAAAAGAATAAAATACTTAGGAAGAAACTGAACTAAAGAAGTAAAAGACCTCTACTCTAAAAACACTAAAACATTGAAGAAAGAAGGGATTGATACTATTAAAATGATCATATTACTGAAAGCAATTTAAATTCAATGCAATTACTATCAAAATACCAATATCATTCTTCTCAGAACTAAAACAAATAATCCTAAAATTTATGTGGAACCACAAAAGACCTTAAAAAGCCAAAACAATGTTAAGAAAGATGAACGAAGTTGAAGATATGCTTCCTGATCTCAAACTATACTATAAAGTTACAATAATCAAAACAGTGTTGTGCTGGCACAAAGATAGACACATAGATCAATGGAACAGAGCAGAGAACACAGAAATAAATACTCCCTTATATCTTTCAACATTTTAAATGTGTTCTTTCATTCTTTCCCAGACTATAGAGTTTCATCTGAGTGATCTCAGTGATCACTTAGCGGGTTTTTCTTAGGTTAAATTTCTTTCCCTGTCTTACTTTTCTTTTTTTTTTTTTTTTTAAATAATTTTATTTTTTTAATGGGGTGACATCAATAAATCAGGATACATATATTCAAAGATAACAAGACCAGGGTATCTTGTCGTTCAATTATGATGCATACCCGTCACCCAAAGTCAGATTGTCCTCTGTCACCTTCTATCTTGTTTTCTTTGTGCCCCTCCCCCTCCCCCTTTCCCTCTCCCATTCCCCCCTCCCCCCCGTAACTACCACACTCTTATCAATGTCTCTTAGTTTCACTTTTATGTCCCACCTACGTATGGAATAATGCAGTTCCTGGTTTTTTCTGATTTACTTACTTCGCTTCGTATCATGTTATCAAGATCCCACCATTTTGCTGTAAATGTTCCGATGTCATCATTTCTTATGGCTGAGTAGTATTCCATAGTGTATATGTGCCACATCTTCTTTATCCAGTCATCTATTGACGGGCTTTTTGGTTGTTTCCATGTCCTGGCCACTGTGAACAATGCTGCAATAAACATGGGGCTGCATGTGTCTTTACGTATCAATGTTTCTGAGTTTTTGGGGTATATACCCAGTAGAGGGATTGCTGGATCATAAGGTAGTTCTATTTTCAATTTTTTGAGGAACCACCATACTTTCTTCCATAATGGTTGTACTACTTTACATTCCCACCAACAGTGTATGAGGGTTCCTTTTTCTCCACAGCCTCTCCAACATTTGCTATTACCTGTCTTGCTAATAATAGCTAATCGAACAGGTGTGAGGTGGTATCTCATTGCTGTTTTGATTTGCATTTCTCTAATAGCTAAAGAAGATGAGCATCTTTTCATATATCTGTTGGTCATTTGTATTTCTTCCTGGGAGAAGTGTCTGTTCATATCCTCTTCCCATTTTTTTATGGGATTGTTTGTTTGTTTGTTGTTGAGTTTTATGAGTTCTTTGTATATTTTGGATATTAGGCCCTTATCTGAGCTGTTGTTTGAAAATATCATTTCCCATTTAGTTGGCTTTCTGTTTATTTTGTTATCAGTTTCTCTTGCTGAGCAAAAACTTCTTAGTCTGATGTAGTCCCATTCATTAATTTTTGCCTTCACTTCTCTTGCCATTGGAGTCAAATTCATAAAATGCTCTTTAAAACCCAGGTCCATGAGTTGAGTACCTATGTCTTCTTCTATGTACTTAATTGTTTCAGGTCTTATGTTTAGATCTTTGATCCATTTTGAGTTAATTTTAGTACAGGGGGACAAACTGTAGTCCAGTTTCATTCTTTTGCATGTGGCTTTCCAGTTTTCCCAGCACCATTTATTGAAGAGGCTTTCTTTTCTCCATTGTGTGTTGTTGGCCCCTTTATCAAAAATTATTTGACTATATATATGTGGTTTTATTTCTGGACTTTCTATTCTGTTCCATTGGTCTGAGTGTCTATTTTTCTGCCAATACCATGCTGTTTTGATTGTCGTGGCCCTATAATAGAGTTTGAAGTCAGGTATTGTAATGCCCCCAGCTTCATTCTTTTTCTTTAGGATTGCTTTGGCTATTCGGGGTTTTTTATAGTTCCATATAAATCTGATGATTTTTTGCTCTATTTCTTTAAAAAACGTCATTGGAAGTTTGATGGGAATTGCATTGAATTTGTATATTGCTTTGGGTAATATAGCCATCTTGATTATATTTATTCTTCCTAGCCAAGAACAAGGTATATTCTTCCATCTCATTATATCTTTTTCAATTTCCCTTAACAATGGTTTATAGTTTTCATTATATAAGTCCTTTACATTCTTTGTTATGTTTATTCCTAAGTATTTTATTTTTTTTGTTGCAATCGTGAAGGGGATTATTCTTTTGAGTTCCTTCTCAGTTGTTTCATTGTTGGCATATAGAAAGGCTATTGACTTCTGAATGTTAATTTTGTATCCTGCGACCTTACTGTATAGGCTTATTGTTTCTAGTAGTCTTTTTGTGGATTCTTTGGGGTTTTCGATGTATAGGATCATATCATCTGCAAAAAGTGATACCTTTACTTCTTCTTTTCCGATATGGATGCCTTTTATTTCTTTGTCTTGTCTGATTGCTCTGGCCAGAACTTCTAGCACCACGTTGAATAAGAGTGGAGAGAGTGGACAACCCTGTCTTGTTCCTGATTTAAGGTAGAAAGTCCTCAGTTTTATGCCGTTTAATAGGATGTTGGCTGATGGTTTATCATATATGGCCTTTATCATGTTGAGATATTTTCCTTCTATACCCATTTTGTTGAGAGTCTTAAACATAAAATTGTGTTGTATTTTATCGAAAGCCTTTTCTGCATCTATTGATAAGATCATGTGGTTTTTGTTCTTTGTTTTGTTGATAGGGTGTATTACGTTAACCGTTTTACGTATGTTGAACCATCCTTGAGATTCTGGGATGAATCCCACTTGATCATGATGTATTATTTTTTTAATAAGTTGTTGTATTCGATTTGCTAGTGTTTTGTTTAGTATTTTAGCATCTGTATTCATTAGAGATATTGGTCTGTAGTTTTCTTTTTTTGTGCCATCCTTGCCTGGTTTTGGTATGAGGGTTATGTTGGCCTCATAAAATGTGCTTGGAAGTATTGCTTCTTCTTCAATATTTTGGAAGACTTTGAGTAGAATAGGAACCAAGTCTTCTTTGAATGTTTGATAAAATTCGCTGGTATAGCCGTCAGGGCCTGGACTTTTATTTTTGGGGAGGTTTTTAATGGTTTTTTCTATTTCTTCTCTACTAATAGGTCCGTTTAGGCTTTCTGCTTCTTCTTGACTCAGTCTAGGAAGGTTGTATTGTTCTAGGAATTTATCCATTTCTTCTAGGTTGTTGAATTTAGTGGCATAAAGTTTTTCATAGTATTCTACAATAATTCTTTGTATACCTACGGTGTCCGTGGTGATTTCCCCTCTTTCATTTTGTATTTTGTTTATATGAGTTCTTTCTCTTTTTTCCTTGGTAAGTCTTGCCAAGGGTTTGTCAATTTTATTGATCTTTTCAAAGAACCAGCTCCTTGTTCTATTAATTTTTTCTATAGTTTTTCTGTTCTCTAATTCATTTATTTCTGCTCTGATTTTTATTATCTCCTTTCTTCGGCTGGTTTTGGGTTGTCTTTGTTCTTCTTTTTCTAGTTCCTTAAGGTGGGAAGTTAAGTGGTTCACTTGGGCTCTCTCTTGTTTGTTCATATATGCCTGAAGTGATATGAACTTCCCTCTTATCACTGCTTTTGCTGCATCCCATAGATTCTGATATGTCGTATTGTCATTTTCATTAGTCCGTATAAATCTTTTGATCTCTGCACTTATTTCTTCTTTGACCCATTCATTTTTTAAAAGTATGTTGTTTAGTTTCCACATTTTTGTGGGATTTTTTTCCTCTTTTTTGCAGTTGAATTCTAGTTTCAAGGCTTTATGATCAGAAAATATGCTTGGTACAACTTCAATTTTTCTGAATTTGCTGATGTTGTTTTTGTGGCCCAACATATGGTCAATTCTTGAGAATGATCCATGTACACTGGAGAAAAATGTATACTCAGTCACTTTGGGATGAAATGTCCTGTAGATGTCTATCATATCCAGGTGCTCTAGTGTTTTGTTTAAGGCCACTATGTCTTTGTTGATTCTCTGTTTGGATGACCGATCTAGAGCCGTCAGCGGTGTATTGAGGTCTCCAAGTATGATTGTATTTTTGTCAGTTTTTGTTTTAAGGTCAATAAGTAGCTGTCTTATATATTTTGGTGCTCCTTGGTTTGGTGCATATATATTAAGAATTGTTATGTCTTCTTGATTCAGTGTCCCCTTAGCCATTATGAAATGGCCATTTTTATCTCTGAGTACTTTTCCTGTCTTGTAGTCAGCATTATCTGATATGAGTATTGCTACACCTGCTTTTTTTTGGATGTTATTTGCTTGGAGTATTGTTTTCCAGCCTTTCACTTTGAATTTGTTTTTATCCTTGTTACTTAGATGAGTTTCCTGTAGGCAGCATATAGTTGGATTTTCTTTTTTAATCCATTCTGCTACTCTGTGCCTTTTTATTGGTGAGTTTAATCCGTTTACATTTAGTGTAATTATTGATACTTGTGAGTTCCCTATTGCCATTTTATATCTTGCTTTCTGTTAGTTTTGTGTCTTGTTTGATCCTTCTCTTTCGTTTTTCTATCTTTTGTTTTTATTTGGTTGTATTCCATACATCTTTCCTCTGTTGCTATCTTTTTTATCTCATGTGCTTCTGTGGTGGTTTTTTCAATCGTGGTTACCTTTGAGTAATGAAAAGGGTCCCTACCCTGTTCATTGTAGCAAACTATTTTGTGAGTACTTTTGCACTCCATCGTCCTTTGCTACTGTTAATCTCCATCTTCTCCCCCTCTTTCTTTTTGTTGTTGTCACAGTTTAAATTTGGTTTTATTGTGTTCTTCTTGGAGCTTTTACTTGTGGCTCTGTTTTTTTTTGTTCTTTGTATCTGATTGGAGAACCCCCTTTAGTAATTCCTGGAGTGGGGGTTTTCTGATGATAAATTCCCTCATCTTTTCAATATCTGTGAATGTTTTTATTTCTCCTTCATATTTGAAGGATAGCTTTGATGGGTATAGTATTCGTGGCTGAAAGTTTCTCTCTTTCAGGACTTCAAATATTGGGGTCCACTCTCTTCTAGCTTGTAGAGTTTCTGCTGAGAAATCTGATGATAATCTAATGGGCCTTCCTTTATATGTTGTATTCTTCTTTTCCCTGGCTGCCTTGAGAATTTTTTCTTTGCTGTTGGTTTGTGTCAATTTCATTATGATATGCCTTGGAGTAGGTTTGTTGGGGTTAAGAAAACTCGGTGTTCTGTTTGCTTCTTGAATTTGAGGCTTTAGTTCTTTCCACAGGCTTGGGAAGTTCTCATCTATTATTTGTTTGAGTATGTTCTCCATTCCATTTTCTCTCTCTTCTCCCTCTGATATACCTATTATTCTTATGTTATTCTTTTTGATGGAGTCAGATAATTCTTGTAGGGCTATCTCATTTTTTTTTAATTTTTGAGTCTCTTTCTTCTTCTCTCTGTTGTGCCTCAAGTTGCTTGTCTTCCATTTCACTAATCCTCTCTTCTATCTGACCTGTTCTATTAGCTAAGCTTGTTACTTCGTTTTTCAGCTCGTGAATTGAGTTTTTCATCTCTGTTTGATTTGTTTTTATAGTTTCAATTTCTTTGGACATATATTCTTTGTGTTCATTGAGTTGTTTTCTGAGCTCCCTAAATTGCCTTTCTGTGTTTTCTTGTATATCTTGGAGGATTTTTAGGATTTCTATCTTGAATTCTCTGTCATTTAGCTCCAAGGTTTCCAATATATTAAATTTTTTCTCCATAGATTTTTCCTCATCTAGCTGTGTTACCTCTCTTTCTTTTGTATCCATGATATTCGATTTTCTCTTCCTTAATGGCATCTGAGGGTGGTTTTGTTGATAGTATTAATGAGATTTAATAAAGAATAAAAAGTTAAAAAAATTAAAAATCAAAAAGAGTTGTTTTTTTAAAAAAAATTAATAATGAAATAAAGAAAAATAAAATAATAATTTTTTAAAAAAGGAAATTATTCCCCCCCTCCTTTTTTCCTCTCCTTTCCCCTTTTTCTTGAGAAAATCTTGTGGTGAACTGTGAATTATAACAAACAATGCCTGTGATGGAGGTCCTGAATTGGGGAAAAGTAATAAAGGGGCAAAAAGAAAAAAAAAAGAAAAAAAAAGGAAAAAAAATGGGGGGGGGGGCGGTATGGACCCACAGAAAGCAAATAAGGAAAAAATTTGGGTCAAGAATAAAATGATTTGCTTTTAGGTGTTGGTGTTGTCTAAGAGTTATGATGAGAGGAATAAGAGGAAAACGGAAAAATGGGGGGACAAATTAAAAAATTACTATTGTATTTAGTGGAACAAGAACTAGATAATATGGAGAGCCAGGGATGGGAGCACTGCTAGTGAGTTAAAAAGGTGAAGTAAAAAACCCCCAAAATGCCACAAACATAAGTTTGAGTCCCAGATAAGATAATTTGTTTGTTATTGAGGTTTGAATGAGAGGAGATGTAAAGGAGAAAGGAAGAAACTAATATAGAGGGAGAAAAGAAAGAGAGAGAGAGAAAAAAAGAGGGAACCAGTAAAAGAAGAAAAAAGAAAGGAGAGAGAGAGAGTTAAGGGTTTTGGAGTGCAACCCTCATAGAGAGAAAGGAAGAGGAGAAAAAAGATAATGGGAGATGTAACACTTATGGGTAGTGTAGTTCAAGGAGAGGAGAGAGTAAGACCGGCAGAGAGTTAATCAGCCAAATTGGAGGAGGAAAAAAAGTATCAAGAATGAAGATAAGAGAAACAAACGAACAAATATAATAAAATGGGATAGGTTATAAAGTCTGCAGATTATTCTTGATTTTGAGAGGTTATCTTCTTGTTTTTTCTTTTCTCTCCCTCTTCCTGGTCGGTGACTCTGTACCCCAGGTTCTGCCCCTTTGGCACGCTCAGGTAGAGGTTTGCAGTTGATAAGTCTCTATGGCAATGTCATGTATTGTGCTTTAGTCTCATTGGGAGTCAAGGTGCATTAGCTTTCATAGGCTCCGACAGTGAGAGAGTTCGTGTTCCTGGAGCCTTTCTCCTAGTCTTTCCTTCCTCAATTAGTAGCCTGATAATCCAGCTATGGGGTTCTTGCTGCCTCTGCCTGGATAGTAAGAGGTTCAAAGAGCTGGCAACTCCCCACTCTATTTCCACTCAGCACAGGGCTCTGGGTAAGGCTCAGTCAGTCAGAGCTGCTAGCATAATCAGGCGGGCTTTCCGCCCACTCAAAGACCTCTGGCTCTGCCACTCTGTCCGGTAACACAGGCGGGCACCCACTTCCGGGGTGCTTGGAGGAAACTCTCATTCACTATCTGCGCGCGCAGACCAGGATATCTGGCCAGTAGTCTCACGCTCTGAGTGAAACCCCCAACCGCATGGAAATTTGCAGCGCTGGAATTCGCTCTCGCTCCGTCCCCGTGCGCGGCTTTTGCAAGGCGCTGGGGCGGCCCGAGATTCCGCTTTTGCCCACACAAAGGCCCCTGACTCTTCCCCTCTGTGCGATAACATGGGCACGCCCTGCCGAGGCACTCGGAGGAATCGCTCACTACCTATCTGCGCGCGCACACCAGGATATGAGGCCGGCTGCGTTTCCCTGAGTGAAACCCTCACCAGCACGGAAAATTTCCACCGTTGGAATTAGTTCTCGCTCTCTCCTGTGCACGGCTTTCCCAGGGCGCTGGGGCTGACCAGAGATTCTGCTTTCGGCCCACAGAAAGGCCTCTGACCCTGCCTCTCTGTGGGGCAACACGGACACCCACTTCTGGGGCTTAGGAAGAGATCTCTCGCCCACTAACTGCGCACCAACCAGGAGAACGGGTAAAATGGCTGCCCTGCTTGTCTTTCTTTGTTTGGGTTTGGCGCAAGTGTTAGCTTGTATTGCCTGGCTTGCCACAGGAACAGTTTTTCCTCCGCTAGGATCTCCGTGCCACAGCCTGGTTCAGCCTTTTGTGCGCGGCCTGGATGTATTCACCCCCTTTGCCCGCCTCAGTTTCTATATTCACAGTTACCAGAGAAAGCCGCCCTGTTTAGGTTAGTGAGGAAGGCAGAGCATTTCTTACTCCCTATTTCCTTCAGGATTTGGTTATATATTTAGCTAATTTTTCACTCGACCATACCTTCGGGTGTATTGTGAAGCATCTGGAGGCTCCAAGTATAGGTTTTTCTGTTTCTGGTTGAAGATCTTGTTGAGTTTTGGGGGAGATTTATTGGTATCGCTTCCTACTCCGCCATTACTCTGACGTCATCTCCTCCCTGTCTTACTTTAACAGAACTTTAAAAAAACAAAAACAAAAAACAAACAAATAAAAAAAGTCCTCAAATGCATTCTCCAACAGTTCTAGAAGTCAGAAGTCTCAACAGAAACAAGAGGGTTGAATTCCTTCTGATGGCTCTAGGAAAGATTTTCTTTTCTTGCCTTTTCTAGCTTTTAGAAGCCACTTGAATTTCTGGGCTCAAAGCCCTTTTCTCTATATTCAAGGCCAGCAGTGTAATATCTTCAACTCTCTCACTTTTGTTTCATTAGCACATGCTGCTCTCTGACTCTACTTCCATCATGAAATCTCAATTTCTGACTGACCTTACTGATTTGTGATACAGTGGGATCATCTGAATAATCTCATAAAATCTTCCTATCTCAAGATAGCTAATCACATCTGTAAAGTCCCTTTTGTCATCTAAGATACCATAATTACAGGGTTTGGGAATTAGGACATAGATATATTAGAGGACCATTATTTTGCCAAACATAGTGCTTGTATTCAATGTCTCCTTGTGTAAACTTCAGTAATATTTTCTTTACCATTTATTTTTAATTAAATTTAGAGGTAAAATTGTTTAATAACATTATATAATTTTCAGGTGTACAACATATTAATTTGATATCTGCATAATCTATTGCAGTGATTTTCAACCTTTTCTGAGCCATGGCACATTTTTTACATTTACAAAATCCTGGGGCACACCACCTACCAAAATGACACAAAATGACACTCTAACTGTTAGAGTCTAACACAGTACATATTATACATATAGTTAATAATATAGTTTCTAAATGTATTTATACTCACTTAGTGTGAAACCTGGGCCTGTTTCGATGAACACAAAAGGGATATCCTGGCAGGAATGGTAGAAAGACACACACGAAGCTCTTCCTCAACAGTTTTCAGTCTCTCTCTGTTTTTAGTTTTTATCGTAGTCAAGCTTGAGAAGCTCAGCTCACATAGATATGTGGTTGAAAACGGGAGCAATGTCAAAATAGCTTTGTTGGCCAGAATGGGGAACTCCTTGGCAACAGATAACCAAAAACTGTCCAAAGGAAGATCAGCAAACTTTAGCTTTAAAGTTAGATAACATTGTGATGCATTGTATATCACCCTCTGTGGGGGCCTCTTTAAAAAGAAAAAGGTCAAATATCTATATACACCATCAGGATAGACATAACCAGCTGAGGCTGAGGCTTCATTTACCTCCAGTGCCAACATTTACCTCCAGTCCTGACCAGGATTAGAAATCAGGACCATGGGGAGGAGTAGCAGCTTCAACTACTCACAGTGGCCACACAATGACAAGTGCGCGGCCCAAGCAGGTACCTTCCTGGGTGTGGATGAGAGGCGGCCTACTATTGGTTCATCACTAGTGGTCGAGATGAATCCTAGAAAGTGATTGGTCAGTGAGCGGTCCCTGTGCCTCCACTTTTCCTGTTGCTGATAGCTGGAGGGATTGTGAGGGGAATGTTTATGTTCGGATGGAGGCGGCTGGTGGTGGGCCAGATAAATAGCCTTCGAGGGCCGGATAAATAGCCTCCGCAGGCTGTATCCGGCATGCAGGCCATAGTTTGGGGACCCATGTTTAATTTTCCCATGGCACACCTGACCATGTCTCATGGCACACTAGTGTGCCGTGGCACACTGGTTGAAAAACACTGATCTATTACATGCTCACCAACAAAAATCTAGTTTCCTTTATTAACATGTATTTCATTTTTTGTTTTTACCCAATTCACCCTCCCCCACCCCTTCCTCTCTGGTAACCAACATTATGGTGTCTGTAGTTATGGATTTGTTTTTCTTTGCTTTGTTAGTTTTGTTAATTTTTTTTTTTTTTTTTTGCTTTTTGGGTCTGGCCGGTTGTCTCAGCAAGAGTGTCGGCCTGGCATGTGGAAGTTCCAGGTTCAATTTCCAGTCAAGGCACACAGGAGAAGCTACTATCTGTTTCTTCATGCCTCCCTCTTCTCCCTTTCTCTTTCTTTCCCTATATATCTTTCCTTAGAACCCCCACAGCCATGGCTTGAGTGGTTCAAGCAAGTTGGCCCCAGGTATTGAGGATGGCTCCAATGCTGTACCTCAGGTGCCAAGCAATAGAGCAACGCCCCAGATGGGCAGAGTATCACGCCATAGAGGGCTTGCTGGATAGATCCAGGTCAGGGTGATTGTGGGAGTCTGTCTTTCTGCCTCTCCAACTCCCACTAAATAAAGTTGGGGGTTTTTATGCTTCTTATTTCACATGTGTGAAAACATATATTTTTTGTCCTTTCCCACTTATCTTTTTTCACTTCTATAGTACTCCCAAGATTAATCCATATTGCCATTAATTTCCTACACCAGTGTTTCTCTTTTTTTTTTTTTTTAATAAATTTTTATTAATGGTAATGGGATGACATTAATAAATCAGGGTACATATATTCAAAGAAAACATGTCTAGGTTATTTTGTCATCAAATTATGTTGCAAACCCCTCGCCCAAAGTCAGATTGTCCTCCGTCACCCTCTATCTAGTTCTCTGTGCCCCTCCCCCTCCCCCTAACTCTCTCCCTCCCTCCCTCCCATGTCCTCCCTCACCCCCACCCTTGGTAACCACCACACTCTTGTCCATGTCTCTTAGTCTCATTTTTATGTTCCACCAATGTATGGAATCATGTAGTTCTTGTTTTTTTCTGATTTGCTTATTTCACTCCTTATAATGTTATCAAGATCCCACCATTTTGCTGTAAATGATCTGATGTCATCATTTCTTATGGCTGAGTAGTATTCCATAGTGTATATGTGCCACATCTTCTTTATCCAGTCTTCTACTGAAGGGCTTTTTGGTTGTTTCCATGTCTTGGCCACTGTGAACAGTGCTGCAATGAACATGGGGCTACATGTGTCTTCACGTATCAATGTTTCTGAGGTTTTGGGGTATATACCCAGTAGAGGGATTGCTGGGTCATAAGGTAGTTCTATTTGCAGTTTTTTGAGGAACCACCATACTTTCCTCCATAATGGTTGTACTACTTTACAGTCCCACCAACAGTGAATGAGGGTTCCTTTTTCTCCACAGCCTCTCCAACATTTGCTATTACCCGTCTTGTTGATAATAGCTAATCTAACAGGAGTGAGGTGGTATCTCATTGTAGTTTTGATTTGCATTTCTCTAATAACTAATGAAGCTGAGCATCTTTTCATATATCTGTTGGCCATTTGTATCTCTTCCTGGGAGAAGTGTCTGTTCATGTCCTCTTCCCATTTTTTTATTGGATTGTTTGTTTGTTGTTGAGTTTTATGAGTTCTTTGTAAATTTTGGATATTAGGCCCTTATCTGAGCTGTCGTTTGAAAATATCAGTTCCCATATAGTTGGCTGTCTGTTTATTTTGATATCAGTTTCTCTTGCTGAGCAAAAACTTTTAATTCTGATGTAGTCCCATTCATTTATCTTTGCCTTCACTTCTCTTGCCATTGGAGTCAAGTTCATAAAATGTTCTTTAAAACCCAGGTCCATGATTTTAGTACCTATGTCTTCTTCTATGTACTTTATTGTTTCAGGTCTTATATTTAGGTCTTTGATCCATTTTGAATTAATTTTAGTACACGGGGACAGGCTGTAGTCGAGTTTCATTCTTTTGCATGTGGCTTTCCAGTTTTCCCAACACCATTTGTTGAAGAGGCTTTCTACTCTCCATTGTGTGTTGTTGGCCCCTTTATCAAAGATTATTTGACCATATATATGTGGTTTTATTTCTGGGCTTTCTATTCTGTTCCATTGGTCTGAGTGTCTATTTTTTTGCCAATACCATGCTGTTTTGATTATCGTGGCACTATAATATAGTTTAAAGTCAGGTATTGTAATGCCCCCAGCTTCATTCTTTTTCCTTAGGATTGTTTTGGCTATTCGGGGTTTTTTATAGTTCCATATAAATCTGATGATTTTTTGTTCCATTTCTTTAAAAAATCTCATAGGGATTTTGATGGGAATTGCATTAAATTTGTATATTGCTTTGGGTAATATGGCCATTTTGATTATATTTATTCTTCCTATCCAAGAACAAGGAATATTTTTCCATCTCATTGTATCTTTTTCGATTTCCCTTAACAATGCTTTGTAATTTTCATTATATAGGTCCTTTACGTTCTTTGTTATGTTTATTCCTAGGTATTTTATTTTTTTTGTTGCAATCGTGAAGGGGATTATTTTTTTGAGTTCGTTTTCTAATATTTCATTGTTGGCATATAGAAAGGCTATGGACTTTTGTATGTTAATTTTGTATCCTGCGACCTTACTGTATTGGTTTATTGTTTCTAATAATCTTTTTGTGGAGTCCTTCGGGTTTTCGATGTATAGGATCATATCATCAGCAAAAAGTGATAGCTTTACTTCTTCTTTTCCGATCTGGATGCCTTTTATTTCTTTGTCTTGTCTGATTGCTCTGGCCAGAACTTCTAGCACCACGTTGAATAAGAGTGGAGAGAGTGGACAACCCTGTCTTGTTCCTGATTTAAGGTAGAAAGTCCTCAGTTTTATGCCGTTTAATAGGATGTTGGCTGATGGTTTATCATCTATGGCCTTTATCATGTTGAGATATTTTCCTTCTATACCCATTTTGTTGAGAGTCTTAAACATAAAATTGTGTTGTATTTTATCAAAAGCCTTTTCTGCATCTATTGATAAGATCATGTGGTTTTTGTTCTTTGTTTTGTTGATATGGTGTATTACGTTAACCGTTTTACGTATGTTGAACCATCCTTGAGATTCTGGGATGAATCCCACTTGATCATGATGTATTATTTTTTTAATATGTTGTTGTATTCGGTTTGCCAGTATTTTGTTTAGTATTTTAGCATCTGTATTCATTAGAGATATTGGTCTGTAGTTTTCTTTCTTTGTGCCATCCTTGCCAGGTTTTGGTATGAGGGTTATGTTGGCCTCATAAAATGTGTTTGGAAGTATTGCTTCTTCTTCAATTTTTTGGAAGACTTTGAGTAGAATAGGAACCAAGTCTTCTTTGAATGTTTGATAGAATTCACTAGTATAACCGTCTGGGCCTGGACTTTTATTTTTGGGGAGATTTTTAATAGTTTTTTCTATTTCCTCCCTGCTGATTGGTCTGTTTAGGCTTTCTGCTTCTTCATGACTCAGTCTAGGAAGGTTGTATTGTTCTAGGAATTTATCCATTTCTTCTAGATTGTTGTATTTGGTGGCATATAATTTTTCATAGTATTCTACAATAATTCTTTGTATTTCTATGATGTCTGTGGTGATCTCTCCTCTTTCATTTTGGATTTTATTTATTTGAGTCCTGTGTCTTTTTTCCTTGGTGAGTCTTGCCAAGGGTTTGTCAATTTTGTTGATCTTTTCAAAGAACCAGCTCCTTGTTTTATTGATTTTTTCTATAGTTTTTCTGTTCTCTATTTCATTTATTTCTGCTCTGATTTTTATTATCTCCTTTCTTCGGCTGCTTTTGGGTTGTCTTTGTTCTTCTTTTTCTAGTTCCTTAAGGTGTGAAGTTAAGTGGTTTATTTCGGCTCTCTCTTGTTTGTTCATATAGGCCTGAAGTGATATGAACTTTCCTCTTATTACTGCTTTTGCTGCATCCCAGAGATTCTGATATGTTGTATTTTCATTTTCATTTGTCTGTATATATCTTTTGATTTCTGCGCTTATTTCTTCTTTGACCCATTCATTTTTTAGAAGTATGTTGTTTAGTTTCCACATTTTTGTGGGTTTTTCCCCCTCTTTTTTGCAGTTGAATTCTAGTTTCAAGGCTTTATGATCAGAAAATATGCTTGGTACAATTTCAATTTTTCTAAATTTGCTGATATTGTCTTTGTGGCCCAACATATGGTCAATTCTTGAGAATGTTCCATGTACACTAGAGAAAAATGTATACTCTGTCGCTTTGGGATGAAGTGTCCTGTAGATGTCTATCATATCCAGGTGTTCTAGTATTTCGTTTAAGGCCACTATATCTTTATTGATTCTCTGTTTGGATGACCGATCTAGAGCCGTCAGCGGTGTATTGAGGTCTCCAAGTATGATTGTATTTTTGTTAGTTTTTGTTTTAAGGTCAATAAGTAGCTGTCTTATATATTTTGGTGCTCCTTGGTTTGGTGCATATATATTAAGGATTGTTATGTCTTCTTGATTCAACTTCCCCTTAATCATTATGAAATGACCATTTTTGTCTCTGAGTACTTTTTCTGTCTTGTAGTCAGCATTATTAGATATGAGTATTGCTACGCCTGCTTTTTTTTGGGTGTTGTTTGCTTGGAGTATTGTTTTCCAGCCTTTCACTTTGAATTTGTTTTTATCCTTGTTGCTTAGATGTGTTTCTTGTAGGCAGCATATAGTTGGATTTTCTTTTTTAATCCATTCTGCTACTCTGTGTCTTTTTATTGGTAAGTTTAATCCATTTACATTTAGTGTAATTATTGACACTTGTGGGTTCCCTACTGCCATTTTATAAATTGCTTTCTGTTAGTTTTGTATCTAGTTTGATTCTTCTCTTTTGTTTTTCTATCATTTGTTTTTGTTTGTTTGTGTTCCATACTTCTTTCCTCTGTTGCTACCTTTTTTAAGTCAAGTGTTTTTGTGGTGGTTTTTTTAAGGGTGGTTACCATTAAGTAATGAAAAGGGTACCTACCATATTCATTGTAGTACCCTATCTTATAAGTATTTCTGCACTTCATCATCCTTTGCTACTGTTAATCTCCATCCTCTCCCCCCTTTTTTTCCTTTGTTGTCACAGTTTAAGTTTGGTTTTATTGTGTTCTTGGTGGAGCTGTTACTTGTGGTGTTGTTTTCTTTTGTTCTTTGAATCTGGTTGGAAAACCCCCTTTAGTATTTCCTGGAGTGGGGGCTTTCTGTTGATAAATTCTCTCATCTTTTCTGTATTTGTGAATGTTTTTATATCTCCTTCATACTTGAAGGATAGTTTTGATGGGTATAGTATTCGTGGCTGAAAGTTCCTCTCTTTCAGGGCTTTAAATATTGGGGTCCACTCTCTTCTAGCTTGTAGAGTTTCTGCTGAGAAATCTGATGATAATCTAATAGGCCTTCCTTTATATGTTGTACTCTTCTTTTCCCTGGCTGCCTTGAGAATTTTTTCTTTGTCATTGGTTTGTGTCATCTTTATTATGATGTGCCTTGGAGTGGGTTTGTTGGGGTTAAGAAAACTTGGTGTTCTGTTTGCTTCTTGAATTTGAGGCTTTAGTTCCTTCCACAGGCTTGGGAAGTTCTCGTCTATTATTTGTTTGAGTATATTCTCCATTCCATTTTCTTTCTCTTCTCCCTCTGATATACCTATTATTCTTATGTTATTCTTTCTGATGGAGTCAGATAATTCCTGTAGGGCTTTCTCGTTTTTTATTATTTTTGAGTCTCTTTCTTCTTCTCTCTGTTGTGCCTCAAGTTGTTTGTCTTCTATTTCACTAATCCTATCTTCAATCTGGGCTGTTCTGTTAGCTAAGCTTGTTACCTCGTTTTTCAGCTCGTGAATTGAGTTTTTCATTTCTGTTTGATTTGTTTTTATAGTTTCAATTTCCTTGGTAATATATTCTTTGTGTTCATTGAGTTGTTTTCTGATCTCCCTATATTGCCTTTCTGTGTTTTCTTGTATATCTCTGAGTATTTTTAAGATTTCTAGTTTAAATTCTCTGTCATTTAGCTCCAAGGCTTCCAATATGTTAAGTCTTTTCTCCATAGATTTTTCCACATCTATTTGTGTTACCTCTCTTTCTTTTGTATCCATAATATTCGATTTCCTCTTTCTTATCGGCATCTGAGGGTGGTCTTATTGATAGCACTAATTAGAATTAAGAAAGAGTAAAAAGAAAAAAAAAAAGGGTAAAACACCCCACAAAAAAAACAGTAATAATTTATTATTTCCCCCTTTTTTTCTCTCTTCTCTTTCCCTCCTCTCCCCTCCTCAGGGAAATATCGTGCCTATAATGGAGGGCCTGATTTGGGGTGAAGAGTTCAAGGGGCAAAAAAAAGGGAGTAGGGACCTACTAAATGCAAAAAAAAAAAAAAGAAGAAAATCTTAGACAAGCATAAGATTATTTGCTTGTAAGTGATGGTCAACTAAGAGATATAATGAGAGGGATAAGAGGGAATCAGAAAAAAGGACCAAAAAAGAATAATAAAGAAGAAAAAATAAAAATAATAAGTAAAAATCTGTTGTATTAAGTGGAGCGAAGACTAAATACAATGGAGACCTTGGGTTGGGAGGACCCAAAATGCCACAAAAATAAACAAACAAGAGAAAAATAAAATAAAAACAAAAGCAAAAAAGAGAAATAAAGCCAAAAAAAAGCCTTGAGTCCCAAATTAACTAATTTGTTCGTGATTGAGGATTATATGGGAGGAAAGTAAAATGAGAAAAGAAAAAACGAATAGAAAGGAAAAAATAAGAAAAAGAGAAAAACGAAGGAAGAAATAAAATAGGAGGAGAAAAAAACAAAATAAAGCAAGACAAAAAAAAACAAAAGAGGAGAGAGTGAGAGTTAAGTGTTTTGGAGTATAACCTTAAAGGAGGGTGAGGATGAAGAAGAAAAATAAAATGCAACACTCATGGGTAGTGTAGTTCAAGAAAGGGGAAGCATAAGATGGGCAGAGAATAGAAGGACCGAGGTGGAGGAAATAAAGGCAAAAAGATAGAAGAAACAAACAACAACAACAACAACAAAAAAATTAGTGGATCAAGTTGTAAAGTCTGTGGGTTTTTCTTGATTTTGAGAGGTTAACTTCTTCCTTTTTCTTTTCTCTCCCTCTTCCTAGTTGGTGACTCTGTACCCCAGGCTCTGCCCCTGTGTCACTCTTAGGTAGGGATTTGCAGTTCATGGGATTCTATGGCAATGTCATATAATTGGCTTTAGTCTTGCTGGAAGTAAAGGCTTGTTGGCGTTTGCAGGGTCCAACGATGAGAGAGTTTGCTTTCCTGGATTCTCTCTCCTAGTCCCCCCTTTCTGAATTAGCAGCCTGGTGATCCAGCTATAAGGCTGCAACTGCTTCTGCCTGGGGAGTAAGAGGCTCAAAGAGCTGGGAAATCCCCACTCTATCCCCACTCAGTGCAAGGCTTTGGGAAAGGCTCTGACAGTCAGGGCCTCCAGTGTAATCAGGCGGGGGTGGGAGTCAATTGTTGTCAAGGTGACTGTTCAGCGCCTATCATTTAGTTGGACCTCTCAACCCAGGCTTTCCACACTTTGTAGCCTGTTTTTGCAGGGAAGAAGAGGCACTAATCTCTGCTTACGACTAGTGTAGTATAGACCTTATTATCTGCCAAGTCCTTCTTGTTAGCGTTTATCCCTGAATATGGAGGCTCTATCAATCAGAAGTTGCCCCTGCCCCTTTAGCGAGAGGCACTAAAAAATATCACGCCTCTTGTCTTGGCGCTGAACTGAGAGAGATCTTATCAATTAGAACCGAGGGTGCGCAGATTTTATGGGTTAAGCTAATTTCAGTGATTGGGTCGCAGCTGTGCTTCCGAAGGTATTTTAGGCTGCCTGCGCGCGCCCCTCCCCCAACGCTTGATTGTTAGCTTGAATGGCTGGGTGAGGTGCCCCGCCCACGGAGAGAATCTCCGAAGCCTCTCCCGCTCGCCCCGCCGCTGGCGGCTGGACCGCACCAGGCGCAGGATAATGGAGCCCCCTGGGTGAGCGGGCCAGCAGGGCACCCTGGGCGCGTGGAATGCCCAAGGCACGCGCACGAATGGGGTGCTCCGGGCACCGGTGGCCAGCGACCCCCACTCGCAGTGTGCGGGCCGCTGGGAATGTCAGCGGTGCTCAACCGGACCGGGCACGCGCGCGGCTGCTCGCGGCGGCTCATGGCGGCGGCTCGTGACGGCCGCTCGCGGTGGCGGTTCTCGGCGGCCACTCGCGGGGGCGGCTCGCGGGGGCTCGTGGCGGCTCGCGGTGGCGGCTTGCGTCGGCTCGCGGTTCCCAAGTATATGGGCTGACTCACCGCAGGCGCACTCCCTCGCGGCTTGAATGAGCGTTGCTGTGGTAGCTTCCTCCACACCCTCGTCTCTCAGATTCAAGTGATAACAGTCCTTTTGCTTTCAGTTTGTGTGGAACTCCGGAATGCTCCGAGGATAAATTTTTCTGTTTCTGGTTGATAAATTTGTTGTGATTTAGGGGAGAGCTGTCGGACGCGCTTCTCACGGCACCATTTCCATGACGTCACCTGACCAGTGTTTCTCAATCAGTATTGATAAAGATAAGAATCCCTGGGATGTCTGGCAGAGCTCTTTTAGGTTTCCAGCTTGTCTGCTGAGATATTTTGGTGCATAAAATCTAAGTTGAGGCTCTCAGATATTTCAGCAACTACTCCAGGTAAATTTATTATAAGGAAATAATAATCCTGTCCTCACACAATTGCCATCTACAAGTTAGTGATTCTCAATTGTGAGGCTCCAGGACCAGCAACAGTCTCCTGTGAAAATCTGTTAGATGTGTAAATCTCTGGACCCCACCCTAGACCTATGAAATTAGAATCTCCATTGGTGGACTCAAGCAACCTGTAGTTTAATGAGGTTCCCAAGTGATTCTAATATTTGCTGAAGTTTGAGAACTACATTAAACAAAATATAATTTTAGTAAAAAAAAAACCTGTTTAAGCCTAGAACAACTTACACACACACATAAGATGAAGTAGCCTGTTAAAGCTTTCCATCTAGCAGAAAATGTATTCACAAAGAAAAGTCTCCAAGGGAGACCCTCTTAAGAGACAAAAAGAAGCTGACTGACCAGAGGACTCATTCTACTTATCTAACAGTTTATAATATTTTTTGAACCAAAAATTACTCCATATTGTTTTCTACTTCTTCCCTTTTTAAAAATGGTAGTTTTTTTCCTGATTATTTCTCCACAATTGTATTGGGGTAAAAGGGTAGTTTATAATTTAACTGCAAGTGATGAAACTGCTAGAATGATGGATGTGAATGAAGATGGCTGCATATCAACTAGAGATCTCAATGTCAAATGTAATAACTGTGTAAGAATTAATAATAAGATAAACTTGGCCCTGGCCAGTTGGCTCAGTGGTAGAGCATTGGCCTAGTGTGTGGATGTCCTGGGTTCAATTCCTGGTCAGGGCACACAGAAGAGTGCCCATCTGCTTCTCCACCCCTCCCCTCTCCCTCCCCTTCCCCTTCCCCTTCCCCCTCCTCCTCCCCTTCCCCCTCCCCTTCCCCTTCCCCCTCCCCCCTCTCCCTCTCTCTTCCCCTCCTGCAGTAATGGCTTGATTGGAGAGAGTTGGCTCTGGGCACTGAAGATGGTTCCATGGCCTCCTTAGCTTTAGGTGCTAAGAAGAGCTCGGTTTCCGAGCAATGGAACAGCAGCCCCAGATAGGCAGAGCATCACCCTGTAGGGGGCTTGCCAGGTGGATTCCAATCAGTTGGGGTACATGTGGGAGACTGTCTGCCTTCCCTCCTCTCACTTAATAATAAAAAAGGTAAACTTAATGATAAAGACAGTAACTAGATAAGACTAAGTTTTTCCCTTTTGAAGACATAGACTTACTACATGTAGGTATGGGCATTTTTTAAATTGCTTATATGGGAAGAAAATAGTCCATGGATGCTCGCTACCCAAAGAAAGAAACAATACTAGACCATTTGTGATTTGTTCATGGCATTAACTCCTCAAACCCTTGATTTTATTAGGAATCCATTTGGTTCTAGGGGGACATATTCTAGAGTTCAGGGATAGAACACATACCCTGGTTAAGCCATCTAGTGCATTTCATCCATTAGAGTTCAGTGATTGATCCAGGTATGTGACCTAAGCCAGTTCAAAATTCATCACAGGAAAAAGGTTATTTACCTTTATTTAGATTGGAACTGCAGTATCCTGGATCTGCTGGCTCAATTTTGCTACCATGAAGAAAGTCAAACTGAGAATGAAATTGAAATATGGAGTAGGGAAAATTCTAAATAATCACTGAGTTTGTGCCTCGATAAAACTTTGAAACCCATCTAACCTCTGGATTATTTTAGTTACATGAATCAATGATGCTTAGTAACTGTTTAAACCTGTTTAAAATAGCATATGCAGTTAAGGCTTCTGTTAGAAAAGGCAAATAAAAAATGATCATAAACTTGCATATGACAGTATATGGCAGTGCAGGTTGGAATAAAAGATGTTCATTTTATTTTTGGGTTAGTGCTTATATTACCTTAGCTTTTCTTACAGCTTTACCTTATTTTTTATTCTACCTTTAACTTATCTCAATAAAAATATACTGGCCTCTGTCAAGGAGTTCCTTCTACAAAATCAATCACATTCACATACAATTCACATTCTACTAGTCAGAAAAAATTTTGCAAGGAAGAAGTGGTGGGTTTGCAGGGACATGTAAGTTTTTATTAAACCAGGTTCAGGTTTGAAGGGTTGAATTAGTCACAATTCCTTTCCCTCCATATTCTAAATCAACTAAAAAATATGCACAAGAATCAAAGAGAGATTAAATATCAGCTTTAATATATTGTTGAATGAAAAAGCAAAATTCAGAACAGTATATATAGTATGCCACCATTTGCATAAAAAACTGATATACACAAATACATAATATGTTTGTACATACATGGATTAACTCTGGAAGGATACATAGTAACTGGTAACAGTGTAACCTTTGGAAAGTGGGACTGAGGGACTCTGGTAAGAGTGGGAACAAGGAAAGGAGACCTACTTTTTACTCTATACCCTTTGTACTGTTTCATGTTTATCAGAATCATGTGTTTTTCTTCAAAAAGCAATTTATATATTAATATTTTTTAAGAATAAAAATAAATATCAGTTTTATTACTGATAGATCTGGACTGGAGAACATGGTTTGGACCTGAAGCTGAAATGAACTTTGACCCCAAGTCTAAAGTAGATGATTACCCAGCCATGTAGTGAAGGACAATATTCTTTTTCATACCTTGCTGTGAGGTATGAGCTAAAGAGCCAAGAGGGGCCCAGGCTGCTAATCTGTAACAACCCTTTTTTTTTTCAATTTTACCAAGTTATTCCTTCTCCCATATGGAAGAATGAATGAAAGGCAAGGAGAGATGGGTAGTTTTCTTCCAAAAATTAAGGTGAAGTCCTTAATTTTTTTTCTTGAGTCAGGAACATGGAAAGAGACATAAGATAGATCTCATACCTATGGATATTTTTGTTCTCTAAGCTACAGTGGCAACACTCAAGAATATGGTTAACCAACAAGGCTTGGCTCTCCCTTATGGGGAGACCAGCAATGTTTTAGGAATGTTCTGCTTCCACTTGTGGAAGACTGGTGAGCAGTTCTGTTTTGGCCCTAGAAGGCTCTGAAATAAGTTAGAATGCAACAGTAATTAAATTAATTTAAAGGCTACATTTTACCACAGGCTGAAAATTCACTCACTAATTTATACTCATGTCCAGACACATTATATGATATAGCTTACAAAGATTACACAGTGAGCCCCAAAGATAGCATATTAAAATACTCTAAAATTACAGCAATAATATAATGAAAATGCCCTAATTTGAATTATATAAAACCAACTCCAACTTTTAAACTCCAAGGGAGAAAAGAAAGCTCTTAATTAATTTTTTACTTTAAAATCCAAAGGAATTAAAGTCCAAAATTTTGCCTTTCCCAATTTCTTGTTTTTCTCATGTCAGCCATACAGATCTCACAAAGATGTCTGGACAAATATAGGGTTCCTTCAGCAGCTGTAGCCTGGGCTGTCTTCTTCTTGGTTAGGTATAATTCTTTCAGGACTTTGGGAGCTGAATTAACCTAACCCCACAACTGCAGTTATATATTTTTAGGAGTCCATCCAAAAAATTAGAAATCACACTAACTCTGGCCACTAGAAGTGATATCCCAAGAAAATCTATGTCTCCAGGACTTAGTACATTGGCTAGTACAAACCTATGTTGCTGTTGTCAGTCAAATATCTGAACAGAGATTTCATGTTCTCAAAGGAAGAAAAATGAACAGAGAAAATATGGGAGAAAAGAGAATATTTTCTTGGTTTAATCCCCATCCAGGTACTAGTTTGTCTGTGCCAGCAATCTGGAACCCATGACCTGTGAACTTAAACTAATTTGGAACATAATTCCTAAGTGTTTGACTGTATTACTACAAGTCCCAGCCCCAAATTTGCAGAAGTCCAAGGCTTCTCTGTTACTGCTAATGGAACTGAGTGAGAAAGTGTTTGCTTTTGCCAGGTGTTTCTATCCAAAACCTTATTTATTTTTCAATTTTTTTCCTTAGCCTTTGGTTAACTTTCACCAATGCCTTCATCAAAGGAAGGTACAGTACCCATTTCATTGCTTATTTTTTCTCTGCAGAAGGGCTTATCCTTATGTGCCTATGAGTATCTTAGGACCAGCTAACAAAATAAGGTTGAAAAACAAAACACTTTTAAGTACCTATTAGATTTTTATCTACCGGTACTAGCACTAAGCACTTAAAACATCATTAAGACTATTGATCATCTAGCACTGATTCTAATCTATGTATTTCATGGTTCTTCTAAAACATAATAGATTAGCCCACCAGTTTCTAAAAGGAAGCAAATACTATTTTCAGCCTTTCTTAGTTCTAGTAAATGCCTTGTTCACACCTCACATTTTGGGACTTGAATCAGATATAAAACCTAATCTAAAATTTCTCAGAGTCTTAGTATAGGGGAAAAATTGTATTTCAGCCTGATTCCAGATTTCTGAGGTCCTGGACAAACCTGGCAACCCTTGCTAAACCCAAACTTGACACTGTGACTGACAACTCTAGCTAGAGCCTGGCTTAATGTTCCATTGAGTTGGCAAAGCCTACTTGTGCTAAAGTCTGTCTGCACAGCCTGTGTTTATTAAAACCCACTTAATGTCTACAGGTCCTACCCAGAGATATTGAAGACAACAGAGATTCTAACGCCATTGATAAACAACTTTGATTTCTCCACTTGGAGTATGGTTCCTAAATGCTTGCCCCGTTATCAATTTCACATAGTTTCTCAGCATAAGTTTATGTACTATAATGCAAAGTTATTACCCTCTTGAGTTTGAAACAAGTTGAGTAATAGGTACAAGAATCAGCAAGGGAACAATATGTTAGTTGTACTTTCAGTACAGTTAGAATTGAAAATGCATCTTGGACAGGATACAAAAATGAGATTCCCATTATGCCCCCAATTACACTCTTGAAGCCACCTAGGGGAAAGAGTTGAAGTTGCAAAGAAACTTACCCGGCCAGTCAGTCATACCAAATATCTCAGGAAGCTTCATTGTTCAATGAGTGCAGAGTCCAAGAGCCCAAAAGAATGAGGTAACAGGTGTTCAGCTACATTTAACCTATTAACACCGCTCAAGATAAAAGTATGGGCCAATGAATGTCAGACTTTAGGCTTCTCACTAATTAGATAAATCAATCATTCTCCTGTGGGAAGGAACCTGTAAAAAGGTTGGAGAGAAGGGCAAAAGTTTTCTTCGAAAAATGTCTGAAAGAGTGGAAGTTCCTTTTTTTTATTCTTGGCCAGGCAAACGCGTGCAGAAAGGGTTCTTACAAATTAGAAAGCAATCAAGACTTTCTGTGTGCACAGATTTTACAAATAGTCTCATATATCTGGCAAATTTCAAGATGAAACCTAAGATGTTTTTACCAAATCATAGACATAGATATGGAAATCATCATCAAACTTGATGAAGTACACAGAGGGTTTTGCTTCTACCTGATGAATGACCATGCCAGTTCTCTTGGAGCCATCGTCTTTGGCATATTCCACCTGTTTGCCTACTAGGCTGTCTATGACTTCTCCTGGCTCCCTCTCTGCAGGAGAAGAATCATTAGAATCAGGAAGGATGCGTAGGTCACCGTCTTTATAATCATCTAAGAGCTGGTACATATATAATACAGGATCTTTCTCATAGGTAATATAAAACCATGTTTTCATGACAGGTGCCTGAGCTAAGACCATCCCCTTCCATTCATTTTTGGTACCTTCCTCTGTCTCAAAAATATGTTCCACTGCTTTGCCAATCATAATTTCTGTTAAGTGTGTATCACTGATTCTAGATGATGCAACTCTATTAGGAAAGACTTCAAGTGATGACACTCTTTCATCTCTGTGCAGTTCCAATCCATAAACACAGTCAAATCCATCGTATTTGATAAGATACAAAGAGGGATTTACAGGTACCTGATCCAGAACGGTTCCCTTCCACTGTGTTAGAGGTTCATCTCCGTCTTTCCATCCGTGCCGAATTCTGCAGCCCACGATGTTCCTCCGAGGTTGAGAGGGGTGTCTGCTCCTATGCTTCTTGTGTGCAGCCTTTCTTTTCATCACGGTAACGGGCACACTGGCATGCCTTGAGCCTGTTCTGGACCGCTGCCCTGAAGCCGCCTTTCCGAATGGGGTCTTCATGCCTGAGAGGAGCACACAGTAGCAAGGAAGACCAAGAAAGAAAATTAAGAAAAAATAAATTCAATGCATGACACGGTGAGCTTTCTCTCCTAATTAGTGCACTCTGTGCACCCACGCCTAAGTTTTTTCCCGAAAACTAAACAGGAAAGCTGAAAATCAAGGCATCCTGGCTCGTGCCTGCAGTAACCTTCTTCCCCAGTTCATTCAAACTACGCTAGAGCAAGGGAGTTTAGGTTGGGGTCAAATAAATTGGGGGTACCCCCTATTTCTCCCGCCCGGCTTCCATCACTATCCATGCCAGGTGGCACAGGCTCCCCGCATACGGGGATCGCCGGCCTCACTTGCCCAAATCCGGTACTTCTCTGCTGCCTTCGCTTGAGCCTGAGGGAGAAAGAGGATCAGCAGATGCCAAGAGGGGAGCTTGCAAAAGCTGGTTGGGGAGGATCCGAAGACGAGCAGCGTGTCTGGGACTGGGGCCTGGAAGCCGAAGAGGATGGCGACTGCGTCTCCAATACTGTGCTCGCGGGCCCTCTGCCTCCCAGTCTGCAGCAGAGGCCCCAGTGCCACATCGGGATCCCACCAGCCGCTAATGCTGCAGCAGTCTCCTCCCTCTTTCCGTAGCGCAGCTTCCTGCCAGGAGAGAGGCCTCCCCTTCCTGTCAAACGACTTTCGCCCCCTTCACGCAACTCTCACTCTCTCTTCCATCCTGGGCTTGGAAGCACTTCTTGGCTCCCGGGCCCGCCCCTTTCCAAAATCAAGCCCAGCCTAGTCCACAATCTTTCTCCCAGTTCAGAGCCCCGGGCTCCTCAACCTACCCATCTCACCCACCACGGAGCTTCTGCTCCATCTGCTTTCCATCTTCTAGGAATTCGCCCTTTCCTTTATCCCGTGCTTTTCTGCAGTTATTCTTTATATACAGACACCCGCCTTTCGTCATTTAAAGTGATTTGTGGTAGGATAGAAATGCACTAGTGCTCAGTGTGCTGTCTTGACCCAGTCTCTAGGTTATTTTTACTGATTGGTCATTTCTGGACTTTATCCATTGAGGATATTATTTTTCCCGTTTCTCTTTCTCTCTCTCAATGACATTAAGAAAATAATCAAGTGTAAGCTCACTTCCCGTTCCCCACACCTCAGCAAAATATTAACACTTTCCATTGCCTTTTTAATAATCTTGTACAAAGCTGGAATAATTCTGCATATGTATTTTCATGTTGTGCCCTTTACCATATAGAATAGACATTTGCTCCATTTATTAAGTATTGTCTGAAACATTTTTTTGTAGTAGCTTCATTAAATGCAGCGGAAGGATATTTTTATAATTTAATTATTTTCATGAATCTTCAGATGTTTACATTTTTAAACAAAAGCTTATAAATGACTCACACGAATTATTTCTGTGTCCTCTTGAACAAAATAATCTAAACACAAATCTATAATCAAAACAATTACTATAATTATAATAGAAATTTAGTACTTCAACATTGTGAGATTATAAATCTATGGAAAATGACTTATTTTAGAAGTGATTAGACCATTTTTTCTCATTAGAGCCGTCTTACTGAGAGTGAGATAGTATCTCATTGTAGCTTTAATTTTCATTTCCCTGATGACTAGTACTGATAAGCATCTTTTCATATGTTTGACATTTGCATATCTTCTTTGGAAAAATGTCTACTGAAGTTCTTTCTTCATTTTTAAATTGTATTGTCTGTCTTTTGATGTTGTGTTGTGTTCTTTATAAATTCTGGATGTGAGGTCCTTATTGGATACATGATTTGAAAATATTTTCTCCCTTTTAGATTGTCTTTTTACTTTCTTGACAGTGTTCTTGATGCATGAAAGTTTTATATTTTGATGAAATCCAATTATGTATTTGTTTTATTTCTTGTGCTTCTGATGTCCTTGCTAAGACAACATTGCCAAATCCAAGGTCATAAATATCTACTCCTGTGTATTTTTTTCTTGACTTTCTAGAGATAAAGACACATAGAGTGAGAGAAACAGTGATTTGTTGTTTTACTTTTTCATCACTGGTTGATTCTTGTATGTGCCTTGACCAGAGATTGAATGCACAACCTCAGCATGTTGAGACAAGGTTGCAACTAGATTAGCCACCTGGCCAGGGACATTCCTATATATTTTTAAGTGATTTTAGCTTTTATATTTATGTCTTTAATCTATTTTTAATAATTATTATGCTTGGTGTGATGAAGGGGATTTGTGCATGGATATCCAGTTGTCTCAGAAACTTTGTTGAAGACACAATTTTTAGCCCATTTATGTGTCTCAAAAATCAACTGACCATAGCTATATGGGTTTATTTCTGGACTTTGAATTCTATCCCACTTGTATGTATGTATTATATACATATATAATTCTTCTAGTACCACGCTTTTTTTTGTAGTTGTGTATTAAGTTCTGAATTCAGGAAGCAAAAGTCCTTCAAAAATGTTGTTTTTCAGTATTGTTTTCGCTGATCATGGTTCCTTTCAACTTCATATGAATTTTAAGATTGATTTTCCCTTTTCAGAGAAAAAAGGCCATTTAAATTTTTATAAAGGTGTGCTGAATTTATAGATCAATTTGGGAAGTGTTGTCATTTCAGCAATATTGAGTTTTCCAATGTACAAGCATAAGTTGTTCCATGAACATGAGATATTTTTCAGTTTATATAGGTCTCCTTTAAATTCTTTCAGCAATGTTATGTAGGTTGGGTTAAATACATTTTTAAATTATTTTATTCATTTTGATGTTATTATAAATGGAATTGTTTTATTAATTACTTTTTTATTGAGAAGGGGATCATGCAGTGCCAGTGTGTAGAAATACAGTGATTTTTGGTATAGATATTGTATCTTGAAACTTGGCTGGATTCTTTAACAGTTCTAATAGTTGCTCATGGATTTTTTAAGATTCTTTTTCTAATATGTAAGAGCATGGCACTGGCTAATAGAAATTATTTTAGATATATGTATTTTTTAATTTGAATACCTTTTATTCATTTTTCATGACTAATCTAACTGGCTAGAACTACTGATACAATGTTGAATAGAAATGGTGAGAGAGAGGTAATATCATTGTTGTCCTCTTAATTGTTGGGGTGGATTAAAACTTTCACAGTTAAATATGAAATTAACTGCACTTTTCATATGTGTCTTTTACCATATTTAGAAAGTTCTCATATATTCCTAGTTTGTTAACTGCTTTTTTATCATCAAATGCCTTTTTTTTATCAATTGAGATGATCATGTGTGCTTTAAACAACATTATTGAGATACAGTTGACATACAAAATTTGTACATATTAAGGGTGTGCAACTTGATATATGTATATGTCAACATATATCAATATATAGCTATATTTGTCAAGATATGTATAATGAAAAGGTCATCACAATCAAGCTAAATAACTTATTTATTACATCTACATACTTACCTGTGTCCTGTGTATGTGCATGTATGTATGTGTATCTTGCAGGTGTTTTTCCTTTCCTTCAAGCTACTGGATGTACTACATTCACTGATTTTCTTAAATTTTTAATTGGGGTAAAATAGACATAACATAACATTTACCAGTTTAACCAATTTTATGGGTATAACTCATTGGCATTAGTACATTCACATTCTTTGTATTATTACCACTACTTATTTTCATAATTTTTTTCAGTATCCCAAAGATAAAATAAGTATCTGTAAAAGACAATTCCCCATTGTTCTTTCCCTCAGCCACTGGTAAACTCTTTCATCCTTTCTGTTACTATGGATTTGCCTATTCTTGATTATGATCCCATTTCATGGGTGGGATCATAAAATATTTGTCCTTTCCTGCCTTTTAACTTCGCATAATGTTTTAAATTTTATTCCATGTTAGGGCATATATTAGAATTCCTTAAGTATGAATAATATATTGTTACACATTTATATCACATTTAAAAATTTTTTAATAGTTCTATTTAGACAATTTTAACAGGGTGACATTGGTCAACTAGAGCACACAGATTTAGGGAAAACATCTCCAGATCATTTTGACACTTGATTATGTTGTATACCCATCACCCAAAGTCAAATCTTAAAAATTTAATGGGGTGACATTGACCAATAAAAATACCTAAGATTTAGTTATACATTTCTATAGCATTTGAACTGTTGATTGTGTAGTGTGCCCATCACCCAAAGTCAAATCATTTTTACCACCATATATCATATTTCCCAATGTATAATTTGGGGGCCTGAAATTTGAAAAAATTGTATTACATAAAGTTATTGAAATCAAGTTTTATTCATCATAAAATTCATACAACTCCTCATCACTGTCAAAACTCCATCCATTAGTTTGGCCTCATCTGTGTCTGACAATGAATCACTGTCTTCATATATTACCTCTCCCTCAGTTCCATCTATAGCATTTGAAATGCCACACTCCTTAAATGACTTAACAACCATCTCAATCTTAATATTATCTCAGGATCTTTTCACCCAGGTACAAACTTCTCTTAGAGTTGGTTTCTTCACTCTTCCTACTGGTGTCAAACTGTCCCCAGAAGACTTCATTCATTGGTTCCATTCATTTCTCATTGCAGCTTTGAAGGGTTGTCATTGCTGATATCAAGTGGTTGGAGCTGGGATGTCAAGCCTCCAAGAATGATGGCAAATTTTATTTTTTGCTCTGCAGCAATCTTCTTTGTGTTTTTTGTTATGTGTGCCCTGAACTGATCAAGTACCAATAGGGCAGTTTTGCATAAAAGCCCACTTGGTCTCCTCCTCCAAACTTTCTCAAACCAGATCCTCATTCCTTCCTGATTCATGCAACCCTTGTCATGAATGTGGACAATCATTCTTCGAAGATTATCTTCTTTTGGCATTGTTTTGCATTTGAAAATCAGCATAGGACAGCTTGGTTCCACTGGCAAAACAAGCTAGAACAACTGTATAATGGGTCTTTTCATGTATACTTGGCTTCACAGTTATAGTTTTCACCCCCTTCTTATCAACAGTTCTGTTATTTGGGACATCAAATTGAAGGGGGACTTCATCCATATTTGCAATCTGTCCCAACTCAAACTGATGTGTCTTCCGACATTGAATGACAAAATGATGAAATTCAAGGACCTTCTGCTGATAGCTTTCAGGCATCTTTTGGGCAAGTTTGGTGCACATACGCATGCCTAGTCTATTCTGTTTCATGAACCTGAAGCACCAATTATATCCTCCTTTGAAATCAGTAACTTCTTTTCATCAGCAATTCTTCTTGCCTCATGCTGAACCATCTTTGTGGACACAGGAATTACTATTGTCCTTTGCTCTTTAATTCATATCTTCAATTTCCTCTCTAAATCAGGCCATTTTTCTGACTTGCCTTTCATAGCCTTCTTCTGCTATGAAATTTTCAGTAGGGTTTCTTCTTCCCATAGCCAGTCTCAGATTGATTTCTCAGTTGGAGGAGGACCAAACTTAAATTCAGCAGCATGATTTCCATTCACTTTTGCAAACTAGATCACTTTTAACTTGAATTCAGCACTGTATAAAAATCTTTTCGGAGCCATTTCTGGGCAGAACGTGGCAAAAATGTAACCTACAGTACTATACTGATAACAAGTGCAAAACAATGAGTGCAAAGACAACAAGTGTGAAAAAGCAGGGAATGCAAGTAAAAAAAACCTACAACCACTGTATAAGATGCACCGTTTTTAGACCTCAAAGTTTTTGAAGAAGTGTATTTCTTATACATGGGGAAACACAGTATTTGTTCCTCTTTACTCCGCTCCTCTCCAACCCCTTCCCTCTCATAACCACTTCACTTTTATCTATATTCATGAGTCTTAATTTTATATCCTATTTATGTGTAAAATCATATTTCTTAACTTTTTCTGATTTACTTTTTTCAATCAATATAATGTTCTTGAGGTCCCTCCATGTTGTCATAAAAGACAATATGTTATCATTTCTTTTGGCTGAGTAGTATTCCCTTGTATATATGTACTACTTCTTCTTTAGTCAATCTCCTATTGAGGGACATTTTGTTTCCATGGCTTAGCCACTATGAATAATGCTGCACTGAACATAGAGGAGTGCATGTGGCTTTCAGTACCAATGTTTTCAAGGTTTTTAGGATTGCTGGGTCACGTGGTAATTTTACACTTAATTTTTTTAGGAACCACTATACTTTCTTCCATAATACCTGTACCAGTTTACATTCTCTCCAGAAGTGAATAAAGGTTTCTTTTTTCCCCCAGCTTCTCCAACTGCTATTAACTGTCTTGTTGATAACAGGCAACCTAACAGGTGTGAGGTGATATCTCATTATACATACTTTTAACTTTCATCTCTCTAACAGCTAGTGAAGATGGAAGATGTGCATCTTTTTATTTATCTGTTTGCTTTCTGTATGTATATTTTCTTGTGAGAAGTATCTGTTCAAGTCTGTTCTCTCGCCATTTTTCATTGGATTGTTAGCTTGTTTGTTGCTGAGCTTTGTGAGTTCTTTATATATATCAGATATTAAACCCTTTTCAGAGCTGTTATTTGTAAATATCTCACATTTGGCTACTGCCTTTTGTTTTGCTGCAGGTTTCATTTGCTGTACAGAACATTTTTAGTTTGATATAGTCCCATTAATTATTTTTGCCTTTACTTCCCTTGCCTTTGTGGTCAAATTCTCAAAATTGTCTTTATGGCCTAGGTTCATAGGTTTAGTACCTATGTTTTCTCTATCTAATTTATTGTTTCAGATATTATATTTAGGTCTTGGATCCACTTTGAATTAATTTTTGTGCATGGGGAAAAGGTGTAGTAAAGTTTCATTCTTTTGCATGTGGCTTTCAAATTTTCCCAGCACCATTTATTGAAGAGGTTTTATTTTCTCCATTATGTGTTTTGTTTTCCTCAAATATTATTTGTCCATATATATCAGGTTTTATTTCTGGGCTCTTGGACTGTATGTCTGTTTTTCTGCCAATATTATATTGGGGTTTTTTTATCATGGATCTGTATTATAATTTGAAGTCAAGTAGTGTGATACCTCCAGCTTTATTCTTTTATTCTTTTTTTTTTTTTTTTTTGGTATTTTTCTGAAATGAGAAGTAGGGAGGCAGAGATGACAGACTCTCGCATGCACCCAACCGGGATCTACATGGCATGCCCACCAAGGGGTGATGCTCTGTTCATCTGTGCCATTGCTCTGTTGCAACTGGAGCCATTCTAGCACCTCAGGCAGAGGCCATGGAGCCATCCTCAGTGTCCGGGCCAACTTTGCTCCAATGGAGCCTTGGCTGCTGGAGGGGAAGAGAGAGAGAGAGAGAGAGAAAAGAGAGGGGAAAGGATGGAGAAGCAGATTGGCACTTCTCTTGTGTGCCCTAGCCAGGAATTAAACCCTGGACTTCCACACGCCAGGCCAACGCTATACTGCTGAGCCATTGGGCCAGGGCCTTCCAGTTTTGTTCTTTTTCCTCAGAATTGGTTTAGCTATTTAGGGTTTTTTATGGTTCTATACAAACCTGGTGATTCTTTGTTCTATTTCATTACAAAAATGACGTTAGGATTATAAGAAGATTGCATTAAATTTGTATATTGCTTTAGGTAATATGGCCATTTTAACTATGTTGATTCTTCCAGTCCATGAACATGGAATATTTTTTCTTTCATTGTGTCTTCTTCAATTTCTTTCAATAATGCTTTGTAGTTTTCAGTATATAGGTCCTTCACATTCTTTGTTAAGTTTATTCCTAGATTTTTTTGTGTGGTTTTTGCAATTGCAAAAGAAATTGTTGTTTTTTTCCAATTCATTTTCTGATGTTTTCTTACTGGCATATAGGAGAGCAAACTGACTTTGTATATTGCTTTTGTATCCTGCAACATTGTTGTGTTGGTTTATTGTTTCTAATAGTTTTTTGGTGGAGTCTTTGGGGTTTTCTATATACAGGGTCATTTCATCTGCAAAAAGTAATACCTTTACTTCTTCTTTCCCAATATGGATGCCTGGTATTTCTTTTGCTTGACTGGTTGCTCTCAGTAAGACTTCCAGTGCTATGTTGAATAAGAGTGGAGAAAGAGGGCAACCTTGTCTTGTTCCTGATTTTAGAGAAAAAGCTTTCAGTTTTTCACCATCTAATATAAAATTGTCTGATAGTTTGTTAAATATGAACTTCTTTATGTTGAGATACTTTCCTTTTATGCCCATTTTATTGATTTTTTTAAAAAAAAACAGATATTATATCTTATGAATACCTTTTCTGCATCTGTTGATAGAATCATGTGATTTTTATTATTTGTTTTGCTGATGTGGTATTTTACATTGATCAAATTACATATGTTGCTTGACCAGGCAGTGGTGCAGTGGATAGAGTGTCAGACTGGGATGTGGATGACTCAGGTTCAAGACCCCGAGGTCGCCAGCTTAAGCATGGGCTCATCTGGTTTGAGAAAAGCTCACCAGCTTGGACCCAAGGTCACTGGCTCAAGCAAGGGGTTACTCGGTCTGCTGTAGCTCCACAGTCAAGGCACATATGAGAAAGCAATCAATGAACAACTAAAGTGCCACAATGAAAAACTGATGATTGATGCTTCTCATCTCTCTTCATTCCTGTCTGTCTGTCCTTATCTATCCCTCTCTTTGACTCTCTCTGTCTCTGTAAAAAAAAAAAAAATTACATATGTTGAACCATCTTTATGTTTCTGGATTGAATCCTACTTGGTTGTCATGTATAGTTTTTTTTTTTAAATGTTTTGTTGTATTTGATTTGTTAGTATTTTGTTTAGAATTCTTGCACCTGTATTCATTAGGTGTATTGGTCTGTAGTTTTATTATGTTTTTCTTGCCAGGTTTTGGAATCAGGGTTATGTTGTTTCATAAAATGTATTAGGAAATATTGCTTCTTCTTGTATTTTTTGAAGACTTTGAGAAGAATAGGTACCAAACCTTTAATGTTTGGTGGAATTTAGTAGTGTAGCTATCTGGTCCTGGACTTTCATTTTCAGGGAGGTTTTCAATGGTTGTTTCTATTTCCTCCTTGCTTATGGGCCTATTTAGATTTTCCACTACCTCATGAGCCAGTCTCAGAAGATTGCATAGTTCTAGAAATTTATCCATTTTCTCAAGATTGTTAAATTTAGTAGCATATAATGTTTCCTAAAGTTCTGGTATGATTCTTTGAATATCTCTGATGTCTGCTGTATTTTCATCTCTTACATTAGGGATTTTGTTTATATGAGGCTTTCCTTTTTTTTCCTATCTGAGTCTAGACAGGCTTCTCAGTGTTATCAATCTTTTCAAAGAATCAGCTCTTTGTTGTATTAAATTTTTCTATAGTTTTTTTTTGTTGTTCTTTATTTCATTTAGTTCTTCTCTAATTTTACTATTTCTATTATTCTGCTGACTTTGGGTTGCCTTGTTCTTTTTATAATTCTTTAATATGTGATGTTAAGTTGTTTACTTGGGATCTCTCTTGTTTCTTGATGTAAGCCTGTAATAATATATACTTCACTCTTATTACTGTTCTGCTGTATCCCAGAAATTTTGATATGATCTACTGTCATTTTTGTTTGTCTGTATATATCTTTTGAACTCTGATTTTATTTTTTTTTGACCCAGTCATTTTTTAGAAGAATATTGTTTAATTTTCAAATTTTTGTGGGTTTCTTTACTTCTTTTTTGCAGTTTAATTTTAATTTTACAGCCTTATGGTCAGAGAATATTCTTGGTATTATTTCAATCTTGAATTTGTTGATGTTAGTTTTGTGGCCCAACATATGGTCTACCCTTGAGAATGTTTCATGCACAATAAAAAGATGTATAATCAGACATTTTGGGGTGAAATGTCCTGTAAATGGCTATTATGTCCATTTGGTTTAGTGTGTCATTTAAGGGTGATATTTCTTTATTGTTTTCTGTTTGGATGATTTTTCTAAAGTCATCAATGGTGTGTTGAATTCTCCGAGTATGATTGTGTTTTTTTCTGTTTCTATTTTTAGATTTGTTAGTAGATGTCATATATACTTTGGTGCTCCTTGGTTCAGTGCTTATATATGAAGAAGTGTTATGCGTTCTTGATACAGTTTCCTCTTTATCATTATGAAATATCCATCTTTGTATTTAGTTAACTTTGTTGTCTTGAAGTCAGTATTGTCAGACTTGAGTATGGTTACACCTGCTTTTCTTTGGATATTCTTTGCTTGAAGAATCATTTTTCAACCTTTTACTTTGAATCTACATTTGTCCTTTCAGCTTAGATGTGTTTCTTGAAGGCAGGGTACAGTTGGGTTTTGCGTTTTGATCCAATCTGCTACTCTGTGTCTCTTTATTGGTGAGTTCAGTCCGTTTACATTTTGGGTAATTATTGACACTTGAGGATTTCCTATAGCCATTTTATGTTTTGAATTTTAGTAGCTCTGTCTCATTTGTTCTTCCCATTTGTGTTTCTGTGAATTGTTTTTGTTTCTGGTATTCCAAATTTCTTTCCCTCTTCTTTTTTTAAATTGTGTATTTCAGTAATGGCTGTTTTGTGGGTGGTTGCCATTAAGTTATTAAGAGAAATACGTTCATATGTACAAAAGTCCTTTGTCATATGAATGCTTCTGAACTCCATCCTCCTTTGCTACTGTGGATCTTTATCCTCTCCCCTTTTATGTTATTGTTGTCTCATATTATCCTTGTTTTTATTGTGACCTTATTGGAGCATTTACTTGTCGTTTTAATTTGTTTTGTTTTTGTGTCTGGTCGAATAACCCCCTTGAGTATTTCCTGCAGTGGATGTTTTCTGGTGATTAAATGCCTCAGCTTCTGTATGTCTGCAAATATTTTTATTTCTCTTTCATATTTGAAGGATAACTTTGCTAGATATAGTATTCTTGGCTGATAATTCCTCTCTTCCAGTACTTTGAATGTTTGGATCTACTCTCTTTTGGCTTGCAGAGTTTCTGCTGAGAAGTTCAATGATAACCTAATGGGCTTTCCTTTATATGTTATGTTCTTCTTTCCCCTAGTTGTCTTGAAGATTCTTTCTTTGTCTTTTTTTCCTTTTTTATTATTAATTTTAATGAAGTTACATTGATAAATCATGGTACATATATTCAGAGAAAACATCTCCAGGTTATTTTAACATTTGATTATGTTGCATACCCATCACCCAAAGTTAAATTGTCTTTTGTCACCTTCTATCTGGTTTTCTTTGTGCCCCTCCCCTCCTCCCACCCTTCTTTCTCTTCTCTGTCTGCCCCCAGTAACCACTACACTATTGTCCACATTTCGGAGTCTCATTTTTATATCCCATTTATGTATGAAATCATATAGTTCTTAGTTTTTTCTGATTTACTTATTTCACTCAGTATAATGTTATCAAGGTCCATCCATATTGTTGTAAATGATCCGATGTCATAATTTATTTTTTAAAATTATTTTATTTATTTATTCATTTTAGAGATGAGAGAGAGAGAGAGAGAGAGAGAGAGAGAGAGAGAGAAGAGGGGGAGGAGCAGGAAGCATCAACTCTCATATGTGCCTTGACCAAGCAAGCCCAGGGTTTTGAACCAGAGACCTCAGTGTTCCAGGTCGATGCTTGATCCACTGCGCCACCACCAGTCAGGTGATGTCATAATTTCTTATGGCTGAGTAGTATTCCATAGTATATATGTACCACATCTTCTTTACCCAGTTATCTATTGAAGGGTTTTTTGGTTGTTTCCATGTCTTGGACACTGTGAACAATGCTGCAGTGAACATGGGGCTGCATGTGTCTTTATGTACCAATGTTTTTGGGTTTTGGGGTATATACCCAATAGAGAGATTGCTGGGTTATATGGTAGCTCTATTTTTAATTTTTTGAGGAACCACCATACTTTCTTCCATAATGGCTGTACTACTTTACATTCCCACCAACAGTGGATGAGGGTTGGGTTTTTCCCCTTCTGCCCCTCTATCTCACTACTCCTCCCAGCAGAAGGAGACCCATTCACTCAGGGTTTCCCTCTCTGTACCCCTCAGACAAAATCCAATCAGCCTGAGCTTCCTTCCTCCCTGTAGTGTAGCAGAGAAAAAAAAAGTCACTCAGGTTTGTCTCCTCTCCAGAGCCCACCATGAATGCATTTTATCTTCTAGCCACCTTTTCAATCAGTCCCACGCTTAGTCCATTTGGTGCATGGATCTTTCATGCATGCCTGTGAGCAAAGCTGGGTTCTTTTGATGCATTAGAGTTGTTCAATTTGTTGAAATTTCAAGAGGAGAGATCAGGGATATCTCTCACACTGCCATTACTTTGACATCATCCAATTAAGTTGATTTTTTATCTTTTTGAATGAAGTATAGAACCTTAATTTAAGTCCTTCTTTTTCCCTTTCTCTCCACTTTTTCAATTTAAATGTCTTAAATATTCTACTTACATATCTTGAATAGCACATCAGATATTATAATTTATGCTTCCAAAATCAAATTTAATTTAACTTGTTTATGAGAAAAAAACTAATCTGTTTACCCATATTTTTTCTCAGTCTAATATTTTTTCAGTAATGTTCCAAGACTTTTGTCATCATGTTTTCCATTTGGAAACCTAGTTGTAGCCTTTGCTTATGAGTGGTTTGGTAGCAAAAAAATTCTCTTAAAATTCCTTTTCTAATAATGTTTTATGTCACGTTCATTCCTGAATAACAACATTACCTGCCTTTAAATTTGTGATTGGTATTTTTTGTTGTTTTCTGTTTGTTTGTTTTTTAACACTTGCAAAATTATTTGCCTCTTCTTTATGAACTCCATGGTTTCAGATAAGAATTCTGCTGTCTAGTTATGGTATCTTATCAGGTAATATGCCATCATTTTTCCTCTCTAAGATATATTTTTTTAATTTCCTGCAGATTTCAGAAGTTTGGCTTCAACACATCTTGATGTGGGATTTCTTTGGTTTATATTGTTTGAGATTTACTACCATTTTTTTGTGTGTATTTTTCTGAAGCTGGAAACGGGGAGAGACAGTTAGACAGACTCCCGCATGCGCCCACCGGGATCCACCCGGCACGCCCACCAGGGGCGATGCTCTGCCCACCAGAGGACGATGCTCTGCCCCTCCAGGGGGTCTCTCTGCCGCGACCAGAGCCACTCCAGCACCTGGGGCAGAGGCCAAGGAGCCATCCCCAGGGCCGGGGCTGTCTTTGCTCCAATGGAGCCTCTGCTGCGGGAGGGGAAGAGAGAGACAGAGAGGAAGAAGGCGGGGTGGAGAAGCAAATGGGCGCTTCTCCTATGTGCCCTGGCCGGGAATCGAACCTGGGTCCCCCGCACGCCAGGCCGACGCTCTACCACTGAGCCAACCGGCCAGGGCCACCATTTTTAACTTTGTAAATTTATGCCTTTCACTTCATGTAGAGAATTTTCAGTCAGTCTTTCTTCCAATATATATTTTTTTGATTAACATTCTTTTCTTCTTCTGGGTCTCTGATGATAAAAAAGTTCATTATTTTGTTATTGTTCCATAGGTTCTTGAGGCTCTGTCCCCCAACTCATTTGTCTTTTTGAATATTTTCTCTGTTGTTCATATTAGAACATTTTATTGATATTTTTTATTTCACTTCAATCTTCAATTTGTTATTGTACCCATCCAATAAAATTTTTATTTCTGTTATTACAATTTTAGTTATAAAAGTTTTCATTGACTGCTATTATTTTGCATATTTGAGATGGTATTTTATACTCTTTCATTTGTTTCCAGAATGTTTGTAATTGCTAATTACAGCATTTTATAATTTTTGCTTGCAATTCTTGCTTAAGTATTGTTACTTAATTTCAACATCTGAGTTTTCTCAATGTTGATGTCTATTGACTATCTTTTTTTGTTCAATTTGTGACTTTTTGGTTCTTGGTATAATGAGTAATTTTAAATGTATCCTATATATTTTGTATATTATGAGAGTTGAAATCTTATTTAGTTTTTCTGTTTTGCTGATAATGAGACTGAATGTTGCTTATCATTGCTGGTACTGGAGGATTTCAGATATCTTCTGAGGTCTCCTGTCACCAAGAAAATAAAAAGTGGAGGGCAGAAGTACATTACATTCTTAGGGTGGAACCTCAGCTCCCCAGTCTGCCCTCATGACACTGGTGGAGTGAGAAAAGAAGTGCTGACTACACCAACTTCTCATTGCTTCCTTCTGCCTCTTTGATGTCAGATGAAAGTGAAGATTTAGCTTCCTTGCTGCACACAACTGACATACCATCCTGGTTAAAAATTAGAGTACTGGTTACTTCTTCTGGACATGGGATAAAAGAGACCTCTCTGCTCTTTTCCACTGACACTAATCCAGAAGGGGAATTGGAACACTATCTGCTTCTACTGGATAGAGGTGGAAAGTTCAGCTGCCTGCTTAGTGATGCCAACATGGCACTGACAAGGTAAATTGGATAATCTCCTGATTTAACTGTGTGGAGGATAAGTTGCCTTCCCATTTGTCTCTACCAATATTACCTTTGTGAAACAATTGGAGTTTTGCTCCATTCTTCCAAGAGACATGAACTGGGAAGAAAGATAAAATCTCCATTCTGTCTTACTGAAATTTCAAATGGGATTGTTTCTGTTTATATTTGGCTATGGTTGAGATGATATTGCCCAAAACTTGTACTATTCTATTGGTCACCCTTTTCTAAGTTTTTTAGCTAGAGAAAACAGGCTTTTCTTACAATCTTTCTCTTGGTTTATGATTATTAGAGATAATGAGTTTGAGGCCTCTGCAATACACTATCTAATATATATGGGAGATGATAAAAAAATCAAAGAGAACTCATCACCATGCCATTCATCAAACCCAAGTTTTCTAGATAGTTTGCCTTCCTTTTTTCCACCTTACAGAGAATTCCTGTTTGTTTGTTGTGTAATTGTTAGAGATTTTTAGTTGTAAGTAAGAGGACCTTGGGGGAAAAATTAATCCATTTTTGCCAGAAATGAAAAGCCCTCAGTACCATGAATATACTCACTATAAGGTATCAGGATAAAACTCTTGATGGGTTCTCAGGCCAACAAGATCCAAAGGCTGCAGATTCCACTAATATATTTCTAAAATATAATCATTTATTCTATGCTGACAAGAATGAGGTAAAAAGCACAAATATATTGCTTGGTAATGTAAAATTGGCAAAAGTCTAAAGAAAGTACTTTGCAGTAGTTATAAGTTATAAAAATGACCATTACCTGAGCAAATAATTCTACCTATAAGACTTATCATAAAGAAATAATCAGAAGGGTAATGGTGACTTAATATAGAGGGCAATAATTTTTAAAAAGATGTATATGAATTGATTGGGAAAAATAGAAATTCCATTATATGCTAATGTTTGCATATATAAGTATCCACATATTAGTATGCTCCACTATGTATGCAATATTTCAAATATATTGAATAATATGAGAAATATTTAAAATAGAATATGTTAAACATTGATACATAGAACCTGTAACAGAACACAGAAACAGTAGTATATTACACATAGGTGTTATAGGAAAATAATTCCTGTAATCCCCATGTTATAGAAATATTGAATATGTATTTTATGTGTGTGCATTTAGTATATATTTATATATATATTGGTATGATGTTTTACCTATTTTAAATATAAAAATTGTCAATGATCATGATAAAAATTTGAAAAGTTCAAGAGAGGTATTTATTGACTCTTTGCTTGATATAAAATCTCAGCAAGATTTCCTTATTGTGCAGCAAAATCATTGTATCAGTTAAAATGATTTTGGAGCAAACCACAGAAACCCAACTCAAAATAGATTATGATGTAAATAAAATTATTTTCTCATGTAATGGAATGTCCCAAGTTCTGTCAGAACATGGTTTAATCAAGGCATTTTATCTGCTCTTTCTTATTCTATATAATGACATGATCCTAAGTCTGATTTGTCTTCAAGTCACATGTTTTATTATCAAGAGAAGAAAAAGGATTTTTTCCCACAACCATTAAACTAGACTAGTATTATTTTGTAATTCTGGATTTATTTTTTAAATTACTGTATCAATTCAGTTTGATAAAGTGGATGAGATTAACACAGGAAGCTTATATTAAGCAGAATAAATGTTTTGGAGAACACCATATAGTACCCACTTCAGAATCCAGGAGTCTTTTAGTTTTAACCTTCACATTCCATTGATTGGTTTGTTAGGTTTCCTTTCACTCTGGGACAGAGACAAGATTAATTTGGGAGCATATGAAACCAGGATAAAGAGCCTGGAGATTTTAACAGCCTAGTTGATATATTATTTGACAACTAATAGAACAGAATTTTAAAGATTCTTCAGTTGTTCATGTTTTTAAGTAAGTAAAAAAAGAAAATACCTGGAAAAATTTCTAATGTTCTATTCATAAAGAGGAAAATAAAAATGAGATAGATATATAAAGCTATTTCTAAACTCTTTATCACTCAAAACCTTGACCTATTTTTCCAATTTCAACTTTTGTGACTCCTTTCAATTCATCATATTCTTTAGCCATATTATAATAGTGATCATACCTAATACAAAGCATGTGATTCTAAGCATAAAAAGTTTTCCTGAAGCCAGTATTTAAATAAAATAAAAATTTTAAATCTAGTAGATTCGACTTTTCTACTTTCATGCATGTGGGAGATTAAGAATCTATAAATGGCTCTTTTTTATTTGATAGAACAACTTTACAAATAGTTACTTTCTTTAGGAACACAGTGATATCTATTAAAACATTGTTACAAGGGAAAGAAATTATTATTATGAAAACCAATCAGAATTATAGATTTCTAGTACAAGGAAACTTTTACTTGACATGGCAGAAAATTCTAAAACTTAGGCACTCTTTCACAATCTTTTTTTTTAAAGAATTTATTTTTATTTATTCATTTTAGAGAGGAGGGAGGGAGAGGAAGAGAGAGAGAGAGAGAGAGAGAAAGGGGGGAGGAGCAGGAAGCATCAACTCCCATATATGCCTTGACCAGACAAGTGCAGGGTTTTGAACCAGAAACCTCAATGTTCCCAGGTCGACACTTTATCCACTGCGCCACCAGAGGTCAGGCTCTTTCACAATCTTTTATTCAACCTGTATTCCTAAGATTTCTAGAAACAAGAACAGAACAAATTAATAACAGCTATGAATATTAACGCAGTTTGACATGTTGTCCAAGAAAAATAAAATTAGTGTATTTGCAAATGTTCTGAATTTTACATCTTATCAAATAAATATATTTGAACTGAATATGTTGCTGCAAAACACTCTCTTTCCTTTTATAGTTATAGGAGATCTTACAGCTAAAGAGGAAAGATCCTCTTTATTTATTTTTAATTTTTTGTAAGTTATTAAGTCTTGCATTTTTAAAACCAGTCTTTAGAATTTTATGTTAGCAAAACAAAATGAAACAAAAGAGAGCATCCAAAGCTAAATATTACTGGCAGAAATAGAGTTGAAGGGGAGTAAAATTTTACTTCATAGTAAAATTAGAAGCTATACACTGTATGCATTAATTATTTTCAGTATACATATCTGGATAGTTATCCTTCCCACCACTTTTCTCACCTGGGAAACTTCTTCTTTATCTTTTTTTTAATTTTAGGTAAAAAATGGTCACCTCTTTGAAGATTTTCAGAAATTCACAATGGATAATTAATTGCTCTTTTTTCTAAGTATTCGTATATCTCTATTTTGATCATATTCTTATTTTTTTCTCCTTAAACATTTTATGACCCACAGAAGTTACCAAACTGGCAGAGTACATTTCTATGTACTCTTTAGCTATTTTTTCTTAATCTTATATAACTATGGCACAATTTTAAAAAGCAGACAACAGCAATACTACACTATTAATTGCAGTCATTAGAATTTCACCCATTTTCCCATTAATATCTTTTTGTGTACCAGAACTTAACACAGGATACCACATTACATTCAGTTGTCATGCCTCTTTAATCTCTTTAAATACATAACAGTTCCTCAATTTTTTTCCTTTTATTTCATGACTATGACACTTTTTGAAGCAAAAGTAGCCCTCAATTTGTTTTCTGATATTTTAATTTAAATAGATGAAGATAATGCATTTTTAACAAGAATACCACAGAAGAAATGTTGTATTCTCAATTAATCATATTAGAATGTACATGATATGATATGACATTATTGATTATAAACTTGACCACTTGGTTAATGTTTTCTTCATTGTACAATTACTATTTTTTCTTTGTAATTAACACATATTTTGGAGAAGATACTTTGAAATTGCAAATACACTGTTTCTTCTCTAACTTTCCCACGAATTGTAGTATTCACTGGTAGATTTTGCTTGTAAAATTGATAACTGTGGCCCTGGCTGGTTGGCTCAGCGATAGAGCGTCGGCCTGGCGTGCGGGGGACCCGGGTTCGATTCCCGGCCAGGGCACACAGGAGAAGCGCCCATTTGCTTCTCCACCCCCACCCCCTCCTTCCTCTCTGTCTCTCTCTTCCCCTCCCGCAGCCAAGGCTCCATTGGAGCAAAGATGGCCCGGGCGCTGGGGATGGCTCCTTGGCCTCTGCCCAGGCGCTAGAGTGGCTCTGGTCGAGGCAGAGCGACACCCTGGAGGGGCAAAGCATCGCCCCCTGGTGGGTAGAGCATTGCCCCTGGTGGGCGTGCCGGGTGGATCCCAGTCAGGCGCATGCGGGAGTCTGTCTGACTGTCTCTCCCTGTTTCCAGCTTCAGAAAAATACAAAAAAAAATTTGAGAACTGTGGTGTTTGCCTAACAGTGATCTTTTATTTTCTTCAACCTTCTACACTTATTAACTTAAATTCTTCCATAAAGAAGAGCCATTTTTTCTCCATTATTTATTTATTTATTCACTGAATATTTATTTATATTAGTATGAACTAATAGATATTTAGTTTATTGTATGAGTTATAATTTAAACCATCATTACTTATTTTGTCACTGTAATTGGTAAAATTGTGTTCCCCCTAAAGATATATTTAAATCTTAACTCCAAGGACCTGTAAACACAACCATATTTGTAAATAATGTCTTAGAAGATACAATCTAACTAAGATGAGGTCATAATGGATTAGGGTTAACCTTAAATTAATGACTGATACTCTTATAAAAAGAGGGAAGTTTGGACAAAGATACAAAAGACACAGGGAAGAATGACATGTGAAAACCATTGCAGAGATTGGATTGATGCATCTCCAAAACAAGTAACTACCGGAAGCTAAGGGAGGGGCATGGAACAGATTTCTCCCCAGAGCCTTCAGAAGTAACTAACCCTGCTTAAACCTTGAATTTCTGACCTCCAGAACTGTGAGACAATAAATTCTTGTTGTTTTAGGACACCGTGTGAATGGTAACTGGTTATAGCAGACCTAGTAAACTAATAAGCATACTTTGTGTGTGTGTGTGTGTGTGTGTGTGTGTGTGTGTGTGTGTGTGTGTGTGTGAAAGAGAGAGAGAGAGAGAGAGAGAGAGAGAGAGAGAGAGAGAGAGAGAGACCAATGATACTGCTTTCAGGTTAATTCTTGTGTCATTTGTGCACACCCTCATTATTTTTTAGTATTTTCTTTCTGGCACCACATGATGTTTTAGGCACAGTTGGTTCTTTTTCTGCTGCAATCTAAGAAACAACAACTTTTCCAAGAAGCCTTCCTTTCTTTTATTGGATAATGGTATTTAAAAAACAAGATCTGGGTGCTTAGAGTTCTCATTGCTACCAGGGATTCACTGTTTCCAGGCCCACTCAATAGTCAGAGCTAGGAAAAATATGTATAGCCAGCCACATGTAATATATTAAGCTATATTTACATATATCTTTTTATATATTAAAAGTCATGAAATTTTACCAATACTTTTGATTCCAATCCAATACCACAAAGTTCTATAGCTGTATGTTTTTCTGTATTGTATATAACTTCTTTTTTTAAACAGTGAGAACCTGAATTTTATTACCTACCATATAATACTACTTATTTATTTAATTTTAATGTACACATAAAGTTATTTCAGAATTGTTAACCTATTACCTTATGAAAAACAGGTTTACTGACTCAAGTACAATTCTTTCCTTCGCCTTATAAAAATAATGTTTTTAGCATTTAACTTAGGTTTTCTTTTTATCTCACTACTCTTTTTAGTGTGGTTATGTTACTCATTTATAATACAATTAGCTTCATTTGTTGCTCTATATAATCCAGTTTGAGTTCTGCTCATGTCTTGGTGTTTTATATTGTTTGTTTTGGAGTTACATGAGATATAATATTTCTAAGAATCAGAATTATACAGAAAGATTCACGTCTAGAAGTGACAATCCCTTCTCTCTACTTCTTATTCAAATTCCCACCTTTTCCCACCCCCTTAAAACCCACTCAATGTAGGGAATCAATATTTCTAGTTTGTGTTCTATGATATCTGTATTTATTTTACACAAATGAGCACATACCTGAATATTTTGTTATATCTTTTTGTTTCTTACACAAAGTACAGCATACTACAGATACTCGACTGCACTATTTTATTTTTTACTTTTCAGTATATATACTGGAAATCACTCTTTATGATCTCATAGAGATCGTCCACTTTCTTTTCCTTCCTTCCCTCCTTCTTTTCTTTTTCTTTCTTCTTTTCCTCCTTTATGTTTATCTGGCTTCCTTCCTTCTTCCCCCTTCTTCCCTCTTTCCCATTTTCCTTTTCATCCTTCCAGTCTCTCTTTTATAGTTCCATACTTCATTGTATGAATTATTATAAGTCATTCAACCATTTTCTTTGCATGGGTATTTAGATAGTGTTCAATATTTTGAAATTATAAAAAGTGTAGCAGTAACTCATCCTGCCCATATGTTTTCTTTTATTAAGAACTATATCTTTGCCTGACCTGTGGTGGCGCAGTGGATAGAGCGTCAACCTGGAAATGCTGAGGTCGCCGGTTCGAAACCCTGGGCTTGCCTGGTCAAGGCACATATGGGAGTTGATGCTTCCAGCTCCCCCCCCCTTCTCTCTACCTCTCTCTCTCCTCTCTAAAAATGAATAAATAAAAAAATAAATAAATAAATAAATAAAAGAACTATATCTTTGAGTGGATTGCTAGAAGTATGATTGCTTGATTAAATGTAAATTTGTACATATTTTTCTTAGGCGTTGTTAATCTCTGCTCCAGAATTGTTATTCTAGTTTATATTTCCGTTAGCTGTGTATGAGAGTATGTTTTCTTCACATTCTCAGTAACAGAGTGTGCTTTCATTGTAATTTAGTTTTGACACTATAACAAATTAGAAATGCTATCTCAGTTTTGTTTCAAATTGCATTTCTCTGATTGCTAATGAAATTGGTAAGGTCATTTATAAACTTATTTTGTGACTTTTTTGTGTCTTTTTCTAATGTTTTTATATTTTGGTCATTTAAAACATTTTTTGAGCTCTTTATATTTTATTGATACTAGCTCTTTGTGATATATATTGCAAATAACCTCTTCATTTGCCAGTTGTCTTTTGAGTATTGTTTATGGTGAGGTTTTGTGGTGTTGTCATTGTTTTGTTGTTTTTTAGCCAATGGATTTTATGTTTGTTTCTTTGTTTGTTTGTTTGTTTAGTGAAGTCAAATTTATCAATTTTTTATTATTTCTGGATTTGGGTAATAAAAATCCTTTTTGACTATTTTTTTTACAGAGACAGAGAGAGAGTCAGAGAGAGGGATAGACAAGAACAGACAGACAGGAACCGAGAGATGAGAAGCATCAATCATTAGTTTTTCATTGCACATTGCAACACCTTAATTGTTCATTGATTGCTTTCTTATACATGCCTTGACCACGGGCCTTCAGCAGACTGAGCAACCCCTTGCTTGAGCCAGCGACCTTGGGTTCAAGCTGGTGAGCTTTTGCTCAAACCAGATGATCCCTCGCTCAAGCTAGCAACCTCGGGGTCTCGAATCTGGGTCTTCCGCATCCCAGTCCGACTCTCTATCCACTGCGCCACCGCCCAGTCAGGCGTTTTTGACTATTTGATTAAAGAAAACCCATTCATGTTTTCTTCTATTACTTATATAATTCCACTGTTTACATTGCAAGATTCCATTATTCTTCTGTCTGGGTGTGATAGTTATATAACTTAGTTGACAAGCAATTGTCACTGCACTATATTGGATTGTGTAGGTGGCTTTTTATCCTGAAAAATTCTGAGCTCTTAGAAAGCAATGTCTACTGCTTACTAAACTGTGACTCTTGAATACCTGTCACAGATCTTGAAACACTATTGTCTCATTAATACCAGGCAAATATGTACACACACACACACACACATACACACACATACACACATAAACTTACAAACACATACACAGAAGAGGGAAAACTAAGATTATGTAAGATAATTTTAATTTTAATTCTATATATTCTTTTTTAATGGAAGAGGAGAAATAGAGAGGAAAGAGAGAGAGAAAGAAAGAAGGTGAAGGAGCAAGAATCACCAACTCCCATATGTATCTTGACCAGGCAAGCCCAGGTTTTCAAACCAGTGACCTCAGAATTCCAGGTTGACGCATTATCCACTTCACCATAACAGGTCAAGGGGAAGATAATTTTAAAAATTATAATTTAGTCATAATAATGTTTTGTTTAAGAAGTACAAAAAGAAGAGCAGAAAAGGACCCCATAAAAACAGAAGAGACCCTCTGAGTTAAAGAAAAACTAACATCCTACAGAATATTGGATTGAGTCAGATGATTTCCAGGGTAGCTGCCTTTACCAGTACCAGATCCAGTTTTTTTCTAAATGCAAAACACTTCATTCTTTGAAAGGAAAAATAGCAATAGGATTACATGGGCAATATTTTTACACATCAAAAAATTTTAAACTGTTGTTCCAACCATATAAAATAAAAGTTCCTTATCTCAGAAAATTAAGAGATTAAATGATAACAAGAAGATATTGGAAAAACAAGTAAGTGGTATAAGAGAATGCATCAATTTAGAGGGAAAATACAGTGATAAGAAATAGTGCTTCATTAAAAAAAGAGACAGCTCGGCCCTGGCCTGTTGGCTCAGCGGTAGAGCGTCGGCCTGGCGTGCGGGGGACCCGGGTTCAATTCCCGGCCAGGGCACATAGGAGAAGCGCCCATTTGTTTCTCCACCCCCCCTTCCTCTCTGTCTCTCTCTTCCCCTCCCGCAGCCAAGGCTCCACTGGAGCAAAGATGGCCCAGGCGCTGGGATGGCTCCTTGGCCTCTTCCCCAGGCACTAGAGTGGCTCTGGTCACGTCAGAGCGACACCCCGGAGGGGCAGGGCATCCCCCCTGGTGGGCGTGCCGGGTGGATCCCGGTCGGGCACATGCGGGAGTATGTCTGACTGTCTCTCCCCATTTCCAGCTTCAGAAAAATACAAAAATACAAAAAAAAAAGAGACAGCTCTACAAGAATTGCCTTGCTCCATCAGAAAAAGCAACATAAGAATAATGGGCATATTAGAAGAAAAAGAGAGGGAGAAGGGAATGGAGAGCATATTAAAAATAATTGATGAGAACTTCCCCAGCCTATAGAAAGAGTTAGAGCTTTGAATCCAAAACTAAACAGAATGCTGAGTTACCACAACCCAAAAAGACCTTCTCTAAGGCACATCAGAATAAAATTGTCAAAAATTAATGACAAAAAAAGAATCTTCAAGGCAACTAGGGAAAGGAACATAACATATAAAGGAAATCTCATTAGGTTATTATTAAACTTCTCAGCCGAGACTCTACAGCCAGAGGAGAGTGGACTGAAATAGTCAAAGTACTAAAAGAAAGAAACTACCAGCCAAGAAAACTATACCCAGCAAAGTTATCTTTGAAATATGAAGGAGAAATAAAAACTCTTGCAGACATACAGAAGCCAAGAGAATTTATCACCAGAAAACTCCCACTAAAGGAAACATTCAAGAGGGTTATTTGACCAGATACAAAAACAAAACAAATCAAAACTCTAAGTGAAAGCTTCAAAAAAAATCACAATTAAAACAAGGATAACCTGTAAAAACAATAACATAAAAGGGGAAAGAAAAGGATCTGCTGTAGCAAAAGAAGATAGAATGCAGAAGCACACAAAAGAAGGGCTGTTCTACATATGAAAAATTTTCTTTTAATAACATAATGGTAATCACCCATGAAAAAGCAACTACTGAAACACACAGCTTAAAAAAAGAAGAAACAGAAAAAAGAAGTATGGAATACCACCAAACAAAAACAACTGACAGAAACACACACACACACACACACACAAACCCAAATGAGACACAGAGCTACCAGAAAACAAAACATAGAATGGCTATAGGAAATCCTCAAATATCAATAGTTACCCTAAATGTGAATGGACTGCATTGACTCTTAAAGAGGCACAGAGTAGCAGATTGAATCAACAAGCAAAACCCAACCATATGCTGCCTTCAAGAAACATATCTAAGCTGCAAGGACAAAAGTAAACTCAAAGTGAAAGATTGAAAAAACAATTTTCCAAGAAAATCATATCTAAAAAAAGCAGATATAGCCATAAACATATCTGAAAATGTTGACTTCAAAACAATAAGGTAACCAGAGACAAAGATGGACATTTTGTAATGATAAAGGGGACATTGTATTAAGAACACATAACACTTCTTAATATCATATATATGCACCAAACAAGGGAGCACCAAAATATATAAGACATCTGTTACCTGATCTAAAAATAGAAACAGGCAAAAACACAACCATACTTGGAGAATTCAACACAACACTGACGGCTTTAGAAAGATCACCAATAAAAGAAATATCAGCCTTAAATGACACACTAGACCAAGTGGACATGACAGACATTTACAAGACATTTCATTCTAAAACATCAGATTATACATTGTTCTTGAGTGTCCATGAAACATTCTCAAGGATAGACCATATGTTTGGCAACAAAACTAATATCAACAAATTCAGGAAGATTGATATTACCAAACATATTTTCTGACTGTAAGGCTTTAAAATTAAAGTGCAAAAAAGAAGTAAAGACACCCACAAAAATTTGAAAATTAAACAACATTCTTCTAAAAAATAACTGGGTCAAAGAAAAAATAAAATCAGAGTTCAAAAGACATATACAGTCAAACAAAAATGACAGCAGGACATATCAAAATTTCTGATATGCAGCAAAGCAGTCGTAAGAGGAATTTTATATTATTATAGGCTTATGTCAAGAAACAAGAGAGATCTCAAGAGAGATCTAATATCACACCTCAAAGAAATAGGGAAAGAAAAACAAAGGCAACCCAAAGTCAACAACAGAAAGAAAATAGTAAAAATTTGAGCAGAACTAAATGAAATAGAGAACAAAAAAAAAACTATAGAAAATTTTAATAAAACAAAGAGCTGGTTCTTTGAAAAGATCGATAACATTCACAAACCCCTGTGTAAACTCAAATAGGAAAAAGGAGAAAGGATTCATATAAACAAAATCCAAAATGAAAGAGAAGAAATTACCAAAGACTTCAAAGATATACAAAGGATCTTAGTAGAATACTATAAAACATTATATGCCAAAGAATTTCAACAATCAAGAGGAAATGGATTAATTTCTAGAACTATACAATCTTCTTAGACTAAGCCATGAAGTAGAAAACCTCAATTCAACCATAAGCAGAAAAGAAATATAAAAAACCATCAAATACATTTCCAAAAATAAAAATCCATGACCTAATGGCAGTATTAGTGAATTCTACCAAAACATTCAAAGATTTGGTACCTATCCTTCTCAAAGTCTTCCAAAAAATAGAAGAAGCAATACTCCATTATACATTTTATAAGTCCAACATAACCGGATACCAAAACCCGGCAAGGACAACTAAAATATATACAATGGAATACTACTCAGGCATAAGAAACAATGACACAGTGTCATTTATGACAACATAGAAGAACTTTGAGAATATTATACTGAGTGAAACCAGTAAATCAGAAAAAGCTAAAAATGTATAAACTCACAAATAAGTGGGATATAACACTGAGACAAAGATAAAAGTAAAGTGATTACCAGGAATAGGAGGTAATGGGGGAATGAGACGAGGAGAAGGGAGTGCATGGAAGGTTGTGAATATGAAAAATGTAAGGTGATGAAAAATAATTTGACTTTGTGTGATTGGTTACAATATGTTCGGCATTGAAATGCTGTAGAAATATTTGCCTGAATCGTATATACTCTAATTGATCAATGTCACGATGTTAAACTTACTTTTCTAAATAAAATTTAAAAGAGAAAATTGCAGACCAATCTCTATTAAATAAATTTTGAATAAAATTTTAGCAAATCTAATAAAATATACATTAAAAAATAATACATTGTGATCAAGTGGGATTCATTCCAGGAACACAAGGATGATTCAACACATGTAAATAGATCAATGTAATACATCATATCAACAAAACAAAAAAAATTATATGATCCTATTAATAGATACAGAAAAGGCATTTGATAAAATACAACATTTCTTAATGTTTAAAACACTCAATAGTATCAGAATAGAAGGAAAGTGCCTAAACATAATAAAGACCATATATGACAATCAGCTGATATCATACTAAATGTTGAAAAAAATGAAGGCTTTTCCTCTAAAATCAGGATCAAGACAAAGCTGCCCATTCTCTCCACTCTTATTCAACATAGTTCTGGAAGTTTCAGCTAGAGCAATCGGGCAAGAGAAAAAATAAGAAAATAAAAGTCACCCATATTGGGAAAGAAGTAAAGGTATCACTTTTTGCAGATGACATAATCCTGAGTATAAAAAACCCCAAAGACTCCACCAAAAAACTATTGGTAATAATAAACCAATACGATAAAGTCGCAGGATACAAAATCAATATACATGTCTATTACTTTTCTATATCACAATGATGAAACTTCAGAAAATGAACTAAAAAAAACAATTCCTTTTACAATTGCAACAACAACATCAAAAGGAATACCTAAGAATAAACTTAACAAAGGATGTGAAATATGTATATACTGAAAAACTACAAAACATTGTTGAAAGAAATTGAAAAGAAACAATGAAATAAAAAAATATTCCATGTTCATGGATTGGAAGAATCAAACTTTCTAAATAAACTTTCTAAATAAAAAAAAATTTTTTAAAGCAAGAAATCTTCAGACACTGACAATATGGTGATAACCAAAGGGAAGAAGGGATAGAAGGGTAAAGGGGTTCAAACATTTGGTAATGGAAGAAGATTTGACTTTGGGTAGTAGGCACACAATGCGATATACCGATGATGCATCATAAGATTGTATACTTGAAACCTATACACTCATATTTCCCTATGTATAAGATGCTCCCGTGTATAAGATAAACCTTAATTTTGGGACCCAAAATTAAAAATATATATATATTACAAAAAGTTATTGAACTCAAATTTTATTCATCATAAAATTCATACAACTTCTCATCACTGTCAAAGCTCCCATCCATTAGTTTGTCCTCATTTTTGTCTGATGACAAATCACTGTCTTTAACAATGAGCGCAAAAACAAGCTAAAAAAAACCCAGAAAATACAAGCAAAATATCTACAACCATTGTATAAGATGCACTCAGTTTTTAGACCCTAATTTTTCTAAAAAATGTGTGTCATACACATGGGGAAATATGGTAATTTTATTAACCAATGTCACCACAGTAAATTTAATTAAAACTTTTCTTCAACATATCAAATTTGTTTCATTAACCAGTCTGATTAGTATACTTTCTTTTTTAAATTTTTTTTTATATATTTTATCTAGAAAATTAACTTGACAAGGTGACATTGATTAAAATGACTACATAGGCCCTGGCCAGTTGGCTCAGTGGTAGAGCATCGGCCTGGCGTGCAGAAGTCCCGGGTTCGATTCCTGGCCAGGGCACATAGGAGAAGCGCCCATCTGCTTCTCCACTCCTCCTCCTCTCCTTCCTCTCTGTCTCTCTCTTCCCCTCCCGCAGCCAAGGCTCCATTGGAGCAAAGTTGGCCCGGGTGCTGGGGATGTTCTCTGTGGCCTCTGCCTCAGGTACTAGAATGGCTCTAGTTGCAACAGAGCAACGCCCCAGATGGGCAGAGCATCACTCCCTCGTGGGCATGCCGGGTGGATCCTGGTCGGGCGCATGCGGGAGTCTGTCTGACTGCCTCCCCGTTTCCAACTTCAGAAAAATACAAATAAATAAATAAAAAATAAAACGACTACATAGGTTTCAGGTAAGTATTTCTATAGCATTTGAACAGTTGATTATGTCCTATACCCATCACCCAAAGTCAAATCATTTTCTGTCACCTTATATTTGTTTCTCTTTACATCCTTCCCCCATACCCCCTCACCCTTCCTTACATTCCCTTCCCCTGGTAACCACTTCACTTTTATCTATGTTCATGAATCTCAATTTTATATCCCACCTTTCTGTGAAATCATACAGTTCTTAGTTTTTTCTGATTTACTTATTTCAATCAGTGTAATGTTCTCAATGTCCGTCCATGTCGTCATAAATGACACTATGTCATCATTTCTTATGGCTGAGTGGTATTCCATTGTATATATGTACTAAATCTTCTCTATCCAATCCTCTATCAAGGGACACTTTGGTTGTTTCCATGTCTTGGCCACTGTGAATAATGCTGTGATGAACATGGGAGTGCATGTGTCTTTTCGAACCAATGGTTTTGAGTTTAGTGGGTAGATACCCAGTAGAGAGTTTGTTGGGTCAATGGTAATTCTATTCTTTTTTTTTTTTTCGGAACCACCATACTTTCTTACATAATTGTTATAATAATTTGTATTTCCACCAGCAGTGAATGAGGGTACCTTTTTCTCCACAGCCTCTCCAACAGTTGTTATTATTTGTCTTGTTGATAATAATCAGTCTAACAGGTGTGAGGTGATATTTCCTTTTAGTTGTAATTTTCATTTCGCAAATAGCTAGTGAAGTTGAGCATTTTTTCAGATATCTGCTGGTCAGTTGTGTGTCCTCTTGGGAGAAGTGTCTGTTCAGGTCTTCTCCCCATTTTTTAATTGGATTGTTTGCTTGTTTTTTGCTGAGATTTGTGAGTTCTTTATATATTTTGGATATTAACCTCTTATTGGAGCTGCTGTTTGCAAATATCATTTCCCATTTAGTTGGCTATTTGTTTTGTCAGTTTCTTTTGCTGTGCAGAAGCTTTTTAGTTTGATATAGTCCCATTAATTTTATTTTGTCTTTACTTCCCTTGCCTTTGGGGTCAAATTCATAAATTGTTCTCTATGGCCAAGGTCCACGAGCTTGGTACCTATGTGTTCTTCTATGTAATTTATTGTTTCAGGTCTTATATTTAGGTCTTGGATCCATTTTGAATTAATTTTGTAAAGAAGGCCAAACTGCATTCAAGTTTTATTCTTTTCCATGTGGCTTTCCAATTTTCCCAGCATCATTTATTGAAGTGGCTTTCTTTCCTTTACTGTGTATTTTTGGCTCCTTTGCTAAAGATGATTTATTCATATATATGTGGTTTTATTTCTAGTCTCTTGATTCTGTTCCATTGATCTGTATGTCTGTTTTTCTGCCAATACTTGGCTGTTTTGATTATTCTGGCTCATAGAATACATTGAAGTCCAGTAGTGTGATACATTCAGTTTATATTTTTTTTCTTCAGGATTGCTTTGGCTATTTGGGGTTTCCTATGGTTCCATACAAACCTGGTAAATTTTTTGTTCCATTTCAGTAAAAATGACATTGAGATTCTGATAATAATTGCATTATGTTTGTATATTGCTTTGGGTAATATGTCCATTTTAACTATGTTGATTCTTCCAATCCATGAACATGTAATATTTTTCCATTTCATTGTATCTTTTTCAATTTCTTTCAATAATGTTTTGTAGTTTTTAGTATATAGGTCCTTCACATTCTTCGTTAAGCTTTTTCCTAAGTATTTTATGTTTTGTATTGCATTTTTAAAATGAATTGGGTTTTTTTGTTTGTTTGTTTGTTTGTTTGTTTTTACAGGAACAGAGAGACAGTCAGAGAGAGTGATAGATAGGTATAGACAGACAGGAACAGAGAGAGATGAAAAGCATCAATTATCAGTTTTTCGTTGCAGCACCTTAGTTGTTCATTGATTGCTTTCTCATATATGCCTTGACTGCGAGCCTTCAGCAGACCGAGTAATCCCTTGCTTGAGCCAGCGACCTTGGGCCCAGCTGGTGAGCTTTTTTTTTTTTTTGCTCAAGCCAGATAAGCCCGCGCTCAAGCTGGTCATATATGCCTTGACCACGGGCCTTCAGCAGACCGATTAACCTCTTGCTCGAGCCAGCGACCTTGGGTCCAAGTTGGTGAGCTTTTATTTGCTCAGGCCAAACGAGCCCGCGCTCAAGCTGGCAACCTCGGGGTCTCGAACCAGGGTCCTTCTGCATCCCAGTCCGATGCTCTATCCACTGTGCCTCCGCCTGGTCAGGCAAATTGGGGTTTTTTAGTTAAGTTTTCAAAGTTTCATAGTTGGCATATAGAAAAACAATTGACTTTTGTATATTGTGTTTTCTTGTATCCTGTAAATTTACTATATTTGTTTATTTTTTAATAGTTTTTTTTGTGTGTGTGTGTGTGTGTGTGTGTGTGTGTGTGGAGTCTTTGGGGTTTTCTATATACAGGATCGTGTAATCTGCACAAAGTGATATCTTTACTTCTTCTTTCCCAATATGAATGCCTAACTTTATTTTTTAATTTCAGTTTACAGTCAATATTATTTTGTATTAGTTTCAGGCGTTTAGCATAGTGGCTAGACAGTCATGTGCTTTACAAAGTGTTTCGCCTGATATTTCCAGTACCCACCTGGCAACATACATAGTTATTATTATTGAATATATTCCCTATTCTGTACTTACATCCTTATGACTAAGTTGTAACTACTAATTTGTATACTTTCATGTCTTTCTCTTGTTAGCATAAATGCACAAACACAATAGAACTGTTTCCACATGATATCTATTATTATGAAATTTATTTTCCTTATACAAGAATACATTATCTTTGTGACACTTCACTCAGATAAGAAACTGTAAATCTATCACATAAAACATAACTTTTTATATTGAAATATTTAAAAATTCTCAGAAATTTGCAAGACTGTATGTTGGATTTTATAAGTTTCACCTAGCTTCCCTTTGGGGGTAATATATTTTTATTTATTGTAATTTTATTGAGGTATATTAAACAAATATAATAGTAATGTATTTGTACAATGTGATGATTTAAGATATATATGCATATTTGAGAAAGTATTCCCATGTAGTTAATTGACTTATCTTTATATGAGAATATTAAAGATATACTCTCTTAAATTTTCATTATACAGTAAGCATTGTCAAGTAAATTCACCATGCTGTGCATTAGAACCTCAGAACATATTTATCTTATAATTGAAAGTTATCAACCTTTCCCCATTTCCCCCCACCTAACCCATGGCAAGCACAATTCTACTCTTTGTTTCTCTGGTACAATTTTTTATTCCACATGATACCATTCAGTATTTGTCTTTATTTGTTTGACTTCTTTTACTTAACATAATGCCTTCAAAATTCATCAATATTGCCTCAAATACAATAATCTATTATATATATATGAATGTAAATGTGATGGAATATTATTCAAATACAATAAAGAAAAATATATACATCTATACATATATATATAATCTTCTTTGTTCATTCATTTATAAAAGGACAAGTAGGTAGTTTTCATATTTTGGCTGATGTTAATAATGCTGCAATGGCCACAGGAGTTCAGATATCATTTGAATGTATTTCCCCCCGCTTCTTTGCATATATACCCAAAAGTGGAATTGCTGCATCTTATGTTAATTTTATTTTTAACTTCTTAAGAAACTATCTTGCTCTTTTATAGTTGTTACACTAATTAACATTTCCACCAATAGAGCATAAGGGTTATCTTTTCTCCACATTATCTCCATAAAATATCTGTCTTCTTCATAGCAGCCATTCTTAAAGATATAAGGTAATATCTAATGTGGAAATAATTTATACTTCCTTGTTGACTACTGAGAAGTTTTATGTACTTGTTAGTGATTTGTGTGTCTTCATTGGAAAAATATCTATTCAGTTCTCAAAAATGCATATATATCTTAAATCATCACATTGTACAAATACATTACAATTATATTTATTTAATATACTTCAATAAAATGTTTTTTACTTCAATAAAATTTTTATTTTTAATTAACATTAGCATTCAGTATTATTTTATATTAGTTTCAGGTGTGCAACATAATGTTTAGACAACTATATAATTTATGAAATGATCTTTCTAGTATTTCAAGTACTGACCTGGAACAGTTACTATATTACATATTTAAAAACCATCATAAATAATTATTACATTATTATTGACTGTACTCCCTTAGCTGTACTTTACATGTCCGTGACTATTTTTAACTACAAATTTGTACTTATTAATCTCTTCACCCTTTTTACCAGCCCCCAACCCCTCTCCCACCTAACAACCATCTGATTTTTCTCTGTATCTATGATTCTGTTTCTCTTTTATATGTTCACTAATTTTGTTCTTTAGATTCCTCATGTAAGTAAAATATTATGATATTTGTCTTTCTTTGTCTTATTTATTTTACTTCTCATAATACTGTCAACCTACTACATTCCTGTTATTACAAATGGTAAGATTTCATTTTTTTAATTGTCAAGTCATATTCCATTGAATATATATACCACATCTTCTTTATTATCTTGTCTTCATGAGCACTTGGGTTGCTTCCATATCTTGGTAATCATAAATAATGCTGCAATGTTCTGAGTTTCTTCAGATGTATACCCATAAGTGGAATTACTGGGTCATAAGGCAGTTTTATTTTTAATTTTTTTGAGGAACCTCCTTATTGTTCTCCATAGGGGCTGCACCAGTCTGCATTACCAACAAAAATGCACTAGGGCTCTTGTTTTTCCACATCCATGACGGCAATAGTTGTTTATTTATATATTTTATTGTTGTTACTTTTTTTAAGCAAGAAAGAGACAGTGAGACAGAAAGAGACAGAGAAAGGGGCATATAAAGACAGACACATAGGAAGGGAGAGAGATAAGAAGCATCAATTCTTCATTGCAGCTCTTTGGTTGTTTATTGCTTACTTTTTCATATGTGCCTTGACCCAGGGGTTCCAGCTGAGCCAGTGACTCCTTGCTCAAGCCAGCTCTCTTGGGCTTCAAGCTAACAGTCATTGGGTCATGTTTATGATCCCATGCTCAAGCTGGTGAGCCAGTGCTCAAGCCAGTGACCTCCAGGTTTCAAACCTGGGTCCTCAGCATCCGAGGCCACTGTGGCACCACCTGGTCAGGCTGATTTTTTATTAATAACAATTTTGACAGGTGTGAGGTAATATCCCATGGTTTTAGTTTGCATTTCTCTAAGAATTAGTGACATTGAGCTTCTTTTATATGTCCATTGGTCATCTCTATGGCCTCTTTGGAGAAGTGTCTATTTAGGTCCTTTGACCATTTTTTTTTTTTTACAGAGGCAGAGATAGACAGGGACAGACAGACAGGAATGGAGAGAGATGAGAAGCATCAATCATCAGTTTCTCATTGCGCGTTGCGACTTTTTAGTTGTTCATTGATTGCTTTCTCACATGTGCCTTGACCGCGGGCCTTCAGCATACCAAGTAACCCCTTGCTTGAGCCAGCGACCTTGGGTCTAAGCTGGTGAGTTCTTTGCTCAAGCCAGATGAGCCCGCGCTCAAGCTGGCAACCTCGGGGTCTCGAACCTGGGTCCTTCTGCATCCCAGTCCGACGCTCTATCCACTGTGCCACCACCTGGTCAGGCCCTTTGAACATTTTTAAAAATTTGAATTTATTAAGGTGACACTAATTACTAGATTATACAGTTTTCAGTTGCCCAATTCTATGATTAAAGTATAAAAATGTTGTGTATATATTTTATTGGATTTTGGTTTTTGGTTGGGAGGTGTTGAGTTGTACATGTTCTTTACAAATTTTGGATATCAGCCTCTTATAAGATGTATCATTGGTGAATATCTGCTCCCATTCACTGGTTTTTCTTTTTTGTGTGTGACAGAGACAGAGACAGAGACAGAGAGAGGGACAGGTAGGGGCAGACAGGAAAGGAGAGAGATGAGAAGCATCAATTCTTTTTGTAGTACCTTAGTTGTTCATTGATTGCTTTCTCATATGTGCCTTGACGGGGAGGGGGAGCCTACAGCAGACCTAGTAACCCCTTGCTCAAGCCAGCAACCTTGGGCTCAAGCTGGTGAGCCTTGCTCAAACCATATGAGCCCATGCTCAAACTGGCAACCTCAGGGTTTCATACCTGGGTCCTCTGCATCCCAGTCCGATGCTCTAACCATCGCACCACCGCATGTTCAGGCTCTCTATTCATTTTGTTGATAATTTTCTTTTAGCACAGAAGAATTTTAGTTTGATGTAAACCCACTTATTTTTTCTTTTGTTTCCATTGCCCAGTAAAGGATTTTAGAAATAATACTCCTAAAAGAAATATCAGAGAAATTTTATAGTTTTTTTTACAATTTTTAATTTCTTCTTTTTTTAACTTTATTTAGAAAATTAAATTAACATGATGACAATGATCAATAAGATTACATAGGTTTCAGGTAAACGTTTCTATAGCTGTTGATTATGTTATATACCCACTACCCAAAGTCAAATCATTTTCCATCATCTTATATTTGGCCCACTTTACATCCTTCCCCCTATCTCCTTCCCTCACAGCTTCCTTCTCCTGGTAACAACTTCATTTTTATCTACCCTATGTTCATGAGTCTCAGTTTTACATCCCACATATGTATGAAATCATACAGTTCTTAGCTTTTTCTAATTTATTTATGTCACTCAATATAATGTTCTCAAGGTTGAAAATGGCAAGAGAGGCCCTGGCCGGTTGGCTCAGCGGTAGAGCGTCGGCCTAGCGTGCAGAGGACCCGGGTTCGATTCCCGGCCAGGGCACACAGGAGAAGCGCCCATTTGCTTCTCCACCCCTCTGCCGCGCTTTCCTCTCTGTCTCTCTCTTCCCCTCCCGCAGCCAAGGCTCCATTGGAGCAAAGATGGCCCGGGCGCTGGGGATGGCTCTGTGGCCTCTGCCCCAGGCGCTAGAGTGGCTCTGGTCGCGACATGGCGACGCCCAGGATGGACAGATTATCGCCCCCTGGTGGGCAGAGCGTCGCCCCTGGTGGGCGTGCCGGGTGGATCCCGGTCGGGCGCATGCGGGAGTCTGTCTGACTGTCTCTCCCCATTTCCAGCTTCAGAAAAAAAAAAACAAAAACGAAAAAAACAAAAAAAAAAATGGCAAGAGATCATCATGTCTTATGGCTGAGTAGTATTCCATTGTATAGATATACCACATCTTCTCTATCCAATCCTTTATTGAGGGACACTTAGGTTATTTCCATGTATTGGCCACTGTGAATAATGTTGCTAAGAACATGGGGTACATGTGTCTTTGTGTAAAAATGTTTTCAAGTTTTTTTCAGGTAGATAAACAGTAGAGCTCTGCTGGGTCATATGGTAGTTCTAGTTTTAATTTTTTTAGGTACCACTATACTTTCTTCCATAATGGCTATACCAGTTTACATTTCCACCAGTAGAGAATTAGGGTTCCTTTTACTGCGCAAGCTTTCGAACACTTGTTGTGACCTGTCTTGTTGATAACAGCCAATCTAACAAGTATGAGGTGATATCTCATTGTGGTTTTGATTTGCAGTTCTCTAATAGCTGGGAAAGATAAGCATCTTTTTATATATCTTTTGATTATTTGTATGTCCTCTTGGGAGGAGTGTCTGTTCAGGTCATCTCCTCATATTTTAATAGGATTGTTTACTTGTTTGTTGCAGAGCTTTTGAATTCTTTATATATTTTGGATACTAATCCCTTATTAGAGCTGTTGTTTGTAGTTATTATCTCCCATTTAGTTGGTTGCCCATTTTTTGTTGTTGTTGTCAGTTACTTTTGCTGTGCAGACGTTTTTTAGTTTGATGTAATCTTATTAATTTATTTTAGCCTTTACTTCCATTGTTTTTGGGGTCAAATTCATAAATTTTTCTCTATAGTCAAAGTCCATGAGTTTAGTACCTGTGTGTTCTTCTATGAAATTTGTTGTTTTAGATCTAATATTTAGGCCATTCATTCCTTTTTTATTAATTTTTGTTCAGGGGAACAAATTATAATCAATCTTTATTCTTTTGCATGTGGCTTTCCAATTTTCCGAGCACCATTTATTGAAGAGGCTTTCTTTTCTCCATTGTGTGTCTTTGGTTCCTTTGTTAAAGATGATTTGTCCATACATATGTGGTTTTATTTCTGGGATCTCAATTCTGTTCCATTGGTCTGTATGTCTGTTTTTCTGCCAATACCATGCTGTTTTGATTATTGTGACTCTATAGTATAATTTGAAGTCAGGTAGTGTGATACCTTCAACTTCATTCTTTTTCCTCAGGGTTGCTTTGGCTATTTGGGGTTTTTTATTGTTTCATACAAACCAGGTAATTTTTTTTGCTCTATTTCTTTAAAAAATGACATTGGGATTTTAATGTGGATTGCATTAAATCTGTATATTTCTTTGGGTAATATGGCCATTTTAACTATGTTGATTCTCCCAATCCACAAACATGAATTCCATTTTATTGTATCTTATTCATTTTTGTTCAAAATGTTTTGTAGTTCTGTATATAAATCCCTCACATCCTTTGTTAAATTTATTCCTAGGTAATTTTTTTAAATTATATTTTATATTTAATATTGTTTTTGCATTAATTTCAAGTGTATAGCATAGTGTTTAGAAGAACATATGCTTTACAAAGTGTTCTTTCAGATATTTCCAGGATCCACTTGGCAGTAGATTTAGTTATTACTATATAATTTACTATGTTTCTTATGATGTTCCTTACATCTTCATAATTATTTTGTAACCACTATTTTGTACTTCTCAATTCCTTCAACATTTTAATCTAGTTCCCTCTCATCTGACAATAGTCTGTTTTCTGTAGCTAGGAGTCTGTTTCTTTTTTGTTTGTTCATTTTTATTGTTCTATTGATTCCATGTATAAGTGAAATTATATATTATTTGTCTTTTTTGACTTACTTATTTTACTTATTATATATAATACATTCTAGATCTGTTCATGCCATTGCAAAAGGTTATTCATTCTTTTTTATGGATAAGTAATGTTCATTGTTCATATGTACCACAATTTTTTTTATCCACTCATCTATTGATAGGCACTGTGGCTGCTTCCACAATGGGTTATTGTAAATAACACTGCAGTGAGCAAAGGGGTTCAAATATTATTTTGAATGAGTGTTTCAAGTTTCATTGGATAGTCTCAGAAATGGAATCATTGGGTCCTAAGAAAGTTCCATTTTTAACTTTTAAGAAAATTCCATACATTTTTCAATAGTGACTATACCATTCTATACTCCCACCAACAGTGTGCATGGTTTCCTGTTCTTTACATTCTCCACAATAACTTGTTGTTTATTTTATTTATTAATAGTCATTCAGAAAGTGTGAAGTGAAATCTTTTGTCATATTTTCATTTCTCTGATTAGTGATGTTGAGTATCTTTTTATATTTTATTGGCCATCTGTATGTTTTCTTTTGAAAAGTGTCTATTTTAGTCCTCTGACCATTTTTTAAATTGAATTGTTTGTTTTTTACTGTTGAGTTGTATGAACTCTTTATAATTTTGTATATTAACCCCTTATCAGATAAATCAGTAATGAATATCTGCCCAAATTAAGTGGATTGTCTTTTAATTTTGTTGATGGTGACCTTTGTTGTCCAAAAATCTTTTCAGTTTGATGTAGTCTCATTTGTTTATTTTTGTTTGTTTGTTTCCTGTGCCCAAAGAGTTATATCTGAAAAAAATATATATGTTCCTAAGAGAAATATCTGAGATTTTACTGCCAATGTTTTCTTCTATGAGTTTTATGGTTTTCAGTCTTACACTTAAGTCTTTAATTCATTTTCATTTTATTTGGTTATATGGTATAAGAAAGTGATCTAGTTCTATTTTTATGCATGTATCTGTCCAATGTTCCCAACATCATTTGTTGAATAGACTGTCTTTAAAACACCACTGTATGCTCTTTATCAAATACTGCTTGATCTTTTTGATCAAATATTTTTTAAACATTTTTTTATTTAATTAATTATGTTTACATAGATTCTAGGGTCACCTCGAATTCCTCCCCCCTCCCCCTATTCCCCTCAACATCTCCCTTGTCCCCCTCCCTATAGCGCCCTCCCCCCTTCCCTTAAGGTTGATCCCATCCTATCATTCCCTTTCCCTCTGTCCTCTTTTCCTCTGGTCCTTTTGATCCCTCCTCTGTCTCAATTCCGTTCCTCAGTTCTCATTATTCCATGTATTCCTCAACTGAGTGAGGTCATATGATATTTTTCTTTCTCTGCCTGGCTTATTACACTCAACATAATAGTTTCCAGGTCCCTCCATATTGTTGCAAAAGGTAATATTTCCTTCTTTTTCATAGCCCCATAGTATTCCATTGTATATATGTACCCCCACTTTTTAATCCACTCGTCCACTGACGGACACGGGCTGTTTTCAGATCTTCCCTATTGTGAACCATGCTGCCATAAACATTTCTTTTTTTCAGTTGGGGGTGCATTTCTTTTTTTCAGTTGGTGATATGGTGTCCTTGGGATATATTCCTATAAGTAGGATGGCTGGGTCAAAGGGCAGTTCCATTTCTAATTTTTTGAGGAATCTCTATACTGTTTTCACAGTGGCTGCACCAGTCTGCATTCCCACCAGCAGTGCAGGAGGGTTCCCCTTTCTCCACATCCTCACCAGCACCTATCGTGTGTTGTTTTGTCAATGAGCGCCATTCTGACTGGTGTGAGGTGATATCTCATTGTGGTTTTAATTTGCATTTCTCTAATAATTAATAATGTTGAACATTTTTTCATTTGTCTATTGGCCATCTTTGTGTCCTCTTTGGAGAAGTTCTATTCATTTCTTGTGCCCATTTTTGATTGGATTGTTTGTCTTCCTGGTGTTGAGTTTTACAAGGTCTTTATAAATTTTGATTATTAATCCCTTATCAGATGTATTGTCGAATATGTTCTCCAAATGTGTGGTTTGTCTTTTTATTCTGTTCATATTGTCTTTAGCTGTACAAAAGCTTTTTAGTTTGATATAGTCTCATTTGTTTATCCTGTCTTATTTCATTTGCCTGTGGAGATAATTCAGCAAAGATATTGCTGCGAGAGATGTCGGTGAGCTTACTGCCTAAGTTTTCTTGTAGGATACTTATGGTTTCACGATTTACATTTAAGTCCTTTATCCATTTTGAGTTTATTTTTGTGCATGGTGTAAGGTGGTGGTCTAGTTTCATTTTTTTTGCAGATAGCTGTCCAGTTTTCCTAACACCATTTGTTAAAGAGACTGTCTTTACTCCACTGTATGCTCCTACCTCCTTTGTCAAATATCAGTTGTCCATAAAGATATGGGTTTATTTCTGGGTTCTCTGTTCTGTTCCATTGATCTATATGTCTGTTCTTATGCCAGTACCAAGCTGTTTTGAGTAAAATGGCCTTGTAGTATAACTTGATATCAGGAAGTGTGCTATCTCCCACTTTATTCTTCTTTTTCAAGATTGCTGAGGCTATTCATGTTCTTTTATGGTTCCATATAAATTTTTGGAATATGTGTTCTATATCTTTGAAGTATGTCATTGGTATTTTAATTGGTATTGCATTGAATTTATATATTGCTTTGGGTAATATAGACATTTTAATTATGTTTATTCTTCTTAATCACGAGCATGGTATATGCCTCCACTTGTTTGTGTCTTTCTTGATTTCTTTTATCAATGTTTTATAATTTTCTGAGTACAAGTCCTTAAACTCCTTAGATAAACTTACTCCTAGGTACTTTTGTTGTTGTTGTTGCAATAGTGAAGGGGATTGTTTTCTTAATTTTACTTTATGACAGTTCATTATTCGTGCATAAAAATGCCTCTGAAATCTGTGTATTAATTTTATGTCCTGCCACCTTGCTGAATTCGTTTATTAGGTCCAGTAGATTTTGCCTGAGACTTTAGAGTTTTCTATATACAGTATCATATTATTCTCAAATAATGATAGTTTTACTTCTTCTTTTCCAATTTGGATGCCTTTTATTTCTTCTTCTTGTCTGATTGCTGTAGCTAGGACTTCCAGTACTATGTTGAATAAGAGTGGTGAAAGGGGGCACTCCTGCCTTGTTCCTGATTTTAGAGGAACTGCTTTTAATTTTTGTCCATTAATTATAAAGTTGACTGTGGGTTTTTCATAGATGGCCTTTCTTATGTTGAAGTATGTTCCCTGTATTCCCACTTTGCTAAGAGTTTTGATCATAAATAGGTGCTGGATTTTATCAAATGCTTTTTCTGCATCTATTGAAATTATCATGTGTTTTTCTCCTTCCTTTTGTTTATGTGGTGAATCACATTAATTGAAATATGAATGTTGTACTATCCTTGCCTCGCCTGAATAAATCCCACTTGAACATGATGTATGGTTTTATTCATGTATTGCTGGATCCAATTTGCTAAATTTTGTTGAGGATTTTAGCATCTAAATTTATCAGGGATATTGGCCTATAATTTTCTTTCTTTTGTTGTCTTTGCCTGGTTTTGGATTCAGAATTATGCTTGCCTCATAAAAGGAACTTGGAAGTGTTCCTTCCTCCTGCATTTTTTGAAATAGCTTGAGAATGATAGGAGTCAATTCTTCTTTGAATGTTTGGTAGAATTCACCAGTGAAGCCATAGGGCCCAGGAGTTTTGTTTTTTGGGAAGTTTTTGATAACTGTTTCGATCTCTATTGTTGTAATCAGTCTGTTTAAGTTTTCTGATTCTTCCAGATTGATTTTTGGAAGGTGATATGTTTCAAGGAATTTGTCCATTTCACCTAGGCTGTTTGGTTTTTTGGCATACAGTTCTTCATACTATTTTCTTATGATATTTTGTATTTCTGTTGTGTCAGTTGTTATTTCTCTACTCTCATTTCTAATTTTATTTATTTGAATCCTCTCTCTTATTTTCTTGGTGAGTCTTGTTAAAGGTTCATCGATCTTGTTTACCTTTTCAAAGAACCAGCTCTTGGTTTCATTGATCCTCTGTATTGTTTCTTGAGCTTCTATGTCATTTATTTTCGCTCTGATCTTTATTATTTCCTTCCTTCTACTACCTCTGGGCTTTACTTGTTGTTCTTTTCCTAGTTCTTTTAGATGAAGAGTTCGGTTGTTTATTTGAGCTTATTCAAGCTTCTTAATGAATGCCTGTAGTGCTATGAACTTCCCTCTCAGGACTGCTTTTGCTGTGTCCCATAAATTTTGAGTTGTTGAATGCTCATTGTCATTTGTTTCTAGGAATTTTTTATTTTTTCTTTGATCTTACTCTTAATCCATTTGTTATTTAACAACCTGCTATTTAGTTTCCATGTGTTTGAATATTTTTCAGTTTTTCTGTTGTGGTTGATTTCTAGTTTTATGCTGTTGTGATCAGAAAAAATGCTTGATATGATTTCAATCTTCTTAAATTTGTTGAGACTACTTTTGTGTCCTAACATGTGGTCTATCCTAGAGAATGTACCATGAGCACTTGAAAAGAATGTATATTCTGCTGCCTTAGGACAAAAGGTTCTAAAGATATCTATTACATCAAGTTGACCTAGTGTATCCTGTAAGTCTGCTGTTTCTTTGTTAATTTTATTTCTTGAGGATCTATCTAGTGATGTTAGTGGGGTATTGAAATCTCCTACATATAGTATTGCTGTTGATCTCACCCTTTATATCCATCAAAGTCTGCTTTATATATTTAGGTGCTCCTATATTAGGTGCGTAGATATTTATAATGTTTATATCTTCCTGTTGGATTGCTCCCTTTATTATTATGTAGTGACCTTCTTTATCTCTTACTATAGTCTTTGTTTTAAAGTCCATTTTGTCTGATATAAGTATTGCTACCCCAGCTTTATTTCATTTCCATTTGCATAAAATATTTTTTCCATTCTTTCATCTTCAGTCTATGTGTATCTTCTGTTTTGAGTTGTGTTCCTTGTAGTCAGCATATGTATGGGTCATGTTTTCTTATCCAAGCAGCTACCCTATGTCTTTTGATTGGATCATTTAATCCATTTACATTTAAGGTTATTATTGATATGTAGTTGTTTATTGCCATTTTATTCTCTAAAGCTGTATTCCTCTTTTGGTATATTCTTTTCCCACTTTGGTCTGTTTACAACAGGCCACTTAACATTTCCTGCAGCATTGCTTTGGTTGTTATGAATTCCTTGAGTTATTTTTTTAATCTGGGAAGCTTTTTATTTCTCTTTCAATTTTAAATGATAGCCTTGCTGGATAAAGTAGTCTTGGTTGTAGGCTCTTGTTCTGCATTACTCTGAATATTTCTTGCCATTCCCTTTTGGCCTCAAGTGTTTCTGTTGAGAAGTCAGATGTCATCCTTATGGGGGCTCCTTTGTAGGTGATAACTTTCTTTTCTCTAGCAGCTTTTAATATTTTATCTTTATCAATTAGCTTTGGTATTTTAATTATGATGTGTCTTGGTGTAGGTCTTTTGGGGTTTCTTTTTAATGGAGTTCTCTCTGCTTCTTGAACTTTTGAGACCTTCTTTGCATTGATTTAGGGAAGATACAGCTATGATTTGATTGAATAAAGTTTCTATCCCTTGTTCTTTCTTTTCTTCTTCAGGAACTCCTATGATATGGATGTTACTTCTCTTTATATTGTCACAGAGCTCTCTCAGAGTTTCCTCAGACTTTTTGAGTCTCTTTTCTTTTTTCTGCTCTGCTTTTGTGCCTTTGTTCATCTTGTCTTTCAATTCACTGACTCGATGCTCAGCTTCATCCATCCTGCTTTTAATTCCTTCCATTGTGGTCTTCATTTCTGATATTGTATTTGTCACCTCCATCTTAATCTTTTTTAATATTTCAATGTCCTTTTTTATACTTGCTATCTCTTTATTTAGGTGTTTGTAATGACCATCCATTGTTGTTCTAAGATCCCTAAGCATCCTAACAATCATTATTCTAAACTCTGCATCTGGCAGTTTGGTTATTTCCATATCACTCTGTTCCTTTTCTGGAGATTTCTCTTGTGATTTCAATTGGATTGCACTTCTCTGTCTTCTCATTATGTCTGTGTGTTTGGGTGTGTTGTTTTTAGGGCTGGTTGAGTCTAGGTTTGGTGTTGTCTGCCTCCAATTTTCAGTTCTGTTATTTTTAGGTCTTTTTGGGTTGGCATCAGCTCTTATTTGTAATCCACTTTCAGATTTAGGTTGCTTTGAAGTCTTGATTTGTTTGTTTTCTTCTCACTTGTAGTCTTGTTTACTGATCTCAGCAGGGGGCTTATTTGAAATTGTATCCAGGAATGTGGTGGGTGTAACCTGAGACTCTGAAGGCTTTATCTGCCAGTTACTCTCTCTGGGGGTGGGGTTCTTTCTCCCCTTCAGTAGAGGGAGGTGTATCTCAGATCTCCATGGAGACCTGAGTTTCTGCCCCTCCTCCCCACTTCTTGTTTTCAGCTGTGTCTTGTTCTGCTGATTGGAACTGGAGAGATGTCTGGAGATATATCATCTGGAAGCACTTTAGTCTTGTGTTATGTGGAAGGATCAACCCCTCCCCCAGCTCCTCCAGCACTGATTAAGTCAGCTTCTCAAGTCCTCCCATGCATTCCTCTGCCAGTCACTGTCTGTCTTTCTCTCCCCCCTTTCCTTTTGGAATATAAACCTGCCCTTTCAACACACCTCATTCCCAGGTCCCCAGGCAAGTGGTTGTGGGTGATATTTACTACTCTTTTCCTTGGAATGAGAGCCCTTCTGGGCTCTCAGCCTCACATCCCCTTTGTTCTTGTAATCAGGGGAGACTCACCACTTCTCAGTGCTCCCTACCAGGCTCACTGTGGCTTCTTATTTGCTACTTGGTTTTGGAGAGCTGGTCTTGTAGTGCAGAGTTGGTTTTTCACGTTGATTGTTCCTAAATTAATTTGTAATCCAGTTTGGTGGTGTGAGCTGGGAGTCTGTGCATCTGCCTACTCTGCTGCCATCTTCAGGTCTCTCTCCCCATCCAACTTTAAGCCAGCTTGAAACTAACACATTTAATTTAATCATGTAGGATAACATAAAATTCAATGGTATGGTATTGTAGTGTTCAAATATTATAATGGCATACTGACCATCAACCAAATGGCATTCTAAACTGGATATAACATCTGTCTTTTATTGATTTAATTTCATTCTACTGACTTAGATGGCCAAGAACAGTCTTTTAACCAGAATTAGAAGGCTATCGCACTGCACTCTACCTTGGTCAAATATTAATTGAACATGTAGGCATGAGTTTATTTCTGATTTATCTATTCTATCTCCTTGATCTACAATTCTGTTTTTATGCCGTCATTGCTGTTTTGTTTAGTATAGCCTTGTAGTAAAGATTGATTTCAGGTAGAAAAATTTCTCCAACTTTGTTCTTCTTTCTCAAGATTGCTTAGCTATACTGGGTCTTTTGTAGTTCTACATAAACTTTTGGATTATTTGTTTTAATTCTGTAAAATATGCCATTGGTATTTTAATAAGATCTATGTTGAATCTATAGATTCCTTTGGGTAGTATGGACATTTTAACAGTGTTTATTCTTCCTAACTATGAGGATATAATATGCTTTCATTTGTTTCTATTTTTTTCTGTTTCTTATAAAGTACAAGTTTTTTTTTACCTCCTGTTTTATATGTATTTCTAGGTATTTTTTTTCTATTGTAAATGGGATTGTTTTCTCAGTTTCCCTTTCTTCTAGTTTATTATGGATGCATAAAATTGAACTGATTTCTTGACATTAATTTTATATCCTGCCTCTTTACTAAAATCATTTATCAGCTGTAGAAATTTTTTCATGGAATCTTTAGGAATCTCATCAGCCTGGGATGCAGAGGACCCAGGTTCACAGCCTTGAGGTCACCGACTTGAACGCGAGCTCATCCAGCTTGAACACATGCTCCCAACTTTAGCATGAGGTCACCAAATTGAGTGTGGGATTATAGGTGTGATCCCATGGTCTCCGGCTTGAACATAAAGGTTACTGACTTGAAGGCTAAGGTTACTGGCTTGAGTCCAAGGTTGCTGGCTTGAGCAATGGCTCATTCACTCCACTGGAGTCCCCCAGTCAAGGCATATATGGGAAAGCAATCAGTTAACAACTAAGCTGCCACAGCAAAAAATTGATGCTTCTCATCTCTATCCCTTCCTATCTATCTGTCCCTATCTACTCCTCTCTCTCACACACAAAAAAAGGTGTGTCCTCTCCAAATAAAGACAAACCTACACCTTCGTTTTCTATGGCTAGCACTACTAGTACTGTGTTGAATAAGAGTGGTGGAAGTAGACATCCATATCTTCATACCTTGTTCTTGATCTTTAGGTAAGTGCATTTAGTTTTTCCATATTGAGAACGTTAGCTATTGATTTGTCATATATAGCTTTTATTATGTTGAGATATGTCCCCTCTATTCTCACATTGTTGAGAGGTTTTCCTAAATGGGTGCTGATTTTGCAAATGTATTTTTCTGCATTTATTGATATAATCACATAACTTTTATTCATTATTCTGTTTATGTGGTGGGTCACATTGATTTGTATATATTGAACCAAAATTGCATACCAAGAATAAATCCCACTTGACCATGGTGTATTACTTAATTTTTTGTTAATTTTTGTTAACAATTTTTATGTCTATGTTCATCAGAAATATTAGCCTATAATTTCCTTTATTTGTAGTATCTTTATCTGGTTTTATAATTAAAATAGTGCTGACCTCATAAAATAAAATTGATAGTCCTTGTATCTGTTTAAATTTTTTAGAATAGTTTAAGAAAATATTTGTTATTTTTACTTTGTATGTTTGGTAATATTTACTTGTGAGGCCATCCAGTCCAAAACATTGGATTGTCAACAGTTTTTTTAATTGCTGGGGGGAGGTTGGGTGGTAGGAAGTAGAGTAGGGTGTGAAAGGGATAAATGATGCTGGACAGAGACTTGACTTGGGGTAATGAACAAACACTACAGAGTACAGATAATATGTTATAAAATTGTGGATCTGAAACATTCATAGTTTTGTTAACCAATATCACTTCAAAAATTTAGTAAAAAGGAAAACACTTTTTTTAAAATAGTTTTTTGATTGCTCCTTTGATTTGGTTGGACGTAATTGTTTTGTTTAAATTTTTAGTTTCTTCATAATTCAGTCTTAAAAGATTGTATATTTCCAGTATTTTTTCAATTTCTTAAAGGTTTTTAATTTGGTAGTATATTGTTTTTCTTTTTTTAATTTTTATTAATTTTAATTTATTGTGCTATCATGGATTCAAGTGTCCCACTCAATATAACACCTTCACCCCCAATGCTGTGTCCCCCATTACACCCCATTTGACCCCTCCCTATTATTTCCTCTCCCCTTCCCTCTGGGATTTGCTGCCCTTTTATCTGTATCTGTGTTATGTATATATAATATAACTAATCTCATAACCTTCCCTGATCTCATCCCTTCATCCCCCTTCCCTCTGACAGCTGTCCCTATGCTGCCTATGACCTCAACTCTGCCTCTATTCCATTCCTCAATTACCTTTGTTCATTAGGTTCCATATATAGTAAGATCATATGATATTTGTCCTTCTCTACCTGGCTTAGTTGATTTAGCATAATAATCTCCAGGTCTATCCATGCTGTAGCAAAAGGTAAGATTTCCTTCTTTTTTGTGGTCTCGTAATATGCCATTGTGTATAAGCATTAAAGCTCTTTAATCCACTCATCCACTCATAGACACTTGGGCTGTTTCCAGATCTTGGCTATTGTAAACAATGCTGCAATAAACATGAGAATGCATATCTTCTTTTGAATCAGTGATTTGGTATTCTTAGGATATATTCTTAAAAGTGAGATAGCTGGGTCAAAAGGCAGTTCCATTTTTAATTTTTTGCGGAAACTCCATACAGTTTTCCACAGTGGTTGCACAAGTCTGCATTCCCACCAGCAGTGCAGACCCTCGCCAGCACTTACTGTGTATTGATTTGTAAATGAGTGCCATTCTGACAGGTGTGAGATTGTATCTCATTGTGGTTTTATCACAACATTTAGTGTGATATTAGCTCATGGTTTGTCATATATGGCCATTATTATGTTGATGTACATTTTCTTCTATTTTAATTTTATTGAGGATTTTAAGCATAAAAGGATGTTGTATCTTATCGAATTCTTTTTCTGCATCTATTGATAAGATTATATAATTTTGTTCTGTGTTTTATTGATGTGTTGTATTACATTGATTGGTTCCTGTATGTTGAACCAGCTTTGTGCTCCTGGAATGAATCATACTTGATCGTGATGTATTTTTGTTTAAAATGTTTTTGTATTTGATTTGCTAGTATTTTGTTTAGGATTTTTGATTCTGTATTAATTAGAGAAATTGGTCTGTATTTTTTCTGTTATATTTGCCAGGTTTTTGCATGAGAATTATGTTGGTGTCTTAAAATGTTTTGGGAAGTATTGGTACTTCTTCTATATTTTTGGAAGACTTTGAGAAGAATAGGTACAAATTTTTCTTTGAAAGCTTGGTAAAATTCACTAGTGTAGCCATCTGGTCCTGGATTTTAGGTTTGGGGAGGTTTTTGATAGTTGTTTCTATTTCCTCTCTGCTTATAGGTCTATTTAGGTTTCCTATTTCTTCATGACTCAGTCTAGGAAGATTGTATAGTTCTAAGAATTTATCCATTTCCTCTAGATTGTTGAAATTGGTGGCATATAATCTTTCATAATACTATAATATGATCCTTTGTATATCTATGATGTCTATGGTGATTTCTCCTCTTTCATTTTGGATTTTGTTCATATGAGTCCTTCCTCTTTTTTCCTTAGTGAGTCTAGCCAGAGGTCTGTCAATTTTATTGATATTTTAAAAGAACCACCCCTTTGTTGTATTAAATTTTTTATAGTTATTTCTTCTATTTTATTTAGATCTGCTCTAATTTGTAATATTTCCTTTCTTCTGTTGACTTTGGGTTGCCTTTGTTCTTCTTTTTCTACTTCCTTAAGGTGTGATTTTAGATTGTTTACTTGAGATCTCCCTTTTTTCTTGATATAAGCCTCTAATGATATCTATTTCCCTCTTATTATTGCTTTTGCAGCATCCCAGAAATTTTGATACATCGTGTTATTGTTTTCATTTGTCTGTATACATCATTTGATCTCTGCTTTATTTCCTTTTTGACCCAGTCATTTTTTTAGAAGTATGATGTTTAATACTCACATTTTTGTGGGTGTCTTACCTCCTTTTTATAATTGACTTTTAATTTCAAAGCCTTATGATAAGAAAATATGCTTGCTGTAATTTCAATTTGTCTACATTTATTGATGTTAGTTTTATGGCTCAACATATGGTCTATTCTTTGGAATGTTTCATGCACACTGGAGAAGAATGTATAATCTGACATTTGAGATGAAATGTCCCATAAATGTCTATTATGTCTATTTGGTCCAGTGTGTCTTTTAAAGCTGATATTTCTTTGTTGATTTTGTGTTTAGATGATCTATATAAAGCCACTAATGTTGTGCTGAAACCTCCAAGTATGATCATGTTTTTGTCTGTTTCTATTTTTAGGTCAGTTAGTATATGTCTTATACATGTTGGTGCTCCCTGGTTCAGTGCATATATATTAAGAAGTGCTATGTCTTCTTGACACAGTGTCCCTTTTCTTATTATGAAGTGTACATCTTTGTCTCTGGTTACCTTTGTTGTATTAAAGTCAGCATTGTCAGATATGAGTATGGTTATACTTGTTTTTTTTTATATTATTTGCTTGGAGAATCATTTTACAACCCTTAACTTTAAATCTACTTTTGTCCTTGAAGCTTAGTTGTGTCTTTGAAAGCAGCATATGTCTGGGTTTTGCCTTTAGGTCCTATCTACTACTCTGTGCCTTTTTATTGGTTAGTTCAATCCATTCACATTTAGGATAATTATTGACACTTGAGGATTTCTTATAAGCATTTTACGTTTTGTTTCCCAGTAGCTCTGTGTCTTATTTGATTATTCTTTTTTTTGTTTGTTTCTGTTAGTTTTGTTTAGTGGTATTACAAATTTTTTTCTGTTTATTCTTTTTTCAAACTGTGTGTTTCAATAGTGGCTTTTTTGTGGATGGTTGCCTTTAGGTTATTAGGAGAAAAATGTTTATATATACAAAAGTCAATTGTCTTATGAGTGCTTCTGCACTCCATCTTCCTTTGTTACTGTAAGCCTTTATCTCCCCTTTTATGTTATTGTCAAAGATTATCCTTGTTTTTATTGTGACCTTGTTGGAGCTTTTGCTTGTAGTGTTGATTTGTTTTGTTTTTGTGTCTGGTTGAATAACCCCCTTGAGTATTTTCTGCAGTGCAGATTTTCTGGTGATAAATTCCCTCACCTACTGTATGTCTAAAAATGTTTTATTTCTCATTCATATTTGAAGGAAGACTTTGATGGATATAGTATTCTTGACTGGTAATTTCTCTCTTTCAGTTTTGAATGTTTGGGTCCACTCACTTTTGGTTTGTAGAGTTTCATCTGAGAAATCTGATCATAAACTAATGGGTTTTATATATTTATACACACACACATATTTATTTATATATATATATTTCTTTTTTTCTTTTTTCTAACTTCCTAAAGGATTCTTTCTTTGTAGTTGATTTTTGACAATTTTATTATGATTGCCTTGGAGTGGGTCTGTTTGGGTATGATAACTCAACATTCTGTTTGCTTCTTGGATTCAAGGGTCTAACTCTTTCCATAGACTTGGGAAGTTCTCATCAATTATTTGTTTGAATAGAATCTCCATTTCCTTCTTCCTCCTTTCTTCTTTTGATATACCCATAATTCTTATATTACTCTTTCTGATGGAGTCAGACAATTCTTGTAGAGCTCTCCCAATTCTTTTAAATTCATGAGTCTCTCTCCTCTTCTCTCTGTACTATCTCTAGTTTCCTGTATTTGATGTCACTGATTCTTTACTTTATCTGCCTTGTTCTGTTACCTAAACATGTTACCTCAGTCTTCAATTCATGTATTGAGTTCTTCATGTGATTGGAATTTTTTTCTGGTAAATTTTTATTTTCTTACTGAACTATGTTTGTGTTTTGTGTAGACACTGTATTTGATGCCTTATTCCTTGTTGGCATTTGAAAGTGGTTTTGTTACAAGCCCTAACAACTAAAAAAATAAAAAAATAAAATAAAAATATGATAAATATTAAAAATTTATGACAAGTGAAGAAAAAACAGAAAAAATATCAAAATCAAATAAAAACAGCAAAAACAAAGTACCCACAAAAAATAAAAATAAAAAATATTTAAAAATTAAGAAAATAAAATTCAAAACTGAAAAAAAGATAAAAAGGAATTAAAAGAATAAAAAGTACAAAAGGGGTAAAAAAGGAAAAGTAAATTTCAATTTTAAGAGGTTTCTTCCAGTAAGTGTCACTATATTACAACTTTTAGCTCTGTGAAGTTCCTATATCATCCTCTACTGAGATGTTTCTGTGGCAATGATGTAGGTGAGGCTGCAATAGTGTTGATGGATGGGGCATGTTGTGAGGGCTTTATGGCTTTAGTCTTACAGCTTTGGTTTTACAGTTTTAGCTTTCTAGCTTTACAGCTGTAGCAATCGTATTCTCTGGCATCTGAGCACTTCTTCCCATGTCTCATTAGATCTGGCGACTGGACATGGAGCACATCTCTTTTTCAGGGGAAAAAAAAGTGGCTCTGTAGAGCTAGCTATAGGCTTGTCTCTGCCACTTTCCATACTGTGAGGTGGCATCTGGGAGGCTAGGGGGCCACATTTTAGCTTTCTCTGTCTCTACTGAGTGAGGGCTGCAGGCCAATTGTGAGAACACTGGCCATAATCCTATGCTCTGTCTACTTTGGTTTATTTCCCCCTCTTCCCCTCCATGTCACTGCTACTTCTGGCAGAATAAGACCCAGTCACTCCTAGTTTCTCTCTCCATACTCCTCAGACAAAATCCGGAGCTCCTGAGCTTCCCTCCTTCTTATAGTTTAGTAGAGAAAAAAACCCTGTCACTCCAAGTTTGTTTCCTCTCCTCTCCAAAGGCCTCCACAAATGCATTTTATCTTCCACCCTTTTTTCACCCCATCCCACTTTTAGTTCATTCAGTGCGTGCTTCTTTCAGGCATCTCTGCGAGCCCAGCTTTGGTTCCTTTGTTGCATTATACTTGTTCAATTTGTTGTAATTTTAAAGGGGGGGATCAGGAGTATCTCTCACACTGCCATTACTCTGATATCATTTCTCTCTTTTAAACATTTATTCTAATATTGACTTTATAGTGATGAATTCCTTCAACCTTTTTGGGTTGTTTTTGTTTTTTGGGGGTTTTTTTGAGGGGGGTCTGGAAATCTCTTTATTGCTTTTTAAATTTAATTTAATGTGTTTTTTCCCTTTTTCAATTTAAAATGAAAACCTTGCAGGATAGAGTAGTCTTGATTGCAGATCCTTGCTTTTCATCACTATGAATATTCTTTAACTGCCATGGTTGACACATGGGGATTTTAATTTTTTATCACTTACAGTATGGTTATAATGAATAGATGTGCATTCTTTTAAACACAGAGACCTTCTAGTTTTCAAAAGTATTTTTTTGTTTCAATATTGCCTAACTGGTAAAAAGTATTTGACATAAAAATGTATAACTTTGGGGGTAAAATGGCATTCCAACGTTTATGTTGTTCTCCATGAAACTTTTTTTTGTATTTTTTTTGTATTTTTCTGAAACTGGAAATGGGGAGAGACAGTCAGACAGACTCCCGCATGCGCCCAACCGGGATCCACCCGGCACGCCCACCAGGGGCGACGCTCTGCCCACCAGGGGGCGATGCTCTGCCCCTCTGGGGCGTCGTTCTGCCACGACCAGAGCCACTCTAGCGCCTGGGGCGGAGGCCAAGGAGCCATCCCCAGCGCCCGGGCCATCTCTGCTCCAATGGAGCCTAGGCTGCGGGAGGGGAAGAGAGAGACAGAGAGGAAGGAGGGGGGGTGGAGAAGCAAATGGGCGCTTCTCCTATGTGCCCTGGCCGGGAATCGTACCCGGGTCCACCACACGCCAGGCTGATGCTCTACCACTGAGCCAACCAGCCAGGGCCTTCATGAAACTTTTGATTATGATTTTTTTGGCAGGTTTGTGTGTGAGACTGTTAACACATCCCTTTAGTTGATAGCACAATAGTATGTAAGTCCGTATAATATCTATTATAAAAGATAAACTATAAAATGTGAAGCTCCTTATTTGGGGCCCATGGAATGTTCTATGTTTAAAATTGACAATATTTAGGTAATTCAGTAATTCATAGGGGTTTTTTTTCTTCTGTAGTTTTTGGGGCAGTATAGCTGCTAGAGAATTTCTTAGTGTTAAAGATATAGAAGAACTACTGGGAAATGATGAACTTTTTGACCAATTAGAACAAGAAACCATAGATAGAGTTAAACTGCCTCCCAATAACCTGGATGCAGTATCAGATTGTGAAGAACTTGATGAAAATAAGTTAGAAAGCACTCTTCCTCAAGATGTTCCTGGTCAATTAGAACTACATTCTAGTGCCTTAGAAGACATTCCATATCTACACACACACACACACAAAAAACATAGAGTTGCCGAAGAGTGACTAGAAAAAACTAAACAAAAAGTTTTGCAGCAGTACATTACAGAACAATAATGTATCTGCACTGAAATAAAAAATGACTCAACATTTGAAAAATAAACCACCTGCTGATATATTTGAAGAATTTTTTGATGAAATTCTTTTTGCTAAGCTACATAATAACCCAAAGTATAAGGTATGCAAGACAAAACAACAAACATAATTTTGACCTTTCAACAAATTGCCTTAGAAAGTTTACTGGAATATTTTTGTTATCTGGATACCATTCCTTACCACAGGAAAAATTATACTGGTGTAAAGATGAAGATATGAATCTTACCTGTGTTAGAAACTGTATGCCAAAGCACAGGTTTTTAGAAATAAAACGAAACTTGCATTACAACAACAATAGTTCCATAGTTGCCATGGAAAAGAAAGATTAACTTTTTTAAATTTGGCCTCTGATTGACAAATTGAATTCAAATTTTAAAAAGTTCAAAATATTTGCTCAAAAGCTTTCAGTTGATGAGCAAGTGGTAAGATATTATGGACACCACTTCTTTTTTTTAATAAATTTTTATTAATGTTAATGGGATGACATTAATAAATCAGGGTACATATATTCGAAGAGAACATGTCTAGGTTATCTTGTCATTAAATTATGTTGCATACCCCTCGCCCAGAGTCAGATTGTCCTCCGTCACCCTCTATCTAGTTTTCTCTGTGCCCCTCCCCCTCCCCCTAACTCTCTCCCTCCCTCCCTCCTGCATCCTCTCTCCCCCCATCCCTGGTAACCACCACACTCTTGTCCATGTCTCTTAGTCTCGTTTTTATGTTCCACCAATGTATGGAATCATGTAGTTCTTGTTTTTTTCTGATTTACTTATTTCACTCCGTATAATGTTATCAAGATCCCACCATTTTTCTGTAAATGATCTGATGTCATCATTTCTTATGGCTGAGTAGTATTCCATAGTGTATATGTGCCACATCTTCTTTATCCAGTCTTCTATTGAAGGGCTTTTTGGTTGTTTCCATGTCTTGGCCACTGTGAACAGTGCTGCAATGAACATGGGGCTACATGTGTCTTTACGTATCAATGTTTCTGAGGTGTTGGGGTATATACCCAGTAGAGGGATTGCTGGGTCATAAGGTAGTTCTATTTTCAGTTTTTTGAGGAACCACCATACTTTCCTCCATAATGGTTGTACTACTTTACAGTCCCACCAACAGTGGATGAGAGTTCCCTTTTCTCCGCAGCCTCTCCAACATTTGCTATTACCCGTCTTGTTGATAATAGCTAATCTAACAGGGACACCACTTCTTGAAACAATTTTTAAGAGGAAAGCCGATCAGGTTTGGTTTCAAACAATGGGCCATGTGCTGCTCTGAATCTGGGTATTGTTTTCATATGGATATTTATGAAGGAAAATGTTAAGAACAACAAGTTGTGAGTGGTGTAGGAGCCTCTATAATAATGAAGATGACTTCTTTTCTGCAGTATCCATCAGAATATGAAGTATTTTTGAACAACTTCTTTACCAGCTTTGAATTATTATTGAGCTTGAAAGAATGTAATATAAAGGTGACAGGAACAGCATGGTATAATAGAATGAATAAGTGTCCCTTGAAATTTGATAGCATTATGAAAAAAGAAAAACATGGAGCATATGATTACTGTTATGATAAAAATAATGACATTTTTGCATTGATTTGGAATGACAATAACTGTGTCAAAGTTATGTCAAATTATTTAGGAGTTTCTCTACCTTTAGAGAAAGTGAAAAGATATTCTAAGAAAGAAAAGAAAGAATGTCGAGTGGATAGACCACACATTGTAGGGCAATATAACAAATATATGGGTGGTGTTGACAAGCTGGACTAGAATGTCCAAAAATATCACAACAAATTTAGAGGGAAGAAGTGGTATTTTCCTCTTTTTACCAATGCCATTGATGTTGCTGTTGTTAACACCCATGCTCTCTATAATGCTTCAAATGAAAGCATCTCATTATTAGACTTTAGATACAACATTGCAAGAACATATATGAAGAAAGACTCATTATCCAATCCTAAAGTCACCAGAAGACCCAGTTCAAGCATGACAAGGAGAAGCCATGTACCTGAAGGTGTTAGATTTTATTCAATTGGACATGTATTGGAAAGGACCTGTGAAGGAAAGCAAAGGAAATGTGCTGTCTGTAGAAATGGCACAAATGTGCACAAACAGTGTAGAAAATGTAATATTGGAGTACATGTCGGATGTTTTCCTGTTTGACATAGAGCCCGAGTTTGTCTTGTGTGTGTAATATTGGCCGTGCTGTTAAAATTTTTGAGACAGAATGTTCCATGAGTCCCAAATGGGTATTAATAAAAAAATTATTAAAACCAACTAATTTTTTTTTCAAATACAGACCCATAAATTCCATTTCCTAATTCCATTTTCAAACAAAATACATCAAAAAATCATAACTACAAACTTAGCATCTCTAATGGGTTTTAATGACAATCTCACCTGGCCTGAAATGTTTCTGTTGAAGAAATAGCTTATAGATGCCTTTCTAGGTAATTGTCTTTCTTTTGCTGCTTAAGATTCTGTCATTGCCTTTTTAATGAGAGACAGACAGACAGGGAATGACAGACAGGAAAAGAGTGAGACAAGAAGCCTCAACTCATAGTTGCAGCACTTTAGTTGTTTATTGATTGTTTTCTCATATGTGCATTAACCAGGGGTCTCCAGCTGAGCCAGTGACCCCCTTGCTCAAGCCAGTGACCTTGGGCTTTAAGCCATTGATGTCTATATGATCCCACACTCAAGCAAGTGACCCCGTGCTCAAGCTGGTGAGCCTGCACTCAAGCTGAATGAGCTTATGCTTAAGTGGGTGACTTCAGGATTTCAAATCTGGGTCCTCAGTGTCCCAGGTTGATGCTTTTTTCACTGTACCACCACCTGGTCAGGCTAACTTTGCCATTTTAATTGTAATATGTTGATGTGGTCCTCTTTGGGTTCATCTTGTTTGGGATTCTCTGCACTTTTTTGGATTTGTGTGTCTTTTTTCTTCCCACGTTATGGGAGTTTTTATTCATTATTTTTCAAATTGGTTCTCAATCTTTTTCTCTCTCTCTCTTGTTCTTGTACCCCAATGATGCAGATGTTGTTACACTTGATGTTGTGCCAGAGGTCCTTAACCTATTCTAATTTTTTGAATTCTTTTTTTCCTATTCTTTTTGTGCTGTTATGATTGTGGTTTTTGCTACTTTATCTTTCAATTCACTGGTTCTATTCTCTGATTCATCTAAGCTGCTCTTCATTGCTTCTAGCATATTCTTCATTTTGTTGTATTCTTTATTTCTCATTAGTTCTCTTTAATCTTTTTATGTTCTTTTTTATGATTGCTATCTCTTTTTGTTGAAGTTTTTTCTGAGTTCATTCATTCCTCACATAAGTATCTTGAGAATAATTAAACCATTGTTTTGAACTCTGTTTGCTTTCTTCCATTTCATTTAGTTCTTTTTCTGGAGATTTATCCTGTTCTTTCATTTGGGACATGTTTTTATTTCCCAATTTTCACTCTCTCTGTATTTGTTTGTGTGTATTAGGTAGAATCACTATGCTTTCCAGGCTCTGTATGACATCCTTATGTAGCAGGTGTTTTTTGCAGTCTCCATTGTGGTGCAGTCTCCATGATCACCTAAGCTATGTGCTCCAGGAATGACCTGTGTTTGTGTTATATGGACTCTCTTGTTGTAGTTGTGTCTTGGTTGCCATTGACTCATGTATCGGTGGAGTTTAGCCTCAGGTTGCCTGACTGTATTTACTTTTACTTCTGTGTTCAAGATGCTATCTGTGTGTGTTTGGGGGGGGGGAGGTGGACCCATTAAGCAGAATTTGCCACAGCAGTTTTTGGTTCCTGCTGAGATCTCCTTTTGGATGTGCCATTTGTGGAGGTAATCAGGTCATGCTTTGTTGCAGTCTGAAGCCAGCCACCATTTCTTTTTCTTTTTGGTTTTATTGTCTCCTGAGATGTTCTCCAGTGCTGGTCAATGTCAGATGTTGCTTGTGGCTGCTTCTGAATTACTTGTTAAGATGTACAATGTGATCCACTGTTGGTGGCTCCCTCTGCTAAGCCTAGCTAGATGTGTGTGGGAGGGGTTTTGCTGCACATGAAGTCTGGCTTTCATCAGTAATAAGCCTATGGCAATTCAGCAAAAGGTTAAGGCTCCCTGAGATTTGTTTATTCCTGCTAGTTGCCTGTGAGGCTCAGTCACTGAAAGAGCCTCTGGCATTAAGTGAGTTGCATTGCATAAGGCAGATTCTTAGTGAGTCACCAGGTTGATACAGATTTAAACTACATGTCAGTTTGGATTTATAACTCAGCAATAGTCTCAGGGTACACCAAGGCCAACGAACACTCATCTAGGGCCTTTGGACATTTATGATGTGGTGGAGACTCAGGGAGTAGTCAGGGGTAGGCCGATAGAGTTTATCAGGTTAAAACAATTTAATACTTGGCCATAGGGAATGAAGACTGCACAGAAATGTTAGCATCAGTTAGGGAACATGGTAGGGGGTGGTGGCCCTTGTTCTATAGTCACACAACTCAGTCTTTCCCTGAGTGTCTCTGACACTCTTCTGAGTATGCCTAGACTTCCTTGGGAGCTTTCCAAGAAAGACTGCAACCCAGACCCAAACTGGCAACAGTCATCAGACTCCTCCACAGTGTGCAACTTGGAAGTGCAGAGCCACAGAAAGTCAGGAACATGGGGCTAGTGTATTTCCCAAGGCCGATGCTATGGAGGGACAGTTCTGGTCAAGTGCATGGAGAAAAACACTCCTGGCCCTAAAGTCACTCCACTCAGCCTCTCCCTATGCATTTCTGTCACCCTGTGAGTCTGCCTGGACCTCGTCAAAAACCTTTCAAGATATACTACAATGCAGGTCCAGGCTGGTTGGCCACAGCTAGCTGATTTCTTCAGAGTTAGGAGTGTGGGTGCTGTGTTATCTCCCCAAACTGATGTTGTGTGGAGGGGAGTGTTTGACCCAGAAAAAAATGGTATCTGTGAGTTGGGTGGAAGAGGCACTCAGCAAAGATACATTGGCAGCTATTTCCCCAAGCCTCTCCTTGAATCACACAACCCAATCTCTCCCTGTATGACTCTTTTGTTTTGTGCCATTGTCCCTATGCCAGAGCTCAGAATGAGTGCATAAGATTTTATGCATTGGTTTGTAAAAGGATTCTTGGTAATGATAAAATTATTTTCTTTGTGGAGATGCTTTTAAGACTGACTAATTTAATATTTGTAGAAATGTTATAGTCATAGTACATAGCAAACACGTGTTTATTAGATATTAAATAAGTAAAACAATTCCAATAAAATAGCTGTAACCGCGCGCGCGCGCGCACACACACACACACACACAAAAGTGGATACCTTGCTTTCTAGTATTCTCCTGTTTCACTGATGAATAAAATCCTTGCTAATTGTCACAGCCAGATGTTATGCATGCTCCTCTTCTTGGTTTTGGTGTTCTGAACTGGGAAGCCTAGTATAAGGTTGAGACTCCTTGCTCCTAAGGTTGGGGGAGACCTCTGATGCTGAAATATACCTCCAGATTTTTAGCTGCTGCACATGGATGTGGGGCCAGCCCTTATAGAATCTCCACCATTCCTACCAGTCCTGACATGGCTTTTTCATCATTATAAGACTTCTGTTCAACCAGTTTTCAGTTGTTTATTCAGGTTAATTGTTCTATAATTTACTTGTAATGCTGACTTGGTCCTAAGAGAAGTTCAGTGTAACTTTCACCTACTCTTATGCCATCTTGGATACTCTCTAGTTATTCATTATAAATGCAATCATACAATCTGTCTTTTTGTGTCTGGATTATTTAACTCACCTTTTTTTTCATGGGTCATGTAATATATATCAGAACTTCATTTCCTTTTTTAATATTGCATTGTGTGTATATATTATATGTCTTAGTCCATTCAGCTACTATTACAAAACACTATAGAGTGTGTGTCATATAGAAACAGAAATATAGCCTGACCAGGTGGTGGCACAGTGGATAGAGCGTCAGACTGGGATGCGGAAAGACACAGGTTCGAGACCCCGAGGTCGCCAGCTTGAGCGCGGGCTCATCTGGCTTGAGCAAAGAGCTCACCAGCTTGGACCCAAGGTCGCTGGCTCCAGCAGGGGGTTGCTCGGTCTGCTGAAGGCCCATGGTCAAGGCACATGTGAGAAAGCAATCAATGAACAACTAAGAAGTCGCAACTTGCAACGAGAAACTGATGATTGATGCTTCTCATCTCTCTCCGTTCCTGTCTGTCTGTCCCTGTCTATCTCTGCCTCTGTAAAAAAAAAAAAAAAAAGAAAGAAAAAAAAAAGAAACAGAAATATATTTCTCCCAGTTCTGGATGCTATATTTCTGAGATCAGAGTGCCAGCATGGATGGGTTCTGGTGAAGTCCTTTCCTTAGGTTGTTTTGCATTATTAAGAATATTTTATGCTTTTAGCATATGTTTACACACACATAAATGATATAAATGTTTTGAATATTTTCTTTTAAAATATTAATGTTTACTCTTTGCATCCATGCAGAGATTGCTTCCATTTTTTAGAGATTTCTATTGCATAATCATCAGTTTCAGAACTCAAAAGGATTATTAAAATTGTTGAGCCCTTTGCAACAACATGGATGGACTTAGAGCTATTATGCTAAGTGAAATAAGCCAGACAGAGAAAGACAAATATCATATGATCTCACTTATATGTGGAATCTAATGAACAAAGTGAACTGAGGAACAAAATAGAGGCAGAGGATAGATCACAGGGACCAGAGGGGCAGTGGTTGGAAGGAGGGGGAATGAGGGGATGGGATCAGAGAAGGCAAAGGGATTCATGAAATTATATATACATAATACAGAGATATAGATAGCAAGATGGCAAATCCTAGAGGGAAAGGGGAGAGTGTTGAAGGGAGGGGGGCAAGGGAGGTGTGGGGGGAGACACAGGAGTAGAGGGTGAGAGAGTTGTACTCGTTGGGACACTTAAATCCATGTAAATACAATAAATTAAAATCAATAAAAAAACTGTTGGACCCCCTCAAAGGTAGAGAGCATGATGTAGCTTGCTTGATAATTTCCAAACATAATGTTGTCTGGAGCTGTTCTGTGGATATCTGATATAAGAACCAAATAAAATGTCCAAGTAATCACAAAGAGTTTTCAATATCAAAATAATCCTGTTAGGAGCTGGCCTCCTTTCTGGTAGGAGAAGTAATAAAAAGATAATTTTTCTTTGACTGTCTGAAGGATTATTATAACCTGCCTACATAGTAATGAAAACATTGCTTGGCAAGCAGATTCCTGAATTTTCTTGGAGATTTTTGCCATTCTTCTTAGATGGGTTGTTTAGGACTTCAAATTTACAACCATCAGGGCATCAGTATATAATGAAAAATTTGAAAATCAGAGTGTAGAAGTACTTTCATTAAACTTTGGCTTATCAAATTGTGGCAAGTGGAGTTTAGGTGATCTTGAGTACAAGATATATATATATATATATATATTGGAGACCCATTCACATGAATGCAAAAACAAGCAAACAAACAAACAGAAACCCTGATTCTTAGGTCTCAATATTACGGGAAAGGAGGTATTTTGAATGTGTAAAACATTGTACCACATGCCATTAGGTCAGTTAGTCACATTGTCAGTAACAGCTGAGACTATAGGGAAAAAACCCTAAATTTATTTGACAATAATCCACTATAAGCCTTCAGTTCCCCTTAGACTTTTGCATATGCGTGTTCTTGAACCTCTTACTACCTGTGTTTTCTTTAAGTATTTCATCTAAGCTGTAATTATTTTCCCCTCTTGGGTTTCTATACACTCAGAAGAGATCAGGAAGGCTAGTGTTAGAGTGATTTATGTGTCCCACCAAAACCTCTCTACATGTGGATGAATCTTTTTTTTTTTTTTTATTGTGACAGAGTCAGAGAGAGAAATAGAGAGAGGGACAGAGAGGGAGATCAGAAGCATTAGTTCTTTGTTGTGGTACCTTAGTTGTTCATTGATTGCTTTCTCATATGTGCCTTGACCAGAGGGCAACAGCAGACCGAGTGACCCCTTGCTCAAGCCAGTGACCTTGGGTTCAAGCTGGTAAGCCCACGCTCAAACCAGATGAGCCCACGCTCAAGCCAGTGACTTTGGGGTTTCAAACCTGGGTCTTTTGTGTCCCAGACTTATACTATCCACTGTGTCACCACCTGGTCAGGCCATGTGGATGAATCTTATCTGGCACTTACGGGCAGGGAAATAAAAACATCTGTTCTTTATATATATTCAGATTTAGAAGTAACACTTAAGAGTGCATGGAATTGAACCAAAAGGTTTTACTCACAAAGTCATATTGGCCTCCTTTCTGCACTGTAAACCAAACCCAAATCTATTAGTTCATTTTTTATGCCATTTCCTTCAGCAAGTCTGGATAGAATAGTGACTTGAGTATCCAAATTTAACAGGGCCATAGGAGTTTGATTTTCTCCTGTCACCAAAATTTCCCAGCATATTCAGACAGGTGCATATGACTCTTGATTTCCATTAGGGATAGGGAGTCCTCAGCCTTCATCCTATAACCACTTCCCTAATCTCTCATTAAAAGCGATAAGACAATTTATCACATATTTGAATTGTACATTTACTACTAATTCTTATAAATTACCCTCAAATTCCATTAATAAGCTGGTAAGGTCTTCATTCTTCTTCTTACAGAAAATCATGTCTCTTTCAGCATTTTATCCTTATTTCTACAAGTATCAAGAACTGTGAAGATTATGTTACCCTATTTGTGCATTAACAAGTTAGCAAGTTATAGTTTCTATAGAAGAAGACAGGGAACTTCTGGGTAGTAGAGGCCCTCAATAGGAACATAGAATAGGGCAGGGGTCAGGAACCTTTTTAGCTGAGAGAGCCATGAACGCCACATATTTTAAAATGTAATTATGTGACAGTCATACAACAACTTGTGTACATTACGCATTATCCAATAAAAATTTGGTGTTGTCCTGGAGGACAGCTGTGATTGGCTCCAGCCACTGCAACCATGAACATGAGTGGTAGGAAATGAATGGATTGTAATACATGAGAATGTTTTATATTTTTAACATTATTATTTTTTTATTAAAGATTTGTCTGTGAGCCAGATGCAGCCATCAAAAGAGCCACATCTGGCTCATGAGCCATAGGTTCCTGACCCCTGCACACAGTACGTGATAAACACAGTACACAGTAAGGATAGAATCAGCAATTCTGGTTAATCAATAGGCAGGGTAGATATCTCAAAAGTAAACTATTTCCCTTGCCCTTTTGTCTGTTATAAGACAAGAAGTTTCCCTTCCTGACTTCCTCATTCTTGTATGTTTCTACTTGTACGTATCAATAAATATCCATAGGGACTGGGGATCAGGGCTGTTCTCATGAAATCTGTATAGGAATTGTAAGGCGGTCTCCCCTAGGTCCCTCAGTGCCCTCCATCAGGTCTCCCAAGTACTTTTTGTATCTGCAATATTGGGTTAGAGACAAAGGATAGTTTATTATTCACAGTAACAGTATTAACCTGAATATCAGCATTTATACGCAGAGAGCCTGAGTCTCACTTTGCACTGGGTGATATATAATGGTCATATGACAACTACACGTAATGTAAGTTGCATTACAAGAATGGGAGCCTAGTTTACAAAACTCAAACCTTTATAATGGGTAGTAAGCATCCCTTCCCTTGGCTTTTGAAAGAGTTATTTTTATTATACTGAAATAAGCATTTCTTCCCTTTGCTCCAGAGTGAATCACTCAATCTTCCATACTCTAAGCAAACCTGCTCTTTACTTCAGAGATAGATACTATCTCTATCTGCTAAAGTTGCTTGCTATTCAAACACCTTTAAAAACACAGCTTAGAAGAGACTAGTTAGTGCCTTTCTTTCAAGATGTACAGAAACATATCAGACAAATGCACAATTGTCTTCCAACAATCTGAGTAAAATTATTGGTAATGTGCCAGTTTCAGGCTCATAAGATAATGGCAAGTTTTTCTCTGACATAAACTATCACCTAATGTGTGTAGTACCTCCCCTTGTTTAACTGATCAATAAATATTTTCAAATTTCACATGTGTGGGTGGTTTGGTATTTAATATTTATTTATTTTATCATTTCAAATATTGAAGTTTGTAGCCTAATCTCATTCTAGTCCAAGATGTATATGATTTTGAAATAGAGGTTTGCATATTTTCATATATTAAGATTTATCAAACTTTTCCCTCAATACTAGTGTATTTTTTGCCAGTAAGCAAAAATGTTCCTTATTTCCACAAGTAAAAATATATTCTCTTCCATTTGATTTTTAAAATTTTATAAATGTTGCATTCCAAAATTAGATAGTTTTTCCATCTACAATTTATTTTGTGTGTAAAGTGTGATGACGGAGCTCAAGTAAATTTTGTCCTAAGAAAAAAGAAACAGATTAATTCAGTACCAGTTATTGAATAAATACCTTTCCTCATTTTCTAAAATGTCACTTGGATTGTGATTAGTTTCCTACATGCAAATCTGTTTCCAGGTTCCTCTTACTTCACTAACATATTTGACCTTGATTTTTTAATTCTTGCACTTCATACAAACTACTTTCCAGAACTGCAAGTAATACTGTTAAAATATAAGACAAATCATGTCATGCTTCTGCTGAAAATACTTGAGTGGCTTCCCATAACAGTGTAAAACCCAAATTCATTCTAGTTACCTTCAAGGTTCCAAGGTATCAGCTTCTCCCAGATCCCCATCACCTCTCTGAACTCACTTCCTGGTATTCTCTACCTTACTCACTCAGCTTCAGCCATGATAGCATCCTCAGTGTTTTTAGAACAGGGCAGACCGACCACAAGTGCCTTGGGATATCAGCACTCACTGTCCCTCTACCTGGAATGCTCCTTCCCCAGACACAGGGTCAGTTCTCTCGTTGAGTACCTTTAGGTGGGTACTCGAAGGCCATTTTCTCAGGAAGGCCTGCTCTGCCCTTCCAATTTATCAAACTTCAGACTCCAGTGTGGAATTTCCTTCCCCATTTCTTGCTTCCCTTTTCTTCTTAACACTTATCACTTTGAAAATACTTTATATTTACTAACAGTATCTTGGATATCGTCTGCCACACTAAAATGAAAGTTCCATGAGGGTAAAATTATTTATATTTCTTTTGTTCACTAACATACCATAAGTGTCTGTGCCTACAAGACAGCCTGGCAGAGAGCCTACCTGTAGTAACTATTGGTGGGAGAAAATAAAATAAAAAATTGTGGTCCAAGTAAGCCTAAAGGGGAGCTAGGCAGTTTTCGCTGGGTCTTGCCACAAAATTACACACATAAATGCACCCAAGGCACAACTGGACATTTTATTAGAGAGAAGCAGGAAAGCTGGGAGCATGGCCAACTTGAGAGAGGATTCTGATTCTATAATAGGCTGAGGCCCTCTTCAGACCCAGCTGCTTGTATTCTTGTAGGATCCTTGTTGAGCCTTAAATGTTAGTTTACTGTTTTGTTTTGACATGATCTAGAAATAAGATTTTTTTAAATATGAAACCTTCCATTGTCAAAGAAACTAATTTAAACATAGAAAGCAATAAAAACATGAACACCAAACAAAGCAAGACAGCTGATTGAAATTGGCCAATGGGTGACCTACAGGTGTTTACCAGAATAAATTGACTGCTGTATGAAGAAATACTAACTCCTGCCATGGTACAGTGGCTTGCTTGTGTAATTCCTGAGGTAAACATCTTCAGATAATGTTTGGTAGAGAAGGAAGAGGAAATACCACCTTCTTTCAACTCCTGGAATCTCCCTGCCTCTCTCCCAACATGTTATGCATGGAGTTTGGGAGACCCGAGCAGTAAGGAGTCCTCAGAACACTTCCATTTGAGGCAGTTGTATATTTCAGTGAAGTGTGCAGTAGGTAAATCAGAGAGAGGATTTTGAAGGGAATGTCCCTTGCAGGAGTGCAGAAAGGCAGTGGGGGGGAGAATAGAAGGATGTAGACTCATGTGTTAAGATATATCTCTGAGAAACTTTACTGTGGTTACTTCAACCACTTGCCACCAACCACGAACCTCTATGTGATAATATAAAGTTAAGGACTTAAGTTATACTAAGCCTGACTGTTCCATGCATCTTCCATCACTTCCACAAACTTCCATTACTGTTCCCCTGTGCTTGGGGTGAACAAGACAGACCAGGAGGTCCCTGAGAAGAGTCAACAGTGACCCAATTTATTGGGATATAGCCAACAAATGGTGCTTCTGGGGGCAGGAAGCCTCAATTTGGTGGGGTACTAGGTGAAGCCACCTGTGGTTTCAGAAAGCTATTGAGAGAGCCATGGTCTGTCATGCCCCATGCCTTGGATATTAACAGTACACTCAATGTTCTGATGTCTCTCCTCTGTAGAAAATCAAGGTACAGTCCAGGGGGAAGAACAATGAAGGGACTGATGTATCTGGGTTCAGCTAGGTTTCATTTCTGTGGATAAAATACTTCCCAAAAGCAAGGTGGCGCATTTCTTCACTTCTGAGAGCCCCACTGACCCATTCCCCATAGGAATACTTTCTACAGTATAGGGTAAAGGAGCCAAAACCTTCAGGTCCAAGGTTTACTTCACCTGGGTCCTCTGGGAAGTGTAAGGCAACCCACAGTCGCATGCCTACGTGTGCAATGGTAGTGCATTTAGCCTGAAAGTTTGGGGTTCTGCTTTGTAGTTGTGGTATGACTTCCCTGAAATAAAAGTTTTAGGTATAAACTTGGCTCCTGCTTAACCCTTGAGTCATCCCTGTCAAAATATGCATTTAAGGAATGCCCAGTCCATCTGGTTTCACTGACAATTGCCACATCTTTTGTTTACAGAACCAGGGACAGCAATGTAGATACTGTCAGAAGTCCAACTTTTCCTTGGGCTTCTGCATCTCACATGGACCCCACTCCCCACAACTCTTTTTCTGTATTTTCACTCCCTTGTTCAGTCTTTCTTGATAATAATTCCTCCTTTGTCCTTTGTCAGTGTCCCTGTCCCTCTGGCCTCTCACACATGCATAGACCCTCCCTTTGAGTATTTGTTACCTCTCCCCAAATCCCTGCTAACTTTGTCTTTCTCCTGCTTCTTCTGGGCCTCTTCTAAGCTTCTTTGTGCCCTTCTCTACTCACCTTATTCTGTCTGCCTGTCTCGAAGCCCCAACATCTCCCTCTCCCTCTGTTGTTCTTCACCTCCACCCAGTTGGGTGCCCCCCCCCTCCTAAGACATCCCTCCTCCCAGGAGCTTCTCTGTTTCTGGCCCATCCCCACCTCTTCCTAAGCAGTCGCCTCCCTTTCACCTCTCAGCACAGTCCATGTCTAGTTCCTTCTCCTCCCCACTCCCCAGACCAGGACGCCTAAGCCCTATTCCGTTCTCAGCTGATGATCATGACACTAGCCGAACTTAATCACAGCCTGAATTTACAGCTGTCCTTCCTTTCATGCCCCATCCGCCAAACATACCCATTCTGTTCAACATGATAAAGTCCTTACACACAGCACGTCATGTCCACATACATTTGTATTTTTCAGAAGAAATCAACAGTTATGATGGCAACGATGTGGGTTAGTAGGGACTCTATAGCTTTCTACACATTGAAAAGTTACATTTTTTGTGTGTCTCCAAATCATACATGTGCCTCCACAAAATGTGGCAAAATTGTACCCTAACAGTTAGGACTTTTTCACCAAATCATAGACATAGATATGAAAATCATCATCAAACTTGATGAAATACACAGAGGGTTTAGCTTTGACTTGGTGAATTACCTTGCCTGTCCTTTTGGAACCATCTTCTTTGGTATATTCCACATGTTTACCTATCAGGCCATCTACAACTCCTTCTGGCTCCCTCTCTGCTGAAGGAGACTCAGTGGACTCTGGCATGATACGGAGGTCTCCTTCTTTATAATCATCTAGAAGCTGGTACATGTACAAGACAGGATCTTTCTCATAGGTAATGTAAAACCAGGCTTTCATGATTGGTGCTTGGGCTAAGACCATCCCTCTCCATTCATCCTTAGAACCATGCTCACCCTCAAACATATGTTCCACAGCTTTACCAATTATAGTATTTGCAAGGCGCACATCTCTGACTCTAGAAAATGGCACCTTATCAGGAAGGATTTTAAGCTTTAAAATCCTTTCATCTTTGTGAAGTTCCAGTCCATAGACACAGTCAATTCCATCATACTTCACCAGGTAAAGAGAGGGATTTATAGGCACCTGATCCAGAACAGTTCCTTTCCACTGGGTGATGGGCTCATCGCCTTCCTTCCATCCGTGTGAAATTCTGCATCCCACGATATTCCTGCGGGGCTCGGATGAAGGTCTGCCCCTTTGTTTCTTTTGAGAGGTTTTTTTCTTCCTCATATTTGCAGATCCGGTGTGAAGATTGACAGTTTCTCTGGTTTCCTGACTCCCAGCTACTTTTTTGTGGGGGGTCTTCATACCTGCAGAGGGAGGAAAGAGGCTAGGGAGAAATATTTAGTGTATTATAGCATGAAAATATTTTTCTCTATCGCAAAGTCCCTGGGCACCATGTAAACTGCTGCCAAAATTATTCAGATACGTCCAGCAGGAATACTGGTTATCAAGACATACTGGATGCTTGCCTGCAGCGCCCTCCCTCCAGGCTCCTTTGGCTGCGCTGGAGTTTTAGATAAGTGGTGGTTGTTTTGATTGAGGCCCCTGCAACAGGGATCAGAATCTTTTGCATAATTTCTGATCCAGTGTTGCTATTCAAGAGTCCCCACACCAAACACAAATATTCACCATTTCTTACATCCCACTCCATCTCTCCATTTCCACTAATGTAGTCCGCATGTCTCCCGCCCATCACGGTCTGCTCTTCATACCTCTTGCTTCCCGTAATGACGCCTTCTGCCTGGTGTTCAACTCTCTTTTCTTCGTCTCCTTCCTGTTCATCCCCATTTTCCCGCTGGGTGCCCACAACAATCCTCTTTCCCTTTCTGTCCGCCTTTGTACACCATCCAGGTGCTATTTGTCTCCCCCCGCCTCCCATCCCTAGTCTCCAAGTTACTCGTCTCAGTCTCTCTTATGTCCCATCCCAGAACCGACCCCAACTGTCCTGCCTACACAAACCAACCCCCATTCTCCAGTTTTCTAGCCCAATGCCGACCTCCCCACGTCTGGGGATCGCGGGCTTCACGTGCCCAAACAGAGGACACTTCACTGCTGCCTTTGCGGTGCGCCTGTGGCGAAAGTGGTTCGGCAGGCGCGGAGCCAGGAGCTTGTAAAAGCTGCTTGGGGTGGATCCGTAAACCAGGAGCGCGTCTGGGAGGGCTGCCTGGTAGGCGAAGAGGATGGCGGCTGCCTCTCCAGCACTGTGTCCAGGGGTCCTCTGCCTCCCAGTCTGCAGCGGAGGGCCCAGTGCCACATCGGGATCCCACCAGCCGCTAATGCTGCAGCAGTCTCCTCCCTCTTTCCGTAGCGCAGCTTCCTGCCAGGAGAGAGGCCTCCCCTTCCTGCCAAACAACGTGCGCCCCCTCCCCCAACTCTCACGCCCACCTCGGCCTTGGGCTTGGGAAGGGTTTCTTGGCTGCCGTACCCGCCCCTTTCCAAAATTAAGAGCAGCTTAGCCCACAACCCCACTCACTAATCACCTAGTGTTCGTTTCTCCAGTTCGGGGCCCCTGGCTCCCCACCCCCACCTTACCCCACCCCCACCACGGTGCCCTGCCCCATCTGCTTTCCATCTTCTAGGAATTCGCCCTTTCTTTTCCCTGTGTTTTCCTGCTGTTATTCTTTATATACAGAAACCTGCTCTTATTGTCATTTAAAAGGCTTTGTGGTAGGACGAGAGAAATGCATTAGTGCTCAGTCTGCAATCTTGACCCAATCTTTAAGTATTTTTTACTGCGTGGTCGTTTCTAGACTTTACTTCTTGAGGATAATCTTTTTTCTTTTTTCATTTATGTTTTTTTCCACCAATTGGAAAAAGAATTGCACGCACAATGTGGACACTGTAACATTCAGAAATTCACTTGAGGAAAATAATCCACCCTAAATCCAGTCATTCACCAGCATTCATTACGTCCTTTGCCGTTTTTCTAATCTCAAAAATCTGAGATCATTCTTGCAAAATTAGTTTTCAAAATTATTTGTAAAATAACTTTTATGATATTTTAAAAATAGTGTTTATAACGTTAGAACTACTACTCTGCATTAAATTTAATTTAACTTATTTTTACTGAATCATTTAAAAATAGAAATAAAATATTACAAAGAAAATTTAATTCTTTGTTATCCTCAAGTCTTGATCCTATTTTCTTCTTTAGTATTAGCATTCATGATTCAAGTTTTGTGTATTTTAATAATATCACACACAAATGAGGATTATTCATTTTGGCTCATATTTATTTTTAAAATGTACATTATGAAAGAAAATGACTGCATACTCTTAGGGAAAAAAAGAATAATTTTTTTTAATGGCCCATACATGACATCTGGGATATGGCTCTGGGTCATTGTGACTCAGGTGTATATACTGTGCAGCTGATAGGAATATGACATCTATACACATTGTAAAGTAACCAATAATGCATTTAGTTAAACAATACTTTCTAGAATTTCTTTTTTTACTATATAAATCTACTGTAACAATATTGAAGAAAATGTTTCATTTTTTTCTTTTGTCAACAAACCTGAAATTGAACTCTGATATTTCTCATAATCTATCTTGGCTTAGCATTATTTTAAACATAAGTTTTAGCACAGGAAAGTTATTTTTTCTGAATCTTGTTTTTATTACTCAGTATTTTGTTTTTGTTTTTGCTCTTTTAGTATATATGCTGCCAAAGTGTGCACAGTATTTTTTTTAAATTTGTCTGTTATATTTCTAACATTTTTTGTTACCTTCAAACTCTTGCAGAGTATATATATATATATATATATATATATATATATATATGACCTTTCGTCACTCATTGAACAATATATTCAAATATCCATTCTGCCTTAAATAATGATTTTGGTTCATTACAAATTTCATTAAAAAATATATATTGCAATAGCCTGACCTGTGGTGGCGCAGTGGATAAAGCGTCAACCTGGAGATGCTGAGGTTGCCGGTTCAAAACCCTGGACTTGCCTGGTCAAGGCACATATGGGAGTTGATGCTTTCTGCTCCTCCCCCCTCCTCTCTCTCTCTCTCTCTCTCTTTCTCTCTCTCTCTCCCTCTCTATAATGAATATATAAAATCTTTTTAAAAATATTGCAATAAATATCTTCTTATACTCGTTCCATAGTTTCTGCAGTGTATACATTAAAAGAAGAAATATTGAGTTGTATGTATCAGCCCTTCAAAGTTTAAAAATGGAACCAACTGCTACATTAATTGGCTGTGCCAAATTATGGTATACTTAGCATTGTAGTTATTCCATCTTCTCCATATCCTAGACTACTCTTGATATATCATCTTTTTGGTGTGCACCAAACTAGCGAGTGAGTAATGGCAGCTCATTGTTTTAGTTAATATTTTACTGATTATTAGTGAGTTTCAACTTATTTTCTAGTTTTTTTTTTGCCATTCAGTATTTCTGTAGTGTATGTTTTTGAATTTTTTTTAATTCACTTGTATGTCATTTACTCTAAAGTTAGCCAGTTTTACATATTCTACATAAAATTTTATATACACATAAAATATTGGCATCCATTCCCCTTTTAAGTTATTAGAACATTGCACATAAAAATTTATAAACCTTCACAAGGAGTTATTCTCCCGATTGTTATTCCTGTTTTGAGTTTGCTTTTTTGCCTTCTTTATTTATGTACTTATAGAAAATGTATTTTGAATATCATCGAGTGTAACATACTATTAATTCTGTGACACACTTTAATTTTGTGTACCAATAAAAAAGAAAATTACTGCCAATTCAACTATGATGAGTCATGAATTGTAAAACATGGACCACATTTAGAGGTTAAAATATGAAAAAATAAAAATAAAAAGGGAAAAAAGAAAATAAGGAAAGCAAATGGAAATATATATTTAGATACTATAAAATTTGTGAAAAACTTCTTAAATTAGATGAAGTATGGTATTATTGATGAAAATTTTAAAGCATAAATTGTGCCATGCTGTTTCTCCCTCCCACAACTTGCATATTTTTGCATCAAGCATTATGTTATCAGGTTATATAAACATAAGAACATGTTATTACTCTTTCCTTCTCAAAAATAGTCTTCTGATTCCATTTAATCTTCTAGTAACTATCTTATTTTTCTACTATTCTATGCAATAAAACTTAAAAGAGTTGCCTATCCATTTTCTTCAATGTCTTGTTTCTGTATAACCTATTCTGATTCTAGTCTGGTTCCCTTGCTCACTCCCCCAACATGTCATAAAAACTGCTCTTAAGGTCATCAATGGCCTCTAATTTTCATTTATTATTTGCCTTCTTACTTTATCAATCAGCAGTCTTTGATTATCAATTTTCCTTGGAAAACTTCTCTATTTGACTCTCAGGGTCCCACAGTCTCTAGGTTTTTTTGGTAATTCACTGACTACTTTGTCTTTTTTTATTCATTCCTCCTTATTACTTCCATAACTTAATGCTGTTATGTCCCAGGGCTCAGTCTGTAAATATCTTCTCTAGCTACACTTTCTTCCTTGATTATTTCATCAGGCTTATGACTTTAAATGTCATCTGTAAATTGGCATCTTTCAGTTGACCTCTCTATGTACTCAAGACTTGTAAATCCAGTTATTTACTTGACATCTCCATGGGGCTGTCCAACAAAATCAATATACCCAATCTGAGAATGTTATATTTCTCCTAAGACCTGCTTCACCAGCAGACTCACCTTCCCATCACAGTAAATGGAAGGTCCATTTTTCCATTTGCTCAAGGTATAAATTAAATATAATTCTTTCTCACAGCCCACATATAATTTTTCATGAATTTGTTGGCCCTACTTTCAAAATTTGTCCCAAATATGACCATTGCAAAGCCATCCTAATTCTATAACCAGTTTATTGAAAAGGTCTCTTTACTGGAATGATTGCTTGTACTCATGTTCCTTTATAGTCTGATCTCATATATGAATCAAAACCTACAATGTCTTCCCATTTCACATAGAAAAATTCCAAAGTACCTAGAGTTTCTTACAAGACTGTACATGGTTCAGCTTTTCTGTCCCCTCTCTGTTATCTTTCTGATATCATCTACTATTCTAACAAAGTAGAAACAGACTTGTCAATACACAGAACAGACTGACAGCTGTCAGAGAGGAAGGGGATTGGAGGTTAGGTAAAAAAGGTGAAGGGATTAAGCAAAGAAAATAAAAGTAAAAAGACACAGACAACAGTGTGGTGATTATGAGAAGGAAAGGAGTGTGGGAGGAGGTAGAAGAGGGTAAAGGGGGGCATAAATGGTAATAAAAGGACACTTGACTTGGGGTGGTGAATGTGCAGTGCAGTGTATAGATGATGTATTTTGGAATGGTAGACCTGAAACCTATGTAATTTTATTAACCAATATTACCCCAATAAATTCAATTTAAAAATTCACTCAAAATGAATTAAAGGGCCTGACCAGGTAGTGCACAGTGTATAGAGCATCAGCATGGGACGCAGAGGACCCAAGTTCAAAACTCCAAGGTCGCCGGCTTGAACACAGGTTCATCCAGCTTGAGCATGGGGTCACCAGCTTGAGCATGTATGTGGTCACTGGCTTGAGCATGAAATCATAGATATCAACCCCTGGTTGCTGGCTTAAATCCAAAGGTCACTGGCTTGAAGCCCAAGGTTGCTGACTTGAGTAAGGGGTCATTGGCTCAGCTAGTGACCCCTGGTCAAGGCACATATGAGAAAGCAGTCAATGAACAACTAAGGTGTGGAAGCGAAGAATTGATGTTTTTTCATCACTCTCCCTTCCTGCCTGTCTGTTTCTCTCTCTCACTCACTAAAAAAATGGATTAAATAAAACATAGGGAAGCACTTCTTTGACATTGGTCTTGGTGGTGATTTTATAGATATAACACAAAGGACAAGCAACAAAAGCAAAAATCAACAATAAGGACAAGGTCAAACTAAAAACTATGCATACCTTGGCCAGGTAGCTCAGTTGGTTAGAATTTTATCTCAATGTGTCAGGGTTTGGTCCCCAGTCAAGGTATGTGCAAGAAGAAGCCAATGAATTCATGAAGAAATAGATCAACAAATTGATGTTTCTCTCTCTCTTGTTTTCTTTCCTTTCCTCTCTCTCTAAAATCCATCCATCCATCCATCAATAAAAGGATATGCATGACAAAATTAACAATCAGAAAAAAAGAAAGGATGGGGAAAATATTTGCAAACCACATATCTACTAATAGGTTACTCTCCAAGATATGTAAGAAACTCACACAACTCAATGGCAAAAAATAAAAACAATCCAAATAAAAAATAGGCAAAGGAACTGAATAGACAATTTTCCAAAAAAGATATTCCAAGAGCCAACAGATACATGAAAAGCTGCTCAACATCACTAATTATCAAAGACATACACATCAAAAACATGATGAGATATCACCTCACACCTTTTAGAATAGCTAAAATAAAAAAGCCAAGCAATAATAAGTGTTGGCAAGGATGTGGAGAAAAGGGAATCCTTTTATACTTTTAGTGGAAATGTAAATTGGTAGCAGCACTATGGGAAATAGTGTGGAGGTCCCTCAAAGATTCTTAAATAGAACAACCATATGATTCAGCAATTCCACTTCTGGGAATATATTTGAAGTAAATGAAATCACTATCTCAAAGAGATACCTGTACCCATACGTTCATTGTGACATTACTTACAATAGCCAAGACATGGAAACAACCTGTGTCTATTGATGGCCGAATGTATAAATAAAATATGACAATATATATAATGAAATATTTAGTTATAAAAAGAATAGGGGCCCTGGCCAGTTTGCTCAGTGGTAGAGCGTCAGCCTGGGGTGTGGATGTCCCAGGTTTGATTCCCAGTCAGGGCACACAAGAGAAGCGCCCATGTGCTTCTCCACCCTCCCCCTCTCCTGTCTCTCTATCTCTTTCTTCCCCTTCCACAGCCAAGGGTCCATTGGAGCAAAGTTGGCCCAGGCTCTGAGGATGGCTCCATGGCCTCTGCTTCAGGCACTAGAATGACTCCAGTTGCAATGGAACAATGTCCCAGATGGGCAGAGCATCGTTCCCTAGTGGGCTTGCTGGTAGATCCCAGTCGGTCACATGCAGGAGTCTGTCTTCCTGCTTCCTAGCTTCTCACTTCAGAAAAATACAAAAAAAAAAAAAAAAAAAAAAAAGAAAGAAAGAAAACAGGGACACTTTTGACAATATGGATGAATCTTGAAGGCATTATGTCAAATGAAATAAATCAGAGAAAGACAAATGCTGTGTAATTTCACTTTTATGTGGAATCTAAGAACCTCAAACTCATAGAAACAGAAAAGAGTGGTGTTTGCCAGGGTTGTAAGTGGCTGTGAGTGGAGAAATGGGTGAAGATGGTCAAAGGGTACAAACTTCCAGTTAAAAGATGAACAAGCTCTGAAAATGTAAAGTCCAGCATGGTGACTATAGTTAACAGTTATGTATTCTATGTTTGCAAGTTGCTAAGTGAGTATCCAGCCGGAACTCAGACACACGGTCTCAGTCTAGCTGGAAGGGATCTACAAAATTCAAATTAAGTGAATACTTAGAGGAAAGAGGAGAAAAGCCGATATTGGTGAGCATAACAATCTGTCTCAGTACTAAGTCAAGTAGAATATTGAACTCTTCCTGGTTAATGGCAGAGGCACTCCTTTTCTCCCATTTATTCATTCAAACATTTATTAACATCAGTATTACTTAAAGTATTTATTACATTTTCTAGGTAATTAAATACCTTATTTATTTTATTATTCAAATTATTCCCACCTTGACAATTGGGGACATGTTCAGGTTGGTTCTTGTGGTCTTTTGACCACAAGGTTTATTATTCTGTTATTTCTCATTTGCTTCATACTTTTTATACAGCAGTGAGAAACTTGGGTTCCAATATCTGTAATATTTTTACTTAGTTGTTTAACCTGTGAACATGTAGTTTTAGAATTGCTAACCCATACCAATGTAAGAAACAAACTTACCATTTTACCAACCAGAATACTAACTGGTGTCAGCATATAGTTCTTTTTGTCTTTAGTCAACAGTATTCAGATAAGATCATGTTTTCCAAAGTCACTTAGTTACAAAGTTACTTTTTTCCTACCCCTTTCAGTGTGTTTATGACATTTTCTGTAATACAGTTGAATTTCTTTGTCAATGTCTGTATCTTTGTTTCTCCTGAGACGGTAATTAACTTCTTTTAGTTAGCAGGCAGTAAAATACACTGTTTTTTGGCATACAGTTCGTTGGATTTGATAACTGCAGGAAATCCTATGTCCACCACCATAGCATCATACAGAACAGATACATGTCCCTTAAAAATTTCTTCATATTTCCCAGTTTTAATCAACACTTTATCTCATTTCTACCTAATAAAAACTACTCATCTTTTTTCAATCCTTGTATCTTTATCTTTTCTAGAATTTTATTGTAAGTGGAATAATAAATTATGTAGCATTTAGAGTTTGGTGATCAATGAACAGCTAAGGTACCGCAACAAAGAATTGATGCTTCTCATCTCTCTCCATTCCTGTCTGTCTGTCCCTATCTGTCCCTCTCTCTGTCTCTGTCACACACACACACACACAACGAGATATCAGGTATTTGTGATATTTGTCAGAATGGCTGTCATCAATAAATAAACAAACAACAAGTTCTGGCAAGGATATGAATAAAAGGAAACCCTTGTACCCTGTTGGTGTGATTGTAAATTGGTGCAGCCACTATGAAAAATGGTATGGAAGTTAATCAAAAACTTTAAAATAGAACTACCATATGACCCAGCAAATCCAGTTCTGAGTATTCTAGCCAAAAAATCCAAAACAGTAATTCAAAAAGATATATGCACCCTTATGCTCATTGTGGCATTATTTATAATAGTCAAAATGTGGAAGCAACCAAAAATGTCCATCAGTAGATGAGTGGATATTATTCAGCCATAAAAAAGAATAAAATCTTGCCATTTGTGACAACATGGATGGACTTAAAAGGGAATAATGCCAAGTAAAATAAGTCAGAGAATGATAAATACCATATGAATTCAGTTATATGTAGAATGTAAAAGAACACAAAATAAATGAATAAACAAAACAGGAACAAACTCAGATATGGAGAACAATTTGATGGTCACCAGATGGGAAGGCAGTTAGGGGGATGGGTGAAAAAGTTGAAAGGGGTTAATAAGTACTAATTTTCAGTTATAAAAATAGTGACATGGATATAAAGTAAACCATATTTAATATTATCAATAATATTGTAATATCTATGTATGATGGTAAATGAGTGCTAGACTTATTGGGATGATCAGGTCACAAGCTATATAAATATCTAATTATTATGTTGTATACCTGAAACTAATATAATGCTGTATGTTAACTGTAATTTTTTTATTAAAGAAAGAAAATCAATTAGTGCAAACTGTACTTGAAAGTATTATTTTTTAATTCTATTGCAAATGTAATTTTTTTCTTGATTTGCATTTTGGGTAGTTCATAGGATTTAATTTGGATAGTTTACTTGTATAGAAATACAAGTGAACATACACACATCTTTATATCATCTGTATCTATAATCTATCTATATTCTATATTATCTATCTACATCTATCTATCTATCTATTATCTATCTATCTATCTATCTATCTATCCACACACATATATTGAAAGACAGGCAGACAGACAGGAAAGGATAGAGATGAGAAGCATCAACTCATCTCTACTAAGTACCTTAGTTGTTCATTTATTGCTTTCTCATATGTGCCTTGACTCGAGGGGTTCCTGCCCAGCCAGTGATACCTTGCTCAAGCCAGCAACTTTGGGCTCAAGCCAGAGACCTTGGTCTTCAAGCCAGTGACCTTTGGGCTCAAGCCAGCAACCATGGTGTCATGTCTAGGATCCCATGCTCATGCCAATGACCCTGCGCTCAAGCCTGTGACCTCGGGTTTCAAACTTGGGTGCTCTGTGTCCCAGGCTGATGTTCTTATCCATTGTGCCACCGCCTGGTCAGGCAGCATATTTTTTTTTCCATAACAGTCACATGCTTTTATTTTATTTTGTGTGTGTGTGTGTGTGTTTTACAGAGACAGAGCATGAGTCAGAGAGAGGGATAGACAAGGACAGACAGACAGGAACGGAGAGAGATGAGAAGCATCAATCATTAGCTTTCTTTTCATTGCGCGTTGCAACACCTTAGTTGTTCATTGATTGTTCGTTGTGCCTTGACCGCGGGCCTTCCAGCAGACCGAGCAACCCCTTGCTTGAGCCAGCGACCTTGGGTTCAAGCTGGTGGGCTTTTGCTCAAACCAGATGAGCCCACGCTCAAACTGGTGACCTCGGGGTCTCAAACCTGGGTCCTCTGCATCCCAGTCTGACGCTCTATCCACTGCGCCACTGCCTGGTCAGGCAGCATATTTTTATATGTAGCTTTTGTATCCTGAAATGTTACTGAATAAGTTTATTAGTTTCTATCAGTGTTCTACCTCTATTTTTATAGTTTTACATATATAATATATACATATTACTTCTTCCTTTGTGATTTGGCTTTTTATTTCTTACTCTTTTCTAATTACTGTTCTGTTAATGTGTTAAGTTACATTTATTAATCTGTATATGTTAAACTACTTTTGCATTACAAGGACAAATACCACCTGTTCATGGTGTATGATCTTTTTAATGTGTTCTTTATTTCAATTTTCTGATATTTTGGTGAAAATTTTTGTACCTATATTCAACAGGGATATTAGTCTATAGTTTCATTTCCTTATAGTCCCCTTGTATGGTTTTGGTATCAGAGTAATGTTTGTCTCATAAAATGAATTGGAAGTGTTTTTACCTCTTCAAATTTTGAAAATTTGAGAATGATTAGTATTAATTATTTTTTAAATGTGTGGTAGAATTTGCTAGTAGAGCCACTGGCATGTTATTTTCTTTTTTGAGTGGTTTTTGATTACTGATTCAACCTCCTTCATCATTATTAGTCTGTTCAGATTTTCTATTTTAAAGATTCACCCTAGGTATATTGTATATTTCCAAGAATGTCTATTTCTCCTAGGATATTTACTTTGTTGTCATGTAATTTTTCATATTTTTATGATCCTTTGTATTTCTGTGTTATCAGTTGTATGTCCTCTTTTACTTTTCTGATTTTATTTCAGTCTTTTTTATCTCAATTAGACTAAAGTTTTGTCAATATTCTCTTTAAACAAACAAATAAAAAACACCCCTTAGTTTTGTTGACCTTTCTTTTTACTCTTTATTACATTTATTTGTGTTATGATCTTTGTTGTTTCCATTTTTTGGCTAAATTTGGGTTTAGTTCTCTTTTTTTTTCTAGGTTCTTAAGTGAAAAGTTAGGCTGTTTATTGGAGATCTTTTTTATTTTTACTTTTTTATGTAGGCCATGAATTTCCCTCTTAGTGTAGGAGACAACCCTGCACCAATATAAACAGCAGTTAACTGCAGAGCAAGGGTACATTGGAGACAAGAGATCTTGGAGTATATTAGCCATAACAGGAGACTGGCCGGGATTACTTGAATGCAAGTATGCAGGATTCTTGAAGGAATGCTTCCAAGAACCAGATGTCCTTTATGATTGATAAGCTTGGAGACTCTGACTCTTCTTGTGTCCTTGTTTATGAAAAGAAACAGTAGACGTGCAGGATTGGGGATGAAACGGATGGGAAAAAAGGCTTGTGTAACTTTCTAGTTTTATCTGCTGAGCTATGGCTTTTGGAACTCAATTAATATGCAGTGGCGCTATTTCTCAGGGCTGATACCGCCTAAGAGTTTCAGCCCTCTGCCCAGTTATTTGAATCTGGTGTGTCTTTTGCCTCGCAAGTCTGAACCGTAAAGAAATTTGTAACATTTTTGAACTTCTTTTGTTGTATCCCATAATTTTTGGTATTTTGTGTTTCTTTTTTCATTTATTTAAAAACATTTTTATTTCACTTTTCTTTCTTCTTTGACCCATTTTTAAGTGTATTTATTTTCCACATATGTATAAGTTTTTTTAGTTTTTCTATTGTTATTTATTTCTAGTTTTATACTATGACTCTAGGAAATACCTGGTATGATTCCAATTATCTTAAACTTTTTGACTTATTCTGTGACTTAATGTATATTTTTATTTTATTTACAAAATCAAATTTAATGGGGTGATACTGATCAATAAGAGTACATAGGTTTCAGGTAAACATTTCTATAGCATTTGAACTGTTGATTATGTTGCTATTCCATGTGCACTTGAGGAAAACATTTATTTTGCTGCTGTTTGATTTGATGTTCTTATAAGTCTGTCAAGTCCATTTGTTTTAACATTTTACTCAAGTTTTCTGATTCTTTATTGATTTTCTGTCTGAATGATTTACTCAATTTTGAAAGTGGGGTATTGTGCTGGCTGGTTGGCTCAGTGTTAGAGCATTGGCCCAGCATGTGGATGTCCCAGTTTTGATTCCCAATCAGGGCACACAGGAGAAGCAACCATCTGCTTCTCCATCCTCCCCTTTTTCTCTCTTTCTTTCTCTCTTCTCTTCCCAGAGCCAGGGTTCAACTGGTTCCAGCGAATTGGCCTTGGGCACTGAGGATGGCTCCATGACCTCTGCCTCACGCACTAAAGAAATGTCTTCATTGCTGAGCAATGGAACAATAGCCCCAGATAGGCAGAACATCACCCCTTAGTGGGTTTGCTGGGTGGATCCAGGTCTAGGCGCATGCAGGAGTCTGTCTCTCCACCTCCCCTCCTTTCACTAAAATAAAAAAAAGAAAAAAGAAATTAAAAAAAGGAATTGGGGTATTGAAGTTTCCTAGTATTATTGTATTGCTGTATCATTCTCCTTTCAGTTCTCTTACTATTTGCTTTGTTTATGTAGGTATTCCAATATTAGGTGCATATACACTTATAATTGTTATATTTTCATGATTTAATAACACTTTTTCATTACAGAATGACTTTTAGTGTCTCTTGTGACAGATTTTGACTGAAAATCCATTTCGTCTTATATAATTATAGTTACTCTTGCTTTCTTTTGATTTCTGTTTGCATGTACTATTTTTTCCAGTCCCTTCTCTGTCAGGCTATGTGTGTCTCAAAGCTAGAGTAATTCTCTTGTAAGCACTGTATGGTCATTTTTTTACATATATTCAGCCTCTTTGTGTTGTTTTAATTGAAATATAACAACATTATATAAGTTTAAAGTATACAATGTGTTGGTTTTATATATTTACATATTGCCATATGATTACTACAATAACATTAGTTAACATATCATATATCAAATTTACAATTTTTGGTGTTGAGAACAGTTAAGACTTATTCTGTTAGTGACTTTTAAGTTTATAATATACTTTTGTTGACTATAATAACTATATTGTGCATTAGATATCCAGAACTTATTTATCTTCTAGTTATAAGTTTGTACACTTAAACAACATCTATCCAATTTCCCACCATCAAAGCACTGGTGACCACCATTCTAGTCTTTGTTTTTAGAAGCTGATTTTTAGATTCCACATATAAATTTTTCCATGTGGTATTTGCACTTTTCTGTCTGACTTTACTTATGTAGCATAATGTCTTCAAGATTCATACATGCTGTTGCAAATGGCAGGATTTTCTTATTCCTGATGATTTAATAATATTCCATTGTGTGTGGGGGGGTTTAAGACATCTTTATTCATTTATCCATTGACAGTTTGTTTTTATAACTCTGTTATTTTGAATAATGCTGTGAGGGACAAGGGTATGCAAATATCTCTTCAAGATAGTGATTTAATTTTTTTTTCAGATTTATACCCAGGAGTGAGATTCCTGGATAATATGGTATACACCATACTCAAATGTGAAAGGTTGAAATATTTTCTTCTAAGATATTAACAGGATAAAGATTTCCACTCTTATCAGCCTTATTCAAATCAACATAATACAGAAATATTGGCCAGAGAAATCAGTTAAGAAAAAGAAGTGAAGGCCTCAAAATCAACAAGAAAGAAGTAAAACTATATTTTTAGATGAGAATTTCATACAGACAACATAAAGACTTCATTAAATGTTTTAAATGTTTGGTAAATCTGTTAGATCTAATTAACAAATTTTGTAGAGTTGTAGGACACAAAGTTAACATACAATAGTAAGTAGTGTTTCTACATACCATACTAACAATAAATTTTCTGAAAAAGTAAAGAAATTATTCCATTTACAACAGAATCAAAAACAATAAAATTCTTAGTAATAAATTTAACCAAGGAGGTGAAAGTTCTCTACACTGAAAACTATAACACATTAATTACAGAAATTGAAGAAGACATAAATAAAAGGAGTCCTATCTTCATGGATTGAAAGAATATTGTGAAAATGTCAATACTCAATGCAATTTATACAAAAATTTTGATGACTTTTTTTTAGTGAGAGACACAGAGAGAGATAGATAGGGGCAGACAGACAGAAAGGGAGAAAGGTGAGAAGCATCAATTTTTCATTGTGGCACCTTCACTGATTGCTTTCTCATATGTGCCTTGACTGTGGGGCTCCAGTTGAGCCAGTGACCCCTTGCTCAAGCCAGCGACCTTGGGCTCAAGCCAGAGACCATGGGCTCATGTCTATGATCCCATGCTTAAACCAGCATCCACATGCTCAAGCCATATGAGCCCACATTCAAGCTGGTGAAGTCAGAGTTTCAAACCTGGGTCCTCTGCATCCCAGGCCAATGTTCTATCCACGGCACCACTGCCTGTTCAGGCTTGATGACATTTTTTTTACAGAAGTAGAAAAAAAATCCTAAAATTTACATGGAACCATAAAAGACCCTGATTAAACGGAGCAAGTCTGAAGAAAGGATGAAGTTGAAGGCATCACACTTCCTAAATTCAAGCTATTCAAAACAGTATGGTACTGACATAAAAACACACACATAGAACAATAAAACAGATTGGAGACCCCCAAAATAAACCCATTGATATATAGTCAAATATTTGATAAGGGAGCCAAGAATAATCAATGGAGAAAAGATAGTGGTTTTTTTTTCAATTTATGGTGCTGAGAAAATTAAATATCCACATGTAAAAGAATTAAACTAGATCCCATCTTACACCAGTTACAAAATAACTCGAAATGGATGAAATACTTAAATGTGAGACTTGAAACTATAAAATTCCTAGCAGAAAATAAGAAGAAATCTCTTTGACATGGGTTTTGGCAATGATTTTTTGGACATAACACCTATAGCACAAACAAAAAATAAAAAAACAAAGATGTGGAACTATACCAAACTAAAATGCTTCTGTAAAGACAAAGATATAAGAAACAAACAAAAAAAGGACATCTTATAGAATTAGAAAATAATATTTGTAAACCATAGAAGTGATAACTGGTTAATATAAAAAAATATACAGAGAACTCACACAACTAAATAGCAAAATATAACAATTAAAAATGAGCATAGGACAAAAATAGATATGTTTTTGAAGAAGAAGACATGTGAATGGCCAACAGGTATATGTAAGGATGGTCAACATGACTAATCAGTAGGAAAATGCAAACCAAAACTACATTTAAGCCTTTGATTAATTTTGAGTTAGTTTTTATGACCGGTGTAAGGTAGGGCTCCAGTTTCACCCTTTTGAATGTGGATATCCAGTCTTTACAGCATTATTTATTGAAGAGACTGTACTTTCCCATTGTTTCTTCTTGGCACTTCTGTCAAAAATTAGTTGAGTATATATTTCTGAGTTTTCTATTTGCTTACACTGGCTATGCTCACGTTCTTATTCCAGTACTGCACTATTGATTACTAGTGCTTTGTAATATAGTTTGAAAAACAGTTTGTGATGCCTGCAGCATATTTTTCTTTTCAAAACTGCTACCTCATTAGTAAAATAATATCTCGTATTTTCTTACATATTTCCAAGATAAATGCTAAGGAACTTTTCCAGGCATGTGGGATTGATCAAGAATTTACCTACATTTCTTTGATTCAGTTTCTCCTCTTTTGGTCGTTAACTTCATTAGAAAAATATTGAGCAGTAAGAGCCCAAATACTATTCAATGACTCATTTATGATACAATCGGAAATTGGTTGTCTTAGAAAATCTCCCTGAGAGGGCCAAAACTCCCTTAAGCAGACAGTAAGCACTGTTAAAACCAACCAACCAAACAAAAAGTAATTAATTTGCTGTTATCTCTGAATGCATTTAAGGTTTGTAAGGCCATGTGATGGATAAGCTGAGTCATAAGACAGCCAGCTGTTTACATCCTTCACTACCAGCTCTTAAAAATTCTTTCCCAGTCCTCACATCTCCAACTTCAAATAGCAAAAGTTCTGCATCTGGCAGCTCTTTTTTTTTTTTTCCTCTGTGTCTTAACTTCCTTTAAGTCACAGTGTCTCTATGTGTCTCTCTCTGTGATATGAAGGGAAACAAAAAGTTCTACTAACCCAGGATCAATCTTAGTACTATTTGTTACAATGTAGTGAGCCTGAAGTTAATGAATAGATTTGAGGCTTTCACCAAGAGTTGGAATCACAAACAATGCATGGTTCCAGTGTCTGTCTTTGAATCTACTCTCTGGTACTTATCCTGCAACCATTTTTCAATTCCTCCTCATTAACAATTTATTATTTACAGCAACAGCAATAGCCAGGGCATTAGCAATTTCACCCTAAGTCCCTGAGCCCCACTTACCACAGTGCGATGCAAAATGGGCACCTGACACAGAAGTACACAATATAGAGCAATAGAGGAAAGGAAACTTCAGTTTAATTAACCTCATCTTTTATACTGGGCAGTAAACATGCCTTCCTTTTGCTCTTGAAGGAGACATTATATTTATTATATTGCAGTAAACATTACTGCCTATTGCTACAAAGGGCACCACTATCTCATCTTACAAAAATGCTTGTTATCCAAACATGCCTCCAAGGAAAGTAGCAAACAAAAGACATTCAGTGATTGCTTACAAAACCCATAGAACAGTGAAAGATCCACACAGAATCATCTTCTAACAATGCAAAAAGTAAAATTGCTGGAAATATACCGTCTTCAAATTCACTATATAATGGAAAATTTATCTCCATTTAAACTCTCACCAACAATGTATAGATTCTCCCACTTGTTTATCTAATTGACAACATATTTCCAAACTTCATACATGTTGCTGATCTGATGCATATGAAATTGTATGTCATTTTAATTTCTATTTTTCTGATTCTTGGTGAGACACAAAGTCAAGATGTATTACTGAGCACCAAATATTCTCCAGATATTATTTTAAGTATGTGGGCATCATGGATGAAAAAAAAGGAGGAAAATCACATACTTACGTACTTTATGTTCTGACAAGGGTAAAACAATAAATTTATTAACAGTGAAACTATACCTTAGAAGTTGACATATGTTATGGACAAAAGATAAGGTAATGAACAGCAGATTAAGATAATGCATGTTAATTGACCATATGATTTATTTTGTGAAATGACTATTAATGTTTTTGTTAAATTCACTATTGCAAAAATCTTACTGATTTTTTTTATTCTTACTAAATACATTTTATTTATTTCATTCATTTTAACAAATTAAGTTTATAGTATATTTTTTATTCTTACTGAATACATATTTTTATTTCATTCATTTTAACAATTGACATTTGCAGTCTAATAATTTTTTTTAATTTATTTTATTTTTGCTCAGTGTACAATGGAATAATTTTAAAATGAGATGGTTTCATATATTAATGTTATCAAATTTGTCAAAATTCCCATCAATATCTGTGCATTTTGGCCCTTTAAAAATATTCCCCATTCTCATAACAAAAACTAGAAATATTCTCTTCCATTTGAATCTAAACACTATCACTTTGAAAATCCTTTATATTTACTTAGTGTATCATGGCTACTGATTGCCCCACTAAAATGAAAGTTCCATGAGGGTGAGATTACTTTACTTGCTTCTTTTGTTCACTAATATACCATAAATGTCTGTTCCTAGAATACTGCCTGGCAGAGAGCCTACCTGTAGTAACTATTGGTGGGAAGCAGATAAACAAACAAAAAATTGCGGTCAAAGCAAGCTAAAAGGGGTGCTAGGAAGATTTCCTTAGGTCTCATTTCAAAGCTACATACAAATGCCTTTAGAGAAAAACTGGGCATTTTATTAGAGTGAAACAGGCCAACTTGAGATAGTATTTTGAGTCTATAATGTGCTGAATATTTCCTCAGACCCAGCTGTTTGTGTCCTTGTTGAAATATGGGCCCTAATCTCCAATTTACTCTTCTTCTTATTTTTTTACACGTGAGCCAGAATAATAACTCTCCCAAATGTTCAAATAGCTATTTAAACACAGAAAGAAAGAAAAAACCCCACAAAGATAAAAAAAAAAAGAGAGAGAGATAAAAGTTGGTTACGAAGTAGGCGGAGGAACATTCCACTTGCCTGCTCCCAGGACCAAACTGGAGTCAGAACTAAATTTAAGGACAACCATCATTAAAAACCAACTCAGGATTCAAAGAGGAGTCTGTAAACAAGGTTTTACAGAAGCCACATTGAGACTGGTAAGAAGGGCAGAAACACAAAAAGGGCTGTCCCAGTTCCCAGGAGTGAGCAGGTTCTGAAGGTCCCAAAGGATGATCTCAGCAGTGGGGGAAGTTAGCCATGATAGGTATGGGTCCTAAGCCCCAGACTCGGTGCCCCAGGCTAGAACACTGGGGCTTAGAATAGAGGCCCACATAGGATTTAGCAGTGAAAAGCAGTGAGATTTCTGTCGCAAAAAAGAGACAGGAGTTGACAGAGACTCAGACACCTTCATAAAGGGCCATGCAGAAAATCTCATTCACAGCCACCCACCCTGGGCTCCTGTGGAGAGAGGGCTGAAGGGACTAGAGTCCTGTGAGGAGAGTGTGAAATTGGAAGACACAGTGGGGGACAGCCACAAGAATGATTCACACCCAGGGCTGAATCATTCTCCAGTACCGCAATCACTATCTTTCTTAGGTTGGAGCAGTCTCCTCCATGGGACATCAATTTGGGGGAAAACAACTTTCCCACCCTCAGGCTCTCTTGCCCCACCCTAAGGAGATTGGGCCCTGTTGAGAAGTAAGCAGTCTTGGCCAGGGACCAGGAGGATGAAAAGCCTAAGGAGGTGACAGTGACTCAGTGGTTTGCCGTTGATGCTGGAGCTTTCCTGTGAATATGACTGGTGTTTCCACCTAACGGGAGATTCAGTAGAAACTGTTGGAACTGTTGGCAGACCAAATCTCTGGGTTTCAGAGGCTATACCTACCAGACTTCTAATGGCCACACCTTACTGAGAATTATGAAAAAATTCAGAACAGAACAACACCTGGGTCCTTGGGTAAAAACCACACCCACCACCTTTCCTGATGCCTGATTACCTCTGGCTTCTAACTATACCAGGGATGTTTCAGGGGCCAAGCCTAACAAGCAGCCAGCAGACCGAGGCAGGAGGAAGTGGTCTCAGGGAACCTTGGGTCTTTTTCCGAATTGCCCCTAGGTTCTCTGCTGGTAAAAGCCAGCTTAGGTCCTTACATGTGCATCTAGGACTAACAAAGGAAGCCATTAATCCTGGATTACTTGTAGCTCCAAAATGGTTGCAGAGGGCCAGTCACAGGCAATATCTTACACTGGTCTGCACCAGGTTCCTTATAAGAGGCCCAGAACCAACACATCTAGTGGCAAGCTACAGTTATCAGAGGAGGATCCAAGTAGCATTACTAGCAGCATATCCAAAGAGAGATCTTGGCAGGCAGTAAATCCAGCTGAGGCGCATTCTGCTATCTGTGGTCAGCACCTGTACAGCAGCACACATGCATTGGATGAGACAGAGCCTCACAATCAACTGGCCCAAGTCCCAGATACCCTGCCCCACTGGGCTAAGCAACACAGCAGGAAGGGAGAGAGGCTTAGAGATCAGATATTCAAAGAGTTCCTTGGAGCCTACTTTTGGATCCAGTCAAGGAGCTTAGACACTTCCTGGGGGAAGGATCCTAAATACCACTAGGGGAAGACTCTCGCAATCTTTCTCCCTGACAGCAGGGGATCCTCAGCTGAACAAATTACTGCAGAGGGGACTTTTGGCCCCACCTAACCTGAATCTGCTGTTCACTTCTCTGGGAAAAAACATAATTGGAGTACCCATCAGTGGCTGAGGGATTAGTCTCTGGAGTAGGGGAACATGTTCCCCATATGGAACCCATGACCAAAAACCACCCAAGTAGCGGGTCCCACTAACTTGTCCTTCTTACCTCAGTTGCTCTAATTCACCAAGCTTGTAACCTGTGGAAGCATTGGTGCGGTGAGGTTAGTCTGAATCCACTCTACATTCTTCCTACAGAAGACTGCAAGAAGACCAGGCAGCTGCAAGAGGAGGTGTAGCAGCTAAAAAGTGGAGGGAAATCTTAAGGAACTTGAGCCCTTTTACAGAGCTGCTATCAGCACTAAGTAGGAAGAAATCAATCCCTACACACAGATTGACCCCTCACATACACACGCAGGCACAGGAAATGCAGACACACATAGTGAACAGATGGTAGCTCCAGATAGGTTGCCCACGGTGGGTTACAAACAATGTCTAAGTCAACCAATACCCAAACTGCAGGAATATGCTCTGAAAATATGCAGAGTTTAGAATAACAATCAGAGACAGTAAGGCACCCTAGGGAGAAAACCCTGAGCAGATGAGAGTCCAGGGGCCTCTCTGACCCATACTGGAAACAGTGTGTGATGCAAACAGCAAAACAGCAGGATACAATTCAGTGACACAAATGTTTAGGCTTTTAGAACAGAGATTAGGAGTCAGCATGTTCCTTGTCTTTTACTTCACCCCCTGAAAGCTTCTGCTGTCTGCTTCCTTGAGTTATTTGCACTGGCTAATAATTATCTGAGTAAGGCTGGGGATGGGGCTTCAGTCATTCAGTCTGCTAACAGGGGCTGATGCCTTCCTTCAGCCCCTCGGAGCATATCATCTGGTCTCCGAGTAGTTCATCATTATCACAACAAGTTGGTGTCTCATGTGAGGAACAGGAATCAAACGACAGGTTTGCTACTCTGAGTGATTCTTTGTCACTGCAACAAGTGGTTCCTCAAATAAGGAATCAGATGAAACGACTTCCCAAAGCCTGGCAAAGGAAAAGGACATCTGCTTGTCCCATTTGGTAAGAGATACAAGCAGCAGGGGAATAGCCCTTGAATGTTTGCCGTGAGGTCAATTTTAGGGATCAGGCTAGGGGATTTCTCTTTCCCTTCATCTCTCCTTTATCATGGGGAATTCCCCTTCCCCTGAGCAGTGGAGTCTCAGGTTACAGCTATGGAGACTCCTTGGAGCTGCAGGGTGTTGTATTGGAATTTAACTGCCCTCTTGCTCACTCTGACAACAATGCTCTTGGTATCCGAAGAGAGAAGGTCAGATTTAGAAGACTGGAAAAGCACTTTTACCAAGGGTATGGTTGAAGCAATAGGGATGGGATATGAAATGACCCCTTGGGATTTGAAAGGGCTTGTAAAAACTGTTCTCACCACTTAGCTTGAACCTCAGACCAGCCCCACTTCCTAGATATTTCACCAGCCCTAATCAGCAGGAAGTAGCTACAGAAGAGATTTTTGCTCTTTTTCCTTAAACAACAAAAGGCTGGGATGTTAGGTTTGGGTCTAGGGCTCCTTTAAATCCAGAGCCCCTTTAAACTCAAATTCCCTTCACCCAAACTCCCACTAGGGTAATATCTTCATTAACCATCTCCTTCACCCAACCTTCTCCTCCCCTTAAGCAACTTGCCTCCACCCTGGGAGAGTTCTGGGAAGTGTCCTTGGGACAAGGCCTTCAGGAGGGACCTGAGAGTTGGGAAAAAGATAATCTATAACCAAGGCCACAAACCTGTTACAACTGTAGAAAAGAACATTTTCAGAAAGATTACAGGCAAAGCCTAATAGCAACTGTGTAGCTTGGCTTTTATGTGTGCCCTGAAAAGCTAATTAAAATTCAATCTAAAAATTCCTTATAAAGTTCCAGCAAAGCACATTGTAAAATGCCAGTAGTATGATCAATTACTGTTTTTGTTGTGTTTATACAGGCCAAGTTAAAATTAGACTTGATATTGTAACTAGGATAATCTTAATTTGCCTCTTAAATAACTAAGTCCAATTTTAGGAAGAAAAAAAGATAAACCAGGTCATTTAAATAATTCAATTAATGTATTTTAAAGTTCTTAACAAAAAAATGTTTTCCTTAGGTTTACAAAAGGTTCCAGTTATCTCTAGTATATCTTTTGAAAATATGTTTGTTTGCCAATAGGAAAAAAAAACTTTCTAAGGGTCATAAAATATGTTCATAAAAGTATCAATCTAAATTTGCTAATTACTGACTTAGTTGTCACTGAAAGTTAAGGTTTTTAGAAGTTGAGAATTCTGATTAATTAGAAAGAACCTGTATTGTTTTAATGATAAAAGGTATAAGGTATGGAGATACTTTTGATAAAAAAGGAAGAAAGTAAATTGTTCTGAAAGCTGGTTATTTCTGAATATTGAAGAAAGTTTATGAAAGTTAAGAAAGTTTTGTGTAAGTTGCAGAAGGTTTGTGCAGGTTGTAGAAGGTTTGTGCAGAGGGAAGAAATAAAAAGAGAAAGAACTGAGAAAATGAACAAAGGTGAGAAAAGTAAAAAAGGAAAGACTTTAGAAAAAAGATTGTCCAGAAGGGGAAAAAAAAAAATTTGGGACATTCTTGGGGGCCTCAGAAGTTTGAGAAATTCACTCAAACTTACAAATATTGCAAAGACCCAATGGCCTTCTTAAGGCCCAACTTCACAAAGAAAAAAGGGGGAGTCACCCCCTAAGAACAATTCTATAAGGCTCTTTTTACTCCGAATTTTTAAAATATTTCCTCATGTGGACTTAATGCAGCCAAGGGGCATTTTATACCAGCCGAGCAATGGCTTAAGCCTCTCGTGTTATACCGGGACATATTAGCTGGCCCTGAGTGGCAGAATCAAATTGCTAATGTAGGGGTGAGGGTATGCTGCAAATTTGTCATCAACAGGTCTTCTTTGGATACCAGTGAGGAACTTGTGACACCTTATCATGAGTCGGCACCAGCCCCTAGAAAGCAACCCAGTTCTAGAGATCCAGAAGCTGATAGTGAATCCACCTCTAGAAATGAACCCCCCCAAAAAGGACACCTAACTCGCTCCCAAGCACCCAGGAAACACCTGACATCACCTGGATGCTAAAACATCTAACCAGTTAGGCTGAAGAAGCTTTGCAAAATAGAGATATACCTGAAACCCCTAAAAACCTGTTTCTTTCTATGTTTGCCCTTCAGCTTCCACTGTAACCACCTAACCATCTTCCTCTCTGTTAATTTTTACTAAAACAAAAATGTGAAATATGCTATGAAGACATGCAGAGTTAGGAACACAGTTAGAGACAGCACGTTGCCCAAGGGCAAAAGCCCTGAACCAATGAGAGTTCAGGGACTTCTCTGACCCTGTACTACAAACAGCAAAACAGCAGGATAAGATCCAGTAATGGAAATGTTTAGGTTCTCAGAACAGAGATTAGGAGTCAGCATGTTCCTTGCCCTTTATTTCAACCATGAAATTTTCTGCTGTCTGCTTCCTTCAATTATTTGCACTGGCTAATAAGTATCTGATTCAGGCTGTGGATGGGACTTCATTCCTTCAGTCTGTCGATCAGGGCTGTTGCCTCCCTTTAGCCCCTTGGAGCATGTCATCTGGTCTTTGAGTAGTTCATTGTCATTGCAACACCAAAACACACCCTACAGGAACCAAAATCAACACAACCAGTGGAGGGTTGTAGACCACACCAACAATAGACTCAATTAGCCACACGAACAGCATGCTGAAGGGAGGAGTCTGACGAGTCCAACATGCACCAGGCCCTGCTGAGAATAACTATGCCCAAAATGACAGACATTGCACAACGATTAATACACATGATCAAGCTTGACCCTTAGAGCAATCCAGCCTGAAGGGTTAACTCTGCCCAAGCTAGGTCCAATAGCATTAAAGACACACATACAACAGGAGGGTAAATATAACCCTCAGGAAGCATTCTTAGAGAAAAGAGCTCAGGTGGCCTGGAGTTTGTTCCACTGAACACACCTTCCTGATAAAGACACCAGAAGAAATTTAGGAGTCAGAGAATAGCTACTTAACATAAAGAAAAAATGGACAAAGAAACAGGCCTCAAATGAATCAATATGAGAAATCCCCAGAAACAGAATTAAAGGAAATGGAAGAAACCAAACTACCAGACTCAGAGATTAGAAAGTAATGGTTATTAAGATGCTCAAGGATTATAGAGTAAGAATGGATGATCTTAGTGAAAAGTTAAACAAAGAAGTAGTAAACATTTAAAAAGGGCTGTGAAATCATAAAAACAAACTAGTCAAAAGTAGCATATACAATATATTAAGTAAAGACTGCACTAGAAAGTATCAACAGCAGGTTGCATGAAGCAGAGGATCAAGTAAGTGATTTGAGGATGAGATAAATGTAAATACAAAAGCAGAGCAGCAAAAAGAAAAGAGGTTCAAAAAGGCTGAGGAAATTCTAAGAGACCTCTGCAACAACATGAAATAAAACCACTTCCACATCATAGGGGTTCCTGAAGGAGAAAAAAATGAAAAAGGAATAGGGAATTTGTTTGAAGAAATCATAGCTACAAAATTCTCTAACCTGATGAAGGAAAAAGTTACACAAGTTCAAAAAGCACAGGGAGTACCATTAAAGATGAAGCCAAAGAGGCCCACACCAAGACACATCATAATTAAAATGCCAAAGATGAGACAAAGAAGGAACCCTAAAAGCTGTAAGAGAAAAGCAATTAATTACTTACAAAGGAGCCCCATAAGGCTGATATCTGATTTCTCAACAGAAAAACTTTTGGGCCAGAATTGACTGTGAAAAAATATTCAAAGTGATGAAAAACAAGAACCTACAACCAAGACTAATCTATGCAGCCAAAGCTGTGATTTAAAATTGAAGAAGACTAAATAACTCCCTCACACACACACAGGAAAAGGCTCAAAGAGTTCATTACCACCAAACCAGCATTGCAAGAAATGTTCAAGGGCCTAATGTACAGAGGTAAGGAAAAAATAAATTGAAACAAAGAGGGTTATAGCTATAATGAATACAATGGCAATAAATAAGTACATATCAATAATAACCTTAAATATAAATGGATTAAAATCTCCGTTCAAAGGTATAGGGTAGCTGCATGGATAAGAAAACAGGACCCGTACATATGCTGTCTATAAAAGATCCACCTCAGAACAAAAGATATACATAGACTGAAAGTGAAGGGATGGAAGAAAAATTTCCACACAAATAAAAATGAAAAAAAGTTGGCATAAAAATATTTATATCTGACAAAAGAGTCTTTAAATCAAAGTCCACAAGTACTATTGTCAAAAAGACAGGTAATGGCATGTGTTGGAAAGGCTGTGAAGAAAAATAAACCCTTCTTCACTGCTGGTAGGAATGCAAATTAGTACAGCCACAATGGAAGAAAGTATGTTGGTTCTTCAAAAAATTAAGAATAGAATTATCATATGACCCAGCAATCCTTCTACTGGGTATCTACCCCCCAAATTTGAAAATACTGGTACATAAAGACACATGCACACTGCCTTGGGCATTTGGCTCAGTAGTAGAGTCTCAGCCAGGCATTTGGAAGTCCCAGGTTTGATTCCTGGCCAGGGCACATAGGAGAAGCACCCATCTGCTTCTCCACCCTTCCCCTTCTCCTTTCTCTCTATCTCTCATTACTCCTCCCACAACCAAGGCTCCATGGGAGTAAAGTTGGCCCAGGCGCTGAGGATGGCTCCATGGCCTCCACCTCAGGTGCTAAAATGGCTCCGGTTGCAATGGAGCAATGCCCCAGATGGGCAGAGCATCACCCCCTAGTGGGCTTGCCAGTGTATCCTGGTCGGGTGCATGCAGGAGTCTGTCTCTCTGCCTCCCTGCTTCTCACTTCAGAAAAATACAAAAAAAAAGACACATGCACCCCCATGTTCATTGCAGCATTATTCACAGTGGCCAAGACATGGAAACAACCTAAGTGTCCCTTGATAGAGAATTGGATCAAGAAAAAGTGGTACATATATACAATAAAATACTACTCAGCCATAAAAAATGATGACATAGTGAAATTTATGACAACATGGATGGACCTTGAGAACGTTATACTAAGTGAAATAAGAAAATCAGAAAAAGCTATGAACTGTATGAGCACTGTATGATTTCATACACAGGTGGGATATAAAACTGAGAGTCACAGACATAGATAAAAGTGAAGTGGTTTTCAGAGGGAGGGAGATATGGGGTAGGGGATGAGGGAAGGTTTTAAAGAACAACATATATTAGGTGATGGAAAATTATTTCACTTTGGGTAAAGAGTATACAACATAACAGTTCAAATGCTATAGAAATGTCTAACTGAAAGCTATGTACTCTTATTTATCAATGTCACCCTGTTAAAGTTAATATTCTAAATTAAACTTTAAAAATAAAAATCTATAATAAGTGACAATGAAGGTCAACTACATAATAATAAAGGGAACAATCAAACAAATAGATATAGACATTTTAAATATTTATGCACTCAATATAGGAGCACTTAAGTATTTAGTGCAAATTTTGATGGACATAAAGGGAGAGAACGATAGCAACATACTCATAGTAGGGAACGTAACACCCAAAGATATCAATGAATAGATCCTCCAGACAAAAAATCAACAAAGAAACAGTAGTCTTAAATGATAGGTTAGATCAACTGGATTTAATTTGTATCTTCAGAACATTTCACCCCAAAGCAGCAAAATATACATTCTTTTCAAGAACACATAGTATGTTTTCTAGGATAGACATGTTAGGGCACAAAAAATTTTTAAGTCTGAAATTATTTCAAGCATCTTCTCTGACCATGATGTCATGAAATTAGAAATCAAGTAAAATAGAAAAACTAAGGAATGACATCAGAGTAATGGTGGCATGAGATATACTCCTGAGAGCTCCTTGAAATTTCAACAAATTGAACTACAATGCAAAAAAAGAACCTCAGCTTGGCTCACAGGCATGCCTGAAATATCCACACACCAAATGGGATAAATGGGGGAAGAGTTGAAAGGGGGACAGAAGTAAAACACACTTGCACTTGCAGTTGCTCCTGGAACGACTGATGTTTTTTTTCTCCCTTGGCTGGAACTACAGGAAGATAGGAAGCTCGGGTAGTCTGGGTTCTGTCTGCTGGGATACAAAGAGAGAAGCCCAGGGTGACTGGGTCTTCTTCTGCCAGGAGGAGCAGAGAGATTGAGAGGCATAAGGGGAGATAGTAAACCAAAGAAGTGACAGAACGAAGGGTAATGATCAGTGTTCCCCTGGTCTTCTGACAGCCCAACTTGGAGCAAAGATAGAGAAAACAAAAGTTCAGCCGCCCAGGTTCCCAGATTCTGCTTCCTTCACCACATAGGTATGGAAAGTGGAGGACAGTGGTAGTCAACCTGGTCCCTACCGCCCACTAGTGGGCATTCCAGCTTTCATGGTGGGTGGTAGCGAAGCAACCAAAGTATAAATAAAAAGATAGATTTAACTCTGGTAAGTTGTTTTATAAAGATTTATTCTGCCAAACTTAGAGAAAATCCGACATAAAGTACTTGGTAAGTAATTATTATTATATGCTTTAACTTGCTGTAACTCTGCTTTCTAAATTTTATAAACTAAAGTTACTTCTCTACTTTATAAATCACCGTTACTGTGGAATCGGTGGGCGGTTAGAAAATTTTACTACTAACAGAGATACAAAAGTGGGCGGTATCTCAACAATGTAGGTATAAGAAGGTTGACTACCCCTGGTGGAGGAGATAGACATCACAGCTAACTCCAGAGCCACTAAAGTCCTTAAAAAACAGAAGTGATCCACATCTGATCCTCTGTTCAGTTGAGAAGAGGGGAGGAGTACCATGAGTCCTGAAATCTCCATTGCTAAAGCCATAAAGCTATAAAGCCATAATACTCTCAAAACACCTTCCACCCACCAATGCAACTGCAGTCTCAACTACATCATTGCAACAGTAACATCTCAGCAGCGATCAGCCCAGGAACTTCACAGAGCTAAAGCTTATAATACTGTGACACCTAGAGGAAGAAAACAGTAACCTCTCAAACCCTTATTTTTTCATTTTTTTTCTTTTTTTCGCTTTTTCTCTGTAGAATTTCATTTTATTTAACTTTTATATTTGATTCTTATTTTTTTAAGGATGTTTTGTTTGTTTTGATTTTTTGGTATTCATTGTTTTTTGTGGTTTTTACTTTTTACTTGTCCATTATTATTAAAAATTTTTGTATTTTTCATTGTATTATTTCAATTTTATTTTCAGTCTTTAGGTTATTTTTATTAAAGTTCCTAACAATACCACTCTCAAAGATCATTAAGAAAGAAGAAATCAAAAACCATAGCTACACAAGACAGGCAAGAAGTTCAGAAAGAAAATAAAAAATCTCCAGAAAGCAATTTCCATCACAGGAAAACCTGGGAGTTAAATTATAGAGAATTCAAAATCAAAGTCCTGAAAATATTCAATGAGATGTGAGGAAACACTGAGAGAAAAATTAATGAGCTAAATAAACAAATTAGTGAACAAGGAGATTGAAACTTTAAAAAAGAACCAGAGATGAAGAATCCAATATATGAACTGAAGAAAGAGGTAACAAGTTTACCTAAAGGAACAGGCCAGATAGAGGAAAGAATCAGTGACATCAAAGACAGGCAAACAGAGATGCTACAGAAAAGAGAGAGAGAGAGAGAGAGAGAGAGAGAGAGAGAGACACTAATGAATTTTTAAAAAGGGCTCTACAAGAATTATCTGACTTCATCAGAAAGAGCAATAAAAGAATAGAATAATGGGTAAAACAGAAGAAAAAGAAAGAGAGAAGAGAACGGAGAGCTTGTACAAATAAATAATTTATGAGAACTTCCAAAGCCAATGGAAAGAGTTAGAGCCTCAAATTTAAGAAGCAAACAGAATGCTGAGTTACCTCAACCTAAATAGATCTTCTCCAAGGCACATCATAATAAAATTGTCAAAAATCAAAAGCAAAAAAAAAAAAAAAAATCCTAAAGGCAGCTAGTGAAAAGAAGAACATAACCTATAAAGAAAAGTCTATTAAATTATCATCACATTTCTCAGCAGAAACTCTACAAAACAAGAGAGCTGACTCAAGTATTCAATGTACTAAGAGAGGAATTACCAGCCAAGATTACTATAACCATCAAAGATATTCTTCAAATATGAAGAAGAAATAAAAACTTTTTCAGACATAAAGAAGCTGAGGAGATTTATCACCAGAAAATGCCCACTCCAGGAAATACTCAAGGGATTTAGTTGACCAGATACAAAAATCAAAACAAATCAAAATTACAAGTAAAAGCTCCAACAATGTAACAATAAAAACAAGGGAAATCTGGCCCTGGCCGGTGGGCTCAGCAGTAGAGCATAGGCCTGGCGTGCGGGGGACCCGGGTTCGATTCCCGGCCAGGGCACATAGGAGAAGCGCCCATTTGCTTCTCCCCCCTCCCCCCTCCTTCCTCTCTGTCTCTCTCTTCCCCTCCCGCAGCCGAGGCTCCATTGGAGCAGAGATGGCCCGGGTGCTGGGGATGGCTCCTTGGCCTCTGCCCCAGGAGCTAGAGTGGCTCTGGTCACGGCAGAGCGACGCCCCGGAGGGGCAGAGCATCGCCCCCTGGTGGGCAGAGTGTCGCCCCTGGTGGGCGTGCCAGGTGCATCCCAGTCGGGCGCATGCGGGAGTCTGACTGTCTCTCCCCGTTTCCAGCTTCAGAAAAATACAAAAAAAAAAACAAAAAAAAAACAAACAAACAAACAAACAAAAAAAACCAAGGGAAATCTGTGACAATAATAACATAAAAGGGGAGAGGATAAAGATCTGCAGTAGAAAAGGAGGATGGAATGCAGAAGCACACAAAAGATAAAGAACTCTTGTACATATGGAAAGCTTTCCCTTAATAACTTAATGGTAACCACCCATGAAAAAGCCACTACTGAAACACACAACTTTAAAAATGAAGAAACAGGGAAAAGTAAGGAGAATCACCAAACAAAAACAACTCACAGAAACACAAAAGAGAAGAACCAAAGAAGACACAGAGCTACCAGAACATAAAAATAGAATGGCCATAGGAAATCCTCAAGTATAAATAATTACCCTAAATATAAATGGACTGAACTCACCAATAAAGAGAACTTCCAAAGCCATATTGGGTCAAAAAGCAAAACTCAAATGTATGCTGCCTTCAAGAGACATATCTGAGCTGCAAGAACAAAAGTAGACTCAGAATGAAAGGTTGGAAAATGATTCTCCAAGCCAATAATATAAAAAAAGCAGATGTAGCCATACTCATATCTGACAATGCTGACTACAAGACAACAAAGGTAACCAGAGACAAAGATAGACATTTCATAAGGATAAAGGGGACATTATATCAAGAAGACATAACACTTCTTAATATATATGCAATGAACCGGGAGCACCAAAATATATAAGACATCTACAGACTGACCTAAAAATAGAAAGAAACAAAAACACAGTCATAATTGGAGATTTCAATACACCATTGACAGCTTTAGATAGATCATCCAAAAATAAAATCAATAAACAAATAATGGCAGTAAACAACATACTAAGACAAATAAACATAAAAGACATGTACAGGACATTTCATCCCAGACCATCAGATTATACATTCTTTTCCAGTGTGCATGGAACATCCTCAAGGGTAAATGTTATGTTGGGCCACAAAACTAACAACAAATTCAGGAAGAATGTAATTATACCAAGTATATTTTATGAACATAAGGATTTTAAATAATAATTTAACTGCAAAAAGGAAGTAAAGCAACCCACAAAAATGTGGAAATTAAACAACAAACCTCTAAATAATGACTGGTTAATAAGAAATAAAAGCAGAGATCAAAAGATATATACTCGACAGACAAATGAAAATAACAACACTACACATAAAAATTTCTGCAATACAGCAAAAGCAGTATAAGAGGGAAGTTTATATCATTACAGGCTTATATCAAGAACCAAGTGAGATCACAAGTAAATTACCTAACATCACATATAAAGAACTAGAAAAATAAGAACAAAGGCAACCCAAAGTCAGCAGAAGATAGGAAATAGTAAAAATTAGAGCAGAATTAAAAGAGAAAAACAACAACAAAACTACAGAAACATTTAATACACAAAGAGCAGGTTCTTTGAAAATATCAATAAAATTGACAAACACATGGCAAGACACACTAAGGAAATAAGAGAAAAGACTCATATAAACAAAATACAAAATGAAAAAGGAAAAATTACCATGGACATCATAGATATACAAACAGTCACAGTAGAATACTATGAAAAATTATATGCAACCAAATTCAAAAACCTAAAAGAAATGGATAAATTTCACGAATTATACTATCTTCCTAGACAGAGTTGTGAAGAAGTGGAAAACCAAATTCATCCATAAGCATGGAGGAAATAAAAACCAACTATCAAAAACCACCCCTAAAATAAAAGTCCAGGACCTGATGGCTACACTAGTAAATTCTATCAAACATTCAAAAAAGAGTTGATACCTATCCTTCTCAAAGTCTTCCAAAAAATAGAAGAAGCAATACTCCCTAACACATTTTATGAAGTCAATATAACCCTGATAAGAAAACCTGGCAACAACAATACAAAAAAAGAAACCTACAGACCAATATCTCTAATGAATACAGATGCAAAAATCCTAAACAAAATACTAGCAAATCAAATACAGCAACACATTAAATAAATAGGACATCATGATCAAATGGGATTCATTCCAGGAGCAGAAGGAGGGTTCAACATATGTAAGTCAATCAATATAATACACCACATCAACAAAAAAAAGAACAAAAATCATATGACCTTATCAACAGTGGTAGAAAAGACATTTGATAAGAGACAACATCCCTTTATTTTGAAAACACTACATGAAATGGGTATAGAAGGAAAATATCTCAACATAATAAAGGCCATATATGACAAACCACCAGCTAATATCATACTAAATGGTGAAAAAATTAAGGCTTTTCCCCTAAAATCAGGAACAAGACAAGCCTTCCACTCTCTCCACACTTTCTTAACATATTTCTTTATGTTTTAGCCAGAGCAGTCAGGTAAGAGAAAGAAGGCATCTATATTTGGATAGAAGAAGTAAAGGTACCACATTTTGCAGATGACACAATCTTGTATCTAGAAAACCCCAAAGATTCCATCAAAAATTTTTTAGAAACACTAAACCTATGAAGTTGCAGAATACAAAATCAGTATAGAAAGGTCTATTGCTTTCCTTTACACCAATGATGAAACTTCAGAAAATGCATTAAAAAAAAAAAAAAACAGTTCCTTGGCCCTGGCCGGTTGGCTCAGTGGTAGAGTGTCGGCCTGGCGTGCAGAAGTCCCGGGTTCGATTCCCAGCCAGGGCACACAGGAGAAGCGCTCATCTGCTTCCCCACCCCTCCCCCTCTCCTTCCTCTCTGTCTCTCTTTTCCCCTCCCGCAGCCGAGGCTCCATTGGAGCGGGGATGGCCTGGGCGCTGGGGATGGTTCCTTGGCCTCTCCCCCGGCGCCAGAGTGGCTCTGGTCGCGGCAGAGCGACACCCCGGAGGGGCAGAGCATCGCCCCCTGGTGGGCAGAGCATCGCCCCTCGTGGGCGTGCCGGGTGGATCCCGGTAGGGCGCATGCGGGAGTCTGTCTGACTGTCTCTCCCCGTTTCCAGCTTCAGAAAAATACAAAAAAAACCCAAAACCCTGAATAGTCAAAGTAATTCTAAGGAGAATGAGTGAGGCTTGTGGTATCACATTACTGGACTTCAAATTGTACTATAGAGCCACAGTAATCAAAACAGCATGGTATTGGCAGAAAAACAGACATACACACAAATGAAACAGAATTGAGCCTCCAGAAATAAAACCACATATATATGAACAAATAATCTTCAACAAAGGAGCTAAGAACACATAACAGAGAAAAGAAAGCCTCTTCAGTATATGGTGCTGGAAAAATTGGAAAGCCACATATGAAAGAACAAACCTTGACTACAGTTTGTCCCCCTGCACGAATTAATTTAAAATGGTCAAAGACCTAAATATAAGATCTGAAACAATAAATTACAAAGAAAACCCGACAAAATCAAAAACAAACAAACAGGTGTATTAAACTCATGGACCTTGACCATAGAAAACAATTTACGAACTCGACCCCAGAGGCAAGGGAAGTAAAGGAAAAAATAAATGAATGGGTTGTATCAAACTAAAAAGCTTCTGCACAACAAGCCAAGCCAGTAACAACACAATAACAAAATAGGAAGCCAAATAAATGGGAGATGATATTTCCAAACAACAGCTCCAATAAGGGGGTTATATATCCATAATATATAAAGAACTCACAAAGCTCAGCAACAAACAAGCAAACAATCCAATTAAAAAATGGGGAGAGGACCTGAACAGACACTTCTCCCTAGAGAACATACAAATGGACAACAGATATATGAAAAGATGCTCATCCTCACTAGCTTTGAGAGAACTGTAAATCAAAACTACAATGAGATACCACCTCACACCAGTTAAGTTGGCTATTATCAATAAGACAGGTAATAGCAAGTGTTGGAGAGGCTGTGGAGAAAAAGGAACCCTCACTCACTGCTGGTGGTAGTGTAAATTAGTACAACCATTATGGAAGAAAGTATGGTGGTTCCTCAAAAAATTAGGAATAGAATTACCATATGATCCAGCAATGTCTCTACTCGGTATCCACCCCCAAAACTCTAAAACACTGGTACATAAAGACACATGCACCCTCATGTTCATTGCAGCATTATTCACAGTGGCCAAGACATGGGAACAACTGAAGTGTTCCTTGATAGAGGATTGGATAAAAAAGATTTGGTACATATATACAATGGAATACTACTCAGCCATAAAAAATGATGACATATTGCCATTTATGATCATGTGGATGGACCGTAAGAAGATTATACTGAGTGAAATAAGTAAAACAGAAAAAGCTAAGAACTATGATTCCACACATAGGTGGGATATAAAACTAAGACTCATGGACATAGATAAAAGCAAAGTAGTTATTAAGGAGAGGGGAATGTGAGGAAAGGTAGGGGAAAGGAGTAAACAGAGACAAATATATGGTGACAAAAATGATTTGACTATGAGAGACAGGTATACAATATAATCAACAGTTCAAATGATATAGAAATGTTTACCTGAAACCTATGTACTCTTATTGATCAATGTCACCCTGTTAAATTAGTTTTCTAAATTAAAAATTAAAAAAAACTAAAAAACAAAAAACTTAAAAACAGTCAAACACTTGGAAACTAAATACCATGTTATTAAATTATGAATGGGTTAACACAGTGAGATCAAGGAAGAAATAAAAAAGTTTCTTTGAAACAAATGAAAATAAACATATAAAACCCTAAATCTATGGAAATTCATAGCATTACAAGCATTCCTCAAGAAGCAAGAAAAATCTCAAATAAACAATATAACCGTGGTCCAGACCCAGTGGCTCAGTGTTAGAGCATCAGCTATGTGTGTGGTTGTCCCTGGTTGTATTCCTGGTCAGGGCACACAGGAGAAGCGACCATCTGCTTCTCCATGCCACCCCCTCTGCTTTACCTCTCTCTCTCTCTCTTTCTCCCTCGCAGCCATGGCTTGATTGGTTAGACCGTATCTGTCCCAGGCACTGAAGATGGCTCAGATGGCACTGGAGCCTCTACTTCAGGCACTGAAAATAGCTCAGTTGCAAGCATGGCCCAGGTGGCAAAACATCAAACTCAGATGTAGTCTGCAGGATGCATCTTGGTCGGGACACATGAGGGAGTCTGTATCTCTGTCCCCTTTGTCTCACTTGGAAAAAGAGAATAAAATCTAAACATATACCCTAAAGAATTAGAAAAAGAATAACAATCAAAGCCTAGAGGAAGTAAAATGAAAGAAATAATAAAGGTGCAAGCAGAAATAAATGGCACAGAGGCTAAAAATCCGATACAAAACATCAATGAAACCAAGAGCTGGTTCTTAAAAAGGTAAACAACATGTACCTTTAACCAGACTCACTAAAATAAGAAAAGAGAGAAAGAAAAGAAAAGTAAAGGAGGGAGGAAAGAAGGGAGGGAGGGAGGGAGGGAGGGAGGGAGGGAGGGAGGGAGGGAGGGAGGGAGGGAGGAAGGAAGGAAGGAAGGAAGGAAGGAAGGAAGGAAGGAAGGAAGGAAGGAAGGAAAGAAGGAAGGAAGGAAGGAAAGAAGGGGAGGGAGAGGGGGGAAGAAAGAAAGAGAAAAGGAAAGGAAGGAAGGACGGAAGGGGAAGGAAAGGAAGGGGAAGGAAAGGAAAGGAAAAAAAGAAAGGAAAAAAAGAAAGGAGGAAAGGAAAGGAAGAAAGAAAGAAGTGGAGAGAGAAAAAAGAAGAACCAAAAAAATAAAATAAGAAATGAAAGAGAAGTAATAACTAACATCACAGAAAAAGCAATGATTGTAAGAAAATATTATAAAAACTATATACCAAAAAATTGGACAACCTAAGTGATATGGATAAATTTCTAGAAATATACAATTTTCCAAACTTGAGTGTGGAACAATCAGAAAACCTGAGCAAACCAATCACAACAAATGAAATTGAAAAAAATTATGAAAAAACTCCCAGCATACGAAAGTCCTGGACTGGATGGCTTCACAGGCGAATTTTACCAAACATTCAAAGAACTAATACCTATCCGTCTCAAGCTACTTTAAAAATTCAGGAGGAGGAAAGACTTTCAAGCTTATTTTAGGAGTCATGCATTATTCTAATTCCAAAAACAGGTAAAAACACTACAAAGAATGAAAACTATAGGGCAATATCATTGATTAACATACATGCTAAAATCTCAGCAAAATATTAGCAAACCAGATCCAGCAATGCATTAAAAAGATCATACACCATGATCAAGTGGGATTTATTCTGAGGAGGTAAGACTGTTATAATATTTGCAATAAAAAAACATGATTCATCACTAAAATTAAGATAAAAATGACATGATCATATCAATAGATGCAGAAAAAACATTTGATAAATCCCAGTACCCACTTTTTTTTTTTCAAAATTTTATTTATTCATTTTAGAGAGGAGAGAGAGAGGGAGAGAGAGAGACACACACACACACACACAGGGGGGGAGGAGCTGGAAGCATCAACTCCCATATGTGCCTTGACCAGGTAAGCCCAGGGTTTTGAACCGGCGACCTCAGCATTTCCAGGTCGATGCTTTATCCACTGCGCCACCACAGGTCAGGCCCAGTACCCACTTTTGATAAAAACTCTCAAGAAAGTGGAAATAGAGGGAACATAATTCAACATTAGAAAGTCCATATATGACAAACCTACAGCTAACATCATATTTAATGGGCAAAAACTAAAATCAATCCTCCTAAGATCAGGATCAAGACAGAGGAGTCCCCTTTTACAGTATTATTCCACACAGAACAGAAAATACTAGCCACTGCAATCAAACAAGGAGAAAAAATAAAAGGCATCCAAATTGGAAAGGAAGAAATACATGATGCTATACATAAAAAAAAAAACCCTTAAGTCTCTGCCAATAAAAGAGTAGACCTGATAAATATATTTGGCAAAGTGGCAGGATATAAAATTAATATTCAGAAATCAGTGGCATTTTTATATTCCAATAATGAATTGTCAAAAAAGATATTAAGGCCCTGACAAGTTAGCTCAGTGGTAGAGCATGGCCTGGCGTGCAGAAGTCCCGGGTTCGATTCCCGGCCAGGGCACACAGGAGAAGCGCCCATCTGCTTCTCCACCCCTCCCCCTCTCCTTCCTCTCTGTCTCTCTCTTCCCCTCCGGCAGCCGGCAGCTGAGGCTCCATTGGAGCAAAGATGGCCCGGGCGCTGGGGATGGCTCCTTGGCCTCTACCCCAGGTGCTAGAGTGGCTCTGGTCGCAACAGAGCGATGCCCCAGAGGGGCAGAGCGTGCCCCCGGTGGGCGTGCCGGTGGATCCCGGTCAGGCGCATGCGGGAGTCTGTCTGACTGTCCCTCCCCGTTTCCAGCTTCAGAAAAATACAAAAAAAAAAAAAAAAAGATATTAAGGGAACAATCCCATTGACTATTGCAACAAATAAATAAAAAATATATAAAGTACATAGGAATAAATTTAAAGAAGGAGATAAAAGACTTGTATTTGAAAAACTGTAAGACATAGAAAAAGAAATTGAAGATACAAACAAGTGAAAGCATATACTATTTTCATGAATAGGAAGAATTAACATCATTAAAATGTCCATACTACCAAAAGCAATCAATAGATTCAATGTAATCCCTATTTAAATACCAATGGAATACTTCACAGATATAGAACAAATACAGTATTCCAAAAATTTATATGAAACCAAATAAAATGGCTTCAGCAATCTTAAAAAGAAAGAAAGAAATGGGAGGTATCACACTTCCTAATATCAAGCTATATTACAAGACTATTTTAATAAAAACAGCCTGGTACTGGCATAAGAACAGGCATACAAATCAATGGAACCGAATAGAGAAACCAGAAATAAACCCACACTATTATATTTGAAAAAGGAGACAAGAGTACATAACAAAGTAAAGACAGTCTCTCTAATAAATGGTGTTGGGAATATTGACAGGAACATGTAAAAAAATGAAACTACACCATCAATTTATACTATTCCCAAAAATAAACTCAAAATGGATAAAAAACTTAAAAATAAGTCATAAACCCATAAAAATCCTAGAAAAAAACATAGGTAGTAGGTTCTCAGACATCTCTCGTAGCAATATTTTTGCCAGTATATCTCCTGGGGCAAGTGAAACAAATGAATGGTACTATATCAAACTAAAAACTACTTGCACAGCCAAAGACACCATTAACAAAATCAAAAGATAACCCACACAATGGGAGAACATATTAGCCAATATGTCTGATAAGGGGTTAATAATCAAAAGTTCTAAAGAACTTATCAAATTCAACACCAGGAAGACAAACAATCTAGTTAAAAAATGGACAAAGGACCTGAATAGATACTAAACCAAAGTGGACATACAGAAGGCCAACAGGCATATAAAAAAATGCTCAGCGTCACTAATCAAAAGAGAAATGAAAATTAAAACCACAATGATACTACCTCACTCCCGCCAAAATGACTTTTATTAATAAACCAATAAAAAAGTGCTGGGGAGGGTGTGGAGAAAAGGGAACATTTGTGAACTGCTGGTGGGAATGCAGACTTGTGCAGCCATTGTAGAAAATAGGATGGTATTTCCCCCAAAATATAAAAATGGAACTACCTTATAAGCCAGCAATCCCACTTCTAGGGATATAGCCTAAGAATCCAAAATCCTAATCCAAAAATGAAATGCACCCGATGCTCATTGCAGTGTTGTTTGCAATACCTAAGATGTGGAATCTGCCCAAGTGTCCATCAGTGGACAGGCAGATAATAAGCTTTGTACACTTACAAAATACAATACTATTTGGCCTTCTAAAAAAAGGAAATCTTACCTTTTGCAACAGCATGGATAAACCTGGAGATAATTATACTAAGTGAAGTAAGCTAAGTGAAGGATAAATACCACAGGATCTCACTTACATATGAAATCTAATGAACACAATAAACTGAGGAACAAAATAGAAACAGAGGCAAGGTCACAGAAAACAGATGGACAGCTGTAAGAGGGAAGGCTGTAGAGAGAATGGGATCATAGAAAGTGAAGGGATTAGCCAAAAAGCAAAAATACATTACACATATATTCAGATAATAGGGTAGCAATAACCAGAGAGAAAGGGAGGACGAAGTAGAGGGTCACATGGGCAGAAAAGGGGGGGGGGAGAAGACTTCGCATGGGCCATGGGGACACAAGTGGGTGTGCAGATAGTGTTATATTGAGTGGGGCATTTAAACCATGTCAACATCACAAATTAAAAATAAAAATTAGAAAATTACCGCAATAATTAAATGAAACGTGAGAGCTCACTGACTGCAACTGGCACATGGGTGGCCTGCAGGTGTTTGTCAGAATAAACTGCATGATACATGAAAGAAAATTAATCCATGCTCTGGTGAGGTGGACTTCCACTGTGTCATTCCTGACACCAATAACTTCAGATCATGTTGCCTGGAGAATGAACAGGTGTTACTACTTCTTTCAACTCACGGAATCTCCCTGCCTACACCTCTCCATGCTTGTCATGAAGATAAGAGAACCTGGGCATAGGAGAGTCACCAGAACTCTTTCTTTGAGTGCGGGAGTATATTATGCTGAAGTGTGGGGTGAGTGACCCAGAGAGAAGATTTTGAGGGGAACTTCCATAGCAGGACTGGGAAAAAGCAAGGAAGGAGAGGAAGAGAGGAACATAGACCCATGCGTTGGGATACCATATCTCTGAGGGACTTTACTGGGGTTAATACTCCCAGTTACCACCAACCACTACACTTCTGTATGGCAATATAGAGTCAAAATTGGGACATACATGGTGAGATATCCAAGCCTGACTGCCCCATGCCATCTATCTCACCTAGAAACAGAGCTGTACAGACTTCCATCACTGTTTCCCTGTGTTTGGGGTGAGCAGGAATGACCAGGAGGTCCCTGGGAAGGGTCAGTAGAAACTCAGTGTGTTGGGGTATGGCCAACAAATTGGGCTTCTGGAGGCAGCAGACCTCAGTTTGGTGGGGTACTGGGGGCAGCCACCTGTGGTTTCAGGAAGCTACTGAGAGAGGCATGGTCTGTCATGCCCCATGCCCTGGAGATTAACAGTAGACTCAATCTTTTCATGCCCCTTTTCCATAGAAAATCAAGGTACAGTCCAGGGGGAAGAACAATGAAGGGACTGATGTATCTGGGTTCAGCTAGGTTTCATTACTGGAGATAAAATACTTCCCAAAAGCGAGGCGGGAGCCCCACTGACCCATTCCCCACAGGAATACTTTCTACAGTATAGGGTAAAGGAGCCAAAACCTTCAGGTCCAAGTTTTACTTCACCTGGGTCCTCTGGGAAGTGTGAGGTAACCCACAGTTGCATGTCTACATGTGCAATGGTAGCGCATTTAGGCTGAGGGTTTGGGGTTCTGCTTTGTAGTTGTGGTATGACTTCCCTGAAATAAAAGTTTTAGGTATAAACTTGGCTCCTGCTTAACCCTTGAGTCATCCCTGTCAAAATACACATTTGAAGAATGTCAAGTCCATCTGATTTCATTGACAATTGCCACATTGCTCGTGCACAGAACCAGGGAGAGCAATGTAGATACTGTAAGAAATCCAACTTTTCCTTGGGCTTCTGCATCTCACATGGACCCCACTCCCCACACCTCTTTTTCTGTATTTTCACTCCCTTGTTTAGCCTTCCTTGATAAGAATTCCTCCTTCGTCTTTCGTCAGTGTCCCTGTCCCTCTGGCCTCTCACACATGCATAGACCCTCCCTTTGAGTATTTGTTACCTCTCCCCAAATCCCTGCTAACTTTATCTTTCTCCTGCTTCTTCTGGGCCTCTTCTAAGCTTCTTTGTGCCCTTCTCTACTCACCTTATTCTGTCTGCCTGTCTCGAAGCCCCAACATCTCCCTCTCCCTCTGTTGTTCTTCACCTCCACCCAGTTGGGTGCCCCCCCTCCTAAGACATCCCTCCTCCCAGGAGCTTCTCTGTTTCTGGCCCATCCCCACCTCTTCCTAAGCAGTCACCTCCCTTTCACCTCTCAGCACAGTCCATGTCTAGTTCCTTCTCCTCCCCACTCCCCAGACCAGGACACCTAAGTCCTATTCCATTCTCAGCTGATGATCATGACACTAGCCGAACTTAATCACAGCCTGAATTTACAGCTGTCCTTCCTTTCATGCCCCATCCGCCAAACATACCCATTCTGTTCAACATGATAAAGTCCTTACACACAGCACGTCATGTCCACATACATTTGTATTTTTCAGAAGAAATCAACAGTTATGCCGGCAAAGATGCTGAATTAGTGGGACCCTGAAGTTCGCAATACACTGAAGAACAACATTATTTTGCATGTCTACAAAGTATACACTTGCTTTCACAAGTGTGGCAAAATTGTACCCTAACAGTTAGGACTTTTTCACCAAATCATAAACGTAGATATGGAAATCGTCATCAAACTTGATGAAATACACAGAAGGTTTGGCTTCCACTTGGTGAATGACCATGCCAATCCGTTTGGAACCATCTTCTTTGGTATATTCCACATGTTTACCTATCAGGCCATCTACAACTCCTCCTGGTTCTCTCTCTGCTGGAGGAGACTCAGTGGACTCTGGCATGATACGGAGGTCTCCTTCTTTATAATCATCTAGAAGCTGGTACATGTACAAGACAGGATCTTTCTCATAGGTAATGTAAAACCAGGCTTTCATGATTGGTGCCTGGGCTAAGACCATCCCTCTCCATTCATCCTTAGAACCATGCTCACCCTCAAACATATGTTCCACAGCTTTACCAACTATTGTATTTGCAAGGTTTGCATCACTGACTTGAGACGATGCCACCCTGTCAGAAAGAATTTTAAGAGACAAAACTCTTTCATCCCTGTGTAGTTCCAGTCCATAGACACAGTCAATTCCATCATATTTCACCAGGTAAAGAGAGGGGTTTATAGGCACCTGATCCAAAACGGTTCCTTTCCACTGGGTGATGGGCTCATCGCCTTCCTTCCATCCGTGTGAAATTCTGCAGCCCACGATGTTCCTGCGGGGCTGGGATGAAGGTCGGCTCCTCTGTTTCTTTTGCAAGGCTTTTTTCTTCATCATGCTTACAGACCCAGTGGCGCGTCCCACTGGTGCCCTGGTTCGTTGCCCTCCGACTTCCTGTGCACTGGGGGTCTTCATGCCTGTCACCGGAGGGAAGAGAGAAGATAAGAGGAAGGAAAGTAAGAACACACTCAATATGCCGTAAGGTGAAGTTCTAGCGACAGCGACGTCTCTATATACCGTGCGCTGGCAACTAAATTTCCCCTATGAGCCTGGACTCACTGCTGGAAATCCTGGCTGCATGCCTGTAAGCGCTCTCCCTCCTAGGTTCCTTTAGTTTGCAGGGAAAGTCAGCAGGGGCAGTGGTGCTGGCCGGGGTTAGGAACTCCACAGGAGAGAGCAGGTTACCTCCGTGTGCACGGACCCTGCCTCCAGTTCCCGCCACTAGTGCTCACTCTAAATCCCCAGCAAAGCGTTTATCTCTTGCCCACTTTGACCCGCAAGCCCTCACTGTCCTCCAACCCTGAACCACCCAGCCTGCTGCACCCACTCTCCCTGCCAACCCTCAACTGCTGTCCTGGCACCCAGTGCCCCCGCTTCAATTTCGTGCCTGTCTCCTAAAGCCACCCCCCTTTTCCCTACGGCTCATACTCTCTCACCCCAGCCTTGCTCGGAGTCAGCCTCCACCCTCTATCTCCTGCAGGAATCACACCGTGTCCCTTCTCCATCCCGGTACCCACCAATGGCCTTGGACTTTCTGGCGTCCACCGCCAGAGATCGCGGTCTTCACGTGCGCAAATTGGACACCTGGTTTCTGCCTTTGCTGTGCGCCTGATTAGCGGGCGCAGAGCCAGGAGCTTCCAAAACCTGGTTGGAGTGGATCCGTAGAAGTGGAGCGAGTCTAGGAGGACAGCAGGGCAAACGAAGGGATGGTGGCTGTGTCACCAGCACTGTACTCGCCGGCTTGCTGCCTCCCAGTCTGCAGCGGAGGACCCAGTGCCACATCGGTATCCCTACCGGCCGCTAATACAACAGCTGTCTCCTCCCTCTTTCCGTAGCGCAGCTTCCTGCCAGGAGAGAGGCCTCCCCTTCCTCCCAAACACTGGTTTTCCCCGCCCCTAACTCTCAAACCTTTGCATTGCCTTTGGCAATTGAGATAATCCTAGTCTCCGGTTCCCGCGGGTTCGCAAAATCAAAACCTACTGGGTCCACAACTGGGCCTCCATCTTCTCTCCTTTTCAGAGCTCTTTGGCTCCTGTGCTTACCTCTATCTCCAGCCTCTAAGTAGTTTATCTGTTTTTCATCTTCCAGGAATTTGTCTTTTCTTTTTTACTCTCCTTATGCAGTTATTCTTCACACATTAATCTGCCTTTCATGTCATTTGTAAGGATTTGTGATAGAAAAAGGGAAATGTGCTAATTCTCAGTATGCCATCTTTACCCAATCTCTATGTAATGTTTCCTGAGTAGTATTCTTGGATTTTACTTCTTAAAGATTACCCTTTCCACCTGACCTGTGGTGGTACAGTGGATAAAGCGTGGACCTGGAATGCTGAGGTTGCCGGTTCAAAACCCTGGGCTTGCCGGGTCAAGGCACATATTGGAGTTGAAGCTTCCTGCTCCTCCCCTCTTCTCTCTCTCTCTCTCTCTCCTCTAAAATGAATAAATAAATGAAAATAATTTTTAAAAAAGATTACCCTTTCCTTTATTTTTCATTTTTTAACTATTGAAAATGAATTGCTTGCACAATATTAATTAACACTGTGTAAATTTCAGAAAATTGATTTGAAAAGAATAAGCACCTAAAATTCCAGTTCCCATTTCTCAGAGCTCACAGCAAAATATGAGTACTTATTTATTTTGCCATTTTTTTCTAGGTTCTTACAAAACTGTAATCATTTTGCATATGCAATTTCAGGCTTTGTTCTTTTTCAATAGAATAAGTATTTTCTCAGGATATTAGATTTTTTTTACAAAATCATTATTTCCCTTACTCAGTTGACAATTATTTCTTGAGCACATATTACATATATGACCATTTATCTATAAAACTAATTTTATAGTGACAATTTAACTTTTCCCTCATTACTGAATGTTACTCAAAAAAGTTTATAAATATGATATATTGTTTGCTCGCTTATAGTTTGCATTGGGTGTGGGAGACAGGCTGTAAACTGGCAAGGTCCTCATAAGCCTTTCCCACCCTTTCAATACTAAGATCTCTTAAACATCCTTCTAATACTAAGATCTTCTCAAAACTAAGCTTTTCCCCCACACCCTTGACTGTTGCATGATGTGGGATGGTGCACTCTTATGAGGAATCCCATTTATGCCTCAGAAAAGTGGCTTTGCATCAGAGACTTCCTTATTTGTAAATTGGCTTAAAGGCTTTAATTTCTATACTATAAAATAAGGGGAACAAAAGTGAATAAAGCTGGTGAGGTAGAAACCTTTGATTCCAGGAAACTCGGATAAGTCATTGGCTTTGGGAGCCCTGAATGGAAAGGGAAGTGTTTTCCCACTGTGTGTGTTTCTCACCTGCTGGGTGCGATGAGAGCTAAGATTAAAGCTAATGGCCCACCAGTTCTTGGCTCCCTTGTTTCATTACCATCTGTCCGAATCAAATGCAAACCTGAACAGGCCAGGCAGCTGTGATGGTGGCCACGGCTACTAGCTTTACAGTTACTTTCTTAAAAAGAAAAAAAAATGAAAAAGAGGGTAACTGTTGTTCTAGTGACACATTATGTACCTGTAGGTGATCAGGGCCAGGCCACGGACTTCCCAATATATATCTCCTTCTAAAATGTTACTCTAAGCTAATCGTGGTAATACCTTCCTCCTTATAAGTGATTGGTTTAGCATTTGGCATATGATATAATCCTAGACAATTAAACATGACAATCTGTCCACTAGGGGACTTCTGGAAAAAATATTTACTCTCAAGAGAAACAAGAAATAATATTTTGCAGAGCAACCAGCCTGAGGGCAAAACCAGAATAACAAAGATAACAGAAGAGAGAATGGGAATATTCTGAGTCCTTTGGTCACTTCATTTAGCTGCTGATCATATCATCTCTCAAGTCTTATTTTGACCTCAATTTATGAGATTAAAAAATTTTGTTAGAGTTAAAGCAACTTGAATCTCAATTGTTTATTACTTGCACTCAAATTTAAAACAATTAAATATCTGTTTAGTAAATGTATGTGTTTTGTGCTTAATACATATAATTACATAAAATAGGAAGTTTTATGTAGGATAGGAATAAATAAATTTGAAGACAGACATTAAATTAAAATTTAAGAAAATAACATCTATTTTATCTGTTGAGTGACTTTTAATGGAATTTATTTACTTTATATATATTATAATGGCTACAATTTAGATATGTATCAGTATAATAATTTTTAAAATAATTCAGAACCTATTTTCCAAAGAAACAAAACATTTCAAAAAATCAATTTTTAAAAGCTTTTAATGAACTTGACTTTTAACTTTTGCCTAATATGAGAAAAATTTTAAATAGCTGCTAGATTTCACTCGTAAATTACTGACATTTTTTCTTTTCACCACTTGATGAAATAATTGATGGCTTGAATAATTAAATATATACCATTTTTATTTAATTTTCAAAGCCCAACAGCACACAAGGGCCTGGGGGACAAAATATAAAGACAATCAATGCCAGCCAATAGGCACACAGGCCACTTCTTACTATATGACTACAAGAATTAACAATGGATTGAAAGTCCTCCAATCACAGCCATCTATTTGCTATGGTCTTGTAGCACTGATCTTAAATGGACCTTGTATATCTCTCATGAACTCAGTGTTTATGGTGATTTTGTGATATCCACAAAATCCTAAAGAGTAATTGAATCTAAGGAATAATATTTTGTCAGGTATAGTTGAGCTTTGGAAGGCTACAAACCACTGTAATAGCTAAGTTCCTTTTTTTTCTTCACACAGAAGGATTAATTTTCTCACCTTTGTGGGCAATATCATCTTAATTGAGAGTACATGGTCTACAGTTTGCAGGGTAAAGCAAGAAAATTGGGAAGGCTTTGGAGAGTTTTAAATAGCAGAGTAAGCCCTGGCCGGTTGGCTCAGCGGTAGAGCGTCGGCCTAGCGTGCGGAGGACCCGGGTTCGATTCCCTGCCAGGGCACATAGGAGAAGCGCCCATTTGCTTCTCCACCCCTCCGCCGCGCCTTCCTCTCTGTCTCTCTCTTCCCCTCCCGCAGCCAAGGCTCCATTGGAGCAAAGATGGCCCGGGCGCTGGGGATGGCTCTGTGGCCTCTGCCCCAGGCGCTAGAGTGGCTCTGGTCGCAACATGGCGACACCCAGGAGGGTCGCAACATGGCGACGCCCAGGATGGGCAGAGCATCGCCCCCTGGTGGGCAGAGCGTCGCCCCCTGGTGGGCGTGCCGGGTGGATCCCGGTCGGGCGCATGCGGGAGTCTGTCTGACTGTCTCTCCCTGTTTCTAGCTTCAGAAAAATGCAAAAAAAAAAAAAAAAAAAGAAATAGCAGAGTAATACAATAACATTTATATTTTTAAAATTTACTCCGACCATTATGTGGAGAATTGAAAGACAAAGAGACCTTAATATCCAACCCAATTCAATCATAGTTAAGACCTTATTTTCTTTTCTAAATCTTTTTATTTTTGAGACAACACCCTTCTCTCTCCATGCTACCAAAGCATCAGGGAATGCGCTTAGCTGCTTTTATTTTTAGTTCTCTCTTTATCATTGTTCTCTGGGGATTTTATTCAGTCTTAAATGTATAGTCATTAAAATGTATAGTTAATGCTCAACTATACATTTAAAAGGAGGTCTGCCACCTGACCAGGTGGTGGCACAGTAGATAGAACATCGGCCTGGGACACAGAGGACCCATGTTTGAAACTTTGAGGTCACTGGCTTGAGCACAGGCTCATCCTGCTTGAGCACGGGCTTTCCAGCTTGAGCACAGTGTTAACAGCTTGAACATGGGATCATAGACATGACTCTGTGTTCAATGGCTTGAGCCCAAAGGTTGCTGACTTGAAGCCCTACTGGCTTGATCACAATGTCAGTGGCTTGAGCAAGGGTTCACTGGTTTGGCTGGAGCCCCCCGGTCAAGGCACATATGAGAAAGCAATCAATGAACAACTAAGGCACTACAACGAAGAATTGATGCTTCTCATCTCTCTCCCTTCCTGTCTGTCTGTCCCTATCTGTCTCTCTCTGTCTCTGTCTCCCTCACTAAAAATTAATTAATTAATTGAGGTCTATCACATTTTCTGAGATTTTTAAGTGATTTTAGTGAAATAATGTTCCTCTATCCACATTTTAGTCTTTTTTTTTTAAAGCAAGTAGGTTTATTAACCACTTCTATGGTCAACCAGTGGTATAGTTCTCTCCCTTCATGGTAAAGACAGGAAGATTATAGGGAGCCAGAGGAGTCTTGTTCACAATTTATGAGGGCCTTCCTTCAATATCTACCATTGTTTCTTTAATGAAGGTGCCAGAAAGTTCATGGTTTTCCTCAGAAGTCTCTTGGATTGATTTTTAAAAGTATATTAAAGCCACACTGACAATATTAATCCCTTAAACTATAACTCATTACAAATTATGCTCAGATATATTATGTAAATATTAACTGCACAAAGTTAAGAAGTGGTGAGTGAAATGGGTGAAGATAGTCAAAATGCACAAATTTATAGTTATCAAATAAGTCATGGGGATGTAATGTACAGTATGGTGATTATAGTTAATAACAGTATGATGAATATTTGAAAGTTTCCAAGAAAGTAGATCTTAAAGTTTCTAATCACAAGGAAAAAAACTGGACCTATGTATGGTGACAGATTTTAACTAGACATATTATGGTAATTATTTTATAATATATACAAATATCAAGTCATCATGTTGTAGACATGAAAATGATATAATATTACATGCCAATTATATACCTTAATAAAACTTATTTTAAAAAATATTTCATCTGACCTGTGCTGGCACAGTGGATGGAGCATTAACCTGAATGCTGAGGTCACTGGTTCAAAACCACATGCTTGCCTGGTCAAGGCACATATGAGAAGTAACTACAAGTTGATACTTTCCACAACCTTCTACTCTCACCTCTCTCTCTCCTCTCTTTAAAATCAATAAATAAAATCTTAAAAGAGAGATCTCATTTTGTTTTTCCTACCAAATACTATGTATAGTGGTTGCCAAATAGGATGTTAATTCTTCTGGCTTAATATCTCCCAATAACGTCTCCAATTGATAAGGTTGAAAGCAGTTGGATATATGAGAAACCTGAGTTATTTCTTGGATTTAATCTCTCTTAGGCAGAATATGCAATCTATTTTATTCTCAAACAGAGAGTAAGTTTTTGGGGCCAAGGGCATATATTCCTATCTAGAGTTAACTAGCTCTGCCTATGACTGGGTGAAATATGAGTGTCACAGAGAAAATAACTACTCAAAGACCAGATGGAGTGCACCAAGGGACCTAGGGGAGAGCGCCTCACAATCCCTTATTGGGTTTCATGAGAACAGCCCGATCCCTAGTCCCTATGGGTATTTACTGATGCACACAGAAGCAGAGATGAGAATAAGGAAGCCAAGAAGGGGAACTTCTTTAGAGCAGACAAAAGGGAAAAGGAAGTAGCTCACTTTTGAGATCTACCCCACCTATTGATTAATCAGAATTGCTGATTCTATCTTTATTGTGTGCTGTGTTCAGCATGTACTGTGTTTAGAACTTTCTGCCAGTGACATCACTGTGGCTTTTGCCTCAGGGCATTGAACTGCGTCCCTGTTCTATGTTCCTATTCAGGACCTCTACATCTCCCCCTTTTTTCTTTGGGCTGTCTAATAACAGTACAAATCTTCAACGGGTTTAGGAGGACATTTTTCTTTTTTTCTTTTTTTTCCTAGAGTTAGGTTCATTTTTTTAAATAATTTTATTTTTAATGGGGTGACATCAATAAATCAGGATACATATATACAAAGATAACAAGTCCAGGTTATATTGTTGTTCACTTATGTTGCATACCCATCACCCAAAGTCAGATTGTTTAGGACATTTTTCTACAGGTGGCGGTAGTTGCAGTGTAAGGTGAAGGGCAAGCATAGAGAGAAACAAGTTTTCAGGGGTCATAGGTATGTCTGTATTTTTGAAAAACTTCTTCAGTATGCTCGGTTAGAAGCTTCAATGCACCCCAAGTGGTGTCAGGTACTCCCTGAGTGCTTGGGAGCAAGTTAGGTCTCCTATTTGGGGGGTTCATTCCCGGAAGTGGACTCATTTTTAGCTTCTGGATCTCTGAAACTGGGTTGCCTCCTAAGAGTTGATGCCAACTCATGTTAAGGCTGGAATCCAAAGAGGACCTGTTGATGACAAAATTGCAGCATACTCTCGCTCTCGGGTAAACAATTTGACCGAACCCTGACACTCAGGGCCAGCTAATACATCCCAGTACAATACGACAGGCTTAGGCTGCTGCTCAGCTGATATAAAATGGCTCTCACTGCTGTAAGTCCAGAGGAGGAGATGTTCAAAAAATTATGAGTAAAAACAGCATTATAGAATTGTTCTTGTAGGATGAGTTTCTCCTCCTGATTCCCCCTTTTTTGTTTGTGCAGTGGGTGCTTAAGAAGGCCATTGGCTTTTTCTGCAATACTTGTAAGTTTGAGTGAATTTCTCAAGCTCCTGAGGCCCCCAAGAATGTCCCAAGGTTCCCTTTTATTTTCCTTTAAGGACAATCCTCCTTCTAAAGTCCTTCCTTCTTCTCCTTTTCTCACCTTTGTGCATTTTCTCAATGCCTTCTCTTTTTTATTTCTTCCCTCCGTGAAAACCTTCTACAGCCTGCATAAACTTTCTGTGACTTACACAAACCTTCTTCTTTATTCAGAAATAACCAGCTTTCAGAGCAACTTACTTTTTTCCTTTTGCTTTTAAAAGTACCTCCATACCTTATACTTTTTATTATTGAAACCACACAATTTCTTTCCAATTAATCAGCATTCTCAATTTTCAAAAACCTTAACTTTCAGTGAAGACTAAGTAGTTAGGAATTTTAGATTGATAGTTTTATAAACATGTTTCATGACCTTTAGAAACAGGTTACTTCATTCGCAAACAAACATATATTTTCAAAAGATATAACAGAGATAGCAGGAACCTTTTGTCCAAAACATTTAAGAAAATCAGAAAAATTCCGGATCTAGTCTAGTTTCTGATATTCATAATTGTATGCTAATGGATTTTACTGAAATATAATTTTTCTCCCTAAAATTACCCTTAGTTTTTTTAAGAGCCAAATTTAGATTATCCTAATTACAGTATTAACTCCAGTTTTAACTTGGCCTGGTAATTTGCATAAACAACAAGAATAGCAATTGATCGTATTGGTTTTTTACAATCTGCTTTATAAGGAATTTTTAGATTGAGGTTTTTTTGTTTGTTTGTTTGTTTTTTAAACAGAGTTGTAACTGTTACAACCCTTGAGGATTTTTTTAAATTTTTTATTTTATTTTATTTATTAATTTTAGAGAGGAGAGAGAAAGGAAGAGGGAGAGAGGAGAGAGAGACAGAGAGAGAAGGTGGGGAGGAGCTGGAAGCATCAACTCCCATATGTGCCTTGACCAGGCAAGCCTAGGGTTTCGAACCGGCAACCTCAGCATTTCCAGGTCGACGCTTTATCCACTGCGCCACCACAGGTCAGGCCAGATTGAGTTTTAATTAGCCCCTGAGGACACACACAAAAGTCAAGCTTACACAGTTGCCATTAGGCTCTGTCTGCAATCTTTTTGGAAATGTCCTTCTTTGCTGCAATTAAAAGATGTCTGTGGTCGTAATGTGGTGGCAAAGACTTGGACCTTGTGTATTTCTGGCCCTACATTTTAACACGCTCTAATCATTTCTGCTATATTGGGGAACTTTGCTTTAAGAGGAGCCAAGACCTTTGGGCAATCAGTATTTGCATTCTCATAAGCTAATTGTAGGATCAGCACCTTTGCTGCTTGTTCATTATCTACCTGTAGTATGATGGCAGTTTACAGGCGATTAATGAAATCAATATAGCGTTTGTTAGGTCTCTGATGGAATCCAAATCCATACCTTAAAAGCTACCATAAAAACCTGAGAAAAGGCAATGCGGTTCATGTGGGCCTGATCTTGGGGAGTGTCATAAGCCCCGAATCCTGTGAGCATATCACCAATTGGAACTTCCACAATCAGATTCCCTACAACCTGTGTCTGAGCTGCATCCTGGTATTCTTGTACCCAAACATTGTATTGAGCAGTAGTGGTTACTGCTTGCACTAATCCCTTCCAGTCTCATGTGGTCACCTCATACCCTGTGTCAATTCCTTCAAATATTCCCTTGGTAAATGTGCTTTGTAGCCCATTTTTGATAATAATTTTTCTGAATTCCTTAAAGACCTGGAATGGGAGACTTTCATGTCGCACAGGCTTCCCTGGAGTTCTTAATACAGGAAAAGCCTAAACAAATTCTCCATATTTCTCTAAACCTTCCCTTAGACACTTTTCAGCCTTGCTTTCATGTGGAAGTAAAGGTGGGAGAATTGTATCTAGAGTGAGGGTCTTGGTAGAAGTTGACTGATTGGTGAGATTCTCATCAGGAGAGGGCTGCTGCTTATCCTTCCTCTGGATAGGACAGAGTGCTAGCTGGCATAAGTTCCAATCAGTAGGGTGTTGTATGGGCCTGACTGAATTATGTAACGATCTCTCAATGTTTTCCCTATCTTCTAAGTCTAGGCTACCTTCATGAGAATACCAGGGATATTGTTGCTGAATAACTATGAGTAAATCAGTGAGATGTTAGTCTGTTATGCTACATCCAGCTGCTCATAAAAGGCCCTGTAGTTGGAGCTTATGATTTTGCTTCTCTTGGGACAGGGAATTCCCCATAATGTTCAGGAGAAAGAAATGGGAAAAGGGAGGGGGAAAATGGGGAATCCTTTGGTCTGAAAGCTATTGACCTCACCAAAGATATTTGGAGGCTATGCCCTTGTCATCTGTGTCCCATTTACTGGGATGTGTCAGACGTCATTTCCCTTTTCCAGATTTTGGGAGGTTGTTTCATTCCTGTTCTTCACATGAGACAACACTTGTTGTGGAGACAATAACTACTTGAAGACCAGATGGAGTGCACCGAGGGACCTTGGGGACATCGCTTCACAATCCCTTGTACACATTTCATGAGAATAGCCCTGTTCTCAGTTCCTATGGGTATTTATTTATACACAAATCATAAGCAGAGACAAGAATGAGGAAGTCTGGAAGGGGAACTTCTTTAGAGTAGACAGAAAGGTAAGGGAAGTAGCTTATTTTTGAGATATCTACCCCACTTATTGATTAATCAGAATTGCTGATTTATCCCTATTGTGTGCTGTGTTCAGCATGTACTGTGTTCAGTACTTTCCATCAGTGACACCACTGTGGCTTTTGCTGTAGGGCACTGAACTGTGTCCCTGTTCTATGTTCCTATTCAGGGCCTCTACATAAGAAGAAATCCTTGTGACTTCATAAAAGAAGATGTCCTACTAATTCAGCTTCTATGAATTATAAAAATATATTTTGACCTTTATTTTTGTGATTATTGTACCTGTCTCTCAAATGGTTACAAAACTTGCAAAAAGATAAAGGATTGTATTTATTAGTCTTCTAAAATCTCCACTGAACATTATGTTGAACTGTGACACAATTTCAATCTGGAAAAGAAGGTAAATCCATTGCAAGTATGGCAAGACCTAGCACCACTTCACTAACAAAAATACAGTATGATGGTTCCTATCTCTAAGATAGGAAAGACGACTTTTGGCATTCCAAAGTTGTACTTTGCAATTGTTTTCAATAATTGCCTGAGGAAAAGCTGGAAGACTCTGACTGTTCTCATTAACAGTAATACATGCATAAACCAAGAATGATTAACTGTGTAATCACATCACTAAAAAGTAATCATTAATATCATACCCAACCCACTTTAACTCACTTATACTTAGAAAGGACAATATCACTTGGGTTTGGGGAATGGAGAATGGGTTGTGACACATGCAATACACTTGAAAAAATTCTAAATCAGCATAGGCATCTGTCCTTTCTCAAGATACAGTACAAGTTCAAGATCTTTCTGAATCCCACCTCCTTTTGAACAAACACTTATTTTAAATTCTGTACTATTTTAATCCATGACAAACACTATTTGAGGTACTTGCTCCTTATTACAATCATAGCACATTTTAATCTCACCTAGTTTGAATAGAGAGGTAGGTAACATTCTAAGAGGTTGAATTTGACATTAACAATTTACACAGGTTTGTTGTTTGTTTTTTGTTTGTTTGTTTTTTTGGGGGGAGGTTTGGTCAGTTTCTCATCCTCTGGTAGGTCAATCAATCAGCATAATACACCCAGACAAAAGCAGTAACAGGCCACATCCTTCATATGATTTTACACATAGGAGGTTGTGTGGTTCAAGGATATCAGAAAATGCATTGTTATTGACACTCATTGTATTTCTCTTCCATAATATATCTTGTCTAAGGTAAAACATGAAGCAATTCTTCAAAATATAACCAGAATTCAAACAATTCTCATCATACCTACTATTACTAGACTGATTTAAACCACCATAATCTGTTACCTGGAATATTAGAAAGTTCCAAATTTCCACCATTGTACTCCACACAGACTACTCTTCAGAGTTTTCAGAGTAATCCTGTTGAAATATGGGACAAATCACATCACATCTCTGATAAACATAATCAAATGGATCTGCATTACATTTAGTGTAAAAGCCAAATTGACTCTAGTACCTCCAAGGCTCTTAAGTTATCTTCTTCTTCCAGATCCTTATTATCTCTCTGAACTCACTAACTGATATTCTCTACCTCACTTATTCAGCTACATAATACTAGCATCCTCAGTGTTTCTAGAACATGGTAGACCACAAGTGCCTTGGGACATCAGCACACTCTGTCCCTCTTCTTAGAATGTATCTCCCCTAGAAAAACAGAAGGCCAGTTCTTTCATTGTCTTTAGATTTTTACTCAAAAGCTATGTTCTTATTAAAGCCTGCCCTGTCCTACCATCTATCCAACCTCAAAATTCCAAAGTTGTGTGGAGTTTCCTCCGCCAATTCTTGCTTTCTTTTTTTTCTTCTTAACATTTATCACTGTGAAAATGTTTTATATTTACTTATTATATTTTAGCTACTGTCTGACATCTACAATAGAAATTTTAAGATGGCAAGATTATTTTATTTGTTTCATTTATTTATTAACATATCAGAAATGTCTGTGCCTAAAAATCTGCCTGGCAGAAGCCTACCTGTAGTACTAGGAATGGGAAGAAGATAAAACAAAGAAATAAAACATTGGGGTCAAAGCAATCCAAAAAAGGTGCTTGGCAGATTTTCCAGGGTCGTGTTCTAAAGCTACACACACAAATGCCTCCAGGGTATAACTGAGCATTTTATATGAGTGAACCAGCCCAGTGTGAGATAGTATTATAAGTCTATAATAAAATGAGCCATTCCTCACCCTAGCTATTTATGTCCATGTTGAAATGTGGTTCCTAACCGTCAGTCCACTCTTCTTATACTTCTTTTTTTTTATAACTGAGCCAGAAATAAGAATTCCCCCAAATGTCCAAGTAGCTATTTAAACATAGAAAACCAAAACAGAAATATCAAATGAACTGTGAGAGCTGACTGCAACTGGCACATGAGTGGCCTGCAGGTGTCTGTCAGAATAAACTGCATGATACATAAAAGAAAATTAATCCATGCTCTGGTGAGGTGGACTTCCACTGTGTCATTCCTGACACCAATAACTTCAGATCATGTTGCCTGGAGAATGAACAGGTGTTACTACTTCTTTCAACTCACGGAATCTCCCTGCCTACGCCTCTCCATACTTGTCATGAAGATAAGAGAACCTGGGCATAGGAGAGTCACCAGAACTCTTTCTTTGAGTGCAGGAGTATATTATGCTGAAGTGTGGGGTGAGTGACCCAGAGAGAAGATTTTGAGGGGAACTTCCATAGCAGGACTGGGAAAAAGCAAGGAAGGAGAGGAAGAGAGGAACATAGACCCATGCGTTGGGACACTATATCTCTGAGGGACTTTATTGGGGTTAATGCTCCCAATTACCACCAACCACTACACTTCTGTATGGCAATACAGAGTCAAAATTGGGACATACATGGTGAGATATCCAAGCCTGACTGCCCCATGCCATCTATCTCACCTAGAAACAGAGCTGTACAGACTTCCATCACTGTTTCCCTGTGTTTGGGGTGAGCAGGAATGACCAGGAGGTTCCTGGGAAGGGTCAGTAGAAACTCAGTTTGTTGGGGTATAGCCAACAAACTGGGCTTCTGGAGGCAGCAGACCTCAGTTTGGTGGGGTACTGGGGGCAGCCACCTGTGGTTTCAGGAAGCTACTGAGAGAGGCATGGTCTGTCATGCCCCATGCCCTGGAGATTAACAGTAGACTCAATCTTTTCATGCCCCTTTTCCATAGAAAATCAAGGTACAGTCCAGGGGGAAGAACAATGAAGGGACTGATGTATCTGGGTTCAGCTAGGTTTCATTACTGGAGATAAAATACTTCCCAAAAGCGAGGCGGGAGCCCCACTGACCCATTCCCCACAGGAATACTTTATACAGTATAGGATAAAGGAGCCAAAACCTTCAGGTCCAAGCTTTACTTCACCTGGGTCCTCTGGGAAGTATAAGGTAACCCACAGTTGCATGCCTACATGTGCAATGGTAGCGCATTTAGGCTGAGGGTTTGGGGTTCTGCTTTGTAGTTGTGGTATGAATTCCCTGAAATAAAAGTTTTAGGTATAAACTTGGCTCCTGCATAACCTTTGAGTCATCCTCGTCAAAATACACATTTGAAGAATGTCCAGTCCATCTGGTTTCACTGACAATTGCCACATTGCTCGTGCACAGAACCAGGGACAGCAATGTAGATACTGTCAGAATTCCAACTTTTCCTTGGGCTTCTGCATCTCACATGGACCCCACTCCTCACACCTCTTTTTCTGTATTTTCACTCCCTTGTTCAACCTTTCTTGATAAGAATTCCTCCTTCATCCTTCGTCAATGTCCCTGTCCCTCTGGCCTCTCACACATGCATAGACCCTCCCTTTGAGTATTTGTTACCTCTCCCCAAATCCCTGCTAACTTTGTCTTTCTCCTGCTTCTTCTGGGCCTCTTCTAAGCTTCTTTGTGCCCTTCTTCTAAGCTTCTTTGTGCCCTTCTCTACTCACCTTATTCTGTCTGCCTGTCTCGAAGCCCCAACATCTCCCTCTCCCTCTGTTGTTCTTCACCTCCACCCAGTTGGGTGCCCCCCCTCCTAAGACATCCCTCCTCCCAGGAGCTTCTCTGTTTCTGGCCCATCCCCACCTCTTCCTAAGCAGTCACCTCCCTTTCACCTCTCAGCACAGTCCATGTCTAGTTCCTTCTCCTCCCTACTCCCCAGACCAGGACACCTAAGTCCTATTCCGTTCTCAGCTGATGATCATGACACTAGCCGAACTTAATCACAGCCTGAATTTACAGCTGTCCTTCCTTTCATGCCCCATCCGCCAAACATACCCATTCTGTTCAACATGATAAAGTCCTTACACACAGCACGTCATGTCCACATACATTTGTATTTTTCAGAAGAAATCAACAGTTATGCCGGCAAAGATGCTGAATTAGTGGGACCCTGAAGTTCGCAATACACTGAAGAACAACATTATTTTGCATGTCTACAAAGTATACACTTGCTTTCACAAGTGTGGCAAAATTGTACCCTAACAGTTAGGACTTTTTCACCAAATCATAAACGTAGATATGGAAATCGTCATCAAACTTGATGAAATACACAGAAGGTTTGGCTTCCACTTGGTGAATGACCATGCCAATCCGTTTGGAACCATCTTCTTTGGTATATTCCACATGTTTACCTATCAGGCCATCTACAACTCCTCCTGGTTCTCTCTCTGCTGGAGGAGACTCAGTGGACTCTGGCATGATACGGAGGTCTCCTTCTTTATAATCATCTAGAAGCTGGTACATGTACAAGACAGGATCTTTCTCATAGGTAATGTAAAACCAGGCTTTCATGATTGGTGCCTGGGCTAAGACCATCCCTCTCCATTCATCCTTAGAACCATGCTCACCCTCAAACATATGTTCCACAGCTTTACCAACTATTGTATTTGCAAGGTTTGCATCACTGACTTGAGACGATGCCACCCTGTCAGAAAGAATTTTAAGAGACAAAACTCTTTCATCCCTGTGTAGTTCCAGTCCATAGACACAGTCAATTCCATCATATTTCACCAGGTAAAGAGAGGGGTTTATAGGCACCTGATCCAAAACGGTTCCTTTCCACTGGGTGATGGGCTCATCGCCTTCCTTCCATCCGTGTGAAATTCTGCAGCCCACGATGTTCCTGCGGGGCTGGGATGAAGGTCGGCTCCTCTGTTTCTTTTGCAAGGCTTTTTTCTTCATCATGCTTACAGACCCAGTGGCGCGTCCCACTGGTGCCCTGGTTCGTTGCCCTCCGACTTCCTGTGCACTGGGGGTCTTCATGCCTGTCACCGGAGGGAAGAGAGAAGATAAGAGGAAGGAAAGTAAGAACACACTCAATATGCCGTAAGGTGAAGTTCTAGCGACAGCGACGTCTCTATATACCGTGCGCTGGCAACTAAATTTCCCCTATGAGCCTGGACTCACTGCTGGAAATCCTGGCTGCATGCCTGTAAGCGCTCTCCCTCCTAGGTTCCTTTAGTTTGCAGGGAAAGTCAGCAGGGGCAGTGGTGCTGGCCGGGGTTAGGAACTCCACAGGAGAGAGCAGGTTACCTCCGTGTGCACGGACCCTGCCTCCAGTTCCCGCCACTAGTGCTCACTCTAAATCCCCAGCAAAGCGTTTATCTCTTGCCCACTTTGACCCGCAAGCCCTCACTGTCCTCCAACCCTGAACCACCCAGCCTGCTGCACCCACTCTCCCTGCCAACCCTCAACTGCTGTCCTGGCACCCAGTGCCCCCGCTTCAATTTCGTGCCTGTCTCCTAAAGCCACCCCCCTTTTCCCTACGGCTCATACTCTCTCACCCCAGCCTTGCTCGGAGTCAGCCTCCACCCTCTATCTCCTGCAGGAATCACACCGTGTCCCTTCTCCATCCCGGTACCCACCAATGGCCTTGGACTTTCTGGCGTCCACCGCCAGAGATCGCGGTCTTCACGTGCGCAAATTGGACACCTGGTTTCTGCCTTTGCTGTGCGCCTGATTAGCGGGCGCAGAGCCAGGAGCTTCCAAAACCTGGTTGGAGTGGATCCGTAGAAGTGGAGCGAGTCTAGGAGGACGGCAGGGCAGACGAAGGGGATCGTGGCTGTGTCACCAGCTCTGTGCTCGCTGGTTTTCTGTCTTCCTGTTGGCGGCAAAGGCCCCAGTGCCACATTGGTATCCCTACCAGCTGCTTATACTGCAGCAGTCTCCTCCCTCTTTTCGCATATGACCTAAGATCTTCGTTTTTTGTCAATATTGAGACCTTTCCTCCCTGCTATAAACTGCACAAGCATCCTTTCTTGCTCAGGAAAAAAGCCTAAGCTTCTCCTGCCGTTCCATAGTTTTAACTTGTGTGACCTGTTGGTGGTCCTTTCTTCTTCTTTTCATCCCTATCGGCACCCTTTCAGGCTCTGTAGCTCCACCCCTCCGTTCCCTGCTGGAGTAGTTTTCCATTTTTAACACATTCCTCACAATTTTGTATAAATACATAACACACAGATATACATTACTTTATTTAGAACATATATGGATACAGAAATCCTTTATGTTCATATACAAATACATGTGCATATGTACATTTCTTATATTTTAGCAGTCATTCCTAGTTACCAGAACATAATCCCAAATATACACCTTTTACCAATCACAACACACAGATAAAATTTTTCAAATACTCATACACAAAAATACACATAATGTGAGTTTTTTGAAAACAAGAACATGCTCTTTTTATATATGGAGACCTAATTTTGGAGAAAGAAAGCTTAACCTTAAAGAATATTTTTCAAATGTAATTGCAATTTATGACAAACCATATCTAATTTTGAATAAACCAACATCCATTTTGAATTTTATTTTATCCTTTTTTGTTATTCATAGTTTTTTGTCCATAGTATACTAAATACCAATATATATTTTAGATATACTAATATCTAACATATCAATATTATTAGGTTGCTATATCAGGCAGAACATTATCAGTTACATGCAAGTTGAAAACTATCTCAATCTGATTTTAACAAAAGGAATTTATCGGCTACTTATTTGAAAAATCTAGTAAGTGTTAGATTAGATTTAACCAAAGTGCTTAGTGTGATGGGCTGAGTTCTGATTTCTTTCCCCTCCAAATTCACATGTTGATGTCTTTGCTCCCACCACATCAGAATGTGAAAATATTGGGAGGCAGGACCTTTAAAGAAGTAATTACGGTAAAATTGGGTCACATACTTTGGCCTTCATCTAACATTAGCGGTATCCTTATAAGAAGAAGAGAATAGAACACAGATGTACATAGAAGAATGATCATGTGAATACTGAGGGTGAAGATGGCCATATACAAGCCAATGGGACAGACCTCAGGTAAAAAAAAAAAAAACAACCACCTTGCAGACACCTTGATCTTGAACACTTGGCCTCCAGAACTATGAGAAAGTTAATTTTTGTTGTTTAAACCATTGAGCCTATTGTGCTTTTTTTATGGGAGCACTAATGAATGAATGCACTCATTGATGTCATCAAAAACCTAGTTGTGTTCTGCCTAGCGTGCGGAGGACCCGGGTTCGATTCCCGGCCAGGGCACATAGGAGAAGCGCTCATTTGCTTCTCCACCCCCCCTCCTTCCTCTCTGTCTCTCTCTTCCCCTCCCGCAGCCAAGGCTCCATTGGAGCAAAGATGGCCGGGCGCTGGGGATGGCTCTGTGGCCTCTGCCTCAGGCGCTAGAGTGGCTCTGGTCGCAACATGGCGACGCCCAGGATGGGCAGAGCATCGCCCCCTGGTGGGCAGAGCGTTGCCCCATGGTGGGCGTGCTGGGTGGATCCCGGTCAGGCGCATGCAGGAGTCTGTCTGACTGTCTCTCCCTGTTTCCAGCTTCAGAAAAATGAAAAACAAACAAACAAAAAAAAAACCTAGTTGTGTTCTAACATCTATGTTCTCTCTGATGTCAGTTTTATTCTAAAGTTTATGTTACATTATAACTGTTGACAACAACTTTGGGAATGTATGCTTCCTTATTCATATATAGTGACAGAGAGAAACTATTTACAGCAACTTTTTAGAATTACATTTGACATTCAATATTATATTAATTACAGAAAGTTTTTAATCAAAATTTTGTTTCACTTTGATTGGGATCATCATAGGTCATTTGCCTGCCCTTGTAATATGGACAAAGATAACGCTATGTCCACTTGCCTTAGATCCCATTTTTTATAATTATGTCAGAAACAATCACATTAACAAAATGGCACTGTTTGACTAATTGACTTATGATAATCAATTGCCATCCCTGAAGTAGGGGGTGGGATCAATCCCACCAAAATGATGTAGATACTACACAATCAAGGAAGATTGAAGTGGATATTGGTGAGCTAATCAACAATGTCCACAGCAATTCCAAGTTTTTATTATCAAAGACAATCTAAAATTTTTATTATTCTTCTAAAATTTGTGTTTTTCTGATACTATTCTTAGATATCTCATTGCCAATTAATTGCAAATTTGTTTATATTTCTTTGACTAAGTCAACAATTTACCCTGTTTCACAATTTTTATTTCTAAATTCTTTAAACTTCTTGGTATATTTACAACATTCCCTGTGAAATCACCTGTCTTGGTGGTTTACCTATGAAAAACATTCACACATAACTGAACCAACCCCCTTTACAATTATCCTCTTGTAGTCATAATTTTGAATAGTCAGGCCCGAAAAGGGTAATCAGTAGAGATAGTTAGTGCATTTAGATGTTCCAGGACATTGAAGCTCAATTTTTTGAAAGATTTTATTTATTCATTTTTGAGAAGGGAGAGACAGAGAGAGAGAGAGAGAGAGAGAGAGAGAGAGAGAGAGAAGGGGAAAGAGCACAAAACATCAACTCCCATATGTGCCTTGACTGGGCAAGCCTAGGGTTTCAAACTGACAACCTGATAATTCCAGGTCAATGCTTTTACCCACTGTGCCACCAGAGGTCAGGCTGAAGATCAATTTTAAGTTGAAAACCAATGCAAATCTGAAACACAGCTTTCTGACAAACTTGTAGAGGATCATTGTCTTCAAAGGGAATCTGGATACCTAGTGAGTTTTAACTTATGCACCTTATTAAGAAGTAAGCTGAAGTAGGAATAAGTTGATAATAGGCCCATTACGTAACAGGCCCAAAGTCCTATAGGAAAGGCTTTGATGTTGCCTTAGAAAATATTTATTCTAGTACCACTACATCTAAAAACTGTGCAGTGCATAGGAATGGCCCTTTAAATACTGACCACTAAGGGACTACCTGACCCAATTATTTTTATTCATCCCACCTTGTGACTTCCAAACCACAAAGATTTTAAGGCCAGATATATTTATTATATGTTATCTTTTGTCTTGGTTTTATTTATAATTTTTTCAAACTGAGCCCTCACATCCTACCATTTGTCCTCAAGATCCCATTGCTTATATGTTTCAGGCTTCCCATTTACTTTTATAAGTTTTTATATACCTCAGATTCACGCAGAAATGTTTTAATTCCACAACACTGTCTTGATTTTCCACATGTTAACTGGATCATATATTTATTAATAAATTACAGTTAAGTTTATCAGTCTGAGCATGTATAATGGTATTACATACTGCCATGGTACAAACTCAACCTGGAAGAAAACAAAAACTATACCACATTTATGGTTTCTGGTCACTGGACTAGTACTCTACTTCTAAAGCAAAAATATTTATGAGACAGTTACAGTGATCTTTAAGAAAGATGTCTTGTTATATCATATTGAATTCATCACTTTCTTTGGTTTGGTGTACTGGAAAAAAAAAAGGGAAACTCTTTATCATGGAGCTGTCCATTGAAAGACTGGCTTGAGACAGGATACAACATAGTGTCAGAGTAGATGTATGTTCCACTCACCTACTCCTAGAACCAAACTGGAGTTATAACTAAATTTAGGAACAATAATCCTGAAAAACCAAATCAAGAACTAAATGAAGAAGAGTCTTATAACCAAGGTTTTATAGAAGAAACCACATGAAGACTGGTAGGAATGGCAGAGATGCCAAAAGGGCTGGCCCTGCTCTAATGAGCGGTGGCTGAGGTTCCAGAGGGATATCTCAGCTGCAGGGAGTTCACCTTGACAGTTGTGGGTCCTAAACCCAAAGCCAAGTTCTCCAGCCTAGAGCACCAGAGTCAAGAAGAAGTGCCCATATAGCATTTGGAGGTAAAAAGAGGTAAGGTTTCTGTCTGCCAGAAACACATGAATGTTCTCAGAGCTGCAGGCACCCTCTTGAAGGACCAATGCAGAAAATCTCACTCACAGTCACTTATCCTGGGCTCCAGTAGAGGAAAGGCTGAGTGGACTAGACTAAAATAAAGAGAGTCTATGATTGGCAGATTTGGGGAAAGACATGGTGGGGTACAGCTACTAGAACCTCTGTGCTGAATCATCCTCCCACACCACTGTTACCATATTTCTTCTGTGGAGGAATCCCCTCTGTGCAGCATCATCCTGGGGGAAAACAACTGCTCCACTTCAGGAATCTCTCTTGTCTGACCGTATAGAGATTGGCCCTACAGAGAAGTAAGCAGCCTTGGCTAGGAAGCAGAAGGCTGAACTCTCAGGGGGTGAAAGTGACTCAGTTGTCTCGCTTTCAGGCCATAGCTTCTCCCTTCACTTTCCTGATAATATAACTGGTGCTACCCCCTCACAGTATAAATTCAGTAGAAAAATTTTTAATTTTTTTTATTTTTTATTTATTCATTTTAGAGAGGAGAGAGACAGAGACAGAGAGAGAGAGGAGAGAGAGATGGGGGAGGAGCTGGAAGCATCAACTCCCATATGTGCCTTGACCAGGCAAGCCCAGGGTTTTGAACCGGCGACCTCAGCATTTCTAGGTCGACACTTTATCCACTGCGCCACCACAGGTCAGGCCATAAATTCAGTAGAAATTGTCTGTGCTGTTGGCAGACCAAATCTCAGGGTTTGGAGGCCCCACCCACTGGTTTCCTAGTAGCTACACCCTACTGAGGTCTGAGAAAAAAATCAAGACAGATCAAAACCTGGGACTCTAGGGTGGGAACCACACCCACCATCTTCCTGATGCCTCATGGACACCTGCCCCTTAGGGGAAATTCTCTAGCCCCCACCTCTCTACTCTACCAGAGGATTTTTTTCCACAGGCTGAGGCTAACAAGCAGCCAGACAGAGGCAGCAGGAGGTAGGTGTCAGGGAACTTTGGGTCTTTTGCTGATTTACCCCCAGGCCTGGTGCTAGTAAAAGCAGCCTAGGTATGCAGCTTGGTTCTTCTATGTGCACATAAGACCAGCACAGGAAGCCACAACCACTGAATCACTTGTAGCTCCAAAAAGGTTGCAGAGGGCCAGCAACGGGCAGTGTCTTACACTGTTCTGCACCACATTCCTTCATAAGAGTCACAGAACCAATACATGCTGTGGCCAGCTACAGAAAACCACAAGGCAGGATCTAAATAACATTACTAGCAGCACATCCAGAAGGAGAGCTCATCAGGCACCAAACCCAGGTGAGGTGAATTTCACTTTCTGTGTTCTGAACACAGCTGATCAATTGTCCTCCTTTTGGGAGGACAGTCTTTCTTTTGTAAGTTCTGTCCTCCCTCAAAAAGTGTCCTCCTACATGTCCTCCTTTTTGATATTGGAAGAATAATCTGTAAATGTCCGTAATCGATTGATGCAGAGTCAATCCATTGCGTGTGATGTGACATACATATTTGTATTTGACATGATGATTCATCAAGGATCAGTACAGTGTGGCAAGACGCGATTATGAGACACATTCGCTCTGCATGGGAGACGTTGAGAAAGTGTGTGATATACTGAGCATGCAAATGGCTTTGTGTACTTCTTACTGAAACACGACACAGCACATATGACATTGTAGATTCACAATTATTTCTTTCTCAGTGAATATTCAATCCTAGACAGGTAAGCACAATTCACATTTTATTCATTATCTATTTAATAATTTTCAAATGCATATAATTTTATTTACAAGTATTTTCCCGAAATTCAAGTGTTAAAGTGGAAATCCAACCTCAAACCTTATCTATGAATAATGTATTTTGATTAAATAGTTGCATAAAACAGACATTTTTTAATTAGAAAATGATAAATACACCTGAATATCACTCCAAATTAGTGGTTTTGTTTGATATTTAGTTTTACTAAATGAGTACTTTTTCCTACAATCATTATTAAAAAAATAAAAGGCATGTAAGCATAATTACAATATAAAATATTACAAATGTTTTATTATGCATTTATCATATTATAGTCTATTATTGTTGCAGTGAATAAAATGTTTCTTTTATTTATGATACTGTTTTCTTCAATTTATTTTTGTCCTCTTTTCCATTGTAAAAAAGTTCATCACCTTAGTGTTTAGCATCTGCATGCATTGGACAAGGTAGAGCCTCACAGTCAGCCAGCCCAAGTCCTAAATACCATGCCATACTTGGGTAAGTTCTACAGGAGGGAAGATAAGAGGCTTAGAATTCAGACATTCAAAGTGTAGGCTCCTTGGAGTCTATTTTTGGGAATGGACAATGGTCTTAGCCACCTTCTGGAAGCAGGGTCACAATTAACTGCAGTGGAAGACTCTCTCAGCTAAAAGAACTTCTGCAGAAGGGACTATCACATCACCCAACCAGTATTTTCTGCTCACCTCTCTGGGGAGAAATAACATTGGAACATCGAGCAGAAACTGAGAGATTAAGCTCTGAAGTAGGATGACTAACTCATACTGAGTGCCTGACCAAGAGACCTCCCCCCAGGTAGAGGGTTCCACTAACATTGTCTTCCCAACCTCAGTTGTCCTAACTTACCAAGATTGCAACCTGTGGAGGGGTTGGTGGAATGAAGCCAGTTTGAGCCCACTCTACTGTCTTTCTACAGAAAAATCTTCAGAAGACCAGACAGCTGCAAAGGAAGGTGGAACAGCTGAAAACTTGAGGCAAATCTTAAAAAGCTTGGTGTCCTTTACAGAGCTGATTTCAGCTCTAAGCAGGAGGGTGTTATCCCTTAAACACAGGTTGCTCCCTTCCACACATACGCAGGCAAAGAAAATATTGACAGAAACAGTGAACAGAGTGGAAGCTCCAGACAAGTATTCCACAGCTGGTTATAAACAATGTCTGATATCAACCTGTACACAAACCCCACCCAAGAGGTTCCAGAACCAACACAATCAGTAGTGGGTTGCATATTGCACCAGTACTACATCCAACTAGCTACACAAGCAGCATGCCAAAAATGTAGAGTCTAGCAGGCACCAAGCCTTGATGAGAATAACTATGTCCAAAGGAACAGACACTGTACAGCATCTAATAAACGTGATCAAAGTAGACCCATAGAGACAGCCAGCCTGAAACATTAACTCTGCCCATGAAAGAGACAACATCATTCAAGACTCTTACACAACAGTATGGTGCATATAACTCACAAGAAACATTCTTAGAGCAAGAAGCTCAGGTTGCCTGGAGTTTGTTCCAATGACTCCACCTCCCACATAAAGGCATCACAATAAGTTTGGCAGTCAGAGTAGAGCTAAGTAACACACAGACAAAATGAGCAGACAAAGAAATATACCATAAATGAATCAACAAGAGAAATCCCCAGTGAAAGAATTATATGAAAGTGAAGCAATCAAACTATCAGATGCAGAGTTTAAAATAATGGTTATTAGGATGCTCAAAGATCTTAGAGTAGGAATGGATGATCTCAGTGACAACTTAAACAAAGAGATAATAAGCATTAAAAAGAACATTAAAAACATAAAAAATGAACCAGTCAGTAATGGCAAATACAATATTTGAAATAAAGACTGCACTAGAAAGAATCAACAGCAGGTTGGATAAAGAAGAGTTTCAGATCAGCAGTTTAGAGCAGTGGTCCCCAATCTTTTTTGGGCCACGGACCGGTTTAATGTCAGAAAATATTTTCATGAACCAGCCATTAGGGTGGGATGGATAAATGTATCACTGTGACTGAGACAAGTATCAAGAGTGAGTCTTAGACAGATGTACAGAGGGAATCTGGTCATTTTTTAAAAAATAAAACATTGTTCAGACTTAAATATAAATAAAACATAAATAATGTAAGTTATTTATTCTTTCTCTGCAGACTGGTACCAAATGGCCCATGGACCAGTACCAGTCTGTGGCCCAGGGGTTGGGGACCACTGGTTTAGAGGACAAGATAAATGTAAACACAGAAGCAGAGCATCAAAAGAAAAGAAGATAAAAAAAAGGCTGAGAAAACTCTAATAGACCTCTGCAACAACGTGAAGTGAAACAACATCCATATCATAGGGGTTCCTAAGGAAGAGAACAAAAAAGGAATAGAGAGCCTGATGGAAGAAATCATAGCTGAAAACTTCCCTAACCTGGTGAAGGAAAAAAATCACATAAGTTCAAAAAGCACAGAGACTCCCACTCAAGACAAGGTCCAGACCAAGACATGTCATAATTAAAATGCCAAAGATAAGATAGAAAAAAAGAATCCTAAAAACTGCAAGAGAAAAGCAATTAATTACCTAAAAAGGAGCCCCCATAAGGATGGCATTTGAATTCTCAACAAACACTTGAGGCCAGAAGGGATTGGCAAGAAATATTCAAAATGATGCAAAACAAAAACCTTCAACCAAGACTACTCTATCCAGCAAAGCTAACATTTAAGATTGAAGTAAAAATAAAGAGCTTACCAGACCAAAAAAAAAAAAAAAGTATAAAGGAGTTCATTACCACCAAACCAGCATAGAAGAAATAATAAAGAGGAAAGGAGGGAAAAAAGAAATTGAGACAAAGAGCATTATAGTTTTAGTGAATAACATGGAAATATGTAAATAAGTATGTATCAACACAGAAGGTCCTTGGGTTACAACACAGTTTTGTTCTGACAGTGACATAACCCAAATTTTGGTATAAGTTGAAACACACTCTAGCCTAAGCCACTTACCTATCCTAACACAGATGTAAAATTATAATCTAGAACACAAAAACACAACTAAGCCACAGAAAAAGGAAAAGGACATAAATATACTGTTTTGTATACTGTACTGTATTAACAGAAAAAAGAACAAAATATGAGTGTAAAATAAAATTCTTTACCTTGTGGTTAGCTTGCACATCGGAAGGGGAATTGCAATATGGGAGAAAGTGACCTATTGGGAGGAGGAAGCTGGAGAGGCAGGAGAACCTGCAGAAGATGCTGGAGATACTGGGTCAGGTGAATCAGGATTGCCTAAGGAACATGCAGGAGACACTGGAGATGACTACTTGTACTATAGGTGTTCCATCTCGAGAAACAGCTGATGTAGAGGGTACCGGATCTGTTACAGGGCTCTATACCTTCTTAAAGAATTGTTCCAAGCTAGTCTGGAATGTTGATGACTTGATATCTTCCAAAATCTGCTTATAACATTGCAAAGCATCTATTACAGCTCTGTAGTCCTTACTGATTCTGTCATCACTGGGATCCTCAGCCTGAAATTTTGCCAACCCATCCTCTAACATAGAAAAACCTTCTGCCAAATCTCTAGTAGTAGATCCCTTGAGTTCTGGGGTTTCTATCTCTTCCTCTTCAATCAGCTGCTTCTCCAGCTAAATCAGGTCCTCAGCAGACATCTCCTCTCCATGCGATGCCAGTAGCTTGGTGACATCCCTCGTGATGGCTTTCCTTTTCTTTGAAGCACTACCATCTGAAGACTCTGACTTTCATTTAGAAACCATGATAAGGGCCAAAAAGTCGCCAAACAAGGCAACGCAAACAGAATATTTGTGCTTTTAACAGTCTAAAATGGCATAGTAAGCGTACTGGGAGACACCGAGTCCTTCATTCATAATCTGCATTACTGAGTGTTCTTCTGCCACATGCAATCATGTAGTCCATAAGTACTATGCTAACAGCATAAGCCAAAACACTCACATGTCAATTTTTTTTTGTTTTTATGGGAATGAGTGTAGTAAACTTGAAATGTCATATGTCGAGACTGTTGTAACCTGAGGACCCCCTGTAATAACCTTAAATGTAAATGGATTAAATGTTCTAATCAAAAGACATAAGAGCACTTCATGGATAAGAAAACAAGACCTATACATAGGCTGTCTACAAGAGCCCCACCTTAGAACAAAAGATACACATAGACTGAAAATGAAAGGTTGTAAGAAAAATTTACACACAAATAAAAATGAAAAAAAAAAGCTGAGGTAGCAATGCTGATATCTGACAAAATAGTCTTTCAAACAAAGGGACATAGACACTCACTACATAATGATAAAAGGAACAATCCAATAATAAGATATAACCATTGTAAATATTTATATATTCAATATAGGAGTACCCAAATATATGAAGCAGATTTTGATGGACATAAAGGGTGAGATCGACAACAAAATGTCATAGTAGGAGCTTTTGACACCCTATTGACATCAACGTATAGATCAATCCTTTCTCATTTTTTTTGTTAGTGAGTTTATGCAGAGGCTTGTCAATTTTGTTTACCTTTTCAGAAAAAAAGCTCTGTTATATTGTTTTTTGTAGTTTTAATGTTCTCTATTTCATTAAATTCTGCTCTAATTTTTACTATTTCCTTCAGATTACTTTGGGTTGCTTTTGTTTTTTTTCTAGTTCTTTAAGATGTGATATTAGTTTACTTCAAATATTTCTTGTTTCTTTTTCTTTTTTGACAGAGACAGAAAGTCAGAGAAAGAGACAGATAGAGACAGACAGACAGGAAGGGAGAGAAATGCAAAGCATCAATTTTTCATTGTGGCTCCTTAGTTGTTCATTGATTATTCTCTCATATGTGCCTTGACCAGGGGACTACAGCAGACTGAGTGACCCCTTGCTCAAGTCAGGACTTTGGGCTTAAGCCAGTGACCTTGGGCTTCTAGCCAGTGACCTTTGGGCTCAAGCCAGTGACCATGAGGTCATATCTATGATCCCATGCTCAAACCAGTGACACCACGCTCAAGCTGGTGAGCTCATGCTCAAGCCGGATAAGTCGCACTCAAGCCAGTAACCTCAGGGTTTCGAACCTGAGTCCTCCATGTCCCAGTCTCATTTTCTATCCACTGTGCCACAGCCTGGTCAGGCCTCTCTTGTTTCTTTTTCTTTTTTTTTTCTGAAGCTGGAAACGGGGAGAGACAGTCAGACAGACTCCCGCATGCGCTCGACTGGGATCCACCTGGCATGCCCACCACGGGCGATGCTCTGCCCACCAGGGGGCGATGTTCTGCCCACCAAGGGGCGATGCTCTGCCCCTCCGGGGCATCACTCTGCCGTGACCAGAGCCACTCTAGCGCCTGGGGAAGAGGCCAAGGAGCCATCCCCAGCGCCCGGGCCATCTTTGCTCCAATGGAGCCTTGGCTGCGGGAGGGGAAGAGAGAGACAGAGAGGAAGGAGGGGGGGTGGAGAAGCAAATGAGCGCTTCTCCTATGTGCCCTGGCCGGGAATCGAACCCGGGTCCCCCGCACGCCAGGCCAACGCTCTACCGCTGAGCCAACCGGCCAGGGCTCTCTCTTGTTTCTTGATATAAGCTTGTAATGATGTAAACTTTCCTTTTATTACTGCCTTTTTTTGCATCCCAGATTTTAATATGTCATGTTGTCATTTTTGTTTGTATATATCTTTTGATCTCTGCTATGATTTATTCTTTTACCCAGTCAATTTTTAGAAGTGTTTTGTTTAATTTATGCATTTTTTTCTTTCTTCTTTTGCAGTTAAATTCTAATTTCAAAGCCTTATGGTCAGAAAATATACTTGGTATAATTTTCATCTTCTGGAAAGAAGAAATTAAAAATAATGACAAGTAAAAAATAAAATGGACAAAAAATGAAGAGCAAAACCCAAAAAAAACCCCAAAACAGAACATCCACAAAAAATAAGAATAAAAATATAAAAATTAAATAAGATGAAATTCAAAAGTAGAAAAGAAAAAATATTTCACTTTTGAGATATTTTCTCTTTTGCTCCAGTAGGTGGCACTAAATTACAAGTTTTAGCTCTGTGAAATTTCTGGGTTGAACTCTGCTGAGACACTACTGTTGAAATGATGAAGGCGGATTGCAGTCACATTGGTAGGTTGGGCACATTGTGAGGGCATTTTTGGCTTTATGACTTTAGCAATGGTGATCTCAAGCCTCCAGGCACTCCTCCCCTCATCTCAACAAACCAGGAAACCAGATACAGAACACCTCTGTTCCTCAGAAGAGTGGCTCTGGAGAGTTAGCTATGGGGTCTGTCTCTGCCACTCTCCATACCTGTGAGGTGAAGGAGGCATGGTCTGGAAGACTGGGGGCCGCACTTTGTTTTTCTCTATCTCTTCACTTAATCCTTTATTCTGCAGCTGCTTTGGCTTAGTGTCTTCCCCTCTGCCCCTCAATCTCATCGTGCCTCCCTTCAGAAGGAGACCCAGTCACTTTGAATTTCTCCACTGTCTGTAGCCCCAGCAGAGGAAAAACTCAGACAGTCCTGACTACTCCCTTCTCCATAGTCCTGGCACAGAAAAAAAGAAAAGAAAAAGAACCAGTCACTCCAGGATTCTTTCCTCTCACAAGTGCAATTAGATGAAAATCCATACAGTCTGGGTCCCTCTCCTCTCTGGAGCTGACCACAAGTGTGTTTTATCTTTGACCTCCCCATCTCAACCTTCCCCAGCTATAGCCCATTTCATGCACTGATATTTCAGACAAGCCTGTGATCCCAACTGGGATTGTTTCACTGTGCTATAGCTATTCAATTTGTTGAAATGTCAAGGGAAGAGATCAGGGTTATCTCTTACACCACCATTACTCTAACCTAGAAAAAAAACACATGTGAAATTTATAAGTCATTAGCTAATGTTACCACAATAAATTTAATTTAAAATTTGTATTAGAAACAAAATTTGGATAACAGGTGTGCTTGATGCTGTTAAAGTGTCATTTCTTGGAGGATCTTCAGCTGACAGAAAAAGAATATATTTATTACCTTTTCAATCTATGTATACATATATACATATATATGTATATAAATATGTAACCATCTGCATCTGTATACTCTATAATATGTAACTATCTGCACATATATTAAGCTAACATAAATTTATACTAATGAATTCACATCAAAATAATTACCATGTGGATTATTTGACCTTTGCTTGTCTGTAATCTCTCTACAATAGTGAGAAACCTGACTCCCAAAATGCATACAATCATTTTTTAATTGTTCAATTCCAGTATATTTATATACTGATTTCAGATTTGTTTAGCCTGAAACTTTGTAGGAAAATACTTTATCAACTAGAATACACTGCTTATGCACAGTTATATTTGCTATTAGGCTTACAGGCTCCACTCATTTCTAACGTTAATTAGGTCAGCAACTTTTCTCCCCATTCTCTTCAGTGTATTTCATATATTTGTAATACAGTTAGATTCTTATGTTACAGTCTGCATTACATCCTAATATCTCCTATCTACTAAATTATTTTTAAAATTCATATATGTTAGGCCCTGGCCGGTTGGCTCAGTGGTAGAGCGTCAGCCTGGCGTGCAGGAGTCCTGGGTTTGATTCCCGGCCAGGGTACACATGAGAAGCGCCCATTTGCTTCTCCACCCCTCCCCCTCTCCTTCCTCTGTGTCTCTCTCTTCCCCTCCCACAGCCAAGGCTCCTTTGGAGCAAAGTTTTCCCTGGGCGCTGAGGATGGCTCTGTGGCCTCTGCCTCAGGTGCTAGAATGGCTCTGATTGAGGCAGAGAGACGCCCCAAGATGGGCAGAGCATCTCCCCCTGGTGGGCGTGCCAGGTGGATCCGGGTCAGGTGCGGGAGTCTGTCTGACTGCCTCCCCATTTCTGGCTTCGGAAAAATACAAAAAAAAAATTCATATATGTTAAAGTTTATTATGTGTACTCTATAATTTTCAATGGGTTTTTGGCACATAAATACATTAAATGTCATTTATCTATCTCTATTAACTTACTCAGTCTACCATAAGAAAATATCATGGACTGAGTGACTGAAACAATAGAAACTTATTTTTTCACGGTTTTGAAAGTTAGAAGTACAAGATAAAAATACCATTCTGTTTGCTTTCTGGTGTGACCTCTCATCCTTATTCTATTCTCACATGCCACTTCTTCTGAGAAATCTTAGAGAAAGAGAGAGAGAGTGTGTACTCTGGTATTTCTTCCTTTTCTTTTAAGAACACCAGTCCTATTAGATTAGGTCCCCACCCTTATGACATCATTTTAACCTGAATTACCTCTTTAAAGGCCTTTTCTCCAAAATAGTAAGGTTAAGGGATTAGGAACTCAACATATAAATTTTGAGGGGACACAATTCAGCCCATAACACAGTTATAGTATATTATACAGGATAGTTTCATAGCCTTAATAATTGCCCTATCCTTCACCTATACAAATATCCTCCTTTCACAAACCTCTGGAAACCACTGTTCAGTTTATCAACTGAGAGGATTAATTTCATGTGCCAATGTAGTAGACTATGGTACCCAGGAATTTTGTAAAACATCAGTCCAAAATTGCTGTGAAGGCATTCTAAATGTAATTAATATTTAAAGCAGTAGACTTTGATTAAAGCATACTCTCCTCATTAATTTGGGTGGACACAAACATATCCTGTTGGTTACTTTTCACTTGAGAATCCTGACGAACTAACCACTCTAGAGTTTGACTTTTTATCAGAATGTTATAAATGGATTATTGCACCATATAGCCTTTTCCAATTGAATTCTCCCACTTAGGAATATGCATTCAAAATTTGTCCATATTTTTGTTTGCTTTATTTCATTTTTATTGTAATAAAATATATAAGAAAACTTGTCATATTAAGCATTTTTATGATCCTATTTTATTTTTTACTTTTTATTTTATTTGTGCATATATGTATATATATTAAAATCTTTTAATTACAGTTTACATTCAATATTATTTTGTACTAGTTCAGGTATACAACATAATGGTTAAACAATCATATACTTCATAAATGTTCCCCTGATACTTCCAGTACCTAACTAGCATCATACATAGTTAGTACAATATTACTGATTATATTTCTTATGCTATACTTTACATCACCATTACTATTTTGTAACAACAAATATGTACTTCTTAATCCCTTCACCTTTCATACCCAGTCCTCCAGCTCCCCTCCCTCTGGGAACCATTAGTCTTTCTTTGTATCTATGAGTCTCTTCCTGTTTCATTTGTTCATTTATATTGTTCTTTAGATTCCAAATATAAGTGTAACCATATGCTATTTGTCTTTCTCTGACTGTCTGATTTTACTTAGCATACTACCCTTGAGGTCTACTCATGTTGTAGTAAATGGTAAGACTTTGCTTCTATTTATGGCTGAGTAATATTCCATTGCAGGTATGTACCACAACTTGTTTATCCACTTGTTTATTGATGGGTATAGGGTTGCTTCTATAACTTGGCTATTGTAAATAATGTTCCAATAAACATAAGGGTGCATAAATTATTTTAAAGAAGTGCTTTGTGATTTATCAGATTACACTCAGAAATGGAATCACTGGGTCACAGGGCAGTTCCATTTTTAATATTTGAGAAACCTCCATACTGTTTTCTGTAGTGGATGTACCAATGCATATTCCCACTTTCAGTGCAAAAGGGTTTTTTTTTCTCCTCATCCTTACCAACACTTGTTTGTTGTTTTATAAATGAAAGCTATTCTGACAGGTGTAAAGAGATATCTCATTAGGGTTTTAATTTACATTTCTGTGATGATTAGTAAACTGAGCATCTTTTCATATGTCTGTTGGCCATCTGTATGTCTTCTTTGGAGAAGTGTTTATTCAGGTCCTTTGCTTAGTTTTAAAAGTGTTGTTTGTTTCTTTGGTGTTGAGTTGTATGAAGCCTTTATAAATTTGGATACTCACCCCTTATCAGATGTATCATTAATGAATATGTCCTCTGATTTAAAGGGTTGCCTTTCATTTTTTATGTTTGTTTTTGTTATGCAAAAGTTATTTTTAAATTTGATATACTCCCATTTGATTTTTTGTTTGTTTTTTTCCTTTGCCCAAGGAGAAAACATTACTAAGAAAAATGTCTGAGATTTTACTGCCTATGTTTTCTCCTAGGAGTTTTATGGTTTTAAGTCTATGTTTAAGTTTTTAATCTACTTTTGTTTATTCTTGTAAATGGTGTAAAGACATGGTTTAGTTTAATTTTTGTGCATGCATCTGTCTAATATTTCCAATACTATTTATTAAATAAACTGTCTTTAACCCATTGTATATTTTTGCCTCCTTTGTCAAATTTTAATTGACTATATATGAGTTTGTTTCTGTGCTTTGTAATTCTGTTCTGCTTATCTTTATGTATGTTTTTATGCCAGGACAATGCTGTTTTAATTACTATGGCTTTGTAGTATAGTTTAATATCACGTAGCATGATTTCTACCACTTTGTTCTTCTTTCTCAAGATGGCTGTGATTATTTGTGTTTTTTCTGATTCCATATAAATTTTTTGGAATATTGTTCTAGTTCTGTAATATACGCCACTGGTATCTTGATAAGAATTGCATTGAACGTGTAAATAGTTTTGGGTAGTATGGACATTTAATGATGTGAATTCCTCCTATCTATAAACATGGAATATACCTTCACTTATTAGTGTCTTTAATTTCTTTCTTAATGTCTTATATCCTTGGTTAATTTTATTCCTAAATGTTTTTGATGCAATTGTGAATGTGATTTTTTTTAGTTTTCTTTTCTTTTATACACCATCATTGGTGTATAAAAATACAAATGAAATATAGATATTAATTTTGTATCCTGCTATTTTATTGAATTAATCAGTTTTAGTAGTTTTTGGTGAAATCTGTAGGGTTCTCTATATATGCTATTATGCTATCTGAAAATAATGATAGTTTTATTTCTTTTTTTCTAATTTAGATGCCATTTATTTCTTCTTCTTGTCTGAATGTTGTGACTAGAATGTTCAAAACCATGGTGAATAAAAGTGGTGAAAGCGAACATTCCTGTCTTGTTCCTGATCTTAAGGAAAATATTTTTAGTTTTTCCTGGTTGAGTATGATGTTAGTTATGGGTTTGTCATATATGGTGTTTATTACACTGAGGTATGTTCCCCCTATTCTCAATGTATTGAGAGATTTTTTTACTATAATTAGGTGCTGGATTTTGTCACGTGACCTTCTGCATTTATTGCAGTGACCACATGATTTTTATCCTTCATTTTATTTATGTGGCATATCATGTTAATTGATATGTAAATATTGTACCAACCTTGCATTCCTGAAATAAATCCAATTTATCATGCTCTGTGATCTTTTAACTGTAATGCTGAGCCCAGTTCACCAATATTTTCTTGAGAATTTTTGCATCTATGTTCATCAGGGATATTGCCCTATAATTTTCTTCCTTTGTAGTGTCTTTACCTGGTTTTAGTAAAAGGCGAAAGATTTATGCGATCTGAAGAGAAACCAGAGTATACCTGGTTTTAGAACTAGGATAATTATGATCTCATAAAATGAGCTTAGGAGTCTTCCTTCATCTTGAATTTTTTTTTTTTTTTAGTTTTTTTTTTTTTTTTTTTTTTTTGCATTTTCTTTTCTGAAGCTGGAAACAGGGAGAGACAGACAGACTCCCGCATGCGCCCGACCGGGATCCACCCGGCACGCCCACCATGGGGCGACGCTCTGCCCACCAGGGGGCGATGCTCGGCCCATCCTGGGCGTCGCCATGTTGCGACCAGAGCCACTCTAGCGCCTGGGGCAGAGGCCACAGAGCCATCCCCAGCGCCCGGGCCATCTTTGCTCCAATTGAGCCTCAGCTGCGGGAGGGGAAGAGAGAGACAGAGAGGAAGGCGCGGCGGAGGGGTGGAGAAGCAAATGAGCGCTTCTCCCATGTGCCCTGGCCGGGAACATCTTGAATTTTTTAAGAATAATTTAAGAAGAATAGGTGCTAGTTATTTGAATGGTGAAATTCACATGTGAAGCCATCTTTACAGGACTTTTGTTTGTGGGAAATTTTTCATTACTGCTTCAGTTTCATTAGTTGTAATTGGTCTGTTCATATTTTTAATTTCTTCTTGAATCAGTTTTGGGTGATTGTATGTTTCTAAGAATTTATCCATTTCTTTCAGATTGTCCAATTTGTTGGCATATAATTGTTCCTAATACTTTCTTCTGATTTCTTTTTGTATTTCTGTGGGGTCACTTATTACTTCTTTCATTTCTGATTTTATTATTTTGATTAAAGATTTATAAATCTTGTTTAACTTTCAAAAGAGCAAGCTTTTGATTTCTTTGATCTTTTCTATTTTTGTTTGGACTATTTTGTTTATTTCTGCTCTTATATTTATTATTTCCTTCCTTTTACTTACTTTGAGCTTTCCTTGTTTCTCTAGTTAGTTAAGTGTGAGATTAGATTGTTTATTTTATATTTTTCTTGGTACTTTAGGTAAGCCTGTATGGTATAAGATTTATTCTAAAGACTGCTTTCACTGTGTCCCATTGATTTTGCATTGTTGTTTCCCATTTACATTTGTTTCAAGGTATCTTGATTTCTTTTTCAATCTTATTATTAACCCATCCATTGTTTACTAACATATTATTTAGCCTGCATGTGTTTATGTGTTCTTCAGGGACTTTTTTTGTGTGATTGATTTCCAATTTCATACTAGATTTAGAAATGGTTCTTGATATGATTTCAATTTTTTAACAATTTCTTGAGATTTGTTTTGTGTCCTAACATGTTGTCTACCTTGAAAAATATACCATGTGCTCCTAAAAAGAACGTATATTCTGCTGCTTTAAGGTATAAGGCTCTTAAAATATCAATTAAATCCATGTAATCTTCTGTGTCATTTAAGGCTGTGTTTTCCTTGTTGATGTTCTGCCCAGAAGATCTACCCATTGATATCAGTGAGGTATTAAAATCCCCTAATATTACTGTGCCACTGTCAATCTCTTCCTTTATGTCCATCCAGATTCGCTTCATATATTTATATTCTCCTATGTTGGGTGCATAAATTTTGGATTAATTTGTTTCTTATTATGTAGTATCTTTTGGAACTCCTGTTATAACTTTTACTTTAAAGTCTATTTTGTCTGATACAAGTATTACTGCCCTAGATATTTTTCTCATTTCTGTTTGCATGAAATATCTTTTCCAGCCTTTACATTCAGTTGGTGTGTGCCTTTCAATCTGAAGTATATCTCTTGTTAGCATATATATGCGTCTTGTTTTCTTACTGGTTCAGTTCTCTTAAGTCTTTTGATTGCAGAGTTTAAGCCATTTATATTTAAAATGATTATTAAATGTTATGAATTAAGAACTTTGGCTTGAAGAGGTCAGAATAATTACAGCATGAGAGATATACCTGATCAATCCCCTTGAAATTTCAACAAATTGAACAGCTATAATGCAGCAAAAGAACCTTGTCTGGGCTTGAAAGATTGCTTGAAAATATCCATGCATGATGCTCTGGAGAGGGGAGAAACCCAGAGTGACTGGGTGTTCCTCTTCTGGGAGAAGCAGAGAGATGAGGGGCAATGGGAGAGACACTAAACCAAAACTGCAGCAGAACAAGGGGTCATGGCCAGTGTTCTCATAGTCAGTCAGCAGCCTGCACTCTGCACAAAGATAAAAAGAAACAAAGTACAGCCCCAAGCCTCCCAGATCCTGCTTCCATCATCTCATTGGTATGGAGAGTGGCAGAGACTTATGCTACAGCTACTTTTCTAGAGAGATTTTCTCCCCTGAAGAATAAAGGTGCTCCATGGATGGTCCCCTGCTCTGTTGAGATGTGGGGAAGAGCAAAGGGAAGACTGAGATGGTCATTGGTAAAGTGGTAAAGCCTTCACAACACACCCTACCCAGCATTTCAGGGAATCATGAAACATCCTGAATAGCCCAAGCAATCCTGATGGAAAAAAATAAGCCAGAGGTATAACTTCAAATTATACTAGAGAGCCACATTAATAAAACATGGGTGGTATTGGCAGAAAAAGAGACATACAGACCAATGGAACAGAATTGAGACCCCAGAAATACAACCACATATGTACAGTCAAATCATCTTTGATAAAGGAGCCAAAAACACACAATGGAGAACATAAAGCCTCTTCAATAAATGGTGCTAGGAAAATTGGATAGTCACATGCAAAAGAATAAAACTTTAATACAGTTTGTTCCCCTACACAAAAATTCATTCAAAATGGATCAAAGCCCTAAATATAAGATCAGAAACAATTAATTACATAAAGAAAACATAATTACTAAACTTATGGATCTTGGCCATAGAGGAAAATTTATGAATTCGACCCCAAAGGCAAGGGAAGTAAAGGTAACAATAAATGAATGGAACCATATTAAACTAAAAGCTTCTGCACAGTAAAACACACTCAGAACAGCCTGACCCCACAGTGGCGCAGTGGATAGAACATCGGACTGGGGCACAGAGGAACCAGGTTCAAAACCTTGAGGTTGCTGGCTTGAGTGAGGGCTCATCTGGTTTGAGCAAGGGTCACTGGCTTGAGCCCAAGGTCTCTGGCTTGAGCAAGCAGTCACTCCATCTGCTGTAGCACCCAAGGCACATATAAGAAAGCAATCAATGAACAACCAAGGTGCTGCAATGAAGAACTGATGTTTCTCATCTTTCTTCCTTCCTGTCTATCTGTCTCTATCTGTCCCTCTCACTGTCTCTGTCACAAAAAAGGATACTTAGAACAAAACAAAAAGTCAGCCAACCAAATGGAAGATGATATACGTAAATGACTCCAAAAAGGTATTAAATCCAAAAATATATACATAATTCACAAAACTCAGCAAAAAACAAAAAAAATCCAATTAAAAATGGAGAGAGGACTTAAACAGACACTTTTCCCAGGAAGGCATACAAATTGCCATCATATATATGAAAACATGCATATCTTCACCTCACGCTTGTTAGATTGGCTATTATCAACAAGACAGGTAGTAACAAGTGTTGGAGTGGCTGTGGAAAAAAAGGAACCCTCATTCACTGCTGGTGAGAATATAAACTGGCACAGTCATTATGGAAGAAAATGTGGTAGTTCCTCAAATAATTAAGAATAGAACTACCCTTTAAAACCCAGGTCCATGAGTTGAGTACCTATGTCTTCTTCTATGTACTTTATTGTTTCAGGTCTTATGTTTAGATCTTTGATCCATTTTGAGTTAATTTTAGTACAGGGGGACAAACTGTAGTCCAGTTTCATTCTTTTGCATGTGGCTTTCCAGTTTTCCCAGCACCATTTATTGAAGAGGCTTTCTTTTCTCCATTGTATGTTCTTGGCCCCTTTATCAAAAATTATTTGACTATATATATGTGGTTTTATTTCTGGACTTTCTATTCTGTTCCATTGGTCTGAGTGTCTATTTTTCTGCCAATACCATGCTGTTTTGATTGTCGTGGCCCTATAATAGAGTTTGAAGTCAGGTATTGTAATGCCCCCAGCTTCATTCTTTTTCTTTAGGATTGCTTTGGCTATTCGGGGTTTTTTATAGTTCCATATAAATCTGATGATTTTTTGCTCTATTTCTTTAAAAAATGTCATTGGAATTTTGATGGGAATTGCATTAAATTTGTATATTGCTTTGGGTAATATAGCCATCTAGATTATATTTATTCTTCCTAACCAAGAACAAACCCTCATACACTGTTGGTGGGAATGTAAAGTAGTACAACCATTATGGAAGAAAGTATGGTGGTTCCTCAAAAAACTGAAAATAGAACTACCTTATGACCCAGCAATCCCTCTACTGGGTATATACCCCCAAAACTCAGAAACATTGATATGTAAAGACACATGCAGCCCCATGTTCATTGCAGCATTGTTCACAGTGGCCAGGACATGGAAACAACCAAAAAGCCCATTAATAGACGACTGGATAAAGAAGATGTGGCACATATACACTATGGAATACTACTCAGCCATAAGAAATGATGACATCGGATCATTTACAGCAAAATGGTGGGATCTTGATAACATTATACGAAGTGAAATAAGTAAATCAGAAAAAAACAGGAACTGCATTATTCCATACGTAGGTGGGACATAAAAGTGAAACTAAGAGACATTGATAAGAGTGTGGTGGTTACGGGGGGAGGGGGGAAAGGGAGAGGGAAAGGGGGAGGGGGAGGGGCACAAATAAAACTAGATAGAAGGTGACAGAGGACAATCTGACTTTGGGTGATGGGTATGCAACATAATTAAAAGACAAGATAACCTGGACTTGTTGATCTTTGAATATATGTAACCTGATTTATTGATGTCGCCCCATTAAAAAAATAAAATTATAATTAAAAAAAAAAGAATAGAACTACCATATGACCCAGCAATTCCTCTACTGTGTATCAGTGCCAAAACTTGAAAACATTGATATGTAAACACATGTTCACTCCCATGTTCATCATAACATTATTCACAGTGGCCAAGGCATGGAAACAACCAAAGTGTCCTTTTATAGAGGATTGGATGAAGAAGACGTGGTACATATATACAATGGAATTCTACGCAGCCATAAGAAATGATGACATATTGCCATTTACAACATGGGTGGACCTTGTGAACATACACTTAGTGAAATAATAAATCAGAAAAAGCTAAGAACTATATAATTTCACACACAGGTGGGAAATAAAACAGACTCATGATCATAGATAAATGTGATTGGTACTGGAGGGGTTTTTAGTATAGAAGATTATGAAAGAGGAGAAAATAAGGAGAAGTATACATTGACTGAAAATAATTTGACTTTGGGTGATGTGTTTACAACAACATAATCAATAGTTCAAATGCTTTAGAAACTTTAACTTATAACTTATGTACTCTTATTGATTAATGTCACCCATTAAATTTAATATTCTAAATAAAATTTTAAAAAGTAGCCAAAACTACTCTAAAAAAATCTATGCTTTGGAATCAAAGAAGAAATAAAATCTTTCCTGGAAAAATAAAAGCTGAAAAAATTTACCTCTTTAAGACCTGTATTATAAGAAATGTTGAAAGGATTTTTACTACCTAAAAACATATTAGTAACTGAATAAAAAGACAAAGAGAAAGGTAAAAAAATAAATTGTATTTGTTTCAGAATAGTGTGCTAAACATTTAATCATAATGTGAAGTTTAAAGGGAAACTTTAAAAATCATTAAAAATAAATATAGTTACTTCATTGTGTTAATAAAAACAAAACATAAGAAGGGATAATTTATGACAACAAAAACCTGAAAAAGGAAGGAAGGAAAAGATGAAAATTGTATAGGCACATGAAAAGATAGTATCAGAAAGAAATTATTTTATTTATGAAGAATTTTATACAAATATCATAAGTACAAAACAAAAATCTAGAACTGAGACAGAAAACATAAAAAAAGTGAAAATAGAGACAAACATTGGAGAAACAGGCACCTAAAATATATAGAATACAGAAAGAAAGGGGAAAGACACAAAGTATATACAGAGCAATCAGTAAACAGATAAAATATTAATTGTAATTCTTCATATATTAATAATCATCTTAAATTTAAATGGAATGAACGCACCAATCAAAAGGCACATAGGTTTGGATAGATTGAAAAACAAGTGTAAACTATATACTGCCTTCAAAAGAACAATCTCAACTCTGAAAATAAACATAGTCTCAAAGTGAAAAAGTGGAAGGTGATACTTTAAGCCAATGGTATCCAAATTAAAGTGACAGAACCATATTTACAACAGGCAAAATATAGTTTAAGACCAAAAGAATGTAACAAGAAATAAAGGTGTGACATATTATAATGATAAAGAAGACAATCTACCAAGAAGACATAATATTTATTAATATATATGCACCCAATTTAGGAGCATAAAATATATAAGGCAATTATTATCATACCTAAAAGAAGAAATAGATAGCTACACATAATGGATAAATCATCTGGACAGTAAATCAGCAAGGTTCTCTAGTGCACATGAAACATTCTCAAGGGTAGAAAATATGGTGGAATACAAAATACATCTCAAAATGTTTAAGAAAATTGAGACCCTGGCTGGTTTGCTCCATGGTAGAGCATTGGCCCAGTATGTGGATGTTCCAGGTTCAATTACTGGTCAGGGGACACAGAAGAAGTGACCACGTTTTTCCCCACCACTCCCCCTCCACCTTCTCTCTCTCTCTCTCTCTCTCTCTCTCTCTCTCTCTCTCTCTATCTCTCTCTCTCTATCTCTCTCTCTTCCTCTCCCACAGCCATGGCTTGATTGGTTCCAGTTCATTGGTCTCAGGTGCTGAGGATAGCTTGCTTGAGAGCATGCCCCCAGATGGGCAGAGCATCAGCCCCAGAGGGGTGTTGCTGGGTGAAATCCAGTCAAGGTACATGAGGGAGTTTGTCTTTCTATCTCTTCTCCTCTCACTTGAGAAAGAAAAAAAAGAATAAAAGAAAATTGAAATCATATAAAGCATTTTTCTTGACCTCAATTGTATGAAACTAGAAATTAACTATAAGAAGAAAACTGGGGGGAAAAAGTCCATGAATATGTGGAGATGAAACAACATGCTACTGAACAAGAATTGGGTCAATAAAAGAATATAAGAAAAAAATCAAAGAAACATTGAGACAAATATAAATAAAAATATGACACATCACTTGATGTCAGAGGAATGATGATATAACAGATCCCTTTGGTCCCTCTTGAAATTTTAACAATTTTGGCAGTTGTAATTCAACAAAAATTTCACTGCTCAACACAATGCTCACAAACATGCTTGAGAGATTCACACATTGAAACATCTAAAAGTGGGCAAGTGAGAGTAAACTAGGGAGTCCAGAAGGGTGAAAAGTTCAAAGGAACCTTGGGTGAAGCCCCATACCTGGAATCCCACTATGGGGCTCACCTTGAAAAGCGGAAGAATCAGGTTGTGGCTGGCACTCCCTTCATCTGGGAGGAGCAAAGAAACTCAGTGAGCATTCCTGAAGAAATAAGCAGTAAAGGCTGTGACTCAGTCCAGTGATCTGGGTTGAGACACAGCACAGGAGGACTGTGCTATGGTTTTCTGGCAATAAGCATTCCAGACAGAGAAACAATATACAGAGAATGACCACTGCTTAACCTCCCAGAGCTTGTCTTTCTTCATTCTTCATGTCACGTTTCAGAGCATATTATCTCTAAATGCAAGAACTAGTACTATAGAAACAATTTTTCCTTATCAAAGGGCACACTCTGTGAATAATCCCAGGGTTGGAATACAATGTGGACTCCATGGAAGTTTAAGCTGCTGGTACAGTGATGACAAACCAACAAAGGAAGTGTCCAAGTTCTTGCAGCCCACCCCACCCCCACATATCACAGCTACACTGATGGCAGCATCTGACTGCAGAAGACAGCACTGAGATTTCCTGGACTTGAAGCTGCATTGTCCAATGCATATCCCTGCAAGATTGATCCCTTGTAATGGGAACAACAAGATTACAGGGACAAATCCACCTTCCCAGTAACATAGACCATTTCCCCCTACTCCACAAAGATCTGAAAAGCTAGAGAAGTGCAAGAAAGCTAAACAACTTGTGCAAGACTTCCTCTTATGAATCTACTAGAGAAGTGCCACTATACATCAATGCCTAGACAGAGAAGGAATTTGTTAAATATCATGAATAGTCAAGGTAATGAGGCAGCTCAAAAAGAAAATAAAAAATATCCAGAAAATAAATTTAGAGATGCGGAAATATGTGATTTAAATGAAAAAGCATTCAAGATTGCAGTTCTGAAAAAACTCAATGAGATGCAACAAAATACAGATAGGCAGTTTAATGAGCTCAGAAAATAAATTTTAAAAATTAGTACTTTACCAGAGATTAAAATTTTAAAAGAGAACCAAACAGAAATTTTGGAGATGAAGAACTCAATAAAAAAGATCATGAATGAACTAGCATTTTGGTGTGATGTCAGAGGAGTGGTGCATGAGATATCTCCTTGTTCTATCCCCTTGAAGTTACAACAATTTGAACAGCTACGATTTAACAAAAGATACCCTGCTCAATAAACAAACACACCTGAGAGATCAGCTCATGGAAACACCTAAAGGTGGGCAAGTGAGAGTGAAAAGGGAAGACAAGAAAATAAACAAGCTGAGATGAGCAACTGATGCAGCCCTACAGCTGAGAGGTCACAGCAGAGCCAAACCCAGAAGAGGAGTAATTAGGTTGTGGCTGACACTCCCTTTAGCTGAAAGTAGCAAAGAGATTTGGTGGGCATTCTTGCAGGAGTGGGCACTACAAACTGCAGTTGAGCCCAGTGACCCGGGCGAGGACACAACAGAGAGGGAAAGCCACAAAGCCTGATGCCCCATAACCTTTTCGAGTTTTCCTCTTTTTGCCCTTGCTGTCAGGTTGTGGAGCACATTATCTGCAAACCTGAGAAATGGTACTATAAAATCACTTTTTTCCCCTGAGCAAATGGTACACTTCATGACTGGTCCCAAGGCTGGGGTCCAAGGTCCAAGGTTGCCATTACCAGGAAGGCAAAATAACACAGAAGCTTGCTGGGTTTACCCAGCCCATCCCACCTCCACATATTGCAGATACACTGGTGGCAGCATCTGGCTGTGTGGGACAGCATTGAAATTTCACAGATTTGGAACATCATCACCTACTGCAGCTCCTTGTGGAGTTGGTACCCTAGCCACTTGGGAAATTCAATGACAAAGGAGGCATTTACCTATCAGAAAACACAAACTCACACAAAACTAAAAATCCAGAGAAGTACAAGGAAGCTAAACAACTAGTGATTCAGCATCAACAACTGAAAAGTAATAGAAAGACCTCTTGGTAGTATCTATTAGAAAAAAGCCACTCAAACACATATGCCTAGAAAGAAAAACAACACATCAGGTACCATGAATAATCAAAGTAGCAAGGCAGCTCAGGGAAAAAAACTCTTCAGGAAACAAATTTGAAGATATTGGAATATAATATAAATTACAGAGAATTCAAGACTGAAGTTCTGGAAAAAATTGAACAGCATGCAATAAACTACACTCAGGTTGTTTAATGAACTTAGAAAACAAATCAATGAACAAAACAAGTACTTCGCTAAAGAGATTGAAACTTTAAAAATAGAACTATGCAGAAATTCTCGATAAGAATAACTCAGTACAGTTTTTAACTTTTTCTGATTTACATATTTTGCTCAGTAAAATGTTATCAAGGTCCCTCCATGTTGTTGCAAATGATACTTTGTCATCATTTCTTATGGCTGAATAGTATTCCATAGTATATATGTACCACATCTTCTTTATCCAATCCTCTATCAACGGGTACTTTGGTTGTTTCCATGTCTTGGCCACTGTGAATAAGGCTGCAGTGAACATAGGGGTGCATGTGTCTTTACGTACCAATGTTTTTGAGTTTTTCAAAATTGAGACTTAAGCTCACTGACATAGATAAGAGTGCAGTGGTTACCACGGGGAGCAGGATGTGGGGGAAAGAGAAGGGGGAGTGGGTAAAGGGAAGGGTATAAAGAGGAACAAATATAAGGTGATAAAAGACGATTTGACTTTGAGTGATGGGTATACAACATAATCAACAGTTCAAATGATGTAGAGATGTTTACCCAAAATCTATGTACTCTTATTGATTAATGTCACCCTGTTAAATTTAAATTTTTAAATAAATAGATATTTTTTTAAATACAAAAAAAGAATAACTCAATAAAAGAGAGCAAGCATGAACTAGTGAGCATAAGAAATAGAGCCAATAGTATGAGAGAAAATATTAGTGATACTAAAGGTAGAAATCTAGATATGAAGCAGAGGCAAGAAAAGGGAGAGTTGGGCATTAAAAAAATAAGGAACTCTACAAGAACTACCTGACTCCATCAGAAAGAGGAACATAAGAATAATAGACATATCAGAAGACGAGGAGAGGGAGAAAGAAATGGAGAGCTTATTCAAACAAATAGTTGATGAGGACTTCCCAAACCTATATAAAGAGCTACATGCTAGAACCCAATAAGCAAACAGATCACTTATGTCAATCCAAAAAGACCTTCTCCAAGTCACATTTTATTAAAACTTTCAAAAAATAATGACAAAAAAAGAATTCTCACGGCACCCAGGGGAGAAAAGAAATCTATAAAGGAAAGTCTGTTAGGTTATCATTGAATTTCTCAACAAAAACTCTATAAGCTAGAAGAGAGTGGAATCAAATATTCAAACTACTGAAAGAGCAAAATTATGAGCCAAGAATAATGTATACAACAAAGTTATCCTTTAGATATGAAGATGAAATAAAAAAATTTTTCAGACCCACAGAAGATGGGGAAATTTATTAACAGAAGACCTCCATTGCAAGAAATATTCAAGGGGATAATTCAACCTGGAACAAAAAAGTAGTCACAAAAGTAGAAGTAATCCCTGGCCGGTTGGCTCAGTGGTAGAGCGTCGGCCTAGCGTGCGGAGGACCCGGGTTCGATTCCCGGCAAGGGCACACAGGAGAAGCACCCATTTGCTTCTCCACCCCTCCGCCGCGCCTTCCTCTTCCACTCTGTCTCTCTCTTCCCCTCCCGCAGCCAAGGCTCCATTGGAGCAAAGATGGCCCGGGCGCTGGGGATGGCTCTGTGGCCTCTGCCTCAGGCGCTAGAGTGGCTCTAGTCACAACATGGCAACGCCCAGGATGGGCAGAGCATCGCCCCCTGGTGGGCAGAGCGTGGCCCCATGGTGGGCGTGCCGGGTGGATCCCGGTCAGGCGCATGCGGGAGTCTGTCTGACTGTCTCTCCCTGTTTCCAGCTTCAGAAAAATGCAAAAAAAAAAAAAAGTAGAAGTAAGTTCACCAAAAATATTGCAGCAAAATCATGGATAATTTGTGACAACAAAAACATCCAAAGGGAGGAAGAAAAGGTCTGAATTTGTCATCCTAAAGTAGGCTAGATATCAGATGCACTGAAAAGAAAAATGGATACTGTATATATATGAAGCTTCCCTTTTCATAAACCTAATGGTAACCACACACACTCTACCAATCCCAAAACTGGGATACATCGCATAAAAATGAGGAAACAGAGGAACGAAGTATGGAATACAAAGAAACAAAAACAATAGATAGAAACACAAAGGAAAAGAATCAAAGGAGGCATGGAGCTACCAGAAAACAAAAGATAAAATGGTTATAAGAAATCTTCATACATCAATAATTATTCTAAATGTAAATAAGTTCACCAATAAAGAGGCATAGAGTAGCAGATTGGATCAAAAAGCAAAAACCAATCATTTTCTGCCTTCAGGAGACACATTTAAGCTGCAAAGATAAAGTTAGACTCAAAGTGAAAGAGTGAGAAATGATTCTCCAAGCAAACAGCATCCACCAAAGAACAAGTAAAGCCATACTTATAACTCATAAAATAGATTTTAAGATAACAAAGGTAACAAGAGACAAAGATGGACATTTTATAATGGTAAAGGGGACAACATATCAAAAAGACATAACACTTCTCAATACATATGCACCCAATCAGGGAGCACTGAAATTTATAAAGCAACTACTAACAGACCTAAGAAGAGAAACAGACAAAACCACATTCATAGTTGGGGATTTTAATACTTCACTACTATTCAGTACAGCTCTAGATAGGTCATCCAAACAGAAAGCAGTAGAGAAATATCAGCCTTAAACGACACGTTAGACCTAATGGACATAATTTACATTTACAATACCTTTCATCCAAGAACAATAGATTACACATTCTTATCCAGTGCTCACAAAACATCAAAATCATACCAAGCATATTCTCTGACCACTATGCTATGAAATTACAAATCACCTGAAAAAAAGGAACTAAAGAAACCCACAAATATGTGAAGATTAAACAGTGTACTACTAAAAAAATGACGGGGTTAAAGAAGAAATAAAAGCTGACATCAAAATATATATAGAGAGCCCTAGCCAGTTCACTCAGTGGATAAAGTGTCAGCCTGGTATATGGACATCCTGGATTCAATTCCAGCCAGGGCACACAAGAGAACTGACCATCTGGTTCTCTTCCCCTCCCCCTTCCCCTATTCTTCCTCTTCCCCTCCACAGCCAGGGGCTTGATTGGTCCAAGTGTCAGCCCAGGTGCTAAGGATAGCTTGGTTGGCCTGAGTGTCAGCCTCAGGTACTAAAAATGGCTCAGTTGATTGGAGCATCAACCCTAGATAAGGTTTGCTGTATGGATCCTGGTCGGGGCACCTGCAAGAGTTGTCTCACTGTCTCCGCTCTTTACACTTAAAAAAAAAAAAAGAACCTGACTAGGCAGTGGTGCAGTGGATAGAGTGTTAGACTGGGATGTGGAGGACCCAGGTTCGAAACACTGAGGTTGCTCACTTGAGTGCCGGCTCATCCGGTTTGAGTACAGGTTCACCAGCTTGAGCAAGGAGTAGCTGGCTGGAGTGGGGGATCAAAAACATGATCACTGGCTTGAACCCAAGGTTGCTGGCTTGAACAAGGGGTCACTCACTCTGCTGTAGCCCCCCAGTCAAGGCATATATGAGAAAACAATCACTGAACAACTAAGGAGCTGAAATGAAGAATTGATGCATCTCATCTCTCTCCCTTCCTCACTGTTTGTCCTTATCTGCCCCTCTCTCTGATTCTCTATGTCAAAAAAAAAAAAAAAGATATATAGAGACAAATGAGAATGACAGTATGACATATCAAAACTTTTGGGATACATCAAAAGCAAAAGTAAGAGGGATGTTTATATCATTACAGGCCTATCTCAAGAAACAAAAGAAATCCCAAGTAAACAACCTAACATTACATCTTAAAGAACTAGAAAAAGGACAAAAGCAACTAAAAGTCAGAAGAAAGAAAATAATAAAAATTAGAGCTGAATTGAATGAAATAAAAGACTTTAGTGAACAAAAAGACTATGCAAAAGAATAATACAACAAAAAGTTGATTTAAAAAATATTAATAAAATAAACATAACCCTGGTTACATTCACTAAGGAAAAAAGAGAAATGAGTCATATAAACAAAACCAGTAATAAAGCAGGAGAAGTTACCTCAGATATCACAGATATGCAAAGGGTCATAGTAGAATACTATGAAAAACTAACTATATGCCACCAGACTCGATAATCTAGAAGAAATGGATAACTACCTAAAACTATATAACCTCCCTAAACTGAATCATGATGAAAACCTAAATAGATCAATAAACAGTGAGGAAACTGAACAACCATCAAAAACTTCCTTCCAAAATAAAAGCCCAGGACCAGATGGCTTTACTAATGAATTGCACCAAGCATTCAAAGAAGATTTGATATCTATTCTTCTCAAACTGTTACAAAAATATGAAGAAGAGTTAGTATATCCTAACAGAGTTTATGAGACTAGCATAATCTTGTTATCAAAATCAAGCAAGGACAACACAAAAAAAGAAAAACTATAAACCAATGCCTCTAATGGATACAAGTGCAAAAAATCCTAAACAAGATACTAGCAAATCAAGTTCAACACTCTATTTTAAAAAATAATATATTACGATAAATTGGGGTTTATAACAAGAGCACAAGTGTGGTTCAATATACACGAATCAATTAGTGTAATATACAGCATTAACAAAACAAAGGACAAAAATCATATGATCCTCTCTCGATAGTTGCAGAAAAGGAATTCGATAAAATACAACATCCATGAGTTATGATTAAAACACTCAATAAAATAGGTATAAAAAGAAAGTCCCTTAACATAATAAAGTTCATATTTGGCAAAACCTCAACCAATATTATACTCAGTGATGAAAGCTGAAAGGTTTTCCTCTAAAATCAAATGCAAGACAAGATTGCCCACTCTTACTACTCTTAGTCAACATAGTTCTGGCAAGAGAAAGAAATAAAAGGCATCAAAAATGAGGAAGAAGAATGAAAGGTGTCACTTTTTGCAGATGACATGATTCTGTATATATAAAACCTTAAAGGCCCTGGCCGGTTGGCTCAGCAGTAGAGCGTCGGCCTGGCGTGCGGGGGACCCGGGTTCGATTCCCGGCCAGGGCACATAGGAGAAGCGCCCATTTGCTTCTCCACCCTCCTCCCTCCTTCCTCTCTGTCTCTTTTCCTCCCGCAGCCGAGGCTCCATTGGAGCGAAGATGGCCCGGGCGCTGGGGATGGCTCCTTGACCTCTGCCCCAGGCGCTAGAGTGGCTCTGGTCAAGGCCGAGCGATGCCCCGGAGGAGCAGAGCATCGCCCCCTGGTGGGCAGAGCGTCGCCCCTGGTGGATGTGCCGGGTGGATCCCGGTCAGGCGCATGCGGGAGTCTGTCTGACTGTCTCTCCCCATTTCCAGCTTCGGAAAAATACAGAAAAAAAAAATAAAACCTTAAAGACTACACCAAAAACTTAACAGAAACAATAAATACAGTAAAGTCACAGATTACAAAATTAATATACAAAAAACAAGTACTTTCCTGTATACTAACAGTTAGTCAAAAAAAAGAAATGAATGAACAATTATTTTTACAACTGCAGCAAAAAGAATATAATACCTGGAAATTAACTTAACAAATGATGTGAAGGTCCGATATACTGAAAACTACAAAGCATTATAAAAGAAATTGAAAAAGACACTATAAAATAAAAGTATAGGCCCTGGCCGGTTGGCTCAGCGGTAGAGCGTTGGCCTAGCGTGTGGAGGACCCGGGTTCGATTCCCAGCCAGGGCACACAGGAGAAGCGCCCATTTGCTTCTCCACCCCTCCGCCACGCCTTCCTCTCTGTCTCTCTCTTCCCCTCCCGCAGCCAACGCTCCATTGGAGCAAAGATGGCCCGGGCGCTGGGGATGGCTCTGTGGCCTCTGCCTCAGGTGCTAGAGTGGTTCTGGTCGCAACATGGCGACGCCCAGGATGGGCAGAGCACCCCGCCCTGGTGGGCAGAGCGTCGCCCCATGGTGGGCGTGCAGGGTGGATCCCTGTCGGGCGCATGCGGGAGTCTGTCTGACTGTCTCTCCCTGTTTCCAGCTTCAGAAAAATGCAAAAAAAAAAAAAAAAGGATTTAAAATAAAAATATATTACATATTCATGAATTGGAAAAATCAACATAGTTAAAATAGCCATGTTATCCAAAGTAATATACAAATTTAATGCAATCTCAATTAAAATCCTAAAATCATTTTTTAAAGAAATAAAACAAAAAATCATCAGATTTGTATAGACCCACGAAAGATCCTGAATATCCAAAACAATACTCAGAGAAAAAACAAAAAAACAAAGCAGGAGATATCACACTACCTGACTTAAAATTATACTAGAGCTACAATAATCAAAACAGCGTGGTATTGGCAGAAAAGTAGACATACAGACAAAAGGAACAGAATTAAAAACTCAAAAATAAAACCGCACATGTAAATGGGCAAATAATTTTTGCCAGAAGAACCAAACACACACAATGACAAAAGAAAATTTCTTTATTAAATAGTGGTGGGCAAATTGGAAAGCCACAAACAAATGAATAAAACTATAGTTTGTCCCATGTACAAAAATTATTTCAGAATAGATCAAAGACCTAAATATAAGATCTGAAACAATTACATAAAAGAAAAGATAAATAGTAAATTTATGGAGAACTTCTTAGGGAAGATTTTATGAATTTGACTCCCAAAGCTAAGGTAATTAAAGGCAAAATAAATGGGACTATACCAAACTAAAAAACCTCTTCACAGTAACAACAAAACAAAAATGCAGTCAACCAAATGCGAGAAAATATTTGCAAACAACAGCTCTGATGGGATTACTATAAAAAATATTATATTTTTAAAAATTTATAAAACTTAACACCAAACAAACAATCCAATTAAAAAATGGGTGGAAGGCCTGACTGGTGGTGTATAGACCACCGACCTGGGATGCTGAGGTCCCTTGGTTGAAACCCTGAGATTGTCAACTTGAACATGAGCTCATCACCTTGAGTGTGGGGATGTTGGCTTGAGCATGAGATTATAAACATGATCCCACAGTCACCAGGTTTAAGCCCAAAATCATTTGGCTTGAGCAATGGGTCACTGGCTCAGCTGGAGCCCCCCTGATCAAGTCACATATGAGAAGCAATCAATGAACAACTAAGGTGCCACAATGAAGAACTGATGCTTCTCATTTCTCTCCTTTCCTGTATCTCTTTCTCTAGTGCCTTGTAGCAGATTATAGGAATTATTTAGAAATCCAAAAACTAAGTTTGCAATAGAATATCACAGGCTACGCCTTTTAAGAAGGGTGGCTAGACCCTGGCCAGATAGCTCAGTTGGTTACAGCATCGACCTGGAGTGCAGAGGTTGCTGGTTTGATCCCTGGTCAGGGCACATACAGGAACACATGTTCCTGTCGCTCCCTCCTGCTCTGTCCCTTCCTTTCTCTTAAAAAATGTCTCCAAAGAGGACATAGAAATGGACATATAAAAATAATACACATATAAAAAATGCTCAACTTCACTAATCATCCGAGAGATGTAAATTAAAATCACAATGAGATGTCCCCTCATATCTGCCAGAATGGCTATCATCAATAACAAACAACAATTTCTGGTGAGGATGTGGGAAAAGAGAACCCTCATGCATTGTTGGTGGGAATGCAGACTGGTGCAGCCACTGTGAAAAAAAGTATGGAATTTCCTCAAAAATTTTTTAAAAAAGGAGCTGCCTTTTGACCCAGCTATTCCATTTCTGGTAACATATCCTAAGAATTCTGAAACGTTAATTTGAGATAATGTGTGCACATCTATGTTCCTTGCAGTGTTACATACAATAACCAAGATCTGGAAAAAGCCCAACTGCTCATCAGTAGATGAGTGATGAGCTGTGGTACATTTACACAGTGAAATACTACGCAGTTGTAAAAAAAAAAAAAAAAAAAAAAAAAAAAAAAATATATATATATATATATATATATATATATATATATATATATAAAACCTTTTGTGACAGCATGGATGGGGTTGGAGATTATTATGCTTAGTGAAATGACAGTCAGAGAAAGACAAATACCATATAATCTCACTTATATGTGGAATCTAACCAGCACAATAAATTGATTAATAAAATATAAACAGAAGCATGCATATCTGGATCAGACACAGTTGTCAGAGGTGAGATGGGTAGGGAGACTGGATGAAAGAAAGTGAAGGGTTAGCCAAAAACATATATACATAACACATCATCACAGAAAACAGTGCAGCGATAGCCAGAGGGAAAGCAAGGAGGGGTTTAAGTGGATGTGGGCAAAGGAAGGGGGATGAGGACAACAAGAGACTCTGCTGGGGGTGGAGGGCACACGATGTGTAGTCAGAAGGTGAATTGTTGAGCTGTGCACTTGAAATCTGTTTGGTTTTGTGAATCAATGTCATTCCAATCAATTCAATTAAACAAATTAAAAATAATTATAGCTATAATACGATGTAAATGGACACAATAGAAAAATATTTTCAAAGAACTAGCTTTTAGTTTCATTGAATTTTATTGCATTTTTAATCTCTATTTTGTGTATTATTTAAAGTTTTCTAGTTTCTCGTGTAAACTTAAGTTGTTTATTTGAGACTTTTCTTGTTTCTTCACATAAGCATTTATTGTTATGAACTTCTGTCTTAGAACTGCTTTTGTTGCATTTGATAAATTTTGGCATGAAATACTTCCATTTTATTTGCTACCTAACACCTTCCTCTTTATCTCTGGTTGCCAGAGAAACTGAAGAAGATTCTACCTGGTTATATCTGGATGATGCTGGGTTTTCTTTCAATTCATTGAAAATTTTGGTTGTGTCTGAATTGTGGTTATAGCCATTCTCAATAACAACACTGGCAGGAGAATTGGGGGACTAGGAAATAAAGGTGAAGGGATTAAGAAGTAAAAATGGACAGTTACAAAATAGTCATTGAGATGTAGATTATAGTATAAGAAATATAGTCAATAATATTGTACTATGTATGGTACAAGATGAGTACTAAAAATATACTTTGCAAAGTATATGGTTGTTAACAACAGTGCTATACAACTGAAACTAATACAAAATAGTATTGAATGTAAACTGTGATTAAAAATAAAAAATACTAAAAAAGATTCTGAACTCACCTCTTCCCACAGACACACTGAGTATACAGCTACACACAAAACAGTTTCTTCTTAAAAGTAAATAAAAGCTGTCTGAGTGATAACTACACATGAAGTAAATGGGAAGAAAACTGCATTAAAGAAAGTAGGAGAGTCTGGGAAACAATCATACCATAAACTCCACCCAGAGAGTAGAAATTCACAATTGGGAGGAAATTCAAAACCTGACAAATAGAGGGTTCAAATAAGCACCCAGAATTTCGAGACATGCCTTTGAGACATGATCTCCCAAAACATGTACTTCTGAAAACCAGAGGAACTTATGTTCTGAGACCCACAGACAGTAGCAATCTGAGGAACAACTTTTTTTTTTTTTCTTTTTTCATTTTTCTGAAGCTGGAAACAGGGAGAGACAGTCAGACAGACTCCCGCATGCGCCCAACCGGGATCCACCCGGCACGCCCACCAGGGGGCGACGCTCTGCCCACCAGGGGGCGATGCTCGGCCCATCCTGGGCGTCGCCATGTTGCGACCAGAGCCACTCTAGCGCCTGAGGCAGAGGCCACAGAGCCATCCCCAGCGCCCGGGCAATCTTTGCTCCAATGGAGCCTTGGCTGCGGGAGGGGAAGAGAGAGACAGAGAGGAAAGCGCGGCGGAGGGGTAGAGAAGCAAATGGGCGCTTCTCCTGTGTGCCCTGGCCGGGAATCGAACCCGGGTCCTCCACACGCTAGGCCGACGCTCTACCACTGAGCCAACCGGCCAGGGCTGAGGAACAACTTTTAAAGGGCTCATGTTCTTGTCCTCACCCACCCCAGGGTCCAAGTCAGAGATGTCTGATCATTCTCACACTTAAACAGGAAGCCCACTTGTTTAAATTAAAACCTCAGGCTGAGGTTAGTTACGTAATTTAAGATGCACATCTAGGAGCCTGCTAGAACTCTCTTTACCACAATGACCAGCAGGTTTCATGTTTGTTCTTTCCCTTTGTCATGCTCCACAGTGCCAGTATCCCAAGAAAGGGAGTTTTACACACATCTGGTGCCCTGATTTTTCTGTCTGCTTCCCAAGAGATGTCTTAGCTCAGGAGACCATAAGAGCATGTGTTTCTGGCTACATGGGACTGTAATAATTGGTGTCACATGGAAAAGAGCTCATAACCAGGAAAACTGAATCTGGTGGCCAATAGGTGGACGTTTCTTAGTTCCTCAGGACTGTAACCAACAGAGAAACGGTTTTTAAACAGCTATCACTCTTAGGACACAGGAGAAGGCAACAGATTCAGAGCGTCAGTCTCTTCGTGAAGAAAAAATAATAGCTAATCATTGTGATTATGGCCTAAGGGGCAAGTTTCTAATTAAATACACATAAAAATACATCTAAGGACTGGTTATAACTTTTTCCAGAGACTTCAAAAAGCAAGCACTATCTTTGTGCTCATTCTTACTATGCACCAGAGCACCAGTGACTTCTGGAGGAATGCTTCCATGCACCTTGTGCCCAGTTTTTGTGGCTCATACCCAGAGATTCTCCCTTGATTACCTGGCATTGCTGACCAGGAGGTCTGTGTTCCTGGATTTTGTGAGTGATTGGCAATTGGAGAGACGGTTCTTGGCAAGCTAACACAGCTAGGGCACTTCACAGACACCCTCTAGTATGTCTGTGAAGTAGAATTTTCTTGTCTGAGGTTCATACTGAAGTGTAGGCTTCAGTTTGTGACATGTTTAATAGCTTCTCTTAAAGAGGAGCTCCTCTTAAAGAACACACTGTGGGTACTATCTTCATGCTTTTCCTCTGCCTTCCTCCAGCTCATTAATATCTCCCAGAAAGGAGCTATATACTCATGTGAAGCTCCAATTTTGCAATTGTAGCTGAAAGAAAGCCAAGATGGCCCAGGTGCTGGGGATGGCTCTGTGGCCTCTGCCTCCGGCACTAGAGTGGCTCTGGTCGCAACATGGCGATGCCCAAGATGGGCAGAGCATCGCCCCCTGGTGGGCAGAGCATCGCCCCTGGTGGGCGTGCCGGGTGGATCCCGGTTGGGCGCATGCGGGAGTCTGACTGTCTCTCCCTGTTTCCAGCTTCAGAAAAATGCAAAAAAAAAAAGCAAAAAAAAAAAAAAAAGAAACATACCTCAACATAATAAATGTCACACATATGACAAGCCCACAGAGAACATCATAATCATTGGTGAAAAATCTGAAAGCTTTTCCTGTAATATCAGGGGGAAAAAAGATTTCCACTTTGACCATTTTAATTTTACATAGTATTAGAAGTCTTATCCAGAGCACCTAGCAAGGAAAAGATTAAAGAACTGTGAATCATATATCTGATAAGGGCTTCCTATTCAATTATATATATATATATTTATATATATATACATATATATAAATATATATATATATATATATACATACATACACACACACACACACTCATTCAATAGTAAAATATTTAACAATTCAATTTAAAATGGGCCAAAAATCTGAAAGGCATTTTTCCAAAAGCTATACATATACATATGACCAAGAATTACATAAAAATACAAATCAAAATCTCAATAAAGAACCTGGCTGGTTGGCTCGACGGTGGAAACTTGGCCAGCGCGTGAATGTCCCAGGTTCAATTCCCATTCCTGGCACATAAGAGAGACGCCCATCTGCTTTCCCACCCCCCCTCTCGCTTTTCTCTCTCTTTCTCTCTCTCTTCTCTTCCCCTCCTGAAGCCATGGCTCAATTGGAGCGAATTGGTCCTGGAACCTGAGGATGGCTGGCTCCATGGCCTCTGCTTCAGACACTAAAAAATGGCTCCAGTTACAACAGAGAAAGGGCCCCAGATGGGCAGAGCGTCACCCCCTGGTGCACTTGCCCCGTGGATTCAGTCAAGGTGCATGCGGGAGTCTGCCTCTGCCTCCTCTCCTTTCACTAAATAAATATTTTAAAAATCTCAATAAGATCTCACCTCACAATTGTTAAAATGACAGTTATCAAAAAGACAATTATCCTGACTAGGCAATGGCACAGTGGATAGAGTGTTGGCCTGAGATGCTGTGGACCCAGATTCAGAACTCCACGGTCACCAGATTGAGCACAGGCTCATCTGGCTTGAGTGTGGACTCAGAAGCTTGAGTGCGGGGTCACCAGCTTGAGCATGGTCTCATAAACATTACCCCATGGTTGCTGGTTTGAGCACAAATGTCACTGGCTTGATGTCCAAGGTTGCTGGCTTGAGCAAGGGGTCACTGGCCAACTAGAGCTCCCAGGTCAAGGCACATATGAGAAAGCAATTATAGAATCACTAAGGTGCTGCAAAGAAGAATTGATGCTTCTCATCTCTCTTCCTGTCTGTCTGTTCCTATCTGTCCCTCTCTCTGTCTTTGTTTCTCTCTCTCTCTTAAAAAAAAAAAGACAAATAAGAGTTGACAAGAATGTGAAAAGGAACTCTTTTGCACTGTTGTAGAAATGTAAATTGGTATAAACACTATGGAAAATAGTATGGAGGTCTCTCAAAAGATAAAAATAACCACCATATGATTTAGTAATCTCACTCTGGATATACATCCCAAAGAAATAAAATGACTATATTAAAAAGATATTTGAGCCTGACCAGGCAGTGGCGCAGTGGATAGAGCATTGAACTGGGATGCGGAGGACCCAGGTTCAGACCTTGAGGTTGCCAACTTGAGCATGGGCTCATCTGGTTTGAGCAAAGCTCACCAGCTTGGACCCAAGGGCGCTGGCTCGAGCAAGGGGTTACTCAGTCTGCTGAAGGCCCGCAGTCAAGGCACATATGAGAAATCAATCAATGAACAACTAAGGTGTCACAACGAAAAACTAATGATTGATGCTTCTCATCTCTCTTCGTTCCTGTCTGTCTGTCCCTATCTATCTGTCTCTCTGACTCCCTCTCTCTGTCTCTGTAAAAATAAAAAATTAAAATTAAAAAATAAATAAATACATAAAAGAAAAGATATTTGAAACCCATGTTTCTGGAAACATTATTTGCAGTAGCCAAGATATGGTAATGCCTAAATGTTCACCTACAAATGAATGAATAAAGAAAAAGCAATATATATAGTAGATACACAGTGGCATATTTTTCTTATAAAGAACAAAAATCTTGTCATATGTGATAACATGGATGAACCTGGAGGACACTATGCTAAGTGAAATTAGTCAGATAGAAAGAGAAATATTATATAATGTCATATGTAGAATTTGAAAAAGTCAACCTTAGTAGAATGATGGATACCTAGGCATAGGGTTTGGGTAAAAGGATAGATGTTGGTCGAAGTGTACACACCTTCAGCTATCAAGTAAATTCTAGAAATCTAATATATAACATAGTGAGTATAGGTCATAATAATGTATTGTATATTTGAGAGTTGATAAGAAAGTAGATTTTAAGTGTTTTTATCACAAAAAATTATAACTGTGTGGTGATAATTATGTTAATTTGCTTGATAGTAATAATAATTTCACAATGAACACATCAAAATATCACCTTATGTACCTTAAATATATGCAATTTATTTTTAAATCATATTTCAATAAAACCACGAGAAAGTTCAATGAACACTACTGGTTCTATAATATATCACAGATTCATATATTTTCTGCAAAACACCAGTTGAATAATGTAATTAGTAATCCTAGGCTTTAAATCTATTATAGCTTTACAAAATGTGTGTATTTTTAACTTTATCTTTCTTCTTTTTACATATTTTACCACCATCAGTTTTAATATATACTAGCAGATTCCACCTTGAATGTATTAAAATAGGTTTTTCTAGCTTATTTGGAAATATTATCACCTCTAGCTCTTTGACATACAGAATATATAAAGATTTATTTTCTAAGCACTTTAAAATCGGCATAGATTTCTTCAGTAAGCAACAGCAATTGAGAAATATTTATAACACCATATACAAGAATAGACTCAAAATGGATTAAAGACAAATGTAAGACTGGAAACCACAAAAATACTAGAAGAAAACATAGGCAGTAAAATCTCTAATATTTCTCTTAGCAATATTTTTTTCTGTTACATCTCTTCAGGCAAAATAAAAAAATTAAAAAATAAACGAACTACAGCAAACTAAAAAAGCTTTGCATAGCAAAGGAAACCATCATCAAAATGAAAAAACAACCTGCTAAATGGAGAATATATTTGCCAATGATACATCTGATAAGGGATTTATATCCAAAATTTATTTTAAAAAAAACTCATACTACTCAATACCATCAAAACAAACAATCCAGTTTAAAAAATGGACAGAGGACCTGAATAGACACTTCTTCAAAGAGGACATACCCAATAGAAATATGAAAAGGTTCTCAATGTCACTAATTGTCAGAGAAATGCAAATTAAACCACAGTGAGTTATCATATTGCACCTGTCAGAATGGCTATCATTAATAAGTCTACATTTAAATGACAGGTGTTGGCAAAGATATGGAGAAAAGGGAAAACTAGCATACTGTTGGTGGCAATGCAGATTGGTGCAGCCAATCTATGAAAAACAGTATGGAGGGACTGCCTTATGACTCAGTGATTTGAAAGAATATATGCATGCCTATGTTTATTGCAGCATTATTTATAATAGTCAAGGTATGGAAGCAACCTAAGTGCCTATCAATAGATGAGTAGATAAAACAGCTGTGGTACATATATACAATGAACTGCTACTCAGCCTTAAAAAAGAATGAAATCTTACTATTTGCGACAGCATGGATGGACCTACAGGATATCAGTAAAATAAGTCAGTCAGAGAAATAAGTCAGTCAGTAAAATAAGTCAGTCAGAGAAAGACAAAAATCATATGATTTCACTTATATGTGGAATCTGAAGAACAAAGTAAGTGAATAAATGAAATTTATACTGACTAATAGACACAGAGAATGAACTGGCGGTTGCTACAGGGGAAAGGGACTGGACGACTGGGTGGAAAAGTTGAAGGGATTAAGAAGTACAAATTGCGAGCCTAACCTGTGGTGGCACAGTGGAGAAAGCGTCAAACTGGAACGCTGAGGTCGCTGGTTCAAAACCCTGGGCTCGCCTGGTCAAGGCACATATGGAAGTTGATGCTTCCTGCTCCTTCTCCCCTTCTCTCTCTCTCTCCTCTCTAAAAATGAATAAATACAATGGTCTTGTAGTATAGCTTGATATCAGGAAGTGTGATACCTCCCCCTTTATTCTTCTTTTTTAAGATTGCTGAGGCTATTTGTGTTCTCTTTTGATTCCATATAAAGTTTTGGAATATGTGATCTATATCTTTAGAATATGTCATTGGTATTTTAATTGGTATTGCATTGAATTTATAAATTGCTTTGGGTAATATAGACATTTTAATGGTGTTTATTCTTCCTAACCATGAGCACGGTATATGCTTCCACTTGTTTGTATCTTCCTTGATTTCTTTTATCAATGTTTTATAATTTTCCAAGTACAAGTCTTTAGTCTCCTTGGTTAAATGTACTCCTAGGTACTTAATTTTTTGGTTGTAATAGTGAAGGGGATTGTTTCCTTAATTTCTCTTTCTGACTGTTCATTGTTGATGTATAAAAATGCCTCTGATTTCTGAGTATTAATTTTATATCCAAGTGTCCATCAGAGGACGAGTGGATTAAAAAGCTTTGGTACATATATACTATGGAATACTACTCAGCCATAAGAAATGATGACATCGGATCATTTACAATAACATGGATGGACCTTGATAACATTATACGGAGTAAAATAAGTAAACCAGAAAAAAACTAAGAACTACATGAACCCATACCTAGATGGGACATAAAAATGAGACTCAGAGACATGGACAAGAATGTGATGGTAATGGGGGGCTGGAGGGTGGGGGTGGGGAGGGGGTGAGGAAGGAGAGAGATGGAGTGGGGGGAGGGGAGGGTCACAAAGAAAACCAGATAGAAGGTGACGGAAGACAATTTGACTTTGGGTGAGGGGTATGCAGCATAATCAAATGTCAAAATAATCTGGAGATGTTTTCTCAGAACATATGTACCCTGATCTATCAATGTCACTGCATTAAAATTAATTTAAGAAAGATTAAAAAAAGAAAGAATAAAAATAAATTAATGAATAAAAATTTTTAAAAAAGTACAAATTGCTAGTTACAAAATAGTCATGAGGATGTACAGTACAGCCTAAGAAATATAGTCAATAATACTTTAATAAGTATGTACAGTGCCAGGTGTGATACTGGAACAAACTGGGATTCCAGTTGCCAATCACTGCAGAGACAAGCACAGAGATGAGAACTGAGTGGAATGAGTATCTTTAGTCAAATTGCCTGCAACCTGAGAAGGCAAGAGGCCTCACTGTATCCAAAGCCTGCCTTACTGGTCTTGGCTGACTGGCATATATATATATATATATATATATATATATATATATATATATATATATATATATATATATATATTTGGGGGAAGTTAGTGAGTTATCCTTGAGCATGCAGTTAGTCATGTAGCAGTGTGCAGGAGGTGTGAAGACCGGTCTGCTGGAGTGCCCTCCTGGAATGTCCTCCTGACACAAACTCAGGTCTATCTGGCATCCTTGCTGTTATCTCTGGAACAGAGGGGCTCATGATGGCTCTGGGAACTATCTGCAAGAGAATTCTCTGTATTCTTAAGGCAACAAAGTAAAGATTAAGGTTTGTGAACTAAGCTCCTAGCCATCTATAGTGCCTTAACCCCTTATAGGAATTACTGTGACTTAACCCCTTACAAGTGGGTACTGGAAGTATTGGGGGAACAATATGTAAAGTATATGATTGTCTAGCCCAGGGGTCAGGAACCTATGGCTCATGAGCCAGATGTGGCTCTTTTGATGGCTGCATCTGGCTCGCAGACAAATCTTTAATAAAAAAAAATATAACGTTAAAAATATAAAACATTCTCATGTATTACAATCCATTCATTTCCTACCGCTCATGTTCATGGTTGCGTGTGGCTGGAGCCAATCACAGCTGTCCTCCAGGACAACACCAAATTTTTATTGGATAATGCGTAACATACACGGGTCATTGTATGGCTCTCACGGAATTACATTTTAAAATATGTGGCGTTCATGGCTCTCTCAGCCAAAAAATTTCCAGACCCCTGGTCTAGTCACTAAGCTGTACACCTGAAACTAATACAAAATAAAACTGAAGGTATAAATAAAACTAAGAAAAAAAAAGAAAGAAAACTAGGGAGACACAGACATTCAAACCATAGCATACAATCTCTCCACCCTTTTACCCTTCCTCCTCATTCTTAGACTGGACTGTGAGACAAGCTTGTTCCTGTTACACTGGGTTCAGAGGCTGTGCCGTGCTCTCTTGTCTACTTTTCTTCTAGGTTTGTCTCTATCTTTAACACAAACTAAGAAGCATTTTCTCATTCTGATCACAGTATCAAATTTTCAGCAGCCTCCCCGCCCACTCTTCTAAGGTGCACTTTCAAATCTGCTGTGACATGGGAAATTCTTCCACCCAAATCGTCCCTTGAATTGTGTTTACACAAAAACTAATAAATGGGCTCTGGGAAAAGATCTAATGGCTTGCCTGTGTGTAAATACATAAACTGTAGGGAATGAATTCTGTGACATTTATTTTGGCTATGAACAGTCTTTTTTGTTTTGTTTCAGGATGATTGTTTTCTCACTTGCTTTTGGGTTTTGTTTATTTTTGCTTATTTTCTGGTTCCTGACAGTGTTGCAAATAACTGAGGTTGCTTTATCAATCATATCTGGATAAGTGAAGTGCTGTAGCCCATTGAATTACTTCTCATTTAATTTTGTATTAAACTTAATTTACTCCATTATAAAAAAAGAGAGAGAGAGAAATCACCTAAGAAACTTCAAAAAGACCTGAGGTCTTCAGTACACTTCACACCAACATCAGGATTTCTTGGGATGAAACAGTCACCAGTGTTTTCTTTCTTTCTTTTTGTTTCTTTTTTTTTCTTTCTGTCTTTAATTTTATTTTCATAACAGTTTTATATTTATAGAAAAATCGAGAAGATAATACAGAGAGTCCCTACATACCTCCCACACAGTTTCCCCTATTATTAACATCTTACATACTACGATGTGGTACATTTGTTACAATCAATAAACCTACAATCAATACATTATGAGATAAGGCCATTCCGTTATTCAGATTTCCTTAGTTTTTAACCTGATATCCTTTTTCTGTGCCAAGATCCCATCCAGCATACCACAATACATTTAATTGTTGTGTCCCTTAAAACTCCTCTTTGTTGTTACACTTTTTCAGCTTCCTTTGTTTCCTTGTTTTTGATAACTATGATAATTTTGAGGAGTACTCCTCAGGTATTTTGTAAGATGCCCTTCCACTGGAATTTACTAAGGTGCACAGAAGAAATTTAATACAGGGAATGGAGGATCTGAGATGCAGACGGAAGGTGAAGTTACCCCAAATAATTTCAGCAGAAAGCCTTTACCATTCCTAAGCCGAGCGTTAAAAGAAAGTGGCACTATTACCTTATTTAGGGGTTTGGGTTACTTGGTGGAAGCCTCCGCCAGATGCAGCCACTACTGGAGATGCCATCAGAAGCAAGAGGGAAGGGGAGAACTTTTGGCTTTTCCTTTCCTCCTGCCTCCACTCTTTCTCCAGTAAACCTGCAAGAAGCTGTTCCTAGCAATACAGAGCAGAGGGCATGACAGAATGACTCTAAAGACAAACTGGTCCATAAGGGACAGCTGGCATTTGAACACATAACACCTGTGACATGGTTTTATTGCAGCACTTACCCCACTGCTCTACAATTCAATTGTTTGCCTGCCCACAGGCCCCGAATGATGACTAGTGCTTTGAGGGCAGTATTTACTTTTTCTACATACTCATAACCCTAGAACAGTACCTTGCTCATAGTAGGTTTTCTTTTCTTAATTAAATTTATTGGGTTGACATTAGTCAATAAAATTATATAGGTTTCATGTGTACAATTCTTTAATACATCTTCTGTGTACCGTAGTGTGTATTCACCACCCCAAGTCAAGTCTCCTTCCATCACCACTTATCCCCCCTTTAACCCTCTTCTACTTCCTCCCACCCTCTTTCCCCTCTAGTAATCACCATACTGTTGTCTGTGTCTGAGTTTTTTTCCCCTTTGCTTAATTCCTTCACGTTTATCACTCAACCCCAACCTTATCCCCCATGGCAGCTGTTATTCTGTTCTCTGTGTCTATGAGTCTGTCTCTAATTTTTTTTTAGTTTATTTTGTTCATTAGATTTTACATATAAGTGAAATCATATATTTGTCTTTCAATTACAGTTGACATTCAATATTATTTTATATTAGTTTTAGATGTACACTACAGTAGTAAGACAATTATATAATTTATAATATGATCTTCCTAATGATTCTAGTAACCACCTGGCACTATGCATAGTTATTACAATATTATTGACCCTATTCTTTATATTGTACTTTACATCCCCATGATTATTTTGCAACTATCATTTTGTAGTTTAGGCATCAGTGTTTTTTAAAACTTCTCAGGTGATTTAAAATCAATCAACGTAGACAAACTGCATTAGCTCAAAATTAACTCATTTATCTTCACATGATTTTATTTCATAACAAATTGGTCTTCAGATTTTTCCAGTGGCACCAGATCCTCTTCACCATATTCTAAGACTCTCTAGAAAGTTCAGTAGAAACTTTTATTCCCTGATACAATTTGTATCAGTTTTTTATAAACGAATAAAAAAATGAAAAAAAACTGAAGTGCCAACTCAAAATAAAAAATACAGTGTGTCCGTAAAGTTATGGTGCACTTTTGACTGATCACAGAAAAGCAACAAAAGACGATAGAAATATGAAATCTGCACCAAATAATAGGAAAACTCTCCCAGTTTCATACCTATTCAGTGCGCATCGGTGTGGGCTCACCGATATCACCACTTTTTTTTTAGGGCTCCTTAGGTAGCTACCCCGTATAGCCTCTACAGACTCGTCACTCACTGATGGCCTACCAGAATGGGGTTTCTCCACCAAACTGCCGGTTTCCTTCAACTGCTTATCCCACCAAGTAATGTTATTCCTATGTGGTGGCGCTTCATTATAAACGCGCCAATATTCACGTTGCACTTTGGTCACGGATTCGAATTTAGCGAGCCACAGAACACACTGAACTTTCCTCTGTACTGTCCACATCTCGACTGGCATGGCTGTGGGCTGCTCTGCTGTATACACGGTGTTATGTCATCATCTGCACATGCGCAAATGCTGTCACATCATCCTACAGAAACTGGGAGGGTTTTCCTTTTATTTGGTGCAGATTTCACATTTCTATGGTCTTTTGTTGCTTTCCTGTGACCGGTCAAAAGTGCACCATGACTTTACAGACACATTGTAATGCATATTTTATTAAACAAAAACGTGTATGTGAATTCAATTTTATCTAAAGTGTGTACATACTTCAGTTTGTTACATAACAGTATAGATATGGGACAACTTATCAGAGAATATAGATTGGTCTACTGAGTTCTGTAAACCTTTATTTTAAATTTACTGAGAAGTAATTGACAAATATAATTGTATAATTAAGGTGTGCAATGTGATTATTTGATATGCAGTGTTTAATGCTTTTCAAGATAAAGATAATTAAAAATTCATCACCTCACATAGTTAAGGTAGGTATCTTTTTGTGCTGAGAATGATTAAGATCAACTCTCAGCAATTTTTAAGTATATAATACCATATTATTAACTATAGTCATTATGATATTGTACATTAGATCCTTAGAACTTCCCCTAGCAACCACAACTTTATTGTTTTTGTGAAATCAACTTTTATTTCTCTTCAGTTTTATTGAGATATAAGATTAGTGATGTTAAGTATCTTTTTACATATCTATTGGCCATTTTTCTTTGGAATACTTATGTTTGTTTTCTTTGGAAATACTTATTTTAGTACTTTGCCCATTTTTTATCAAATTATTTGGCTTTTTTCTTTTTTATTCTTTTTGCTAATGAGTCAATGTAATTGCTTATATATTTTGTATATAAACTTATCAAATAATGGTTTGCACACATTTCTCCTATTACTTTCATGAGTTTCCTTTTTCATCAACTGAGTATTTTCTTTACTGTTTAGAAGCTTTTTGATGTAATCCCACTGGTCAATTTTTGTTCTTGTATTCTGTGTTTTTGGTGCCATATCTAGAAAATCATCACCAAGACCAATGTCAAAAAGTTTTTTCTATGTCTTCTTCCAGGAGTCTTTCAATTTCCAGTATTACATTCATCCATTTTGAGTTGATTTTGTGTATAGGCAAATATAGCATTTGACTTTCATGTTTTGTATTTGGCTGTCTAATTTTCTCAACACCATTGTTTGAAGAGGTAATTATTTCCCTGTTGTGTATTTTTGGCACCTTTGTTGAAGATCAACTGACCATGTGTGTATGAGTTTATTTCTGTTTCTATTGCTCTATGTATCATTTTTATGCCAGGTATCATACTGTTTTCATTACTGTAGCTTTGTAAAATGTTTGGAGATTACAAAATGTGATCCCAAAATATGAGGGTTCCAGCTGTGTTCCTATTTCTCAGACTGTTTTGACTATTTGAGGTCATTTGTGCTTCTAAATGAATTTTAGAATTTATTTTTTCTATGTTTCTGAAGAATGTTAATGGGATTTTAATAGGGATTGCACTGAATCTTTAATATTGTTTTGGGGAGTATAAACATTTCAACAATATTAGGTCTTCAATCCATAAGCATGAGTGTATTTTTATTTATTTGTGCTTTCTTTCATTTCTTTTATCAATGACATAGTTTTCAATGTACTACCAGTTTTTTACCTCCTTAATTGTTTATTTCTAAGCATTTCATTCTTGTTATTATAAATGGAATTTCTTCTTTATTTTCTTTTTATATTGTTTGTTGTTAGTATATGGAAAGACAGTGGATTATTGTGTGTTGACTTTTATTTTATTCATTTATTAGTTCTATTTTTTTCTGAGTTTTTTGTGGAGTCTTTCAGGTTTTCTATGTATAAGATCGTGTCATCTGAAATTCGATATTATTTTAGTTCATTTATATTTGGATATATTTAATTTTTTGTTGCTTTATTTCTCTGGTTAGGAATTTCAGTATTATTCTGAATAGAAGTAGTAAGAATGAGCATCCTTGTCTTGTTACTAGACTTAGAAAGCTTTCAGTTTTTCACCATTGAGTATAATTAGGCATTTTATATATGACCTTTATTATGTTGACAGAACTAGTCTGTTTTTTTATTATAAAAGTGTGGTCAATTTTTTAAAATGCTGTTTTTGTATCTATGGAGATGAACATATGATTTTTACTTTTGCTTTTTTAATGTGATATGTGACATTGATTAATTTTAGTATTTTACACAATCTTTTTGTCCCAGGGTTATAGTGTATGATCATTTTTATGTGCTGTTTAATGAGACTTGTTAACATTTTGATGATAATTTAAATTAATATTTATAAAGGCTATTAGTCTGTTGTTGTCTTCTGGTATTACTGGCCTCAAAGAATGAGTCTGGAATTATTTGCCACTCTTGCTCTCTGGACCATTCCATTGGATGATGACCTTCCCAAAGTACAGCAAGAAGACATCACCTCAGTTAAAACTGTTCCAGCTCCTAGCGTGCGGAGGACCCGGGTTCGATTCCTGGCCAGGGCACACAGGAGAAGCGCCCATTTGCTTCTCCACCCCTCCGCCGCGTTTTCCTCTCTGTCTCTCTTCCCCTCCTGCAGCCAAGGCTCCATTGGAGCAAAGATGGCCCGGGCGCTGGGGATGGCTCTGTGGCCTCTGCCTCAAGCGCTAGAGTGGCTCTGGTCGCAATATGGCGACACCCAGGATGGGCAGAGCATTGCCCCCTGGTGGGCAGAGCGTCGCCCCTGGTGGGCGTGCCGGGTGAATCCCGGTCGGGCGCATGCAGGAGTCTGTCTGACTGTCTCTCCCCGTTTCTAGCTTCAGAAAAATTAAAAAAAAAAAAAAAAAAAAAAAACTGTTCCAGCTCATTTCTACTTGCAGATGAGAGGTAGACACTGTTCAGGAAGAATTCTTTTTTGTTTGTTTTAAGATTTTAGTTTTTGATTTTAGAGAGAAGAGAGAGAAAGAGAAATGGTGAGTAGGATGCACCAACTTGTAGTTGTTGCTTCTCATGTGTGTCTTGACTGGGCAAGCCCAGGTTTTGAACTGGCAACCTCAGCTTTCCAGGTCAATGCTTTATCCACTGTGTCACCACTGGTCAGGCAGGAGGAATTCATAAGTACCAGGTAGAGAGTCTAGAGAGTCCCTGGGTCCAGGATATACAGTGGGTAGAATGTATTTTGGTGGCTCTGAACTTTTTCCTAGCCTTCATGTCATGGCCATTATTCTCCATGTGTTTTATCCCAGAGACCACATTTCTCTTCTAGTACCTAAGGGCACATCCATTCAGTTATTTATTGAACACCTGTTATGTGCTAGGTAAAAGAGAAACAGTGGTGAATTAAACAGATGCAGTCTTTGCCCATGTGGGTGACAACAGTAAATAAACAAGGTAACTCTTGATGGTGGTAACTACTGACACAGAAGTAAACACAGTGACAGACTTTTGACAGAGTGGTCAAGGCAGTCATCTTGGAATAAATGGAATTCTAGTTAAGATATTAAGAGAAATAGAACCAACAACCTGATAACTATTGAAGAGAATATCAGTGATAAAGACCCCTCAGCATGGAAGAGCTTGTTTTGTTCTAGGAACTGTGTGAATATCAGTGTGTGGTGGGATAGAGGGCAAAAGTCAGGCAACAACAAAATCATTAAGGACACCATGGCCTTAAGACCAACCCATTCCAGGAATCAGTTCTTATATTCCTGGCACTCCCCCCAAACCAGCATCCATCCTAAGCATCCTGCTCCACGAGGAGTATTCAGCAAGTCTATCTGTAACAGAGAGACTTTGTCTTTGGGTTCCTTGGTGACTCAGTGTGATGACCTGAGCCCAGCAGTTCCTCAAGTCTGTTGAGACTGCTGAAATTCAAGAAGGTGGCTTTGGACCATTCTCAGAATTCTCAAGTTCATTCAAACTTCTCTTTTTATTTTCAATCTCAGGTGCATATATTTCAGTTAATCAAACTCAGTTCATGGATAATATCATCATTAACCTTTACCAGCCTCCTCTCTTGTTTTAAAAATTTATGCATTCCCTTTTATCTGCATACATTATTCCCATGCCTTTCTTCACCATACACAACCATTTTGATGCTTTAACATCTATCTTTTATTTTTATTCTGGTAAAATATGGTCTGCTGTTTTGTGTGCCTGTATTTTTTTAAAACAAGAGTTCACATTCTGTTAAATAAAAAAGATCTCAAAATAAAGTTTAGCTTAATATTATAAAGCTATTGGACATAGAGATAAAGACCATACAAATCCTAGAGGAAAACATAGGCAGTAAAATCTGAGACATCTCTCACAGTACTATTTTTGCCAATATATCTCTTTGCACAAGAAAAACAAAGGAAGAAAATAAACAAATGGGCCTGACCAGGCAGTGGCACAGTGGATAGAGTGTCAGACTGGGAGGCAGAGGACCCAGGTTCAAGACCCTGAGGTTGCCAGCTTGAGCGCAGGTTCATCTAGTTTGAGCAAGGCTCACCAGCCTGAGCCCAAGGTCACTGGCTTGAGCAAAGGGTTACTTGGTCTGCTGTAGCCCCCCTGGTCAAGGCACATATGAGAAAGCAATCAATGAATAACTAAGGTGCCGCAACAAAGAATTGATGCTTCTCATCTCTCTCCCTTCTTGTCTGTCTGTCCCTACCTGTCCCTCTCTCTGTCTCTCTCTGTCTCTGTCACACAAAAAAAGAAAATAAACAAATAGGACTACATCAAACTAAAAAGTTTTTGCACAGCAAAAGAAAACATCGCCTCACACCTGCCAGAATGGCTTTCATCAATAAATCAACAAACAATAAGTGTTGGTGAGGATGTGGAGGAAAGGGAACCCTTGCGCTCTGTTGGTAGGAATGCAGCCTGGTGCAACCACTGTGAAAAACATTATGTGGTTTCATCAGAAAATTATAAATGTAACTGCCTTTTGAACCAGCAAGCCCATTTCTGAGAATATATCTAAAGAATGTCAAAATACTAATTCAAAAACATATATGTGTCCTATGTTCATTTTAGCATTATTTACAATAGCCACGATCTTGAAATAGCCTAAGTGTCCATCAGTAGATGAGTTGATAAAAAAGCTGTGGTATATTTACACAATGGAATACTACACAACTAAAAAAAATTTTACCTTTTTACAACAACATGGATGGACTTGAAGATTATTACGCTAAGTGACATACACCAGTCAGAGAAAGAAAAATACCATATGATCTCAATTATATGTGAAATCTAATGAATAAACTGATAAAAAAATAAAACAGAAACATGGAATAGACAGACCACTGTCAGAGGGGAGGGTGTTTGGGGATTGTGTGACTAAAGATGAAGAGATTAAGTAAAAAAAACACATATATATATCACATAGAGACAGACAACCAGAGGGAATGGAGGATGAAGGGTAAGGGGAGGTAGGCAAAGGGGTGAATAATGGGTATGAAAGAGACTTTACTTGAGGTAGAGGGCACATGATGCAGTGTGCAGATGATGTTTTGTTGGCTTGCCCACCTGAAACCTATTCCCCAATAAATTAAAAAAATATATATATATAATGTATTTAAATAAAATAAAAATATATAAAATGTAATGATTTTTAATGTTATTGAAATTATTAAGGTAATATTAGTTAATAAAATCATATAAGTTTCAAGTGTAAAATTCTATAATACATCATCTGAATATTGTGTTGTATTCACCATCCACAGTCAAGTTTCTTTTTATCACTGTTTTTTCCCTCTTTATCTTCTTTTACCTCCACCCATCCCCTTTTTCTTTTGTAATCACCATTCTGTCATCTGTGTCTATGTATTTTTTGAAATTCTTATTCTGTTATGTAAGAAATTATATCAAAAGAAAGTTTAATTTAAAAATATGAAAATATGTAAAATATATTTAAATAAATTAAAAATGTATAAAAATATTTAAAAGAAAAAATTGTCCTGGTGGAGGGTGTATGTGCATTAAATCCTATCATTTCTTATTTATTTACCTATTTTGTTACCATTTATTAAGCCACACAACCTTTGCCTACCTTAACCTGTTTATGGTTACTGAGACATATGTTTGTTTTTACATTAGTATCTTATGAAAAAGTAGCAGGAATAAATTTGTTTTTCATAGCTGTGATTGTGTGTATATTCATCCATGTGTAAAGGTACATATTTTTATTATAAGTATGTGTTTGTTGAAATGAGTACATATTTTCATATGCATCTATGGCTGTGTTTATGTGGGTGGTTGTGGGTTGGGTATTGTTTGTGTGTGTGAGAGGGCACTTTGTTAGGAGTTCCCAAACAAAATTATCACAGTTCTTTTCATTCATTCAATTACTGTATTTAATCAACACTCTTTGAGTGCCTACCTTGTTCCAAGCTCTGGTGATATAGAGATGACTAAGACAGAGTCATTACAATAAGGAATTTCCACTCTTTTGGGGAGAAGGATATTTAATTACAGCACTTTGTACTGAGTGCTATGATAGGGCAAAATCTGGTGTGTTGTGGATGTGCAAAGTAAGAGTATCTAAACAGACTGGGATGGTAGTGAGCAAGAAAACTTCCTAAAAAGGTATGGTGTCTGAGTTGAGTCTTAAAGTTTAAAAAGTTGTATAGGTTTCAGGAAGCAGAAAGAAGAGGGCCGAAAGTAGATATCAGCTAAATGAATGTTATATAGCATATATAGTTTTGGTCAGAATCTTTATGGTGGGGGGTGAGCTCCAGGATAATACACTGGAGTGTGTAAAAATACTAGGACTTAAAAAAAATTCTGGGCCCTGGCCGGTTGACTCAGTGGTAGAGCGTCGGCCTGGCGTGCGGGGGACCCGGGTTTGATTCCCGGCCAGGGCACGTAGGAGAAGTGCTCATTTGCTTCTCTACCCCTCCCCCCCTCCTTCCTCTCTGTCTCTCTCTTCCCCTCCCGCAGCCAAGGCTCCATTGGAGCAAAGATGGCCCGGGCGCTGGGGATGGCTCCTTGGCCTCTGCCCCAGGCGCTAGAGTGGCTCTGGTCGCCACAGAGCGACGCCCTGGAGGGGCAGAGTATCGCCCCCTGGTGGGCAGAGCATCGCCCCTGGTGGGCGTGCCGAGTGGATCCCGGTCGGGCGCATGCGGGAGTCTGTCTGACTGTCTCTCCCTGTTTCCAGCTTCAGAAAAATACAAAAAAAAAAAAATCTGCACTTAAATTTATTTGTGTTCTATAATGTACATTTTATATTTTTCCATAGGATATAATCTTACTATTTGCATTAGCACAGTTCAATGTGGTCTATATGTAAATGTGTGTGTGTGTGTGTGTGTGTGTGTGTATTAGGGAGCATGACAATTATATTAACAGCTGCAGTTTGTAGACTATTGTTTTTTTGTTTGTTTGTTTGTTTGTTTTGTATTTTTCTGAAGCTAGAAACGGGGAGAGACAGTCAGACAGACTCCCGCATGTGCCCGACCGGGATCCACTCGGTACGCCCACCAGGGGGCAACGCTCTGCCCACCAGGGGGCGTCGCTCTGTCGCGACCAGAGCCACTCTAGTGCCTGGTGCAGAGGCCAAGGAGCCTCGGCTGCGGGAGGGGAAGAGAGAGACAGAGAGGAAGGAGAGGGGGAGGGGTGGAGAAGCAGATGGGCGCTTCTCCTGTGTGCCCTGGCCGGGAATCAAACCCGGGACTTCCGCACGCCAGATCGACGCTCTACCACTGAGCCAACCGGCCAGGGCCTTGTAGACTATTGTTTTAGGGAATTGTAAGAGGTTTGGTATAGTAGGAGCAAAGGTTGTGTGTGTGAAGAATTTGGTGGTAAGTAAAACTAAGAATGCTAGCAATCACCTTACCTTTAATGGTCTCAACCCTACACTAGGATTTATGTACAGAGTAGAAAAAACTTTCTGAAAAAATTAATAATAATAAAAATCAACCCAGACTGTTTTGCTCAGTGGATAGAGCATTGGCCCAGCAAAAGGATGTCCTGGGCTTGATTCCTAGCGAGGGCATACAAAAGAAGTGACCATCTGCTTCTCTCCCCTCGAACTCCACCTTCTCTTCCTCTTCTCTTCCTCTTCCCTTCCCTTAGCCAGTGGCTGTATTGGTTCCAGTGTTGGTACCACCCTCAGCCTCAGGAACTAAAAATAGCTCAGTTGATACAGGCTCAACAGGGGTTGCCAGGTGGATCCTGTTGTGGGCACATGTAGAAGTCTCACTATCTCCCCTCTTCTCCCTTAAAAAACAATCCAGGCCTGACCTTTGGTGGCACAGTGGATAAAACATTGACCTGGAAAGATGAGGTTGCCAGTTCAAAACCTTGGACTTACCCAGTCAAGGCACATATGCGAGTTGATGCTTCCTGCTCCTCCCACCTTCTCTCTGTCTCTCTCTCTCTCTCTCTCTCTCTCTCTCTCCTCCTCCTCTCTTAAATGAATAAATATTTTTTTAAAAATCCAAAAAAGAAAGACAATGTAGGTGAAATGCTAATTGATAAGCTGTTGAGAAAGGATATTAAAGATAATATTGGTGGCCCTGGCCAGAGAGCTCGGTTGGTTCAGAGCATCGTCCCAAAGCACAGAGGTTGCCGGTTTGCCAGTTTGATCCCCAGTCAGGGCACATAACAGGAACAGACTGATGCTCCTCTCTCTGTTTCTCTTTCTCTCTCTCTCTCTCTCTCTTTCTCTGCCTCTCTTTCTAATATCAATAAATAAAAATAAAAATAGTGATTACATTTACTATTGGGAATGTAATCACTATTGGGAAGTTTAACAGACTTGTTTACACAAGTATTTACTATTTTATGTCTGATTTTTTTTTTAGAAAAAAATTTTAATTGAACTGTTGATTGTGTGTGTGCCCATCATCCAAAGTCAAATCATTTTCTGTCACTGTGTATTTGTCCCTCTTTCTGTTTTAACATAACTTTTAATAGTATTAAATGAAAAACAACCCACTGAGGAAAATATAAACACATAAAGTATATACAAGGTAAATTAAGGACTCTTACAAATAAGTTTTTTAAAAAGATAACAATAGAAAAACTGGCAGGGGATGTGAACAGGGAATTAACAACAGAAGATATGTAAATGACCAAAACTTATATTTAAAAAGTGTTCATCATCACTCTCAATCAAATAAATATATATTGAACAACACTGAAAATCTATTCTTCACCTATAAAATTGTGGCCTGACCAAGCGGTGGCGCAGTGGATAGAGCATCTGACTGGGATGTGGAGGACCCAGGTTTGAGACCCTGAGGTTGCTGGCTTGAGTGCGGGCTCATCTGGTTTGAGCAAAGCTCACCAGCTTGGACCCAAGGTTGCTGGCTCCAGCAAGGGGTTACTCGGTCTGCTGCAGGCCCACGGTCAAGGCACATATGAGAAAGTAATCAATGAACTAAGGTGTTGCAAAGAAAAACTGATGATTGATGCTTCTCATCTCTCTCTGTTCCTGTCTGTCTGTCCCTATCTATCCTTCTCTATGACTCTCTCTCTCTGTCTCTGTAAAAAAAATTGTGATACCCACTTCCATGAGGATAATAAAGACAGGTTAAATATATAGAGTATACCTATGAGCATAAATTACATATATATGGAAAAAAATAAAATTCAAGTGTAGTAAATAGTTTTGAAAAGGGATAGATTGAAGGTAGCACAGCACCAGTTAAGAAATTATTACATAATTCAGGTAGCAGCAGCATAAATGGAGAGTAGAGAACAGGTTGTGAATATGCTGATATAAATCTGTAGTGGAAACTGAAATTTAAGAAAGAGTCATGGATAACTCCTGAGCCTCCACCACTGATTGCTAAATAGACTATAGAATTGCATAAATCCTCCCTGACTTCAATAGGAGATTATACGTCCCCACCACACACACACACACACACACACACACACACACACACACACAGTATTTCTTTCTTTTTTTTTCTTTTTGGGACAATTTATCCTATCTCTTTTTCTTAAACTTAGATTGTGTATTTTTCCCAGTACAAACAAATATAAAGAGCTATGATGCATTAGGAAGGCACTGTAAAGTCTTTACATACATATCTGATTTATTCTTCATAACACCACAAGGTAGTTGTTATTCTTATTTTACAGATGCGCAAACATACTTAAAGACATTAAATGATTTGTACAAGAATGTGTGTGTGTTAGAGAGGTAGGTGTAGGATTTGGATTACAGGATTTAAATCCAAATCTATCTGGTCAGTGCTCAATAAGCAGATGTTCTTTGCACCATAGACTCATATAATGGCCATTTATAATCTAGATAAAATGTCAAAAATTAGGCAAAGGAAAGACTTTCACTTTGAATAAAGAAGATTAATTTAGCTACAGATTTTGCTCAAAACTGTAATGGAGCTTAGATTCTCACAATCTACTCTGTCGGCTGTGTTTAGTGGGTCTCTCAGATATGCCTATCATGATTAACCTGCATTCCACTGGGTGCCTCCAACTAGGCTAGATGTGCTGTGATTACACCTTTCAGTATCCAACTTAGTTACGCAAATGAAAAGACAGTTCCTGTGATGACCTCTACATTTCACCTACTCAAGGCCTTACCTGCCAAGCTCAAGGCCTATCGTCAATATTCATTCTTTCACAAACTCCTATCTTCAACCTATAAACTTGTACTGACTGCATGACAAACACTCTGTTGGGCTCTGACAATTCAAAGATGAATTATAGTGACCCTGTTCACATCTAGATGGGGAGTGGACAGAAAAAAACCTAACATGGAAACAGAGGGATAAAAGTGCTGTGAAATTGTTAATCTGTGGAGTATGTGGTTAAAAAGAGTAGCATGAAACCTAGTTTGGTATTCAGAGAAGACTTGGAGGAGGTAGTACTTATCCTAAGCCAGATGGAGAAGGAGAAGGTTAAGCAAATGCAAAGATATAGAATGGAAAGAAACCCTCTAGATAGTTTAGTTTGGAAGGATCATAGCACCTGAAAAGTAAAATGGGCTAGGGATGAGGTACAGAGGTTTTCAGACACCATATTTGAATACCAGAGAAAGCAGTTAGGGTTTGAACCTGAAGAAAAGTGGGTGATGATTGTAGAGTCATTGGCAGGGAAATAACAAGGTCAGATTTGTATATTAGGAAGAACACTCTAAAGAAAGGCAGAGTAATCATTTGGTTATTTGTAGAAGTTCACAGAAACATCAGTGAGATCCGAACTCAGGATGAGTCAATAGGGAAAGTTATTAAGTGGACTTGGTGACTATTTATGAGGATGAAAGAAAAGGAAAGATCTGAGATGATTCATATTTTTAGCATGGCTGACTGGGTGGATGAAAATGCCACACAGAAAAAGAGTTTGGGGAAAATAATGAGTTTTGAACATGTTAAATTAGAAGAAACTTGAGACATTCACGTGGAGATGTCAAACAGGCATTGAATTAAAGTATTTGGAGTTCAGGTGGGAGACACACCGACTAGAATTTTTTTTTTTCATCAGAGATTTTTACAAGGATCAAATAATATGGATATAGATAATATGTATATGCTTGTTATTTAGATGTTGAACATAATGAATATTTGCATGTAAAAGTATACTTATAACACTTTTTCTACAGGTAAAACTGAAATAAATTATAACAACTACTACTTAAAATATTATTTGCATCCTTACCAGGCGGTGGCGCAGTGGATAGAGCATCGGACTGGGATGGGGAGGACCCAGGTTCGAGACCCCACCCTGAAGTCGCCAGCTTGAGCGAGAGCTCATCTGGTTTGAGCAAGGCTCACCAGTTTGAGTCCAAGGTCGCTGGCTTGAGCAAGGGGTCACTGGGTCTGCTGTAGCCCCGCCCCTCTCCCCCCCCCCCGTCAAGGCGTAAATGAGAAAGCAATCAATAAATAAGTTGTCGCAAAGAAGAATTGATGCTTCTCATCTCTCTCCCTTCCTGTCTGTCCCTCTCTGACTCTCTCTGTCTCTCCCACAAGAAAAAAAAATATTATTTGCCACTAATTGTGCTGCTTAATTATCTAGTGTTTACCATAACTCTTTGATGTAAAAGAACGTATTTCCATTTTTCATTTGAGCTGAGTACTGGAAACTGGAAACTGGCGGAAGACAGCTAATGGAAGAACTGGCAACACCAAACCCACTGTTCCTTCCATCTCACTTTCTGGGTTGGGTTACACCAGCACTAACAATGGGCTGCATTACACTCAGGCTGTTGCTGGGAAGACTTGACTCCGCCCCCATCTCTTGCCCAGAACCCAGCAGGTGGAGACAAACACGCTCCTGTGGAATTGTGGGTAGATATCGGACTTGTAAATGAAAGGCTCCGAAACACCTCCTCGGTTAGTCCTCTCTTCATTTTGCAGGGTGCACGCAACCCTCAAGCACTAGGACCGTGCGGAATCCAGGCCGGTATGGCACCTCTGCTGACCGCCAGAATTCAGTTGCTTTTCTTGCAGGCCATGGGCTTTCTCATTGGCCTAATAGGCCAAGCAGCTCGAGCCTTTGGCGGCCCCAAGTTTAACTCAAGGACCACACCGCCTGTGACTGAACCATTACTACTGCTTTCGGGGGTGCAGCTCGCCAAGCTGATCCGAGAGAGGAAGGTGAGGGCGCAACACGGGCTAATTCAAAACAGGGTGGAGAAACAGGCCTTTTAGTGAAACTAAATTCCAGGTAGTTTTGTGGTTGTGGTTGTTGTTATGTTAACGAGATTAGGCTTCGTGGAAATCAATTTCTTTTCCACCTCTATCGGCAACAGGGGACAGGCATTCATTGGGGATAAAAGGAGGCTTCTGGGAGTTGTAGTGCGTTTATACCCAGAGAATTAACTGTAGGCATCAGTTGGAGTATTTTGGCACCCCTCATATCCTTCTTGTATTTTGTCCTGTTTGTGTATTAATTGTACGGGGATAAATCGGGTGTGGTTTACAAATTGATTCTAAGAGAAGCTCATTCCGTTTTTAGCTCCCTGCTCCCGCCTTCGCCCCTACCCTATCTGCTGCTTCTCGTGCAAAGTTCTAAGGATTTTTATATTTTAAAAAATGTGTACCTGTTGTAGATATACCTGCCCTAGGATAACAATAGCTGTGGCTACCGTATATTTAGTTCATAGTATATATCAAATTCTGTGCAGGGTACTTAAACATATTATGTCTTAGTAATGACTAAGTAATATACCCATTTTAAACAGGAGGAATCCGAGGTAAAACGATTTGCAGAAATACACAAAAATTAATGAAAATTATAATCTAAAGATTTAAACAGCTAGTTACTTCCCTAGAGATTTTGAGCTACAGTCTAGTTTTCTTTCTTTATCCCCCTCTTGTCTTTTATTCATTTGTTGTTTCATTTGTTTTTCCTCATTGCTTTATTACCATCATCTAGAATGACTTTTTTTACACTCCTGATGACATTTCAATGGTATTTCCTGCCTTTTCCCTGTATTTTTTCTAACCTTTTGGCCCCCATGCATGCCTTTACTAACAATCGGGAAGTGAGATGTAGTGGAAAGGCAATAGGTTTCAAAATTTAGTCTGCCTCTTCATAGTTGTATGACCCAGGGCAAGGGTTGCCATGACAATTGGAGATAGAGCATGCCAAGTACCTGGCACATAACTATACGTTGTACCATAGTGTTTAGAAGGATGGACTCTGGAACCAGATTGCCTGGGTTGAGAAATCCTGGCTCTCCTACTGTTTCGCTATGCAATCCTGGAAACATTCCACAACCTTTTTGTGCCTCTGATATCCTGCAAAAAAAATAGACTTGATAATAAAATAAACCTTAAAGAATTTTTGTGAGGGTTAAGTTCATATATGTAAAACTCTTAAAAACAACACCTGGCATAATTAATAGTCCTATATGTCTTGTTATTATTACCAGCATCAGGTTTTTAAAAATGATAGCCATTATTAATATGTTATGCTTACCCATGAGAAGAGATTACCTACATACACTTTATACAAAAGTGTTCTGAAGGTAAGAAGTGGAGAGCATACAGTCTTATTTGTCCTAGTACTCCCTCAGTCCCTCCAAACTTCTACCTCAGTCAGTGTAGATATTAATTTCTGCCCTTTCTTTCTTTGATACTTCTTTCCTTTCTCTAGAGCAGTAGTTCTCAACTAGGGAGCAGTTTTGTCCTCCAGGGAACACATAACAATTTTTGTTAACATTTTTAGTTGTCACAACTGGGTGAAGGTGCTTTTGCATAGAGTGGGTAGAGGCTATGGACGCTGCCAAACATACTACAGTGCACAGGAAAGTCCAGTACATAACAAAGAATTAATTTACCCAACCAAGAATGAGAAACACTGCCCTGGAGCATTTAATGTTTGAGAAAGCTTGCTTCCTTTCAGTCTTACTGCTAGGCACTAAGAGGAAGCTATTAAAATGTTAATGATGAGTTGACCTATTTTTTTATGTGACTGGGTCAGATTCAGTTGCATGTTTGTTCAAGTCTAGGGTTCTAGATGGAATAATAATAGCGATCATTTATAGAGTGCCTACTGTATACTATGAACTTTATGTATATTATCTCAAATTCTCATATTAACTAATTTTATAGAGCAAGAAATTACTCTAAGATCAACATGAAAGTGTAAATATGAGGGAACTGATGCTAATACTTGAAATATTGACTCCAACAGACTGTATATACTTACACAGATGTTACCCACATACATTCAGATATCTTTTGATGCCTGAATACATGAATGGATAAATTCTGTACACTGGATGAAGGCAAGTTCTAAAGTTCTGGTATCTTCAGTTTGCCTTGAGACCTTCCTCAGAAAATTCAAGTATTTTCTTGTCTTCTTACTTACCCTGGCTTTGCTATCAGCATGGAAATTGTCCTCTTAATCTTTATACTGATACCGTAGGCTTGAAAAGGCCATTAGATCACTAGTCTATTTTCCTTATATCTGTGGAAGCCAAAGGTTAGCCTTTTATTTTACTCCTTAGGTTCAGGACTTGGGTACATGACTTAATGTCTATGAGCTTCAGAGTCCTTACTTGTAAAATGGTCATAAAATAGTACTTAATTTATAAAGTTGTCCAGATACTTTCATGGAATAATGGCTATGAAATACTTAATACATACTCAATCAAAGTTAACTAATATTACAGACTTTAGTCTTATATTTCAGTAGGAAATGGAAATACAATTATGGAGGCTAGCCTTTACTGAGGGATTTTTTTTTTGTTTGGTTTGGTGTCCTTATCCCTACCACTTTATTTTTGGTTTTGTTTTTTTTTTTACAGATTTTTTTTTTTTGTATTTTTCCGAAGCCAGAAACAGGGAGAGACAGTCAGACAGACTCCCGCATGCGCCCGACCGGGATCCACCCGGCACGCCCACCAGGGGGCGACGCTCTGCCCACCAGGGGGCGACGCTCTGCCCACCAGGGGGCGTGGCTCTGCCGCGACCAGAGCCAATCCAGCGCCTGGGGCAGAGGCCAAGGAGCCATCCCCAGCGCCCGGGCCATCCTTGCTCCAATGGAGCCTCGGCTGCGGGAGGGGAAGAGAGAGACAGAGAGGAAGGAGGGGGGGGGTGGAGAAGCAAATGGGCGCTTCTCCTATGTGCCCTGGCCGGAAATCGAACCCAGGTCCCCCGCACGCCAGGCCGACGCTCTACCGCTGAGCCAACCGGCCAGGGCCCCACTTTATTTTGGTTTTATCAAACCCATTTTTGCCTGGCCTTTGATGGCATAATGGATGTAGCGTCGACCTAGAATACTGAGGTTGTCGGTTTCAAACCCCAAGCTTGCTGGGTTAAGGCACATACTAGAAACAACTACTACAAGTTGATCCTTCCTGCTCCTCCAACACTTTTCTCTCTCTCCTCTCCCTAGAATCAATAAGTAAAATCTTTAAAAAAAAAAAACAAAAAAAACTTTTGTCATGATCTACATTCACACTGCTAAGGTAAATATTTTGCTTAGATGTTTAAAAATGGGATTTTATAACCTATTGAGATATGAATAATTATCACCATCTTATAGATGAGAAAAGCAAAGTTTAGAGCTCTCTAGTTACTTGTCCAATGCCATACATCTAGGAAGTGACTGAGCCAGGTCATTTTGATTCTGTTTTTTATTACTTCATGAAAGAGTTATACTTCCTGATAACCAGCTATCTGAACCATCAGTTTCCTGTGAGTCAGTGTCAACTCTGTATGTGCTTCACTTTTGTATTCCAAAATAGTCTGTTTCGTTATTCAGAATTGAGACTACCACTATTTCATCTGAACTTCCACTATCTCAGTTGGCTTCCAGGATTGGACTTTACAAAAGGACATCAATTTATCATTGTCACCACTGTCCATTAATGGACCATTGTCTTTGTACACTTGGAAGTTTAATTTTGTTGGTATTCCCAAAGATGGTGAGATTTCAAAGACATTTAGGTCCCACTCACAAGTTACCCAATGACATGTAAATTAGGATATCCTGATATGTTGTTTTTAATATCAAAAGCTTATAAAAGCAAATTGGTATTCTGATTAAATTTAACATAGTATGTATATACATTGAAAAACTATATAACAAAGAAAAATAATAAAGTGGCTGTGTATGTACAAGATATGGAATGAGTTCCAAGATATGTTGTTGAATTTTTTAAAAATGTGGAACAATTTATATAATATGCTATCATTTGTATGAAAAAATATACTCTCTCTTTCTTACTCTCTTTCTCTCTGAAAAGATGCACAAAAACGGATAGAGTAGTTGGCTCTGAGAAGAGGAACTATGGGGGAATGTTAGGAGAAAGGACTGGTAAAGAACTTCATTGTAGACTTTTTTACCTTTAGACTTTTTTACCGTATGTGCTCATATTATCTATTTACAGTAATACAACCAATACTTAATAAATTAGGATTTTTTTCACTTTTTACATAATTATCAGTCATAAGAAAAGAGGAAATACTGTCATTTGTGATAGCATGGATGATGGATCTTGAGAGTATTATGCTAAGCAGAATAAGTCAGACAGAAAAGGGCAAGAATCTTAGGATTTCACTCATATGTCAGATACAAAACAGAAAACAAAAAACCAAACAATAACTTATAGACACAAACAACAGAAGGGTGGTTACCAGAAGGAAAGAGAGATGGGGAGTAGATGAAGAGGGAAAATGAGGTCAAATATATGGTAACAGAGGGAGATTTGAGTTTGGGTGGTGAGCACATAATATTCAGATGATGTATTATAGAATTGTACACTTGAAACTTTAAAAATGTTTTAAACCAATGTTACCTGAATAAATAAATTTTAAAAGAATATGGTGCAGCCTGACCTGTGGTGGTGCAGTGGATAAAGCATCGACCTGGAAATGCTGAGGTCGCTGGTTCGAAACCCTGGGCTTATTTGGTCAAGGCACATATGGGAGTTGATGCTTCCAGCTCCTCCCCCCCTTCTTTCTCTCTGTCTCTCTCAACTCTCTCTCTCTCTCTCTCTCTCTCTCTCCCTCTCTCTCTCTTCTCTCTAAAATGAATAAATAAAATAAAAATCCGGCTTAAAAAAAAAAAGAATATGGTGCAGCCATTAAAAAAAGTGAAGTAGATATAAAGGTTCTGATATGGAAATAGATCTAAATTATATTAAATAGTAAAAAAATACAAAACAATGAATACAATATGATTCCTCTGTAAAAGGGAGGTTGAGAGAGAAGGAGGGAGGGAGAGAGAGAGAGAGAGAGAGAATGACTTTCAGTTTTAGTTTGTACCTTTCTGTAGTGATTCAATTTTCTAATCATCTACATATTCAATTTTCTTACACCAGCAGGGTTCATTTAACCTTAGCCTCAATGGCATCAACAATAAAATGTGGATATTATGTGTTGATAGAATTTCATGACATTAATAGATATAAACTGTATGGCACATAATAAGTGTTCAACAAACACAGTTATTATATGACTTTCTCCCTCTAATAACTATTTTTTGTTTGTGTGTTTTGGTTGGGTCATATTCTTTGTGCTACAAGTTCAATTAAAGTAGTAGTTGGAGCTTTTAAAGATTATGGGATGGTACACTTTTGTGTAGTGGCTAGGCTTAAAGCCTCAGCTTGATACCTAGGCCCTTAGCTCTGGAGCTGTTTGTATACTAGACTAGAGCAGTGATTTTTCAACCTTTTTCATCTCATGGCACACATAAACTAATTACTAAAGTTCTGCGGCACACCAAATAATATATTTTTTGTTGATCTGAAAAAAAATAGGTAAAATTTTGTTTCATTCACTCCAGTCAAAACTGTTGTGTTGACTCTTGTCATTTTTTTTTTTTTTGAGAGTTTAGGGGAAAAAATATTGTTGTGTTCACTGTTGTCATTTTTTTTTTTAATTTGAGAGTTTAAGGGAAAACAGGTCAGTGCCCCTGACTAAACAGGTATTGCATGTTTTAAAAATTTAAAAATTCTTGTGGCACACTGGTAGAATATCACTGGACCAGAAGACTGATTTATAAAAATTAAAATCACTATTTATGCATGCATTTAGAAAATATTTACTAAATACTACTAGGTATACAATTCTAAAAGACAAGTCAGAATTAGCCCAATAGAGAAGATACACGTAACATTCTCTTATTTTTACAATCTCCCCTATTTCTATACTTACATCTTCTTTGTCATTATTAACTCATTTTGCTCTTTGTCTCTGTCTTCTTTCTTAGTTATGCTTGTCGAGATTTTTCTGTTTTATAGATTTTTAAATTTTTGTTTTTACTCATCCTTTTAAACTGGATTTGTTGTTACTTTTGCCTTCTTTGGTAATTAAAATTTACCTTTATTTCCTTATACATTATTCATCTTTAAAATTTTTCATTTTATTTTTATTTAATATACTTTCCTATTATTTTAAGTTGGATAACTTATATTGTCTTTTATTTTATGAAAAAAACATTTAGAACAGTTTTAACTGTATTCTATACATTTTGACAAAAAATATTCCTCTTTTTGTGAATTTCTGGATTATTTTCTGTTTTAATTTTGTTTACCTCTTGGACACACTGGTTATATGGAAGAGTGTTTTTTGAAATAGTTAAGCCTTCTTAAAATTATCTTTTTCTTACTTTGTTTTTCAGTATTACTGGATTATTAATGATTGACCTAATTGATATAAACTGTTTCTATCTTTTGCAATTTAAAGTTTCCTTCGTGACTAAATACATGATCATTTTCTTTCTTTTTTTTTTTTTTTTTTTTTTTTTTTTTGGTATTCTTCTGAAGCTGGAAACCGGGAGGCAGTCAGACAAACTCCCGCATGCGCCCGACCGGGATCCACCCAGCACGCCCACCAGAGGGTGATTCTCTGCCCATCCGAGGCTTCGCTCTGTCGCGACCAGAGCCAGCCTAGCGCCTGAGGCAGAGGCCATGGAGACATCCCCAGCGCCCCGGAGGGGCAGAGCATCGCCCCCTGGTGGGCAGAGCGTCGCCCCCTGGTGGGCGTGCCGGGTGGATCCCGGTTGGGCGCATGCGGGAGTTTGACTGTCTCTTCCCGTTTCCAGCTTCAGAAAAATAAATAAATAAATAAAAATAAAAAATAAAATAAAATAACTATATTATCTGTTACTTTACTTGTATTTCTGATCAAGTTCTCTTTATATTCTTAGGAGTTTATGTTCTATATATTTGTTTTATTTTCTAATACAAAAAAAGTATATGACATTTCATCTTTTTTTGTGACAGAGAGAGAGAGAGAGACAGAGACAGAGACAGAGACAGAGAGGGACAGACAGGGACAGGTAAACAGGAAGGGAGAGAAACAAGAAGCATCAATTTTTCCTTGCGGCACCTTAGTTGTTCATTGATTGCTTTCTCATATGTGCCTTGACTGGGAGGCTACAGCAGAGTGAGTGACCCCTTGCTCAAGCCAGTGACCATGGGTTCAAGATAGTGATCTGTGCTCAAACCAGATGAGCCCTTGCTCAAGCCGGCGACCTTGATTTGAGGTTTTGAACCTGGGTCCTCTGTGTCCCAGTCTGACGCTCTATCCACTGCACCACCGCCTGGTCAGGCGTGACATTTCAGCTTACTGAATTGTAGTATTTCATGTTTCAGTCTTGAAATTTGTTTTATCTAATATTAATGGTACCACCCAGGCTTTCTTTTTTTATTTTATTTTTTATTGATTTTAATTTATTGTGTTTACATAGATTCTAGTGTCACCCCAAATGCATCCCCCTCCCCCATATTCCCCTCAACATCTCCTTTGCCCCCCTCTCCACAGCACCCTCCCCCCTTCCCTTCAGGTTTATCCCATCCTATAATCTCCTTTCCCTCTGTCCTCTTTTCCTCTGGTCCCTTTGACCTCTCCTCTGTCTCAATTCCGTTCCTAAGTTCTCATTATTCCTTGGATTCCTCAAATGAATGAGGTCATATGATATTTTTCTTTCTCTGCTCACCCAGGCTTTCTTATTGTTTACATTTACCTAATATATCTTTGCCCATTATTTTATTTTTAACCTTTCATTGTCTCTTTGTGCCAGATGTATGTCTTGTAAACAATGTATAGCTGAGCTAAGCCTTTTTTCAAACCAAATTTGATGACTTTGCCCTCTGACAGAGAAATTCAGTCTTTACTTATTATGATGGAATTTTTTTTCCATTTGATATGATGTTTACAATTTATTATACTTATTTTCTCGTTTTCCTTTCCTTACATTTTCTGGCTTGACCTAGTTTCTTTTCTTTTCTTTCCTCCTTATTTGGGAGTTCTACTTTGCTTTTTAATTTCCTAATGCTTATTGTCCCTTGTATAAAAATTATCATTAAAACTATAACTGTATATAATAAGTAAATACTAATCCTTAAGACCACCCCCCTGGTATTCTACTTGTCTTACCCCTCTTCACATTTCTAACCTAAGACCCTTAGCCTAGGGTTGCCAGATTTAGCAAAAAATAATACAGAACATGCAGTTTAATTTAATTTTATTTTCCGATAATTAATAATTTTTAGTAAAATTAACCCTGTGAAATATTTGGGACCTACTTATACTAAAAATTACTTGCTATTCATTTAAAGTTAAAATTTAACTTGGTGTCCTTTATTTTATCTGAAAATTGCACCTTAATGTACTTTGTCTCTACTCCCCAACTCCTGGATTTTGCAAAGATGAAGTATATAACATTAAGTTTCAGGGTATTACTATAAAATGATACTTATCATTATGCTGTTATTTACTAGAAAAGTATTTACTATTTGAGTATATAGAGATAATATCTCTTCAATTTCCATTATTTAAAGAGGACTTTGTGTCTTTTATCTTGACCAATAGGGAGTATACTGATATATTTCTGACTTTTTAGCTTCAAAGTGAACATCTTTTACCTCTTAACAGTGGACTGCACTGGATAATTCATTGAAGATATCTTAACTAAAAATGGATTAATGCACAGAGGAGGATTTTATTAAATACTTGTTTAATGGATACATTATTCTTCAACTAAATAACTGTTAAATTACTGTATTTTGCAGGTGAAATGCATAGATGTTGTTCAGGCTTATATCAACAGAATCGTGACTGTGAACCCACTGATCAATGGAATTGTCAAGTACAGGTCAGCATTTTTACTCTGTTGTAGATTTTGTTCTTGTCATATTTCTTGGACTCCTCTTCTTCTGTGTCCTTCTTTTGGTCTTGATTTCCCACTGTGATGTGCCCTGATTTATAATTTAGCAATTCCTGCCCTTTATTGAGCTTTTATGTTTCCTATCCATTGACTTTAAGAACCTTTATGGTAAGAAATACATTTCATTGGTTTTAACATATTCAACATCCAGAAAAAGGCCTAAAAGTTGGTAGACATCATTGAATGTTTATTGAAATAATGGGTTTTTATTAGCGACTATTAATAAGAGAACTTTCCAATACTACCACACTTTTCAATATATATTTAGTATAGTATACAGTATTTTAAAAAGATAACATATGTGTGATTTCTATGTCTCGGTTACTAAGTAAAACCTTCCAGGGAGCTGTATTAGGACAAAACTTGGCATCCTACATAGCACAGTTCTTATCATACCATAATGTAGTGACATTTTCCAGATCTCAATCATACATATATTCTTTAAGATTCTTGTTTTGATTTCACAGCAACTCTTGTTAATTAATATACTTATTAAAATTGAATCACTTAAGTCAATTATTTTAAAATGAAAGTTTGTATCACTACAAAAATTGAAAAATATTATCACTTGACATAAACAGTAACTATATATAAATAATGAAAAAATAATCACTATTATAAAATTAGAGATATTTAAAATATTTTTATGAAACACTAGCACTACGAAAAATGGATTGTGCTTTATAGTTACTTGATACACATTTTCTTATTTAATCAGTTCAAAAGGTTTTCCAAAATATATTACATTTCTTTTTCTTTTCTTTTTTTTTTTTTTGCATTTTTCTGAAGCTGGAAACAGGGAGAGACAGTCAGACAGACTCCCGCATGCGCCCGACCGGGATCCACCCAGCACACCCACCATGGGGCCACGCTCTGCCCACCAGGGGGCGATGCTCTGCCCATCCTGGGCGTCGCCATGTTGCGACCAGAGCCACTCTAGTGCCTGGGGCAGAGGCCAAGGAGCCATCCCAAGCGCCCGGGCCATCTTTGCTCCAATGGAGCCTTGGCTGCGGGAGGGGAAGAGAGAGACAGAGAGGAAGGCGCGGCGGAGGGGTGGAGAAGCAAATGGGCGCTTCTCCTGTGTGCCCTGGCCGGGAACTTACATTTCTTATGTTATATATGTGAAAAGTGTAATTCAGAGAATTTACACTTACTAAGAGTCGCTAATAAAAGACTCTCTTATTCCCCATTAAAAATAAATACAATAAAAAAAATAAAAAAAATAAAAAAAGAAATTAAAAAAAAAAAAGACTCTCTTATTAAGAGTCGCTAATAAAAACCCATTATTTCAATAAACATTCAATGATGTCTACCAACTTTTAGTTATTTGCCTAGTATCACACAGGTAGTATGTGACAGGGCCATGTTCTAAATATATAAACATCTGGTGCAAAAACTAACAAAAATAGAAGTACAGAGTGTCTTTATGTTCCAGGAGTTCTCCCTTGTCCCTTTCCTTTTTCTATGGACCAGCTCTACAGTGGTCCCATCCTCCAACAATTTAACAGCTCCACATCCTGGAGATATTTCCTCTAATTCTACACTGAGTTTTTATTTGAAATGTAATTTTTGGTTAATTTATTGACAAAGTTTATTTTTAAACATTTAAGAAAGAAAATGAAATTTTGTTATTTTTATTTTTCTATTGTATTTTAAGGAGTGAGAGTCCTAAGGAGAGAGGTCTTATGTTATAAAACTTATTTCTGTGTGTGCCAATACTAATAAAGATCTGAGAGAGAATTAAATTGCCATCCTTGTTAAAAATGGTATGTGGACCTAGAAATAGGAGAGACTAGGGAGGCTGGTAAGTGGGTGGGGTGGGGAGAGTGGGGAAGGGCAGTGGCAATCAAGGGATTGAAGATTTGGAGAGAAAATATGGATGCCTGTAGGGTAGATGTTCACAAACAATTTTGTGAAGTTTATTTGTGCTGTGTGTAATACCAGTGGGTTTTTTTCCTACCTTCCTTAAAGTGCACCAAAATGGCTTTATTCTGCTAATTATGTTTCTATTTTGCTTGAAGTTAAAAAATATTGATATTAAAATGTATACATATGTAAAGGACACAACACAGCCCTTCTATCAATCACTCAGTGTTAGCTACTGTTAGGACTGTGGTTGTCATTATAATAGGACCTCATTAAGTGGAACTTTTGTCATGATTGCACTCAATTTTATTGTATTGCTGTCCCCATTTACTTGGCACTGAAATGACTCCCAAGGCAGTTCAGTGTTTAAAGTCACACTTTTACAAAATATAGTAGTAGAAAATATGGACTCTAAATCTGCTGGTTCCTAGCTTTCTGTTTCTATTCTTGATTGACTTATCAGAAAATGTTTACTAGTTTATCAGCTTCTTCCCAAACCTGTCCTTCGGCCCAGTCACACAAAACACCTGGGTGTAACCCTGGGCTCCACCTTCTCCCCTCCTTTCCAAATACTGTCTCTCAACTTCAGTTAGTCAGCAAGTTTTATCGCTCTTCCTTATTTCCCATGATGCCAGTGTATCTTGCTCTCTAACATACTGAACTACTCCATTTCCCCTGACCTATTGTTCTCTCTCTTATCTTTCTGACTTTGTATTGTTGTCCCTTCTTCCTGTAATAACTTCCCTTTCTTCCTCTCTCTATATTTGGCTGAATTAGTTTTCCAGAACTCAGCTCAGGTCTCAGTTTCACTTTATTTAATCATCTCAGCTTTTGTGAAATGCTCTGAGCTCCCAGAGCACGTTGTGCTCTTGCTCTTGTTTCATTCAAGGTCCATAACCACACTATTTTAAAGAATATAATACACAGAATTATTGAAATAAGTGTTTAAGAAATGGGGGGGAAAGATGTACCACTGGAACAACACAAAGCTAATGAATGCTGGAAACAGCTACTACCCCTAGATCTCAGAGGACAAAGGGAAAAAAATGGGATTATCAGAATTAAGAAACTCAGAGGAGGTTTCTGCAGAGCTAAAACATGGATCCATGTGAGGGGTGCTACCTGACTGCTGCTACCTCAGAAGCTTAATGAGGAAACCTCATAAAGCTGTGATTAAGACCTCGGAGAGGCAGCTGCCAGCTCCTGTTACTGGTACTTCTGAGGGGGTGTACTGAGATTGGTTCTAGAGTATAGAAATAAATAGGAAGCTGGAACCAATTACCTTTATCTAGATAAAAGGCTGTTGTTAGGGCAGTATTATCAGGAACCAAAAACAAACTAGAAGAAGCAAATACGTTCACATCTTCCTTTGTCTTTCAGTCTGTATATGAAGGAACTAAGAGTGTGCCAGTTGGCAAAAAACAGAGAAGCAAACAAAAAAAACCCCCTGAATTTTCTGAGTTCCATCAGAAATTGGGGATACAGAATGCTTGGTTTGAGGCTGTGTCACCATTGTGATCTGAATTATCTCACCCACCAGACATTTGCTCAATGCCTACTATGGTCCTGACACTGTGGTAGGTGTTGGAAGATACAAAAGTGAAAAAACACAGCTCTTGGCCTCTTTTAGCTCCCAGTCTTCTGGTTGAAATATACAAATAGCTACTGTTTACAGCACAACCAAGTTAAAACTCTGTAAGGAGAGAATACTGTGCAAGCATAGAAGAGGTGTACCTATCCGGGCCTGGAGAAGTGTCAGGGAAGGCTTTCTGGAGAAAGCGATGTACAAACAGAACTCTAAAATGAGTAAGACTAAACCAGATGATAATGGCAGTCTATAGCTGTTCTATACAGGTAAGGATGCTGTCTAGCTTTTCAACAGAGCACAGGGGCAGAATCCTTGGATTTTTATCTCTTGTTCCCTGCTCTAGTGAAATCACTGGCAGAAGGCAGGATTTCAGGATATATAAATATAGAAATGGCCACCCAGACCTCAGTAATGTGTTTCAGTTACCTCACACTGTCTAGCCTGTGTGTCATTCTGGTATCACAACCTCGCTTAGGACTCATTTTCAGTCTTTTTCCATAGAGGCCACGGTAAGGATTCTTCTCTGGGGTGTCTGCTTTTAGATTATGAAGATTTCTTGCTGCCTGTGGCACTGAGTCCAAGTGTAATGGTAGCTAGTGTCCTTTCTGCCTCTAACTGCCTTCTCTTAGAGTTCTCTGCATTTGTTCATTACATGTGGATTAAATTTGGGCAATGTTAATAAATGGGCTTTTAAGACCTTTGGAAAGTATACATTATTACCTCTGCCCTGTACTTGAGAGTAAGAGGATTTAGGAATCTGAGTGGCCTGTGATACCTGGCTAAGAAATGCCTAGGTGTCAAGTGTTCGAGGAATCCTGTTTACCACCAACAAATAGGTTGCCAGTAAATGTTGTTGATAATATATATCATACCACTAGGAGATGTCAGAAAGCACCTGCTACAGTTCTTGTTGTTTATTGTGATATAGAGGCTTGTAGCCTGTTTCCTAAATTTTATGTTGCCAATTAACTTAGCACTGTAATTTGGAGAATTTGGCTTTGACATAGTCTGCTAAAACCCTAACTCTTTAATTTTCCTAACAGATTTTGTTGACTGTCAGGACAACTGTATGATATTAGTAATGATGATAATAATAGCCACCCTTTATTGAGCGGTTACTGTGTGTTCAGTACTACGTATTTTTTGTATTTTTTGTATTTTTTCTGAAGTTGGAAACGGGGAGGCAGTCAGAAAGACTCCCTCATGCGCCCGAACTGGACCCACCCGGCATGCCCACCAGAGGGCGATGCTCTGCCCATGTGGGGCATTGCTCCACTGCAACCAGAGCCATTCTAGTGCCTGAGGCAGAGGCCATAGAGCCATCCTCAGTGCCCGGGCCAACTCTGCTCCGATGGAGCCTTGGCTTCGGGAGGGGAAGAGAGAGACAGAGAGGAAGGAGAGGGGGAGGGGTGGAGAAGCAGATAGGCACTTCTCCTGTGTGCCCTGGCCGGGAATTGAACCCAGGACTCCTACACGCCAGGCCGACGCTCTACCACTGAGCCAACCAGCCAGGGCCTCAGTACTATATTTTATACATTGACAAAGCATGTAGGTCTTATCATATTATAGATGGTGAAATGGAGGCTTAAGAGGTTGTTACTTGCAAGGTCACATAGGTATCCCAGATAAGTATGTCTCCAAGGCCTGGACCCTGACCATTCTACAACAGTGCCTTCAAGTGACCAGATTCTGTGTATTTTCAGGAGCCAGGTTATAATACCTTCAGATGAATATTTTGCTATACCTAACTAGCTATCATAATGCTCTCACTTTTCTAACATAGGCAAGCTTCTGTGAAATATAGTCAACAATTATTTTTTTCTGAATCTTTAACTCCTGGTTTACACTAACACTCACTGAAATCTACCTTCTGTCCCTACTACTCAATTATAAGTGCCCTGCCAACTCTCTCAATTTAGCTGATTTTCACTGCAAACAGAAAACCCAACTCAAAATGACTGAGAACAATGAAGACAATATATTATCTTATAAAATAGAAGCCCATTGGTAGATTAGCCACATAAGTAATTCAGCAGCTGAAAAATGACATCAGTAACCTATATATTCAGTTCTTTGTCTTGGACATCTAGATTGTCGGACTTATTTTCAAGTTAAATCTTCTTACTGTTATAAGGTACTTGCCATATTTCATGTCTCAAAGGCCAAAATTATGGCCAGAAGCCTATAGGAAAACCTATTTCTGGCATATTGAATAACATCACTTTGATTGTATTAAACAAATAAGAAATCACACCCTTAAGGCTAGGGAATTGGATCTACTCCCCTAAATGGCAGGTAAGAAAGGTATTTCTTAGAAAAAAAATTGAGGTTCTATTAACACTGGGGAAAAGTAGATCTTGGTTAGCAGCCAACATTGCCTGCAACACATCACAATATTACCTCAGTTTACTGGGGCAAATGTAACATACCTATGGTATTGTTCTGAGGACTGAATGAGTTAATGAATATAAAACACAATTATTGGCATGTGAATATCACTCAGCAAATGGTAGCATGTTTCTAATATCGAAATTATAACTGCCTTACTCTTTTTTTTCTTTACAGAGTCAGAGAGAGGGATAGACAGGGACAGACAGAAAGGAACGGAGAGATGAGAAGCATCAATCATTAGTTTTTCGTTCCGACACCTTAGTTGTTCATTGATTGCTTTCTCATATGTGCCTTGACCGTGGGGCTATAGCAGACCAAGTAACCCCTTGCTCAAGCCAGCGACCTTGGGTCCAAGCTGGTGAGCGTTTGCTCAAACCAGATGAGCGTGCGCTCAAGCTGGCAACCTCGGGGTCTCGAACCTGGGTCCTCTGCATCCCAGTCTGACGCTCTATCCACTGCGCCACCGCCTGGTCAGGCTGCCCTACTCTTGACATAGTATCTTCCTTTGGCTTTTAGAATAACTCTCTTTTTGTAATAGATACTTTATTTTTTTCAGATTTTTGAGAAAGACAAATAAAACTATATATTTAAAGTGTACTACATGGTAATTAAATATATGTGTGCTTTGTGAAATGCTTACCACTATAAGATTGGTTACCATCCATCACTGTGCAAAGTTACGGCTTTGGTTTTGTGTGTGTGAGAGAGAATACTTAAGATCTACTCTTACAAATTTCAAGTATACAGTACCATATTAATAACTATAGTCACTGTGCTGTGCATTAGGTCCTCAAATATATTGATCTTATAACTGAAAGTTTGTACCCTTTAACCAAAATCTCCCCAGTTCTCTCTACCCCAGCCCCTGGTTCCCTCCATTCTAATCTCTGTTTCTATAAATTTAATCACATTTTTTTTTTGGTTTCACATAAAACCGACGTCAATCAATATTTGTCTTTCTCTCTCTGCCTTATTTCACTCAGCATAATGTCCTCAAGGTTTATCCTTGTTATCACAAATGACAGTACTTCCTTCTATTTATGTCTAAATAATATTCAATTTTTTATATATAGACATATTTTTTTTTTATTTTTTTTTTATTTTTCTGAAGTTGGAAACAGGGAGGCAGTCAGACAGACTCCCGCATGCGCCCGACCGGGATCCACCCGGCATGCCCATCAGGGGGCGATGCTCTGCCCATCTGGGGCATTGCTCTGCCGCAATCAGAGCCATTCTAGCGCCTGAGGCAGAGGCCACAGAGCCATCCCCAGTGCCCGGGCCATCTTTGCTCCAATGGAGCCTCGGCTGCAGGAGAGGAAGAGAGAGACAGAGAGGAAGGAGAGGGGGAGGGGTAGAGAAGCAGATGGGCGCTTCTCCTGTGTGCCCTGGCTGGGAATTGAACCCAGGACTCCTGCACGCCAGGCCGACGCTATACCACTGAGCCAACTGGCCAGGGCCTATTTTTTAATTTTTAAAAATTATTTATTTTTAATTTATTGTGTTGATATTATTTCAAGTGTCTAACTCAGTATAACTCATGCAACACCATGCATTATGCCCCCCATGACCAATAGAAAGTCTCTTTCCATTCCCATTATAACCCTTTTGCCCCCCTTCCCCTACCTCCATCTCCCTTTCCCTCAGGGACTTGATACCCTGTTGTCTGTACCTCTGTGTTATGTATATAAATTTAGCTAATTCTTTCACCTTCTTTGATCTGGTCCCCTCTTCCCCATTCCTTCTGACAGCTGTCCATCTGTTCCCTGTTGTTCCCTGTGACACGGGCTCTGTTTCCATTTGAGCTTCATTTTATTGTGTTCCTTAGATTCTACATATCAGTGAGATCATATGATATTTTTCTCTCTCTGCCTGGCTTATTTTACTTGCATAATAGTCTCCAGGTCCATCCATGCTGTTGCAAAAGGTAAGATTTCCTACTTTTTCACTGCCACGTAGTATTCCTCTGTGTATATGTACTACAGCCTTTTTATTCCCTCATCCACTAATGGACACTTAGGCTGTTTCCAGATATTGGCTATTGTAAACAATGCTGCAATGAACATGGGAGTGTATATCTTCTTCTGAATTAGTGTTTTGGGATTCTTAAGCTATATTTCTAGAAGTGGGATAGATGGGTCATAAAGAAGTACCATTTTTAATTTTTTTTTTGTATTTTTCTGAAGCTGGAAACGGGGAGAGACAGTCTGACAGACTCCCGCATGCACCCGACCGGGATCCACCTGGCACGCCCACCAGGGGGCGATGCTCTGCCCCTCCCAGGCGTTGCTCTGTTGAGACCAGAGCCACTCTAGTGCCTGGGGCAGAGGCCAAGGAGCCATCCCCAGCGCCCGGGCCATCTTTGCTCCAATGGAGCCTCGGCTGCTGGAGGGGAAGAGAGAGAGGAAGGAGAGGAGGAGGGGTGGAGAAGCAGATGGGCGCTTCTCCTGTGTGCCCTGGCCGGGAATCGAACCTGGGACTTCTGCACGCCAGGCTGATGCTCTACCACTGAGCCAACCGGCCAGCGCCACCATTTTTAATTTTTTGAGGAATCTCCATACTGTTTTCCATAGTAGCTGCCCAAGTCTGCATTCCCACCAGCAGTGCAGGAGGGTTCCCTTTTCTCTACATCCTTGCCAGCACTTGTTTATGATTTGTTAATGAGAGCCATTGTGATAGTTATGGCATAGTATCTCACTGTAGTTTCTTTTTTATTTTAATGGGGTGACATTGATAAATCAGGGTACATATGTTCAGAGAAAACATCTCTAGGTTATTTTGACATTTGATTATGCTGCATTCCCATCACCCAAAGTCCAACTGTCTAACATCACCTTCTAACTGGTTTTCTCTGTGCCCTTCCCCTCCCCCAACCCCCTCCCTCTCCTTCCCCCACCCCGTAACCCCCACAATCTTGTCCATGTCTCTGAGTCTCATTTTTATGTCCCATCTATGTATGGAATCATATAGTTCTTAGCTTTTTCTGATTTACTTATTTCGCTCAGTATAATGTTATCAAGGTCCATCCATGTTGTAAATGATCCGATGTCATCATTTCTTATGGCTGAGTAGTATTCTATAGTATATATGTACCAAGGCTTTTTAATCCACTCGTCCACTGATGGACACTTGGGCTGTTTCCAGATCTTCGCTATTGTGAACAATGCTGCTATAAACATGGGGGTGCATTTCTCCTTCTGGAACCGTTCTATGGTGTCCTTGGGGTATATTCCTAAGAGTGGGATAGCTGAGTCAAAAGGCAGTTCGATTTTCAATTTTTTGAGGAATCTCCATACTATTTTCCACAGTGGCTGCACCAGTCTGCATTCCCACCAGCAGTGCAGGAGGGTTCCCTTTTCTCCACATCCTCACCAGCACTTATTCTGTGTTGTTTTGTTGATGAGCGCCATTCTGACCGGTGTGAGATGATATCTCATTGTGGTTTTAATTTGTATTTCTCTAATGATTAGTGATGTTGAGCATTTTTTCATATGCCTAATGGCCATCTTTATGTCCTCTTTGGAGAAGTGTCTATTCATTTCTTTTGCCCATTTTTTGATTGGATTGTTTGTCTTCCTGGTACTGAGTTTTACAAGTTCTTTATAAATTTTGGTTATTAACCCCTTATCAGATGTATTGTCAAATATATTCTCCCATTATGTAGTTTGTCTTTTTATTCTGTTCTTATTGTCTTTTGCTGTGCAGAAGCTTTGTAGTTTGATATAGTCCCATTTGTTTATCCTGTCTTTTATTTCACTTGCCCGTGGAGATAAATCGGCAAATATATTGCTGCGAGAGATGTCAGAGAGCTTACTGCCTATGTTTTCTTCTAAGATGCTTATGGTTTTATGGCTTACATTTAATCCTTTTATCCATTTTGAGTTTATTTTTGTGAATGGTGTAAGTTGGTGGTCTAGTTTCATTTTTCTGCAGGTAGCTGTCCAATTTTCCCAGCACCATTTGTTGAAGAGGCTGTCTTTACTCCAATGTATGCTCTTACCTACTTTGTCAAGTATCAGTTGTCCTTGAAAGTGTGGGTTTATTTCTGAGTTCTCAGTTCTGTTCCATTGATCTATATGCCTGTAGTTTTAATTTACTATTCTCTGATAATTAGTAACGAGCACTTTTTCATAAGTCTGTTGGCCATCTGTATATTTTCTTTGGAGAAGTGTCTATTTAGGTCAGTAGTAGTCAACCAGGTCCCTACCGCCCACTAGTGGGCATTCTAGCTTTCATGGTGGGCGGTAGCAGAGCAACCAAAGTATAAATAAAAAGATAGATTTAACTATAGTAAGTTGTTTTATAAAGATTTATTCTGCCAAATTTAGGGAAAATCCGACATAAAGTACTTGGTAAGTAATTATTATTATATGCTTTAACTTGCTGTAACTCTGCTTTATAAATTTTATAAAGTAAAGTTACTTCCCTACTTTATAAATCACCATTACTGTGGAACCGGTGGGCAGTTAGAAAATTTTACTACTAACAGAGATACAAAAGTGGGCGGTAGGTATAAAAAGGTTGACTACCCCTGATTTAGGTCGTTTGCCCATTTTTTAATTGTATTGTTTACCTTCCTGATATTCAGTTTTATATATTCTTTATAAATTTTGCTTATCAGATATATCAGTGAATATAGTAACCTATTTAATAAGTAGTGTTTTTATTTATTTTATTTATTTTATTTTTTTACAGAGACAGAGAGCGAGTCAGAGAGAAGGATAAATAGGGACAGACAGGAATGGAGAGAGATGAGAAGCATCAATCATCAGTTTTTTGTTGTGACACCTTAGTTGTTCATGGATTGCTTTCTCATATGTACCTTGACCGTGGGCCTTCAGCAGACCGAGTAATCCCTTGTTCAAGCCAGTGACCTTGGGTCCAAGCTGGTGAGCTTTGCTCAAACCAGATGAGCCTGTGCTCAAGCTGGTGGCCTCAGGGTCTCAAACCTGGGTCCTCCACATCCCAGTCCGACACTCTATCCACTGCGCCACCACCTGGTCTGGCGTGTTTTTATTTTTTTAATAGTAGGTTTTCCTGTGGAACTGCTTTTTAGTTTGATATAGTTTCTTTTGTTTATTTTGTCTTTTATTTCACTTGCCTAAGAAGATATATCAGAAAATGTATTGCCATGAGAGACATCTGAGAGTATCTACCACCTATGCTTTCTTCCAAGACTTTTATGTTTTCATGACTTACATTTAAATCTTTATCCATTTTGAGTTTATTTTTGTGAATGATGTTAGTTGGTAGTCGAGTTTCATTTTTTTTTTTGCATATACTTGTACAATTTTTCTATCACCATTTATTGAAGAGACTGTCTTTGCTCCGTTGTATACTCTTGCCTTTTTTGTCAAATATGAATTGACCATAAAGGTGAGGGTTTAATTCTGGGTTCTCTGTTTTATTCCATTGATCTGTATGCCTGTTCTTATGCAAGTACCAAGCTGTTTTGATCACAGCGGCCTGTAGTACAGCTTGATATCAGGTACTGTGACACCTCTCACTTTGTTCTTCATTTTCAAGATTTCTGAGGCTATTTGCATTCTTTTTTGGTTCCAGATAAATTTTTGGAATATTTGTTCTACATCTGTGAAGTATTCCATTGTTATGTAAATGGGAATTGCATTAAATCTATATATTTCTTTGGGTAGTATGGACATTTTAATGATGTTAATTCTTCCTATCCATGAACATGGTATAAACTCCACTTGTTTATATCTTCCTCGATTTCTTTTTTCAATGTCTTATAATTTTCTGAGTACAAGTCTTTTACCTCCTTGGTTAAATTTATTCCTAGGTACTTTATTTTGTTGTTGTTGTTGCCATAGTGAAGGGGATTGTTTTCTTAATTTCTCTTCCTGAGAGTTTATTATTGGTGTGTAAAAATGCCACTGATTTCTGAATATTAAATTTATATCCTGCCACCTTGTCAAATTCATTTATCAGGTCTAGTTGTTTTATGACTGAGACTTCAGGGTTTTCAAGGTACAGTATCATGTCATCAATAATAATGACAGTTATTACTTCTTCTTTTCCAATTTGGATGTCTTTTATTTCTTCTCCTTTTGTGATCTTGGCTAGGATTTGCAGGACTATGTTGAATAAGAGTGGTGAAAGGGGACACTCCTTATTCCTGATCTTAAGGGGATTGTTTTTAGATTTAGCCCATTGAGTTATGATGTTCGTTGTAGGTTTGTCATATATGGCCTTTATTATGTTGAGGTGTGTTCCCTCTATTCTCATTTTCTGAGACTTTTTAATCATAAATGGATGCTGGATTTTATCAAATGCTTTTTCTTCATCTATTGATATGATCATGTAATTTTTATCTGTCTTGTTTATTTGGTAAATCATGTTTATTTATTTGCAAAATTTGTATCAGCCTTGCCTCCCCATAATAAATCTCACTTGAACATAATGTATGATCATTTTAATGTATTGCTGGATCTGCTTTGCTAATATTTTGTTGAGAATTTTAGCATCCGTGTTCATCAGGGATACTGGCCTATAGTTTTCTTTCTTTGTAGTGTCTTTACCTGGTTTTAGAGTTAGAATAATGCTTGTCTCATAAAATAAGCTTGGAAGACTTTCCTCCTCTCCTTTTGAATATTTTGGAATAGTTTGAGAAAGATAGGTGTCAGTTCTTCTTTGAATGTTTGGTTAAATTCGCCTGTGAAGCTATCTGGTCCAGGACTTTTATTTGCTGGCAGGTTTTTTATAACTGTTTCAATTTCATTGGTTGTAATTGGTCTGTTCAGGTTTTCTGAATCATCCAGATTCAGTTTTAGAAGGCTGTTTCTAGGAATATGTTCATTTCACCCAGGTTGTCCAATATTTTGACATCTAGTTCTTCATAGTATTTTCTTACAATGCTTTGTATTTCTGTAGTTGTTACTTCTCCTCTTTCAGTTTTTTTTTTTTTTTTTGTATTTTTCTGAAGTGAGAAGCAGGGAGGCAGAGAGACAGACTCCTGCATGCACCAGACTAGAATCCACCCAGGAAGCCCACTAGGGGGCAATGCCCTGCCCATCTAGGGCATTTCTTCATTGCACCTGGGGCCATTCTAGCACCTGAGGTGGAGGCCATGGAGCCATCCTCAGCAACTGGGCCAACTTTGCTCCAAAGAAGTCTTGGCCGCAGGAGGGGAAGAGAGAGATAGAGAGAAAGGAGAGGGGGAAGGGTGGAGAAGCAGATGGACACTTCTCCTGTGTGCCCTGGCCGGGAATTGATCCCGGGACTCCTGCGTGCCAGGCCAACGCTCTACCACTGAGCCAACCAGCCAGGGCCCCTTTTATTTCTTATTTTACTTATTTGGGTCCTCTCTCCTCTCTTTCTTTCTTGATGAGTCTAGTTAAAGGTTCATCAGTCTTGTTTACCTTTTGAAAGAAGCAGCTTGTGGTTTCACTGATCTTTTGTATTGTTTATTTTTAGCCTCTATGTCATTTATTTTTGTGCTGATCTTTATTATTTGCTTCCTTCCACTTCCTCTGGGCTTTGTTCTTTCTCTAGTCCTTTCAGTTAGAAAGTCAGATTGTTTATTTCAGATTTTTCTTGCATCTTGAGGTGTGCCTACAATGCTAATAACTTCCCTCTCAGGACTGCTTTCACTGTGTCCCATAAATTTTGGGCTGTTGCATGTTCATGTTCATTTGTTTCAAGGAAAATTTTGATTTCTTCCTTGATCTCATTATTAACTCATTTCTTATTTATTGACGTACTATTTAGTCTCCAAGTGTTTGAATGTTTTTCAGTTTTTCTATTGTAGTTGATTTCTAGTCTCATGCCATGGTGGTCAGAGAAGATGCTCTATATGATTTCAATCTTCTTAAAGTTATTGAGACTTGTTTTGTGTCCTAACATGTGGTCTATCCTAGAAAATGTACTATATACCCTTGAAAAGCGTGCATATTCTGTTGCTTTGGGGTGAAATGTTCTAAAGATATCAATTAAATACTGTTGATCTAGTGCAGTGGTTGGCAAACTCATTAGTCAATAGAGCGAAATATCAACAGTACAACGATTGAAATTTCTTTTGAGAGCCAAATTTTTTAAACTTAAACTATATAAGTAGGTACATTCCTTATCGAAGTAGTGCCCACGCGTGGTATTTTGTGGAAAAGCCACACTCAAGGAGCCATAGAGCCGCATGTGGCTTGCGAGTCGCGGTTTGCTGACCACTGATCTAGTGTGTCATTCAAGGCTGCCATTTCCTCGTTGGTTTTCTGTCTGTAAGATATATGTTAGTGGGGTGTTAAAATCCTCTACTCTGTCTGTTTTACTGTTAATTTCTCCCTTTATGTCCATCAAGATCTGCTTTATGTATTTAGGCTCTCCAACATTGGGTGCACAAATTTTTTACAATGGTTATTTATATCCTCTTTTTGAATTGCTCCCTTTATCATTATGTGATGTCCTTCTTTGTCTCCTTTGTCTTAAAAATATTTTGCCAGGTATGTGTTGCTATCCTAGTTTTTGTTGTTGTTGTTTTCAATTGCATGAAATATATTTTTTTCATCCCTTTACATTCAGTCTGTGTTTCTTTTATTTGGAGGTGGGTATCTTTTAGACAGCATATATGTGGGTTGTGTTTTCATATCCATTCAGCCACTTTCTGATTTTTAACTGGAGAATTTATTGCATTTATATTTAAGGTTATTATTGATATGTTCTTATTTATTGCCATTTTATTCGTTATACCTATAATCTTCTCTCGCCCAATTCCTTATTTCCTTTCCCCTCCTTAAGGTAGGTCCTTTAATATTTCTTGTGATACTGTTTCTTTAGCATTTTTTGTGTGGGAAGGTATTTAGTTTTCCTTTAATTTTAAATGATACCGTTGCTGTTTAGAGTAGTCTTGGTTGTAGGTCCTTGCTTTTCCTTACTTTGAGTATTTCTTGCCAGTTCCTTCTGGCCTAATTTGTTTCTGCTGAGCAATCAGCTGATAGCCTATTGGGTACCATTTGTAAGTACTTAATAGCCTTTCTCTTACAGCTTTTAAGATTCTCTTTTTGACTTTAATCTTTGGCATTTTAATTATGATGTGTCTTGGTGTGGGTCTCTTTGGATTCATTTTTTATTTATTTACTTAACTTAGAAATGGTCAATAAGAATTTCAGGTGAACATTTCTATAACATTTGAACTGTTGATTATGTTGTATACCCATCACCCAAAGTGAAATCATTTTCTGTCACCTTATATTTGTCCTTCATTACACCCCCTCCCCCCTCCCCATTCACTCAAGTTCCTTTTCCCCTCCCCCACATTCCCTTCTCCCGTAACCACTTCACTTTTATCTGTGTCCATAAGTCTCTTATTTTATATCCCACCTATGTATGAAATCATATAGTTCTTAGCTTTATATGATTTATTTGTTTCACCAAGTATAATGTTCTCAAGGTTCATCCATATTGTTATAACTGTCACTATTTCATCACTTCTTATGGCTGAGTAGTAGTACTCCAATGTATATATGTACTACTACATCTTCTTTATCCAATCCTCTATCAAGGGACAATTTGGTTGTTTCCATGGCTTGGCCACTGTGAATAATGTTGCGATAAACATGGGGATGCAAGTGTCTTTATGTACCAGTGTTTTCGAGTTTTTGGGATAGATACCCAATAGAGTGATTGCTGGGTCATATGGTGATTCTATTCTTAATGTTTTGAGGAAACACAATACTTTCTTCCATATGGTTGTTACGAGGGTTTCTTTTTCTCCACAGCCTCTTCAACACTTGTTATTTTCTGTCTTGTTGATAATAGCCAGTCTAACTGCTGTGAGGTACTATCTCATCATAGCTTTGATTTGGATTTCTTGAATATCTAGTGAAGATGAGCATCTTTTCCTGTACCTGTTGGTCATTTATATGTCCTCTTGGGAGAAGTGTCTGTTCAGGTCTTCTCCCCAAACAGTCCATAATTGGACTGTTTGCTTGTTTGTTGTTGAGTTTGTAAGTTCTTTAAATATTTTGGATATTAACCCCTAATCAGACCTATTGTTTGCAAATATCAGCTCCCATTTAGTTGGCTGCCTATTTGTTTTGTTGTCAGTTTCTTTTACTGTGCAGAAGCTTTTTAGTTTGATATTGTCCCATTTGTTTATTTTTGCTTTTTCTTCCGTTGCCTTTAGGGTCAAATTTATAAATTGTTCTCTATGGCCAAGGTCCATGAGCTTAGTACCTATGTTTTGTTATATGTAATTTATACTTTCAGATCTTTTTTTTTTTTTTTTTTTTTTTTAACAGAGACAGAGAGTGAGTCAGAGAGAGGGATAAATAGGGACAGACAGACAGGAATGAAGAGAGATGAGAAGCATCAATAAACAGTTTTTCGTTGCAACACCTTCGTTGTTCATTGATTGCTTTCTCATATGTGCCTTGATCGTGTGGCTACAGCAGACCGAGTAACCCCTTGCTCAAGCCAACAACCTTGGGTCCAACCTGATGAGCTTTGCTCAAACCAAATGAGCCTGTGCTCAAGCTGGAGACCTCAAGGTTTCGAATCTGGGTCCTCCGCATCTCAGTCTGAAGCTCTATCCACTGCACCACTGCCTGGTCAGGCAGTTTCAGGTGTTTGGATACATTTTGAATTAACTTTTGTGCAGGGGTTTTGGATTCATTTTGATTGGGACTCTGTGCTTCATGAACTTGTGTGACTTTTTTCTTCACCAGATTAGGGAAGTTTTCTGCTTTTATTTCTTCACGTAGGTTCTCTATGCCTTGTTTACTGTCTTCCTCAGGTATCCCTATGATGCGGATGTTGTTTAGCGTGTTGTTGTTCCAGAGGTCTCTTAGACTTTTCTCAGCCTTCTTAAGTCTATTATCTTTTAGCTGTTCTGCTTGTGTGGTTAATGTTTCTTGTTCTTTGAATCACTGATTCATTTCTCTGCTTCATCTAACTTGCCGTTGTACCTGGTGCCATCTTCATTTTAGATATTGTATCTGTCATTTCTGGGTTTTGTTTTTTTGGTTTTTATGTCCTTTTTTATTTTATTTTTATTAATTTTAATGCAGTGACATTGATAAATCAGGGTACATATGTTCTGAGAAAACATCTCCAGATTATTTTGACATTTGATTATGCTGCATACCCCTCACTCAAAGTCAGATTGTCTTCTGTCACCTTCTATCTGGTTTTCTTTGTGCCCCTCCCCTCCCCCTACCCCCTCCCTCTCCTTCCTCGCCCCCTCCCCACCACTCCATCCCACCCCTTGTTACCAACACATTCTTGTCCATGTCTCTGAGTCTCATTTTTATGTCCCATCTATGCGTGGGTTCATATAGTTCTTAGTTTTCTCTGATTTACTTATTTCACTCCATATAATGTTATCAAGGTCCATCCATGTTATTGTAAATGATCCAATGTCATCATTTCTTATGGCTGAGTAGTATTCCATAGTATATATGTACCAAAGCTTTTTAATCCACTCGTCCTCTGATGGACACTTGGGCTGTTTCCAGATCTTCGCTATTGTGAACAATGCTGCCACAAACATGGGGGTACATTTCTCCTTTTGGAGCCGTTCTATGGTGTCCTTGGGGTATATTCCTAAAAGTGGGATAGCTGGGTCAAAAGGCAGTTCGATTTTCAGTTTTTTGAGGAATCTCCATACTGTTTTCCACAGAGGCTGCACCAGTCTGCAATCCCACCAGCAGTGCAGGAGGGTTCCCTTTTCTCCATATCCTCACCAGCACTTATTCTGTGTTGTTTTGCTGATGAGGCCATTCTGACCGGTGTGAGATGATATCTCATTGTGGTTTTAATTTGCATTTCTCTAATGATTAGTGATGTTGAGCATTTTTTCATATGCCTATTGGCCATCTGTATGTCCTCTTTGGAGAAATGTCTATTCATCTCTCTTGCCCATTTTTTGATTGGACTGTTTGTCTTTATGGTGTTGAGATTTACAAGTTCTTTATAAATTTTGGTTATTAACCCCTTATCAGACGTACTGTCAAATATGTTCTCCCATTGTGTAGTTTGTCTTTTTATTCTGTTCTTATTGTCTTTGGCTGTGCAAAATCTTTTTTAGTTTGATATAGTCCCATTTGTTTATCCTGTCTTTTATTTCCCTTGCCTTGGGAGATAAATCAGCAAATATATTGCTGCAAGAGATGTTGGAGAGGTTACTGCCTATGTTTTCTTCTAAGATGCTTATGGTTTCACGCCTTACATTTAATCCTTTTATCCATTTTGAGTTTATTATTGTGAATGGTGAAAGTTGGTGGTCTGGTTTCATTTTTTTGCAGGTTGCTGTCCAATTTTCCCAACACCATTTGTTGAAGAGGCTGTCTTTACTCCATTGTATTTCCTTACCTCCTTTGTCAAATATCAGTTGTCCATACAGCTGTGGGTTTATTTCTGGGTTCTCCATTCTGTTCCATTGATCTATGTGCCTGTTCTTATGCCAGTACCACGCTGTTTTGAGTACAATGGCCTTGTAGTATAGTTTGATATCAGGAAGTGTGATACCTCCCCCTTTATTCTTCTTTTTTAAGATTGCTGAGGCTATTTGTGTTCTCTTTTGGTTCCATATAAATTTTTGGAATATGTGATCTATATCTTTAGAGTATGTCATTGGTGTTTTAATTGGTATTGCATTGAATTTATAAATTGCTTTGGGTACTACAGACATTTTAGTGATGTTTATTCTCCCTAACCATGAGCACGGTATATGCTTCCACTTGTTTGTATCTTCCTTGATTTCTTTTATCAATGTTTTATAATTTTCCGAGTACATGTCTTTAGTCTCCTTGGTTAAATGTACTCCTAGGTACTTTATTTTTTTGGTTGCAATAGTGAAGGGGATTGTTTCCTTAATTTCTCTTTCTGACTGTTCATTGTTGGTGTATAAAAATGCCTCTGATTTCTGAGTATTAATTTTATGTCCTGCCACTTTGCTGAATTCATTTATCAGGTCCAGTAGTTTTTTGACTGAGACTTTAGGGTTTTCTATATACAATATCATATCATCTGCAAATAATGATAGCTTTACTTCTTCTTTTCCAACTTGAATGCCTTTTATTTCTTCTTCTTGTCTGATTGCTGTGGCTAGGACTTCCATGACTATGTTGAATAAGAGTGGTGAAAGGAGGCACCCCTGCCTTGTTCCTGATCTTAAGGAGATTTCTTTTAGTTTTTGCCCATTGAGTTGAGTATGATGTTGGGTGTGGGTTTGTCATAGATGGCTTTTATCATGTTGAGGTATGTTCCCTGTATTCCCACTTTGTTGAGAGTTTTGATCATGAATGAGTGCTGGATTTTATCAAATGCTTTTTCTGTATCTATTGAAATTATCATGTGATTTTTCTCCTTTTGTTTATGTGACGAATCACATTGATTGATTTGCAAACATTGTACCTGCCTTGCCTGCCCAAAATAAATTCCACTTGATCATGGTGTATGATTTTTTCCATATATTGTTGGATCCGGTTTGCTAATATTTTGTTGAGGATTTTAGCATCTATATTCATCAGGGATATTGGCCTATAATTTTCTTTCTTTGTGTTGTCTTTGCCTGGTTTTGGAATCAGAATTATGCTCGCCTCATAAAAGGAGCTTGGAAGTCTTCCTTCCTCTTGAATTTTTTGAAATAGCTTGAGAAGGATAGGAGTTAGTTCTTCTTTGAATATTTGGTAGAATTCACTTGTGAAGGCATCAGGCCCAGGACTTTTCTTTGTTGGGAGTTTTTTGATAACTGTTTTGATCTCATTTGGTGTAGTCGGTCTGTTTTAGGTTTTCTGATTCTTCCAGATTGATTTTTGGAAGATTGTATGTTTCAAGGAATTTGTCCATTTCATCTAGGTTGTCTAGTTTTTTGGCATACAGTTCTTCATAGTATTTTCTTACAATATTTTGTATTTCTGTTGTGTCAGTTGTTATTTCTCCTCTCTTATTTCTAATTTTGAGTCCTCTCTCTCTTTTTCTTGGTGAGTCTAGTTAAAGGTTCATGAATCTTGTTTACCTTTTCAAAGAACCAGCTCCTAGTTTCATTGATCCTCTGTATTGTTTCTTTAGTCTCTATGTCATTTATTTCTGCTCTGATCTTATTATTTCCTTCCTTCTACTACATTTGGGCTTTACTTGCTGTTCTTTTTCTAGTTCTTTTAGATGCAGGGTTAAGTTATTTATTTGAGCTTTTTCTAGTTTCTTAAAGTGTGCCTATAGTGCTATGAACTTCCCTCTCAGTACTGCTTTCCCATAAATTTTGAGTTGTTTTATGCTCATTATCATTCGTTTCTATGAATTTTTTTATTTCTTCTTTGATCTCATTCTTAATCCATTCGTTATTTAACAAACTGCTGTTTAGTTTCCATGTGTTTGAGAATTCTTGAGCTTTTCTGTTGTGGTTGATTTCTAGTTTTATGCCATTGTGATCAGAGAAAGTGCTTGATATGATTTCAATCTTCTTAAATTTGTTGAGACCACTTTTGTGCTCTAACATGTGGTCTATCCTAGAGAATGAACCATGAGCACTTGAAAAGAATGTATATTCTGCTGCTTTAGGGTGAAAGGTTCTGAAGATATCTGTTAAATCGAGTTGATCTAGTGTGTCCTTTAAGTCTGCTTTTTCTTTGTTAATTTTCTTTCTTGAGGATCTATCTAGTGATGTTAGTGGGGTATTAAAATCCCCTACTATTATAGTACTGCTGTTGATCTCGCTCTTTATATCCATCAAAGTCTGCTTTATATATTTATGTGCTCCTATATTAGGTGCGTAGATATTTATAATAGTTATATCTTCCTGTTGTATTGCTCCCTTTATCATTATGTAGTGGCCTTCTTTATCTCTTACTATATTCTTTGTTGTTGGTTTTTTTGTTTGTTTGTTTGTTTGTTTTTTGCATTTTTCTGAAGCTGGAAACGGAGAGACAGTCAGACAGACTCCCGCATGCGCCCGACGGGGATCCACCCGGCATACCCACCATGGGGCAACGCTCTGCCCACCAGGGGGTGATGCTCTGCCCATCCTGGGCATCACCATGTTGAGACCAGAGCCACTCTAGCGCCTGAGGCAGAGGCCACAGAGCCATCCCCATCGCCCAGGCCATTTTTGCTCCAATGGAGCCTTGGCTGTGGGAGGGGAAGAGAGAGACAGAGAGGAAGGCACGGCAGAGGGGTGGAGAAGCAAATGGGCGCTTCTCCTGTGTGCCCTGGCCGGGAATCGAACCCGGGTCCTCCGCACACTATATTCTTTGTTTTAAAGTCTATTTTGTCTGATATAAATATTCCTACCCCAGCGTTTTTTTCATTTCCATTTGAGTGAAATATTTTTTTTCCATCCTTTTACCTTCAGCCTATGTGCATCTTTTGTTTTAAGGTGTGTTTCTTGTAGACAGCATATGTATGGGTCCTGTTTTCTTATCCATGCAGCTACCCTATGTCTTTTTTTTTTCTTTTTCTATTCCTTTAGATTGCTCTTAATTTTATTTTATTTTTTTTACAGAGGCAGAGATAGGGACAGACAGACAGGAACGGAGAGAGATGAGAAGCATCAATCATCAGTTTCTCGTTGCGCGTTGCAACTTCTTAGTTGTTCATTGATTGCTTTCTCACATGTGCCTTGACCGTGGGCCTTCAGCAGACCGAGTAACCCCCTGCTGGAGCCAGCGACCTTGGGTCCAAGCTGGTGAGCTCTTTGCTCAAGCCAGATGAGCCCACGCTCAAGCTGGCGACCCCGGGGTCTCGAACCTGGGTCCTTCTGCATCCCAGTCCGATGCTCTATCCACTGCGCCACCACCTGGTCAGGCTACCCTATGTCTTTTGATTGGATCATTTAATCCATTTACATTTAAGGTTATTATTGATATGTAGTAGTTTATTGCTATTTTATTCTTTAAATCTGTATTCCTCTTTTGCTATATTCTTTTCCCACTTTGATCTGTTTACACCATGCCCCTTAACATTTCCTGCAGCATTGGTTTGGTTGTAATTAATTCCTTGAGGATTTTTTTTTGGGGGGGAAACTTTTTATTTCTCCTTCAATTTTAAATGATAGCCTTGCTGAATAAAGTATTCTTGGTTATAGGTTCTTGTTCTGCATTACTTTGAATATTTCTTGCCATTCCCTTCTGGCCTCAAGTGTTTCTGTTGAGAAGTCTGATGTCATCCTTATGGGAGCTCCTTTGTAGGTGATATCCTTTTTTTCTCTAGCTGCTTTAAATATTTTCTCTTTATCACTTAGCTTTGGTGTTTTAATTATGATGTGTCTTGGTGTAGGTTTCTTTGGGTTTCTCTTTAATGGAGTTCTCTGTGCTTCTTGAACTTGTGAGAGTTTCTCCTGCATTAATTTAGGGAAGTTTTCAGCTATGATATGATTGAACAAAGTCTCTATCCCTTGTTCTTTCTCTTCTTCAGGAACCCCTATAATGCAGATGTTATTTCTTTTTATGTTGTCACAGAGCTCTCTAAAAGTTTCCTCAGACTTTTTTTTAGTCTCTTTTCTTTTTTCTTCTCTGCTTTCATGCCTTCATTCCAGTTGTCCTCCAACTCGCTGGTTTGATCCTCCACTCCATCCATCCTATTTTTAATTCCTTCCATTGTAGTCTTCATTTCTGATATTGTATTTGTCATCTCTGACTGATTCTTTTTTAATATTTCAATATCCTTTTTTATACTTGCTATTTATTTAGGTGTTTGTAATGACCATCCATTGTTCTAAGATCCCTAAGCATCCTTACAATCATTATTTTGAACTCTGCATCCAGAAGGTTGGTTATTTCCATATCACTCAGTTCATTTCCTGGATGTTTCTCTTGTGGTTTCATTTGGATTGCACTTATCTGTCTTCTCATTGTATCTGTGTATTTGGGTGTTTTGTTTGTAGAGCTGGTTGAGTCTAGGCTTGGTGTTGTCTGCCTCCAGTTTTCAATTGTGTTATTTCTATGTCTTCTTGGGTTGGCATCAGCTATTATTTGTAATCCACTTTAGGATTCGGGCTGCTTTAAAGTCTTGATTTGTTTGTTTTCTTAACCGGTGATTGTCTTGTTTGCTGATCTCAGCAGGGGGCTTATTTGAAACTGTATCCAGGAATGCAGTGGGTGTGACCTGAGGCTCTGTAGTCCTCTTCTGCCAGTTAATCTCTCTGGTGGCAGGTTGCTTTCTCAGCTTCAGTAGGGGGAGGTGTATTTCAGATCTCCATGGAGACTTGAGTTACTGCCCCTCCTCCCCACTTCTTGTTTTCAGCTGTGTCTTGTTGCACTGATTGGAGCTGGAGAGATGTCTGTATGGCTTTGACCTGGAAGTACTGTTGTATTTTGCTTTGTGGAAGGATCAGCCCCTCCCCCAGTTATGGCCGCCTCCAGCACTGAATGAGTCAGGTTTTCATGTCATCACCTGTATTCCTCTCCCCCTCACCATCCGTCTCTCTCTCTCTCCTTTCTTTTTGGAAGACAAGCAGGCCCTTTCAACACACCTCATTCCCTGGTCGCCAGGCAAGTGGCTGTGAGCAGTATTTACTGCTCTTTTCCTTGGAGTGAGAGCCGAGCTTCACCCTTCACCCCCTGTTCCTGTAAGCAGGGGAGATTCAGGCACTCCCTACTAGGTTTGTTGTGGCTTCTTTTTTGCTCCTTGGTTTTTGAGAGCTGTTCTTGTAGTCCAGATTTGGTTTTTCATGCTGATTGTTCATAAATTAGTTTATAATCCAGTTTGGTGGTGTGAGCTAGGAGTCTTTGCGTCTGCGTACTCTGCTGCCATCTTCAGGTCTCCGTTATGTCCTTTTTAATGTTTATTATCTTTTTGTTTAACTTCTCACTGAGATCATTCTCCTGAGATCCATGAGCATCCTTATAACTATTGTTTTAAGCTCTGCATCTAATATAGTTTGGTTGCTTTGATTTTATTTAATTATTTTTCTGAACATTTCTCTTGGCTCATTTAAGGCATATTTCTTTATCTTTCCATTGTGTCTCTGTATTAGGTTGCTCTGCTATGACCCCGAAACTGTTAAAATGTTTTTGTGATGAAGGTGTCTTATTGGGTTCAGTGGTACAAACCTCCAGATTACCTGAGCTCCATGTTCTAGGAATGGTTTCTTGTGGATTATATGCCTCCTTCTGTTGTATATAATTCTTGAATGTTGTTGGCCCTTTTATGGATGGATTTAACCCCAGTCTGGCTGGCTTTAGGGGTCAGCCTCAATCAGTGTGTATGAGACACTGTGCAGTGGCTACTCCCTGAGGTAGTGGTGTTCCCAGCAGGATTTGGTGCATGTTGGACTCCCCCTTTGTTTGTGCTGCTTTTGTGGCTCGTTGTGTCTAGCTCTGGAGTAATCTGAAGACTACCATTGGTCATGTTTGTTATTGGTCCACTTGAGCTGATGTCAGATGTTGTTTGTAACCCACTACTGGCTACTTGTCTGAAACTACTACTCTGTTCACTGTTGTGGCTGTGTTTACTGTGCCTGGGTATACATGGGTGTGTTCAATCTGTATAAAATTGTTGACTTCTTCCCATATTGCTGAGGGCAGCTCTGTAATAGGGCTCAAGGCCCTTGAAATTCACCACCTGTCAGCTGTTTCTCCTCTCCTTGCAGTTGTCTGGTGTTCCCACCAAGCCTTCTGTAGAAAGACTGTAGAGTGGGCCCAGACTGGACTTGCCCCACAGACATTTCCACAACTTGCAAGGTTGCTAAGGCAGGGCAACTGGGGTTGGGAGGACAGGGCTAGTGGTTTCCTTACTTGGGGATTATTCAGTCAGGCACTCATTGAGGGGAAATTGGCCCCTACTCCAGAGCCAAACCCCTCAGTCATTGCTGGAGACTCCAGTCTTACTTTTCCCAGGATAGGTGAACTGCAGATTCAGGTTGGGTCAGACTAGCAATCTGCTCTGCAAAAATACCTTCAGCTGAGGAACCACTGGTCTAGAGAGGCAAATTAAGAGAATCTCCCTCTGGTACTGATGGTGGTGCAGCCCACAGGAGGGGCTAAGCACTTCATCAGGGTTCTTGACAGTAGCCTCCAAGGGACTCACACTTTGAATATCTGAACCTGAGCCTAATGGAGCAGAGAATCTGGGACTTTGTAGTGTTAGTTTGTACAGCTTCCCTTTGCAGTTGGTGCCTTCAAGTCTGTAGAATGGGATCGGGCACTTCTTTCCCTTACCAGGGTAGCTCAGGCTGGGCTCTCAGGTAAGGCATGAGTCACCCCGCCCCACCACCACCACTGTGAATTAGCCACACACCCTAGCTCCATGCATGAGGGTGAATCTTAAAGTACTGGCTGGCTCTGCTCTCCCCGCACAACATGCACTCTTTCCAAGGCCCTACCAACAGTCCCCCTTGGGGGTGGTGCCTGCAAGCCTGTAGAAGGAGGTTAGGCACTTCTTATCCTTCCTGATACAGCTTTGGTTGAGCTCACAAGAGAGGCAGGAGTCTCCCCTCACTGCAAAGTAGCTACATACCCTGCCCATCTGGCTCCTGGACCAAATTTTCCATGGGGAAACAGGTTCAGAAAGTACTGGCTCTCTGCATAGCACTCTGCTCTCTCAGCACTCTGTGTGCTCAATGTGGGCAAGGCTGGATCCTAAAGTCCTGACTCTGAATGACACTTTGCTCTCCCAGTGTCTCATGCTTTCTTTCTAAGTCCTCACCAAGCCTTGGTTCCTACAAGCCTATAGAAAAGAGGCTGGAACCTCTTCCTTATCTCAGGGTAGTAGGGGTTCTGCTTTCCAGGGAGATAGGATTTGTGCCCCTACGATAATACCTCACACCCCAGTTCCCACCATCTGGTTCGTGGACAAAAGTTTTTTCAAAGACAGATATGCACTGGAGGTGTGGGAGGCTGGCCCTCTTTCCAAGGCCACAAAGTTTAGTCATTGTCTAGGTCTCTGTGAAAAGCCTTTCCAGAAAACGGTTGCCATAAAAGACACTGCTAGGACTAAGAATGGCAGACTGGCCCTGCTAGCAGATGGGGATGAGCTATGCACTCACTCCCCTGGCTGGTTTTGTAATGATAGGAGTGCCAGTACATGAGAAAGTGGCATCTGGGTCTCTGATTTTCACCACCAGATGCTATATAGGCTCCTCTTCCTGTCTCTTGTTCTGGGTTCAGGTTTCATATGTGGGTTCAAGACCCCACTTTTCTATGGGGAGGGAGCTCCATAGCTGCAGTATCCCTCTGGCTTTTCAGCCACTGCACATGGGTGCAGGGGCTAGCCCTTTCCATACCTCTACTCTTCTTATGAGTCTGTCTGGCTTCTGTAAATCCTTGGTTATGATATTTCAGTTCAGCTAGCCTTCAGTTGATTATGCAGGCTGATTGCTCTATATTTTAGCTGTGAATCTAGTTTGGGGCTGGCAGCAGGTTTGTGTAGCTTTCATTTATTCTGCAGCCATCTCAGAATCCTTCAACTTTTTTTTTTTTTTTTTTTTTACTTTTTGTTTTTGAATTTTCCTTGACCCATTGGTTATTCAAGAACAGGTTATTTATTTTCCACATTTGCAAATTTCCTAGCTTTCTTTTTTATAGTTTTACACCATTGTGATCGGAAAAGATACTTAATATGATTTCAATCTTCTTAAATTTGTTAAGACTTTTTATGACCTAACGTATGATCCATCTTGAATAATGATTTGTGTGAACTTGAGAAGAATGTGTGCTTTATTTCTTTTCTCTGTATCTTTTGTGTGTATATATTTAAGCGCTCCAAGTGAATTCATGTAGGTTTACAGTTAATATATTTTCTTTATGAGGAATGACTTATTTGTCTGTTATACTTTTTACATAAAGTATATTTTATTTAAAAATGTATTGTATAATAAATATGTATTTTCTGATGGCTTTAGGCAACCCCTGTGTTTTGGTCGTTCGACCCCCACCGGGGTCGCGACCCACAAGTTGAGAACCGCTGCTTTAGTGGTATGTTTTGTTTCCTTTCTCTTTATCTTTTGTTTAAATACTATAGGTTTTATCATGAGGCTTACATAAAACACCTTGTAGTTGTAACAGTCTATTTTAAGTTTATAATAATTTTGATTACAAACAAAACTTATTCTTTCCCTACCCCTTCTACATTTTGTCTTTCTTGACTTTTTCTGTCTGACTTATTTCGCTTAGCATGATATTTTCAAGATCCATCCATGTTGTTACAGGTAGCAGTATTTCATCTTTTCTTATGGTTGACTTTAGCATTTTTTTATAAGATAAGTCTAAAGGGTTGTGGGTTTTTTGTTTGTTTTTTTCTTTGGTCTGGAAAAGTCTTTATATTTCCTTCCTTTCAGATGGACAATTTTTCAAGTAAAGTATATTCATCTGGTGGTTTTGGAGGGCTTTTTTTTTTTTTTTTTTTTTTTTTTAGCACTTTGTATTTATCATCCTACTCCCTTTGGGCCACTGAAGGCTTCTTCTGAAAATGTACTGATACCTTATTGGAGTTCCCTTGTATGATATAAGATTTTCTTTTCTTTTCTTTCTAGCTATTTCAAATTTTTTATTGTCTTGATTTTCTACAGTTTTATTATAATAAAGAAGTTATATAAAGTTATATAAAGAAGTTGTCTTTGCATTTAATGTATAAGGAAATATATACATGAGTTTCATATAAGTTGATGTCCATGTCTTTACTCCGATTTGTGTAGTTTTCAGTTATTAGTTATCATTTTTCTGCCTTTTTCTGTCTGTCTACTAGGAATTCAATAATGTAAATATAATTTTGTTTGATGAATGCATTTTATTTGATGAATCCCATAATACATGTAGGTTTTCTTCACTCTTTTCATTCTTTTTCTTTTTTGGCTATGTAATTTCAAATGACCCATCTTCATGTTTACATATTCTTCCTCCTGATTGATTGACTCTGTTGCTCTATTTCATTTCACTTAATGTATTTTCAGCTTCATAATTTCTGTTGGTTCTTATAATTTTTATTTCTTTGTTGAACTTCTCATTTTGTTCATGTATTGTTTTCCTGATTTTGTTGAGTTGTCAATGTGTGTTTTCTTGTTGCTCACTGATCTTCTTAAAATACTTTTTTGATTTATTTTTCAGGAAATTCATAGATCTTCATTTCTATGTTGTCTATTTCTGGAAAGTTGTTTTTTTCGTTTAGGGATGTTATACTTTAAAATTTTTATTTTCCTTGTAACTTTGTCTTTATATGTGTACATCTGATGATGTGGTTACCTCTTTAGACTTTACAGATTGCTTCTGATTGGGTAATACCTTCACCGGTGAGTGGGCTTGAGGGAGCCAGCAGAATAGAGTGTGGTAATTCTGGCCCCAGGATAAGCCCAATGGCATAGTCTCCTTTCAGCAAGCTCTGTTAGCTGAAGTCAATGTAGGGATCTTTGGTGGCCAAAGCTGCAGGTGTCTGCACTGGAGACATCCTGATTTCTTTATCTCTTGTGAATGATATCTTAGTTGAAAAGGTCCTTCTTGGCCCTGGCTCTGGATCTCATATTATTTTACTCTGTTGGTGGCATTGATTTCTGATACAGGGGCACCTATAGAACAGCCACAGAACCAGTGTCTGGATTATATGTTCTTACAGAGTGATAGCAACTCTGGGGTCTGGGGCACTGGCTAGCTTGAAGTGGTGACACTGGTGTCTGACGTGTGAGCACACATAGAGCCACAATAGAGTTAGTCTTAATCTCAGATGCTTGTGGGGGGCAAAGTTTCAGGGGCCTGTGTCATTGGCACTCTGCAGCAGCAGTAACTCTACTGCTTGACATGTGGGCACACACAGAGCTTCCATGAAGTTTGGATCTGGAGTATTGGTACATGTGGATAGACAGTGCCTCTGAGGTCGTCTCTGCTCAACCTGTAGCAGTGGTAGTTATGGTGCCTGAAACATGAGACATTATATATCAGGAATTGGAGGTGAGAATTGGAAAGTGGGTATATACAGAGAGAGAGTGGTTGAAGAACTGATCATAGGAGTGTGTGGAGCTCTTTGGAGTGGATACGGTAGTGTTTCCTTCTCTGGTGGGTTCAGGTTCGTGATGGCTATTGGTTACATCATTGTCAAAAACCCCTGGTATCCATGCAGAATAGTCTATTGGGGTCTGAACACTATGTGATTCTCTGCTATGAAAGCTTCATGGAGTTTATGATTGTTGTAGGTGATAGAATCAGTTGGAGTCTGAAAGACCAGTGTAACAGGCTTTAATGAAAGGAAACCTGCTGGGCTGTCTGGTAAGGGAGAGCAGCCCCTGGTTCTCTACCAGGTAGGGTTAAATAGGGGATATGAGGGTGGGGGCTGGTAGTCTTTAAGGAAAAATATATCTTTCAGTGATTTATGTAAGATTAACTGTAAATAAGCTAAGGGACCTTCCACACCCAGGTTAGTCACCCAGATGCCCAGGGGGTAGTAACCTGGAACATCCAGTTTGTCAGTGTCACTTTGTCCCCTTAAGGGAGGACAGGTCATGGTCCCCCCACCCGCAACCCTATCATTCCAGCCTTTTGTTATATGGTTGAGAGGCGATGATCATTTTTCTGTAGCTACTTCCTGCTGGTAAGGGGTGGCGAGTCTGAGGAAGAGATGGCTGACCTCGGGCTGCGGTGGCGAAGTACCAGAAGTCGGTGGCTTGGAGTAACAGGAGTTCATGGACAGTCCAGTTAGTGAAGGCTTTTAGGCAGTCCTGGAGGAAATTAGAGAAAAGGCACAGGAGACAGACCACATGCTGAGAATGTAGAAGGCTGGGTAGGGTTATAGGGGTGGTAGTCTCTCTTCTGTAACTTCTTCCTGCTGTTTAGGGGCATAGTCATAGGGGATTGGATTTTTCTGCCTGGTGAGTGTAGGTTTCAGGGGTGGTGTGTAGAGCTAGGTTGATTTCTCCAGTTTTCTGATTGGTGAAGGCCTGCATGTGGTTCTGTAAGAAGCTAGAGAATAGACATAGGAGACAGGGCCCCAAAACTAAAATGACAAATATAAGAGTGAGTGGACCAATAAATGGTAGTAGCCAAGACAACCAGTTTGTGTGGAGTCACTGATTCCAAGATTCGGCTTGTTTTTCATGGATTTGTTGAGCTTCAGAGAGAGAGTGGAAATAAGACAGGGAAGTGGCCAGTCCCCCCACCCCCAGACCTACTCCTGTAGAGATTCCTAAGGCAATAAGAAGAGGGATTACCTGTATGGCTTGTCTGGTCCTTTGATTGACGGGTAGAGTACTAGGAACTGGGAGAGACTCATGGGGTGGGATTATGTTGATATTCAGGGTGAAACAGACTAGGGTATAGGTTTCCATCCAATTAGTTGGGAGGCACATATAGGTGTTGGTCCCACACATATAGAAAGCCCCTGATTGGGTGAGACAGGCTGAGAGGTGAATAGAGAATAGATGGACAAGGGGTCGGTTTCCTCCGTCCGTCTCTAAATTCCAGATGGTCAAGGTGGAGGAAAGTGCTGCCCCAACTAGGGGGGAGATATGGTCAGAGGTCTGCTTTGAGTATTGCAACTGTATGGAAGGAGTAGTAAGTTAGGGATAGAGTCATGTGGTAGGATAGGAACATTTACATTGTGAAGCTGTAAGAGTAGGGGGTTCTGTGAACCGAACAGGGTTAGAAAATAATCAGTTTGCTTCTGGAGAGACTTGATAGTTAACTCGATGGTTCTGATGGTCTTTGGGAAATTGAATAGTTATTGTGGTGTTGCAGAGGTTAGAGGGGAGGGTGACCAACTGAGACATCACCCTGAGCCTTGAAACATAGGGGAACGGATGAAAGGAGAGGGGTATTTAAAGTGACTGATCCTTGAGCAGGAGGGGTTTGGGGTTTTAATTTTTCAAGCTGGGAATAGTAGGTTTAATATAGCTTGTTTGCTCGGTTTGCAGCTGAGGTAGGGTAATCTCCTATGAGAGTGCTGGCTCTCTCTAAGAAGGTGGCCCTTTTCTAAATCTTGTACATAAGAGTGGTGTGAAGGAGATGAGTATTATTAAGAGGAATAGAGAGAGCTGGGTAAGCTGAAGATGACATGGACAGACATATCCAGCAGTCGGCTGCATAGGAGGAGTTAGTCTTGATTATGAGATTTTAAATAAGATTAAGAGAGCTTTCTAGATGTGAGGATTCCAAGGGGGAGGGTATGGGGGCAGAGTATGCCTTTAAGGGTAAGGAGATAAGAAAGAATAGAGCAAGCTGGAATCGCCATCCTGTCTGTTGTCAGGGGGTAGTCATAGTTACTCATGGCTCAGGCTGTTCTTCTTCTGAGATTTTAATCAGTCTGACCTTGGTGAGCCCTAAGGGGGAGCAGGCGTAAATCTGAGTGGTGATTCAGGTTGACTAGAAGGGTCATCCATAGGCATGTGTGGAGATGGAGCTTCTGTTTTCTTTAACCTGGAGACATGAAACTAGGGGGTCTTTCCCTGGAGTTTTGCCACGGTGGGGGTGGTGAGGAGAACCTTAGGATTCACTATGCTCGGTGGTAGAGGTAAATTTATAACAGAAGTGGGCAAATCTGGCCGGCTGAGAAGCAGTAACAAGGCTGACTCCAAGGATGGGATGTGAAAGGAGAGAGAGGCTCTGTATTTGGAGAGTAGGTCCTGGCCTAAAATAGGTGTAGGGCATCAAGGTAGGAGGAGAAAAGAGTGTGTAAAGGAAACACCATGTATTAGACAAGGCAGTGGATCTGTGGCCAACAGGGAGGGAATAAGACCATCAACACCAACAACAGTGATCTTTAAGGGATGAGAAGACCCGAATATTCGGCAAGGCAGAGTAAATGGCCCCTGTGTCTATAAGAAATGAGATCGGCTTACCTTCACTTGGATGGCTACCCTAGGCTCATCCATGGTGACATGAGATAGGGTCAGTGGCCCTGGGCACCTTCAGTCTTCAGTGGTATGTCCCAGTAGACTGGGCAAGGTTAGGTTGGAGGCGGTAGGTAGGGGTGAACCCTCCCTTGGAGGAAGCAAGGGGGCAGTTTACCTTCCAGTGTCCCTTTTTCCCACAGCTGAGTCGCGATTGGCCCACCATGAAAGCTGGAATGCCCACTAGTGGGCAGGAGGGACCAGGTTGACCAGCACTGCAAAAGTGGGTGGTTTTTATAGAAAGGTTCGCCATCACGGTTCTAGTGTCTATCTCTGTCTGGGTCCTCCTTTTTCCAGACTTAGACATTGTTCCTCAAGGTCCTCTTTCCTGATCTCAGGCCTTTTTCCTGACTTCTTGACCCTTCTGTTTTAGATAGGGGGAAAGATCTGTGGAAGCTTTCAAGAAATAGCACTCTTAGGCACATGGATGCTTTACTGGGGTTACAATTTTTCTCCTGTTGGAGATGCTGGTCTTAGATTCCCCAGTGCCTCTGAATTGGTAACTTAAAATCCTTTTATTTCCAGAGAATGCTAATCCCCAGCTTCACAACCATCTGACCTGCTTCATATAAAACCAAAATGTGAGAGATGAGTTATAGACAAAGTAGAAAGTGCCCCTTTTTTCTCAGATAGACCTCAAGGGACCTGGAATGTGCATCACCCAGGGTATTAAGCTTTACTTAACAAATGCTAATGAACTAACCTTGCTTATAGCTCTAGAAATGCAGAAATATCCATAGATTCTAAATGGCTGTGCTTTATTAAAACTATTTTGCTTGAAATAAACTTTGTCTATAATTTAAGAGGAAAAAGGTAATGGCTGGCTGAGTATTTGTAATGATCCTAGCAATTTTACAGAATTCAAAAAAGATTTGAACAAGCAGAACCTGGGAAGGCCAGATCTGAGGCAGTTCTGGAGCTCTCAAAATTAGATGTGTGGGCCTTCTTTTTAGTGTCCTGATATTCATTCTTAATTTCAGAACCCTGTCATAGCTCTAAACAACCCAGGCACCTATTACTTTTAGTTGAATGGAGAGAGAGAGAGAGAGAGAGAGAGAGAGAGAGAGTTTTTTTTTGTTTGTTTGTTTCACTTGGTAAGGTTTCCAACACATTGAGAATAGAAACATTCTGCAGTGTAGACCTGACAACAGAGTACCCACTCCTGGTGGTGAGCAAGTAGTTCTCAGTAAACACAAGATAAAGAAATACTTTAATAGATTTTTCACAAAAATGGGCCATGATTTTTCATTGTATCATTTTTTTTTGTATTTTTTTTCAAAGTTAGAAGTAGGGAGGCAGTCAGACAGACTCCTGCATGCACCTGACTGGGATCTACCCGGCATGCCCACTAGGGGGTGATGCGCTGCCCATCTGGGAAGTTATTCCATTGTGGCTGGAGCCATTCTAGCACTTGAGGCAGAGGCCATGGAGCCATCCTTCAGCACCCAGGCCAACTTTGCTCCAATGGAGTCTTGGCTACGGGAGAGGAAGAGAGAGATAGAAAGAAAGGAGAGGGGGAAGGGTGGAGAAGCAGATGGGCGCTTTTCCTGTGCACCCTGACTGGGAATTGAACCCGGAACTTCCACATGCCGGGCCGACACTCTACGGCTGAGCCAACCAGCTGGGATTTTCATTGCATCATTTTTTATTTTGTATGCTTGGGGTTCCTTTTCTCTTTAATAAGCCTTAATAATACCACTAAAAATATTTTAGTGTTTAAAATGTTCTAGGCATTTGGTTGTATTTACAAATGTATTATCTTTTTAAGTTATAAGTATTTTAACTTGTAAATATTTACAAGTGTGTTAACTCATTAAATTATATCAATAATCTCATCAGGTAAATATTAGTTTTGTTATTTATATTTATTATTCATTATTTATATGCGTAAACTGAAATATAAAAAGTTTAAGAAACACTCCTAACAAGATACAGTAAACAGTGGAGTTGGGATATAAATTTATGTATTCTTGCTCTAGATGATTACTATGCAATAGAAGTAAAATGTGAGTTATATGTATAATTTTGAATATTATACTAGCAAAATTTTTTAAAAATTAAAAAACAAGTGTAATTAATTTTAATAATATATATTATTTAAACATGTCAAACATATAATTTTGACAAATTGCACTAGTGAATTTTCAAATACTCAATAGGAACATGTAGCTAATGGCTACTGTATCAGATAGCTCAGGTCCAGAGCCTGTGTTCTTAGACTTCAGAACAAACTAAACCTTGGTATAAAATCATTATTTTTGTCATTTATTAGATGTGTGATCCTGGGCACATTTCTAAATGTCCCAGAGCCTAACTTTTTACCTCATGTGTAAATTGTGTATAGTAATTGTACCTACCTCACAAAATTGTTAAGATTGAGCAATTTTAGCATGTTTAGAGCAGTACTTGGCACATATCACTGATTAACTATCACTGTTATCCATAATCATTATCATTTATTATCATGGCACACTATAGAACTCATGTTTCTTCCTTTTCTGGAATATTGTCTTACACACCTGGCAGTGATAAATCCTCCTTATTCTGTTTGCACCCATTTTTTTCACTGCATCTTCACAGCCACCCTGCTAGGTAGATATGCCAAATTTCCAAATGAGGCAGCTGAAGTCCAGGAAGATAAAATAACTTGTATAGACCTCAGAAGTAGGAAATGATAGCTCCAGAAGTATTGTTTGTTTTGAAGTCATAGACTTTTTAAAATTTATTTTTGTTTGAATACTTCTTTCTCAGGATCTGTAGTTCACAGCTTTATGTAGCTCTGTTTCCTTCTCTTTTCTTTCTTAATTTTCTTAGGTTTGAAGCAGCTAAGAAGGAGGCTCATGCTGTCGATAAAAAGCTTTCAGAGAAGCAGGAAGATGATGCCACTCTGGAAAAAAAATGGCCCTTCCTTGGGGTTCCTTTAACAGTCAAAGAAGCTTTCCAGTTACAAGGTACTGTTCTTTGTATTTTCTTTCTTTAGACACATAAGGTGAACTCACAAATGGCATATATATTCTGAAGTTAAAAAAAAAATGTTACCAAAATAGAAGACCAATATAAGGTTCTTCTCCAATTTTGAATTGATGGGAAATATTTTGCAAGTTTCCTTGAGAAGAGAGACAGTAATGGCCATCATATCTTAAAATTCTATAGAATATGAGGGGCTATGTGCAGTGCCCATTAGTCCTCCACAAAGACTACAAGAATAGTATTATTATATCATTTTTCAAGTAAAAAAAACTGAATTTCATGACCCTAAAGTAGCCCGACTAAAGCTGAACTGGGACTCTGATAAAAGCCTGTGTTTTTTCTGTAATGCAATTCTTATTTTATAACTCCTGGATGTCCTCAAAAATAAATGAAAATATCCCCTATACTCTCCTCCATCTCCCCTGCAGATGAGGACTTGACTTGGGGGTGGGTGAACACACAATATGGTGTACAGGGATGTGTTGTAGAATAAAATTGATAAAAACAAAAGTTGGTTTGAAATGACAAAAAATAAAATTGATGAAGTTTTAACTACATAAACTGAGAGACAGAGAAAGAGAGAAAATAAGAATTTTTAAAAATCATGAGAGAGGTGGAATGACAACTACTAATCATATTAAAGGAATTATAAGTTAATAATAACTTTGTATAAACACATTAGACAACATAGATGAAATAGAAATATTCTTAGATGAAAATAAAAGGGATTCAAGAAAACAGAAAATATGAATAGACATATGGCAAGTAAGATGACAAAATTAATCATTTAAAATATCTGCACAGGGCCTGACCTGTGGTGGCACAGTGGATAAAGCGTCGACCTGGAAATGCTGAGGTCGCTGGTTCGAAACCCTGGGCTTGCCTGGTCAAGGCACATATGGGAGTTGATGCTTCCTGCTCCTCCCCCCTGACTCTCTCTTCTCTCTCTCTCTGTCTCTGTCTCTCTCCCTCTCTCTCTTCTCTCTAAAATGAATAAAAAAAATAAATATAAAAAAATTAAAAAAAAATATCTGCACAAAGAAAAGCCCAGGCCAAGATGACTTAACTAGAAAATTCTACTGAATATTTAATGAAGAAATAGTACCTAAAACTAAAAATCTCATTTAGAAAATAAAGTAGGACTTCCAGTTCTATGTTGAATAACAGTAGCCTAAGCCAGAACAATCAGACAAGAGAAAGAAATAAAAGGCATTGAAGTTGGAGAAGGAAGATATAAAATCATCACATTTTACTGACAACATGATTCTTTAAACAGAAACCCTAAAGACTTCATCAGAAAAACTATTAGAAATAATAAACAAATACAGTAGTTGGCAGGGTACAAAATCAATGTATAAAAATACATTTTGTTCATATACACAAAAAGTAAGATTTCAGAAAAAGAAATTTTAAAAAAATTTGTTTTGCAATTGCAACAAAAAGAATAAAATACTTAGGAGGAAACCTTTTTTATTTTTTTTTTATTTTATTCAGAAAACTAAATTTAATGGGTTGACATTGTTCAATATGTCTGATTACATAGATTTCAGATATTTCTATACCACTTGAACTGTTGATTATGTTGTGTACCCATCACCCAAAGTCAAATCATTTTCTGTTACCATATATTTGTCCCTCTATATTTCCATCCCCCCATCCCCAACTTCTACAACCCCATCCCCCTGGTAACCACTTCATTTTTATCTATGTCAATGAATCTCAGTTTTATATTCCACCAATATATCAAATCATACAGTTCTTAAATTTCTCTGATGTAATTATTTCACTCAGTGTAATGTTCTCAAGGTCGATCCATATTGTTGTAAATAGGAACATGTCATCATTTCTTATGGCTGAATAGTATTCCCTTGTATATATGTACCATATCCTCTTTATCCAGTCTTCTATTGAGGGACACTTTGATTGTTTCTATGTCTTGGCCACTGTGAATAATGCTGCAATGAACATGTGTCTTTTAATACCAACATTTTCCAGTTGTTTGGGTGAATACCCAGTAGAAGGATTGCTGGGTCATATGGTAGTTATATTCTTAATTTTTTGAAGAATCACCATACTTCCTTCCATAATAGCTGTACCAGTTTGCATTCCTGCCAGCAGTGAATGAGGGTTCCTTTTTCTCCACAGCCCCTCCAACACTTATTATTACCTGTCATGTTGATAATAAGCAATCAAGTTGAGATGGTATTTCATTGTACTTTTGATTTGCATTTCTCAAATAGCTAGTGAAAGTGAGAATCTTTTCATATATCTGTTGGCCAACAGTATGTCTTCTTGGGAGAAGTGTCTGCTCAGGTCCTCTCCCAATTTTTTCATTGGATTGTTTGCTTGTTTTTTGCTGAGCTTTGTGAATTCTAATAAGCCTATATTGCAGCTGTTGTTTGTAAATATCATCTCCCATTTGGTTGGCTGCCTTTTTGTTTTGTTGTTTTCTTTTATTATGCAGAAGCTTTTTCATTTTGATATAATCCTATTCATGTATTATTGCATTTACTTCCCTTGCCTTTGGGGTCAAATTCATAAAACGTTCTCTACAGCCAAGGTCCATGAATTTAGTACCTTTTTTTTTCTACATGATTTATTGTTTCAGGTATTATATCTAGGTCTTTGATCCATTTTGAATTGATTTTTGTGTAGGGGGAAAAACTGTAGTCAAGTTTTATTATTTTGCATGTAGCTCGCCAGTTTTCCTAACACCATTTATTGAAAAGGCCGTCTTTTCTCCATTATGATTTTGTCTCCATTGTCAAAGATTATTTGTCCATATATATGTGGTCTTATTTCTGGGCTCTTGATTCTGTTCCATTCATCTGTATGTCTGTTTTTCTACCAATATCATGCTGTTTTGATTATTGTAGCTCTATAGTATAATTTGAAGTGAGGTAGTGTGATACCTCTGGCTCTATTATTTTTTCTCAGGATTGCTTTGGCTATTCAGGGTATTTTATGGATCCCTACAAATATGGTAATATTTCATTTTTTATGGCTGAGTACTATTATATTGTATACATTTACCACATCTTCTTCATCCAGTTATCCATCAAAGGACAATTTCTATGTTTTTATGTCTTGCCCACTGTTAATAATGCTACAATAAATACAGGGGGGGCATAAATTTTGGAAAATAAAAGTTTTAAAAAAATTTGGTTAGATACCCAAAAGAGGGGTAGCTAGATTATAGTTACTCTATCCTTAATTTTGTAAGAAGCCTCCACACTGTTTTCATAGTGGAAGTACCAGTTTATATTCCCAACAGCAGTGAATGAAGGTTCCATTCCATTCACAACTTCTCCAACACTTGTTATTGTTTTGTTAATAATAGTCATTCTAAGAGGTGTGAGGTGATATCTCATTGTGGTTTTATTTGCTGTTCTCTAATAGCTAGTGAAGTTGAGCAACATTAAAAGAGATTCAAAAGACAAAATAAAATAGAAAGGTATTCATATTTGTGGATTGGAAGAATCAACAGTTAATTTATTTTATTATCCAAAGCAATATAGAGATTTAATGCATTCCCCATCAAAACCCCAATTACATTAATAAATAAATCGAACAAAAAAGCATGAGATTTGTATGGAGCTCAAAACAAAACAAAACAATGAAACAAACAAAAGGAAAATGGAAAAGCTTAAGCAATCCTGACAAAAATGCACAAAGCCAGAGCTATCATATTACCTGTCTTCTAATCATTCTATGAAACAACAATAATCAAAAGAGCTTGGTATTGGCAGAAAAACAGGCATACAGAACAATGGAACAAAATTGAGAGTTCAGAAATAAACCCTCCTGTATATGGGCAAATAATGTGGGCCATAATATATAATGTAGGAAAGAAAGCCTCTTTAATTAATGAATGGTGCTGGAAAATTTGGAAAGCCACATACAAAAGAATGTCCCCATATGTGAAAATTAACTCAAAATGGATCAAATACTTAAATATAGTACCTGAAACAATAAATTACATAGAAGAAAACATAGGTAATAAAGTTATAGACCTTGATCTTAGAGAAGATTTTATGAATTTGACCCCAAAGGCAATGGAAGTAAAGGCAAAAATATAAAATTGGACTATAACAAACTAAAAAGCTTCTGAACACTGAGAGAAACTGACAAAACAAAAAAGCAACCAACTGAATGGACAATAATATTTACAAAGAACAGCTCCAGCAAAAGACAAATATCCAAAATATATAAAGGACATATACAATCAACACCAAATATACAAACAATCTAATTTAAAAATAAGTAGAAGAGTGAGTCCAAGATGGTGACAGAGTAGGCGGACGTTCTAACTGCCACCTCCCAGGACCAAATTGGATTACAACTTAATTTAAGAACAGTAATCTTGAAAAACAAACTTTGGACTAAACGAAGAGGAGTGTATAACCAAGGATCACAGAAGAAGCTACACTGAGACTGGTAGGAAGGGTGGAGACACCGAAAGGGCTGTCCTACTCCCAGAAGCAAATGGCAGCTGAAGGTGGGATTGTCACTGTTGGGAGGGTCGTCTGAGAGGTGCGGGCCCTAAGCCCCAGGCCAGGAGCCCCAGCCTAGAGCCCCAGAGCCTAGAAGAGGCATCCAGACAGCATTCGGTAGTGAAACGGGCCAGGGTTTCTTTCTGCGTAAAATAGACAGAGCTCTTAGAGATTCAGGCTCCATCTTAAAGGCCAGCATTGAAAATCTCGTTAATAGCCACTTACCCTGGGCTCTGGTGGGGGAGAGCTGAGAGGACTAGAGTTACATGAGAAGAGTGTAATGTTGGAGGCCGAGGGAGAGACACTGTAGGGGACAGCCACAGAACCCTGTGCTAGGTCATTCTCCAATACTGTAGTAGCCATCCTTCTTGGGTGAAGCAGTCACCTCTGAGCATCATTAGCCTGGGGGAAAGCAACTGCTCTGTTTCGGGAGTCTCTCGTGCCTCAGTCATGAAGACTGGGTTGTGCTGAGAATCCAGGAAGCAAGGGGCACATCAGTGACTCAATTTTCTGGTTTTGTGGCCAGAGCTTTCCCCCACATGCTCCCAAATCTAAGACTGGTGCTTTTGCCCCACAGGAGACTCAGTAGAAACTGTTCGGACTGTGGGAAGACCACACCTTTGGGTCAGAGGCCACATCCACCAGACTTCTGGGGCCACAGAGGTCTGTGAAAAAGGTCTGGACAGACTGACACCTGGGGTAAAGGGGTGGAGCTACACCCACTACCTTTTCTAATCACTGAATTGCCTCAGGTTCTAGACACTACCAGAGGTTTTTTCAGTGGCTGAGCCCAACAAGCAGCCAGCAGATAGAAGCTGCAGAAGGTGAGACTCAGGGAACCTTGGTCTTTTAAGCAGATCTTCCCTCAGGCCCAGAGTGGGTAAAGCCAGCCTATGTGTGCAACTTGGTATTTCCACATGCATCTAGGCCCAGCAGAGGCAGCCACAAACTCTGAATTGCTTATAGCTTCAACAAGGTTGCTTAGGGCCATTCACGGGCAGTGTCTCCCACTGGTCTGTGCTGGGTTTCTGCCAGGGAGGCATAGGGCTGGCACATCCAGTGACAAGCTTCAGAGAGCATAAGTTCAGGAATTATCAACCCTTGATAGAATAGTATTGTAAGGAAGGGCTCCTCACACCTGGCCCAGCTGAGTCTTTCTACAGAAGACTCTGTGGGAAGACCAGGCAGCTGCAAGAGGAGGTGAGCAGCTGAAAAGTGGAGGAAAATCTTATGGAGCTTGAAGCTTTTACGGAGCTGCTGTCATCTATAAGTAGGAGGAAGCTGATCCTTATACACAAGTTGGCACCTTCCACACTACCCAGGCACAGAAAATGCTGACACAAGCAGTGAAAAGAGCAGTACCTGCAGACAGCCCACAGCAGGTTACAAACAATGGCTGGTGCCAACCAAAGAAGATACAGAACCAACACAACTGATAGTGGGTGGCAGAAAGCACCAACCTAGATTCAGCTAACTACACAAGCAGCACACCCAAAGGAGGAGTCTAGCAGGCAACAGACACTGGAGAATAAATATGCCCAACAGGAAACATTGCACAGTGTGTAATACACATGATCAAGACTGGCCTTTAGAGTCAGTCAGCCTGAAGAGATAACTGTACCCACAAAAGGGCCAACTGCATTGAAAAGTCGCATACAACAGGAGGGAAAACAGTACCCTCAAGAAGCATTCCTAGAGCAAGGATAACAGATGGCCTGGAGTCAGTACCACTGAGCTCATCTTCCTCATAAAGACACGACAAAGATTACAAAGTCATCGCTACCTAATACACAAACAAAATGGGCAGACAAAGAAATGTGACCCAAATCAATCAACAAGAGAAATCCCTAGAAAAAGGACTAAATGAAATGGAAGCAACCAAACTACCAGACGCAGAGTTTAAAATAATGATTTTTAGGATGCTCAAGGATCTTAGAACAACAGTGGATGGTCATAATGAGAACCTAAATAAAGAAATAGAAAGCATCAAAAAGGACATTGAAATAATAATAAAAAAGAACCAGTCAGAAATGAGAAATACAATATCAGAAATGAAGACTGCCCAGAAGGAATCAACAGTAGGCTGGATGAAGCAGAAGATCGAATCAGTGATTTAGAAGACAAGATAAACAGAAGCACAGAAGCAGAGCAGCAAAACGAAAAGAGGCACAAAAAGATTGAGGAAACTCTAAGAGAGCTCTGTGACAATATACAGAGAAACAACATTTGCATCATAGGGGTTCCTGAAAGAGAAGAGAACGAACTAGGAATAGAGAACCTGTTTGAAGTCATAGCTAAAAATTCCCATAAAATGATGTAGGAAAAAGTCATAAAATATCAAGAAGCACAGAAAGTCCTATTAAAGAGGAACCCAAGGAGGCCTACACCAAGAAACATCAAAATTAAAATGCCAAAGTTAAGAGACAAAGAATACTAAAACTGCAAGAAAAAGGCAGTTAATTTCCACAGAGTAGCCCCCATAAAGATGACATCCGACTAAAGAGAAACACTTGAGGCCAGAAGGGAGTGGCAAGAAATACTCAAAGTGATGCAAAACAAGAACCTACAACCAAGACTACTTTATCCAGCAAGGCTATCATTTAAAATTGAAGGAGAAATAAAAAGCTTCCCAGACCAAAAAACTAAAAAATGGAAAAACTCAAGGAATTCATTACAACCAAAGCAGTACTGCAAGAAATATTAAGGGGCTTGTGGTAAAAAGTGCAAAGGAAAGAAAGAAATTGAGAAAAAGTGGATTGTAGATTTAGAGAATAAAATGTCAATAAATGAGTACTTATCAATAATAACCTTAAATGTAAATGGATTAAATGCTCCAATCAAAAGTTATAGGGATAGAGTAGCTGCATGGCTAAGGAAACAGGACCCATACATATGCTGTTTACAAGAGACTTGATTCAGAACAAGCGATACACAGACTGAAAGTGAAGGGATGAAAAAAGTATTTCATGCAAATGGAAACAAAAAAAAGCTAGTGTAGCAAAACTTATATCTGACAAAATAGCCTTTAAAACAAAGGCTATAGTAAGGGATAGAGAAAGTCACTATGTAATGATAAAGAGAACAATCCAACAGAAGGATATAACCATTGTAAATATTTATGTACCTAAAGGAGCACCTAAATATATAAAGCAGATTTTGATGTACATAAAGGGCAAGATTGACAGCAATACAATAATAGTAGATTTTAATACCCCACTAAATCAATAGATAGATCCTCCAGACAGAAAATTAACAAAGAAACAGTGGCCTTAAATGGCACACTAGAGGAATTGGATTTAACTAATATCCTCAGAACCTTCCACCCCAAAGCAGCAGAATATACATTCTTTTCAAGTGTTAATGGTACGTTCTCTAGGATTGACAATGTTAGGACACAAAACAAGTCTCAGTAAATTTAAGAAGATTGAAATCACATCAAGTATCTTCCCTGATCACAATGGCATGAAACTAGAAAACAACTATTATACAATAGAAAAACTGAAAAACATTCAAACATTTAGAGGCTAAATAGCATACTTTTAAATAATGAATGGGGTAACAATGAGATCAAGGAGAAAATCAAAACATTCCTTGAAACAAAAGAAAACAAACATACAATAACTCAAAATTTATGGGACACTGTAAAAGCAGTCCTGTGAGGGAAGTTCAAAGCATTACAAGCATACCTTAAGAAGCAAGAAAAAGCTCAAATAAACAACTTAACCATGCATCTAAAAGAATGACAAATAAAGCCTAGAAGATGTAGAAGGAAGGAAATAATGAAGATCAGAGTGGAAAGAAATGACGTAGAGGCTAATAAACAATACAAAAGATCAATGAAACCAAGAGCTGGTTTTTTGAAAATGTAAACAAGATTAATGAACCTTTTGCCAAACTCTTCAAGCAAAAAAGAGAGACAACTCAAATAAATAAAAGTAGAAATGAAAATGGAGAAGTAATAACTCACATTGCAGAAATACAAAGGATTGTATGAAAATACTATGAAGAACTTTATGCCAAAAAATTGGACAACCTAGACAAAACGGATAAATTCCTAGAAACATGCAATTATTCAAAACTCAATCTGGAAGAATAAAAAAACCTAAACAGACCAATTACAACAAATGAAATTGAAACAGTTATCAAAAAACTCCCAATAAATAAAAATCCCGATTGAATGGTTTCACAGTCAAATGTTATCAAACATTCAATAAAGAACTAACAACTATCCTTCTCAAGCTATTTCAAAATATTCAAGAGGAGGGAAAACTGCCAAACTCCTTTTATGAGGCAAACATAATCCTCATTCAAAAACCAGGTAAAGACACTACAAAGAAAGAAAACTGGAGGCCAATATCCTTGATGAATATAGATGCTAAAATTCCCAATAAAATATTAGCAAACTAGATCAAACAATATGTCAAAAAGATCATACCTCATGATCAACTGGGATTCATTCTGGAGAGGCAAGGCTGTTACTATAGTGTACCAGCCTTGTACATTTGTAGCAAAAAAAATGAAACTAGACTACCAACTTACACCATTCACAAAAATAAACTCAAACTGGCTAAAAGGCTTAAATGTAAGTTGCAAAATCATAAATATCTTGGGAAAAAACATAGGCAGTAAACTCTTCAATATCTCTCGTAGCAATATTTTTTGCCAGTTTATCTCCATGGGCAAGTAAAATAAGGGACAAAATAAAAAATGGGACTACGTCAAACTAAAATTTTGCACAGCAAAAGACACCATTTGTACAAAAGAAAAAGACAAACCACACAATTGGGAGAACATATTCACCAATACATCTGATAAGGGGTTAATAACCAAAATTTATAAAGAACTTGTAAAACTCAACACCAGGAAGATAAAAAAATCCAATCAAAACATGGGCAAAAGAAATGAATAGACACTTCTCCAAAGAGGACATACAGATGGCCAATAGACAGATGAAAAAAATGCTCAACATCACTAATCATTAGAGAAATGCAAATTAAAACCACAATGAGATACCACCTCACACTAGTCAGAATGGTGCTCATTAACAAAACAACACAGAGTAAGTGCTGGTGAGGATGTAGAGAAAAGGGAACCCTCCTGCATTGCTGGTGGGAATGCAGACTGGTGCAGCCACTGGGAAAACAGTATGGAGATTCTTCAAAAAATTAAAAATGAAACTGCCTTTGATCCAACCATCCCACTTTTAGGAATATATCTGCAGAACACCACATCAATGATTCAAAAGAAGAAATGCACCCCCATGTTTATGGTAATGTTGTTTACAGCAGTGGTCCCCAACCTTTTTTGGGCCACGGACCAGTTTAATGACAGAAAATATTTTCACAGACTGGCCTTTAGGGTGGGATGGATAAATGTATCACATGACCGAGACAGGCGTCAAGAGTGAGTCTTAGACGGATGTAACAGAGGGAATCTGGTCATTTTTTAAAAATAAAACATCTTTCAGACTTAAATATAAATAAAACGGAAATATTGTACGTTATTTATTCTTTCTCCGCAGACTGGTACCAAATGGCCCATGGACTGGTACCGGTCCGCGGCCTGGGGTTTGGGGACCACTGGTTTACAGTAGCCAAGATCTGGAAACAGCCCAAGTGTCTGTCAGTGGATGAGTGGATTAAAAAGCAGTGGTACATATACACAATGGAATACTATGGGGCTATGAAAAAGAAGGAAACCTTACCTTTTGTGACAACATGGATGGACCTGGACACTTATGTTAAGTGAAATAAGTCTGGCAGAGAAAGAAAAATATCATATGACCTCACTCATTTGAGGAATCCAATGAACTGAGAAACGGAATAGAGACAGAGGCAGGACCAAAGGGTCCAGAGGGAAAGTGGACAGAGGGAAAGGGGATGATAGGAAGAGATCAGAAAAGGGAAAGAGATTGGTAAAATTACACACACATAACACAATGTTATAGAGAGCAGAAAAGCAAATCCCGAAGGGAAAGGGGAAGGGCGTTGAGGGGAGGGGAGAAAGGGGAATGTTGTGGGGACACGGGGTAGGGAGAATGTGTTCAGGGGGACACTAGAATCTATGTAAACACAATAAGTTAAAATTTAAAAATGTGGTACATATACACAATGGAATACTATGTGGTTGTGAAAAAGAAGGAAATGTTACTTTTTGCGATGACATTGATTGACCTGGAGATTATTATGCTAAGTGAAATAAGCAAGACAGAGAATGAAAAATATCATATGATTTCACTTATATGTGGAATCTAATGAATAAAGTAAACTGAGGAACAGAATAGCAGCAGAGGCGGGGTCATGGGGAACAGAGGGAGAGCTATCAGAGGGAAGGGGAATGAGAGGACAGGATCAGAGAGGGTGAAAGAATTAGTGAAATTTTATATACATAACACATAGGTGCAGATAACAGGACAGGAAGTCCCAGAGGGTAGGGAGGAAGGGAGTTAGGAGGAAGGGGGTAAAGGGGGTAAAATAGAAGACATGGAGTGGGGGGTAAAGGTGTTATATTGAGTGGGGTACTTAAATTTATATTAACACAATAAATTTAAATTAAGAAAAAAATGAGCAGAATACCTGAACAGACATTTGGCCCAAGAAGACATTCAGATGGCTAAAAGAGGTATGAAAAGATGCTCACCTCAATGGAATTTTGATATGGATTCCATTTAATCTACAGATGACTTTGGTTAGTATGGACATTTTAACAATATTAAGTTTTCCTGTTCCATAAACATGGAATGTCTTTTCTTTGTCTCTTCTTTTTTTTTTTTTTTTTTTCTGAAGCTGGAAACAGGGAGAGACAGTCAGACAGACTTCCGCATGCGCCCGACCGGGATCCACTCGGCACGCCCACCAGGGGGCGATGCTCTGCCCCTCCAGGGCGTCATTCTGTTGCGATCAGAGCCACTCCAGTGCCTGGGGCAGAGGCCAAGGAGCCATCCCCAGCGCCCAGGCCATCTTTGCTCCAATGGAGCCTCTCTGCGGGAGGGGAAGAGAGAGAGAGGAAGGAGAGGGGGAGGGGTGGAGAAGCAGATGGCACTTCTCCTGTGTGCCCTCGCCAGGAATCGAACCCGGGACCTCTACACGCCAGGCCAATGCTCTACCACTGAGCCAACCGGCCAGGGCCATTCTTTGTCTCTTCTTCAATTTCTTTCAATAAAATATTTTAGTTGTCATTGAATAGATCTTTCAATTTCTTGGTTAAATTTTTTCCAAAGTATTTAATTGTTTTTGATGCTAGTGTAAATAAGATAGTTTTCTTTATTTCCTTTCAGATTTCAGATGTTTCGTTATTGATGTATAGAAATGGAACAAGTTTTTATATGTTAATTTTATATTCTGGAACTTTGTTGAAATCATTGAGTAGTTTCAATTGATTTTTCATTGAATCTGGGAGTTTTCATATACAAAATTATACCATCTCCAAATAGCAGTGTTTACTTCTTTTCAATTTGGAAGTTATTTATATTTTGTATTGCATACTTTCTCAAGCTAAAACTTTCAATGCTATGTTGAATAAGAGTGGTGAGAGTGGTCATCCTTGTCTTGATCCTGACCTTAGTGGAAAAGCTTTTACTTTTCACCATTGAGTATAAGGTTATCTGTGGTTTTGTTGTATATGGCCTTTAATATGTTCAGATATGTTTCTTTTCTACCAGATCTGTTACAGTTTTTTTGTGTTTTTTTTGTATTTTTCTGAAGCTGGAAATGGGGAGAGACAGTCAGACAGACTCCCGCATGCGCCCGACCAGGATCCACCCGGCACGCCCACCAGGGGTGATGCTCTGCCCCTCCGGGGCGTCACCCCGCTGCGACCAGAGCCATTCCAGCGCCTGGGGCAGAGGCCAAGGAGCCATCCCCAGTGCCCGGGCCATCCCTGCTCCAATGGAGCCTTGGCTGCGGGAGGGGAAGAGAGAGACAGAGAGGAAGGAGGGGGAGGGGTGGAGAAGCAAATGGGCGCTTCTCCTATGTGCCCTGGCCAGGAATCGAACCCGGGTCCCCCGCACACCAGGCCGACGCTCTACCGCTGAGCCAACCGGCCAGGGCCCTGCTACGGTTTTTGTTATGAATTGATGTTTATACTCAAATGCCATTTCTGCATCTCTTATAATGGTCAGGTGATATTTATATTTTATTCTTTTAATGGCATGCATTACATATATTTATTATTTATGTTCATTTCCTTTTTATTCAATTTATTAGGGTGACACTGGTTAACAAAATTATACAGGTTTCAGCTTCACAATTACACTACACCTCATCTATATAGTGTATTATGTGTTTACCACCCCATGTCAAGTCCTCTTCCATCACCATTTATCCCCCTACACCTTCCTCCACCAACCCCCGCCTCCCTCTCCTTGGCAGTCACCACACTGTTCTTTGTGTCCATGAGCTTTTTCACTTTTTTTCTTTTGCTTAAACTCTCCACCTCCACTCAGACCTTCAAATCCCCTTCCTGACAACTGTCTGTCTGCTCTTTACCTGAGTCTGTATCTATATTGCTTGTTTGTTCATTTTGTTCATTCCACATAAGAGTGCAGTCATACATAGTAGTTGTCTTTCTCTGACTGACTTATTTCACTTAGCATAATGCTTTCCAGATCCATCCATGCTGTCACAAAAGGTAAGAAGAATTCATTCTTTTTTATAGCCTAGTAGTATTCTATTGTATAAATCTGCCACAGCTCTTTTATCCACTCCTTTACTGATGGACACTTGGGCTGCTTCCAAATCTTGGCTATTTTATTTATTTGTTTGTTTGTTTTGAGATAGAGAGAGGTACAGACAGGGACAGACAGGCAGGAAGGAAGAGAGATGAAATGCTTCAGCTCATTTTTGCGGCACTTTGGTTGTTCATTGGTTGCTTTCTCATATGTCCCTTGACCCCGGGGACTCCACCCAAGCCAGTGACTCCTTGCTCAAGCCAGGGAACTTGGGCTCAAGCCAGCGACCTTTGACTTCAAGCCAGTGACCTTTGAGCTTAAGCCAGCGACCATGGGGTCATGTCTATGATCCCATGCTCAAATCAGCAACCTCGTACTCAAGCTGGCAAGCCCACATTCAAGCTGGATGAGCCTGCACTCAAGCCTGTAACCTTGGGGTTTCAAACCTGTGTGCTCAGCATACCAGGTCAATGCTTTATCTACTGTACCACCACCTGGTCAGGTAAAATTTTGGCTATTTTAAATAACGCTGCAGTGAACATAGGGACACATATATTCTTTTGAGTTAGTGTTCCGAGTTTCTTTGGCAAATTCCCATAAGTGGAATTGCTGGGTCACAAGGCAGTTCCAATTTTAATTTTTTTGAGAAAACTCCATATTGCTTTCCACAGAGTCTGTTCCAATCTGCATTCCCACCAACAGTACATAAGGGTTGCTTTCTTTGACACCTTCTCCAACTCTTGGACAGGTGTGAAGTGATATTTCATTTTGGTTTTAATTTGCATTTCTCTGATGATTAATAACGTTGAACATCTTTTCATATGTCTATTGGCCATGTGTATTCTCTCTTTGAAGAAGTGTCTATTCATGTCCTTTGCCATTTTGTAATTGGGTTCTTTTTGTTTGTCTGTCTGTTTTGAGTTTTATAAGTTCTTAACAAATGTTAGATATTAACCCCTTGTCAGATGTATCATTAGTGGATATGTTCTCTCATACAGTGGGTTTTTTTCATTTTGTTTATGGCTTCCTTTGCTGTGCAAAAGCAATTTTGTTTGATATAAGTCCATTGTTAATTTTTTCTTGTTTTTCTTGCTCAAGGAGATAGATCAGAAAAATTCCTTCAAAAAACATTTGAGGTTTTACTGCCTGTCTTTTCTTCTACATTTTTTTTTATGGTTTTAAGACTTACATTTAAGTCTTTAATCCATTTTGATATTATCCTAGTGTGTTGTGTAAAAAGGTGGTCTAGTTTCTTTTTTTGCACTTATTTGTTCATTTTCCCAGCATAATTTATTGAATAGACTGTCTTTATCTATTGTATGTTCTTCCTTCCTTTGTCAAATATTAATTGACCATAAAGGTGTGGGTTTATTTCTGGGCTTTCTTTTCCATTGATCTATATGTCTGGGTTTTTTTTTTTGGGGGGGGGGTTGCAACTACCATGCTGTTTTGATTACTATGGTCTTGTAATATAGTTTGATATCAGCTAGCATATTCCTCCAACTTTTTACTTATTTCTCAAGACTGTTGTGCCTATTCAGGCACTTCTGTGGTTTTATATATATTTTTGGAATATTTGTCCTTGTTTGTGTAATACACGATTGGTGTTTTGATAGGAATTGTCTTAAATCTGTAGATTGCTTTGGGTAGTATAGACATTTTAATGATGTTGATTCTCCCTATCCATGAATACAATATATGCTTCCACTTATTTGTATCTTCTTCAGTTTCTTTCTTCAGTGTCTTGTAATTTTCCATGTACAGGTTTTATACTACCTTTGTTAAATTTATACCCAGATACCTTATTTTTGGTGTTGTTGCAATGGTAAATAGGATTTTTTTCATTTTTTATTGATTTTAGAGAGGAAAGGAGAGAGAGAGACAGAAACATCAATCTGTTCTTACATGTGCCCTGACGGGATGGGACCGACAACCTTTGCATATCAGGATGGATACTCTAACTGAGCTATCTGGCCAAGGATTGGCTTTTTTTCTTAATTTCTCTTGGTGTATAAAAATGCCAACAGCCTGACCAGGTGGTGGTGCAGTGGATAGAGCATTGGACTGGGACACAGAGGACCCAGGTTCGAAACACCAACGTTGCCGGCTTAAGCGTGGGCTCACCAGCTTGAGTGCAGGGTCGCTGGCTTGAGCATGGGATCATAGACATGACCCCATGGTCACATGCTTGAGCACAAAGGGTGCTGGCTTGAAGCCCAAGATCACTGCCTTGAGCCCAATGTCGCTGGCTTGAGCATGGGGTCACTCGGTCTGCTGTAGCCCCCCAGTCAAAGCACATATGAGAAAGCAATCAATGAATAAGCAGTCAACTAAGATGCTGCAACAAAGAATTGATGCTTCTCGTCTCTCTCCCTTCCTGTCTATCCCTATCTGTCCCTCTCTCTGACTCTGTAAAAAAAAAAAAATGCCAACAATTTCTGAATATTGATTTTGTATCTTGCTATTTTGCCAAATTCACTTACTGGAGCTAGTACTTTCTTTGTTTTGTTGTTTTCTTTTTATTGTTGCTTTGGTGGAATCTTTAGGGTTTTCTATGTACAATTATGTCATTGGTGAATAATGAATTTTACTTTCCTCCTTTAAATTTGGATGTATTTTATTTCTTCTTCTTGTCTGATTGCTGTGGGTAGGACTTCCACTATTATGTTGAATAAGAATGGTAAAAGCAGAGATCCCTATTTTTTTGTTTGTTTGTTTGTTTTTGAGAGTATGTTTATTAAAGCTGAGGACAGTGTAACAAAGGAAGGGCTTAGGGTAGAAGAAGTAACAGTTGAGAGCCTAGACACTGCTCTGCTTCAGTTCTCTAGAAACATTACAGGAAAGATGTGAGCCTAGGCAAGTCTGCTATTAGCTCACTGAAAATTCTAGAAAGGAAGAAAGAACAAGTGAGAGCCTAGGCCAGTGATTTCCAATCTTTTTACACTTAGGGACTGGTGAAGATAGAATTATTTCGGGGACAGCTAAGGCAGAAATAACATTATTAATATATCGTGCAGTGTCTTTTAATTATAATACTGTAAAATGAAAATTCTCTAAAATAACCAGATGAACAGTAAAAAAAAATTAATAGAATACAACTGAAAGTTCTAGAGCAGGCGTCCCCAAACTACAGCCCGCGGGCCACAATGCAGCCCCCTGAGGCTATTTATCCAGCCCCCACTGTACTTCTGGAAGGGGCACCTCTTTCATTGGTGGTCAGTGAGAGGACCACTGTATTTGGCAGCCCTCCAATGGTCTGAGGGACAGTGAACTGGCCCCCTGTGTAAAAAGTTTGGAGACCCCTGTTCTAGAGAGCAATATTTAATTCAAGTAAAGCTAATGCAAAGTCTGCTATTGCATCGTTGCAAGAATACTTGATAACCAAGGATACAGTTTTGTTTCTGAGATACAAGTATTGCACTGACATCCATTCGGTTTCTCTGGTTTTTATTAGTGATTAGGCTGAAAAGGTTTCCTCACACCAGTAGGTAGTAGAAAATATGATTAAAAATTTAATCCTTTGTAATTATGAGATGGATATTCTTCCAGTGATACCCAAAATTTTAACAATGATTACATTTTATATTTGGACTCCAAAGTGACATCAGAAGATAAATCTATCAGTTTTCTTTTTTTTTCTTTAGTTTTTCTTTTTTATGATGATTAAGGGAGCAGGACTTCATAGCTTCCACAACTGAGTTATTGATACCTTATGATGAACCTCATTTTCAGGGTAATTATGGTCAAAGTTTTGAACTAATGCTCTTAAATTTTGACTTAGTATATTAAATATGAATTTCCAAATGATGTCTCCAGCAGTCAATAAGTCTCAGAAAAGTGGAAACATTCCTACATCTTTTTCCTGTCTATGACTTTCCCAAAGAACAAGTTTCTTTTTTAATGCCTCTATCTTATTTATTAATATTAAAGTGTTTATGTTAAACCCCTGAAGAGAAATATTTAATTTTTTAAAGAGGCTAAATATATCTGCCATGTATGCAACCTTAGCCATCAATTCTCCATCCAACAGAAGCTATACTAATACAGTTTTGCTCTTGCAGAAACTGTCCCACCTCTTCTCTCAGCTCAGAAGGCATAAAAGAACCCTTCCTCATGATAGCCACCTCATTTCCATATAGAGAAGGAGATCTTGGTGTTGTGAGTCCATGCTTTTACATAGGATTATGAATAGTCTGGAGTTCAAACCTCGACTATGTATATCATTAATGATCTTCACTGCATTATTCATTACTGTGTTCAATTCAGAGAAAAGTTTCTTTGCAACTCAATGCTGCTGGTGAATCATGCAGTGTGTGGACAACATTTCTGGATATTAAATGTCCTTTATTTTTACAACTACCCCTGAGTGATATCCAGTGATGCTCACAGTACTGTCCATACACAATCCAATGCACTTTCACCAGTCTAAGTCCTCTGCTTGAAAGTACTCATTAGGCCCTGGCCAGTTGGCTCAGCGGTAGAGCGTCGGCCTGGTGTGCGGGGGACCCGGGTTCGATTCCCGGCCAGGGCACATAGGAGAAGCGCCCATTTGCTTCTCCACCCCCACCCCCTCCTTCCTCTCTGTCTCTCTCTTCCCCTCCTGCAGCCAAGGCTCCATTGGAGCAAAGATGGCCCGGGCGCTGGGGATGGCTCCTTGGCCTCTGCTCCAGGCGCTAGAGTGGCTCTGGTCACGGCAGAGCAATGCCCTGGAGGGGCAGAGCATCACCCCCTGGTGGGCAGAGCATCGCCCCTGGTGGGCAGAGCATCGCCCCCTGGTGGGCAGAGCGTCGCCCCTGGTGGGCGTGCCGGGTGGATCCCGGTCGGGCGCATGTGGGAGTCTGTCTGACTGTCCCTCCCCGTTTCCAGCTTCAGAAATCTACAAAAAAAAAAGTACTCATTAAGAGCATCAGATATCTCTGAACAAGTAGTCAGACCAGGTAAATCAAGACAACAGAGTAGTTCTTCTCTACAGTCTTTACCGTTAATATTACCTCATAAAGAAAAGTAGGATAGCATAGTTACTCATGTCAGTTCATTCATCAAGTTGATTGGCAAAACATTTTCATTGCTATATCCCTTCTCTAATTTGCTCTTCAATATTGTTGGCCATATCAAAAATTCTTCCCTGAACTGTATTGTTCGAAAGTGGTATATCCTCAATTTTTTGTGCGGTTTGAGGACCCGGAATTTCCCGAGTGACATCTAAGATGCAAGGCTTTACTAATCCTTCACTGATAGTTAATGTTTTTATTTTATTTTTTCAGTATTTGAAGGGCAACTAAATTAGATGCTTGAAGCAGTACTATGTCACTGTCCATCATTTTCTTCATTTGAATTTTCAGTCTTTTGTAGTGCCATAGGATCTCAGGAAGTCATCAGGGTGTTACCAAGAGACTTCCTCAGGCCCAGTAAGACCAGGATTTGACTAGGTGAAGGGATGGTTCTATGCCAGTCAAGCAGGCAAGGGTAAAAATGTCCCCGTCCTAAAGCCACATAACTCAGTCTGTCTCATATTCTGCTGGGACCTCCTGGAGAACCCCAGCTCAACAAGGCAGGGCCTCCAGGTGTTGAAGGATGAGGCCAGAGGATCTCACATGAGGGGTTGTGCCAGTCATGTTTATAGGAAGATGGGGGGGACTGGCTCATGCCCCAGTGCCATACAACTCTTATCTGTCCCGGATTTTGCCCAAACATTTTGGAGAGACCTCAACACAGTGAGGCCACCAGAAATCAGGAAGATGAGGCTGCCAGGAGCCCAAGCATGGGACTACTGTATCATGATTAGGACGTGCTGGTCAGGTTCATGGGAAGGTGCAGAGAATGGCTTCTGCCCCAAAACACAATGCAGTCAATGACACCCCCTGAGTCTGCGCTGGATCTATACAGCCTGGGCCCAGGTAGCTGACTTATCTGAAGTGTATCAGCTCCTCAGGGTGGGGCACCAGGGTGTCTAATGGATGGGGCTATTGCATTCCCCCAAACTTATGCAATAGCCTAAGAAGGGGAGGGGAGAACTCCACCCAAGGAAAATTATATCTGTGGTGTTTGACAGGGGCTCAGCACAGGGCTTCAGTTGGCTGTTCCTTCAGCTCTCTCCCTTGTGCCTCAAACCCCATCTCTCTTCACACAACTCCAGTCTTCTCCACCTTCCCTCTGCCAGAGCCCAAGGTGAGTGGCTGCAAATGAGATCCTGTGTGTTGGGCCTTCAAGAGGGTGCTTATGTCTCTTCCAGATTCCTATCTCTTCCTGGTGGACATAATCCTTCTTGATTTTCACAGCCATTTGTTATGTGTGTAGCTCCTCCCAAATCTGGTACTCTGGGCCAAAGAGCTCCAGGGAGCTCCAGGAGTGGTCTAGACCAGTGGTCCCTAACCCCCGGGTCATGGACCGCTACTGGTCCGTGGGCCATTTGGTACCGGTCTGCAGAGAAAGAATAAATAACTTACATTATTTCCGTTTTATTTATATTTAAGTCTGAATGATGTTTTATTTTTTAAAACTGACCAGATTCCCTCTGTTACATCCATCTAAGACTCACTCTTGACACTTGTCTCGGTCACGTTGTACATTTATTCGTCCCACCCTAAAGGCCGGTCCGTGAAAATATTTTCTGACATTAAAACGGTCTATGACCCAAAAAAGGTTGGGGACCACTGGTTTAGACCACACTCTTTTTAGGGGGAATCTCTGCAGCTGTGATATCCTTTCGGAATCTTAGCTGCCACCCAAGGGAACATGGCCAGCCCTTTTCACATCTCTGCCCTTCTTACCAGTATTGATGTGGCTTTCTCTGTTAATCCTTGGTTATAAGAGTTCTCTTCAGCTAGTCTTCTGTTGGTTATTTTGTTTGATTGTTCTATATTATAGTTGTAATTCCAGTTTGATTCTGGGAGGAGATGGTGTAACTTCCACTCATTCTTCTGTGATCTTGGATCCCTTCTAGCTGTTTTTATTGGTATTTTTTATCTTTCTACTGTAGAGCTATATGATTTTTTAAAATATTTTTTTTTGTATTTTTCTGAAGCTGGAAACAGGGAGAGACAGACAGACTCCCGCATGCGCCCGACCGAGATCCACCCAGCACGCCCACCAGGGGCGAGGCTCTGCCCACCAGGGGGCAATGCTCTGCCCCTCTGGGGCGTCGCTCTGCCGCAACCAGAGCCACTCCAGCACCTGGGGCAGAGGCCAAGGAGCCATCCCCAGCGCCCGGGCCATCTTTGCTCCAATGGAGCCCTGGCTGTGGGAGGGGAAGAGAGAGACAGAGAGGAAGGGGGGGTGGAGAAGCAAATGGGCGCTTCTCGTATGTGCCCTGGCCGGGAATTGAACCCGGGTCCCCCGCACGCCAGGCCGACGCTCTACCACTGAGCCAACCGGCCAGGGCCTGATTTTTTAAAATATTTTTTACATATTCATCTTTTGATATTTATAGTCAAATAACTGCTCTTAGTTGGTTGCTTGTCTTTTAACTTTTTAATGACTTCTTTCATTGAACAAAGTAATGTAATATTTTGAATGAATAAATCTTACATTTTATAATTTCTGCTTTTATGCCATTTATAAAATATTTCTCAAGTCAGCTTATAAAATATTTGTATACATTTTCTTCTAATATTTTAATGCTTAATTTTTTACATTCCATTGTTTACTGTAGCTACATTTTATTTTTGTTTACACTGTATTTTTTTCATATGAAAGCCAGTTTTCTAGTATATTTACAAGGACATTCTTTCATTAATAGTATAAAGGGTACTTTTATTTTATACTGAATTATTATATATTTCTCAATTCTTTTCTAGCTGCTCTCGTTTTTCATCAGGACCTTGATTCTGCTTTTTTATTTCTCTAAACCTATTCTTGTATAGATGGGCTAATAACAGTACTTAACAATTAATGTTATTGAATGGTGGAATCTATATCAATTGCTTTTATTTATTGAATAGATTCACATACTTCACATACAACATCTCATATATTCCTATAAAAACTGAGAATCAGAAAAAATAAGTGACTTTCCCAAAGTTTGTAGAGTTGGTAAACTACAAAAGTGTGATAAGAACTTAGTTTTGATTCCAAAGACTGTGTACTCTCCACTGAGTCATACCACCACCAGTACTAAGGAAATCACCCCCAACAGCTGGGTTGGTTCATTGAAGGTACTCAGTAAACTGTCCTTATTTTATTTAATAACATTTTAACTTTCTTTTCTTGTGGATTTTACAGGAATGCCTAATTCTTCTGGCCTTGTGAAGCGTCGTAATGCCATTTCCAAAACAGATGCCACTGTAGTGGCATTACTGAAGGAAGCTGGTGCCATTCCTCTAGGCATAACTAACTGTAGTGAGCTGTGCATGTGGTATGAATCCAGTAACAAGATCTATGGCCGGTCCAACAATCCATATGATTTACGGCATATCGTAGGTGGAAGTTCTGGTAAGTTGAACATTTTTGCCAGTAAGTCACTGTGAGGAGGGGGTATAGATACTATTGTACAAACCTCTGGGAATGTCATTAATTAGGTGTTTATGGTGAACTCAATTGCAAAATTTATCATATATTGGTGATGAGCATTGTAGACAATGAATATTCATACTCTTGGTTCCTCTGTGTTTATGTGTGTGTGTGTGCATGTGCATACAGGTGTATGTGTGGGAAGAGAGAGAAGGAAAGAGCAACAGAGAGAGAGAGATGGAGGTAAGCTTAACCAGCTTTGCTAAATCAGATTAAGGCCTATATTGGCCCTGGACAGTTGGCTCAGTCGTAGAGCGTCGACCTGGTGTGTGGATGTCCCAGGTTCAATTCTTGGTCAGGGCACACAGGAGAAGCAACCATCTGCTTCTCCACCCCTCTCTCTCCCCCTTCTCTCTCTCTCTCTCTCTCTCTCTCTCTCTCTCTCTCTCTTTCTCTCTCTCTCTATTTTTCTCTCTCTCCCCCTCCCCCTTCTGCAGCCATAGCTCAGTTGTTTTGAGCACATCATCCCTGGGGCTGAGGATAGCTCCATGGAGCCACGCCTCAGTCGCTAAAAACAGCTCAATTGCATCGGCCCCAAATGGTTTGCTGGGTAGAGCCCAGTCAGGGTACATGCAGGAATCTGTCTGTATCTCCTCTCCTCTCACTTGGAGAAAAGAAAAAGAAAAAAAAACTATATCTTCTTGAGACAAAGGTGATGAAATAATGTAAGGACACTGAGCTCTGATAACTGTGCTGTGTACCAGAAACTGTGCTAATGGAGGAATATAGCAGATATAATCATGGAAATGCTCTCTAAAGAGGTGATATTTATAATGAAATGTAAAGGATTATAGTTAGCTAGCCACTGAGTGGCTGTAGGGGTGTAAGGGTAGTGGATCAAGAAGATCCTCTACCTCTGCATTTCAGTTAGAGAATACAGAAAGTGCAAAAGCCTAAGGTGGAAACATGCTTAGTGTGTTCAGTGAACTTAAAGAAATCCAGCATAGTGCGTAGGACAGAGGATTTAGAGATGAAATTAAAAAGGTTTATCCAGGTCAGATGATAGAACAAAAGCTGAAGCAAATAGAGAAATTACAGGTCTCTTTTAGTTGTCCAGAAGAAAAATGATAGTGGTTCCACCTAGTGTTTGTGTAGTTGAAGAAAAGTAGATGGGACACAAGATATATTTTAAAGGTAGCTGGAACATGACTGGCTGACATATTGGTAATGGGAAGGTGAGAGTAAAGGTTAAAAGAGAAGTAAAAATTAACACAGCTGCTGACCAAAGATATGGTATAAACATTCATTTTGACGGAAAAAACTGGAAAAGGAGGGACAAATGGGACGATATGATTTAGCAATACCACTTTGAACATGTTTTGTTTAAGATGTTCATAAGATACTCTTTGGAGATGTCAAGTAGCCTATTATATATATTATTTATATAAGTCAGAGTAGTAATTTAGGTTTAAAATAATTTAGTAGTTGTCATCATAAGCATGGTACAGTATCTAATCTATAACTTATAAGAATAGATGCAAAAAAAAAGAAGAAAAAACACAGTGTGAGTGTTGATAGAAATGAAATGTGGCCCATGACAGAGCTTTGTCATTTTTAAGGTTAAAAAGAGAAGACATATCTAATAAAGGAAATTAAGAATGAGCAACAAGTAATGTAAGAGGAGAACATCAGGGAGTATATTAAAGATGAGAGTTTACATGGATTTTATCAATCCTGAAGACAAATGTATGTCAGTTAGTAAAATACGGTGCTCAAGCTTGTGGTTGCTAGAGCCAAAGAGAACACTGACAGTTTTTTTGCTGGGTGACCTTGGTACCATAATGAAGTTACTCAGTGTTTCAGTTTCCTCAACTTATAAAGTAGTCATTATTAAAGAAGCCTGTCTTGTAAACTTATTTTGATAATTAGAAATAGAAATGTGACTTTAGGTTTCTGATCTGGCATGTTTGGAGTTTGGAAATTTCTATTCCCATTTCCACAACAAGAAAAAAAGCTAAACAGACTGAATATCAACAACTTTTCTCATAAATATCAGAAAAATTATGTTATAGGAAAAACTACTGTATCAAAAATTGAAGAGAAAGACAAGCAGATACAGAGAATCAAAACTTACCTAAGCAGAAGGCCAAAAGCAGAAAACTTTATGAGAAATACTACAGACAAAAAAACCCCAAACTGTAAATGATCAATTGTTTAAGATTTAATGTGAAAAAGTTTGAGAGTTAAAATACTCAGGGGTCCCAACATATTCATAAATATTATTGCTAGGAGCCCTTCTATGTTCACAGTGAAGATTGGAGAAAACTCATCTTATGCTTCTGTCAGAGGGAGGGCAAAGTTAGCCATCTTGAAATATGACCAAAAATTCTATTATTTTAACTAGGAATGCTCTCAGATAAACTATTTTACCACAGACTAACTGGTTTTACTAGAGACTAGCTGATCAGACCCGATAAAGGAGAATACCCAACTCTAGCCCCCTCGCAGCTTCTTGTCCCCCTCCCCCCAAAAAAGAAAAACATAACAAACTTGAGAAGCATGAATTAATGTTACAGGCCAGTAGTGCATTCTAACTAAAAGACTATGATGTAATCAATGGACTGTAGAATACTTCCCTCCCCACACACCTTATTACCACATAAAAAGAGCTTCTGTATAATAGATGAATACAACTAAAATAACTGTGCATCACAGGTGTTATTTAATATGGCTCCAGGGAAACCCAAAAACCGCAGTGGAAAAAAGCAAGGATGCAAATTTAACATCTGATGCTTAGAGATACAGCAAACAGTAAACACAGCCTGATGCCTACACAGATAATTGCAAAATTTCACACTACAAGGCTATTTAGCTCAGTTCATTTTACCCAGTACATCATATCTTGCTTTCAACAACAAAATAAAGGCAAACTAAATGACACATATCACAGTTCAAAAAGACAGGTGTGCCAGCAATGTTGAAATTAGTTCATGAATTTAAAACAGCTATGATTAACATGCTAAAAGTGTCAATGAAAAAATAGAAAACATGCAGGCACAGATGTGTAATGTGAGCAGAGAGAAGGAGATTCTAAGAAAGAATCAAGAGGAAATGTACACCAAAATAGAAATGAAGAATTCTTTTGATGAACCAATTGATACTTTTGACAGAGTTAAGGGAAGATGCAATGATACTGAAGTAGAAACTTCAAAAACTAAAGTGCAAAGAGGAAATAAAATAATAAAAAACAAAATATTCAGTAACTGTGGGATATTAAAAGGTATAACATACATGTAATGAGAATACCAAGAGAAGAAAAAATAATGAAAGAACAGAATAGTACAACAATAATGATAATGTCCCAGAATTAATTATAGATATCCAACTACAAATGCTGGAAGCTCAGAAAACAACAAGCAACATTTATACAGAAATAAAATTATCCCTAGGCATCATATTCAACTTTCAGGAAGTCAAAGAGAAAGGACAAGTTTTCAAAGAAACAAGAGGAAAAAATACACCTTACCTATAAAATTACAAGAATAATTATGCAATGAACTGCATGTTTGTGTCCTCCTAAATTTATGTGTTGAAATCCTTAATAGATGATATTTAGAGTGCAACATTGGACAAGTACTTAGATCATGAGAGTGGAGCCCCCATGAATGGGATTAATGCCCTTATAAAAAGGACCCCAGAAAGCTCTTTCTTTCCAACATCTTAGAATACACTAAGAAGACAGATGGCAGAAACCCGAAGAGTAATTTCAACAGAACCAATCCATATTGACTACCTTATCTTGGACTCCTAATCTCCAGAACTGTGAAAAATAAATTTCTAATTAATAAGCCATTCTGTCTATGGTACTTTGTAATACAGACCAAACTGACTAAGACAAATTACATCAGACATTTTATTAGAAACCACACAAGCAAGAGGTGAGTGGAATAAAATATTTAAACTGTATAAAAAAAAAAGAAGAACACTGGCCTACGTTTATATATCCAGCAGAATTATCCTTCAAAGGTGATAAGGGAAACAAACAAGTAAAGTTGTCCACCACCAGACTTTCAATACAAAAAGTATTAAAAGAAGTTCTTTAGAGAGAAAGAAAATGATATAGGTTAGAAACTTACATCTACATTAAGAAGAAATCATTAGAGAAGCAATAAATGGAGGTAAAATGTTTTGTTTTTATAATTTTAATTAATCTAACAGATAACAGCTTGTTAAAATAATAACAACAATAAGAATATTGTTAAAAGGTAATATCAATATTTGGCAAGTAGCAAAGTGTTAGTTAAAGGAGGACTTGGATTAATAAATGTGTATTGTAAACTGAAGAGCAAACACTAAAAAAATTTTTTAAACATCTAATTTGTATATAAGAGAGGAGAAAAAAGGGAAACAAAATATGATCAATAATAACCAGAGTAGGCAGAAGAAAAAACAAAGAATAGATAGACAATAGTAACAAATATGGTAGATATTAATCTAACAATATCAATTATCACTTTAAGACAATCTCAAAATGGATTAAAAAGACATGAATATATGTTGTCTAAAAGACAGACAAATTAAAATATAAAGAGAATATAATAATTAAAATAATTAAAATAAAATATAAATAATTTTAAAGTAAAATGAAAAATATATAAAACATAAAGACAATTATGATAAAATTAAATATAAAGACATAATTAAAAGTAAAGAAATGGGAAAATATGATAACAGTAATCAAAAGAAAGCAGGAGTGATTTTATTAATTTTAGATCTAGAAGACTTCAGAGAAAGGAAAAAAGGAAAATTATTAGGGATAAAAAGGGCATTTCTTCAAGAAGGCATAAAGAACCTTAATATGTATGTATGAAACACCAGAGCATCATAATATGTAAAACAAAAAATTATAGAACTGCAAAGAAAAATAGATGAATTCACTATTATAGCTGCTGACTTCAACACCTCTCTATCAATGATTGACAGATCCATAGCCATAAAAATTTTAAAGACATTTTTTAACTGAACAACACTATCAATCAGCTGGTTCTATTTTACATCTGTAGAGTTTTTTTCCCCCAAGAACTGCAGAATACACATTATTCTTAAACTCACATGGAATAGTTACCAAGTAGGCCACATTCTGGGCCATAAAACACACTTTAACCATTGTAAAAGAATAGAAATCATCTAAAATATGTTTTCAGACAACAAATAAAATTAAACTAGAAATCAATTACAGAAAACTGGAAAAACTACAAACACTTGGAGATTAAACAGTATGATTCTAAAAAGTAAATGGATTAAAGAAGAGATACATGAGAATGAAAATGTAACTCATCAAAATTTATGGGGGAGCATAATCTGTTGTCAGCAAGATAACAGATTAGTTATTTCCAAGCCTTCTCTTCTTAATAAAAACATTAAGAAACAAGTAGAGAGTGGGTAATACAATTTTATAGGAGCTCTGAAAAATAGTCAAAGGTCTACAGATATGAAGTAAAAACAACAATCAAGAAAAATTAATATTCAAATTAATCAGACATTTCACAGTAATTTTATTCACCCTTGGCCCACTCCTTTGCTGGGAGTGGTCAGGAGGAAGCAACCACTCAATTCCTCACTTCTTGTTTCTAAATATAGAAACAGAACAGAACTGATTCAAAATGTTCTAACCAATAAGGAGACTTCTTGAATAACTGGTTTCTGTTTTTCCTAACTCTGAGCTCAGATGGGAAACTGAAGCATAGCTTAGAACTCAGGATGGGAAAAGGTACAGGAAAAAGAGCAGGCACTGCTCATGAAAGCTGCAGGATAACTATAGATCTACAGACCTTTAAGGCAAGAAATTACAGGTACAAGGATACAAGACAATATCTAAAATTTTTAAGAATAAGCTAGCATATGGAAAACTATAATATGTAAAGGAACTCCTGGAAGTGGGAGAATTGAAAACACACACACAGAAGCAAAACTCACTCTTAGAAAAGGCATGAAAAGACACTATACCATCACCCCTTAGCTGATCTTAAGCCTCAGAACATGTCTTGCTTATTAGTGAAGGATTTCCTCAGAATGGAAATAGTCTGTGAAAACTAAAAGTGGATGCTTTCTCAAATGTCCAAATTTCAACAAAAATCTTGAGGAATACAAAGCAACAGTAAAACATGGCTCATTCAAAGGAAGAAAATAAAGTGATATAAGCTGTCAGTGAAGAAGCACAGGCATTGGACTTACTAGACAAAAATTTAAAGGAACATCAAATGTGTTGTAATGCTAAAGCAAAACATGGGCAACAAACTAAACAAAATCAGGAAAATAATATGTGAACAAAATGAGAATATGAAAGAAAAAGACATTTTTCTAAAAGGAAACAAAAGTAATTCTGGAACTGAAAAATATAACTGAATAATTATCAGAAGGGTTCAATAGCATCTCAAAAAGTCAGATGGCAAAATGAATAGAGACTAAGAAACATAAGGAATATCATTAAAAAGATCAATTTATGCATTATAGGACTACTTAAATGAGAAGAAAAAAGAGGGAATTATTTGAATAAATATTGACCCCAAACATCCAACATTTGAGAAAAGACACATCTACAAATTCAAACATAAAACTGCTGTGAAACACATAAACTAACGAGCAAACAAACAAATTCCATGTAGGTTGACTATATATAGACCCACATTGAGACACAGAATCAAACCATTGAAACATAAAGACAATGAGAAGATCTTAAGGTGACATCAGATTTCTCAGCAGAAACCTTAGAGGCAAGAAGGCAGTGAAATGCTGTATTAAAATGGATAATTGAAAATAACTATCAAGTAACTATTTTATATCCAGAAAAAGGGGAAATGAGGGAGAAATTAAGCTATCCAAAGATAAACAAGCTGAGAGGGAGTTTATTGCCACCAGATATGCCCTAAAAGAAATGAGAGTCCTTCAGGTTGTAATAAAAGAATACTAAAGAGTAATTGAAAGTCATATGACTACAAAGATCTATGATAAAGGTAAATACATGAGCAAATATAATAATGAGTATTAGTATATTTTGGTTTGAAAATCAACTTTTTTATTTTATACAGTATTTAAAAGACACATACAAAAATAATTATAAATCTATGTTAGTAGGTAAGTATATAATATATGGAACTAGTTATATAAAGTGGAGGAAAGGGAGCTGCATAAAAGCATAGTTTTAATATGCAATTTAAGTTAGGTTGGCATACATTTATAACAGATTGTTACAATTGTAGAATGTTACTTTACATTTTTATAAGATGGTCATTCATGTGTAGTCACAGAAGGAGACACAGAAGAAATTTAGGAAAACAAAGTTTACTATACTCACAGGTCCTAAAGCCAGGAGGTAATACTCTGGTTTCTCTTCAGATTGCGTAAATCTTTCGCTTTTTACTAAAGCCAGGAGGCACAGCAGCAAACTATATAGGACAACATGAGAAAGACACCAGGGTGTTCAGGCGATAGAAAACAGGAGCAGGGGAAATTATTAAGCCACAGTCTTTATTGGGTTTCTTCAGGAAAGGCTATGCAGGGTAGGATAAACAGCTTAAGTCTGGCTAGTTTGAATAAATTCGGAGGGTTTTGGAATCTGGGTGTGGTCTCTATTTGCCTGTACCTGGCCCTGAGATGGTTGCGGTATAGGAGTAATGCCTCCTGTGGTACCTCAAGGAAGAGGATATATGGCTCTGCATTGGTTAGTTCACATAAAAAGCAGCTTACGGATAGGACATTTTCTATTTCTAAGAATTTGCTAGCCCAGGGAGAAGCCATATCCAATTAAAATGTTTTTTAAGATGTCAAAACATCATAATATACATATATCTAGATAGATTATAGATAGATAGATGGTAGATAGATAGATAGATAGAGATAACAGATGGTGTTTGTAATTCCATGGTACCTACAAAGAAAATATCTATAGAATATACAAAAAAAGGGGGGAATGGGAGAAAAACATTAAATGTCACTCACTACAAAAAAGTGAAGTAAACACAAAGAAGTCAGTAATGAAGGCAAAAAAAGGACCAAAACTAAGACATACAGAAAATGGAAAGAAAAAAAAACAAAAGTCAAAATTAAGATCTTCCTGATTTTACATTACATCTCATATAAAAGATTAATCCCCTAATTCAACAATATAGAAGAAATGGATAAATTCCTAGAACTAACAATCTTCCTACACTGAGCCACAAAGAAGTAGAAAACCAAAATAGACCCATAAGCAGGGAGGAAATTGAAACAACTATCAAAAACCCCCCCAAAAATAAAAGTCCAGGACCAGATGACTATAGTAGTGAATTCTACCAAACATACAAAGAAGATTTGGTCCTTATGCTTCTCAAAGTCTTCCAAAACATAGAACAAGAAGCAACACTCCTTAACATATTTAATGAGGCCAGTATAACCCTGATACAAAAACCTGGTAAATGCAAGAACAAAAAAGGAAAACACACCAATATCTCTATTGAATATAGATGCAAAAATTCTATACAAAATACTAGCACTTCAAATATAACAACACATTAAAAAATATTGCATCACAATCAAGTGTAATTCATTCCAGCAACACAAAAATGGTTCAACATACATAAATCGATCAATGTAATACACCACATTAACAAAACAAAAAGCAAAAATCACAATTTTATGAATAGATGCAGAAAAGGCATTCAATAAGATATAACATTCCTTTATTTTAAAAATACTCAATAAAATGTGTATAGCAGGAAAGTACTTCAACATAATAAAGGTCATATATGACAAACCATCAGCTAATATCATACTAAATGGTGAAAAAATGAAGGCTTTTCCTCTAAAATTAAGACGAGACAAAGGTGCCCAACATCTCCACTTTTATTCATATAGTTCTGGAAGTTTTAGCTAGAGCAGTCAGGCAAGAGAAAGAAATAAAAGGCATTTATATCAGGAAAGAAGAAGTCAAGGTATCACTTTTTGCAGATGGCATGATCCTATACATATATAGAAAACCTCAAAGACTCTATTCAAACACTATTAGAAACAGTAAACCAGTACAGTAAAGTTGCAGGATGCAAAATCAATATACAAAAGTTCACTGCTTTCCTATATAGCAACAATGAAGCATCAGAAAATGAACTCAACAAAACAATTCCTTTTATTATTGCAACTAAAAAAAAATAGCTAAGAATAATCTTAACAAAGGATGTGAAGGGCCTTTATATTGAAAACTACAAAGTATTATTGGAAGAAATTGAAAAACACACAATGAAATGGAAAAATTTCCATATTCATGGATTGGAAGACTCTACATTGTTAAGATGGCCATATTACCCAAAGCAATATAAGGCAATCCCCATCATAATTGTAATATTATTATTTTTAAATAGAACGAAAAATCACCAGATTGGTATAGAACCATAAAAACACCGAATAGTGAAAGCAATCTGAAATGAAAGAATGAAGCCAGGCATGTTACCCTACCTGACTTCCAATTATACTATAGAGCCACGGTAATCAAAACAGCATGGCATTGGCAGAAAAACAGGCATACTGACCAATAGAATAAGATTAAGAGCCCAGAAATAATGCCACAAGTATATGACCAAATAATCTTCATTTGACAAGGGAACCAAAAACACACAATGGAGAAAAGAAAGCCTCTTCAATAAATGGTGCTAGGAAAATTGGAAAGCCACATGTAAAAGAATGAAACTTGACTACAGTTTCACGACAAAAATTAATTCAAAATGAATCAAAGTCCTAAATATGAGATCTGAAACTATAAATTACATAGAAGAAAACATAGGTACTAAACTCATGGGCCTTGGCCATAGAGAACAATTTATGACTTTGACCCCAAAGGCAAAAGAAGGAAAGACAAAAATAAACAAATGGGACTATATCAAACTAAAAAGCTTCTTAACAGCAAAAGAAATTGACAAAAAAAAACCAATAGGCAGACAACAAATAGGAGAAGATATTTGAAATAACATGTCCGATAAGAGGTTAATATCCAAAATATATAAAGAACTCACAAAGTTCAGCAACAGACAAGCAAACAATCCAATTTTAAAAAATGGGGAGAGGACCTGAACAGACACTTCTCCCAAGAAGACATACAAATGGCCAACAGATATATGAAAAGATGCTCATCTTCACTAGCTTTTAGAGAAACGCAAATCAAAACTACAATGAGATACCACCTCACACCTGTTACATTGCCTTTTATCAACAAGACAGGTAATAACAAGTGTTGGAGAGGCCATGGAGAAAAAGAAACCCCCATTCACTGCTAGTGGGAATGCAAACTAGTACAACCATTATGGAAAAACGAATGGTGGTTCCTCAAAAAATTAAGAATAGAACTGCCATATGACCCAGCAATCCCTCTACTTGGAATCTACCCCCAAAATTCAAAAACATTAGTTCATAAAGAAACATGCACCCCCATGTTCATTGCAGCATTATTCACAGTGGCCAAGACATGGAAACAACCAGTGTCCTTAGATAGAGGATTTGATAAAGAAGAAGTGGTACATATATACAATAGAATAATACTACTCAGCCATAATAAATGATGTCATATTGCCATTTACAACAATATGGATGGACCTTGAGAACATTATACTGAGTGAAATAAGTAAATCAGAAAAAGCTAAGAACTGTATGATTTCACACATAGGTGAGATATAAAACTGAGACTCATGGACATAGATAAAACTGAAGTGGTGACCAGGAAGAGGGGGATATGGGGCAGGGGGTGGGGGAAGGTATTAAAGAGGGACAAATAGTATAAGGTGACGGAAAATAATTTGACTTTGGGGGATAGGTATACAACATAATCAACAGTTTAAATGGTATAAAAATGTTTACCTGAAAGCTACATGTTCTTATTGATTAATGTAACCCTGTTAAATTTAATTTTCTAAATAAAATTGAAAAAATTTTTTTGTTCATTTAGAAAAAAATGTGACATGTAAAAATATATTCCATGCAAATAGTAATCTAATTTGTTGATTATAAAGGAATGTTTTGCATTTCCCATAGGTGGTGAGGGCTGTACCCTTGCAGCTGCCTGCTCAGTGATGGGTGTGGGCTCTGATATTGGTGGCAGCATTCGAATGCCTGCATTCTTCAATGGCATATTTGGACACAAACCTTCCCCAGGTAATATTATATGGTGATAAGGGTATTTCTACTTTTAGCAATACAGAAATTTGGTCCCTACCAGAATAATCTTACCTATAAACATGATTTTATATATATAAATATATATATATTTAACAATATACTTAAATTAAAATAGCTACTTTTTATTGAGCACCAGCTCTGTGTCAGGCACTCTTAAGTTTCCTACCATACTAATTGTATTTAATCTCTAGAATAACACTTTCAGGAAGTAATTATGCCCATTTGGCAGATCACAAATCTAAAAGTCAAGTATTTTAAGTAAACCTGCATATAAGGGGTCCACATGGCTTTTCAAATTATTGTTCTTGTTTTTCATCTGATAGATACCCAGTAGTGAAATTGCTGGGACCTATGAAAGTTTAATTTTTTGTTTTTTGAGGAATTATCATACTATTTTCTGTAGTGGCTGCACTATTTTACAATATAGGCAGGAGTGCATGGGGCTCCCTTTCTTCCACCTCCTTGCCAATACTTGTTACTTGTTATTTGTTTTATTTTGGATAATAGCCAACCTGACAAGTGTGAGGTAATATTTCACTTTGGTTTTTATTTCCATTTCCCTTATGATTATTGATATTGAGGCTCTTTTAATGTATCTCATGGTCATCTGTATATCTTCTTTAGAATAATGTTTATCCAGATTCTCTGTTCATTTTTTAATTGGATTATTTTTTATGTTGAATTTTATGAGTTTGTTCTATATTTTGGATATTAACTCCTTATTTGCAAACTCCAAATTTGCAAATATTTCCTCCCATTAAATGGGTTGGCTTTTCATTTTGCTGATGTTTTCCTTCACTGAGAAAAAGCTTATAAATTTTATGTAATCTTGTATATTTTTGCTTTTATCATTCTTGCTTGAGGAGACATAGCAAAGAATGTATTACATAGGCCAGTGTCAAAGAGTTTATTGAATATGTTTTCTTCTTGAAATTTTATGGTTTCTGGTCTAATATTAATGTTTTAATTTTATTTTTGTATATGGAGTAAGTGGTCTAGTTTCATTTTTTTTCCAAGTAGCTGTCCAATTTTCTCAATACCATTTATTGAAAAGGTTCTCTTTTTCCATCATATTTTCTTCCCTCCTTTGTCATAGATTAATTTATTGACCATATAAGCCCAGGTTTATTCTGGTATCTATAAACTGTTTCACTGATCTATGTGTCTATTTTTGTGCTATTACCACATTGTTTTGACTACTATAATTTTGTAGTATAATTTGAGGTGTGGAAACATACTTCCAGTTTGGGGTTTTTTTTTCAAGATTTCTTTGGCTATTTGGAATCTTTTGGGGTTCCATATTAATTTAAGATTATTTTTCAAGTTCTTTGAAAAGGTCCATTGATATTTTAATAGGAACTGAATGAAATCTGTATATGACTTTTAATATATAGAAATTGTACTTTTAAAGTATAGAAATTTTAAGACTATTAATTCTTCCAATCTATGAACACATAATATCTTTCCATTTATTTCTGTCAGCTTTTTTTTTTATCAATATCTTATAATGTTTTGAGTACAGGTATTTTACCTTCTTAAATAAGTTTTTTGTTATTTATTTGATACAGTTATAAATGGATTTTTTCTTCATTCATCTTTCTCATAGTTCATATATTAATATACAGGGGTTGGCAAAAGTAGGGGTACAGTTGCATTGTAACATTCTTTTGAGTTACTAAAGCTATTATCATAATCGTAACCTGCATGTCCTTTTCCACACAAACAACTATAAACCTACTTTGCTAACCTCTGTATAAAAACACAACCAATTTTTGTATATTAGTTTTGTATCCTGTAATATTACTGAATTTATTTGTTCTAATAATTTTTGGTGGAGTATGTAGGGTGTTCTATAGTTAATATCATAATATCTACAAGTAGTGACAATTTTATTTATTCCTTTCCAATTTGGATGCCTTTTATTTCTTTTTCTTGTCAAATTACTATGGCTAGGACTTCATGTACTTAAAAGTTTTTAGCTGTCCTATTGATGATTTCTTGTTTAATGTCATTGTGATCAGAAAAGACACTTGGTGTCATTTCATCTTCTTCAATTTGCTAAAGATTATTTTGCATACTGTAATATGGTCTGTCCTGGAGAATGATCTGTGCAATTGAGAGGAAAGTGTATTCTTCTGTTGTTGAATGAAAAATGATATCAATGTCTATTGGGTTCATTAAGTGCAATGTATACTTCATGTTCATTATTTTCTTGTTGATTTCAGTCTGGGTGATCTATTCATTACTTGAAATGGGGTATTGATATTATTTTGCTGTAGTCAATTTCTCCCTTCATCTTAGTATTTCATTAATGTATTTGGATGAACCGATATGGGTTGTGTTTATATCCACAACTGTTATAGCTATGTGAAGAATTAACCACTTTATAATTATGTAATGACCTTCTTTATTTCTTGTTACTGTTTTTAGCTTAAGGTCTATTTTCTTTGATGCAAATACAGTACTTGCATACTTTCTTTTGGTTTCCACTTGCTTAGAATATCTTTTTTATCCCTTCATTTTGAAACTCTCTGTGTCTTTAAAGCAAAAGTGAGTCTCTTGTACACAGCATGTAGTTGGGTTTTGGTCTTGTGTTTTGTTTTTGTTTTTGTCTTATGTGTTTTTATTTTATTTTTTTACCCATCCAACCATTCTGTACCTTTTGATTGAAGAATTTAATTCACTTACATTTAGAATTTTATTGAAATGTTAAGACGTAGTACTGCCATCTTATTACATTTTAATTGTTTTCTGGTGGTTTTATATTATGATATTTTCTTTTTCCCTCTGCTTCTGCCTACCTTTGTAAATTGGTAACTTTCTGTGATGGTAGGCTCTATTTTCCCTTTCTTACCATTTGTGCATCTGCTTTACCTCTTTGCTTTGTGGTTACCATAAAGTTGCATAAGATATATCATAAATAAAATATTTCATTTTAAGCTAATAGCAACTTAACTTAGTCTACAAAGCTTACCCTTTTACTCTCCCCTTTATATTTTTTATGTCATTATTTAGCCCTTCTTATATTCTGTATTTGCATTATTGTAGAAGTTATATTACTTTGATACTCTTTTCTTTTGACTTCTATGTTATAGTTAAGTGGTTAACACACCTTACTATTTCAGATTTAGAGGTATCTACATTTCTACTTTGACTATATATTTATTTTTACTAGTGTGTTGCATGCTTTCATATGGTTTATATTACTGATGAGTGTTTCCTTAATTTCAGCTTGAAAATCTTCTTTTAGCATTTATTTCAAGTCAGGTATAGTTTTAAGAATTCCTTCAGCTCTTGTTTGTGTAGGGAAATTTTTTATTTCTCCTTAATATCTGAAAGATTACTTGGCTCGATTGAGCATTCTTGGCTGTCATTATTTTTCTTTTAACACTTTGAATATGTCATTCCTCTCTCTCTTGGCCTGTAGAATTTCTGCTGAAGAAATCTGCTGATAGCTTAATGTGGGATCCTTTGTAGAGTACAATTTTTTCCTGGCGGCTTTTGTTTTTCATTAAATTTATTCGGATGACATCAGTTAATAAGATAATATAGTATACAAGTATATTATACATCATCTGTATATTGTATTGGGTGCCCACCACCCAAAGTCAAATCTTCTTCTATTACCATATATTTAGACCCCTTACCCTTTACCTTTACCATTCCCTCTGGTAACCACCATACAGTTGTCTGTGTCTCTGTGTTTCAGTTTTACAACATGGATGAACCTGAAGAATACCATGTTAAGCAAAATAAGTCAGAAAAAGCTAAGAACCTTATGATTTCACTCATATGAGGGTTCGTGTCTTATTTTGGACAGCTAACCTGAGTATCTAACCTTTCAGGTGTGGTCTCTAATGACGGTCAGTTTCCTGTGGCCAGGGGAGCCCAGGAGGTGTTTCAATGCACTGGCCCAATGTGTCGCTATGCTGAAGACCTGGCCCCCATGCTGAGGGTCATGGCAGGACCTGGGATCAAAAAGTATGTTTGCTTCTTTATCTTATCTCCTTCCTGTCCAGACTTTCATTCTCTCTGTTCATTAGAGAAATAGAGGTAAATTTCCAGTATTCAACCAAAGAATTAGAGGGTTTTTTGTTGTTGGTGGTATTTGTTTGTTTGTGGGGTTTTTTTTTGAGAGAGAGAGGTGTTGTATGTGTGGATATCATGCTTCACAGACTGGGAAGATAGTTTGTAAAAATATTTTACTGTGTAAAAATATTACACAAAGCCCTGGCCGTTTGGCTCAGTGGTAGAGCGTCGGCCTGGCGTGCAGAAGTCCCGGGTTCGATTCCCGGCCAGGGCACACAGGAGAAGCACCCATCTGCTTCTCCACCCTTCCCCCTCTCCTTCCTTCCTCTCTCTTCCCCTCCCGCAGCTGAGGCTCCTTTGGAGCAAAGATGGCCCGGGCGCTGGGGATGGCTCCTTGGCCTCTGCCCCAGGTGCTAGAGTGGCTCTGGTCGCAACAGAGCGACACCCCGGAGGGGCAGAGCATCGCCCCCTGGTGGGCGTGCCGGGTGGATCCCGGTCGGGCGCATGCGGGAGTCTGTCTGACTGTCTCTCCAGTTTCCAGCTTCGGAAAAATATAAAAAAAAAAAAAAAAAAAAGATCTCATTAGAATTAGGGGACTACCTAATAAAACTTATATAAACAAGTTTCATTAAAAAAATATTTCACAAAGAAAGGCCTATTTGGGGATGCAAACAATTATTGCTGTTCATTTAGCAATTTGAATATATAGATGTATCTTATTTTATATTAAGCTTTTCTGGTACTTTTGCCATCTGTCACCACGTGTTTTCAATACTTACTGGGATGTTGATAATGTATAGAAATCTCTCTTTCCATTTATAGCTCCTTATCACATTCTCCGCAGCAGCAATTTCAGTGTTTCTATTTTTGGCAAAACTATGATTTCCTCATCTAGCTTTTGCATTCAGAAAATGATCCCACATTCTACCTCACCAAGAAAATGCAATCTGTGAAATTTTCTTTAGTTTTTTAGATCAAACTTTCTAGTTCCCCAGCCATGAATTTCTCATTTTTTATTTTAGAGTGTAGAAAATGTCTTTCTTTTTGCTTTAGTATATCAATACTTTGAACTGTGCTCTGGATCTCATGTTCTGGTGCTCTTTCAGCTCTTTGTTCTGTTACTTGTTTTACCTTCCTTGGTTTCAACTTTATTTATCTATATATACATATAATATATGTTTGTGTTTATACACATTATATATATATAAGTATATATATATATGTATGTATGTGTATATGTGTGTGTGTGTGTATATTCATTCCTATTTGTTGTCATTAAACCTGCCTAAACTACATACTGGTTTCTACCTTCCCACCACTAAAATTTTGTTGTCAAGTTCTCTGATCTTGTAACTGGTGACTTTATTGACTAGTCTTTCCTTCTTGAAACAATCTCTACCTTGGATTTTGTTATGCACACACTTCTGATATAGCTTCCATATATGTCCTTCCCTTTTATTTCTCTTGGTGGCTCATCATTAAAATATTGGTACTCTAAAGGGTCTTGGCTCTCTTCATTCTTCTCTCTTTGCTCGGCCTCCAGGATGACTCCATTTACACCTGCTACTGCAATTACCTTACATATATAGGGGATTCAGAAATCTGTATCTCCAGTTCTTTCTTTTCACCTTAACTTCAGTAGTGTGTATTAATTGACATACTGGGCATCCCAATGACCTAAAATTCAATATGTCTAAAACTGATTTCATTCTTCATTTAAGCCCCACAAAACTGATTTGATACTTCTGTTCTTCCCCATTCCAGTGGCCGCACCAAAATCAACCCAGTCACTAAAATGCCTGATTCTTCATCTCTATTACTCCTTCTGTCTAAGCAATCTCCATTGAATATTACCTCATACTTATTCTGTACATCATTAAATTTCTATCACCATGGTTACAATTCTGGTATAGGCTACAATAATTTCTTACCTGGACTACTACTAGAACCTTCTGACTTTTAATTCCATCTTCAATCTTGACTAATCCAAACTGTTCTCTCTTGTAGGCAGAGCAATATTCTTAAAAGAAAATCTGGATTATATTTCTGGCACAAAATTCTGAAAAAAAAATTCCATGAAGCAAAAACTCAATTGTTAGGATTAAACTAATGAGTATATATAAGTAATTTGTTCATACCAGTTTCTTTTTATTCTTCCACAGATTAAAACTAGATGAAAAGGTACATTTAAAGGACTTGAAATTTTACTGGATGGAACATGATGGTGGTTCATTTTTAATGTCCAAAGTGGACCAAGATCTCATTCTGGCACAGAAAAAGGTAATTATAAATATAATCTCTTTAATGGAATTCTTATTTAGGCCAATAGATGTCATTTTGACCCTTTTTACTTTACTATCTGCCAGATATTTCTGTGTCAGCATATAGAATTAAGGTGATCACAATAGCTGTACTAAGTCATTTTTGGTGCTATTTTTATAGTTATTTTTGATATTTTTTAATTATAAAATGAAAGATTTGAAAAATTATGTATAATAAAGCAAAGAAAGAAATTGCTCAGAGGTAACTGCTATTACTATTTTGTCATAGCTATCCAGTTTTCTTATGGTTATGTGTAGATGTAAATTTTATATAATTGAAATCATACTGCATATGTAACAATCATAATCTGCTTTTTATATTTTAAATACTTCTATAATCAAATTCAGAGAAGACGATTAAGAGAAAGAACCCTGTGAAATTTTAAAAATACTTAAAAAAACTACAGTAAATCAATATGTGACACCATTAAAAATAATACAGATTATTATTTGGAAAAGATGGAATTGTATATCTCTAATGTCAATAAAATTTATTTAAGAACTCTCACAGTAAGGTAAACAAGTGTCTTAATTAAAGTCATGTAATCCCTAAATCAGAATCATCCCGATATACCAGAAACAACTAATAGAAAATGATTTTACAATACCTATGAGTATGTTGAAACATATGTGTGAAACCTAAATAAAACAATTGTAAACTTGAAAACTATTAAAGATCACTGTAATATATGAAGACAGACATAGCAGTTCCTTCTCTCCTGGCATGAAAAGTTTCTGTTGAGAAATCCATGTATTGCCTTAATAAGAGTGCCCTTGTAACTAACTTCTCTCATTGCTTTTGCTGATTTTAAGGTTCTTTCTCTCTGATCTTTGACAATTTAATTTTAAGGTGTATGGTGTACCCCTATTTATATTCAACCTATTTGGGATCTTTTGGGATTCATGACTATGGATGTACAGGAACCTGGCTTTAACCAGGTTTGGGAATTTTTCTGCCATTATTGCTTTAAATATACTTTCTGTCCCTTTATATTTCTCCTCTCCTTATACAATTCCCATAATGTAAAATTTGTTTATTTTCACTGTGTCTCATAATTCCCATAGGCTTTTTTCACTCTTTTTTTATTTTTTTTTAATGCTTCTCTGGGTAATTTCTAATGTTCAGATCACTGATTCTTCTGCTTGGTGAAGTCTACCTTTTAAACTCTCTATTGAATTCCTCAGTTTGATTATTATATTTTTTATTTATTTGGATTTCTGAGTGTTTTGATGGTTGCTCTTTCTTTGTTGCACTTCCCATTTTGTTCATGCATCATTTTTCTAATTTTCTTTAGCTGTTTCTTTGTGTTTTCTTGTAGTTTACAAAACATCCTTAAGAGAATTATTCTGAATTTCTTGTCAGTTTATTTATCTCCACTTCTTTAGATCAGTTATTAAAGCATTATTTGTTTCCATTGGTGTTGTCATGTTTATTTGGCGTGTGTGTGTGTGTGTGTGTGTGTGTGTGTGAGAGAGAGAGAGAGAGAGAGAGAGAGAGAGATCTCCTTGCTTTCTTACATTGGTATATGTGCATATGAATAATCAGGCAAAGACAGATCTTTACCAGCCAGCTCAGTTTTGATTTCTGGGTATATCCTTCAGCAGGGTGAGGGTGCTGTTATGGTCTATTTTAGGTGGAATACTGTTCAGGCTCTGAGGGTAAGGATGCAGTTCTGCTTCTGGTTGAGAAAAGTTGGATAGGACTGCCGACTTTATTTCCTACATAAGCGAGGATTAGGTTTGGCTTTTGATTGCCTGAATTCCCTGTTTAGTCTTCGTAGATGGTCAAGAATGGATACTATATTCAGTTGTAGATGGAGCTATGAATTAGCTTCTCTGACTGGCTTACTTCATTTAGCATAATATTCTCCAAGTCCATCCATGCTGTTGCAGAAGGTAAGATTTATTTCTTTTTCCAGCCAAGTGTACTATTCTATTGTGTAAATGTACACAGCTTTTCTTTTCTACTCATCTACTGATGGGCACTTGGGCTGTTTCCAGATATTGGCTATTGTAAGTAATTCTGCAATGAACATAAAGGTGCATATATTCTTTAGAATTAGTGTTTCAGGTATCTACAGATACATTTCCAGAAGTGGAATCACTGAGTCAAAAAGCAGTTCCATTTTTTAATTTTTTTTTCTCATTTTTCTGAAGCTGGAAACAGGGAGAGACAGTCAGACAGACTCCCGCATGCGCCCGACCGGGATCCACCCGGCACGCCCACCAGGGGCGAAGCTCTGCCCACCAGGGGGTGATGCTCTGCCCATCCTGGGCGTCGCCATGTTGCGACCAGAGCCACTCCAGCACCTGAGGCAGAGGCCACAGAGCCATCCCCAGCGCCCGGGCCATCTTTGCTCCAATGGAGCCTTGGCTGCGGGAGGGGAAGAGAGAGACAGAGAGGAAAGTGCGGCGGAGGGGTGGAGAAGCAAATGGGCGCTTCTCCTGTGTGCCCTGGCCAGGAATCGAACCCGGGTCCATTTTTTAATTTTTGAGTAAACATCATACTGTTTTCCACAGTGGCTGCATCAGTCTGCATTCCCACCAGCAATGCTCAAGGGTTCCCTTTTCTCTGCGCCTTCTCCAGCCCTTGTTTGTTGACTTATTGATGATAGCCATTCTAACAGGTGTGAGGTGATATCTTATTGTGGTTTTAATTTATATCTCTCTGATGATTAGTGACATTAAGCATCTTTTCATATGTCCACTGGCGATCTGTATGTCCTCTTTGAAAAAGTGTCTGTTGAGATCATTTGCCCACTTTTTTTGATCATTTGTTTTCTTGATATTGAATTATATAAGTTCCTTATAAATTTTGAATATTAACCCTTTATCAGATGTATCATTAGTTAATATGTCCTCCCATTCAGTGGGCTGCCTTTTCATTTTGTTGATGGTACCTTTTGCATTACAGCAACGTAAGTCATGTGCTCGCTCTGTGTGTGTGTATGTGTGTGTGTGTGTGTGTCACTTTTGTTGATTGATTTTAGAAAGAGGAAAGGAAAGAGAGAGAAGTGTTCATTTGTTGTTCTACTTAGTTGTGCATACATTGGTTACTTCCCATATGTGCCCTGATCAGGGATCCAACCAACAACCTTGGCATATCAGGACAGTGCTCTAACTGACTGAGCTCAATGGCCAGGGTCTTCTTTTTCTCTATTTTTGAAACTAATTTGATATCCATATCTGAACAAAAGTGGCTCCTCACATTACACCAAGGGACTCAAGAGGCTTCTAACATGACTATGCATTCAAAACCAACAAATGGAACCTAAGTGTGGCCTGCAGATCCAAGGGAGTCAGCAAAGTTGCCACATTCCAGCTCTCAGGTATTGAGAATAAGAAACCTGGATAGTGCACAACCAGACAGATATCCTTGAGTGAGATTATTCATGGAATGCCTGAGGGATGATTGCAGTATGACATTGGAGAGGGATAGAGAGAAGTTAGAAAGAAGAGGAGCAGGAAGAAATTGCCAAGGCAGTTCTCCTCCCCTGGATGACACTGTAAATTGATGAGGCTTTTGGTAGCACCAACAGCAAACTCCCTGGTACACTGGAAAATGAACCACAGTTTACATTAAATGCATTTAAAAGACATACATAGAACATCACACCCAACAGTAGTGGAATACACATTCTTCTCAAGTGCACATGGAGCAGTCTCTGGGATATATCATATGATTAGACACAGAAAAGGTTTTAGCAAATTTAATAAGACTGAAATAATAACTATCTTTTTTTTTTTTTTTTTTTTTGTATTTTTCTGAAGTTGGAAACAGGGAGGCAGTCAGACAGACTCCCGCATGTGCCCGACCGGGATCCACCCGGCATGCCCACCAGGGGGCGATGCTCTGCCCATCTGGGGCGTTGCCCTGTTGCAACCAGAGCCATTCTAGCGCCTGAGGCAGAGGCCATGAAGCCATCCTCAGCGCCCGGGCCAACTTTGCTCCAATGGAGCCTTAGCTGTGGGAGGGGAAGAGAGAGACAGAGAGGAAGGAGAGGGGGAGGGGTGGAGAAGCAGATGGGCCCTTCTCCTGTGTGCCCTGGCTGGGAATCGAACCCGGGACTCCTGCACGCCAGGCTGATGCTCTACCACTGAGCCAACTGGCCAGGGCCATAACTACCTTTTCTGACCACAATAGTATGAAGCTAGAAATCAAGAACATGAAGAAAGCTGGGAAAACCTACATCTATATAAAAACTAAACAACACATCTGTGAACAATCAACGTATTAAAGAAGAAATTAAAAGGGAAATAAAAATTGTCTTGAAACAAATAAAACACATATATAAAATTCTAGAGATGCTGCTAAGGCTTATTTAAACAGCATTATAAACCAAAAGAACCTGAGCAAAGTTAGAGCATTCTCTCTAACAAAAGCAGAATATACATTCTTCTCAAGTGAACGTCAAACATTTTCCAGTATAGACTATGTGTTAAACTACAAAATAATGTTCAAAAAATTCAAGAGGATTAAAATCATGTCAAATATCTTCTCTGTCCATAGTGCTATAAAGCTAGAAATAACAACACAAGAAAAAGTAGAACACTCACAAACACATGGAAATTAACAACTGGTAGATTAAAGAAAAAAAATTTAATTTTATTTAGAAAATGTATATATTATTCCACTTGATGTTATCTTATGAATCCCTTGGTCTCTTTTCACATTTTTTTATTATTTCTTTTTGCTCCTCAGACCCAATGATTTCAAGTGATCTGTCTTCAAGTTTGTTTTGTTAATTTCTTATTCCGCATGTTTCAGTTTTCTGTGGAAACGTTTTTAGTGAATTTTTTACTTCATTTACTCTGTGTTGTAGTTCCAGAATTTCTGGTTGTTTATTGTAATTTATATCTGTGTTTATATTGCAATTTTATTCATATAATTTCCTGATTTTCATTTGTCCATGATATTCTTTAACCCACTGAACATTTTTAAGACACTTGTTTTAAAATCTTTGTCAAGTAAGCCATAAGTCTGTGTTTCTTTAAGAATTATTACTAGAGATTTATTTTGTTCCTTTGAATGAGATATGCTTCCCTTTTTCTTTTCATGCCTTGTTATCTTTTATAAAATTGAATATTTAAAATAATATCTACCTCTCCTCATCTTTGTGGAATGGCTTTGTGCAGAGGAAGTGCTTTACTAATTAACCTGGCCTAAATATTTAGTGTTCTCTCAAAACACTAAATGGGTCTTTCTTGGTCCTGCATATTTTAAAATTCCAGTTTGTCTGTACCTGTGACTAGTTTTTAATGACTTAATTTCTCTAAATGTCTCATCCTTGCTTCTCATGCCACAGCTCCAACCACTGCTTTTGACAGCTGCCAACCTGATATAAAAACTATGCCTCTATTCCCATCAGTGCTCCCTTTCAGGCAAGAGAAAAATCATTGTTTCAGGGTGCCTTATACTAGCCCAAACTGTCCAAGCAAATTCTACTTTTTTCTATCCATCCCAAGGTAGAAGTTAGTAGTTGGGTGACTTCCTCCCAGTCTTTTCTGCACTGTGCCAGGAAAGGGGTGGGACTAGAATGAGCAAAGGTGCCATGAGATTTCTTAGTATTTTGAGTGTAGATTCTCTTTTTTAATTCTTTGCTTTATTGCTGCAGTTTCTTAACTGGTTTCCAGAGATCTCACAGAGCTACTTTGGTCTGTGTGTTGGTGTCTCCATGAAGAAATGAGAGCCTGGAGCTTCCTTGTCAGCCATTTTGCTGACATCTCTCTTCAATTATATCTTTTTTATAAACATGTTTGTCTGTTGTTGTATCTTCATTTTCAAAGGTTGTGGCTCACCTGGAAAATATGCTAGGAGCCTCGGTTCAACATGTTAAACTGAAACAAATGAAGTATTCTTTTCAATTATGGGTCACAATGATGTCAGCAAAGGGACATGATGGGAAGGTATGTTCACTACTTTCCTTCCTTCTTTTATAAATATTTATTGACTTTCAATTGTGGTTCATATGTTGTAGATAGGGAGGAATAAATTTCATAAGCAAATAGGTGACATAGTTAAAGATTATACAGTTTGATGAGTACTAAACTAGTATAAACATATATGGTTGTAGGATCACAGAGGGCAGGCCCATCTCCATGTGAAATTCAGAGAAACTTTCTGGTGGAGGAGTTGCTATCCACCAATAGTTGAATAATTTGGAGGCCTTACCCAGTTAAAGAAGTGATAAAAGGTGTTCCAAGCAGAGGTAACATTGTGGATATGAGCACAGGGGCATGATGTTTATTCTAATATAGCATGTGCTGGGTATCAAAGCATTTAGGCTTTAATAAAGCATAAAGTGATTAGGTCACCCTAATTGTCAAGATCCCACTTTGCCTCCCCCATCAGTGGTATGTAGGGATTTGCACACAGTTATCTGCATTCTTACTGTGTATTTTCACCCTCCTGTTATTTGCTAAGTTTGAGAGTTGATGTGGGTTCTTGTGAAAGATGCTTTAATTATGATTTCTTCAGCCTTGTTGAGGATTTTAAATATTAATTTGTTAAGAGTAATAAGTTGAACTTGACATTATGGCCCTGGCCAGTTAGCTCAGTGTTGGCCTGGATGTGAACATCCTGTGTTCAATCCCTGGTCAGGGCATACATGAGAAGCAACCATCTGCTTCTCTTCTCCTCCTCCCTCTTCTGTCTCTCTCTCTCCCCTTTTTGTAGCCAGTAGCTTGATTGGTTCAAGCATCAGCCCTGGGCGCTAAAGATAACTCGGTCCGAATGTTGGCCTCAGTTGCTGAGGATAGCTCAATTGATTGGAGCATCATCCCCAGATGGGGGTTACTAGGTGAATCCTAGTCAAGGCACATACAGGAGTCTGTGTCTCTATCTCCCCTCTTCTCACTAAATAAATAAATAAATAAATAAATAAATAAATAAATAGACATTTGACATTATGAAGTATATGCTGGCCATTAGGAATATGTATGTGGGAGTGTGACAGACCCAAATTCAAATCACAAGCTACTTACTAGCTTTTTTCTTTTTGGTGGGAGAGTTCTTATCTATTCTTTACCAATCTGTGAATTGAAGGTACTGATACCTATGTTACAAGATTATTTTTTCTTTTTATTAAAGAAGTGGGGAGGTATAGAGACAGACTCCAACATACCCCCTGACCCGGATCTACCCAGCAAGCCCCTTGGATGATGCTCTCTACCAATCTGGGGCCATTGTTCTGTTGCTTGGCAACTGAACTATTTTAGTACCTGAGGCAAGGCCAGAGAGCCATCCCGGGGTCAACTTGCTCAAACCAATTGAGCCATGGCTGCAGAAGGAGAAGGGGGAGAGACAGAGACAGAACAGTGAGTAGGAAGGTTAGAGAAACAGATGGTCGTTTCTCCTGTGTGCCCTGACTGGAAATCAAACCCAGGACTTCCACACACCAGGCCAAAGCTCTACCATTGAGCCAACCAGCCAGGGCCACAAAATTATTTTCTGAATTAAGAATATTGCGCCTGACCAGGTGGTGGCACAGTGGATAGAGCATTGGATTGGGATCCAGAGGACTCAGGTTTGAGACCTAGAGGTTACCAGCTCTAGTGTGGGCTCATCTGGCTTAAGTATGGGCTCACCAGCTTGAGTGTGGGGTTGCTGGCTAGAACGTGGGATCATAGACATGACCCCATGGTCACTAGCTTGAGCCCAACAGTCACTGGATTGAAGCCCAAGGTTGATGCCCTGAGCCCAAGGTCACTGACTTGAGCAAGGTGTCACTCACTCTGCTACAGCACCCCCACTCAAAGCATGTATGAGAAAGCAATCAATGAACAACTAAGGAGCCACAAAGAAGAATTTCTCTCCCTGTCTGTCTGTCCCTATCTGTCCCTCTCTCTGTCTCTATCACAAAAGAAATATTTCTTGTGGGCCTGAACAGCAGTAGTGGTGCAATGGATAGAGCATCAGCCTGGAATGCTGAGGACCCAAGTCCAAAACCCCAAGGTCACTGGCTTGAGCATGGCTCATCCAGCTTGAGCGTGGGGTTGCTGACTTGAGCGTGAATCATAGACGTGACCCCATGGTCGCTTGCTTGAGCCCAAAGGTCGCTGACTTAAACAAGGGGTCACTATCTCTGCTGGAAGCCCCCGATCAAAGCACATATGAGAAAGCAATCAATGAACAACTAAGGTGCTGCAACAAAGAATTGATACTTCTCATCTCTCTCCCTTTATGTCTGCCTATCTCTATCTGTCCCTCTCTCTCTTTCTCTGTTTCTGTCACCCACAGACACACAGAAAAATCAATCTACTTTCTATATCTATTGATTTGCTTATTCTAGACATTTCAAATAAATGGAACCATACATTGTGTGGTGTTTTATTACTGGATTCTTTCACTTAGCATAATGTGGGTGTTTTTGTTTGTTTTGGAGGGAGATTGTTTGGGTTTTTTTTACATTTTATCCATGTTGTATCAGTACCTTATTTCTTTTTTTTTTTTTTTTTTTTGTGGCAGAGACAGAGAGAGGGAAAGATAGGGACAGACAGATAGGAAAGGAGAGAGATGAGAAACATCAGTTCTTTGTTGCGGCTCCTTAGTTGTTCATTGATTGATTTCTCATATGTGCCTTGACCCAGGGGCTACAGCAGACCAAGTGAACCCTTGCTCGTGCCAGTGACCTTGGGCTTAAGCTAGTGAGTCTTGCTCAAACCAGATGAGCCCACGCTCAAGCTGGTGACCTCGGGGTCTTGAACCTGGGTCCTCCACATCCCAGTCCGACGCTCTATCTACTGTGCCACTGCCTGGTCAGGCAGTACCTTATTTCGTTTTATGTCTGGATAATATTTTATCCAATAATTCATGAATCTGCTAAAAACGTTCTTAACCACACTTTTTTTGAGAGAATACTTATATTTTTTGTTAGCACTTTGGTAAGTTTATTTTCACATTTACATTTTAATCTCTTCTTTTCCTAGTTCTTTTTTTTTAATTAAATATATTGGGATGACAATGGTTAATAAAATTTTCTTCAATTTCAGGAACCTGTGAAATTTATAGATCTACTTAGTGACAATGGGAAGCCTATCAACCCTCTATGGGAATTGATCAAATGGTGCCTGGGCCTATCAGCGCACACCATCCCTGCCATTGGTATATAAATCATCTTTTCTCTGGTTTGATGTTATTAGGGGAGGGAAGGATGCCTTACCAAAAATGTAAAAACCTCTTGCAGCAATCTGAGGAAAGCTGAAATATATGAATAATAAATTAGTATCCATTATATGTTGACATCGCATTATGGCTAAGCACTGTCCTGTGCATTTTATCCCATTGATTTGCAAAGTATCTATTATAATGTCCATTTTATAAATTTAGAAACCTTAATTCATAAAGGTTATAAGGCTACCAAGTTAAGGAGTACTCTTCAGATGTTTGTCTTACAATCTCAAATGCTGAGATAGGATATTTTCTATGTGTCATGCATTGTGTTTAAATATCTAAACAGAAATTTTGGACAATATATTTTACTTTAGGTATAGGTCCATTTGGGCATATTTTGGTGAATTAACATAATCAAAATATTAATTATTGGTCCTGTAGAGTAAGTTTAGTATAAGCAGCTCACCAAAGAAATTAGTGCAGCTATGGATACTTGTTGCAGAATTGGTGATTGTTGTTATTGTAAAGAAATGCTCATTGAGTACCTAAGTACCAAATATTAGATTTTTGGTACCTTTGCATGTGTTATCTCTTTAAATATTTAAGAGAGTCTGATAGAATAAGTAATGTCATCTCTTTATAGTCAGAAGCTGAGGCAAATAGATATTGGTTAATTTATTTCAAACTCAGGTCTAATCTTAGCTTTTCTAGATAATAGCTTGCTTAACCTTCATTCTATACTTTATATTGTCAGTGCATCTATAAACTAGAATTAATAAAAGTGTATTACCTATGTGATTGAGTGGATTAAATATGTATTTCTTGCATTGTTTTGCTAGTTAAATGAGATTATGCATCTAAACATCCTAACCATGCATATATTGGGAATTTCAAGTTTATAAAGATGAAACTACAAATCTTGGAACATCATAAAAATCAATAAATAGGAGCTATTTTTCTTATTGTTGTTATTATTATATAGCTCTAGTAATGTCTCCATCATCAGAAAAAAAACTGTGCCTTCACTGGATATATTATTATGGTATCATGAGGGAAATAATTTTAAGAACAATGAACACTCAATGCACTTATTTGCCAAATATATATCAGAGTTACTTTTCTTCAAAAGAATCTTGACAGTATTCTAGTCACTGATGTCCTCTTTTTTGTGAATAGCAATAAAAATTCAAGGACAGAATACTGATATTGAATCTAAGGAACTTAGGTTATCCTATGCTAGCTCGATTCATGCAAAAATGAATCACATTTTATCATCCTAGAAAATGTCAGAGGCTTAGCTGAGCTGCCATGTGTTGAGATGGCCAATAAAAGCAACAGGCCAGAATAAGGTAGCAATAGCCAGAGGGAAAGGGGGGTGGAGGTAGGGAGTAAGAGGAAAATAGAGGTGGAAAGAAACTTGGAATGGGGCATTGGAGGCATAATGTGGTGTGTAGGTGGTGTTGTTATATTGAGTGGGACACTTGAAACCATGTCAACACAATAAATTAAAAGTAAAACGCAACAGTGAAGCGTTTAGTCACAGTGATAGTATAAGCAGGAAGCTAAAACTGGAGAAAACTATATTCCTCTCTTTTCCATTTCCCCCTATGAAAATTTGCATCAGTGAAGGGCCAAATAGATTAGCACAAATGTGGAGATCTACTCACTGTTGAAAAAGACCTGAACAAAGGGCTCCGCAGTTTTACAGACCCTGAGGACAGGAATAGCATCAGGGAGAGAAACTAGGAGTTGAAAAGTTCTGAATAGTGAGTTAAAATAGGGAAAGTGTCTTCGAGGTTTCCTCTACCTCTTCCATAAAGAAGCCTCAGCAAAGACACCTGAAGAAAACTTCTGTCAAAGGCCTCAAATAAAGAAAGTGCCTTGGGCCTGACCAAGCGGTTGCCTAGTGGATAGAGCTTCGGACTGGGACACAGAGGACCCAGGTTCAAAACTATGAGGTCACCGACTTGGGTGCAAGCTCATCTGGTTTGAGCAAGGCTCACCAGCTTGAGCCCAAGGTTACTGGTTTGAGCAAGGGGTCACTCAGTCTGCTGTAGCCCCCCAGTCAAGGCACATATGAGAAAGCAATCAATGAACAACTAAGGAGCCGCAATGAAGAATTGATGCTTTTCATCTCCCTTCCTGTCTGTCTGTCCTTATCTGTCCCTCTCTATGTCTCTGTCACAAAAAATAAAAAGAAGGTGCCTTGGCTAAGAATGCATATATGTACAAGAACATCATAGGCTACAAGACCAGAGTCCCTGACTGCAACACCCTATAGAAGTTTCAGTGCACTGGCTGTGTACCATATCTGGTTTGGGGAGGAAAGGCTGTTGTTCACCCTCTTGAGTCTTGCCAAATAAATTTTTTTGTAGTTGCTGATAGTCACACCTGAAAAATCAAACAAGGATTTTAGCCATAAGCTGGACTCTTCTGATAAAAATGTTCCAAATCCAAACCATAGTAAAAAAAAAAAAATAGTCACAGAGATATACATTGCAGCATGTGTTATAACAACAGAAAATTAGAAGCATCCTAAATGTTTCACAACAGAGGAGTAGGTGGTGAATTATGACCCATATGTAGGATAATATTGTATGCAGGCACTTAAGGCCATGTTTAGGAAGATATGTTGATAAAATGTGTATAGATGTTAAAATGGTGAGTGGAAAACTTGGAAAAATTTACATACTACATTATAAACTCTCCTATAAGATACAGTGTATGCATAGAAAAAAATACATGGACTAAGTATACTAACATTTTTAATTATTTTCCGTGGCTACTATATTTTTTAGTGAGTTTTTTCTACTTTAATTTTTTGAATTTTTATTAGACTTATGTGTCCCTTTTATAACAGGAACAGTAAACTTATTTTTAAAAATAAACTATTTTAAAATGAATAAAATATTAATATTAAATATGATTTATTAAGGACATAGGATGTATACTTTACTGTGAGAAATATGTATATATGTATGTATTAATTAGCTTTTCATAAAATAATTTAAAACTTGAAGATACATTAGATAAAATTCTCTAAAAGTATAATTTTATTATAAAGTTTCCTAAGAATTATATGCATGAATGTTTATTGCAGCATGTGAATTTTGGACAAAGTTGAGATGCCCAACAATCACAAGCTAGTTAAAAAGAAGCTATGATGAATTTTTACAATTAAAATAATTTACAGTCATAAAATTCCTTATGATATTCTGTGGGCAAAGCTGAGCTCTATATATAGCATTACCAAAAATACTAGGTGTTAAAATGAAGTAGTCAACAATGTACATGTATGGCTGGCAAGGTTGTAAGGTTTCTTTTATCACTTTCTTATTTTCTCAATGTTCTAGAATAAGAAAAGGTAAATTAAAGAACACTGGGATTTAAAAAATTAAGTTTCATACCTTAACTTGTTGTGTTACTATTCTGTAGGACTGGCCTTGTTTGAAGAAAAGCTCAAATATAACAGTGAGAAATTCAAAAAGTTCAAGGCAATAAAAGAAAGTCTGCACAAGGAATTGGTGGAGATGCTCGGTGATGATGGTATTTTCTTATACCCCTCCCATCCCACGGTGGCTCCCAAGCATCATGTTCCTCTGACAAGGCCTTTCAACTTTGCTTACACAGGTACGTAATTGTACTCTTGAGTCTTTTTTTGAGTTTTAAAAATTTTTATTGATTGATTGATTTTAGAGAGTGGAAAGGAAAGGAAAAAAAAGACATTGATTTGTTGTTTATGGATTCATTGGTTGTTGTTTTTTATGTACCCTGGCCAGGGATCGAGCCTGCAATTTCCTTATAGTCTTGGACCTTAAAGAAATAGAGACATTTCCCAAGAAAAGCTTAATTTCCTTTTGCTGTTGGACAAGGTTTATAGATGCATGTCCAAAAATGTTGTGTTATTTAAAAAATTCCAGGAAACAGTTGCTATTGTCATATATGGAAGATAATTTGCTAATATCTGCATTCTCCCTCAAGAACCCTACAAGTGAGTATGAGAGTCACATTTTACAACACTGAGCTTCAGGGAGGTTCAGTCACTTGTTTTCAATAACACAGCATGAACTGACTGAATCCAAAGATTGCCTTGGCTATTCGGATGCATAGTAAAGCAAAGTCAGCTTTTTTCTCAGGATTTTTGATTTCCCAGAAAATGGTGGTACAAAATATAATTCTCCATGATAATTATTTATTTGCCTTAGCTATCAGCCCTTCTGAGTTTGACTTTGATTCATTCTAGTATTCACCCAATTAATTTGTTTCAGTTTGAAATGGTTCGGGAACTGTCCGGGTCATGGTAATGTGAGGTCTAAAGGCCCCTGGAAATGTACTAGGTCGGTTTTTATGATTTCTATAGGGTCTCTTCCATAGAACCACACTGTATACTTTCCTACTGAGAAACTTTTGATCCACTTTAAGTTGGAATTTGGAGCTTGGTTTATTTGAGTTCAAATGCTGGGCTCTATTAGCTTCTACTGTGTTTCCTGATGCAAGACACTGAATGTTTTTCTGAATCTATTTCTGTCTCTAGGAACTCAAGGTAATTCTTCCTTTGCACTGTTGCTGTGAAAAGTAAATTAAATAATGCATGTAGGGTACTTGGCATAGGGATTGTGGAAAATGAGGGGGAGAGGGTGTCAAATAATAGTTTATATTCTTCATTTACTCATCTTTATTCTAATTATTAGCTTTGGTCACTCAATTCCAATTCCTTGAGTCTTGAAACAAGTTTCTGCCTAAATTTCTATTGCCTAGCTACTCAAATTCTGAAGACAGAAAACATAATTTTCTATAGGAAATGATCTAAAGAGAAAGTTACCAGTTACAGTTTTTTGGTTTTGTGTTATTTTGCTTTTGTTTTTATTTTTGTTTAATTTAGTTTTATAAGCATTTGTATGTTATTTAGTAGCTTGTTCACTAATTATTAACACCAGAGATAAGTCTAATTTGATGTTCCCTAAGATTAAAAAGAGCAACTCAGCTTGAATTTTAGCCCAAAACCAACTCATCTTTGAAAACCTAGTTCATATCTGAACTCTGACCACTGTCACACTCAACCTACAGTGAAAGATCCCTCTTTTGAGATTATTTACCACTTTTTACCTAAATCATTATTTTGTTGGCTTCTGAGAATATTTCTTCTTATTTTATTAGAGATATTTTTAAGTTTGTGCCTTAACTCCCTGTCTAGACTGCATTCCTTGAGAAAAGAGGCTATTTTTTTTAGTTTGAGGTTTCTGTGGTGAAGGTCATTTGCTCATAGGTGATAGCTGAAATTCTGACAATGGAAAAGATTCCTGGGTAAGTGTGTAATAGCATAAGAACAGACAAGGACAGACTTTGGCCTCTTCTCTCTAATGTTTGCTCCTTCCAACAGCCTCAATAATCAGGAGCACCAGAAACCTCCCACTCTTGACATTGCAAATGGCCTTGCCTATTTAAAACTCATTGGCCTCCTTATCAACAAAGACAGCCTAGGGGAGCTAATGCTGCATAGTTTATTTATTCCAGTCTGTTAGACTTTTGATCATCCATGATATTACAGAAGTAGGAGAACAGTACATCCCACAGGGTCTTACAGAAACAGATAGCAAAACCCACTTGCTTACCCAAACACTTGCGCCCAGCCCTTCTGGCAAAATTCCCAAGAATAAAATAAGGGGATGTGGGAGGAATGTATTTTATTGGTGAGGCACAGCAAGAGCCAGCTCTCTCTATAATGATTATTTGTGTTCATAAAGAAATCTGTTCAACTAAGAAATTCAAGCTCAGAAGGAGTTCTTCATTTATAATACAAATCAGAGACCCACAAAGTGTTTCCATAATATACTCTATCTCTGCCCTGGGGCTTTGAAGCACAACAGGTAATTCAAAGCTTCTAAGAATGAATAAATAAAAGTTGAATCATCATCTGTAGTTTCGAACACTTTGTCATGGAGACCTGCCTAGTGACTCCAAAAGATCAATTTTCACACCAAAAATCACACTCTTGCTTCCTAATTTTTATACCAGAACTCTTCCTCTGTTCTAACAGTAGTTTGCTAAAAAATTTACTTTACCTCCTAAAGGTTTTATCAGTCTTAGCTTATCAATATAGTACCATTCAAAGGTTATACAGTAAGCAGAAACAAAGTGAATGATGATTTTGTACAAATTTAGCCTCAAACTATTCTGTCTAATTTTTTCTGGAACATTTTTACCCTATCTATTGTATCCTGAATGCCAAGGTTATATATTAGAAATTGTCTATCTATATGTTGTTTAAATTCCTTTTTAAATTTGCTTATGGAGTACTCATTCATTTCTGCTTGTAGACCCCAAGAATGTGAAATTTGTTATCACCTAGACCAGTGCATTTAATTTTTATGTAGAATAAAAACTTAAAGCTTTTTGGAGATATTCTTCTCTGCTTGAAGTTAGCCACAACTGGGAAGTTTTTCCTCTAGTTCAATCCTAAACACACTTAACATTTTCTACCGTAAACCAGGTGATATGCCAGGTAATATGGATACAAGATCAATGATAGATAATAGTGCCATTTATCAAGTATATTATATGTCAGATAGTATGAGCTAGAAGTGCTATACATTATTTTATTTAAGACTCCCAGAAATCCTTCATGGCAGGTACAATTATCTTTGTGAAAAAAGATTAACAAAGTGACTTAAAGGTCAGAGTCAGGACTGAAATCCAACTGTATTTAATCTGACTTCAAAGCCAGTGTAATTTCCACTATATTCATGGGTCAACAATACTTAGCATTGCTTTGCTTTTATTTCCTCCACTGAAGCGAAAACTTATGAGGTTTTGGAGACCTTCTGTCAAAGACATAGAACTGTAGGATTTCAAATACCTTGAGATTTTAGCTGTGTTTTTATTTTTCCTCTAAATCAACACTCTTCTCAGTTTCTACCCAAAAAAGTATAAGATTTTTATACTTGTCTGAGTGGTAAATTAAGTCAAATATTTGATTTCTGTACCTTTTTTATGGCAAAGATGAGGATGCTACATGTACTTCCAGGATTGTTGGAAGAATTCAATGTTAGAATGTGTATGAAGTGCCCTATAAGTATTAGTACTAGTGATAATAATATTACTTATTGAACACATGCATATTTTTATGTTGACTTTAAGTAATATTAATATCTGTTTTACTTCTTAATAATTGCCATATATATATTTCCCCTTTCTTTCTGGTCTAGGCATTGTTATAATAGTTTTATATGTATCATCTAATATCCTCACAGCAGTTCTAAAAAAGAGAAACTATTATTATCCTCATTTCGTAGATGAAGAAATTTAAACACAAAGAACTTCACACACATTTCAAAAGGCACATAGCTAAGGTGGTATTGTAAATGAGAATTGAACTCAGTCCCTCCCATCCCAAAGTTTGTAAGTTGTTTCACTGCACAGAGGAAGAAACAAGAGGTTGGCCAGAGCTCTTCAGTTCTGCAGTAAAGGAGATAAGAATTCAAACAGTCTACCTGACTCCAATCCCCTTACCGTGAACCCTCCTTCCCTGTTCTTCTGCCCCACTTGGTGCTCAGTAAATGCTAGTATCTTTTACTACTAGATTTCATTGATTTTCTATAATGAAAAGATATTTATTAAACTCCCAGCTGTATGCACTGGGGTTAGAGAGATGATTCTGACATATTCAACACATAGTTTAGTAGGAGATACAGATATGAACAGGGGGTTTCAATAGAAGGAAGAAAATACAATGTCAGAGAAATTGAAAGTGGACCTGGGTCCTGAGGGAGGATTAGGAATTCAGGTGAGGGAGTAGGGGATAGGGGAAGGGGGAAAACAATCCAGGAAGTACGAACCCCATGAGAAATGGTACATCCAAAACCTTGAGGATTGGGGAATACAAATATTATACTGTCTGCAGAGTGTGAATTGTTAATGGAGGTGTGGGACATGAGCATGAATTTGCAAGGGAAAGCAGGTCACGGAGAACATTGAGAGTCATGCTAATAACTGCTATCTTTATTGTATTCTCTGGTAATAATACGGATTGACAATATTACAATTTAAATATTATCTCAACAGATTAATTTACAGTTTTCTCCCACTTCAGCTTTACCACACTTATCACAACACCTATGCATCACAATAAATGGGAAAGGTGATTACCAGGAGAGATGGAAGGACACAGGTTACAAAAATGGCCTTCACTGGCTTTCCTCTCACATTCCAGTTTAGTTTAGGTGTCTGTACTCATATATCTCTGGGGCCATTTATATCCTGAGATGAGCAGCATTATTAGGGAGTCAGCATTTTAAAGACCTCATGTGGGAAACCCACTGCTTTTGCTTTATAATTCTTCCTAGAGGTTCTCTGCCCTCCATAGGACCTGACATCAGAGTATATCTCAATATTTTTATATATCAGGGCAAAAGCACAGGGCACCATCATCAAGGGTGCCTCTTATACTCACAGCAGCCATTAATAATTGATCATGACAGTCTTTCCTCTTAGAAAAAAAATGTCTCATGATATTTCAATAAACTGGGCTTAGTAATCTCATTCATTGGTAAGCTAGGCACACAAGATGAAACTTTGATAAATTCTAAACATAGATTCTACATAAACTTGCTATATTATAAGCTTTATGAAGGTTGCAGCTTGTGCAGCTTTCTTGTTCACATATGCAACTCCCACTGACTAGTACATTGCATTTTTGAACATATAACTAAATATGAATTAGTAAGGATGGCTTTCCAAAATGACTGTGGGAGGCTTATCCTCTCTCCAAAAAACAGCAACAGAACTAGACAAAATTATCAAATAAACTCCTGCAAGTTTTAAATTTGATCACAAGGCATAATACAACTTGAAAAGCATTTATTGAAAAAAATCTGATTCTAGATGAGGACAGTTGGCATCTATGGCATTTAAGATGGAGGTTGTTCCCATCCTTCTCTCTTAAGCTCAAACTCTGAGGTGCAAAGATTCCACTTTGGTAGGAAAAACAGAACTAAAGACTGACAACACCCATCATTCCCAGGCCTATATTGCAAAAGTTCTTTCATGGGCAGACAGGAAAGACTATGAGGTCCAACACCTTTCATCATCCACAGCACTGTTTTGGAAGTTCTAAACAAGGTCATGGTAGGCCTAGAGTATTGGCAACTCTGCAGTCCTGCCTGCCTGAGGTGGCTGCTTTTACATGATTAAAAACAGAGAAGATCCCAGTTATGATAAATCAACGAAGGCTCAAGTTCTATAATAATAATTGAGCCAAAACAAACAGAAGAGTGGCCAGAAATTTAACACAGGGACCAAAGAAACAAAGTGGGTGCTGCAAAGATCACATTCATGATTTAATGGTCAAAAGGGCTGTGTGCATATGCAAAGCTGCAATTGCTAAGGAATAATACTTAGGAGAGGGTATTGGTTCTTGGCTGAAATATAGGGCAAATTCATAAATTCCTGAAACTTTAAAAGCATTTCCAAAATCACACAGATCCAACAACAAAAGATAGAGGATTTACTGCCTGAAGGGATTTAAGAGCAATCTCTGACATTTTATTGGTTTACCACTATACTTTCTTGACCTAAGAGTAACCTAGAGAAAGCCAGACTTAAAATTAAAAACACGAGAGAAGCAGCTGAGCAATGAGAGACATAAAAAGCTCCACTTTTTGTGGAGAAACAAATTTCACAAAAGTAGTCAAGGCAAGTCATTAAACAAGTAACCTAGCAACAACAAGCCCTAGAGTCAAGGAGGAATCAGAATTGTAGGTTGATAAAATATATTATTTTAAATGTCTAGGTTTCAGTGATAAAAATATGAGATGCAATAAAGAGGAAAGTGTGGCTCATACAAAGAAAAATTAAAGTGGGAAATAGAAACTTACCTTGATGTACGACTTACAAGACAAAGACTTCAGAGTGTACCTTTTACCTTATTTCCTCATGTATAAGATGCTCCCATGTATAAGACACACCTTAATTTGGGGGCCCAAAATTTGGAAAAAAAATATATTACATAAAGTAATTGAACTGAAGTTTTATTCATTATAAAATTCATACAACTCATCTATGTGAAAAAGTGGGAAATGCAAGTAAAAAATCTACAACCACTGTATAATATAAGATGCACCCAGTTTTTAGATCCACAAATTTTTGAAAAAAGGTGCATCTTATACATGGGGAAATACAATAAATATATTCAAAGAACAAAAGGGTACCATATTTAAATAGTTAAAGGGCAATATGATGACAATGTATCATTCAATAGAGCAGCGGTTCTCAACCTGTGGGTCATGCAATAGAGAATATCAATGAAGAATTATAGATTATTAATAAGAAAAGCAACCAAATGAGAATTCTAGAGTTGCAAAGTACAGTAACTGAAATGAAAAATTCACTAGAGGTACTCACAAATAGATATTTGACTAGCAGAAGAAAGAAAACTAAATAAACATCTGACTTATAGATCAATAAAGATCATTTAATCTGATAAATAGATGAATACAGAGAAAAATTAATAAAGAAAAATGAACAGAGTCTCAGGGACCTGTGGGTCACCATCAAGCATTCAAGCATATGCATAATGAGAGTACCAAAAGGAGAGAAGGGTAAGAAAGAAGGACCAGAAATAAAAACAATTATGGAAATAAGGAATGAACATAATGCAATAAGAAAAAGACAATAATGTCTAAATAGATACCAGTTAGATGAACCTAAAATACTCTATGTAGGATAAATGCAAAATATACACCCTTAAATGAATGGAAATCTTGAGAGTAACAAAGAAGAATTATTTATCATGTATAAGGAAACCACAGTAAGATAGGTGGCTGATGTCTCATCAGAAGTCATGAAAGTCAGAAGACAGATGACATTTTTAAAATTCTGAAAAAATAAAGAATGTCAACCAAAAATCTTCTATTCACCAAAAACACATTTCAAACATGAAGGTAAAATAAAGGCATTTTCAGACAAACAGAAACTGAGAGAGAATTTATTACTAACTGACCAGCCTTATAAAAATACTATGGGAAGTTCCTCAGGCTAAAAGCAAGTGACAAAGGCATATGGAAAACCAAAGAACTCTGATAAAGATAATTTAAAAAAAGAAAAATAGTATAATTGTTTATTTGTTCTCCTGATTTAAATACTATTGCATAAAACAATAATAAAACATTATTGTTGGCCCTGGACAGTTGGCTCAGATGATAGAGTGTTGGCCCAGTGTGCGGACGTCCTGGGACAATGCACACATGAGAAGTGACCATCTGCTTCACTTCCTCTCCGTCTCCCCCTTCTCTCTCCTCTCCTCTCGCAGCCAGTGGCTTGATTGGTTCAAGCATCAGCCCTGGGCACTGAGGATAGCTCAGTTAATTAGAGCATCAGCCCCAGATGGGGGTTGCTGGGTGGATACCAGTTGGAGCGCATGCAGGAGTCTCTCTCTCTTCAAAACAAAACACTATTGTTGGACTTATATAGAAATCTAATATATATGCCAATAACAACGCAAATGAATGGGGAAGAAAGAAAGCTATATTGGAGCAAGAAAATGATACCAAACCATAACTTAAATCCAAAGGAAAATGGAAACTAATAATAAATAAGTAGGTTAATATAAAAGATTATAAGTATACTTTATTCCCTGCTTTCTTAGTTTCTTTAAAAAATATAGGACTGTATAAAGCAAAAGCTACAACACTGTATTTTTAAGTTTATAACATTTGGATGTAATATGTGTAGCAATAATAATAACACAAAAAGGGCAGAGAATGAAGCTATATTGGAAGACATTTTCTGTACTTTACTGTAACTAATTTGCTATAAATGTGAAATAGGTTTTGATGAGTTACAATGTTTAAGTTAATCCATAAAGCAGCCATGAAGAAATACCTCAAAAATATAGTTAAGAAATGAATAAAAGTTTAAAAAGGAAATTTAAAAATATTAAAATGACCCAGGAAAATAGATTCATTTATTACATAAGCTAATGAAATGGAGAGAGAAAACCACATAAGACATACATAAAACAGGTAGCAAAATGGAGGATGTAAATCTAACCTTATCAGTAATTAAAATAAATTGAATAAACAATCCAATTAAGCCTGACCTGTGGTGGCGCAGTGGATAAAGCTTCGACCTGGAACGCTGAGGTCGCTGATTCAAAACCCTGGGCTTGCCTGGTCAAGGCACATATGGGAGTTGATGCTTTCTGCTCCTCCCTTCTCTCTCTCTCTCTTTCTCTCTCTCTCTCCTCTCTAAAATGAATAAATAAATAAAGTTAAAAAATATATAACATTAAAAATATAAAAAAACATAAAAAAAAAACAATCCAATTAAAAAGCAAAGATTGCCAGATTAGATACAACATATAAGATACAATTTTGTGTCATATGCAAGGATGCACTTGAGATTCAAATATACAAATGAGTTGAAACAAAAAATACGAAAAGGCCCTGGCTGGTTGGTTCAGTGGTAGAGTGTCGGCCTGGTTTGTAGATGTCCCAGGTTCGATTCCTAGTCAGAGCACACAGAAGAAGTGCCCATCTACTTCTCCACCCCACACCCTCTTACTTCTCTCTCTCTCTCTCTCTCTCTCTCTCTCTCTCTCTCTCTCTCTCTCTTTCTCTCCTGTAGCCATGGCTCAATTGGAGCAAGTTGGCCCCAGCCGCTGAGAATGGCTACATACATGGCCTCCTCCTCAGGCACTAGGAAGAGCTCGGTTGCTGTGCAACAGAGCAGTGCCCCAGACAGGCAGAGCATCACCCCCTAGCAGGCTTGCCAGATGGATCCTGGTTGAGGTGCATGCAGGAATCTGTCTCTCTGACACCTCTCCTACCTCTCCTCTCACTGAATTAAAAAAAAAAGTGAAAAAATATATACTCTGTGACCTCACTGGTGGTGGCCCAGTGGATAGAACATCCACTCAAACACTGAGGTCACTAGTTGGAAACCACAAGATTGCCATCATAAGTGTGAGATTTTTGGCTTCAGAACAGGCTCACCAGCTTGAACAAAGAGTCACTGGCTAGAGCATGGACAATCACATGATCCCAAAGGTCACCAGCTTGAGGCCAAAAGCTGCTGGCTTGAGCAAGGGGTCACTGGCTCAGCTTGAACCCACTGTGCAAATCACAACCAAGGCACATACAAGGAGCAATCAATACACAAATAAAGCAAAACAGCTATGAGTTGATGCTTCTATCTCACTCTCTTTCTCAAAAAAAATACACACACACACTAGCAACTATATATGTGTATTTATGTGTGTATATATATGTATATACACACATATATACTAGCGACTATAAATATTTTTTCTTTTTTTCTTAAGTGAGAGGAAGTGAGATAGAAAGACAGACTCCTGCATGTACCTCGACCAGGATCTACCCAGCAACCCACATCTGGGGCCAATGTTGAATCAACTGTGCTATCCTCAGCACCTGAGACCAATGCTCAAACCAGTCGAGCCACAGGCTATGGGAGGGGAAGAGAGAGGAGGGGGAGAGGGAAGGGAAGAGAAGCAGATGGTTGCTTCTTGTGTGTGTCCTGACTGGGAATCGAACCCTGGACTTATGCATGCTGGACTAACGCTCTATCGACGGAGTCAACCGGCCAGGGCCTATTTTTTTTTTCTTTTAAGGTGAAAAACTTGCTGAGACAGAAAGAGGTATTTTATAATAATAAAAGGGTCCATTTATGAAGAAGATATAACAATTTCTACCTAAAAACAGAGGCCTAAAATACGTGATTCAAAAACAGAAAATTATAGAGAGCTACCTAATTCAACAATAACACAAAAATTTGAATATTCAACTCTTGAAATGTACAGAACAACTAAAAAGAAAATCAACAAGGATATAGATGATTTGAAAAATACAAACTGGACATAACTAAAACTACCATCTATAGAATATTTCACCCAACAATTGCACAATTCACATTCTTCTCAAGCATTCATGGAACATTCTCCAGGATAGACTATATATTAGCCTATAAAAAACATTTCAGTAAATTTAAAAAGCTTGAAATCATACCAAGTATGTTCAATTACAGTGGAGTGAAATTAGAAATCAACAAGAAAATTTAGGAAATTCTCAAATAATTTAAAAATGAACAATGCACTTTTTTTTTTCCTGAGGTTGGAAATGGGGAGGCAGTCAAACAGACTCCCACATGCGCCTGACCTGGATCCACCCAGCATGCCCACCAGGGGGCGATGCTCTGCCCATCTGGGGTGTCACTCTGCTGCAATCAGAGCCATTCTAGCATCTCAGGCAGAGGCCACAGAGCCATCCTCAGCACCCGGGCAAACTTTGCTCCATTGGAGCTTTGGCTGCAGGAGGGGAAGAGAGAGACAGAGAGGAAGGAAAGGGGGAGGGGTGGAGAAGCAGATGGGAGCTTCTCCTGTGTGCCCTGGCCGGGAATCAAACCCGGGACTCCTGCACGCCAGGCCAACACTCTACCACTGAGCAAACCGGCCAGGGCCGAACAATGCACTTTCAAATAACTGAAGAAGAAATTATTAGGTAAATTATAAAACCTGTTGAAAACAAATGAAAATAAAAACACCCTCCATGCACACACACACAAACAAATATATGGGATGCAGCTAAAGCAGCACTTAGAAGGAAATTTATAGCTGTAGATACTGGTTTGGAAAAGAAGAAAGATCTCTTACTCATAACTTAATTTTCCTCCTTAAGAAACTTAAGAAGCATAAATTAATTTAAACAAATCCCCAGGAACAAATAATAAATATTGGAGTAGAGATAATGAAATAGAAAAAAATAAAGAAAAGCAATGAAATCAAACTTGGTTCCTTGATGAGATCAGAACTTCTGAGAAACCTTTAGCTAACCTGATTAAAACAAAAAGAAAAGACTAAAATTACTAAACTTGAGTTGAAAAGGGGGACATCACTACCAACTATTCATGAATTAAAAGTATGATAAGAATATTATGAAAAATTGTAAAACACACATTAGACCACTTAGATCAGTGGTAGTCAACCTAGTCCCTACCGCCCACTAGTGGGCATTCCAACTTTCATGGTGGGTGGTAGCAGAGCAACCAAAATATAAATAAAAAGATAGATTTAACTATAGTAAGTTGTTTTATAAAGATTTATTCTGCCAAACTTAGCGAAAATCTTACATAAAGTACTTGTAAGTAATTATTATTATATGCTTGAACTCTGCTTTATAAATTTTATAAAGTAAAGTTACTTCCCTACTTTATAAATCACCATTACTGTAGAACCAGTGGGTGGTTAGAAAATTTTACTACTAACAGAGATACAAAAGTGGGCGGTAGGTATAAAAAGGTTGACTACCCCTGACTTAAAGTGGATAAATTTTTAGAATGTCCCAAACTGCCAAAATACTCAAGAAAAATAGAAAACTTAAAGTAAGAGATAAAATTAGTCATTTTAAGAGTTCCAGCAAACAAAAGTCCTAGCCCAGACAGCTTCACTGGTAAATTCTAATAAACGTTGAATTACTGCCAATATTTCACAAACTCTTCCTGGAAAAATTGGAATGGGAATACTATAAATGTCTTCTCTGAGGTAGGTAATAAAATAAGTTTTTAAAATTGTACTTATTGGGGTGACATTGGTTAATAAAATTATATAGGTTTCAGGTGAGCAACTCTATATTCATCATTTGTATATTGCAGGGGTTCCCAAACTTTTTACACAGGGGGCCAGTTCACTGTCCCTCAGACCGTTGGAGGGCCGGACTATAAAAAAAAAAACTATGAATAAATCCATATGCACACTGCACATATCTTATTTTAAAGTAAAAAAAAACAAAACGGGAACAAATACAATATTTAAAATAAAGAACAAGTAAATTTAAATCAACAAACTGACCAGTATTGCAATGGGAACTATGGTCCTGCTTTTGGCTAATGAGATGGTCAATGTGCTCCTCTCACTGACCACCAATGAAAGAGGTGCCCCTTCCGGAAGTGCAGTGGGGGCCGGATAAATGGCATCAGGGGGCTGCAGTTTGGGGACCCCTGTATATTGTATTGTGTATTCACCATCTCAAGTCAAGTCTCCTTCCATCACCATTTTCCTCCTTTTCCTTCTTCTGACTCCTTCCACCCCAATTTTCCTCCGTTGCTATTTTCTTTGTCTATGAAGTTTTTGGTTTGTTTGTTTGCTTGCCTAATCCCTCCTTTTTCCTCTGACAGCTGTCAGTATATTCTCTGTATCTATGAATCTGTTTCCATTTTGTTTGATAGTTTATTTTGTTCATTAGATTCCATGTATAAGTGTAATCATATGGTACTTGTGTTTCTCTGATTGGTTTATTTCACTTAGGATGATAATCTCCAGGTCCAAACATGCTGTCTCAAAGTGTAAGATTTCCTCCCTTTTAACCACTTAGTAGTATTCCATTGTGTAAATGTCCCATAGCTTTTTTTATCAACTCATGGACACATGGGCTGCTTCCATATCTTGGCTATTGTAAATAATGCTGCAGTGAACATAGGTGTGCATATGTTCTTTCGAATTAGTGTTTTGAATTTCTTCAGATATATTCCCCAAAGTGTAATAATGGCTGGGTCCTAAGGCAGTTTTGTTTTAAATGTTTTGAGATAACTCCAAACAGTTGTCCACAGTGGCTGCACCAATCTCATTCCCACCAACATTACACAAGGGTTCCCTCTTCTCTGCACTCTCACAACCACTTGTTGTTTGTTGATTTGTTAATGAAAGCCATTCTGGCAGATGTGAAGTGATATCTCACTGTGATTTTAATTTGCATTTCTCTGATGATTAGTGACTGAGTATTTTTTCATATGTCTAGTGGCCATGTGTATGTCCTCTTTGAAGAAGTGTCTATTCAGGTCCTTTGCCCACTTTTAATTGGATTGTTTGTTGCGGGGCATTGGAGTTGAGTTGTATCTGTTATTTATGAACATTATAAATTAACCTCTTATCAAATGTGTCATTTGTGAGTATGTTCTATCATTCAGTGGGTGATATTTTCATTTTGTCAGTGGTGTCTTTTGCTGTGCAAACATCTTTTAGTTTGATGTAGTCCCACTTGTTTACTTGCTTTTGGTTATCTTGCATGAGAAGATATACCTGGAAAACATATTCCTACAAGAAATGTCCAAGATTTTACTGCCCATGTTTTCTTCTAGGATTTTTATGGTTTTGATTCTAAAATCAATCCAGTAGTTGTTGATCCATTTTTTAGTTTTCTTGTGTACTGTGTAAGAACATGGCCTAGTTTCATTTTTAGCATATATCTGTCCAATTTTCCCAACACCATTTATTGAAAAGACTGTCTTTACTCCATTGTATATTCTTGCCTACTGTGTCAAATATTAACTGACCATAAAACCATGGATTTATTTCTGGGCTCACTATTCTGTTCCATGGATCTATATGTCTGTTTTTATGCCAGTGCCATGCTGTTTTGATTACTATGACTTCTGTTTGTTTATTCATTCATTAATTCATTTTGTGAGGCCAGTAACTGTTATAACAAAACCAGATAAAGACATCACAAGGAAAGAAAACTGGAAATCAATACCTATCATTTATATAGATGCAAAAATTCTAAAGCATATTAGCAAATCAAATTCAGCAGGAGAGAAAATAGTATGCACCATCAACAAGTGGAATTTCTTCTAGAAATGTGAAGTTGTTTTAACATCTAAAAATCACTTTATGTGATATGCCATATTAATAGAACAAAGGACATATAAATACATTACTATTACAACAGGTACAAAAAAAGAAAAGCTTTTCAGAAAATCTTGAACCCATTTATATTAAAAAAAAACATTCAAAAAAAATAGGAGTAGAAGGGTACTTAGTCAAGATCAGGGATCTACCAAAAAAGCCACAGCTAACTTCATACTTATTAGGGAAAGACAGATTTCCCTCTAACCTCTAGAACAAGACAAGGATTTCTACTTTTACCACATATCCTCAACATTTTTCTGAATGTTGTAATAAGTGGATTTAACCAACGAAAAAGAAATAAAAGGCATTCACATTTTAAAAGAGCAAGTAAAATTGCCTTTATTCACTAAATACATAATCATTATATATAAAAAAAACGTAAAACTAGAAATTACTCAACAAAGTCATAAGGGAAAAGGTCAGTATGCAAGTAAGGGCAAAAGTAGGTTTACAGTTCATATGGAAAACAGTACTATAATTACTACATAAAGCAGTACTATAATTAACACATAAATAATAAACAAGAATAAAGTCCTATATTTCGTGAATTCACAACCATAAACCTACTTTGTGTACAAAAATCAATTGTATTTTGTATACTATCAAAGAAAAATATAAACATGAATTTATGAAACAATGTCATTCAAAATAACCTCCAAAGGGTAGCATGATTATGATTAAATTAAATAAAAGAAGTGCAAGACTTATAAAATGAAAACATTCCAGAAATAAATTAATAAGGTTCTAAAAAAATGGAAAGATGTCCCATGATCATGCCCTGGAGAAGTTAATATTGTTAAATTGCAATACTCCCAAAATTGATCTACAGAATAAATGCAACCCATATCAAAACCGCACTGTTTTGTTGTTGTTCTTGTTTGCAAAAATTGACTAGCTGATCCTAAAATTCATATGGGAATCTAAAGGTCCTGGATTAGCCAGAACAGTCTTGAAAACAAAGAAAAAAGGTGGAGTACATATACTTCTCAATTAACAAAGCTACAGCCTGACCTGTGGTGGCACAGTGGATAAAGCGTCGACCTGGAATGCTGAGGTTGCCAGTTCAAAACCCTGGGCTTGCCTGGTCAAGGCACATGTGGGAGTTGAGGCTTCCTGCTCCTCCCCCCTTCTCTCTCTCTCTCTCTCTAAAATGAATAAATAATTAAAAATAAATTTAAAAAAAACAAAGCTACAGTAATCAATAAATTGTGGTACTGGTACAAATATATATAAAAATGAGTGGAAATAATATATATAATATATAATGAGTGGAAAATAATTCAGAGTACAAAAATAAGTCACTATTTTATTTTCCACTGATTTTTTACAAAGGTTCAAGGACAATATGATAGGGACATAGTAGGCTTTTGAATACATAGTGCTTTGATAATTGTATGTCTACATGCAAAAGAATTAAATCTGTTTGATTAGACCCCTATCAAATACCATATACAAAAAAAGAATGACCTAAATTGGATCACAGACTTAAATGTAAAAACTAAAACCATAATAAATTTTGAAGAAAACAGAAGTGTTAGTCTTTGGTGACCTGGGATTAGCAAAAATTTCTTAGATTCAGAACTAAAAGTTCAGGCAATATAAGAAAAAATGATATATCAGACTTCATCAACATAAGAAAACTTTTCTCTTTGAAAGAAGACACCTTCAAAAACGTAAAATATCAACAGACTGAGAGAAATTATTTTTAAATTCTGTATTCACTAAGCGATTTATATTCTAAGTACATGGAGAACTCTTGCAACTCAGTAATAAAACTAAAACTCAGGACTGACCTGTGGTGGCGCAGTGGATAAAGCGTCGACCTGGAAATGCTGAGGTCGCCGGTTCGAAACCCTGGGCTTGCCTGGTCAAGGCACATATGGGAGTTGATGCTTCCTGCTCCTCCCCTTTCTCTCTCTCTGTTTCTCTCTCTCTCCTTCTCTCTCTCCTTTCTAAAATGAATAAATAAAATTAAAAAAAAAACCTAAAACTCAATTAGAAATGGACAATGAATTTCACTATGTATATTTACAAAGAATACACTCAAATGGCGAATAAGTGCATGGAAAGATGCTCAATATCATTAGTCATTAAGGAAATGCATATTTGAAATTACAATGAGATATCTGGACACCCAGACAAAGAACTATAATAAGCAATCGTTAACAAAGATGTGGAGAAATTGGAACCCTCACGCATTGCTGGTGAACATGTTGCAAAACTGGTGCCTCCTTTCAGAGAACAGTTGGGCATTTCCATTAAAAGTTTAAATGTTAATTTACCATGTGATCTAGCAGTGCACTCCTATTTAAGTACGCAAGAAAAATAAAATCATGTCCCTATAAAGACTTGTCCATGAATGCTTATTGCAGCATAATTAATAATAGACAAAATGTATTAAACAAACTGTCCATCAACTGGTGAATGTATATTCAAAATTCTATACATCATTCAATAGACACAATTTGACAATAAAAAAATACCCACCTTGATCAACCTTGAAAACATTATGCTAAGTAAAAGAAGGCCAGACACAATAAGATGACATATCATATGATTCCACTTATATTTAATGTCCAGAGTAGTCAATCCATGGATATGAAAAATAGATTAATGGTTTTAGAGAATCAGGAAAAAGGGGAATGGAGAATAACTTATAACTTCTATTCAATATGTAGTTTCTTTTCTAGATGATCAAAATGTTCTTCTGAACATAGAACGTGGGGATGGCTACACAATGCTGTAAACTTATTACCATTAATTTGTACATTTAAAACAGAAATCTTGCCTGACTAGGCAGTGGCTCAGTACATAGAGTGTTGACCTAGGATGCGGAGAACCCAGGTTCGAAACCCCAAGGTCACTGGCTTGAGCACGGTTCATCCTGCTTGAGCGAAGGCTCACCACCTTGAGCACTGGGTTGCTGACTTGAGCGTGGTATTATAGATATGACCCCATGGTCACTGGCTTGAGTCCAAAGGTCACAGGCTTAATGCCATAGGTAACTGTCTTGAGCCCAAGGTCGCTGGCTTCAGCAAAGGATCACTCATTTTGCTGGAGCCCCCTGGTTAAGGCACATATGAAAAAGCAATCAATAAACAACTAAGCTGATACAATGAAGAATTGATGCTGCTCATCTCTCTTCCTTCCCAGCTGTCTGTTCCTGTCTGTCTCTCTCTCTGATTCTCTCACTAAATGTATAAGTAATTAAATTAATAAATACATAAATGGATAAAACAGAAAATCTTATTTTATGTACATTATACTACTAAAACACTATACAAATACATGAATAATGTAAAAAAATTACAGTTTGCAAATCTAGACTACTACGGAATCACTTTAAAAATGTTCGTAAATAAAAATTCATAATACAAGAAGATATTGCCTCATATTAGCATGTACTCTGTACTCTAATTTTCTGAAAATGCTACAGAGGGCAAGATAGGAGTAGCATACCAGAAAAACGGCTCTAGCTCTCATTCACATTTTCTACATTCAGATCCTGATTGGAGCTTGGACTAGCCCGGTAACTGTAGATATATTATCTAACTTCTCTGTTCTTCAGTTATTTTATCTGTAAAATACAAATTAATAGTTCCTGTCTCATAGGTTTGTTGTGAAAATTCAAATGTTTCTTACTCATCAAGTCCCTAGATGAGGCTTCGGCAGATAATAAACTCTAATTATATGTTTGTAACTATTATCATCATCATTGTACAATTGAGGGGAGCAAAGAAGTTTTAAGAATGGGTCTTGCCTTCTTACATTATTCCTGTTTGTTTCATTCAGGTATCTTCAGTGCCTTGGGTTTGCCTGTGACCCAGTGCCCACTGGGTCTGAATGCCAAAGGACTTCCTCTAGGTATCCAGGTGGTGGCTGGACCCTTTAATGATCACCTGACCCTGGCTGTGGCCCAGTACTTGGAGAAGAGTTTTGGGGGTTGGGTCTGTCCTGGAAAATTGTAGTTAAGACCTCCTCAAGGTTGTGTGAGGATGCGTGTGTTTCCATAAACAGGCTGGGTGAGATCAAGCACCAGCAAGCCAGTAACGAAAAACTCAACTGCAAAATTATCACTTGTTTACTTATTCTTGACACTCCCCTTTCCTTCACTAACCGTTGAATTTAATAAAATGTTAATATTTGACTCCTGCCCTCAGTTGACTGGAGAAGGTGGGCATGTAATTGAATAAGTGCAATAAAGTTTTCTATATGTGGTGCTGGCGTCTGTTTTAGGCACAAGAGTGAGGTCACAAAAGGGAATATTCGTTTTAATTAAGGAATCATAAGCAACTTTATAGTGTTGTAAAAGTTCCATTCTGCCGGGTTTACATAGAGACACCAAGTCCAAATTAATTTTGAGGGTTTTATTAATAGGAGTAGATTTATTAATAAGCCGGCTGAATATGACAAACACAAGGCATAGATAACCCAAATCGTGCAATGTCCAATATAGCTCTGAGGCTAGTTATATACACTTGATCACATACAGGTTGGCGAGGGTGGGGGGGTGAAGGGGGAGGAGTAGGGGAGCATGACAATCATTAACATTTGTTTACAGGATTTATAAAAACGTTCTTACATATTAAAATTTATAAGGTAACACAATAGCTGAAAATGTTGTTTTACACATTAAAAGACATCCCCAAATCCTTTAGTGTCCATCTGCCATCCCTTTGTCTAGAGGTACATACATAAATCACGTTTTCAGGATACGAGGGGCTTACCTGATGTCAGAGGATAAACGTTTTCAAATCGCCCCTTAAGCAGAAAGAAAGGAAGGAAAGGAAAGGCTACTTAATCTTTCCTCCCTTCCTCTGCACCTGGCTAGTTACCTTCTTACTTACAGGTGTGGGAAAGGGATGGAATCCAAGTGTCCTATTTTCATTCAAAACTTAGTACAAAACTTCTTTATGCATCCTGAGCTGGTGTAAATCACACACAATTATACAAATCATATTTACAAAATCTCTCTGTATGCTTAGCCTAAATTATAAAATGCCCTTTAAGCTTCTTAGTAAAAGGAGGTTTCTTATATAGTTTGTTCTTCAAGCCAGGAAACTCCCACATTCCACTACCTTCACTCTCTACAGATAGGAGGGGGCAAGAAACATAACCCTTTTTCCTAAAATATTAATATTTTCACAATTCTTTGGTACCTTACCATAATAGAGAAGATAATGCTTAAAGACAATAGAAAGACAGATATGTATTTGCGCGCAGGCCGTGAAGTAAGGTAATTCCACTTAGAAGCTATAGTGACAAAGACAAGGCATGAGGGCTACGTGGTGAACTCATGTAAGTGTAAGTTAGTGTGAACAGTGAAAAGATGGACAGAAGGAGGGAAGCGAATGAGAATGCAACAAGAAAAGCTCCTCCCATATCGTCAGAAAAGGCATATGTCACACTTTTGTCCAACAGGAGGGTCCAGAAGGATGCCACCTTAGTACAGATAATCACATATAGCACCCAGATCTTCATTTCCAAATGCCTTTTTCCTATGAAAAGAACCAGAGCTTATCTTAGAAAAAGCTGTTACTCCGAGAGAGAGAAACTGTAAAATGAGAATGGAATAGATTTTTGTGTCAGAAAGTTCTAAAGGGCTCGACACTCTAGTAGTCCAAAGCAAATAAAAGAATGAGATACCACTGTTCACCTTTTTAAATCGCTACAAGTTGTAGGTAAATGATTGTGTTCACTACAGCTGACATTGGATTCTCCCTCAAGCTGACCTTGGGAGTGTGAATGTGTTAACAATCTGTAACACTCTGAGCAAAAGCCTTTGTTTCAGCCATTTCCCTTACAGAGAAACATTCTCAAGGATAGCCTGGAGGTTGGAGCCCTGCCAAAGGGGCCAGACTCCTGGGAAAACTGGAGGCAGGGGGCGGGGCCACAAAAATGGAGGGGCGGGGCGAATAAGATTCCAGGGCTGCTTCTGTGAAGCTTAGAACTGTGTCAGAGGGTCCCAGTGAGCCTAGTGCTTATGCAGATGTGACAGGACAGGGCAATGCCATGGCAAGGAAGTCTTTGCGGTAGTGTCCTCAGGGGATCTGAGGGACTTCATCTATGGGGTCCGTGGGCAGTCGGCTCCTGAGACGCAGGGAATCAGGCATAGCGGATCCGTGTCAGCCAGGAGCTCAGGCAGGCACCAGTTATGGATCTGACAGCCATAAGCGAAGGCACCGCAGTCCCTCCTTGGGCCCAGAGTCTGAGAATAGCTTCAGGCCCCTAGACCCGGAAGAGAATCTACAGGAAGTCGTCAGCCGAAACCACCATAAAAAAGTTAAGCTAGCATCTAAATATGCTTACCAAACTTTATTTCTGAATGGGGAGACCAGTGACATTAAAATCCGCGCTCTGGGCCTGACCTGTGGTGGCACGGTGGATAAAAGCGTCGACCTGGAAATGCTGAGGTCGCCGGTTCAAAACCCTGGGCTTGCCTGGTCAAGGCACATGGGAATTGATACTTCCAGCTCCTCCCCGCCCTTCTCTCTCTCCTCTTTAAAAAAAATGAATAAATAAAATAAAAAATAAAAAAAATTTAAATCTGCGCTCTGGGGAAAGAATGGTATTTACACAAAATATTTTTATGTCAGTCAGGCTACTTCGCAACTGTGTTGAGAGCTTCTGGGAATGAATCTCAGGAAGATGTTATTAACCTGGAGATTAATGACCCTAACATAGATGTCGACTCCCTGCACTTTGCACTAGGCTCGTTGTACAATCATGACTATGTCTTCAGGGAGCCCCTTCAGGTTCCAGGAGTTCTGGCAGCAGCCTGTCTGCTTCAAGTAGAGGACTTACTTTATCAGTGTGATAAGAACATGAAGGAAACAATTAACGAGAAAACTGTATGTGGCTATTATGCAGCAGCAAAAACCTATGGGTTAGAGCAGGGGTCCCCAAACTTTTTACACAGGGGGCCAAGTCACTGTACCTCAGACCGTTGGAGGTCCAGACTATAAAAAAAAACTATGAACAAATCCCTATGCACACTGCACATGTTATTTTAAAGTAAAAAAAACAAAATGGGAACAAATACAATATTTAAAATAAAGAACAAGTAAATTTAAATCAACAAACTGACTAGTATTTCAATGAGAACTATGCTCCTCTCACTGACCACCAATGAAAGAGGTGCCCCTTCCGGAAGTGCAGTGGGGGCCGGATAAATGGCCTCAGAGGACCGCATGTGGCCCACGGGCTGTAGTTTGGGTACCCCTGGGTTAGAGTTTGTAAAGACAAGGTGCTTTGAATGGCTTCATATTTGATGACACATCCAAGTGTGGAACTTTTCAAGGAACTCAGTATAGATCTCATGAATCATCTCATTTCTTCTTCTAATTTACTAGTAATGCAAAAGGAAATAGATGTATACACCACACTGGAAAAGTGGGTGTTCTTTCATCTTAACCCAGCCTGGAACAGAACAAGAAGTCAGCTTTTAGTGAATGCAAACAACTGGTGTTCCAGGCACAGAGAACATGTTGGTAACATCGCCTTCCTTGAAACCGAACGAGGCATAGTATTTCAACCAGTGTTTAAGATATTAAGGTTTCAGTATATCATCTCTTGCCTGGCCTCCACAAGACTTATTGTGCGAGATGCTGTGATACCTTTAGAATGGTTATCACATATTTTTAAACAGCAATGGTTTACCTGGCTTAGAGCACAACAATGCAGGGAAATTGGTCTGAGCTATGTCAGTGAAACAGAACTTGAAGAATGTAGCATGAGGTGTGGTAAAATGATTGTCACAGATGGAGAATACGCCTGGAGGTGGTCAGGTTGCAACTGTTACTTTCCCTTATGTGTTATTTTTACCAGGAATTATATAATTTTCAAGCAACATACTTTCACTCAGCCAAGTGATGGTTCAGTTTGCTCACACCCTCTAAGAAATATTGCATTCAGACTCACTTTGGCTCATTTTGACTCTAGCGGAAACCTAAGTTTCAGCAAAACAACTGGTTATCAAATACTAACCTTTCAAAATGATGAGGAAAAAGTGGTAATGGAATTGGATGGCACAGCTCTGAGCTTTCCTTACTATATATTCTATAACTTCCTGTTTATGCCATTAGAAAATCCAGGAAATTGATCATCTTGTCAATAAAGATATAGTCACATTTTGAAAACTCCTGATGTTTCTTTTCATCTAATGGCCCTACTATTAAACACGAGAAAGGTGACGAATAACAGAAATGAAAACCTTTCAAATGTAGAAATGATCACAAAGGACTATCTTCATTTTAGTTCTATGGGTTTAAGAATAAACAGTTTAATTCCAATAAAAATCTGTGAAACCAATAGTCGTCTACGCTGTCATCTCTCTTCATGTATCAGCAACAGAAAAGCTCCAAATGGGAATTAGAGACATTTCCAAGGAATAAAAAATACCATAAATGAGATAAAGTTTTACCCTAATATTGAGATAAAATATGGAATTGTCTTCCTTGCTGAAATTGTTATGCAAATGTGGCTTTGATTGTAGCGATAGTACAGGAGAGAGTTGGTCATTGGGTGAAATCGGAGATGAGAAATTCTTTTGGACTCTGTAATGTACAGTTTTAAATAGCCAGACAATCTCAGGTTTAATAACATTACATGCTCTATAATTTAGTGTTATTTTACAAAAATTTGCCACGTGGCCCATTTACTTTATGGTTTGCAGAACTCAAATAGCTGACTATATGGGAAAAAAGTATACATTTTTTCACACTTAAAGAGTGGAAAATAGACCAAAGACTATATACACATTGCATAATCATATATATGTGATATTAATATTATACTATGATATAGTATATAACTATGTTAGAAATTATATTTATAAGCCTGGCCGATTGGCTCAGCAGTAGAGCGTCGGCCTGGCGTGCGGGGGACCCAGATTCGATTCCCGGCAAGGGCACATAGGAGAAGCGCCCATTTGCTTCTCCACCCCCACCTCCTCCTTCCTCTCTGTCTCTCTCTTCCCCTCCCAGAGCCGAGGCTCCATTGGAGCAAAGATGGCCTGGGCGCTGGGGATGGCTCCTTGGCCTCTGCCCCAGGCTCTAGAGTGGCTCTGGTCGCGGCAGAGCGACGCCCCGGAGGGGCAGCGCATCGCCCCCTGGTGGGCAGAGCTTCACCCCCTGGTGGGCGTGCTGGGTGGATCCCAGTCGGGCGCATGCAGGAGTCTGTCTGGCTGTCTCTCCCTGTTTCCAGCTTCAGAAAAAGAAAAAAAAATTATATTTATAAAATATCATATATGATAGATACGTGAATTCCAAAGTCTATCCCCCCCCCCTTTTTTTTGTATTTTTCTGAAGCTGGAAACTGGGAGGCAGTCAGACAGATTCCCTCATGCGCCCGACCAGGATAACCCAGCATGCCCACCAGGGGGCGATGTACTGCCCATCCGGGGCGTCGCTCTGTCACGACCAGAGCCACTTTAGCACCTGGGGCAGAGGCCAAGGAGCCATCCCCAGCACCCGGGCCATCTTTTGCTCCAATGGAGCGTAGGCTGTGGGAGGGGAAGAGAGAGACAGAGATGAAGGAGAGGGGGAGGGGTGGGGAAGCAGATAGACGCCTCTCCTGTGTGCCCTGGCCACAAATCTAACCCGGGACTTCCGCACGCCAGGCCGACGCTCTACCACCAAGCCAACTGGCCAGGGCCTAAACTTCCCTCTTGATATTCCCTTATCTGTCAGACCTCACCCTTATTGGACTATCGCCCCTGAGACAGAGGAATTCCAGGAAGCTGGTCAACCTGCCCCAAGAAGGAGCATTCCAGAAAGCTGAAATCCTAAAACCATAAAAGGGAACATACCAGAACTTTTGCCTCAGTATCCCCTCTGGCTCTCCCAAACACTATATAACTTGCCCCTTGTCTGTAACTGGTGCTCTTCTCCCCGGGAGAAATGCCCAGCAATGTTCTACTCTTCTTTTCAATAAAGCCTGTTACTCTGGTCTTTCAGACTCCCATGGATTCCAACATTTGGTGCCGAAACCCAGGACAGGGTACTAAGCACCTGGACGATCCCTCTTTGCTGTCCAAACTTACAACCAGGGAAGCAATGGGCAGTGGCAGTTCGTCCCGGGTTTACTCCCTGATTCTGTTTGGATGTGTAATTGTAGGTCGATTGGCTGGCAGTCTAACCCTGTTCTGAACACCTGCTGGACCAGAAAGGTAAGGAGTTTCTCCCTTCCCCGTCCCCGGTTGGCGTCTAAATTTCTCTCCAAACACCCTTTCCTGGTCGGATGGTTTTCCCTGACATACCTCACGTTTTGATGGGTTTGACTTTCAGTCTCAGTGGACTGCAGGGAAGACTAGGTGCCTAGCCAAACCTCTCCACTCTCTCGGACTTCTCATCCTTGGAGCTCCCTGACAGGTGGTGACGACCTCTATCAGTGACGACTCCCCCACATGGAGATTCTCTCCTCTTGGAACAGTGACAAAAGGTGGGGATGCCACCTCTTGCTCACCTGTCTCCACAGCTCTTCAGAGTCTAAGCCGTCCGACCAGACCCCTCTAGGATGTCTCATAAAAAACCTCACCAAACTCGGTCTCTCAGACCTCAAACTGAAGAAATTAATCTTCTTCTGTAACATAGCATGGCCTCAGTACAGACTAGACAATGACTCCCATTGGCCTGAAAATGGGACATTTGATTACAATATCCTAAGAGATCTTGAAAATTTCTGCCACAGGACGGGGAGGGTATCACAGATTCCTTACGTGCAGGCTTTTCTTCTCCCTTCTCTCCTGTCCTTAATTTCTGTACCTTCTGTTCTACACACAGGCCATTTTTGGCCAAAGAAACCTCACCTAAAACCACTGCTCCTAATATTTCCTTCTCCGCAGACTCCCAACTCTCTCCTTCTCCTGCCTGACCCCTGAGGGCACCCCTCTCTCAGGACCCCTCTCTGGTCCCTCTGCAAATCTTTTCCACTGGAATCTCTTCCCTCCAAGAGCCCCCTCCCTTCTCCACTGTGTTATTCATCCCTTCCCCCCTCCTTAGAAGCTGTGGCTCCTGCTGTGGTACCTATCTCTTCTCTGACTCCTCCTCCCTCCTTACAAACTGCAATTCTGTCTGTCTTCTCTCTGACTCCTCCTCCCTCCTTACAAACTGCAATTCTGTCTGTCTCCTCTCTGACCCCTCCTCCCTCTTTACAAACTGTGACTGTGCCTCTTTCCTCCTCACCCCCCCTCCTCAGAGCTCTAAATCTTATTTGACTCCTCTGAACACGTAGTGCCACAGCAATACTTTAACCACCTCCTCCTGCAGATTCTGACCCTCCTTCTTTTCCATCCAGCTGCTCACACTATCCATCCATCTCCTTTCTCTCTTCCTCCCCTCTACACTGGCAACTCCCTGCCATCTTGAAAAACTTAAAAAACAGAGTTCTCTATTAAACTATGTGAGTAAGTAATCTGTCCTGTCTCTTTGTCAGAAAATATCTCTAGTATAATTTTAATTGAAACAAGTAAAGCACACTCATTTAAATTCCTTAATTTATAATATGTGAAGTCTTTGTTTAATGTGTAACCATGTCTGTTTCTAAGGCCTTAAACCAATAATTACCCACCTCTTAAAGGAGGCTTACACATCCCCACAGACTCTCCCTGCAATACCCCCATCCGTCCTGTTCGAAAACCTTCAGGGGCTTATCACCTTGTACAAGCCTTATATCTAATCAATAAGGCAATAGTTCTCCTCCATCCAGTAGTCCCTAATCTCTACAAGTTACTGTCACACATTCCCTCAAACACCACTCACTTCAGGATCCTAGACCTCAAGAATTCCTTCTTTACCATTCCTCTACACCCTGACTCTTACTTTCTGTTTTCCTTTACCTGGACACTAATGCAGCCCAGCAATTTACCTGGATTGTCTTAACCCAGGGGTTCAGAAACAGCCCACACTCTTGAAGGCTCCAGTACCCTAAAGGGCTTCATAATATTCTATCAGGGCCCTACTTCAAGAGTGGAAAGAAAGGTCATTGAACTGAAGCCTGCCAAGCTTGCCAGCCCCACCAGTTTACATGTCTGTGCTGTGGAAAGAGGGACACGAGAAGGTAAGCTGCCCCCTTTCTCCACAGAGGGAAGGTTCAGTCTCTTCTAGGCCTGCTCCAGCTACCAGTGACCTGACCTTGCCCAGCATGCTGGGAATTGCCACTGAAGGCCCAAGGACATCGTTCACGAGCCTAAGGTATTTCTTCCAGATAGTAGATAAGGTGATCTCATTTTTTGTAAACACAAGGGCCATTTACTATGCCTTGCCTAAATATTTGAATTTTATTTATCCCTCCAAGATCTCTACTGTGGGTATTGATAGTCTGATTTTGTTACTTTATTTAATGTATAGTATCTCCTTTATTTCTCTTGTCTCAATGCCCCATGCTTATTATAGACAGGGACCTGCTGCTAATTCCAGCTAGAAGCAGTAGTCACTAGGACTTAAACTCTAACTGCAAAGTATAGAAATGTAACCACCCTTTCTCTAAGCACTTGCAGGATTTATAGGTAAGTCAGCAAACTGTTCAAAGACTGTCCAAGAGGCGCTTCCAGCATTACATCACCCAGGGACTGACTCTCATGTGGACAGGTCCACACACTGTAATCCCGACAACTCTCACTGCTGCTATAATAGAAAAATGGCATGCCTTACTCCAGGTGTCCCAAAAATACGGCCTGCGGGCCGCATGCGGCCCCCTGAGGCCATTTATCTGGCCCCTGCTGCACTTCCAGAAGGGGCACCTCTTTCATTGGTGGTCAGTGAGAGGAGTACTGTATGTGGCGGCCCTCCAACGGTCTGAGGGACAGTGAACTGGCCTCCTGTGTAAAAAGTTTGGGGACCCCTGCCAACCACAAACCTGTAGCTGGTTGGTCTACGTATGGCAAATATATGAAAAACTAAGGACTCTTTTAATCAGGCTTTGGGAAAAGGGAAACTAGGATAAAAAGAAAGTCAACTTAATTGTCACGAAAGGTTAAAGATTTTTTTTAAAGATTTTATGTTTTTTAAGATATTTTATTTATTCAGTTTAGAGAGATGAGAGAGAGAGAGAAAGACAGAGAGAGAGAGAGAGAGATGGGAGGAAGAGAAGGAAGCATCAGTTCCCATATGTGCCTTGACCAGGCAAGCCCAGGGTTTGGAACCAGCGACGTCAGCATTCCAGGTCGATGTCTCATCCACTGCACCACCACAGGTCAGGCAAGGTTAAAGATTTTTAAATCAAGAGTTCTGACTAGAAAGGAATTGTATGGTTTTGATAATAGAAGGTATAAGGTATAGAAATACTTTTGAAATAAAAAGGAAAAAGCAAGTTGTTATGAAGGCCAGTTATTTGTGGATAAGAAAGTGTATGAAAGTTGAAGGTTTATGTAAGTTGTAGAAGGTTTGTGCAGGTTGTATGAAGTTTGTACAGAGAAAAAAGTATTTGAACAATCAGAAAACGGGTTTTTCAAAGAACGTTTAATCAATCACCCTAGCTAACAATCCTCTACTCTCCCCACTTATGGGGAGACTCTTTCCTCCACCCTGACCATCTGGAGCTCAGAAACAGAGAAACAAAACCGACCCCTTGTCCTACTATTCTCTATTCACCTCTCAACCTGCCTCACCCAATCAGAGGCTTTCTACTTGTGTGGGACCAACACCTATATGTGTCTCCCTAATAATTGGACAGAAACCTGTACCCTAATCTATCTCACCCCAAATATCAACCTAATCCCACCGCATGAGCCTCTTCCAGTTCCTAATACACTACCCGTCAATCTAAGGACCAAACGAGCTGTACAAGTAATCCCTCTTCTTATTGCTTTAGAAATCTCTACAAAAGCAGGTCTAGGGGCAGGGGGACTGGCCACTGCCCTGTCTTATTCCCAATCTCTCTCTCTGAAGCCCAGCGAATTCATAAACATGGAATCAGTGGTTTCATACAAACTGGGTGTCTTGACTATTGCCTTTCATTGGTCCACTCACTCTCCTATTTATTTTTCTAACTTTTGGACCCTGCCTCTTATGTTTGTTCACTAGTTTCTTACAGAACCGCATGCAGACCTTTGCTAATCAGAAAGTTGGAAAAATCTCCCTAACCCTACACACCAACCCTGAAACCTGCCCTCGCGAAACAGAAAAATCTGAAACCCTATTATCAGCAAACCTCCTAAATCGTATCTTTCAACCCCTACAAGTCCCCTAACCCTAAAGCTCTCCCATATCCCTGAAGAACTAGGAGAATAAATAGCATTCACCTCTTAATGCTTCTCAGTCTTTCTACCCTTCACATAGTAAGGGGACAAGATTGGTGGGTCATCTTGGCTGAAGAAGAGCCTACAAACAAACATGAAACACTTCTTTTAGCTCAAGCTAACTGCTCTCTCCAGGGCTGCCAGGAAAACTTATTTGTAACTTACCATGGAAGAACTTTCACACACATACACACACCCCAGTATATAACACTCCTTATCCAAATATTTGCTTCCTTCTTTATCAAGTTCCTACAGGCCTGGATGAGAGAAATCTCTAGGATTACCTACAATCAAATGCTCCTACACTCTTATCCCCAGTACACCAAGGAGAACTTCACGAGGGAAATATCAAATAGGTAGGGATGACAGCAGGAAGAAGCCGCCCCTCAGCCCCAGAAGTTCCCTATTGAATGTTCTCCAAACCCCCTTCCTTTTAAACCACACATATTCAGTCCTTCTTGTCGGGAGCCAATCCACTAATGCTGGCTAACTAGGTCACAGCAGGAGAAGATCCACAACTGCTGGTTGACAAAGTCACAGCAAAAGAAGATAGAGTCACCACAGTAAAGACCAATGGCTGCGGGTTGACAAAGTCACCACAAAGGAAGGACACAACGATACTTCCCCCTTTGACTTTTTGAATTAATCTGGCCTTATATCCCCCCTTTTTCTGGGTGTGTGCTATTATTTGTGGCACAGGGATAATAGTGCCGTGCTTTCCCTGTAGATTTGTAGTAATTTCTTTGGAAATGAGACAGAAGGTGTAAGTTCCACAGAAAAGCCTGTAAGCCCCTTGAACTGGGCTCATAAATATAAGAGGCTGGCCATAATATCCCTCATAAAGGGTTAAGTTTGTAGGAGAATTTCTTCTTATTAATCACATTATAAAGAATAAAGTTAGAACTTAACTAGTGTATGAATATAGTAAATGAATAAAGTTTAACTAGACATTAGAATCTTAGGTAAAGTGTAGTGAAGTGTCCTGTTGCGTGGCCTTGGATGGGAGTGCAGTCGGCAAGAAAAGAATGTTTTGCTAAGAGACTTGTTTTATGACTGAAGGCAGTTGCTGGGCTTTCTCAGTGAGACACTCTCATGAGGTTTGTATACTCCCCAAAATTCTTTCTTCAGATAGATAATGAGAGGAATATGGGGGGGCATCCATAGAAGCAATAGCAATTAATGCCTTCTGATATTATGTTGCTACTAAGCTATCTTGCAGGTGCACTCTATATATCTTTAAGCAAAAGTTACTCTTGATGTTATGACAATTTCTTAATAAGCAAGCCTTTTGAAGTCTTGTGAGAAAAATTAGGACACTGCATGAACTCAAGGCCATTTGCCTGAGCAAGCAGTGGTCCTTTGCTAGTCCTTAATGATTTTGTCTGTTAATCTCTCTCTGCCCCTTGACTCACAACAACAGTAAAGTTGAGTTATTAGTTAGTACTAATCCTTTAAAAGCTTTCACCAATGTTGTTATTGCTATTCAAGTTATTTTGTAGTTGTACTTTGAATGATTTGCCACCTGATTTGTAGTTTATAGATATAAATTAACTGTTATCTGGAAACATGTAAACATAGTGAAACAGAAACAATGATTAATACCATGTAATTGTAACTTGGTGTGTGTGTATAAAAAAGAAGCTGTACTAGCATTTGAGAGAGATGCCTGGCAGTAAATGCTAACTAGAGAATAAAGAGAAAGAAAAGAATTCGGCTCTCTCACTCGATTTTCGCCGACGCCATCTCCTCCTGTGGGACCCCTGGATCCCCCCCGGGGCTGGACCCCAGCACCTTCTAAAACTTACTTACACCAACAGGTTCCCTGTCTCTAAAAATCTCCACATGTCCTCCCATTGGAGAGGAACCAGACTAGCACGTCTCATGAGGCTCATCCAGGAGACCGTGTAGCACCATGTCACTCTGTCCACTCGGCACTCGCAGCAAGCAATTCACAATTATTACCTCGCAATTTTTTTTTTTACTTCCTCAATCAGGTTTTCTAGGACATCACCTGGTTCAAACCTCACAGCATGGAAACTGATGACCTCCTTAACTGGATGAGGGACTTGGCTTGGCAAGGTTCCCTTCTTGAGTTCTCTCCAGAAGAAGCAAGAATTTTCCAATTTTTTCTCCTCTTTCTCCTCGTCACCCCTCACCATATATTATAAAATTAACAACTGCCTTTTTTTTTATATGTAACCACAGGTTTGAGAAATGATAGATATGTCTATTCCAAACTGCCCTCTTGATGTTCTGCTTATCTGTCAGACCTCACCCTTACTGGACTATCGCCCCTGCAACAGAGGAATTCCAGGAATCTGGTCAACCTGCCCCAAGAAGGAGCATTCCAGAAAGCTGAAATCCTAAAACCATAAAAGGGAATATACCAGAACTTTTGCCTCAGTATCCCCTCAGGCTCTCCAAAACACTATATAATTCCCCTCTAGTCTGTAACCTGTGCTGGTCTTCCCCAAGAAGTGCCCAGTAGGGTTCCTTTCTCCTTTCAATAAAGCCTGTTACTCTGGTCTTTCAGACTCCCGTGGATTCCAACAATATATAATGATAATTATATAGCATGTCCCTGGATCTAAAGTGCTTCTCTAATAGAAAGCACGTAGAAAAATCATTTTTAAATTCCATTCCAAAAATCTTTGTCATTTCATTAGGGATTTTAGGGCATTTATATTTAAGGTATTTACTGATAGGGAAGGAATTTCTTTTCCTATTTCATTATGTGTTTTCTGTATGTCTTGTAGCTTTTGTCTTTTGTGGCCACTGTAAGATCGGTGGATAGAGGGATGGTGACGTAGGAACTCAGACCCGCCCACTTTGTTTAGGACCGCCCACAACCAAGCCCGCCAAAGGAAGCTTCCCAGGAACCATTTGGAAAGAAGCGATCAGTCTGCCAGCCAGTGAAATATCACCACATCATAGTAGCTCCATTTCCCTAGAGGGACCCTTTAAATATCTCCCACGTGGTTTAATCCATGCAACTTCCCTAGCCTCCATCTTTCTTTCCTCGGGGCCAGGGAACCTTACCAGGCGGGATGTGCACTCTGTACTCAATAAAGCCGCTTAGGCCCTGGCCGGTTGGCTCAGTGGTAGAGCGTTGGCCTGGCGTGCAGAAGTCCCGGGTTCGATTCCCGGTCAGGGCACACAGGAGAAGCGCCCATCTTCTCCACCCCTCCCCCTCTCCTTCCTCTCTGTCTCTCTCTTCCCCTCCCACAGCGAGGCTCCATTGGAGCAAGGATGGCCCGGGCGCTGGGGATGGCTCCTTGGCCTCTGCCCCAGGCGCTAGAGTGGCTCTAGTCGTGACAGAGCGATGCCCCGGAGGGGCAGAGCATCGCTCCCTGGTGGGCAGAGCGTCGCCCCTGGTGGGCGTGCCGGGTGGATCCCGGTCGGGCGCATGTGGGAGTCTGTCTGACTGTCTATCCCCGTTTCCAGCTTCGGAAAAATACCAAAAAAAAAAAAAAAGCCGTTTATTATTCCATCCTTTGAGGCTCTGGCCCGTTCCTTCCTTCTCGATGGGGAAAAATACCTTACATTTTTGTGCCGAAAACCCGGAAGGAGTTAGAAGTCTGCAAGGACCACTCCTTTCCCTTCCCCTCCGAGAAAGAACCAGGAGAAAGAACCAGGATCTTCGATCTCCAACCCACTTCAGCGCATGGTGCGGTAAGTTCCCTGCGTCCAGCTTTCCTCTCAGTTCTTTCCTCCGAGACTTCCTGTCCGAAACCATAGCTACGTCAGGGAACTCTTTTCCGTCCAAGTGAGCGTGTGCTTGTGGAGACCTCCCCAAGCACATCCACTTTCATCCGTGGCTGAACCTTGAGTTTTTAGGACGCTAATACTCAGGTCTGACCACTCCGAGAACTGAGGGCAGCTGTGAGCGCACAGGAATCTCCCTCCCTAAGGAAGAAGAAACTGTTCTTCTTCTCCGCTGTGGCCAGGCCACAGAACCCACTGAATTAGCCTCCTGAAGGGACTTTCGGTGTTAACACCCTCACCAATTTAACTATCGCCAAAAAAGCTGGGAACTGATTGGAAATCTCTTACATACACGGCTCCTAATTATTTGCGCACCTGTCCTGAATCTCTGTGCTGCCTGTTCCACTGCGCAGGCCTTTTTCTGGCCAGAGAAACCTCACCTGAAACCTCTACTCCTAATCTTTCCTTCTCCGCGGACTCCAAACTCTCTCTCCCCTCCCTTCGCAAAAACCTGTTTCTTATTCGCCATCTGGTACCATCTCTTTCTCCTCCCCTGCTGGCCAGGGGCCCCTCCCTTCACTGTGTTCTCTAGTCCCGCCTCCGTCAGGCTTTTCTCAGCCTGGCATTGGCTCTTACACCGGTTTTCAGGACGTCCAACCCCAATTTTCTTACAGGAAGTTCCTGCCCTGTCTTGCCTTTGGCTCCAGTGATTTATCCTGCAGGATCTGGGTTCCGGGCTCCACACGAACCCCCCTCCTCTTATTCCCAATCCCCCAAACCCCTATCCAGAAACTGTCAACACGGCATTTAAAGTTTTTAATGGTCCCAACTAGTAGAAACAGGCCTGTTCGCCAGGCCCCCATGCAGCAGAAGGTAACGCTCCAAACCCCGACTCTTGTGGCAACCCTGAGACCAGCAGAGCCACCAGCAGCTTGCTTTAAGTGTGACAAGCAGGACCACTGGTCCTGGTAGGGCCCCTGCTGGCGGCTGCCCACTGAGACTTGCCCTGACTGCAAGCAGCCCAGTCACTGGCGGAGTGATTGCCCCTTTGGGCAACAGGTTTTTTCCTCAGTGCCTCTACGTGGAGGACAAGCCGCCCAAATGGAAGGCCAATCCAGCCACGTGAGTGCATTGCTCAAACTCCTAGGACACGGCCTGGACTTGGAGAACCCAGGGTTCTGCAACAAGTGGGACCGCATCCGCAAAGTTTCTCAACTCAAGGCCACACAGATGTTCCTCCTAACACTCCTCCAATCCACCACCTTCCGATCTCCCCCTCCCCACGATGCCCCTATTCAGCAGAAAGTAGCAAGACAAATAAACGGCGCCCCTTTTTCTATTTAAAACAAAAGGTCAGAATGTAAGGTCAGTGGATAGAGGGATGGTGACTTAGGAACTCAGACCCGCCCACTTTGGCTAGGACCGCCCACAATCAAGCCCGCCAAAGGAAGCTTCCCAGGAACCATTTGGAAAGAAGCGATCAGTCTGCCAGCCAGTGAAATTTCACCACGTCATAGTAGCTCCACTTCCCTAGAGGGACCCTTTAAATATCTCCCACGTGGTTTAATCCCTGCAACTTCCCTAGCCTCCATCTTTCTTTCCTCGGGGCCAGGGAACCTTGCTGGGCGGGAAGTGCGCTCTATACTCAATAAAGCCGTTTATTATTCCACACTGTGTGGCTCTGACCCGTTCCTTCCTTCTCGGCGGGGAAAAATACCTTACAGCCACCATTGCTGTCTTCCTTTGTGTTTACATTAGTTTCCCTTATTTACTTTCTATGATGTCAGGTCCCCGAGTTGAACTGCAGTCTGAAAATATTCAGTGGAGAGGTTAAGAAATCAACATACGTTTTAAATTGTATGCTAATCTTAGTAAAATGGGAAATCTCACACAATTCCATTTTGTCCCTCTCAGGACATGTAATATAACTGCCATAAATACATGAACAAATACTTACATCATTACACATATTGAGAGCCCAAGGTTGGGGGTTATCAAGTGATGGCAAAAAAATTCCTATCCAGGACAATAATTTGCCTTTTGTCTTTAAAATTTGAATTCTCAAGGCTTACCTGACCTAAGAAGATAAACGTTTGCAAATCACCCATTAAGGAGAAAGAAAGAGGAAAGGAAAAGGCCACTTAATCTTTCCTCCCTTCCTCTGCATCTGGCTAGTTGTTTACCTTCTTCCTCACAGGTGTGGGGGAGGAAATCCAAGTCTTCTTTCTATTTTCATTCAAAACCTAGTACAAAACCTGTTCATTCACAATATACTGTAGTCCAGGGGTCTCAAACTCGCGGCCCACGGGCCGCATGCGGCCCGCTGAACAATTTTGTGCGGCCCGCAGACTAATCCACGAAGTTCAAAATATTTTGGATAAAATTAAGTAAGCCTAGGGGACTACTTGTATTTTTCATTTCTCTAGCATCCTAGCTAGATATTAGCTTAGTTAATAGCAGTTGTGATGCGAACTACAGTTTCTGGTCGTTTTGTGACACTGAGTAAACTGCATGTACCATTGTGCTTGTTGTACTGATTTTTTTTTTGTTTTCAACTGCAGTGAGAAAAGTGTTGCATAACAGTTGCCTTTTGTAGACCTAGTGCGGCCCGCCGAATGGCTGTGATCTTGCTCTGCGGCCCACATGCTGAGTTGAGTTTGAGACCCTTGCTGTAGTCCATCCTGAGCTGGTGTAAATCACACACAAGTATAGAAATCATATCTACAAAATCTTCCTGTACGCTTAGCCTAAATTATAAAATGACTTTTAAGCTTCTTAGTAAAAGGGGGTTTCTTATATAGTATGTCCCTGTAAGCCAGGAAACTCCCACATTCCTATCATTTCATTCACTACAGAAAGGAGGGGGCAAGGAACATAACCCTTTCTCCAAAAGTATTCATATTAATTTTCACAATTCTTTGGTTCCTTACCACAATAGAGAAGATATGCTTAAACACAATCGAAATACGGATATGTGTTTGCCGCGCAGGCCGTGAAGTAAGGTAATTCCACGTAGAAGCTATAGTGACAAAGACAAGGCAAGAGGGCTACGTGGTGAACTCATATAAGTGTAAGGTAGTGTGAACACTGATGAGCTGGACAGGAGGAGGGAAGTGAATGAGAATGCAACAAGAAAAGCTCCTCCCATATCGTCAGAAAAAGCAGATGTCACAGTTTCCTCCAACAGGAGGGTCCAGAAGGATGCCACCTTAGTACAGATAATCACATATAGCACACAGATCTTCATTTCCAAATGTCTTTTTGCAAAGAAAAGAACCAGAGCTCATCGTAGAAAAAGCTGTTACTCCGAGAGAGAAACTGTAAAATGACACTGGAATGGATTTATGTGTCAGAAAGTTCTAAAGAGCTTGACACTCTAGTAGTCCAAAGCAAATAAAAGAATGAGATACCACTGTTCACCTTTTTAAATCGCTACAAGTTGTAGGTAAATGATTGTGTTCACTACTGCTAACATTGGATTCTCCTGAAGCTGACATTGGGAGTGTGAATGTGTTAACAATCTGTAACACTCTGAGCAAAAGCCTTTGTTTCAGCCCTTTCCCTTACAGAGAAACATTCTCAAGGATAGCCTGGAGGTTGGAGCCCTGCCAAAGGGGCCAGACTTCTGGGAAAACTGGAGGCAGGGGGCGGGGCCACATGGATAGAGGGGCGGGGCGAATGATAAAGATTCCAGGGCTGCTTCTGTGATGCTTAGAACTCTCAGAGGGTCCCAGTGAGACTAGTGCTTCCGCAGATGTGACAGGACAGGGCAATGCTATGGCAAAGAAGTCTTTGCGGTAGTGTCCTCAGGGGATCTGCGGGACTTCATCTATGGGGTCCGTGGGCAGTCGACTCCTGAGACGCAGGGAATCAGGCATAGCGGATCCGTGTCCTGAGCCAGGAGCTCAGGCAGGCACCAGTTATGGATCTGACAGCCATAAACGAAGGCGCCGCAGTCCCTCCTTGGGCCCAGAGTCCGAGAATAGCAGCAGTCACCTAGACCCGGAAGAAAATCTAGAGCAACTGGTGAGCCGAAACCATCATAAAAAAGTTAAGCTCGCATCTGAATATGCTTACCAAACTTTATTTCTGAATGGGGACAGCAGTGATATTAAAATCCGCGCTCTGGGGAAAGAATGGTGTTTACACAAAATATTTTTATGTCAGTCAGGCTACTTTGCAACTATGTTGAGAGCTTCTGGGAATGAATCTCAGGAAGATGTTATTAACCTGGAGATTAATGACCCTAACATAGATGTCGACTCACTGCACTTTGCACTAGGCTCGTTGTACAATCATGACTATGTCTTCAGGGAGCCCCTTCAGGTTCCAGGAGTTCTGGCAGCAGCCTGTCTGCTTCAAGTAGAGGACTTACTGTATCAGTGTGATAAGAACATGAAGGAAACAATTAACGAGAAAACTGTATGTGGCTATTATGCAGCAGCAGAAACCTATGGGTTAGAGTCTGTAAAGACAAGGTGCTTTGAATGGCTTCTTCACAATTTGATGACACATCCAAGTGTGGAACTTTTCAAGGAACTCAGTATAGATCTCATGAATCAGCTTGTTTCTTCTTCGAATTTACTAGTAATGCAAAAGGAAATAGATGTGTATACCACAGTGAAAAAGTGGATGTTCCTTCGTCTTAACCCAACCTGGAACGGAACAACAAGTCAGCTTTTAGTGAATGCAAACAACTGGTTTTCCAGGCACAAAGAACATGTTGGTAACATCGCCTTCCTTGAAACTGAAAGAGGCATAGCATTTCAACCAGTGTTTAAAAATTTGAGGTTTCAGCATATCATCTGTGGCCAGGTCTCCATAAGAGTTCTTGAGCAAGATGCTCTGATTCCTTCACAATGGTTATCATCTCTTTTTAAAAAGCAATGGTTTACCTGGCTTAGAGCAAAACTATGCAGGGAAATCTGGCCCCGCTATACCAATGAAAGAGAATTTGAAAAAGGTAGCATGAGGTGCGGTAAAATGATTGTCACAGATGGAGAATACGCCTGGAGGTGGTCAGTTAGCAACTTCTGCTTTCCCTTATGTGTTATCTTTACCAGGAATTATATAATTTTCAAGCAACATACTTTCACTCACTCAGGTGATGGTTCAGTTTGTTCATACCCTCTAAGAAAGATTGCATTCAGACTCACTTTGGCTCATTTTGACTCTAGCGGAAACCTAAGTTTCAGCAAAACAACTGGTTATCAAATACTAACCATTCGAAATGATGAGGAAAAAGTGGTCATGGAATTGGATAGCTCAGTTCTGAGCTTTCCTTGCTATATATTCTGTAACTTTCTGTTTATGCCATTAGAAAACCCAGAAAATTGATCATCTTCTCAATACAGATATAGTCACATTTTGAAAACTCCTGATGTTTCATTTCATCTAATAGCCCTACAGTTACACAGGATAAAGGTGATGAATAACAGAAATGAAAACCTTTCAAATGTAGAAATGATCACAGAGGACTATCTTCATTTTACTTCTATGGGATTAAGAACAAACAATTTAATTCCAATAAAAATCTGTGAAATCAACATACATTTTAAATTGTGTGCTTATCTTAGTAAAATGGGAAATCTCACACTATTCCATATTGTCCCTCTCAGGACATGTAATATAACTGCCATAAATACATGAACAAATACTTACATCATTACACATATTGAGAGCCCAAGGTTGGGGGTTATCAAGTGATGGCAAAAAAATTCCTATTCAGGAAAATAATTTGCCTTTTGCCTTTAAAATTTGAATTCTCAAGACTGGTGGCCCTGAAAAGTACAGTAAACAGCTGTGTGGAACTGGTTGCTTTTTTGTAAACACAAAAACAATAACAAACAAGAAATTCTTTTGGGGCCCCTAAAACAGCTCTGGAGCTAGAGAAGAGGAAGCCATGTATGAAAAAGAAATGTTTTACATGTTCAATGGGAACATGAAGTAGATAAAAGTTTTAGCAGATATTGATCTTCCTGATAGATCAAAATAGCATCGATGTCAAGTAAGGGCACTATCCCCACAGTTGGCTGGTCAATTTCTGAAAGCAGGACACCCAAGCATGCATTGGTTGTGTCCATCCACTACAGTCAGGATGTGGAGATGTTATTAGAGTCCACTTTGGACATTGTCCTTGGCAACTGCATGTCAGAAACTCAAAAATGTGTCTGACCTGTGGTGGCGCAGTGGATCAAGCGTCGACCTGGAACACTGAGGTCGCCAGATCAAAACCCTGGGCTTGCCTGGTCAAGGCACATATGGGTGTTGACGCTTTCTGCGCCTCCCCCCTTTCTCTCTCTCTCTCTCTCTCTCTCTCTCTCTCTCTGTCTGTCTCTCTCTCTGAAATGAATAATAAATAAAAATAATTTTTAAAAAATGTCACAGATTTTACCCTATGTGTAAGCTATCAATTTCGGTTGACACAGGCTTACAGATGCTGGAAGAAGATATAAGACTCCTGCGTCATAAGTACATGGTGGTTTGTTACTCATGCCACACTAGGGAACCTGAACGTCTTTCCACTGATCCCCAAATGTCCAAGCCCCACACTGATGATAAGGAGTACTGCAGGTGTATGAAAGGACAACGGAGTTTGCATTACAATGTAGGAAACTCCAGTATGGCAAAGGACCTTGTAATAAACCTCCTCAGAAAGAAGCACTGTCTTTAATATCCTGAACAGAAAACAAATATGCTCTGTGTCCCAGAGGAAAACACTATCTGTATTTTCTTGCAAGATTTGTTTGTTATGCAACTAGTATTGAAGAATAGTTTGAAACAAAATTTGTTAATTCGTGTGATCAGGATTCAAGTAGACATATGAGATCTATAAGGAACTGTTTCCCACAAATGTCAAGCTATTTCTAAGATTTAAATAAAAATACATAGACTGAGTGTAAGGTCAGTGTCCTTCGCCACGGCCACACAGGTTTTCATTGGATACAGGCAGATGGTAAAGAAACTGAGGAGCCAGAAAATGGTGGGCCATTCCGTTAATTAAAGTCTCCTAACAGCAGCCAAGCAAACAGGCAGGGAAGACAGCTTCCCTCTCACTCAGGGCTCCCACAGCCCCAATTCATTTTCTGGACTTTCCCAGACTTGTAGGTCCCCACCAGCCTTAGCACTCTCTTTCCTTTCACTTTCTCTTTCTCTTTCTCATTCTCTTTCTCTTTCTCTGTGTCTTTATCTTTACCTCTCTCTCTCTCTCTCTCTCTCTCTCTCTCTCTCTCTCTGATGTCTCCAGCTAAAGCCAGCTGGGGGAAAACCTTCCTTCTCCAGCAAACAATTCAAATATGGCCCCTTCCAAGCAGGAAGGCAATTCGCAATTTGCAATCCTCTGCCCTGAGGGCAACCGCCCCAGCCTTCCCAACACTATACTTACAGGGCGCTGCCCCAGTACCAAGGAAGCAAACTTAAAAAACATTTGTTTGCCCAACCCTGAACGTGTCCAAAACTACGTTGACTACGAAGGCCAATGCTGGAGGTCTCCCACTGACTGTCAGCTTGCAAGAATTCTTATAAAGGTACAGAATCCAAGGAAGTGTGGTATTGGCATAAAGTATAGGCACATAGATCAATTTAACAGAAGAGAGATTCTGGTAATAGACCCTCATGGATACATTCAATTGATTGTCAACCAAGATGCAAAGCTAATTTAGTGGAGAAAGGATAGTTTTATCAGGAACTGGTGCAGGGACACCGAGATACCCCTAAGTTAAAAGAAATGACCAGCCTGACCTGCGGTGGCGCAGTGGATAAAGCGTCGACCTGGAAATGCTGAGGTCGCCGGTTCAAAACCCTGGGCTTGCCTGGTCAAGACACATATGGGAGTTGATGCTTCCAGCTCATCCCCCTTTCTCTCTCTGTCTCTCCCTCTCCTCTCTAAAAATGAGTAATAATAAAAAAAAATTAAAAAAAAAAGAAATGACCATTAAGCTTTACCTTACACCATATATAAAAACAGAGAAGGGATATTAAGAAGCTAGGAAAATTCCTTGGCCAGTAGAATGGGACACTGAGTCATGCACTCTCCCTCCCTGGAGCGCCAGCTCCTTTCCTTTACCCCTGACCCCTTTCCTCCCCCACAGGCAGGTATCTTCTGAACAGGAAGGCTCCTCCTGAGGCTTGCAAAGAGGGAAGCAGTGGGCAGAAGCAGCTTCTCCCAGGCAAACCCCCTGCACCTTTCTCCAAGGCCTCCTTTTCTCTGACTTCCCAGTGAGACAAAGCAGCTCTGCTTAGGATCACTCCTGCTGCTTCTTCTATTCTAGGCCCTTCCTAGTTTCACTATTCTCACGTTTAATACCCTTACTCTCAAAGTCTCCTGACTTGTGTTGTGAAATTTTTCCTTCAGGGAGGTAAGAACTCGCATGTAACCACCTGGCCCTAGGCAGACCTAAAGCGCCACGTACTCTGTTGGATAACAAAACAAAATAGAAATTGACATTAGGCTTAAATGCAAGAGGTAACCCTGTAACATTTCCAGAAGAAGTATAGGATAAAGATCTAACTGAAATTGGAATAGGCAAAAATATCTTAAATAGGCCATCAAAAGCATGAGGGGCATGAATAAAATAAACAAAATCCAAAATAAAATAATTTGTTCCAATCAATACAGAGAAAGGGAAATATGTATGCAAAAATATAACTATTAATGGTCTTGTAATTCGAATATATAAAGAAGATTTGAAAATCAACCACATTAAAACAAAAACAAAATTAGAATGGGCAAATATTTGAACAGAAACTTCAACAGATAAGATAACTGGATGTCGAATAAGCCCATGAAAAGATGCACAACATTTAAGTATTTAGGGACACACTAATTAAAACTAAAAAATGGTGTTTGGCAAACCTACCTGTTTCAAGTGTGAAACAAGTGAGTTAACTTTGCTCACTTGTATTTTGCATTGATGCAGGACAGAGCCTTGTGTGTAGTCCAGTGGTTCTCAAACCTTTTCAAGTCGGGGCGCATTTAAAATCCTAGAAATAAATGTAGGCGCAGTATATACACATTTCTGAGAAATATTTTATAAAAATTAAGTGAAATATTAAAGAAAAAATGTAAAATCCAAGCGTGCTTTTATGGTAATTAAAATAAATACAACAAAATTAAATTTATTCTGACATTAAAAAACATTTTAATGTTACATTTTTAAAAAGATTTTATTTATTCATTTTAGAACGGGGAGGTAAACAGAGAGAGAGAGAGAGAGAAAAGGGGGAGGAGCAGGAAACATCAACTCCTATATGTGCCTCCACCAGGCAAGCCCAGGGTTTTGAACCAGGGACTTCAGTGTTCCAGGTCAATGCTTTACCCACATTGCCAACACAGGTCAGGCTCATGTTACATTTTTTGAGTTATGCTTTTTAGAATTAAAAAAAAAGAGGGCTTAAAAAATAAAAGAAACGACAAAAGAATTATCTTTTTAAATATATAGATACATTCTTTGTAAGATTTAGTAAATGCCACATGTCCCAGGGTGAATAGGTTAAGTTCTTTCATTCTTATGTTTACAAGAAACATGAGCCTGAGGTATGCTAGCGATTACTTCAATATTTGGGCATGTATTTGAAAGGCAAACTCTCATTTCCACATCAATACATTGAAGAATTCCTCTCTTTTTACTCTTCATAGTGTTGAGGGTAGAAAATCCTAATTCACATAAATAAGATGTTGAAAATTATAATAAAATGTTCAAAGCTTCTTTAGATATTGCCACATATTCTTCTTTTATAGAAATCCAAAAGGCTTCAAGAGACAACTCCTTATGTTTAATCATCAGTACAGGATCAGTGGCTATAGCAGCCAGTTCTTCTTCTTCTGTTAATGTTAAACCAAAATCACTGGAAGCTTCCATGAATGTGTTTCTAACCCAATCATATTGTTCAGTGTTAAGTGATGGAAAATGCTATATTAAATTCTTCTTGTCAGCCCTCAAGTCCTATTTTATTTACAGTTAACTTTTGCTCACTGCCAAAATCGAATTCTTCAATATAACACTTCTTTTTGAGAAATCTATCCATTTTATTTGGGTGTATTTGTCTAAAAATAATATAATGATGTGTTAATAATAAATATAATAATGATGTGTTAATAAAAGGAGTGGTAAATCCATAATAAAAAGGTATAATAGAGTAACTATATTTATTTTTATATCTGGGCACATGCTGCGAACCAGCACAGCTAGTATTTCCAGGTCCTGAGTGGGAATGGTGCGGAATTAAGAAAATACACAAAATTAAAAAAATACGGGGTTGGGTAGCCCTGTTATTGCTGCTAGCAAGAACAAAGCATGCCCAAAAACTACTTCTTGCTTTACTTATAGGGCAAAGTGGGCCATGAGCAAATCAATGAGATCATCATGTTTCCAAGGCAACGCAAGAATTTTACCAAGTGCAGAAAAACCCCACCATACGTTTCATCTTACTTTACAGCAAACAAAGGATGAAATAAACTTGCTTCCAGTCTTTCCATGAGCATGGGGGTACTGTAAACCAGTGGTCACAAAACTTTTTTGGGCCACGGACTGGTTTAATGTCAGAAAGTATTTTCATGGACCGGTCTTTAGGGTGGGACGGATAAATGTATCACGTGACGGAGACAAGCGGCAAGAGTGAGTCTTAGACGGATGTATCAGAGGGAATCTGGTCATTTTTTAAAAATAAAACATCGTTCAGACTTAAATATAAATAAAACGGAAATAATGTAAGTTATTTATGCTTTCTCTGTGGACCGGTACAAATGGCCCACAGAACGGTACCAGTCCGCAGCCCTGGGGTTGGGGACCACTGCTGTAAACATTCCAGCACCACAGCTTAACAGCCTTTTGCAATCTAATCAGGCAAGTGAGGGGGGGGGGGGCAGACTGGCAGTTAACAGCTAATTCCTCACACCTCTGTCCTCCAAAAATCTAAACTCCTAATCCCTGTTAGTGTTTTGGTCCTCAACAGGCACATATTTCTATGGAATACCATAAGGCACACCCAAAAGTCATCCAGGATGCCCCAGTGTGCCCTGGTGCACACTTTGAGAACCACTGTTCTAAGGAGACATCTTCAGCCTTTCAGCTCAGCCAAGAACAGGCAGTCTTCAGCATCAGGAGGAAAGAGAAAGTGCACACTCAGAGTCAGAGAGGAGCCAGCTTATGTGTTCAGATGTCCCTGCCCCGGTCCCTGATTAGCCTGTCCTCATGCAAAGCATGACTCCAAATCCTTGCACCTTGACTGGTCCCAAGGGCACTGTCCTGGTAGGTCAGAATAGATCTGCTCTGGTTGATTGGAGCTGTGCAGCTCTAATTGGATGGTGAAAGCCTTAGTCCTATTGAATATAAAAGGATTCCAGGACCTTTTTCATAAGGGCTGGCTCAGAAGGCAGAAACACAGTGCAGGCAGGCAGGCGGGCAGTTCAGGGCAGACGCCAGTAGTCCAATGAAGGTTTTTCTGTGAAGTGCAGTTAGTGTGAATAGCCCCTGTGTAGAAATAGCTAGGAGGCACATTTTACAGCTCCGTTAGCCACCAGTAACCATTTTTAGTAGGCATCTTCCTATTTAATAAGGTCCACATACTTTCAATGCTGGTTGGACCATTGGCCTGGTCCACTGCCTCTCTACCAGTGGTGAAACACAGAGGTGTGGTCTGAAACTTGCTCACTAACAAGAGAAGTGGCTCTCTAGGCCTTTCAGTTGGGAAGCTGTCACCACTGACCATCCAGGAAGGCACTCTCACTGGCGAGAATTCATTGAAACACAGGATTTTTGGAAACGCACACCTCCAAAATGTCGTTTCCATGGTATCTTTCTCTGCAGGAGGAAGGGAAATTTGTGCATTCCTCATGAAGCGTTGGGCTGGGAGGGACCCACCAAAGGTCACATCCTCCCACTGACAACCGGACTGACCCCCGCCCTGTCACTCTTGAACCGCAGTGAAAGAGCACAGGGGACTAAGTATGAGGTATTGACGTGAGCGTGCAGTCTCACTCACTCGTCCCTCATTCCCACCTGCAGTACTCTGGCAGAGGACGCAGAGCTACAGCCAAGATTTGTAGTTCCTGAAAATTCAAATAATAGATTCTACCTGCTCCAGTTGACGGAAGAGGACATGAGGCCAGGGTAACAAAATCTGGTTATGCTTGGCTACCAGGTGTGCTTTGTGCAAACTGGACAACTACTGCACCATAGAAATTCTGCCCAGGCCCTGCATCCGCTTGCAAAATGTAATGAAATTTCTCAGTGTCAAAGCAAACCCAGCCAACACTGGTCCTCTGCTTTCATAACAAGACCTGGAACCAAAGTTTATGAGCAATTCTTGGGAACAACACTCATAAGTCACGACTGTAAGCTCTTAACTGCTTCCCCAGCCCAGCAAGAAAGGGCTGGAGCATGACTGGAACCCAAACACCGAAACCCTTTCAGTGTCAGCCAGGAAGAGCTGGTGCGGAAATCCCTTAAATCTTGTCCTGAAACCTGCCTGGATCAAGAGATAGATTTGAGCCTAGCTTCCTGTCACCTTGCCGGCTGGCATAACAAAAAAAAATTTGTTTTCTACAAAGCCAATACCACAATATTGGCTTCTGTGCAGAGCAGGCATCAGGCAGCATGCCTGTGCCCAATAATATGAGGAGGCCTGGGCTCCATTTAATTTAGCTCCAGATTTCTCTCAAACACATTATGAGAGTGTGGTTTTCTTTCTGTTTCTTCTACTACAGTCACCTCAATCCACACTCATGGATCCCACGACTGCTCCAAGACTTTGCTTAGGCCCTGATTTCCTACAGTCTGCAAGCATGGCACCTTCCAAGAGACACAAAGAGATTTGATGTCAGAAACAAACTTGTTGGAGAAACCCTCCTTCCTAGAGAGGGTGCACTGAACAGCATGTCTCTGGGGCTAGAAAATGAACCAGGGATTGATGGCCTGAGCCGTCCGGTAGGACACTGTCTGCCAGCTGAGCACAGGCTGGGAAGGACTGTCTGGCTATCTGCTCAGCAACGTGCTTTGCAGGACCTCCCCCTCTGCCCTCCAGGTCTCTTGGAGATCAACACTCTTCATGTCCTGAAGATGGTTTAACTTTCTCAGAAAGGTCCATGCTACATTTCCCTCATCTTTTATCCATGTGATCTGGTGAGTCTAGAAACCACCATCTATCCACATTCCTTTTCAGCTTCTCACTGTTGTCCCCACCTCCTTCCTGTCTCCTCTAGGAGTGTGATGGGCCTCAAGTCACAGTAATGCATCCTCACCTGGGTGAGGCTGTGGCTCTGAATTCTCAAGTCCATAGGTTAACTATTGTCTTGAACTCAGCCCAGAGGGAAGGCCTGGTATTAAAAGAGGTACACTATTCTGACGGCTACTTTGGTCAGAGAAAAACTTTCCCCCCCATGATCCTGCTCTGCCAAGATATAATTGTTTTCATTTCATGCGTTCTATATGTACAGAAGCAAGGTACCTGCCTCAAAGCCTGGTGGATTCCGAGTCCTGTCTTGTTGCTGTTGTCCCTATTCAGTATTCCCCACACTCTCCAGGCCCAAGCCAAAGAGAGCTCTTTAGTCCCCAACCACCGGCTGCCTTTTGCCACGGCCTACCATACACATGTCTAACATTTCCAAAGAACAGCACTTTCCCAAAGGCCTACTTCAGTGGTTCCCAAAGTGTGCGCCAGGGCAAACTGGTGCGCCCTAGAAGATTTCCAGGTGCGCCCTATGGTATTCCAGAGAAATATGAGCCTCTTGGGGACCAAAAAACCATCAGGGATTTTGGAGTCTAGATTTTGGGGGGACAGAGGTGAGGGGAATATGCTGTAGGCTGACAGTCTGCCCAACCCCCCACCTCACTTACCTGATTAGGTTGCAAAAAGCTATTAAGCTGTGGTGCTGGATTGTTTTACTACCCCCCATGTTCCCCGGAAAGACTGGAGGCAAGTTTCTTCTATCCTTTGTTTGGTGTCAAGTTAAGATGCTATGTATGTTGGGTGTTTTCTGCACTCAACATAATTAAGAGTAAAAAGAGAGGAATTCTTCAATGTATTGACGAGGAAATGAGAGTCTGCCTTTCAAATATATGCCCAAACATTATGAAATAGCTAGGACATATCAGGCTCATGTTTCTCATAAACGCAAGAATGAAAAAATTTAATACATTCACACCAGGACCTGCCGAATTTACTAAATCTTATTAAAAATGTATCTCGCTATATAAAAAGATAATTTTTTGTCATTTTTAAACCCGTTATTTACGAATTCTAAAAAGCATAACTCAAAAACTGTAACATAAACATTGTTTCTTAATGTCAGAATAAATTTGATTTTGTGTTATTTTTTTGTTTAATTACCATAAAAGCACACTTGGACTTTATATATTTTTTAAATATTTGACTTAATTATTATAACATATTTCTCAGAAACTTGTATATAGTGCACTTACAATTATTTGTAGGATTTTTTTTTTAAACTTTTTTTTTGCATTTTTCTGAAGCTGGAAACAGGGAGAGACAGTCAGACAGACTCCCGCATGCGCCCGACCGGGATCCACCCGGCACGCCCACCAGGGGGCGACGCTCTGCCCACCAGGGGGCGATGCTCTGCCCATCCTGGGCGTCGCCATGTTGCGACCCTCCTGGGTGTCGGCATGTTGCGACCAGAGCCACTCTAGCGCCTGGGGCAGAGGCCACAGAGCCATCCCCAGCGCCCGGGCCATCTTTGCTCCAATGGAGCCTTGGCTGCGGGAGGGGAAGAGAGAGACAGAGAGGAAGGCGCGGCGGAGGGGTGGAGAAGCAAATGGGCGCTTCTCCTATGTGCCCTGGCCGGGAATCGAACCCGGGTCCTCCACACGCTAGGCCGACGCTCTACCGCTGAGCCAACCGGCCAGGGCTATTTGTAGGATTTTAAATGCGCACCAACTTCCAAATGTTTGAGAACCTCTGCCTTAGAGCAAAGCAGAGTAGACCAGCATGGGAGCAGAGTCGAGCACAGCGTGGCAGGCACAGAACAGCACAGCACAGCACAGCAGAGCTGTAAAGAAGAGAGGGATTTGGTCCCAGGGCTGCCTCAGAGCCATGCTGTATGGATCACAATGGAGCTCTTTTGCACTGAATAGATTCCTACTTCACTGCACCTCAAACTGAGAATTCCAGTTGGCACTGAACTACTGTCATTGGACAGGGGTAAACCTGTTCATTCAGATATTCTCATGTATAAGAACACAAAGTGCCTGAGTCAGGAAGCCAGTCCAGTGCTCTTTGTGAGGGGAAAGCTGAAGGGTTCATTTGTCTTGTGTGGCTTCTGAGCACAAGAGGTGAATATGCTTCATACAGTGACAGTGCTAGAAAGATAGTACAAGAGTACAAAGATTGACAACTATTAAAGTGTTGTGTTTTTTTTCTCTCCTATCTCAGGGCTCTTATTCTATTGACTGAATATAGACTTACCAAAAGAAAAGGGGGCCCTGGTTGGTTGGCTCAGCAGTAGAGCAACCGCCAGCTGTGTGGAAGTCCCAGGTTCGATTCTACATCAGAACAAACAGGAGAGGCGACCATCTGCTTCTCCACCCCTTGCCCTCCCCCTCCACTACGGTCTCTCTCCTCTTTCTCTCTCTTTTTCTCCTGCTGAAATGGCTCAGATGGTTTGAGCAAGGTGGCCCCAGGTGCTGATGATGGTTCGTTGGCCTCGCCTCAGGCTCTAAATTAGCTCAGTTGCCCAGCTTTAAAGCAGCTGCACTAAATGGGCCGAGCATCCCTCAGTATGGGGCTTGTCCGGTGCATCCCTGTAGACAAGTCCTCCTGGGGGTGAAGACCACAGAGACTTAAAGACCCGACAATGGGGGACCAGGCTCAGTGACGCAGATCCATTTTATTCAGGAAGTAAGCTAGCTTATATACACAGGTTCAGCCTATAGGGTGTTACAGCATGTCCTTCATAGCCAATGGCTGAAAAGATCAGGGAGCTGCGTGGTTGACGCTAAGTCACTTCCTTATAGCGGGTGAGCTCCCTTCCAGGGTATGCCTAGGAGGATTCTGGGAGCTGGAGTATTCTCACAGCATTGCATCAGCCACAGCTGCTAGGAATGCGCTCTGCGCTCCACCCACAGATCCCGGCCCCAGGGCACATGCAGGAGTCCGTCTCTGCCTCCCTGCTTCTCACTTAATAAAAAAAAAATAGAAAGAAAAAAGAGAAGGGTTTTTAAATTATTAATATTGATATGTCTTTCATTCTCAATATAAGTTGCCATTCAACCAATAAAGAATGGATTGTTTCCCATTTAAGAAAGGTTAAAATACATATAATTTTCCCCCGTCAATTTTTTTGTCCATTTTGGAGTCTGAAACCACTTGAGAAAAGTGCAATCAAAGCACTCAAATTGCCAACACTGGTAAATATATACACTTGGTAAGACTGACATAGAACTCTTCTACCCTGCTCCTCCACAGTTAGCGTTCCGTTTGGGCATCACTTTAAATGAAGTCCCAGGATCTCTTCCTGTTTCGTTCAGGCGCAGCTACCAGGAGAACAGAGCAGCATTTAAGGTGTGAACAAGTCTGTTCCTGAGGACAAAATGTGCTACTCACACTTATGGTGGAAGAGGCAATGTCAACACACTCCAAGGCCCTCCCTGTAGTGCAGTAAGCACACCCTGAGTAACACTACAGTGCAGAGCTCACAGGTTCTCTGCCCTAACACCACGATATACCTTTGGGCCAGAGCCTGGGTTTTGCAGCAAAACTCCTTTCAGGCCAGGGAACCGAGAAGTCACAACAATCCTAAGCAGTCTCTTAACACTCCTGACATAGCCAGTCCTGCTGCTTTAATCCTTAACATGCTAGAGAAACAACAGGATGATCGATACTCTTCATTGGGTGAACTAGCAATAACCCTTGTAGGTAGGGTGACTACTATTCCCACAAGATAAGAAGAGAAGAAGCTCCCCTAAACTGATAAAGGATATGAAGTCAATTATTAACGTCTCTCAGCTCTAAATTCCCCTTTCGATATGCACTCTCGGATAATGGACAGATTCCTTTAAGTATCTCTCCTTCAAGGTGAGCAGGATGTTACACCTAACAGGAGAAGGTGACAGAAGGACTCCGAAGGAGGAAATGAGCCTCCTATGATTTCTGGCTCTGGGAGGTGTGGTTGTGAGGGTTTCCTGAGTGCCTTTTCCAAGGCATGAGCCCGTAACAACTTTTCTCTTCTCACTGAATGCGCGATCCTGATGTAGCCTGGTGATCAGCTTTCTGTGACCTTCTTCCTAGGGATGTCCTGTGCCACAAGCCACCTGCCCACTGATTCTCTCTGTGCGCTTGCTGTCCCACCCCACCTCCACCAACGCAGGCTTTATCTCCTATAGTGCCCCCAATGCTGCAGCCCTCCCCACACCCACGCCCTCTTGATTCTATGGACAGGACATTGGGAGTTACAGGCCTCCAAATCCACCAGGACCCCTATTCCTATGACGAGCCCACACACCAGCCACTATCTGTGACCTGTCCACACGGATATGCTCCAGAGCACAGCCTGCAACTGTAGACCATCTATGGTTCTGTTGTCCAGCTCTGGCCCGGGCAAAGCAGCCAACTTCTCTGCCATCCAGTGGCATCACCTGCACCTTTGACAGTGAGGACTCAATGCTGTCCTTGGGGAGGGGCCCCCATTCCAAGTTTGTCTTTCTTTGTCTACTCTCTTTCAACCCTAAAATAATACCATGTAGATTTTTCTTATATCCTATGTATTATACCTTGTCATAATTTAGTAATTCTTTATGCTAAACTTCCCCTGATCACTGTGTACTTCCTATTGCCTGACTGGATCAAGATTGCTACAGAACACAATATCTATAACAAATATCACTCTTAGAATTGCTGAAAGCTTTCTTTGGAAATGAATAGATAAGATAGGCATTATGTACAAACGATATGATTGTGGGCATTAAAATCTACAACTATTTAAGGACAAATTATTCAATTCAATAAAAGTATCTGGACAATTAAGGACAAAAAAATGAACATAGAAAAGCCAGTTACACTCTATTTGTCAGCAATAAATTTAGAAAAGAAAAAAAATAAAAATAGGATTTTCAAAATACGAAGTACCTTGGATAAAACGTCCTCTTATGTGAAAAATATAAAATGTTATTGGGACACATTAAAGAAGTTCTTATTAAAGGGAGGGATCGAACATATCCACAAATCAGATGTCCAGTATTGAAAGGAAGTCAGATCTAAAAACTCAACGCAGGCCTAATTAGAACCCCAAAAAGCTTTTGGTTGAACTCCTACTAGTGACTGGTAATTTAAATGGAGTCAAAAGAGGCCGAAAATAACCAAGACAGTTTGATCAACAAGGTAGAATTGACTGGCCTTATCCAAATATCAGGATTGATGATAGATCTGTAGTCATTAATGCTGAGATGTGGTATTTCAAAGAGACAGATGAATATAAACTAATCCACACATAGATAGATACTGGATTTATGATACATGGGGCGCTGCAGGAAAGCTGGATCAGTGCAGACTTTTCAGTAAATGAGTCACTGAGACAATCAGATATCCACATGAAAAACAAAAATAGAAGCCCTCTCACCACCATACACAAACAACAACTGCAAGTGGATTCAGACCTAACAGTGAAAGGAAAAACCATAAATATTTTATAAGACAATACAGAGAATATTTTCATGGCCCCAGGCCTGGGATAGATTTCTTAAAGCCAAAAGCACTAACCATAAGGAGAAAATGGATAAATCTGAGTACAGTAACCCTCTTTTATCTGCAGGGGATACATTCCAAGACCCCTGGAGTATGCCAGAAAGCCTGTCTATATTATGTGTCCTCCTATACATACAAACATACATGCATACATCTGTACAGGCATACATACGATCCTGTTTAACATATCAATTAGGCACAGTAAGAGATTAACCACTATAAGTACTAATGAAGTAGAACACTTATGACAATATACTGTAATAAAAGTGATGTGAGTGTGGACGCCCCCTCCCTAAAAACATCTGACTGTACCCTATGTCCAGAGTCCATACACTGGACAAAGGAACTCTTCCCATCTTGGGTAGGAAGGAGTAGGGACAGTGCGAGATATCGTCACGCTACTCAGAACGACGTGTCATTTAAAACTCAAAAGTTGTATATCTCCTGAATTTTTCATTTCATATTTTCAGACCCTAGTTGACCACAGAAACCTGACACCGCAGAAAGCGAAACCACAGAGAGGGGGGACTAGTCCATATGATTACAGTGATCTTCTGTTCACAGAAATTCCAGCAGGTGAAAACACAGACACAGAGGAAGGGCCCATCTATTTTGGCCAAACCTATAACCATCAAATGACGGACCGGTATTGAACACACAGGAAAAATCCATTAAGTAAGTAAGTAAGTACACGATGGAAAACAATAGAAAAACAGGGGAAAGAGTTAGATTTGAACAGGCCTTTCTCAGAGGACAAAAAGACATCTATAGGGCTACTAGACAGGCCACTATGTAATAGTTTAATAGTAACAGTAAAAATTGATACTAAGTTCTGACAATACTTGGTGGTTCTGGCACTAAATGCAGTCTTGCCAACAGGTGACACAGTAAACTGGTACAACTGCAGAAGAGGATCTGGCATCCTCTAGAAAAGCTGAAGATATGCATACCCTGCGGTTGTGTTCTCAGATGTATCCCCAAGATATTATTACAATGTGTCCCGTGGGTAATGTCCAAGAGAGTTCATTGCAACACTGTTCATAGCAATCGTCAAACTGAAAACAACCCTCAGTGTCCATCCAATCTAGAATGGTATAATCATATCATAATCCCTTTGCTGAAATCATACACTGGAATTCTTGTGAACAGTGGAGACAAAAGATGGACAGCTACAAACGAATGATATGGATGAGTCTCTCAAATGTGATACAGAATGGAAGAAGGAAGCTATAAAAGGAAGCATGCAGCATAATTAATTCTGTTTACATAACTTCATATAAAGTGGCAAAGCCATCAAGAAAAGCACGGAGATGACGATCATGAAGTCCGTGTAATGACTGTATCCATAGGGGAGGGAGTGGGTTGTGATTGGAAGGAATTCTGGACGGCTGGCAACGATCCTTTTCTTGACCTGGTTCCTGGACACAGAGGCGTTTGCTTTTATCAAAGACCTAAACCTGGCAAGTATGTTTTATGCACTCCTCTGTATCTCAGATTGGAAAAACGCTCCCTCCAAAACAATAGAGTACAAAGAAAATATGTGAAGTAGAAATGTTGATGAGGTTTGAGTGGTTATGGAGGAGACACTTGATCTTCTAATCAAGAGATCAGCAAGTGGCCCTGGCCGGTTGGCTCAGTGGTAGAGCGTCGGCCTAGCGTGCGGAGGACCCGGGTTCGATTCTCGGCCAGGGCACATAGGAGAAGCGCCCATTTGCTTCTCCACCCCTCCGCGGTGCTTTCCTCTCTATCTCTCTCTTCCCCTCCCGCAGCCAAGGCTCCATTGGAGCAAAGATGGCCCGGGCGCTGGGCATGGCTCTGTGGCCTCTGCCTCAGGCGCTAGAGTGGCTCTGGTCCCAATATGGCGACGCCCAGGATGGGCAGAGCATCGCCCCCTGGTGGGCAGAGCACCGCCCCTGGTGGGCGTGCCGGGTGGATCCCGGTCGGGCGCATGCGGGAGTCTGTCTGACTGTCTCTCCCTGTTTCCAGCTTCAGAAAAAAGAAAAAAAAAAAAAGTAAAAAAAAAAAAAAAAAAAAGAGATCAGCAAGTGTACACTATCATTAAACCATGGGGGAAGCAGGGATTCTTTAAGCTATAGGCAGCCCATAATCAAGTCATCTCTCTAAACCTCCCTCTTGCTAGATAGATCACCCTATGTGTACGTCAATTTCCAACTCACCGATGACAAATTGGGGGATCATCATCATCAGTGATTAAGATCTTTAGGCGGCACAGGCCAAATCCATTCCAGTCAGATTGGCCCACAACTAACTGCAAGCAGATACAGATACACACGGTGTTGGTGGGGGTGGGGTGGGGTGGACTGCACATGGTCATGGTCGTCTGTGCGTGTCTCCCAGGAGATTCACTGCAGTGACGTAGGTTGAAACGTCATCACGTTGAACAGTACTGCTGCCCAGAGCCCTCCCTGTGCTGGAGGATCTAGGAAGCTGAGGACTGTCGTCGCTGTGCCGTGAGACTGGACATAAAATTTTCCATGGCATGACCACTGGTGGAAGGGCAAAGACTTGGCTTAGGTTGCGAGCTGTACACCGAGAACCCTGGAGGGGGTTGGGTTGTCTGAATTTCAATATACATTGTTTCATCTTCCAGCCTTCGCCTTTCTCGGCCGAACAGTACTCCTCTGTTCCGGCCCCGCCTCTTACTGCTTCTGGTCTCTGCACCGGCAGCACAAAAAATGTAACTATGTGCCGAATTTTCCCGATCAAGCCAGTTTTGGATAAGGAACTTGTCCAGGAAAAACAAATCAGACAACACATCGTTTTCAGTAGGAATTGCTAGCTAGCACTGTGGTGGTTTAACGTGGACACGTCCTGTCTTCTCTGAGGAGTATCCATCCTGTCATCTATCAAGCCAGCCAGCCAGCCAGCCAGCCAGTAAGTAAACGGTTTTCACACAGAAGTACTAAGTAAGCACCGTGCTCAGCACTGGGAGGGGCAGGGTGTTTGTTTTGGTTTGTACAGGGAGGTGCAGATTTCCGTTGCGTTTGGCAGACAGACACTAGGTATTCCAGCACCATTTACCAAAGGAACTGTTATTTCCCCATTACCTGCAAGGTCTGCTGCATTTCCTAGTAAATTCACTGTGGAACTTATTATGCATACCAGGCTCTGCCTCTGGGCTTTCTGTTCTGTTCCAGAGACCCAGTGCCACAATATTTAAATCACTGTGGCGTTAAACACGTTTTAATATCTGATAGGGCCAGTTTCTGCGCATTGCACATTTTTTTTTCCCTTTCAGGAACGTGTTCAGGCCCGCGGCAGGGGGCGGGGTCGCACCTCCTCCGCGGCTCTGGTTCCAGCGGAGCCTCACGGACGCTGAGATGGAAATCCCGAGGCTGCTCCCCGCTCGCGGGGCGCGACAGGGCGGCGGCGCTGGCAGCCCCGCGGGCGGCGGCCGAGTCCACGGAGGCCCTGACCCGCGGGCTGGCCAGGCCCCCGCGCGCCGCCTCCTGCTGCTCCGGGGCCCCCAAGATGGCGGGCCCGGGCGGCGGCGCGAGGAGGCCCGCGCGGCCTCACGGGGCCCGGGCTCGGGCCCGAGCCCTTTGGCGCCGAGGCCCGATCCGGCTGGCGGCGGCGGCGAAGACTTCTTCCTGGTACTGCTGGACCCGGTGGGTGGCGACGTGGAGACCGCGGGCGCTGTGCAGGCCGCGGGGCCCGTTTGGAGGGAGGAGGCCGGCCCCGGGGTCCAGGGTGGTGAGAGCGGCGCGAACCACGCGGGCCGTCCTGCGCCGGGCCTCCGCGGCCTGTCCGCGCTGCCGGCCCTGGCCCCGGCCCCGGCCCCGATCCCGATCCGGATCCCGGTTCCGGTCCCGGCCTCGGCTCCCGCCCCGGCCCGGGTCCCCGCCCCTGCCCCCGCCCCCGCCCCCGGCCTGGGCCCCGCCGCGGCCTTCGCGGGCACTGTCACCATCCACAACCAGAACCTGCTGCTGCGCTTCGAGAACGGCGTCCTGACCCTGGCCACGCCCTCGCCGCCAGCCAGGGAGCCGGGGGTCGCGCCTGCCCCGCAGCCCGGCGGTCTGATCGCCCCGCTAGCGGGGGTCCCACACGCCGCGCAGCCGGGCGACTGCCCGGAGCTGCCGCCGGACCTGCTGCTGGCCGAGCCGGCGGAACCCCCGCCTGCCCCGGCGCCCGAGGAGGAGGCGGAGGGCCCGGCCGCCGCCTCCCCCGCCGCCACCGCCGCCGCCGCCGTCGCCGCCGCCGCCGCCGAGAGCCCTCGCGGGCCGCTGTGCCCGGGCTCCGGCATGGTGCTCTACCTGTGTCCGGAGGCGCAGTGCGGGCAAACCTTCGCCAAGAAGCACCAGCTGAAGGTGCACCTGCTGACGCACAGCAGCAGCCAGGGCCAGAGGCCCTTCAAGTGCCCCCTGGGCGGCTGCGGGTGGACGTTCACCACCTCCTACAAGCTCAAGCGGCACCTGCAGTCGCACGACAAGCTGCGGCCCTTCGGCTGCCCGGCGGAGGGCTGTGGGAAGAGCTTCACCACGGTGTACAACCTCAAGGCGCACATGAAGGGCCACGAGCAGGAGAACTCCTTCAAATGCGAGGTGTGTGAAGAGAGCTTCCCCACGCAGGCCAAGCTCAGCGCCCACCAGCGCAGCCACTTCGAGCCCGAGAGGCCCTACCAGTGCGCTTTTTCCGGCTGCAAGAAGACGTTCATCACGGTCAGTGCCCTGTTCTCCCATAACCGCGCCCACTTCAGGGAGCAGGAACTCTTTTCCTGCTCCTTCCCGGGCTGCAGCAAGCAGTACGACAAGGCCTGTCGGCTGAAAATCCACCTGCGCAGCCACACCGGCGAGAGACCTTTCCTTTGTGACTTTGACGGCTGTGGCTGGAACTTCACCAGCATGTCCAAACTGTTAAGGCACAAGAGGAAGCACGACGACGACCGCAGGTTCATGTGCCCTGTGGAAGGCTGTGGCAAGTCTTTCACGAGGGCCGAGCATCTGAAAGGCCACAGCATAACCCACCTGGGCACAAAGCCATTCGTGTGCCCCGTGGAAGGCTGCTGCGCTAGGTTCTCAGCTCGCAGCAGTCTCTACATCCACTCCAAGAAACACTTGCAGGACGTGGACACCTGGAAAAGCCGCTGCCCGGTCTCCACTTGTAATAAACTCTTCACGTCCAAGCACAGCATGAAGACCCACATGGCCAAGAGGCACAACCTCGGCCAGGATCTCTTAGCTCAGCTAGAAGCTGCGAATGCGCTCACGCCCAGCAGTGAGCTGACCAGCCAGGGACACAGTGACCTCAGTGACGCAGAGCTGGTGTCCCTCTTCTCCGATGTGCCTGGCAATAGCTCCGCCGCCGCGGTGCTGGACACGGCATTGGTGAACTCTGGCATCTTGACCATTGATGTGGCTTCTGTGAGCCCCACTCTGGCCGGGAACCTCCCTGCTCACAACAATAATTGCTTGGGGCAGGCTGTGGACCCTCGAGCCTTGATGGCCACCACTGACCTTCCTCAGAGTCTGGATACCTCTCTCTTTTTTGGAACCACAGCCACCGGTTTTCAGCAGAGCCCCTTGGACATGGACGATGTCTCGAGCCCGGGAGCGGGGCCATTGGGATCTCTGGGCTCTTTGGCTATGAAGAACGCGAGTCAAGAGCCCCAGGCTTTGACCCCCAGCAGTAAGCTAACAGTGGACACAGATGCTCTGACTCCTTCAAGCACCCTGTGTGAAAACAGTGTCTCAGAACTACTGATGCCAACCAAATCAGAATGGCACATGCACTCTGGCTCTGACTTCTTTGCACAGGAGGAAGAAACCCAGTTTGGATTCTCCAGTCCGTCGGGAAACCATGCTTGTCAGAAAGAAACAGATCTCATCACAGTGACTGGCAGCTCATTTTTGGTATGAACTAACTCGGTTCGTTCCTGGCCACATGGCTTACGTTTATTAAGGACACTCAATTTTAAGGATGTCCTGGACTAAATGTGTAACTAACTGCAGTCATGTTTTCTAGGTTTGAAAAAGAACAAAGCCCCAGGCTACGCGTTTGCAGATTTAAATGCTGATCTGGAGTCTGGAACTCTCAAGCTGTGTGACCCTGAGCAAGTGACTTAACCTATCTGAGCCTTAAATGTCCTTATTTATAAAGTGAGCTGGTTTGAATCGATTGTTTCTAAGGTCCTTTAAGTGCTTGTATTTTCATGATTTTGGGCTTGTTTTTGAAAATTTTAGGACATTTTACAATGATTAATTATTGCATGTACTTTTAATTAGTGAAAAGTGCAGTGAGAGTTAATGATCAGAAATTATGGAACTGCTGTTTAACTTTAAGAATAATTAAAATTTTACATAATGCCAAAGTATTTCTAAAACTTAGAGACAGAGCTTGAAAATAGGAAGCTAAAAATACAGCTGGTTCTTTTTCTCAGTTTATTTCTATAGCTTTTTTAAAAATATAAGACTGTGTTGTTGTGGATTGTGCCAGGGCTTGATATAACTCAGTCCCAGAAAATATTGACTTTGTGATGTTGGATAAGTGGCCTTAGCTAAGTTATTTAGTCTCACTATGCCTCAGTTCCCTCACTGTAAAATAATCATTGCATATATTTATACATGGTGCATCTTAGACCTATTTTCCTATCCCAGTGGTTAGTGTTGGGGGAAAAATATTACATGTTTTGGCATGTTTTGGTGAGTTTTTATTACATTTCCTGCTCCTCTCATTTCTTCCTCAAGAGGGTAAATTGGCATATTTTAATATTCACACTTGTACAGTCAATAAAGGTTATGATGGTGAAGGAGCAGGGAAGGAAATTACTTTTTTCCCCACAGATTAAAAAGGATTTTTCTCCACACAGTTCTTGTATGACATCTTTGCCCACATGTCCATTAGACCAAATTATAGTGTCTTTGCTCTATATTCAAAAGCAGCCCATAGAATGACTATAAAGTTTAAAGTTCCAAGAAAACCTGGGAATGGACCAGAGTGAGATTTTCTCCTCACTCTCTCCAGAGAGCTCATTGTGTGCCTTCTCCCAGAGTTGAAATGAAAGGTTTTGTTTGCATTTTGAGTAAATTTACATATATATATATATATATATAGCATTTTACATTTTATATAGCTTTCACAGATGTTGATTTGTGAATTGTTTGATTCTCACCATTTTGTGAGATAGTTGTGGCTGAGATTTCGCTATAACTCCTATTAAAATCTATCTAACTGACATTACAAATAAATTTTACTTAGTATCGTATGTGTGAGTGTGTGTGTATCAGCTCCCCCCCCACATTTTACTCTTGCGTTTCATGATCACTTTTGTTTATAACCCCTTGTTCTGTTCCACCTAAATTGGTGCCTGTTACCTTCTGCCCGCTCTGCTCCCTCAGCAGCCTATTCTCTAGCATGTACACACAGTCCTTGCCATGATTTTTTTAAATTTTTAATTAGTGGGGGGTTTTTTTCGTAATCATCATCTCTCGGCCTTTATTCTCATGGCCTATTTTTTTCTGTTGTTCACAATATTTACTGCAAGTCTAACTGCGCACTAAGAAATTTTTTTTTTGATTTAGATGTCATTGCATTTATATATGAATGTAATAATAATGGGGATATTTCACGTAAGATTTTAGTGAGGTATGTACTTCTACTTTTCTGAAATTTTTACTGTGTGGTTCTGCTAACAAACACTGCTAGTTGCTCTGAAACATTCTAACCCAGTACTGTTTGCATGTAGATGTCTGTGAATAACAATTATAGCAGTTTGGCAGTGCACTTTAAAATTTGCCACTTTGGAATGTGTCTGTACTGTCTTTTTAATTTTTAAAGTGGTTGTACTTATTTTGTAAAAAAGGAAAAGTGTATATAAATTTGTAATTCAAACAAATGGTCAGTGTTTGATTGTTTCTAACCATTTAAAAGTTCTCCTTCAACACTTTGGTAAGAATTTTAGTCCATTTTGGAAATATTTTGTCATTAAGTCCTCTTAAACATATTCTTCTTTTCCTACAAATAGGAATGTGGAAGCCTGAGGTGAACATGCAGATGATAGGCATCTGTTAAGATATAAGACCAAGGCCCTGGCCGGTTTTCTCAATGGACAGAGCATCAGCCCAGCGTATGGAAGTCCTGGGTTCGATCTCTGGCCAGAGCACACAGGAGAAGTGACCATCTGCTTCTGTCCCCAACCTGCTGCCCCTTCTCTCCCTCTTCCCCTCCCAAAGCCAGTGGCTCTATATATGCGAGGCGCACGAGGGAATCTATTGCACTGGTTCCCCTCCTCTCACTTAGAAAAAAAGATACAGAACCATAAAATATTTAAAAATTCTTTCACTTTGTTTCTTTAATCACTTATTCCTATTTCCTCCCATTCAACACTATCAGAAAATACACATTTTTTTTATATTTTGTGGGATTGCCAGAGGACAAATTTTACTTTTCTTGAAGATAATCTTAAAATTGTTTGTGGGTTCACATGGTTTCTTTTAATCAGTTTGTTCAAAAGATTTCTCTTTCAATATCATTTTCCCAGCATGATGATGAAAATGGTGTGAAATTACAGTAAAAAATGTGACAAAAAAATTAATGGTTACATTGCTGTTGGTGTGACATAAATTTTGCCTTTATAAAAACAATGGGAGCGCCCTGGCTGGTTGGCTCAGTGGTAGAGCGTCGGCCTGGCGTGTAGGAGCCCCGAGTTCGATTCCCGGCCAGCACACATAGGAGAAGTGCCCATCTGCTTCTCCACCCCTCCCCCTCTCCTTCCTCTCTGTCTCTCTCTTCCCCTCCCGCAGCCGAGGCTCCATTGGAGCAAAGTTGGCCTGGGCGCTGAGGATGGCTCTGTGGCCTCTGCCTCAGGCGCTAGAATGGCTCTGGTTGCAACAGAGCAACGCCCCCTGGTAGGCATGCCGAGTGGATCCCGGTCGGGCGCATGTGGGAGTCTGACTGCCTCCCCGTTTCCAACTTCAGAAAAATACAAAAAAAAAAAACCCCAAACAATGGGGCATGATTTAATGTTCATTATCTCATTTGCCTATTGTGTCCCTTCAGTTCTTGTTTTATTAAAATGTTGCCAGTTGAAAACATGCTTTTACAGGAAGGTTTGTGTCCAGAGGACTGTGTTGGACATGTTCACCATGAGTTCAAATATGTTAATTTGATATTTTTACCATTATGTATATGAAATAACTATATTATGAATATGTGGATCATTTTTCTCTGTGGATTAAATGCTTCCTATTCCTATCCAGTAAAAATAAGAGAAGGTTTTGGTATTAACAGTATTTATGACTTCCTTGATTCCAGATAAAGCATTGATTAATTCCCTGTTTGGGAATATTCATAATCCCTTAGTAACGATTGATATCAAACAGATCCACTTTATCATTTGGTAATAAAACCTAATTTAGATACAGCTCACTTGAAATATGGGGTAATAGAAATTTTAATTAGTTTTTTTTTCATAGTCACCAACTCAGCCTTTATCCTCGTGGCCCATTTTTTTGTTCACAAAATTTACTGCAAGTCTGAGTGTGCACTAAGACATTATTTTTTGGATTTTGATGTCATTGAGTTTATACATAAAAATAGTACTGGGGATATAAGGCTGAGATAAAATATATGTATATATTGATTTTGAATAATAGCCACTTTTTAAATTTTTCTATATATTGATTTTAGGGGGAGAGGAAGGAAGGAAGAGAGAGAGACAGGAACATTGAGCTGTTCTGTATATGCCCTGACCGGGGATCATATTGTGTACCTCTGTGCTTCCGGACGATGCTCTAACCAACTGAGCTGTCCAGCCAGGAATACTTAACAATTTTTTAAAAAATGAAATGTGTATTATGGATTTAGAGAACAGATTAAGCACTTTGACAGAGCAAAACTATAAAAATCAAATCACTCATTACAAACGAATTTTTCATATTTGTCAAATCTGAATTGATGGGCTTTTGGTAACAATTTTTAAGCTATTAATATTTATAATATATATAAATAATATATATTTAAATAATATAAATAATATTTTAAGTTTATTTATTGACTACATGCAAAATATGAGGTATAGTATTAAGGTTATAGATAAGAGGAGCAGAATGTGGGCCACATCTTTATTTTAAAGAGGATATAGGACTTCATATATTAAACATTTCACAGCTAAATAATAGCAGCACAAATGTTTTCAGACACCAAATTAATATCTCAGAGGAAAAGAAGGGGCAGTAGCTAGGCTCTAATGGATGGTTATATGTAGTTATGGAGAGAAGAGAATAGATGAATTCCAGACAAGGAAAAAAGCACAAAAATTTGAGGTGGAATTGACCACCCACCACTAGTAAAGACAACCTAGTTCAAATACCGAGCTCAGATTTGGTAAGTACTGAGTGTTAGGGTTAAACTTCCAGTATGGAACCAAACTCTGGAGAGCTGTGAAAACCAGTCACGGTGGACAGGACTTTATTCTGGACATGGTTGAGAGAAAGTGACTTCCCCCCTAAGAAGGGAAGTCAAATGATGAATGTACAGGTGGGGGCAAAAGGAGGTTTACAGTTCATATGGAAAATACTATAATAATACAACAATAAACTTTCATGTACTCACAACTGAAAAAACCTACTTTTGCCACACCCTACATAGACAGTTAAATATAGTAGACATGTACAATGTGCCTATAATTGGGGATGATAGGAAAATAATTTAGAAGTCTATTGTAATAATTTCAGGATGCATTGATGAAGGCTAGGACTGGACTTGTGTCAGGGACAGATACTGGAGATGTTTCCAAATTTAGGAAATGAATATAACTAGGGCACTCATTGAATATATTGATATACATTCATCAGTAAAAGATAAAAAATGATTTCTAAGGATTTCTTGGAGACTTTACATTTCATTAACATGAACAAGAAATTTGGATATTGAATTTTTCAGAAATATATATGAAGAAAAGATTAGGGCATGCTTATTTCATTGGGAAATGATAAGTCTTAGTTACCCCTGAATAAATTATTATGGGTCATACACACTATAAGCAGAGACCATTTCATCTCCCTTGGCTCCCTCATGTGTTCTCAGATTCATATTTCATGTTTGTGCTTTTGTTTGCCTTTGAGGATCTACAGACTGCTTTAGTCTCATACAGTACCCTCCTGGAATACTCTGCATCAAAATGAGCTGTGTCACTTCTGTCTTATACTTCTTTCTTACTACTACTCTCTTCCATACTATGTCTATTCAGTCGATATTTCATGTGGTACTTAATAATTTAATAAATTATACTGCTCAGAAAAATCAGAGAATATTTTGTCACTTTATATTCGTTTTGAAATATCCCCTGATTTTTGTGAGCAGTATATTTCTCCATAAGTTAGAAGATGCTGTTTAGTTATTAATTCAGTAGTACCTTAATATTAACTTTCTTAGATTTTTACTTGTATTTTTCTTAGAATGGAAGAGACAAGACTAGGCTTGTCCAAAACTAACTTCCTTGTAATCCTTGGAATTACTTCCTCATAATCCCCGTCACTAACTAACATGATATGGGAACTCAGTCACAAGAACCACATCCTCTGTTATCTACATACATATACATATATATATGTGTGTGTGTGTGTGTGTGTGTTTTCTTCAAACATATTTTCTCCTTTACATTGTTACTTTTACCACTAATGGTGATAACTCAGAAAAAAAGATGTTCAAAGAAAAAGTGAAAGTATATAAATAGCATAAATGCTTAGCAATTACATTTTGTTTGATGGTGATTTTGCAGTCCTTCATTGACAACAGAACATTTCATCTCATTCTAGTTTTCTACTGACATTTATGTACCTAAAAAATACATTACCTCTCACTTCACTGCAGAAATTAATTCAATATTTTAAACAAAGCAGATAATGATTTTTTTTTTTTGTATTTTTCTGAAGCTGGAAACGGGGGAGAGACTCCCTGCATGCGCCCCACCGGGATCCACCCGGCACGCCCCTGGGGAGGGGGGGCTCTGCCACGACCAGAGCCACTCTAGCGCCTGGGGCAGAGGCCAAGGAGCCATCCCCAGCGCCCGGGCCATCTTTGCTCCAATGGAGCCTTGGCTGCGGGAGGGGAAGAGAGAGACAGAGAGGAAGGAGGGGGGGGTGGAGAAGCAAATCGGCGCTTCTGCTGTGTGCCCTGGCCGGGAATTGAACCCTGGTCCCCCGCACGCCAGGCCGATGCTCTACCACTGAGCCAACTGGCCAGGGCCGATAATGATTTCTTAAGAGCACTAATAAACTGTGAATCCCTTAGGAATATCTCATCTTGCTACCAGCTTATTAAGAAGCTGGTAATTATCGAGTCCTGTGTGAGGCACTGTGAGAAATAACACAAAATTATATTTCATAATTTTTCTTTAAATTTTTTTAAATTAAATTTATTGGAGTGATATTGGTTAATAAGATTATATAGGTTTTAAGTGTACATTTCTATGATACATGCCATCCCCTTTCCTCTAGTAACCACCATAATGTTGTCTGTATCTATGAAAAACAAACATATTTGAGCACATATTTGACAAGTTTTGTCCTTGTGCTCACATATGTTATTTCTCTCCACAGAGAAACAAAAATCAAACAATGGAAAGTAATATATAATCAAGTTCTAAACAGTTACATTTTGTAATAATATAGATTTAAATAGAACAACAGTTGTCATTCCCAGAGTACAGACTGAAAATTGTGATGAGGAAAATTCAATGCACAGATTATCACAAGCTATTTCAAAAAATTCTAAGAATCTAAAATTAGTTTGAGATACAGCAATTAGAGGAAATTGTCTTATTAAAATATAAACAGTTTTGAATGGTAGCTTAAATAATTATAGGAAAATCCTTTAGGAAATACATTTTAAATTATGTTTATTTTTACTTATTCTAGATGGGGATTTTGGATATAGTAAGTGTTATATCTGCTAGTGATCTTTTTGAAATCACATAAGACAAATACATTATATTCAAATGAGGAAAATGTGCTTAAATAAATGGTATTAAGCTGAATAAAATTCCTTCATGTTACACACAAAAATAATATTTAATTTTCTGAAACAAAAAACAAGGAACTTAATTAAAAATTAATTATTTCATATAGCTACACTAGTTGAAAAGAAGGGTATATAAATTTCATGTGATATTTAAGACTAAGAACTAGAATTTAGCATGGAGAATCCAAAGAATGCACCAATTGTGGTCAGGGTCAGAGTAAATATCAGGCAATCATTTAAGATTCTGAATAAAATTTAAATAGTTTGGAAAGGGGAACAAAGTCCACCATAACGAAATAAAACTCTTTTTGGTGATAGGCAATACTAAGTCTCCAAAATGCAAAACAGTTAAAAATAGTAGCAAAAACAAAGACATTTCAACTCTCAGACATTCTCACTTTGGAATAAGGCCAGTAAATCAATCTTTATCAGGATCTATTTCCCTTTCCTGTTTACACATACAATGGAGGGATATAACTGCAGTATGAGCCTGCATTAAGTTAGATGTGCAAGAAGGAAGCTGGTCAGAAGTCTGTTTGTGGGGAAATCAGCCAAAATAGAGAGCTGAAATGGAAATTCCACAGGCAATGACTCAGTGAACAGACCAGGAGTTCATTCCAGGCTCATTCCAATTTTAGAATATTTGCTGCTGGTATATATAAGTGAATACTTTTTTTCCTACCAATTCATGTAGGCATTAGTTAGTTAATGCTAAACTTGGTACTTGCTGTTTCACATAATGTTCTTGTGCTTCTTAGAGCTAATTATCACTGTTAATTATCAATATCAGTAAGAGTTGTACAGATGCCATGTCATATTAAAGGAAAAAAGATGTTATATGCTTATTATTTTTGCCTCACATTTTAAAATGTTGATTAAGTAAAATTTGTTTCTCTCTTTTTTTTTTTATTTGAGGACTTTCTTTCTCACTTGGAAATGTCACTGTCTTGTGTACTTAGAAAGAAATAGGACTTGGGAACATTCGTTTGTTTGTTTGTTTTTGTTTTTGGAGCATTGTTAAAATAAGTGGTCACGATTATAACTTTAGAAATTTGAGGCCCTGGCTGGTTGGCTCAGTGGTAGAGCATCAGCCTGGTGTGTGGAAATCCCAGGTTTAATTCCTGGACAGGGCACTCAGGAGAAGCACCCATCTGCTTCTCCAGCCTTCCCTCCCCCCCCTTCCTCTTTTGCAGCCAGGGCTCAAATGGTTCTAGCAAAGTTGGCCCTGGGCACCTCAGGTGCTAAAATAGCTTGGTTGCAAAGCAACAGAACAGTGGCTTCGATGGGCAGAGCATCGCCTGGTAGGGGGTTTGCCAGGTGGATCCCAGTCAGGGCACATGTGAGAGTCTGTCTCTGCCTCCCTGCCTCTCTCACTTAATAAAAAGGAGAAAAGAAATTTGCTACCTTGAAAATGAAGAAACCAAGTCTAGCTGTACTACCTTACTAGATAACAGAGAAGGCTTACAGAAAAGAATGAAGGACAAATTCATTGAAATGTAAAAGATTCATTTCTAATATTAAATCTCATTTGTATTTTTCAATCTTGCTGAATAATCTCATATATTTTATAGGATAGTATAGTCCAGTTTTAGCATTGAGTCTTTTTTTAAATTTTTTAATTTATTGGTTTGAAGTGGTTGACCAAACTGTACAAGTTCCAAGTGTACTACTAAACATAATACACGCTGCAACATGTCCCACCCCACCCCCCAAGCAAAGTCTCTTACCATCTACATTCCCCCCTCCCTTTGTCCTCTTCCCCTACCTCCACCCACCCTTTCCCTCTGGCTGCTGCAAGTCTATTGTCTGTATCTATGTGTTATGTTTATATGGTTATGTATATCTGGTGTTTTTGGCTAATCCCTTCACCTTCTTTGATCCAGTCCCTTTTCCCCTGTCCCTCTGACAGCTGTCCATCTGTTCCCTGTGACCTTGCCTCTATTTTTATTTTGTTCCTCAGTTTATTGTGTTCATTAGATACCACATGTAAGTGAGATCATATGGAATTTGCCTTCTTTGCCTGGTTTATATAACTTAGCATAATAATCTCCAGGTCCATCCATGCTGTCACAAAAGGTAAGATTTCCCTCTCTTTTACGGCTATGTAGTATTCCATTGTATAAATGTACCACACCCCTTTTATCAACTCATCCACTGATGGACACTTGGGCTGTTTCCAGATCTTAGCTATTGTAAATAATACTGCAATGAACATAAGGGTGCATACCTTTTTTTTTTGAATTAGAGTTTTGGGGTTCTTAGGATATATTCCTAGAAGTGGAATAGCTGGGTCAAAAGGCAGACCCATTTTTAATTTTTTGAGGAGTCTCCATACCAGGGGTCCCCAAACTTTTTACACAGGGGGCCAGTTCACTGTCTCTCAGAACCACCACAAACAGTGCTCCTCTCACTGACCACCAATGAAAGAGGTGCCCCTTCCAGAAGTATGGCGGGGGGCAGATATATGGCTTCCGGGGGGGCGCATGCGGCCCGTGGGCATAGTTTGGGGACTCCTGCTCCATACTGTTCTCCACAGTGGCTGATTAGTCTGCATTCCCACCAGCAGTGCAGGAGGGTTTCCTTTTTCCACATCTTCACCAGCACTTATTGTATGTTGATTTGTTGATGAGTGCCATTCTGATTGGTGTGAGGTGATATTGCATTGTGGTTTTATTTATGTGATATTGCATTGCTCTGATGATTAGTGATGTTGAGAATTTTTTCATATGTCTATTGGCCATCTGTATGTCCTCTTTGGAGAAGTGTCTATTCAGGTCCTTTGCTCAGTTTTTAATTGGATTGTTTGTCTTCTTGGTGTTGAGTTTTGTAAGTTCTTTATATAAATTTTGGTTATTAACCCCTATCAGCAAATATGTTCTCCCATATAGTGATGGATTGTCTTTTCATTTTGTTGGTGGTTTCTTTTGCTATGCAAAAAGCTTTTTACTTTGATGTCATCCAATTTGTTTATTTTTTCCTTTGTTTCTCTTGTTCAAAAAGATGTATGGGCAAAAGTATTGCTGTGAGAGATATCTGAGATTCTACTGCTTATGTTTTCTTCTATGATTTTTATGATTTTGCAACTTAAATTTGTCTTTTCTTCATTTTCTTTATTCAGTTTATTTTTGTGTATGGTGTGAGTTGGTGGCCTAGTTTTAGTTTTGTGCATCTACCTGTCCAATTTTCCCAACACCATTTATTAAAGGGACTGTCTTTACTGCAGTATATACTCTTTCTTCCTTTGTCAAATATTAATTGACCATAAAGGTGACAGTTTATTTCTGGGTTCTCTGTTCTGTTCCACTGATCTATATGCCTGTTCTTAGGCCAGTACCAGGCTGTTTTGATTCCAATGCCCTTGTAATATAGTTTGATATCAGGTAGTTTTATACCTCCCACTTTGTTCTTCATTTTCAAGACAGCTGAAGTTATTTGGGTTCTTTTTTGGTTCCAGATATATTTTTTGAATATTTGTTCTAGACTTGTGAAGTATGCCATTGGGATTTTAATAGGAATTGCATTGAATCTATAGATGGCTTTGTGTAGTATGGACATTTTAATGATCTTAATTCTTCCTATCCATGAACACGATATATCCTTCCACCTGTTTGTATCTTCCTCAATTTCTCTTTTCAATGTCCTATAATTTTCTGAGTAAAAGTCTTTTGCCTCTTTGGTTAAATTTATTCTTAGGTATTTTATTTTTTGTTGTTGTAATAGTAAATGGAGTTGTTTACTTAATGTCTACTTCTGATAGTTCATTATTGATGTATAAAAATGCCACTGATTTCTGAATATTAATTTTCTAACCTATTTTGCGAATTCATGTATTAGATCTAGATATTTTTTGGTGGACACTTTAGGGATTTCTATGTACAATTAAGTCATAAGCAAATAATGACAGTTTTACTTCTTCTTTTCCAGTTTGGATGCCTTTTATTTCTTCTTATTGTCTGGTTGCTGTGGCTAGGACTTCCAGAATTATGTTAAATAAGGGTGGTGAAAGTGGACACCCCTGTCTTGTTCCTGATCTGAAGGGGATTGCTTTTAGATTGTGCCCATTGAGTATGATATTAGCTGAAGGTTTGTCATACATGGCCTTTATTGTGCTGAAGTGTGTTCTTTCTATTCCTACTTTGTTGAGACTTTTAAATTTTTTTTTATTTATTTATTCATTTTAGAGAGGAGAGAGAGTTAGAATGAGAGAGAGAGCGAGAGAGAGAGAGAAAGAGAGAGAGAAGGGGGGAGGAGCAGGAAGCATCAACTCCCATATATGCCTTGACCAGGGAAGCCCAGGGATTTGAACCAGTGACCTCAGTGTTCCAGGTCAACGCTTTATCCACTGCGCCACCACAGGTCAGGCTTGTTGAGACTTTTTAATCATAAATGGATACTGAATTTTATCCAATGCTTTTTCTGCATCTATTGATATGAGCATGTGATTTTTATCCTTCGTTTTATTTATGGGACGTATCACATTTATTCATTTAAGAATATTGTACCAGCCTTGCATCCAGGAATAAATCCCACTTAATCATGATGTATGATCTTTTTAATGTATTGATGGATCCAGTTTGCTAATATTTTGTTGAGAATTTTAGCTTCTATGTTCATCAGGGATATTGGCCTATAGTTATCTTTCTTTGTAATGTCTTTACCTGGTTTTGGAAATATGATCATGCTTGCCTCATAAAATGAGCTTGGAAGTCTTCCCTCCTCTTGAAATTTTTGTAATAGCTTGAGAAAGATAGGCATTAGTTCTTTGAATGTTTGGTAAAATTCACCTGTGAAGCCATCCGGTCCAGGACTTCTGTTTGCTAGGAGTATTTTGTTTACTGCTTCAATGTCATTGGTTCTAATCAGTCTGTTCAGGTTTTCAGATTCTTCCAGATTCAGTTTTGGAAGATTGTATGTTTCTAGGTATTAATCCATTTTACCCAGGTTGTTTTATTTGTTGGCATGTAGTTCTTCATAGTATTTTCTTACAATGTTTTTTATTTCTTTTATGTCAGTTGTTATATTTTCATTTCTAATTTTATTTATTTGGATCCTCTCCCTTAATAAAAACTCTTCATATTTTATTTGTTTGTTTTTTAGTCTTTATGTCATTTATTTCAACTCTGATCTTTATTATTTCTTTCCTTCTACTTCCTCTGGGCTTTGTTTGTTCTTCTTTTTCTAGTTCTTTTAGGTGCAGGATTAGATTGTTCTGTTTTTTTTTGTTTATTTTTTGAGATTTTTCTTGCTTCTTGTTTTTTTAACATTTATTTATTTTTAAGACTTTATTTATTCATTTTAGAGAGGAGAGAGAGAGAAGGGGGTAGGAGCAGGAAGCATCAACTCCCATATGTGCCTTGACCAGGGAAGCCCAGGGTTTTGAACTGGCGACCTCAGCATTCTAGGTCAGTGCTTTATCTACTGCACCATCACAGGTCAGGCTTTTCTTGCTTCTTAAAATAGACCTGTAATACTATTAACTTCCTTCTCGGGACTGCTTCTGCTATATTCCATACATTTTTGGAGGTTGTATGTTTATTTTCATTTATTTTAAGGAAATTTTTTATTCATTCCTTGACCTCATTGTTAACCCACTCATTTAATAACATGCTATTTAGCCTCCAAGAGTTTTAATGTTTTTCACTTTTTTTTTTTTGTATTTTTCTGAAGCTGGAAACGGGGAGAGACAGTCAGACAGACTACCACATGCGCCCGACCGGGATCCACCTGGCACGCCCACCAGGGGCGATGCTCTGCCCACCAGGGGTGACGCTCTGCCCACCAGGGGGCGATGCTCTGCCCCTCCGGGGCGTCGCTCTGCCACGACCAGAGCCACTCTAGCGCCTGGGGCAGAGGCCAAGGAGCCATCCCCAGCGCCCAGGCCATCCTTGCTCCAATGGAGCCTTGGCTGCAGGAGGGGAAGAGAGAGACAGAGAGGAAGGAGGGGGAGGGTGGAGAAGCAAATGGGTGCCTCCCCTATGTGCCCTGGCCGGGAATCGAACCTGGGTCCCCCGCACGCCAGGCCGACGCTCTACCGCTGAGCCAACCAGGCAGGGCCTTCACTTTTTTTTAATTGTAGTTGATTCTAGTTTTATACCATTGTAGTCAGAAAAGATGTTCAATATGGTTTCAATCTTAAATTTATTGAGACTTGTTTTATGTCCTAACACGTGTTCTATTTCTGAAAAAGTTCCATATGCAATTGAAAAGAATGTATATTCTGCTGCTTTGGGGTGAAATGCTCTGAAGTTATCAATTAAATCCTTCGAATCTGATGTATCATTTAAGATCACTGTTTCCTTGTTTATTTTCTGTCTCAAGGACTTACCTATTGATGTCAGTGGGATGTTAAAATTCCCTACTTTGTCCATCAAAATCTGCCTTATATATTTAGGTGCTCTTATATTAGGTGTGTAAATTTTTCCAAAGTTTATATCCTCCTATTGGATTGTTTCCTTTATCATTTTATAGTGACCTTATTTTACTGTAGCCTGTTTTTTTTGGAGGGTTTTTTTGTTGTTTTTTTTACAGAGACAGAGAGAGAGTCAGAGAGAGGGATAGATAGGGACAGACAGACAGGAACGGAGAGAGATGAGAAGCATCAATCATCAGTTTTTCGTTGTGACACCTTAGTTGTTCATTGATTGCTTTCTCATATGTGCCTTGACCGTGGGCCTTCAGCAGACCAAGTAACCCCTTGCTCAAGCCAGTGACTTTGGGTCCAAGCTGGTGAGCTTTGCTCAAACCAGATGAGCCCGCACTCAAGCTGGCAACCTCGGGGTCTCAAACCTGGGTCTTCCACATCCCAGTCCGATGCTCTATCCACTGTGCCACCACCTGGTCAGGCCAGTAGCCTGTTTTAAAGACTATTTTGTCAGATATATGTATTGCTAGCGCAACTTTTTTTATTATTATTTCATTTTCATTTGTATGGAATAATTTTTTCCATCCCTTCACTTTCAATCTGTGTATATTTTTTGTTTTGATTGAGTCTCCTGTAGACAGCATATACAGTGTGTCTGTAAAGTCATGGTACACTTTTGACCGGTCACAGGAAAGCAACAAAAGATGATAGAAATGTGAAATCTGGCCCTGACCGGTTGGCTCAGTGGTAGAGCGTCGGCCTGGCGTGCAGAAGTCCCGGGTTCGATTCCCGGCCAGGGCACACAGGAAAAGCGCCCATCTGCTCCCCCCCTCCCCCCCCTCCTTCCTTTCTGTCTCTCTCTTCCCCTCCTGCAGCCGAGGCTCCACTGGAGCAAAGATGGCCCGGGCACTGGGGATGGCTCCTCGGCCTCTGCCCCAGGCGCTGGAGTGGCTCTGGTCGCAACAGAGCGACGCCCCGGATGGGCAGAGCATCGCCCCCTGGTGGGCATGCTGGGTGGATCCTGGTCGGGCGCATGCGGGAGTCTGTCTGACTGTCTCTCCCCGTTTCTGGCTTCAGAAAAATACAGGAAAAAAAAAAAAAAGAAATGTGAAATCTGCACCAAATAAAAGGAAAACTGTCCCAGTTTCATATCTATTCAGTGCAGTTCGATGTGGGCTCATGCACAGATTTTTTAGGGCTCCTTAGGTAGCTATCCCGTATAGCCTCTACAGACTCGTCACTGACTGACGGCCTACCAGAACGGGGTTTCTCCACCAAACTGCTGATTTCCTTCAATTGCTTATCCCACCGAGTAAGTTATTCCTATGTGGTGGCGCTTCGTAATAGACACACCAATATTCACATTGCACTTTGGTCACGGATTCGAATTTAGCGAGCCACAGAACACACTGAACTTTCCTCTGTACCATCCACATCTCGACTGGCATGGCCGTGGGCTGCTCCGCTGTATACACGTTGTTACATCATCATCTGCGCATGCGCACGTGCTGCCACATCATCCTACCGAAACTGGGAGGGTTTTCCTTTTACTTGGTGCAGATTTCACATTTCTATCGTCTTTTGTTGCTTTCCTGTGACCAGTCAAAAGTGCACCATGACTTTACGGACACACTGTATATGGGTCTTGTTTTTTTATCCATTCAAGCTACTCTGTCTTTTAACTGAAGCACTTAATCTGTTCACATTTAAGGTTATTATTTATATGTACTTATTTATTGCCATTTTATTTTTTAAATTTATAATTCTCTTTCAATTTTTTTCCCTTTCATCTTTTAGCAGGCCCTTTAACATTTCTTGCAATACTGATTTGGTGGTAGTTAACTCCTTTAGCCTTTTTTGTTTTTTCTTGGAAGCTCTTTATTTTCCCTTCAGTTTTAGATGATAGCTTTGCAAGATAGATCAGTCTTAATTGTAGGTTCTTGTTTTTCATAATTTTAAATATTTCCTGCTAATTCCTTCTGACCTGAAGTGTTTGTATTGAGAAATTAGATGTCAGCTTTATGGGGGCCTCTTTGCAGGTAATTAATTGCTTTCTCTTGCAGCTTTTAATATTCTTTCTTTGTCTCTTGACTTTGGCCTTTTAATTATGATGTGTCTTGCTGTGGGCCTCTTTGGGTTCATCTTGATTAGGACTCTCTGTACTTCCTGAATTTTTGTGACTTCTTCCTTCACTTGAAGAGGTAAGTTTTCAGCTGTAATTTATTCAAACCAGTTCTCTATTCCTTGTTTGCTCTCTTCTCCTTCAGGTACCCCTATGATGCAGATGTTGTTTTACTTGATGTTGTTCCAGGAATCTCTTAGACTTTCCTCACCTTATAAGTCTCTTTTATTTTAGCTGCTCTGCTTTTGTGCTTACTGTTATCTTATCCTCTAAATCACTGATTCTTTCCTCTGCTGACATAATTTGCTGTTGATTCCTTCAAGTGCAGTCTTCATTTCAGATAATTTATTTGTCATTTCTGAATGGTTCTTTTTTATGATTTCAATGTATTTTTTAATGCTTACTATCTGTTTAAATTCTCACTGAGATCATCTGGTCTTACCATTAGATCCTTGAGCATCCTTTTAGCCATTGTTTTAAATTCTGTGTCTGGTAATTTGGTTGCTTCCATTTCATTTATTTCTTTTGTTGGGGGATTTATCTTGTTTTTTTTTTTGTGGGGGCATATTTCTTTGTCCGACCATTTTGTCTGTGTACTAGGGAGCTCCTACTAAACTTACTGCGATATCTTTTTGCGGAAGATGTCTTGTTGGGCTTAGTGGTAATACTTCCAGGCCACCTAAGCTCCTTCCTCTAGGAACATTTCTTGTGGGTTATATGCAACCTCCTGTTGTATATGAGTCTTGAATGTTGTTGGCCCTTTGTAGGTTGAGTTAACCCTTCAAGCTGGTTGGCTCTAAGAGCCAACCTTGATCATTGTGTATGAGATTCTATGCAGTGGCAGTCCCCTGGGCAGAGTTATTTCAGCAGGGTCTGGTGCCTGCTGGACTCCCTCTTTGAGTGTGCCACTTGTGTGGCTAGTTGGGTCTAGCCCTGGTGCATTCTGCAACCCACTATTGATTCTATTTTTTCTGGGTCCTCTTGGGCAGAGTTCGAGTGTGGGTAAATGCCAGGCGTTGTTTTTAACCATTGTGAACTGCCTGTCTGCAGCTACCACACTGTTAGTGGCTGTGTTTACTGTGCCTGGGTATATGTGGCAGAGGTCAACCTGTGTACTAAGGTTGACTTCCTCCTGCATATATCTGAGAGCACCTCCATACAAGGGCCCAAGCTCCTTAAGATTTGCCTGCATTTGTCCGCTGTTCTGCCTTTCCTATGGTTGCCTTGTCCTCCCACAGAGCCTTCTGCAGAAAGACTGGAGTAGACCCAGACTAGCCTTGCCCCACAGACCCTCTACAACTTGCAAGCTTGGTAGGGCAGGGCAGCTGAGGTCAGAAGGACAACATTAGTGGTGCCCCAACTTTGGGGGGGTGTCTTTGGTCGGGCACTTAATGTGGGAAAAGTGGCCCCAAATCCAGAGCCTGATCCCTCAGCTACTGCTAGATACATCAATTCTTTCCCCCCCCTCCTTACCACTGGAGGGGTGAGAAGCAGATTCAGGTTGGATGGGGCTGGCAGTCCCCTCTGTAGAAGTTCTTTCTGTTAAAGAATCACTGGTCTTGGGGGAAGATTGAGACTCTCTCACTGTGTCAAGTTGTTGCCCAGCCCACAGGAGGGAGCTACTCTCCCCTACAATAGGCTCCAAGGAACTCACACTTTGCATGTCTGAGCTCTAAACCTCTCTCCCTTCCCCCCGTGGAACCGAGCCCAGTGCAACAAGGTATCTGGGATTTGACAGAGCTAATTCAAACAACTTTCGTTTGGGGGTGATGCCTGCAGTCCTGTAGAAAGGGGTGGGGCACTTATTTGCCTTCCCATGGTAGTTGTTCTGGCTTTCTGCACAGCACTGTGATCTCCTGGCACTCCGTGAGTGAGGCCTTATTCTAGAGAAGACCTGGCTCTCTGTGCAGTTCTCTGCTATCTCAGCCATCTATGTACTTACTACGGACAAGAATGGGTTCTAAAGTCCTGACTCTGAAAAGTGCTCTGTTCTCCGAGTACACTGTACTCTCTTTTTAAGGTCCCACAAACTTCCCCCCTTTGTGGGTGGTGTGTACAAGCCTTTTGAAGGGGAGTTAGGACCTCTTCCCCTCCCCAGGGTAGTTGAGGCTGTGCTCACCAAGGAGATAGGAGTTGTGCCATAATGATGACTCCAAACACCCCTGTTCCTGCCCATCTGATTCCCAGACAAAGCTTTTCAGGAAATAGCTGTGTGCTGTATGTTAGAGAGGCTGGACCTTTTTTTAGGGCCTCACAATTTAGTCACTATGTCTCCACCAAAAACTTTCCCAGAGGGGCACCTCAAAATACACTGCTAGGACTGAGCATGGCAGAGTGACCCACCAGCAATTGGAGACAGAATGTGCATTCCCCTGGCTGTGACAATAAGAGTTTCAGTACTTGGGAAGGTAGTGTTTGGGACACTGATTTTTACCTCCAGATGCTATACAAGCCCCTCTTCCCATCCTGTTGTTCTGGATTGGAGATCCATGCATGCGTTTGAAACTCCCTCACTCTCCTGGAGGGCAGGGAGCTCCCCAGATGTGATATCCCTCTGGCTTTTCAGCCACTGCACGTGGGTACAAGGACTAGCCCTTTCTGCTCTTCTGCCCTCCCTACCAGTCTCTATGTGGCTTCTTCTATAAATCCTTGCTTATAATTTTACAGTTCAGCTCTTCTTCAATTGGTTATTCTGGTTGAATGCTCGATGTTTTAGCTGTGAATCAGATTTGGGGCCAGGAGCAGGTGTAACATTCACCTACTTTGCAACTATCAGTTTTTTGTTTGTTTTTTTGTATTTTTCTGAAGCTGGAAACGGGGAGAGACAGTCAGACAGACTCCCGCATGCGCCCCACCAGGATCCACCCGGCACGCCCACCAGGGGGCTACGTTCTGCCCACCAGGGGGCGATGCTCTGCCCCTCCGGGGCATCGCCCTGCAGCGACCAGAGCCACTCTAACGCCTGGGGCAGAGGCCAAGGAGCCATCTCCAGCGCCCGGGTCATCTTTGCTCCAATGGAGCCTTGGCTGCGGGAGGGGAAGTGAGAGACAGAGAGGAAGGAGGGGGGGGGGTGGAGAAGCAAATGGGCGCTTCTCCTATGTGCCCTGGCCGGGAATCGAACCCGGGTCCCCCGCACGCCAGGCTGACGCTCTACCGCTGAGCCAACCAGCCAGGGCCGGTTTTTTTTTTTTTTCCTGTATTTTTCTGAAGCCGGAAACGGGGAGAGACAGTCAGACAGACTCCCGCATGGGCCCGACCGGGATCCACCCGGCACGCCCACCAGGGGGTGACGCTCTGCCCACCAGGAGGCGATGCTCTGCCCCTCTGGGGCATCGCTCTGTTGTGACCAGAGCCACTCTAGCGCCTGGGGCAGAGGCCGAGGAGCCATCCCCAGCGCCCAGGCCATCTTTGCTCCAGTGGAGCCTCGGCTGCGGGAGGGGAAGAGAGAGACAGAGAGGAAGGCGTGGCGGAGGGGTGGAGAAGCAAATGGGCGCTTCTCCTGTGTGCCCTGGCCGGGAATCGAACCCGGGACTTCTGCACGCCAGGCCGACGCTCTACCACTGAGCCAACCGGCCTGGGCCGCAACTATCAGTTTTATCTGACATAGTCCCATTCATTTGTTTTTGCTTTAACTTGCCTTTGGGGTCAAATTCATAAAATCTTCTCTAAGACCAAGGTCCATGAGTGGATAATTTATTGTTCCAGGTCTTATGTTTAGTTTTGACTCATTTTGAGTTCATTTTTATATTTGGAGACAAACAGTAGTAGTTTCATTCTTTTGCAAGTGGCTTTTCAATTTTCCCATTCATTTAGCTATTCTGTCAGGTGTTTACTGGAATCTCATTGTAGTTTTAATTTATAGTTCTCAACTAAAATCAGTGATTGTTGAATAGATATTTATAGAAGAAAACTTGAAGCTTGTGAAAATATTTAAATGTAACAATTATTTGAAAGCTGCTTTATAGTGAGTTTTCTAGAAGTTTTGGTATTTGAGGAAAATACAGTAAAAAGCTAAAGAAGTACAGCCCTGGCCGGTTGGCTCAGCGGTAGAGCGTCGGCCTAGCGTGCGGAGGACCCGGGTTCGATTCCCGGCCAGGGCACACAGGAGAAGCGCCCATTTGCTTCTCCACCCCTCCGCCGCGCCTTCCTCTCTGTCTCTCTCTTCCCCTCCCGCAGCTAAGGCTCCATTGGAGCAAAGATGGCCCGGGCGCTGTGGCCTCTGCCTCAGGCGCTAGAGTGGCTCTGGTCGCAACATGGCGACGCCCAGGATGGGCAGAGCATCGCCCCCTGGTGGGCAGAGCATCGCCCCATGGTGGGCGTGCCGGGTGGATCCCGGTCGGGTGCATGCGGGAGTCTGTCTGACTGTCTCTCCCTGTTTCCAGCTTTAGAAAAAAAATGGAAAAAAAAAAAAAGCTAAAGAAGTACATATTCATGTACATTTAGTAATTAATAAAAATCACATTAATCAACATATTGACATTTTGACTTTATCTCTATATTTCGTTATTGTTCTCCATTAATCCATTTTGGTAAAGGTTTAAAAATACCTAATTGCAAATTTGTTGGAGAAATATAGAGATAAAATTGAATTTGGCTTGTAGCTTTAAATTTCTTTTGTAAGATTAGGAGAAAGACAGCAATTTTTTATGTAATGGGTGAGATATGCACATAAGACACATGTTTCTATGTGATAAGAGTATTTCCATGTTAGTATACAGCACATAGTTTTTCTGACAATGTCTCTCTGCCATCTATGGATAAAAAGTCTTAAAAATACAGCAAGGCAAAAACCCCATCCACTCAGAAATTGTAGGGTAAATGTGAAACCTTTGCAAAGAATACTGTATGTTTCAAACCAACATTTAGGTTTCCAACAAGTTCCATAATTTAAGATGAATTCCTAAGTAAATAGAGGAGTACAACAATGAAGACATTCTGTTGATAACAGTGATTATAGTTTAAAGGAAGAAATATTTTAGAAATTGACTTTATTGAAAGTATGCATATTTTCTTTCTTAAATTTTATTTAGAAAATTATATTTTATGGGGTCACATTGATCAATAAGAGTACATAGGTTTCAGGTAAACATTTCTATATTATTTTTAACTGTTGATTGTGTTGTGTGCCCATTACCCAAAGTCAAATAATTTTCTGTCACAGTATATTTATCCCTCTTGACTCCCCTCCACTCAACCCCCATCATTCCTACTCCCTCCCCTGGTCACCACTTCACTTTTGTCTATGTTTTCCTTTTTCTTTTTTTCTTTTTTTTTCTTTTTTTTTTTTTGCATTTTTCCGAAGCTGGAAATGGGAAGGCAGTCAGACAGACTCCCGCATGCAGCCGACCGGGATCCACCCGGCATGCCCACCAGGGGGCGATGTTCTTCTCCTCTGGAGCGTCACTCTGTTGCATCCAGAGCCATTCTAGCGCCTGAGGCAGAGGCCACAGAGCCATCCTCAGCGCCTGGGCCATCCTTGCTCCAATGGAGCCTCGGCTGCAGGAGTGGAAGAGAGAGACAGAGAGGAAGGAGAGGGGGAGGGGTGGAGAAGCAGATGGGCGCTTCTCCTGTGTGCCCTGGCCGGGAATTGAACCTGGGACTCCTGCATGCCAGGCCGACACTCTACCACTGAGCCAACCGGCCAGGGCGACTTTTGTCTATGTTTATGAGTCTCAGTTTTATATCCAAGCTATGTGTGAAATCATACAGTTCTTAGGTTTTTCTGATTTATTTATTTCACTCAGTATAATGTTCTCAAGGTCCTTCCATGTTGTTGTAAATGGCACTGTGTCATCATTTCTTATGGCTAAGTTGTATTCCACTGTATATATGTACTACATATCCTTTATCCAACCCTCTATCAAGGGACACTTTGGCTGTTTCCATGTCTTGCCTATTGTGTGTAATGCTGTAATGAACATGGCAGTACATGTGTCTTTGTGTACCAATGTTTCCAAGAATGTGCATATTTTCAATTCAATTCATTATTATATTGATTTTGGAAAGTATTTTTGCTTGGTTGAGATTATACTAGTATCTGGACCTACAGGGGTCTAACTTAATCACATTCATTTCTAGGTCCTAGGAATTGAATGATGTGAGTTCTAATCTCAGCTCTGCTTCTGACTCATAATGGTACCTTGAGCAAATCATTTCATAGTTCTCAGCCTCTATTTCCTCATGTATAGAACTAGATAATAAAACCTGGATTTTCAGGGTCACTAAAACTTGGATGTATATAAAAAGACTTTGAATATTGTGAGGTGGTACACAGATATAAAGGAAAACATAAAACTAAGAAATTCTTAAATCCATATTTTGAATAAATAAACTTTTCAAAGCAGAAAGAAAGCAGCAAAATTTCAACCAAAATAAGATAAGAAATTACTGTATTAGAATCAGGATTAGAAAGAAAATTGTGATTCAGGTTGGGGTTACAATAAGACAAATATCAAGATAAAACTTTAAAAATAATATGGCATTTATCCATATTTTCTGAATACAAGTACATATATACCCCTTAGCACAAATCAGTCTATATATGCACATATATGGGCCAACACCTCATATTTATTCAATACTCAGGAGAATTTAAAGAACTTAATGTACACAATAAACTTTTACCTAATGATAATTGTTTCAGGTAGATAAGACAAATATGACTGTCCCTATTTAACAGATAAAGGAATTGAGGCAAGGAGAGATCCAAGGATAAGAATGAGTTTACATTTGTGGGTAGTATGCTACATGAAGGACACAAGGGTGCCTGGCTCAGTGAGTGGAGTTTAATAGTAATCCTTGTTACAAGTGTCATTTCAATGTATGAGAGCTTTAAGGAGAGATGAAAACATTTGAAAAATGGTCTGTTCTGCTTTTCTCCATATTTCTTGTTTTACTTGGTCCTCTCAGGCATTACTTGATGTTTCTGTTTTCAGATAAACTTGATGAATCCTATTATAAGATCCTGAAAGGGAGCTTACTGCTGTGGTAGATGCTGGCCTGGGAAGTTCTCTGCATGCATGATACAATCTCCCATGAACATTCACGGGAGGTCATGGCTGCTCTCTAATTTTACCGAGATCCTGAAGAAAATGAAAAGGAAGAGAAGGCTGTTGCTGAAAAAGCTGTGGCCAAGGAGGAATTTTAGCTCCTGAGTCCACAGCTGCCCGATCTGAGGTCACAGACAAGTCTAAGGGCATTCAGGTGATCTCCATTCCTATGTAGCAGTTTCCTACCAAAGACTGGAGTGCTCAGCCTGCCACTGAAGACTGTTCTGCAGCCCCCACAGCACATCTTAAGCTGTTTGTCCAGAAACTCTTAAACAAAATGGAAATGAGGCTGATTGAAAATAACAGCTTCTAAAAAAATGAGTTCACATAAATATTTGGTGACAGAACAAGAGTGTGATATCTGGCTCTGTAACTCCCTCTTAGATTATATTTTTAGTAATGCTCTGCACCCTGAACCTGCTTAAGAACACTTTCCATCCATGGAGCAAGGCAATGCCTACTACTTCTGTTTCTAAGTTAAAAAAATAATTCCATATATCTATGTATTTGTATATATTTTGCATAGAAAACCAAGGCATACTCACACAAACAACCAACAGGTTTTTGAAATAATATTTAACTTTTCTAAAAGCAATGCACTCTGAAAAATTAATCTATTCTCTTCTTGGTTTTAAGGAAGTTCTAGGCATGACTCCGTCAATTGATTTTATGACTATGTTCATTTCTGTCAACAGGAGTATGTTAACAATCTAATGTCAACAAGAGTCCTAAATCACAAGTGTGGGAAGAGAAAAAAATTTATTCAAGAAAAGTTTGGAAACTGGAGGAAGAACCCTCCTGGTGGAAACTGAAAGCATGCTGTGCTGAGAAAAAGAGAAGGCTGCCTTTTAAAGAGGAAGTTTCCTCCCTGGTTCCTATTTGGTCCATTTTTATGCAAGTGATGAATCCAAATTTGTACAGACAGATTGGTCCAAACAGCACTGTCCTGATTTGTCTACTTTGTGCATTCTGATTGGTTGTTATAGAGCTACTTTCATTGGTCAGTACATATGCAAATGAGGGTATAGCCGTGCAGTTCCAATTGTATGACAATACCAGGAACTCCTTTACAATGGTTGACTCAGAAGACAGGAACATAGTATAGAAGGCTGGCAGCTCAGGCTGTAGCTTTTCCCTGAAATGTTGCATGTGTGCGAAGCTTATGTTGGTAATGTCTGCTAGAATCTAGTTATGAATGTGTACTTAGTTAACTATGAGGAGTCCATATCAAGATAGCTTCCTTCTCAAGTTTCACATTCCCCATTTTGATAAAAACCAGTCACAGAGCTGATGATCAGTCAGGTAATTTTGTCCCATGTTGGCACTGGAGGTGTTGGGCTAAATGCTCTGGGTCCATTTAGTTCTTCGATGGGATTCCTGTGGTTGAACAGTGGCCAATAGAGCACTAGAGGCATTTGCTTACAAAAAGTCTTTCAGGCCTGACCAGGTGGTGGCGCAGTGGATAGAACATCGGACTGGGCTGCAGAGGACCCAAGTTCAAAACCCTTAGGTTGCTGACTTGAGTACAGGCTCACCAGCTTGAGTGTGGGTCGCTGGCTTGAGCATGGGATCATAGACATGACCCCATGGTTGCTGGCTTGAAGCCCAAGGTCACTGGTGCGAGTTCAAGGTCGCTGGCTTGATCAAGAGGTAATTGGCTGGGCTGAAGCCTCCCAGCCCCAAGACACACATGAGAAAGCAATCAATGAACAACTATGGTCCCACAATAAAGAACTGATGCTTTTCATCTCTCTCCCTGCCTGTCTGTCCCACTATCTGTATCTTTCTCTGTCACACACAAAACAAAGTCTCTCAGGCCTCTAAAATTCAAGAAAAGTCTCCTTTAAAATGGCCAAATCAACTTTGGAAGAGTTAAAATATAAACAAAGACATTCAATTCATGACATCAAGAGAAATCAGGACTAATCTGAAAATGTATTTAGCATCAGGATAAATGTTTGTAGATTATAACTATTGTAGATTACAAAAATGAAGATGATGTGCCTTAATAGATCGTTTCTATCCTTCTCACAAACATTTTTCAAATCTGTGTAGAAGGCTTAGGCACCTGGTTGTACAAAACATCAATAGGTTGACAATAAAGAATATTAAACAAATTAAAACAATTTGCAACCCAGATCTTAAAATAAACCTGAGGTAGGTTGATAGCTGAAAATATCAGAAAATTTAAATTTTAACCAACTATCAGTGCTAAAGCCAAAACTAGAATGCCCCTTACAGAATTTTACAAGTTTAAGGAGACTCTTTATAATTCATCTGGAAAGAAGTATTTATCCAGCCGGAAGTAGTAGGTATGGTACAAACTTCTTCTTGGACTATGAGAAAATAATCAAGGGTGATTCTATTGTCAAAGACCACCTGGGCTGAGCTTGAATAGCTCTAGCTGTTGAGTTAGCAATTCAGCAGATAGTTCTGATTAGATTTCACATCATTATGTCTGAATGGTGGCAAAGTCAGACCATGAGTCTGCAATTCCAAGTAAGCAGTAGAACCCATATGACTGCCGGTGCTGCACAGTTTTGCCGATGGCTTTGTAGTCTGGTTGTTACGTGGTGAGGTTAAGCTTCATGCAGGTGTTGAGACTTCCATTGGTTAAACGTGATCGTAGGTTGGTCTTAACGTTCTTTAGATGTGAGAAAGACTGCTCATATGTATAGGTAGAGCCAAACATTGTCAGTACAGCAATATTCACATGCTGCAGTGTGTGGTATGTCATGGGAAGCACATTCCAAGTTTTGACAATCAGCTGGTCTGCGGGTTGAAGTTTTTCCATTTCTCCCCACTTGTGTTTGCTCACCAACTCTGCTTGCTGTTGTGCAAGTCTTTCCAAATTTTCATTCAGTGACTTGAACTTATTCACCCACATGTCTGAGGCCTTCAGGTCAGCAGCTTGTAGCTCAAAATCTCTGACAGAGACACCGGGGATGTAACTCAGGTCGGCGCTCTCCACTGCACACTCGTGTGGATGGGTGATGAACTTAAAAAACGAGTGCACTCACGAAATTCTCCAAAGCGCACTTTGAATGACTGCAGGAGATTAGATGTGAAGCCCGCTAGCTGCTGGAGATCAAGATGTTGAGCAGGGTCACTTGCTGTGCATGCATCTTTAAAATCTCCCAGTTTTTCAAAGTGTAGTAAACAACCCGTTTCGATGTTGGCAATGAATAGTTCCAGCTTGTTTTCAAATGCAAGCACTGCTTGTTGAAGGGATAAGACAGTATTTCTAATGCCTTGCATTTTCACATTGAGCTGGTTCAGATGTTCAGTCATGTCCATGAGATAGTAGAACTTCAGGAGCCACTCAGTGTTAGCTAACTCAGGATGCTCGATGTTTTTCATTTTAAGAAAAGTCCGGATTTCGCTTAGACAAGCCAGGAAACGGCTGAGCACCTTCCCTCTTGACAACCAATGCACGTTGCTGTGCAGAAGCAGACCAGGATAATTATTCCCAACTTCATCCAGCAGTGTTTTAAACTGGCAATCATTTAGAGCTCGGCCAAGGATAAAGTTGACCACCTGAATGACCAGCGACATCACCTCACCAAGCTGTTCGCCACACATCTGAGCACAAATCACCTCTTGATGTAGGATGCAGTGAAAACTTAGGATGGGCCTCTTTTCATGTTCATGAAGAAGCACTACAAATCGTCTGTTTTTCCACACCTTGCACGGAGCACCATCAGTACACACCGAAATAAGTTTATCCATCAGTAGATATTTTTCTTTAGCGAACTCTGTGAAAGACTTGAATAAATCCTCCCCTCTTCTCGTCTCTTTCATAGGCAAAACAGCAAGACTTTCCTCACATAGTGTGTCACCAACAGCATACCTTGCAATCATGCTGAACTGAGATAAAAATGGCTTACGTCTGTTGACTCATCCAAAGCGAGAGAAAAGAATGGTGCTGCATTTATGTCCTTTACTTGAGTTGCATCAATTTGATTTGCCATCATGATGGTACAATCGTGAACAGTTCTTGCCAACAGAGGCATGTCTTTTATTCCTTTGATTATATTGTCTTTATCTGAAAAGTCGTCAAAAAGTTCATTGGCAACATCAAGCATGAATGTTTTGGCATACTCCCCATCTGTGAATGGCTTTCTGTTTCTCACAATTGCTAAAGCACCAGCAAAGCTAGCCAAGTTACAGTCACCTTGTTGGGTCCAAACATGGAGTTGCTGCTGACTAGCTTGCACTCTGCACAGTAGCTCTTGACATGCTTTCTTCCTGCTGTCCCCCGCTGGATATTTCGATGCAAATGTAGTATGGTGTGTGTCGAAGTGCTGCTTTATATTTGATCGTTTCATCGATGCAATTTTATCATTGCATAGTAGACACACTGCAGAACCTGTTCTCTCCACAAAGGTGAATTTCTCTGTCCATTCCTGCTGAAAAGTACGATACTCCTCATCTTTTTTTCTTTTAGCCATCTTCTTCGTCAAAAGGGTTTCTGCAATTAGCTAGCTGACTACTTGATTAAAAGGTGGGAAGGGCCCTGGCCGGTTGGCTCAGTGGTAGAGTGTCGGCCTGGCGTGCAGGAGTCCCGGGTTCGATTCCTGGCGAGGGCACACAGGAGAAGCACCCATCTGCTTCTCCACCCCTCCCCCTCTCCTTCCTCTCTGTTTCTCTCCCCCTCCCGCAGTGAGGCTCCATTGGAGCAAGGATGGCCCGGGCACTGGGGCTGGCTCCTTGGCCTCTGCCCCAGGCGCTGGAGTGGCTCTGGTCGCAACAGAGCGACACCCCGGAGGGGCAGAGCATCGCCCCCTGGTGGGCAGAGCATCGCCCCCTGGTGGGCATGCCAGGTGGATCCCAGTCAGGCACATGCGGGAGTCTGTCTGTCTCTCCCCGTTTCCAGCTTCAGAAAAATACAAAAAAAAAAAAAAAAAAAAAAGGTGGGAAGTTTACTTCCTGACCTCACAACGAACCGTGTACTTTACGCGTTATCCAATAAAAATTTGGTGTTGTCCCAAGGACAGCTGTGATTGGCTCCAGCCATCTGCAACCTTGAACATGAGTGGTAGGAAATGAATGGATTGTAATACATGAGAATGTTTTATATTTTTAATGTTATTATTTTTTATTAAAGATTTGTCTGAGAGCCAGATGCAGCCATCAAAAGAGCCACATCTTGCTCGTGAGCCATAGGTTCCCAACCCTTGTCTTTATGGAATAATTTTTTTTTGTATTTTTCTGAAGCTGGAAACGGGGAGAGACAGTCAGACTCCCACATGCGCCCGACTGGGATCCACCCAGCACGCCCACCAGGGGGCGATGCTCTGCCCACCAGGGGGCAATACTCTGCCCCTCCGGGGCGTCACTCTGTTGCGACCAGAGCCACTCTAGCGCCTGGGGCAGAGACGAAGGAGCCATCCCCAGCGCCTGGACCATCTTTGCTCCAATGGAGCCTCGGCTGTGGGAGGGGAAGAGAGAGACAGAGAGGAAGGAGAGGGGGAGGGGTGGAGAAGCCGATGGGTGCTTCTCCTGTGTGCCCTGGCCGGGAATCGAACCCAGGACTTCTGCACGCCAGGCCGACGCTCTACCACTGAGCCAACCGGCCAGGGCCTTTATGGAATAATTTTAAGTGTTCTTTACTACTGCCTTATTATGGATATATGAATGGAAAGTTAGTTTAATATTAGCTGCAAATTCATGTTACATTTTTAGCTTTATGAAATATTTTTGTTGAAGTTGCAGAAGAATCTATTTTGAATCTTAGAATCACCTTCCAAATAAAATATGAAAAATTACTATAGTTAAGAATTGTTAATATTTTGTATTTGGAAGTCAAAGTTTAAGTTCCATACAATGCTCTTGTAAAAATAAAATGTAATACCAGATAATCAAAGTTTTGAAGTTCCAATTCATGACATAATGTTTTAGATGGAATTTTAAAAAATAAGATTCTGTATGTTTATACAATTTTTAAGATTATATTCAGCAGCAAACTTGATAAATACAAATGGATAATTTAAAATGATATAATCAAATAGCTTCCCCTCCCCTTTGGCATTAATCTTAGCTACAAGACTTGCTTTATGTCCTCAATTTTTTCTAAGTGCTCTATCACTGACCCATGAATGTTTTTCTCATTAATAGGTCAACTTTCTCCATTTTCAAAGTAGCCAGTATTCTAAGGCTATAATTCTAAGTTTATCTTAACAGAGCTCAGTTTTATTGCTTTCAACATACAAAGATGATTGAGTAATACTCAAATAATGTGGAAAAATATGCCCCACAGTTAAAAAATTGATTCAGTAAAAATTTTAAATGAAAATACAATATTAAATATTGACATTTGTTATTTTACTATTATCGTAAGTAACGAATCTGATGAAATTATTTTTTAAATCATAATAAAATGCCCTGGCCAGTTGGCACAGTGGATAGAGTGTTGGCCCAGTATGTAGACATCTTGGGTTTGATCCCTGGTCAAGGTACACAATGAGAAGCAACCATCTGCTACTCTTCTCCTCCCTCTCACCCTTCTCTCTCTCTTCCCTTCTCACAGCCAGTGGCTCAACTGAGTCAAGCATCAGCTCCAGGCACTGAAGATAGCTCAGTTGATTTGAGCATTGGCCCTAGACAGGGGTTGCCAGGTGGATCCCACTCAGGACGCATGCGGGAGTCTGTCTGTCTCTTCTCACTTAAAAAAAATAATAAAATAATGACTAACAGCAGGACGCCACAACACATGTAAATTTAAGGGAAAAATGCTAAATCTTGTTAGAAATAGCAAATACTAAGTTTTGACTCTAGTAGATATGAACTGATGCATCCAGTTTTGACAGGAAAAGACTCATTGTGACATCACTAAAGTTGAACTAGCCTGGAATGAACTGTTGCTGTTTCATTTACAAGATAGGATAAGATCTCAGGTTCTGGACAGTTCTAACTTAATGTTATTCTTGCTAAATGTAACAATGTAGCACATTATTTTGCAGATGTAGCAGTAAATATGATGAGCTAACAGGAATTCAATGGGATAAAAGTAGTCAAGTGCAAACAATAGATCAATGTATAATTGACTAAGAATCCCCAAACACTAATATATGCACCCCCATGTTTATTACAGCTTTATTTATAAAACTAAGAGCTGGAAACAGCTCAAGTGCTTATGAGTGGATGAGTAGATAAAAAATTCTCTGGTATATATACACTATGGAATATTATGAGGGTGTAGAAAAGAAGGAAATCTTAACTTTTGCGAGAGCATGGATGGGCCTGGAGATATTATGCTAAGTGAAGTAAGCCAGGCAGAGAAAGACAAATACCATATGCTGTCATTTATATGTGGAATCTAATGAACACAATAAACTGAGGAACAAAATAGAAATAGAGGCAGGGTCACAAGGAACAGATGGACAGCTGTCAGGGAGGGGGGTAAGGGAATTGGATGAAAGATGGTGAAGAGAGTCAAAAACATTTATACACAACACACAGGACAGACAACAGGGTAGTGATAGCTAGAGGGAATGCGAGGTGGGGGTGGGTGGAGGTAGACTGTAGGAATATGCTCTGAAAATATGCAGAGTTAGAATAACAATCAGAGATAGCGAGGTGCCCTAGGGCAAAAGCTCTGAGCAGATGAGAGTCCAGGGGCCTCACTAACCCATACTGAAAACAGTGCGTCCTGGAAACAGCACAACAGCAGGATAAGATTCAGCAACACAGAAATGTTCAGGTTCAGAACAGAGATTAGAACTCAGCATGTTCCTTGTCCTTGACTTCATTCCCTGAAAACTTCTGTTTCTTTGAATTATTATTAACGGCTAATAAATATCTGAGTAAGGCTGGGGAAGGGGCTTGTCCTTCAGTCTGCTGACCAGGGCTGTTGCTTCCCCTCTCCCCCTTGGAGCATTTCATTTGGTCTCTGAGTATTTCATTGTCACCACCACAGTGGACAAAAAAGGTGAAAATGGGAACAGAAAATGTGGGGCAGCTGTGTTAGGCTTGCTCGCTAAATTACCAGCTGCAAGCACTTTGCTTGATTAGTGCCTAAGCACCTGGCAGAGGCACGTGTGCATAGCCTATATATGGCTATGGGTGCCTGTGCTTGAAAGAGATGGGGGGATTGTGGATGGCGGGTTGCCTGCCCACCACTGTGAGGGGCCATTCTTGCTGTTTGTGTGCCAGAGAAGAGGTTTTCCCCCTGCCTGTGTGCTTGTCCGCCATTGTGAAACTTTATTAAATGGAATGGCCCAACGCTTTTTGGCTCCGCAGTTTCTCTATTGTCTGCCTGAATCCAATGTGGACCTGCCTGGCTTGGGCCACCGGCATTACCAAAAGAGACTTTGCTTGGGATGGAGGGTGTACAATGCAGTGTACAGATGGTACTATTGTTCACTTGACACCTGTATGGTTTTGTGAACCAATGTTATCCCAATAAAGTCAATTAAAAAAATCAGAATAATAAGATGACGTTTAAGTAAAAAAATAAAAAAATAAAAAACATATCATTGACCAAATAGTGTATATAAACAATGGCTAAGCCTTTTTTTTTTGGAGAGACAGAGCTTTGGGTGTGAATCCCTCAACTCCTTTACTTGCTGCAAGTAAATAAAACTACCTAATAACAACCATGTCTTATTCTTGAGTAGAACACCCAAAATTTCTTGAGTTCAATAACAAATTTGGCAACTCAGATAGGACTGTCTTAAAGGGACTCCCTTTCGGCTTGGTGAGGACACATGATGAAGCAGTCGGCAGTGGCCACTCATCCAGTGGCTTACTTACCTGAGTCTACTGGACAGAGGATCTGTTCTATGGGAGCTTCTCTGCTTGGCTACCAGCACAGATGCTTGGCTTGCCTTACCAGAAACAGAGGCAGGGTTACAGGGAACAGATGGACAGCTGTCAGGGAGGGAGGGTAAGGGCATTGGATGAAAGATGGTGAAGAGATTGTCAAAAAACATATATACACAACACATAGGCACAGACAACAGGGTAAGTGATAGCTAGCGGGAACAGGGAGTGGGGCTAGACCTAGCTGTTTCATCAGTGGCCACCTGAACCTGTTTCATTCAGTGCTTTGGATGAGAGGCAGGTGGTTGAGCTCCTGTGCATGTTTTAATTAGTGTTTCTATTCCTGTTTTGGGTATAGGGTTGTTGAAAGAATAATTTCATTTGTGGTGTGTGCCTGCTTTCCGTTTGGTCAAGCAGGATTTATGTCTGAGATGCCAGATTCAGGGCCCAACTTACGCATAATTCTGGAATGCCTGCCAGACAGTACAAGGCATCCTCAGGTGATGATCTCTGGTCTGATTGTCTGGTTGTGAGGGAACCTTGGGTCACTGATACTGTTTTTGGTAAGCTAGAGGCTATGGGATCACAATGTTCACCAACCTTTAATTTCTGCCCTGCAGAAGTTAGATTTTGTTCTTTGTGTGTCCTTGTTTGTCTTATAGGTAAGAATGCTGGCTATGAGAAACTCAAATTCTATTTTTTTTTTTTGTATTTTTCTGAGGCTGGAAACGGGGAGGCAGTCAGACAGACTCCCGCATGCGCCCAACCAGGATCCACCCGGCATGCCCACAGGGGGCGATGCTCTGCCCATCCGGGGCGTTGCTCTGTCGCTACCAGAGCCACTCTAGCGCCTGGGGCAGAGGCCAAGGAGCCATCCCCAGCGCCCGGGCCATCTCTTGCTCCAATGGAGCCTTGGCTGCGGGAGGGGAAGAGAGAGACAGAGAGGAAGGGGGGGGGGTGGAGAAGCAGATGGGCACTTCTCCTATGTGCCCTGGCCGGGAATCGAACCTGGGACTCCTGCACACCAGGCCAACGCTCCACCACTGAGCCAACTGGCCAGGGCCAAGAGAAACTCAAATTCAATCCCTGAATGCAGCCCCTTGGGATGTTACAGGGAAAACAGCTGTGGTTAGACTTGCTTGCTTGTTTTCCAGCTGCAAGCAATTTGCATGATTAGTGTGTGAGCATGTGGCAGAAAGCCATGTGTGTGTGGCATATATAAGACTGCAGGTACTTTCCCTTGGAGTGGATCACTGGCCCACCACCATGAGGGGCGGTTTGCCTATTTCCTTGCCTGCCACAATGAAAAGCAGTTTTCCCCTGCCTGTTCGCTTGCCCACCTCTGCAAGAATCAATAAACAGGGATGTTTCAATGCCTTTCGAATCCACAGATCTTGTGTTCTGCCCAAATCCAGTGTGAACCTGCCTGTCCTCAGCCACCAGCATTACACCGGGCACAGCAGGCAGGATTCAGTTTAGGCTGGTATGGAACTGGCATTACACTTGGCACTATGAGCAGGATTCAGTTCAGACCAATATGGAGCCACCAGCACCCTTGAAGAGTGGGATTAAAAAAAAAAAAAAAAAAAAAAAAAAAGCCTGACCAGGTGGTGGCGCAGTGGATAGAGCGTCGGACTGGGATGCGGAAGGACCCAGGTTCGAGACCCCGAGGTCGCCCGCCTGAGCACGGGCTCATCTGGCTTGAGCAAAGAGCTCACCAGCTTGGACCCAAGGTTGCTGGCTCCAGCAGGGGGTTACTCGGTCTGCTGAAGGCCCACGGTCAAGGCACATGTAAGAAAGCAATCAATGAACAACTAAGAAGTCGCAAGGCGCAACAAAAAAAAACTGATGATTGATGCTTCTCATCTCTCTCCGTTCCTGTCTGTCTGTCCCTGCCTATCTCTGCCTCTGTAAAAAAAAAAAAAAAAAAAGAGTGGGATAGAGGAGTGGCCATTCTCGAGCATGAGATTCCTTATGGCTACCCTTTTGGGAGCTATGGCTGGGTGTTTTTCACAGCCCTGAGAGCAGAAACTGAAAGCTCTGTGCCAGGGGCAGCCCGAGTTCAAGTACTCCAGTGTGAGCTGGAGGCCAAGAGCCAGCAGCAGCAGGAGCTGCATTTGTGCTGTCAAAGTGGCTCTGATTCATCAGTAGTAGTCATTTCTGTCTCCTCTGAGGAGGAGGTTTGAGCTGAAACTGCCTTTGGCCGACTCAGAGCCCAGCCAGTGGTCACCCAGAAGGTGAAAACCCAGCAGCAGAAAGGGCCTCAGGGGCAGGCACAGCCACCTCCACAAGTAGTGGAGCACTCTGTAGTCCAGCCCTACACACAGATGAGTTGAGGGAGTTTAAGGTGAAAGGCAGAAACCCACAGAGCCTTATGGCAGCTTGGTTGCTGCAGTTGTAGGATATAGGGGTGGATGGTATCATGTTCTCTGGAGCAGAGATGGAAAAATTAACTGTCACTACCACTCGCTCCTCCTTGAGGTAGTGTCTTCAGAACTGCCATGACAACCCAGGAAATCATACTGTATTAGAATGGGTGATGACTGTCATTCGTACAGTCTGGAAGAATGCTGGAGACTTGCCAGGGGCAGTAAGTCAATGTCAGTTGTATAGTGAGTTGCAGCAGGTCCTCCAGAAATTGCGTATGAGAAATGCTGCTTTCAACCTATATTCCTGTAGGTCAGATGAGGAAGTATTTACAGCAGGGATGAGGGAACTTATTCTCCAGAGAGCCCCTTCCACCTTTTTTTTTTTTTGGTCAGTGGTAGCTATCTTGGGCTCCTATGTAGGGCAGCCCATCAATGCTGTTACATAGATGGTGGCAGAGTTTGGGGAGGTAGAAGCAGTGTAGCACTGTAAGAGTGTGCGGGCTACTGCCTGTGCTGTCCCCCACCCCCGACTAACAAGACAAATGGACATGTAAAGGTTATCCAAACACAGATTTGGGTAGATTTGATAACAGCCAGGGCAAATAAAGAGAAATTAGATGGCAGGTCTAATAGAGTCCTGTTAGAGCTCTGGCAACAGTTTAGGCCAGAATAGAGGTTCCAGCCATTGAAAAAGCAGGGGAAACCAGCAGCTGCAGCAGCTGCCAAGAAAATGGGCAGTTGTCATGCAGCATGGTGGTAAGATTACACGTTGGAGGCAGCTGCCAAGAAAATATTTGGTGCTTGAGTCACACAGCTGAAAGATTACGCATTGGAGTCAGGTGAGGAAGAGGAGGAACCCCCAAAACACATTGTTCCTGTTTGAATAGGGGGAAGGCTGAAGGAACTGTCTAATGGGGATGGGCAAGGAAGAGAGGCCCCATATGGAATTGATAATCCATGGTTCCCTTTCTAATGTGCAGCAAGCATTGCCCTTAGTAGATAATTAGTGTTTTTGCAGCGGCTAAGAGAACTGTCAAGGCAGCATAGGCCTTGAATATACTTGACCCCACCAGGCCCTGTAAGCTTGATGTCCATGTCACCTCTGAGGGGACAGGATGGGGCTTATGGTAACAAACAGAGCACTTATGGAAAGGCACTGAGTTCTGTTATCAAAGGGCTATATGGCTAGTTGCCTGTAATGAACCTTTACCTTTTGTAATTTGCACAAACAGCTGGGCTGTCTATCATGGACTGATTGGTGACCAGTACAATGGACTCTTGAAGCAGAGACTGCGACAAGAGAGGGGCACCAACCCTCTTGCTAAATGGACACACTGTTTGTGGACAGTACTCTGGATTTTGAATGAGAGACCCTGATGGGGGTGGGGGCAGCACCATTGGGGGCCCTCCTGCACCAGACAGCTGCTCCCATCCATTTGCAGATACACACCAAGGATACTTTACTCAAGCTGGGCTTTGGGCAGCAGGGCAACTTTCTCCTGCCTGGCCCAACAGTCCTCTCTAAAGGCCAATGTCTTCAGTGGACATGGCCCTGGACTGTACAGGCCCCCTCACCTACGATGGGTGGCCTTGTTGGCACTGTGGGGTAGGAGGCTAGATGTGGGCCTCTAGTAACTCCCTGGGCAACTGGCTCCAGGATGCCTAAGGTAGAATTGTTTTAGCCTGTGAGTGCTCTGAGAGAAATCATTGCAAAGGGCACGTTTGTAATAATTGTCATTTTTGGTATAGCTTGTGCCTTAGTAATCTGTTGCTGTAATCTCTACTGTTTCTGTGAAATACGGATGTAATGTACTTCACTTTTTGCACAGAGACAATTGTGAAAGATAAGTGTGTAGATTGTGAGGCGAGCAACCCTAAAGGGGTGGAGCAGGGGTCCCCAAACTATGGCCCCCTGAGGCCATTTATCCGGCCCCCGCCGCACTTCCGGAAGGGGCACCTCTTTCATTGGTGGTCAGTGAGAGGAGCACATTGACCATCCCATTAGCCAAAAGCAGGCCCATAGTTCCCACTGAAATACTGGTTAGTTTGTTGATTTAAATTTACTTGTTCTTTATTTTAAATATTGTATTTGTTCCTGTTTTGCTTTTTTTAAATTTATTTTAAATTTATTTTTTTATTTATTCATTTTAGACAGGAGAGGGAGAGACAGAGAGAGAGGAGAGACAGAGAGAGAGAAGGGGGGAGGAGCTGGAAGCATCAACTCCCATATGTGCCTTGACCAGGCAAGCCCAGGGTTTCAAACTGGCAACCTCAGCATTTCCAGGTCGATGCTTTATCCACTGCGCCACCACAGGTCAGGCCTGTTTTGCTTTTTTACTTTAAGATATGTGCAGTGTGCATAGGGATTTGTTCATAGTTTTGTTTTTTTTTATAGTCCGGCCCTCCAGTGGTCTGAGGGACAGTGAACTGCCCCCCTGTGTAAAAAGTTTGGGGACCCCTGGGGTGGAGCATAGGGAAAACAGTTGTGGTTAGGCTTGCTCGCTTGTTCTCCTGCTGCAAGCACTTTGCATGATGAGTGCGTAAGCACATGGCAGAAAGCCAAGTACCTGTGGCCTATATAAGGCTACAGGTACTTTCCCTTGGGGCATATCACTTGCCCACCACCATGAGGGGTGGTTTGCCTGTTGCTCGCCCGCCACCCTGAAGAGCTCTTTTCCCCTGCCTGTTTGCTTGCCCATCTCTGTGAGAATCCAATAAACAGAAATGGCCCAATGCCTTTTGACTCTGTGGTTCTTCTGTGGTCTTCCTGAATCCCACGTGAAGCTTCCTAGCCTTGGCCACTGACATTACACCTGGTGCAGCGAGCAGGGTTCAGTTTAGACTGGTGTGCAATTGGCAGTGCAGGTGCATTCTTCAGAATTAGATTAGAAGTCTGTTTATTTGACTTAAAGTAATTAAGCACTTACAAATGGATCAGTGGTAGGAAACTGCCTGTCCTGTCCAAGACAGCCTCACCCCAGGCTGGGAATTGTGGGTTTTGTAGGCTTTGTTTTTAGCATTGCCCATGAGATTATGTAAAATTTCATTTGTTACTTTACACACAAAAGTTCTCCCTTGAAACCCCTGCCCTGCTTCCATCCAAGGAGTGCACTTTCTGGAGCACCAGAAGCCAGGAACTCATGAAGGAAACGGTAATGCCTTCCAAGTCTTGCAGTTCCCTGAATAACAAAGTTTTCATCAGACAGGCCACACTACCTTCACTTAGGAGGACAAGCAAATGAATTCGTCTCCAGTGGAGGTGATCTGGGATAGTTTTACCTATGAGCCCCCCCCCCCATAAAAAAGTTCTGTAGGCTGTTTGAATAACTCTCCCATGGCTTCCCTTCTTCTGAAGGGTAAGGGGGTAAATTACATGACACCTGTCTTCAAGAAGTCATTAAAATAAAGAGATGTTCTATCAGCAGGTGTGATTTCAGAAATTTTAACTAAAGTGTGTTAACAGGGGTCAAATGCCCTAGAAGTATTGAAAACTAAATATAATATTACCTGATTGGATTGGTGCCAGAAAAGAGAGAGAAAAGTGAAAATGTGGTTTGAATCAGCTTTACTGGACTTGCAAAATGAAGCAGGTAGAATCTACCACATGTATTTTGAGTAACAAAAGCCAAAATGTTGGGCTTCCTAGTTATTGTACATCGTGTGGGAGGAAAGTGGAAATGGCACAGGAAAATAAATTGCTTTAGTATTATGGGAAAAAAAATAAGATTTTAGAGTGGTATTTTTTAAAATGCTTATTATATTGATTTTAGAAAGAGAGAAAGGAAGGGAGAGAGGGAGAGAGAGAGGAACATCAATACACTCCTGTATGTGCCCTGACCTGGGATCGAACTAGCAACCTCTACGCTTTAGGATGATGCCCTAACAAGCTGAGCTGTCCGGCCAGGATTAGGGTAGTCTTTAAAAGTAACTTACAGTTCCCTGTACATTCATATGAAAGAGCACATTATCTGCAAAAATAGTTTTGTTTTGTTTTTGTATTTTTCTGAAGCTGGAAACGGGGAGAGACAGACAGACTCCCGCATGCGCCAGACCAGGATCCACCCGGCACGCCCACCAGGGGCGACGCTCTGCCCACCAGGGGGCGATGCTCTGCACCTCCGGAGCCTCGCTCTTTTGTGACCAGAGCCACTCTAGCGCCTGGGGCAGAGGCCAAGGAGCCACCCCCAGCGCCCGGGCCATATTTGTTCCAATGGAGCCTTGGCTGCGGGAGGGGAAGAGAGAGACAGAGAGGAAGGAGGGGGGGAGTGGAGAAGCAAATGGGCACTTTTCCTATGTGCCCTGGCCGGGAATCGAACCCGGGTCCCCCACACGCCAGGTCGATGCTCTACCGCTGAGCCAACCGGCCAGGGCCTGCAAGGATAGTTTTGAGATCACTGACTCTGGTCAGTTACAGTCATGCATTCCCTCTGTCAGAGCCCAGTCAAGACAAGACTTGTGAGACCTCAGGTTCTTTTCTGAGCTGCAGCCCATCAGCTTCCTCTCTCTCCTCCAAGGCTGGGGCTAAGAGAGGTCGATGTGAGGGAACTCCCTCTCTGCATCCACAGGTAGGAGGAGGTGTTTCCAAGTCATATCCCCTTCTTGGGGAGTGGCCACTACTCAGCCTGGTTACGGGCCCTTTTGGCTTTGGGAGTCTTCTAACTGGCAGTGAAATGAGCTGACCCCGACCCTTGCCCTGTGGTAGAATCAGCAAGGTAGAACATCCCAGTGTTTTATCATAGCCAGAGACAGCCATGGAAGTTCAGCAACATAATACTGCACTGCTACGGTGTGAGCTGGAAATAAGACAGATGCAAGGAGGCCATACTACCCAGAACCTTCTCTTTAGCACAGGGGTCCCCAAACTACGGCCTGCGGGCCACATGCGGCCCCCTGAGGCCATTTATCCGGCCCCCACCGCACTTCTGGAAGGGGCACCTCTTTCATTGGTGGTCAGTGAGAGGAGCATAGTTCCCATTGAAATACTGGTCAGTTCGTTGATTTAAATTTACTTGTTCTTTATTTTAAATATTATATTTGTTCCCGTTTTGTTTTTTTACTTAAAAATAAGATATGTGCAGTGTGCATCGGGGTTTGTTCATAGTTTTTTTTATACTCCGGCCCTCCAACGGTCTGAGGGACAGAGAACTGGCCCCCTATGTAAAAAGTTTGGGGACCCCTGCTTTAGCAGAATGAGTCTGAACTGTGGCATGTGAGCCAAGCTGTTAAACCAGACATTTTGGGCCTGTCCTTTGCCTCTCGCAGTCCTACTTGCCTGGGACGTAGGGGGCAAACCCCAGGAGGTCTTCTCAGCCCATTTTCTCCAGAAGTCCGGAAGCTAGAGGGCTGACAGGAGCCTAGACCTGTAACTGCAGTAGGAGGTCACTCTGCCAGTGTGAGCAGCTGCTGCCAGAGAGAAAAGGTGAGGCTGGCTGATGTCTCATGTGAGCAGTCCCTTGTGGCATCTTCTTACTTTTTCCTTGTTTCATTCTGAATGAACAACCTGTGCCCACAGCTGTTTCCTGTACTTTCTTGGGTTCAGAATTGGAACTTCACTTTCAGTCTTGAGCTCTTAATACTTTCAAACTACTGGTAGTGGTTGGAGGAGCCACAAACTATGAACGATGGAAACTGTGGGTTACATAGACCTCAGGTGATCTGCTCATCTCAAGGTTCATCTCAGCAACGACTGAGCAGTGGGTTCGGGGAGCAAAGAGGTAGCGAGTGAGTGGTGGTTTCTCCCTGTATCCTGATTTTCAAAACAGCTTTGGTCTTTCCGTTGCAGCTGTTAGCTGGTAAACTAGGGAATGGTGTCTAACTAGATGTCTGATCCTGTGCGCGTGCCCACACACTCACACACACACAAGTTTATATTCCCCGGTGCACTGTCCCAAGAAAATGGATGCAGAGGGCCACGTCAGAACTTCCTTCTGAGCTGTCCTTCCTCTCCAGGTTAAGGTGCCTTACAAGGTGCAGCTCTTCATTTGGCCACACGGCAAGTATTATTGTTCTTGAGAAACAATGGGACATGATGATATTGTGTAGACTGTCATATCTAGTATCCCTTCCCACCTCTGGGATCACTGTGCTTCATGCACTGGGCTTGCCCACTCTACATAGTCACTTCCTGCCCAGTCCCTACCTGTCCTTTAAGGTCCTGCATAGACCTAGAAGCTCAATGAGTGATTCCTCAATAAAAATCCTGGATCAAGGCCCTGGCCGGTTGGCTCAGCGGTAGAGCGTCGGCCTGGCGTGCGGGGGACCCGGGTTCGATTCCCAGCCAGGGCACACAGGAGAAGCGCCCATTTGCTTCTCCGCCCCCCCTCCTTTTTCTCTGTCTCTCTCTTCCCCTCCCACAGCCAAGGCTCCATTGGAGCAAGGATGGCCCGGGCGCTGGGGATGGCTCCTTGGCCTCTGCCCCAGGCGCTGGAGTGGCTCTGGTCGCGGCAGAGCTACGCCCCGGAGGGGCAGAGCATCGCCCCCTGGTGGGCAGAGTGCCCCCCCTGGTGGGCGTGCCAGGTGGATCCGGGTCGGGCACATGCAGGAGTCTGTCTGACTGTCTCTGCCCGTTTCCAGCTTCAGAAAAATACAAAAAAAAAAACACAAACAAACAAACAAACAAAAAGAATTAGACATGGTTTTATTAGTTAGGTAGTTTTATTTACTTGGAATAAGTAAAGGAGCCAGAGATTCACATCTAAAACTGTCTCTCCAATGGGAGGCTTAGCCATTGCTTATATATGCTATTTGGTCAATTACATATTGATTTCTTCTTTGCATTTGGCTGCACTTACTGAGTTGAGTCCTTGCTCATCCTGTCTATAAATGTATCTGTAAAAAACTGTGCTATATTTTAACATTTAACAAGAATAGCATTTAATAAGAACTTCCCTAAACTTGAAACCCTTGTCCTATCAATTCTAACCTGAGATTTTTTTTCACTCCTCATTATTGAGGGAATGGGGATGAGGGTCATAATTCTGTAACTGCTTCCTGCTGAACATGGACAGAGTGTATCTTTGAGTTAGAGGGATGAAATTCTCTGGTTGCCTGACTTGTGAAAGTATTGGGATCCTTTAGGTTCTGGAGTCCTGAGAACAGGAGTGCATAAAATAAAACACTTCTTCAACAGGAGACATGTACTATAAGAGGCAAAGCAGAAGCAGGGAGACTGAAAATCAAAGCAAGACCCTGCCTCTCAAACTCACACTTTGGTGGGGAATCTAATGGGAAGATGGACCTGAGTGACAGTCTCCCTAAGGATAAAGAGTTCTAAGCCTCAGGATTGATGCCAGCAAAGGAGAGAAAAGGGAAGATGCTGTCATATTTGAATCCCATATGATCCAGGATTTTTATTTATTTATTTTTTTATAGATTTTTTTTTTTTTTTTTGTATTTTTCTAAAGCTGGAAACGGGCAGAGACAGTCAAACAGACTCCCGCATGTGCCCGACCGGGATCCACCCGGCACGCCCACCAGGGGCGACGCTCTGCCCACCAGGGGGTGATGCTCTGCCCCTCTGGGGTGTCGCTCTGCTGGGACCAGAGCCACTCTAGCACCTGGGGCAGAGGCCAAGGAGCCATCCCCAGCGCCCGGGCCATCCTTGCTCCAATGGAGCCTTGGCTGTGGGAGGGGAAGAGAGAGACAGAGAGGAAGGAGGGGGGGGCGGAGAAGCAAATGGGCGCTTCTCTTGTGTGCCCTGGCCGGGAATCGAACCCGGGTCCCCTGCACGCCAGGCCGACGCTCTACCGCTGAGCCAACCGGCCAGGGCCTTGATCCAGGATTTTTATTGAGGAATCACTCATTGAGCTTCTAGGTCTATGCAGGACCTTAAAGGACAGGTAGGGACTGGGCAGGAAGTGACTATGTAGAGTGGGCAAGCCCAGTGCATGAAGCACAGTGATCCCAGAGGTGGGAAGGGATACTAGATATGACAGTCTACACAATATCATCATGTCCCATTGTTTCTCAAGAACAATAATACTTGCTGTGTGGCCAAATGAAGAGCTGCACCTTGTAAGGCACCTTAACCTGGAGAGGAAGGACAGCTCAGAAGGAAGTTCTGACGTGGCCCTCTGCATCCATTTTCTTGGGACAGTGCACCGGGGAATATAAACTTGTGTGTGTGTGAGTGTGTGGGCACGCGCACAGGATCAGACATCTAGTTAGACACCATTCCCTAGTTTACCTGAGAATGGCCAATTTCCTTTTGTCACGAGTCAAATCTCCCCTTAAACTTATCTTCCCTTTCTGTTGTATATTGTAAAAAAAAAAAAAGAGGGAGGCTAGTATAAAATAAATGGCATTCTTTTGCAATCATGCTATAGAGAGAATATCTGAGATTTGAAGTCCTGTTTGTTTTTGTTACTTTTTTGTGCCTGTTTCACATCTTGTACACTTTAAATTGCTTATCATTAAAGAAAATTTTATTTTGTTGTTATGGAACAGACTAAAAATGTTAAGCTATTATTTTATTTTTATTATTTTTTTTAAACCTAGGAATCAAAACACTTGTTTGCGGCCCTGGCCGGTTGGCTCAGTGGTAGAGCGTCGGCCTGGCGTGCAGGAGTCCCCGGTTCAATTCCCAGCCAGGGCACATAGGAGAGGCGCCCACCTGCTTCTCCACCCCTCCCCCTCTCCTTCCTCTCTGTCTCTCTCTTCCCCTCCTGCAGCCAAGGCTCCAAGGGAGCAAGGTTGGCCCGGGAGCTGAGGATGGCTCTATGGCCTCTGCCTCAGGAGCTAGAATGGCTCTGGATGCAACAGAGCATCGCCCCCTAGTGGGCATGCTGGGTGGATCCCGGTCGGGCACATGCGGGAGTCTGTCTGCCTCTCCGTTTCCAACTTCAGAAAAATACAAAAAAAAACCCCAAAACAAACAAACAAACAAAAAAACCCCACTTGTTTGCTTATCTAGAAATCTCCCCACCCCAGAGCATTGGGGAATTTTAGGTTCCTCCATATTAAACTCTATTTCAGCCTGAAATGTTATATGGGATTACTATTTCCTTCCTTCTAGCTAGTGTGTCTATATATTTTTTTATCTTATTTATTTATTTTTACAGAGACAGAGAGTGAGTCAGTGAGAGGAGTAGACAGGGACAGACAGACAGGAACGGAGAGAGATGAGAAGCATCAATCATTAGTTTTTCGTTGCGCATTGCAACACCGTAGTTGTTCATTGATTGCTTTCTCACATGTGCCTTGACCGCGGGCCTTCAGCAGACCGAGTAACCCCTTGCTCGAGCCAGTGACCTTGGGTTCAAGCTGGTGAGCTTTTTGCTCAAACCAGATGAGACCGCGCTCAAGCTGGCGACCTCAGGGTCTCGAACCTGGGTCCTCTGCATCCCAGTCCTACGCTCTATCCACTGCGCCACCACCTGGCCAGGCAGTGTGTCTATATTTTGAAGTTACCTTTTGTAATCATGTCTTTTTTTTAATTTATTGATTTTTTTAAGTGAGAGGGGAGGAGATAGTGAGACAGACTCAAATCAACTGCGCTGTTTTTAGCACCTGAGACTGATGTGCTCGGACCCACTGGTGGGAAGGGAAGAGGGGCAGAGAGAGGGGGAGAGAAGCAGATGATCACTTGTCTTGTGTACCCTGACCGAGAATTGAACCCAGAACGTCCATATGCTGGGTTGATGCTCTATCCACTGAGCCAACTGGCCAGGGCCAATTTATTGATTTTAGAGAGAGAGGAGGGGAAAGAGAAACATTTGTTGTTTCACTTATTTATGCATTCATTAGTTGATTCTTGTATGTGTCCTGATAAAGGATCGAACCTATAACTTTGGTGTATCAGGATGAGGTAACCATGTTTTCTAAGAAAATATTTTTTCACATACAAAAGTGTAGGCAATAATACTTTTTCTCATTCATAAAATGAGAGAAAAATATAAAATCTCTAGGATCACTTCTAGCACATCTCAAGTCAAAAACTATAATGTAGAAATAAATAAAAATAAAACCTAATTTATAATTGATTTAAAAAAGTTGCTATAGTTGTTTATTGAATCTACTACTAAAACATCTGTCAAATTTAATTTAGAACAATTTTGTTCTAATGTTTATACTTTATATGAAATTTTATATTCTACTGAAATAAATTATTGAAGATATTCTGTATATTGATTTATCTTCATCAAACTTTCTATCTACTCACAGAAAATGATACCTCGTATTCTGGCAATATCTATAAAGTACCCCTTAGAACTCTGTAATACATTGGTTTTAATAGTTTTTCATTTAGATCATGTCTTTGCATATAAGTACAACATGTGTCACATAAGAGGTAAAATATTTATTAATAATGAGTAATACTTAGGTGTAATACTTCATATATTAGGTAATTTGGTAAGTATAAAGGATGGTTTTAAAGGATTCAGAGATTGCTGGTGCTTTTAGAGATCCATGTATACTTCCTTTAAAATTAATGTTAGGATGTTTTCTTTAGAAAAATTGACAGTTACAAGGTTTTGTAGTTCTTTAAATGCTAGCAATTAACAAGAACAAAAAATATTCTAGTTGGCAGTGTAAAACTTTTGTCAAACTTATTAAATCAGCATAATGCCTGAAAAGTTATTCATGCTTGTCGGGAGCCGATCCACTAATGTTGGCTAACTAGGTCACAGCAGGAGAAGATCCACAACTGCTGGTTGACAAAGTCACAGCAAAAGAAGATAGAGTTACCGCAGTAAAGACCAACAGCTGCGGGTTGACAAAGTCACCGCAAGGAAAGGCACAACGATACTTCCCCCTTTAATCTTTTGAATTAATCTGGCCTTATATTCCCCCCTTTTCTGGGTGTGTGCTATTATTTATGGCACAGGAATAATAGTACCGTGCTTTCCCTGTAGATTTGTAATAATTTCTTTGGAAATGAGACAGAAGGTGTAAGTTCCACAGAAAAGCCTGTAAGCCCCTTGAACTGGGCTCGTAAACATAAGAGGCTGGCTATGATATCCCTCGTAAAGGGTTAAGTTTGTAAGAGAATTTCTTCTTAATCATGTTAGAAAGACTAGATTGTGACTTGTGTATGGGTAGGAGGCAGTGGCTGTGCACAGAGCACCTTTCGGCCTTCACTTAATTCAACATTTTTCCTCCCTAGCCTTTTCATGTGATAGAGTAGAGAAACTTTCCTTTCTTCTTGCTTATTTGATCTGCAGATAGTGGTACACTCTAAGAAGAATATAGTTAGAATTTACTAGTGTGTGAATATAGTAAATAAATAAAGTTTAACTAGACATAGAATCTTAGGTAAGGTGTTATGGAATGGCCCGTTGCGTGGCCTGGGATGGGAACACAGTCAGCAAGAAAAGAATGTTTTGCTAAGAGAATTGTTTTATGACTGAAGGCAGTTGCTGGGCTTTCTCAGTGAGACACTCTCATGAGATTTATATACTTTCCCAAGGTTTTTCGTTCAGATAATAAAGAGGAATATGGAAGAATCCATAGAAGCAATAGCAATTAATGCCTTCTGATATTATGTTGCTACTAAGCTATCTTGCAGGTGCACTCTATATATCTTTAAGTAAAAGTTACTCTTAATGTTATGCCAATTTCTTAATGGGCAAGCCTTTTGTTATCTTGTGAGAAAAATTAGGACACTGCATGAACTCAAGGCCATTTGCCTGAGCAAGCGGTGGACCTTTGCTAGTCCTTAATGATTTTGTCTGTTAATCTCTCTCTGCCCCTTGACTCACAACAACAGTAAAGTTGAGTTATTAGTTAGTACTAATCCCTTAAAAGCTTTTACCGATGTTATCTCTATTCAAGTTATTTTTTAATTGTACTTTGAATGATTTGCCTCCTGATTTGTAGTTTATAGATATAAATTAACTGTTATCTGGAAACATGTAAACATAGTGAAACAGAAGCAATGATTAATACCATGTAATTGTAACTTGGTGTGTGTGTATAAAAAAGGAGCTGTACTAGCATTTGGCAGAGATGCCTGGCAGTAAATGCTAACTAGAGAATAAAGAGAAAGAAAAGAATTCGGCTCTCTCACTCCATTTTCGCCGACGCCGTCTCCTCCTGTGGGACCCCTGGATCCCCCCGGGGCTGGACCCCAGCACATGCTCTTCAATATTTTACATTTTTCCCTTCTACTCATTCTAGGGTTCTCTCTTTTAGTGGACAGGGAAATTTAGTCAACAAAGTAGAGACTACAGTAGAGATTCTCATGACCAGGTTCTCATGCCATCATTTGTCTGTTTTCTGCAGAGTCAGAAGTGACTCTAAGGAGCCCCAAGCCAATCTCACATAGATCCAGGGATATTAGCCTTTGACAATCCTACTCCAATTGATACAAATGCAGGTAATACTTCAATAAAGTTTTCATGAGGAATTTCTGAAATTCATGACAAAACTTCACCAAAATATGGTGAATTCTGTGGTAATTCACAGATTATTTTTACCCTAAACATAAAATAGAATAGCCACTGATTCTGAAAAGCAGTAGTAGAAAGACACTTGAGGTCCTGGCCAGTTTGCTCAGTGGTAGAGCATCGGCCCAGTGTGTGGAAGTCCTGGGTTTGATTCCCAGTCAGAGCACACAGAAGTGACCATCTGCTTCTCTACCCACCTCCCTCTTCTCTCTCTCTCTTCTCCCCTCCTGCAGCCATGGCTCAAATGGTTGGAGCAATTGGCCCCGGGGAGGGGAGGATGGCTCCATGGCCTCACCTCAGGTGCTAAAATAGCTCAGTTGCCAGGCAACGGAGGAGCAGGCCCAGATGGTCAGAGCATCCCCCAGTAGGGGGCTTGCCAGGTGGATCCCTTTCAGGGTGCATGCAGGAATCTGTCACTCTGCCTCCCCACCTCTCACTAAAAATATAAATTAAGAAAAAAAAACAAGACACTTGACGAACAGGACACTTAACTAGAAACTGCAGGTTATTTTGATACATAGTAAACTGGAAAAGTAATGTAATTTCCAGATTGATGGTGGTCAATAGAAATATAAGAATAACATATGTAATTTTTAATTCAAAATATTGATTGTGATGCCTGACCTGTGGTGGTGTAATGGGTAAAGCGTTGACCTGGAATGCTGAGGTTGCTGGTTCAAAACCCTGGGCTTGCCCAGTCAAGGCACATCTGGGAGCTGATGCTTTCTACTCCTCCCCCTTTCTCCCTGTCTCCCTCTGTCTCTGTCTCCTCTCTCTAAAATGAATTAAAAAATAAAATATTGGCCCTGGCTGGTTGGCTCAGTGGTAGAGCATCGGACTGGCATGCAGGAGTCCCAGGTTCGATTCCCAGCCAGGGCACACAGGAGAAGCTCCCATCTGCTTCTCCACCCCTCCCCCTCTCCTTCCTCTCTGTCTCTCTCTTCCCTTCCTACAGCCAAGGTTCCATTGGAGCAAAGTTTGCCTGGGCGCTGAGGATGGCTCTGTGGCCTCTGCCTCAGGCGCTAGAATGGCTCTGGTTGCAAGAGTGAGGCCCCAGATGGGCAGGGCATCGGCCCCCGGTGGGCGTGCCGGGTGGATCCTGGTCGGGCGCATGCGGGAGTCTGTCTGACTGCCTCTCCATTTCCAACTTTGGAAGAATACAAAAATAATAATAATAAAATAAAAAATTGATTGTGATAATATGTATAATTTAAAATTTTCTACAGCCTCATTTAAAGAAGAAAATAAGCTGGTAAATTAATTTTATTATATTTTTAAGCCACTGCATTCAAAATAAAATGTTCTCTCCAAAACAAACAAAAAAAAGATAAATATGTGTGACAATGGATGTGTTAATTAACTAGATGGTGAGAATCCCTTCACAATGTAGACATGTATGAAATCACCACAATTTACATAAATATCTTACAATATTATTTTACAAGTATACCTCAATAAAACTGGAAAATATTAAAATATTATTCAATGAGTAATCAATATGAAATACTAATAAAATATTTTGATATTTTACACTAAGCTTTTCCAAATCGGATTTGTACTTTATAGCACATATCAATTCAAATGCTAAATTTTCAACCGTCAAATTGAAATTTAATTCTACTAAAATAATAAAAGTTGTTTTACAAAAAGCATTTTAAGCTGTTTCAATTTTTAAGTTTAAATTAAATTAAAAATTCATTCTCTCAGTCAGACTAGCTGCATTTCAAGTGCCCAATAACGTCATATGACTAGTAGCTACCATACTGATCAGTGCAGATCTAGATCATTCCAGATAAGATGAGGGGCCTCTGGTGATTCAAAAGCAAGTAAAAGGATTAGACCTGTATAGGTTTTTCTCAGCATACTTGAGGGAACCAGAAAAGAGGAAGTGACCCTCTCTTGTCCTCTAGAAGGTAGATTAAGCACAATATGGATAACTTATACAGGGAAAACTATCCTTTATCAAAGAGCATTTAAATAAACACCACCTTTACACACTTATTTCCAAAAAAGACATTTTCTTACTTCCCTTACTGTTATTAAAAATATGGAGTGGGGCAAAAGTAGGTTCACAAGTTGTTAATCTATGAAAGTTTATTCTTATATTATTATTTGTTAATTATTGTATTATTTTTCATACGAACAACTGTAAACCTACCTTTGTCTCACCCAGTATATTTATAGTCTCAAGGCAAACCTGAGCTATTATTCCTGATTTCTCTCTCTATATATCTATCTAGCTATCATTTATATCCCTGAGACACCAAGTAATGTTCCTTCTTCTATTTGAAAATATCTTTAATATCTGTTCCTTCCATTCCTTTCCCACTGACACCACTCCAGTCCAGGCTTCATCAAATCATACCTGAATTGCTATAAAACCTCTCTCACTGTTTTTATTCCAGTCTCTCCAATCTAATCCATATTGTATACTTGCATTAGTAGACATCATTTTCATTATCTGACTCCTCCATGAGAACATATTCACTGGCTCTTATCTGTGCCCAGAATAAACTCATTATCCTTACTGTTTATTTCACCTCATAGTCATTTTTGGTACTGTATTAAACTTTCCCCATTTTTGTTATCCAGATGTCTAATATGTTTTTTAATCATTCCCATCAATTATGATCTCCTTGAAGGTGAGAGTTGCATGTTAGTCTTCTCATAGAACCGTCAATATGTTGTGTTGTACTTTGTACAACGATGCTTAATAAATATTTATTAATTTGAATAATACAGTGGAATTCCAAGCTAACAAACTGCTTTCTCATGTATTTTGGATAAGAACATGAGTTTAGGTCACAGAAACAAATAAACTTCATAACCTATCTGTTTCACTCTTACTACTCAAGTGTTGTATTATTTTAATTAGACTATTTGGTAAAAATGTCAAGGCCAATGTATTTTTAACTTATGATCAATATGATAAACAGAGCCCCTAGAAACAGACTTCTTAAGTCATCATGTTATTGTGTTTTCAATTGGCAAGATTTTTTAAAATAGAACCAGTAATTGAAGAGAAACAGAAAGGGAATAGGATTAAATTAAAATATGTATCAGTATTGAAAAGGAGCAATGGCAACTTTATGCCACCATCAACAGAAATACAACTTCTTACAGTGAAAGTATAAAGCTTTCATTATTTTTCTGGAAAATGGCATAGAAAGGAAAATCATTTGAACAAATTTGTTAAGTGAAACTGTGAGCTCACAAATAAAATATTTTAGTTTTGAGAAAAGTAACATATGTCCTTTGAAAATTCCAGTGAGTATTAAACACCTAGCTTATGATTTTTTATTGGAAAGAAGCTGGTTTAAGGAATTAAAAACTGAAGTCAATTAAATTATATTCATGTTTAAATAATTTATTTGATGTTCGTTACTTGTGTGTTCATTTCAGTATTTAACACACATTATCTGTCAGACATGAAATATAGTGGTCTATTTAAGAGGCTTTAATGATTGACAATATTTTTGAAAAGCATTTTATGACTATAAATATTCCCAAAGCAAAGAGAGAAAACCACTGAATGAGTAGACACAATGAAATTCTGAGCATTTCTTTGATTTACAAAAGTATGACTGATTTGTTTTTCAATAAATGAATACAACCACTGTAAAAAATGTGTGTAAGCCCCTCCCACACACACACAGTACAGAAACATTTCAAAGTGGAAAATATTTAGTGCACTGTCAAAATGCTACAATAACTATCATCCATACACATTCACATGCAAACACTATTGGACTAAAACGCTATAGAGCAACTAAGAATTAGCAGAACTTCTTTACAAAAACTATTAAAAATGGAAATAATGAAACAGAAATCTACTTCTCATTTGAACAGCATAGAAAATAATCTATTATCCGAGTCACATCACATACACACATTATCATGTAAGCTCAGAAAACTTGTTACTGTATACACAGAACTGCAGTGTACACTCAGAAAATGTTATCATTGGAAGAAAACGGGCTGTGAGGCAAATGTCTGAAAGATAGAGGCAGGAAAACCTCTAACTATTAAAAAAAGAAAAAAAAAGGCACGACAAGAACTGGAACACACATGCAAATGAGTGGAGTGGGAAGAAAGCAGAAAGTAACAAACTAATTAAAGTAGAAAATAGCAGCTAATTATGACTCAAGAACATATCATTAAAGTCAGATGGGTGGTAAGGGAGAGGTAAAAAAGAATGTCACTTCTTTATTTTTTAAGCTATATATATTGAACTGTTAGTCGCTAGCCAAAGCCCATTTGGAATGTGAGTTGGCTAAATTGTCACATGAACCAAAGCACAAACTTTGTCAAAACTACCACACAGGGTCATTCTGAACAACAAATAATATTTCTTCATCTTCACCAGCTGTAAAGATGTTCCACAGAATTCAAAATGCTACACTCATTTAAGGTGACAGTTTATACAATATTCATATTAAACCTTTCCTTCAAACTCTAGGAAAATGCAAACAATGAACTCTCCAAAGCATCTAGAGGAGGAAACCTTCTCTGCTCCATTATAAGTGATTCTTACAACAGCAGGACATAAGTGACAGTGAAGTATGACTTTGGAGGCAGAGCAAAAATGGTGTCAATTGATCTAATGCACATTAGAATTATTCCATGGAAGGAATAAAGGGATTCCCTATCCTGCTTCACCTAAACCCTCAAAACCTTATTGTACGAACAGGAATAGGACTAAATTATCCCAATTTTTCCTTTAAAGTAGGAAGAAATGAGAGGGTAAAAAGATCTATAAATTCATCAGAATACATCAAACACATATTTTTCCTTACATATTAAAAACTGGAAAAGTCTAAGGTAGGTTAACTATGTGTGTGCATTGCTATGATTATTTGAAAGCTAGGAAACTGAGGCTTTGTGTCACCAATTTTTTCAAGGCCACTTACCCATTACAAATTTGACCCTGGGTCTATTTCATGTCAATCAAAGTCCTGACTGGCAATTTCTACAAAGAAGCCCCCCATATCAAAAGAGGTCAGAAAGATAAACGGTGAGAACAGCCAACATTTTTTTTCTACCATTTTTTTGTTAGTTCTATCAATATTTAAGAAAATATTTTGGCATTGAGTAAAATTTCTATTAATCATTTATAAATGCTTTAAATAGCATTCCTTCCTCTGCTAATAGTAACTCTACCAGACAATTCATGATATCAGAAGCACAAGTATTCATAAATTAATGCACTGAACACCAGCAGCTAAGGACATCATGAGTTAACACCAGATATTATGTGTTATCTGATAAAAGAACACAACACAACCTATGAAACATTCCTGCACAAAGTGTCACATTTCCAATCTGATCAAGTCTCCAGATCCAACTATAAAATTAAGGAAACGGGTAGAGGAACTTACCACCACAGGGGTGTAATCAACAATAATTAAGACTGGCAAATTCTACATGTAAAACAACCTCATTTCTTAAAACTAGTAAGATTGTAGGAAAAGTAGCCAAAGGAGAAATATATATAGAGACTAAAAACACACTTCTTATTTGGGAGATAATGTTTTAAGTTATCTAATGGCTGATAATGATACTGTACACCTGAATATGTTCTGTTATGTTAAGTGTAATTTAAAATTAAAAAAAAATAATTTAATTAAAAATACACACAAGAGGCTTATTGGTATCCTAATTATTAAAAAGATTAAAACAACTAACATTTACAAGACAATAGGATATTGGAACCCTGACTGGACATTTATTAGTATTATAAAATAATTGTCAACTTTAACATAGTAATGAAATTGTAGTCTTTTTTCACCCCAATAGGGCCTATAACATAGAACTATATATTGAGTATTTATGGTTAAAATCAACCATAAAATGATATAATGTCATGTATTTACTCTAAAATAATACTGGAAGGCTTCAGGTGATTAGATAAACAAGACTGTTCATGAATGGATAATTGTTGAAACTGGGTGCCAAACACAGATGCTCTATACATAATGTATATTTTATGAATATCTTTTTAAAAAGCACATGCAATGCCATTACTGAAAACTGTCATTATTTCATGGAAAGAAGCATATTACCAAGTAATCACAGAGCTTAAACACTTTAGAAACAATCTATTCAAACCAGCTCACTTTATAAATAAGGACATTTAAGGCTCAGATAGGTTAAGTCACTTGCTCAGGGTCACACAGCTTGAGAGTTCCAGACTCCAGATCAGCATTTAAATCTGCAAACGCGTAGCCTGGGGCTTTGTTCTTTTTCAAACCTAGAAAACATGACTGCAGTTAGTTACACATTTAGTCCAGGACATCCTTAAAATTGAGTGTCCTTAATAAACGTAAGCCATGTGGCCAGGAACGAACCGAGTTAGTTCATACCAAAAATGAGCTGCCAGTCACTGTGATGAGATCTGTTTCTTTCTGACAAGCATGGTTTCCCGACGGACTGGAGAATCCAAACTGGGTTTCTTCCTCCTGTGCAAAGAAGTCAGAGCCAGAGTGCATGTGCCATTCTGCTTTGGTTGGCATCAGTAGTTCTGAGACACTGTTTTCACACAGGGTGCTTGAAGGAGTCAGAGCGTCTGTGTCCACTGTTAGCTTACTGCTGGGGGTCAAAGCCTGGGGCTCTTGACTCGCGTTCTTCATAGCCAAAGAGCCCAGAGATCCCAATGGCCCCGCTCCCGGGCTCGAGACATCGTCCATGTCCAAGGGGCTCTGCTGAAAACCGGTGGCTGTGGTTCCAAAAAAGAGAGAGGTATCCAGACTCTGAGGAAGGTCAGTGGTGGCCATCAAGGCTCGAGGGTCCACAGCCTGCCCCAAGCAATTATTGTTGTGAGCAGGGAGGTTCCCGGCCAGAGTGGGGCTCACAGAAGCCACATCAATGGTCAAGATGCCAGAGTTCACCAATGCCGTGTCCAGCACCGCGGCGGCGGAGCTATTGCCAGGCACATCGGAGAAGAGGGACACCAGCTCTGCGTCACTGAGGTCACTGTGTCCCTGGCTGGTCAGCTCACTGCTGGGCGTGAGCGCATTCGCAGCTTCTAGCTGAGCTAAGAGATCCTGGCCGAGGTTGTGCCTCTTGGCCATGTGGGTCTTCATGCTGTGCTTGGACGTGAAGAGTTTATTACAAGTGGAGACCGGGCAGCGGCTTTTCCAGGTGTCCACGTCCTGCAAGTGTTTCTTGGAGTGGATGTAGAGACTGCTGCGAGCTGAGAACCTAGCGCAGCAGCCTTCCACGGGGCACACGAATGGCTTTGTGCCCAGGTGGGTTATGCTGTGGCCTTTCAGATGCTCGGCCCTCGTGAAAGACTTGCCACAGCCTTCCACAGGGCACATGAACCTGCGGTCGTCGTCGTGCTTCCTCTTGTGCCTTAACAGTTTGGACATGCTGGTGAAGTTCCAGCCACAGCCGTCAAAGTCACAAAGGAAAGGTCTCTCGCCGGTGTGGCTGCGCAGGTGGATTTTCAGCCGACAGGCCTTGTCGTACTGCTTGCTGCAGCCCGGGAAGGAGCAGGAAAAGAGTTCCTGCTCCCTGAAGTGGGCGCGGTTATGGGAAAACAGGGCACTGACCGTGATGAACGTCTTCTTGCAGCCGGAAAAAGCGCACTGGTAGGGCCTCTCGGGCTCGAAGTGGCTGCGCTGGTGGGCGCTGAGCTTGGCCTGCGTGGGGAAGCTCTCTTCACACACCTCGCATTTGAAGGAGTTCTCCTGCTCGTGGCCCTTCATGTGCGCCTTGAGGTTGTACACCGTGGTGAAGCTCTTCCCACAGCCCTCCGCCGGGCAGCCGAAGGGCCGCAGCTTGTCGTGCGACTGCAGGTGCCGCTTGAGCTTGTAGGAGGTGGTGAACGTCCACCCGCAGCCGCCCAGGGGGCACTTGAAGGGCCTCTGGCCCTGGCTGCTGCTGTGCGTCAGCAGGTGCACCTTCAGCTGGTGCTTCTTGGCGAAGGTTTGCCCGCACTGCGCCTCCGGACACAAGTAGAGCACCATGCCGGAGCCCGGGCACAGCGGCCCGCGAGGGCTCTCGGCGGCGGCGGCGGCGACGGCGACGGCGGCGGTGGCGGCGGGGGAGGCGGCGGCCGGGCCCTCCGCCTCCTCCTCGGGCGCCGGGGCAGGCGGGGGTTCCGCCGGCTCGGCCAGCAGCAGGTCCGGCGGCAGCTCCGGGCAGTCGCCCGGCTGCGCGGCGTGTGGGACCCCCGCTAGCGGGGCGATCAGACCGCCGGGCTGCGGGGCAGGCGCGACCCCCGGCTCCCTGGCTGGCGGCGAGGGCGTGGCCAGGGTCAGGACGCCGTTCTCGAAGCGCAGCAGCAGGTTCTGGTTGTGGATGGTGACAGTGCCCGCGAAGGCCGCGGCGGGGCCCAGGCCGGGGGCGGGGGCGGGGGCAGGGGCGGGGGCGGGGACCCGGGCCGGGGCGGGAGCCGAGGCCGGGACCGGAACCGGGATCCGGATCGGGATCGGGGCCGGGGCCGGGGCCGGGGCCAGGGCCGGCAGCGCGGACAGGCCGCGGAGGCCCGGCGCAGGACGGCCCGCGTGGTTCGCGCCGCTCTCACCACCCTGGACCCCGGGGCCGGCCTCCTCCCTCCAAACGGGCCCCGCGGCCTGCACAGCGCCCGCGGTCTCCACGTCGCCACCCACCGGGTCCAGCAGTACCAGGAAGAAGTCTTCGCCGCCGCCGCCAGCCGGCTCGGGCCTCGGCGCCAAAGGGCTCGGGCCCGAGCCCGGGCCCCGTGAGGCCGCGCGGGCCTCCTCGCGCCGCCGCCCGGGCCCGCCATCTTGGGGGCCCCGGAGCAGCAGGAGGCGGCGCGCGGGGGCCTGGCCAGCCCGCGGGTCAGGGCCTCCGTGGACTCGGCCGCCGCCCGCGGGGCTGCCAGCGCCGCCGCCCTGTCGCGCCCCGCGAGCGGGGAGCAGCCTCGGGATTTCCATCTCAGCGTCCGTGAGGCTCCGCTGGAACCAGAGCCGCGGAGGAGGTGCGACCCCGCCCCCTGCCGCGGGCCTGAACACGTTCCTGAAAGGGAAAAAAAAAATGTGCAATGCGCAGAAACTGGCCCTATCAGATATTAAAACGTGTTTAACGCCACAGTGATTTAAATATTGTGGCACTGGGTCTCTGGAACAGAACAGAAAGCCCAGAGGCAGAGCCTGGTATGCATAATAAGTTCCACAGTGAATTTACTAGGAAATGCAGCAGACCTTGCAGGTAATGGGGAAATAACAGTTCCTTTGGTAAATGGTGCTGGAATACCTAGTGTCTGTCTGCCAAACGCAACGGAAATCTGCACCTCCCTGTACAAACCAAAACAAACACCCTGCCCCTCCCAGTGCTGAGCACGGTGCTTACTTAGTACTTCTGTGTGAAAACCGTTTACTTACTGGCTGGCTGGCTGGCTGGCTGGCTTGATAGATGACAGGATGGATACTCCTCAGAGAAGACAGGACGTGTCCACGTTAAAACCACCACAGTGCTAGCTAGCAATTCCTACTGAAAACGATGTGTTGTCTGATTTGTTTTTCCTGGACAAGTTCCTTATCCAAAACTGGCTTGATCGGGAAAATTCGTCACATAGTTACATTTTTTGTGCTGCCGGTGCAGAGACCAGAAGCAGTAAGAGGCGGGGCCGGAACAGAGGAGTACTGTTCGGCCGAGAAAGGCGAAGGCTGGAAGATGAAACAATGTATATTGAAATTCAGACAACCCAACCCCCTCCAGGGTTCTCGGTGTACAGCTCGCAACCTAAGCCAAGTCTTTGCCCTTCCACCAGTGGTCATGCCATGGAAAATTTTATGTCCAGTCTCACGGCACAGCGACGACAGTCCTCAGCTTCCTAGATCCTCCAGCACAGGGAGGGCTCTGGGCAGCAGTACTGTTCAACGTGATGACGTTTCAACCTACGTCACTGCAGTGAATCTCCTGGGAGACACGCACAGACGACCATGACCATGTGCAGTCCACCCCACCCCACCCCCACCAACACCGCGTGTATCTGTATCTGCTTGCAGTTAGTTGTGGGCCAATCTGACTGGAATGGATTTGGCCTGTGCCGCCTAAAGATCTTAATCACTGATGATGATGATCCCCCAATTTGTCATCGGTGAGTTGGAAATTGACGTACACATAGGGTGATCTATCTAGCAAGAGGGAGGTTTAGAGAGATGACTTGATTATGGGCTGCCTATAGCTTAAAGAATCCCTGCTTCCCCCATGGTTTAATGATAGTGTACACTTGCTGATCTCTTTTTTTTTTTTTTTTTTACATTTTTTTTTCTTTTTTCTGAAGCTGGAAACAGGGAGAGACAGTCAGACAGACTCCCGCATGCGCCCGACCGGGATCCACCCGGCACGCCCACCAGGGGCGGTGCTCTGCCCACCAGGGGGCGATGCTCTGCCCATCCTGGGCGTCGCCATATTGCGACCAGAGCCACTCTAGCGCCTGAGGCAGAGGCCACAGAGCCATGCCCAGCGCCCGGGCCATCTTTGCTCCAATGGAGCCTTGGCTGCGGGAGGGGAAGAGAGAGACAGAGAGGAAAGCGCGGCGGAGGGGTGGAGAAGCAAATGGGCGCTTCTCCTATGTGCCCTGGCCGAGAATCGAACCCGGGTCCTCCGCACGCTAGGCCGACGCTCTACCACTGAGCCAACCGGCCAGGGCCACTTGCTGATCTCTTGATTAGAAGATCAAGTGTCTCCTCCATAACCACTCAAACCTCATCAACATTTCTACTTCACATATTTTCTTTGTACTCCATTGTTTTGGAGGGAGCGTTTTTCCAATCTGAGATACAGAGGAGTGCATAAAACATACTTGCCAGGTTTAGGTCCTTGATAAAAGCAAACGCCTCTGTGTCCAGGAACCAGGTCAAGAAAAGGATCGTTGCCAGCCGTCCAGAATTCCTTCCAATCACAACCCACTCCCTCCCCTATGGATACAGTCATTACACGGACTTCATGATCGTCATCTCCGTGCTTTTCTTGATGGCTTTGCCACTTTATATGAAGTTATGTAAACAGAATTAATTATGCTGCATGCTTCCTTTTATAGCTTCCTTCTTCCATTCTGTATCACATTTGAGAGACTCATCCATATCATTCGTTTGTAGCTGTCCATCTTTTGTCTCCACTGTTCACAAGAATTCCAGTGTATGATTTCAGCAAAGGGATTATGATATGATTATACCATTCTAGATTGGATGGACACTGAGGGTTGTTTTCAGTTTGACGATTGCTATGAACAGTGTTGCAATGAACTCTCTTGGACATTTCCCACGGGACACATTGTAATAATATCTTGGGGATACATCTGAGAACACAACCGCAGGGTATGCATATCTTCAGCTTTTCTAGAGGATGCCAGGTCCTCTTCTGCAGTTGTACCAGTTTACTGTGTCACCTGTTGGCAAGACTGTATTTAGTGCCAGAACCACCAAGTATTGTCAGAACTTAGTATCAATTTTTACTGTTACTATTAAACTATTACATAGTGGCCTGTCTAGTAGCCCTATAGATGTCTTTTTGTCCTCTGAGAAAGGCCTGTTCAAATCTAACTCTTTCCCCTGTTTTTCTATTGTTTTCCATCGTGTACTTACTTACTTAATGGATTTTTCCTGTGTGTTCAATACCGGTCCGTCATTTGATGGTTATAGGTTTGGCCAAAATAGATGGGCCCTTCCTCTGTGTCTGTGTTTTCACCTGCTGGAATTTCTGTGAACAGAAGATCACTGTAATCATATGGACTAGTCCCCCCTCTCTGTGGTTTCGCTTTCTGCGGTGTCAGGTTTCTGTGGTCAACTAGGGTCTGAAAATATGAAATGAAAAATTCAGGAGATATACAACTTTTGAGTTTTAAATGACACGTCGTTCTGAGTAGCGTGACGATATCTCGCACTGTCCCTACTCCTTCCTACCCAAGATGGGAAGAGTTCCTTTGTCCAGTGTATGGACTCTGGACATAGGGTACAGTCAGCTGTTTTTAGAGAGGGGGCGTCCACACTCACATCACTTTTATTACAGTATATTGTCATAAGTGTTCTACTTCATTAGTACTTATAGTGGTTAATCTCTTACTGTGCCTAATTGATATGTTAAACAGCATCGTATGTATGCCTGTACAGATGTATGCATGTATGTTTGTATGTATAGGAGGACACATAATGTAGACAGGCTTTCTGGCATACTCCAGGGGTCTTGGAATGTATCCCCTGCAGATAAAAGAGGGTTACTGTACTCAAATTTATCCATTTTCTCCTTATGGTTAGTGCTTTTGGCTTTAAGAAATCTATCCCAGGCCTGGGGCCATGAAAATATTCTCTGTATTGTCTTATAAAATATTTATGGTTTTTCCTTTCACTGTTAGGTCTGAATCCACTTGCAGTTGTTGTTTGTGTATGGTGGTGAGAGGGCTTCTATTTTTGTTTTTCATGTGGATATCTGATTGTCTCAGTGACTCATTTACTGAAAAGTCTGCACTGATCCAGCTTTCCTGCAGCGCCCCATGTATCATAAATCCAGTATCTATCTATGTGTGGATTAGTTTGTATTCATCTGTCTCTTTGAAATACCACATCTCAGCATTAATGACTACAGATCTATCATCAATCCTGATATTTGGATAAGGCCAGTCAATTCTACCTTGTTGATCAAACTGTCTTGGTTATTTTCGGCCTCTTTTGACTCCATTTAAATTACCAGTCACTAGTAGGAGTTCAATCAAAAGCTTTTTGGGGTTCTAATTAGGCCTGCGTTGAGTTTTTAGATCTGACTTCCTTTCAATACTGGACATCTGATTTGTGGATATGTTCGATCCCTCCCTTTAATAAGAACTTCTTTAATGTGTCCCAATAACATTTTATATTTTTCACATAAGAGGACGTTTTATCCAAGGTACTTCGTATTTTGAAAATCCTATTTTTATTTTTTTTCTTTTCTAAATTTATTGCTGACAAATAGAGTGTAACTGGCTTTTCTATGTTCATTTTTTTGTCCTTAATTGTCCAGATACTTTTATTAAATTGAACAATTTGTCCTTAAATAGCTGTAGATTTTAATGCCCACAATCATATCGTTTGTACATAATGCCTATCTTATCTATTCATTTCCAAAGAAAGCTTTCAGCAATTCTAAGAGTGATATTTGTTATAGATATTGTGTTCTGTAGCAATCTTGATCCAGTCAGGCAATAGGAAGTACACAGTGATCAGGGGAAGTTTAGCATAAAGAATTACTAAATTATGACAAGGTATAATACATAGGATATAAGAAAAATCTACATGGTATTATTTTAGGGTTGAAAGAGAGTAGACAAAGAAAGACAAACTTGGAATGGGGGCCCCTCCCCAAGGACGGCATTGAGTCCTCACTGTCAAAGGTGCAGGTGATGCCACTGGATGGCAGAGAAGTTGGCTGCTTTGCCCGGGCCAGAGCTGGACAACAGAACCATAGATGGTCTACAGTTGCAGGCTGTGCTCTGGAGCATATCCGTGTGGACAGGTCACAGCTAGTGGCTGGTGTGTGGGCTCGTCATAGGAATAGGGGTCCTGGTGGATTTGGAGGCCTGTAACTCCCAATGTCCTGTCCATAGAATCAAGAGGGCGTGGGTGTGGGGAGGGCTGCAGCATTGGGGGCACTACAGGAGATAAAGCCTGCGTTGGTGGAGGTGGGGTGGGACAGCAAGCGCACAGAGAGAATCAGTGGGCAGGTGGCTTGTGGCACAGGACATCCCTAGGAAGAAGGTCACAGAAAGCTGATCACCAGGCTACATCAGGATCGTGCATTCAGTGAGACGAGAAAAGTTGTTACGGGCTCATGCCTTGGAAAAGGCACTCAGGAAACCCTCACAACCACACCTCCCAGAGCCAGAAATCATAGTAGGCTCATTTCCTCCTTCGGAGTCCTTCTGTCACCTTCTCCTGTTAGGTGTAACATCCTGCTCACCTTGAAGGAGAGATACTTAAAGGAATCTGTCCATTATCCGAGAGTGCATATCGAAAGGGGAATTTAGAGCTGAGAGACGTTAATAATTGACTTCATATCCTTTATCAGTTTAGGGGAGCTTCTTCTCTTCTTATCTTGTGGGAATAGTAGTCACCCTACCTACAAGGGTTATTGCTAGTTCACCCAATGAAGAGTATTGATCATCCTGTTGTTTCTCTAGCATGTTAAGGATTAAAGCAGCAGGACTGGCTATGTCAGGAGTGTTAAGAGACTGCTTAGGATTGTTGTGACTTCTCGGTTCCCTGGCCTGAAAGGAGTTTTGCTGCAAAACCCAGGCTCTGGCCCAAAGGTATATCGTGTTAGGGCAGAGAACCTGTGAGCTCTGCACTGTAGTGTTACTCAGGGTGTGCTTACTGCACTACAGGGAGGGCCTTGGAGTGTGTTGACATTGCCTCTTCCACCATAAGTGTGAGTAGCACATTTTGTCCTCAGGAACAGACTTGTCCACACCTTAAATGCTGCTCTGTTCTCCTGGTAGCTGCGCCTGAACGAAACAGGAAGAGTTCCTGGGACTTCATTTAAAGTCATGCCCAAACGGAACGCTAACTGTGGAGGAGCAGGGTAGAAGACTCCTGTGTCAGTCTTACCAAGTGTATATATTTACCAGTGTTGGCAATTTGAGTGCTTTGATTGCACTTTTCTCAAGTGGTTTCAGACTCCAAAATGGACAAAAAAATTGACGGGGGAAAATTATATGTATTTTTACCTTTCTTGAGTGGGGAACAATCCATTCTTTATTGGTTGAATGGCAACTTACATTGAGAAGGAAAGACATTTCAATATTAATAATTAAAAAACCCTTCTCTTTTTTCTTTCTATTTTTTTTTATTAAGTGAGAAGCAGGGAGGCAGAGACCGACTCCTGCATGTGCCCTGGAGCCGGTTTCTGTGGGTGGAGCGCAGAGTGCATTCCTAGAAGCTGTGGCTGATGCAATGCTGTGAGAATACTCCAGCTCCCAGAAGCCTCCTAGGCATACCCTGGAAGGGAGCTCACCCGCTATAAGGAAGTGACTTAGCGTCAACCACGCAGCTTCCTGATCTTTTCAGCCATTGGCTATGAAGGACATGCTGTAACACCCTATAGGCTGAACCTGTGTATATAACCTAGCTTACTTTCTGAATAAAGTGGATCTGCGTCACTGAACCTGGTCCCCCATTGTCGGGTTTTTGAGTCTCCATGGTCCTCACCCCCGGGAGGACTTGTCTAAGGGGATCCACCGGACAAGCCCCATACTGGGGGATGCTCGACCCATTTAGCGTAGCTGCTTTATTGCTGGGCAACTGAGCTATTTTAGAGCCTGAGGCGAGGCCAACGAGCCATCAACAGTACCTGGGGCCACCTGGCTCAAACCATCTGAACCATGTCAGCAGGAGAAGAAGAGAGAGAGAGGAAAGAGACTGTAGTGGAGGGGGAGGGCGAGGGGTGGAGAAGCAGATGGTCGCCTCTCCTGTGTGTTCTGATCTGGAATTGAACCTGGGACTTCCACACAGCTGGCGGTTGCTCTACTGCTGAGCCAACCAACCAGGGCCCCCTTTTCTTTTGGTAAGTCCATATTCAGTCAATAGAATAAGAGCCCTGAGATAGGAGAGAAAAAAAACACAACACTTTAACAGTTGTCAAACTTTGTACTCTTGTACTATCTTTCTAGCACTGTCACTGTATGAAGCATATTCACCTCTTCTGCTCAGAAGCCACACAAGACAAATGAACCCTTCAGCCTTCCCCTCACAAAGAGCACTGGACTGGCTTCCTGACTCAGGCACCCTGTGTTCTTATACATGAGAATATCTGAATGAACAGGTTTATCCCTGTCCAATGACAGTAGTTCAGTGCCATCTGGAATTCTCAGTTTGAGGTGCAGTGAAGTAGGAATCTTTATTCAGTGCAAAAGATCTCCATTGCGATCCATACAGCATGGCTCTGAGGCAGCCCTGGGACCAAATCCCTCTCTTCTTACAGCTCTGCTGTGCTGTGCTGTGCTGTTCTGTGCCTGCCACGCTGTGCTCGACTCTGCTCCCATGCTGGTCTACTCTGCTTTGCTCTAAGGCACAGGTTCTCAAACATTTTGAAGTCGCGGCGCATTTAAAATTATTTTACAAATAATTGTAGATGCACTATATACAAATTTCTGAGAAATATGTTATAATAATTAAGTCAATTATTAAAGAAAAAATATAAAGTCCAAGCGTGCTTTTATGGTAATTAAACAAACCCCACAAAATCAAATTAATTCTGACATTAAGAAACAATGTTTATATTACAGTTTTTGAGTTATGCTTTTTAGAATTCATAAATAATGGGTTTAAAAAATGACAAAGTTAATATAGAGAGATACATTCTTAGTAAGATTTAGTAAATTTGGCAGGGTCCGGTGCGAATGTGTTTTTTTCATTCTTGTGTTTATGAGAAACATGAGCCTGATGTGTCCTAGCTATTTCATAATGTTTGGACATATATTTGAAAGGCAGACTCACATTGCCTCCTCAATACATTAAAGAATTCCTCTCTTTTTACTCTAAATTGTGGTGAGTGCAGAAAACCCCCACCGTACATATCATCTTAACTTGACACCAAACAAAGAATACAAGAAACTTGCCTCCAGTCTTTCCAGGAGCATGGGTGGGGGTTTAGCAAACAATCCAGCACCACAGCTTAACAGCCTTTTGCAACCTCATCAGGCAAGTAAGGTTTGAGTTGGGCAGACTGTCAGCTTACAGCCCATTCCCCACACCTCTGTCCCCCAAATATCTAGACTTCAAAACCCTGTTGGTTTTTTGGTCCCCAACAGGCTCATATTTCTCTGGAATACCATAGGGCACACTAGTGCGCCCTGGTGCACACTTTGAGAACCACTGCAGTAGGCCTTTGGGGAAGTGCTTTTCTTTGGAAATGTTAGACATGTGTATGGTAGGCCGTGGCAAAAGGCAGCCGGTGGTTGGGGACTAAAGAGCTCTCTTTGGCTTTGGCCTGGAGAGTGTGGGGAATACTGAATAGGGACAACAAGACAGGACTCGGAATCCACCAGGCTTTGAGGCGGGGACCTCGCTTCTGCACATATGGAACGCAGGACATGAAAACAATTATGTCTTGGCAGAGCAGGATCGTGGGGAAAAGTTTTTCTCTGACCAAAGTAGCCGTCAGAATAGTGTACCTCTTTTAATACCAGGCCTTCCCTCTGGGCTGAGTTCAAGACAATAGTTAACCTATGGACTTGAGAATTAGAGCCACAGCCCCAACCAGGTGAGGATGCATTACTGTGACTTGAGGCCCATCACACTCCTAGAGGAGACAGGAAGGAGGTGGGGACAACAGTGAGAAGCTGAAAAGGAATGTAGATAGATGGTGGTTTCTAGACTCACCAGATCACATGGATAAAAAGATGAGTGAAATGTAGCATGGACCTTTCTGAGAAAGTTAAAGCATCTTCAGGACATGAAAAGCGTTGATCTCCAAGAGACCTGGAGGGCAGAGGGGGAGGTCCTGCAAAGCACGTTGCTGAGCAGATAGCTAGACAGTCCTTCCCAGCCTGTGCTCAGCTGGCAGACAGTGTCCTACCGGACGGCTCAGGCCATCAATCCCTGGTTCATTTTCTAGCCCCAGAGACATGCTGTTCAGAGCACCCTCTCTAGGAAGGAGGGTTTCTCCAACAAGTTTGTTTCTGACATCAAATCTCTTTGTGTCCCCTGGAAGGTGCCACGCTTGCAGACTGTAGGAAATCAGGGCCTAAGCAAAGTCTTGGAGCAGTCGTGGGATCCATGAGTGTGGATTGAGGTGACTGTAGTAGAGAAACAGAAAGAAAACCACACTCTCATCATGTGTTTAAGAGAAATCCGGAGCTAAATGAAATGGAGCCCAGGCCTCCTCATATTATTGTGCACGGGCATGCTGCCTGATGCCTGCTCTGCACAGAAGCCAATATTGTGGTATTGGCTTTGGAGAAAAGAAAAATAATTTTTTTTTTCTATGTCAGCCGGCTAGGTGACAGGAAGCTAGGCTCAAATCTACCTCTTGATCCAGGCAGGTTTCAGGACAAGATTTAAGGGATTTCAGCACCAGCTCTTCCTGGCTGACACTGAAAGGGTTTCGGTGTTTGGGTTCCAGTCATGCTCCAGCCCTTTCTTGCTGGGCTGGGGAAGCAGTTAAGAGCTTACAGTCGTGACTTATGAGAGGTGTTCCCAAGAATTGCTCATAAACTTTGGTTCCAGGTCTTGTTATGAAAGCAGAGGACCAGTGTTGGCTGGGTTTGCTTTGACACTGAGAAATTTCATTACATTTTGCAAGTGGATGCAGGGCCTGGGCAGAATTTCTATGGTGCAGTAGTTGTCCAGTTTGCCCAAAGCCCACCTGGTAGCCAAGCATAACCAGATTTTGTTACCCTGGCCCCATCTCCTCTTCCCTCAACGGGACCAGGTAGAATCAATTATTTGAATTTTCAGGAACTACAAATCTTGGCTGTAGCTGTGCATCCTCTGCCAGAGTACTGCAGGTGGGAATGAGGGACGAGTGAGTGAGACTGCACGCTCACAACGTCAGTACCTCATACTTAGTCCCCTGTGCTCTTTCACTGCGGTTCAAGAGTGACAGGGCGGGGGTCAGTCCGGTTGTCAGTGGGAGGATGTGACCTTTGGTGGGTCCCTCCCAGCCCAACGCTTCATGAGGAATGTGCAAATTTCCCTTCCTTCTGCAGAGAAAGATACCACTAAAAGTACATATTGGAGGTGTGTGTTTCCAAAAATCCTGCTTTTCAATGAATTCTCGCCAGTGAGAGTGCCTTCTTGGATGCTCAGTGGACAGCTTCCCACCTGAAAGGCCTAGAGAGCCACTTCTCTTGTTAGTGAGCAAGTTTCAGACCACACCTCTGTGTTTCACCACTGGTAGAGAGGCAGTGGACCAGGCCAATGGTCCAACCAGCATTTAAAGTATGTGGACCTTATTAAATAGGAAGATGCCTACTAAAAACGGTTACTGGTGGCTAACAGAGCTGTAAAATGTGCCTCCTAGCTATTTCTACACAGGGGCTATTCACACTAACTGCACTTCACAGAAAAACCTTCATTGGACTACTGGCGTCTGCCCTGAACTGCCCGCCTGCCTGCCTGCACTGTGTTTCTGCCTTCTGAGCCAGCCCTTATGAAAAAGGTCCTGGAATCCTTTTATCAATACATCCAATAGGACTAAGGCTTTCACCATCCAATTAGAGCTGCACAGCTCCAATGAACCAGAGCAGCTCTATTCTGACCTACCAGGACAGTGCCCTTGGGACCAGTCAAGGTGCAAGGATTTGGAGTCATGCTTTGCATGAGGACAGGCCAATCAGGGACCAGGGGCAGGGACATCTGAACACATAAGCTGGCTCCTCTCTGACTCTGAGTGTGCACTTTCTCTTTCCTCCTGATGCTGAAGACTGCCTGTTCTTGGCTGAGCTGAAAGGCTGAAGATGTCTCCTTAGAACAGTGGTTCTCAAAGTGTGCGCCAGGGCGCCCTGGTGCATCCTGGATTATTTCTAGGTGTGCCTTATGGTATTCCATAGAAATATGTGCCTGTTGAGGACCAAAACACTAACAGGATTTTGGATTTTAGATTTTTGGAGGACAGAGGTGTGAGGAATTAGCTGTTAAGTGCCAGTCTGCCCAACCCCCCACCTCACTTGCCTGATTAGATTGCAAAAGGCTGTTAAGCTGTGGTGCTGGAATGTTTACAGCAGTGGTCCCCAACCCCCGGGCTGTGGACTGGTACCGGTCTGTGGGCCATTTGTACCGGTCCGCAGAGAAAGCATAAATAACTTACATTATTTCTGTTTTATTTATATTTAAATCTGAACGATGTTTCATTTTTAAAAAATGACCAGATTCCCTCTGCTACATCCGTCTAAGACTCACTCTTGCCGCTTGTCTCTGTCACGTGATACATTTATCCATCCCACCCTAAAGACCGGTCCATGAAAATACTTTCTGACATTAAACCAGTCCGTGGCCCAAGAAAGTTTTGAGGCTACTGGTTTACAGTATCCCCAAGCTCATGGAAAGACTGGAAGCAAGTTTCTTTCATCCTTTGGTGTAAAGTTAAGATGAAATGTATGGTGGGGGTTTTCTGCATTTGGTAAAATTCTTGCATTGCCTTGGAAACATGATGAAGATCTCATTGATTTGCTCATGGCCCTCTTTGCCCTATAACTAAAGCAAGAAGTGGTTTTTGGGCATGCTTTGTTCTTGCTAGCAGCAATAATAGGACTACCTAACCCCGTATTTTTTTAATTCCCTGTATTTTCTTAATTCCGCACCATTCCCACTCAGGACCTGGAAATACTAGCTGTGCTGGTTCGCAGCATGTGCCCAGATATAAAGATAAATATAGTGACTCTAGTATACCTTTTTATTATGGGTTTACCACTCCTTTTGTTAACACATCATTATTATATTTATTATTAACACATCATTATATTATTATTTTTTTGTATTTTTCTGAAGCTGGAAACGGGGAGGCAGTCAGACAGACTCCTGCATGCACCCGACCGGGATCCACCCAGCATGCCCACCAGGGGGCGATGCTCTGCCCATTAGGGGCCTCGCTCTGTAGAGACCAGAGCCACTCTACCGCCTGAGGCAGAGGCCAAGGAGCCATGTCCAGCTCCCGGACCATCTTTTTGCTCCAATGGAGCCTTGGCTGCTGGAGGAGATGAGAGAGACAGAGAGGAAGGAGAGGGAGGGGGCTGGAGAAGCAGATGGGTGCCTCTCTTGTGTGCCCTGGCTGGGAATCGAACTCGGGACTTCCGCACGCCTGGCCGAAGCTCTACTACTGAGCCAACTGGCCAGGGCCTCATTATATTATTTTTAGACAACTACACCCAAATAAAATGGATAGATTTCTCAAAAAGAAGTGTTATAGCCTGACCTGTGGTGGCACAGTGGATAAAATGTCGACCTAGAAATGCTGAGGTCGCCAGTTCGAAACCCTGGGCTTGCCTGGTCAAGGCACATATGGGAGTTGATGCTTCCAGCTCCTCCCCCCTTCTCTCTCTCTGTCTCTCTCCTCTCTCTCTCTCTTTCTCTCTGTCTCTCTCTCCTCTCTAAAAATGAATAAATAAATAAAAATTAAAAAAAAAGAAGTGTTATATTGAAGAATTCGATTTTGGCAGTGAGCAAAAGTTAACTGTAAATAAAATAGGACTTGAGGGCTGACAAGAAGAATTTAATATAGCATTTTCCATCACTTAACACTGAACAATATGATTGCGTTACATACCCATTCATGGAAGCTTCCAGGGATTTTGGTTTAACATTAACAGAAGAAGAAGAACTGGCAGCTATAGCCACTGATCGTGTACTGATGATTAAACATAAGGAGTTGTCTCTTGAAGCCTTTTGGATTTCTATAAAAGAAGAATATGTGGCAATATCTAAAGAAGCTTTGAACATTTTATTATAATTTTCAACATCTTATTTATGTGAATTAGGATTTTCTACCCTCAACATTATTAAGAGTAAAAAGAGAGGAATTCTCCACTGTATTGATGAGGAAATGAGAGTTTGCCTTTCAAATACATGCCCAAACATTGAAGTAATCGCTAGCATACCTCAGGCTCATGTTTCTTGTAAACATAAGAATGAAAGAACTTAACCTATTCACCCTGGGACATGTGGCATTTACTAAATCTTACAAAGAATGTATCTATATATTTAAAAAGATAATTCTTTTGTCATTTCTTTTAATTTTTTTTTTTTCATTTTTTTTTTCTGAAGCTGGAAATGGGGAGAGACAGTCAGACAGACTCCCGCATGCGCCCGACCGGGACCCACCCGGCACGCCCACCAGGGGGCGATAATCTGCCCATCCTGGGCGTCGCCATGTTGCGACCAGAGCCACTCCAGCGCCTGGGGCAGAGGCCACAGAGCCATCCCCAGTGCCCGGGCCATCCCTGCTCCAATGGAGCCTTGGCTGCGGGAGGGGAAGAGAGAGACAGAGAGGAAAGCGCGGCGGAGGGGTGGAGAAGCAAATGGGCGCTTCTCCTGTGTGCCCTGGCCGGGAATCGAACCCGGGTCCTCCGCACGCTAGGCCGACGCTCTACCGCTGAGCCAACCGGCCAGGGCCTCTTAATTTTTAAGTCCTCTTTTTTTTGAATTCTAAAAAGCATAACTCAAAAAATGTAAAATGAGCCTGACCTGTGGTGGCAATGTGGGTAAAGCATTGACCTGGAACACTGAAGTCCCTGGTTCAAAACCCTGGGCTTGCCTGGTCGAGGCACATATAGGAGTTGATGTTTCCTGCTCCTCCCCTTTCTCTCTCTCTCTCTCTCTCTGTTTCTCTCCCCGTTCTAAAATTAATAAATAAAATCTTTAAAAAAATGTAAAATGAAAATGGTTTTTAATGTCAGAATAAATTTAATTTTGTTGTATTTATTTTAATTACCATAAAAGCACGATTGGATTTTACATTTTTTTCTTTAATATTTGACTTAATTTTTATAAAATATTTCTCAGAAATGTGTATATACTGCGCCTACATTTATTTCTAGGATTTTAAATGCGCCCCGACTTGAAAAGGTTTGAGAACCACTGGAGTATACACACAAGGCTCTGTCCTGCATCAATGCAAAATACAAGTGAGCAAAGCTAACTCACTCGGTTCACACTTGAAACAGGTAGGTTTGCCAAACACCATTTTTTAGTTGTAATTAGCGTGTCCCTAAATACTTAAATGTTGTGCATCTTTTCATGGGCTTATTCGACATCCATTTATCTTATCTGTTGAAGTTTCTGTTCAAATATTTGCCCATTGTAATTTTGTTTTTGTTTAAATGTAGTTGATTTTCAAATGTTCTTTATATATTCGAATTACAAGACCATTAATAGTTATATTTTTGCATACATTTTCCCCTTTCTCTGTATTGATTGGAACAAATTATTTTATTTTGGATTTTATTTTATTCATGCCCCTCATGCTTTTGATGGCCTATTTAAGATATTTTTGCCTATTCCAATTTCAGTTAGATCTTTATCCTATCATTTCTTCTGGAAATGTTACAGGGTTAGCTCTTGCATTTAAGCCTAATGTCAATTTCTATTTTGCGTTGTTACCGGACAGAGTACGTGGCGCTTTAGGTCTGCCTAGGGCCAGGTGGTTATGTGCGAGTTCTTACCTCCCTGCAGGACAAATTTCACAACACAAGTCAGGAGACTTTGAGAGTAAGGGTATTAAACGTGGGAACAATGAAACTAGGATGGGCCTAGAATAGAAGAAGCAGCAGGAGAGATCCTAAGCAGAGCTGCTTTGTCTCACTGGGAAGTCAGAGAAAAGGAGGCCTTGGAGAAAGGTGCAGGGGGGTTGCCTGGGAGAAGCTGCTTCTGCCCACAGCTTCCCTCTTTGCAAGACTCAGGAGGAGCCTTCCTGTTCAGAAGATACCTGCCTGTGGGGGAGGAAAGGGGTCAGGGGTAAAGGAAAGGAGCTGGCGCTCCAGGGAGGGAGAGTGCATGACTCAGTGTCCCATTCTACTGGCCAAGGAATTTTCCTAGCTTCTTACTATCCCTTCTCTGTTTTTTTATTTTTTATTTTTATTTTTTTCATTTTTCTGAAGCTGGAAACAGGGAGAGACAGTCAGACAGACTCCCGCATGCGCCCGACCGGGATCCACCCGGCACGCCCACCATGGGCGACGCTCTGCCCACCAGGGGGCGATGCTTTGCCCATCCTGGGCGTCGCCATGTTGCGACCAGAGCCACTCTAGCGCCTGGGGCAGAGGCCACAGAGCCATCCCCAGCGCCCGGGCCATCTTTGCTCCAATGGAGCCTTGGCTGTGGGAGGGGACGAGAGAGACAGAGAGGAAAGCGCGACGGAGGGGTGGAGAAGCAAATGGGCGCTTCTCCTGTGTGCCCTGGCCGGGAATCGAACCCGGGTCCTCTGCACGCTAGGCCGACGCTCTACCGCTGAGCCAACCGGCCAGGGCCCCTTCTCTGTTTTTATATATGGTGTAAGGTAAAGCTTAATGGTCATTTCTTTTAACTTAGGGGTATCTTGGTGTCCCTGCACCAGTTCCTGATAAATCTATCCTTTCTCCACTAAATTAGCTTTGCATCTTGGTTGACAATCAATTGAATGTATCCATGAGGGTCTATTACCAGAATCTCTCTTCTGTTAAATTGATCTATGTGCCTATACTTTATGCCAATACCACACTTCCTTGGATTCTGTACCTTTATAAGAATTCTTGCAAGCTGACAGTCAGTGGGAGTCCTCCAGCATTGGCCTTCGTAGTCAATGTAGTTTTGGACATGTTCAGAGTTGGGCAAACAAATGTTTTTGAAGTTTGCTTCCTTGGTACTGGGGCAGTGCCATGTAAGTATAGTGTTTGGAAGGCTGGGCGCTTGCCCTCAGGGAAGGGGCCGTTTTTGCTATTGTTTGGTGGAGAAGGAAGTTTTTCCCCCAGCTGGCTTTAGCTGGAGACATCACAGAGAGAGAGAGAGAGAGAGAGAGAGAGAGAGAGAGAGAGAGAGGTAAAGGTAAAGAGGCAGAGAAGGAGAAAGAGAACGAGAAAGAGAAAGAGAACGAGAAAGAGAAAGAGAAAGAGAAAGGGAAAGAGAAAGTGAAAGGAAAGAGAGTGCTGAGGCTGGTGGGGGCCTATAATCTGGGAAAGTCCAGAAAATGAATCAGGGCTCTGGGAGCCCTGAGTGAGAGGGAAGCTGTCTTCCCTGCCTGTTTGCTTGGCTGCTGTTAGGAGACTTTAATTAACGGAATGGCCCACCATTTTCCGGCTCCACAGTTTCTTTACCATCTGCCTGTATCCAATGAAAACCTGTGTGGCCGTGGCGAAGGACACTGACCTTACACTAAGTCCTATGTATTTTTATTTAAATGTTAGAAATAGCTTGACATTGGGGGAAAACAGTTCCTTATAGATCTCATATGTCTACTTGAATCCTGATCACACGAATTAACAAATTTTGTTTCAAACTATTCTTCAATACTAGTTGCATAACAAACAAATCTTGCAAGAAAATACAGATAGTGTTTTCCTCTGGGACACAGAGCATATTTGTTTTCTGTTCAGGATATTAAAGACAGTGCTTCTTTCTGAGGAGGTTTATTACAAGGTCCTTTGCCATACTGGAGTTTCCTACATTGTAATGCAAACTCCGTTGTCCTTTCATACACCTGCAGTACTCCTTATCATCAGTGTGGGGCTTGGACATTTGGGGATCAGTGGAAAGACGTTCAGGTTCCCTAGTGTGGCATGAGTAACAAACCACCATGTACTTATGACGCAGGAGTCTTATATCTTCTTCCAGCATCTGTAAGCCTGTGTCAACCGAAATTGATAGCTTACACATAGGGTAAAATGTGACATTTTTTAAAAATTATTTTTTTATTTATTATTCATTTCAGAGGAGAGAGAGAGGGGGAGAGAGAGAGAGAGAGAGAGGGAGAGAGAACGAGGGGAGGCGCAGGAAGCGTCAACACCCATATGTGCCTTGACCAGGCAAGCCCAGGGTTTTGATCTGGCGACCTCAGTGTTCCAGGTCGACGCTTGATCCACTGCGCCACCACAGGTCAGACACATTTTTGAGTTTCTGACATGCAGTTGCCTAGAAGGAAAATGTCCAAAGTGGACTCTAATAACATCTCCACATCCTGACTGTAGTGGATGGACACAACCAATGCATGCTTGGGTGTCCTGCTTTCAGAAATTGACCAGCCAACTGTGGGGATAGTGCCCTTACTTGACATCGATGCTATTTTGATCTATCAGGAAGATCAATATCTGCTAAAACTTTTATCTACTTCATGTTCCCATTGAACATGTAAAACATTTCTTTTTCATACATGGCTTCCTCTTCTCTAGCTCCAGACCTGTTTTAGGGGCCCCAAAAGAATTTCTTGTTTGTTATTGTTTTTGTGTTTACAAAAAAGCAACCAGTTCCACACAGCTGAATACTGTACTTTTCAGGGCCACCAGTCTTGAGAATTCAAATTTTAAAGGCAAAAGGCAAATTATTTTTTCTGAATAGGAATTTTTTTGCCATCACTTGATAACTCCCAACCTTGGGCTCTCAATATGTGTAATGATGTAAGTATTTGTTCATGTATTAATGGCAGTTATATTACATGTCCTGAGAGGGACAATATGGAATGGTGTGAGATTTCCCATTTTACTAAGATTAGCACACAATTTAAAACGTATGTTGATTTCTTAACCTTTCCACTGAATATTTTCTTACTGCAGATCACCTCAGGGACCTGACATCATAGAAAGTAAATAAGGGAAACTAATGTAAACACAAAGGAAGACAGCAATGGTGGCCACAAAAGACAAAATCTACAAGACATACAGAAAACACATAATGAAATAGGAAAAGTAATTCCTTCCCTATCAGTAAATACCTTAAATATAAATGCCCTAAAATCCCTATTGAAATGACAGAGATATTTGGAATGGATTTTAAAAATGATTCTTCAAGGCCCTGGCCGGTTGGCTCAGCGGTAGAGCGTCAGCCTGGCGTGCGGGGGACCCGGGTTCGATTCCCGGCCAGGGCACATAGGAGAAGCGCCCATTTGCTTCTCCACCCCCCACCCCCTCCTTTCTCTCTGTCTCTCTCTTCCCCTCCCGCAGTCAAGGCTCCATTGGAGCAAAGATGGCCCAGGCGCTGGGGATGGCTCCTTGGCCTCTGCCCCAGGCGCTAGAGTGGCTCTGGTCGCGGCAAAGCGAGGCCCCGGAGGGGCAGAGCATCGCCCCCTGGTGGGCAGAGCGATACCCCTGGTGGGTGTGCCGGGTGGATCCTGGTCGGGCGCATGCGGGAGTCTGTCTGACTGTCTCTCCCCGTTTCCAGCTTCAGAAAAGAAAAAAAAAAAAAAAGATTCTTCAACATGTTTCCTATTAGAGAAGCACTTTAGATCCAGGGACATGCTATATAATTATCATTATATATGATATTTTATCACATATAATTTCTAACATAGTTATATACTATATCATAGTATAATGGTAATATCACATATATATTATTATTCAATGTGTATATTGTCTTGGGTCTGTTTTCTACTCTTTTATTTTTTTTTTGCTTTTTTCTGAAGCTGGAAACGGGAGAGACAGTCAGACAGACTCCCACATGCGTCCGACCAGGATCCACCCGGCACGCCTACCAGGGCGACGCTCTGCCCACCAGGGGGCGATGCTCTGACCATCCTGGGTGTCGCCATGTTGCGACCAGAGCCACTCCAGCACCTGAGGCAGAGGCCACAGAGCCATCCCAGCGCCCGGGCCATCTTTGCTCCAATGGAGCCTTGGCTGCAGGAGGGGAAGAGAGAGACAGAGAAGAAGGCCTGGCAGAGGGGTGGAGAAGCAAATGGGCGCTTCTCCTGTGTGCCCTGGCTGGGAATCGAACCCGGGTCCTCCGCACACTAGGCCGACGCTCTACCGCTGAGCCAACGGGCCAGGGCCTCTACTCTTTAAGTGTGAAAAAATGTATACTTTTTTTCCAGGTAAAAAGTCACCAATTTGAGTTTTGCATACCATAAAGTAAATGGGCCATGTGGCAAATTTTTGTAAAATAACACTAAATTATAGAGTATGTAATGTTATAAAACCTGAGATTGTCTGGCTATTTAAAACTATACATTACAGAGTCCAAAAGAATCCCTAATCTCCGGTTTCACCTCATGCCAACTCTCTCCTGTACTATGGCTACAATCAAAGCCACGTTTGCACAACAATTTCAGCAAGGAAGACCATTCCATATTTTATTTCGATATTAGGGTACGAATTTATGTCAATTTTAAGGTATTTGTTATTCCTTGGAAATGTCTCTTATTCGCATTTGGAGCTTTTCTGTTGCTGATACATGAAAAGAGATGACAGCATAGACGACCAATAGGTTTCACAGATTTTTATTGGAATTAAATTGTTTGTTCTTAAACCCATAGAAGTAAAATGAAGATAGTCCTCTGTGATCATTTCTGCATTTGAAAGGTTTTTATTTCTGTTATTGGTCACCTTTATCATGTGTAACTGTAGGGCTATTAGATGAAATGAAACATCAGGAGTTTTCAAAATGTGACTATATCTGTATTGAGAAGATGATCAATTTTCTGGGTTTTCTAATGGCATAAACAGAAAGTTACAGAATATATAGCAAGGAAAGCTAAGAGCTGTGCTATCCAATTCCATTACCACTTGTTCCTCATCATTTTGAATGGTTAGTATTTGATAACCAGTTGTTTTGCTGAAACTTAGGTTTCCGCTAGAGTCAAAATGAGCCAAAGTGAGTCTGAATGCAATCTTTCTTAGAGGGTATGAACAAACTGAACCATCACCTGAGTGAGTGAAAGTATGTTGCTTGAAAATTATATAATTCCTGGTAAAGATAACACATAAGGGAAAGCAGAAGTTGCTAACTGACCACCTCCAGGCGTATTCTCCATCTGTGACAATCATTTTACCGCACCTCATGCTACCTTTTTCAAATTCTCTTTCATTGGTATAGCGGTGCCAGATTTCCCTGCATAGTTTTGCTCTAAGCCAGGTAAACCATTGCTGTTTGAAAAGAGATGATAACCATTGTGAAGGAATCAGAGCATCTCGCTCAATAACTCTTATGGAGACCTGGCCACAGATGATATGCTGAAACCTCAAGTTTTTAAACACTGGTTGAAATGCTATGCCTCTTTCGGTTTCAAGGAAGGCGATGTTACCAACATGTTCTTTGTGCCTGGAAAACCAGTTGTTTGCATTCACTAAAAGCTGACTTGTTGTTCCGTTCCATGTTGGGTTAAGACGAAGGAACATCCACTTTTTCACTGTGGTATACACATCTATTTCCTTTTGCATTACTAGTAAATTCGAAGAAGAAATAAGCTGATTCATGAGATCTATACTGAGTTCCTTGAAAAGTTCCACACTTGGATGTGTCATCAAATTGTGAAGAAGCCATTCAAAGCACCTTGTCTTTACAGACTCTAACCCATAGGTTTCTGCTGCTGCATAATAGCCACATACAGTTTTCTCGTTAATTGTTTCCTTCATGTTCTTATCACACTGATACAGTAAGTCCTCTACTTGAAGCAGACAGGCTGCTGCCAAAACTCCTGGAACCTGAAGGGGCTCCCTGAAGACATAGTCATGATTGTACAACGAGCCTAGTGCAAAGTGCAGGGAGTCGACATCTATGTTAGGGTCATTAATCTCCAGGTTAATAACATCTTCCTGAGATTCATTCCCAGAAGCTCTCAACATAGTTGCAAAGTAGCCTGACTGACATAAAAATATTTTGTGTAAACACCATTCTTTCCCCAGAGCGCGGATTTTAATATCACTGCTGTCCCCATTCAGAAATAAAGTTTGGTAAGCATATTCAGATGCGAGCTTAACTTTTTTATGATGGTTTCGGCTCACCAGTTGCTGTAGATTGTCTTCTGGGTCTAGGTGACTGCGGCTATTCTCGGACTCTGGGCCCAAGGAGGGACTGCGGCGCCTTCGCTTATGGTTGTCAGATCCATAACTGGTGCCTGCCTGAGCTCCTGGCTCAGGACACGGATCCGCTATGCCTGATTCCCTCCGTCTCAGGAGCTGACTGCCCACGGACCCCATAGATGAAGTCCCGCAGATCCTCTGGGGACACTATTGCAAAGACTTCCTTGCCATGATATTGCATGTCCTGTCACATCTGCCTAAGCACTAGTCTCCCTGGGACCCTCTGAGAGTTCTAAGCATCACAGAAGCAGCCCTGGAATCTTTATCATTCGCCCCGCCCCTCTATCCATGTGGCCCCGCCCCCTGCCTCCAGTTTTCCCAGGATTCTGGCCCCTTTGGCAGGGCTCCAGCCTCTAGGCTATCCTTGAGAATGTTTCTCTGTAAGGGAAAGGGCTGAAACAAAGGCTTTTGCTCAGAGTGTTACAGATTGTTAACACATTCACACTCCCAATGTCAGCTTGAGGGAGAATCCAATGTTAGCAGTAGTGAACACAATCATTTACCTACAACTTGTAGCGATTTAAAAAGGTGAACAGTGGTATCTCATTCTTTTATTTGCTTTGGACTACTAGAGTGTTGAGCTCTTTAGAACTTTCTGACACATAAATCCATTCCAGTGTCATTTTACAGTTTCTCTCTCTCTCTGAGTACCAGCTTTTTCTAGATGAGCTCTGGTTCTTTTCTTTGGAAAAAGACATTTGGAAATGAAGATCTGGGTGCTATATGTGATTATCTGTACTAAGGTGGCATCCTTCTGGACTCTCCTTGGACGAAACTGTGACATCTGCTTTTTCTGACGATATGGGAGGAGCTTTTCTTGTTGCATTCTCATTCACTTCCCTCCTCCTGTCCAGCTCATCAGTGTTCACACTACCTTACACTTATATGAGTTCACCACGTAGTCCTCTTGCCTTGTCTTTGTCACTATGGCTTCTACGTGGAATTACCTTACTTCACGGCCTGCGCGGCAAACACATATCCGTATTTCGATTGTGTTTAAGCATATCTTCTCTATTGTGGTAAGGAACCAAAGAATTGTGAAAATTATTATTAATACTTTTGGAGAAAGGGTTATGTTCCTTGCCCCCTCCTTTCTGTAGTGAATGAAATGATAGGAATGTGGGAGTTTCCTGGCTTACAGGGACATACTATATAAGAAACCCCCTTTACTAAGAAGCTTAAAAGTCATTTTATAATTTAGGCTAAGCATACAGAGAGATTTTGTAGATATGATTTTTATACATGTGTGTAATTTATACCAGCTCAGGATGGACTACAGTATATTGTGAATGAACGGGTTTAGTACTAGGTTTTGAATGAAAATAGAAAGAAGATATGGATTCCCTCCCTTCCCCACACCTGTGAGGAAGAAGGTAAACAACTAGCCAGGTGCAGAGGAAGGGAGGAAAGATTAAGTGGCCTTTTCCTTTCCTCTTTCTTTTTCCTTAATGCAGGGGTCTCAAACTCGCGGCCCGCGGGCCTCATGCGGCCGGCCCACCAATTTTGTGCGGCCCGCAGACTGGCCTGCAGATTAATCCACGAAGTTTGATTAGTCTGCGGGCCGCACAAAATTGGTGGGCGGGCCGCACGGCCGCGAGTTTGAGACCCCTGCAATGGGTGATTTGCAAACGTTTATGTTCTCACATCAGGTAAGTCTTAAGAATTCCAGTTTTAAAGACAAAAGGCAAATTATGGTTCTGGATAGAAATTTTTTTTGTTGTTTGTTTTTGGGTTTTTTTTGTTTTTTTTTAATTCATTTTAGAAAGAAGAGAGAGAGAGAGAAGGGGGGAGGAGCAGGAAGCATCAACTCCCATATGTGCCTTGACCAGGCAAGCCCAGTGTTTCGAACCGGCAACCTCAGCATTTCCAGGTCAACGCTTTATCCACTGCGCCACCACAGGTCAGGCCGGAATTTTTTTTTTTGCCATCACTTGATAACTCCCAAACTTGGGCTCTCAATATGTGTAATGATGTAAGTATTTGTTCGTGTATTTATGGTAGTTATATTACATACCCTGAGAGGGACAATATGGAATAGTGTGAGATTTCCCATTTTACTAAGATTAGCTTACAATTTAAAACGTATGTTGATTTCTTAACCTTTCCACTAAATATTTTCAGACTGCAGTTCAACTCGGGGACCTGACATCATAGAAAATAAATAAGGGGAACGAAGGTAAACACAAAGGAAGACAGCAATGGTGGCCACAAAAGACAAAATCTACAAGACATACAGAAAACACAAATGAAATAGGAAAAGGAATTCCTTCCCTATCAGTAAATACTTTAAATATAAATGCCCTGAAATCCCTAATGAAATGACAAAGATTTTTGGAATGGAATTTAAAAATGATTTTTCAACATGCTTTCTATTAGAGAAGCACTTTAGATCCAGGGACATGCTATATAATTATCATTATATATTGTTGGAATCCATGGGAGTCTGAAAGACCAGAGTAACAGGCTTTATTGAGAGGAAAAAGGAACCCTGCTGGGCACTTCTTGGGGAAGACCAGCACAGGTTACAGACTAGAGGGGAATTACATAGTGTTTGGGAGAACCTGAGGAGATTCTGAGGCAAAAGTTCTGGTATATTCCCTTTTATGGTTTTAGGATTTCAGCTTTCTGGAATGCTCCTTCTTGGGGCAGGTTGACCAGATTCCTGGAATTCCTCTGTTGCAGGGGCGATAGTCCAGTAAGGGTGTGGTCTGACAGATAAGCGGAACATCAAGAAGGCAGTTTGGAATAGACATATCTATCATTTCTAAAATCTGTGGTTACATATAAAAGAAAAGCAGTTGTTTATTTTATAGTATACGGTGAGGGGTGACGAGGAGAAAAAGGAGAACAAATTGGAAAATTCTTGCTTCTTTGGAGAGAGTCAAGAAGGGAACCTTGCCAAATCAAGTCCCTCATTCAATTAAGGAGGTCGTCAATTTCCATGCTGTGAGGTTTGAACCAGGTGATGTCCTCGAAAACCTGAGTGAGGAAGTAAAAAAAAATTTGCAAGGTAATAATTGTGAATTGCTTGCTGCGAGTGCCGAGTGGACAGAGTGACATGGTGCTACACGGTCTCCTGGATGAGCCTCATGAGACGTGCTAGTCTGGTTCCTCTCCAATGGGAGGACATGTGGAGATTTTTAGAGACAGGGAACCTGTTGGTGTAAGTTTTAGAAGGACTGAATATGTGTGGTTTAAAAGGAAGGGGGTTTGGAGAACATTCAGTAGGGAACTTCTTGGGATGAGGGGCGGCTTCTTCCTGCTGTCATCCCTACCTATTTGATATTTCCCTCGTGAAGTTTTCCTTGGGGTATTGGGGATAAGAGTGTAGGAGCATTTGATTGTAGGTAATCCTAGAGATTTCTCTCATCCAGGCCTGTAGGAACTTGATAAAGAAGAAGGCAAGTATTTGAATAAGGAGGGTTATATACTGGGGGGGGGGTGATAGTTCTTCCATGGTAAGTTACAGATATTTTTTCCTGGCAGCCCTGGAGAGAGCAGTTAGCTTGAGCTAAAAGAAGTGTTTCATGTTTGTTTGTAGGCTCTTCTTCAGCCAAGAAGACCCAGCGATCTTGTCCCCTTACTATGTGAAGCGTAAAAAGACTGAGAAGCGTTAAGAAGTGAATGCTATTCATTCTCCTAGTTCTTCAGATATATGGGAGCGCTTTAGGGTTAGGGGACCTGTAGAGGTTGAAAGATACAATTTAGGAGGTTTGCTGCTAATAGGGTTTCAGATCTTTCTGTTTTGCGAGGGCAGGTTTCAGGGTTGGTGTGTAGGTTTAGGGAGATTTTTCCAACTTTCTGATTGGCAAAGGTCTGCATGTGGTTCTGTAAGAAACTAGTGAACAAACATAAGAGGCAGGGTCTAAAAGTCAGAAAAATATAGGAGAGTGAGTGGACCAATGAAAGGCAATAGTCAAGACACCCAGTTTGTGTGAAACCACTGATTCCATGTTTACGAATTTTCTGGGCTTCAGAGAGAGAGATTGGGAATAAGACAGGGCAGTGGCCAGTCCCCCTGCCCCTAGACCTGCTTTTGTAGAGATTTCTAAAGCAATAAGAAGAGGGATTACTTGTACAGCTCGTTTGGTCCTTAGATTGACGGGTAGTGTATTAGGAACTGGAAGAGGCTCATGGGGTGGGATTAGGTTGATATTTGGGGTGAGATAGATTAGGGTACAGGTTTCTGTCCAATTAGTAGGGGATACATATAGGTGTTGGTCCCACACAAGTAGAAAGCCTTTGATTGGGTGAGGCAGGTTGAGAGGTGAATAGAGAATAGAAGGACAAGGGGTCGGTTTTGTTTCTCTGTTTCTGAGCTCCAGATGGTCAGGGTGGAGGAAAGAGTCTCCCCATAAGTGGGGAGAGTAGAGGATTGTTAGCTAGGGTGATTGATTAAACGTTCTTTGAAAAACACGTTTTCTGATTGTTCAAATTCTTTTTTTTCTGTACAAACTTCCTACAACCTGCACAAACCTTCTACAACTTACATAAACCTTCAACTTTCATACACTTTCTTATCCAGAAATAACTGGCCTTCATAACAACTTGCTTTTTCCTTTTTCTTTCAAAAGTATTTCTATACCTTATACCTTCTATTATAAAAACCATACAATTTTTTTCTGGTCAGAAATATTCATTTAAAAATTTTTTACCTTGCCTTACCTGTGGTGGTGCAGTGGATGAGACATCGACCTGGAATGCTGACGTCGCTGGTTCCAAACCCTGGGCTTGCCTGGTCAAGGCACATATGGGAGCTAATGCTTCCTTCTCTTCCTCCCATCTCTCTCTCTCTCTCTCTCTCTCTCTCTCTCTCTCTCTCCCTCATCTCTCTAAACTGAATAAATAAAATATCTTAAAAATCATAGAATCTTTAAAAAAAATTTTAACCTTTCTTTTTTTTTAATTTTTTTATTTTTATTTTATTCATTTTAGAGAGGAGAGAGAGGAAGAGAGAGAGACAGAGAGAGAGAGGAGAAAGGGAGAGGGGGGGAGGACCTGGATGCATCAACTCCCATATGTGCCTTGACCAGGCAAGCCCAGGGTTATTTTTGAACCGGCGACCTCAGCATTTCCAGGTTGACGCTTTATCCACTGCGCCACCACAGGTCAGGCTTTAACCTTTCTTGACAATTAAGTTGACTTTCTTTTTGTCCTAGTTTCCCTTTTCCCAAAGCCTGATTAAAAGAGTCCTTAGTTTTTCATATATTTGCCATACGTAGACCAACCAGCTTCAGGTATGTGGTTGGCAGGGGTCCCCAAACTTTTTACACAGGGGGCCAGTTCACTGTCCCTCAGACCGTTGCAGTGCCACCACATACAGTGCTCTTCTCACTGACCACCAATGAAAGAGGTGCCCCTTCCGGAAGTGCAGCAGGGGCCAGATAAATGGCCTCAGGGGGCCACATGCGGCCCGCAGGCCGTATTTTTGGGACACCTGGAGTAAGGCATGCCGTTTTTCCATTTTAGTAGCAGTGGGAGTTGTCAGAATTACAGTGTGTGGACCTGTCCACATGAAAGTCAGTGCCTGGGTGATGTAATGCTGGAAGCGCCTCTTCGACAGTCTTTGAACAGTTTGCTGACTTACCTGTAAATCCTGCAAGTGCTTAGAGAAAGGGTGGTTACATTTCTATACTTCGCAGTTAGAGTTTAAGTCCTAGTGACTACTGCTTCTAGCTGGAATTAGCAGCAGGTCCCAGCCTATTATAGGCATGGGGCATTGATACAAGAGGAATAAAGGAGATACTATACATTAAATAAAGTAACAAAATCAGACTGTCAATACCCACAGTAGAGATCTTTGAGGGATAAATAAAATTCAAATATTTAGGCAAGGCATAGTAGATGGCCCTTGTGTTTACAAAAAATGAGGTCACCTTATCTGCTACTTGGAAGAAATACCTTAGGCTCGTGAACAATGTCCTTGGGCCTTCAGTGGCAATTCCCAGCATGCTGGGCAAGGTTAGGTCACAGGTAGCTGGAGCAGGGCTAGAAGAGACTGAATCCTCCCTCCATGGAGCAAGGGGGCAGCTTACCTTTTTGTGTCCCTCTTTCCACAGCAGAGGTGTGTCCCTTGATGGGGCCGGGAAGCCTGGCAGGCTTCAGTTCAATGACCTTTCTTTCCACTCTTGAAGTAGGGCCCTGATGGTATTCTATGAAGCCCTTTAGGGCGCTGGAGCCTTTAAGAGTGTATGCCAAAAGCTGGTATTTCCTGACTTCTTTTGGGCCTTATTTGACTTTTCTGTTACTTCCTTGGCCATTATAGACCCTAAAAGTCATGCTCAGAAGATCTCACCGAGGGGCTTGACTAAGAGAGCAAAATTGGGAATCCAGTGTCTAAAGAAGCTTATTCGACTGAGGAAAGAAAGGATTGGATTTGCGGTGGTATATGGTTGGAGACTTTGGAAGGTCTGAGTTCGATCTTGGGTGAGACCTCAGTAGTGGTGGTTAAGGTGACGCCCAGATAGACTACGGATTAAGAGTGAAGTTGAGCCTTAGTAGGGAAGACACGATATCCCTTTAAAGCAAGGAAGTTAAAAAGGGTGGTGGTGTGTCTCCTTGAGGCAGGCAGGGAGGGGATGCAGAAAAGTAGGTTATCTACATATTGTAAGAGAGTACTAGTTTTGAGATTGCATGCTGCTAAATCCTGAGCTAGTGCCTGCCCAAACAGGTGTGGGCTGTTTCTGAACCCCTGGGTTAAGACAATCCAGGTAAATTGCTGGGCTGCATTAGTGTCCGGGTAAAGGCAAACAGAAAGTAAGAATCAGGGTGTAGAGGAATGGTAAGGAAGGCATTCTTGAGGTCTAGGATCCTGAAGTGAGTAGTGTTTGAGGGAATGTGTGACAGTAACTTGTAGAGATTAGGGACTACTGGATGGAGGAGAACTATTGCCTTATTGATTAGATGTCAGGGTTGTACGAGGCGATAAGCCCCTGAAGGTTTTTGAACAGGAAGGATGGGGGTATTGCAGGGAGAGTCTATGGGGATGAGTAAGCATGGTTTAAGAAGTGGGTAATTATTGGTTTAAGGCCTTAGAAACAGACAGAGTTACACATTAAACAAAGACTTCATATATTATAAATTAACGAAATTAAATGAGTGTGCTTTACTTGTTTCAATTAAAATCATACTAGAGATATTTTCTGACAAACAAAGAGACAAGAAAGATTAATTACTCACATAGCTTAATAGACAACTCTGCTTTTTAAGTTTTTCAAGATGGCAGGGAGTTGCCAGCATAGAGGGGAGGAAGAGAGAAAGCAGACGGATGGACAGTGTGAGCAGCTGGATGGAAAAGAAGGAGGGTCAGAATCTGAAAAAGGAGGAGGAGGAGGAGGTTCAAGTATTGGTGTGGCACTACATGTTCAGAGGAGTCAAATAAGATTTAGAGCTCTGAGGAGAGGGGAGGGGGCGAGGAGGAAAGAGGCACAGTCACAGTTTGTAAGGAGGGAGGAGAGGTCAGAGAGGAGACAGACAGTATTGCAGTTTGTAAGGAGGGAGGTGGAATCAGAGAAGAGACAGGCACCACAGCAGGAGCCACAGCTTCTAAGGAGGAGGGAGGGGATGAAGAACACAGTGGAGAAGGGAGGGGGTTCCTGGAGGGAAGAGATTCCAGTGGAAAAATTTGCAGAGGGACCAGAGAGGGGTCCTGAGAGAAGGGTGCCCTCAGGGGTCTGGCAGGGGAAGGAGAGAGTTGGGAGTCTGTGGAGATGGAAAGATTAGGAGCAGTGGTTTTAGGTGAGGTTTCTTTGGCCAAAAACGGCCTGCATGTAGAACAGAAGGTACAGAAATTAAGGACAGGAGAGAAGGGAGAAGAAAAGCCTGCATGTAAGGAACCTTCTTGTCCTGTGGCAGAAATTGTCAAGATCTCTTAGGATATTGTAATCAAATGTCCCGTTTTCAGGCCAATGGGAGTCATTGTCTAGACTGTACATGCTATGTTACAGAAGAAGATTAATTTCTTTGGTTTGAGGTCTGAGAGACCGAGTTTGGTGAGGTTTTTTATGAGACATCCTAGAGGGGTCTGGTCGGAAGGCTTAGACTCTGGAGAGCTGTGGAGACAGGTGAGCAAGAGGGGGTGTCCCCACCTTTTGTCACTGTCCCAAGAGGAGAGAATCTCCATGTGGGGGAGTCGTCACTGATAGAGGTCGTCACCACCTGTCCGGGAGCTCCAAGGATGAGAAGTCCGAGAGAGTGGAAAGCTTTGGCTAGGCACCTAGTCTTCCGTGCAGTCCACTGAGACTGAAAGTCAAACCCCTCAAAACGTTAGGCGTGTCAGAGAAAACCGTCTGGCCAGGAAGGAGTGTTTTTAGAGAGAAATTTAGAGGCCAACTGGGGAAGGGGAAGGGAGAAACTCCTTACCTTTCTGGTCAAGCAGGGGTTCAGAACAGGGTTAGACTGCCGGCCAATCGACCTACAATTACACATCCAAACAGAATCAGGGAGTAAGCCCGGGACGAGCTGCCACTGCCCATTGCTTCCCTGGTTTTAAGTTTGGAAAGCAAAGAGGGATCGTCCAGGCGGTTAGTACCCTGTCCTGGGTTTTGGAACCAAATGTTGGAATCCACAGGAGTCTGAAAGACCAGAGTAACAGGCTTTATTGACAGGAAGAACGGAACCCTGCCAGACACTTCTCCCGAGGAGACGAGCACCGGTTACAGACTAGGGGCGAGTTTTCTAGTGTTTGGGAGAGCTAGAGGGGATACTGAGGCAAAAGTTCTGGTATGTTCCCTTTTACGGTTTTAGGATTTCAGCTTTCTGGAATGCTCCTTCTTGGGGCAGGTTGACCAGCTTCCTGGAATTCCTCTGTCTCAGGGGCGATAGTCCAGTAAGAGTGAGGTCTTACAGATAAGCGGAACATCAAGAAGGCAGTTTGGAATTCACGTATCTATCATATATGATATTTTATAAATATAATTTCAAACATAGTTATATACTATATCATAGTATAATATTAATATCACATATATATGATTATGCAATGTGTATGTAGTCTTTGGTCTATTTTCTACTCTTTAAGTGTGAAAAAATGTATACTTTTTTTCCAGATAAATAGTCAGCAACTTGAGTTCTGCAAACCATAAAGTAAATGGGCTACATGACAAATTTTTGTAAAATAACACTAAATTATAGAGTATGAAATGTTATTAAACCTGAGATTGTCTGGCTATTTAAAACTATACATTACAGAGTCCAAAAGAATTTCTAATCTCCAGTTTCACCCAATGACCAACCCTCTCCTGTACTATAGCCACAATCAAAAGTCACTTTTGCATAACAATTTCAGCAAGGAAGGCAATTCCATATTTTATCTCAATATTAGGGTAAAACTTTATCTCATTATTAATGTACTTTTTATTCTTTGGCAATGTCTCTTACTCCCATTTGGAACTTTTCTGTTGCTGACACCTGAAAAGAGATGAAAGAGTAGACGACTATTCGGTTTCACAGATTTTTATTGGAATTAGTCTGTTTATTCTTAAACCCATAGAACTAAAATGAAGAAAGTCCTTTGTGATCATTTCTACATTTGAAAGGTTTTCATTTCTGTTATTCGTCACCTTTATCGTGTTTAACAGTAGGGCCATTAGATGAAATGAAACATGAGGAGTTTTCAAAATGTGACTATATCTTTATTGACAAGATGATCAATTTTCTCCATTTTCTAATGGCATAAACAGGAAGTTACAGGATATATAGCAAGGAAAGCTCAGAGCTGTGCCATCCAATCCATTACCACTTGTTCCTCATCATTTTGAATGGTTAGTATTTGATAACCAGTTGTTTTGCTGAAACTTAGGTTTCTGCTAGAGTCAAAATGAGCCAAAGTGAGTCTGAATGCAATATTTCTTAGAGTGTGTGAGCAAACTGAACCATCACTTGCCTGAGTGAAAGTATGTTGCTTGAAAAGTATATAATTCCTGGTAAAGATAACACATAAGGGAAAGCAAAAGTTGCTAACTGACCACCTCCAGGAGTATTCTCCATCGGTGACAATCATTTTACCGCATCTCATGCTACATTCTTTCTAGAATTTTTTTTTAATTTTATTTATTCATTTTAGAGAGGAGAGGGAGAGAGAGAAATCAGAGACAGAGAGAGAGAGAAGGGGGGGAAGAGCTGGAAGCATCAACTCCCATACGTGCCTTGACCAGGCAAGCCCAGGGTTTCGAACCGGCGACCGCAGCATTTCCAGGTCGACGCTTTATCCACTGTGCCACCATAGGTCAGGCTCATGCTACATTCTTCAAGTTCTGTTTCACTGACATAGCTGGGAGCGATTTCCCTGCATTCTTGTGCTCTAAAGCAGGTAAACCATTGCTGCTTAAAAATATGTGATAACCATTCTAAAGCTATCAGAGCATCTTGCTCAATAAGTCTTATGGAGGCCAGGCAACAGATGATATGCTGAAACGCCAATATTTTAAACACTGATTGAAATGCTATGTCTCGTTCGGTTTCAAGGAAGGCGATGTTACCAACATGTTCTTTGTGCCTGGAAAACCAGTTGTTTGCATTCACTAAAAGCTGACTTCTTGATCCGTTCCAGGCTGGGTTAAGACGAAGGAACACCCACTTTTCCAGTGTGGTGTATTGCCGGGGTCCAGCCCCGGGGGGGATCCAGGGGTCCCACAGGAGGAGACGGCGTCGGCGAAAATCGAGTGAGAGAGCCGAATTCTTTTCTTTCTCTTTATTCTCTAGTTAGCATTTACTGCCAGGCATTTCTACCAAATGCTAGTACAGCTCCTTTTTTATACACACACACTAAGTTACAATTACATGGTATTACTCATTGCTTCTGTTTCACTATGTTTACATGGTTCCAGATAACAGTTAATTTATATCTATAAACTACAAATCAGGTAGCAAATCATTCAAAGTATAATTAAAAAATAACTTGAATAGCGATAACATTGGTAAAAGCTTTTAAAGGATTAGTACTAAATAATAACTCAACTTTACTGTTGTTGTGAGTCAAGGGGCAGAGAGAGATTAACAGACAAAATCATTAAGGACTAGCAAATGACCACCGCTTGCTCAGGCAAATGGCCTTGAGTTTATGCAGTGTCCTAACTTTCCTCACAAGATAACAAAAGGCTTGCCCATTAAGAAATTGACATAACATTAAGAGTAACTTTTACTTAAAGATATACAGAGTGCACTCGCAAGATAGCTTAGTAGCAACATAATTTTAGAAGATATTAATTGCTATTGCTTCGATGTATGCCCTTCCATACCTCTCATTATCAGAAGAAAGAATTTTTGGGAAAGTATATAAATCTTATGAGAGTGTCTCACTGAGAAAGCCCAGCAACTGCCTTCAGTCATGAAACAATTCTCTTAGCAAAACATTCTTTTCTTGCTGACTGGGTTCCCATTCCAGGCCACGCAACGGGCCATTCTATAACACCTTACCTAAGATTTTATGTCTAGTTAAACTATATTTATTTACTATATTCATATACTAGCTAAGTTCTAACCATATTCTTTCTAACATGATTAATAAGAAGAAATTCTCCTACAAACTTAACCCTTTATGAGGGATATTATAGCCAGCCTCTTATGTTTATGAGCCCAGTTCAAGGGGCTTACAGGCTTTTCTGTGGAACTTACACCTTCTGTCTCATTTTCAAAGAAATTACTACAAATCTACAGGGAAAGCACGGTACTATTATCCCTGTGCCACAAATAATAGCACACACCCAGAAAAGGGGGGATATAAGGCCAGATTAATTCAAAAAGTCAAAGGGGGGAGTATCGTTGTGCCTATCCTTTGTGGTGACTTTGTCACCCCACAGCCATTGGTCTTCTCTGCTGTGACTTTGTCAATCAGCAGTTTTTAATCTTCTTCTGCTATGACCTTGTCAGCCAGCAGTTGTGGGTCTTCTCCTGCTGTGACCTTGTCAGCCAGCAGTTGTGGGTCTTCTCCTGCTGTGACCTTGTCAGCCAGCAGTCGTTGATCGGCTCCCGACAGTGTATACATCTATTTCTTTTTGCATTACTAGTAAATTAGAAGAAGAAATGAGCTGATTTATGAGTTCTATACTGAGTTCCTTGAAAAGTTCCACACTTGGATGTGTTTTCAAATTGTGAAGAAGCCATTCAAAGCACCTTGTCTTTACAGACTCTAACCCATAGGTTTCTGCTGCTGCATAATAGCCACATACAGTTTTCTCGTTAATTGTTTCCTTCATGTTCTTATCACACTGATAAAGTAAGTCCTCTACTTGAAGCAGACAGGCTGCTGCCAAAACTCCTGGAACCTGAAGGGGCTCCCTGAAGACATAGTCATGATTGTACAACGAGCCTAATGCAAAGTGCAGTGAGTCCACATCTATGTTAGGGTCATTAATCTCCAGGTTAATAACATCTTCCTGAGATTCATTCCCAGAAGCTCTCAACATAGTTGCAAAGTAGCCTGACTGACATAAAAATATTTTGTGTAAACACCATTCTTTCCCCAGAGCGCGGATTTTAATGTCACTGGTCTCCCCACTCAGAAATAAAGTTTGGTAGGCATATTCAGATGCGAGCTTAACTTTTTTTACGATGGTTTGGGCTGATGAATTGCTGTAGATTCTCTTCCAGGTCTAGGTGACTGCAGCTTTTTCTCGGACTCTGGGCCCAAGGAGGGACTGCAGCACCTTCGTTTATGGCTGTCAGATCCATCACTGGTGCCTGCCTGAGCTCCTGGCTGACACGGATCTGCTATGCCTGATTCCCTGCGTCTCAGGAGCCGACTGCCCACGGACCCCATAGATGAAGTCCCTCAGAACCCTAAGGCAGTGGTTCTCAACCTTTCTAATGCCATGACCCCGCAATACAGTTCCTCATGTTGCGGTGACCCCAAACCAAAAAATAATTTTGGTGGCTACTTCATAACTTTAATTTTGCTACAGTTATGATTCTGTATATAAATACCTGATATGCATTATGTATTCTCATTGCTACAGATCAAACATAATTTAAACAGATTGATTAATCACAAAAACAATATTTAATTATATATTGGGAAATATTTATTACTAATGGGCCTCCTTACCTAGTGTATAGGAGGCAGATCTTGTACACTGCAGAATCCGCACAGCAGATTCCTCAGTGTGAGGCCTCTTTCAGTCTATTGGGGGTGGCGCATTCCACCATTGGAATTTTTTATCTAGGAATAGTTCCAGTGTGGAAAAAATTAAGCAACATGCTCTATATTTGAGCGGAATCTGCTGCAGCCTCCCATTGACTTGAATAGGAGAGGAAGAAATGTTTCGGGAACTGTCATTTCTGTGCCTCTTACTGAAATCAAAAGGAGGCTGCGGCGGATTGTGTGGTAACCCAAGATTCTCGGGAGCTCTGTTCCACAAAATCTGCCGCACTCCCAATGAAATCAATAGGAGGTGGATTCAATGCCGGAACCGCTGATTTTAGCAGTTTCCTTGTTCAGAATATGGGAAAATAGTGGGAGATATGGCAGATAATTATACATTGGGGAACATGTGAACTACATCTTATAGTGGTCTGTTATAGTACAAGACCGATGTAGTTCACACTGTGTAAATGTATGGTGCTTTGTGTAAGTGTAAGCTGCTTTGTGTACTGTGTAATGATTACACACAAAGCACCTTACACTTACACAGTATTGTGTGTATGGTGTGTGTACTGTATTTACATTAGTAACCTTTTTTACACCAGCAGACTGTCTTGCAGGCTCTCTTGGCTCTCTTCCTCCTGCCTCTCCGCCTGCTAGGCTTCTGTCCTCTGGCGCTTGCTGCACCCGCCCACTGATGACGTCAGCAAGCACCGGACACAAGTAATGCGCTGCTATGGACGAGCAGACACGCTGCTATGGACTGTGGAGCATTCCCCCGCTTCCCCCGCCCCTTAGGCCCCAGACGGATTATGCAATCACTCTGCGCATGACCGCAGGCATTCAGTTTGGAACGCACGTCCATAACGGCGTGCGTTCAAGCTGAATAGCGCTGCTGCAGACGGTAGCGCAGCTTCTCAGCAGCTAAAGCCATCGGAAATATGTATTTCCGATGGCTTTTAGGCGACCCCTGTGTTTTGGTCGTTCGACCTCCGCTGGGGTCGCAACCCACAGGTTGAGAACCGCTGATTTAAAGTCATGCCAAAACAGAATGCTAACTGTGGAGGAGCAGGGTAGAAGACTCCTGTGTCAGTCTTACCAAGTGTATATATTTACCAGTGTTGGCAATTTGAGTGCTTTGATTGCACTTTTCTCAATTGGTTTCAGACTCCAAAATGGACAAAAAAATTGACGGGAGAAAATGATATGTATTTTTACCTTTCTTGAGTGGGGAACAATCCATTCTTTATTGGTTGAATGACAACTTACATTGAGAAGGAAAGACATTTCAATATTAATAATTTAAAAACCCTATTCTTTTTTCTTTCTATTTTTTTATTAAGTGAGAAGCAGGGATGCAGAGACCGACTCCTGCATGTGCCCTGGGGTCGGTTTCTGTGGGTGGAGCGCAGAGTGCATTCCTAGAAGCTGTGGCTGATGCAATGCTGTGAGAATACTCCAGCTCCCAGAAGCCTCCTAGGCATACCCTGGAAGGGAGCTCACCCGCTATAAGGAAGTGACTTAGCGTCAACCACGCAACTCCCTGATCTTTTCAGCCATTGACTATGAAGGACACGCTGTAACACCCTATAGGCTGAACCTGTGTATATAAGCTAGTTTACTTCCTGAATAAGTGGATCTGCGTCACTGAGCCTGGTCCCCCATTGTCGGGTGTTTCAGTCTCTGTGGTCCTCACCCCGGGAGGACTTGTCAACAGGGATCCACCGGAGAAGCCCCATACTGAGGGATGCTCGGCCCATTTAGTGTAGCTGCTTTATTGCTGGACAACTGAGCTATTTTAGAGCCTGAGGCGAGACCAAGGAGCCATCATCAGCACCTGGGGCCACCTTGCTCAGACCATCTGAACCATGTCAGCAGGAGGAGAAGAGAGAGAGAGGAGAGAGACAGTAGGGGAGGGGGAGGGCGAGGAGTGGAGAAGCAGATGGTCGCCTCTCCTGTGTGTTCTGATCTGGAATCGAACCTGGGACTTCCACACAGCTGGCGGTTGCTCTACTGCTGAGCCAACCAACCAGGGCCCCCTTTACTTTTGGTAAGTCCATATTCAGTCAATAGAATAAGAGCCCTGAGATAGGAGAGAAAAAAAACACAACACTTTAATAGTTGTCAATCTTTGTACTCTTGTACTGTCTTTCTAGCACTGTCACTGTATGAAGCATATTCACCTCTTGTGCTCAGAAGCCACACAAGACAAATTAACCCTTCAGCCTTCCCCTCACAAAGAGCACTGGACTGGCTTCCTGACTCAGGCGCCCTATGTTCTTATACATGAGAATATCTGAATGAACAGGTTTACCCCTGTCCAATGACAGTAGTTCAGTGCCAACTGGAATTCCCAGTTTGAGGTGCAGTGAAGTAGGAATCTTTATTCAGTGCAAAAGAGCTCCATTGTGATCCATACAGCATGGCTCTGAGGCAGCCCTGGGACCAAATCCCTCTCTTCTTACAGCTCTGCTGTGCTGTGCTGTGCCTGCCACGCTGTGCTCCACTCTGCTCCCATGCTGGTCTACTCTGCTTTGCTCTAAGGCAGAGGTTCTCAAAAATTTTGAAGTTGGGGCGCATTTAAAATCCTACAAATAATTGTAGGTGCACTATATACAAATTTCTGAGAAATATGTTATAATAATAAGTCAAATATTAAAGAAAAATATAAAGTCCAAGCGTGCTTTTATAGTAATTAAACAAAATAATACCACAAAATCAAATTTATTCTGCCCTTAAGAAACAATGTTTATGTTACAGTTTTTGAGTTATGCTTTTTAGAATTTGTAAATAACGGGTTTAAAAAATGACAAAAAGGTTATCTTTTTATATAGAGAGATACATTCTTAGTAAGATTTAGTAAATTCGGCAGGGCCCGGTGAGAATGTGTTAAGTTTTTTCATTCTTGTGTTTATGAGAAACATGAGCCTGATGTGTCCTAGCTATTTCATAATGTTTCGGCATATATTTGAAAGGCAGACTCTCATTGCCTCCTTAATACATTGAAGAATTCCTCTCTTTTTACTCTTAATTGTGTGAGTGCAGAAAACCCCCACCATACATATCATCTTAACTTGACACCAAACAAAGAATACAAGAAACTTGCCTCCAGTGTTTCCAGGAGCATGGGTGGGGGTTGAGTAAACAATCCAGCACCACAGCTTAACAGCCTTTTGCAACCTCATCAGGCAAGTGAGTTTTGAGTTGGACAGACTGTCAGCTTACAGTCATTCCCCAAACCTCTAATTCCCAAAAATCTTGACTTCAAAAACCCTGTTGGTTTTTTGGTCCCCAACAGGCTCATATTTCTCTGGAATACCATAGGGCACACTAGTGCGCCCTGGTGCACACGTTGAGAACCACTGCAGTAGGCCTTTGGGGAAGTGCTTTTCTTTGGAAATGTTAGACATGTGTATGGTAGGCCGTGGCAAAAGGCAGCCGGTGGTTGGGGACTAAAGAGCTCTCTTTGGCTTGGGCCTGGAGAGTGTGGGGAATACTGAATAGGGACAACAGCAACAAGACAGGACTCGGAATCCACCAGGCTTTGAGGCAGGGACCTCGCTTCTGCACATATGGAACGCACGACGTGAAAACAATTATGTCTTGGCAGAGCAGAATCGTGGGGGAAAAGGTTTTCACTGACCAAAGTCTCCGTCAGAATAGTGTACCTCTTTTAATACCAGGCCTTCCCTCTGGGCTGAGTTCAAGACAATAGTTAACCTATGGACTTGAGAGAATTCAGAGCCACAGCCCCACCCAGGTGAAGATGCATTACTGTGACTTGAGGTCCATCACACTCCTAGAGGAGACAGGAAGGAGGTGGGGACAACAGTGAGAAGCTGAAAAGGAATGTGGATAGATGGTGGTTTCTAGACTCACAGATCACATGGATAAAAGATGAGTGAAATGTAGCATGGACATTTCTGAGAAAGTTAAAGCATCTTCAGGACATGAAGAGCGTTGATCTCCAAGAGACCTGGAGGGCAGAGGGGGAGGTCCTGCAAAGTTCGTTGCTGAGCAGATAGCCAGACAGTCCTTCCCAGCCTGCACTCAGCTGGCAGACAGTGCCCAACCGGACGGCTCAGGCCATCAATCCCTGGTTCATTTTCTAGCCCCAGAGACATGCTGTTCAGAGCACCCTCTCTAGGAAGGAGGGTTTCTCTAACAATTTTGTTTCTGTCATCAAATCTCTTTGTCACGTTGGAAGGTGCCACGCTTGCAGACTGCAGGAAATCAGGGCCTAAGCAAAGTCTTGGAGCAGTCGTGGGATCCATGAGTGTGGATTGAGGTGACTGTAGTAGAAGAAACAGAAAGAAAACCACACTCTCATAATGTGTTTGAGAGAAATCCGGAGCTAAATGAAATGGAGCCCAGGCCTCCTCATATTATTGGGCACAGGCATGCTGCCTGATGCCTGCTCTGCACAGAAGCCAATATTGTGGTATTGGCTTTGGAGAAAAGAAAAATAATTTTTTTTTCTATGTCAGTCGGCAAGGTGACAGGAAGCTAGGCTCAAATCTGTCTGTGGATCCAGGCAGGTTTCAGGACAAGATTTAAGGGATTTCAGCACCAGCTCTTCCTGGCTGACACTGAAAGGGTTTCGGTGTTTGGGTTCCAGTCATGCTCCAGCCCTTTCTTGCTGGGCTGGGGAAGCAGTTAAGAGCTTACAGTCGTGACTTATGAGAGGTGTTCCCAAGAATTGCTCATAAACTTTGGTTCCAGGTCTTGTTATGAAAGCAGAGGACCAGTGTTGGCTGGGTTTGCTTTGACACTGAGAAATTTCATTACATTTTGCAAGCGGATGCAGGGCCTGGGCAGAATTTCTATGGTGCAGTAGTTGTCCAGTTTGCACAAAGCACACCTGGTAGCCAAGCATAACCAGATTTTGTTACCCTGGCCCCATCTCCTCTTCCCTCAACTGGAGCAGGTAGAATCAATTATTTGAATTTTCAGGAACTACAAATCTTGGCTGTAGCTGTGCATCCTCTGCCAGAGTACTGCAGGTGGGAATGAGGGACGAGTGAGTGAGACTGCACGCTCACAACGTCAATACCTCATACTTAGTCCCCTGTGCTCTTTCACTGCGGTTCAAGAGTGACAGGGCGGGGGTCAGTCCGGTTGTCAGTGGGAGGATGTGACCTTTGGTGGGTCCCTCCCAGCCCATCACTTCATGAGGAATGTGCCAATTTCCCTTCCTCCTGCAGAGAAAGATACCACAGAAACTACATATTGGAGGTGTGCGTTTCCAAAAATCCTGCTTTTCAATGAATTCTCGCCAGTGAGAGTGCCTTCTTGGATGCTCAGTGGTGACAGCTTCCCAACTGAAAGGCCTAGAGAGCCACTTCTCTTGTTAGTGAGCAAGTTTCAGACCACACCTCTGTGTTTCACCACTGGTAGAGAGGCAGTGGACCAGGCCAATGGTCCAACCAGCATTTAAAGTATGTGGACCTTATTAAATAGGAAGATGCCTACTAAAAACGGTTACTGGTGGCTAACAGAGCTGTAAAATGTGCCTCCTAGCTATTTCTACACAGGGGTTATTCACACTAACTGCACTTCACAGGAAAACCTTCATTGGACTACTGGCTGTGGGGAGCCGATCAACAACTGCTGGCTGAGAAGGTCATAGCAGGAGAAGACCCACAACTGCTGGCTGACAGGGTCACAGCAGGAGAAGACCCACAACTGCTGGCTGACAAGGTCACAGCAGACGAAGATCAAAAACTGCTAATTGACAAAGTCATAGCAGAGAAGACCAATGGCTGCGGGTTGACGAATTCACCCAAAGGAGAGACACAACGATACTTCCCCCTTTGACTTTTTGAATTAATCTGGCCTTATACCCCCCCTTTTCTGAGTGTGTGCTATTATTTATGGCACAGGGATAATAGTACCGTGCTTTCCCTGTATTTTCGTAGTGATTTCTTTGGAAATAAGACAGAGGGTGTGAGTTCCACAGAAAAGCCTGTAAGTCCCTTGAACTGGGCTCATAGACATAAGAGGCTGGCTATGATATCCCTCGTAAAGGGTTAAGTCTGTAGCAGAATTCCTTCTTAATCATGTTAGAAAGAATAGATTGTGACTTGTGAATGGGTAGGAGGCAGTGGCTGTGCACAGAGCACCTTTCAGCCTTCACTTAATTCAACATTTTTCCTCCCTAGCCTTTTCATGTGATAGAGTAAAGAAACATTCCTTTCTTCTTGCTTATTTGATCTGCAGATAGTGGTACACTCTGAGAAGAATAGTCAGAACTTAACTAGTGTTTAAATATAATAAATAAGTAATATTTGACTAGACAATAGTATCTTAGGTAAGGTATAGTAGAATGGCCCATTGTGTGGCCTAGGATGAGAGCGCAGTCGGCAAGAAAAGAATGTTTTACTAAGAGAATTGTCTTTTGACTAAAGGCAATTGCTAGGCTTTCTCAATGAGCTGTTCTCATGAGATTTATATGCTTTCCAAGATTCTTTGATAATGAGAAAAATGTAGGGGAATCCATAGAAGTAATAACAGTTAATGTCTTATGTTGCTACTAGGCTATCTTGCAAGTACACTCTGTATATCTTTGGGAGAAAGCTACTCTTAATGTTATGTCAATTTCTTTATAGACAAGCCTTTTAGAATCTTGTGAGAAAAAGTAGGACACTGCATAAACTCAAAGCCATTTACCTAAGCAAGCGGTGGTTCATTGTTAGTCCTTAATGATTTCGTCTGCTAATCTCTCTCTGCCCCTTAACTCACAACAGCAGTAAAGTTAGTTAACTATTAGTACTAATACTTTAAAAGCTTTTACCGATGTTGTTATCGCTATTCAAGTTATTTTGTACTTTGAATGATTTGCTACCTGGTTTGTAATTTATAGATATAAATTAACTGTTATCCGGAAACATGTAAGCATAGTGAAACAGAAGCAATGATTAACACCATGTAATTGTAACTCAGTGTGTGTGTATAAAAAGGGAGCTATACTAGCATTTGGCAGAGATGCCTGGCAGTAAATGCTAACCAGAGAATAAAGAGAAAGAAAAGAATTCGGCTCTCTCACTCGAATTCGCTGACGCTGTCTCCTCCTGTGGGACCCCTGGATCCCCCCCCCCGGGGCTGGACCCCAGCAACTGGCGTCTGCCCTGAACTGCCCGCCTGCCTGCCTGCACTGTGTTTCTGCCTTCTGAGCCAGCCCTTATGAAAAAGTTCCTGGAATCCTTTTATCAATACATCCAATAGGACTAAGGCTTTTACCATCCAATTAGAGCTGCACAGCTCCAATGAACCAGAGCAGCTCTATTCTGATCTACCAGGACAGTGCCCTTGGGACCAGTCAAGGTGCAAGGATTTGGAGTCATGCTTTGCATGAGGACAGGCCAATCAGGGACCAGGGGCAGGGACATCTGAACACATAAGCTGGCTCCTCTCTGACTTACTTTCTCTTTCCTCCTGATGCTGAAGACTGCCTGTTCTTGGCTGAGCTGAAAGGCTGAAGATGTCTCCTTAGAACAGTGGTTCTCAAAGTGTGCGCCGGGGCACACTGGGGCATCCTGGATGACTTTTGGGTGTGCCTTATGGTATTCCACAGAAATATGTGCCTGTTGAGGACCAAAACACTAACAGGGATTTGGAGTTTAGATTTTTGGAGGACAGAGGTGTGAGGAATTAGCTGTTAAGTGCCAGTCTGCCCAACCCCCCACCTCACTTGCCTGATTAGATTGCAAAAGGCTGTTAAGCTGTGGTTCTGGAATGTTTACAGCAGTGGTCCCCAGCCCCCGGGCTGCGGACTGGTACCGTTCTGTGGGCCATTTGTACAGGTCCGCAGAGAAAGCATAAATAACTTACATTATTTCCGTTTTATTTATATTTAAGTCTGAACAATGTTTCATTTTTTAAAAATGACCAGATTCCCTCTGTTACATCCGTCTAAGACTCACTCTTGCCGCTTGTCTCTGTCACGTGATACATTTATCCATCCCACCCTAAAGACCGGTCCATGAAAATATTTTCTAACATTAAACCAGTCCGTGGCCCAAAAAATTTTGGGTTCCCTGGTTTACGGTACCCCCATGCTCATGGAAAGACTGGAAGCAAGTTTCTTTCATCCTTTGTTTGGTGTAATGTTAAGATGAAACGTATGGTTGGGTTTTTCTGCACTTGGTAAAATTCTTGTGTAGCCTTGGAAACATGATGATTTCATTGATTTGCTCATGGCCCACTTTGCCCTATAAGTAAAGCAAGAAGTGGTTTTTGAGCATGCTTTGTTCTTGCTAGCAGCAATAACAGGGCTACCGAACCCCGTATTTTTTTAATTTTGTGTATTATCTTAATTCCGCACCATTCCCACTCAGGACCTGGAAATACTAGCTGTGCTGGTTTGCAGCATGTGCCCAGATATAAAAATAAATATAGTGACTCTATTATACCTTATGGATTTACCACTGCTTTTGTTAACACATCATTATTATATTTATTATTAACACATCATTATATTATTTTTAGACAAATACACCCAAATAAAATGGATAGATTTCTCAAAAAGAAGTGTTATATTGAAGAATTCGATTTTGGCAGTGAGCAAAAGTTAACTGTAAATAAAATAGGACTTGAGGGCTGACAAGAAGAATTTAATATAGCATTTTCCATCACTTAACACTGAACAATATGATTGGGTTAGATACCCATTCATGGAAGCTTCCAGTGATTTTGGTTTAACATTAATAGAAGAAGAAGAACTGGCAGCTATAGCCACTGATCGTGTACTGATGATTAAACATAAGGAGTTGTCTCTTGAAGCCTTTTGGATTTCTATAAAAGAAGAATATGTGGCAATATCTAAAGAAGCTTTGAACATTTTATTATAATTTTCAACATCTTATTTATGTGAATTAGGATTTTCTACCCTCAACACTATGAAGAGTAAAAAGAGAGGAATTCTTCAATGTATTGATGAGGAAATGAGAGTTTGCCTTTCAAATACATGCCCAAACATTGAAGTAATCGCTAGCATACCTCAGGATCCTGTTTCTTGTAAACATAAGAATAAAAGAACTTAACATATTAACCCTGGGACATGTGGCATTTACTAAATCTTACTAAGAATGTATCTATATATTTAAAAAGATAATTCTTTTGTCGTTTCTTTTATTTTTTAAGCCCTCTTTTTTTTTTAATTTTAAAAAGCATATCTCAAAAAATGTAACATGGGCCTGACCTGTGGTGGCAATGTGGGTAAAACATTGACCTGGAACACTGAAGTCCCTGGTTCAAAACCCTGGGCTTGCCTGGTCGAGGCACATATAGGAGTTGATGTTTCCTGCTCCTCCCATTTCTCTGTCTCTCTCTCTCTCTGTCTCTTTCTCTCCCCCTTCAAAATGAATAAATAAAATCTTTAAAAAAAATGTAACATGAAAATGTTTTTTAATGTCAGAATAAATTTCATTTTGTTGTATTTATTTTAATTACCATAAAAGCACGCTTGGATTTTACATTTTTTTCTTTAATATTTGACTTAATTATTATAACATATTACTCAGAAATGTGTATATACTGCGCCTACATTTATTTCTAGGATTTAAATGCACCCCGACTTGAAAAGGTTTGAGAACCACTGGAGTATACACACAAGGCTCTGTCCTGCATCAATGCAAAATACAAGTGAGCAAAGCTAACTCACTCGGTTCACACTTGAAACAGGTAGGTTTGCCAAACACCATTTTTTAGTTGTAATTAGCGTGTCCCTAAATACTTAAATGTTGTGCATCTTTTCATGGGCTTATTCGACATCCATTTATCTTATCTGTTGAAGTTTCTGTTCAAATATTTGCCCATTGTAATTTTGTTTTTGTTTAAATGTGGTTGATTTTCAAATGTTCTTTATATATTCGAATTACAAGACCATTAATAGTTATAGTTTTGCATACATTTTTCCCTTTCTCTGTATTGATTGGAACAAATTATTTTATTTTGAATTTTGTTTATTTTATTCATGCTCCTCATGCTTTTGATGGCCTATTTAAGATATTTTTGCCTATTCCAATTTCAGTTAGGTCTTTATCCTATCATGTCTTCTGGAAATGTTACAGGGTTAGCTCTTGCATTTAAGCCTAATGTAAATTTCTATTTTGTGTTGTTACCGGACAGAGTACATGGCGCTTTAGGTCTGCCTAGGGCCAGGTGGTTATGTGCGAGTTCTTACCTCCCTGCAGGACAAATTTCACAACACAAGTCAGGAGACTTTGAGAGTAAGGGTATTAAACGTGGGAACAGTGAAACTAGGAAGGGCCTAGAATAGAAGAAGCAGCAGGAGCGATCCTAAGCAGAGCTGCTTTGTCTCATTGGGAAGTCAGAGAAAAGGGGGCCTGGAGACAGGTACAGGGGGTTTGCCTGGGAGAAGCTGCTTCTGCCCACTGCTTCCCTCTTTGCAAGCCTCAGGAGGAGCCTTCCTGTTCAGAAGATACCTGCCTGTGGGGGAGGAAAGGGGTCAGGGGTAAAGGAAAGGAGCTGGCGCTCCAGGGAGGGAGAGTGCATGTCTCAGTGTCCCATTCTACTGGCCAAGGAATTTTCCTAGCTTCTTACTATCCCTTCTCTGTTTTTATATATGGTGTAAGGCAGGGGTCTCAAACTCGCAGCCCGCGGGGCGCATGCGGGCCACCGAACAATTTTGTGCGGCCCGCAGACTGTTTTCAACTGCAGTGAGAAAAGTGTTGCGTAACAGTTGCCTTTTGTAGACCTAGTGCGCCCGCCCAATGGCTGTGATCTTGCTCTGCGGCCCACATGCTGAGTTGAGTTTGAGACCCCTGGTGTAAGGTAAGGCTTAATGGTCATTTCTTTTAACTTAGGGGTATCTCGGTGTCCCTGCACCAGTTCCTGATAAAACTATCCTTTCTCCACTAAATTACCTTTGCATCTTGGTTGACAATCAATTGAATGTATCCATGAGGTCTATTACCAGAATCTCTCTTCTGTTAAATTGATCTATGTGCCTATACTTTATGCCAATACCACACTTCCTTGGATTCTGTACCTTTATAAGAATTCTTGCAAGCTGACAGTCAGTGGGAGACCTCCAGCATTGGCCTTCGTAGTCAATGTAGTTTTGGACACGTTCAGGGTTGGGCAAAGAAATGTTTTTTAAGTTTGCTTCCTTGGTACTGGGGCAATAACGTGTAAGTATAGTGTTTGGAAGGCTGGGGCGCTTGCCCTTAGGGCAGAGGATTGCAAATTGCGAATTGCCTTCCTGCTTGGAAGCCGCCATTTTTGCTATTGTTTGCTGAAGAAGGAAGTTTGTCCCCCAGCTGGCTTTAGCTGGAGACATCAGAGAGAGAGAGAGAGAGGTAAAGGTAAAGAGATGAAAGAGAAAGAGAAAGAGAAAGACAAAGAGAAAGAGAAAGAAAAAGAGAAATTAAAGAGAGTGCTGAGGCTGGTGGGGGCCTATATGTCTGGGAAAGTCCAGAAAATGAATATGGGCTCTGGGAGCCCTGAGAGAAAGGGAAGCTGTCTTCCCTGCCTGTTTGCTTGGCTGCTGTTAGGAGACTTTAATTAACGGAATGGCCAACTATTTTCTGGCTCCACAGTTTCTTTACCATCTGCCTGTATCCAATGAAAACCTGTGTGGCCGTGGTGAAGGCCACTGACCTTACACTAAGTCCTATGTATTTTTATTTAAATCTTAGAAATAGCTTGACATGGGTGGGAAACGGTTCCTTATAGATCTCATATGTCTACTTGAATTCTGATCGCACGAATTAACAAATTTTGTTTCAAACTATTCTTCAATACTAGTTGCATAACAAACAAATCTTGCAAGAAAATACAGATAGTGTTTTCCTCTGGGACACAGAGCATATTTGTTTTCTGTTCAGGATATTAAAGACAGTGCTTCTTTCTGAGGAGGTTTATTACAAGGTCCTTTGCCATACTGGAGTTTCCTACATTGTAATGCAAACTCCGTTGTCCTTTCATACACCTGCAGTACTCCTTATCATCAGTGTGGGGCTTGGACATTTGGGGATCAGTGGAAAGATGTTCAGGTTCCCTAGTGTGGCATATGTAACAAACCACCATGTACTTATGACGCAGGAGTCTTATATCTTCTTCCAGCATCTGTAAGCCTGTGTCAACCGAAATTGATAGCTTACACATAGGGTAAAATCTGTGACATTTTTTAAAAATTATTTTTTTATTTATTATTCATTTCAGAGGAGAGAGAGAAGGGGAGAGAGAGAGAGAGAGAGAGAGAGAGAGAGAGAGAACGAGGGGAGGCGCAGGAAGCGTCAACACCCATATGTGCCTTGACCGGGCAAGCCCAGGGTTTTAAACCGGCGACCTCAGTGTTCCAGGTCGACGCTTGATCCACTGCACCACCACAGGTCAGACACATTTTTGAGTTTCTGACATGCAGTTGCCACGAAGGACAATGTCCAAAGTGGACTCTAATAACATCTCCACATCCTGACTGTAGTGGATGGACACAACCAATGCATGCTTGGGTGTCCTGCTTTCTGAAATTGACCAGCCAACTGTGGGGATAGTGCCCTTACTTGACATCGATGCTATTTTGATCTATCAGGAAGATCAATATCTGCTAAAACTTTTATCTACTTCATGTTCCCATTGAACATGTAAAACATTTCTTTTTCATACATGGCTTCCTCTTCTCTAGCTCCAGAGCTGTTTTAGGGGCCCCAAAAGGATTTCTTGTTTGTTATTGTTTTTGTGTTTACAAAAAAGCAACCAGTTCCACACAGCTGTTTACTGTACTTTTCAGGGCCACCAGTCTTGAGAATTCAAATTTTAAAGGCAAAAGGCAAATTATTTTTTCTGAATAGGAATTTTTTTGCCATCACTTGATAACCCCCAACCTTGGGCTTTCAATATGTGTAATGATGTAAGTATTTGTTCATGTACTTATGGCAGTCATATTACATGTCCTGAGAGGGACAATATGGAATGGTGTGAGATTTCCCATTTTACTAAGATTACCACACAATTTAAAACGTATGTTGATTTCTTAACCTTTCCACTGAATATTTTCAGACTACAGATCACCTCGGGGACCTGACAGCATAGAAAGTAAATACGGGAAACTAATGTAAACCCAAAGGAAGACAGCAATGGCGGCCACAAAAGACAAAATCTACAAGACATACAGAAAACACATAATGAAATAGGAAAAGTAATTCCTTCCCTATCAGTAAATATCTTAAATATAAATGCCCTAAAATCCCTATTGAAATGACAGAGATTTTTAAAATGGATTTTAAAAATGATTCTTCAATATGTTTCCTATTAGAGAAGCACTTTAGATCCAGGGACATTATATTATATATGATATTTTATCACATATAATCAGGGACATTATCATTATATATGATATTTTGTCACATATAATTTCTAACATAGTTACATACTATATCATAGTATTATGTTAATATCACATATATATGATTATGCCATCTGTATATAGTCTTGGGTCTGTTTTCTACTCTTTAAGTGTGAAAAAATGTATACTTTTTTTTCCAGGTAAAAAGTCACCAATTTGAGTTTTGCATACCATAAAGTAAATGGGCCATGTGGCAAATTTTTGTAAAATAACACTAAATTATAGAGTATGTAATGTTATAAAACCTGAGATTGTCTGGCTATTTAAAACTATACATTACAGAGTCCAAAAGAATCCCTAATCTCCGGTTTCACCTCATGCCAACTCTCTCCTGTACTATGGCTACAATCAAAGCCACGTTTGCACAACAATTTCAGCAAGGAAGACCATTCCATATTTTATTTCGATATTAGGGTACGAATTTATGTCAATTTTAAGGTATTTGTTATTCCTTGGAAATGTCTCTTATTCGCATTTGGAGCTTTTCTGTTGCTGATACATGAAAAGAGATGACAGCGTAGACGACCAATAGGTTTCACAGATTTTTATTGGAATTAAATTGTTTGTTCTTAAACCCATAGAAGTAAAATGAAGATAGTCCTCTGTGATCATTTCTGCATTTGAAAGGTTTTTATTTCTGTTATTGGTCACCTTTATCATGTGTAACTGTAGGGCTATTAGATGAAATGAAACATCAGGAGTTTTCAAAATGTGACTATATCTGTATTGAGAAGATGATCAATTTTCTGGGTTTTCTAATGGCATAAACAGAAAGTTACAGAATATATAGCAAGGAAAGCTAAGAGCTGTGCTATCCAATTCCATTACCACTTTTTCCTCATCATTTTGAATGGTTAGTATTTGATAACCAGTTGTTTTGCTGAAACTTAGGTTTCCGCTAGAGTCAAAATGAGCCAAAGTGAGTCTGAATGCAATCTTTCTTAGAGGGTATGAACAAACTGAACCATCACCTGAGTGAGTGAAAGTATGTTGCTTGAAAATTATATAATTCCTGGTAAAGATAACACATAAGGGAAAGCAGAAGTTGCTAACTGACCACCTCCAGGCGTATTCTCCATCTGTGACAATCATTTTACCGCACCTCATGCTACCTTTTTCAAATTCTCTTTCATTGGTATAGCGGGGCCAGATTTCCCTGCATAGTTTTGCTCTAAGCCAGGTAAACCATTGCTGTTTGAAAAGAGATGATAACCATTGTGAAGGAATCAGAGCATCTCGCTCAATAACTCTTATGGAGACCTGGCCACAGATGATATGCTGAAACCTCAAGTTTTTAAACACTGGTTGAAATGCTATGCCTCTTTCGGTTTCAAGGAAGGCGATGTTACCAACATGTTCTTTGTGCCTGAAAAACCAGTTGTTTGCATTCACTAAAAGCTGACTTGTTGTTCCGTTCCATGTTGGGTTAAGACGAAGGAACATCCACTTTTTCACTGTGGTATACACATCTATTTCCTTTTGCATTACTAGTAAATTCGAAGAAGAAATAAGCTGATTCATGAGATCTATACTGAGTTCCTTGAAAAGTTCCACACTTGGATGTGTCATCAAATTGTGAAGAAGCCATTCAAAGCACCTTGTCTTTACAGACTCTAACCCATAGGTTTCTGCTGCTGCATAATAGCCACATACAGTTTTCTCATTAATTGTTTCCTTCATGTTCTTATCACACTGATAAAGTAAGTCCTCTACTTGAAGCAGACAGGCTGCTGCCAAAACTCCTGGAACCTGAAGGGGCTCCCTGAAGACATAGTCATGATTGTACAACGAGCCTAGTGCAAAGTGCAGGGAGTCGACATCTATGTTAGGGTCATTAATCTCCAGGTTAATAACATCTTCCTGAGATTCATTCCCAGAAGCTCTCAACATAGTTGCAAAGTAGCCTGACTGACATAAAAATATTTTGTGTAAACACCATTCTTTCCCCAGAGCGCGGATTTTAATATCACTGCTGTCCCCATTCAGAAATAAAGTTTGGTAAGCATATTCAGATGCGAGCTTAACTTTTTTATGATGGTTTCGGCTCACCAGTTGCTGTAGATTGTCTTCTGGGTCTAGGTGACTGCGGCTATTCTCGGACTCTGGGCCCAAGGAGGGACTGCGGCGCCTTCGCTTATGGTTGTCAGATCCATAACTGGTGCCTGCCTGAGCTCCTGGCTCAGGACACGGATCCGCTATGCCTGATTCCCTCCGTCTCAGGAGCTGACTGCCCACGGACCCCATAGATGAAGTCCCGCAGATCCTCTGAGGACACTATTGCAAAGACTTCCTTGCCATGATATTGCATGTCCTGTCACATCTGCCTAAGCACTAGTCTCCCTGGGACCCTCTGACAGTTCTAAGCATCACAGAAGCAGCCCTAGAATCTTTATCATTCGCCCCGCCCCTCTATCCATGTGGCCCCGCCCCCTGCCTCCAGTTTTCCCAGGAGTCTGGCCCCTTTGGCAGGGCTCCAACCTCCAGGCTATCCTTGAGAATGTTTCTCTGTAAGGGAAATGGATGAAACAAAGGCTTTTGCTCAGAGTGTTACAGATTGTTAACACATTCACACTCCCAATGTCAGCTTGAGGGAGAATCCAATGTTAGCAGTAGTGAACACAATCATTTACCTACAACTTGTAGCGATTTAAAAAGGTGAACAGTGGTATCTCATTCTTTTATTTGCTTTGGACTACTAGAGTGTCGAGCTCTTTAGAACTTTCTGACACATAAATCCATTCCAGTGTCATTTTACAGTTTCTCTCTCTCTGAGTACCAGCTTTTTCTAGATGAGCTCTGGTTCTTTTCTTTGGAAAAAGACATTTGGAAATGAAGATCTGGGTGCTATATGTGAGTATCTGTACTAAGGTGGCATCCTTCTGGACCCTCCTGTTGGAGGAAACTGTGACATCTGCTTTTTCTGACGATATGGGAGGAGCTTTTCTTGTTGCATTCTCATTCACTTCCCTCCTCCTGTCCAGCTCATCAGTGTTCACACTACCTTACACTTATATGAGTTCACCACGTAGTCCTCTTGCCTTGTCTTTGTCACTATAGCTTCTACGTGGAATTACCTTACTTCACGGCCTGCGTGGCAAACACATATCCGTATTTTGATTGTGTTTAAGCATATCTTCTCTATTGTGGTAAGGAACCAAAGAATTGTGAAAATTATTATTAATACTTTTGGAGAAAGGGTTATGTTCCTTGCCCCCTCCTTTCTGTAGTGAATGAAATGATAGGAATGTGGGAGTTTCCTGGCTTACAGGGACATACTATATAAGAAACCCCCTTTACTAAGAAGCTTAAAAGGCATTTTATAATTTAGGCTAAGCATACAGAGAGATTTTGTAGATATGATTTTTATACATGTGTGTGATTTACACCAGCTCAGGATGGACTACAGTATATTGTGAATGAACGGGTTTAGTACTAGGTTTTGAATGAAAATAGAAAGAAGATATGGATTCCCTCCCTTTCCCACACCTGTGAGGAAGAAGGTAAACAACTAGCCAGGTGCAGAGGAAGGGAGGAAAGATTAAGTGGCCTTTTCCTTTCCTCTTTCTTTTTCCTTAATGCAGGGGTCTCAAACTCGCGGCCCGCGGGCCTCATGCGGCCGGCCCACCAATTTTGTGCGGCCCGCAGACTGGCCTGCAGATTAATCCACGAAGTTTGATTAGTCTGCGGGCCGCACAAAATTGGTGGGCGGGCCGCACAGCCGCGAGTTTGAGACCCCTGCAATGGGTGATTTGCAAACGTTTATGTTCTCACATCAGGTAAGTCTTAAGAATTCCAGTTTTAAAGACAAAAGGCAAATTATGGTTCTGGATAGAAATTTTTTTTGTTGTTTGTTTTTGTTTTTTTTTGTTTTTTTTTTTTAATTCATTTTAGAAAGAAGAGAGAGAGAAAGAAGGGGGAGGAGCAGGAAGCATCAACTCCCATATGTGCCTTGACCAGGCAAGCCCAGGGTTTCGAACCGGCAACCTCAGCATTTCCAGGTCGACGCTTTATCCACTGCGCCACCACAGGTCAGGCCGGAATTTTTTTTTTGCCATCACTTGATAACTCCCAAACTTGGGCTCTCAATATGTGTAATGATGTAAGTATTTGTTCGTGTATTTATGGTAGTTATATTACATACCCTGAGAGGGACAATATGGAATAGTGTGAGATTTCCCATTTTACTAAGATTAGCTTACAATTTAAAACATATGTTGATTTCTTAACCTTTCCACTAAATATTTTCAGACTGCAGTTCAACTCGGGGACCTGACATCATAGAAAATAAATAAGGGGAACGAAGGTAAACACAAAGGAAGACAGCAATGGTGGCCACAAAAGACAAAATCTACAAGACATACAGAAAACACAAATGAAATAGGAAAAGGAATTCCTTCCCTATCAGTAAATACTTTAAATATAAATGCCCTGAAATCCCTAATGAAATGACAAAGATTTTTGGAATGGAATTTAAAAATGATTTTTCAACATGCTTTCTATTAGAGAAGCACTTTAGATCCAGGGACATGCTATATAATATCATTATATATTGTTGGAATCCATGGGAGTCTGAAAGACCAGAGTAACAGGCTTTATTGAGAGGAAAAAGGAACCCTGCCGGGCACTTCTTGGGGAAGATCAGCACAGGTTACAGACTAGAGGGGAAGTATATAGTGTTTGGGAGAGCCTGAGGGGATTCTGAGGCAAAAGTTCTGGTATATTCCCTTTTATGGTTTTAGGATTTCAGCTTTTGGAATGCTCCTTCTTGGGGCAGGTTGACCAGATTCCTGGAATTCCTCTGTTGCAGGGGCGATAGTCCAGTAAAGGTGAGGTCTGACAGATAAGCGGAACATCAAGAGAGCAGTTTGGAATAGACATATCTATCATTTCTCAACTCTGTGGTTACATATAAAAGAAAAGCAGTTGTTAATTTTATAATATACGGTGAGGGGTGACGAGGAGAAAGAAGAGAAAAAATTTGAAAATTCTTCCTCTTCTGGATAGAACTCAAGAAGGGAACCTTGCCAAGCCAAGTCCCTCATCCAGTTAAGGAGGTCGTCAATTTTCATGCTGTGAGGTTTGAACCAGGTGATGTCCTCGAAAACCTGAGTGAGGAAGTAAAAATTTTGCAAGGTGATAATTGTGAATTGCTTGTTGCGAGTGCCAAGTGGACAGAGTGACATGGTGCTACACGGTCTCCTGGATGAGCCTCATGAGACGTGCTGGTCTGGTTCCTCTCCAATGGGAGGACATGTGGAGATTTTTAGAGACAGGGAACCTGTTGGTGTAAGTAAATTTTCGAAGGACTGACTATATGTGGTTTAAAAGGAAGGGGGGTTGGAGAACATTCAGTAGGGAAATTCTCGGGCTGAGGGGCGGCTTCTTCCTGCTGACTTCCCTACCTATTTGATATTTCCCTCGTGAAGTTCTCCTTGGGGTAATGGGGATAAGAGTGTAGGAGCAGTTGATTGTAGGTAATCCTAGAGATTTCTCTCATCCAGGCCTGTAGGAACTTGATAAAGAAGGAGGCAAGTATTTGGATACGGAGGGTTATATACTGTGTGTGTGTGTGTGTGTGTGTGTGTGTGTGTGTGTGTGTGTGAAAGTTCTTCCATGGTAAGTTATCGATATTTTTTCCTGGCAGCCCTAGAGAGAGCAGTTAGCTTGAGCTAAAAGAAGTGTTTCATGTTTATTTGTAGGCTCTTCTTCAGCCAAGAAGACCCAGCGATGTTGTCCCCTTACTATGTGAAGCGTAAAAAGACTGAGAAGCGTTAAGAGGTGAATGCTATTCATTCTCTTAGTTCTTCAGGCATATGGGAGCGCTTTAGGGTTAGGGGACCTGTAGAGGTTGAAAAATACAATTTAGGAGGTTTGCTGCTAATAGGGTTTCAGATCTTTCTGTTTTGCGAGGGCAGGTTTCAGGGTTGATGTGTAGGTTTAGGGAGATTTTTCCAACTTTCTGATTGGCGAAGGTCTGCATGTGGTTCTGTAAGAAACTAGTGAACAAACATAAGAGGCAGGGTCTAAAAGTCAGAAAAATATAGGAGAGTGAGTGGACCAATGAAAGGCAATAGTCAAGACACCCAGTTTATGTGAAACCACTGATTCCATGTTTACGAATTTTCTGGGCTTCAGAGAGAGAGATTGGGAATAAGACAGGGCAGTGGCCAGTCCCCCTGCCCCTAGACCTGCTTTTGTAGAGATTTCTAAAGCAATAAGAAGAGGGATTACTTGCACAGCTCGTTTGGTCCTTAGATTGACGGGTAGTGTATTAGGAACTGGAAGAGGCTCATGGGGTGGGATTAGGTTGATATTTGGGGTGAGATAGATTAGGGTACAGGTTTCTGTCCAATTAGTAGGGGATACATATAGGTGTTGGTCCCACACAAGTAGAAAGCCTTTGATTGGGTGAGGCAGGTTGAGAGGTGAATAGAGAATAGAAGGACAAGGGGTCGGTTTTGTTTCTCTGTTTCTGAGCTCCAGATGGTCAGGGTGGAGGAAAGAGTCTCCCCATAAGTGGGGAGAGTAGAGGATTGTTAGCTAGGGTGATTGATTAAACGTTCTTTGAAAAACACGTTTTCTGATTGTTCAAATTCTTTTTTTTCTGTACAAACTTCCTACAACCTGCACAAACCTTCTACAACTTACATAAACCTTCAACTTTCATACACTTTCTTATCCAGAAATAACTGGCCTTCATAACAACTTGCTTTTTCCTTTTTCTTTCAAAAGTATTTCTATACCTTATACCTTCTATTATCAAAACCATACAATTTTTTTCTGGTCAGAAATATTCATTTAAAAATTTTTTACCTTGCCTTACCTGTGGTGGTGCAGTGGATGAGACATCGACCTGGAATGCTGACGTCGCTGGTTCCAAACCCTGGGCTTGCCTGGTCAAGGCACATATGGGAACTGATGCTTCCTTCTCTTCCTCCCATCTCTCTCTCTCTCTCTCTCTCTCTCTCTCTCTCTCTCCCTCATCTCTCTAAACTGAATAAATAAAATATCTTAAAAATCATAGAATCTTTAAAAAAAATTTTAACCTTTCTTTTTTTAAATTTTTTTTATTTTTATTTTATTCATTTTAGAGAGGAGAGAGAGGAAGAGAGAGAGACAGAAAGAGAGAGAAGAAAGGGACAGGGGGGGAGGAGCTGGATGCATCAACTCCCATATGTGCCTTGACCAGGCAAGCCCAGGGTTATTTTTGAACCGGCGACCTCAGCATTTCCAGGTTGACGCTTTATCCACTGCGCCACCACAGGTCAGGCTTTAACCTTTCTTGACAATTAAGTTGACTTTCTTTTTATCCTAGTTTCCCTTTTCCCAAAGCCTGATTAAAAGAGTCCTTAGTTTTTCATATATTTGCCATACGTAGACCAACCAGCTTCAGGTATGTGGTTGGCAGGGGTCCCCAAACTTTTTACACAGGAGGCCAGTTCACTGTCCCTCAGACCGTTGCAGGGCCACCACATACAGTGCTCTTCTCACTGACCACCAATGAAAGAGGTGCCCCTTCCGGAAGTGCAGCAGGGGCCAGATAAATGGCCTCAGGGGGCCACATGCGGCCCACAGGCCGTATTTTTGGGACACCTGGAGTAAGGCATGCCGTTTTTCCATTTTAGTAGCAGTGGAAGTTGTCAGAATTACAGTGTGTGGACCTGTCCACATGAAAGTCAGTGCCTGGGTGATGTAATGCTGGAAGCGCCTCTTCGACAGTCTTTGAACAGTTTGCTGACTTACCTGTAAATCCTGCAAGTGCTTAGAGAAAGGGTGGTTACATTTCTATACTTCGCAGTTAGAGTTTAAGTCCTAGTGACTACTGCTTCTAGCTGGAATTAGCAGCAGGTCCCAGCCTATTATAGGCATGGGGCATTGATACAAGAGGAATAAAGGAGATACTATACATTAAATAAAGTAACAAAATCAGACTGTCAATACCCACAGTAGAGATCTTTGAGGGATAAATAAAATTCAAATATTTAGGCAAGGCATAGTAGATGGCCCTTGTGTTTACAAAAAATGAGGTCACCTTATCTGCTACTTGGAAGAAATACCTTAGGCTCGTGAACAATGTCCTTGGGCCTTCAGTGGCAATTCCCAGCATGCTGGGCAAGGTTAGGTCACAGGTAGCTGGAGCAGGGCTAGAAGAGACTGAATCCTCCCTCCATGGAGCAAGGGGGCAGCTTACCTTTTTGTGTCCCTCTTTCCACAGCAGAGGTGTGTCCCTTGATGGGGACGGGAAGCCTGGCAGGCTTCAGTTCAATGACCTTTCTTTCCACTCTTGAAGTAGGGCCCTGATGGTATTCTATGAAGCCCTTTAGGGCGCTGGAGCCTTTAAGAGTGTATGCCAAAAGCTGGTATTTCCTGACTTCTTTTGGGCCTTATTTGACTTTTCTGTTACTTCCTTGGCCATTATAGACCCTAAAAGTCATGCTCAGAAGATCTCACCGAGGGGCTTGACTAAGAGAGCAAAATTGGGAATCCAGTGTCTAAAGAAGCTTATTCGACTGAGGAAAGAAAGGATTGGATTTGCGGTGGTATATGGTTGGAGACTTTGGAAGGTCTGAGTTCGATCTTGGGTGAGACCTCAGTAGTGGTGGTTAAGGTGACGCCCAGATAGACTACGGATTAAGAGTGAAGTTGAGCCTTAGTAGGGAAGACACGATATCCCTTTAAAGCAAGGAAGTTAAAAAGGGTGGTGGTGTGTCTCCTTGAGGCAGGCAGGGAGGGGATGCAGAAAAGTAGGTTATCTACATATTGTAAGAGAGTACTAGTTTTGAGATTGCATGCTGCTAAATCCTGAGCTAGTGCCTGCCCAAACAGGTGTGGGCTGTTTCTGAACCCCTGGGTTAAGACAATCCAGGTAAATTGCTGGGCTGCATTAGTGTCCGGGTAAAGGCAAACAGAAAGTAAGAATCAGGGTGTAGAGGAATGGTAAGGAAGGCATTCTTGAGGTCTAGGATCCTGAAGTGAGTAGTGTTTGAGGGAATGTGTGACAGTAACTTGTAGAGATTAGGGACTACTGGATGGAGGAGAACTATTGCCTTATTGATTAGATGTCAGGGTTGTACGAGGCGATAAGCCCCTGAAGGTTTTTGAACAGGAAGGATGGGGGTATTGCAGGGAGAGTCTATGGGGATGAGTAAGCATGGTTTAAGAAGTGGGTAATTATTGGTTTAAGGCCTTAGAAACAGACAGAGTTACACATTAAACAAATACTTCATATATTATAAATTAACGAAATTAAATGAGTGTGCTTTACTTGTTTCAATTAAAATCATACTAGAGATATTTTCTGACAAACAAAGAGACAAGAAAGATTAATTACTCACATAGCTTAATAGACAACTCTGCTTTTTAAGTTTTTCAAGATGGCAGGGAGTTGCCAGCATAGAGGGGAGGAAGAGAGAAAGCAGACAGATGGACAGTGTGAGCAGCTGGATGGAAAAGAAGGAGGGTCAGAATCTGAAAAAGGAGGAGGAGGAGGAGGTTCAAGTATTGGTGTGGCACTACATGTTCAGAGGAGTCAAATAAGATTTAGAGCTCTGAGGAGAGGGGAGGGGGCGAGGAGGAAAGAGGCACAGTCACAGTTTGTAAGGAGGGAGGAAAGGTCAGAGAGGAGACAGACAGTATTGCAGTTTGTAAGGAGGGAGGTGGAATCAGAGAAGAGACAGGCACCACAGCAGGAGCCACAGCTTCTAAGGAGGAGGGAGGGGATGAAGAACACAGTGGAGAAGGGAGGGGGTTCCTGGAGGGAAGAGACTCCAGTGGAAAAATTTGCAGAGAGACCAGAGAGGGGTCCTGAGAGAGGGGTGCCCTCAGGGGTCCGGCAGGGGAAGGAGAGAGTTGGGAGTCTGTGGAGATGGAAAGATTAGGAGCAGTGGTTTTAGGTGAGGTTTCTTTGGCCAAAAACGGCCTGCATGTAGAACAGAAGGTACAGAAATTAAGGACAGGAGAGAAGGGAGAAGAAAAGCCTGCACGTAAGGAACCTCTGATACCCTCCCCGTCTGGTGGCAGAAATTGTCAAGATCTCTTAGGATATTGTAATCAAATGTCCCGTTTTCAGACGAATGGGAATCATTGTCTAGTTTGTACTGAGGCCATGCTATGTTACAAAAGAAGATTAATTTCTTCGGTTTGAGGTCTGAGAGACCGAGTTTGGTGAGGTTTTTTATGAGACATCCTAGAGGGGTCTGGTCGGAAGGCTTAGACTCTGGAGAGCTGTGGAGACAGGTGAGCAAGAGGGGGCGTCCCCACCTTTTGTCACTGTCCCAAGAGGAGAGAATCTCCATGTGGGGGAGTCGTCACTGATAGAGGTCGTCACCACCTGTCCGGGAGCTCCAAGGATGAGAAGTCCGAGAGAGTGGAAAGCTTTGGCTAGGCACCTAGTCTTCCGTGCAGTCCACTGAGACTGAAAGTCAAACCCCTCAAAACGTGAGGCGTGTCAGAGAAAACCGTCTGGCCAGGAAGGAGTGTTTTTAGAGAGAAATTTAGAGGCCAACTGGGGAAGGGGAAGGGAGAAACTCCTTACCTTTCTGGTCAAGCAGGGGTTCAGAACAGGGTTAGACTGCCGGCCAATCGACCTACAATTACACATCCAAACAGAATCAGGGAGTAAGCCCGGGACGAGCTGCCACTGCCCATTGCTACCCTGGTTGTAAGTTTGGAAAGCAAAGAGGGATTGTCCAGGCGGTTAGTACCCTGTCCTGGGTTTTGGAACCAAATGTTGGAATCCACAGGAGTCTGAAAGACCAGAGTAACAGGCTTTATTGACAGGAAGAACGGAACCCTGCCAGACACTTCTCCCGAGGAGACGAGCACCGGTTACAGACTAGGGGCGAGTTTTCTAGTGTTTGGGAGAGCTAGAGGGGATACTGAGGCAAAAGTTCTGGTATGTTCCCTTTTACCGTTTTAGGATTTCAGCTTTCTGGAATGCTCCTTCTTGGGGCAGGTTGACCAGCTTCCTGGAATTCCTCTGTCTCAGGAGCGGTAGTCCAGTAAGAGTGAGGTCTTACAGATAAGCAGAACATCAAGAAGGCAGTTTGAATTCACGTATCTATCATATATGATATTTTATAAATATAATTTCAAACATAGTTATATACTATATCATAGTATAATATTAATATCACATATATATGATTATGCAATGTGTATGTAGTCTTTGGTCTATTTTCTACTCTTTAAGTGTGAAAAAATGTATACTTTTTTTCCAGATAAATAGTCAGCAACTTGAGTTCTGCAAACCATAAAGTAAATGGGCTACATGGCAAATTTTGTAAAATAACACTAAATTATAGAGTATGAAATGTTATTAAACCTGAGATTGTCTGGCTATTTAAAACTATACATTACAGAGTCCAAAAGAATTTCTAATCTCCAGTTTCACCCAATGACCAACCCTCTCCTGTACTATAGCCACAATCAGAGCCACTTTTGCACAACAATTTCAGCAAGGAAGGCAATTCCATATTTTATCTCAATATTAGGGTAAAACTTTATCTCATTATTAAGGTATTTTTTATTCCTTGGCAATGTCTCTTACTCCCATTTGGAACTTTTCTGTTGCTGACACCTGAAAAGAGATGACAGCGTAGACGACTATTCGGTTTCACAGATTTTTATTGGAATTAAACTGTTTATTCTTAAACCCATAGAACTAAAATGAAGAAAGTCCTTTGTGATCATTTCTACATTTGAAAGGTTTTCATTTCTGTTATTCATCACCTTTATCGTGTTTAACAGTAGGGCCATTAGATGAAATGAAACATGAGGAGTTTTCAAAATGTGACTATATCTTTATTTACAAGATGATTAATTTTCTGGATTTTCTAATGGCATAAACAGGAAGTTACAGGATATAATGCAAGGAAAGCTCAGAGCTGTGCCATCCAATCCATGACCACTTGTTCCTCATCATTTTGAATGGTTAGTATTTGATAACCAGTTGTTTTGCTGAAACTTAGGTTTCCGCTAGAGTCAAAACAAGCCAAAGTGAGTCTGAATGCAATATTTCTTAGAGTGTGTGAGCAAACTGAACCATCACTTGCCTGAGTGAAAGTATGTTGCTTGAAAAGTATATAATTCCTGGTAAAGATAACACATAAGGGAAATAAACAGTTGCTAACTGACCACCTCCAGGCGTATTCTCCATCGGTGACAATCATTTTACCGTATCTCATGCTACATTCTTTCTAGAATTTTTTTTTAATTTTATTTATTCATTTTAGAGAGGAGAGGGAGAGAGAGAAATCAGAGACAGAGAGAGAGAGAAGGGGGGGAAGAGCTGGAAGCATCAACTCCCATACGTGACTTGACCAGGCAAGCCCAGGGTTTTGAACCGGCGACCGCAGCATTTCCAGGTCGACGCTTTATCCACTGCACCACCACAGGTCAGGCTCATGCTACATTCTTCAAGTTCTGTTTCACTGACATAGCTGGGAGCGATTTCCCTGCATTCTTGTGCATTAAGCCAGGTAAACCATTGCTGCTTAAAAATATGTAATAACCATTCTAAAGCTATCAGAGCATCTCGCTCAATAAGTCTTGTGGAGGCCAGGCAACAGATGATATGCTGAAACCCCAATATTTTAAACACTGGTTGAAATGCTTTGCCTCGTTTGGTTTCAAGAAAGGTGATGTTACCAACATGTTCTTTGTGCCTGGAAAACCAGTTGTTTGCATTCACTAAAAGCTGACTTCTTGATCCGTTCCAGGCTGGGTTAAGACGAAAGAACACCCACTTTTCCAGTGTGGTGTATACATCTATTTCCTTTTGCATTACTAGTAAATTAGAAGAAGAAATGAGCTGATTCATGAGATCTATACTGAGTTCCTTGAAAAGTTCCACACTTGGATGTGTCATCAAATGTGAAGCCATTCAAAGCACCTTGTCTTTACAAACTCTAACCCAGGGGTCCCCAAACTACGGCCCGCCGGCCACATGCGGCCCTCTGAGGCCATTTATCCGGCCCTCACTGCACTTCCGGAAGGGGCACCTCTTTTATTGGTGGTCAGTGAGAGGAGCATAGTTCTCATTGAAATACTGGTCAGTTTGTTGATTTAAATTTACTTGTTCTTTATTTTAAATATTGTATTTGTTCCTATTTTGTTTTTTTACTTTAAAATAAGAAATGTGCAGTGTGCATAGGGATTTGTTCATAGTTTTTTTTTTATAGTCTGGACCTCCAACGGTCTGAGGGACAGTGAATTGGCCCCCTGTGTAAAAAGTTTGGGGACCCCTGCTCTAACCCATAGGTTTCTGCTCCTGCATAATAGCCACATACAGTTTTCTCATTAATTGTTTCCTTCATGTTCTTATCACACTGATAAAGTAAGTCCTCTACTTGAAGCAGACAGGCTGCTGCCAGAACTCCTGGAACCTGAAGGGGCTCCCTGAAGACACAGTCATGATTGTACAAGGAGCCTAGTGCAAAGTGCAGGGAGTCGACATCTATGTTAGGGTCATTAATCTCCAGGTCAATAACATCTTCCTGAGATTCATTCCCAGAAGCTCTCAACATAGTTGCAAAGTAGCCTGACTGACATAAAACTATTTTGTGTAAACATTCTTTCCCCAGAGCGCGGATTTTAATGTCACTGGTCTCCCCACTCAGAAATAAAGTTTGGTAAGCATATTCATTTGCGAGCTTAACTTTTTTTACGATGGTTTGGGCTGATGAATTGCTGTAGATTGTCTTCTGGGTCTAGGTGACTGCGGCTATTCTCGGACTCTGGGCCCAAGGAGGGACTGCGGCGCCTTCGCTTATGGTTGTCAGATCCATCACTGGTGCCTGCCTGAGCTCCTGGCTCAGGACACGGATCCGCTATGCCTGATTCCCTGCGTCTCAGGAGCCGACTGCCCACGGACCCCATAGATGAAGTCCCTCAGATCCCCTAAGGCAGTGGTTCTCAGCCTTTCTAATGCCATGACCCCGCAATACAGTTCCTCATGTTGCAGTGACCCCAAACCAAAAAATAATTTTGGTGGCTACTTCATAACTTTAATTTTGCTAGTTATGATTCGGTATGTAAATACCTGATATGCATTATGTATTCTCATTGCTACAAGTCAAACATAATTTAAACAGATTGATTAATCACAAAAACAATACTTAATTATATATTGAGAAATATTTATTACTAATGGGCCTCCTTACCTAGTGTATAGGAGGCAGATCTTGTACACTGCAGAATCCGCACAGCAGATTCCTCAGTGCAAGGCCTCTTTCAGTCTATTGGGGGTGGTGCATTCCACCATTGGAATTTTTTGCTCTAGGAATAGTTCTAGTGTGGAAAACATTAAGCAACATGCTCTATATTTGAGCGGAATCTGCTGCAGCCTCCCATTGACTTGAATAGGAGAGGAAGAAATGTGTCGGGAACTGTCATTTCTCTGCCTCTTATTGAAATCAAAAGGAGGCTGCGGCGGATTGTGTGGTAACCCAAGATTCTCGGGAGCTCTGTTCCACAAAATCCACCGCACTCCCAATGAAATCAATAGGAGGTGGATTCAATGCCGGAAACCGCTGATTTCAGCAGTTTCCTCATTCAGAATATGGGAAAATAGTGGGAGATATCGGAGATAATTATACATTGGAGAACAGTGTGAACTACATCTTATAGTGAGTGGTCTCATAGTATAAGACCGATGTAGTTCACACTGTGTAAATGTACGGTGCTTTGTGTAAGTGTAAGCTGCTTTGTGTACTGTGTAATGATTACACACAAAGCACCTTATACTTACACAGTATTGTGTGTATGGTGTGTGTACTGTTTTTACATTAGTAACCTTTTTTACACCAGCAGACTGTCTTGCAGGCTCTCTTGGCTCTCTGCCTCTTGCCTCTCCACCTCCTAGGCTTCTGTCCTCCGGGGCTTGCTGCACCCTCCCACTGATGACGTCAGCAAGCACCGCACACTTGTAATGCGCTGCTATGGACGAGCAGCGGTGCTGCTATGGACTGTGGAGCATTCCCCCCCCCACTCCCCACCCCCGCTTCCCCCGCTCTTTAGGCCCCAGACGGATGATGCAATCACGTCTGGGCATGACCGCAGGCATTCAGTTTGGAACGCAGGTCCATAAGTCCATAACGGCGTGCGTTCAAGCTGAATAGCGCTGCTGCAGACGGTAGCGCAGCTTCTCAGCAGCTAAAGCCATCGGAAATATGTATTTTTGGTCATTCGACCTCCGCTGGGGTCGCAACCCACAGATTGAGAACCGCTGATTTAAAGTCATGCCCAAACGGAACACTACCTGTGGAGGAGCAGGGTAGAAGAGTTCTATGTCAGTCTTACCAAGTGTATATATTTACCAGTGTTGGCAATTTGAGTGCTTTGATTGCACTTTTCTCAATTGGTTTCAGACTCCAAAATGGACAAAAAAATTGACGGGAGAAAATGATATGTATTTTTACCTTTCTTGAGTGGGAAACAATCCATTCTTTATTGGTTGAATGACAACTTACATTGAGAAGGAAAGACATTTCAATATTAATAATTTAAAAACCCTTCTCTTTTTTCTTTCTCTTTTTTTTATTAAGTGAGAAGCAGGGAGGCAGAGACCGACTCCTGCATGTGCCCTGGGGCCGGGATCTGTGGGTGGAGCGCAGAGCGCATTCCTAGCAGCTGTGGCTGATGCAATGCTGTGAGAATACTCCAGCTCCCAGAATCCTCCTAGGCATACCCTGGAAGGGAGCTCACCTGCTATAAGGAAGTGACTTAGCCTCAACCACGCAGCTCCCTGATCTTTTCAGCCATTGGCTATGAAGGACACGCTGTAACACCCTATAGGCTGAACCTGTGTATATAAGCTAGCTTACTTCCTGAATAAAATGGATCTGCGTCACTGAGCCTGGTCCCCCATTGTCGGGTCTTTAAGTCTCTGTGGTCTTCACCCCCAGGAGGACTTGTCTACAGGGATGCACCAGACAAGCCCCATACTGAGGGATGCTCGGCCCATTTAGTGCAGCTGCTTTAAAGCTGGGCAACTAAGCTAATTTAGAGCCTGAGGCGAGGCCAATGAGCCATCATCAGTACCTGGGGCCACCTTGCTCAAACCATCTGAGCCAAGTCAGCAGGAAGAGAAGAGAGAGAGAGGAGAGAGACAGTAGGAGAGGGGGAGGGCGAAGGGTGGAGAAGCAGATGGTCGCCTCTCTTGTGTGTTCTGATGTAGAATCGAACCTGGGACTTCCACACAGCTGGCGGTTGCTCTACTGCTGAGCCAACCAACCAGGGCCCCCTTTTCTTTTGGTAAGTCCATATTCAGTCAATAGAATAAGAGCCCTGAGATAGGAGAGAAAAAAAACACAACACTTTAATAGTTGTCAAACTTTGTACTCTTGTACTGTCTTTCTAGCAATGTCACTGTATGAAGCATATTCACCTCTTGTGCTCAGAAGCCACACAAGACAAATTAACCCTTCAGCCTTCCCCTCACAAAGAGCACTGGACTGGCTTCCTGACTCAGGTACCCTGTGTTCTTATACATGTGAATATCTGAATGAACAGGTTTATCCCTGTCCAATGACAGTAGTTCAGTGCCAACTGCAATTCTCAGTTTGAGGTGCAGTGAAGTAGGAATCTTTATTCAGTGCAAAAGAGCTCCATTGTGATCCATACAGCATGGCTCTGAGGCAGCCCTGGGACCAAATCCCTCTCTTCTTACAGCTCTGCTGTGCTGTGCTGTGCCTGCCACGCTGTGCTCCACTCTGCTCCCATGCTGGTCTACTGTGCTTTGCTCTAAGGCAGAGGTTCTCAAAAATTTTGAAGTTGGAGCGCATTTAAAATCCTACAAATAATTGTAGGTGCACTATATACAAATTTCTGAGAAATATGTTATAATAATTAAGTCAAATATTAAAGAAAAATATAAAGTCCAAGCGTGCTTTTATAGTAATTAAACAAAATAAATACCACAAAATCAATTTTATTCTGCCATTAAGAAACAATGTTTATATTACAGTTTTTGAGTTATGTTTTTTAGAAGTTGTAAATAACGGGTTTAAAAAATGACAAAAAGGTTATCTTTTTATATAGAGAGATACATTCTTAGTAAGATTTAGTAAATTCGGCAGGGCCCGGTGAGAATGTGTTAAGTTTTTTCATTCTTGTGTTTATGAGAAACATGAGCCTGATATGTCCTAGCTATTTCATAATGTTTGGGCATATATTTGAAAGGCAGACTCTCATTGCCTCCTCAATACATTGAAGAATTCCTCTCTTTTTACTCTTAATTGTGGTGAGTGAAGAAAACCCCCACCGTACATACCATCTTAACCTGACACCAAGCAAAGGATGCAAGAAACTTGCCTCCAGTCTTTCCAGGAGCATGGGTGGGGGTTTAGCAAACAATCCAGCACCACAGCTTAACAGCCTTTTGCAACCTCATCAGGCAAGTGAGTTTTGAGTTGGACAGACTGTCAGCTTACAGTCATTCCCCACACCTCTGTTCCCCAAAAATCTTGACTTCAAAAACCCTGTTGGTTTTTTGGTCCCCAACAGGCTCATATTTCTCTGGAATACCATAGGGCACACTAGTGCGCCCTGGTGCACACTTTGAGAACCACTGCAGTAGGCCTTTGGGGAAGTGCTTTTCTCTGGAAATGTTAGACATGTGTATGGTAGGCCGTGGCAAAAGGCAGCCGGTGGTTGGGGACTAAAGAGCTCTCTTTGGCTTGGGCCTGGAGAGTTTGGGGAATACTGAATAGGGACAACAAGACAGGACTTGGAATCTACCAGGCTTTGAGGCAGGGACCTCGCTTCTGCACATATGGAACGCACGACGTGAAAACAATTATATCTTGGCAGAGCAGGAGCGTGGGGGAAAAGTTTTTCTCTGACCAAAGTAGCCGTCAGAATAGTGTACCTCTTTTAATACCAGGCCTTTCCTCTGGGCTGAGTTCAAGACAATAGTTAACCTATGGACTTGAGAATTAGAGCCACAGCCCCACCCAGGTAAGGATGCATTACTGTGACTTGAGGCCCATCACACTCCTAGAGGAGACAGGAAGCAGGTGGGACAACAGTGAAATGGAAGAGAAGCTGAAAATGAATGTGGATAGATGGTGGTCTCTAGATTCTCCAGATCACATGGATAAAAGATGAGTGAAATGTAGCATGGACCTTTCTGAGAAAGTTAAACCATCTTCAGGACATGAAGAGCTTTGATCTCCAAGAGACCTGGAGGGCAGAGGGGGAGGTCCTGCAAAGCACGTTGCTGAGCAGATAGCCAGACAGTCCTTCCCAGCCTGCGCTCAGCTGGCAGACAGTGCCCAAGCGGACGTCTCAGGCCATCAATCCCTGGTTCATTTTCTAGCCCCAGAGACATGCTGTTCAGAGCACCCTCTCTAGGAAGGAGGGTTTCTCTAACAAGTTTGTTTCTGACATCAAATCTCTTTGTGTCCCTTGGAAGGTGCCACGCTTGCAGACTGCAGGAAATCAGGGCCTAAGCAAAGTCTTGGAGCAGTCGTGGGATCCATGAGTGTGGATTGAGGTGACTGTAGTAGAAGAAACAGAAAGAAAACCACACTCTCATAATGTGTGTGAGAGAAATCCGGAGCTAAATGAAATGGAGCCCAGGCCTCCTCATATTATTGGACACGGGCATGCTGCCTGATGCCTGCTCTGCACAGAAGCCAATATTGTGGTATTGGCTTTGGAGAAACGAATTTTTTTTTTTTTTATGCCAGCCGGCAAGGTGACAGGAAGCTAGGCTCAAATCTGTCTGTGGATCCAGGCAGGGTTCAGGCAAGATTTAAGGGATTTCAGCACCAGCTCTTCCTGGCTGACACTGAAAGGGTTTCGGTGTTTGGGTTCCAGTCATGCTCCAGCCCTTTCTTGCTGGGCTGGGGAAGCAGTTAAGAGCTTACAGTCGTGACTTATGAGAGGTGTTCCCAAGAATTGCTCATAAACTTTGGTTCCAGGTCTTGTTATGAAAGCAGAGGACCAGTGTTGGCTGGGTTTGCTTTGACACTGAGAAATTTCATTACATTTTGCAAGCGGATGCAGGGCCTGGGCAGAATTTCTATGGTGCAGTAGCTGTCCAGATTGCCCAAAGCCCACATGGTAGCCAAGCATAACCAGATTTTGTTACCCTGGCCCCATGTCCTCTTCCGTCAATGGGACCAGGTAGAATCAATTATTTGAATTTTCAGGAACTACAAATCTTGGCTGTAGCTGTGCATCCTCTGCCAGAGTACTGCAGGTGGGAATGAGGGACGGGTGAGTAAAACTGCACGCTCACAACGTCAATACCTCATACTTAGTCCCCTGTGCTCTTTCACTGCGGTTCAAGAGTGACAGGGCGGGGGTCAGTCCGGTTGTCAGTGGGAGGATGTGACCTTTGGTGGGTCCCTCCCAGCCCATAGCTTCATGAGCAATGCACAAATTTCCCTCTTCCTGCAGAGAAAGATACCACAGAAACTACATATTGGAGGTGTGCGTTTCCAAAAATCCTGCTTTTCAATGAATTCTCGCTAGTGAGAGTGCCTTCTTGGATGCTCAGTGGTGACAGCTTCCCAACTGAAAGGCCTAGAGAGCCACTTCTCTTGTTAGTGAGCAAGTTTCAGACCACACCTCTGTGTTTCACCACTGGTAGAGAGGCAGTGGACCAGGCCAATGGTCCAAACAGCATTGAAAGTATGTGGACCTTATTAAATAGGAAGATGCCTACTAAAAACAGTTACTGGTGGCTAATGGAGCTGTAAAATGTGCCTCCTAGCTATTTCTACACAGGGGCTATTCACACTAACTGCACTTCACAGAGAAACCTTCATTGGACTACTGGCGTCTGCCCTGAACTGCCCGCCTGCCTGCCTGCACTGTGTTTCTGCCTTCTGAGCCAGCCCTTATGAAAAAGGTCCTGGAATCCTTTTATATCCAATAGGACTAAGGCTTTCACCATCCAATTAGAGCTGCACAGCTCCAATGAACCAGAGCAGATCTATTCTGACCTACCAGGACAGTGCCCTTGGGACCAGTCAAGGTGCAAGGATTTGGAGTCATGGTTTGCATGAGGACAAGCCAATCAGGGACCAGGGGCAGGGACATCTGAACACATAAACTGGCTCCTCTCTGACTCTGAGTGTGCACTTTCTCTTTCCTCCTGATGCTGAAGACTGCCTTTTCTTGGCTGAGCTTAAAGGCTGAAGATGTCTCCTTAGAACAGTGGTTCTGAAAGTGTGTGCCAGGGCGCCCTGGTGCATCCTGTTTCATTTCTGGGTGGCCTTATTGTATTCCATAGAAATATGTGCCTGTTGAGGACCAAAACACTAACAGGATTTTGGAGTTTAGATTTTTGGAGGACAGAGGTGTGAGGAATTAGCTGTTAACTGACAGTCTGCCGAACCCCCACCTCACTTGCCTGATTAGATTGCAAAAGGCTGTTAAACTGTGGTGCTTGATTATTTACAGCCGTGGTCTCCAACCCCCGGGCTGCGGAATGGTACCGGTCCGTGGGCCATTTGGTACCGGTCCGCAGAGAAAGCATAAATAACTTACATTATTTCCGTTTTATTTATATTTAAGTCTGAACGATGTTTCATTTTTAAAAAATGACCAGATTCCCTCTGCTACATCCGTCTAAGACTCACTCTTGCCGCTTGTCTCCCTCACGTGATACATTTATCCATCCCACCCTAAAGACCGGTCCATGAAAATATTTTCTGACATTAAACCAGTCCGTGGCCCAAAAAAGTTTTGAGACCACTGGTTTACAGTATCCCCATGCTCATGGAAAGACTGGAAACAAGTTTCTTTCATCCTTTGGTGTAAAGCTAAGATGAAATGTTTGGTGGGGGTTTTTCTGCACTTGGTAAAATCCTTGCATTGCCTTGGAAACATGATGAAGATCTCATTGATTTGCTCATGGCCCTCTTTGCCCTATAACTAAAGCAAGAAGTGGTTTTTGGGCATGCTTTGTTCTTGCTAGCAGCAATAATAGGACTACCCAACCCCGTATTTTTTTTAATTCCCTGTATATTCTTAATTCCGCACCATTCCCACTCAGGACCTGGAAACACTAGCTGTGCTGGTTCGCAGCATGTGCCCAGATATAAAGATAAATATAGTGACTCTAGTATACCTCTTTATTATGGATTTACCACTCCTTTTGTTAACACATCAGTACTATATTTATTATTAACACATCATTATATTATTATTATTATTTTGTATTTTTCTGAAGCTGGAATCAGGGAGGCAGTCAGACTCCTGCATGCATCCGACCGGGAGCCACCGGGCATGCCCACCAGGGGGTGATGCTCTGCTCATCAGGAGCGTTGCTTTGTCGAGACCAGAGCCACTCTAGGGCCTGGGGCAGAGGCCAAGGAACCGTCCCCAGTTCCTGGGCCATCTTTTTACTCCAATGGAGCCTAGGCTGCTGGAGGGGAAGAGAGAGACAGAGAGGAAGGAGAGGGGGAGGGGTGGAGAAGCAGATGGGTGCCTCTCCTGTGTGCCCTGGCTGGGAATCAAACCCGGGACTTCTGTACGCCAGGCCATCGCTCTACCACTGAGCCAACCTGCCAGGGCCTCATTACATTATTTTTAGACAAATACACCCAAATAAAATGGATAGATTTCTCAAAAAGAAGTGTTATATTGAAGAATAAGATTTTGGAAGTGAGCAAAAGTTAACTGTAAATAAAATGGGACTTGAGGGCTGACAAGAAGAATTTAATATAGCATTTTCCATCACTTAACACTGAACAATATGATTGCATTAGAAACCCATTCATGGAAGCTTCCAGGGATTTTGGTTTAACATTAACAAAAGAAGAAGAATGGGCAGTTATATCCACTGATCGTGTACTGATGATTAAACATAAGGAGTTGTCTCTTGGAGCCTTTTGAATTTTTATAAAAGAAGAATATGTGGAAATATCTAAAGAATCTTTGAACATTTTATCTAATTTTCAACATCCTATTTATGTGAATTAGATTTTTCTACCCTCAACACTATTAAGAGTAAAAAGAGAGGAATTCTTCAATGTATTGATGAGGAAATGAGAGTTTGCCTTTCAAATACATGCCCAAACATTGAAGTAATCGCTAGCATACCTCAGGATCCTGTTTCTTGTAAACATAAGAATGAAAGAACTTAACATATTCACCCTGGGACATGTAGCATTTACTAAATTTTACTAAGAATGTATCTATATATTTAAAAAGATAATTCTTTTATCGTTTCTCTTATTTTTTTAAGCAGTCTTTTTTATGAATTCTAAAAAGCATAACTCAAAAAATGTAACATGAGCCTGACCTGTGGTGGCAATGTGGGTAAAGCATTGACCTGGAACACTGAAGTCGCTGGTTCAAAGCCCTGCGCTTGCCTGGTCGAGGCACATATAGGAGTTGATGTTTCCTGCTCCTCCCCCTTCTCTGTCTCTCTCTCTCTTCCTCTCCCCATTCTAAAGTGAATAAATAAAATCTTTAAAAAAATGTAACATGAAAATGTTTTTCAATGTCAGAATAAATTTAATTTTGTTGTATTGATTTTGTTTAATTACCATAAAAGCATGCTTGGATTTTATATTTTTTCTTTAATATTTGGCTTAATTATTATAAAATATTTCTCAGAAATGTGTATATACTGCGCCTACATTTATTTCTAGGATTTTAAATGTGCCCCGACTTGAAAAGGTTTGAGAACCACTGGACTACACACAAGGCTCTGTCCTGCATCAATGCAAAATACAAGTGAGCAAAGCTAACTCACTCGGTTCACACTTGAAACAGGTAGGTGTGCCAAACACCATCCTTTTAGTTGTAATTAGCGTGTCCCTAAATACTTAAATGTTGTGCATCTTTTCATGGGCTTATTTGACATCCATTTATCTTATCTGGTGAAGTTTCTGTTCAAATATTTGCCCATTGTAATTTTTTTTTTGTTTAAATGTGGTTGATTTCCAAATGTTCTTTATATATTCGAATTACAAGACCATTAATAGTTATAGTTTTGCATACATTTCTCCCTTTCTCTGTATTGATTGGAACAAATTATTTTATTTTGGATTTTGTTTATTTTATTCATGCTCCTCATGCTTTTGATGGCCTATTTAAGATATTTTTGCCTATTCCAATTTCAATTAGGTCTTTATCCTATCATTTCTTCTGGAAATGTTACAGGATTAGCTCTTGCGTTTAAGCCTAATGTCAATTTCTATTTTGCGTTGTTACCGGACAGAGTACGTGGCGCTTTAGGTCTGCCTAGGGCCAGGTGGTTAAGTGTGAGTTCTTACCTCCCTGCAGGACAAATTTCACAACACAAGTCAGGAGACTTTGAGAGTAAGGGTATTAAACGTGGGAACAGTGAAACTAGGAAGGGCCTAGAATAGAAGAAGCAGCAGGAGAGATCCTAAGAGGAGCTGCTTTGTCTCACTGGGAAGTCAGAGAAAAGGGGGTCTTGGAGAAAGGTGCAGGGGGTTTGCCTTGGAGAAGCTGCTTCTGCCCACTGCTTCCCTCTTTGCAAGCCTCAGGAGGAGCCTTCTGGTTCAGAAGATACCTGCCTGTGGGGGAGGAAAAGGGTCAGGGGTAAAGGAAAGGAGCTGGCGCTCCAGGGAGGGAGAGTGCATGTCTCAGTGTCCCATTCTACTGGCCAAGGTATTTTCCTAGCTTCTTACTATCCCTTCTCTGTTTTTATGTATGGTGTAAGGCAAGGGTCCCCAAACTATGGCCCAGGGGCCACATGCAGCTCCCTGAGGCCATTTATCCGGCCCCCGCTGCACTTCCGGAAGGGGTACCTCTTTCATTGGTGGTCAATGAAAGGAGCACATTGACCATCTCATTAGCCAAAAGCAGGCCCATAGTTCCCATTGAAATTCTGGTCAGTTTCTTGATTTACATTTACATGTTTTTTATTTTAAATATTGTATTTGTTCCCGTTTTGTTTTTTATTTTAAAGTAAGATATGTGCACTGTGCATAGGGATTTGTTCATAGTTTTTTTTATACTTTGGCCCTCCAACAGTCTGAGGGACAGTGAACTGGCCCCCTATGTAAAAAGTTTGGGGACCCCTGGTGTAAGGTAAGGCTTATTGGTTATTTCTTTTAACTTAGGGGCATCTCGGTGTCCCTGAACCAGTTCCTGATAAAATTGTCCTTTCTCCACTAAATTAGCTTTCCATCTTGGTTGACAGTCAATTGAATGTATCCATGAGGGTCTATTACTGGAATCTCTCTTCTGTTAAATTGATCTATGTGCCTATACTTTGTGCCAATACCACACTTCCTTGGATTCTGTACCTTTATAAGAATTCTTGCAAGCTGACAGTCAGTGGGAGACCTCCAGCATTGGCCTTCGTAGTCAACGTAGTTTTGGACACGTTCAGGGTTGGGCAAACAAATGTTTTTTAAGTTTGCTTCCTTGGTACTGGGGCAGTAACGTGTAAGTATAGTGTTTGGAAGGCTGGGGCGCTTGCCCTCAGGGCAGAGGATTGCAAATTGCGAATTGCCTTCCTGCTTGGAAGGGGCCATTTTTGCTATTGTTTGCTGGAGAAGGAAGTTTTTCCCCCAGCTGGCTTTAGCTGGAGACATCAGAGAGAGAGAGAGAGAGAGAGAGAGAGAGAGAGAGAGAGAGAGAGGTAAAGGTAAAGAGACAGAGAAAGAGAAAGAGAACGAGAAAGAGAAAGAGAAAGAGAACGAGAAAGAGAAAGAGAAAGAGAAAGAGAAAGAGAAAGAGAATGGAAAGAGAGTGCTGAGGCTGGTGGGGGCCTATAAGTCTGGGAAAGTCCAGAAAATGAATCGGGGCTCTGGGAGCCCTGAGAGAGAGGGAAGCTGTCTACCTGCCTGTTTGCTTGGCTGCTGTTAGGAGACTTTAATTAACGGAATGGCCCACCATTTTCTGGTTCCACAGGTTCTTTACCATCTGCCTGTATCCAATGAGAACATGTGTGGCCATGGTGAAGGTCACTGGCCTTACACTAAGTCATATGTATTTTTATTTAAATCTTAGAAATAGCTTGACATGGGTGGGAAACAGTTCCTTATAGATCTCATATGTCTACTTGAATCCTGATCACACGAATTAACAAATTTTGTTTCAAACTATTCTTCAATACTAGTTGCATAACAAACAAGTCTTGCAAGAAAATACAGATAGTGTTTTCCTCTGGGACACAGGGCATATTTGTTTTCTCTTCAGGATATTAAAGACAGTGCTTCTTTCTGAGGAGGTTTATTACAAGGTCCTTTGTCAAACTGGAGTTTCCTACATTGTAATGCAAACTCCGTTGTCCTTTCATGCACCTGCAGGACTGCTTATCATCAGTGTGGGGCTTGGACATTTGGGGATCAGTGGAAAGATGTTCAGGTTCCCTAGTGTGGCAAGAGTAACAAACCACCATGTACTTATGACGCAGGAGTCTTATATCTTCTTCCAGCATCTGTGAACCTGTGTCAAACGAAATTGATAGCTTACACATAGGGTAAAATCTGTGACATTTTTAAAAAATTATTTTTTTATTTATTATTCATTTCAGAGGAGAGAGAGGGGGAGAGAGAGAGAGAGAGAGAAAGAGAGAAAGGGGGGAGGCGCAGAAAGCGTCAACACCCATATGTGCCTTGACCGGGCAAGCCCAGGGTTTTGAACCGGCGACCTCAGTGTTCCAGGTCGACGCTTGATCCACTGCACCACCACAGGTCAGACACATTTTTGAGTTTCTGACATGCAGTTGCCTAGAAGGAAAATGTCCAAAGTGAACTCTAATAACATCTCCACATCCTGACTGTAGTGGATGGACACAACCAATGCATGCTTGGGTGTCCTGCTTTCAGAAATTGACCAGCCAACTGTGGGGATAGTGCCCCTACTTGACATCGATGCTATTTTGATCTATCAGGAAGATCAATATCTGCTAAAACTTTTATCTACTTCATGTTCCCATTGAACATGTAAAACATTTCTTTTTCATACATGGCTTCCTCTTCTCTAGCTCCAGAGCTGTTTTAGGGGCCCCAAAAGGATTTCTTGTTTGTTATTGTTTTTGTGTTTACAAAAAAGCAACCAGTTCCACACAGCTGTTTACTGTACTTTTCAGGGCCACCAGTCTTGAGAATTCAAATTTTAAAGGCAAAAGGCAAATTATTTTCCTGAATAGGAATTTTTTTGCCATCACTTGATAACCCCCAACCTTGGGCTCTCAATATGTGTAATGATGTAAGTATTTGTTCATGTACTTATGGCAGTCATATTACATGTCCTGAGAGGGACAATATGGAATGGTGTGAGATTTCCCATTTTACTAAGATTACCACACAATTTAAAATGTATGTTGATTTCACAGATTTTTATTGGAATTAAATTGTTTGTTCTTAAACCCATAGAAGTAAAATGAAGATAGTCCTCTGTGATCATTTCTACATTTGAAAGGTTTTCATTTCTGTTATTCGTCACCTTTATCCTGTGTAACTGTAGGGCTATTAGATGAAATGAAACATCAGGAGTTTTCAAAATGTGACTATATCTGTATTGAGAAGATGATCAATTTTCTGGGTTTTCTAATGGCATAAACAGAAAGTTACAGAATATATAGCAAGGAAAGCTCAGAGCTGAGCTATCCAATTCCATGACCACTTTTTCCTCATCATTTTGAATGGTTAGTATTTGATAACCAGTTGTTTTGCTGAAACTTAGGTTTCCGCTAGAGTCAAAATGAGCCAAAGTGAGTCTGAATGCAATCTTTCTTAGAGGGTATGAACAAACTGAACCATCACCTGAGTGAGTGAAAGTATGTTGCTTGAAAATTATATAATTCCTGGTAAAGATAACACATAAGGGAAAGCAGAAGTTGCTAACTGACCACCTCCAGGCGTATTCTCCATCTGTGACAATCATTTTACCGCACCTCATGCTACCTTTTTCAAATTCTCTTTCATTGGTATAGCGGGGCCAGATTTCCCTGCATAGTTTTGCTCTAAGCCAGGTAAACCATTGCTTTTTAAAAAGAGATGATAACCATTGTGTAGGAATCAGAGCATCTTGCTCAAGAACTCTTATGGAGACCTGGCCACAGATGATATGCTGAAACCTCAAATTTTTAAACACTGGTTGAAATGCTATGCCTCTTTCAGTTTCAAGGAAGGCGATGTTACCAACATGTTCTTTGTGCCTGGAAAACCAGTTGTTTGCATTCACTAAAAGCTGACTTGTTGTTCCGTTCCATGTTGGGTTAAGACGAAGGAACATCCACTTTTTCACTGTGGTATACACATCTATTTCCTTTTGCATTACTAGTAAATTCGAAGAAGAAACAAGCTGATTCATGAGATCTATACTGAGTTCCTTGAAAAGTTCCACACTTGGATGTCTCATCAAATTGTGAAGAAGCCATTCAAAGCACCTTGTCTTTACAGACTCTAACCCATAGGTTTCTGCTGCTGCATAATAGCCACATACAGTTTTCTCGTTAATTGTTTCCTTCATGTTCTTATCACACTGATACAGTAAGTCCTCTACTTGAAGCAGACAGGCTGCTGCCAGAACTCCTGGAACCTTAAGGGGCTCCCTGAAGACACAGTCATGATTGTACAACGAGCCTAGTGCAAAGTGCAGGGAGTCGACATCTATGTTAGGGTCATTAATCTCCAGGTTAATAACATCTTCCTGAGATTCATTCCCAGAAGCTCTCAACATAGTTGCAAAGTAGCCTGACTGACATAAAAATATTTTGTGTAAACACCATTCTTTCCCCAGAGCGCGGATTTTAATATCACTGCTGTCCCCATTCAGAAATAAAGTTTGGTAAGCATATTCAGATGCGAGCTTAACTTTTTTATGATGGTTTCGGCTCACCAGTTGCTCTAGATTTTCTTCCGGGTCTAGGTGACTGCTGCTATTCTCGGACTCTGGGCCCAAGGAGGGACTGCGGCGCCTTCGTTTATGGCTGTCAGATCCATAACTGGTGCCTGCCTGAGCTCCTGGCTGACACGGATCCGCTATGCCTGATTCCCTGCGTCTCAGGAGCCGACTGCCCACGGACCCCATAGATGAAGTCCCGCAGAACCCCTGAGGACACTATTGCAAAGACTTCCTTGCCATGATATTGCGTGTCCCGTCACATCTGCCTAAGCACTAGTCTCCCTGGGACCCTCTGACAGTTCTAAGCATCACAGAAGCAGCCCTAGAATCTTTATCATTCGCCCCGCCCCTCTATCCATGTGGCCCCGCCCCCTGCCTCCAGTTTCCCCAGGAGTCTGGCCCCTTTGGCAGGGCTCCAGCCTCCAGGCTATCCTTGAGAATGTTTCTCTGTAAGGGAAATGGCTGAAACAAAGGCTTTTGCTCAGAGTGTTACAGATTGTTAACACATTCACACTCCCAGTGTCAGCTTGAGGAGAATCCAATGTCAGCAGTATTGAACACAATCATTTACCTACAACTTGTAGCAATTAAAAAAGATGAACAGTGGTATCTCATTCTTTTATTTGCTTTGGACTACTAGAGTGTTGAGCTCTTTAGAACTTTCTAACACAAAAATTTATTCCAGTGTCATTTTATAGTTTCTCTCTCCGAGTACCAGCTTTTTCTACGATAAGCTCTGGTTCTTTTCTTTGGAAAAAGACATTTGGAAATGAAGATCTGGGTGCTATATGTGATTATCTGTACTAAGGAGGCATCCTTCTGGACCCTCCTGTTGGATGAAACTGTGACATCTTCTTTTTCTGACGATATGGGAGGAGCTTTTCTTGTTGCATTCTCATTGGCTTTCCTCCTCCTGTCCAGCTCATCAGTGTTCACACTACCTTACACTTATATGAGGTCACCACGTAGTCCTCTTGCCTTGTCTTTGTCACTATAGCTTCTACGTGGAATTACCTTACTTCACGGCCTGCGCGGCAAACACATATCCGTATTTCGATTGTGTTTAAGCATATCTTCTCTATTGTGGTAAGGAACCAAAGAATTGTGAAAATTATTATTAATAGTTTTGGAGAAAGGGTTATGTTCCTTGCCCCCTCCTTTCTGTAGTGAATGAAATGACAGGAATGTGGGAGTTTCCTGGCTTACAGGGACATACTATATAAGAAACCCCCTTTTACTAAGAAGCTTAAAAGGCATTTTATAATTTAGGCTAAGCATACAGAGAGACTTTGTAGATATGATTTCTATACATGTGTGTGATTTACACCAGCTCAGGATGGACTACAGTATATTGTGAATGCACAGGTTTTGTACTAGGTTTTGAGTGAAAATGGAAAGTAGACTTGGATTCCCTCCCTTTCCCACACCTGTGAGGAAGAAGGTAAACAACTAGCCAGGTGCAGAGGAAGGGAGGAAAGATTAAGTGGCCTTTCCCTTACCTCTTTCTTTCCCCTTAATGGGCGATTTGCAAACGTTTATCCTCTGACATCAGGTAAGCCCCTCCTATCCTGAAAACGTGATTTATGTATGTACCTCTAGACAAAGGGATGGCAGATGGACACTAACAGATTTTGGGATGTCTTTTAATATGTAAAACAACATTTTCAGCTATTGTGTTACCTTATAAGTTTTAATATGTAACAGTGTTTTTATAAATCTTATAAACAAATGTTAATGATTATGTCATGTTCCCCCCTCCAACCTGTATGTTATCAAGTGTATATAACTAGCCTCAGAGCTATATTGGACACTGCACGATTTGGGTTATCTATGCCTCGTGTTTGTCATATAGCCAGCTTCTTAATAAATCTACTCCTATTAATAAAACCCTCAAAAATTCATTTGGACTTGGTGTCTCTATGTAAACCGGCCGAATGGTACTTTTACAACACTATAAAGTTGCTTATGATTCCCTAATTAAAATGAATATTCTCTTTTGTGACCTCAGTCTTGTGCCTAAAACAGATGCCATCACCGCATATAGAAAACTTTATTGCACTTAGTCATTTACATGCCCACCTTCTCCAGTCAACTGAGGGCAGGAGTCAAATATTGCCATTTTATTAAATTCAACGGTTAGTGAAGGAAAGGGGAGTGTCAAGAATAAGTAAACAAGTGATAATTTTGCAGTTGAGTTTTCTTTACTGGCTTGCTGGTGCTTGATCTCACCCAGCCTGTTTATGGAAACACACGCATCCTCACACAACCTTGAGGAGGTCTTACTACAATTTTCCAGGACAGATCTAGCCCCCAAAACTCTTCTCCAAGTACTGGCCACAGCCAGGGTCAGGTGATCATTAAAGGGTCCAGCCACCACCTGGATACCTAGAGGAAGTTCTTTGGCATTCAGACCCAGTGAGCACTGGGTCACAGGCAAACCTAAGGCACTGAAGATACCTGAATGAAACAAACAGGAGTAATGTAAGAAGGCAAGACCCATTCTTAAAACTTCTTTGCTCCCCTCAATTGTACAATGATGATGATAACAGTTACAAACATATACTTAGAGTTTATTATCTGCCGAAACCTCATCGAGGGACTTGATGAGTAAGAAACATTTGAATTTTCACAACAAAACCTATGAGACAGGAACTACTTGTATTTTACAGTTAAAATAACTGAAGAACAGAGAAGTTAGATAATACAGTGTGTCCATGTCATGGTGCACTTTTGACTGGTCACAGGAAAGCAACAAAAGACGATAGAAATGTGAAATCTGCACCAAATAAAAGGAAAACCCTCCCAGTTTCTATAGGATGATGTGGCAGCATGTGCGCACGTGCAGATGATGATGTAACACTGTGTATACAGCGGAGCAGCCCACGGCCATGCCAGTCGAGATGTGGACGGTACAGAGGAAAGTTCAGTGTGATCTGTGGCTCGCTAAATTTGAATCCGTGACCAAAGTGCAACATGAATATTGGCACGTTTATAACGAAGCGCCGCCACATAGGAATAACATTACTCGGTGGGATAAGCAGTTGAAGGAAACCGGCAGTTTGGTGGAGAAACCCCGTTCTGGTAGGCCATCAGTCAGTGACGAGTCTGTAGAGGCTATACGGGATAGCTACCTAAGGAGCCCTAAAAAATCTGCATGAGCCCACATCGAACTGCACTGAATAGGTATGAAACTGGGAGAGTTTTCCTTTTATTTGGTGCAGATTTCACATTTCTATCATCTTTTGTTGCTTTCCTGTGACCAGTCAAAAGTGCACCATGACTTTAGGGACACACTATATATCTACAGTTACCAGGCTAGTCAAAGCTCCCATCAGGAACTGAATGTAGAAAATGTGAATGAGAGCTAGAGCCATTTTTCTGGTGTGCTACTCCTATCTTGTCCTCTGTAGCATTTTCAGAAAATTAGAGTACATGCTAATATGAGGCAATATCTTCTTGTATTATGAACTGTTTTTATTTATGAACATTTTAAATATGATTCCATAGTAGTCTAGATTTGCAAACTAACTTTTTATGTTATTCATGTATTTGTAATGCCCTTTAGTAGTATAATGTACATAAAATACAATTTTCTGTTTTATTTATGTATTTATTAATTTACTTACTTATTCATTTAGTGAGAAAGTGTCAGAGAGAGAGAGACAGGAATAGACAGATGGAAAGGAAGAGAGATGAGCAGCATCAATTCTTCATTGTATCACCTTAGTTGTTCATTGATTGCTTTCTCATATGTGCCTTAACTAGGGGGCTCCAGCCGAATAAGTTACCCTTTACTCAAGCCAGCGACCTTGGGCTCAAGACAGTGACCATGGAGTCATGTCTATGATACCATGCTAAACAACTCTAACCTCAACCTGATGAGACTGTGCTCAAGCCGGATGAACGCCCACTCAAGCCGAATGAACCCGCTCTCAAGCCAGCGACCTTGGGGTTTCGAACCTGGGTCCTCCGCATCCTAGATCAACACTGTATGTACTGTGCCACTGCCTGGTCAGGCAAGATTTCCTGTCTTAAATGTACAAATTAATGGTAATAAGTATACAGCATTGTGTAGCCATTCCCCCCATTCTATGTTCAGAACATTTTCATCACCTAGAAAAGAAACTACATAAAAGTTAGAAGTTACTCTCCATTCCCTTTTTTCCTGATTCCCTGGAAACCACTAATCTGTTTTTTCATCTCCATGGATTGACTACTCTGGACATGAAATATAAGTGGAATCATATGATATGTCATCTTTTTGTGTCTGGCCTTCTTTTACATAGCATAATATTTTCAAGGTTGATCCAGGCGAATCTTTTTTATTACCAAAGTGTGTCTATTGAATGGATGTATAGAATTTTGAGTATACATTCATCTGTTGTTGGACAGTTTGGTTAATACCTTTTGTCTATTATTAATTAATTATGCTGCAATAAGCATTCATGGACAAGTCTTTATAGGGACATGATTTTGTTTTTCTTGTGTACTTAAATAGGAGTGACACTGCTGGATCACATGGTAAATTAACATTTAAACTTTTAATGGAAATGCCCAACTGTTCTCTGAAAGGAGGCACCAGTTTTGCAACATGTTCACCAGCAATGCGTGAGGGTTCCAATTTCTCCATATCTTTGTTAACGATTGTTTATTATAGCTCTTTGTCTGGGTGTCCAGATATCTCATTGTAATTTCAAATATGCATTTCCTTAATGACTAATGATGTTGAGTATCTTTCCATGTACTTATGCACCATTTGAGTGACTTCTTTGTAAATATACATATTGAAATCCATTGTCCATTTTTAATTGATTGTAGTTTTATTACTGAGTTGCAAGAATTCTTCATGTTCTTAGAATATAAAGCATTGACCTGGAACGTTGAGGTTGCTGGTTTGAAACTCCCGGCTTGCCTGGTCAAGGCACATATGGGAGTTGATGCTTCTTGCTCTTCCCCCCTTCTCTTTCTCTCTGGCTCTCTCTCTTTCTCTCTATCCCTCTTCTCTCTCTAAAAATGAATAAATAAAATCTAAAAAAGAAAGAACATTTCAGAGTACAATGTTGATGCTTAAAAATTACATAAGATGATTTATTTGGATACCTGACAGCAGAATTAACCATTTTGATATAGTCATAGTGTTTAATATGTAATAGATTATTTTTTAAATCAACCTTTTGGGGTTACCTTTAAATAATTTTTGTACACATAAAAATTAAAGGCTATCTTTCAGGTAATTTCTCTGGTAGCATTGACAAACAATTTTAGTCCAACTTGGGTCTTGGGAAAATATAGAAGTAGTGACATTTGTATTTGTTTTGGGACTAACCACAAGTAGACATGCAGAGGGAATTTGGAAATTATAAGACCTTGTAATTTACTCTCAAAACTTGCTGAGAATATAGGGGTTGAGAAGGAGGTAAAATTAAAGTTTGCATTGGGTACAAACAATGAGTAAATATACTATATTGCTGACATAGGGATTGTATCTCCCTATTGGACATCCATACACTCAAGGTACATTTTTGCAGTTCCAGCCCCAGTACCTGGAAGGGAGCTGGGCTGTAACTTGGAAGGAGTGGTTGTGGGACCCCATTGTTGGTGCTGCACTTTTTATTGGTTTGAGCAGGGGTCTCTGCAGGCCCCTTTTCAGTTGTGTCTTCCCTTCCCTTAGGGTTGTGGACATAGGGTTTCAGTGGTGACTCTGGGTGGCAGCGCAGGTCTTTGGGCCAACCAGATCTATAGTGCAACAGGGGTCTATACTGTGAGTTGCCACCATCACACAGGCCCTCCATGTCCTGCGCTATTAGTGGTGTTAGGTGAGAATCCTGGTTTTGCAACAGTGTTGTGAGCCCTTGACCTACTCAGCAAGTAGCTGGGGCCAGACCCCATACACAGCAGGCCTGCTGGCCCTGTGACCATAGTGGATTCAAGCAGGTGAATTGCATACTGTCTATTGGTGGGACAAGGCTGTGAGCCACTGCTATGGTCCTGGGCAAGGGCGGGAAGCATTGCAGTTGTTGATCTTTGGGGTAGTTAAGCATCTGGCAACAAGCACCCTGGGTTATAGTGAAGTTACCATCATCACCTTTGTGTTTCTTCTCTCCCTCAGCACTTCAGGGTCTGTAGGGGGCATACTATGGTGGATGAAGAAGGCTTGATGGAAATTGGAAATCAACAGTGGCATCCTTGTCTGCTTCTTGGTCTTCAGAGTACTGAAGACCACCTGGGAATGGGCAGTGACAGGTGTAAAAGCCCCTGTGGAAACTGGGACAGTTGTCATTGAAGGCATCATCTTTATCAATGTCCTAATCCTCCAGGCTCTGGATAACGTGTAGGGACATGTGTCATTGGTGACTGTCAAAGCCCCATGAAAATGCGGGTGGTCAGCCACAGGGCTATTGTCTTTTTCTACCTCTTGATCCTCTACATTCTGGGAACAATGTAGGGGCATATGGCACTGGACATAGAAGCCCCAGTAGAAGTGGTGGTTGTCAGTGGTGTCTTTATTTGCTACCTGGTCTTCAAAATGAAGAAGACCATGTGGGGGAACACTGTGGGGAATTTAGAAGTCATGGTGGAAGTGGGGATGTTTAGTACAGGTGTCATTTACCTCTTGATCCTTGACTCTCTGAGGGCCATGAAGTTGTGCACATCAGTGGATGCAGACCCCCTGGTGGAAACTGGGGTAGCCATTGTTGTCATCCTTGCCCAACTCTTGGTTGTCACAGCCCCTGTGGGCTATGGCCATGTGAGGGCACATGGTAGCAGATGTAGAAGGCCTTGTGGAACCAGGAGCAGTTGGCAACATAACAACTGCCTTCCACTGGGGTACCCCCTCAGCCCAGTCACATTGGTTACTTCAGTATTCCACTTGCCTGCATCACATTGAGTTCATCTGTCTCGCTGACCCCCACACCTTTTTGGTACTTATAAGGATTGTTATGGGTGGACATTTGATGAGCAAACACATCTTCTTAGGTACCATACCTCCTGGGATGAAACCATACTTTCTTCTTGTTAAACCACTAAACCACTTGACTATGCATCTCACCCTCTTAGCATTATAACCCTCTTAGGGGCCTTTCCCTTGGTGCCTGTGGCTTCAGTGGCCTTGGGGATCATATTTCCATTGAGAATGCCATGCTTGGGGTTTGGGGGGACTCTCCACTTTCCAAAGACACCAGGTGATTTGGCGTGGCTTGAGGGGAAGTTGAGGTAGAAACTTCATGGGGGGTGCCTCTTCTGCTTCACTCATGAGGCCATCTTTAGGGAGAATCTGAGGCAAAGTTAGCCTTCCATAATTAGGGGGAGGGAAAAAGATCTCCAGGCAAGGACCTCATTTTTTTTTTTTTTTTACAGAGGCAAAAAGAGAGTCAGAGAGAGGGATATATAGGGACAGACAGACAGGAACAGAGAGATGAGAAACATCAATCATTAGTTTTTCATTGTGACACCTTAGTTGTTCATTGATTGCTTTCTCATATGTGCCTTGATCGGGGGTCTACAGCAGACCTTGCTCAAGCCAGCGACCTTGGGTACAGCTGGTGAGCTTTGCTCAAATCCGTGCTCAATCTGGCGACCCCGGTGTCTCAAACCTGGGTTCTCTGCATCCCAATCCGACGCTCTATCCACTGCTCCACCACCTGGTCAGGCAAGGACCTCATCTGAAGAGAGTTATAGCTGGGGTAGGAGGAGCAAGGACTCTTGTGACTCATAAGACTGTGTGGTCACCCAGGACAACAGAACAAACACCAAAGTGGACCTGGGATGATGTCTCAATGAGGTCTTAGCTCTGCTTGGGGATGGGTAAGGGTGGAGGGGTGCAATGGGCTCCTGGAACCACCTCACAACACATTAGTCCTTCATGGAGAAGGGACACATTTGACACTATAAGGAGTGGACTTTCTAAAGACCCTTTTGTTTGAGTTGATATGAAGAGAGACTTACTCTTCATCCCTCTCCTTATGTTGAATTGTGCTCATAGCCTTTAAAGGTCACTGTTAAAATATCCTCTTGCAAAATCCAATCCATCTTCTAACCCCACATATAGCTTCCAATGGATAAAATATTTTGTGTAACTAAAATTGAGACAAAAGGACATCCACATGGAAATAAGATTCAAACAGAGATGCTCACTCTTCTTCAGAGGGACAGAGGGGGCCTGCTGGAGCAAGAATACCAATAAGAGGGAGACACTAAATTCACACAGTTTCATGGGTAGTAAAACTTAGTAAGAAAGGAACACTTTTGTAACTATAATATTCTGAAACCCCTTTTGATTACTGTCTTCTTGCATGCATACATAAAGCAATATGTAAGCAGAGTAAAATTGGTTCTTATGATTAATAGAAGATCAAAACATTTTTCAAATAGTTCATGACTATGATCTTCAGTCTAAATTGGGATTCCTCTTTAATTATATAGGAACCATATACACAAAAGTCCTTTCACATTTTCTGTATTTGATCCTTGCACTAACCCTGTATTGTAAAATATCGGTCAGATGATGTTTTAACTTCAGTTTAGCAGATGAGTGAGCTGGTGTCCAGAGAGAGAAAGTTGCTAGTCTTACTTTACATATTAACTATGGATGAATCCTCAAATCTGATCCTAGATAGATTTCATCCAAGATCCACGTCTCTTCCCATTGCAGTTCACTATCCTTTATGTACAGTCCTGTCTTCTATTTCATCTAATATCAGAAGCCAAAAACTTCTGACATAGAGGTTACTGTTTGTCACATAACATCACAGAACCCAAGAAACACCTCTGTCTGGCTTGTATCCCCTGCTCAATCTTTCCACAGTGGTAAAAATTACTCTCTTATCCTCTAATCAGCTACCCCCCCAAAATTATAGTAACTTTCTGCCTGTAGCAGACAAGAAAGCAAACCCCAGTAACAACGCAGGAGCATTTTTCTCATCATGCTGGTGCAGTACAAAATGAAAGAAGAGGATCTTAATTTTGATTTTATTGTTTAAGACACATTTCTTCAGACATCATCTTTTCTAGTTTTTATAACAAACATGAAATGACAGTAACCTTTATTCAGTACCCGTATGTGAAAGTGAGTAAACCACGATTCCAAGTGATCAATGACCTAATCAAGGCTACCCACTAAGTAGTGGCAGAACCAGAATAATTCCTGAAGACTTCTGATCCTCTGGGTTCCAGTCTATTGTGTGGCCCATCAAGGTAGTGCTTGTAGTTTCTCCAGATTTGTCTTTCATGTCTAGTTATCTCTCTTTGTTGCTTCCCACATATGTCATGCTCATTCTCATCTCTGTATCTTTGTTAACTTTTCTCACATTTTCTTAGGGATAGCTTTTATCTTCTTCTCTGTGCAACACCTACCTGCCTTTCTAGCCTTAGTTTTACAACCCCCTCCTACCTACTTTTAAAATTCTCCAGTCCATGTTGATCTCTTTTCTTTTAGAAAAGTAGTCATATGACTTCCAATCAAGATGACAAAGCAGGTAAATGCTGTGCTGACCTCTTTCCATGACCACATAAAAATTGCAGCTAAATTATAGAAAACCATCCTTGAGAATCACCCGAAAAGTAACTGAACATAAATCCTATAACTAAGACTATAAAGAAGAAGCCGTATTGAGACTGGTGGAGAGGTGGTGACACAGAATGGACAAATCCTGCACACACAGTGTGGTGATTAAGAATTGGGAAAAATATTCTGGTTGTTGAGGTCCCCCCTTGAGGAACAAGGGGTCCCCGCTCCACACTCATCCCCCCAACCCAAGCTACCAGTGCCAGGAAGAGAAGTCTCCATAACATCTGGATGTGAAAGTGAGTATTGCATCCAAATGGGACACAGAGCTGCAGGCGACCCTCCCAGGTGATCAATCCTCTTCAAAGGCTTGTGCAAAGACTCACTTACAAACTCACTCAACTACTGAAGATATGCTTTCCAGCACAGGAGTAGCAGCTCAGAAAGTGCCAGGGACATAGGTGGAGAAACTGAATTGACTAGCTTCAGGATGAAGACTGGAGGAGGGGGAGACAGAGCAGCTCTCAAGGGATGGAGGTGCTGACAAGAGTCATTGTTCCAGCCTCAGGAACAGGTGGACACCAAGTCTGAGCTTTCCATTAACCTGGCTAGCACCTTTCATTCCACCCTGGTGCTTCTCTGGGATCCTACTCCACTGAATCATGTCCCCAGCCCAAGGCCATTTCATTGGCTTTTCCACACAGGTGATCTGCCTTGGGCTCATATGGTGGAATTTCCTAAAGTCTCTCAAAGGTTCACAAACTGCAGATAATTAGCAGCTGGCCTCAGCATGCCCTGTACCTCCTAAAACGCAGCCCCAAGCTTGGCACATGTGACAGCTGTCTCAACTTGCATTGTAACTCCCATCAACTGGCTCCAAGCTTGGCATAAGCTGTGGCCAGTGTTGGTTTGGCATGTTTTAACTAAGTAGCCACAGCTTGGCACAGCTGGCTACAGACCTCAGTTCCCATTGTAGTGTCCACCAAATGGCCCCAAGACTGGCACTAGTGTCAGCCAGCTTCGGTTTACAGCATAGCAACTCCTGAGCACCTCCAAGCCAAGCATAAGCAGCAAAAAACCACGTATCACTTTATAGCTCCCAGTGGCAGCTCCAAGCTGGGCACCAATAGCAGCTTGACACATAAATGCCTTATTAAATGCTTTTTAAAAGAAGTAATGAATAAACACTAGAAACTGGGTTATGAATGATACTGCACAGATGAGCTCTCTCTGCTGACTACTCACAGCCAGATTGTGGCTTTAAAATAGAATATTTTCAGCTGAGTGTGTAAACTTGTATTAAAATAAGCTACTGTCTTCCATCCTAACATACAGAATGTCAGAAAAAATGATCTAAAATGCTTTCCATAGTCAAAAGACCATCAATGCCAGAAGCTGACCAAATTAAGGAAGCTTTGACTTGGTGCTTCTTTGAATATTTCACAGGATTATAATAAATAGGTGACACCTATTTGGGAGATATGGTTTCCTATTTACCCAGTAGGAGAAACTAGAAGTCATTTGCATACATCTTTATTATTTTATATATTTATTTTCTTCTTATTCTAAATGTAACAAAAATAAAAAAATACTGCCCATGGTACTTAGTATACATAAACGCATAGGACAGGAATGTACAGGGTTGACTGGTCCCAAAGCACTGACTGGTTTAGTTTGAGCCCTTTCAAATGGACACTTTTTGGATGGTAATACATTTCCCTGTAGCTCAACCTCATCCTTTTTCCTCCGCGATCTCTGTTTCCACCCACACAGCCCTGCAGCTCAATCCTCTTCAGGTACCAGGGATGCTTCTCCAGGTACCTGGCTACACCCCTCGGAAGCCAGGCTCCAAAATACCCTACTGGCCAGAGAGTAGAGTGGAGGGAGAGGAGACTGGCTTAGAGTGTAAACTACTATACAACAAATAGGGTGGTGTGCTGTTAGGGGTGCCAGTACAGCAGTGAAAGAGATGATAGAAAGGACTGATCCCAGTGGGAGGGTCAGCGACAATGGACATCCAAGGCTGGTCCAGCTAATGGGTGGCAGAGATGGCCCACAGTGGCAAAGGCAGTAAAAATGGTCAGAGATCGACAGAGAGGGAAGCCATAAAGAACCCAGCATAGTTGGAGAATGACAGAAACAGACAAAGATTAAGGAAGGGTAAGGAGGGTTAACAAAAAGTGTCAAAACTGGTGATATAGAAAAGGAGTGAGGACTGGCATGAAGTAGGCATCGAATGACAGAGTGAAAAGGGATAAGGAGGAAGGGAGAGGAGAGAAGAAAGGAGGACTAACCAGGAACAACAGCACAGCGAAACTTGGCCACTGTTGGCGGAAACGGGCAATGACTGAGAATGACAGAGACAGCTGGATGATCATGAAAAATGGCGGAAGTGGATGTAAATGGTTGGACAGAGATGGAAATAATGGAGAATGTAGGGTGTGGGCTGTTAACTTGTTACCTATGGTTGTTGGCTGTGTGTGTGGCCTATGGGTTTGGGATCTCTTGGGGGAGTCTTGACTGAATCTTCAATTTTCTCATATATTCCTTTAGCCCTTACCAGAGGCTGAAGTTCCCTCTGAAACTGAGAGTGGCTTACAGCCTTGGGCAAGATACCATATGACAGAGGAAGGCTGATGGACTCTATACCCAACACTCCATACAGGTCCAGCCTCCATGGCTGTGTGGGAGAGGAGGGGAGGGCTGTTCCAGAAAAGCTGCCTGAGGAGCCTGGTGTTCAGCTTCTCCTGAAAATACTATACCTGGAATTGAATGCCCCAAGGTCTCTTCAACCCCAGGGCCATTGAGGGCTTTAACAAATAGAGGCGCTAGCAGTGACATTGAGCCTGGGATTCCCAGAAAGAGGCTGTGGCTAATACCATAAAAAATCCCAGAGCCTGGGATTCCTCCACAGCCTGCCTCCTCACCTCCTTTAGGGATTGCAGTCTGGTTCATGTAGACTTCTCTGTGGTTTTTCCATACCCAAGTTTCTGTTCTCAGACCTGGTTTCCTTTTGATTAGGTCCTCTTGGGATGTCTCTTTTATATGAAAAATAAATCTTTAATTTGAACCCCACTACCCCAAGATGTGGTGACTTCAGCTCTATAAGCATACTGTTAGTTCAAAAAGTGCCCTGGGGCCTGACCTCTGGTGGCGCAGTGGATAAAGCATCGACCTGGGAACATTGAGGTTGCCGGTTCAAAACCCTGCACTTGTCTGGTAAAGGCATATATGGGAGTTGATGCTTCCTGCTCCTCCCCCCTTTCTCTCTCTCTCTCTCTCTCTCTCTTCCTCTCCCTCCCTCCTCTCTAAAATAAATAAATAAAAATAAATTCTTAAAAACAAAAACAAAAACAAAAACAAAAACAAAAAAAACAAAAACAAAAAGTGCCCTGGGAAAGGAACCAAGGCGGGGAGTTGTCATTAGGTGCGCAGAGGTAAGAAGGCAGTTGATTCCGGGCGTGCCAAGATCTGCTCCAGGTTTCACCTAGAAAACTCCACATTCTGGTAGGAAGCTTTCAGGACACAGATGACTGAACCTGGGGCATGGCCCTAGGTCTGACACATTCTTCATTGGCTCAGAAGCCTTTGGAGAAAGAGCTTTCCCTGAGACCTACACTCTGATGTTATTATCAAGACGCACAATAGATGGCAGCAGAGAAGAACTTTTCCTAGTTACCTCCACTCCGGTGTTATTTCCAAAATGTACACAAGATGGCAGCAGATAACAGCCTTTTTCCATCTTTGGGTCTCTGCCCACTGGGCATTGAAATAAGAATCCAGACCTTTGGTATTAAGCTCACTTTGAAATAATGCCTTCTTTAGGCCCTTCACACACTTTTCCCATTTCCCAGATGAGGCAGGGAGAATTACTATGTCCATTTTGCAGATATTTAATCAGAATACTGATTCTAACAGTTCAACGTCCAGATCTGGGTCAAGATGAGCTGGAAGAACACAGACGCACAGTATTCTGAACAAATAGAGTAATACAACTATTCTTTGCAGCTTTGGGTTGAATCTTGGTCATTGTACTTGAAGGAAATCTGCACATAACCTATGGTTCAGCTTGCCATGCACTCAAACTGGTTTATGGAGTGTGACCAGGGCAGGCAGCCGGGATGGCGATAGATCCAGATCCCTATAAAAATGACTTCCTAACTTCTACACTGCCTTTTAAAATATGTTCTTCTGCCCATGAGCACTGGTCTGCTTCTTCCCATGATCCCTTTCTCTGAGGTCTCAGATGACAAGAACTTCCTAGCTGCTCAGAATGGAATCTAAGATGGAGGTTTCTTTATAGGGAAATGCCTGAGCCTAAGACAAACACAGAGTTGACTACTGGCCCTACTACCCACTAGCTGTGTGACTTCAGGCAAAGAAATGGAAACAGTCTCCTCATATGGCATATGGGGATAACTACTCCCTTTTCAGGGTGGCCGTGAAGATTCGGTGAAGTAGTGTGTTATCTCCTTCCCCAACATGTGATCAGCACTCTCCCCCCCCTTCTTTTCTCAGTCTTTTCTTTATCTTTTATGGATCTGATAAATAAAAAAAAATTAGCAAATATTCGCCTTTTAGCGGAATGTGCTCTCCTATTTGTGTCCAAATAGTCAAAGTCTCCTTAAGTACTAACTCTTGCATCTGTGCTAACTTTATCCTCAGGATGGTATTAGCCACAGCCTCTTTTTTTTTTTTTTTTTGTATTTTTCTGAAGCTGGAAATGGGGAGCGACAGTCAGACAGACTCCCGCATGCGCCCTACCAGGATCCACCTGGCATGCCCACCAGGGGCGACGCTTTGCCCACCAGGGGGCGTCGCTCTGCCGTGACCAGAGCCACTCTAGCGCCTGGGGCAGAGGCCAAGGAGCCATCCCCAGCGCCCGGGCCATCTTTGCTCCAATGGAGCCTTGGCTGCGGGAGGGGAAGAGAGAGACAGGGAGGAAGGGGGGGGTGGAGAAGCAAATGGGCGCTTCTCCTATGTGCCCTGGCCGGGAATCGAACCTGGGTCCCCCACACGCCAGGCCGACGCTCTACTGCTGAGCCAACCGGCCAGGGCCCACAGCCTCTTTCTGGTCTTTGTACCCCTGCTCCTCTCCAAAGTCATGGTCTCTGTCTCAGTCCAGGCCAGCATCAGCTCTGATCAGTCTCCTCAGTGTCTCTCGGCTTCCTGTCCCTCTCTCATGCAGTTCAACCTCCACGCTGTGACCAGCTTGATCCTTCTAAATTAGGGATCTAATCCTGTCACTTCTTGTGTATGGAACTACTAATAGCTTTCCCCACTTCCCCAGCCTAGAGAATAAAGTCTGTCATCAGCGCAGTGTTGAGACTCTTTGTCAGGCCAGTTTCTCTCCTGGTCCCATTTATCATACCACCACAATCCAGTCACCTGCCAGGTACCTCAGCTGTCAGCATTAACCTCTATGCTTGGATGATCAATGAGGGCTTTAACAAATAGAGGCGCTAGCAGTGACATTGAGCCTGAATGCGAGAACCTGAATAAAATATAGACTTCAGTGAAAAATAACGCATCAATATTTGTTCATTAATTGTTAACAATTCTGATGAAAAAACTGGAAAGAGAGAAGTTAAAATTCAAATAAGATAAACCTATTGAATCAAACTGGAAACCTAGAGGAAATGAGTGATTTCCTAGTAAATATGAAATTAATAAAATGAACCCTAAAATAAAGAAAATATGAACAGATAAATTACCCATCCAGGGACCTCTTTGCCCTGCTGGTTCTCTTATTTTTCTGGGGTTTCCTCTCCCAGGACAGGGAAGGAACGTGGACAGAGCTCATTAGCAGCTCCCTTATGATCTGACCCCACACAGGCCATCATCTCCCCCATCTGTGTCCTGCCCAGTGAGAACACCTTACTGGAGGGAGCCTCGAGGATTATTGCTTTTTTTTTTTCCTGAAGTTGGAAACGGAGGCAGTCAGACAGACTCCCGCATGCGCCCGACCGGGATCCCCGCATGCCCACCAGGGGGCGATGCTCTGCCCATATGGGGCATTGCTCTGCCACAACCAGAGCCATTCTAGCGCCTGAGGCAGAGGCCATGGAGTCATCCTCAGAGTACAGGCCAACTTTGCTCCAATGGAGCCTTGGCTGTGGGAGGGGAAGAGAGAGACAGAGAGGAAGGAGAGGGGGAGGGGTGGAGAAGCAGATGGACGCTTCTCCTGTGTGCCCTGGCCGGGAATCGAGCCCGGTACTCCTGCACGCCAGGCCAACACTCTACCACTGAGCCAACCGGCCAGGGCGATTATTGCTTTTGATGTGTCAGCTAGGACTTTTTTGATTGCTAGGAACTGGACAAACTTACTGAAGGAAATTAATAATTTTTAAATGGTAAAAATAAATCAATTCTTGCAAGAGGCAAGTTTAAGAGTGGGTTTGAACCTGGCCGGCCCAGGTTCTCACATTGTTGGAGAGGGACCTGGTCCCCCTCCAACCCTCTACCCTGCTAAGTGCCTTTGGGTGGCACCATTCACAGATGCAGTGTTTCTCCCCACATTGAGAACCTTCAGCAACTCTGGGCTGACATCCACTCATCAACCATTCTACGGGGAAGAGACTCTCCTTCCCTTGGGGTCCATGAAAAGCTCCAGTTTAAAAATGCCAATTGGGTACTAAAAATATTAGCGGGAACATTTTGTAAAGTATATGATTTTTTAATCACTCTGCTGTACACCTGAAACTAACACAAAATATTAAATGAAAAAAAATGAATACACACATGTGGAAACAGTGGACAAGTGTGGCGGTTGCCGGGGAGGTTGGGAGTGGGAGCTGGAGGAGGGGAGGGGGAGAAATGGTGATGGAGACTTGGTCTGGGGTGGTGAACACACAATGCGGGGACAGATGATGTGTTGTAGAACTGTGTACCTGAAACCTGTTTAACTTTTTTATTTATTATTTATTTATTTATTTATTTATTTTTTTTTGTATTTTTCTGAAGCTGGAAACGGGGAGAGACAGACAGACTCCCGCATGTGCCTGACCGGGATCCACCCGGCATGCCCACCAGGGGCGACGCTCTGCCCACCAGGGGGCGATGCTGTGACCAGAGCCACTCTAGCGCCTGGGGCAGAGGCCAAGGAGCCATCCCCAGCTTCCGGGCCATCTTTGCCCCAATGGAGCCTCAGCTGCGGGAGGGGAAGAGAGAGACAGAGAGGAAGGGGGGGTGTGGAGAAGCAAATGGGCGCTTCTCCTATGTGCCCTGGCTGGGAATTGAACCCAGGTCCCCCGCATGCCAGGCCGATGCTCCACCGCTGAGCCAACCGGCCAGGGCCTGTTTAACTTTTTTGACTAGTGTTACCCCAATGAATTCAATAAAATAAATAAAAATAAAAAATATCAAAAGATGTGTTTGGCCCGGTTTAGGTTAGTTACATTCTCATCCTTTATTCCATCAGAGCACTCAGAGGATGGAATGTGGGATTAGCTGAACACGGAGACAGCCCTTTGAAACTGCTTAGCCTGGAAACAGGCTAAGATGAATCTCTACAGGAAGGCTGAGGTGCTGGATTTGGACGCGAGAACAGATTCGGGGTGGGGAAAGCAGTAGATTCCACATCACTGCAGAGGTATGGAATCTGAAACTCCAGAAAGGAAGGGGTTCCCTTCGAACCAGGAGCGGCAGCCACCGATCTAAGTTATCTTCCTATCCTCCCACAATGGCAAGAAGCAACTTCACTTACTGAAAAGGCAACGTTTACGGTTAGTGGTAAACTGTAAGCATTGGGTTCTCGTATCCCCATCTCTTTTGAAAAGACATATAAAAACCATCACAACCTATTTTGAATTTAGATGATTTGTTTAATAAACAGCATGAATCCAAAATAATTTTGTACAATGTATCCTGACCAAAAGAATGCTTTAATTTCTTGAAATAGCCTTTCTCCATAAGAAAAAGCAGTTAAACTGATTTAATGAATAAATGTGGGAACTTGACTTTCCTGGACTGGCATCCTGGCTCTTGCCAGAAGCTGGGAATTTCAGAGCAACTCCTTTCCCTATACACTTTTAGGGTGTTTTGCCAGTGAAATGAATTCGTGTGAGACTTGGAAAGAAGGGGAGGCCAATATTCTAATGGTCAGGGCAGTCAGACACAAAGATGCTAAGGTGCCTGGTGTACTCCAGCTTTTTCTCAGTCTCCTCCACTGCATATCCAGCTCATCCTCCTGGTTATTGGCCCAGCTGACTAATTTGGGCAGTTAGGTACTTGGCATCAGGTCTACTATGGCTTTGGCTTCCACAAACCTTTCCACATGACCACCTTCGCACCCACTTTGGCAAACAGATATGTAGGGATCCTCAGGTTTTTCAGCAAGCTCCACCCTGTCCAGCAGTACCAGCGCTTCAAGTACAAATGCTTAGGATAGTTCAATTCTTTGGTGCCTCCCTTCTAGACCTTCCATTCCCAGCTTGTCATATACCTATGTAAGCTTGAATGCTGTATTAAACCACTTGTTTCCATAATACCTGTCTCTGTATTCCTTTCTAAATCCGACATGAATATTCGGTCAACCACTACCACCACCATTCCAAGAATGAAAAGGTGGAGCTGTCAGAGACCTGCTTCTAATGTAGAATGTGTGTGTGTGTGAGTGTATGTGTGTGTGTGTGTGAAGGAGGGTGGAGGCTAGGGCTGCTAGTAATGTGGTTACATCTATTTCCATCAAGATGCTGTGAGAAGAAAACTACTTCATCTATCTCTAGGCCAAGAAGCATAGGTACTATCAGAACTAATCAAATAGAACCCATTATCCAATGTAAGCCATATCCATTCATTCTGAAAAAAACTTATGGGTTGTGACACTATTTGACCCTGTGGTCAAAGGTTTGAGGTAAAGAAAATAATTACAATCTCTAGGGCTCTTTTTCTGTTCAGTCTCAGCCATTGTTTCAGGATAATCGTTGTGGAGGCTGCACGGCCATTTCAGGATCTTTCACTAGTTTCAATGTGACTTACATATTTTACAAAGTTCTTTTGTGTCTTTTGGTTTTGAAGCAATTTTATAAACCTAAGACAGCGCTATTGCTCTATACTGAAGGGATACAAGTCACACTTCTTAATGTATTTTCAGCATAAGTAAAATACTTTTGTTCTGTAAACTATGGCAAAGTGTTACTGAAAGAAATCAGATTCCAGGAGTAAATTTTAAAACAAGCAACTCATTTTATTGCTCTTAAATTTTATTAATGCTTCAGTTTGTACATCATTTAAAACAAGATATGTGCTTTAAAAGGCATTCTTATACATAAACAGATCAAGGGACCATTAAGTAATTTATCCCTAAAGCATGCACATCATTTTTTTTCAGTCGTGTTTAAGAAAGGGAGATCAACTTTAAGTCGTTTTCTTTGGATTAAAGGTATTTGGAAATTATTATTCAGAAATGCCAAATGTTTTCCTGGAACAAATGTGTTTTCCAATAGGAAATGCTGACGCAATTAAAAGGCTTACTGATGATAAACAGAACTGAAAAACATTTGTACTATGCATGATCACGAGGAAAAGACTTCTAGTGGATCTAAAGTACATATGATATAAATGAATCCGGTAACATGAATCAAAAGGTTTAGACTGAAGAACAGATAGCATGAGCTAGATTATGTGACACATATATATTCAAGGCACATCACTAGGTAACAAGGTGACTAGGCTTTATTGACTAATTTGTTCTTTCATTTGGAAGAGTCAATTCTATAATTTAATTTCCACTTACTGGCCCTTGTTGATAAATAAACGCATTTAGATCTAGGGCAGCAAATGTCCTTTCAGAAACACAAAGTACATACTAGCTAACAGATGTCAGAGTAGCCGAAGCAGTATGATTACACTCCAGTTTTCTTACAAGGCATTTAAATGAATGTTAAACTATTTTGTATTGTTTCTATGCATCATACTGCCTCCTTTCGTTTCACAAAAGAATTATTCAAAACTAGGCAGTTAAAGAATTTATTAAACCACAAAGGATTCTCAGACCATTATTCAACAGCAGTCAAACCCAAATCCTGGAGTTGACGTTGACTATATTCTGTTTGGGTTTTTCCCAGACTGGAAAAAAAAATTCCCACACTACCTCCCTTCATACAGCTAAAATGCCAGCATATTATTCATTGTGGTTCTCTTTTTTTTTCTTTGGTGAGCCAGAGGAATTTGCCTCCCCACTCCCTCCACTACGTATTCTATTGACTATACAATTACCCTAAATATCAACTGAAGAAAACTGTATAAAAAACCCATAACCTTTAATAATATTTAAACCATCCTCTTCTCAAATCAATTGCAATTGGGAAACAGACAATACCAAGCTCTGTGAGGTTTGTAAATGGTCAAAACTTTCTTCATGAAAGTGAACTAACAGGTCAAAGCCGATGTGCTTCTAATGGGCTAGCAAACTGTTCTCCATATGACTGAGATAAAATGTCTAATCCTGTACTTATTTGGGCTCCTAGAAGCATGCAGCACCAACAATTTAATTACCATTCCCCCAATAATAACGATTCTCCATTTACATTGTTTTCAAGCACCGAAAACTCTTCAGGAGCAAAAGCCAAATCTGTCTCATGAATCCTTTTGTGCGCACATACAAAGTTCACCTCTAGTTACAGGAGACATTTTGTAAGACTGGTGCTTTCCACCTTGGTGATAGCTTTGTGCAATCACAAACAAAAATGTTTCTCTAAGGAGATGACAGTGGTTGCCCAAAGAAATGAAAAGCCTATTAAGGCTACTGCTGGAATAAATGGTTCAATCTGGTGTACTGGAGTAAACTGGTTGACAGGACAAAGATCAATCTGGATGCATTGTATAAGATTAAAAACAGAAAAGAGAAAGAAGAGGATGTAAGAGACTGGCAGACACCATCTGTCAGTATCAAAAGGCTTAATTCACATGGAGCTTTTGGCTCCTTGTTCTCTGATATCCTTGGTTAACAATAACTATTTCTTCTTTACTTGTTCACACAGGTTGGCCATGTAAATCCACCACAGAGAGGTGACACGATGATGTAGATGAACACCTGGAGGAAGGAGGAAAGCAAATTTTATTTCTCGACTCTATCATTAGCTCCTAAATAATATTTAAAGCAGTGTAAAGACCTATGAAAAATACTAGTTCCTTCAGAGTGGCAGTTATGTAATAATACAATACACTAATCTAGTATTTTCAAAGAGAAGAGTTCAATTAGAAGTATTCTTTCTGATATAATTATTACCGAATTGAATTCTACTATGCTTTCCTCAGTGGGAGAGAAAGCAGTGGGGTTGTTTCTCTTTGCTAAAAACTAGGAAGAATCCAGCAAGAATCCAGCTAGATGAGCAACTCTTACTGATGTATCATTAACAGTCCTGAAGACCACAAATTATAATTCACATGAAACATGATTTTATGATTAAGTACATTCTTAGGTTTTACATATGGGTTAATTTTTCATGATTAGGATAAAAAAAATTAAAAAGCATGAGTAGAGAATCTATATTTATATTGCCCATGAGCAAGAATGTTACTAACCTTTCAGTGAATGACACAATAATTATAATTACCAGAGCAAAGGAAAGCTGATGCTAAAAGACAGTAAAAACACTAGTCCTTTTATAGATGTCTTATCTCTTTAGAGTATTGCAATTTTAAATTATGATATTTTTAATAGCATATGTTTGCTGACGTTACTACACTTCAAAAAAACAGATTTATTTTAAACATTAGGTTCATTATATTACATTAGTCATTTTGTTTTCCTTTAAATTATATTTTGAGATCTTTAAGTAACTGATTTCATTACTTGCATGCTTGGGGGAAAAGTTTATAAATTCCATGCCTCTTCCAAAAGTCATGAAAGTGTTTTGCCTTATTTCTCTACAAATGTTGGTGGGGGTGGGTTACAGAAAATCCTGGTTACCAATGAATAGGTAAAATTATTCACATCTTATTCATTCATTCACACACACACATACACACATTCTGATTTGATATAAAGTTGACTGTGAGATGAAATGTAAGAACTTTGAAAGCTGAAGTACAATACGTTAGATGAAAATACCGTTTGGCAAAGATCGACGCTGCATATACAGTACTGTTCTGTGTGTAACAAGTAATCAATAAATACAATGTGAATTTAACAATAAACCAGCTTCACGAATCCATCTAAATTCCCAGCCCAAAGAAGAAACAAAGCTGGAGCCTAGAATATGCCACCTGACAATCCTGAGCAAAAAGACATTTAAGGCCATGACACAATTTTCTTTTTTTTTTTTTTTTTTTTAATAAATTTTTATTAATGTTAATGGGATGACATTAATATTTCAGGGTACATATATTCAAAGAAAACATGTCTAGGTTATCTTGTCATTAAATTATGTTGCACACCCCTCACCCAGAGTCAGATTGTCCTCCGTCACCCTCTGTCTAGTTTTCTCTGTGCCCCTCCCCTCCCCCTAACTCTCTCCCTCCCTCCCTCCTGCGTCCTCCCTCCCCCCACCCCTGGTAACCACCACTCTCTTGTCCATGTCTCTTAGTCTCGTTTTTATATTCCACCAATGTATGGAATCATGTAGTTCTTGTTTTTTTCTGATTTACTTATTTCACTCCGTATGATGTTATCAAGATCCCACCATTTTGCTGTAAATGATCTGATGCATGACACAATTTTCAACGTAAGACCAACAGGTCTCTGGCTGCCCTTCTGTTACACAGGTGCAGCTGTCTGAAGTGAGACAACAGGGGACGAGGAAAAGTGGAGCCAAGTCAGTACCTGCTCTGAGTTAATGTTGGACTTCTGCAGATGACAAGGGAAGAGGGTGGGAAGGCTGCTTTGCCCTGTCAGCAACCGCCCTCAGAGTAAAGCATGCCTCCTCCTTAGAGCAGCAGCTTTCAAACTTATGATTCAGGACTACCTTATACTCTTAAAAATTAGAGAAGACTCAAGAGAGTTCTTACTTAGGGATGTTATAATGATCAACACCGTATTAGTAATGGTATTTTAAAAACAGCTATATAATTCACTTAAAAATAAAAATAGTAAACCCACTACATATAAAAATAATTATACAGGCCCTATCCGGTTGGGTCAGTGGTAGAGCGTTGGCCTGGCGTATAGGAGTCCCAGGTGCGATTCCCGGCCAGGGCACACAGGAGAGGTGCCCATCTGCTTCTCCACCCTTCCCCCCTCCTTCCTCTCTGTTCTCTCTTCCCCTTCTGCAGCCAAGGCTCCATTGGAGCAGAGTTGGCCCGGGCACTGAGGGTGGCTCTGTGGCCTCTGCCTCAGGCGCTAGAATGGCTCTGGTTGCAACAGAGCGATGCCCCAGATGGGCAGAGCATCGCCCCCTGGTGGGCGTGCTGGGTAGATCCCAGTCGGGCACATGCGGGAGTCTGTCTGACTGCCTCCCCGTTTCCAACTTCAGAAAAATACAAAAAAAAAAAAAAAAAAAAAGAAAGAAAAAAAAATAACTATGCATATTTCTGAGAGGTCAGTTTTGTGTCAGATGGTATTGGTATTATAAATTTATCTCATATAGCTGGGGACAATAAAATACAGCCCATGGCCTGTGAGCTAAGAATGGTTTTTATACTCTTAAAGGGTTGCTTAAAAGTAAGAATATGTGACAGAATGAATGTGGCCCACAAAGCCTAAAATACTTATTATCTGCCACTTTACAGAATGTTTGTTGGCTCCTGACCTACAGCATACAGAATAATCAACAAACTATTACAACTAATAAGAGTTATGCAAATTTGCCTGACATAAAATACATCAATTAGAAAATAACAGCAATAGAAAATGAAATCAACTAGAAAACAGAAACATAATTAGAAACTATAGCATCAATTGAAAATGCACTTTTTCTTAAGTGAGAGGGGAGAGGGTGAGACAGATTCCCACAGGCTCCCTGACGGGCAGCCACATGGCAGCCCCTGTCTGGAGCTGATGCTCCAAACAATTGAGCTATTTTTAGCACCTGAGGCTGACACTTGGACTAATCGAGCTGTCCTCAGCACCTGGGGCAAACACTTGAACCCATGGAGTCACTGGCTGCGAGAGGGGAAGAGGGTGAATAGGGGGAGAGGAAGGGAAGAGAAGCAGATGGTCGCTTCTCTTGTGTGCCCTGACTGGGGATTGAATCTGGAACGTTCATACGCAGGGCCAACACTCTATCCACTGAGCCAGCAGGCCAGGGCTGAAAAGGCAATTTTAAAAGAATCCCATTTCAGTAGTGACAAAACATTCAACATCCAGGGATATCTGGAATGATTTGCACAACTCCTTACACATAGGAATTCTAAATAGGAATATGGGGTTTAAGTAGAGGTGGTATTTTCAATGTGACTTCATTGGAAAACCGCTGCTTGTTCATGTGTCACTATGAGAAGTTATATGTAGCTCATTTTAGAGTGCTAATTAATAGAGAAAATCCTAGCACCTAATTTCTTATAGATTAAAAAATAAAATCACACACAAAAAGGACAAAAACTTACAATTGATACAATGATGATGATGACAGTGAGCTTGAGATTCTTCATACACATGGCTCGGGCAAGATTTCTGCTGGTTGTTTTGAAGGTGACAGACTAGGGAAAAAAGCATGAATTGTTTGAGACCTGGAACTGAGTACATGACTGATTTATAGCAACACCTCCAAAATATTTACTTTCGTGAATTCGGTTAAGTCACAGTGCTCTTTATCCCTTCACTCTCTTCCCATGTAGAGATGGCCATTTATAATCACTAGTTCCCGAAAGCAGAACTCTGTCAGCTCTATGGTAAACAGCATGAGCCATTTGCAAAGGCTTCTCTCCATTTTCTTTTTTTTTTTTTAACTTTTTTTTTTTTTTTTTTTTTTTTTTTTAGCAAGTGAGACACAGAGAAAGAGAGAGAGAGGGACAGACAGACAGGAAGGCAGAGAGATGAGAAGTATCAGTTCTTCATTGCGGCAACTTAGCTATTCATGGATTGCTTTCTTGTATGTGCCTTGACTGGGGGTTGGGGGGGATTGGGCAGACTCCAGCTGAGCGAATGTCGTTGGGCTTCAAGCCAGAGACCTTTGAGCTGAAGCCAGTGATCATGGGGTTATGTCTATGGTCCCACACTCAAGCCAGCAACATCATGCTCAAGCTAGTGAGCCTGTGCTCAAGCCAGAAACCTCAGGGTTTTGATCCTAGGACCTCTGCATCCCAGGATGACACTCTATCCATTGCACCACAACCTGGTCAGGGGCTTCCCTCCTTTTTCTTCTTCACCATAGCCATGCACGAGATGTCAAGCACAAGAAGTGGTTCTTTCTGTCAGTAGAAAAACCTTATCCTCTTTATGCTTCCAATAAGAAAGGCTCCTTCTAAGCCAGTTGGCTATGAACACATTTGCCTATTCTGCCCAGCATAGTCCTGGGATTTTGGAACATAAAACCTGCTCAATTTCCATAATATGTGTATTTACTTATATGAGGGTCCAAACCCAAAAAACTTCATGCCTTCAGTTATCCATTTTTTTTTTGTATTTTTCTGAAGTGAGAAGCAGGGAGGCAGAGAGACAGATTTCTGCATGCATCTGACCGGGATCCATCCAGCATGCCCACCAGGGGGCGATGCTTTGCCCAACTGGGCCATTGCTCCATTGCAACCGGAGCCATTCTAGCACCTGAGGTGGAGGCCATGGAGCCATCCTCAGCACCTGGGCCAACTTTTGCTCCAGTGGAGCCTTGGCTGTGGGAGGGGAAGAGAGAGATAAAGAGAAAGGAGAGGGGGAAGGGTGGAGAAGCAGATGGGCGCTTCTCCTGTGTGCCCTGGCTGGGAATCGAACCCGGGACTTCCATATGCTGTGCTGACGATCTACCACTGGGCCAGACGGCCAGGGCCTCCATTTGCTTTTGAAACAGCAACTTCTCAATATCTACTGAGCCATTCCTACCCAAACAGAAGCAGTTCAAAACAAGCAAACAATAAAATTTCTTAATAGCCTAGGAATTCTATTCTTAGGTTTATACCAAAATAAAAGTGTATGAACAAGTTCACCAAAAAACATATACAAAAAATATTTCCAACTGTACTATTTGTCTTATCTCAAAACTGAAAGCAACCCAAACACCCATCAACTGTACTGTGTAGTGAAGAACTTAAATTTGCCCCCAAAGGAGTCTGACTTTTGCCTTGAGCTCCTGGGAAGTAAAATCTTTGCTTGCCTAGGGTATATGGGCTACTACCAAATAGCAACAATGTGATTTAGGGTAGGGACTAGTCACTACCAAATGACCAACTAACTATATGATTTAGGATAGAGGCTTTGGGTCACACATAGAGAAGCTGGAGACGAAAGATTAACCAGGTTAAGTGGGTAATCAGTGAACTGGGCCTACATAATAAAATCTCAGTAAAAACCGAACACCAAGAGTTGGGCAAGCTTTCCTGCCTGACAACACTCTACGCATGTTGTCACACAGCTATGCTGGGAGACTGACGTATTCTAACTCCATGAAGACAGGTCAACAGAAATTCTGGGTTTGGTACCTCTCCAAACCGCCCCCCCACGTGCTTCATTGCCTTGGCTGAGCTTAATCTGTATCGTCTGCCTATAATAAATCATAATGGTGAGTATAACAGCTTTCATGGACTTCTGTGAGTCCTTCTAGTAAATGATCAAACCTGAGAGTGAATTTGGAAATAAACTTGCAGCTGGGTGTCAGATGTGAGCGCTGTCTTAGAAACTGTGCCCTTTAAACTGAAGGGTTCATAAATTTCTCAGCTGCCTGAACACTTTGAAATTACTCACAAAATTATAATAAAGATTTCAAGAAATATGAACATAATGTGGATAAGAAAAAGTAGCGAGCATTAAAACTAATAGGCCTAAATATACTCATGTAATTCATTAGGCTGGGGTACAGAGGCCTCTGCAATCCTCAAGTCAATATTTAACCATTCACAAATCAACTATTTTTTAAATGTTATTTTATTTAAATTAAATTTATTGGGGGTGATATTGGTTAATAAAAGTATATAGGTTTCAAGTGTACAATTCTGTGATAAAGATGGAATTTTTAAAGCCCTCAATGAATCAAACAGAAGGCAGAAAAAGAGGAAGAAGGGAACAAAAAACAGATGGTGAAAATAGGAAACAAATGATCAAAATGATAGATTTAAAACCTTCAAGGAAAACTGCAGGCAGAGACTGCTTCACTAGTGAATTCCTCCAAACAGCTAAGAAACAGATAATTCCAATAGTACCTAAACTCTGTTGGAGGATAGCGAGAGAGGTAAGACTTCCCAACTTGTTGGATGAGGCCAGCATATCCCTAATGCCAAAGTCTAAAAACAGACCCACACACATCCTTTATGAACCCAGATGCAAAATTCCTAAACAAAACAGTATCAAACCCAATAAGGTGTTATATAAAAAGGATAATATACCATGACCTTGCAGGAATGCAATGTTGTTTTAACATTAAAAACAAATGTTAACTAATTATGTTACATTCAGTAATTGTAGCTAACAAAGAAGAAAAACCATACAAGCCTCTCAATAGATGGAGAAAAACATCTGGTGAAAATCATGAATAAAACTCTCAAAGGAGGAACTGAAGGGAATTTCTTCCACTTGATAAAGGATATCTAACTTAAAAAAATCTGCAGTTAACAATATAAGTAAAAACACTGATTTTTTTTCCACACATGATGTACCACACACAAGAATTTCCACTGTTACTACTTGTATTCACTATTGTGTAGAAGATTCAAGCCAGTGCAATACGGCAAGGGAAATAAGTAAAAGGCAGGAATCTACAAAAATGCTCTCAGGACTAATAAGTAAATTTTGCAAAGTTGCAGGATATAAACCAGGCAATATACAAAAATCAATTTCATTTTTTTTTGAATTTCCAAATGAGTATTTAATTCAGAGGTATGGTTTTTTTTGTCTTTTTCCCCTTGAGATCATCCACTCCCAACACCTGCATTGCAGTAGCAGTTTATTTTTTTCTATTTTACTTTTTAAATTAAATTATTGGGATGACATTAGTTCATAAGATTGTACACACAGACACACACAGACACACACACACATCTCTCTCTCTCTCTCTCTCTCTCTCTATATATATATATATATATATATATATATATATATATATATTTTTTTTTTTTTTTTTTAAGTGAGATGAGGGGAGATAGTGAGATAGATTCTACATGCACTCCAACCGGGATCCATCCCACAACCCCTGACTGGGGCTAATGCTTTAATCAACCAAGTTATTTTTAGTGCCTGAGGCTGACACTGGGACCAACTTAGCTATCCTCAGCTGGGGCTCACGCTTGAACCAATCGAGCCACTGTGGGAAGGGAAAAAGGAGAGAAGGAGGAGAGAGAGGGAGAGAAAAGCAGATAGTCGCTTCTCTTGGGTGCCCTGACAAGGAACTAAACCCGAGATATCTGTGGACGTTTCTTCTTCATTCCCAATTTGGATGCCTTTTATTTCTTTCTCTTGCCTCATTGCTCTGGTGAGGACTTGCAGTACTAAGTTGAATAACAGTGAGAGTGGTCATCCTAATCTTCCTGATTTTAGAGAAAAGCTTTGTTTTTCAGCATTGAGTATGATATTAGTTGAGGGTTTGTCCTACTGGTCTTTATCATGTTGAGGTACTCTTCTTTTATACCTATTTTATTGGGTGTTTTAATCATAAATGAATGCTGAAACCTATCAAATGGTTTTCTGTATTTATTGATAAGATCATATTATGTTTTTCACTGTCTTGTTAACGTGTTGTATTGTATTGGTTGATTTGTACATGTTGAATCATTCTTGTGCCCCTGCAATGAATCCCACTTGATCATGATGTGCTTTTTTTTTTTTTTTTTTGTATTTTTCTGAAGTTGGAAACGGGGAGGTAGTCAGACAGAATCCCGCATGTGCCCGACCGGGATCCACCCAGCACGCCCACCAGGGGGCGATGCTCTGCCCATCTGGGGCGCTGCTCTGTTGAGACCAGAGCCATTCTAGCGCCTGAGGCAGAGGCCACAGAGCCACCCTCAGTGCCCGGGCCAACTCTGCTCCAATGGAGCCTTGGCTGTGGGATGGGAAGAGAGAGACAGAGAGGAAGGAGAGGGGGAGGGGTGGAGAAGCAGATGGGCACTTCTCCTGTGTGCCCTGGCCGGGAATTGAACCTGGGACTCCTGCACGCCAAGCTGATGCTCTACCACTGAGCCAACCGGCCAGGGCTGTTCTTTTTTTTTAAAATGTATTATTGTATTCGATTTGCTAGTATTTTTAGGATTTCTACATCTGTATTCATCAGATATATGGGTCTGTGGTATTCTTTTGTTTGTTAGAATTCACTAACAAAGCTATCTGGTCCAGGACTTCTGGGTTTTTGGAGGTTTTTGATGGTTGTTTCAATATCCTTATCATTGACTGGCCTACTTAGATTTTTCAGTTATTCATGATTCAGTCTAGGAAGGTTATATATTTCTAGGATGTTATCCATTTCTTCTAGGTTATTGAATTTGGTGGCATATAGTCTTTCATAGTATTCTAGTATGATCTTTTGTATTTCTGTGATATCTGTGGTAACTTCTCTTTCATTTTTGATTTTACTTATATGAATCTTTTATATTAGCAATAAAAATTGGAAAATGAAACTTAAAAATTTACAATAGGATACAAAAGCATGAAATTGTCAAGGGTAAATTTCACAAAATATGTGCAAGACCTGTATACCAAAAATTACAAAATATTATTGAGAAAAATTAAAGAAATCCTACTCCAAAGCAGAAATGTGCCATTTTATGGATAGGAAGACTCAATACTGTCAAGATACTAATGTTCCCTATATTGACCTATAGATTAAATGCCATCACAATCGAAGATATAAGATTTTTTTAAAAGAAGAAAATTAACAAGCTTACTGTGAAATATAAATGGAAATGTTAAGTACCTAAAATACCAAAGATAATCCTGGAGAACACAGTTGGAGGACTTAGGCAATTTTAAAAAGCTACAGTTATTAGTGTGGTATTGGCATAAAGGTAGACAAACAGATCAATGAAATAAAACAGAGAAATCAAAATTAAAGCTCCACAGAGGAGAATTTAGAAACAAATTTTGGTAGGTAGATTTATACAATTGAATAATAGGAAACAGTAAAAAAGAATAAATTATTACTATATCCAACAATGTGGATGAATCTTACAGGTACAATGGTAGGCAAAAGAGGCCAGACACAGAAGAGTACGTAACATGATTTCATTTCTATACATTTTTTTTTGTATTTTTTTTTCTGAAGCTGGAAACAGGGAGAGACAGTCAGACAGACTCCCACATGCGCCTGACCGGGATCCACCCGGCACGCCCACCAGGGGGGGACGCTCTGCCCACCAGGGGGCGATGCTCTGCCCCTCTGGGGTGTCGCTTTGTTGCGACCAGAGCCACTCTAGCGCCTGGGGAAGAGAGAGAGAGGAAGGAGAGGGGGAGGAGCGGAGAAGCAGATGGGCGCTTCTCCTGTGTGCCCTGGCCAGGAATCGAACCCGGGACCTCTGCACGCCAGGCCAACGCTCCACCACTGAGCCAACCGGCCAGGGCCCATTTCTATACATTTTAAGAACAGGCAAAATACTGTCAAGGGTGATGCAAATCAGAAAAAGTTCTCTTTTGGGGATTATTAACTGGAAGGAGCTTGAGCAAGCCTTCTGAGGTATAGAAAATGTTTCATATCTTGACGTAGGTAGTATTACAATGGGTATAGAGATATAAAAATAACTGAACTGTACACTTATTAAAAGTAATATACTTGCTGTACTTCACTGTATATATGTTATTCATCTAGAAAGAGAGACATCTGTGAGTTAATGAGCCCTTTTTGTTATTCTAGAACATGTTAAAATTAAGAAGACTTTTATTTGGAAAGTACAGACTATACTAATACTGGTCAAACGCAGACCATTCCGATATTAATTTTAGGATTAAGAATAACTAAAAGATGGACTGGAAGTACCAAAGAAATTAATTGGTTTGCAGATCTGGGATTAGATAATTCTTTGCCTTCTTTACACCCCAGCAATAGTTATAAAGTGAGCTATTATGGAACCCTGGGGTTTTGACTTCCTGTATGGTGCCACCTTTCCTTCAATTACCACGTTTTGATGAAAGAAACTGTTATCCTTCTAAGATCAACTGTTAACAAATGTCCCTGTAAAACTAACAATAAACATTTAAATAGCTCTTACTTTTTACCAGACACTGTGTTAGGCACTTTGCATGCATTATCTAATTTAGACCTAAAAACACTATTAAGTAGGTACATCTCTATTTTACAGATAATGACCGAGGCATAGCTAAGTAACTTTCTTGAGGTCATACAACTAGTTAGTGGCAGAGATGGGATTTAATCCTAGGTCACCCAACTCTAGAGCCTGTGCTATTAACTACTACAATACAGCTGCCAGTAGGAATGAACATGAACACTTATTGATCTGTTTCAAGGTGTAATCTGCATTTCAATTTGTGAGGGTGCAGGCCCAAGTTGTAACTGATCTCTGCCCTCTTTCTATTCACCCTATATTATCATCTTTCCTCAAAACTTTCACCCACTAAGTGAAGAATGCAGATTCACATAATTGTAGCATAACTAGGTCACAGGGACACACTGACTCCTGAAGACTCAATGGCCCTTCCCAAGCTCTGTCTCTTGTTTGATAAAAGGAAAGTTCAAGCTGTCACAGTAAGCAAGAAAGTGACTAAACTGTCCAGGTTTCAGGATTCATACTGGGCCACAAGTGGCCTGAAAATTTCTATTTTCATGTTTTTCAAAATGAACAGAAGCGAACAGACTGGTATGTGCAGCTGAGGTGCTCAATTATATAGGCATCAATCCAAAGCTTAAAAATGTTTCTGTAAACTGAGTATGTTTTCTAAACCAAAGCTTCCTTAATGGCTATTAATGGGTCATGTTTTCTTTTTTCTATGCCTCATTGTTATCCTCATAATCACAATGTAATCACATAATGGAGGTCAGAACAAAAAATACTACAGTAATGAATTTAAGACATTTCCTTATTAAATTAGCCATTTATCAGCTTCTCTACTTTACATCCTGAAAAAAATGATCATATCCCGTACTTACCGAATCCACGAGATTTTCTGTTTTATCTATCAATAATTCCAATCTTTCTCCTCGCTGGGCTACCAGATCTAAAAATATTGGAAAAACAGAAAATATCATTTTTATATTAAAGATGTGCTATTTTGTCTTGTTTTAAGCCAAATCTGATTTCAATTATAGTTCGTACTCTTGACAACTCATATTTACTAGAGGAACATTTCTATGTTTAAGTAATAAAAGACTTTAGTAAAGCTTATCAACTAAAGTAGGGGCTGGCATTTTTTGTTTGTTTGTTTTCTGTAAAGGGCCAGATACTAAATATTTTAGGCTTTGTGGGCCAGTCACAATCATTCAACTCCATCAGACATAGACAATATGTAAACAAATAGGCATGACAATGTTCCAAGGAAACTTTATATATAAAAAAGTAGGCCATATTTGATCCAAGGGATGTAGTTTGCAACCCTCTAAATCAAGGATATAATCTGAGCATGAAAAAAAAGATACCAAAATGGGAAAGAGTTGGACACTTCACGAATTCTGGTGTGAGGAGCTCTACAAAACCTCTCTCCAATAAAACAACTATAACTGGTCAAAATTACAAAAATAAACAAATAAACAGCAACACCATTCAAAGTCTCTGAAAACTGTGAATGTCCTAAGGACATACAGCAAGTGAAGAAACATTTATACAAGAAAATCAACTAACTCTCAGTAGGAACAGTGAGAGTCTATGGCATTTAAGCCACGACCTGTGCCAAACCTCTGCTCAGTGAGAGGGAAGTGCTACTCCCGACAAGTAAAGCCCGGGGGGTGCTCATTCCCCTCAGGTCCCAGGAAAGGCTATACTTTCTCCCCAGGAGGGGCAAGTCTGGGAAAGTCATCACTATTTCTCCTCCTACCCTGCCCCACCTGATACAGAAGTTCTATTCCAGCAAGGTGCCCCCTTCCTCTACCGAGCCCCAACACACACGGCAGAGCTCTACATCAGGTGGCAGGCCAAGAATACGGGGCCCCGAGTGTCCCTGCCCTGAATTACTCCTAGGGCAGAGGCCCCGTGCTGGTAGAGGCAAGCCAGGATACCAAGATTACCCAGCACTTCATGGGTAGAATAAGCATGTCACTACAGAGAAGCAGTCCACTGACCCTATCCATAACTCTAAAGCAGTGACTCAGACACTGTTCCCAGGGGGGTGAGACGGGACTTAAGAGTTCCCTGAGAGAACAGACTTTATTTGGAATAGAGCAGGGGTCCCCAAACTACAGCCCGCGGGCCTCATGTGCCCCCCTGAGGCCATTTATCCGGCCGCTGCCGCACTTCCGGAAGGGGCACCTCTTTCATTGGTGGTCAGTGAGAGGAGCATAGTTCCCATTGAAATACTGGCCAGTTTGTTGATTTAAATTTACTTGTTCTTTATTAAAAATATTGTATTTGTTCTTGTTTTGTTTTTTTACTTTAAAATAAGATATGTGCAGTGTGCATAGGGATTTGTTCATAGTTTTTTTTTATAGTCTGGCCCTCCAACGGTCTGAGGGACAGTGAACTGGCCCCCTGTGTAAAAAGTTTGGGGACCCCTGGAATAGAGTATGTTAAGGTTCAAGCCTAAGGGTGCTGTCAAAAACAGTAGAGATTTTGGAGGCAAGCAATTAAGATACAGCTGGTAGCTTCATGAGAATCTCAAGTTAAACCATAGGTGAGCTAGAGGTTTAATAGGGAGTAAGTACCAGGGAAAGAAACAGCTAATAAGAACCCTCCTGAGGTCAGAACAAATATCTAAGACTAGCAACAAAGACAAGGGAGCTCAAATCTAATTAGATCAGACTGGAGCCATTTATGTCTGGGGGACTATTGGGAAAAAAATAGGGCAATTAACCTGCAATTAGTGAAGGCTAATTGCTGGGTGGGACACCAACAGAAGCGGACCAGCTAGAAGCATAACAGGGAGATCAAGAAAAGAGACAATCAAAACGAGTCATGTAATTTCAGGGTGACGGTGTGTATGCCCAAGATTGTTCCCTCTGAGAAGTGACATTAGAGGCTGAACACTATGGGAAAAACAGGCTTCAGAAAGTAAATGCCAGCACAATCACTAAACAATTAAACAACAAGCTCGAGTGGGTGGGAATCAGTACCCAGAGTTGCTACAGCATATCATCTAAAATGTCCAGTTTTCAGCAAAAAAAAAAAAAAAAGAAAAAAAAAGAGAGAGACAGAGATATGAAGACAAACAGGAAAGTGTGACCCTGTTACCCTGTTACACAGGAAAAACAGCAGAGATTAGAAATTTACATTGAGGGGGCTCAGCTGTGGGACTTAGCAATAGACTAAAATTAGAAATCAACAACAGAAGGAAAACATATGGGATGAAGTCAGAGCAGTACACAGAAGGAAATTTATAGCAGTAAACACCCACATGAAAAGGAAGATGTTATAGACGGAATTAAGCCTTGAAGCCCTAACAAACACTGTGGTGGTATTTGGACATGGAAACTTTGGGAGATCATTAGGCTTATACGCAAACATGAGGTGTCTCTTTTTTTCTCCCCCACCCCCTTCATTCAAGGACAGTGACAAGGCAGCAATCTAGAAGCCAGGAAGACAGTTCTCACCAGAGGGAAGGAAATAATACAGATTAGAGCAGGAAAAATTACATAACAGGAAAACAATAAAACCAAAAGCAGATTTTTTAAAAAGTTCAACAAAATTGGTAAATCTGCAAAAACAAACCACGACAAAAAGATAAAAGACTCAAATTACTAAAAGAATCACTATCAACTTCATAGAAATTAGAGGGATCCTTAGAGAATATGTCAACACATTAGATAACTTAGATGAAATAAACTTGTAGAAAGACAGAAACCATCAAAACAGACTCAAGAAGAAACAAAATCTGAGTTAGAGCTACATCACATTAAATAGAGAACAGAGATTGAGTCAGCAATTTTAAAATTTTGCACAAAGAAAAGCCCAGGCCCAGATGGCTTTAAAGTGAATTCTACCAAACATTTCAAGAATTAATGCTAATTCTTCACAAACTCCTCAAAATATAGAAGAGGAGAGAACACTTTCTAACTCAATCTATGAGGACAGTATTATTCTGGTATCAAAACCAAAGACAACACAAGAAAACAACAGATCAATACTTTCTATGACTATAGACATAAAAAAATCCAATAAAATACTTGCACAATGAATCCGGTAATATATAAAAAGGACTGTAGACCGAAATGAAGTGGCATTTATTTTAGAAATGCAAGGTTGATTTAATATCCAAAATCAATTATTGCACTATCCTGTATTCATAGAATAAAGGACAAAAAAAGTAGGATTTCAATAAATGCAAAGAAGCATTTGACAAAAATCTAATACCTTTTCATTATAAAACCACTCAACAAGCAGGAAATAGAAGGGAACTTCCTAAACCGGGTAAAGAGCATCTATAAAAGAACCACAGCTAACATACTTAATTGTGAAAGACTTCCGAAAATCAGAAAAACAAGCAAACAACAGGAATAAAACAAGGATGTCCACTCTTGCCCTCTTTAATTAACACTGTACTGGAGGTTCTAGAGAAAGCAACTAGGTAGGAGAAAGAACTGAAAGACATCAGATTATAAAGGAAGAGTTAAACCTATCTTTATTTTCAGAATGTATGATCCTATATATAGGCAATCATAAATAATCCTGGAGATGTTTTCTTTGAACATATGTACCCTGATTTATTGATGTCACCCCGTTAAAATTAATAAAATTTAATAAAAAAATAAGTAATCCACTAAAAAGCTGTAAGAACTAATGAGTTGTACAAAGTTGCACAGTATAAAATCAGTATACAAAAATCAATTGTATTTCTATATACAAGCAATGAACAATCAAAAATGGAAAAGAAAAACTTCATTTACAAAGCATAAAAAATAAAATGCTTACAAACAAGGCAAGAAGAATGTTGGAAGAGAGATACTATAAAGAGAATTATTGATACTTGTCAAAATGGTAAGGAAGACTTTATTCCAAGACTAGTAGTCAAGAGGTCTAGTCTTGACTAGAGGTCAAGACTATCACAAGAGGAAAAAGAGATTGAGCCCATTCTAGCCTTGAACCCTGAGCTGCCAGGATTGGCTCCAGCCAACTGTAACCCTGAACTGGAATTAAGTGGATTGGAAAACAACTCTACTTGTTTTTATTACTTTCTTAAATGTGTGTATAGTTCACATTTATTGTAATGTTTAATATTAGAAATATTTGGGGTCTTTAGAAGTTTGATGATGTTCTTGTGACCAAAAATATGCTGTAGAAACTTAACTCTTGTTTATATCTATTAGCCTAAGGTAAAACTGGTTTCATTATATGCTGTTTTTCTCAAAGTTGCAGTTTCCAAGGACCTACTGACAATATTACATGAGGACTTACTGCACACCATTCAAAAAAATTAACTAGAAATGCATTCAAGATTTAAATGTAAAACTTGAAACCATAAAAGTCCTAGAAGAAAACATGGGAAGAAGGTCATTGACATCGGTCTTTGCAATATTTTTTAGGATATGACACTAAAGCACAAGCAACAAAAGCAAAAATCAACAAGTAGGACTGTATCAAACTAAAAAGCTTCTGCACAACAAAACAAAACAAGAATCAATCAATAAAGTAAAAAGACAACCTACAGAATGGGAGAAAATATTTGCAAACCAGATATGGGATAAGGGGTTATTATCCAAAACATATAAAGAATTCATACAACCCAGTAACACAAAAACAAAGAAGCCAATAAAAAAAAATAGGCAGATGAACTGAATGGACATTTTCCCAAGGACATACAAATGGTCAACAGGCACATGAAAAGGCATTTAATATTATTATCATCAGGGACAAGCAAATCAAAACCACAATGACAGGAGGCCACAGGTGGAGCCGGTATGCTGTGTAGCCATACGCCACCATGGGCTATTCTCAGATTGATCAATTGGAATTCGGTTCAGGCTTTGTGCCACAAGTCACATCGGCCCCTTTTTGCCTCCTTCACTGCTACTCCCCAAAGCTCTGGGCCCCTCTGCTCTCCAGTTCTAACCCCTCACAGTTCCAGCACAGGCAATGAGATTTTCAGATGTAAAGCAACATTAATAAAACCACCCTCCAGCCTGCAAAAGAAAGAATGAAAAACACATACGTGTTAGAATGGTCATCACCAATACAAGAGATAACAAGTGTAGGTAAGTATGTGGAAAAAGGGATCCTTTTGTTCTGTTGGTGGAAATGTAAATTGGTTCAGCTAGGTTTCTCAAACAATTAAAAATACAACTACCACCCTGGCTGAATAGCTCAGGTAGTTGGAGCATTATCCCAAGGGGCAGAAGTTGCCGGTTCTATCTCCGGTCAGGGCACACACGGGAGCAGATCAATGTCCCTGTCTCTCTCTCCCTCTCTCCCTTCCCTTCTCTCTCTCTAAAATTAATACAATAAACATTAAAAAATACAACTACCATATGAACTAGCAATTCCACATCTGGGTAAATATCCACAGAAAAGAAAAACAGAATCTTGAAGCGGTATCTGCACTCCCATGTTTATCACAGTATTATTCACAATAGCCGAGACATGTAAACAACTGAAATGTCCATCGTGGACAAATGGATAAAGAAGATGTCTCTCTCTCTCTCTCTCTCTCTCTCTCTCTCTCACACACACACACACACACACACACACACACACAATGGTGTATTATTGAGTCATGAGAAAAAAGAAAATCTTGCCATTTACAATAACATGGACAGATTTCGAGGGCACTATGCTTAGTGAGATAAGATGGAGAAAGACAAATAGTGTATATTAGTTACATATGTCATGTAAAAATGCCAAACTCGTAGAGATTAGAATGGGGGTTACTGGGGGTGGGGGTTGGAAAAACTGGGGAGATGTTGTTAAAGGGTACAAACTTGCAACTAGAAGTTAAATAAGTTCTGGAGATTTAATGCATAGCACATCAATTATTATCAACAACACTGCAAGATATACTTCAAAATTGCTAAGAGATTAAATATTAAATGATCTCACCACAAAAAAATTTATGTAATAGATATTAGCTAAAGTTAAGGTGTTAATCATATTGCAATATATAAATGTATCAAATTAACATGCTATATACCTTAAACTCACAGGATTTGTATGTAAATTATACTTCAATAATGAAAAATAATACAAATCAGGATTTATAGCCAAGGAGGAGAGTGAGAGGGTGGCCAGTAGATGGAAAATTACAAGGATAAGAAATCAAGGGTAAGGGAATCTTGCTAAACCAGCGGAAAGGATTTCAGTGGAGGCCAAAGATTTACACATCAAAGGTAGGGGATAAGGAACTTAAGCAGCTATCAAGGGTGATCATATACCACGGGTAGGATTGACTTAGCAGGATTCTTTGCAACAGCTGGCTTAGGCAGGCCAAGGACAGAGCTCAAGGATGAAGCCTAGTCAAACAGGACTCAGAGGAGACTGGTTAACCTTTGGTCAAGCATAGTCTTTGTCATGTAAGACTTGTGTACAGTGAAAACTACAAAACATTGTTGAAAAAAACTTAAAGAAGACCTAAATAAATGAAAATGTGTCTCATATTCATGGGTCAGATGTTTAATAATGTTAAACTGGCAAGACGACCCAACTTGACCTACAATTTCAACACGGATCCTTAACAAAACCCCAGTTATTTTGGTTTCATAAACTGACAAGCTCACCTTAAAATTCTTATGAAAATGATAAATACTAAGAATAGCCAAAGCAAAAAAAAGAACAAAATTGGAAGACTAATACTTCCTGATTTTAAAACTTACTAAAAAGTTACAATAATCACGACAGTGTGGCACTGGGATAATGACAGCCATACAGTACTGGAACAGAATGGAGAGTCCAGATAAACCCATATATCTATAGAGAATTATTTTTTGATAAGGGTGCTAAGACCATTAAATGGGAAAATAAAAATCAAATGGTGTTGGGACAACTGAATACACACATTTGAGAGAATTAAATGAGATCCCTTCCTTACTTTTTATACACAAATATTAACTCAAAATAGATCATAAACCAAGTGTAATAGCTAAAATTACAAAATTCTTAGAAGAAAACAAAGGAGTAAATACTTGTGACCCTGACTTAGGCAATTGTCTGTTAAATATGACATCCAAAGGACAAGTAACAAAAGGAAAAAAAAAGAAATTAGACTTCATCAAAATTAAAAACTTCTGTCCTTCAAAGATCACTATCAAAAAGTGAAAAGACAACCCATATAATGTGAGAAAATATTCGTAACTCATATGTCTCATAATGATGTAGTACCCAGAGTAGACAAGAATTCTTAAAGCTCAAACAATAAAAAGACAACTTACTTAAAAAATGACAATGGATTCTGAATAGACATTTCTCCAAAGATATACAAATGGCCCATTAGTGCATGAAAAGATGCTCAACACCATTAGTCTTCAGGTAAATAGTCAAGGCCACAAAATGATACTATTACACACATATAACACTGGCTATAATAAAAAAAAGACATACTGAATTTTGGCAGGAATGTGGAGGAACTGGAATCCTTATGCATTGCCACTGGGAATTTACAATGATGCAGCCACTTTAGGAAAGTTTGGCCTTACTTAAACATGGTGTTCCCATGTGACACAGCAATTCTACTCCTAGGTATGTACCCAAGAGAACTGGAAACATATGATCACACAAAAACTTGTATAGCAATGTTCGCAGGAGGATTATTCATAATGAGAAAGTAGAAGGTGCCAAAATTTCCATCCACTGATAAATAAAATGTATCAATACAATGGAATATTCAGCCATAACAAGGAATTAAGTACTGATACATGCTACAATATAAAACTCAAAATCATTATGCTAAGTGAAAAAAAGCCAAGATATAAAAGGCCACATATTATACGATTCTATTTATATGAAATTTCCAGAATAGGCAAATCTCTCCAGACAGAAAGGACGTTAATTGTTGCTTAGGTCTGAAGGTTGAAGGGAAAAGAGGAGTGACTGACTATAAGTGGGTACAGAATTTCTTTTGCAGGTGATAAAAATGTTCTAAAATTGATTGTGGTGATGGTTGCACAACTCTTATAGTAAAGACCATTAGAATGTATACTTTAAATGGGCGAATTGTATGGTCTGTAAATTGTATCTCAATAAAGCTGCTAAAAAATCAAAAGAAGATGATTAGACATGTTTTGCCACCTACTTAATTCTCTGTTTCTATTATTCTAAAAATAAGTAAGTCATTTAAAAGGAGTTAATTAAAAAGTTTTATTTTCTGGAAACATTATACATCTGCAATAAATAATATTGTAGTAGCTGGCTGCTTCCACTTTAAGGCAAAATAAATACATTCGGTGACCAAAAAAAGGAAAAAGAAGATCCTATTTTTTAATAAGTTCTGAAGTCTGCACCTAGACATGTAATAAATCTAAAATCAATGAAAGAAAATCACTTCAAACAGCTAAGAGACATACATATCTATTCAGAACCACAAAAATGTTTCTGCTTTGTGATTATTAAAATTATTCTGGAAATTAATTTTAAGAAAATCATAATGGCCTCCAAACCACTTATAACAGAACTGTTATTATAACACAAAACTCCAAATCAGGGCTATCTAGAAGTGCTCGCTACTGCTTTGACAAATCTCTAAGCACACTGTTCAGTTCAAGTGAGATTTTTATAGTAAGATGTTCTCAGTGAAGGAAGTACAGCATGGACAACAGGGAAGCAAGCTCCTTATCTGGTTGTAAAACAGCACTCTGAGTACTACTGCTCTACAGAATCAAAGTGTCCAAAATAAGGACATGATAGAACTCAACAGAATACTGTGTGAGCATAAAGTAGACTAACAATAGCTAACAATCATTCAGCTCTTGCCCGGCACTGTATAAAGCTTTTCATACATTACCTCTTTTATTCTGGTATCCTTAGGTTCTATTATCTCATTTTTGCAAATTAGGAAATAAGACTCGGAGAGGTGAGAGGACTGATCAAGTATTAACAGAAAGTAGGAAGTGAAGTCAATACTCAATCATAGGCATGTATGACTTCAAAATGTGATCGCTATATTATACTGCCTCCAGAAAACTAAATATAAGCTATAATTACAACTATGTGGATAAAAATTTAAAGGAAAGAAAATGGAAATAAATCTTTAGAATGGTGAGACAAAGAATAAACTTTTTAAAAAGTCTTTTTTCAACATGTAACTGTTCTAATATTATAAAAAGAATTCAAATAGTATATCCAAGAAACAAGTAAATATACATTTATGCAATTTGACAATGTCTTAATTAAATATTTATTGAGCAATGATATCCTTTCTGTTCAATTGTATAGAAGTTGTTATCTGTAAGCTATTCCCCTTAGAAGATATGTTTTAAAGAGTGGTTTTCAAACTTGAGTGTGCATTGGAATCCTTCAGGCTTGTGAACCACAGATTGCTGGGCCCCAGTTCTAGAGTTTCTTATTCAGTAGGCCTGGGGGAGGGCCTGAAAATGTGCATTTCTAACAGAATGCCGGGAGATGCTGACTCTGCTGGCCCAGGGACTACACTGTGAGACCCAGTGCTTTGAAAAAATAATTAGCATCATCTTAAATCTAAATACCATTGAATAATCAATTTAAAAATCAACTTTATGCATTTCTCTACATTATTTTAATGTACTAAATAGATTCTTGACAAAACACAGGCTGATCAAATTTATATATATCATAGTTCATACATTTGAAGAATATAACAGTTTTTGGTTCTTTCAATCAAGAGCTACAAAGTGTCTAAGGAGATTAAACAGTCATACTTTAAGTTATCTACTGATAATATCAGCTACCTAGGTATCGCCAACCGAAACTGACTAAATTATATGCAATTGCTGCACTGTTGTGAGGGCCTCAGAAATTAGTCTCATTAAGCAGACCAACAAATTTAGAATATAGAACAGTTATAAGTACTAAAAACAAACCATTCCTACAGTAGACAGCATTATAAGTAATCTCTGTAGCTCAGCTGACAGTTAGCTTCCAACAGTAAGAATAAGGAAGTTCTGTTTCAGTCTCACTAGAATAATTTGACCCCAGTCAAGTAATCTATTATTACTTTTGCCTACAATAATGTGGACTATGCCACGAGACATACCTATGTTTCTGACCATGATTCCTTTCAGTTCATCCACTTGGGCTTGAGTCTCCATCACTTTGTCTACGCCCTTATTCTCAGAGTGATGCTTCTATAAGAAAACAATATTAAACTTATGATACCCAGACAATATTTACAATAGGAAAAAAAAACCCCAAGAGGAATGACATTGAGGAATACTATGAAATCATGTCTGCATTGATACAGAAAAAGAAGTCACTACGTTAAAAAACTGTTACCAGACCTAGGAAAAAATATAGACTGCATAAAAATGCTACTGTATGAAATGTAAGTGTGTCTCCGGCCATACCACCCTGAATGCGCCCAATCTCGCCTGAAGTGTGTTTATGGTATAAAAATACCACCTTGTTTTAAATTAAGTAAAGCTAAATGTATAATATGTCAAATATACATCTGAGACTCTTAGAGCAGAAGTAGGGGGTTTAGACTAGGAAGAAAGAATAACAGAAGACTATAGTTAGGAAGGAGGAACAGGATACAGAAAGGGTACACTAAATTGTTCCCCACTTCTAGGGTATGATGAGGTAGGAGATGGCTCAGCTTCTAGGCATCTGCTCTTATACTGTTAGAATCAGGGTATGCATCCTATTTGCAGTGGGTTTTTAGAGGATCTAGAAATGTAAGACACTGATGACATTATATATTTTAAAATTATTATCCATAGCTAACTACTACAGAGTACTTAATATACAATATTCCAGTCACTTCATTGTGCTAAATGCCTCAAGTAGGGGATATTATTTAATTCACCCCAAAACTCTTGATGAAGATATCATCATTATTAGCTCCATTTACAGATGAGGAAAGTATTCAGAGGGCCAAACATAAAACTGGAGCTAATGACAAACCAGCTGAATTGTAAGTTAGCTGCCAGCTGACTCTATTTACTTTTGACTGTGCATTGGTGTGTGTGTGTATGTGTGTGTGTATTTAGTGAGAGGAGGGGAAGGCAAACATAGACTCCTGCATGAGCCCCAACAGGGATCCACCTGGAAAGCCCACCAGGGGGCAATGCTCTGCCCATTTGTGGCCCTTGCTTGCAACCGGAGCCATTTTTTAGCACCTGAGGCAGAGGCCATGCAAGCCTGCAAGCCGTCCTCAGTGCCTGCGGCCAACTTGCTCCAATCGAGCCACGGCTGCAGGAGAGGAGGGAGGGAGGGAAGGAGGGAGAAAGAGAGAGAAAGAGAGAGAGAGAGAGAGAGAGAGAGAAGCAAAAGGGGGAAGGGTGGAGAAACAGATGGGTGCGTCTCCTGTGTGCCCTGACCGGGAATCAAACCCTGCACATCCACACTCCAGGCCGATGCTCTAACACTGAGCCAACTGGCCAGGGCCAGTATATTTTTTGTTGGTGATGTTTTACAGTTTCATATATATTAATGTTTCCTAGTGAGAAGTTTAAAGCAAATCAACTGATTAAATAATAAAGATTTACAACTATTTAAAGAAACTTCATCCCCAGATTAACACATATTTAAAGTACAGTATAATATTCAAAAAGAGTATTAAAAAGAACACTTGATAGAAGTGAAAAGGATTCAGTCACAATGCTTTTTTTCTTATTCACACCACAATCATATATAGAACTTATGTTTCTGCACTCAAAGAATTGCATGAATAAAAGGTAAGCATTTTTCAAGGTCTCAACATCATTAGTCATCAGGGAAAGGCAAATTAAAACTACAAGAATCCAGCTATCCCACTTTTAGGAATATACCCCAAGAACACCATAGCACTGTTCCAAAAGGAGAAATGCACCCCCATGTTTATGGCAGCATTGTTCACAATAGCAAAGATCTGGAAACAGCCCAAGTGTCCATCAGTGGACGAGTGGATCAAAAAGCTTTGGTACATATATACTATGGAATACTACTCAGCCATAAGAAATGATGACATTGGATCACTTACAATAACATGGATGGACCTTGATAACATTATACGAAGTAAAATAAGTAAATCAGAAAAAACTAAGAACTGTATGAATCCATACATAGATGGGACATAAAAATAAGACTCAGAGACATGGACAAGAATGTGATGGTAATGGGGGAGGGGGAGAACCAGATAGAAGGTGACGGAAGACAATTTGACTTTGGGTGAGGGGTATGCAACATAATCAAATGTCAAAATAATCTAGAGATGTTTTCTTTGAACATATGTACCCTGATTTATCAATGTCACTGCATTAAAATTAATAATAATAAAAAAATCATTAAAAAAAACCCACAAGAAAATATCCCTAGACACTCACTAGAATGAATAAAACTAAAAAGACCATCACGAGTGTTGGCAAGGATGCAGAAACACTGGAACTGCTGGTGGGAATGTAAATGGTACAAATACTTTAGGAAAAGTTTGATGATTTCTTATAAAATTAAGTAACAGCATATGACCAGTAATTCCATTCCTAGGCATTTACCAAAGAGAAATGAAAACTCACATCTGCATAAAGACTTGTAGATGGATGTTCATTAAGAGCTTTATTCATGATAATTGAAAAGTGACAGCAAGTCAAATATCCAGCAACTGGTGAAGGGGTAAACAAATTGTGGTATATGCATATAATACTACTGACACTGAGCAAAACAAGAAGAAACAAAAGAGTATATAATATGTGATTCCATTTACAGGCAATTCTAGAAAAGACAAACTATAGTGAAAGAAAATAGAGCAATGGTTGCCTGAGACAGAGTGTGAGGGAGAGGAATGACTACAAAGAGACAGGAGGGAACTTTTAGAGTCATAGATATTTTCTAGCTTGAAAAGGGTGACATTTCAGTTGTGTACATGTGTAAAATTTCACTGAGCTCACAATCAGGTATGCATACAGATAAACCTTCAACTGATTACCTTGAGCTGTTCAAAAATTAACTTGTCTCATGGTAGAAGGTCAATGAATAGGCTGAGGCAATCTGACATGTTGAATGCATTTATGCATTAGATGGGTAGTTTAAACAGATGATTTTTAATATCCTTCCCAATCCTGAGACACTCTGATCATTAAAGAGAATATTACAAACTCTATTAGCTTTCTACCCTAAAATGGGTCCTTTAATTTTTTTTTTCAGGAAAATTGTGTTATGTTGGCATATAATAACACAGTCAGAAAACTCTGGCCTTGGCCAGTTGACTCAGTGGTAAAGCATCGGCCTGGTGTGTGGAAGTCCTGTGCTCGACTGCTGGTCAGGGCACACAGGAGAAGCGACCATCTGCTTCTCCACCTCTCCCTCCCATCTCTCTTTCTCTCCTCCTCTCCCACAGCCACTACTCAGAATGGTTCTGAGCAAAGTTGGCCGTAGGCTCTGAGGATGGCTCCATGGCCTCGCCTCAGGCACTAAAATACCTTGGTTGCTGAGCAATGGAGCCGCAGCCCAGACAGGCAAAGCATCGCCTTGGGGTTTGCCGGGTGGATTCCGGTTGGGGAGCTTGTGGGAGTCTGTCTCTGCCACTCTGCCTCTCAATTAAAAAAAAAAAACTGTATTGCAGGTCAATGTCCTCTATATTCATGGTGCTTTAAGGTAATAAGATGTGAATTAAAATACTATATCCTGAGAAAGATCTTACCAGCTGTGCAGCCAGGACACTGGAGAACTCACTATTCATGGCATATGGGAGCGCTGTCTGTGCTCTTGAACCATATGTAGTCTGGAACCTCTTCTTTATCTCATTCAGAAAATTAAAGGCTCGGGACCGTTCAAAATCCTGAAGAAAGACCAACACAGAGTTCAACGGTAAACAAAAGATGACATGGATGATTAACAACAACCATAAGAACAGCTAACATTTACTGAGCAATGATTCCATGAGGAGGAACTAACAATGACCTCATTTTCCAGATAAGGAAAGAAGTCTCTGGCAAGAATAAACTTGCCAAAGGTCAGACAACAAGCAAAGGAATGAGCTGAGAGTCTAATCCAGACATGTTTGTTAACTGCCAACTGAAGATAAAAGAACCCAGGCTAGCTTTGTGAGATCAGGAGTTGGATTTTACTTCCTCCATATCTTTCACAGGATCTGTTAGATGACGCAGCACAAGCTGTTTAATAAATCCAGAACAGTGCAGCTTTTTACACACAAAGATTACACTTCTGACATAAGATTCGATGTTTTTCAAGAGTGGTCATCCATTTGAAAAAAATCAAGTGATGTACTCTTGTCTAGTCAAAAGTATTGGTACACATACACACTTACACACACACAATTATAGTTCAATAAATATAAGACTCAACTCTGACCATCCCAAATTAGTAATATTTGTTCCTCAGATACTCCAAGCCATTTCACATCCATCATTTCAGATATAGCTGGATTTTTAAAAATAATTTTAAAAAACACTCTGAAACCAGGGATAAAAATCACTGTGATGATCACTACAGTTCACACTCATCTCCACTTCTCCTAAGATGATTAGTCTAGCAAAGCGTTCTTGAACTGGGTTCAATGATCTAAATTCAAGGGGCCTATGTACTTGCATAGAAAAATATTATTGTTATTTTTACCAATCTTTAAATTATATTTCAATTGTGAATGTATATAACAAATAAGACTAATATTATTAGACAGTAGTTGTGGCTGTCACAAACAGGAAGTCTTTTTTTTTTCATATACCATAAGTTATAGACATCTTAAAATACTGTCTATACTCACTGCCACTTCAAAGTTATTAGTTATTAGCTCCATGACTAGATCTTTAATGAATTCATTAAAGAAGCATATACATCCCTATGTCAATTTTTAAAATACTGTGAATAGTATCTTCCAACATACTTGGTTTGGTTTGTAGTCATGTACTGTATTTCATATTTTAAAACATTCTGAGAGGGGCCCATGAGTGTCAAGGAGTCTGTGACATAATAAATGCTAACAACCATACCTATGGCAATCACATCAATTCCATGCCTCCTGTCAGTGATTGACTTAGAAATAAGTATGTAGCTTAGTCCTAGCCAATACAACATGAAAAGAAGTCCACTTGAAAGCAGGGGTAGGGGAGAGTGTATTTCTGGGAAAAGGTTCCTCATTCCTACAATAAGAGGATTGAGAACACATATTCCTCTTCTCTGGTCATGAATAAAGAAGTGTGTGGCTACATTCAACCATAGGGGAATGGGGAATGTGTTTAGGAAGAAGCTGACACTAAGGCTAGCAGAGGAGAGAAAGGACCTTAATGACATTAAGTTACTGAACATTTTTTTTGTATTTTTCTGAAGCTGGAAACGGGGAGAGACAGTCAGACAGACTCCCCGCATGCGCCCGACCGGGATCCACCCGGCACGCCCACCAGGGGCGATGCTCTGCCCCTCCGGGGCGTCGCTCTGCCGCGACCAGAGCCACTCTAGCGCCTGGGGCAGAGGCCAAGGAGCCATCCCCAGTGCCCAGGCCATCTTTGCTCCAATGGAGCCTTGGCTGCGGGAGGGGAAGAGAGAGACAGAGAGGAAGGAGGGGGGGGGTGGAGAAGCAAATGGGCGCTTCTCCTATGTGCCCTGGCCGGGAATCGAACCCAGGCCCCGCACGCCAGGCCGACGCTCTACCGCTGAATCAACCGGCCAGGGCCAGTTACTGAACATTTTGAGTCTAGAATCTACAAATACTCAAGCACCAAGCTACCAATGTGAACTACAGGTTTACAAAGCTGATCATTGTGTACTGTGATTTTCCCAAAGTTCATATACATTAAAATATTGGTTGGTGCCTGACTGGGAGGTGGTGCAGTGGATAGAGCATTGGACTGGGATGCAGAGGACCCAGGTTCGAGAGGTCGCCAGCTTGAGCGTCGGCTCATCGGGTTTGAGCAACGCTCACCAGCTTGGACCCAAGGTTTCTGGCTTGAGCAAGGAGTTACTCAGTCTGCTGAAGGCCCGCGGTCAAGGCACATATGAGAAAGCAATCAATGAGCAACTAAGGTGTCGCAACGAAAAACTAATGATTGATGCTTCTCATCTTTCTCCATTCCTGTCTGTCTGTCCCTATCTATCCCTCTCTGTGACTCTCTCTCTGTCACTGTAAAAAAAAATATTGGTTGGGGGAATGAAATAATTTAATATTCCAGATAAGTTTTGAGAGGATTTGATACCAAAGTCATAATTATGAACACCAATTCTCACTACACAATAGGACAAACGTGGCAGTTGCAAGAGGTTAAGCTAAAACTCTACCAAAGCCACGCTGATTTCCATCTATCCAGATATCAACTTTTCTTGTTATTTGCTGCTCTATATGATAAATGCAAAGTATAGAAAAAAATTACCAGCTGTGAACACTTATATCCATGGTCCTTTACCCGCCATACATATAATTAGGAACTGACTCCATTAATAGTACACATAGTTAAGTAGCAAATGTCTTCAAATTACTTACATCATCAGTGATACAAAGGTATACAATCCTGTCTTGGCAGATGTAATGAAACAAATAACTGTAGAATAAAAAATATAAAAATTATGTGGTTATGAGTAATATCTATTTCACTTGTATCTTCTTTCCATGTATAAGCAAATTCATACTGCTAATGTGACCATATTACTTACAGAAACTGTCTATTCTCTCTCTTGCCTTCCCCTCTACATACCACCTGCTCTTCTCAAGTCAAACTGATAAGAATAAGAAATTAAAAGAATGTCTCTACCCTAGCTGTATGTGCACATAACTCATTAAAATGACAGCTGCAGAAGCATAATTGGATTCTTAAGCCCTAGCCAAGATATGACATCTTAAGAAGGACACATAATTAAGATGAACCCCCAATGACCCATATGGTCTTCCTTGTCTTCTCCAAAAATCTCAAAGCAAACTTTTTTTTCTACCAAATATTCAACAATAACATTTGTTTGGTATCTGCCTTTGAGTCAGTTGCTGTGCTGGGTACTGAGGATACAAATAAGCAAAATCTTCAGTGAAAGAAATTAAAGAGCAGCACTGTATGTAGGATAAAGAGCTGAAGTCAATACACGGTGCTCTGGAGACATACAGGAGGCACCTAACAGAGTTTTGCTAAGGGTAATGGGAAGGGTATCCTGGAGCAAGTGATGTCTAAGCTGAGACCTGAAGAACAAGTAAGATATGGCAAGGTGAAGAGCAAGTGAAGTCTTCCAGAGTGAGAAACCAACAAGCATTAGGGCCTGGAGAACATAGTGGGTTTAGGAAAGTAAAATCAGTTCAAATAACTAGAGTATAAAATATAAGGAAAAACTAAATTAACTGTACAGATGAGGTGGGAGAAGTAAGCAAAACCCAGGTTCAACAAGACTTTAAAACCTCACTGCATTATTCTATGAACAGTGAGCAAGGGGAGAGTGATATCAGGTTTTCAATAAAAGAGGATGCTTTGGCTAGAGCATGGAGAACTGAGTGAAGGAGGACCAGATAGGAGACTCTCCTGCAACAGACCAGGTAAGATACAATGAGGGAAATCAACTAAAGTACTATAGGCAGCAGAAGGGACAAAGAAGAATAGAACAGAACCTGGTGACTGGCTATTGGGAGGCACAGGGATCACTCAACTTTGCCTCCCCGATTTCTACCTTGGGCAAGTAGATGGACAGGAGTATCTGTTGAATTATATTATTAATGTTCACATACAGGCTTGATAGGAATTATAATGACACACTGTATGAGATACAGGTATGAGAACGCAGATCAAATATCTTCCTCCGGCCCTGGCCGGTTGGCTCAGCGGTGGAGCGTCGGCCTGGCGTGCAGGGGACCGGGGTTCGATTCCCGGCCAGGGCACACAGGAGAAGCGCCCATTTGCTTCTCCACCCCCCCTTCCTCTCTGTCTCTCTCTTCCTCTCCCACAGCCGAGGCTCCATTGGAGCAAAGATGGCCTGGGCGCTGGGGATGGCTCCTTGGCCTCTGCCCCAGGCGCTGGAGTGGCTCTGGTCGAGGCAGAGCAACGCCCCGGAGGGGCAGAGCATCGCCCCCTAGTGGGCAGAGCGCCCCCCCCCCCCCGTGGGCGTGCCGGGTGGATCCGGGTCGGGCGCATGCGGGAGTCTGTCTGACTGTCTCTCCCCGTTTCCAGCTTCAGAAAAAAAATAAAATAAAAAAAATAAAAACAAAACAAAACAAAACAAAACAAAAATATCTTCCTCCACTACTCTGAAACTGTTCGCATCAATTCCACAAATGACTTCTACACTGCCAATCCAGTGGCTCTCTCCAAAACACTGGAGAGTGTTGACCACTTCCTTTCTCTGGAAACTGTTTTCTCTCCAGTAGATTTCTTGACATTGTTGTTGTCCAGCATCCGTAGCTCCCTGCTTTCCTCACACACATTTCCTGAAGGGAAGCATCCGCTCTCACGTTTTGTTGTTGATGTTTATTTTCATCTACAACAATTATGATGCTGATTCCTAAATTTAGATCTGACCTATTTCATGAACTCTAGGCCTGCATATGCTACTGTCTACTATACATATACAATTAGATGTACCATAGACAACTTAAACATATACCCAGATTGGAAGTCATCTTTTTCCCTACAAAATGTATTTCTCCTAAATCACACTTGGGAGTAACTTGGTGCAGAGAGAGCTAAAGGTAATGAGGGATAATCCCTGCCATCAAGGAATCTACAGTCAGAGGACAGACCAAAAATAAAGACTACAATTATAATAATACAGTGTGATAAGTGCTACAGTATGAAAAAATTCCAATCTATGAAGACACATAAAAAGGGGGTACCTGGCTTTTCTTGAGATCAGGGCTTTCCAGGAAAGGAAACATCTTAGCTCAAGAAGATATAGTTAAAAATTTTTTTTTTGTATTTTTCTGAAGCTGGAAACAGGGAGAGAGAGTCAGACAGACTCCCGCATGCGCCTGACCGGGATCCACCTGGCACGCCCACCAGGGGCGATGCTCTGCCCACCAGGGGGCGATGCTCTGCCCCTCCGGGGCATCGCTCCGCCGTGACCAGAGCCACTCTAGCGCCTGGGGCAGAGGCCAAGGAGCCATCTCCAGCACCCGGACCATCTTTGCTCCAATGGAGCCTTGGCTGCGGGAGGGGAAGGGAGAGACAGAGAGGAAGGAGAGGGAGAGGGGTGGAGAAGCAGATGGGCACTTCTCCTGTGTGCCCTGGCCGGGAATCGTACCCAGGTCCCCCGCACGCCAGGCTGACGCTCTACCGCTGAGCCAACCGGCCAGGGCCATAGTTAAATTTTTTAAACATAGGACAAACACATAGAGTAAGACAAAAGAAGGTTTGCAGTTGTGAGTACACGAAATACAGAGTCTAGTCTTGTGTTGTTATTTATTATTGTAGTATTTTTCATACGAATCACTGTAAACCCACTTTTGCCAACCCCTGTATTCCAGTGAAAGGTACTAGCTATTGCAAAGTTTTCTCTCTAGGAAGAGAAAAAGAACCAGGCACTGAAATGCAAATAGCTGAGTATGACTGAGAATAAAACCGAGGGCTAAAGTAGTAAGAGATGAGGCCAGAGAAGGGACATATCTTAAAGATCTCCCCAAGTCCTGTTAAGAAACTTTAGTACAAGGTCAAGGAGTACCTGCTCAAGGAAGGGACGTGCCCTTTTAGAATAAAGTGATAACTAAGAAAGTATTTCATCTGAGACCTGAAAAGTGAGCAAACATTTACCAGGGGGCCTAAGAGGGGAAGCGCATGTCAAGATCCAAAAGCTTTATACTAAAGCTTGAAGTAATCTGGCTAGATGAAGGAATGACAAGGAATCCTATAGAAACGAGAATAGAAAGGTCAGCAATGCACAAAATTGTCAAGACCAAGTTTGGGCTTTATTCTAAACTTAATGGATTTTTTTTTTTTTTTGTATTTTTCTGAAGCTGGAAACGGGGAGAGACAGACAGACTCCTGCATGCGCCCGACAGGGATCCACCCAGCACGCCCACCAGGGGCAACGCTCTGCCCACCAGGGGGCGATGCTCTGCCCCTCCGGGGTGTCGCTTTGCCGCGACTAGAGCCACTCTAGCGCCTGGGGCAGAGGCCAAGGAGCCATCCCCAGCGCCTGGGCCATCTTTGCTCCAATGGAGCCTTGGCTGCGGGAGGGGAAGAGAGAGACAGAGAGGAAGGGGGGGGGTGGAGAAGCAAATGGGCGCTTCTCCTATGTGCCCTGGCCGGGAATTGAACCCGGGTCTCCCGCACGCCAGGTCGAAGCTCTACCGCTGAGCAAACCGGCCAGGACCTAAACTTAATGGATTTTAAGAAAGAAAGTGACATCAGAAATGTGAAATACAGATTAAGGAGACAGAGAAAAACAAGTCAGGAGGAGGCTATGAGAAATGAGAAACAATGAAGGCCTGAAGTAACACTACGACAAGTGGGGACAGAGGAGAGGGAAGGGACTGGAATACTCTTTATGGGAGAATGGCAAGGCTTTATTTAGTAAAGAAGTCAAATACGATGCTGAAGTGTGAGGCTCAGCCACCTGGACGGCTGCTGGTGCTGCTGAAGAGGAACAGCAAGCGGAAGATCCGATTTCAGGGGGCAGGAGTGATTGTCTTACAGTACAATGGACTTGCTTCTTTTAGTGTACAGTAATGAAATATACTTTTGATTAGGACGATGGAATATGATTATAGGAAAGAGACCAAGGCAGAAGGTTAAAAGGAAAAGAACAACTCAGTGATAGAGCCTCTCTCCAGAGAATAGTGGGCAGGACTGGATCAGAATGCAGGTGGCAAGGCACTGCAGATGAGTAACGTCGCCTTCTTGTATCCTAACCACGTCTGCATTGAATTACATAGTCTAGTTTACCTTGTAGCTAGAGAAGGCTATGGGACTAAGTTCTGGCTGATAAAATGTGAGTGGAAGGCATATACCCTACTTCCTGCTCTTGCCTATAAAAAAACACACAACTGCACGTGCTTTCCCGAGCATTCTCCTGGGAACCGGCCAGAAACACACAGGTAGCAAGCCTAATAAATTTCCGAAGAACTAAAAGGCCAAACCACAAAAAGCTGGCTTTATTTAATTCCTAAGGCAACCTGTAGGTCTGTAAAGCACATCAGCAAGCAGAAGGCTACAAAACCTGTGCAGTCCCTGAAGACGACACTCTGAACACCCATTCTGAATAAGACAAGAGAGGATAATGGACCCGGAAGAGCCTCCTGCAGAACAAAGCCAGGAGTCAGGGAGAAAAGACAAGGAAAATTTTCTAATAAAGCTGAACCACTAGTCATCCCTAGGTCACAACAGGGAGTCTTTGAAATTGCTGTGTAGTTATTTTAATATTGCTAGGAAGCGGTGACTTCTACATATTTCTTGTTCTTCCAGTTTCTGAAGGAGGAATTTGTAACTTCCCCTGTGGTGACGCTGTTCTTACTTCACAACTGTCTACTGGGTGGGCCCGGGGGAGCAGGAGGAACACATGCCATGTGTTTAAATTTATGATCAATGCGCCACAGGAGTCATCCCTGGGCCTTATGTGTTGCCCAGGCATTCTGTACTTGGAGTTGGACACAGTAGCTAGATGAGTCTTTGGGGCCACCTCCTACAGAGAGGAGGTGTGTTCTGTATTTGGGAAGAAGAGTATACCTAGATATTTGGGTGGCCCAGAAGAGCAGACTGGAAGGCTGCAAGTTGTCTCCTGATATCCTAAAACTTCCTCCAGAGTAACAGAATTTTAGCTGAGCATATGGTTGCACAGCTAGAAATGACAAATCCTAGCTTCCCTTCCAGATAGATTAGCTACATAACTACACAGCAAATAAAATGTAAGCAGAAGCTTCTGAACAATAAAATATCAGGCCGCTTATGGGCTTTGGCTTTAAATATACTGAGTAACCACAGGGAGGTAACAAGAACTTAAAAAGCTGCCTTGCCCAGAGCTGAAAAGTACTAATTAAAAATGGCTGAGCCACTCCACCAGCCCCGAAATACTGAACTCTGGGCTATCTAACTTATGTTAACACTGTATTGGGGGGGGGTCTCTCTCTTATAGTAGCTTACATGAGATCCTGAGTTATAGAAGGACTTATCCCTAGAAAGCAATAAGGACCTCCTTCTGAGACAAGAACTAAGAAAATTAGCATGAGTAAAGTAACAAAAGGGTTTTTGTTTTTTTTTAAAAGTATTGATGAGGAAGGTTTAGGTACTTTTTATCTGATTACTAAGATTGCCTATCCATTCCATTCTTAAACGAGCCACCAGAGCAATCTTTCTAAAGCAAAAACTAATCATGTCAACCCCGGCTAAAAACCTTCAATGCCTTCCCACTGCCCAGAGGGAAAAGTCCAACCTCCTAACATGGCCTATATGACTTCTCCTCTAGCCATCTTTCTAGCTTTATGTTCACCATGTTGCGCACCAGTCACAGAAAACTGCCTGCAGTTCCCTAAACATGCCCTTTGATCTCACGCCTCCATACTTCTCTACCAGTTGTTTCTTCTACCTGGAATGCCATCCCCCTAAGCATGACCTCCTGCCCTCTACTACAATTATCTATGGGTTTGCCTGTCCCCTTCATTAAACTATAACCTCTATGAGGGCATATGCCGCAGAGTATATTGTTGTATCCGCGCACCACCCAAAGTAGTAGGCAGTAGTCAAGTACTCAATAAGTATTAACTAAAACAATGAAGCAAGAAATATATATCTTATCTCTATCAAGTTTCACATATTCTTGTGCTCGATAGCAAAGTCATTGTTACATCCCACATTGCTAAATTTTTATTTAAAATATAAATATAATTCAGATGATAGAATAAAATAATTACAAGTTAAATTTATAATTAATAGCACTAGACATGTTCTAAGCTGGTAAAGGTTACTGTTCTGTCAGCTTATTCAAGTTATCCACCAAAAAGTTTCTTTTCTAGTTTTACACTGTCCTGATTAGAATAATAGAATTCACTTCCTTCACCCTCTACCCATGCACAGAACTCACTTGCCATGTGAGTACGTTAGTTTGTTATTTTCAGAAGGTATCTTAGCCAGAATCTGCTCTGTCACCTCCAGAAAGTTTCCTCCACACCAAGCATGTTTGGCAAGGATAGTGGTTCCCCTGGCAACGACAGCAAAAAGAATGGCCATGGCTTCAATCTATCAAAAGGAAAAAGACATACAGACTTAGAATATTTCTGTGACATGATCTTTCAGAAGGCACTTACCATCATTTATCAACATCTACCTGGAGACAGTACTGTCCAAGGCACTACAGCATTAAACATAACACAGTTAATTACAGGCTTAACAAGATCACAGTCTTGTACAAGCTTACAACCTAAACCATGCTGATATACATACATATACAGAGACATACCAAATATCTACCTATATTTTTATAGGAGTGTATACAGTGTAATGTATATGTGATATTCACACATACAGTACATTGCTATATATGTAGGTTGCATTTACAAATTATACTGCAAAAACTCTTATTACCCTTTAAAAAGCAATGGCTATAGATAGCAAAGGGACATAAAGAAGTCTTCATCCTTTAGGAATGCAATCCTGAAAATTTATCCTTGGAAAACAGTTCAACAGAAGTTAGATTGATAAAGATAACTATTAACAATAATAATACTCCACATTTATTTATTTGTTTTGTGACAGAAACAGAGAGAGGGACAGATAGGGACAGACAGATAGGAAGGGAGAGAGATGAGAAGCACCAATTCTTCATTGCAGCTCCTTAGTTGTTCATTGATTGCTTTCTCACATGTGCCTTGACCAGGGGGCTACAGCAGACCTAGTGACTCCTTGCTTAAGCCAGAAACCTTGGGCTCAAGCTGGTGAGCTGTGCTCAAACCAGATGACCCCGCACTCAAGCCAGCAACCTTGGGATTTCGAACCTGGGTCCTCCACGTCCCAGTCTGATGCTCTATTCATTGCACCACCGCCTGGTCAGGCTTCACACTTATTAAGTACTTACTATGTGCCAGGCACCATTTTAAGCATTTTACAGTATTAGTTCACTTAACACTCATGGCAATGAAATTATCCACTATTATGATACTTACATTAAAATGAAAAATCTGAAGTATAGATGACTTATATAATTTATATAAATTATATAATTTACCCCAAATTACAGAGCTAGTAAGTGATAAGAGCTGGGATTTAAACCCAGGCAGCAGGTTCCAAAATCCTCAATCTTATTCCTGTATGTATACTGCCTCTACTAGAAAGGTATTAACTACCCATAATAGAAATGAAGTGAAAATAATCCAAACTTTCCACAAGGGATGCATGCTTTTCTAAATTATGGTTAGATCCTTCATAAACAAAACATTTTTAAAACAATGCAGCATGAATTTAAGATTCTTTTTCTCATGTTTATGATTGGATACTGTTGTTTTCCCACATAACAGCCCAGTTTCTCCTATTTAATGACATAAACTTATAAAAAGAGGTGAAAATAAAATGCCTTTCAACTAACTCTTTAACTTAATGTTATTTGTTAGCATTTCAGTTTCATTCAATAAGCCAGTGGTTCCCAAACTGGAGAGTAAATGAGCCATCTGACGTAGCAGGGTCAGTCACTTGTTAAAATTTCGTATTCTTGGCATCATCCCCTGAAATTCTGATTTGGCACACCTGAGGTGGGGCCTTGAATATGTATTTAAGACAAGCCTGCCTGGATGCATGTGATTCACAAAACCATATTTTGTGAAATACAACAGATGTAAAGTGTTTGACATCACGGTATCCTAGCACAGAAGGACAGCATGCAGAGTTGAAATGCTCATCTGTCTCTTGAACTGAACTCATCTCATTCCACTCTCTAGATGAGGGTGTTGCTCACAGTTACATCCTCAGCCATCTTCTTTCTGGATTTCTTCTTACCCATATGTAGCACGTTTTGATTTCCAAATCACTTTTCATATATTATGTCCCTTGATTCTGAAAGCCCCAAGTGACCTTGTAACATGCTCCAGGTCCTGCTCCATTTGTTAAAATCATAATCTGTACACTCTCTTTGCTTCTCTATTTCTTTTTAACTCTTCAATTTACTATAACCTGGCTTTTGTGCTCAACACTCCATGAAACCATGCTTGCTAAGATCACCAACAGCCTCTCTGTTGCAAAATGTAGCGGTAACTTCTCTATTCTCACCTTCTTTGACCTCTCAGAACAGTCAACACCACTGATTAAACCCTCTTTCTTGAAACAATCCTACATGTCTGGCTGTCCTTCTGTCTTCTTGCTGCACCTCCTCCTCTAGGTTACCTCTCAGGCAGGGGTCCCCAAACTTTTTACATAGGGGGTCAGTTCACTGTCCCTCAGACCGTTGGAGGGCCGCCATATACAGTGCTCCTCTCACTGACCACCAATGAAAGAGGTGCCCCTTCCGGAAGTGTGGTGGGGGGCCGGATAAATGGCCTCGGGGGCTGCATGCGGCCCACGCGCGGGCCGTAGTTTGGGGATGCCTGCTAAAGGCTGAATTTCCACAGGGATTGGTTTTACACTCTTGTCTTGATGAGCTCATTTACTGGACATTTTAAACGTAATTGACTTTCTGAAGACCATACATTGCATGGAAATAAAACAAAGTAAAATTAAATAAGTAAATAAAAAGAAAGAAGACACACCAAAATTGGGGGTAAATCAAAGATAAAACCCAAGGTGCAACAGATAATTGAGAGAAAGATGAAGAAGGAACCACAAAGACTGGGAAAGAGAAAGGAAAGCCAGAGGAGTGTGGTTTCCTGGGAGCCAAAGGGAAAGAAATCTTCATGAAGGAACAAGTGTCAGCTCCTAGCTGTGTTCACTGATGCACAGGATGATGACTAAAACAGTCACTGCAATTTTAGAAGGAAGGAGGTCATTGGTTCGGGTCAGAGAGACCGACAGTGGAGTGAAATAAAAACACAAACAGAAACCGAGATGAAAATATGGTTCCTGACAGAGATGAAAAAGTAGTAGCCTCAGTCCCTTCAAGAGGAAAACTGAGTTTGGCAACAATACAAAAACATCTAGTGTCTTAGCGGACCGTTATGAACTGATATGAGGTAATTGCTTAAAAAGCTTATGTAATCTTAAATTACATTAAGAAAAGGGTATCTTAATCTCTTTGAGTACTACTGCCATTATATGCTGTGGTGGTTAGAACACAGGTGGAATACTGAGTTCAATTCTCGGTATGGTATTTCAAGATTGCACTGAAGGGCAACAGTATGGGTGAGAGGCCTGGAGATTTTATCATTTGAAGAATGAGGAACTAGAAATAACTTCACATGAAAAAAAGAGAAGACTTTGAGGGAATGTGACAGCAGTGTTCAAGTTTATAAAAAAGTAGTCACCTGGAACAGGGTGCATTATTCAGAATATAACTAGGAACAATGGATCTAAGTAATAGGGAAGCAGTGTTTTCCTCAATTAAAACAGTCCCCAATTTAAAAATGCCTGACTATTAAACATCAAGTACATAGCAACAGAAATTTTATTTTCCTCTCAGATGTCACTAATAGGAATTTCTTCCTCTCGCCTATACGGTTAAAAATCCATACTATAGTCAAGTCTCAACTGCCCCAACTGTAGATCTCTTGCATCTACATCTTGAATCTGTAATGCTTTCATGAGTATTGAGATAACAGAAACATCTGTGACAGAAATAATACTGCATTTGAAATCAGAAAGCCTGGCTCTAATTATTAGCGGTATGTGATATGACTAATAAACCATAGAGTGCTATACAAAAATAATAATCAAGAAGAAAAGGAGCCTGACCAGGCAGTGGCGCAGTGGATAGAGTGTCAGACTGGGATGCAGAAGACCCAGGTTCGAGACCCAGAGGTCGCCAGCTTGAGCGCGAGCTCATCTCACTTGAGCAAAAAGCTCACCAGCTTGGACCCAAGGTCACTGGCTCGAGCAAGGGGTCACTCGGTCTGCTGAAAGCCCACGGTCAAGGCACATATGAGAAAGCAATCAATGAACAACTAAGGTGTCGCAACAAAAAACTGATGATTGATGCTTCTCATCTCTCTCCATTCCTGTCTGTCTGTCCCTATCTATCCCTCTCTCTGACTCTCTCTGTCCCTGTAAAAAAAAAAAAAAAAAAAAAAAGAAAATTAAAAGGTAAATCAGAGAGAGAAAATAAGAAAAAAGATAATAGAATATAAAGGAAAGCCCTGTCTCAACACTGTTCTTCCCTGTCCTCTTATTCACTGATTACTTAGTCCCAGAGTCATCACTGCAATTCTACTTCATTCCTGTTAAGAACTGTGTATAAGTTTCCCGTGGCTTCCATTTAAAAAAAGAGTACCTAAAGTGGCAAGGCTCAAAACAACAGAAACTATTGTCTTATAGTTCTGGAGGCCAAAATCAAGATGTAGGGAGGGCCATGCTCCCTTTGAAATCGGTAGGGGATAATCCTTCCTTGTCTCTGTCTAGCTTCTGGTGGTTTGCTGGCATCCCATGGCATTCCTTGGCTTGTAGCTGAAGCACTTCAGTCACTGCCTCCATAGTCAAATAGTGTTCTTCATGTGGGTCCATATCTTCACCTGGCATTCTCTGTGTTTTCTCTTCTTATAAGGACACCTACTTCAGTATGACCTCATTTTAACTTACATATTTCTTACTATACCTGAAAATATCCTATTTCCAAATAAGGTCACATTCATAGATACCAGGGGTCAAGATTCAAAATATCTTTTTTGAGGACACAATACACGCCCCATCTTAGAGACTAACTGTTCATCCAAAATCACTCCTACTCACTTCCACATATTCACATTGGCCGAACTTGCCTCCCTCTCCTCTTCAAAACCTCTACCCCACCTCTTTCCTTACTCTGAGAGTCCTTAGAGCAATGGGCCGGAAGGGCAACCTCCAACAGCTTGGAGTTAGAAAGGTCTGTTTCTATTGCCGAGAAGTTTCCAAGGAAAGGACATTTTGTTGCATTTTGTTCCAAGGAAAGGACATTTTGTTGCTTGGATTAAAAAAAAAAGAAAAAAAGATATGCTATGGGAGAGATGTGTTTTTATAGGAGAATTATTGCAAATTGTGGTGAAGGCCTTTAAGTCTATTCAATTTAAGGTTATATAAGATGCTACTGATTGGCATAACAGTCAAAATGTTATAAATAAGCATCAGTTTATGTAAGGACCAAGAGAAGATCAGAAAATAAGCAGGGCACTAACAAGCAGGTCCTGCTCCTGTTCTGTTAGGAATAACATGTTCAAGGTCGTTCAAGAAGCAGAGACAGATAGGGACTCTGGGAGGCTGAGAAGAAAAAAAAAGAAAAAGAGACAAACGTTTGCATTCTATTGGTTAAAAGACCCTTATCAGACGTTTACGTTTGAAATTCGCCAATGAGCTAGACCCCAGCCCCTGTTGCTATGCTATGTGCAGCCCCCTTAGCAAATAGGTTACCGCCACATCTGCTTCTGTATTAGGCTTGCTTGCTTAGCTTATAAAAAGATTTAGCTGTGAGTGCTAGGTGCAATTCCCATCTGCAGCTCCTTGTGAGCACAGTGTCTCTGGACACTTCGGGAATTTGCCCCTGCGCAGGTAAAACTGGCCAATAAAGTTACATCTATACTCCTGAAAGTCTCTGACGTTTGTTCTTGTACCCGGTGGATGTTACATTTACAAAGGAACCTGCATTGAGTGCCAAACAATACTCTTATAAAGGAAACTTTGGAATATATCTGTTTGTAAGTTAGAGATTGCCTGTATTTAGAAAACAAAACAAAACTGCAATGATGCAAATGCTCCTCCTCAGTGGAGGCATCTTCAAGTGGAGGTTGAAGGGTTTCAGGTAACTGACGAGGAAACAAGGTCTAGTCAGTGTTTCTCACACTCCAATCCATGTGTTGAGAAATTTTTAAATTCCACATTTTTATTTTGATAATATTTTAAAATGTATATGAATATTCTGGATCATCTACATGTATGTATACCTTATAAATGAGTGATGGCAGACAATTCAGTACTCCACCTGCATTATGAAGGCATAGGTACCAAGAAATTCCCTAAAATGACAGTGCTTAATTTTTAATGTATTGGAAGTATGTCTGGCTGCTCTTAGGCTGGCATACCCTAAAATCATAATGACAATCATAACTCAACCACTCCTGTATTTCTGTTGTGTTTTCAAATCAGTTATAAAGATGAAATATATCTTTTATACTAACAATTTACAACCGAAAGATTTCTGCATGGGAAAAACTTTTATTTTAAGAATTGACACTTTTGGCCCTGGCCGGTTGGCTCAGTGGTAGAGCGTCGGCCTGGCGTGCGGAATTCCCGGGTTCGATTCCCGGCCAGGGCACACAGGAGAAGCGCCCATCTGCTTCTCTACTCCTCCCCCTCTCCTTCCTCTCTGTCTCTCTCTTCCCCTCCCGTAGCCAAGGCTCCACTGGAGCAAAAGATGGCCCGGGCGCTGGGGATGGTTCCTTGGCCTCTGCCCCAGGCGCTAGAGTGGCTCTGGTCGCGACAGAGCGACGCCCTGGATGGGCAGAGCATCGCCCCGTGGTGGGCGTGCCGGGTGGATCCTGGTCGGGTGCATGCGGGAGTCTGTCTGACTGCCTCCCTGTTTCCAGCTTCAGAAAAATACAGAAAAAAAAAGAATTGACACTTTTATTTGACATTCCGAAAATGACAATGTGGCAGAATAACATGAACATGTACGTTACCTTAGGCTAAAGAGAAAATAATATTCAAAGATGTGTTTGATCCAAGTGGGAACCGAATGATATAATGTGCTGTATAAATAAAGGCTGTGCAACTGTTCCAACAGAAAAAAGTGGAAGAATTAACTCATTACATAACACATGGTAATAGTCAATGCAAAATAAAAAAGTATTCTGTATCATTATCTATATTATTGCAAGGGGATGTATTATGCCAATTCTTGCAATAGCTTATTAGCACAATGTTTCATAGGAAATACACAATGGATATTAAATCTTTTACACCCTTGTATGGGTCATACTACAGTGTGTCCGTAAAGTCATGGTGCACTTTTGACTGGTCACAGGAAAGCAACAAAAGACAATAGAAATGTGAAATCTGCACCAAATAAAAGGAAAACCCTCCCAGTTTCTGTAGGATGATGTGGCAGCATGTGCGCATGAGCGGATGATGATGTAACACCATGTATACAGTGAAGCAGCCCACGGCCATGCCAATTGAGATGTGGACAGTACACAGGCAAGTTCAGTGTGTTCTGTGGCTCGCTAAATTCGAATCTGTGACCAAAGTGCAATGTGAATATCGGCGCGTTTGTAACGAAGCGCCGCCACATAGGAATAACATTACTCGGTGGGATAAGCAGTTGAAGGAAACCGGCAGTTTGGTGGAGAAACCCCATTCTGGTAGGCCATCAGTCAGTGACGAGTCTGTAGAGGCTATACGGGATAGCTACCTAAGGAGCCCTAAAAAATCTGTGCGTGATCCCACATTGAACTGCACTGAATAGGTATGAAACTGGGAGAGTTTTCCTTTTATTTGGTGCAGATTTCACATTTCTATCATCTTTTGTTGCTTTCCTGTGACCGGTCAAAAGTGCACCATGTCTTTATGGACACACTGTATTAAACTGGCCCATTAAATGAAATGGGTAGAAGCATGCAAGGTGTTGAGAAAAGAGATGGGAACTCATTTTAGAAGAAAGCAGTGGAACTAGAGAAGACCAAGAAATGAGAACAAGCTAGGGAAAGTAAAAAAAAGAAACAGTCTGATGAAATAGAATGGTCTACATTTTGATTAATGATAAGGTTTTGAGAGAAGTGTAATGAGTTTATATAAATAAGACCTTTTATAAATTAAGTATTTTTGATTGGGTCAAATAGTTTTTCTATTTCAGTTCAACACATGTTCTCAAGGTTTACTATGTGGCAATCAATGTAGTAGACACTGGAATATGAAGACCAGTACAACAAGACCTCTACACTCAAGGAAGCCATAGTGTAATGGGGAAGACAGATACAAGCAAATAAATGCAACAAAATGTAATGAGTGAATAGTCTAAGAATGTACACCATTGTTCAGGATATTTCTTAAAATTTTGTGTTTATCTCACCTTGAATGAAGAAAAAAAAAGATGCAGGTGTCAACCTATGTATTAGGAATTTTCTCGTATACTGTTACAACTATTTCTCCTTGGAAGAGAGATCAAAGTAACTATTTTATCTTCACTAGGTTCCCAGTGTTCAGCACAGTGCCTGGCATATTCTATTCCCTCAAATTATCTGTTAAATAAATGAATGAACACTAAGCATGCTTTGGTTTTAAATATACTATGAATGATAGCTAGCTTTATTAGTAGGATTTAGCAAAAATAATATTTTGATTACCAACTATCTCCCTAAGTAAGATGAAGCAGTTGATCTGAGAATAGTCCAACCCCCAACTACTCTGTTAGGGTTTTAGGAGGAAAGAAGCCAACAACAGATAAACTAATAATTCTAATGTAACAGACATGGAGGAGACAGCAGAATGGAGAACAAACAGTGATATGACAGAAGAAGCGTTTATATTAAGCCTTATATCTGATCACAGCTCAAGGATGTTCTTGGTATTGTAAATATTATCTTCGGGGTGATATTCTTAGATCCAACCCAGTGCCTCTGACTTTCTCAGGACAGAAACCCATCCTGTCAAGTCAACCATTTGTTTTATTTTACACTAACTACCACTACCACCATATAACATGACTTTAATTATTTCTCTTTGTTCCCACCCACAAACACGTAAGCTACTGAGAGTAGCAGTTTCCTATGTCTTGTTTCCAACTATATCCCTTGCACTTAGAAGAGTGTCTGGCACATATTAGCTCTCAAATACAGCTATTTAAAGGTAAAGAATGCCTCAAACATGACAGTATTCTCTGGGATCCAGGATAGGACAATGGAGGCACAGGTAGTTTATCACAATTAGTAAGACATAAAAGGGTTTGATAACTGATTGTAGGTGTTATGGGAGAGGGAGATGAAAAGCATGTACCAAAGAATCTGTTAATGGTCAAAGTTTGTTAAATATTGACCAATATTAATAACAGCAACATCGTACATGTCTTACGTTGAGAAAATAGGTCTGGTGGAAATAAGAGTTCTTATCTGAATTGAGGTAGAATAATGTCAACACTGAGATGTGGAGGAAGGGCACGCAGACGACTAGAAGCCCAGGTAAGAGCTCAGGAGGAGGTAAAGCAGAAAGTGACATCATTGAAACAAGGGCATAGGGAGTTTTCAGAAGACTCAAGAGATGTGAAGAGATTCAAATGCTACAGAAAGGTCTTGCAGAATGCCAGTTGAAGAAGGAAAGTTATCATTTTCTTCCCTCTTGTAAGTGACGCATTCTGACACTCTTTAACTCGAGGCCTTTTCAGTGGCATAAAACTCACTTTGCCAAAACAGGACCTTCCGGACAATTAGCACTGTCGACAGCAAGAGGAGCACAAGTCTCCGGTGCACTGCCTCATCGTTTCACCCTGCACGTTCACGTCGACACCTCTGCCCTCCCTCCGCTTTTTCCCGCCTTCCGCCAAGCGCACCCCGCTTCATTTACCTGTCGGGGCACCCTTTCAGAGCGCGCGGGCTCTGGATGGAGGGGCGCAGGTCAGCAAAGGGGGGCCGCTGACTGCCCGCTCCCACAGAAGACTGGGACCGGACACCACCAGCTTCCGGGTACAGAGCGCCGCTCGCGCGTGGCCTCCTGGGAATGTGGGCGCTCCTCCAATGGGAGTGGGCGGAAAAGCTAAGCCTGTGCGTTCTCAGCCACCGCACTTCCCAAGAGCCGCACTGCATTCCGGGAGTGGTAGTTCCGACTGGCACATCGCCTAGCTAGCCCTAGTCTGGCACGAGTAGACAACTCTTGTAAACAATGTTAAGCGCTATTTCTCCAGGAAAACGAGAGGATTCAGGGCCACAAAGAATCTATCAGGGTTGAGTTGGCAGGATAAATGAAGAGCCGATCTTGTCCCACTATCTCCCTTCTTAGTCTCAGCAGATAATGTCTGTTATTTTACTTCACATACAAAATAGAGTTTATCTGGCAGGAGCTCCCTCTACTTTAGTAACAAAATTTTCTAACCTCCTTGGACCCGTCATAATTCCTTTCTTCCATTCTTTTGCAATAACTCCTACTCCTACTCCTACTCCTACTCCTACTCCTACTCCTACTCCTACCCCTACTACTACTTTATTTGATCTCAGCTCCCACATCTGCTTTACATCCCCTTTTGCGGACTCTGAGTCTAGCTCTAGTAATGAACACTTCTGGCTACTGACTTGTCAATGGCTCCCTGCTAATTCGCTCTTTATGACCAGCACTTAAAGATTGTCAATGCTTTTTTCACTTAAAATGCCCCCAAATCCTCTTTCTCAACCCCACACCCCTCAACCCTTCACCACACACAGACTTAACTTTGTGGTTTTTCTCTCACATCTCCTTTCCAGTCAAAATACTCAAGTGTTGCTAAAACAAATAGGCACTTTTCAACCATTACCATGATTTAGTTTTGCAATATTTTACATTATTTTCTTCCTTACTGATACCTTTAGTCTTAGTTCCAGCTGTTTAAACAAAAACAAAAATAACATAGATCAGATGGCTTAAACAACAGAAATTTATTTCTCACAGTTACAGAGGCTAGGAACTTTATGACCAAAGTGCCAGTATGCTCAGGCTCTGGTAAGGACCCATTTCTTGGCTTGCAGACTGCTGCATCCTCACATGGAATAGAGGCACCACCATTTTGACATTTTTATAATGCCAGAAATCCTAGTCATGAGGGTTCCACCCTCATAATCTAGGCCCAACCTCTAAGTACCATCACCTGAGGATCAGGGCTCAAACATAAATTTGGGTGGGAAACACAAGCATTCACTTCATAACCCTCTCTAGTCTCTTAGCTCTTCCTAAGATGTGGCATTCTTCTGGTTTCTCTCCCATTCCTGTGGCAGCTCATTTTCCTTTGAAATATTCATGTTCCACAAGACTCTGCCCTAGACTATCTTCTTTTCTTCCTCTTCACACATTCTTTAGGTGATCCTAACCATTACCATTGCTTTAGTTGTCATCAGCCATGCTGATTATTCCCATATACAATAAGCCCAGGCAAGACTGCTGTAACTGAGACTGAATTATCTAAATGACAGCAAGGAATCTCTTTAGGCACTTAAATCAACATAATATTTGGTTGGCCTAATATGTTTCCACTCTCCCCTTTCCCATAACCTGCTCTTTCTTCTCTAATCCCATTTCAGTGAATGGCACAACCACGCAGTCAGTTGCCCACACTAGAAAATTGGGTATCATTAATACTATCTCTTACATATCTCACCATGTTCTTCCATGCCTCAGTGCCTTTGCATATGTTTCCTCCCATCTAAATTTTATTTATTCTTTAAGATCTATCTCAGGAATCACCCCTTCACTTTCTTTTTCTTTCTTTTCCTCCCTTCCTCCCTTCCTTCCTTCCTCCCTCCCTCCTCTTTTTTCTTTCTTTCTTTCTTTCTTTCTTTCTTTCTTTCTTTCTTTCTTTCTTTTTCAGGAGAGAGAAGGCAGGGGGGAGAAAGAGAGAGAGAAATATTGATTTGTTTTTCCATTTATTTATGTATTCATTAGTTGATTCTTGTATGTGCCCTGATTAGGGATCAAACCTGCAACTTTAGTGTGTTGGGATGACACTTTAACCAACTGAGCTATTCAGCCAGGGCCCAGCTCTTCATTTTCTAGCAAAGCATATACCTCTTTTCTCAACTTTATTTTTAATTTTTATTTTTTTTGTATTTTTCTGAAGCTGGAAATGGGGAGGGACAGTCAGACAGACTCCCGCATGTGCCCGACCGGGATCCACCCGGCATGCCCACCAGGGGGTGACGCTCTGCCCACCAGGGGGCGATGCTCTGCCCCTCCGGGGCATCGCTCTGTTGCGACCAGAGCCACTCTAGCGCCTGGGGTAGAGGCCAAGGAGCCATCTCCAGCGCCCGGGCCATCTTTGCTCCAATGGAGCCTCGGCTGCGGGAGGGAAAGAGAGAGACAGAGAGGAAGGAGAGGGGGAGGGGTGGAGAAGCAGATGGGCGCTTCTCCTGTGTGCCCTGGCTGGGAATCGAACCCGGGACCTCTGCACGCCAGGCCGATGCTCTACCACTGAGCCAACCGGCCAGGGCCTTTTTCTCAACTTTATTAATCTTCTATAAAGGTTTACTTTTCATATTAATATTATTTTTATTCAATACCGACTCTTTGAAAGACAGCATAGTATCTTAGAAATAGAATGAGTTTTGGAGCCTAAATTACTTCAGGTTATCTCCTAAAGTATCATCAGTGCTATAATTTTTTTTATTAGTATAGACCTTTATTTTGGTAAAACAAAGAAGGTTTCTTTGAGGAGGTAATAATTAAGCTAAAACCTGAGTGTTTAGAAGCAATCATCCACAAGAAGATGAGAAGGAACAGAAATAAATCCAGGATGACTGATAGTAATGGAATTGAGGGGAAAATGGCAGGAGAGGATAACACATTAGCTTTCTTTCTGCTCCTCAAATGTGTCAAACTCCTTCCCATATTATGATTTTTGCACCAGCTTTCTTTTCCTTCTTATCGTCTTATAGCCAGAAGGTCTGCCTGGCTGTGTAAGTTAGGATAAAGAGATTGGATTTTATATAAGTGTAATGGAAAAAAATTAGAGAGGTTCAAATAAAGGAGAGCTATGATCTGAGGTATGGGTTTAAAAAATATCAGGCTTTATTTAGCATGGCAATACATTGTCTATTCTGAATATAAGTCAATGGGTATAGCTTTCCAAGTATGTTCGTTAGTTTCCAAGAAAATTCTTCTGGATATGTATATACATATGTGGAACCATTTAAATAAGTGTTTGATAATTTTCAATTTTAGAAGTTCTGGGCCCTGGCCGGTTGGCTCAGTGGTAGAGCATTGGCCTGGTGTGCGGAAGTCCCAGGTTCGATTCCCGGCCAGGGCACATAGAAGAGGCGCCCATCTGCTTCTCCACCCCTCCCCCTCTCCTTCCTCTCTGTCTCTCTCTTCCTCTCCCGCAGCCGAGGCTCCATTGGAGCAAAAGATGGCCCGGGCGCTGGGGATGGCTCCTTGGCCTCTGCCCCAGGCGCTAGAGTGGCTCGGGTCGCAACAGAGCAATGCCCCGGAGGGGCAGAGCATCGCCCCCTGGTGGGCAGAGCGTCGCCCCTGGTGGGCGTTCTGGGTGGATCCTGGTCGGGCGCATGTGGGAGTCTGTCTGACTGTCTCTCCCAGTTTCCAGCTTCAGAAAAATATGGAAAAAAAAGTTCTGTTACCATTTCATCAAGTTAATAAAGAATGGAAACTATTTCTTTATACTAAATAATTTTAGATAGATTGTGTTTATGGAGTATAGGTTTCAAATTCCATTTTAGTTCTTGCAGCTACCAAGCCTGGAATTAGAAATGATGGATTAGATAACTTAATCTAGTCTCTTAATTGCACACATGATAAATTTTCTGGTCTTCACAAAGACAACAAAGCTAAGAAGAGATGGAACCTGGATTACAAACCAGCTCATGTATACTAAATGCTCTAGTTGGAGGCAATGGAACAGAATTGAGAGCCCAGAAATAAAACCACATATATATGCACAAATAATCTGTGACAAAGGAGCCAAAAATACACACTGGAACAAAGAAAGCCTCTTCAATAAATGGTGCTGGGAAAATTGGAAAGCCACATGTAAAACAATGAAACTTGACTTCACTTTCTCCTCATGCATGAAAATTAATTCAAAATGGATCAAAAGCCTAAATATAAGATCTGAAATAAGAAATTACATAGAAGAAACTATAGGTACTAAACTCATGGACTTTGGCCATAGAGAACAATTTATGAATTTGACCCCAAAGGCAAGGAAAGTAAATGCAAAAATAAATGAATGGAATGATATCAAACTAAAAAGCTTCTGCACAGCAAAAGAAACCAACAGCATAACAAATAGTCATCCAACTAAATAAAAGATGATATTTGAAAACAACAGCTCTGATAAGGGGTTAATATCCAAAATATATGAAGAACTCAGAAAGCTCAGCAACAAACAAGCAAACAATCTAGTTAAAAAATCGGGAAAGGATCTGAACAGACACTTTTCTCAAAAGGGCATTTAAAAGGCCAACAAATATATGAAAAGATGCTCATCTTCACTAGCTATTAGAGCAATGCAAATCAAAACTACAATGAGATACCAGATCACATCTGTTACATTGGCAATTATCAACAAGACAGGTAGTAACAAGTGTTGGAGAGGGTGTGGAGGCTCATTCATTGCTGGTGGGAATGCAAACTAGTACAACCATTATGGAAGAAAGTACGGTGATTCCTCAGAAATTATGAATAGAATTACTGTATGACCTAGCAATCTTTCTACTGGATATCTACCAAAAAAATTCAAAAACATTGGTATCCAAAGATACATGTACCCCCATGATCATCACAGCATTATTCACTGTGGCCAAGACATGGAAACTACCAAAGTGTTCCTTAATAAAGGATTGGATAAAGAAGAAGTGGTACATATATACAGTGGAATACTACTCAGCCATAAGAAATGACATATTGACATTTATGGCAATTTGGATGGACCTTGAGAACATTATACTAAGTGAAATAAGTAAATTTGACAAAGCTAAGAACTATATTATTTTAAACATAGGTGGGATACAAAACTGGACATAGTTAAAAGTGAAGTAGTTACCACAGGGAGGGGGGTGAAGGGGAGAGGAGTAAAGAGGAACAAATATACAATGACAGAAAATGATTTGACTTTGGGTGATGGTAACACAACACAATCAACAGTTCAAATGCCATAGAAATGTTTCCTTTAAACTTATGTATTCTTATTGATCAATGTCACCCCATTAAATTTAATTTTCTAAAAAAAAAAAGAAATGTCTGTTGGGCTAAAATAAGATACATAATTTGCACAGAGCTCTAGTCACATCTGGGATACCCTAGTTTTACATTCTGCTTACCACGATTGGATGTTAGTGTGTTATTTTATGGTTCACAAACAAATCTCATGGCTTTTGGTTTGGCATCAAAATCACTGACATTATTGTAGTTTATTACTGATCACCAGTGCTGCTTACGCTTCCTTTTTCTGGATTGGATTTGTGCAACTTTTCGTCTTGTCATCAATGTTTAAAACAGACCTTCATCAATAATGTCTATTTTCCTTTGAAATTCATAAGTAGCAGAGGAACTGACATGTTATCAATATCTATAAAATCATTGACATTTGAATGTGGGACTGTTTGTTTCTCTTTTCAGCTCGTTCCAGTCAGAGTCATCACATATCTTGTTCTGTTCATCTAAGTCATCAGCGGTTCCAACACCAGCTTTGGCAAAGCAGTTGTGGATTACTACTGAGTTGTCTATCCCACATAACCATAAAATTCCTCATATCAAAACATACCTTTTCTAAAAACAAAAACAAAACCCTTTCCTTACATATGCAATAGAACAACGCTTCCCATAATCTACCAAACACTTACACACTTACAGCATCCAACTTTTTCAAATTATTACTTCTCAGTCTAATGGCTACACATAGCCATGGTGCTGTTAGGCAAAACAAACAAAATGCACAGACTTCTTTTAATTTAAACCTCTCGTGTCTTGCAGTTATCAGTAATATAATATTCACATTCTAGTAAGCCATTTTTCTCTCTGGTTGCAAGATGCATTTCCCAAACGAATTGCCAGATGTCAGTGTATTTTTATTTTTTTCTCTTTTTTATTCTTATTAATTTTAATGGGTTGACATTGATAAATCAGGGTACATATGTTCAGTGACAACATCTCCAGGTTATTTTGACATTTGATTATGTTGCATACCCATCACCCAAAGTCAAATTGTCTTCCATCACCTTCTATCTGGTTTTCTTTGTGCCCCTCCCCATTTTAAAACTTTATTTACACAAAGGAAAGTTGTTTATATAAAGGTACTTTTCAAATTTCTATATAAGTGATTCTAACTTCTTGCTCCTCTTAGCACTGTAATGAAGGAAAGTTCTCCAGGATGACATTTTTCTTTCAAAGTGGGCCTCTGGTTTTATTGCAAGCTATAAAGGTGCATAGATGTGCACTCATAGGAGTATCTGTTCAGATTTGGCCTTCCATTTTCAAGACAATCATCAGCAGATTTATTGTAGATGCTTCACTTTTTGGGTGAAGTGACATGATATTGTCATAATGCTGAAAGTGTTGTTGCCAGCCATAAAGACTTGAGAAATCAACTCCCATCTGGAGATTAATTTTATTAGCTTTTTCTAAAACTGAAGGAGCATCCAGATATAGAAATATCTGTTTTTGTCTAGCTAAATTATTTAAGCATCTTATTTATTAAGTTGGCATATGTTGGTTCTCTTATTCTAATAAACGTTACCTCCATTGGATGCTTAACTTTTATCTTTTCTTAGTTTTAAAGAAACATACAGAATATTCATAAGAAGATTGCAAATTTTGTGACCTTTTCATTTTTTTACGTTTCTTTCTTATTTACTAACTTCTAATTCTAGAAAAAGCAGGGGCTCACTATATATTCTCTTTACTGGCATAACAGACTGGATGGAGTATAACAGAAAAGGCCTGCTTCACCGGAACATTTTAAAAAGGACAAGACCAAGAGCAAGACTGAGACTTGGTGCAGGAGATGAAAGTGCAGTATTGACAAGGCAACTCATTTTTTTTTTTATAAATTTTTATTAATGGTAATGGGATGACATTAATAAATCAGGGTACATATATTCAAAGAAAACATGTCTAGGTTATTTTGTCATTAAATTATGTTGCGTACCCCTCGCCCAAAGTCAGATTGTCCTCCGCCACCCTCTATCTAGTTCTCTGTGCCCCTCCCCCTCCCCCTAACTCTCTCCCTCCCATGTCCTCCCTCCCCCCACCCCTGGTAACCACCACACTCTTGTCCATGTCTCTTAGTCTCATTTTTATGTTCCACCAATGTATGGAATCATGTAGTTCTTGTTTTTTTCTGATTTACTTATTTCACTCCTTATAATGTTATCAAGATCCCACCATTTTGCTGTAAATGATCTGATGTCATCATTTCTTATGGCTGAGTAGTATTCCATAGTGTATATGTGCCACATCTTCTTTATCCAGTCTTCTATTGCGCAACTCATTTTTTAAGTTTCAAAATTTCTAAAGCAAAGGTGACCTTAAATTACAAGAATGATTAAATTGAATTACCTTAATTTTCAAGTCAAAAGTAAGGGATAATAATGACTTTAAAACATAAAAATGATGAAATGGAGAGGGAAAAAGCAATGATTTGAAATTATAGTCCTTCAAAATTCTGATGGGATATTAAGCATACTTCCAGTTTAAACTTTTAAGCATAAAATTCAGGCATGTCTCATCTGTTGGCTCACATCTAATTTAATGTAAAGAATTCACATTCTAATGGTATAGCAAACCACAAAGAACTGGTGTCTCCGTGGAAAAGCCTTGTAACTTGGCATTTTTTTTCCACTTTGGCTCATTCTCAGTTGTGCGGGATTTTGACTCCTCAAGCATTCAGCATTTAATCAATTATTTGTTGGTGGAAAGGGATGGGGCACACATAACCTTTGTCATCAATCACTTTTAAAATTAGGGAACATCCAAGACACATATCCCTTTCTTCTCCCATTCTCCAATTCTTCCTTTTTGGTAGTTTATACGCCCATGTTCATTATCCGTACATGCGCGGTGGTACAAATATATCTCCAAGGTATGATCACATTGCAAGTCCATGATTTCCACCTTGGAACAGTCTAAGTATGTTCTCACTTTTTTGCATCAGCTATTTACTCAGTACTGAATGCTGAATCTCCAGATCTGTGTATATGTCTTTCTTGTTATTCAGGTCCCAGTTTATACCACCCCTCCTCAGATAGGCTCTTTCTGACCACAGATCACTATACATTTTTCTGTTTTATTTGCTTTACAAAATTTATAATTATGAAAATATTTTTTTCATTGTTTATTTGCTTATTGTCTGTTTGTCTTGTTAAATTTTATTCAATAGTGGAAAATGTAATTTCCATATGGGCAAGTGCCTCATTACTCTTTTTTTGTGACAGGACAGAGAAAGACAGAGAGAGAAACAGATAGGGACAGACAGGATGGGAGAGAGATGAGAAACATCAGTTCTTTGTTGAGGCACCTTAGTTGTTCATTGATTGCTTTCTCATATATGCTTTGACCAAGGGGGGGTGCTACAGTAGACCAGGTGACCCCTTGCTTAAGCCAGCGACCTTGGGCTCAAGCTAGTGAGCCTTGCTCAAACCAGATGAGTCGGCACTCAAGCTAGTGACCTCGGGGTTTCAAATCTGGGTCCTCCGTGTCCCAGTCCGACACTCTATCCACTGCATCACCACCTGGTCAGGATTCATTTTTCCCCCCACCATTTTGTCTCCTCAAGGTGGCACAGAATAGGTGCTCAGTTGCAATTTGTTGACCCATACTAATGAGAAGGGCTAACATTCCTCTGGTAACAAATAATATTATAAGATAAATATATACTATTGCATTTAATCACGGCTGTAATGGTGTAAAGTATTGTAATTCTTATCATCAACCTCTTTTGCCTAGGTCTTGGTTTCCTGATAGAATCCTTCTTGTACATATTTCAGAAGCACCTCAAGAGGGAACACAAGGAGGGGTGTGGGCAATCAGTATTGGTTTACTAAATCTAACAGTTGCAGACCAATGCACAAACAGTTTTTGTCTGGATTCCTCCTCCGTTTCCATTCCTGCCTCCTGGGACAGGTTTCCTTGAGAGCGAACGATTACTACCAAGACTCCAGGATAGGCTGGGGGTTGAAGGGAGCCAACATTTCACAGCAAAATGGTTGGAAGACAGTAAGTACATGCTAGCGAAGGGTATTTCTGAGTCCACACCCCAGGGAAGCAGAACTTGAATTGATGCTGACGGTGCTGTTTCCTGGACCCATATTCTCCTCAATGCACCTCAAAGCTTTTTATCATTTTCACTGCAGCCTTCAATTTTATTTCAAATCCAATGGCCATGGTGGTTCCCTGTAAAGAGAAGAACAAAAGCTTCAGAGAACTTGTGTAAAGGTAAGGATTTTCATGTTATATTTTAAAGTATTTGAAAGCTGTTAGTCCATGTCACACAAAGGAAATCAAGGAATATATATTTTTAATTTGCCCATCTTTCTCTTTTCTGTAAAGTAATTGCAAGTTATTTCAGAATCTCTGTAAGAAAGTGAATGGAATTCATTTATATCCTGTGGCTCAAAGGATCACTAGTATATACTCTTGTTCTATTCTATATTGATGATTACTACATCTTCACACAGTTGTGCATGTCATTAACTTTGTTAAGAAATGGAAATACTGTTTCTTTGTTTGTTTTTTTGTGAAAAGACTAAGTTTCTAAGCATAACAGGACGTCAGATAGGAATTTAAAAGAATTGAAGAAACATACAGACTAAGCATTTATTGAAGCCTGCTGAACTTGGTGACTACAAACAAGGATAAGAACCTTTATTCACAATGTTGGTGGAGGTGTAAAATAGAAAAACTTATATGCATGGTACAATGATAATTGATATGATAGATATTTTATGTCAAAGTAGACAAAGAAGGAAAGAAAACAGGTACCATTTTATTTATTGAATATAAATGTATCGAGTTTCTGATATGTCCAAGACACTAATACAATAATACACAAAACACAGTTCCTGCCCTCTTGGAGATCGTATTTGTTGAGGTCCTACTGAATGTCAGACAAATGTTCTTACTTTCTGTTTTTGTTTTTTTAAATATACGTGGTCCCAGTTAATATTTCACCAACTCTGGATAATATTATCTTGAGGTATATCACTTGAAATTTCAGCAACAACTAGAATTTTATAAACAATCCAAAGACATCTCCTTACATAGCTATATAAAAGGACATGGTGAAAAATAGTGACAAAACTTAGGTTAAAAAGGGTTAAGTACTCTGTAAAAGGTTAACAGCAAAGCTAAAATTAAAATTCATTGTCTATTTTGACTCCAAAGTTCTCTATATATCTTTATACAATGCAGCTTCCTGTGGGGCCAGCCGAAGCTGACTTCACAGATTGTGTCTTAAAGGATGAATGGGGACAGAAATGTAATAGAGATAAAGGTTACTGCTTATGTAATAAATCCCCCAGAAGGAACCTCTTTTTTTCCAATCATTAAGGTAACATGTTTCGGTTGTCCAGATTCACTGACCATTTATACAATTATAGCCAGGCAAATTAGAGACAATATTCTGAAAAATTTTAGAAGTTATCACTGACTTTAATTTTTTTCAGTACCTGCACTTACATAAAAAAATTCAGTTCAACAAACTTTTACTGAAGCATCATGTCAAAAAGTATGGTAACTCCTAAGATACATGCTCTCCAGAAACTCATATAAGATACATAATTGATTCATTAAAAACCATGCAAGTGTCAGAGTCATTGTGTCCTAGATTTTGTTACACCTCCAGTTTCAATACAGTTCAGATGGCTTCACCTTTCTGACTCAGATCTGTAAAATTACAAGGTTGTTTTAACTGGTCTTTAAGAACAACTTTTACTATATAACTATGTTGGAAGCTGGCAAAAAAAAATTTGCTTTACTCTTTAAAATTTTGCTGCATTTTATTGGTTGGTACTTGATACTGAGCAATAACACTGTTATCCTTTGCTTTCTCTTGGTGAGGAAGTGCTGGAAGTTGATACAGATAGTAATTTTATATATTTGTATTGACCAAGGAGACCATACCCTAAGAAATTCTCTCATTATATGATCATGGAGAAGTGAGTTTAAATGTCCATTCACCAAGAGTTTGGTGATTTCTTTCCAAACTATTAAACTAAAACATGGATTCCTTAACACCAGTATATGAATGGGCTATATCAGAATCACCTGGGGTGTTAGCTGTTAACACAGATTCCTGTCCCACAAAGTCACACTTTTTAGGGTGGAATATGGGCTCTGTATTTTTAGCAAGGGACCCAAGTGATACTGATAAACTTAAAAATACTAGAAAAACAGAGGCTGTAAAACCTATTTATTTAATGCCCCAACCTCAAAATAGGATCAGATTTAATCCTAACCTAGGATCAGATTCTTCAATTTTCAGTAGTGCCTACCAGACTTAACAACACAAACTGTCAGAATGTTATTTGTTAGCTATAACCTAAATTTTTCACTCTGTAGTTTAAATTTCATTTACTGTCCCTGGTAATGGGTACCGTATAATTCTGGGCTTAATGGCTCTGATATACTGATATCTAGGTCTAATTTCTTTTATTTATTTAATTAATTGTGTTTATATAGATTCTAGGGTCACCCTGAATGCATCTCCCCTCCCCCCTAATCCCCTCATCATCTTCCTTGCCCCCCTCCCAATGACGCCCTCCCCCCTTCCCTTCAGTTTTATCCCATCCTATCACCCTCTTTCCCTCTGTCCTCTTTTCCTCTGGTCCCTTTGATTCCTCCTCTGTCTCAATTCCATTCCTCAGTTCTCATTATTCCTTGGATTCCTCAAATGAGTGAGGTCACATGATATTTTTCTTTCTCTGCCTGGCTTATTTCACTCAACATAATAGTTTCCAAGTCCCTCCATATTGTTGCAAAAGGTATATTTCCTTCTTTTTCATAGCCCCATAGTATTCCACTAGATTTCATTTCAGTCACCAGTTAAAACTAATGCAAACAAAATCTGTCACTAAACAGATCCTTTAAGCCTCAATGTGTACAAATATTATTCAAAACCTACTTTCACTTGACATCATAAAAGTTTTGTAGTTATACAAGTAATGCATAATAAGTAATAGAAAAATTAGAAACTGCAAGTAGATAATAAGAAAGATATACAAATAAATCTTAATCCTAATATTTAGGCTATGTATTTCATAAGATTTTATATATACATATATAGACATGTATATGTATGTGTATGTATAGAATTACTTTAAATATTTTCTGAGTACTTATTTGAGGTTGTATAAAAAAGCAAAATTCATTATATGATGGAAAAAGTCAGCAATAAATTGATAACTTTTAAAATAGTCCTCCTCAAAAATCATCACCTGCTAAACAATAGCATCTATACCCTCTATCACATAATTGATCCTTAGTTGACTACTGATATTAACAATGCAAAAATTACAAATAATTGCAAGGTAAAATTATAAATCTCGCAAAAGATACAAGATTTCATGAAATTGAAAGTGGTGTTGGATAACTGCTTCAACACACCAAAGCCACTGACATATGAATTAGATCAGTTACCAAATGAAGAAAATTTACATGAATTAATAAGTGATGAATATTTTGATATCAAATGAATAAGGGGTCTTTAAAAGAAATAGAGAATTATTCAAATGTTTTCATGAAAATAATTCTTTTTATACTAAGATGATCACAAATTAGATGTATAATGTGGTACATTTAATGGAAAAATGCCTCAAATCCCCCAAACAATTTTTATTTCATTTACTTGTCCATTTCTTTAAAACTTTATTTAGAAAATTAAACTTAATGGGGTGACACGGAACAATAAGAGTACAAAGGTTTCAGGTAAACATTTCTATAACATTTGAATGATTGATTGTGCTGCATACTCATCACCCAAAGTCAAATCATTTTCCATCACCATATATTTGTCCCTCTTTACTGCCTTCTCCCAACACAGCCACATCCCTCTCCCCCTGATAACCACTTCACTTTTATCTATGTCCATGAGTCTCAGTTTTATATCCCACCTATGTGTGAAATCATATAGTTCTTAGCTTTTTCTGATTTAGTTATTTCACTCAGTATAATATTTTCAAGGCCCATTCACGTTGTCTTAAATGGCAGTATGTCATCATTTCTCATGGCTGAGTAATATTCCATTGTACATATGTATCACATCTTCTTTACTCAATCCTCTATTGAAGAAAATTTTGGTTATTTCCATGTCTTAGCTACCATGAAATATGCTGTGATGAACATGGAGGTGTATGTGTCTTTACCTAAAAATATTTTAGAATTATTTTGGGAAGATATACAATAAAGGGATTGTTGGTTCATAAGGTAGTTCTATTCCTTTTTTATTGTATTTTATTTTTGGTATTTTTCTGAAATGACAAGCGAGGAGGAAGAGAGACAGAGACCTGCATGCACCTGACTGGGATACACCCAGCAAGCCCACTAGAGGGCGATGCTCTGCCCATCTGGGGCATTGCTCCATTGCAACCGAAGCCATTCTAGTATCTAGGCTAGGCCATGGTGCCATCCTCAGTGTCCAGGCAAACTTTGCTCCAGTGGAACCTTGGCTGCGGGAGGGGAAGAGAGAGATAAAGAGAAAGGATAGAGGGAAAGGGTGGAGAAGCAGATGGGCACTTCCTTTGTGTGCCCTGGTCGGGAATTGAATCCAGGACTTCCACATGCTAAGCTAATGCTCTACGACTAAGGAAGGTAGTCCTATTCTTTTATTTTTTATTTTTATTTTTTTATTTATTCATTTTAGAGAGGAGAGGGAGAGACAGAGAGAGAGAGAGAGAGGAGAGACAGAGAGAGAGAAGGGGGAGGAGCTGGAAGCATCAACTCCCATATGTGCCTTGATCAGGCAAGCCCAAGGTTTCGAACCGGCGACCTCAGCATTTCCAGGTCGACGCTTTATCCACTGCGCCACCACAGGTCAGGCCAGTAGTCCTATTCTTAATTTTTGAGGAATAATAATACTGTCTTCCATAATGGCTGTACCAATTTACATTTCACATGTACACTGGAATTTAACAGGTGTGAGGTGGTATCTTATTGTAGTTTTGATTTGTGTTTCTCTAATAGCTAGTGAAGATGAGCATCTTTTTATGTATCTGTTGGCTATTTGTATATCTTCTGGGGAGAACTGTCTGTTCAAGTCTTCTTCCCATTTTTTAATTGAATTGTTTGCTGGTTTGTTGCTGAGCTTTGTGAATTCTTTGTATTTATATATTTTGATATTAAACCCCTTATCAGAGCTGTTGTTTGCAAATATCATTTCCCAATTTGGATGGCTGACTATTTTTATTGTTGTCAGTTTCTTTTGCTGTGCAGAAACTTTTTAGTTTGATACAGCTCTATTCATTTGGTTTTGCCTTTACTTCCCTTGCCTTTGGGGTCAAATTTATAAATTGTTCTCTACAGCCAACATCTATGAGTTTAAGTACCTATATTTTCTTCTATGTAATTTCTTATTTCAGATCTTATATTGAGGTTTTTGATCCATTTTGAATTAATTGTTGTGCAGGGGTACAAACTATATTCAAGTTTCATTCTTTTGCATGTGGCTATACAATATTCCCAGCAACATTTATTGAAGAAGCTTTATTTTCTCCATGGTATGTTTTTGGCTCCTTAGTTGAAGATGATTTGTCCATATATATGTGGTTTTATTTCTGAGTTCTTGATTCTGTTCTATTGGTCTGTATGCCTCTTTTTCTGCCAATACCATGCTGTTTTGATTATTATGGTTCTATAGAATAATTAGAAGTCAGGTAGTTGGATGCATCCAGCTTCAGTCTTTTTACTTAGAATTTCTTTGGGCTTTCAGAGTTTTTCAGGGTTCCACACAAACCTGGTGATTTTTGTTTTAATTCTTTAAAAATGACCCCTGGCACATTCATTCAGCAGTAGTGTTGGGCCGGTGTGTGGAAGTCTTGGGTTCAATTTCTAGTCAAGACACACAGGAGAAGCAACCATCTGTTTTACCACCCCTCCCTCTTCTCTCTCTCTCTCTCTCTCTCTCTCTCTCTCTCTCTCTCACACACACACACACACACACACACACACACACACACACGCACCCTCCTGCAATCATGGTTTGAACTGTTAGAGCAAGTGGACCCAGGTGCTGAAGATGGCTCCATGGCATTCCAGCAGGCACTGAAATAGCTCGGTTGCTAAGCCAAGTTGCGGTGGCAAGGGATCGGCAGAGCACCACCCTGTAGGTGACTTGTCAGGTTGATCCCGATGGGGCACATGTGGAAGACTGTTTCTCTGCCTCCCCACTTCTCACTTAATAAAAATAAAATGACATTGGTATTTAATGGGGATTGCATTAAATTAGAATATTGCCTTGGGTAATATGGCTATATTAACAATGTTGATTCTTCCAATCCATGAGCATGGAATATTTTTTTCCATTTCATTTTTTCCTTGGTATATTATTTAGTTGTTGCTGTTACAATTGTAAAAGGAATTTTTTTAGCGGGGTTCATTATATGAAGTTTCATTGTTGGCATATAGGAAAGCAAAAGAAAGACTTTTGTTATTGATTTTGTATCCTGTGACATTACTGTATTGGTTTATTGTTTCTAATAGTTTTTCACTGGAATCTTCAGGGTTTTCTATATACAGGATTGTGCCAGATGCAAAAAGTGATACCTTTACTTCTTCTTTCCTGATATGGATGCCTTTTATTTCTTTCTCTTGTCTTATTCCAGAACTATGTTGAATAAGAATCGAAAGAGTGGGCAGCCTTGTCTTCTTCCTGATTTTAGAGGAAAATACTTCATTTTTTTAATCATTTAATATGGTATATTTTACCATTTGGCTGGTGATTTGTCATATATGGCCTTTATTATGTTGACATCTTTTCTGCTATACCCATAATATTGAGTGTTTTAAACATAAATGGAGCCTGACCAGGCAGTGGTGCAGTGGATATAGCATCAGACTGGGACACGGAGAACCCAGGTTCGAAACTCTGAGATTGCCAGCTTGAGCAGAGGCTCATCTCATTTAAGCAAGGCTCACCAGCTTGAGCAAGGGATCACTCGGTCTGCTGTAGCTCCCCCTTCCCCCGTTAAGGCACATATGAGAAACCAATCAATGAACAACTAAGGCTCCACAACACAGAATTGATGCTTCTCATCTCTCCCCTTTCCTGCCTGCTTGTCCTTATCTATTCCTCTCTCTTTCCCTCTCTTTGTCTCTGTCACACAAAAAAAGAAAAAAACAAAAAAACAAACAAACCATAAATGGATTTTGTGTCTTATTGAATGCCTATTCTGTATCTGTTGATAGGATCATACAATTTTTGGTCTTTGTTTTTTTATTTTTTGATGTGGTATGTTACATTGACAGATTTACATATGTTGAACCATCATTGTGCTCCTGGAATGAATTCCACTTGATCATGATGTACTATTTTTTAAATGTATTGTTGTATTTGATTTGGTAGTATTTTGTTTAGGATTTTTGCATCTGTAGTTATTAGAGATATTGGTCTGTAGTTTTCTTTGTTTGTGTTGTCCTAGCAAGGTTTTAGTATCAAGATTATGTTGGCCTCATAAAATGTGTTAGATAGTATTGATTTTCTTCTATTTTTTGGAATACTTTGAGAAGGATACATACAAAATCTTCCTTGAATGTTTAGTAGATTTCACTAGTCTAGCTATCTGATCCTGGACATTTATTTTGGGGAAGGTACTTGATAGTAGTTTCTATTTCCTTCTTGCTTATCAGTCTATTTAGGTCTTTCTCTTCTTTGTCATTCAGTCTAGTAAGATTGTATAATTCTAGGAACTTATTTAATTCTTCTAGATTATTAAATTTTGTGGCATTAATCTTTCATATTATTCTAGTATGATCTTTTGCATATCTATGATGTCTATAGTAACTTCTCTTTTATTTTGAATTTTGTTCACATAAGTCTTTTCTCTATTTACCTTAGTGAGTCTAGCCAGGGGTTTGTCAATTTTATTGATCTTTTTAAACAACCTGCTATCTTTTGTATTAATATTTTCTATATGTTTATTGTTTTCTATTTCATTTAGTTCTGTTCTAATTTTTAATATTTCCTTTTTAGTGTTGACTTTGGGTTGCCTTTGTTCTTCATTTTCTAGTTTTTTAAGATGTAATGTTAGGTTGTTTACTTGGGATCTCTTTTATTTCTTGATATAAGCCTGTAGTGATATAAACTTGCCTCTTATTACTGCTTTAACTGCATCCCAGAAGTTTTGACATGTCATGTAGTCAGTCTCATTTGTCTGTATATATCTTTTTACTTCTGATTTCATTTCTTCTTTGATCCAGTTATTTTTTAGAATTGTATAGTTTAATTTTCACATTTTTGTGAGCTTCTTTACTTCTGTTTTGCAGTTGAATTCTAATTTCAACGCCTTATGATCAGAAGATATACTAGGTATAATTTCAAACTTCCTAAATTTGTTGATGTTAGTTTTGTGACCCAACATATGATTTATCCTTGAGAATGTTCCATGCACATTGGATAAAGATGTATAATCTGATATTCTCGGATGAAAGTTCCTATAAATGTCCCTTATGTTAATTTGGTCTAGTGTGTCATTTAAGAGTGATATATTCTTTTTTTTAAAGATAATTAAATTTACGGGTTGACTTTGATCAATAAGAGGACATAAGTTTCAGGTAAACATTCCTTTTTTATTTTTTAAAATTATTTTTATTTATTTATTCATTTTAGAGAAGAGAGACAAAGAAAGAGAGAAGGAAACAGAGAGAGAAGGGGAAGGAGCAGAGAGCATCAACTCCCATATATGCCTTGACTGGGCAAGCCCAGGGTTTTGAACTGGTGACCTCAGTGTTCCAGGTCAATGCTAGATCCACTGAAACACCATAGATCAGGCCTCAGGTAAATATTTCTCTAGAATTTGAGCAGTTGATTATGTTGTATACCAATCACTGAAGGTGAAATCATTTTCAGTCACTATACATTTGTTCCTCTTTACAACCTTATCGCCACCTCTCCACCACATTACCCTCCCTTTGGTAACCACTTCACTTTTATTTATGTCTAGGAGTCTCAGTTTTATATCCCACTTATGTGTGAAATCATACAGTTCTTAGCATTCTCTGATTTAGTTATTTCACTCAGTATAATGTTCTCCAGGTCCAACATGTTGTCCCAAATGCCCACATGACATCATTTCTTGAGATGAATGGTATTCCATTATATTTATGTACCCCATCTTCCTTATCGAATCCTATGACAAAGGACACTTTGGTTGTTTCCATGTCTTGGCCACAGTGAATAATGTTGCGATGAAGATGGGGGTGCCTGTGTCTTTGCATACCAACGTTTTTGAGTTTGGGGAATAGATACTCAGTACAAAGATTGTTGGGTCATAAGGTCATTTTATTCTTAATTTTTTGAAGAACCACCATACTTTCTTTCATAATGGCTGTACTAGTTTAATTCCCACCAGAAGTTAATGAGGTTCCTTTTTCTCCACAGCCTCTCTAATACTTGTTACTAACAATCTTGTTGATAATAGCCAATTTAACACATATGGGGGTATCTCATGGTAGTTTTGATTTGCATTGCTCTAATGTCTAGTAAAGATGAACATTTTTTTTTCCATATATCTGTTGGCCATCTGTATGTTGTCTTAGAAGAAGTGTCTGTTTGGGTCATCTCCACATTTTTCAATTGGATTGTTTGCTTGTTTGTTGCTGAGCATTCTGAGTTCTTTATATATTTTAAAGGTTTTATTTTATTTATTCATTTTTAGAGAGGAGAGAGACAGAGAGGGAGAGAGAGGAGAGAGAGACAGAGAGAGAGAAGGGGGGAGGAGCTGGAAGCATCAACTCCCATATGTGCCTTGACCAGGCAAGCCCAGGGTTTCAAACCAGCAACCTCAGCATTTCCAGGTCGACGCTTTATCCACTGCGCCACCACAGGTCAGGCTCTTTATATATTTTAGATATTAAACCCTTATTGGAACTATTGTTTGCAAATATAATCTCCTGTTTGATTGGCTGCCTATTTTTTTTTGTTGTCAGTTTTTTTTGTTTGTTTTTTTGCTGTGCAGAACTTTTAAATTTGATATAGTCCCATTTGCTTATTTTTGTCTTAACTTCCCTTGTCATTGGGGTCAAATTCATACATTTTTCTTCATGGCCAAGGTCCATGAGTTTAGTATCTAAGTTTTCTTCTGTGTAATTACGGTTTCAGATCTTATATTTAAGTCTTTGATTTATTTTGAAATAAGTTTTGTACAGGGGGACTAACTGTAGTGAAATTTTGCTCTTTTGCATTTGGCTATCCAATTGTCTCAGTACCATTTACTAAAGAGGCTTTCTTTTTTTTATTGTGCGTTTTTTGTTCCCTTGTTGAAATTATTTGTCCATAAATTGGTTGTTTTACATTTGGACTCTCAATTCTGTTCCATTGATTTGTATTTCTCTTTTTCTTCCAGTACTCTGCTATTTCATTTAGTGTGGCTCTATTGTATAATATGAAGTCAGGTAGTGTGATATCTCCAGCTGTATTCCTTTTTCTCAAAGTTACTTTGGCTATTTGGGGTTTTTAAAGGTTCCATATAAACCTGGTGATTTTTGTTCTATTTCTGTAAAAATGACATTTGGATTTTGATGGGGAATCCATTAAATTTGTATATTGCTTTGAATATAGTGGCCTTTTAAACTCTATTGACTCTTCCAAACCATTAGTTAGAGATGCTATGGGCAGAAGAGGAAAAGAGAGATGCACAAATTTAAAACAAGTGCTCTATATGAATTGTCTGACTCCATCAGAAAAAGCTGTATAAGAATAAATAATAGTTATATCAGAAAAAGAGTAGAAGGGAATGGAAAGCCTATTCAAACAAATTATTTATTTATTTTTACAGAGACAGAGAGAGAGAGAGTCAGAGAGGGGGATAGATAGGAACAGACAGACAGGAACAGAGAGAGATGAGAAGCATCAATCATTAGTTTTTTGTTGTGGCACCTTAGTTGTTTATTGATTGCTTTCTCATATGTGCCTTGACCATGGGCCTTCAGCAGACCTAGTAACCCCTGCTGGAGCCAGTTACCTTGGGTCCAAGCTGGTGAGCTTTGCTCAAACCAGATGAGCCTGCACTCAAACTGGCGACCTCGGTGTCTTGAACCTGGGTCTTCTGCATCCCAGTCTGATGCTCTATCCACTGTGCCACCACCTGGTCAGGCTCAAACAAATTATTGATGAGAACTTCCTAAACCTATGGAAAGGGTTGGAGTCTCGTGTCCAAAAGCTAACAGAATGCTGAGTTACATCAACCCAAAACAACCTTATTTACAGCACACTGTAATACAATTTTCAAAAATTAATGACAAAGAAAAAATAGTCATGACTGCAATGGATAAAAAGAACATAACGTATTAAGAAAGGTCTATTAGGTTATCATTGACTTCTCAGGAGTAAATGTACAAGCCAGAAAAGAGTATAACCAAACATTCCAAGTATTTTAAAAGAGAAATTAACAGCAATGAATACTCTTTCTGTCAAAGTTATCCTTCAAATATAAATGAGAAATAAAATTTTTTACAGACACACAGAAACTGAAGAAATTTATCACTAGAAAATTTCCACTGCAGGAAATACTAAAGAGGATTATTCAACCAGATACAAAGAACAAAAGAAATCAAAACTACAAGTAAAAACTTCAACAATGTCACAATAAAAACCAGGGTAATCTATGACAATAATAACATAAAAAAGGAGCCTAAAGATCTTCAGTAGGAAAGGAAGATGAGTGTAGAAGAATTCATAATGCAAAAAACTCATATATATAAATATTTTTTCTTTTAATAACCTAATGGTAATAACCCTTCCAAAAAAGGAACTACTAAAAAATATAGCTTAAATTAAAAAAGAAACAAGGGAAAGAAATACAGAATACCACCAAATAAAAACAACTGACAGAAACACAAAAGAGAAGAACCAAACAAGACATAGAGCTACCAGAAAAAAACATAAAATGGCAGGAGATAATCCTCAAGCATCAATGATTACCCTAAATGTAAGTGGACTGAACTCACCAATAAAGAGCAAAGAGTAGCCAAATGGAGCCAAAAGAAAAACCCAACTGTATGCTGTCTTCAAGAGACACATCTAAGTTGCAAAGACAAAAATAGACTCAAAATAAAAAAGTTGGAAAATGATTCTCTAAACAAATAATACCCAAAGAAAATCAGGTATCGCCATATGAATATCTGGCAATGCTGACTTCAATACAAGAAAAGTAACAAGAGACAGGATGTACATTTCATAATGATAAAGGGGAAATTGTATCAAGAAGACATAACACTTCTTGCCTGACCAGGCGGTGGCACAGTGGATAGAGCGTCAGACTGGGATGCAGAGGACCCGGGTTCGAGACTCCGAGGTCGCCAGCTTGAGTGCGGGCTCATCTGGTTTGAGAAAAAGCCCACCAGCTTGAACCCAAGGTTGCTGACTCCAGCAAGGGGTTACTTGGTCTGCTGAAGGCCTGCAGTCAAGGCATGTATGAGAGAGCAATCAATGGACAACTAAGGTGTTGCAATGTGCAATGAAAAACTAATAATTGATGCTTCTCATCTCTCTCCGTTCCTATCTGTCTGTCCCTGTCTATCCCTCTCTCTGACTCTCTCTCTGTCTCTGTAATAAATAAATAAATAAATAAAAAGAAGACATAACACTTCTTAATATATATGCACCAAATCAGAGGGCACACAAATATATGACACCTACTAACTGATCTAAAAATAAAAACAAACTAAAACACAATTATACTTGGAAATCTCAACACACTGTTAATGGCTTTAGATACAACATACAAAACAGAAAATCAATAAAGAAATATTGGCCTTAAGAGACACACTTGACCAAATGGACATAACAGACAATTAGAAGACATTTCATTACAAAACATCAAATTGTACATTCTTTTCCATTTTGCATGGAACATTCTCAAGGATAGATCAAGTGTTGGGCCACAAAACTAACAGCAACAAATTCAAGAAGATTGAAATTATACCAAGTGTATTTTCTGACCATATGGCTTTGAAATTAGAATTCAGCTGCAAAAAAGAAGTATAGAAACCCACAAAAATGTAATAATTTTTCAACATATATCTAGAAATGACTGAGTCAAGGATGAAATAAAAGCAGAGATACAAAATACTATACAGACAAACAAAAATGACAACATGACATTAAAATTTCTGGAATGCAGCAAAAGCAGTAATAAGAGGGAAGTTTATATCATTACAGGCTTATATCAAGAAACAAGAGCATTCCCAAGTAAACAACCTAACATCACATCTTAAAGAACTAGAAAAAAAATAACGGCAACCCAAATTTATGAATAAGGACAATAGTAAAAATTAGAGTAGAACTATATGAAATAGATAGTAATAAAAATATAGAAAAAATTACCACGTTCCTAAAGATACCCGAATAGCAGAAGTGATGCTGAGGAAAAAGAATGAAGCCTGAGGTATCACATACCTGACTTCGAATTATACTATAGAGCAGGGTTGGGAACCTATGGTTCGCGAGCAAGATGTGGCTCTTTTGATGGCTGCATCTGGCTCGCAGGCAAATCTTAATTCAAAAATAATAACGTTAAAATACAAAACATTCTCATGCATTACAATCCATTCATTTCCTACCGCTCATGTTTAAGGTTGCAGGTGGCTGGAGCCAATCACAGCTGTCCTCTGGGACAACACTAAATTTTTATTGGATAATGCCTAATGTACACAGGTCGCTGTGAGGTCAGGAAGTAAACTTCCCACCTTTTAATCAAGTAGTCAGCTAGCTAATTGCAGAAACCCTTTTGATGAAGAAGATGGCTAAAAGAAAAATAGATGAGGAGTATCGTACTTTTCAGCAGGAATGGACAGAGGAATTTGCCTTTGTGGAGAGAGCAGGTTCTGCAGTGTGTCTATTATGCAATGATAAAATTGCATCAATGAAATGGTCAAATATAAAGCGGCACTTTGACACACGCCATACTACATTTGCATAGAAATATCCAGTGGGTGACAGCAGGAAGAAAGCATGTCAAGAGCTACTGTGCAGAGTGCAAGCTAGTCAGCAGCAACTCCGTGTTTGGACCCAACAAGGTGACTGGAATTCGGCAAGCTTTGCTGGTGCTTTAGCAATTGTGAGAAACGGAAAGCCATTCACAGATGGGAAGTATGCCAAACGTTCATGCTTGATGTTGCCAATGAACTTTTTGATGACTTTTCAGATAAAGACAAGATAATCAAAAGAATAAAAGATATTCCTCTGCCAGCAAGAACTGTTCATGATTATACCATCATGATGGCAAATCAAATTGAGACAACTCAAATGAAGGACATAAATGCAGCACCATTCTTTTCTCTCGCTTTGGATGAGTCAGCAGACGTAAGCCATTTATCCCAGTTCAGCGTGATTGCAAGGTATGCTGTAAGTGACACACTACATGAGGAAAGTCTTGCTGTTTTTCCTATGAAAGAGACAACAAGAGGGGAGGATTTATTCACATCTTTCACTGAGTTTGGTAAAGAAAAAGTATCTACTGATGGATAAACTTATTTCGGTGTATACTGATGGTTCTCCGTGCATGGTGGGGAAAAACAGGATTCGTAGAGCTTCTTTGTGAACATGAAAAGAGACCCATCCTAAGTTTTCACTGCATCCTACATCAGGAGGCGCTTTGTGCTCAGATGTATGGTGAGCAGCTTGGTGAGGTGATGTCGCTGGTCATTCGTGTGATCAACTTTATTGTTGCCTGAGCTTTCAATGATTGTCAGTTTAAAACACTGCTGGATGAAGTTGAAAATAATTATCCTGGTCTGCTTCTGCACAGCAATGTGCATTGGTTGTCAAGAGGGAAGGTGCTCAGCTGTTAGTGGCTTGTCTGAACGAAATCCAGACTTTTCTTGAAATGGAAAACATTGAGCATCCTGAGTTAGCTAACACTTAGTGGCTCCTGAAGTTCTACTAACTTGTGGACATGACTGAACATCTGAACCAGCTCAATGTGAAAATGCAAGGCATTGGAAATACAGTCTTATCCCTTCAAACAAGCAGTGTTAGAATTTGAAAACAAGCTGGAACTCTTCATTGCTGACATTGAAACAGGTCGTTTACTACACTTTGAAAAACTGGGAGAGTTTAAAGATGCATGCACAGCAAGTGACCATGCTCAACATCTTGATCTCCCACAGCTAGCTGGCTTCACATCTAATCTCCTGTAGTCATTCAAAGCACGCTTTGGAGAACTTTGTGAGCGCACTCGTCTTTTTAAGTTCATCACCCATCCACACGAGTGTGCAGTGGACAGCGCCAACCTGAGTTACCATCCCCGGTGTCTCAGTCAGAGATTTTGCTCTACAAGCTGCTGACTTGAAGGTCTCAGACATGTGGGTGAATAAGTTCAAGTCACTGAATGAAGATTTGGAAAGACTTGCACTACAGCAAGGAGAGTTGGCGAGCAAACACAAGTGGGGAGAAATGAAAAAACTTCAACCCGCAGACCAGCTGACTGTCAAAACTTGGAATGTGCTTCCTGTCACATACCACACACTACAGCATGTGAGTATTGCTGTACTTACAATGTTTGGCTCTATATATGCATGTGAGCAGTTTTTCTCACATCTAAAGAACGTTAAGACCAACTTACAATCACGTTTAACGGATAAAAGTCTCAACGACTGAATGAAGCTTACTTAATCTCACCACGTATCAACCAGACTACAAAGCCATCAGCAAAACCATGCAGCACCAGAAGTCACATTAATAGTAAGAAGTACTTTATTCATCGTTGGTTAGCAACAACGTAACAATGTTATTAAAATAATTTAGAGACTTACTGTACTTTAAAAGCGTTGGTCTTAGCCCTGGCCGGTTGGCTCAGTGGTAGAGTGTCGGCCTGGTGTGCAGGAGTCCCGGGTTGATTCCCACCCAGGGAACACAGGAGAGGCACCCATATGCTTCTCCACCCCTCCCCCTCTCCTTCCTTTCTGTCTCTCTCTTCCCTTCCTACAGCCAAAGCTCCATTGGAGCAAAGTTGGCCCGGGCACTGAGGATGGCTCTATGGTCTCTGCCTCAGGTGCTAGAATGGCTCTGGTTGCAGCAGAGCAACGGCCCAGATGGGCAGAGTATTGCCCCCTGGTTGGCATGCCCGGTGGATCCCAGTCGGGCGCATGCAGAGTCTGTCTGACTGCCTCCCCGTTTCCAACTTCAGAAAAATACAAAAATTAAAAAAAAGTGTTAGTCTTACATAAAATGCACACATTTACTTGTATTTGGTGTTAAATATATTGTATGGCTCTCATGAAATTACATTTTAAAATATGTGATGTTCATGGCTTTCTCAGCCAAAAAGGTTCCCGACACCTGCTATAGAGCCATGATAACCACAACAGCATGGTATTGGCAGAAAAGTTGACATATAGACCAATGAAACAGAATCAAGAACCCAGAAATAAAACCACACATATATGGACAAAATAATCTTTGACAAAGGAGCCAAAAACACACAATGGAAAAAAGAAAACCTCTTCAATAAATGGTGCTGAGAAAATTGGATAGCCACATGCAAAATTATGAAACTTGACTATTATTAGTCCTCCTGCACAACGATTAATTCAAAATGAATCAAACACCTCAATATAAAATCTGAACAAAGAAATTACATAGAAGATAATAAAGGTACTAAACTTATGGACTTTGGCTATAGAGAACAATTTATGAATTTGACTCCAATGGCAAGGAAACTTAAGGCAAAAATAAATGAATGGGACTACATCAAACTAAAAGTTTTCTGCACAGCAAAAGAAACTGACAACAAAACAAATTGGCAGCCAACCAAATGGGAGATGATATTTGCAAACAACAGCTCCAATAAGGGGTTAATATTCAAACTATATACGGAACTCACAAAGCTCATCAACAAGCAAGCAAAGAATCCAGTTAAAAATGAGGAGAGGACCTGAACAGACACTTCTACCAAGAAGATATGCAAATAGGCAACATATATACCCTGTTTCCCGCAAAATAAGACATCTTCTGAAAATAAGACCTAGTGCAATTTTTTTCAAGCTTAGAAATATAAGGCCTCTCCTGAAAATAAGGAGCACGTCTTTAGGAGCAAAAATTAGTGTAAGACACTGTCTTATTTTAGAGGAAACAGGGTAGATTGTTGTACATGGAAATAGAATCACAAGAAATTCTTGATGGAATTCAGAGTTTGGCTGTTTATGTTGATGTCTGTGGTGACATGAATACAGTATATTAATAAATATTGATTTTTTGTTCAACAATAAATGTGAATTCTCTTTCATGGAAAAATAAGACATCCCTTGAAAATAAGACCTAGCACATTTTTAGGAGCAAAAATTAATATAAGACACTCTCTTATTTTCAGGGAATCATGATATGAAAATATTCTCATCTTCAGTAGCCATTAGAGAGATGCAATTGAAAACTACATGACATACCACCTCAGAACTGTAAGCTTGGCTATTACACTGGGGAACAAATTTTTTTTTTTCATTTTCTGTTGCATGAGGTTTTAGAACTGTTTATATATATTTCTGCATCATTGATTCCAAATATAAAATCCGTTTTTTGGTGCATGCTCTAGTTTTTATGCAACTTTAATTTATTTTTGTTACAGTTAATGGCATGCATTGGTTTTTAAATGGGAGTTAAAGGGCAATGACTCTTAGATTGAACATAACCACAAGGCAATTAATATTTTACAAACATCACTTTTACATAATTGTAGTTGTTTTTATTTATTTATTTATTTTTTTAAAAGAGAGAGAGAGAGAGAGTCAGAGAGAGGGATAGATAAGGACAGATAGATAGGAACAGAGAGAGAGGAGAAGCATCAATCATCGGTTTTTGTTTTTTTGGTTTTTAAAAATTTTATTATTTTATTTATTTTATAAATAAATTTTTATTTTAATGGGGTGACATCAATAAATCAGGGTACATATATTCAAAGAAAACATGTCCAGGTTATCTTGTCATTCAGTTCTGTTGCATACCCATCACCCAGAGAGATTGTCCTCCGTCACCTTCTATCTAGTTTTCTTTGTACCCCTCCTCTTCCCCTCCCCCTCTCCCTCCTTCTCTCTGCCCCCCCCCTCGTAACCACCACACTCTTGTCCATGTCTCTTAGTCTCGTTTTTATGTCCCACCAATGTATGGAATCCTGCAGTTCTTGTTCTTTTCTGATTTACTTATTTCACTCAATATAATGTTATCAAGATCCCACCATTTTGTTGTAAGTGATCCGATGTCATCATTTCTTATGGCTAAATAGTATACCATGGTGTATATGTGCCACATCTTCTTTATCTAGTCTTCTATAGAGTTTGCCTAAAGGCTTTAATCACTGTAAATCATCAGTTTTTTGTTGCGACACCTTGGTTGCTCATTGATTGCTTTCACATATGTGCCTTGACCATGGGCCTTCTGCAGACCGAGTAACCCCTTGCTTGAGCCACCAACCTTGGGTCCAAGCTGGTGAGCTTTGCTCAAACCAGATGAGCCCACACTCAAGCTGGTGACCTCGGGGTCTCGAACCTGGGTCCTGCACATCCCAGTTCGACTCTCTACCCACTGCGCCACTGCCTGGTCAGGGTGTAGTTGCTTTTAAATGTAAAAAAATATTATCTGATAAAAACACCCTCTTATTTTGTTTTAAGATCGAATCATGGCTTCTTCAAGTAGGCATAAATGTAAGAATAATCCTGACACCTTCTGTTATATATGTGGCTGTTACACACTTCAACATCGAAGGCGCAATGTTTCATCATTTGTGACACGTGCATATATTGCCTATTTTCAAGTTCCCCTTGGTGACCAAGACAAGAATTGGGCTCCTCATATTGTGTGTCATAATTGTGAGGAAATGTTTCGTGACTGGACAAAAGGAAAACACTAAAGAATGCCTTTTATTATTCCCATGGTTTGGTGTGAACCTAAGGACCATAGCAGTGACTGTTATTTCTGTCTGATCCATACAAAGGACATCGGCAAGAAAAAATGGCATATGATTGCATATCTTAATATTCCTTCAGCAATACGACCTATCCCACACTCTGAGGCACTGGCGATTCCAGTTTTCAATGGTTTTATTTCTTCTAAGCTTCCTAATAACCAGTTATTTTAAACTCTGCATTTGGTAGTTGCACTGCTTCTATTTTATTTAAGGGGAGGTGTTTCTATTGTTCATTCATTTGGAAGCATATTTCTTTATCTCCCTATTTTGTTTGTGTATTAGGTAAGTCTGTTCTGACTTCCAAATTTGCTATGATGTCTTTGTGAGGGAGGTGGATTCAGTGGTATTAACTTTCAGTCCATCTTCACACTTTGCTCTAGAAATGATTCTTGAGTTATATTTACCTTCCTGCTGTATGTGAGTCTTGAATGCTTTTAGCCCTTTCTTGGGTGGAGTTAAGCTTTCAGGCTGGTTGGCTCTAAGGGTCAACCTTGATGCTGCTGTGCTATGCTTGTCCTCTGTGGTGTAGTTATTCTCAGCAGAGTCTGGTACCTACTGGACTCATCCTTTTAGCATGGCACTTGTATGGCTTGTTGAGCCTAACATTGGTGAAGTATGCAACCCCATACTATTGTGGTGGTTCTTGGTCTTCTTGGGTGGGATTTGGGTACGAGTTGATGTCAGACGTTGTTTGCAACCCAGCATGGGCTTCTTGTCTGGAGCTACAACTCTGTTCACTGTTTGTGTCTGTGTTTTCTATGTCTGGGTGTATGTGTGAGGGGCCAACCTCTCTATAAAAATTGACTTCTTCCTGCTTTGATCTGACAGCAGCTCCATAAAAGTATTCAAGTTCCTTAAGATTTACCTTGACTTTTCAGCTGCTCCACCATCATTTGTAGCTACCTGGTCTTCCTGCAGAGTCTTCTGTAGAAATACTGTAGAGTAGGTTCAGACTGACCTCACTCAACCAACCATTCCACAGGATGCAAGCTTGGTGGGCTAGAAAAACAGAGTTCAGGAGAACAACGTTAGTGGGACTCTTTACTCGGCAGGTCTATTGGTCAGGAGCTCAGTACAGAGTAAGTGACCCCTACTACAGAACCTAATCCTCAGCCACTGCTGGACACTCTAATGTTACTTCTCCACAGAGAAGGAATCAGTAGGTACAAGTTGCGGGATGTCAACAGCCCACTCTGGAAAAATTCTTTCAGCTGAAGAGCCACTGTTGTCAAGGAGGATGATTGAGAGAGTCTCTCATTGGGTCTGTTTGTGATCCTTCTCACATAAGGTGGTTAAGCCCCAACAATAGGTTTCAAGTAACTCACACTTTGAATGTCTGAGCTCTAAGTCTTTCTCCCTCTCCCCTGTGGAATCTAGCCCTGTGTGGCAGGTATCTGAAATTCAGTCTGGTTGACTCTGAGGCTCTATCTCATTAATGTACATGTGCTGTTGTGCAGGTGCTGACCACAGAATGTGGAATTCACTTCAGCTTTGCTTAGTGCCTGCTGAGCTCTCCCTTTGGATATGCTGTTAGTAATGCTCGTTGGGTCTTTCTCTGATGTTGTTTGTAGCTGGGCATTGTATGTGTTGGTTCTGGAACTCTTAAGAGGAAATCTGATGCAGACCAGTGCAAGACACAGCCTGGGACTGGCGCTCAGCAAGATTTTTGGAGTTATAAGCAATCTAGAGTTTTTAGTTACTTCTCCTGGCATGGTTGCTCATGGAAATACCAAGCCACATGCCTGGACTGGTTTTTACCAACACTAGGTATGGGGGCAAGTCAACAAAAAACTCAAGATTCCCTGAGATCCACCTCCTGCGGCCTCTATCTGTTGGCTGATTGGAGCTAATCAGGCATCAGGAAAGGTGATGGGTGTGGTTCTCACCCCAGAGCCAAGGTGTCAGTCTACCATCAGTTTTTGCACAGACTTCAGTAGGTTGTGGCCACTAGGAGTTTTGTGGGTGTGACCTCTGAAATCTGGACTGCCCACAGTCCAGACAATTTCTACTGAATTTCCCATGTGGCAGAAGCACCAGTCATGTTCTCAGGAAAGTGGGGGAAAGCTTCAGCCTCAATGCCAGACAACTGAGTCACGGTTACCTTCTGAGTCTTTTTAGCACCCTGCTTCCTGACCAAGGCTGCTTACTTCTCAGCAGGACACAAACTCCATAGGGTGGGGCAGTTGCATTTTCACAGGCTGATGCTGTGTGGAGGGGACTGCTCCACATAAGAAAGGTGGCAACTGTGGTATTGGAGAATGATTCTGCACAGGGTTTCCAATGGCTGTCCCTGACTATGTCTCCCCTCAGGACACAAGATTCACACACTCTTCACACAACTCTATTCTTCTCTGCCTTCCCTTTGTTGGAGCTCAGGGTAAGTGGCTGTTCATGAAATTTTCTGCATTGGCCTTTTTAGAGGGTGCCTGCTTCTCTGAGATCTCCTGTTCTTTCTCACAGACAGAAATCTTGCCTCTCTTCACCACCAAGTGCTATGTGGGTGCCTCTTCTAGGCTCTGGTGCTCTAGGCTGGGGCATCTTGCCTGGGGCTTAGGATCATCACCTCTAAAGGAAAACATCTCTGCAACTGCTACTTGCTCCTGGGAGCAGAGGCAGCCCTTTTTGCCTCTCCACCCATCTTACAAGTGTCAATGCAGCTCTTTTTGTGAATCATTGGTTACAGATTCATCTTTATTTAGCTCTAAATTGGTTTTTCAGGATGATAGTTCTTAAATTTATTTATAACTCCAGTTTGGGGCTGGGAGGAGGTGAGTAGAACATCTGTCAATCTGTTTCATTGCTATCTTTACTCCTGCTCATTCTTTAGATATTTTAGCTATCACCTTTGATTCTTGTTCTTTGAAGACTAGATTATGTTTCTCATTTTACACTTTTGTACCACTGAGTGCTTTCACCATTAGTAATTATTTAATTATATATTTCCTTTTTTCTTCCACTGCTGAAATATAAATGTTGTAAGAGAGGGATAGTGATTGTGTTGTTAATCATTGCATCCCCACTACTTGACATAATGTAACACTTTTGGAAATGAGTTACATATGTAAATGTGTTACAGTCTACTGCATTGATAAATAAAAATGTTTCAGATTATTGTTCATTGAAGATCATTAATGATTAAAAATACTGGAGTGTAAAATTGAGAGTTATATATATATTTGAATCATGTTTATGACTTAACATCGATAGTTCATTTTCTATTGAAACCTTTATAAAATGTGTTCCTGAGCTTGTTGACTTGATAATTTTAATTTGTATTATATACTTCTTGAAAGTCATGCATTATTCATTCAATGTCAAAATGCCCAGAAGTACTTTTAATTCTTCTTTATTTTCTACTCTGATATTTCAAATCCTGCTGGGTCAGGCAATGTTGACTCATCTTAGAAAATACACTCATTTGACTTCATTATTTGACTTTCAAATACAGTTCTTTATGTTACAAAAAAGAAACATTTTATCTTCTCCTTTTTTAGATACAAATCCAAGAGCCAACTAAATGTTGTTTAAGAGAGACTCACTTTATTATAAAGACACAGATAGGTTAAAAGGAAATATGTGGCCCTGGCCGGTTGGCTCAGTGGTAGAGCATCGGCCTGGCGTGCAGAAGTCCCGGGTTTGATTCCTGGCCAGGGCACACAGGAGAAGCGCCCATCTGCTTCTCCACCCCTCCCCCTCTCCTTCCTCTCTGTCTCTCTCTTCCCCTCCCGCAGCGAGGCTCCATTGGAGCAAAGATGGCCCGGGCACTGGGGATGGCTCCTTGGCCTCTGCCTCAGGCGCTGGAGTGGCTCTGGTTGCAACAGAGCGACGCCCCGGAGGGGCAGAGTATCGCCCCCTGGTGGGCGTGCCAGGTGGATCCCGGTCGGGCGCATGTGGGAGTCTGTCTGACTGTCTCTCCCATTTCCAGCTTCAGAAAAATACAAAAAAGAAAAAAAAAGAAAAAAAAGGAAATATGTGGCAAGCGGAGTATATAATACTAAAAAATAATCCAAAGAAATGGCTGTATTAATATCATATAAAATATATTTCAGAATAAGAAATATTATCAACAGTAAAGACAAACATTTCATAATGATAAGCAAGGCAATTCTTTAGGAAGATATAAGGATCCTAAATGTGTATACACCTAACATCAGGGATTCAGTATATATGAAGCAAAAACTGACAGAAGTGAAAGAAAAAATGAAGAAAGCATGATTGTAATTGGATATTTCAGCACACGTTTGTCAGTAATTGATCAAAGAAGGAGACAGAACATCAATAAGGGTATTGAAACTTTGAAGAACTTGATCAACCAATATGACTTACTTGGCATTTATAGAAAACTCCAGTCAACAATAGCAAAATGCATATTCTTTTTAACCATACATAGAATATTCTCCACCATAGCCATGTTTGGGGCCATAAAGCAAATATTAATAAATTTAAAAGAAATGAAATTTTATAAAGTATGATTCTCTGACTGCAGTGCAATTAAATTAGGAATCTATAAGATATCTCAAAAATCCCCTAAATACTTGGTAATAAAAACATTTATACATAACATATGGGTCAAAGAAATCATAAGTTCAAGCAGAATATATTTTCCATTAAATGAAAATGAAAGTATGGAATACTAAACTTTGTGTGTTGTACCTAAGGGAGTGCTTAAGGGAAATTTATGGTATTCAGTGCTTACTGTATTAGAAAGAGAAGGAAGTATTCTAATCAACAATGTAAGCTTCAATCTTAATAACTTGAAGTAGAAGAGCAAATCTAACTCAAAGTGTTAAAGAAAGTAATAAAGAAAAGGAATCAATGAAATTGAAAACAGAAGAATAGAAAAAATCAGTGAAAGTAAGAGCTAGTTATTTGAAAATTTTCATAAGCCTTAACTAATATGATCAAGAAAAAAAGAGAGAAGAAACAAACTGTATCAGAAATTAAAGAGGAAACATCATTGCAAATCATACATATATTAAAAGGATAATAGGATATATTATGAACAACTTTATGCTAAGGAATTTCATAATTTATATAAAATTGACAAATTTTATGGAAATACAAAAATTTTAAATTGAATATAAAAAGAAAAATCTGAGTAAATTATTTTATAATTATATATATGAACTAAATTCATAATTTAAAATACTACAAGAACATATGGCTTCATTGATTAATTCTGTGTGACATTTGAGAAAGAATTAATATCAGTCTTATGCAAACTCTATCAAAAATTAGAAGTACACTTCTGAAGTAATCGTTAGGCCATCATTACTCTGATATTAAAACCAGATTAAGATATTACAAGAAGAGAAAGCAATAAAGCAACATCTCTGATAAACAAAGATACAAAAATATTTAACAAAATATTGTTTTCAATTTTATTTAGAAAATTAAATTTAACAGGGTGACATTGATTAATAAGTATACATAGGTTTCAGGTAAACATTTTTATAGCATTTGAACTGTTAATTATATTGTATACCCATCACCTAAAGTCAAATTATTTTCTATCACCTTATATTTGGCTCTCTTTACACCCTTCCTCCCACTACTCCCCCCATTCTCTTCCCCTACATTCCTGTCCCCTTGGTAACTACTTCATTTTTATCTATGTCCATGAGTCTCAGTTTTATATCCCACCTATATGTAAAATCATATAGTTCTTGCCCTGGCTGGTTGGCTCAGTGGTAGAGCATTGGCCTGGCGTGCAGGAGTCCTGGGTTCGATTCCCAGCCAGGGCACACAGGAGAAGTGCCCATCTTCTTCTCCACCCCTCCCCCTCTCCTTCCTCTCTGTCTCTTTCTTCCCCTCCCGCAGCCGAGGCTCCATTGGAGCAAAGTTGACCTGGGCGCTGGGGATGGCTTTATGGCCTCTGCCTCAGGCGCTAGAACTGCTCTGGTTGCAACAGAGCAGTGCCCTGGATGAGCAGAGCATCGCCCCCTGGTGGGCATGCCGGGTGGGTCCTGGTTGGGCGCATGCAGGAGTCTGTCTGACTGCATCTCTGTTTCCAACTTCAGAAAAATACAAAAAAAAATCATATAGTTCTTAGCTTTTTCTGATTTACTTGTTTCACTCAGTATAATGTTTTCAAGGTCCATCCAAGTTGTTGTAAATGGCAATTTGTCATCATTTATCATGGCTGAGTAGTATTCCATTGTATATATGTATCCCCTCTTCTTTATCCAATCCACTGTTGAGAGACTCTTTGGTTGTCTCCAGGTCTTAGCCCTGTGAATAATGCTGCAATGAACATGGGGGTGCATGTGTCTTTACATAAAGTACTAATGTTTTGGGATTTTTTTGGTAGATACCCAGTAGAGTGATTGCTGGGTCATATGGTAGTTTTATTTCTAATTTTTTGAGGAACCACCATACTTTCTTCCATAATGATTTTACTAATTTGCATTCCCACCAACAGTGGATGAGAGTTCCTTTTTCTCCACAGCCTCTCCAACACTTGCTATATTCCCTGTCTTGTTGATAATAGCTAATCTAACAGGGTCAAAAAAAGGTAAAGGGCTTAGCTAAAATTATGTATACATAACACATTTATACAAAAAACAAGGTAACAATAGCCAGAGGGAAAGAGGAAGTGGAGGTAAAGGGTGGGCAGGCAATGAGGGGAAATAGGGTTGGAAAGAGATTTTGCATGAGGCATGGGGGACACAATGTGGTGTGTAGAGGGTGTTATATTGAGTGGGATACTTGAAACCATGTCAATACAATGAATTTAAAATATTAAGAAGTCAATTGTATTTCTATAAACTAGAAAATAACATTTGGATATTGACATGAGAAGCAAATACATTTAAAATAACATCAGCCCTGGCCGGTTGGCTCAGCGGTAGAGCGTCGGCCTGGCGTGCGGGGACCCGGGTTCGATTCCTGGCCAGGGCACATAGGAGAGGCGCCCATTTGCTTCTCCACCCCCCCTCCTTCCTCTCTGTCTCTTTCTTCCCCTCCCGCAGCCAAGGCTCCATTGGAGCAAAGATGGCCCGGGCACTGGGGATGGCTCCTTGGCCTCTGCCCCAGGCACTAGAGTGGCTCTGGTCGCAACAGAGCAATGCACCAGAGGAGCAGAGCATCGCCCCCTAGTGGGTAGAGTGTCACCCCTGGTGGGCGTGCCGGGTGGATCCCGGTCGGGCGCATGTGGGAGTCTGTCTGACAGTCTCTCCCCATTTCCAGCTTCAGAAAAAAATATATAAAAAATAAAATAAAAATAAAATAACATAAAAAAAACATCAATTATTTCAAGTTACATTTAACAAAATATGTGCAATCCTGTACATTTAAAACTTATTAACAGAATTTGAAGAAGACTTAAATGGAGAAATATCATAGATTGAAAGACCTAGTAATGTCAAAGTGTCAATTCTTCTCATATTAATTCATAGATTCAAATCAAGGTGCTCAATATTTCAATAAGGTTCTTTTAAAATTTATTCTTGAATTTATTGGTGTTGCATTGGTTCACAAAATTACACAGGTTTCAAGTGTACAAGCCAACAAAACATCATCTGCATGATCGCATCATATGTCTATCACCCCAGGCAAAGTCTTTCTGTTACGGGACTCGCAAGGAATAAGATACATCAGATGAATTTAGTAGCAGAGGGCTGAAACTCTTAGGCAGAATCAGCCCTGAGAAACTGTGCCACTGCATTTTTTTTTTGTATTTTTCTGAAGCTGGAAACGGGGAGAGACAGTCAGACAGACAGACTCCCGCATGCGCCCGACCGGGATCCACCCAGCATGCCCACCAGGGGGCGATGCTTTGCCCCTCCGGGGCGTCGCTCTGTTGCAACCAGAGCCACTCTAGTGCCTGGGGCAGAGGCCCAGGAACCATCCCCAGCGCCCAGGCCATCTTTGCTCCAATGGAGCCTCGCTGCGGGAGGGGAAGAGAGAGACAGAGAGGAAGTAGAGGGGGTGGGGTGGAGAAGCAAATGGATGCTTCTCCTGTGTGCCCTGGCCGGGAATCGAACCTGGGACTCCTGCATGCCAGGCCGACGCTCTACCACTGAGCCAACCGGCCAGGGCCAGCCACTGCATATTTATTGAGTTCCAAAAACCATAGCTCACCAGATGAAACAAGAAAGCTATAAAAGCCTTTTTCCCATTCGTTTCATCCCCAACCCTGCACGTCTACTGTTTCCTTCATGATCAAGGACACAAGAAGAGTCAAGAGTCTCAGAGCTTATCAATCATAAAGGACATCTGGTTCTTGGAGGCATTCCTCCAAGAATCCTGCATACTTGCATTCAAGTAACCCAGGCCAGTCTCCTGTTATGGCTAATATACTCCAAGATCTTTTGTCTCCAAGTAACCGCTGCTCCGAAGTTAACTGCCATTTATATTTGTGCAGAGTCTTTTCCTACATCTTTCCTTCTTAATTCTTCCCCTCTTTGCCCACTTCCTCCTATTCCCCAACCCATTTCCCCTCTGGCTATCACCACACTTCAACAAGTGTTTTAAAAAGATATTTATAAGCTAACACTACATTTTTTCTTGGAAATTTAAAGGATCTAAATATTAAAAAGAATTTTCTAAATAAACAAAGTGGGAGTACTCACAGGACTTGATTTCAAGATTTAATTAAAAGGATGCAAAAATCAAGATACCTTGGTGTTGACAAAAGTAGTCATACAGGTCAGTGGAAAAGAATAGAGCATCCAGAAATAGACCCGCGGTTATGGTCAATTGATCTTTGACCAAGATGACAAGATAATTAAATGAAGAAATGATATCCTTGTAGTACAACAACTGGATATCAATATGTAGGAAAAGAAAAAAAACTCAACACCTCATGAAACACAAAAATTCACTTGAAATGAAGAATAAAACAGAAAAAAGTCTTTTCAATCTTGGGTTAAGAAAAATTTCTTAGCATACAATTGTAAAGCATGAAGCATAAAAGAAAAATACTGATAAACTGGACTTGATAGATTTTTTGTTTTTTAAAATATTTTGTTAAAATAAAAAGACAAGTCACCGATTATGTGAATTGTTCGCCAAACAGATATCTGACAAAGGATTTGTATCAAAAGAACACAACCTGCTGGTAGGAATGCAAACTCATGCATCCACTGTGGAAAATAGTATGGCGTTTCCTCAAAAAATTCAAAATGAAACTGCCTTACGACCCAGTTATCCCACTTCTAGGAATATATCCTAAGGATCCCAAAAAAACTAATTCAAAAGAAGATGTGCACCCCCATGTTCACTGCAGCATTGATTTCAATAGCCAAAATTTGGAAATTGCCCATGTCCATCAGTGGATGGATATAGTGGATAACAAAGCTGCAGTACATTTAGACACAGCTTCCCCCCAAAAAAGAAAGAAACCTTACTTTGTGCAATAGCATGGATGGACCTGGAGATTATTATGCTAAGTGAAATAAGCCAGGCCGAGGAAAACAAATACCAGATGATCTTATTTATATGTGGAATCTAATGAACACAATAAACTGAGAAACAAATATAGATACAGAGGCAGGGTATAGGGAAAAGATGGACAGCTGTCAGAGGGAAGGGGTATGAAGGGACGGTATCAAAGAAGGTAAAGGGATTAGCCAAAGTATATATTCATAATACATAGCTACAGATAACGGAGTAACAATAGCCAGAGGGAAGGGTGGGTGAAAGTAGGGGTGGGCAGACAAAGGAGGTGAAATCAGGGTGGAAAGAGAATTTGCATGGGGCATGGGGGGCATGATGCAGTATGTAGAGGGTGTTATCTTGAGTGGGACACTTGAAACCATGTGAACATAATAAATTAAAAAAATTTTATATTATAAAGGAGAAAAAAGAACAGTCTTACTAGTGGTGGCACAGTGGATTGATCATTGGTCTAGAAAGCTGAGAACCCTGGTTGGAAACCCCAAGGCTGCTGGCTAGAGCACGGGCTCATCAGCTTGAGTGCAGGTTTGCAGGCTTGAGTGTAGGACCATCAAAATGATACAAAGGTCACTGGCTTGAGCCCAAATGGGTTGCTGGCTTGAGCAAAGGGATCACTGGTGGGTTTGAGGCTCCCAATCAAGGCATGTATGAAAAGCAATTAATAAACAACTAAAGTGAAGCAAAAAAATACTATCCAAAGAAGTCTCAAAACTAATAATAATAATAATAATAAGAAGAATAGAAGTACAACTTGCAGAAAAAGTGGTCAACAATTTGGATAGAAATTTTATAAAAGATCCTCTATAAAACTAATCATCAGGGAAGTACAAATACAATCACAATGTGATACTACTGTACACCACTAAAATGTCTAAAATTAAAGAATATAACAATATTCCATTTTGTAAGGATGTGGAGAAACTGAAACTCACATCTTATTGGTGAAAACATTAAATGGTACAACCACTATGGAAAACAGTTCAGCAGTTTCTTAGAAGGCTAAATATATGTTTTCCATAAAACCTTGTACTACCACTCCTAGGTGTTTATCTAATAAAAACAAACATGTTTTCATAAAGAGACTTGTATTTGAATATTTATATCAGCTTTATTTATAGTAGCCCTAACCTGGGAACAATGAAATTTACCATCAGAAGATGAATAGATAAACAAATTATGCTATATTCATGCACTGGAACACTAACAATAATAAAGCAAAGAATAAACTGCTGATATATAAAACAACATGGCTGAATCTCAAAAACAGTCTGCTAAGTGAAAGAAGCCAGACACAAAGGGTACATTCTGTATGATCCTATTTTTATGGAATTCAAATGCAAACTAGAGTGACAGAAAACAGCTGGGTCTGAGGGCTGGGGGAGGGGTTTGAAAATAGTTATATGATTATATACATTTGTCCAAACTCACAAAACTATAATGGATACATTTACTGTATATAAATTACATATCATTGAATAAAGATGATTTTAAAACTTAAAAAAAATATTTTGTATAAAAAATAAGTTGATATCTGGAATGAAGAAAAATAGTACAATGTCTGGGATAAAAAGGACAGTGCATACAGCTAGTGAATGGATTAAAAAATTATAAAACCAGACTGAAGAAATTTTTAAATCAAAAAGAAAATATGAAAGAAACCTTGGAGATATGTTACATAGGAAAAGATGTGCTAATATCTGGGAATTGGGAGTTCCATAAATGGAGAAAAAAATTAAATAGAGAAAAGGAAAATTTAAAAGAAATAATGTAGATAAATTGTCCAGAATTAAAGATAAACAACTTGTTATTGACAGTGTTTTTAAGGAGAAGTAAGGAAAAAACCCATACCTAGCTGTAGTAAAATTTCAGAACATCTCAAGGAGAAAATTCTAATAGCTTATAAAGAGAATGGCAAAATTAACATATTTATGACCTGGAGCATATAAGTTCTTAATGATATCTTCCTTCATATGGCAAAATTATTTTCACTGATAATTATGTAATAATATGCAAAAATCCTTATCTTCTTGGCTTCTTTAGTTTTAAAACAACAATTAATTTTAAAAGATTAAATTTCAATTTTAAGTACATTACTCAAAGTCAGTAAAATATTTCACATGCAAACTAAAACTATCACTTATGAAACAAAAAAAATTCTATCTCACAGTTCATATTCTGTTACATTGCTTTGAATTTAAAAACAGATAAAAACTCCAAGTGTCCAACAAATATGGAATTGAAGTAACTCAAGATGATTTTTTTTTATTAATCTTTACAACCAGTGTATTTTCATTATTTCAACTCCGCCATTTAAATGCAAAAATATGTAGTAACAGAGGGGTGGGTGAGATTAACTGTCCCTGCAGCAAGTTTAAATGATTAGAAATCATTATGAACTTAACTTTCCAAATAAATGTGTGTAGTTGAGTCTGCATATATTATGGACTAACTTAATAATTGGAATTTCTCTGCATTAACTTCCATGTAGAATTAAAAGGTAAGTGATAAAAACGTGCTAATTTTAAGATTACACATAAATTGTTAAAATGAAGTTTTCTAAGTAAACAATAATAGTATCAAATAACAAAGTTATCAGTAAAAGAATGAAAAACAGGATACAGGCAAATATTAAGAAAAAATGGTGTGTCTACATTAATTTCCGATAAAACAGACTTTTACACAACAATAATATTAGGCAGAGAGAGAATCACTGCCTAATGGTAAATGTTTAATTCAAAATTTAAATATATTTATAGCTTCAAAAATGTAAAGAAAAAATTAACAGTACTAGAGAAAGTTTACAAATTTACCCCATAGAAGGAGATTTCAATGCATTTCTGAAAATTAGTGTCATGTCAAGAAGACAAAAATATTTCAGAAGAGTAAAGAGGAAATCAACATCATTATTAAGAAGTTTGACCAAAACTTACCGGTACTGACCCAAGAAAATATAAAAATTTTGAATAGTTCTAGAATCATGAAATAAATTAAAACAATATTTTAAACTATTGTTCCAGAGAAAACATCTGGTCCATATAGTTTTACAGGCAAGTTCAACTAATTTGCGAGATCATCCCAATTTTAATCAAACTCTGCCTAGCAACAGATAAAAAGGAATTCTTAACTTATTCTTTGCAGATAGCATAATTGTGTTATTAAAAACCAGACAAGGGTTTATGGGAATGTAGTGACATGTCCACTTCATTTATGAATATAAATGTTAAATCTTAAATGAAATATTAATAATTGAATTCAATGGATGGTTTTACACTAGAGATGCAAAAGTGGCTTAAAATTAGAAGTACCAAATCACTGATTCAAAAGAAGATATGCACGCCCATGTTTATTGCGGCATTGTTTACAATAGCCAAGATCTGGAAACAGCCCAAGTGTCCATCAATGGATAAGTGAATTAAAAAGAAGTGGTACATATACACAATGGAATACTACGTGGCAGTGAAAAAGAAAATCTTACCTTTTGTGACAGCATGGATGGACCTGCAGATTATTATGCTAAATGAAATAAGCCAAGCAGAGAAAGAAAAATATCATATAATCTCACATATATGTGGAATCTAATGGACAAAATGAACTGAGGAACAGAATAGAGGCAGAGGCAGGGTCACAGGGACCAGAGGGACAGTAGTCAGAAGGAAGGGAAATGAGGGGATGGAATCAGAGAAGGTAAAGGGATTAGTGAAACTATATATACATAACACAGAGATATAGATAACAGGACAGTAAATCTTAGAGGGAAGGGGGGAAGGAGATAAGAGGAGGGGAGCAAAGGGGGTATAAAAAGGGACACAGGGGTGGAGGGTGAAGAAGTTATATTCAATGCGACACTTGAATCCATGTAAATACAATAAATTAAAATTAATAAAAATTAAAAAAATAAAATTAAGAAATGTATAAAAGTAACCCACCATGTTAACAGATTAAAAAGGAAACTATGAGAAAATGGAAATTTATTATAGAAAAAACCTTTGATAAAATTTTGACTCTGAGAAGCAAAAATTTATTTTCCACTACATAGGAGGAAAGAATAACATCATCCTGATGAGTACCAGTAGTCCTATGACTTTAAAGGGGGCCTTTAAAGGCTGAATCTAACACCATGGATGGAAGAATTTAAGAGAAATATTTGAAGACGGGATATACATTTTGTATCATCAGCATATATACAGGGTGGGACAAAAGTAGGTATACAATTGTATGTGAAAATTTATTCATGCATTATTATTTATTATTTATTGTATTATTTTCTACACGAACAATTGTAAACCTACTTTTGCTCCACCCTGTATGGTATTTAACACTACAAGTCTGGTTGAAGGAGGGGAGAATTGTAGATAGAAAAGTCCAAGAATGGAGTTTTAATGTTTTGAAGAATCAGCTGAGACTTACCTTGAAGGGCCTGAGGAACAAAATAACTCTGAATTTGGTGACTTTCATAAAAGAGCAAATTCTGGGTTATTTAAAAGCCAAAACTTGAAAATCGAAGGGTCTATAAAGGCCAAAAGACACAGACTCAGATGTGCTTGTGTGGCCTCCCTTGGATTTCTTCTATTTCTGAATGAGAGTAGGCTAAGATTTCCCCCAGTTGAGGAAAATAGCTGTCTCCTGGCTTCAGAGGATAAATTTAGGTAGGTCTGAGGATAGGGGTAACCTAGGTCATGCCATTTTGAAGTTTAATTTTCAGTATTACCTACATAGGGTTAGGGATGAAAGAATAAATAGATAAGAGAAAATTATTAGAGTATAACCAGAAAGACTGATTAAAAGTACATTAAGGGGAAAAAAAACTGAACAGCAAGTTTCTATCATATGTGTTTCCAAAATTAACTGCCCTATGGTTATCTTATGTAAAATAGTAGCCAGAGGACAAAGATGAATTAGAACAGTTCCACAGGGAAACATAGGGGCCCTGATATATGTTTATTTTTAATTAGACACCACAAGGGTTAATTATATGAGGTCAATAGAGGAGCAACTGCTCCAGATTATCTCTCTGATATGTGCAAAAGTGGAAAGTTGCAATAGCAGACGTACTTTATCAGGAACAAAAATACTAAGCCTTATACTTTAAGTAGAACACCACTGAACTGGAACTGGTCCAGAGAATAAGGAGGGTGATAGGAAATCAAGTAAGTTTAGGAAATTTTAACCTGAAAAAGAAATGATTCTAGCGTGGGTGGTATCACTGTCTACAAATATTCAAAAAGTTGCCATGTAGAAGGTGAAAGAGAATAGATCTGGGTAGCTCTAGCTGGAAAACAAAAGCTAGTTCTTAAAGTTACAGAGTTTATTAAGGTACTGAATTCATAAGTTGGAGTTCTAGCTGTTGAACAATTGAATAGTCTGCTTCATGAAATAATGAATCCTCTGTTCAAAACAACATTCAAGAGATAGAATGATTCTTGTTTTGCACACTCTTGAGTATTATAGCATTAAGTGGTTGTTGGATCAGAGAAACTTTAAGATCTTATTTAAGATTATTTTGCCTGACTGGTAGTGGTGCAGTGGATAGAGCATTGACCTGAGATGCTGAGGTCCCAGGTTGAAATTCCCATGGCCGCTGGCTTGAGCACAGGCGCATCCAGCATGAATGCAGACTCACCAGCTTGAGTGCAGGGTCAGCAGCTTGAGCATGGGATAATAACCATGACCCCATGGTCACTGACTTAAACTCAAAGGTTGCTGGCTTGAAGCTCAGATTTGCTGACTTGAACCCAAGTTTGCTAGCTTGAGCAAGGGGTCACTGGCTCAGCTGGAGACCCCTATCAATGCATGTATGAGAGGCAACCAATGAATAACTAAAGTGAGGCAACTATGAGTTGATGCTTCTCACCTCACTCCCTCTATCTTTGTCTCTCTGTCTTGAAAAAAAAAAGATAAAGATTATTTTACTTTGTGAAAAAAATACTTTCATCTTATTGGATTCAACCTTGCATGTTTATAGATGGAGTTGGTATTCCCTTGAAGATTTATATCATCTGCATTTCTTTCTTTTCAGGTCTTTGAAAAAACCATTGAATAGTCCACACTTTGGCTTTTCAGGCAGGCAGCCATCTATGAATGAAAACACTTTGCACACAATTGCACATAATAAATGTACAGAATATTTAATGAATGAATCTGCTATGGATATCCTAACAATACAATTCAGCTCACATTTCATCATCTTATAAAATCGAATAGTATCCAGGCATCTTTAATATTCCAAACCAGGAGCTTATTAAGAAATAGGTATAATAATAATAAAAGTATCTAAGACTTATTGATTTCTTACTATGTGGTGGGCAGTCTTTTAAGCATCTTGCATTTATTATTTTAACAATCCCTTTGTGGTATTATTGTTATCTTCATTTCAAAAATGAAGAAGCAAAAGCATAGAGAATTCAAGCACTTTGCTCAAACACAGCTACAAAATTACAGAACAAGGATTCAAACTGAGGAAGTCAGACTCCAAAGTCCCTGTTCCTAAATACTTCACCATGTATGGTATGACTTGATTCCAGATAGTTACATTTAATTATTTGAGATAATTTTGCAAATTACATATAAATATATTTTATTATAAAAGTGAAACATTAATTATAAAGCTAAAACTTCTCTTGAACAGCCCCCAAACCAGTATCCTACCCAAATATAGCAAATGTTATGTTTTTTATGTAATACTTGAAGTATTTAAAAATTTAATTTATATATACAAATTTATTTATACACACATGCACACACAGTTTTTTTTAAGTTTCAATAGAGAAATAGAAATATTAATCTGTAACTTGTTTTTCTTAATCAACAATGTGTCTTGGAAAGCATTTAATTACAGTACATACAGATATCCTATATTCTTTATAACTATTGTATAATATTCTATAGTTTGGAAATATTTTTAATTAATCATTCTCCAATTGATGGACATTGAGGTTGTTTCCATTTCTTTTATTTTTTTCTATTACAAATAAAGTTGTAGGACTACCTTTGTCATGTGTGTTTTAGTTCAGGTGAAAATACTACTTTAGGCTAGATACAGAGAAATGGGATTGCTTGGTCATTGAGGGCATGTATTTTAATTTTAAGACATACTGCTAACTTGTCATCTAAAATGGCTGAACAGACATTCTATCTGTAGGAGTGGTAGGAAATGTAGAGAACACACTTTATGTTACCTAATATAGAAACTACTAAAATGTATTCTTAAATGAGATCATATAGGGAGAATGTAAACTATAGAGTATGATAAGGCCCAAAGTTACAACTCTGTGTGATCATTAGGTGAGCATATGACTCTATTATTCAATTATCTGCTTGATATCTCCACTTCCACACTGAATGTGCATTTCAAATCTAATCTATCAAAAACATAACTCCTAACAAAACAACTGATAAGAACACAAAAGAGAAGAAACAAAGGAGACACAGAGCTATCAGAAAACAAAATATAAAATGGCTATAGGAAATCAATAATTAACAAGCACCAATAATTACCCTAAATGTAAATGGACTGAACTCACCAATAAAGAGGCAAAGAGTAGCAGGCTGGATCAAAAAGCAAAATCCAACCTTATGGTGCCTTCAAGAGACACATTTAAATTTCAATGACAAAAGCAAACTCAAAGTGAAAGGTTGAAAAACATTTCTCCAATCAAATGATAACCAGAGAAAAGCAGGTATAGCCATACTAACATCTAACAATGCTGACTTCAAGACAACAAAGGTAACAAGATACAAAGATGGACATGTCATAATAATAAAGGGGACACTATACCAAGAAAACATAACATTTTGTAATACATATGCACCAAATCATAGAGCACCAAAATATATAAGATACCAAACAACAGATCTATAAATAGAAACAAACAAAAACAGTCATACTTGGAGATCTCAAAACGCCATTGATTACTTTAGATAGATCATCCCAACAGAAAATCGATAAAGAAATATTGGCCTTAAATGACACAGTAGACCAAATGGACATAATAGACATTTTCATGACATTTCATCCTGAAATATCAGATTATACATTCCTTTCCAGCGTGCATGGAACATTCTTAAGGATAGACTGTATGTTGGGCCACGAAACTAACATCAATAAATTCTGGAACATTGGAATTATATCAAGCATATTTTCTGACCATAAGGCTTTCACATTAGAATTCAACTGCAAAAAAGAAGTAAGAAGTCCATAGAAAAGTGAAAATTAAAAAACATACTTCTGAAAAAATTACTGGGTAAAAGAAGAATTAAAAATTGAGATAAAAAGATATATTCAAACAATTGAGAATGACAGCACCACATATCACAACTTTTGGGATGTAACAAAAGCAATAAGAGGAGGGAAGTTTATATTATACAGGCTTATATCAAGAAACAAAAGAGGTTGCAAGTAAACAACCTAACATCACATCTTAAGAAACTAGAAAAAGAAGAACAAAGGCAATTGAGACTTAGCAGAAGAATGGAAATAGTAAATATTAGAGCAGAACTAAATGAAATAGAGAACAAAAACACTTTAGAAAATATTAATACAACAAAGAGCTGAATTTTATTAAAAAGATTCACAAAAATTCACAAATCTCTGGATAGACTCACTAAGGAAAAAAGAGAAAAGACTCACATAAACAAAATCTGAAATAAAGAGGAGAAATTATGACAAATGTCATAGCTAAATAAAAGATCATACTAGATAGAATACTATGAAAGATTATATACCACCAAATTCAACAATCTAGAAGAAATGGATAAGTTCCTAGACTGAGTTACAAAGAAGTGGAAAACCTAAATAGACACAAAAGCAGGGAGGAAATAGAAACAACTATCAAAAACCTCCCCCAATATAAAGGTCCAGGAGCAGATGGCTACACTAGTGAATTCTACCAAACATTCAAAAAAGATTTATTACCTATCCTTCTCAAAGTCCTCCAAAATATAGAAGAAGAAACAATACTACTTAACACATTATGAGGCCAGCATAACCCAGACACCAAAACCTGGCAAGAATAATACAGAAAAAGGAAACTACAAGCCAATATCTCTAATGAATACAGATGCAAAATCCTAAACAAAATACTAGCAAACCGAATAGAAAAATAAATTTAAAAAAATAATACATCACAATAAAGTGGGATTCAATCTAGGACCACAAAGATGTTTCAATATATGTAAATCAATCAACATTACATACCACATCAACAAAACAAAGAACAGAATTTATATGATCCTATCAATGGATGCAAAAAGGCCATACAATAAGATATAATATTTGTTAGTGTTTAAAACATTCAATAAAATGGGTATAAGGAAAGTAGCTTAACATAATAAACGCCATATATGACAAACCATCAGCCAATATCATACTAAAAAATGAAGGTTGTTCCTTTAAAATTGGGAACAAGATAAGGCTGTTCACTCTCTCCACACTTATTCAACATAGCTCTGTAAGTTTTAGCCAAAGTAATCAGGCAAGAGTAAGAAATAAAAGTCATCCATATAGGGAAAAAAGAAATAATGGTATCATTTTTTGCAGATGACATAACCTTGTATATAGAGAACCTCAAAAATTCCAGTGAAAAACTATCAGAAACAATAAACTAATACAGTAATGTCACAGGATACAAAATCAATATACGAAAGTATACAGCTTTCCTACAGGCCAACAATGAAATTTTATAAAATGAATTGAAAAATAATCCATTTACAATTGCACCAAAAAGAATAAAATACCTAGGAATAAGCCTAACAAAAGATGTGAAAGATCTATATACTGGAAACTACAAAGCATTATGAAAAGAAATGGGAAAGAACACAATGAAATGGAACGATATTCCATGTTCATGAATTGGAAGAATCAACATCATTAAAATGGCCATATTACCCAAAGCAAAATACAATTTAATGCAATCCTCATATAAATCCCAATGTAATATTTAAATTGATAAGACCAAAAAAACCCAAAAACCCAACAACAACAACAAACAAAACAACCGAAAAAGAATAAACATCACCAGATTTGTATGGAATCATAAAAGACCTCAAATAGCCAAAGCAATCCTGAGAATAAAAGAATGAAGCCAGAGGTATCACACTACTTGATTTCAAATTATACTACAGAGCCACGATAATCAAAACAGCTTGGTATTGGCAGAAAAACAACAACAGACATATAGGCCCAGAAATTAAACCACATATATTTGGCCAAATTATCTTTGACAATGGAGCCAAAAACACACAATGTAGAAAAGAAAGCCTCTTCAATAAATGGTGCTTGGAAAATTGGAAAGCTACATGCAAAAGAATGAAACTTGACTACACTCTGCCCCATTCACAACAATTATTTTTAAATGGATCAAAGACTGAAATATAAGCTCTAAACATATTACAGAGAAGAAAACATAAATACTAAAGTTATAGATGTTGGCCATAGAGATAATTTAATAAATTTGACCCCAAAGGCAAGGGAAGTAAAGGCAAAAATAAATGAATGGGACTATATAAAACTAAAAAGCTTCTACACAGTAAAAGGAACCAAGAACAATATAAAAAGACAGCCAAGCAAATGGAAGATGATATTTACAAACAACAACTATGATAAAAGATTACTATCCAAAATACATAAAAATTTTATAAAGCTCGGCAAGAAACAAGCAAAGAAACCAATTTAAAAATGTGGATATGATCTGAATAATTTTTTTCAAGAAGACAAAAAAAAAAATGGCCAACAGATATATGAAAAGAGCCTGATGAGGCGGTGACACATTGAATAGAGTGTCGGACTGGGACGCAGAGTACCCTGGTTTGAAACCCTGAGGTTGCTGGCTTGAATGCTGGCTCATCTGGTTTGAGCATTGCTCACCAGCTTGAACCCAAGGTCACTGGCTTGTGCAAGGGGTACGTTGGTCTTCTGTAGCCCCCAGTCAAGGCACATATGAGAAAGTAATCAATGAACAACTATGGTGCTGCAATGAAGATTTGATGCTTCTCATCTCTCTCTTCCTGTTTGTCTGTCCCTATCTGTCCCTCTCTCTGTCTCTCTCTGTCTCTCTGTCACCAAAAAAAAGATATATGAAAAGATGTTAATCTTCGCAAGCTATTAAAGAATTGCAAATCAAAACTACAAAGATATACTATCTCACACCTGTTCGATTAGCTGTTACCAATAAGACAAGTAAAAACAAGTGTTGAATAGGTTGTGGAGAAAAAGCAACTCTCATTCATTGCTGGTGGGAATGTAAACCGGTATAGCCATTATGGAAGAAAGTATGGTGGTTCCTCAAATATTTGAAACTACCATATGTCCCAGCAATTCCTCTACTGGGTATCTACCCCCCAAACTAAAAAATATTGGCATACAAAGACACATGCACCTCCATGTTCATCGCAGCATTATTCACAGTGGCCAAGACATGGAAACAATGAAAGTGTCCCTCAATAGATGATTGGATAAAGATATTGTATTGAATACTTATATACAAAGGAATACTACTTAGCCATAAGAAATGATGACATATTGATATTTATGACAACATGGACCCTGAGAACATTATACTAAGTGAAGTAAGTAAATGTGAAAAAGCTAAGAACTGTATGATTTCACACATAGGAGGGATATGAAAATGAGACTCATGGACATAGTTAAAAGTAAAGTGGTTATCAGGAGGAGGAGGTTGGGGTCAAGTAATGAGGGACAAATATACAGTGATGGAAAATATTTTGACTTTGGGTGATGGGCATACAACACAATCAACAGTTCATACAGTATAGAAATGTTTACCTGAAATATTTTACTCTTATTGATCAATCTCATCCCATTAAATTTAATTTTCTAAAACAAAACAAAAACAAAAATGAACTCCTGATCTGACACTCTTCTTCTCTTGATGGAAACTTGTGTCTCTCTTTCTAGTTTCCCTATGTCACTAGTTGTACCACCATACATTCAATTGCTCCAGCTAAAAACATAGGTTACTAGCCAGTCTTGTTTTATCTGTACCCCCAACCCATTGTACTCCAATTTGTAACAAGACCAAGATGTATCATTTAATCCATAATTATTTTAGTATGTATTTCTAAAAGAGAAGAACTCATCTTTAAACATAGTTATGGTACCATGTCTAATGATAACTATTCTTCAGTTGTTTCTAAAGCTATTATTATTTCATGTAAGAGAACAACTGTTCCTTAATATCATCAAATATTCATTCAGTGTCCAAATTTCCATAGTTTTCTCCTATATTTTTACAATTGGTTTGTTTGAATCAGGATTCAACAATGCACATATGTTGGAGTTGATTAATATGTTTTTAAAACCTCTTCTAATCTGTAGGTTCTATTTCTATTCTCCTTCCTTTTAGTGTATTTGTGGAAGAAATCAGTTTTGTTTTGTAAAATTTCTCACGTTCTGGATTTTGCCAGAATGCTCCTCCCTATGGTGTTATTTAACCTCTTCTAGACTTCCCTAACTCATTAACTGTCATGACATCACCACTCATCAATCCCTCTGACCCTTGTATTTCCTGTAGTTAGGTATAGAAATTTATCAGATTTAAATTCACATTTTAGTAAGAATAAAGTATAAGTGGTGGGGTTTTTTTTGTACTTCCTATTGAGTCACATCAGAAAATACATAATATCTGGTTGTCTCTCTTTTTGTGATGTTAACACTGATTAGTTTGTTCATGTGTTGTCAGCTGGATCTTTCCATTATAAACTTAATGAACACTTTTCACATAAAAATGTTGGCAGTTTTTGATGATCTTTGCCTAGAAGTGAATTAATATACTGTACTCACTAGGTACATGGCCAATCCTTAATTACTTCTTGATTTCAAATCTTTAATAACTTAACACTCTCTACAGTCTTCTAAGTAGTATCAAGTCATCTTATGTTATGATCTCTTTTTCTAAGTGATTTCTCTTTACTTTTAATTTAGTCTTCAACTTAAAGACCAGTTCAGAAAAATAGAAAAGATTTTTCTATATACCTAAGACCTATCACTGTTGTCCTCTTTGTGATATTCTTATGTTCAAATACACAGTGAATTGAAATCGGTTTGTTTCTGAACTATTCACATTTCATGTGGCTGTTCTCTTTTCATCTGTGGACATTAACATAACTATTGTTGTTACAGAGAAAGCAGTACTGTGCAGGTTTTTTTTTGGGGGGGTAGATTTAGTTTTGGGTGAAAAGGTATAGTGACAATGATTCAGGAGCTTAAAAATGACCTACCCTGCTGCCAGCATTGCTACAGAATCTCTTGGTGAATAGCCCAGATCCCTTCCAGTAAGCTGCTCAAAATGTTTGATTCTATTTTTATTTGGTTGCCAAATTATTAAGTGGTTAACCTTGGGCTGCATCTATCCAGCATTTAATTAATTAAGGCCAGTTTTAAATACCTTTAGAAATCTTAATTTCAATACACTAAGCTGGCACATTTATAAGCATCCAGCAATTGCTGAAATACTAAATCATCTTTACTCTATTGCCAGAGAGCATTAATCAACTCAAGAGCTAATTGTTAAGCTGAAAGAGTAAAAGCAATCCAACACTTCTTTTCCCTCTCCTCACAGTTTGGAAGAAGTAGAAAAGTGGTGAGAATTACACTTCATTGAATTTCAGAGCTAGAAAGGCCCTCAGAGACTGCTTAATTTATTGTCCTTACTGTAAAGTGGGGAAAGTGAGACACAGAACAGTGAGTAGCAAAGTCAGGATTAGATCCCATGGTTCCAATACATAAGTATTCTTCATTTCCAGAATACAATTTTATTTTATTATGGAAAAGATTCTAACTCACTACTCACTATCCTAACTCACTCTATACTTCTATATAGAATACTAGGATAAGACTGTGATGATTCTAAACAGCACTTGTACATCTGAGATAAATTCTGACCCATGTTGTTGTTATACTCTGTATCATATTAGTGCAGAAATGCAAGGCATAGTTTTGAAAGTCTAATTATAAAGCCATTTATTTATTTAAAATAAGAAATAGGCCCTGACTCAGCAGCTCAGTGGATAGAGCATTGTCCAAGTGTGCAGAGGTTGTGGGTTTGATCCTCAGTCAGGGCACGTATGTGAAGCAATCAATGAGTACACAACTGAGTGGAATGAGTTAATGCTTCTCTCTCTCTCTCCCTTACTTTCTTAAATCAATGGAAAAATTTACAATGAGAAGTATTTAAAATAAATAAATAAATAAATAAATAAATAAATAAATAAGAACTAATAATTTTTCTCATTGCCTTTATCTATCTACTATAAGTGTATCCCTGATATCTGGAATATCAAGTCAATAGCCATTGAATTACAAATAGTGATTTAGAACAAAAAGTATTTCTATTTGGCATTGAACTTCAGAACATTAGTTTGTGAAAGCACTAAACCTCATTAATATTATGCCAAGCCAAACACAATGGCAATTTCTATTCTCTGAATCTATACCAGCTAAATGTGTTCTCGTGGTGACATCAGAAGAAAAATAAAAGTTGACAATCTGTGGATGTTGAGAAACCAGTTTCCCTGCAACATGTCAACAGTCCATGGGAGGAAAAAAAGAGAAAGGAGATCAGATGCAAAGTAACCCAGGGCCAGCAACAATAATAAATATTTCAGTGGTGCTCAAAGTATAGTGTATAAAAAATTACCTGAGAAAACTTGTTGAACATGTGTAGATAGAGGTAGCAGTGGTTCCTTATGTGTGTGATGATTACAAAATTGTATGCAATTTCCAAAATCATCTGACTGTACATTTAAAATGAATGAATGTTAGTGTATGTAAACAATAACTTTATAAAAAATTTAATACTAGCAGCTTCTTTTGTAGAAAAGAAAAGGTCTTGTCCCCAAAGATATGTATGTAGCCATAGAAGTAAATACAATGAAGTTTTATTCAAAAAGCAAACAGTAGAGATGCTAACAATGACCTGAGGAAATATTAAGGACAAATGTATTTAAAATAGAAGTATGTGCACCTCTCAAAATGAGATCACCATATTATTTTTAAATATTTTATTTAGAAAATTAAATTTAATGGGGTGACATTGATCAATAAGAGTACATGGGTTTCAGGTAAATATCTATAGCATTTGAACAATTGATTGTGCTATATGCCCACCACTCAAAGTCAAACCATTTTCATCACTATATATTTGTCCTTTACTACCTTCTCCTACCCTCTCCCCAACCCCTTTCCCCTGGGTAACCACTTCCCTTTTATCTATGCCCATGAGTTTCATTTTTGTACCCCACCTATGTATGAAATCATATAGTTCTTAGCTTTGTCAGATTTACTCATTTCACTTATTATATGTTCTCAAGGTCAATTCAGTTGTTGTAAAGGGCAATATGTCATCATTTCTTATGGCTGAGTAGTATTCCATTGTACATATGTACCACATCTTTCTTTATCCAATCATTTATTGGAGGACACTTTGGTTGTTTCTATGTCTTGGCCACTGTGAACAATGCTGTGATGAACATGGGGGTGCATGTGTCTTTGCATACCAATGTTTTTGAGTTTTGGAGGTAGATACCCAGTAGAGTGATTGCTGGGTTGTATGGTAGTTCCATTCTTCAATTTTTGAGGAACCACCATATTTTCCTCCATAATGGCTGTACCAGTTTACATTCCTACCAGCAGTGAATGAGGGTTCCTTTCTCTTCATAGCCTCTTCAACACTTGTTATTACCTGTCTTGTTGATAATAGCCAATCTAACAGGTGTGAGGTGGTATCTCATTGTAGTTTTGATATGTAATTCTCTAGTAGCTAGTGAAGATGAGCATCCTTTCATATATCTGTTCGCCATTTTTATGTCTTCTTGGGAGAAGTGTCTGTTCAGATCCTATTCATATTTTTCAATTATATTGCTGAGTTTTGTGAGTTCTTTATATAATTTGGATATTAACCCCTAATCAGAGCTGTTGTTTGTAAATATCATCTCCCATTTGATTGGCTGCCTTTTTGTTTTGTTGTTGGTTTCTTTTGCTGTGCAAAAGCTGTTTTTTTTTATTTTAAAATTTTATTTAGCAAGTTAACTTTGACAGCGTGACATTGATCAATAAGAGTACATAGATTTTAGGTTAACATTTTTATATCATTTGAACTGTTGATTATGTTGTATACCCATCACCCAAAGTCAAATCATTTTAGGTCACCTTATATTTGTCCCTCTTTACACCTTACCCCCACCTCCTCCCTCTCTCCTACATCCCCCTCCCCCTAGTAAACACTGCACTCTTATCTATGTCCATGAATTTTGGTTTTGTTTCCCACTTCACTGTGAAATCATACAGTTCTTAGAGTTTTTTTAAATCTACGTATTTTACTCATGATAATGTTCTTAAGATTCATTCATGTTATTGTAAATGTCAATTTGTCATCATTTCTTATGGCTGAGTAGTATTCCATAGTATATATGTACCATATCTTCTTTATTCAATCCTCTATCAAGGGACATTTTGGTTGTTTCCATGTCTTGGCCACTGTGAATAATGCTGCGATGAACATAAGGTGTAAGCGTCTTTATGTAACAATGTTTTCAATTTTGGGGGATAGATACCTAGTATAGCGATTGCTGGGTCATATGGTAGTTCTATTCTTAATTTTTTGAGGAACCACCATACTTTCTTCCCTAATGGTTGTACTAATTTGCATTCTCACCAGCAGTGAATAAGGGTTCCTTTTTCTCTAAAGCCTCTCCAATATTTGTTATTACCTGTCTTGTTGATAATAGCCAATCTAATGAGCATGAAATATCTTATTTTTTTAAAAATTTAACCCATATTTAAATATTTTTTTTCAGTTTCCTAATTATCAATTCTTCAGGAATATTGCTTTGACATTTAATTTGATTCCTGAGTTCTGCATTCTGCCTTTTCATCTCAGTCTTTTTTATTATTTGTCTTTGAGTCTTTGTTTAATAGATTCCTGCATTGTATTAATCAAGGTGTATGCTAAACTGATGGAACAAAATACCTCAAAATAAAATAGCTTACACAAGAAAGGAGTTTATTCTATTTCACATTGCAGTTCAGAGGTAGTACAGTGTGGGGCTGGTAACGCAAATTTTATAGTGTCCATGTCTGTATCTAGACTGTCTTCTCCAGTTATCACTATCATATCCATAGACAATGAGAAGGGAGAATCCTTTCAAGAGGAGGATATGAGAGTGAAACCTATCACTTCTTCACACATCCCATTGGCCAGAACTTAATTATATCATCACATCTAGATGCAACAAAGGCTGAAAAATATAGTTTTCTAACCATGCAACCATATACCAAGGTTAAACAAAGATTTTATTTTTCATGGAAAATGAGAAAATAATATTCAGTATTTGTCACATATTTTCTTCCAGATTTAGTTCTTCTGATTACTTTTCTCCCATAGTGTGTTTGAATATTTGCCATGCTATTTCTTTTTCACCTTGCTTATGTTTATCATGGGTTTTTCTACCTATTCTAGACCTTCTTTTTGTGCTAATATAATGTTAGCAACTTAAAGTAATTTCTTTTTTTTTTTAATAAATTTTTATTAATGGTAATGGGATGACATTAATAAATCAGGGTACATATATTCAAAGAAAACATGTCTAGGTTATTTTGTCATCAAATTATGTTGCAAACCCCTCGCCCAAAGTCAGATTGTCCTCCGTCACCCTCTATCTAGTTCTCTGTGCCCCTCCCCCTCCCCCTAACTCTCTCCCTCCCTCCCTCCCATGTCCTCCCTCCCCCCCCACCCTTGGTAACCACCACACTCTTGTCCATGTCTCTTAGTCTCATTTTTATGTTCCACCAATGTATGGAATCATGTAGTTCTTGTTTTTTTCTGATTTGCTTATTTCACTCCTTATAATGTTATCAAGATCCCACCATTTTGCTGTAAATGATCTGATGTCATCATTTCTTATGGCTGAGTAGTATTCCATAGTGTATATGTGCCACATCTTCTTTATCCAGTCTTCTATTGAAGGGCTTTTTGGTTGTTTCCATGTCTTGGCCACTGTGAACAGTGCTGCAATGAACATGGGGCTACATGTGTCTTCACGTATCAATGTTTCTGAGGTTTTGGGGTATATACCCAGTAGAGGGATTGCTGGGTCATAAGGTAGTTCTATTTTCAGTTTTTTGAGGAACCACCATACTTTCCTCCATAATGGTTGTACTACTTTACAGTCCCACCAACAGTGAATGAGGGTTCCTTTTTCTCCACAGCCTCTCCAACATTTGCTATTACCCGTCTTGTTGATAATAGCTAATCTAACAGGAGTGAGGTGGTATCTCATTGTAGTTTTGATTTGCATTTCTCTAATAACTAATGAAGCTGAGCATCTTTTCATATATCTGTTGGCCATTTGTATCTCTTCCTGGGAGAAGTGTCTGTTCATGTCCTCTTCCCATTTTTTTATTGGATTGTTTGTTTGTTTGTTGTTGAGTTTTATGAGTTCTTTGTAAATTTTGGATATTAGGCCCTTATCTGAGCTGTCGTTTGAAAATATCAGTTCCCATATAGTTGGCTGTCTGTTTATTTTGATATCAGTTTCTCTTGCTGAGCAAAAACTTTTAATTCTGATGTAGTCCCATTCATTTATCTTTGCCTTCACTTCTCTTGCCATTGGAGTCAAGTTCATAAAATGTTCTTTAAAACCCAGGTCCATGATTTTAGTACCTATGTCTTCTTCTATGTACTTTATTGTTTCAGGTCTTATATTTAGGTCTTTGATCCATTTTGAATTAATTTTAGTACACGGGGACAGGCTGTAGTCGAGTTTCATTCTTTTGCATGTGGCTTTCCAGTTTTCCCAACACCATTTGTTGAAGAGGCTTTCTTTTCTCCATTGTGTGTTGTTGGCCCCTTTATCAAAGATTATTTGACCATATATATGTGGTTTTATTTCTGGGCTTTCTATTCTGTTCCATTGGTCTGAGTGTCTATTTTTCTGCCAATACCATGCTGTTTTGATTATTGTGGCCCTATAATATAGTTTAAAGTCAGGTATTGTAATGCCCCCAGCTTCATTCTTTTTTCTTAGGATTGTTTTGGCTATTCGGGGTTTTTTATAGTTCCATATAAATCTGATGATTTTTTGTTCCATTTCTTTAAAAAATCTCATAGGGATTTTGATGGGAATTGCATTAAATTTGTATATTGCTTTGAGTAATATGGCCATTTTGATTATATTTATTCTTCCTATCCAAGAACAAGGAATATTTTTCCATCTCATTGTATCTTTTTCGATTTCCCTTAACAATGCTTTGTAATTTTCATTATATAGGTCCTTTACGTTCTTTGTTATGTTTATTCCTAGGTATTTTATTTTTTTTGTTGCAATCGTGAAGGGAATTATTTTTTTGAGTTCGTTTTCTAATATTTCATTGTTGGCATATAGAAAGGCTATGGACTTTTGTATGTTAATTTTGTATCCTGCGACCTTACTGTATTGGTTTATTGTTTCTAATAATCTTTTTGTGGAGTCCTTCGGGTTTTCGATGTATAGGATCATATCATCAGCAAAACGTGATAGCTTTACTTCTTCTTTTCCGATATGGATGCCTTTTATTTCTTTGTCTTGTCTGATTGCTCTGGCCAGAACTTCTAGCACCACGTTGAATAAGAGTGGAGAGAGTGGACAACCCTGTCTTGTTCCTGATTTAAGGCAGAAAGTTTTATGCCGTTTAATAGAATGTTGGCTGATGGTTTATCATATATGGCCTTTATCATGTTGAGATATTTTCCTTCTATACCCATTTTGTTGAGAGTCTGAAACATAAAATTGTGTTGTATTTTATCAAAAGCCTTTTCTGCATCTATTGATAAGATCATGTGGTTTTTGTTCTTTGTTTTGTTGATATGGTGTATTACGTTAACCGTTTTGCGTATGTTGAACCATCCTTGAGATTCTGGGATGAATCCCACTTGATCATGATGTATTATTTTTTTAATATGTTGTTGTATTCGGTTTGCCAGAACTTAAAGTAATTTCAATCTATAAATTAAGTCCTTAATTAGTGATATCAAATTTTAACTTGCATAATAAGAGTCAACTGGGTGGGCCTGTTAAACTACATATTCCTGGGCCTCATCCCAACATTCTAATTCAATAGTTCTTAGGACCATGAATTTTCATTTCTAAGTGTCTGTAGAGGATACAAGGGGAAATCTCAGCTGAAATTTATTCACAGCTTTGGTTGAAGCATCTGTGTTCTTTCTTCTGTGATTTATTAAATATTGGTATGACCTTGTCAAGAATATAACTTATTCCTAATTAGATATCTCTAAGCCTCAAATAGTTCTTACAATTTGATATTGAATTTTCAAAATAGCAATCCCTGTTTGTTTTTTCTATTCCTGTGTAGTGGTAGACAGGAGTTTCTATTATCAAGAGTTTTCCCTTGATTTTTCCCAGGCTTCCTATTCATACCCTCCATCTCTTCTCCCAGATTTTATTGACTCGCATTCTTGTTCCAGAACTTACCATTATCATCTCACAGCTTTCTTATGTCATTTATAGCTACATGAAGTTACCTTTGGATTACTTTTTCAAAAAAGAATATAAACTTCATGAAGGTAGAGATTTTAGTCACTTAAATAATGCTTGTCCTAAACTAGGTACTAAATATTTTTAATGAATGAATGGTGTTGGGAAAACAACTGTGTTAGGCTTACTTGCTTATACCTTGCATAATTAGTGCATGATCATGTGGCAGAGCCACATGTGTATAGTGTATGTAAGGCTACAGGTGCTTTTGCTCAGGGCAGATTGCAGATGGCTTGCTTGTCCCTGTGAAGGGCTGTTTTGCTGTTCATTTGCCTACTGCTGTGAGAAGTGATATTCCCCTGCCTGTTTGCTCATCCACTGTTGTGATAATCTGTAAAACAGGAATGGCCCACTGCTTTCCAGCTCTGCAGTTCCTCTACTATCTGCCTGAATCCAATGTGAACCTTCCTGACCATGGCCATCAGTATTAAAATGGGTACATGAACAAAACAAACAAACAAACAAAAAGAGAGAGATATGACTATCTGAGCCTCTTCGAAAGAGAACGCTTCATTGTTGTCTAGGTCTTCAGAGAAAGAATCTATAAAAAAGTTGGAGAGAAGGTCAGAATTTCTTTTTACACCCAGCTGGAAGTACTCTTACCATTATAGACAAACATGAGGAAGAAGTAGGAAAAGTGAAAAAAATATATTGCCTCTCCACACTTGTAGAATAAAACATTGCTTCCTCAAATAAGCTGCCATTTAAACCCAGGAAAGCCCAACCTGCTAGAAAGATGGATATCTGAACAAGGCTCACTTTCCCTCTACTAACAACTCCAAATTATCTGTCTCGCCTGGGTCAAATGGCACTTGTAGCCTTGGTGTTTTTGATACTGTGATAATTATAATGAAAAGAATTGGTGCTGTACTTTGTACACTCTGAGGCAGGCAAATACCTAGGGATCAATGTATAAGATGGTATGGATCTCCACTAATGTATAGATGCAAGAGAGAAAGTATTTGAATAATTTTAGCTTCAGTAGAAGAAAATGAAATATATGGAAAATAACTAAATTAATAAAAAATTGATCAATTCCTGAGCTGAAAAAAGAGATCAAACAAACAAGTATGCATGTTAAATACAATAGTTAAATGTAAGTGAGTAATAGTGGACTGTCTAAGAATGGTAACATAACTGTCAAATAAAGACTCTTGAAACCAAAGGACCACATTTATAGGAAAGCTCTAATGTCCAGAGTTATCACAAAGGAGTGATAACAGAGAAGTAAAAACATTCTAAAGGTTGTATCGGAGAAGGCATGAATTTAGAAGAGGGAAAAAAGTGAAAGTTCCCAATAAATGAGAACATATTCCAAATAAAAAATATTAGAGGAGCAGTGAATCTTAATAGAAAAAATAATCATGTTTTCAAATAATAAGGGAGGCATGTGTTTCTGAAAGTTGAGGTAACCATTAATGAAAAAATGGTGAAATATATTACAGCTTATAAATTAACAAAAGGAAAATCTGAATCAATAGCTTGATCAAAAAAGAAAACTTGGAAAAAAGAAAAACAGGGAAAAACAATATAAAATAAATAATAATGTTAATTAAATTACATGTATGAAATAATATCAAATATTATACAAAATATGGATAATCTCAATTATCTCTTTAAAAGACATAGGTTATAAAATTGTGTAAAAATTAACCTAGGTGAGAATGTAAATTTGTACGCTTTCTATGGAAAACACAATGAAGTTTCTTTAAAAAATTAAGAATAAGAATTCCAAGATGGCTGCAGAGTAGGTGGAAGCTACATTCACCTGTTCCTAGTGCCAAACTGGATTTACAGCTTAATTATGGAGCAATGAAGCTGAATAAACAACGGAAGTCTAGCCGAAATGAAATATTATTAAAAAAAAAGATTTACATAAGAAGCCCCATAAAGACTGGTAAAAAGGGCAGAAACACAAAAGGGCCAACCCCTGTAACCACATACAGCAGGTGAGAAGACAGAAGGATATCTTGGCTGCAAAACTCCACCCTCCCAGGAGCATGGAATCCCTATCCCACAAAGGGATTCCCAGCCCAGAGCAATAGAAACAAGAAGAGTAACCTGCATAGCATTTGGTGGTGAAAATCAGTGGGGATTCAGTCTGCCTGCAAGCAAAGAAGTCTGCTAGAGACCCACATGCCACTTTCCCAGGGTTGAGCACACCTATTGTTACAGCAATATCCTGGGGAGTGCACTGCCTGGTCTTCCAACTACTAGCAACACCACTCTGTTGTGCTCAGGTCCTGCAGAGGGGTCCTGCAGGATCCTTTGGGGTGCTCTTTTTCTGGGGAAGCCCTTGCCAGAGACTCTGACAGTGAATGAACTATGTAGGTTTTAGAAAGGGGACCATTCTTCTCCATATTGAACACACAGCTGGTGCCCCACCACCATCTATTGAATCATTTGGCCTGCCCTACCTCTTTGTGGCCCCACTCCGCTGAGTTCACTTGTACAAGGGACCAGAGTGCCATGCAGAGCTGGGACTTTTGGAGAACTGTCTCCTGGGGAGGCTTCTGTCTGGGAATCATATAAGCAGGTGCTGGGTTGTGTGGCTGTATCTCAAGAGGTCCACTCCTATCTCCCCTGCAAGCTTAGCCTGTGCTATCCCAGGAAGGGGAAGAAGTGCCTACCCCCTCCAATAGATTACATGGAACCGTTGTTCCAAGTTCTGGTGGCCCTGTCCTGCTGAGATCAGTTCCACGGGAGGAAGGGAGGGCTTCTTGGAGCTGGGACATTTGGAATGTGCTTAGACTAGAACAAAATGCATGGCCCCCTCCTGCAGGCTCAGCCAGCATAATCCCCAATGGCAGACTCTTTTAATCTGTCCCCACAGGCCCAGTAGCTCTGCCCTGCTGAGCTTGCTCTTACAGAGAGAATGGCTGGCTGCACCTAACCTGACCTCAACCTATGGTGCACTCCTTGTGGGGACCTAGACTTGGAGACTCTGGCAGAGACTGAGTGGTTTGGCTCTAAAGTAGAGACCATTTTTCCTTCATTGAGTGCCTGATCATGTCATGCTCAAGTAGAAAACCCAATAGTCCTATCCCCTTGACCCTGGTAACTCCACCCTATGAAGCTCACGAGATATGGAAGGATGTGAGGGTCTGGCCTGGGCCCATGCTATAACCTTTCTTCTGAAGGCTCTTGAGGAAGACCAGGCAACCTCAGGGGAAGGGACAGTAGTTCACAGGTAGAGGTAGATCTCAGGGAGCCTCAAACCTTTTATAGATCTGCCCCCAGTTCTAAGCTGGAGGAAACCAAACATTATACACAAATTTGCCCCCTTCATGCACATACAGGCCCAGAAGAGGCAGCCACAAACAATAAACAGAGTGATTGCTCTGGAAAGGTAAGTGAAGGCCAGGTACATGCAATGTCTGATATCGACCCATACTTGAACCCTGCCCAAGCAGACCAAGAACCAACACAACAATGGTGGGTTTCAGACCACTCCAGAGCTCAACCCAACTAGCCACAAAAGCAACACACCCAAAGGGGGGTTCTGGAAGGCACCAGACCCTGCTGGGAACAATTATGCCTCATGGGGCAGCACCTGCATAATGATTCATACATGGCAATTAAGTTTACCCATATAGACAGCCTGCCTGAAGGTTAGCTCCACTCAATGCCAACAGATTTCAGGGCTCATCTACAACAACAGGGTGCACATAACCCAAAAGAAACATTCTTGAAACACCAAGCTCAGGTGATTGGAAAATTAAGCCACTGAGTCCAAAAAGACACCTAGATAATATAGGCATCATAACAAATTTTGGAGTCATAGCAGATCTACCTAATACATGGCCAAAATGGAGAGACAAAGAAATATGCCCCAAATGAAAGAATAAGAGAAATCCCCCCAAAAGTAATTAAATGAAATGAAAGCAACCAAAATGCAGATGCAGGGTTTAAAACAATGATTACAAGGATGCTTAAGAACCTTAGAAGAGGCCCTGGCTGGTTGGCTCAGCGTTAGAGCATCGGCCTGGCATGTGGAAGTCCCGGGTTCGATTCCCGGCCAGGGCACACAGGAGAAGCGCCCATCTGCTTCTCCATCCTTCCCCCTCTCCTTCCTCTCTGTCTCTCTCTTCCCCTCCCACAGCTGAGGTTCCATTGGAGCAAAGATGGCCCGGGCGCTGGGGATGGATGGCTCCTTGGCCTCTGCCCCAGGCACTAGAGTGGCTCTGGTCGCAACAGAGCGATGCCCCGGAGGGGCAGAGCATTGCCCCCTGGTGGGCGTGCCGGGTGGGTCCAGGTCGGGCGCATGCGGGAGTCTGTCTGACTGTCTCTCCCCGTTTCCAGCTTCGGAAAAATACCAAAAAAAAAAAAAAAAAGAACTTTAGAAGAATGGTTGATCTCGGTGAGAACTTAAATAGAGAATTAGAAGGACATAGAAGCCACAAAGAAGAACCTGTTAGAAATGAAGACTACACTAGAAGGAATCAACAGCAGATTATAAATCAGAGGATCAAATTAGTGATTTAGGGGACAAGATAACAGTGAGCACTCAAGCAGAGCATAAAAAAGAAAAGAGAATTTAAAAAATATTAGGAAAGTCTAAGGGACCTCTGGGAAAATATCAAGCATAATACGTCCACATCATAGGGGTATTCCCCCCCCCCACATCCTTCTCCCCAGGTAACCCCTTCATTTTTATCTATGTCCACCTATGTATGAAATCATACAGTTCTGTTTCTTGATTTCCTCATTTCACTCAGTATAATGTTATCAAGGTACATCCATGTTGTTGTAAATGGCAATATGTCATCATTACTTATGGCTGAGTAGTATTCCATAGTATATAAGTACAATGTTTCCTTTATCCAATTGGTTGTTTCATCTTGGCCACTGTGAATAATGCTGCAATGAACATGGGAGCGCATGTGCCTTTACATACCAATGTTTTCAAGTTTTTCGGGTAGATACCCAGTAGAGCAATATCTGGGTCATGTGGTAGTTTTATTTTTTTGAGGAACCACCATAATTTCCACCATAATGGTTGTATTAATTTGCATTTCCACCAGCAGTGAATGAGAGTTCCTTTTTCTTCACAGCCTCTGCAACATTTGTTCTTACCTGTCTTGTTGATAATAGTCAATCTAACAGATGTGAGGTGGTATCTCATTGTGGTTTTTATTTGGATTTCTCAAATAGCTAGTGAAGATGAGCATTTTTTCATATATCTGTTGGTCATTTGTATGTCTTCCTGGGAGAAGTGTCTGTTCAGGTCCGTTCCCCATTTTTAATTGGATTGTTTGATTGTTTGTTCTTGACCTTTTTGAGTCCTTCATATATTTTGGTTATTAACCTCTTACCAAAGCTGTTGTTTGCAAGTATCATTATCTCCCATTTAGCTGGTTTCCTATTTGTTTTGTTGTCTGTTTCTTTGTTGTGAAGCAGCTTTTTAGTTTGATATAGGCCCATTCATTTATTTTTGCCTTTGCTTCCCTTGCCTTTAAGGTCAAATTCATTAATTATTCTCTATGGCTAAGGTCAATGAGCTTAGTACCTATGTTTTTTTCTATGTAATTTATTGCTTAAGATCTTACATTTAGATCTTTGATCCATGTTGAATTAATGTTTGTGCAGGGGGAAAAAGTGTAGTCAAGTTTTATTCTTTTAAATATGTTTTTTTTTTAATTCTCCCAGCACCATTTATTGAAGAGGCTTTTTTTTTTTTTTTGCATTTTTCTGAGGCTGGAAACGGGGAGGCAGTCAGACAGACTCCCGCATGTGCCCGACCGGGATCCACCCGGCATGCCCACCGGGGACGATGCTCTGCCCCTCTGGGGTGTTGCTCTTTTGCATCCAGAGTTATTCTAGCGCCTGAGGCAGAGGCCACAGAGCCATCCCCAGCGCCCGGGCCATCTTTGCTCCAATGGAGCCTTGGCTGCGGGAGGGGAAGAGAGAGACAGAGAGGAAGGAGAGGGGGAGGGGTGGAGTAGCAGATGGGCACTTCTCCTGTGTGCCCTGGCTGGGAATCGAACCCGGGACTCCTGCACACCAGGCCGATGCTCTACCACTAAGCCAACCAGCCAGGGCCGCTTTCTTTTCTTTATTGTACATTTTTTACTCCTTTGTCAAAGATTATTTCTGCATGTATATGTGATTTTATTTCTGAGCTCTTGATTCTGCTGCATTGGTGTGTATGACTGATATTCTGCCAGTATCATGCTGTTTTGATTATCATGACTCTGTAGTATAATTTGAAGTCAGGTGATGTGGTACCTCTTCATTCTTTTTACTAAGGATCTTATTATTTTGGCCATTCAGGGTTTTTATGGTTTCATAAAAACCTGGTGATTTTTTTGTTCTATTTATTTAAAAAATGACAATGGGATTTTTGATAGGGATTTCATTAAATTTGTATATTGCTTTGGGTAATATGGCTATTTTACCTATATTGATTCTTCCAAACCATGAACATGGTATATTTTTCTATTTCATTGTGTCAAACAATCCCATTTACTACTGTAACAGTAGCATTAAAAAAATAAGGCACCTCGTAATAGATTTAACCAAAGAGGTAAAGAACTTTACTCAAAAAGTTATGATACTCAGGAAAAAAAACTGAAGAAGATATTAAGTGGAAGAACATACTGTGTTAATGGATAGAAATAATTAACACATTAAAATGTTCATATTACCTTAAGCAATCTACAGATTTAATGCAACTGTTATTAAAATACCCATGACATATCTCCTATAACTATAATAAATATTCCAAAATTTATAGGGATATCAAAGTATACTACAAGGCCATCATAATCAAAACAGGATTCTATTGACCCAAGAACAGGTATATAAATCAATGAAACAAAATCGAAGTCACAAAAATGAACCCATACCTTTATGATCAATAAATATTTGACAAAGGAGATAAGAACATACAATGGAGCAAAGACAGACTCTTCAATAAATGGTGTTGGGAAAGCTGGATAGATAGAGGCAAAAAAAAGAAAAAAAAAAAGAAAAAAAAGAAACGAGAACACAAACTTACACCATAGAAAAGAATAAAACCAAAACGAATTAAGGACATATGTAAACTGTGAAACTATAAAAACCTTAGAAGAAAATATAGGAGTAAAATTTCAGACATTTCTCATAGCAACATTTTTGCCAATATATCTCTTTGAGCAAGGGAAACAAACAAAAAAATAAACAAATTGGACTACATTAAACTTAAAAGCATTTTCAAGGAAAAGAAACCATCAGCAAAATGAAAAGATACTCCATTTAATGGGATAACATATTTGCCAATGTTACATCTGATAAAGGTTCAATTTACAAAATATAAGGTCTACCGGAATGTTCTCTCCGTTTCTATCACAACAAGTTTCGATATGTAAGCACATGTTTATTTGGTGCATGTATGCCTCTCTATTTTTATCACTTAATGTATACATACTGATGTAGCAAATTAAAACAAAGTTGATTCACGTTAGTCTTATGTGTGAAGCGATAGTGTACCCATGGCTACTGATAAAGTTCATTTACGCCACTGTAATTTTTACGAATTTCAACAAGGAAGAAATGCTACAGAAGCATGTCTGTCGCATCCACCATATTCCCCAGACGTAGCACCCTCCAACTCTCACTTGTTTTTGTCCTTACAAAATTTTTTGAAGGGCAAAAAATTCAAAAATGAAGAAGATATCAAACAAGCACTGGTTCAATTTTTCGCATTAAAAGATAAAACATTTCTCTTGTTGGAGAGGCTGTGGAGAAAAAGGAACCCTCATACACTGTTGGTGGGAATGTAAAATAGTACAACCATTATGGAAGAAAGTATGGTGGTTCCTCAAAAAACTGAAAATAGAACTACCTTATGACCCAGCAATCCCTCTACTGGGTATATACCCCTAAAACTCAGAAACATTGATACGTAAAGACACATGCAGCCCCATGTTCATTGCAGCATTGTTCACAGTGGCCAGGACATGGAAACAACCAAAAAGCCCGTCAATGGATGACTGGATAAAGAAGATGTAGCACATATACACTATGGAATACTACTCAGCCATAAGAAATGATGACATCGGATCATTTACAGCAAAGTGGTGGGATCTTGATAACATTATATGAAGTGAAATAAGTAAATCATAAAAAACCAGGAACTGCATTATTCCATACATAGGTGGGACATAAAAGTGAGACTAAGAGACATTGATAAGAGTGTGGTGGTTACGGGGGGAGGGGGGAGAGGGAGAGGGAGAGGGGGAGGGGGAGGGGCACAAAAAAACTAGATAGAAGGTGACAGAGGACAATCTGACTTTGGGTGATGGGTATGCAACATAATTGAACGACAAGATAACCTGGACTTGTTATCTTTGAATATATGTATCCTGATTTATTGATGTTGCCCCATTAAAAAAATAAAATTATTTTAAAAAATAAAACATTTCTCAAAAATGGGATATACAAATTGCCCTCACGCTGGCAAAAAATCATTAATAATAATGGCAATTATATTATTTAATAAAGTTTGTTGACGGTAAGAAAAATTTGTATTTTGTTTTATTCCAAAAACGGACAGAACTTTCTGGTAGACTTTATATATAAAGAAAACTCATACAACTCAACAGAAAGAAGACAAACAACCTAATTAAAAAATGAGCAAATCCTCTTCCCATTTTTTTTATTGGACTGTTTTACTTGTAGAAAGAATACATGAACAGACACTTTTCCCAAGAAGAAATAGAAATGGACAATAGATATATGAAAAGATGCTCATCTTCAGTAGCTATTAGAGAAATGCAAATCAAAACTACAATGAGATACCACCTCACACCTGTTAGATTAGCTATTATCAACCAGACAGGTAATAACAAGCGTTAGAGAGGCTGCGGAGAAAAAGGAACCATCATTCACTGCTGGTAGGAATGTAAAGTAGTATAACCACTATGAAAGAAAGTATTGTGGTCCCTCAAAAAATTAAGAATAGAACTATCTTATGACCCAGTAATCCCTCTTCTGGGTATATACCCCCAAAACTCAAAAACATTGGTACGTAAAGACACATGCAACCTCATGTTCATCACAGCATTGTACATGGTGGCCAAGACATGGAAACAACCAAAATGCCCTTCAATAGAGGACTGGATAAAGAAGATGTGATACATATATATTATGGGATACTACTCATCCATAAGAAATAATAACATAGTATCATTTGTGACAACATGGATGTACCTTGATAACATTATACTGAGTAAAATAAGTAAATCAGAAAAAAGTAAAAACTGTATGATTCCATACATAGGTAGGACACAAAATTGAGACTCATGGACATAGATAAGAGTGCAGTGGTTGCCAAGAAGAGGGGAAGGAAAGAGAGGGTGGGGAGTGGGGAAGGGGAGGGTCATAAAGAGAAATAAAAGGTGACAGAGGACTACTTGACTTTGGGTGATGGGTATACAACATAATTTAATGTCAAAATGATGTGGAGATGTTTTCTTTAAAGATATGTACTCTAGTTGACCAATGCCACCCATTAAAATTAATTGTCTAAATAAAATGAAAGAAAATACTAAAAAAATGAGCAAAAGATCTGAATAGACACTTCTTCAAAGAGGACATAAAGTTGGCCAATAGACATGAAAAAATGCTCAATGTCACTAATCATCAGAGAGATGCAAATTAAAACCACAATGAGATACTACCTTATGCCTATCAAAATGGCTATCATCAATAGATCAACAAACAACAAGTGCTGGCTAGAGTGAGGAGAAAAGGGAACCCTTGTGCACTGTTGTTGGGAATGTAGACTGGTGCAGCCACTGTGGACAGTATGGAAGTTTCTCAAAAAATTAAGAATAAAGATAATGTATGACCCAACAATCCCTCTCCTGGGTATCTACTGAAAAAATTTGAAAACACTTATTTTCAAAAACACATGAACTTCTGTGTTCATTGTGGCATTATTCATGGTTGCCAAGACATGGAAACAACCAAAGTTTTCTTTAATAGATGATTAGGTAAAGATGTGGTGCATATGTACAATGGAATACTACTTAACCATAAGAAAAGATGAAGTACTCCAATTTGCAACAATATGGACAGATCTTGAGAATCCCATGCTAAACAAAAAAGCAAGACAGAAAAAAAAGTTAAGAACCATGTGATTGTACTTATATGTGAGATATAAAACTAAAAGCAACAAATAAGCAAGAAAAGCAAACAAAAACTCATAGACACAAACAACAGTATGGTGGTTACCAGAGGAAAAGAGAGTGGGGAAGAAGTAAAGGGTTAAGGGGGTCAAATACAGGGTAGGGTAAAAGTATATTTACAGTTGTGAGTACACAAAACACAGAGTTTATATGATGACAGATGAAGATGTGACTTTGGGTGGTGGGAAAATATGCAATATACAAATGATGTATCATAGAATTGTATACTTGAAACCTATATAGTCTTATTAACCAATGTCATCCCAATAAATTTAATTTAATTTAAAAAAAACAACCATTACAGAACTCTGTAAATTAGCTAAGGCATAAAACAAATTTATAAGTCTATTCAAGAAAACTACTCAACCTAAGTAAGAATGATGGGACTACCTCCGTAAGAATAATGTTGCATTTTATTCTGAGGCTGCTCCCATAACCACCTGTAGCTCCATGCCATGGTAATTTTCCAGAGATGAGGCAGGTCATAAGGAATACAATTTCACTGATGGAGGAAGTGGTTTTAATTTAGAGTTGAGCATGGAAAACATCAGGACTGGTATTTTTGTTGAAAACAAGAGTAACCTCAATGGCAAAGTATCAGGGAAAAGCAACATAAAAGCTAGTTATAAGACATTGATATTGGTTATGACAAGGAAGCTAGCTAGAAATTTAACATGATTTTTTAAATATCATATCAAAAGCACAGTTAACAAAAGTAAAAATAGACAAGTGGGATTGCATCAAACCAAAATGCTTCTGTACAGCAAGAGAAGAAATGAACAGACTAAAGAGACAACCTACAGAATGGGAGAAGATATTTGCAAACCATACATCTGATAAGGAGTTAAAACCCAAAATACATAAAGAACTAAATAATAAATAGCAAAACAAAACAAACAAATAAGCAACCAAGCAAACAAAAACCAAAAATAACCTGACTAAAAAATGGGCAGAGGACATGAGTAGACATTTCTCCAAAGAAGACATGAAAATGACAAAAAAGTTATATAAAAAGGTACTTAACATCACTAATCAGGGAGATATAAATCCAAACTACCATGAGGTATATCCTCACACCTGTTAGAAATGATCAAATAAGCTATTATTAAATAAGATATTATAGAAATCTATTATCAAAACCACAAAAGATAACAAGTGTTAGGGAGGATGTGGAGAAAGGGAACCCTTGAAGCTGCTGGTGGGAATGTAAAGTGGTACAGTGACTGTGGAAAATATATAGTACAAAGTTTCCTCAAAAATTTAAAAATATAAATGTCATATGATCTAGCAATCCCACTTCTGGGTATATATCCAAAGGAAATAAAATCAGTATCTTGAAGTGATATTTGTACTCCCTGTTCACTCTAGGATCATTCATGATAACCAAGATATAGAAACAATCAAAGTATCTATCAAAAGATTAGTGGATAAAAATTCATATATACACGAATATTAGTCACCTTTAGATAATCCAGCCATTTGAAACAACATTGGTGAACCTGGAGGTCCTAATACTAAGTGAAATAAACCAGACACAGAAATCTCACTTATATGTAGAAACAGAAAACGTCAAACTCATGCAATAGAATGGCAACTGCCAGGGGCTAATAGGTAGGGGAAATGGGGAGACATTGTTCAAAGGACACAAAGCTTCAGTTAAACAGTGTAAATTCTGGAAATGTAATGTACAGCCATGAGATTAACTTAATACTCTATCTTATACTTGGAATTGCTGAGTGGATCTCAAGTGCTCTTAGCATATACACAAAAATGATAACTATGTGAGGTGATGAATGTATTAGCAGAATCATGGTAGTTGTTTTACAATGTATGCATATATCAAAACATGTTGTATACCCTAAATTTTGCAATTTTTATTTGTCAATTCTACCTTAACAAAGCTGGAAAAATGCTCACTCTTACCCTTGTTATTTTATTGGCTTATACAAATCGTTTAACTTTCTAAATCCTCAGTTTCCACATCTGTTGACAACAGTGAAAATATACATATATATCATAAAGTTGTCATGAAGATTAAATTTTATACCTGGAACATAATAGTAAATCAATAATTGGTACCTATTATTTGTATACTGTAATTATTCCCAAACATACTTCTTTAAAAGTATTTTTATAGTACAGAGGTTTAGTGAACCTGCCCTTGTTTAATGATTGGAACTCTTGCCAGCAGAAATCTCTTTGTTTTCTTTAATAATGATAGGCATCATTTTAAGGAAAGATTCTCCAAGTGTTCTGAACTTTCTCAGTTTATACTTCCTGCTAGAGAGAGATAATAAACTTTCAATTTTAATCAACACTTTCTATGAGGATAACACTTACCAAATCTTAATCTCTTTGTGGACTAGCCTGCATTGGGAATAAAGTAAAGTCATATGTGGGAGAACAAATAGGCTTCGCTAGAAAGTGCTGGAAGGGGAAGAAGTGTAATTTCAGGGTTTCAGGGTTTCAGTTAATTCCAGACAAGGATAAAGAATTTTGGAAGGAAACAGTAAAGCAGTACATACACAAGGTTTGGCATCCAGGAGATATATTTGTTAACTTCACTAAAGATTGTTCCAATTTAAATTCCTACAATGTCCTTTTTTTTTTTTTTACAGAGACATAGAGAGAGGGATAGATATGGACAGACAAACAGGAATGGAGAGAGATGAGAAGCATCAATCATTAGTTTTTCATTGCAACACCTTAGTTGTTCATTGACTGTGGGCCTTCAGTAGACTGAGTAACTCCTTGTTCGAGCCAAAGACCTTGGGTCCAAGCTGGTGAGCTTTTGCTCAAACCAGATGAGCCTGCGCTCAAACTGGTGACCTCGGGGTCTCGAACCTGGGTCCTCGGCATCCCAATCTGACGCTCTATCCACTGTGCTACCACCTGGTCAGGCTACAATGTCCATTTTTTATTTACTCAAAGTAAAATGTAATAGAATCAGGTAGTAAAAACATCCTATATAGACAAACAAAAGTGACAACATGACATATCAAAACATCTGAGATACAGCAAAAGCAATGATAAGAGGGACATTTATATCATCACAGGCTTATATCAAGAAACAAGAAGATCTCAAATAAACAACCTGACATCGCATCTGAAAGAACTAGAAAAAGAAGAGCAAAGGCAACCCAAAGTCAACAGAAAAAATGAAATAGTAAAAATTAGAGAACTAAATAAAATAGAGAACAAAAAGACCTATAGAAAAAAATTAATATAACAAAGAACTGGTTCTTTGAAAAGATCAACGAAATTGACAAACCTCTAATTAGCCTCACTAAGGAAAAAAAACCAGAAATGATTTATATAAACAAAATCTAAAATAAAAAAGGAGAAATTACCACAGACATCATAGATATAAAAAGGGCCATACGAGAATACAATGAAAGATTATATGCCACCAAATTTAACAACCTAGAACAAATGGATAAGTTCCTGGAACCGTACAGTCTTCCTAATCTGAGTAACAAAGAAATGGAAAACCTAAATAGACCCATAAACAAGGAAATATCGAAACAACTATCAAAAACTTCCACCAAAATAAAAGTCCAGGACCAGATGGTTACACTAGTGAATTCTACCAAACATTTCAAGAAGATTTGGTACCTACTCTTCTCAAAGTCTTCCGAAAAACAGAAGAAGAAACAATACTCCTTAACACATTTTGAGGCCAACATAACCCTTATACCAAAACCAGGCAAGGACAACACATAAAAAGAAAACTACAAACCAATGTCTCTAATGAATACAAAGAAAAAAATTCTGAACAAAATACTAGCAAATCGAATAAAACGGTATATTAAAAAATTAATGCATTGTTCACAATAGCGAAGATCTGGAGATGTTTTCTCTGAACATATGTACTCTGATTTATCAATGTCACCACATTAAAATTAATAAATTAAAATTAAAAAATTAATACATCACAGTCAAGTGGGATTCACTCTAGGAGCACAAGGATGGTTCAACATCTGTAAAGTGATCAATGCAACACACCACATCAACAAAACAAAGAACAAAAATCATACGATCCTATCAATGGATGCAGAAAATGCATTTATAAATATACATCCATTAGTGTTTAAAAGACTCAATAAAATGGGTATAGAAGGAAAGTACCTCAGCATAATACCATATATAACAAATAATCAACTGATATCATACTAAATCATGAAAAAATGAAGGTTTTCCGTATATACAAAGATGTATATACTAAACTCTACTAAACATTATTGAAAGAAATTGAAAAAGACACACTAAAATGGAAAAATATTCTATGCTCATGGATTGGAAGAATCACCATAATTAAAATGGTCATATTACCCAAAGCAATAAACGAATTTATGCAATCCCCATTAAAGTACCACTATCATTTTTTAAAGAAATAGAAGAAAAAATTCACCAGGTATGTATGGAACCATAAAAGACTCCAAATAGACAAAGCAATCCTGAGAGAAAACAGTGAACCTGGAGGTATCACACTACTTGAATTCAAATTGTACTACAGAGCCATGATAATCAAAACAGCATAGTATTGGTAGAAAAACAGACATACAGACCAATGGAACAGAATTGAGAACCCAGAAATACAATCGCATATATATGGACAAATAATCTTTGACAAAGAAGCCAAAAACACGTAATGAAGAAAAGAAACTTCTTCAATAAATGTTACTGTGAAAATAAGAAAGCCACATACAAAAGAATGAAACTTGATTACCATTTGAGGCCCTGAACAAAAAGTAATTCAAAGTGGATCAACGATCTAAATATAAGATCTGAAACAATAAGTTACATATAGATAGAAAGAAGACATAGGTACTAAACTTATTGACCTTGGCTGTAGAGAACAATTTATGAATTTGACCCCAAAGGCAAGGGAAGTAAAGACAAAAATAAATGAATGATACTATATCAAACTAAAAAATTCCTGCATATCTATGTATGGAATCATAGTTCTTAGTTTTTTCTGATTTACTTATTTCACTCAGTATAATGTTATCAAGGTCCATCCACATTGTTGTAAATGATCCGATGTCATCATTTCTTATGGCTGAGTAGTATTCCATAATATATATGTACCAAAGCTTTTTAATCCACTCGTCCACTGACGGACAATTGGGCTGTCTCCAGATCTTTGTTATTGTGAACAATGCTGCCATAAACATGGGGGTGAATTTCTCCTTTTGGAACAGTGCTATGGTGTTCTTAGGGTATATTCTTAAAAGTGGGATAGCTGGGTCAGAAGGTAGTTCAATTTTTAATTTTTTTTATGAATCTCCATACTGTTTTCCACAGTAGCTGCACCAGTGTGCATTCCAAAATGAAACTCAGAGACATGGACAAGAATGTGATCGTAAGCGGGGTGGGGGGTGAGGAAGGAGAGGGAGAGGGCATGGGGGGAGGGGAGGGGCACAAAGAAAGCCAGATAGAAGGTGACAGAAGACAATTTGACTTTGGGTGAGGGGTATGCAACATAATCAAATGTCAAAATAATCTGGAGAGGTATTCTCTGAACATATGTACCCTGATTTATCAATGTCACCTCATTAAAATTAATAAAAAAACAAACTCCTGCACAGCAAAAAGAATGGGCAACAAAACAAAAAGGCAACCACCCATGGTAGATGATATTTATAGACAACAGCTCTGGTAAGGGGTTAATACTCAAAATATGTAAAGAACTCACAAAGCTCAGCAACAAGCAAGCAAACAATGCATTTAAATATGAGGAGAGGACCTGAACAGACACTTTTTTCTAATAAGACATATAAATTGCCAACAGATATATGAAAAGATGCTCATCTTCACGAGCTACTTGAGAAATGCAAATCAAAACTATGATGAGATACCACTTCATACCTGTTAGATTGGCTGTTATCAACAAGCAGGTAATAACAAGTGTTGAATAGGCTATGGAGAAAAAGGAACTGTCATTCACTGCTGGTGGAAATGTAAACTGGTACAGCCATTATGGAAGAAAGTATGGTGGTTCTTCAAAAATTTTAGAATAGAACTACCATATGAACCAACAATCATTAATATGTGTATACTATTCAAAGCAACCTATAAATTCAACACAATTTCTATCATGATACCAATGGTGTATTTCACAGAACTAGAACAAATATTCCAAAAATTTATATGGAACTATAAGAGACCCTGAAGAGCCACAGAAATCTTGAGAACAAGAAACAAAGTTGGAGGAAGCATATTACCTAAAATCAAACTGTATTACAAGGCCATTGTACTCAAAACAGCATGGTACTGGCATGAGAACAGGCACCCAGGTCAATGGGAAAGAATAGAGAGCCCCAAAATAAATCCACACCTTTATATTCAATTATTATTTGACAAAGGAGGAAAAAATATGGGGTAAAGATTCAATAAATGGTGTTGAGAATATTGGAAGGATACATGCTAATAAAATAAAACTAGACCACTTTCATAGACCATACATGAGAATAAACTCAAAATGGATTAAAGACTTAAATGTTAGACTCAAAAACATAAACATCCTAGAAGAAAACATAAGCAGTAAAATCTTGGATATTTTTTATAGCAATATTTTTTTTTCTGATGTATCTCCTCAGGTAAGGGAAACAGAAGAAAAAAATAAGCAAATGAGACCACATCAAACTAAAAATTTTTTTCATATCAAAGGAACCACCAACAATGAGAAAACAACTCACTAAATGAGAGAACATATTTGCCAATGATAAATCTGATAAGAGGTTAACATCTAAAATTAAAATAAATAAATAAATAAAAGAACACCAAAAAACAAACAATCCAGTTAAAAAGTACGCAAAAGACTTAAATAAACACTTTTCCAAGATGACATACAGATGGCCAATAGACATATGGAAAGATGCTCAACATCACTAATCATCAGAGAAATGCCAATTAAAACCACAATGATATAGCCTGACCTGTGGTGGCACAGTGTATAAAGCGTCGACCTGGAAATGCTGAGGTTGCCGGTTCGAAACCCTGGGCTTGCCTGGTCAAGGCACATATGAGGGCTGATGCTTCCAGCTCCTCCCCCCTGTCTCTCTCTCCTCTCTCTGTCTCTCTCTCTCTCTCCCTCTCTCTCTCCTCTCTAAAATGAATAAATAAAATAAAATAAAAAATTAAAAGGAAAAAAAATGCTTCCTTTAAAAAAAAAAAAAACCACAATGATATATCACCTCACACCTGTCAGAATAGTTATCATCAATACATCAGCAAACATCAAGTGTTGGTGAAGATTTGGAGAAAAAGGAACCCTCGTGCACTGTTGGTTGGAACACAGATTGTGCAGCCACTATAGAAATAGTTTGGAGTTTCCTCAAAAAATTAAAAATGGAACTGCCTTATGACCCCAAAATTTCACTTCTTTGAATATATCCAAAGAAACCTGAAATATTGATTTGAAATAATATATGCACCCTTATGTTCATTGCAGTGTTATTTACAATAGCCAAAATTTGGAAGCAGTCAAATACCCATCAATGGATGAAGGCATAAAAATGGCTGTTGTATATTTGCACAGTGGAATACTACTTGGCTTTAAAAAAGAAGAAAATAATTTTTTAAAATTAAGAAATATAAAAAAATAAAAAAGAAGGAAATTGCAACAGCTATTCAAAGGATGAACCTAGAGAGCATTATGCTAAGTGAAATAAGCCAGTCAGTGAAAGACAAATATCATATGATCTCACTTACATGTGGAATCTAATGAACATAATAAGCTGACAAGCAAACTAGAAACAGACTCATAGATAAAGAAAACAGGCTGACAGCTGTTTAGAAGGGAGGGAGATTGGAAATCTGGGTGAAAAAATTGAAGGGACTAAGAAAATAAAAACCTCATAGGGACAAAAATATGGTGATTATCAGAGGGAAAGGAGGGTGGGGGAAATAGAAGAGGGTAAAGGAGGCATAAATGGTGATGGTAGGAGACTTGACTTGGGGTGGTGAACACACATACAATATATAGATAAGGTATGCTAGAGTTATACACATGAAACTTATATAATTTTATTAACCAATGTCACCTAAATAAATTCAATAAAGTTTTTTAAAGTGACTTGTCATCTAAAGAAAGATGATTGTTAATGATTTGAAGAGCTAATCTTATACTATAACAGACTGAGCCATAGAAAATTCAGTATTCTTATTTTGCTGTAAACATAATGTGAT